>NC_064757.1:17656838-22456838 GCF_011397635.1 Epinephelus fuscoguttatus
GTGGTGGAATGTACATTTATTCAAGTACTGTATTTAAGTACAATTTTGAGGTAGTTGTACTTTGCATGAGTATGTACATTTTATGATACTTTATACTTGTACTCCAGTACAGTTGTCACAGGGAAATATTGTTTATTTTATTTATACTTATTTGATAACTGTAGTTACTAGCAATTTTGCATTTAGATTATTAATACAAAATATAAATCAACTAATAAATTATGATGTATTACTCTAGGTTAAGCTATCCAGCAGTATATAAAGTGATTTAAATTATCCCCACAATTACCGGCTACAGAATAGAGGTGATGAACACATTAATGCATCACTAATTTTAATTCAGTAATATAATACACTGCTCAAAATATCAAGGGAATACTTAAGTCACACATCAGGTCTTGATGAATTATTCAAGTTGAAAATCTTTACTGATGTACATTGTATAATTTTTTAAGAGCAAAATGCCCTAACAGCGGTCAGTGGAAACCACAATCATCAACCCACTGAGGGCTGGATTCGAAATCACACCAAAAATTGAAAAAAATTGAAACCATAGGCTGATCCAAGTTGCATGAATTTTATTACGGCAACACACGGTGTGACTCAGTAGTGTGTATGGCTCCTGTGTGCCTGTATGCACTCCCGACCATGTCTGGGCATGCTCCTGATGAGTCAGCAGATGGTGTCCTGGGGTTTCTCCTCCCAGGCCTGGATCAGGGCATCAGTGAACTTCTGGACAGTCTGTGGCAGTACTTGGCGGCATCGGATGCACTGATACACAATGTCCCATAGGTGCTCAGTTGGATTTAGGTCAGGGCAACGAGAGGGCCAGTTAATGGCATCAGTACCTTCATCATCCAGGAACTGCCTACACACTCTGGCCACATGAGGCCGAGCATTGTCCTGCACCAGGAGGAACCCAGGGTCCACTGCACCAGCGTAAGTTCCGACGATCACTCTGAGGATTTCATCCTGGTACCTAACAGCAGTCAGGGTACTGTTGGTTATGACATGGAGGTCTGTGCAACCCTGGCCCATAGTCAGAAACATGCACACCAGTAGCCTGCTGGAGGTCATTTTGTAGGGCTCTAGCAGTGCTCCTCCTGTTCCTCCTCACTCAAAGGAGCAGATACCGGTCCTGCTGCTGGGTTGATGCCCTTCTATGACCCTGTCCAGCTGTATTTGTGTAACAGTCGATCTCCTGGTATCTCCTCCATGCTCTTGAGACTGTGTTGGAAAACACAGCAAACCTTCTTGCAGCCGCACCTATGGATGTGTCATCCTGGAGGAACTGGACAACCTGTGCAACCTGATTGGGCTGCAGGTACTGCCTCATGCTACCAGCAGTGACCAGGACACTAGCAGAACACAAAACTAGAGAAGAATCAGTCAGGAAGGATAAGGAGAGAGCAATTGTCTGTGACCACCACATGTAAAACCATTTCCTTTTTGGGGGTTGTCTTGCTTTTGCCTTTCCATTGCACCTGTTGTAACTTTTTTCTTTGCACCAAAACAGGTGAAACTGATTCACAATCATTTATGCTTCCTAAATGGACAGATTGATATCCCTGAAGTTAAACTGACTTGGTGTTATACTGTGACCATTAAGTGTTCCTTTATTTTTTATTTTTAGCAGAAATGGGCCATTCTATATAATAAATACCGTCACTTTTGGTACTATTACTTTGATAGTATATTTTTATGCCATTACTTTTGTACTTTTACTTGAGTAAGATTTTACTTTAACTTATAACTGAGTATAGTATAGAAGGAAGCATCTATGGAAAAGAGGCTTGTGCTCGTGACAGCGCCAGATTTAAATATTAATGGTGTCCTCCTTAGCTGACCTTTAATGTTAGCTAGCTCAACTGAAATCCTCTTAATCCTTAAGTGTGGTGGATTGTGGAAGACCAGCGTGGTGATAGAGTTAGTGAGTGTAGTTTGGTAGAAAGACCCTACATGAAACTGCCCACAACAAGGTCTGTGAGTAACCTGGTCATGATCCCTGGAAAGAGACATTGATGTTGAGTTTTTCAAATGTATTTTTTGGAGCTTTGAGCACCACAAGCTGAGTGCCTTCTAGTTCCATTATATTCAAGAGAAGGCAGACATCTCTATGGCTAATATCTCCAAAACTCAGCAACTCACACCAAAACAGTCCACTGATAAACATCACTACATTAAGGCTTGTTTAATTAGTTAATTAGTTTAATTGTGTATCACTGATGAGTAATATTAAGACAGAGATAAGCTCATAGATTCAGTTTGAATACTGGCTGATTACAGTGCACAACCTACAAGAACACATGAGCTGATTTTTGATAATCTAATCTACCATGCAAGCTGTATGTAGGCCAGACTCTAGTGAGTGTTGTATTTACACAAAGCCAACCTCACTTAGAGTGAGAGAATTTTTTTTTTCAATAAACTGTCAGTCACTAATTAAGGTCTACAGATCATCTCTGATTTTAATCTTTTTATACTGATGAAGAACTCCACCAAAATTCTTCCAACTAAATTATATAAAAGGAGACAGCACCCAGCAGAACACTGGGGCCTATTGTTGTTGGATTTTTATCATATGGGAGACGTCTGTGTCATGATCTGTGATGTAATGTTTATATATGTATATGTCAGACATCTGTGCTGTAATAGTTAAGACACAGTGGAAACAAAACCTGGCAGCACACTCGAGGCATCTTACATTGAGTTTGTCTGACATGGAAAAGTCACAGAAAACAGCCTGACTTAAACTGTCCCTGCGTATTGTCAACTTCAAATCTTAATCAAAGTCACTCTCTTTGAGAAATTCAGAAGCTGCGTCTCGAAATTCCACTCTTTCCCATCCGCTGTCCCCAAATTATGTCACGTACCATTCAGGACGCCTTTCCTGCAGCCTGTCCACATTTCCTAAGGATTAGATGGTGTCTAATATTTTCCAAGATAGCTCACTCCATTCGTGCATGTGACATAATGCAACATATGAACATCTGGGATTAGTTAGCCGTGCTCTGCATATTCTTTTCTCTCTTTTTTTTTCCATCACAGGGAGTGAGTGAGGTGCTCTGTACTTTTTGCAAATAGCCACTGTACACTGCATGAACCCAGTGATCCCGGTGGCAATATCAGTCGTCTAACTTACCGTGGAATGAATGAAAAAAGAATTAAAAGTTCAATTAGAGTGTAACAGAATATCTTAACATACTGTAAAATAACTTACATGTGGGAGACGTTATGCAGAGTTTGTAAAAGGAGGAGCACTTTAGATTAAAAGTGACTCAAGGAAATATGAGGGTAAACCCATTAAAGACTTTACAGGATTTTGATGGAAGCTATAAGAGCACAGTGGCTGTTTACACATCATCAGGAAGTAAATCACAACGGTTTACAGGTCAGTAACTGTATCTGAAGAGAAATACAGAAAGACAAAGAGTCCACTTTAAATTGTTTACTTTCATTTTGAATGAAACAAACGAAGACGTGTACACAGTGTACTGTATTGGTGGAAAGTTACATAAGGTCTTTTCAGTTTTGCCATGACATTTATATAAGACATTGAGTGAATCGCTAGAGATCGCTAAAGATGAGTCTGCAATCTTCATTGCTTTCTGCAGAGACTCTTCTGATCACCATCAAAGAGCAGCTGCATATTAACCTCTAATTCAATCTACGCTGAACTTTGTTTGACCCATGAAACAGAATGCTTCAATTGAAAGCACCGTGTGCAAAAAAAAGAACTGGATTATTTTGTTTCAGTTGATTAAACTGGCTGTCATGAATACGTATAGTCGACTAGTCTTTTCCTTTTTGGCATACACACACACCCAGATATCTGACACAAATGGTTATATCAAAATACTTCATAAAAACAACTTTTGCTGGAGGCTGTGGGTGGATGAGCAAGATGATGTGCAAAGCTTTTCCCTGACTCTGACATACTTTTTGTCCACATACTGATAGACAGTGTATGCAGTGATTGCAGTCATCTCGGCCAGGTCTGTCATAGTAATGTTTGGTGACTATGTCTAAATTCACTGTTTACTCTGATGTGCACAAAAAATAGGCCAGCTGTGACTCACATTAGGCCGGTTTAATACATGTCACAGAAGTCAAAAGTTGCAGGAACAAGTTCAGATACGTAGCGTTGCTGTTTAAATACACATACTGTACATGTGTTTATCAGCAATCATTGTTTGTCTAACCTCAACAATGAAAAATGTGGTCTACTCGACAATAAAAGTACAAATAAAAAATGCATTTATGTTGTATAAAACAAGGTAGAAATGTTATAAAAAGAACAACTCAAACACTATTGCATGCAATTGCTCAACATTCAAGAGTACAAAAACAGGGATTTTTTTCAGATTCTTCTAAAACATCCCATGTGGAACATTTGCAATATGAGTCTTTTATCTCTTATCAGGGAAGATAGGAATGTTACTCAGACATATTTTAGTGTCATGATCATTTTGACTGTGCTCCTTATACAAAGGCATCAGAACAAGCTGTTGTTCCTCTGCTCGGTCAGGATTCGTCCAATCTTGTGTGCTTGTGGAGGGGACAACTGGGCCTGCAGCAGCTCTGAGGACCATGGAGGCAAATGTTTTTGAGCCGGCTCGCATGACCTCATTTGTAGGGAATGTCTGTGTAATTCAAGCATCAGAGCAATTGCACTGTTGGGCTAAATGTGTACCAAAGTCACTGTAGACAAATAGCAAAAAACAAGTCCTCTCTGCTCCACTTCACAAGGCAGAAAAGCCACAGCCCACTGAGGGTGGCATGCGGCACTCGCATGTCCTCGCAGGTACAATCAATGATGGTCATGTGCTGATTGTTGGTGGGACTCTGAGTTGCCTTTTTAAATCCTGGTAAACTCTCTCCCATCTGTGCCCGGAGCTCTACAGGCCAGGGCGAGGCGGTGGACGAGCAGGTGGAGGGGCTCGTCCTGGAGGAGGTCCCTGCGGAAGAGGAGGCAGGAACCCAGTCGGGGAGGCAGAGGGTGGAGGAGTAGGTGGGAGCGCTGGCGGGGCAGGTATGTGCAGGGCTGTTGGAGGAAGGGCCCGGGTAGGAGGTGGTGTGTAAGGGGGAGGCGTGATGGGAGGGGAGGGAGTGTTGGAGATGGGAGGAGGCGTTGGAGGCAGCAGGGGAAAGGTGGAGAAGGAGAACGATGGAGATGATGGAGGGCTGTTGGGGCTCGGGGGTAGGGTGCCCTGCGGCGCCGGTGGGCTCCTGAGGGGAGGGTTGTAGATGGGAGATTGCTGGTTGTTGTAGTTTGGGTAGCGAGGAGAGGGAGACTTTGTGCGGGTGAAGTTCATGCATCGGCCCTGAAATTTGAAGACACATCAGATTTAAGAGGAAATTAGTGATGATAAACAACATACTGTATGAACAACAACTATGTTTCACTTTTATGATCTCACTTAGATTCAAGGTTTTTTCCTCACCACATTTCCATTTCTATGATGCATATATTATGAGATGGACGTATGCAAGTATGTCTATATGATGAGTGATTGGTCCAGGATTTGTGTGTTATGTGTAACACAAGCCCCCAGGACCAGCACTTAGCTTTGAAGCCAATTTTACATAGTGGCCAAATGTGGAATTGCAACATCCAGGTCTGTCAGGTGATGCCATGGGACCCCAAAAAACTTTTGAATGAATGAATTATGGGCGGGACTTCTGGCCCTGAACCAGAGCTGGTGCATTCCTGTGGTAACAATATGTTAATTCTCTTTTCTAGAACGACTGGAGAGTAAAACATTGGGATAATATGATCATACGTCAGCCATATCAAAGCGCTGGATGTTTACCTTTTTAACCAAGCGCGTTAGCATTAGCTTGCCCTCCTACGTTAACGTTGTTAAATTTAATGAAGCTCAAGCTGGGCTGCGGCAAACATCTACTCCTTCCAAAAGATGATTCATGATTTTCTATGACTCATAAACAGACAGTAACGCATTTAAAATTCGAACATTTAAGATAATTCAGTATTAATTTTAGCTCCATGTCAATTGAATATGTGATATTTCCCAGACTATGGTGTTCTGAATAACCAAACGGTGCATTCCAGTGCTCTGTATTGACGAACAGTCCCATTTGTGGCATAGTACAGTCACTAAAGCATTCTATCTGACAAGCTAACAGATTCTGCTGTAGCATTACTATATACTCTTGTAACTCTTGTAACAGTAGCTAAAGCATGTTATCCAACAAGCAAATGCTGACAAATATACCCAGGCAATATTTGTATGAGGGGCACATATCGGTTGTAAATGGACGGAAAAAATGGGCCCTGTATGGGTTTGAAAACAGGTTTACCATTTGCCCTATGTCAATTGCCCGCATGGGTGGGTTTACCCAAGTGGGCCCATGATAAGATGCCCATTTCCCACTTTGTGCCCAGGTGGCCCTAGCATAACTAATGCAGGGCCCACTTTATTAAAGCAAACCATGTGGGAGACTGGCACGGGGCCATTATGGAACCCATAGGGCCAATTTGTTGGCCCATTTACTACCCACACACAAATGTTGGCTCGGTAGCTCCCTAAAACTTTTTGAAATTCACAGACACCAACAAATTGGTAGCTTAAGTAGCCTTATAAGCAGGTGAGAAAGAAAAAATATATTTCGTTAATTAAAAACTACATTTCTTTTTACACTCAGTTTTAGTTATTAACTATAACTATTTTTTTTATTCATTCAGTTACATCTTTAAATTTTCTGATAGGCCTTACTACTGTAATTACATGTCAGTTGATGTGGCAATCGCCGAACTGTGTTTATCTAATGCCAGACATTTTCTGAAATGTTCTGTAGGACTTGTACCGCACATATTCTGACAACTGTATGTAATGAATATAATATTTTGCAACTGCTGTGTTTGCTTCTCATTATGCCTCTTTAGTCCAAAACATTTGTTTCATCTGCAGCTTGGAAAATGACATCCTTGGTTGAACAACTTTTCTTTTCTAAATCTGATTTCTTTGACAAATCACACAGCTTTCCTCCTGTGACAGCTAAATTCGTCTAAGAAATAAAAATGTCCGAAGCTGCTTTCTGTTAAAATTCACATGGACTGATGACTACAGCAGATGGTACTGTGACTCCACTTTGCTGTTGTCAACACACACCTACATGACTGTGTTTTAATGTCAGCATACCTCTATAAATGCTGTAATTCTCAATCACAGCTTCAGTTAGAGGCAATTATGCATATGTTCTACTCAGCCTGACAAAATGACCTGCCACCACTCTCCCCCTGTCCAAACCAAAGTGAGGTCATGCAACAGAGACTATCATATTCCAGAAACAAGCTACACCCCGAGAGCAGCTGCACTGAGGGGATCAGGGAGTTGCAGTGGGCTGATAAGGGATGACAGCACTGCTCTGTGCCTCTCATTTACCAATGGGGTGAAATGACCTCTGAGACAAAACCATCCAAAATGTTGCATACGTATATGCATATACACAGCAAGGATGAAAATATAAGCTCAACCAGTATTTTCATTCCTTAAGTGCCCGAGGGACAGTGAATATCATGGATCTTAACAATCTTGAACTCCTGCACTGTATCAGTCACAGCTCACCTAAAAATTACTCAACACTGAAGAAAATATGTGATAGAAAAGTGTTTTAACCTGGCATGTTGTGCCGTGTTTGATTCCTTAATATACTAAACCCCCCCCATCTTTAGAGTCTCAGAAATACATGACACGTTACAGGAACCTGACTCAAGTTTCTCTCAGGCAGGCAGTAAGATCAACTGGCCTCCTCCCTCCCACTGCTGCATTCATTTAGGGGAAGTTATAAAAGCAAGGCTCTGACAAGAGTCTCCTAATTGTAACCAGAACAAGCTTGTTTACTGCAAATCATCAAGGATAGTAGAGCCGAGCTGTTTTTCCAGTGAACTAATGAAGAGCTTTATAGTGTGGAGGACTCACTTGTACACTTCTAATTACAGAGTGGTGTGTTAGCTGCACTTACTGTACTGGGGGGGGGAAAGCAAGGTTTGTAGCCCTCTGAATATTTCATAGTTTGACTGTGAGTGTAGTAAAGTGAGCCGGTCCACCTGATTGGTTCAGCTTCAAGGCTGATTAGTTTCATGTAGGCCTCAGGTGTGCTCCTCTACATAAACTGAGCATGTTGTAGACTGCCAGCACATTTCCTCAGTGTCTAACTCCACTGCATGTTAACTGAAAGTAAGACAAAACTGGCCCTGCTGGCTGACTGGCAAAATTACAAGGGTTGATTTGATGAATCTGAAAAGATGCCAAAGCTTAAAGAAGCTGTATGTGACATTCACAGCATATCTATGGGTGCACTGCATCATGCTATCGTGTCTTCTTGCTTCCCTCACTTGATTCCTTCTCGTGCTTGTGTCTTAGTCCCACCCATGGGACATGTGAGTGGAGGAGTTGAGGAGGACAAGCAAGGATGGAGGAGCCAAAACTGCCAAATGAGAAATCCTTGTTTCTATTGTGTCAGTCATAAGTGATGTCAGTTACAGATGATGTGCTGCACAGCTGTATCACTTGTCAATATCTTTAACAGATAGATAGATAGATAGATAGATGATTTATGTATGGATCATTGTTATTTGTTGGATTACTTAGCTATTTATTTTATTGCATTATTGTTATCTGCACAATACACCACATGCATATAGTACATGCATTTAAAGGACTGGAAGATCCTTCATGATGGCAGAGAGGGAACAATTTCCAGGTCATGGGAGGAGAGAGGAGGCAAGGAAGCATAAGTAAGCATGATGAAAAGGACTCTATGATTCAGAGTCTGGTGTGGGATACTCAGCACATGGTGCTATGTGCACCTGTGCTAGCAGCTATCAGCTAATGGTGCTAACTCAGTAAACAAGCTAACAACAGCAACAGTGTTGACAGAGCTAACATTGTAACCTGGGTGACTACCGGAGGGTGGGGGCTACATTTCATCCCAAAGTCAGGGGTAACGGCCATATGAGCGCAGGGCAGAGCAGCAGCGATTAGCTAGCTGGTGGGACACACTCACCGGACTGCATAGATATATATACGTAGATGCCGCATTCAACGGTGCTCCTCATTGGAGCGATATGTCAACGCGGCCGCCATCTTGCCCAGGTGGAGTCACGCTGCCTAATGCATGTATGTCTATGGCAGGAGATTATTTATGATTAAAATCATCATTACTAGCTGAATTCTCAACCGATTTTCATGCGGTTTGGTTTGTTACAATTGTCAGACATGTAGTTATGATACAGGATACTTGGTTAAATAAAAAATGCAGCTTTTCATACCAAAATATTTGATCTTATGTAGATAAAGTAACAGTAATAGTTCTACAACACATTTAAACTAAACTTTCCCCATGTAATAAATTTTTTCTTACTAGATGTACAATGCCCACCATGATGTCATGTAATTATTAATTTTGACTATAAATGTTTATTCACATTTCACACAATGTGCAAAAAACAGTGTATCAGCAGGGTTGTGCCGAGCTGCAGTGTAGATTCTGATTAACAAATGTTGGTTTTATACAAGTGAAAAAAAATGACTTAGAGCTGCATGTTTACACAAAATTTTGCTTTAATCTAATATGTATAACACCACAGTGCTCATAGGTCATATTTACAAAAAATACAGTGTACAGTAGCTAGTATTATTTTTAGGAGTCTGCCCAGTCCTGTCGAAGTCCTCAGGTCTGAAGTGACAGTTGCAGATGACTGAGGAGTCACTCGGGACAAAGTCCTTTCTCCTCACTGCTGCTACCCATGCCCGTCTCCTATCTGTGTTTTTTGGGAAACTACACACAAAATAAGTGTGTCAGAAAAACGCAGTTCCACATAATTTGTAGTTACAATTCAGGCCACAAGTTAACTACTAACGTTATACTACGTTGTGTCACGTTGGTGCCATGAAACAGTTGACAATTTGGAATAACACATACACCGACATAGCTGTTTGACAAAGCATCATAATTTTATAAGTAATATTATATAAATGTTAACCTTTTTTCTTTAAGTTGTGTGACATAGCGTTAGCTTAATTTGGCATTAGGACCAGATCAGGACAGTTACTTTACTTGATTAGCTTAAAAGAAGGATCACTTTTTGAGATATATATCTCTTTAAACATGTTCGTAACAGTAAAATATTGTAAAACAACTTCTTACCTGTGGAATGTTATTCCCTTCTTCTTGGTTTTAACACTTCTTTCATTCGTACACCCAAATGCGGAGCAAAAATGTGGCATTTTTGCCGAGTCTGACACGGGTCTGAACCGGTCAGAGCACATAGGCAAGATGGCGGCGGTATTGACGCATCCCACAAGCCAGGGTGCGGCATCTATGTATATACTGTATATCTATGACCGGACTGTCTACCACAACAAAGAACAGAGAATCTTGGATTACAACACAGACAGACGTAGTGTTACTTCATTCTCTGCTCAGAATGCCATCACTCCTTTGTAGACCTAATATACATGACTTTAACGCAACGTCACTCACTGCCGTCACAACGGCCACATCCCCTTTTAGGTGAAAGTTTTGAACTCGACCCGGGAGAGACACTAGTCGTGGCTAAGAGTTCATAATGCCGAAAAGTTGCTGCATTGTTCACTTCACAGCAAACAAAAACAAACAAACAAAAAAAAAACAGAATTGCGATTTTTGCTCCTGGATAGAGTGAAGAATGGAGAAAGAAGAAATCTGTGGCTCACAACCATCAAATGGCAGGGTAAAGACAGAAAGCTGTGGGATCCAGCCAGTCACTACACCTACGTCTGTGGCAGGCACTTCATCACAGGTTAGTTGGCTAACGTTAGCTATCTAGCTAAAGTCAGTTGATCTCAACAATAACATATTCAAAGCCAAGAAGTTAATTCTAATGAATGATGTAATGAATTGACAGGACATGAATTGAATGAATGAACTGACAGGACAGTGAACATAAACCAAGGAATAGCCTTTGCAGCAAAATGATTAACTATAGTAACGTAGCTAGCGAAAAGTTAGCCTCAACTGAGACTCGATGACTGTTGTTTTTTATGACTTTACAATAATATAATAAAAACAATAAGTGTCATAATCATAACTTGAACAGTCATGGAGTCCACACAGAGGCTGGCAGCTGAGCTGAAAAGGGCACACACCTCTTATCATTTTCACTTTCTCGTCGTACCGAAGGCGATCAGGACCTCTTAAACTCTCTCCATAGCATGTAGCCCGACTGGCCATTTCATCCGAAGGGGAGAGATTCAACTGATTTTTTTTAATTTAAACTTTATGTGTGTGAAGAGCTCTGATTTTGAATTTGCCACCAGTCAAAATCCCATGTTTCTATCACCTATGATGTCACCGGTGTGCGACCTGTTGTAGTCCCGTTTAAGCCATGTATTGCCATTCTGTTGCTAGGGCAACAGCTTTGGTCTCTGCTTACTTCCTGTCAGTTACCACATTCACAAACATTCCAACAGGAAATTGACTTGGACCCATTAAAATGTGTACGTTGTCAAGTTTGAAACAGTCCATATCTTTACATAGTAATAGTTCTTTGCTACTACATTAATGTTCAGAGTGTCGCATACATCTACTTTAAGTCATGTAGCCAAGTAATTATTTTCATAACCAGCCCCTGAACATTTGCTCATTGAAGCCAGTTTAGTACAAATTCTATTAACTGCTGACGATTTGTTCTAAGTGCTATATCGTAGGCAACTGGACTTACTTGAGTTTCTAGAAGACGTTTCCGCAATTCAGAACTGAAGAAGCCTCTTGGATTAGAGGTGAAACATCTTCAAGAAACTTAAGTAAGTCCAGTTGCCTACAATATAGCACTTAGGATTACCATGACCTGGATGACTGAGAATCTTCACCAACATGCTGACCATTTACCAAAGCATACTATACTCTTTTACACTGGACTAAATTAGAGTGTAAAAAATTAATAAGGAGCATGCAAAACACGCCTTAAAAATGCTGAAAGAAATCAGGACATTGCAAACACACATGAATGGTGTGCTAAAGATGATGTAGAGGCCAAATATGTAATCTCATTTGGAATGAAGCAGCTTCATTGCTTACACTGTATGAAATGTGTTGCAGCACTGTGGTGGATTTTCTGTTAGTGAGATATGTTGTCAGCTGGTCCATAAAACCCCTAAAAAAACAGACTTCTTAAAAACACTTATTATATGGTACTCTGTCAGCTTGTTATCACAAAGTATCGCTTGTAGCTATGTGACACTACAGTGAAATATTCAGATGGAAATATTTTGTTGCATTTATTGCATAATTAAACACACATTTCTACACTACCAGCTTGACAAACTGTAGTTGCTAACTTCACAGCAAGTTTCAAATCAATCACATGTTAACCCAGGAAACATGGCCCCTGTTGCTCCATCTCTACGTGTGTTCCTTTGGGTTGAAACAGCAGCACACAGCTATATATTCAAATACATGAATGTCAAAACAGCTGATTGCCACCCTATACAGCTACTTAGTATACTATAAATTCCGCAAAAATAGTACAGTAACCTTAACTAGAAATTGTGCTAAAAAGTATAATGGACAAGAAAACGGAGTAAATCTGACAGTTTCAGGTGATCTTATCTAAATTTAGGGGTAATGGCTGCTCTGAGATCAACGTTTCTTACTCAGGGAAAGATGAATCATTACATAAACTCTTGCGGGTGGGGGATTATAATACAGACTTCCCTCAGACTTATTTTTTCAACACTTGTGGATCCCACAGTCTCAGACTACATGTCAGCTGCCAACAGTAGAGGTCATCGCACTGTTATCCCCCTCAACTACAGCTGGCCTTTGAGGAATTGCATTTGCCTTTTGATAATGACTTCTCCAGAAGTCTTTACATTGCAGTGCACTGTAGCCAGACACTGCTGCAGTCTAAATCCCACCTCACCGCAAGTTTTCCCATGAGCCTCTCTGCTCTGCCCACTCTTCATTGCTCACAGCTGGTCTATTTTCTCAACGTTTTCAGATAGAAAATAATTCCCCCATTTGCCAAATGCTAATGCACAGCCAAGGCCTTACGTCAGTTGGTAAAACGCAGGCTGATTAATGGTTTCATGCCTACCTGTGTAACTTTTGAGTTACCCTTACCTTGTCACCAGGATGTGGTCTCATCACGGACACACGGTCGTAGCCTTTTCTTAAAAGTACCCACAATGCATCCAGTTTGCTCTGGGGAAACAGAGATGAAATCAAACTTTGAAACCATTACAATAATCTTATATTTTGTTTTCTCTCTGGGTCACTCAAAAACACTGTTCCACACTGTGCACCTAACTCAAGCTGCAACAAAATGACCCGTATTACCCAATTCCTGCAGCCACTTCACAGTGACAAACTGAAGTGGTTTCAGTTCTTTGTGAGCTGACTTCATCGTTTTTAAACACAGCAAATACTTTGAGGATAAGGGCAGAAAATGCAGCTGTTTTTCCTCACAAAAGTGCTGGCTGTGCAGCCCTGTTCCCTGGAGGTCAGTCCAACAGGAGTCTGGTTTCTATTAGCAATCCCCCGCTGACTTTGGAGTCACTCCTTTAACCCCATGCTGGCCCCGGAGGAAGGGACTGTGTGCCAGTAGTCACCTAAGCATTATTACCTTAACACATCTCATGCTACTTTCACTACGGCATTTTAATAATGCTATTACTTACATATCCTCAGCCAGATTAACATGGAGTAATTTGTAACAGATGTTGCACTTCATGCACTACACATGCTTACAGCTGAAAAAAAGCATTTGTCCCAGTAGTGCTATTAAACAATCACGAATGCTTTAATAAATTAAATGTAAGCTGAGCCATATCACAGACGTCTTAAAACAAATATCTCGCAAATCCTCCAACATTTCTACTTTTCTGTGTTGAGCAGTTGTAACCAACCATTCCTATATGTTTACCATGTTTTTGTTGTCAACAATGAGACTTGAAAGAACATCTGCAGACCAAACATCTTCCCATTTGTACTGTACCTTGATGGGTGAGTACCACTTGCGTGGCCCCGGGGGTTTGTGCATGCCATTGTTAAGAACCCGTGTGGGGCCTGCCTCATACTCCTGCTCGGGCATCTTCACTTTGGCATTTTTGGCCTTTTCCAGCTTGGCTCCTTCTTCAGTGGAGCCTTTCTCACCCCAGCGGACCTGATGACGGAGCGTCAGAACACACCGCCTTTAGTGTTTTTACATCATTGCCAAATAGATGGTCAGTAGCGTATAACTGTGAAATCTGTCCGACTTGAAATCAATAGATGAGATGCTCTGATGTTATTTGAATTTTCTGTAAATGCCATGGCCCTAAATCAATCAAACATTCTTAATTAGAGGTAATTTTTCAATAGTCTGACTCACTGGATATAGACTGTGGGTATAGAGGCACCTCAGGAATAAGTCCCACACCTGGAAATTAGTTGGCATTCTTGCCCTACCGCTTTGATTGTCTCAAAGTCAGTGGGTTTTTTGAGTGGGTTTTTGGTCAGATCCCTGAAATAAGGTCTGTGTTTAACACAAGCTTAAGAGACTTTCACATTTGTTCTATATGCGAGTAAATACCCCACTCATGAACTTTAAAGCTTTTATGTGTCTTAAAAAAATCAGTTGCTAACAAGTGGCCCAATGAGACTACAGAACGCCAGGAGTGCAGTTGGTTTAGAGATATACAAATAACGAGAGCATTCTTTTACCCTATGAATGAGTGATAATGGTTGCTTTTCATAGACTGTATAAAACAATGGATGTAGGTACTGTGATGTCACCCACTGGTTTGTGGACTCCCATTTTGAAGCCCTAAGTTTGGCATTTCTGCCATCTCCATCTTGGATTTGGAAGTGACCATATTTAGACAAGAGGACAGAGCTGTCGATGAGTGAGGGTTGGATGAAACTCATAGACTGTACGACACCCGGCAGACAGCCTGTCTTTTAAAGCAGCTCCACCCGCAACTAAACATAACTTTAAGCCTTATTAAGATGTAAACAGGTGAGGTATATAAAAATTCAACCCCTGTACAGTTAATACGAGGGAGGAAATTAGCTATAGAGACCAAAACATTTTTTGTACCAGACTGTAAACATGTTTATTTCTGCTATAAAGTTGGGTATTTAAATATAGGGGTCAATGAGGATTGATTTGCTTCCTCAAGTGGCCATTTAAAGAACTGCAGTTTTTGGTATCTCTGCGTTTGCTTCATTTTTCATCCTGCTTGGCACTTCCAGACCTTCCTCTAGCACTGACAAAGTTGTGGAGATAGATCTGGCTAAGCAAGACTAACTTTTCAACAACATCAATGTGTAAACCTGGAACATCTTCGCAGGTGGCCATTAAGGATTTGCATCCTTGTTAATTAACAAAACAGATTAGGTGAGATAACTTGAGATTTATTTGATTTATTTCACCTCCATCCTTTTGATTCCCCCAACTCCTCTTCCTCCATAGTAGGAGGCGTCGACAGTCGGCCATTTCTTCTTAGGGGTTTCAAAGTCTTCATCATCCTGTGGGAGAGTGACAGGAAGTATGTTTTATTGATGAACCATTTGACAGGATGGGTAGCTACAATTAAGGGATAATAAAAGAAAAAAATAACCTTTTACCTTTTTTTACATGAATATTAAAACATGAAATGAACACCTAGGGGATACCTGGTTTAAATGGCCTTTCACTGGTCAAATACCTAAATACCTCTCTGTCTGTCTGCCCTAAAAACTCCAAACCCAGCCCTTATTTTTGTCCCCTCTGTGTTGGTTGTCAGATCAGAGGAAATTACAGAGCCCACTGGCCAAACTTGTTCTGTTTCAGCTCTTTAATACACCCTGTCTGACTCATAATCTACTGGGAGGTCAGACAGTAGAAGCCATAATGAGGGCTCAGAGTTGTCTGTGAGGCTATGGTTGTCATTGGAGTCTGTTTTTGGTATAAATCTACCAGTTAATTTTCAGTTTAATTGGTGCAAATAAATACAGCCCGATATGTCCCACAGTCACACGCTAGCTTGCTGTTATTGCTCTGTGAGCTTGGGCAGTCAAAATGTGTTGTAATAACATGAATTTGTTGATCAGATTCATGTGAAATAACGTTATTAGTCAGTTTAATTCCATATTGTGTTCCATGAGGGTCCAAGAGGAAGTGATTTGGAAAAACATAAATTGAAGTCACAAAAACAAGGGAGAGAGAAAAAACAGTAAAAGTCAGGATTCCACTGTTATTCTAAGAGGGCGTTAACTCACACTGGATGAATTACCAAATGAGTGAAATCAGAGTTTAATGCCAAGAAGCAAGTGAATGACACCACATGGCCATTGAGGTTTAAAATGTCCGAATAAACTGAACAATTAGACAACCTAAACACTGGCAACTGTCTGAATCTTAAATAATGAGCTTTTCTCTAGAGTCATAAGAAACAGATCGAGTAGTGGAGGCGGTGCGGCTCCTACCGAACTCTCCTCCACAGCTGGTGGTGGGGGTTCGTGGATGATCTGTGGGAGAAAGAAAGTAAAAAAAGATTTCATGAAAAGAGAAGAGGAAGTGTTTTCACACATCTTTCTTTACAGGAAAGTCACAAACACATGTATCAAAATTGAAACTCACATGATCTGCATGTCACAGCAATGTGTCTGCTGTGAGCAACAAGATGGTTACACAACAACACATGGCTGAGGAATTGTTTTTTCCTTTAAGTCTCTACTACTTTACAAGAGCGATGCACTGACCTAGAAATCTGCTGTCCAGATTTTTTGGCCTGAGGTTGTTGATTAGGAGAAGAGGAGAGTAACAGGCTCATAAATGCTGTATTATTTGCTCTTTAGTTCTGTACTGAGCAATGTTAGCCATAAAATATTATAGTATTTATGCTTGTTGAGTATATTACATAGCCACTACACAGCATGATTGCACATAGACTGTATTTTTAAGCATGCACAGTTTAGCCTACGTCTTGCACTATCCTCTCGTGCCTTTTCTTGTCACCACATGAGCTGTCAGTGTGTTTTTTTTCACCAGTGTAATGAAGACAGTTTCTTCTACATTAAGCACACTTGGCAAATTAAACGATTCTGATTCTTATTTGTGATTTTCCTCCACACTTCTCTAACCCCTGGAACCTAAAACGATTCCCCATGGTAACCTTGCATCGCTTTCCTAAACAGACTCGCTGCACACGGGCTTGAATTTTCAGCTTAATGGACAAGAACAGGAAAAACTAAAGGGAGGGACAGCCATGTTGTAAAAGCTGACATCTCTCTCTGGCAGTTCTCAGCTTTACCGTTTCCAGCGCTGGAAACATTGGAGTGGATTCTGAAGAGACACTGCACTCCTCATTTGAGAGGAGAAATACAGATTTTGACAGCGTGCGGCTGGTTACAAGAGAGTTTCCTGAAATATTGTGATGCTGGCAGGTGGGCCACTGTCTAAATAATGGCACAGGTGTGTGTTTTTTCCAGGCGCATTTCCTCTTTTTGTGGTATCCAGAGCGGATGACTATCATAAAAATACTTCTTATGAAACTTTTATTCCTGATGAGTTATCTTGCTTCTAAAACTCTCATAGTAACAAAGATAACAAGACAAAACAACCCATTTGAGCTGGACATTCATATTATTCAGCTCCAGTACTGAGGGAAGAGTTTGTCAGCAGTTTTGGCCTTTCAGTGAATATACTGAGGACGTACTGAGAGGTGAGACTCAGAGGTCACCTGCTGTGACCCGCGGAAACACAAATTATTTCAACAGCAGCATAATTACTTAAACACACATGGCCTTGACCTTCTCTGACTGTGGCCTAAATTCAGCTGCCGGGATCCAAAAGGGCCGTATACCTTTATTGACTCATAGACCCTAACCTGCTCACCATGGGAATGTTGTTGAGGTTAATAAGATGCCTTAAAGGGTGTTAGCCAGACAAAACAGACCTGGTAAAGACATTTCTCTGTGTCTTGTTGTCCGCAAGCAAAAAGTGTTTGAAGCCATCTTAAATTTGAAAAGAGCAGACCAGAAGCTATCTGTAAAGCAGCGTGTGTGCATGTTATTATTGCACTACTGTTTAAGAAAACTCACCACAGTGCAGCAGAGAGGCCAGAACCACCAGAGGAGAGCCAAGACCAGGAGCAGCATCAGGATGAGCAGAGCAATGGCGAGGATGGTCCCATCAGACTGTGACAGAGACAGACACGTCAGCACGGACTCTCTGAATGTGTGGAGCACCAAAAAAGTCGTAAACCACTTCTCTAGGCTTAATGCTTTTGTCGGGAAAAGGCTCTTTTGGTTTTATCTTCACTGGAATCACTACTTAAAGTGATTGAGTAAAGTGACTGAAGTGATTTATCTGATTCTTCAGTTTGTTTTGCACTGTCTGGATTGGTCATTTCTTTTTTGTTTTTAACAGATGGAATGTCCCATTACCCAAAAAATACAGTTTCAGATTTAAAGCTCTTCTTGCATAATGTGTGATGAAGAGCTGGGACAAAGTCGTTGTTGCAAATCACAACTAAGTCTCAAGTCTTTGCAATCAAGTCCCAATTCAAGACAGTCAAGTCCCAAAGTCTGTCTCCTAAACAAGTCATAATGTGCTCTTATCAGATCTAATCTATTGAATTTACAAAAACCATTAAAAAAATGTTTTTAGTTGTTAAATGAGGTTTGGAAGTAGTTGCGTGTCCAGATGTAATGACCCCCAATTAGTTTTTTGTTGACCATTGGTAGTTTTTCTACACAAAGAAAATCACTGATATAATTTTTCTAACTGGTGCTCACTAACCTAATGTAGGTTCTTTATGCTTCTCTCCTGCAACTTGACTGGATGCTGTCAGATTGGTTCAAACAAAGTTCATCTGGGGAATTAAGTGTTGACTTGCAGGGCATGAATAGTGTTAATGTTAGCTGAATCAGGACATGAAGGGAAAGGAATTAACTCATGATACACTTTTAAACAAACATACTTTTAGTCTTTGGGCTTGGGGTATCAAGTATTTTCAAGTCAAAAGGCTCAAGTCCGAGTGAAGTCACGAGTCATGGTGTTGAAGTCCAAGTCGAGTTGCAAGTCTTCTTTGACAAGTCAAGTCTAAAGTCACTGAATTTATAACTCAAGTCTGATTCAAGTCCCAGTCATGTGATTTGAGTCTACACCTCTGGTGTGATGTAGTACTGTATATTTGTTTTATAAACTTCATACCTGTTTACGTCCTCTCAGCTCTACAGCGACATTAGCGATTAGCGATTAGCGATTACAGTGCTTTTTCATCTGTAAGTTAGGGTGCTTCAGACCTCGAGTTGTCTTGCTTTGGTCTGAATCAGGGACTAATTTTGTTACAAAGTTTTTCCCAGAGAATTGCCCAGAGTTGGTTCGTGTTCTCAAACGGACCAGATCATATGTGTGAGAAAGCTGCTCTTGATTGATCAGAATTTCCATGCGGGAAAAATCCAGGAAGTAAACAAAACATTAATGAAGAGTACACTTGCGAGATAAATGTGACACTTTCTAATGTCACACTGGAGGGACAACTACGCGGGTTGATTTTAGTGCTGATCATCGTGTACTATATTGCTGTCATTGTTCATTTTAGGCAAACCATACAGTTTGACAACGAGGCGCGGCTCCAACTAGAAAACAATGTTTTGATGCATTTGGATGCGCCAAATATGCATATCAAGACAGTACAGGAGGAGGCGCACATTAATAATCCTCCAGGACTGTAACATGCTCATATTAAACCAAACAATGTGTAATGCAACTGCAGTTGGTGCATACCCGAGTGCAGTTGCTGTGTTCACATCTGCCTAAATGAACCACACTTAGGGGGATAAACAAACTTGAGTTTGATTGAACCAAACCAAACAGGGCAGGTGTGAAAGCACCCTTAGAAAACCTTTCAAGGCATTAACAAGTCACTCAGTGCAGCACCAACGTTGGAATGATATTCAGAGCTTACTAATATAAGGTCGCTCTATCTAACTAGGTGATTTGAAGAACTGCCAAAAATATTAAATTGACTGACGTACACCATCTTGCAAAAAAAGAACAATTAAGCTGAGCCGAATGCCCTCAGAAACTTGACGGTGCTACCTAGGTACTCACACAGCCAACAGTGGTAATGGTGACCGAACTGGAGATGAAACTGAGACCTTCATTCATACTGACATAAAGGTTTGCTGCCCTGGAAAAGAAAAGGGAAAACATCTCAGCTGCCATTTGTGCAGTAGAAAAACAGAATGAATCGTGTTAAATGAAACCTCACATTTATTGAAATACATGATGGGACTTACATCCCCTCCTCTTGAAGCACTGGTGCAGGGCAGAGGAGATATGTATCCTCTACAACCAAAGGCTTCACCACTAGAGAAGAAGAGGGAGAGGGGTCAGGAAGAAAAGAAACAGCCAAACATTTCAGTCTTGTCTTGTGATTACAATCAATAGTTTTCACGGACATATAAAGCTCCTGAACCGGTCTTACCCACTAATCCTGACATGAATCACTTTTCAGTTTATGTCATAGTTTAGCCTGATTAAAGTAAAGTTTATTGACTGAATAATACCACATGACTTCACTGTAATTCAATAAGTATGCGCATATTAACAGAAGTTAAATGATGTCACAACTTCTGCTGTAATTCAATTAACAAACTACTTGAGGGGAGTGTTTCGTCAAGACAAATGCTTTGTTGTCTACTGTGTGAAGACATCTGTGTAACTCTAAGAAACACCAGTACCACCACAGCTTTTGTTTTTCAGTCAAATCTAGGTCCTCTCCTTGTCCAGCTGGCTTTTAGGAGAGCAGCTCCAACAAGCATCGTCGCCCAAGCCTGTCTGTTTATCCTGGCAGAAGGAGAACATACCCCAGAACTGAGGAAATCAACACAAGCAACCGCATGGGTCGCAACTGCTCTTCTCTTGAAACACCATGCAGGACGGAGGGGAGGGGAGACGATCAGCTCTCCCAAAAACAGCTCAGAAACTGGGCCAGATATGATCCTGTTCATCTCTGCACCCAACTCGCACTCAGAATGGCCTCACACTATTGAAGTGTGACGAAAAGGCATGAGAGCCTTCTAAACGTCAAATTGCAGTCCAGTAAAGAGCTGATGGGACCTGATTCTGCAGATTTCCGCTATTTAAATCCCTTGGGGATAAAAGTGCTAGCAAAGATCCACAGTCCATGTCATAATGTTTTATTGGACTCTTTCCTCCCCAAGCGTAGAGAGAGGTCATGTTTTACAGTGAGGTGCAGGTGAGTGTCCAGAGTTCAGCTTTAACTGTTATTTGAAATTACTGCGTAAGATGATGGCAGATGTAGGATCTTTGAGACTATTCACTGGTACAGACTGTCGGCAATAGGACTGTATATTGGCAAAAATTTAATGATACGATTCACAATCCAGGGGTTATGACTGAATATATTGCGAAACTGTAAACAAAACAATCTACTGCGATTTACTTTTAAAATCTTACTTTAAAAACTCTTTCAATGCTGAAAGCTGTCAGTGCTAGCAGCGTGTCCTTTGTGACTCTGCCTTTTTCACAGGCCCATGTTATTTCTGTTTATAATACTTGTTACAATGGAGTGGAAGAGTCAAATGACTGAAGATAGATTAGGGCTACAATATCGAAGGATCTAGCAGTCGTGAATTAAAAACACAACAACAATGAACCACGGCATGAATCTTTGCAGGTAAACTATTAATAGTTAATGACTAATTAATTCATCAAAAATAAATACGTGTTCTGAAAATCGATTCAGTACCCCAAAACATAACACAATACTCAAGTGTGTCAATATTTTCTTACACCCCTTCTTGGAAAGGTCAATTTACAGTTGATTGTGGGAAAACAGCAGGATCACAGGGTTGTTAAAAAAAAAAAAATCATCAGATTCAGCTACAGTTGCATGTCATTCAACTTTTGTTTAATCCGTAGGCATACAAGAAAATAAATGTGAATAAAAAATAAATTTAAAAAATCATAGATCTTCTGTGCTGGACTAGGCTAATTCACTGAGCAGTAACTTCCTAGAGACTTCTTGTCACAGTGAGGGAAGACATAAAGTAAGTTAAACCACAAATTTATGTTTTTACATTTTGTTTTTTGTACAGCATAAACAAACAACAAAATATACTAACAAACAACAAACAAAATATAATATGAACTTCAGAGGCGCTGGTAGGCAGCTATTGTTACCTTTGTGCTAAACTAGCTGTTCCCCCTCCATTTTCCATCTTTGTGCTAAGCTAAGCTAAGCTAAGCTAAGCTAACAAGCTGCTGGCTATTGCGTCATATTAAGTAGGCTACAGAGTGCTTTTTAGTTTTTCTGTAGGCCAGCGTGGAAGTTCACATCACCCTAGTTTCCTCGTCAAAATGCCAATGGGATTTCACATTGGATTTTGGATTTATGCAGAAAATAAGCTCCATGTCAAAATGCAACAAAAGTTTATGATACATTATGTTCAGCAAGATGATCTTCACTACTGAACATCACTTTTATTTCTGAAGTTTAAATGCAATCGCCAGAGGTCAAAAGGTAACGTTAGGCTATAAATGACCTACACCACAGTTGCATGACTTAACATCCCTACCACAGGAAGGCTTTAAACCCATGTTTGGTGTGATGACGTTCTGTAGTCTCAGTTAGCCACTTGTTAGCAGCTGCCTTTTGTAAGACACACAAAAGCTTCAAAATTCAAGGGTGGGGTATTAATTGATGTATTTTCTGTCATAGAACAAAACATGAAAGTCTCTCAAGCTTGTGTTTACCACTGACCCTATTTCATGCATTCTTCCAAAAACCCATTGACTTCAAGATGAGGGGAAACCAGGATTGCTAAAATGCTAACTCATTTCCGGGTTTTAGGATTTATTCCTGAGGCACTCTACACAGACATGAGAGAGGTATCAATCTTCCCATCTTACTCTTGGCAAGAAAGTGAATAAATGTATTTCCTAAAATGTTGAACTATATCATTCAAGACTTGTCTCCCATTATCCACACTGTTCAATACTCCATGGCAACATCTGTCACTAAAACAATGGAGAACGACAGAATCTGCCAAATCCCAGCTTGCCTGACTGTATTTGCTGCTACTTTTTCCTGGAGACACAAAGTCAAACATCGATTCATCTGCTCAGCACATGCAGCTACATATTGCTGCTTTCCTTTTCCCCATTTTACCATATTTGAAAAGTATGCAGAGGTCTGGAGCGGGGGAGTCAGCGAGGGCAAGTAAAAATGCATTAGAGAGAAATGGTTTTCCTTATAGCCAATCACATATTTATCTCCAGGCGAGCTAACCCTGGCCTAATTATTTTCATTTAAAGTTTACCCCTGATGTGAAGTAAACAAGTTCCAGAGGATTGTGTGTAAACAATCTAGAGAAGTGAATGGATCTGTTGGAGGAGTATACAAGTATAATGGAACTGGCATAAGGAGATAATTTTACTCAAATTGTTTCCATGTCCGCTGTTTGTCTGCAGGAAGTTGGATGCTGTATCACGCAGAAACAATTACCATTCAGAGGAATTGTTAACATTTGATTAATACTGAGAACTTTTTTAATGTTTCACTTTGTTACAAGAATTTGATTTAAAGTGCAAGATGCCTGTGCTGAATGTTGATGGCATCACCAAAGTAATTACCATTAAAGAGAAGAACACAGTCCCTTTGGATAGCTAATAAGTCCTGCATGTGTGCTATCATGCATGCTAAATACAGTATAAACATGAGAAAGCAGAAAAGATGGTTAACCATCATGCGAATTGGTACTAAACTCCAAAACAGACCACTTGGAAGGCAGCAAAGAGAGCTGACAGCAGGAATTTTCCAGTCTAAAAAAGAGGCTCATGCATTCCTCTATCAGAATACGACGAACTCCAGCTGACTGATAAAGACACAGAGATGTATCAACATGTCAAGTTAGATAAGAAACACATCTGTTCACCACCTCTCCCTCAGGCATTTTGTTTGCACCTCGGTGCTGGTATGGTACTGGTATATATCTTGCTTTGTAATTAGACCAGCACCTCGTGCAGCTACTGTGGCATGCCTGGTAGGAAGTGGTTTTAACAACTATTACGGTAAACCACCAGTAAAAGAGTGTGGGGAAACTGTGTATCCTTAAGGCCCTTTTTTCCATCTACCTCGTGTGTGGTTCTCGTTCTCCTTTATCTCTTCTTTCTGTTTCCTTTCCAGGCTGTAAAATTACACAATGTACTGTTTAAAAAACATAAGACCAGTAACACCAGCGTGGCTGCTTGTTTGATCACAGAGGATTCCAGCTGTGTGGCTGACTTGGTGTTCGACTTTTGGGAAGCTCAGTAAGGTGTAATTTAGAGGAGTTTTACAATCGCCTGCACACTCATGAGTTTAATCCAGCTGTTTTTATAGTAAATGAACTGAGTGATCAGCTTTGAGTCAGTGTGTACTCAGTTAAAACACTCATGTGATCAAACTGCACATGAAGTGAATCAAAACTTTGTTTCAACACTGAGGAGATGTTCAGCCATGTTTCACTCACTCTTAGTGAGGGTGTCGTTGATGCGGAAGCTGCACAAGACTTTATCGACGTTGCGCGCGTGGAGGAATCCATTCCCCCTCACCACCACTTGGAAGGACTCTGAGCAAGGAGAGGAGAAATGCAAACGTCATTTCAAGAATTGAAAATAAATTTACCATTAACTGGATTTGTGGTTTAAAGTAAAACCCAAACGTCTCATCATGTTAGAACATTATTTGACAACAACCATGACTGGCTTGAAATGCATTCAGTGAGAGAGAGAGAGAGAGAGAGAGAGAGAGAGAGAGAGAGATTTGGTCAGAGAGAAGCATTGACATATGGGTATAATGCTTTGCACATGCCACAATAAAGCTGTCTCACAATTACTAAAAGGCTGTTGTATATACAATGTGCTGACTGGCATTATACACAAGTTGTAAACATACTGTAGCCTATATTGGCATAATGTCATAATGATCTGTAATGTTTTGTTTGGAGCCCAGCTAAATACAATGGATTTTTATCTGTTCTGTATCTGTGATTGTATCATCATATCGTGATTTATTTGCACAAGCAGATGCGTCTGGTCAACACATTTTTTTCCGCCTACTGTTTTGCCTGGTTTGGACGTGTCAAAGTTGGAGGCAGCTACGGTTAGGGTAAAGATGCCATGGTTAGGGTTAGCACTAGCCAATCAGACCATAGTAGGGCAGGACAAGGCAGAACACTCTTAGGAACAAAAAAAAAGTGTCTAGTCTCCATCTGCTTTGGACGGATTTCCAGCGAGACATGCTGGGCTAATCACAACTGTTGATGTAGTATGGGAAGCACTTTTGAGGCATTGTCAAAGAAAACCAAGATGGCTGCAGCTGATGCAGAGCTTTGGTGGTATATTTTTGCCAAAAGAAGAAAAACCAACTGCATTTAAAACTTGTCTTGAAAAGGAAGATGCATTTGCTGCACTTCCATCAGGGTGGGGACAAAAGTTTAATATTCCAACTCATAATATGCCAGCTCATCCCTGTGGTCTGTTTGAATTCATCTGTCACTCAGGTGCATTTTTTTTTCTCTTTGCGTCAAGTTCTGTACTGATGTGTCGTGACTGACCATCTACACAGGGCAGACCTGGTCACTGGGCCCCCAGCGCTATGTCAGATGTTAATAACACTCCTTTAAAAACAAAAAAATAAACCGAGAGGTTCCAGATTATTTTACATCTGTGATTTGGTCTGGCAATGTCAGGCTATGGCCGTGATTAGGGTTAGCAGTAATTTTTATGCAGCACCATCCTCTCACAAATTCCAATAGAAAATTTGTCTATTGGAAATTCTGTCACTGGAATGTATAAGACATATGACAGGAATTCCCACTTCACTGGGGTCTAACTGACACAAAACATTGATAACATCACTGCTGAATGTCAGATAATGTACTGTATATGACTTAGGCAAATGTATAACCTATTTAACAACATATAAATCCCAAAATGTTTCCTTATTTGGTGTAATAACCATATTTTATTGCCATTTCTGTTTTTTTTTTTTTGTTTTTTTTTTTACCTTCATCAAATATGCAAGCTCAATATATGGCAAAGGGGAGGGTTATCCGTCCAATAGTTATCTACATAATGACTTTTAATAAGGTCAGAAAAGAAATATATTAAACGAAAAATAAACTTTGCAATCGTTATTAGTTTACAGATACATAAGGAAGCCAGTGTCAATAAAATCATGAAGGCTCATTTAAGATGTGCTACTGTCTGATTTCATTTATTAAGTGGCCTGACAAAGATAAACAGGAGGTAAATCTTCCTTGTCTTACCTCCGGCACAGATGCTAGAGGGCTCTGCTGCCAGGATCTCGATACAGGACCTCTTCAGGATCTGAGGAGATGAGGAGACACAAATCTCAGATGATGGATCATTTTTAAAGAGTCTCAGATTGTGGCTATCTATACTCTTCTAAGTGACTGGGTTTCACTGTAGCCATGACTTTTATGTACCTGTCAGTGAACCTTTTGCCACTCAGGTCTCTAGGCTTAAAGTTTCCCTCTATTCTCATTTGTGTAGTGCAGATACTGCTGCTCTCCAGGAATATACCAACTGTTACCCTGAAGACGAAGAAGACTGATTCATGACCCACTGCCCCGCTCACATGAATACGAAGCAACAGCCCTGGGTTTGCAGTTAATCTGCTCCAGATGACAGTCAGCTTGCCTGACCTTTAACTCTGCTCAACAAACCTCGTATCCCAGTAACAGCCCCTTCATGACAAACTGGTTTTCATTTCTCGGGCTAGCAAGAACAAAAATTTGAGTCAACACTACTGAGGTGGGTCTTAAGAGATACAGCACATGCTTTGATCATGTTTGGCCAGACATCAGCTGCAATGATCAAAAGCAGGAAAGTCACAGTCGCAGCAGGTTTTCCTGGAAGTCTGTCCCTGGCCGGGCTCCATGGACAGAATAACTTATCGTGCTTTAAACCTGTTTTGTCGTGTTTGTGTTCTATTTGAGCAGCTTGTTGACGAATTAGAGGAGAAATGATGGGGGAAATTACACGAAGTCCATTAAAACAAGATGATTTCCTTGAAGTCATGTTATTCCTCAAATGTCTATCAGCCCTCAGTGTAACTGGTGCTATTGGCATCACTGTGGGCAGAAATGAAATCCTTACCGAGTCGATGACCCCTTGCAAGGCCTCAAATCCATCGTTTACGGGGAAGACATGGTCCTTACTATCAGCTATCTTTGCCAGCTGGAGAGGAAACAAGTTATTACAATCACAAGCGACAACTGCACTCTTATTCATCCAAGACACAGAATTAGTTAAGCTCACAGCGTAATTGATTACAGAAGTGGCACATATGAACACAATTAACAATATTACCTAATTCACTTATTTTAGAAGACATACTAAAAAGATTTCATGCTGCATAATGGAGGACAAAAGAGATTCTTGACTCACATTATCATTAGGGTAATACGTGTATAATAATGCATACACTGTCTGAAGACATTTAATGTACATCTCTTGTCCTTGTTGGAACTCTTAAACATTTAATTCAGTTCACTAGGAAGACAGCCTGAGGGCTTGTTTGCTGATTTTATTACTGATATAAGTGTCAGAAGTTTTACAGATTAGGGTAAAGTGTGCTTTTACTTAATGTAAAGCACTTTGTAACTGCTTAAAAACACTTGTTTCATTGTTTTCAAAGTAATAGTTCGATTTACAAAGCTTCAAATTACACTTTTACTATCCATTGCATCCCCCTTAAGCTTAGACATCATGAGATATTAAGGTACAGACTAAAACTTAGTCAACAAAACACACCTGTGTCTCATTGAAGTCCTTCACCCCCACGCAGTAAACAGAGGCACCAAGACTTCTGGAGCGGTTGGCCTGTCAAATATGCACAGATTCACAGCAAAAACAGGAAGAAGCTCAACACCTGGCTTCAATTACACCTCTGCATTGCATAATATCATCCAAAACATAGTTAAATAAAGTTCGTGTTTATCTGGCCTCTAATGAGATTTTACAAGAAATTGGGCAACACCATGTTCCTGGTGAATAATATTATTCAGACATCATATGACAAAAAAAATGTCACACAGATGCCAGAATGCCAAACAGAACACACAAGCCAAATAGTTAGTTTACAAGCATTAATGCCTGTGGCTTTTTGGTGCCAAGTCTGACAGTGAATGACAATCTAAGACCTCCCACAGCCAACTAGTGGAACATTTCCAGCTACTGGAAATGTCAGCTTCACTTCATCCCCGCTGTCAACATGTGTCTGAGCGCACTCAAAGTGGATTAAAGCCTCTGGCTGTATACCTCCACCTGTAGTGCCTGAATGGTCTGAAGAGCAAATAAATCCTTGGATCCCAGTGCAGATGTGAGGAGAATGACTGGGTTTTATGGGATGTATAAATTTGACTGATGCTCTGACCCCGCTTTTCCAGACTAAAGTAAAAGGATCAAAGTGGTGATGTATAGGGTGTCGGTGTTTGATCTGCTCCATCACATGCTCAGTCACACGATTCACCTGGTTATAATTTATGTGGCCCATTTGATCTCTCTTTGTCTCTCTCACCTCTCTCTCAGCGTAGTAGAAAAGATCCTCGTGCAGCTCTCCATCTGTCAGAGCTATGATAACACTGGCAGTGCGAACACCTGCTGACAGAGAGAATTTGGTCACCCCTGCCGCAATTCCATACTCTTTTCCCCCATTGCAAATAACCATGCAGCATTGATAAGATTACTGCTGTTTTTGCAAAATCTACTTGCTTTTTATAATTATGAGTTTCATCCTTGAAGGTCTCCTATTCAAAATTGAACACAGTTATTCACATAGGCAATTCCAAGTCAAGGAGCAAAACCAAGGTGTTATTTAAAGCTGGGGTAGGCAGTTTTATTTTTGCATCTAATTTGAGGACATTGTAATTGAAGTAGTCTGAACGAACACTAGACCTCTGCACCTCCTTGTGGCTATGTTTTCAGGATTTATAAAATTTAGGCCACAATGAGAGACTTTGGCCAGTCACATGACATTGCGGAGAGAGAGCGTTCCTGTTGGCTGCACTGCAAATGCAGATGGGAAGGCATATCCCTTCAGTGAAAGTCTAATTCAATGGTGGAAAATCCTGCAGAAAAAGATGCTATTTCAGCTACAACAACTGGCTACACTGCAAAGCAACTGCAAAAAATAAAGACGGGCTTATCAAAAAGATCAAAAGAGCAACCAAGCTGATGTCACAGAGTGACGACATGTAGTCACTGGTGGGCAAAACACCTGGTCAATTGACAAGGAAATACAACATTAGCACCTTAACCATGGTGCAAACTTGTTTAGTAATACAGTGTACAAGTAGATGGGAGAGGGATAGCAGAATATCATGACATGGATTTCCTCCTGAACATCAACATGAAAGAAAATACAGATGGATAACAGCTGTGAAAAGGGAGAACTGCGCTGACTAGAGGTCCTTTTTGTCTTTTCCCAGAATACTGCCTGTCCCAGCTTTAAGTCAATGGATCCCACTCAGTCACCTCAGTCAAGTCAACTCGGTCACCTCATTTAAGGTTAATAAGTGCCCTTAAGCTGTGAGCAGGTTGTTTAATTTGAATACTTAGTTGGCATGAAGCCATCCAGTGTTTCAAAAAAAGGAAGACAAAAATGTCAGCATTTTTCTACTGCAATTTGATGCAGCATTTAATTTATTTTTATCACTATTTTTCCCGCTAACTTTTTAATCTTCTCACAACCCCTCAGATGTATCTTGTGACCACCATGGACATCCCTGTAGCTGGGAACCACTGACTTGCTGTGATGCAAATACCCACAGAATTGGTCATACATTCAAAAAAGTTTTGGTTTATCCTTAGTTGCTTGTGAAAATTGACTTGAATTTACTGTGTTTTGCTAATGTAGGCATATAAAAGTAATACATACCTTCAGTGTTTCCATAATATATTTGCTCACTGGCCTGTGACAAAAAAGAAAAGCCAGTTTGAAAGACTATCTATCTAGTTGCATGCAGTGCATAGAGGAACTGATCCATGCTCAAACACAACAGCCGTGTTTGTTCTGGAGCCAGTATTGAGATAAAGCAGATGCCAGCTTGGAATTGGATATGCAGAGGCTGCTCACCCTCAGTATGCCCTCATGCATGAAGGTGTCTCCCCCTGGAAGAACCCTCTGGAGCTCCTCTAGACCTTTACGAATGCGTTCCCTGAGCAAACATACAGAAGACGAGGTAATCCACATTGTTGATAATCCAATCAAATTGAAAATATTTATTTTGTCAGATTCATTTGTGAACATACTTTTGACTACAACCAGACACTGCGAGGCGTGGTAACAGAATAATGGTTTCCATAAGTGCAGAATTTGCAGAAAATACCAGCAATGTGTAACAGATGAATAGATTGAAACAGTACTGGTTTGTATTGGCTCGAGAAACTCTCACGCAGATAGACAGGAAATGAGCCCTTTGCAGAATAAGATATGAGGGAAGCAGTGAAACAGTGAAAATATTTTGTGACGCTCAGCTGAGGAAAGATTAGACACATAAATTGCCCACAATGTGTCAGACACCACATGATGAATTAGCTGTCCAGACCAGCAACACTATAGACAGATCACAGCGAGGGAAAGTATCTGTCTGGAATCTTCTGGGTCGTGAAAATGAAGGATCATAACTGTGTGGCGTGTGTCCATATCTGGCGTTAGACTCATTCCACTCAGCTGCGTGGCAAAAAAGCTAAGGATTAAAGGCAGTTTTGAGGGGATCTGCACCCACCTGTCTTCTGTCAGGCTCATCAAGATCCTTCCCTCAGTGGAGAACACAATGAAGGACATCCGCAACTGTGGACTGTGGCAAGGAGAAGAGAAAATTACACTCTGTTGGATCAGTGATCATTTCTTGTAACATATTTTCCCACAGACACTTGATGACACAGTTATGATTTTTACCTAAGGAATTTATGAGCTAGATGTTCAACAAAGTTGTAGATTTCTGTCCAGTGATTCTGCACACTCCCAGATCTGAGGAGAGAAAAGCCAAGTTAATAACGATACATGATCTCTTCTCTGTGCCCATGTTTGAGTGTTGCCAAATTAACAGTAGACCATGGACACATTATGGAACAGACATTCAGACAGCCTCACACACCTTTCAGTTAGAAGCAAGACCCCCAGAATAAAAGAGATCAAAAACATGACGATTTTATTTGCATAGTCATTTCATGTCTCTTTGTAATCATTTTGTGTCTCTTTGGGGTCATCTTATGTCTTTTTGTAGTTGCTTTGCTTCTTTTTGTAGTCCTGCTGCATCCCTTTGTAGATATTTTATGTCTCTTTGTAGTTGTTTTGAGTCTACGTGTGGTCTTTGACTCCACTTGTAATAGCTTTATGTCTTTGTGGTCCTTTTGTGTCTCTTTGTAATTACTTTGGGTTTCTTTGTAGTTGCTTTGCATCTCTTTGCAGTCCTTTTGTATACCTTTGTTGATATTTTATGTCTCTTACATCTCTGTGGTAGTTTTGTGTATCTTTGTAGTAACATGTCTTTGCAGTGTTTTTGTGTCTCAAGTGGTCGTTTTGCCTGTCTTTGCAATCATTGCACCCCTGACCCCTGGGCCTGTGCCCAGTAGGTCAGTAATCCATGCATGGTATAGACCTCTAACTGGAGAGAGAACAGCAAGAGCCTGCATGAGTAAATGCTTTGGCAGCACAGCTGGTTTATTCTAAGGAATAGCAATGATGTCGCGCTCCTCAGATTACTGGTAACGTCTTTATAATGCACCTGCAATTATACCAGTGTTACTGGAGTCAGATAAATGAACCCTCATTAAGCCCTCATGTGACCAACCCTGTGATCTCAACTAGGTCAGTGTGCATGTTAATCGTCCTGCACTCCACTCCCTTTCTGCTGATGAACTTCAAACTGACCTGGCACTGTTCACATTCTTACTTGATGTTTTTAATGGATTGTAAAGCATCAGCCACAAAGTACTCTGTATCCTGCTCTGTTAGGAAAGTAAGATAAATGGCTAAAAGATTTAGGAGGAGGGAAGCTTCTTGGTCATGTATCATCTAATCTAATTATCTAATTGTCCGTAGAGATCAATATATGGGTACATCAGGTTAATAAAGAACAGTTTGCGAGCTTGCATGTATCAGTGATGATGCTTATCATTTAAACTGTTTTTATAACCCCACACCCCCCCTGAAACATTTCTCAAAACACCTATTTTTCCACTGTTACCATGACACAAGTCCCAGCACAAACAGCCCAGCCAACACGCTGAAACACTGGAACATCTGCATGTAATGGAGAAAGGGCAGTGCAAAGACGAAGAGGAGAGAAGAGGAGAGAAGAGGAGGAGAAGAGGGATCAGGCAGATACTGCAAGAGTACAGTGAGGGCAGGTGGAGGACATCACTGCTAAAATGCAGTGGAGTGAGCTAAGATCCCACCTGGAGAGAAGACAGGAAAATAAAAGTACAAGGAACAGCTAATGCAGTGAATTGATGCCCACCAGGTCACACATGCAATATAAATCTGTGTCGTTAAAACATGGCTCATGCTTAAAATTACTCTCTGTTATGCACAATTGTGTAATTTCTGCTTGGAGTAACATCAGTGTGCAGAGAGGTGGCACTGGCATGTAATGTAGGACAACTGGAAAATCCATCACCATCTCCGGAGGGAGCGCTACAGAGACAGGAAGCCTGCAATCCTCCAATCCCATCTTCCAGATAAGAAAAAATGAGGAGTTGGATGATACATCTGTTGTTGACCTAGTTGGCAAACACTCTGGCTTGTAATAAAAAACAAGTAGTTTTAAGCCAGGTTTGCAAAACACAAATGTCATAAGGTAAGTGCTCTGTTCCAGTCCAAAGGCAACAGCCTGGGTAAGTTAACTGTCAGTGCCAGAGGAGCTGTGCGCGTGTTTATCTACAATATACCGGCTTTCTCTTTAAGTCCCAGTCAGGAAAACTCAGGTAAACACTGCTTGTGCATAACACTGACCCCTTTTGAGAAACAGCTTTCACATGACTGGCTTTGTGGATGAGATTGCTCAATTTCTGTTTAGCTAAAGTTGTAGAGCATGGAAATTGAATTAACAAATGCAACATGTATAACCCCCCAGATAACTGCACAAATTATAAGAAATTAAAGGAAGCATAAGCCTCATCAAAATGTAATCAGTATGATCAAGTAAATGTTCAGTGTGGTTGTTTGGATCAGGGGCCCATAGTGCATGGCTAAAGGAGACACAGAGGCCACCAAAAACCAGGTTAGATAAACATGGAAACTGTGTCTAAATCAAGACTGACGTATCCAACTTTGCAGGGAGCCCAAACATCCTCTGCTGGGATACACAGACTGTGTTAGAGCTCTAAGAGAGAAGAGGAGATTTGAGGATACACTTAGCAGCAATTCTGGATAAAAACTGCCCACGTGGTAAATGTTATGTTAATGAGGATGATCACCAAACACAACAGGCAGCCACAGTGCTTGCAGCCTGTGTAGCCCTGCAGCTGACTGATGAATGGGGGAACACCTAACACAGCACTAACCGTTACCATCTGTAATGTTCATCATATGCCAAGCTGAAATGTAGATCAAGGCCTATCAAAACAATGCTTCACCGGCCCATTCATCCATTTTCCTGCATGATATGACACCAGGGGGCGTCCCGATGACAGAAATGGGGATGACATCATGAAAACATTTTTGGCAGACCATGATGGGAGAAGCTCCAAAACAATATAGAATATTTCATATGAACTTCATGCATTCCCAATCATGCATAAAGTACCTATTTTGAGGCTGTAAGCAGAGACAGATGAGTGGAATATTCAAGTCAGGCTCAGCTGGTGGAGAGAAATACACATTTTTTTCATAATCTAAAATTAATGTTGTTTTTATTCACTCATTAACTTACATACATCATAGACATTAACATGACTGACTTTCACTTGCCAACAGAGCCAATTCTATTCATCCACCCTCTCTTAAGACAGTCAGGTAATGTGTATCAGGTAACTCACTTGTCCAAAACAAAGTAGAGATCAAAGCCTCCAAAGCATGAGGATGACCCAGCCTGCCTTCTGTCCTGGTTCGGTCCAGCATTGCCAGCAGTGAGAACAACCAGCGCAGCACCAAACACCACTGGAAACCAGGAGCTTCTGCTCCAGCACAAAGGCATTATTCTGAAGGCTGCAGAAAATCTCATAAAACCAACTTCAGTAAAGGAAAAGTTGGTTTAAAGAAGTTGCAAAGTTAATCCTCCTTGCTGATTCTTCTTTCAATCCTCCACGGACGTCTCCAGCATAAAAAAAGCAATAATCCAAAGGAGAGCAGTGAGTGTCACTAAGAAGTGGAGGGGAGAGAGAGAAAGCATGAGTGTTGTGGCTCTCACTGTTGTTGGGACCCTCTCATCACTGGCTCCGACACAGCATGCACAAAAGATGAGAAGAGCTCCACAACCTCCCACTCTTGCTGCTTTTTGTTAATGACAAGACCATGCAACAGAGAGATCCTCACACACTGGATGTCTTAAGAGTCTTTGCAAAACTCTCTTTGTTTTTTACAGCTCTCTCTCTCTCTCTCTCTCTCTCTCTCTCTCTTTCTCTCTCTCTCTCATCCTCTGTGTCTCTCTCTCTGTCTCTCTCTCTGCAGAGAGTGATGAAGACAATACAGTGGAAACACCAGAATCTGCTGGCTTGTCCTGCCGCCTAGTGGTGATACGTTGCAAGAGGCTTAAAACATCAGCCCGTTAAGTATAAACTCTGTGACCCCAAGTACTGTAACACTGCTGTAAACACTACCTTTGTGAAGCCTGTTGTGCAGCGGCCCCCACAGAAATTTTTCATTGAGGTGGCCAGATGGGGCCACTAAAAATCTTGAGGTGGCACACCAGATCAAATCCACAAGCCATAACCAAATTACAGGAGTTCTATTATACTGTAAAAGTTAATAGGCTGACTGAAAACTGTGTCAATATGTGAGTGAAGGAATCACATACTCATATACTTTGATTTCTTATCCTGCAGTTAATATTACTAATTATCTGATGTGCACAGACTAATAGCAGTACAGTTAACATTTTAAGTTCCACAACAGTCATGTTTTAATGTGCAATTTATCTACATGTTAGGTGATTCCAATATAGAGCTTTAATTTGAAGGAGAACAAGCAACAAATCATTTGCTGAGACTGGTGAGTACCCACAGAGCCCATTTCCATTCAGATATCTTAAGGTGGGAGTGCAAGGGTCACATTTGACCATACCATTGGAGCATTGTTTAGCCCCCCCCCCCAACTATCAACCTTCACCCTCGCTTAAAAAATGAACATAAGCACACCACGGCCTCATGTTGGCCTCCAATTACTTTAGCCAGAGGGGTCCAGTTGGGGGGCCAGCAATTGTATCAGAGAAACTGTGTCAGAGAGATGTTGACTCATCTCTGATTTTAATTTCTAGCTTGCCATGGTGTTGTTTTGGATTGCACTATAATGAAGTATCGACCACATATGTAGAGAAATGGGTGCAAAGAGTTTGGGAAACACAGAAACTAGATGACCTATATCCCTTTTGTTCCTTTAATGCTTGGTCCTATGTGATTTATTTTATGTGAGCACTGTGATATCTGCAAGTCCCTCAAAATGACATCATTGGGAAGTTCCTACTGGCTGCTGTTCTAAGCCACCCCTGCCGCTTACATTTCTCTGCAGGAGTAGGTTTGAGTCAGAGGAAAGAGTGACTGTTTGTGGACACAGAGGATTTTAAATGTTGGAATTCGGCACATTTAGCACACAAGCAGACACACAAAGATAATAAAGAAAAAAGTTCTGCTTGGTTATCTGTTTATCAGTTTTTCTTCTGTTTTTCTCACTACCTACAGCATGTTGCTCTGTATATTTTGCATATTCACACGCTGAGAGTTCCTCTTAGAAGAAGAAGAAAATAAATACTTTGTCAATCCTGAGGGAAAATTCAACTTTTTCACTGTGTTGTCATATACACACAGGCCCAAAATGCACACACATGCACAAACAGGACCTAAACATGCATTAAATGGAGAGATGTCAGAGTGAGAGGCCCATGGAGGGGTGCCCCGAGCAGTTGGGGGTTCTGTGCCTTGCTCAAGGACACCTCAGCAGTGCCCAGGAGGTGAAATGGCACCTGTTGAGCTACCAGCCCATGCTCCGTACTTGCTCCAGATGGGGGCGTGAGCCAGTGATACTCCAGTTCCCAACCCAGGTCCCGATGGACTAAGCTACTGTCGCCCCAAAGATGTTCTTTTGTGTCAGATTTGAATTAGAATTTTGAACTTTCTTGCAGATTTGAATTCATGCAAGACTGGTAAAAAAATGAGTGCACAAATCAATAATCTCTAATTCTAAGATTGCACACAGCAAACTGTAGAGTAGTATGAGCTTCAATGACTCCATCTCAATCAAACAAGTTGCACAACTCCTCTCTATAAGCAAGATGGCATGGCACAATGGAAAGCAGTTGCTTTACTTGGTAGGGTTGAATCAATCAGTCATCGATCAACTATTTTCAATCATATCTAGGACAGTGGCAGGACATATACTAAACAATATCACTTCCCTTGTCCAAGAACAAAGTGGCCACAGGGTTGTTCTCGTTGAAAACCTATCTACAAGCTCATGAGTCCTGAAAATGAGTCATGCCTACCAGTAAAATGATTACACACATAATAATAAGATATAAAAAAGCAAGTACTACTGTACTGTTACTAATATGGCCATAGACAAACCATGTCAAAATCACACTGTAATACTTACTTTTGCCCAGATGCAGCCAGTTGTTGGAGACACAATTCACTCTGAAATGTCGGATTTACTCAGAGTACAAACGGTCTGTCGTTGGCCTGGGTCAATACTAAAATTTCAGGTCATAGTTATCCTGGCCAAAATAATCGCAATTCACGATTTCATCTTGATAATCATCAAATGTTGCTTGCATCTTAAAATGTCATGAAACCATATTGGAATCACTTTAACTCTAATTTTATTCAGAAAAAAACATTGCATCACAAACAGGACACACATGTTAAAAAGCATTTCAACTATTCAAAATAGCATCATATCTTTCAATATGACATATGCCAGTGCTTGATTGAGATTTTTTGTCTTTTATGAGGTTGGTGTGTATGCAGCCTGTTTTTTGCAGGTTCTCTTTTATTGTTGGTTGCCCAGCAGTCTATAGTGCTGCTGGACACAACATTCATGATTATAACGATAATAGAAATTCACTATAAAAATGTTCTTCAGATGCAGTATTTTAATTAATATATTAGCGTATAGTACTGTAATTTAAACCTCTGGTCTCACATTTGGCTTGAGCTTTCCTGTAAATGTCACTGCCAGGAAACTGGAGGAGATGGGTCTCAGTTTTGCTTATGATGATTCTTCAGCAGGTTTTTGTCCACCCGGGTCATGGCTGGCTGTTTGAAGACTGCTGACACTTTGATCAAGACCAGCAGGATGGAAGCTGACACAGTTGCTTGCCCGCCAACAGTGTGCATCTACTGCTAGCTCACCTAGCACTACTGAGCCAATGTTACAGCTCAGCCGAGGAAGATGGCATCAGTGTTTTCATCTAACACTGTCAAGAGCATGAGCATCTCATCCATGAGCAGATGCACGCCTCCTTCAGCGTAGTGAAACAATTAGTGGGGATAGTTTGGTAGAAAGAAAATAGTTCCTAAAAAGCTCAATGGATTATCTTGAATAACCAGGTCATGATTTCTGTAAAGAGACATTGCTGTTGAGTTTTTCAAATGTATTTTGTTTGGCGCTCTGAGCACCACAAGCTAAGTGCCATCTAGTTCCATTACATTCAACAGAAGGCAGACATCTCTACAGCCGATATCTCCAACACTCAGCAAGTCACACCAAACAATCTAGACTGATAGATACCACTACAGAGGAAGAAAAACTATTTTTTATTTTGGGTTGAGCCATCATTGAACATTCTTGGTAACCAGAATCATTTCTCCTATCCATGGGAGAAACTGGAACTTCTGTTTCTGTATGTGGACAGCTTTGTGTGTTTAGATGAGGAAGGGATTTTTGGGGGGAAAACCATCTAATATTGTTTATTTAATATTTATGTGTTTTAGCTGCCTTTAACAAATTCCAACATTTCCAATAAGTCCTAGCTAGTGGCGTGCTAAATGTCTCAGCTCGAGTCCTTTCTGAGCAAGTTGAGGAATGATAGTTAGAAGTTCTTAGCCAGTAGAGATTGTGACTGGACAGATCAAAAAATGACTTTAGAAGAGAGCATGGCTGAGTTTTATAGGGAACCAGGTAATAATGACGGAAATTCTCACACTGCCATACTTCATGGAAGCTGCTGTTTTCTCCTGTGCCTCTTCTATGCAAATATTACTAAACTGATTTATTCATTCATTCATTTGAAATGTCATGTGTCGCGGTATTTTATTTTAAATTTCCGGCAGCTTTGCTTCCTGTTTGGTCGTGTGTTACAGTCAAAACAGTGTTCCCTGGTGAGAAGCCAGTGAGGGATCACATCTGCATGCCTCTCGCTCTCTCTCCAGTTCAATAACAACAGAAGAGAGGGAAAAAATGAATTCACACCTTAAAACCACTCAGAACAAGGACTTTATCACTTTCCTTTTCCACCACGAACAGGACATAGTACGGATGGGTCGTCCTTCTTGTGCACTATGTATTCACAAGCCTCCGGGTCAAAAACTTTCACGCAGTAGTCAGGGAATCCCACGGGGATTGAGAACCTGCAAATGCATAAAAACAGTAGTATGTATGGATACCAATGTGATGAGTTATTTATCTTTCTACTTAAAAACAGAAATGTTGTAATCTGTGTATATACCCAGTGCAACACCGACTGCAAGTACAGTCCATGCATCGACTGTTTCTCCATGAAGATCCGACAGCATGCCACGTCTCATCCACATCGTCCTGACAATGGGTCATGTCTATAGATGGAAAGAAAAAGTGGTAAATGTTTTTCAAGATTCATATATACATCATGAATACTGTATGTCTGCATGTAGATATGTGTTTTTTTCTTTTACCAGGTTTCATGACCTTGTGGTGGCAGGCTCCATTGGACAGTGGTGCCAAAGCACAAAGCAGAAAAGCCAGAGCCAAATATTTCTTTATGGAGAAAAAACAGAAACAAACAACACATTTTAAAACCATTCTCTTCTCCTCCATGATTGACATTACTTTATCCCTTCAAAACACAAAAACAGCTCCAAACAAACAATTGTGACCAAATCTCATAACTCATCCATTTTAAAACTCACCATAGCGGCAGTCAGACTCATCCGGTTTGAACTGTGTTAAGTTGAGAGGATAAAATATATTGTATTTTTTAATGAGCAACTCTGTCTCTTAAACAGTGTGTCTGCATGGACCTTTGGAATCAAATAAGGGGAGTGGAGGGTGGAGGGGAGGTCAGTTTACTGGAAGAGGTCACCACTATTTGTATTTGCCTGAACACAACAAATAAAGAAATAGACGATACAGTGTACAAAGTCATTTGAAGTCATTTTTAAGATCTGAAAAACGCTCCCATGAATCATGTCTACTTTTATCTGACTTTTTCGAGTCATAATGTCTCAGTCTTTGGTTGGTGGAGCGCCAACATGGTCTAAAAGGTTTCTGTTTTTCTTTCTCTTACAGAGTTGTGCTAAAAGTAGTAGCAGAGTAGAGTAAACCATGAAGAAATTTAATAGTATTTCTTTATTCATTTGAAATTGTATTAGTGGCTTTTTATTTTCGATTCTTGCTCAAACAACAACAACAACAAAAGAAAATAGATGCAACATACAGACCACTCAAAACACTGGCTCCATCACTTCCTCAATACTCCACCACAAACAGGACATAGTACGGATGGGTCGTCCTTCTTGTGCACTATGTATTCACAAGCCTCCGGGTCAAAAACTTTCACGCAGTAGTCAGGGAATCCCACGGGGGTTGAGAACCTGCAAATGCATAAAACAGTAGTATGTATGGATACCAATGTGATGAGTTATTTATCTTTCTACTTAAAAACAGAAATGTTGTAATCTGTGTACATACCCAGTGCAACACCCACTGCAAGTACAGTCCATGCATCGACTGTTTCTCCATGAAGATCCGACAGCATGCCACGTCCCATCCACATCGTCCTGACAATGGGTCATGTCTATGGGTGGACAGAAAAAGTAGTAAATGTTTTCAAGATTTATATATATATTCATCCTAGATACTGTATGTCTGCATGTAGATATGTGTTTTTTTCTTTTACCAGGTTTCATGACCTTGTGGTGGCAGGCTCCATTGGACAGTGGTGCCAAAGCACAAAGCAGAAAAGCCAGAGCCAAATATTTCTTTATGGAGAAAATAAAACAGAAACAAACAACACATTTTAAAACCACTCTCTTCACCTCCATGATTGACATTACTTTATCCCTTCAAAACACAAAAACAGCTCCAAACAAACAATTGTGACCAAATCTCATAACTCATCCATTTTAAAACTCACCATAGCGGCAGTCAGACTCATCCGGTTTGAATTGTGTTTAGGTGAGAGGATAAAATATATTGTATTTTTTAATGAGCAACTCTTAAACAGTGTGTCTTCACGGACCTTTGGAATCAAATAAGGGGAGTGGAGGGTGGAGGGGAGGTCAGTTTACTGGAAGAGGTCACCACTATTTGTATTTGCCTGAACACAACAAATAAAGAAATAGACGATACAGTGTACAAAGTCATTTGAAGTCATTTTTAAGATCTGAAAAACGCTCCCATGAATCATGTCTACTTTTATCTGACTTTTTCGAGTCATAATGTCTCAGTCTTTGGTTGGTGGAGCGCCAACATGGTCTAACATGGTTTCTGTTTTTCTCTCTCTTACAGAGTTGTGCTAAAAGTAATAGCAGAGTAGAGTAGAGTACACCATGAAGAAATTTAATAGTATTTTTTCATTCATTTCAAATTGCATTATTGCTTTTTATTTTCGATTCTTGCTCGAACAACAACAACAAAAGAAAATAGATGCAATGTATAGACCACTCAAAACACTGACTCCATCACTTCCTCATTACTCCACCACGAACAGGACATAGTACGGATGGGTTGTCCTTGTGCACTACAAGCCTCCGGGTCAAAAACTTTCACGCAGTAGCCAACAAGAGGGATTGAGAACCTGCAAACACAGAGTTCAACAGAATATGTAGAGCATGAATTTGACAGTGACCGCAGAGCACAAAGCAGCAAAGTCACAGCCAAATATTTCTTCACAGGAGCAAAGAACATCACAGTTTTCAAGGACAGGTCTATCTTGAAACAAAACTCACATGCCCATGTGTACATTGACAGTTATTGGTGGCTGTGATCATTCCTTCTATCCATATTGGCCGTGAAGGTCTCAGTTTTGTAGTAGATCTGGAAATCTAACATGATTCCAACAAAAGAGACGGGGTAGTAAACTATACTATTCAGTGCTATGTTGTTCCTTGGTTCCTCGAGTCTTGTCACTGCTCCCCACCAAGTGACAGGCAGATTTAATTAGGCTATAGCCTGGCTACGTTTTATGAAAGTAAAATCATGAGAATTTTAATAAGTTAAATGGGCAGTGCAATGTGTATTAGAAATGAAAGTGACTTTGACATTTCTTCTAAATGAAATGATTTAGAATGATTTATGATTTTATATGTGCACTGCATTTGATCCATTGGAATTGAAAAAAAGGGCTTTTACATGAACTTCATTTCTATCAGTCTGTAAAATTTAAAAAAAAAAAAAAAAAAGACATTGCGAAAATGAGCCAATGAGCTCAAAACAGCCACCAACAATTATATTCTCAAATTATTTAAGAAATAATAACAGAAACTCACCACGATGACACCAGACTTGTATGATTTGAATGATGGCTGTGAAAATTAGGTTTGTGTTGGAAGCACATAAACCACTATAGGTCATCAGATTATCAATGGACTCGTTTTATTTGGCAGATTACATATGATATATACAACTGTTGGATAGACTGTCATGAAATTTGATGGACATATCCATGCTCCTCTTATGGGTAACTGGATCCCCTGTTTTTTCATCTAGTCATCATCATCAGGATACATTTTCAGTTTGTCCAGTACTTTGGTTGAGGGTGCTAATTTGCAAATGTTTGCAAGCTAACACTTTAAAACTTAAACTTTAAACTTTATTTATTTATATTTTGTTCAAAACACAAGGTGCTTAATCATAAAATGAGAATAGCTACAAGGATATGAAACACCCTGCGCTAAGATGGTGAACATGACAAACATTATAGCCTACCTTCCAAATGTCAGCATGTTAGCATTGCAATTGTCAACATTTTGCCATGCTGGTATTAGCATTTAACTAAAAGAAACACTATGTTTATGTACAGCCCCACAGTATTGGGCTTTATAAAACTGAAATTAAAATTGAAACTGAAACATCTGGTGAAGTCTGCAAACACAAATACAAGTCAGTTTTCTATTATGTTGAAAGGGCACTCCAGAAATTTAGCATTTACCTTTCTTAAAGACGGAAGATCTCAAGAGACAGATTTAAAAATGAATGGTCCAAATCGAAGCAGCAGAGGCTAAGATATTATGACTTTGAATCAAGTGTGCGTCAAGCTCCAAAAACAATGGATCCTACATTTCCCATAATACAACTGAACAGTGTCTTCTGTGACCCCGCCCACGCCTCCAAAAACCCCACAGCTCAAGTTTTTAAGGGAGGCTTCCTGTTAAAAATGTCCAACCTAAGATAACTCTGATGACATCATTGATGTTATTCTTTCAAACTTTGGAAAGTTTCCTGCAGAGCCACATAAAACATTATACAACTGTTTACACATCCTGCGTAGTAGCTACTTCTGTGAGTAACCGATTTAAACTGGTTAAAATCAGTGGAGTGCCCTTTAACATGGTTTGTGTTCTTTAGGAAATGATTTTCTTTCTAATACAAAGTTATGCAAAAAATAAATATTGAAGAAAGTTATGATTTATGTATTTATTCATCTGAATTTCATTCACAGCATATTTAATTTTCAATTTACTGCAGCTGTGCCTCCTGCTTAATCGTATCTCACAACCAACAAAACAGGTGGTGTTTCTTGGTGAGAAGCCAGTGAGGGATCACACCTGCATGCCTCTCGCTCTCTCCCCCGAGTAAATACTTCAGACCTTCAGACCACCCATTACTTCCCCACTGCGCCAAAAATTGGACATAGTACAGATGGGTCGTCCTTCTTGTGTACTATGTATTCACAAGCCTCTGAGTCAAAAACTGACACACACTCATCAGGGATCCGTATGGGGGTTGAATACCTGCAAATACACAGCAAATACACAGTTAACAGTAGAATATGTAAATACAGATATAACTTTAGTAACTGTGATCTGTGTACTTACCCACTGCAACACCCACTGCAAGTACAGTCCATGCATCGACTGTTTCTCCATGAAGATCCGACAGCATGCCACGTCCCATCCGCATCGTCCTGACAATGGGTCATGTCTATGGGTGGACAGAAAAAGTAGTAAATGTTTTCAAGATTTATATATATATTCATCCTAGATACTGTATGTCTGCATGTAGATATGTGCTTTTCTCCTTTACCTGGATCCACCTCCTTCTGGAAGCAGTATGCATTGGACAGTGGTGCCAAAGCACAAAGCAGAAAAGCCAGAGCCAAATATTTCTTTATGGAGAAAATAAAACAGAAACAAACAACACATTTTAAAACCACTCTCTCCTCCTCCATGATTGATATTACTTTCTCATAAAATCTCATAACTCATCAGTTTTAAAACTCACCATAGTGGCAGTCAGACTCGTCCGGTTTGAATTGTGTTTAGGTAAGAGGATAAAATATATAGTTTTTTAGTGAGGGGCTCTGTCTTTTAAACAGTGTGTCTTCACAGACCTTTGGAATCAAATAAGGGGAGTGAAGGGTGGAGGGGAGGTCAGTTTACTAGGGAGAGTTCATCACTGTTCCTAGGACATTTGTCCAAAAAAAGAAAACAAAAAACATCCACATTAAAAGTCATTTAAAAAAAATAGGCTAGGTTAATTTTAACATTTGACAAAACATAATTCCTCAGAGTCATATTTAAATGTCTCGGTCTTTTGGTACCATCGGACATTCTGGCAGCTGATCAGAGTGTCACATGATCTAAGTGACTGTAGGCCTACATGTCTGCCCAAATTTCTATTGTCATTCTCATACTGGGGATAGATTTCAACTAACTACCTTAATAATCAACCAAGGCACTAACCACTTCAGTAAAGTAGAAAAGAGCATTATGCATCAAAACAGCAAAGCACTCACGAATTAGGCTATAACTCACAGGCATAACATTCATTATTTTTAGGTTATTAACACTGAGTATTTTTGTAGAGGAAGTAAATGATCCAGACTTTTTTGAACTGACAAAATGAACATGTACAAAACATCAGATGACTAATATTAGCACATGTAAAAATAAAAACAAATACGTATGACATAAGTACATGTGAAGAGTATAAATAACAGTATTTCAAGACAATTCAAATAAACAAGCAGACAAAAAAGATCAACAGGGATACAAGCATACAGAGGGGGGAAAATTATATTCAGACTGCATAACTTTTCAAAAGCTTGACACTTTTATTTTGTTTTTTGATAAACTGAATGGTTTGAGATCTTTAAAAGGAGGTAACTTACAGAATTTCTGTCTGTGGATACAATATTTAGCATTTAGAAAAATAAAACTGACAAGGTATTCAAGAGCGCTAAATAAATGATCCATACCTGCTGTAGACTCAGTGCACGTATTACGTCACTCACTGACGCGCCACAAAGTGGGTTGCCAGGTTTGTTGAAATGTAACCCTGACGATCCTCCGTGTCTTTAATGCTCTGAAAAGGGGGGTATGAAGCCCAACATGGCAACAAATCACACAACAAAAGGAAGTGAGGCTCGTAACGTTACGCACTGAATATTTGTGTTTTATATAACCTCTAGAAATAACAAAGAAATACCTCCTACTTTGGGTCTTTGGCTCAAAAGAAGAGTTTAAACCGTCTCAACAAAGATGGAGTGATAAGGCAGAAAGGTGAGCAGCAAAACATAGCGATAGCGCCATTTGGGTAGCTTTTAGCTTGCTATGCTAACATTAGCATGCCAGGCCAGCACACTATCCCTACACAGCGATAACATAAGAGCTAAACATAAGCTAACAGTCACGTGAAAATATCATATTGAACAGACGTGTTGATGGTTAAAAAGATAAACGCAACCCCCCAAAGGTCAGTGATATTAATTAGATAATTATAACCAGTACGTACATGGCAGTAATGGGTGGTGCTATCCGTGGACAAAACAACTGCATGTTTGAACGTCAGACTATGCTAGGGCTGTAACCATCGATTATTCCCTCGATTTGTCGTTTGCTATAGGCGCATCTACAAAACAGCGAATGATCCGATGTCCATCACTTTCCCAGAGTCCAAGGTAGCGTCTTTAAATGTCTTGTTGTGACTAACAGTGCAAAACCCAAACATATGCAGTTTACTATATTAAAGTTCAACGTGGTATATCAGATCATATTCATAAGAGTCATATCACAAATCCTGCTCTGTAGAAGTGTCTCATAGCAGAGGAGTACTGCTATGGTTTAGTATGGCACTTCTATAAAGTAAAGGGGCTCTCAAAAACATATAAAAGTTTCAACCAAGCTGTGAGATAACACTAGTTACTGCAACTGGTAAACTGATCTTTGTGCAGTAAAATCAGTAAAGTGCCCTTTTATTATATTATTTAATTTAATCTCAATTAATCATTAATTTGTCACATGGAATTATACAAAGTGCACCTGCAGTGAAATGTGATCCATCAGCTCTTGTAAGTAGTGCACTGTTATTTAGTCCGTGTTGCATCTCCTTACACTGTTGGGTGCTGTTTTAATAATTGTCCATGTTTCTGGATGGTTCTGGCAATCCATGGTTTCTGGTTATGAAATGACTGCTCTGTCATAACGTGAATCAGAGGATGTGAAAGTTCCTGATATCCTTTTGTAAACTGATGGAAAATTTGCCCCCCACAACTTCCTTGATTGAGGGCAGTGAAAGAAATGTTTTGTTTTCCTGGCCTGTCTCAAATAATGCATTTTGGCTTCTCTCTCCCAGATAGGTTTGAACCCACACAAGTTGTTGAGCCCTTCCCGGGGCCCTTTTGGGCCCAGGAAGAGGATGCATCGTGGTGGGGATAAGGACTTCCAGATATCAGCACGAAAGATGGGCACATCCTTGCTTTTCCAGCTGTCAGCTCATGAAAGAGAGCTGGATTTGGTATTTCTGGACCACAGCTATGCCAAGCCATGGAATGCTCACCCAGACGCCAGCAGTGCCCGGCCCACAAGGACACTGTTTGTTACTCCTCGTCGCCAGCCTGAACCCTTGTCGTGAGTCAAAAAGCTCATAATCTGTAACTGAACTAGATATAAGCTTGCCGTTTGGGATCATTATCAGCTTTTACATCTGTTTCTTAGCTCTAGAAAATGAATTCCATAGTGATCTATTTGACCACAACTACTTTTTCTGCCTTGCAGTAACTTGATATTTTTTCTCTGTCTGCAGAGACTCTGACTCTGTGTTAGACGTGGAGACCGTCACACCAACACCTGTTCCTCTGTATGATAATCAGAAAGCTCTTAGTGTGATGAAGGAGTGTGAGCGACATGTTCTGTTCGCTCGCACAGTTGCTGAGAGCCCTCCACCCCCTGATGACTGGGAGGAACACGTAAACAAGTAAACAAACATTTGGAGCGATCCACTTTTCATTTATTATCTACTTAACACTCATGTTGATTGAGAAGTTATGATTAAAAGTGTCTCAATCACAGTGCATTATTTGACATAATCATTATTGTGTTTCAGGACTGGATGGTCAGTGGCCCAGAACAAACTGTTCAATAAAGTTCTCAAAGCTCTGCAAGCTGAAAGATTAGCTCGGCTGGCCAATGAAAATGTAAGTTGTCCTTACTTGATCTAATTCTGTTTTAAGAGCTTTAAATTTAAGACATTGTGTTCAAGTTCTTTGGCACCAATTTTCAGTGCTGGATTGAAAAACCTATTCTCCCTGAGACTAGCAGTTATTGCACAGTGCACATGCAGTGCCTACCTATATTAGCAACAGTGTATGCTTTCCCCCCTGGTTGATATCATAGGCACTGTAAAACAAAATATATTGTGCATGGATGACTGTTTGGACTGCAGAGTTTATATAGCTTATATCACTGCTTCATTAGATTGTCACTTTAGACCTGGATCATTTTTATTCTTCATACACCCAACGCTCAACAAATCTCAACGGCTATTGCAAAACAGTGTACTCTGTTGGGAGAAAACACATCTTTTTGCCAGTGAAAAAACCTTGCAAACCAGTACAGTTTGTTTTGGACACCAAAAGCACTAGGGTTTAGTGTCCAAAAACAGGGTTTGGTCCTGTGACAGGCAGCACTACATGCAAGAAGTAATGACATTATAAAATGGTGACTACACCCTACTTTCTTATTTGCCAAAGTATTGTTGTCTGTATTTTTAATACATGTAACTGTTTTTAACTCTTGATTTTTTGAGGAGCCTGTAGACTCAGGTCAAATGCTTATTGTAAGTTAAATCAAATGTGGAGCTTATTGATAAACCAGCATGTATCCTCATAAAGCACCTGCGTAGTTATTTTGAGTTTCATGTTTTAAATGAAAACTGAAGTATTTTTAAACCTGGACCTTATTTTCCTATATTTTTGCATCAGAGCTTCTAATGGAGACAACAGTTTTTGAAATTGGTCTAGTATTGAGAAAGAGCGCTGCAGCCACAACGGCAAAAACAGGCTGCAATGTAACCACTCTGTGCAGTGGCGCACTGTCAAAGTATGTCCACAAAGTGCTTGTTTTTGCCACTGACAGGCTCAGATTGTTATTTTAAGTGTCTGACAATATTATGGGAAGAATCCCTTCAGAGAAATAAGATGTCTTTCTTTGCCTTTCACTTGAGCCGGTCTGTTTGTGACTGTGTCTAACCAAGTCTAGTTCAAGGAAAATTCTCATCATTTTAAAATCTTGCAAGGGGTGACTTGTTGCAGGAAGACAATGGTGGAAACATTAGTGAGAGGCAGGAGTGCTGGGAAAAGTATGTTTTACTGGAGTACAGAAAGTGTAGCTTAGTGTTAGCTTAAAGGTTTTTTTTATGCATGGCTGAACATTTAACTGATTTCCAGTTCAAACAGGCCAGATCAGTGGAACATAAGGACAAACATTTTATTTCCTTGTAGTGTCTTTTCTGTAAGTTTGTCAGACACTTACAATGACAATCTAACAATCTCTCTCTCAATACTGGACCAATTTAAAAATGTTGTTTCAATTTGTCACTTTGAAACAAAAACATGGGTTAATTGGGTCCAGGTTGAAAAATACCAAAGTTTCCCTTAAAGTCAAATTGTCATCCCGCAAAGTGATATGACTAAAGCTGTTTGTAAATTGGCATTGTTGGCATAACTGTACATAGTTTAGGGTTTTGTATATTAAATTAAAGTGTGGCTTAGGCTGTGAACTCTTTTTAATTATTAAATAAACAATTATTGAAATATTGCTGACTCTCTAGTATGATCTTGTTTCCCATAGGCTTCCAACGAGCCAATTTTGCGGAGAATAGCTGTGGACAAGTGTGCCAGGAAGGTGCGGCATGCATTAGCCAGTGTGAACTGGGACACCAAACTGACACAGTGGTTACACACCACCATGATTGAATCCTTAAGCCTCGCTATGCTTGCTGCATACCTGGATGTGCTGCAGACTCTTAAAAGCAAGGTATGATGTGTGTAATTGAATTAAGAATAAGAGTTTGCATCAATCTCAGCAAGATCGGAACATTGTGATTCATTTCTATTTCTCTGTGTGTCTTGGAAGTTGCCGTTGCTGATCGACAGAATGTTGCTGACAACAACAAAGACTGGCGCTCCAAGTGCAGAGGCCCTGTCACTGCTACTGAAGCGGCCCTGGGACCCAGCTGTTGGAGTTTTGTCTCAAAACAAACCGGTAATGCTTACCATTGTAATAGAAAGCAATTTTATACATTGTTTTTACTTTGTTCTTCATGATATGTAACAGTACTAGGCCAGATTTCTGATGGTTTACTTCTATGTTTCAGAGCAAGCTTCCTGGATCTCCACTCATCCTAATCGCACCATCAAGCCCAACCAATCCTGCCCTCTCTACCTCGCGGCGAATGAGATTCTGGCAGTCGCAGCTCTCCTGTTTGGGAAAGGTCTTAAATCTTAACCGAGTTAAATTAATTTGAGGTTTTTTTTTTCATCTCAGAATAGTGTCTATAATAGCTGTTTCTTTGTCAGGTCATCCCAGTGCACACTCACGTGAACAGCGGAGCCAATATTGGCATCACACAGTGCTTGGAACACATGTTGGGCACTGTCAGGGCCAAGGTCATGGAGGTAGGATGTTCTGTTTTTTATTTGCTACTCATGTGACTTTAGTTGCAGTGTCATGGTGATGTTTGTGAAATCCATGTAGTTGATTTTTTTAATGTGCAAATTCACATTAGCATTCATTGCACGAAAGATTGCAGAGTGCTGTTTGTTTGTGTGTGCATTATGTACTGGCAATTCTCATTACATGCACATTAACCACAAACTGACCTACCAGACACGTTATGCTAAAATGTCTGTTAATGAAATTAACTGCCCCAAACAATTATCTTGTCTCTGCGGTTTCTTTTAACACTTCAGTGATCATGATTGTGATGGCAAAATGGGAAAAAATAGAACCATGCAGAATACAGCCTCTGTTTTGTTCTATGTTTGACTTTTGTGTCTGCAGGTGTATTGATTATGTGTTATAAATTTAACCACCAGGTTCACAGTCACTTTCCCCACAAACCCATTATCCTGGTTGGCTGGAACGCTGGTGCTCTCATCGCTTGTCACGTAAGACTTTCTGTAACATGTCATTGTCATCTAATGTGAGGCAAAACAGTTTTTATCCAATAAAGAATACAAATGTTTTTCTTTAAAGCATCATTAGTTAATTAAATACTGTTTAATTACAGGTATCCCTAATGGAGTATCTGACCGCTGTGGTGTGTCTTGGCTTCCCCCTGCTAACAGTCAACGGACCAAGAGGGGTAAGACCCAAGACAATATCTTCCAGTGATAATCATGTCGTTACTTCTTTTATTTTATTGCTTCTACTCAGAAAAAAATTGGCCTCAAGTCAGTAGCTGTAATGAATGTTAATGTGCTACTTGTTTGCAGGATGTGGATGACCCCCTGCTGGACATGAAGACCCCCGTATTGTTTGTGGTTGGCCAGAATGCTCTGCAGTGTAGCATAGAAGGCATGGAGGAGTTCAGAGAGAAGCTGAGGGCAGACAACAGCATGGTGGTGGTGGGAGGATCAGATGACAACCTCAGGTCATTCACAACCTCTAATCAGCCATTTAAGAAACAAGAAATATCAGAATATAATATATTCTTTCGAGCTGAATAGAGGGATTTTAATATCATTCAGTCGTAATAGTAACGCCAAATGGTTTCCCTCCACAGAATCAATTCAGCGAAGATGAAATCAGAGGGACTGACACAGACCATGGTGGACCGCTGCATTCAGGTTGGTCCCTTTAACTGGAAATACTAAGTTTACACCATTTTCTCTGGAGTTTTTCCTCCTCTGCAGAACCTTTTTTTAAAAGACAAAAATGCCTATGATGTTGACAACAAAAGTCTTTTCCTCTTTCACGATTGATCTGCAGGATGAGATAGCTGACTTCCTGTCAGGTGTCCTCACACGGGCAGAGGGACACGGCCATGGCTCGGGGGAGATGAGGGACATGGACACAGAGAAGAAGAAAAGGCCTCGTCGGGAGCTTCCCTTTGACATGGAGAGAGGACGACCTTCCTCCCCTGCGCTTAGAGTTCCCATCTCACCATCAGGTTCAGAGGTCAGTGAACAGAAGCCCAACATTTTGTAATTGGTTAGAAGTGTCACTTATTTTTAGCCCTTAGATGAACCACCATGGCTGCTTCATGGAATAATAATCAGCTACAGTTTCATTATGTTTATAGTAGGGGTGAGGGAAAAAAGCATTTCTTAGATGCATCGTGAGTCGCTCTTTAAAGATTACATCTTGATGTGACTAACCAGAAATTTCAAACCTACTTGTCGACTTTGCTAAGAGCGGCTCACACCCGCCACGGTTGTCATATTTTGTTTTGAGGGAACTTACTTTTATTACATGTAACGTAAGGAGTTGTTAGTATTCGATTAACGTTCACTTTACCTGTTTCTCTGCTATGTGTATGGACGGGCACAGAGAGTGCCTGTTAGTGACAGCAAAACGCAGTGAAGACTCTCACACAGAGCTGAATAAAAGTAATGCACATTAATTAGATAAATATCATACATTAAATAATTAGTATGCTTCTTTCAGAGGGGCAGGGGCTCCTGTTAGGGGGGTGGGTGTTTTATAATTGCATTGTAGCCCTCTGAATCGGAATCAAATCATGATCCCCACCCCTAGAGTATAGATTGCTTTGAATCCTCAAAATTGGGTTCGTTTTAGACTAGCTGTCCAGTAGTAAAAAATGTAAGAAAAATGGTAGTGTTTTGAAAGTCATTGCATCTTCTACAAAAGAAAGTGACGCTATCTCACATTTTATTATTTTTGCTGAGCTGAAAAAATGCTGAATAATATTAAATTGTAGTGACAGACAATCATGAAGGTGGGATATTTTTAATGATGGGTTTTCACCTCCTCCACTCACTAGTATTACAGAACTTGGGAAATAAATATGTCCTATATTCTGTGGATTTATAATAATCTTACCATTTGCAGACCGCATTTGCACTCTAATGAACAGACCTGGTTTGAGCTGGCTGCAGCCATTTTCAGTTCAATTCAAGCATTGCTCCAAATCAATACTGAAAGCTGTAGGTTTACATGTTCGATGACTGACACTAATGAATCATTACTCATCAGGTGTTTCTCCCCTTCACTGTCCCCAGGATCTGTCTAGTGTCTGCAGCAGTCCCACTTCAAGTCCCAAACCCAAGACGTCTGGTCTGTCTCCAGCACAGAAGTCCAGTCTGATCACGGCCACGCAGCTCCTCAAGACACACATGCAGCGCTCTGGCACAGTGCTCACTCACAAGCAGGCTCAAGGTTAGCTCACCACCTCGCTTAAATCTGGATGCACTGAAAACACAGTATGCAGTCACGTTCACCAACATGTGCGCAGTGATCCTTGGTACCTGTGCGTACACAGAGCTCTCACTTTCGCCCCACTTGTTTATGTAAACTTGTCACAATGAGTCATTCACCTCAACTCCTGCTGAGCTGAACAGACGGGGTGGCATGTGAGATGTGAAAATGATTGCAAGTAAAGGAATTTAAGACATTATCACGCCACTACTTCTGATAGGGTGAGATAGAACGTGACTGAAATACTCTCCTCTCATCCTCTGTCTCTTCTCTTCCTACAACTTTCTTTTCCGGCTTTCTTTCTAATTCATTCCAGCTCAGTTTGCTGCTTTTATGAAACAAAACATGCTTGTGAGGAAAAATCTTCCTCCTGGCACCCCTCCTTGTATCTTTGGTAAGTATCTATCCCTCTTCCTTTCTCTTTCCTCTGTATCTTTTCACTTCTTTCCTTGTTTCCATTGCCCTAGTTTTATATGAATGTCACACAGTGAAATACTGCACTGGCTCCTCACTTAACTCCCAGTGTCATGCTTTGAACTTTACAATTCTTGAACTCAGAATAGAACATTTTATATTGCTGAACCATTTTCAGAGCAGGTTTATATTACATACAGACAGGATGTTATATCAATATTGGGGAGACAGAGGGATAAAACAGCCCAGGTTTAAGTTCCCCCAGCAGTATAGTCAATATCTCTGTTTTTGTGTGTGTGTGTGTGTGTGTGTGTGTTTGTGTGGTGCAGTGCCAGTGACCAGTGATCAGATGGAAGGCCTGGACAGAGATGAACTGAGGTCCCATGGCAAGAGGAGGCAGACGCCGAGTCCCACGCCAAGCAAAGCTTCCAAGAGAGCCAAGATCAAGGTCACCATTGTTTCCCAGAGCGAGTCAGCAGGGGGCACCATCAGCCCTGCTGCACAGGAAGGTACAAAACCTGGTTTTCCTACCCTGTTACTTACATGTGATACCATAAGCAGTAGATGATACAGGGCTGAACAATTTTGAAAAAATCTGTAATTGCAGCTATTTTGACTGATATTGCAATTGCTATATGAGTTGCAATATTAGCAGGAATTATCAAGTTTACATAATTATTCTCCTTTTCATTGAAAACATACTAAAATGATTGTGGTGTGATTTTTGCTGGGGTCTGTACCCAAGCAAGATGTTTTCATAAAGGTATATATTGGGTTTAAGTCATGGAAATAGTAAAAAATCATAGTTTGGAAATGTCGTTGAATTTTGTTGTGTGTAATAAGATTAATTGCTACTGTAATCTTTTGTGGATAACCCACGTAATGTCCCAAACATAGCCAACTATTGGTTGTTGAAAGGTCTTGGAAAAAATTTTGAAAATGTGAGGGAACACTATACTATGCAAGAATTATCTGCTACTGTTTGTAAACAGCGCTACTGGCAAAAGTGAAAGCCAACCCTAGATTCACACCTCTTGATGATTTACCTCTGTCTATCTTTTTTTTGGCGCTATGTATACAGTTTTCATACCTTCCTCTTGGGTGCATGCTGTGCCCAGGAATTTCCAACACATTGCAAAACAAAAAGAAACTAATAAAATACAGGCAAATGATAAATACACCATCACACACTGTTATATGGTCATAAGTGATTATAGGTGAGGTTGTTTTTTTTTTTTTTTGTTAAAGGAAAATCCTGCATACAGTAATATGTCTTTAAGTCTGTAGAATATGATGTGTAGGCCAGGACATCGCTGCAGCCTCTTGTTGTTGTTGTTGTTGTCTTGTGTATTGATAAAATCAGCAGTGGACAGGATGGGGCAACAACCTCTTGAAGCTCACCTTTGTACAGATCTCAGGATAGAATGATGAGAAGAGAAACATGTTTTTGTTTGGTGTACAGTTTTGCTAAAGTGAAAGTAAGACTTTGGAAAACCACCACAGGTACCATACCTTTTAAGGAATAAATGAACTACCTGGCTTTGTTATTGTTTCGGGCTGTTTCTAAAGAACAACCTTATAAAGTTTGTCTAACCGGTACATCATGATGTGATTGTTTTTCAATGCAGTGGGTGTCTCTGGGAAGCCCTTAACTGTAACAGTGGGACAGACTGTGGCTGGTGCCAAGGAGCTCTCCGGACTTCTCACAGGCCAGCGGTAAGCTCGTCTACCCTGCAACAAACAGGCGTATTCAGTATAGAGCGCTTAAACCCCTAATCATGCCTACACCCATGCCCACACCCCCACCCTTTTGGACAAAAGTGTGTCTGGTGCAGAGGGATTGATGAGTGGTGTAGTCTGGGAGCTGAGTGATGGCCAAACATCACTTGCTGGGGTAGCTCCTGAGTAGATTGGTGGTTGTGTGTCACTGCAGGTCTGGTAGTCTCTCAGAGGTATCTGGTGCCCTGTCCCCAGGCTCCAGCTCATTCAGCAGCGTGCAGCCTTGCATGGTGTCAGGGTCCTCCACACCAGTCCAGGCGCAAGCTCCGGCTACTGCCCAAGGTATCTCTGTCCTGTCCTGCACGCCTGTTTGCACTCGCAGCTGTGCAGCTAATCTCAGCACAGTAACCTCAACACACAGTGCACTTCTAACGATTTGTTAGAGTGAAATTTTGAACACTGGATGAGAACAGTGTGTTAGGACAACATATTTAAGCAAACATCATCATTGATTACCTCTTGCGCCATCGCTGTCTTGTCACTGTCCCGAACCTTACCCTTTGGACATGACGTGCATATGGTGTGTTTGTGTGTATGTGTATGTGTGTGTGTGTGTGTGTGTGTGTGTGTGTGTGTGTGTGTGTCCATCTAGTTTAGGCCTGTGGGGAGGATTTGGTGGAAGCGCTTTGTAAAAGGAGTTCATGTGTATTTCAACCACATTTCAGCTCCATTGGTTCACTGTGTTTGTGTTTGTATGCAGCAGCTTCCGCCAGCAGTCTGCTACAAGGCCTAAGTTTCAGTCTTCAGGAGATCGTCACCAAAGCTCCTAGCTTGCCCACCACAGCAGCCAACCCAGGCAGCACCCAGGTACCCCTTGGTTACATAGCAAAATATTTTGAATGACCTCAATGGAGGATTTGCTTGTGTAAAGAGTTAGTTGGATTAATCATGAAAAACAACCAGTTTGAGCCTGTCAGTAGTGTGTATGAGTGAACAAAAATCAATGCATGTTGTTATTTTTAGAATATGCATTTATTTTAAAATTCCCATGGCATGTCTGTGCTGCCATTTCCATCCAAGTGCACCTCCTTCCTAAACATTTAAATGGTGCTAGCAGCCTTGCGCCAGGCAGATAGTGACAAACAGCCAAGAAAAAGACAATGAGGATATTTACTTCCCTCGCTAGAATAACTCAGAAGTGTGGAAGTATTTTGGATTTCTGAGAAAAGACGGGTCAGCAGACAAATCACATGCAATATGCAGACAGTGTCATTGTGCGATAAAATACTCGTGAAATGTGACAAACCTTGCCAGGCACCTACAAAGGAACACATTATCATTAGTGTTAAACGAATACTTCACCCACAAAATGACCATTTGGAAATCAGTAAGTCATGTCGTGTTACCTTGAATTCATGAAGAAAACATTTTTTCTCACATGCCTCCTTGGAAAACAGCAAACATATTGATTTATTGATTGATTGGGGACCATGTTAAACAACAGCAACGTCTGTTTACGAACCACTCAACTCACATAACTTAGGCAGAATAGTCCAACTGTCTTTATCCAGTCTTATGCTCAGTACTTCCCTAACAGTTCAGTAAACACAACAGGTTAATATATAAACTGTTACAAAAGTTTACTTATAGGAGTTCATCCTCTCTGTGTTGTCTTTGTTTATGACAAGACCTTAAACTATTTGTTTTTCCTCTCCTTCTCCACCCTCAGGCAGTCTGTGGCAAGCCCCAGGGTCAGGTCCTGAGCTCCGTCGGCACCAGCAGCAGCACTCTGCTCCGGGCGTTGCCTGTGGTCACCACAGGAGGAGTGGCTAAAACCACCGCCATCCACCAGCTGCTCACTAATGGCGGGCTGGCCAAACTTGCCAGCAGCTTGCCCGGCTTGGCACACATCACCAATCAGACCGCTGGTATGTCTCGAACTGCCAAAACACGTCGGCCACGTTGAATGCTCAGAGTTCATTCATCCTTTGTTTTGGAAACACTAGTTCAGGACGTCTGTAGGCCAGGGAGGATCGCCACAGTAGAGGACTGTGGAGGACAGCTTTGTCGTCGTGTGTGTAGATAGTTTGCCTTGAAGAGCCTGACTGATATAAGATGTGCAGAGTCACGTGCGCAGCAGATATAGAGCATCTGAGGACAGATCAGTGGCGTACAACATGTTTTGTTTTCATGTTAAAGAGCCATATGGGAAATTCAAGGTCAAAATTTGGAGTTCCCAGCTTATGTTTGACACATAATGTTTATGTGGAAATGGATGCAAATGTAAAATAAATATTAATGTATGAAACCATTTGATGCAGACGAATTGTGAATTATGTGCAAACCAATGTGGGTATGGTTGACCAAATTCAGAACTTCAATCCAGACTGCTTTGTATGTCAGATGTGTTTGTTAGAGCTGTCATTTCATGTTTGTGTTGATTTTGTTTGCCTCTTCATGTGGTAACATTTTGTAAACCCTTCCATTAAGTCACCTGCTTATAATACCCATATGTATGAATGCTGACCTCCGACAGAGACGTGTTGAACAGCAATAACGTTAGCACACGGCATTACCCGAACTCTGTTCCTGTTGTTACAATAAAGACTGGAATCAAACTCATGTTTTCATTGCTCCTGTTTTTTTTCTCCTTCTTTTTCTTTTAGCGTGAGTTCTTTTAGTCGTGTTGTCACCCCCCCGCTCACCTCACCAACTAAAGCTCCAGATTTGCTTTTACCTCTCATTATGTTCATTGTCCAACAACCTGCTACTGTTTTAATTTGCTAACCTGACCTCAAAGCACAAAGGTGATGCCAATGACCTCCATCACAACATGACAGTCAAATGCTTTACTCCATTTTTACTCCTAGTGTATTCTGTGGGTTAGCATGCCTAGCTGTTAGTGCTGAGCAGTTTTGTTTGTGTGTCAGTAGGGCAGAAAGCCCCCACTTCCATAACGGTGACCCTGCGAGGAGCACAGCCGAGTAGAGTGGGATCTCTCAGCCAAGCTGGCGAGGTCGTGACGCCGGCTCGCTCCCTTGAGCCTAAGGTGTGTGTTATGTAAGCATCTTAACAGCTCCTGATAAAGGCTCATTGTACTTGCAGCTCTTTATTTGGTTACTTATTATTTCCAATGTGTTGGCTTTCTGCTTGTTGATTCATGCAACATCTGCCTTTTTTTGCATTCACACTGCCCACATTGTTATCCATACAACCCAAGGCAATTTATCTTGTTATGAATATCTTCACTACCATGGTAACCACAATGCCATACAATAATTGTGCCGACCGCAACTATTCTTTTGAGGAAATAACGTATTAAACAATGAATGATTAATAACCTGCCCTAAGTGGTAATCCTTTACCCAATTTATCATTGCATGTTGTGGCTTAATGTGCATTGTAAGTTAGTGAATGCACATAATGAGGTTTATATAAACAAAGACACGCTGATATGGTTCCTTATGGTTTAAAATGATGCTGCCTCGAAGGTTCAGGTGTGGACAGCGGCTTTTACTTAATTTAATCGAGAACTTTGAATAGTACAGCTGCTTTCACAGATGTCCTCTTATTTTCGAGGCACAAGTATTTGGACAGATATTTTTTTAATATTTTGAGGTACAGTCATAATAGGAAGTTACATAAATATCTGCCATGACTGCAGAGTGAGAACGACTTCATCAGCTCAGTATTATCTTAATCCATCTAAATAGGAGGCTGTGTACAACAGGGAACTGCACTTCTGATAATATCCTCACATTATTACTGGAGATACCGTATGCACTCTGAAGCTGTCAGTCAGTTCTGCAGCCAAGTGTCTAACACTTTTTTTTTTTTGTCCATAAGACTTTAATATGAATAGGCTTATTTTCCTGGAGTTCATTAATTCCACTGTGCCCTTTTACAGCAGTGAAAGGTTTCCATGTGGTGACACACCTGACGTAAGCTGGTGCTGTGCCAGAGGCATCTGGGAGCCGCAGCCTGCTGATGAGACTGTACCCTCCCCTGCAATGATGAACACACCACCCCACAACATGCAGAACACCTGCCTTACGTCCTCCAGAGAGCTCCCCTGTCGAGATGGTTGGAAAAGGCCAGGCAGTCAGTCGCTGTCAGCCATGGTTGAGCTGGTTGCTTAACCTCTATGCGCAGATGGGTAGCACTCACTCTGCTTGCACTGCAGTGGTGGTCTTCATGCTACAGTCTGTGCTCTCCTCTTATACCTTTAACATTGTGACAGCCAGGTATTAAACACATCACGTTATCCTCAAGGGAGCAAATTATATTGTGAGGATGAACTGCAGCCTACCTGGACTGTGGTAATAACGCTGTACAGCCTACAGAGGGACAGTCTTGGTGCTGACTATACACCTATATCTCAGCTAAAAAAAATATAGAGAAAAAAGATTTTAAAAGCTTTTTCTGAATATATATTAAGTCTTAATCCTTTTATCATCATCTCATTTATCATATAGGCCGAAACATGTATAATTAACAGGAATGCAAGCTTGCGTGAGAAGCATTTAGAGGATGTTTCTGAATATCTCCATATTTGTGAAATAACTAAATTTAAATGTTAGACATATTATTTATCACAGTAATTATATTCACATCATCAACAGTATTTCATCATAATAATTGCTTTTTGTGCAGCAGTTTCCTTTCACCATAACAACTTCACCATATTATAGATTTTAAAATATGTTTTAGTAAGAACTAAACTTCAGTGCTAATTGAATGCTAGTATTGATCATAACTGTGTGACAGCAGAAGCTACACTATATTGTCACAAACAATATGGGGTTGACTGTGCACCTGTGCAATGCTCAGTTTGAATAATATGCATATATACTCAGAAAGTTACATGAAAGGTCATGTCCGTTTGTGTTTACAATAAACAGCATCTGTTATATTTGTATCCACTAAACTACTGTATAAGGCAATATTTCCCATCTGCAGTGTGTCATCACTTTGCTGTATATGGACTTTTTGTTTGAAACTGCCACAGTATATAAAAAAATGATTTGCCTGAAGACACTATGACTCTATGTTCCCTGTTTGCTAATCTAAATATTTGGTCCTGTGTGTTCAACACTTGTATTGAGCAAGCTGAAGAAACTCCTCTTATTCAAGATATAATGAAGGCGCTTGCTCTCATGCATGATAGTTACACTGCTGTGTTTACAGCAACAGCATAAATACAGCCCACGCAACTCAGCTGACATCCTGTCTTAAATTCCACACATAGGCAGCAGTTTGATAAGATAAAGAGCAGAGCATGTCTCCTCCCTCTTATATAAGCCCAGGCTTTGTGTGTAATAGGCAGGGACAGGATAACTGATGCCAGTCAGACGCAGAACAACAGAGCTGCTGGCTTAGCCTCCCATCATCATCAGCAGCAGCAGTGGATATTCAAGCAATCCATCTGAGGTCTCTCCATGCAATCCCCACCACAGCTCTGTTGTTTTTTGCAGAAATTAGGTTGATGTGTGAGGAATCCGGTGAGACTGGAGAGAAGGTTTCAACTTAGTGAGGCAATCTTCACTTAATTAATAACAGTGAGTAATTATTGGCAGGAAATTGGCTATAGTGAGATAAATTGAGAAGAAACTCAGGGAATACCTGCATTTCCTCTCTTGCTGGATCCATTGTTGGTTGATATTCTGTTCTGTTATAATTATGTACATTTGAATGGAGCCTAAAATTAGGACTATGAGTTTTAACTCTAACACGTGCTGAATATGCACAGTGCAATGTCGATCATGCCGTTAGTAGTGCAATTTAAAGAAAAGGTTATATGCAGGATTGTGCTTGTGTATTGAACTATAACCAACTGTACATAGAATATGTCATACTCACAGGTATAGGGAGATGAATACAAAAACATGAATAGTTAATCTATTTATATGCGCTATGACTGTACACTGATCAATAACTTTGATTCTTTTGTTCCAATGCATTGTTCTACTGGGAAAACTTTGGTTCTGGCATTCATGTGGATACCACCTGACATGTTCCACTCACTCAAATGCCAGGACCAAAGGTTTCCCAGCAGTGCAATGCAATGGGACAAAATAGTCAAAGTTATTCACTCAACTGTCAGTGGTTTTAATGTTTTGGCTGATCGGTGTATATCCAAACAGATGTTTATCTAGAGGTTAGGAAAAGTGCCAGAGAAAAATAAACAGTGTTGGAAAGATGGAAACAAAGGAATCAGTAATATAAAAAAATATGATTAATTAATGTCATAATTAAATCCAGCTTGTTTGTGGGTGCAGTTTATTGAATTTTGTCCATATAAATATATATATATAGTATTGATTATATCATATTTTGCACATGGATGATTGTCTATTTTTGTGTGGTTTGCTATGGACCTTTCTTTATCATTGTTATTATTATCATTACTATTATTATTATTATTATTATTATTACTATTATTGTTATTATTATTATTATTATTATTATTACTACTACTACTACTATTATCATTATAAGTAAATGTAGGCTTTAAATCCAGGTGGGCTTTCTGTGGTTATATCATGAACCTAAGTCCTCACTGCCAGAGAAGCTTCTGCTCCAATTAATCCGTGAATAAACTACATTTTATTTATTTATTTATTTATTAAGTTCAGACTATCATGATGTACACCCCTTGTACACGTTTGTTTACCTTTCACTCACCATCATTCCGTGTCCTGTTCCGTAAACAGCCAACAGGTGGCGCTCTCATCACTTCATTTTGCCCGTGGCTCCTTATCTGTGCGGGTGAAGCCTATTGCAGTCACCCTCCGTCTGTCTGTTTGTTTGTTTGTGTGTGTGCGCGCGCGTGTGATAGCGCGTGTGGGCGGCTGGAGTCCAGTGCGCACGTGTGAAAAATTGTGCGTGCGTAAACAGTGCGCGGTGCTGCTAAGCTGTCTCGTGCGCTCTGGTGTGTTAAAGGGTAAAAAAAAAGGGAAACAAGAGGAGGAGGAGGCAGTTAAAGTGTTAATAACTTTAATTAAACTGCATAAATATACAGAAAATAATGACCCTCAAATATGTCACGTGAGTAGGCTACAGCTTCCTCTGAACTTTTATAGACAACATGGGAGCCAAAATAAAACGCCACCAGGACATTTTTAAACAAGCTCCTGCCCCTGGAAGCTAATGATAGCTTTACTTTGGTCGATTTAATATTGAATTAAGGTCCATAACTATAAACAGAGGACTGTTGAGATAGCAGAGAGGGAACTATCACCACCATATTCATCCTTCACAGAGAGATAATACGTGCTGAAGCAAATTATAGTCCCTCATGTGCTCTTCAAGGACCCCTGATGGACCAACCGGGGAGCAATAAAAACGCACAGGGGCATCACCGAGTAATGGGGGCATTTTCACCGCCCCTGTGGAGCTGCCAGATCATCAAAGTTTCTCAGGCAGCAGACTCTGCACTCGCCCGAAGCTCCGGCTGGAGGAGAGAAATCACTGCCCCCAGAGCCAAGAAGACACCGGTGAGAGGCTGGATTTAAAACCCGCCCTCCGGAGGGATCTCGTTTCCCCCAAAAACCTCCCATTTTCTCTCTCTCTCTTTCTCTCACTCACTCTTCTGTCTCTCTTTCTCTCTTTCCCTCTGTCCCTCTCTCTCTTCCTTTACCTTTATCCCTCGCCTTTCGCCGTCTCCCCCACCACAATAATGGATCTCACGGCGAGATGTTTGTGTCTCCTCTCCTGTCTCGGCGTGATATTGGCGATCGATTTGGACGCGATTGATCCAGGCTACTATGTGGAGCCCACTGCCACATCAGACGCGATCGACTATAAGGATCCCTGTAAAGCTGGTGAGATTTTCCCCCTTTCTCCCTCTGTAGTACGGGCTGTGTGATTCACCTTTTTATGTGGAGGTAGAAACATGCCACGAATCTGTTTGTGGAGCTTGCACAGATCGGGCCAGAGAGACGCTTTTCTGAGAGATGACAGCGGTGGATGTAGTTTTCAAAAGGCTTGGGGGAACATTATGTGCATTTGTTTTGTGCTGAGTGACATAGTTTTCTGCAGTTTGAAACATTTTTTTGAAGCACACACACTGAGTCGCCTGGGATAACCCAGCTCGGAGAGTGGCTGCAAAGGATTGTGAGAATGAAAATAAAACAGGATGAGTGTCTGAATGCATTTCTCGAGACTCCAAAAGTTTTGGCTTAAGTGCTCGTTGAAAAAGTTACAGCCTGCTGTTTGCGGCAAATGCGCTTTTATTTTTTAAAATGTGATCCTGTAGTTCCTGCAGGCGGTCTGCTGTCTATTATTAAAAAGCCCGAGCTGTTGGGCAAACGAGGGATTCCTGCACTTTGATTTTTAGGACTTCTGCTCCCTTTCTGCTTGGTTTTTGTCACTGCACAAATAGTGTGTGTGTTTTTTCCACCGGCTGTTCACACGGCCACTAAAACAAAGTGGAGGAGGGGAAAGAGGAGAGTACAGTGGAGTTTAGGAATTATGCACACATAATTCTGTTGGCTATTGTCTCATGGCCCAAGGTATAAATATGTCTGCTTCTTTTCTGCTGCGCGGGGAGACCTGCACATTTCTTACCATCATTTGGCAAAAGCATATCACACTTGTCACTGTAATCTTTGTGTGTGTTTTTTGTGTGTGTATGTGTGTGTGTACTGTGAACTCACTGTCTTGCCAAATCCCTTTGGGGGAGTTTGAACAGATTGTGTTTTCCATCTGGTGAAAGTATTCAGGTTACAGATACAGAGAGTTGGCTTCACTCGGAGTGACCTCTAAAGTCCTGGAAGTGCTTACTGATTTGGCATTTGACAATTTCTGATGTGGCAGTCAAGTGTATAAAACACAATTCAATCCGGTATCTGTTTTCCTTATCTCTCCCCCGAGGAGGAGATTAAGTGTCGACGGAGATGCAAAGATTGTCCTTTAGAGAGTGCTGTGGCTTGATATTAACACGGCAAAGGTTAGGCAGCAGATGAACCAATGTACAAGTCAGTGAAGATGTCGCTTCCTGTTGTTGCTTCATTGTTTGATTTGAGTCATAGCAGACTGTTATGCATCACTAGTATGGATCAACGGACATTGACACAGTGTTCGGAGGGTAAACGAACCAAGGGTCAAAGATACTGTGTTTATATTTCACATGTTTTTTTCTCTTTGTTTCCCAGAAATCGTTGATATTTACCAGAAATGTCTCATCGGGGACATTTCCACTTGATAATCCCCCAGTCAGCGATGGCGTTTGTCTTATTTGTGAGGATGTTATCATTATTAGTAATCAGTTTTTAAGTGTCATTCGGATGGAGTGCCGTTTTGTTTATGGTTTCCTCTGGGCACGTCTGCAGACAGGTGGTTGGGAGACGGTCACAAGTACAAACTCCCACTCTCTTTAACCCTCCTAGTCTTCAGCTCGTCCAACACCCACCTGCTTTTCTCCTTCCTACTAAGCAGCAAAATGTCCAGGATGTCTCAGCTCTCCTTTTTACTCCTCACTCAGTTGATACACAGATTTTTCACAATAGTCAACTCCATACTAGTAGGTGATGATTCCTGGATTATTGATTTTCCTCTCTTTTCCCCTCATTTTTCAAGTGCATCACTGCGCTGAGTCTGTCTGATCGCTTTCTGTGGCCTCAGGGTCAGCGTTTTTATGTCACGCTGCTTCCGCCCAGGAAAATGCTTACGGCTGTGTGAAGTTTCTGATGCTCAGCGAGGAGTGCATTTCTTTCGTGTCCTCTGTAGGGTTGTCCTTGGTTAACACTGTTCTTCAATGTCAGGACTGATTGGTGGGATACATGTGTGAGCTTGTTCTCCTGTCGTCATCTTGAAAGGGAAGGTAGTCATAATGATTCCCATTCAAGATGACACATTGATGCATAGGTGCAAGGGGCTCGTTCCCCTCAATATTTACAACATGTGCATTTGTCCCCCACAATAAAAGCACAGAAGTAGACAAAAATAAAGACAAAGGCAAAAACTGATGCATAAAAATCTTCAGAATGAAAGAAACTAAGTGTTTGATGCCCCAAATCTCCTGGGTGTAGGGACAAGGTTGAAACAAAACCTACACCCCTGTTGTGATACTCCGCTAATTTGTACTGGCTGCTCAGTTGGCTAATTGACCATGAAGTGACCAATACATTCGATTTCCTCAGACTATTTAAAATGCAGTAAGTTCATTTGTTGCCACAACACATGCACCACTCCTTCACAGCTAAGCCAAAGGAATCCCTCAAAAATGTTCACATTTACAAAGGATTAAATAACTCATCACTATACCAGACATGATAGAAATGTGCATTGATTGAAGCGAGCAGTGCACTAACACTGAAGTAATGCCATCTATTTAGGAAGTTAACCAGTGGAAAATTCCTTAGTTTGCAGAACTCCAAACTTGGCTGCATCCCAGGAAGTCATTTAAGACTCCAACAACCCTCTGAGATTAGATCCACTCATTTTCAAAATGAAAAATGGATGAGAAACACTCACGCTCATTGTCTGCTGTGCTTAAATGATAATCATGAAAGCAGTGACTGGTTTGATATGTACGTATGCATTCATTTATGAAGCAAACATATTAATCCACCAAAGACTCCTGCGACAGCATTGTTTGTCTGTGCTGTCTGATGTTTGAACTCGGGATGCTTTTGAGCTTCTGTGCTGCTGTGGCCTCAGCTGCAGACAGGGCAACCTGAACACCCCCCGTCTTCTCTTGTCCTCTCTTACGCAAGTGGTTTTCTGGTCTATCTGGGCACCCAGCTCTCTCCTATGACTGGCTCAAACACTTCACACACTGACTGTAGGTCATTCACCTTGTGCCAAGGGAAAGCACGGCGGGAAGGTGGATGGTAGGCCAGCCGCACTGTGCCACACCAGCACTGGTGAGTGAGTGCAAGCCATTCACGAGGTTGCCTGGAAGGTTTTCCACAACCTGCTCGCTGCATCCGAAATATTTGCTGCTGTCAACAGCGACTTGTGTTATTCCTCTCGCCACTCGATGTTGGACCTTTACTGTGATTTGGCCATTAAAGATCTGACAGCTGGACTGGAGTGTTACTCAGTCTCTGTAAAGGGCCCCCGTGACCCTACTACGTTATAATTACTCAATAGACAGTCACTTGTGTATAGGACTGGATATCTGTACTCAATACTTTTAAGGTATCGGCCAAAATAACCCAGTTCTAATTAGTCCATATGATCTTTTTTGTACCCAGAAAAAAAGTTTGTCTTGCAGCCAATCACTGAAAGCATTCTTTGATTTAATGTGACACGCTATTGGCCCCCTTCCACAGCAGCTACAACCCATACAGTCTGTGGTATGTTGAAGCAGAGCGCAGGGTAGTTGACGGAGTTAGCAATGTCGAGATTGCGGGTCAAACAGTACATCGACCTAGATCGATATATCCATTCAATGATCAACAAACAATATAATTGATGCAAAGTTAAACGTCACTCCATATAGTCAACTTTAACATACACCTTTAATTTGAAATTCCGATGGCACATCTATGTCACAATTTCAATCCAAGCACACCTCCTTCCTAAACATCCAAGCATTGCTAGCAGCCTAGCACCAGGTAGACAATAGCAAGCAGCCAAGAAAAAAGACGATGCAGGATATTTATCGATATCATCTCATATCGACTGTAGACCCCTGAATTGAATCTAATCAAATCACATCGTGGTAGACTTTGTGATATCAGCATGTATCAAATTGTCCAAAGAACTAATGTTGTGATGAAACTTATGATTTACACTTCTACAACATGCCACCGAAATATTCAAAAGTATGGTGGCATTTTATTCAACTGAAAGCCTCCATTCATTTGATGTCTATCGAAAGAAGTAGGAAAAAGACATTGAATGAAGTATTCTAGCAGTGGTACTGGTACTTTTTAAAACTACACCCAGCACTCTGTGCAGGATAGAAACATTTCTACAATGTTTAAATGTAAAACAATCCTCTACAAAAAAACACCAACATGACTCAGACCCATGGGTTGACTTGATCTGTTTGCTAATTAGTGTGTATTTGCTTGGTTTGTGTTTTTGTGAATTGCCTTCTTTCACAAAATCGTAAAGTTTAGTTTGTATTTTCGGGTTGTGTTCGTCTGAAAATGGCAGCTCCAAGCAGATGACACTCATTACCATGCTCCCTCCCTCAGTCATGCTCTGGCAATGAGATGGGGCTGCCTGTTGAACTTTGTGATTGGGCCTTTAAGCAACACTTAAGCAGATGCTTTTCCTTTATCATGGAATGCAGGCTGTATAGCTGAGCCCACACTGGGTGTTTTTTTTACATTACAGGACCCCTGCCACTTCTCTCTCCACAGGGTTCAGGTGATTAAGGAGCCGATCTGTCGGAGCGATCTCGATGCATTAGTTGGAGCAATATGTTTGTCGTCAGAGCTAAGTAATAACTAATCTTGCATTACATTAATACCAAGTCTTGGTTCGGAGCCTTACAACAAATGCTTTGGGAGAGCTCATTTGAATGGCTCGAATGATGCCCAATTAGCCTGCCATAATGAGCAGCTTAACAGTCACTTCTTCATTATTCACAGTTTGCTTTTTCTAAATAATTCAGCGGTGGTACTTTGCAGTTCTCTGGAAGAATTATTTTTCTGTTCCCTCCACCTGTGGTGAGTACAGATAGCTATTATTTATGGAAAGTGTTGCAGGTTGACTCCAGATTTAGTTAATCCACAAACCCATTTAAACTTTGCTTAGGAAATCTGTCCTGAGAAAACCTGCTCTTTCTTCACACCAGACAGCATGAGTGTGTGTTAAGTCTGCTGTCTAAGCCACAAATATGAGTCTAGATGGTCAAAATAAGTTTTGTCAAAGGTGAACATCCCTCCTGTGTGGCAATGAATTATTCATCTATAAGGAGCTCAAATGCTGTGTATCGTTGACATTAAAAAAGACAAATGGCTGGCAAGCTGATGAGTCATTAGAGGGGCTTCGACTGGCAGTAGTGTATATCAGTAATCAGTGGCAGGGATGAGCTGGGAAATCCAATCTGCTAATGGGCTTGATGGAGTGTGAAATGTTAAAGGGGAGGCAGTCTCTTGCTGCGTGCCCTTTGCAGCTGAAGTCGCTCTCATTTCGCCAATAAGATTGAAGCTGCGGCGTGGTGACAGTAACTCGGTCTTGATCTCAGCTGTGGCTATGATGAGACTTCAGGCTTTTATTGGGAAATAATTACTCCAATCTCAGGCTGTAGCTTCAGACTTGGCCAGAATCTCTCTTCTAATCATACCTTAGTTAACTTTCTGAAATGAGCAGAGTGCAGATAAGTGGACTTTTTTTTCCCTTTCCTGCCTTGGGCTCAAATTGCAGTGTTAGGAAATGTCAAGGTAAGCATTTGGCTAAAGAAATAACAGCTGGTGTTGTTTTTACAGAGGAGAGGGACCATATTTACACGACAACAGGCATGCATAATACAATCCATCATTCCTTAGTTAGGATCATGGTTTTTTTTCTTTTTAGAAACAGTTTGTTGCAATATCCTTGTTGCAAAGGTGTTGCTTCTTTCCTGTTTTTTTCTGTGTAGTTTTAAACAGTGTTTTCAGCCACAGTGACTACATTGGTCAGCATTTGGCAGAAAGGGCTGGTACAGAATGAAACCTGAAAAGGGATACTTACACTGTCATCAGATGGTAATCACCTTAACGCAATACGCTATTGGCCTTTATTGGAATTCAAATGCAGCGTTTGTTACCAAACACAAGCCGTGAAAGGCGGCGCCAGGGTATTGTGATGCATTCCAGGCTTACATATTGGCTGGGCTTTCACATCCCTCATCAGCAGGTCCTGTATAGTGAAAAGACTGTCTAAACATCTCTATAAGCACAGTGAGAAGCAAACCATGGCCTCACAGCGGAGTTGGCCTTCTAAATATAGACTGGTGTTAGTGTCTGTATAGGCTTAGTATTGATGTTTGTGCAGGTTTCAGTGGCAGATGTCGTGGTCTGGTATTCACAGAAGGAGATTTATGGGAATAGTCGTGGCTTATTTGACACTGCAGAGGTCGAGACTAGGGCATTACATGAATCAATGGGATTATTTTGATTGAGATCTCATGTATAATCTGACTGTGTGCACTGATTGACGGGTCAGTCTGAGATGAGAAGGATTATGAAGGTTGAGATTAATTAAAATAATTCAGTGGATTCTGACCTTATCACACATCAAACATGTTCTGCGCAACATTTTATCAAATTTCTTTGTCATATATTTAGTTTAGCCTCATTAGATTATTTTCATTGTCGATTAACCTGTCAACTTCTTGAATAATGGACTAGTTGTTCGGTCTATAAAATGGTGAAAAATGTTGATTAGTGTTAACTAAACCCCAATATGACATCCTGTCATTTTTGTCAACAATCCACAGATAATCAGTTTATTCTCATAAAGGAGGAAAGAAACCAGAAGATATTTATATTGAAGAAGCTGGAAACTGGAAGTGGAAGCTTTTTTTCCCTTTAAAAACACTCAAATCGGGGCGTCGGTGGCTTAGTGGTAGAGCAGGCGCCCCATGTACAAGGCTGTTGCCGCAGCGGCCCGGGTTCAACTCCAGCCTGTGGCCCTTTGCTGCATGTCACTCCCTCTCTCTCTCTCCCCCTTTCACGCTTGTCTGTCCTATCAAATAAAGGCTAAAATTGCCCAAAAAAACCCCCACTCAAATCGATTAATGGAATATGAAATTAGTTGGCAAACAATGTAATATTTGACAACTAATCGATTAATTGTTGCAGTTCTAATACACATATTTGCATTTACACCTAAACAACAACCTTTTGGTGTTTTTTCTAATTAAAGAGGGACATCTGAACTAGAACAGCGGCTAAAAACCCGTCTACTATTACCTAACTATCCTGCACAGTAAATAGTATTACAGCTGCAGCTGTTGTCATTTAGGTAATGAATAATGTTTGGAAAGAGATGCTGCACTGTACTCTGCGGTGATCACTTGCCATCTGCCACATTCACTGGGTTTTAATCTACATTACAGCACACAAGTCTCTGTGTTTGTACTTCGTATCATTGCAGCACTCGGTATCTAGATGAGTTTATCACCTTTCTCCATAGCCTGTCCTCAATCCCAGCCTAGAGTTGTGTACAAAAGATTCCCTAAAACCGTGCGTCTGTGGATAATTAAAGCCAGGAGACAAGGGGATTAATCCACAATCCCTGAGAGTCTTTCCATAAACCTGCAACAGCGTCTCCAGGACGACTGCTGTGCCCAGGGGAAATGAGTCTTAATGCCGCCGGGCCGTGCATTTGCTCACTTCAATCTCCACTGTTGTTTGAGAACAATGACACTGCGGATTAAGCGGCCTGTCTCCGGCACAGTGGTGGATGATTGGGCAGAGAGCGTGGCCCTCTGTGAACCTCATGGGGGTGGGAGAAAGCCTGTACCTCGTTATTTGGTCACAGCCTGCACATAACACTGCTAATATGGTGCAAGTTGATACTGTATGTGAAAAGAAACGCCCTCGGATTGTTTAATTTTCCTCAGCGAAAATTGAGTGATGAAAGAGTTTCATAGAAATATTTTGAATACCTTTTCTTAGTGCTTATGGCCTTATATGACATCAACTTAGATTTAAGCACTGTCTGTTCTTTCCAGCGCTCAGCCAGTTCTGGGAATCAAATAAAAATGTGAAGATAAAAGAGAAATATGTCCTTCTGTAGTCAGCCTATCCATCCTTTACTGCGCGACATCTGGTAGCTTCCCCTTATCAGTGGTGTTTTTGGCAATGTGTCAGTGTGAGTGCAGATTGTGAGTAGTCTGTTTTGTGTCTCGGGGATTTGGTTGGAGTGAATTAGTGTTTTTTTGCGAGCGAAAATTAGAGGATCCCTTCGACCTCTGGAATTTAAACCTGTCCTCGGTGCATGCCCTGTCTTGCTGGTTGTGATCTACACCTTTTTTTCTTATTGCTGTCATTAGCCTCTAATCCCAAACACAGTCCTTCTGCTGTGCATCCTCCACGTCCTGCAGGGTGGAAGACTAGCCTGTATCTACCAAAGCCAGCTCCAGATTGTTTCAATAATACTCTTCTGGTGGAAAGGGATGGCAGCCAAGTGTTTTTTTGTCTTTGTTTCTATTGTGCTTTTCAGCCCTCTCTCTCTTGTCTCAGACCTCTGTCAAACTTTATAGGAGAGCAGGAGATAAAAGATCGTTCATGTGGATGTTTTTGTTGCATGCTGGAAAAAAAAAAACGTGCTGCCTTGAATCTAAATAAAATCCAGTTAATCTACACATGATGGATATTCTCTTGCAGCAAGGGTAGCTTTTATCATGGTGACACGTTGAAGATTTACAGATTTCAACTTCTGACAAACACAACTACTGTAAATCACTCCCATTAACTTTAGTGGTTCTCCGGGCTTCTTACCCCTCTGGGCTTTCCCCCCCTCCACCACACTAACCTCCAAACACACATGCAGAAGGCTGTCATTTTCTTTCTGCTCCACATCTGCCTTCCCTATTCAGAGCTGCGGTGTGGGCAGAGGATATGCCTTCTTCCTCTCTTCGCTTCCCTTCCCCTCTCGTTGTCATCTTCTGTTCAGACAACGAATTACAGTGCCACCCCTTTGCCCTTCTCTCCCCCTCTGCTTCTCCCAAATCCCCCATCACCCCCACCCTACTCCAACTCCTGCATACAAGCCGGGCCATAAATTCTAGAGACGTGCTGGTGTTAAAAGCCTGTTAAAAGAGAGCGCCCTGTCTCTGCGGAGAGGACTCCTATAGCTTATCCTCCACAGAAATGGGGCATTTAGCAAGGAATCCCATAAAGCACATTCCTCGTAAAATGGGACTGTTTGGTTATTTTTCCCTCTCCTTGGCCTCATTAAAGAGCTATTACTTGTTCAAGGTGCCCCATATTACTCTATTGAGGCAGTGTCTCACTGTATCATATCTGATAGCTCTATTCAAGGACGCCAAAGCGCATAGTGTGAATTTTGTTGTTGGCAACATCTGGACTAAATCTGGCTCAATTAATCATGTCAATGTTCAGGTTTCTGAGTTCATACTCCCTCGTTGTTGCATGAACCTTCACGAACCACGTGCAATATGTTGCTTACATTTCTGTCCTATAATTTGTAGTCCAGACCAGGCGGCCTTCCTGTTATCCAAACAAACATACTGCTGTTTCACAACTCTATTTCTATTTCAATGCATGGAAAGGGTAAACAGAGCAGGGTCAAGAAAGTAATGATGTTTTTATATTTACGTGTTACATGCTCGAGGCCTTCCACAAGTGCTTTGACTGGGCCTCCACGCAGCCTTTTCTGTCTGAGCAGCAGGAAAAGCTCGAGGCAACTTGGCGGCTCAGACTGATGCTCCATATTGTGCAGTCGCCTTGCAATCGTCTGACATGTGCCTTCTCTGTGTTTGTCTGTTTCAGTTGCCTTTCTGGGAGACATCGCTCTTGATGAGGAGGACCTGCGATCGTTTAAAGTGGACAGAATAATAGATTTGGCTCAGAGAAGCGTCCAGATTGTAAATCACACAGACACAGGTAACGACAACAGAAACCACCTCTTCAGAGATTACAGCTCGAGGTGAAAAACCCCTTGTTAGAGTGCTGAGGCAAAGTGTCTCAGATTGGCACTACAGATAAAACAAAATTGCAGCAAAACACCTGAAATGAACATGGTACATTTTTTCTTATTGAGGAATAATTCTGTATAAGGACATTTTACTCTCTAACACTACAACTGTCAAAAGGCTCAGGTCCTCTCCACCTGAAAGTCAGAGGCAGCACCTGCCAGATAGCAGTTTTGTGTTTTTCACAAGCTGTCTTCAAATGTTTATGCCTACAATTGTCCTGTTATCACTACACATTGCTACACCTGTATCACCATGTTCAACAGTAATTGCAAGGCTTTGTCAGGTTAAATATTGCTCTTAAATTATAAAGCAGTACGTAAGCAACAGCTGTGCTCCAGCAGGGACCGACAGGCTTCACAATCCTATAAACTACAGGTGAGCATGAACCAACAGGTACATGCATGTTGCTGTTTGTTCGTGGACGGTGTCAGTCTGCTGTTTTTCACTCGAGTTAATGAGCATGCTGAGGGAAAAGAAACACTTCGCAGGATTAAAAATACATTTCAACTGCTCTCAAAATATCCACAGGGTAACATTGATTTATAGACTAAACAGTGACCCCTGAGGCAGGGAATTAAGAGGAGACTCATGGCTCAGAGACAGACTGTGTGTACACTTGCCTCTGAATATCCATTTGTCCACTTGAACAGGTTAGTCACTGCACATCTAATTGCTGAGTAGTGGAAAGGATACACTAGTGTTGAAAAATGAAAAAACACAGTCAGCATAGTTGCATAAGGCTGTTCTTTAAAACGCAACATTTATTCACACTAGTATTTTGTTCCCATGTACCCTCTTCAGGCTGCACAGACAATCCATCACTTCAGTATATACACCAGAGTAAGGCTGGGTAATATATCGCTGTTATATCGATATTCTGATACAAGGTTAGAGATCATCATGGATTTTGGATGCCGTATTATCATAAGTGTTGTCTTCTCCTGGTTTTAAATACTGTCTCTATAGCACCCAGCTCTATACCAGATCAACTTACACAGGTGTTGATCCTACTTAGTAGTCAAAATGACCTTTACACACTATTGTGCCTACCATATTGTGCCACCTAGAGGTCCCCTCAAAGGTACTGCTCACCACAAAATCAGCTGTGAGCTACAGAGTGTTGGAGATACTGGCTGTAGAGATGTCTGTTTTCCCTCTAATATAATAGAACTAGAAGGCACTCAGCTTGTGGTGCTCACAGTGCCAAAAATCTACATTTCAAAAACTCAACAGCAATGTCTCTTTCCAGAAATCATGACCCTGTTACTCCAGATAATACACAGATCTTGTTGTGAGCAGTTTCATTTAGGAACTATTTTCTTTCTACCGATTACACCCTGCAACTGTATCACCGTGTAGAAGGAAGGGTGCATCTACTTTTTGCTCACCTAGCACCACTGAGCTAGCTAAAGTTACAACTCCGCAGAGGAGGTCACCATTAATGTCAGACATCTCTATGGCCGATATCTTCAACACATAGCAACTCACACCAAAACAATCTATATGAATTAATAGCACCACAGATAAGGGTTGATCTGTCCCTTTAAATCCAGAACATACAAATCAATACATCTCAGTGAGTAGAATGTTTAAGTCTGTTATTATATAGTTATGAATGAGCACATTAAGTATCTTCAAGGACAGTCAACTTCATTACAAATCAGTACAAAAATTCTAAAGTAAAATAATCTTTTTTCAGTATTCTCCACTCGCTCTGTCACGATTCATCCCCAGTGTATGCACATCATTCAAAAGTGTTCATTATCAAACAAGCCATCCTTATTTCAGGAAACAAGAAAAATCATAACTTTTATTTCTTCCACATGGTGTCAATGATTTCAATTTGTGGATGTAAAACCTTTCTCAGTGCCGTCTCGCGTTTGTCACTGCACCTCACCGGACTATGAAATTGCTTATCATGAACCTGAACGCAGCAGCTGTATGATTAACTTCTTCTTTTCCACAGGTGTGGTCATATCTCTATCCCCTGAACTCTAATCCCTCTCAGCCCTCCTTGTCTGCCCTGCACTAATCAAAGAGCAGGGCCATTTGGTTGACTAAATAATAACATGATCAGAATAACCAGTAATAAAACCTCTGACCTAAAACCCCTCCCTTTCTGACTATGAGTGCAGTTGGTAGATTTAATCATATTATTGTAATTAACACATTTTCCACAATTTTGTCTCCCCAGCAGTCTTTCTTATCAGTTAAGCGAGCAGATTTGGCTGTTATCAGACTTTTCCTCAACACATGCACAAGTGTACGTGCTAATTGATCTCGCCAGGCTGCTAAGATTTACTCTTGCAGACTGAAGTTCGACAGAACACATTGTTCCAGCAAGTAAAAAAAAATCTGTGCAAACTGTGGCTCGCATGTTAATCAAATTTAGTTAGAAAAGATGGGGGCTCGTAGTCGCAGGGCTTCAAGTATTGTTATGGAACAGCAATCCATGTGCAGGATCTACTCAAACCAGATGTGCTTGCCTTTGTTTCTACAGCGACACTTACAGTATCAAGAACAAGTCTATCCCAAGACTGACACGTTTCAGCCTGCAGCCTTCGTCAGTGTCATCCTGGTGGTGTTTCACAATATAGTTGATCTTTATACTACAAGTGTTTCAAGAGATTTGGGCTTCCTCAGACTATTTCCCCTTTTTCATGCATCATTGAGGAAGTTGTGCCAGAAATCACTAATGTTTCTGCAACAGTCTCATAAAACTCCTCCTTGGATAGAGGTCAGCTTGTTAATTAATAGTTTTAATCAATGTTAAATTAATCATTCATTAACTCCTGAACCATGGACGGGCATCAGTGCACCATGGGGATTCTGCAGGTTTTCATTTAATTGAAACACTGACAGATTTAACCCAAATATGACGAACTGAGTGACACCAGCTGTTGGAGTCTTTATGTGGAAAGAAAACCTGCGGTGTCCCAGCCTTGTAAAACACACCAACCTAATCTATATATGAATATTTTGGTCAAATGAAAAATAATAGATGGAACAATATGTAAGGGATAATGTATAGTGAGCAGGGCATTACTGCGAAATGAATGCAGACACAGTGATGTATGGCCCTGAGGCAAAGTGCAGGGGTCTTGAATCACCCCAGAGGCATTCATTTTGCTCTGATGACCCACTGGCAGTACATTATTCCACTTATTAAATACCTAATTAAGAAGAAATCAATAACTAACACAAAATATGGATTTTAAAAATGGCTGTATTGATTTAAAAATGATTTTATTGCTTCCGCACATGATCAGAAATGAGTTGATAGCAACGGTCTGCTCTTCAGAAATAACAGACCACAGAGTGCTGTAAGTGATCAGTCAGAATCAAGTATTCAACAAAACCATGTAATAAGAAAGTATGGCAGTACTTTTTGAAATAAATGTTAATTGTATGACTTTAAAATCAGACCTCTTCCCAACACACCCATTAAATTCCTGCACCGCATGAACTGTATCTAAAGGTCGGTAGTTCTAGTAGGTCAGTAGCTCTCCGCCTTCGTCATTAGACTTCTGAAGTTTTCTCTCCTGCACACATTTAATGATTTCCTTATAAAGAAAAGAGTCTACTTTTTAACAAGGATATATTTTATTATCATTGTCTATACTTAGGTTGCATACTTGCCTTTATACATGCAGCGCCATACATGTGGAATCTTCTGCAGAAGAACTTAAAGTCACACTTATTGGGTCGTATAGGCTGTTTCAAAGCACTGTTACAGGAATTTCACCAATATTTATTTATTATATTTATTTATTTAACCTTTATTTGACCAGAAAAACCTCTTGAGATTAATATACATGTCACTCTTAGGGTGTATTTAGCTGGGTTTTTTTTTATATGTTTTTAGTTGCCCCTGTATTTATGGTTCACTTATAGCATATATTAACGGGCCTTTTAGTTTTTGTTGTAGTAATTTTATTTTGTGTGTTTTTGTGTGCGTTTAATATAACTTGTTTTGAAGTTGCATATTTGATTTTGTATTTTTGTTCAATGTGGACACTCTTTAATCTCAAGTGGTTTTCTGGCTAAAAAAACTAATTAAACAAAAATGGAAAATGATTTAATATAGCATGCATAGTCAAAAGTCAACATTTACTTTCTTTAAAGATCTCAAATTCTCAAAACTATAAAACATCATTACTTGATGTGATTAAAATGACAACAAAATAACACCTTCATGGTGTCTTCACCATCTTTTCTTTTTCGTATAAGTTTCAAATAATAATAATAAAGCATCAGTGTGACACATCTGTTTATTTAGATCAGGTTATTTATTGTCTTAATGACCCAATGCCAAACATAAAATGCCAATTAAAATCTAATTATTTCACTGGATCTTCTGCCACAGAGCTGCATCATTAAACTGGCAATAGACAAGTTTTTGTTTTAACTCATCATTAGGAAGTAAATGTTGATTGCACAATGTAATGGCTATAAGATAATGACACCATCTGCGTTTGATTGGTTCCCTATAAACATTGCTTTCATCACGCAGTTCTGTCTGCCACCAGGTACAAAATCTCTTGGGAAAATGAAGACTAACTGGCAATTCAGTCATCTGACAGCCTGGCACCATTTCTATCTGCTGTCATGTGTTTTTTATAGACTAAATGAATGAACAAACTCACGCTCATGTCTTATGTTGTTGGTAGTTGCTGCTCTGCTGAAAAAGGAAAGCGATCTGGTTGTTTTTGCGACAGCGGCACCAACAATAATACCACTTGGAAATGCTTGCGGGGGAAACTGTCTGTTTCCACTTCGAGTAAATCAATTGAAAACCAACAAAAACATATGTGCTCGCCATTATGTTCAATATTTTGCATGCACACTTTTTTCTATAACTGTTCTAGGTTTGTACCTAAAGGACTTCAAACAGCTGATGTCAGGTGACAGCAGTTATATGTGCTTTAATATAAGTTACGCCTGTTCTGCAGCATAATAATGAAGTACAGCAGGGAGATTGTGCTATAGGTGGTTCACATATGGATGTTTCTTATTATAATCCCCAGGTTTAGGTGGGAGCTTAGTCGCCATGGTTACTTGCATTTATGTGTGTTTGAGTGACATTAAAACGGTGAAATTAATTTGAAGGGTAGAAAGCTTCAATAGAATCCATTTATGCAAAGTGGGAAGAACAATGTTATTTGAGCAAACGTCTCTTTAAGGGAGTAAATGTAATTTCCTAAATGAGAAATAATAATTAGAACTTCTGAATGGCATTAAACCTTCAATAAGTCTCTTTTGTCATCTGAGGAACTATCCAAGGGTAAAGCAGATTTGGTCTTCTTAAATGCTGGGGAAACATTTTACCCAGAAACATCATTTGTTTGTTTGTTTTTGTGTCTTTTATTTGAAATCTTCAGGAGCAACCAATCAGAATAGCCAAAACAGGCAAAGCTCACGCCGCAGGAAAAGAGCTGCCACCTCCAGACCTGAACGTGTTTGGCCTGAAGGTGTCATTCCCTATGTCATCAGTGGAAACTTTAGTGGTAAGTAACAACGATTTACTCACCCTCTTTAACAGAGGATGTGTTTATGTATATGATGTGATGTAATGTTGGTGCAGAAAATAAAAAACTGGGGCATCATCTTTTACTAACTCCTAAAAATGAATAAAGAAACAAACTGCTGCAGAGGTGGGAGTCACACGTGCAAGTCCCAAGGTACTGTGGTGAGAATCAAGCAAGTCAAGTCAAATCCCTGCTGTAAGTCAAGCAAATCACACGTCAAGTCATATGAAATACTGATGGTCAAGTCAAAAGCTAGATGTCCAGCTAACATTTGACAAGCCAAGATTTTTTTTTTAACTGCAGACTTTACACACCACTGTTCTCTTCTTACCAGCGCCACTGACAGCATCATTCTTAAATCAGAATTTTACTATTTTTGGACTAGCCCCCTCCACAATAGCTGCCTTGTGCATTGACTCTGTTGGGCTGCCAAGTCCTATGGGTTACTAAGTTTGCACGCATTAGGGTTGTAGTCAACCAAAGAAAATCTTGGCTGACTGATATTATACCTACTCTCCAACCAATTTATTGGTCAGTGGGGGAAAAGAATCTGCACTTTGTCTCTAGATGAATTAAATCGGCCTCAGTGCACTGACCACAGTCTACCTGGTAGCGTAGTGTGTCCACCAACGCATATTTTTTTTCCGGTCACAGGGGTAAACATTAACACTTGTCCAGGGCAAGTAAACTCTGTTATCAGGCAAGTGGGATGCCTCCAGTGAAAAATAAATGTGATGTCCAATATTATCTAAAAAAAAAAATAAACTTTGAACTGTAACACTTATCCACCTGAGCTATGGGTGCGTGGCTCTCTCACTACAAGCACTGAATGGGACTGATGGAAAAAAAATCTGACATACTGGACACTATAGAAGTTCACTTTGGGGTTGACAATGTCATACATAATATAATATTATTAACATTGATTATCTCTGTAACGCTGCATGCAAGACAGAGACTTATGCTAACTTTGGCCATCTTGGCTCCGACAAGTCTCCAGTGTGTTCCTATTACTCTCAGAAGCTTTATAATCCAGCCTTGAACTGCTGTGTACTTTTAGAGAGTCAGAACATAAATCCATGATAAATCCGTTACCGATTGTCCTCTATGATTATTTATACTTTTTTCAATTAAAAACGAGAGTTGAAAAATGTTTAACTTCAGGTAAGACGCTGTGTGTCATCAGTCATACAATCACAGTGGAGAAGGGGCAGGACAAATGCCACAAACCATCACAGAGGACAAATACAAGCGCTGAACAACAACTGCTGTTATTAAATGGACCGACCAATCGACCAGAACGTGACAGCCCTAGCAAAATGTCAACTTTTTAATATCCAGGAAAATGCAAATATTTAAAAACAAGTAAAATCCTTTCAAGTCATTGGTCTCAAGCCAAAGTCAGATCATTTGTCATTGTTAGTCAGGCAAGTCTTGAGTCAGATTGACCCCTCCTCTGCACTGCTGTAACATGTCATCTAGTCGTTTGTGGAGCTCTGCTGGGTAATTGTTCAAAAGCAAAATAAATATTGTAATTTTAATATGATAAATACAAGACTATGAAACTTTATAAAATATTATTAAAAATGTATTATGGTGGCCAACACACCAATACAAAAACACAAACGGCCCTATGTAGAGCCAGTGTTTGGTTTGTCTGTTCTGGGCGACTGGAGAACAACATGGCAAACTCTGTGGTAGATGACTCACTCCATATGTAGATATAAACGGCTCATTCTAAGGCAATAAAAAGACAGTGAAACTAATGACAACATTGTTATGAACATTATATTGCATTTCTGCCAATATATGCCCCTAAATCCTACACACTGGACCTTTTTGAGGAACATTTCACCCCACAGAATGACCATTTGTATAACAACTAGTAATGCCTTGTTGCCTTGAATTCATAAAAAAAAAATCTCACATGCCTCCATAAAAACACCAAACATATTGATTTATTGATTGATTAGGGTCCACTTTAACAACAGGAAACTATGTGAAAATATCCATTAATGGACTCTCACAGAACTCGTGCAGTATAATGCAAGTCTTTTTTATCCAGTCGCACACTCAGTATTTTCAAAACCATGCTGTTTAAAACTGAGCTGAAAGTGACAGTGGTCTATGGTCTCTTCAAATCCAGACTCAAATACTAAGGTTTTTAGCAACAATGCTTGTGTTTGGAGAGTAATGAGCATCCGACTGGATAAACGACACTTGGCTTATACTACACGAGATGTGTGAGAGTTTGTCAATGGTTGTTTTTACATAGATTTTCTGTTGTTAAACACTGTCCTTAATCAATATGCTAGCGATTTTCTGTAAAGGCATGCCAGAAAAATAAAGTTTTCCTCACAGATATAAGGTAAGAAGGCATGACTTACTCATTTACAGATGGTCATTTTGTGGGTAAAGTATTCCTTTAAGACTTCATTTCCAGTAACTCTCTATCCACTCTATATCTCAGAGCTGTGTCAGGCTGTTCCCGTTTCTATTTACCTCCACTTTACTATAAAATGTGTGTGTTTTTGTCATCTCTACTGATCTCACCCTCTCCGTCATCCTATTCAGGCAGCCAGCGGGCTATATTCCGCCAAGCCATGCGGCACTGGGAGAAGCACACCTGTGTGACCTTTATTGAGAGAACGCAGGAGGAGAGCTATATTGTCTTCACCTACCGACCATGTGGGTGAGTCAGCGGGGTTTTCAGCTCCCACATGAAGGAACCGAACAATGGCTTGCCTCTGTTGCGCCTTCGTTATCTACAGCTAATTATTTAGGGCCTAAGTACTTTTCCTTGCTTCCTGCTCAGCAGCCTTTCACCATTGTTCATCCTCTTTGTTCGCAGCCTCTGCGTGAGTTGTTATTTTAGCCCCCTACCAGTCCTGAGAGAGACGGCCATTCAGTGTTTGGGAATGTTTCCCGTGCCTCATCATCACACTGCATCGGTCACTGAGCACTTGTGTCAAACATGGTGTACAGAGCTGCATCCAAGGGAGAGACTTCCTCCCGTTTACTGCACTCCACTAAAGTTAGGCTCAGTGTCCACTCAGCATTTCCTCTTAAACAGATACTCAGGGGACGTGCTGGTTGTGGCTCTTGTTGTTGCTAAGCGACTATTGACAACCTGTTTGGACGTGCTGGGCTCTTTTATTTAATGATGAAATATTTTTTAATTAAAGCACTTGCTACTGTTGGGAACACAAACCAGTACAACCTATTAATTTGAGATTTGGAGGGAAAAGAGGCCAGAGCTGTTGGGAGAAGTATTAGAGAGGTTCCCAGGGGACACACAAACCTAAAATGTTCCCATGTTTCAATCTCACACAGATTCAAACCACAAACTGGAACCATTATGTCATTACACACAATGTACCTCTCCCACTGATATGCATCACTCAACACAAACAGCTTAACAGAAAGCGGATGCAGCTCATGAAACTGAGCTTTTTCCAGCCAACTGTTGATAGCCATTTTTAGCTTGGTTACTGGCCTCCGGAGCAACAGGGATGACATTATCCACGCAAGCGGCAGCGGTTAGCAGTGGGAACGCTTGACTCTGCTGCATATTCAGCAGGCCCCCATCTGTCCTGTGCAAAGTTCAAGGCGTGTCTCAGGAGAGCCTGGCCTGGCTCACAGTAATTAGAGAGCGGCTGTCTGGCCCACAGGGCCGTGATGTGTGCCCGTCCTCCCAGACTCCCACACTGAACCTTTCATGTCACACTGAGATGGAGCGCTGTAGCCAGCCAGCTTCCACCGTCACTCTCAGCATTTGCATTGGCAGACGCATGAATGAATGTCGCTGCTGTATGTGTGGATGATGGGTCGCCTTGACCAGCTCTCCTATAAAACAGACCAGAGGTTGTTGAGATAATGTTGTTCTCTTTACAAGCTCCATTATATATGCACAGAGCATGTTAAAATATAGGAGCCATAGACGTTAAAGAGCCAGAGACACATTCCTTCTTCTGCTCCCCTGGGAAACATGACTTTTTTGGCCTCGCTCTGTAGTTTCCACTTGCTTGTTGGTGTTTTTTTCATTTACTAAAACATAAAGTTTTGGGTTTGTTAACACTGCTTCTGTGTGTGTGTGTCTGGCTGCTAATTCGTAGGTGCTGCTCCTATGTTGGTCGACGCGGAGGGGGCCCTCAGGCCATATCCATAGGGAAAAACTGTGACAAGTTTGGCATTGTGGTGCACGAGTTGGGTCACGTGATTGGATTCTGGCATGAACACACGCGGCCTGACCGAGACGAACATGTCAGCATTATCAGGGACAACATTCAACCAGGTAGGAGCCCAGGTCTCAGCAATCCCTCAGCAATAATGTTAGGAAGATGCAGTGAGAGATGAAATAATGAAAGTAACACATTTGTTCACACGAAAAGTCCAGGCTAAGATGGTAAGAACAGAAAAGAGGCTCATCCTCAGCCTGCAAGTGTTTATAAAACAGGTCAACAACATATAAAACAGCTATCCAGGCCAGCTTTTTAAAATTCTTGTCTGTGAAAAGTTAAAACAATTGTCATGCCAAAAAGCGTTAAACATCTCTGTGATTTATCAGCTGTGTCTCATTGTGTGATGCGTTTTTCGGGAAGAGGAGAACTGTATTCACCTTTGACATACATCCATAAGGTTGCACAGTATGACTCAGCTTCATATTTCAACTGTGCTTTTCCCTTTTTCCTTTCACAGGACAAGAGTATAACTTTTTGAAGATGGAGCCGGGGGAGGTGGACTCTCTGGGAGAAGTCTATGACTTTGACAGTATCATGCACTATGCCAGGAATACATTCTCCAGGTAGGAGCCAAGCCAAGTTCCACTCCATACGCCCCAGACAAGAAAACTCGTCTTAGATCAAGTCAGGCCAAGCTGTTTTCCCACTCTGCGGCAACCTTTTAACCCATTATCTTTATTTTCCATTCCTGCTCTTAGACTTTTATGAGTGTATAGATCTGTAATGCACCAGGTCCATTTCTATGGGCTACTGCTGAGTAATGTGGCAGGATTCCCAAAGAGAAGAATGAGACACTTAATTCTTCCTAATAATGAATCACTAGAAAACTAGCATGTAGCCTGAGGACATCAAGTTTAGAAAAGGCTCACTGTTGTTTGAATGTCTGTGTTGGATCTGAATTGTTTCCTCACTGTTTTGAGTTCATATACAAAGAGATAGAAACAGGTTTCCTGGGAGAAGGTGGGTCTTTGGTGGATATTTATAAAGTAGCTCCTACAAAAAGCTTCTATTTTGAACTAAGGACTCTCCTCCTCTTTCTTTTGGCTGGACTATTTTTTTTTCAACAATCAATGCTCATATTACATGGGGCTTTAGGGAGACTGGAGGAGTACAAATGTGATTTATGTAATATTTGGAAAAAGATTAAATTGCTTATTGCTGTAATGGAAATACTGAGGGTCAAAAAAATAATACACGTGATGTCAGCTGTGGCAAGAAATCTAACGGGTCTTTTTCCATTTAGCTTCTTCTTTTTGGACCCACAGTGGAGCAGAGTAGATCTGTCAGTTTCACATTTAGCTCAGCTGTTGCTTCATTGTTTTACCTGTTTTGGCATCCACTTTTCACTCTCATTGTGGCTTGTGCAGCATCAGCAGCTCTGAGCAGTGTTTTAAAATGATTTAATTCCAATGTCTCTGGAATACTTAGAATTATTCATAATATCTTTTTTCCTGTAAAGTGAACGCCAAGTCTTTGTAGCCATAGTGAAAGTGTTTGTCTGGGATGTGCCAGCTCCTTCCCACAGCCTGTTCGAATTAAGGTTCCTCTCCTCGGTTGGTTCCCACTGCTTTTGCAGCAGCAGCAGGCAGCCCCAGTAAAGCAGCATCGGTCCTGGGGCTGAGCTAACACAGCAACAGTAGCCCTGCTTCATCATGACAAAATTTCCGCGCACCACTTTCAAGGCTATGTGGAGCTTCTTGTAAAAATTGTGCTTTCACATCATGAACTGCCTCATTATGCTCCTAACGACTCTTTGAAGAGGCTTTGGTGATTAGTAGCATGATGTTTACTCCGAACTACTGCAGGGACCTGGGCTGCAAAGCCTTTTAGCACCTTCGTAGCACTCAGGTGTTACAATACGTGCTTTGCTACTAAATGTTGTCTGCACTCCATGCACAATTAGGGTCAACCACTAATAATCACCCACATATGGTAGGGACTGGAGGAGTGGAAATTTTATTGTCTCAATTAATGTTTCCCTCGTGTTTTCCCATATAAAGGAAACTTTCTGCCAAATGCTCTCAGGGCTCAGTAAATAGCATCACATGACTCTAAACGTGTATCTTAAGATAGTTGATAAATCACTGATGAATAAGCATAAATGGCTGACCTGTGGTGACCCAGATTAAACCAAATTTGTTATTAAATTACTTGGAAACTGGAAACATGCTGCATAGACAAAGTCCTGTTTGTAAAAGCAGAAGTGTAAATGTGTCACACTTACTTAACACTTCATTTTGTTGCCAGCTGACCTCATTCCTTACCCCTTTTTTAGATGCCACAGGAAGCTGCCCCAGATGTTGTGCTGTCATTCAGCACTACACAGGGGTGTTGCGGCGTCAGAGGAAAAGTTTTACCAAAAAAACCCCCATGACAAACTCTGGTCAGTCTGGGCTCCTACTCTAGTCATTCGAGGCTGCGGTTAATTTGAACTCTTATTTACCAGCTGGGTGACTGCAGAAGCCAAAATAGACCTCTTGGGAGAAATTGACTCAGATTCAGCTTCTGAGTCATCATTGTAATTACAAAAGCATCACTACGCTCATAGCAAAGTGGCTTCTTGACAACCTGTCCATGTACATTAAATTATTTCGTAAGCTGTGACAACCAAACTTTACATAGAGTCGTTTAAATATTATGGTTACCTCCTGCTGCCATGTGCAGGATATGACCTAAGTTTTACGTATGAACACTGCATATGGCCGCTTGCCTCTAGTGCATAGATAAACAAATCTGGGAACCTTTCAGACAGCTGCAGGAACAGTCACTTCAACTATGCAGTGTTCTATGCAATTTTGACAGCCTCCATTTAGCCAGACTGGGTGTAATTTGATCTATTGGCTGCAAAATACAAGGTAACCCATACTCTGATCATTACTACCTTACTGTGATATGAGAACCAGCTGTTGGCTGTTCTTTTGTTCTCACATGGCCCTCCATGACAGCTGTATATACTGTATATGTCTTTTCATTTTCTCCACCACCAGCTCTCCCATGCCCTGTGTTACTCTCTCAGCGTATGGGCCTCTTCCCAAGTCAACTGCCATGCTCTTGCGGCAAACAGATTCTGGGAAGCAGAGAGGGAATCTTTGTCTAAACGGAGGCAGCGGCTGGGTGTAGGCCAATGTACAGAAATGCCTGTCTGACCCCGTGCATCCAGACTGTAGGTCGAGAATGCACTTAACACAGAACGGAGCTGAAGTATTGCACAGTCTTTTGCAGAATGTGATTCTTTTGGGTTTAGCGTTTAGTAATGTGCAGGAAAATGGAGGAATGGGAGGCATAAAATAACATCTGGTATGATATAACATGAAACTGTATTCTCCAGAACTCCTATCAACAACCTTTTCTCCAGTGGGCTTTTAGGTTTACAGGATCCTTTTGTGGCCTGAACAAAGCCCAGTGCAGCTGATAAACTGTTTGCATATTTTAACAAAGAGAGGTGTTTTTAGAGGACCGTTTTGTCTCGTATTGGATTTCAGTCAGCTCAGCACTTAAAAACAGGATATTCATTTCGTTGCTGTCACTCTTAGGTCAAGATTTGGAGTTAACCTCATGATCCTCTAAATTTGTGGTATGCACTACAGCCTGCTGCACAATGGAAGCAGCCCTTCCCTAAAGTATGTTTATGTCGGGTAATCCGCCCTGTTCTGTTTTCACTCCAGCTCTCAGCTCTGCTGCTATCTGAATTCGTGGAACTGTGTTGATCAATAGACTGTTTAGACATGAGAGAGGAACGGCTGCCACTGCTGGGGAATATTTCACAGAGCTGTATTAGCAGACAAGGGGCTCCTGTTAGCTTTTCACAAGTCATTCCAAGCACTTTTTCCTGAGTGCTGATTGGCTGATTTACCTGTGCCAGTGTCATTCTTTGTTACTCCATTATTAGTCGGCATGTTTGCCCGGTGTTTTACAGCAAATCACCGTGGGAAGCCAGGGCCTTTGCCGCGGGTGTTGTTCGGAAGATTTCATGGCTTGTCTTGATGTTGTGCCGTGTCTCCTGGGGACAAGCAGGGCTGATCCCCATGCTTTTTGTCTGGGCTGTGTTACCCGACCCACAACTGTGCCTGCCCCCCTCCTTTGCTCCAGAGATATTTTTCAGGACTGGTGCGTGGAGCAGCGCCAACTCAAATAGAGACCTGCCAGTGTGCCCTTTGTCTGCTCTGACACCGGCTGGAGTGGCGTTTTTCACCGACAGCCAGCATACGGGCTCCTGGAAGCTCACAGACAGACAGGCAGGCAGAGTCTAAACTGTTAGCTCAGGCTGCTCTGTTTGCACATGCCTGGCGTTGATAGGCATGTCACCATGGGAACGGCCAGGGAGCCAGGCCGTTCCTCGCCAATACTTGGAGGAAAAATGGAGATGATAAACTAGCAAAGTGTCAAGTGAGACAGCAGTGTGAAAAGAGTTTTTCTGTACTTACTGTTCTGCCATTTTTTAAAACTACGTAGATGCTTTACCTGATTGTTTTTTACAGTTTTAGTTTTGGACTTTGTTCACATCCCTACCTACACAGCTTATGCAATTTATTTTGACCGCACAGTACCTCTGGAGAAGCGCTTAAGCTCTTAGATTGGGTCCATCTGCAAGGCAGACGTGTGTGAAGAATGATGTCAGCGTTAACCTCAGAAGCAGAACGTGTGACCCTGACCTCAAAGGAAGACTTTGATAACTGACAAGCAACTGTCCATCTGTTGCACTTGAGCCAGAGACGAGTAGATCTGAGAGAATCATAGAGTAAACATCATTGTTCAAGTAAATAAATAACACACACTAGCACACTTTTAAATTCATGTATGAGAATGGGAGACAGAGGAACACATGGCAACTGAAATAAGAAAAAGCATAAAAAAGAGTTAAGAATATTAATTTTTCTATTTTAAAACATCACTGGTCTAATGTACCTCATTAGAAAGTGATGATGGGTCAAGTGGGAAAGTGAATCAGCCACATCCTGACTGGTTATATATTAAAAGACTGTTTATCCATAGATAAGAGGTTTTGTTAATGGTTTTGATCGTGTAAAGTTTATTACTGTACAAGCAGCTGGGTCAAGATCATGATAATACTCTTGTGTCCAGATAGGTGTGGGTGTGCATGCTCATGCAGTGACAGCAATAAAAAAAAGTTTCATGCTGCCAAATTTAGCTGGTGCCGCTTCTCATTACAATAAGTCTGTTAGTATCATATGTTTAAACTGGAAGAGATATCGATACATTTCATTAGATGCTGGTTTTAAATCAGAAGTCTCAAAAGTATTTAGACATTTTCTGGTAGCAAATCCATATAAGTGTTCTGAGTTACTGTATTTAAATCTCTGTTTAAAAGCCTATCCAAAATGAATATGAAAATGAGTTTCCCATGCCCCTCTTTGTCTGTTGGATTTGCTGATTTATTTTTTTTTTTTCTACAAAACAACCACATTTTGTCCAGCATCGCCAAGACTGGCTGTACTCATTTTCACTGTGGTATTTATTTGGTCGCAATCCTTTAGAAACCATTATTAATAATGTTGACAGTGATTGAACTGCACTGTCCGATGGTAAGTCACTTAATCCTTGTGCAAACATGTGCCGTGGCGTGCACGCATGTTGGAATAGTTATCAGGCTCGTGTGCATGAGGTCTGGGTTTCATGCGACATTAACATCGGTCCCTGCTGCTGAATTACAGAGGCATCTTCCTGGACACCATCCTGCCACGCTACGATGTGAACGGAGTGCGACCACCCATTGGCCAGAGAACCAGACTGAGCAAAGGGGATATCGCACAGGCACGCAAACTCTACAAATGCTCCAGTAAGACCAAAATGACAGATGCTGTCTGCTATGGGTTTTTCCTGTCTATTTTTGCATGTGTGTGTAACATTGCCCTGAGAGAGAGTGAGAGAGAGGTCTGCAGCTCCTCCTGCCTTCCTGCCTGGATGCAGCTCACAATGTGGAAATAGCCAAGCATCTACTATTGATGTGGTGTGGTTCCTTGGCTACAGCGTCCGAGACTCCCAAGCTGGGAGGAGTGTAAACACTACCAAGGGACAGGAAGTTTGTCATCGCACTTTCCCAGATAGACTCAAAAGAACAGCTGGTCTTGAGAGGACAGTGTCTAAACCGATTGTTGGGAATAATGCTCGTGTCCGCACATCACAACATGTGCATTTTAAACTGTGAGGCTATACACTAAGGAGAGTTACATAAGCCTGGCACTTTTCCGAACCACTCACTTTGTTTATGATTCAAGAGAGGAGAGATGCTGTTGAAGTAAACAAAATTTATAGATGTTTAACAGATGTACATTGAGCACAGCCTGCTGAATAGATTTGATGTCAGACAGTTAATTGTAGGTCAGGCCAGGATAGCTGAGCTGTCAGCCTCACATTAAAGCTCAATGAATAAACAGTGATGGTCACCAGACCTGGACCAGCCGGTGTGGTTTTTGTGTAGAACTGGAAATTTGAACCTGAGATGTATGTATATGTGTCTGTGCAAGCGTTTCGTCTCTTTCTGTCTCGTGAGGAAGAAACTGACTGGATGATGTGACGCACATTGTGGGGGATGAGGTGGTGAGTCTCCACATGTTCTTGGGAAAAAAAATCCTTAAAGAGCCACGGATCTCCCATTCATGCAGCATTCCTGGGAGCGTTTGTCATCCCCGGTGTGTGCCTGAGAGCTTGTTAATGGTTTAGTACTGGCAAACCTCTGCCAAGCATTATTACACAACTCGCAGCTCAGGGCTCCTCGTTTTATTGCTTACACACAAACCTCAAGGGGAGCAATGAATGTGAAGAGTCGGGGAGGGGGAGATGTTTTCCTTACTCCCTCAAAATGCAACCCAAGGTAAAGATAACACACAGTAATAATGAATGCATGCACCGTTCTCAAGATGGACAACTGAAGATACGATCTACTCTCTGTCATTTCCTCTCTGTCTTAATTAAACACATCTTTCCCCCACTTGGCATGAGCCTGCCTCAGCCATTCCACAAGGCCGTGCACGGTATTTGGAATCAGTCCTCGCACACTTGGACACTTTAGTTTTGCCAGTCAAACTAAGGGTGGTTTTTCACTGGCAAGGCGTACATAATGCATCACGTCCTCCAGAGGGCTGGGTTATTTATAGTGGGCCAGGTTTATTTTCAGAGGATGCTCAGAGAAAGTGTCTCACACTCCTCTATTCCTTTGTGTCATCATCATCTGGAGTAGGTGGGGGAGGGGAGGGGTGAGGCGCGGGGTTGTGGGTGAATATTATCAGCAGATGTGCCTTTGAACATAAAAGCGCTGCCCTTTACTTCACATTCGGTGTTATAATTCCAGCATCAAGCATCTGTCTGCAGCAAGGTTTCAGGGGATTTACTTCACAGCTAATGTGTGTGTATAGCTTGAATTAGTGGCTTAGGTGTTTTCAGGCAGAGACTAATTGGTAGTGCATCTTGCTCACCGCTGAGGCCTTATGTGCGGATTTGTGTGTGTGTGTGTGTGTGTGTGTGTGTTTGTGTACAGGATGTGGGGACAGTCTACAGGACAGCAGCGGGAACTTCTCCTCTCCTGGCTTTCCCAATGGATACTCAGCCTACATGCACTGCATCTGGAGAATATCAGTCACACCAGGGGAAAAGGTATGAGCATAATGGAAAGTACTCGACCAGCTTAGAGATGCTTTGCTTTCTGTTTACACTGATATGGTGTCCTATTATTTATCCAAACCGTGTCGGTAATCACCCTCTCTTGGTTTTTAAGATCATTCTGAACTTCACCTCCATGGATCTGTACAGGAGCCACTTGTGTTGGTACGACCACGTGGAAATCCGAGATGGATACTGGAGGAAGGCGCCTCTTAAAGGTCAGTTTTAACGGTAGCATGCTATTTGTGTGTCAGTTACTCACCCCGTGTTTACGTTATAATTACGAAGAAAACTTTTTCTTGCATGCCTCCACGGTGAACGAAGAATCCAAAAATGGAGAAAAGACTTGATGAATTGAAGTCATAGGGGTCTGCATTCAACAACAGCAAAACTATATCAAACCATCTGTTTACAAATTCTCACACAATTTGTGCAGTATAATTCAAGTCTCATTTATCCATGCTCAGTACTTCCCAAACAGAAAGCTGTTTCTGATGGGGAACTGAGCTAAAAGCGAAACTTATCTATGCTCTCTTCCAAACCAGACTCCACTGAAAAAAACAGTGATCTTTGCTCACTAAACACAGGTGCTGCTGGTCTACTGCTGCCTCAATTGGTAGTTTGTTTTAGTTATTGTGTGACATTGCTGAGTCCAGACTGACCCTTTGAAACACCAAAGTCACACAATAACACAAACAAACTAAGTGATCGAGGCAGCTGGTCAACCAGCAGCTCCCGTGTTCAGCGAGGTAAAACAACAGTTTTTGTCAGTGGAGTCTGGCTGGATAAATGAGACTAAGATTATACTGTGTGAGTAGTGTGAGAGTTGAAACAGTTTTGCTTCTGCACTTTATCAAGGCTTTTCTCATTTTTTTTGATTCTTTGATTACTGTGGAAGCATGCAACAAAAAAGTTTTCTTCACAAACTCAAGGTAACACAGGGTGAGTTATTGTGTGTTTGTGTGTTATTGTTTGTTTTGTCTAATGTACAGTCCAAAATTCAAGGATATTTAGTCTATTAACATAAAAGAAAACCTGGCAATAAGTCAGGTTTATTGTTGAATATGTCCCTGGGCTCTCGGCTATAAGCACCAACAGTAACGACCACTAAACACAGGTTTTACTGTGTTTAAACATTGAAAATATTTACATTATTCACAAAGTTAACTGTCCGGAAAAGGCAGAGTTTTGATGGGGGAAAGAGGAACAAAGTGACCTCCATTAGCTTCAGCTAGTTATACTGAGGACATACAGTATGTGAAGATATTGAATGCTAAAAATAAGTACGGTAACTTTTTGTCTGTTTATATGTTCTTTTAATTAAGGCTCATTTCCTCTCTTATCCTCTCACAGTGTGTTTAGCTTCTGTGAGAGCTGTGCTATCACAGGTGCCCTGATAATCAAATCTTGGTGTAACGTGTGTGTGTGTGTGTCTTCACCTGTGACCCAGGTCGTTTCTGTGGTGATAAGCTGCCTGAGCCAATCATTTCCACCGACAGCCGACTGTGGATTGAGTTCCGCAGCAGCAGTAACTGGGTGGGAAAAGGTTTCTCCGCCGTTTATGAGGGTAAGCACCCATTCCCCGACCTCACTGCACCCGATTCCAGCATGCCGCTCAGCTGACTGAACGCATGGCCAGTCACACATCCAACAATGTGCCTAGAGGCTGCAGTAATATCCACAGTTTTTGGCTCCCCTATTGCTGATGTGTCAGGCACTTTACGCTGCATTAATCAGATTTTGGCCGGCCTTCACACTCAGCTCCATTGTTTCCAGACCGTGCAAAGGGATGATGTGTGTTTGTGTGTGTGGGAGCTGGTGGTGGAGGCATTTCAGCTAATCCACATTGCGTAAATCAGAACAGTGAGCACACGTTTTTTTTTTTTCCTTCAGAGGCATGTGCTGATGAAATTGCTGTTGAGGGAGCTCAGTATTGTTTTTTATTGTTTTTACTGTCACACGCAGCCATCTGTGGTGGGGAGGTGAAGAAGGACAATGGCCAGATCCAGTCCCCCAACTATCCTGATGACTACAGGCCCAACAAAGTGTGTGTGTGGAAGATTACTGTCGCTCAGGGCTACCACGTAGGCCTTACCTTCCAGTCTTTTGAGGTAAAACACCAGTCCTTGGTCATCTATTCATTCAGTTGGAGTTTGTTTTTTGCTGCTGTCTAACCTTAAACCCTCTAACCTTCCTCAGATCGAAAGACATGACAGTTGTGCCTATGACTACCTGGAGGTTCGTGATGGAAACTCTGAAAACAGTCCCCTGCTGGGCCGCTTCTGTGGCTACGACAAGCCAGATGACATCAAAACCAGCTCCAACCAGCTGTGGATGAAATTTGTTTCAGATGGCTCTGTCAACAAGGCCGGCTTTGCTGCCAACTTCTTCAAAGGTCAGAGGTTAAGGGTTGTAAATTCTTAAGAATGTCAGCATCTGTTTATCTGACACGTTACAGAAATTCCCCTGCTGTTGTCTTTTAAACATTATGGCAGTATAAGTTTATTTCACATAGTTTTGTTTCACTGTTGGGTTCTGTACGACCCTCTTTGCCTGGCTCCGCTGTTGTTTTGGGTTTGTTTTTTTGGTTGTAAGCCGCCGAGCCAGGGGGGCCGGCAAAAAGGGTCCTAACATATCTTTGTGTTTTCAGAGATGGATGAGTGCTCCAAGCCGGACAACGGTCGCTGTGAGCAACGCTGTGTCAACACACTAGGCAGCTACAAGTGTGCCTGTGACCCAGGCTATGAGCTGGCTGCTGACAAGCGCAGCTGCGAGGGTAAGTACAGGGAGAAAAGTCACCAGCCCTGCTCACCATGTAATTTACATGCTAAAGCACTTTAAACAGTTAGCCACCCAAATACAATAAGTACAGCCATTCCTAAAACCCAGAAAACATGCTATCAGTAATGCTTGTGCTGGAAGGGCACTAACTTTTAAAGATTTGAGTCACAACAATGCAAGCATTATTTTTATCTCTAATTATATGTTGTTGTTTAAGAGCTAACTACTAGTACACAAGCTGTACAATATCTGGTTGACCACTTAGCCACTGTACGTCCCTGGAGAAACTCAGCTATCACTACAGCTTTGCTGTGTGCACCAGAATTCATCTTGTGCAATAGATTTTTGGAGTTTTGGAGAAAATATAGAGCAGTTAAAATTAAATACAAGCAGATTAGATTGAAGTATCAAGAAAAGAAAGAAAAGAAACGTTGAGTATAGTTGGTCATGTACATTAATTATAGAATAATGCAGTGCATTTTCAAAAAATATAATGGTATAGTGGTAATCTTAAGGCACCTCATGATTCAGTTCTGATTCAGAGGGCTAGGATGTGATTATAAAACGAATGTTGATGCATCTTGATGCATCAGAATTTGTTATTTCTATACAGGATTTATTTTTTCTTACTGTGCGACTACTTGCTACTTTTAAATCAGCAAATTTGCAATATTCTAGAATTAAAGGTCTAGTTAAGGGGATACGGTGGCATCAAATGATGAGGATAGCAGATTGCAACTGGCTGAAACCTCCAAGTTAGAATTTCTTCGGTGTTCATTGTTCAAAAGGTTTTCAGTGGAAGTTGAATTATCCGCAGCGGTCTCTACCTCTCCAAAACAAAAGGACCTGGTGATTTAAACCGATAAAATCACTGAATAAAGCAGTTTCACATTAGAAAATCAGACGCTCTTGTCGCTAAGAGGCTGCTAAATAAGGTGGACGAGTTGGAAATGTGAATGGCCCTCTCTAAAGCCAGTGTTTGGCTTGTCTGTTCTGGGCTACCGTAGAAACACGGCGGTGTAGCTAGGTGATCTCCATAGACGAGGACCTGCTCCCTATGTAAATATAAACAGCTCATTCTAAGGCAACAAAAACATAACAGCTCTTATTTTCAGGTGATTATACACTAAAGAAAACATACTTATTATATTAAATTCCATTTCTGCCAGTATAACCCCGTAAATCCCACACACTGAACCTTTAAAATCAAAAGATGAATATACTTGCACACAGCACAGCTTTTGTCAGGTCCTTTTTCCTAAAACTTCATAAAAGCCAAAATGCTTCCATATGCTAGTTTTTAAGGCGGGGGCGCTGTTCAGATTGTATCCATCTGCAGTTACTCACACTCAGCCATCCTCACAAAAACTCAAGTAGCTTAGCTGAGAACATAAAACCCTGTGCACATGTTTATGTTCATTATGTGTCACCAGCCAATTGTTTCAGCCTTATGCCCAGTCTTACAAAATTGTTACAGGTGACCAACATGTGGAGGACTGGGTTTTAAATGTCTGATTATTGACTTTTCTGCATCGAAACATAATCTTTCAAGAGAGAATCATGACGCGCCTGTCCCTACCCCCTAATATGTTCTCACATAATCAACCCCATAGACACACAAACAGTATCACAGAATATTCCCACACCAACATAGCAGTAAGCTCTATTCTTATGCAAGAGTTTGCTGTCAAGAAAGTAAAAATATTGCACATTAAAATAACAAAGAAGGTAGTATTTCACAGTTATACCTACATTTACATGCAAAGAAAAAAATTATTTTTATTTAACCTTTATTTAACCAGGAAGATCCCATTGAGTTTAACAACCTCTTTTTCAAGGGAGACCTGGCCAAAATAGGCAGCAGCAAGTACAAAACACAGTTACAAATTGCACAGATAAAACACAAACAAATAAAAGAAAAAAGGCAAGAAACTAGTGCCTGACATCCGCACAGCATGTTAAATAGCTACTGTAATAGCACTGTAACTTTTACCATTCCAACATTTTATTAATGCCTACATCTAATAACTCTACAATCCATAAAAACATCTATTTCAGCTGGAGAGGATCAACACTGCACATTAAGTTTAGCTAAAAATAACCAGGTGAGGAGCAACACCAGATGTTGCTGTAACATGTGTGTATTGCGTAACTGATATAAAGCCTGAGTCCTCACGGGCAGGTCAGGTGGTAATCAGGTTTATTCTGGACACAAAAGGATATTTCAGAGGGATTTCATTTTAGCTGTATGGTGTGCTGTGTAACATTTGGAACGTGTCCCCTTCAAACATTGGGTGATGTAGTTTGTTTTCTGTCTGCACATCTGTATCAAGCTCTAAACTATTTGTCCTTGTCTCTTCCTGTGTTGTGTTTTCTGTCCAGCTGCATGTGGAGGCTTCATCACCAAGCTGAATGGGTCAATCACCAGCCCGGGGTGGCCCAGAGAGTACCCCCCAAACAAGAACTGCATCTGGCAGCTGGTTGCCCCCACGCAGTATCGCATCACTCTGCTCTTTGACGTCTTCGAGACTGAGGGCAATGACGTGAGCACTGGGGTTATTATGAATCGGCGCGGGGTGGGTTTGTTCTGTTTTCTCTCTCTCTGTCATTGCACAGACCTCCCTGTCCTCCTCGTGTTTCATAATTAAAACCGAATAAAATGTCCCAGCCTCTTCACACGCTCTGTTTTTTCGCTCAGGTCTGTAAGTACGATTATGTGGAGGTGCGCAGTGGACTGTCAGCAGACTCAAGGCTACATGGGAAGTTCTGTGGGGCAGAGAAACCAGAGGCTATTACATCCCAGTACAACAACATGCGCATTGAGTTCAAGTCAGACAACACAGTGTCCAAAAAAGGCTTTAAAGCGCAGTTCTTTTCAGGTGAGTCCTCTGACAGTGATGTGCAAAGCATCGCAAGTCTTTTCAATCGGTCACTTAGAGCCGCTATCTGTCGGTCTTAAAAGGAAGCAGTCACCAAGGTTGTGTCCTCTGTGCTTCCTCAGACAAAGACGAGTGCTCTAAGGAGAACGGTGGCTGTCAACATGAGTGTGTCAACACCTTTGGGAGCTACAGCTGTCAGTGCAGGAGTGGCTTTGTGCTGCATGAAAACAAACATGACTGTAAAGAAGGTATTTCACCTCAAAATCTCGTCTCTTTGATACGGTTGCACATTTATTCTTGTTCCTGCCTTATTTTTTATAGTAACAGCAGCCATTAGGGTCGATGAGCACATACTTACTGTTGGAATCTGTTCCATATTAGCATGATACAGAGGTCTGCATTGACTCAATGATGTCTTTATACAGCTGGCTGTGATCACACTGTGAATAGTGTCAGTGGTGTCATCACCAGCCCCAATTGGCCGGATAAATACCCCAGCAAGAAGGCCTGCACCTGGGCACTCACCACCACTCCGGGCCACCGCATCAAAATTGTATGTCACTTCCTCCTGCTCTCTGTATGATTTCACTTGTCAGTCACGGAGTTATTTGTGTGCTGCTTATTCGTGTAGCTGAATTGCTTAATCCACTGAGGACATCTGTGTTTACTGTGCTGCTGTCAGAAACTGTTATGTCACTCCTAAAAATGATGTGTGGCTCCCTCTTCTGTTATTATCTGCTTTTTTGTCTATCATGTCACTGACATAGAGTAAATGATTTATTATAAGAAAATCAGTTACCAACTCATAATATCAAAGTACACCATGCATGCCTCTGTTTCTAAATAAGAATGTAAAATATTTGGAGGACATCTTCTAGCAAAGTATTTCCTGTTTAACTCTGTTTTACCTGTGTGCTGAGAGAATGAAATGGCACCTATCACTGTTAGGAAAACGTCAGAAGCTTAAAGGGACAGCTCACCCTAAAATCACAAATAGATATTTTTCCTCTTACTTGTAGTGCTGTTTATTAATCAAGATTGTTTTAGTGTGAGTTGCCGAGTGCTGAAAGTATCGGTAGTAGAAATGTCTGCCTTCTCTGGAATATAATGGAACAGTATTACCGTGCAGAAGGAAGCGTGCATCTACTCATGGATGAGAGGCTCGTGCTTGTGACAGCACAAGGAAAACTAGCTGAAGATACACGCTTCCTTCTGAGCTGTGATATGGTTGGCGGGTGTAGTTTGGCAGAAAGCAAATAACTCCTACATGAAACTGCTCAGAACAGGGTCTGTGGATTATTTTGAGTCACTGGGTCATGATTTCCAGAAAGAGAATTTCTGTTGAGTTTTCCAAGCACATTTTTTGGCTCTTGAACACCACAAACCGAGCACCATTTAGTTCCATTACATTAAAGAGAAAGCAGACATCTCTACGGTCGATATCTCCAACACTCGGCAACTCATACCAAAACAATCTAGACTGATAAACAGCACTACATGTAAGAGAAAAAATATGTTTATTTGACTTGCGGGTGAACTGTCCCTTTAAAATACCTAAAGTTTGATCTCATGCTTTTCTATCTGTTACACACTTCTTTAAACATACTTACCATTTTGTTTTGTCGCAGGCCTTCAATGAGATCGACATGGAGGCCCACCTGGAGTGTGCTTATGACCACATTGAGATTTACGATGGGCGAGATGGGAAAGCTCCGAGTCTGGGTCGCTTCTGTGGCACCAAAGAGCCCCCACCCATCATGTCTAGTGCCAACAAGTTGTTCATTCGCTTCTTCTCTGATAACTCAGTGCAGAAGAAAGGCTTCGAGGCTTCACATACTGCAGGTAAGTACAGATGCTGTTGTAACAGTACTCAGTTTCTCCTCCTGCTTAAGAAATAAAACACAATAGAAGCTAAGAGGGATTCCAATAAAATCCTTTAGCCTTCATGTTTGAAGACATCAAATTAATTTTAGGTCAGCTACTCACATATCAAACTTAACAATGTTTTTTGAGTGTAATGCTCACAGGATTTAGTTTTAGTCGAAATTCACCACCCTGTCTGAGAATGATTATGACTCATATCTAACTACAGAGCATGTTAAGGAATCCTTTGTATCCGTATGACTGTGAAACCACAAATGAGCAAGAGAACAACATGCACAGCAGCTGTACGACGAAATCCAACTCAACTTTTTTTTCCTTTTTTTTTCGTGGATTACTTTTTTTTTTCTTTTTGTTAAGCGAGGCAGAGAGGTGAGACTAGACAAGACAAAACTTAATACATTGGGTGTTATGACAGGATTGCAGACAGTACAAAGAAAACAAAAAAAGCCCCAAAATCCCCGTTAATATGTTAGATCCTGTGGTGTGGGATGTGTGTATATTAACAAGGGTAGTCTGTTGTATAGGGCTCCTTTGTGTGTGCGCGTGTGTGTATGTGTAAAGGACAGAACTGTGTTTTCCTGGCTGGGGTGTCTAATGACATCCCATTTTCCAGTCATTTTGTGATATTTCTTTCGTCTCCGTCTGTAAATTTCATTCCTTTCTTTTTTCCATGTTGCCAGTATTTTTGTTTATTCAGTGTGAGGCAGTGATTACCCCCTTTAGTTGCCCCCAGGCCCTTGGGAGGAAGCTGGCTGTAGAGGGTTGTTTGCTCGTCGTCCCTTCGACCATCCTGAACAGCCCCCTGACCCATTAGGAGAGAGCCAGTTCATGTGGGCAGGGATGATTTGAATTTTTTTTTACTCAACTTTTCTGTTCACAGAGTGTGGAGGTCGCCTAAAGGCGGAGGTCAAAACCAAGGACCTGTTCTCCCATGCCCAGTTCGGGGACAACAACTACCCTGGGGCCTCCGACTGTCAGTGGGTGATCTCAGCGGAGAAGGGCTACGGCGTGGAGCTCATCTTCCAGACCTTTGAGATTGAGGAGGAGGCGGACTGCGGCTATGACTACATGGAGCTCTTCGATGGAGCAGACACCAAGTCTCCACGGCTGGGACGTTACTGTGGCTCAGGGGTGAGAACATTTTCTTAACAACTGCTACTCTCCAAATGTCTCTCATTGACTTGTCACAGATTTTTTCAGTTTTACTGTGTAGCAGCAGCACTAGTCTGACAGTTGTTCTGAAATTAGTGCTGCTGCTGAATAACCTTTGCCAGCAGTTTGTAGAAGGGTGACTTTGTGAACCACCCTGGGGCTTTTGATTCCAGTCCATACTCCAGCTTTAATCACTTAGTTAAAGTTGATGTGTTGCTCTGGGTTTGGGAGTGTTGCTGCGGAGGCGGTTGTAGGTCAACACAAGCCATCACTCCCTGGGTGCCGATAGCCTATCAGAGTCTCTGGCATCAAGTTGTAACAGCAAATTAATCAGCCAATGCTGAGGCTGCAGCCTGAGTCCAGAACAATGAGGCCAGCAGGGAATTGAAACACAAGTTTCCTCAGGTCAGAGAACAGCTTGATTTCATTTACACACTTCAATAATAAGCTCTGGCCTTTTACTCACGCCTGTTCCTGTGAATCATTTGCTGGAGGGGACATAACACCCGCGGAACCCCGGGGAGTGGCTCCTCAATCAAGTTTCCTTTTATAAAACAGGTTGAAATAAACTGACACAATTCAGTCCCAAAGTAGGGTGAAAACTCATTATAGTGTGGGGAGGCTTACTTTTAGCCCAAGGGCTTTTCTCTACGTTATATAGCAGACGACATTTTGCTGGGTGTACAATTAAATTTGTAGGCCACTTTTTCCTGCGTTTTAAATCCCTTTAACCAATAAACCAAGACTTATGGGCTATTGTAGATATGTTATTCATGTTATGAATGACAGCTTTAATCAACAGCCTGGTGTTTTACAGTTGGTTGCACAAGCTTTGCCTGCCCTGACATCGTAGCGCTAGCTTTTGTTGTAACCCGGAGCACCTCAAAACATCTAATTATTTTCCAGTGTGATGTTCCGAATTAATATTCGTGTAATCTGACAAGCAGTCAGGTCAAGTGTTACGTGTTTTCTGTGCGCACATTATAAAGTTAATACCCCCTTTTGTTTCACTGGAAACAGTTTGGCCGGCTTTATACTCAAGACAGTAGAAATATATGAAGTGTTGCGCAGTATATGGTTTTGTTCAGGGGAGAAATGAGCTCTGTAGAGCAGTGCACCTGGAACTAATCATCGGCGTATATTTTATCCTCACTTCAATAGCAGCCAAAGCCTTAATCAGAATGAAGCTGGAAAGGGCCAATCCTGGTCCCAGACCCTTTACGTGGCCCCTGGCTTTGACAGAACTAGCAGTCCTCGGCAGTCAGAAGCCATCCGTCATGGTCACTGATTTGACTTAAGTTTCAGCATGTGAGAAGTCTTTAGTTTTAATTGAAGTGCAGTCAAAGAAGCAGAACGCATCAGTGACAGCACAAATGAAACCGTTGTTTTGTCTCTCCCTACAGCCTCCAGAGGAGATCTACTCGGCCGGTGACTCCATTGTGATCAAGTTCCGCTCTGACGATACAATCAACAAAAAAGGATTCCACGTCCGCTACACCAGCACCAAGTTCCAGGACACACTGCACTCACGCAAGTGACCAGCGGGGGCCGGAAGGGGCCGTGCGGGGCAAAGGGGCAAGCGGAGGGGCCCCCAGGGGAGGCGCCAGCCTGACGCTCGGAAACCTTCGGCCACCAAGATGAATCAGACACGACAGAACAGCCGCAAGACCACCAACCGCACCTCAGCTCCTAGGGGCTCTAGCTCCCCCCACAGACTGTGAGGAGTAAAGCCATTCTGCAGTACACCTTGTTTTTACCTTTGTATGGTTAGGATTGGGGTGGGAGGATGAACGTCCACCTTAGGCGGACAGTAGGGGAAAATTTATTGACCCAGACCCCTCCAGATGTTTTTTTGTTTCTTCTTCTTTTTTTTTAAACGTGCCTCCTAACGAGAGGCACAAAGGAAAACAGTGGATTCTCAGGACCTGTAGGAAGGCAGGCATCAGCTGGACAGATCCCTGCTTTTGTCGGGCCAGCCCACCACATCCAGGGGGAGGAGAGGAAGAGGAGGAGGAGTAAGGGAAGGTCTCCTTCACTCCTCAATAATTGCTCTCCTCTCCTCACACTCTCATCCCTTTGGTTCAAGGATTCCTATCTGTAAGAGGATTAGAAGGACTTGACTTGAGATTTTTGATGCTGTATGTCAGTCAATTGCATGTAATTACAAGGAGAGAAGGAAAACTGTACAGTGACAACACCAGCATTTGTAATTGGCATTGTCCTGGCAACCAGTGGCAAGATTCTCGTTGTTTTCAACATTAACAAGGAAATTAAGGAAGCAGTTATCTTATTAAAGGACTAATAAATGAGTTGTGGTCCATGTCTTCTGGTTGGTAATTGCTTGCCTGATGACTGGCTATTACTGTACCTCCATGTATAAAGTAATGTGTATGATCTTTCAAAGGGAACATGTGCTTTTCTCAGCTCGAACCAGTTAGCACTTTACAGTGAATTGTTCCAAAATCATGAGCTTATGAATTTTTGTGAAATGCAATGCCAGTTCACTTATTTTTAAATGCATTTTATCTCTCTTATTCTTCATTGGTTTTTTTTTTTTGTTTCTGGTTTTTTTTTTTTTGTTTTTTTTTTGTTTTTTTTTAATTGCTCCATTTAGTTCCTCGGGCATACTTGAACATTGTGTGTGCCCTGTAACAAGGGGTAATAAAAATATGACTTATGTTTCAGTGTTGATTTACAGTTCTGATGTAAAATAATTTCTCTCCAGAGAAAATGCCTTTTCTTGGTACAATGAAGTATTTCTCAAGAACCAAATGAGCCTGGGTATTTATTGTTATAGTAATTACATATATAATGTAAAGATTGAAAGGTACTGTTGAAATTAGCCCTATAATTGCCTTCTAATGTATAGCCATTGGTCTATTGTTGAATATACTATGTTGCTCACTCATTCCTTTTCTCCATTTATTTCTCACTCAACACGATGAGAATAATGTTGTGTGACATTGCAGTCTGACGCATCTGTGTGATGTCTGACCTGTGTGCACATTATTTAGCAATAACTGTAAACCAGTTTTGTGCCATTTCAGTTAAACCATGTCCTGAATCGCACTGACGGAATAGCTGGTTGAGTGCAGTCCAGGACATGTGAGTAGGAGGAGTAATACGGAGCTGAAGACTTAAATGGCGCACTGGTCTGTGTTCGAAATAACTTTCTGACACTGAGCAAACACAAAAAAAACAACAAAGCTAAATATAAATACCCCTCATTCATCTTATCTTTGAGTCACTATTTATAGACGGAGCTTGTCATTTCAGACTCCAGAAGGAAAGCATTTCATTCTCTGCCTTGTTAAATATTCATTCCCCTACATGTAACCTCACTCTCCCTCAATAATTATTCCATTACCATTCTCTCATGCTTTTTTTATTTTATAAAAACACGAGGAGCCAAGCAGCGTAGTTGCACAGAAAACTGCCAGACTGGCACAACTGAAATTGGCCCCCTCATTCCACTACATAAAGGGCTGCAAAATACATGCAGATGAAACCAGACTGCAGTCTGGGTAAACACTGTAAAAGGATCAAGACACATTTCACATTCATAAATAAATGATAAGGATTCCTGAAAGGTGCAGGTACAGTACTTTTGTACATAAATTTGTTTTCTTTTGAAGATGGAATTTCACATTTGTCCATTTTTTACTTAGTTATCTGAGTAGATGGGAAATGATTACATTATCCAGCATGTTCTGGATTTGTGTAATCTGATGTTTGTAGTAATCTGAAGGATTTAGGGGGATATATTGGAAAAACTGAACTGAATATAACATAACTATGTTTTCATTAGTTCATAATCACCTAAAATTAAGAATTGTTGTGTTTTCATTACCTTAGAATGAGCCATTTATATCTACTTAGAGCGGGTTTTCTCCCACAGAGTCCGTTATGTTGTTTCTACAGTAGCCCCTAATAGACAAACCTAACACTGGTTCTAGAAAGGGCCATTTTCGTTTGTGTTTTCAAGTTTTCATGTTAGCCCCTGTAGTTCTACATGCTTGGCTAACTGATGACATTTCAGTGGGTTGCAATCTGTAATCTTAACGCTAGATGCCACCAAATCATTAACACTAGATCATTGAAGGAATAATTCACTCACCAAATGACCGTTTGTATATCAGTTACTCACCCTGTGTTACCGGTTGAATCTGGTACAAAAACTGCTTTCATCACATGCCATCCGTCCGTCCATCCATCATCTATTTCCATCCACTTATCTGGGGCCAGGTCCTGGGGACAGCAGTCTAAGCAAACTACTCAAGACGTCCCTCTCTCCAGCAACACTTTCCAGATGCTCCTCTGGGGGATCCTGAGGCATTTCCCAACTAGATGAGATACATAATCCCTTCAGCCTCTTCTTGGTTGACCCCAGGGTCTGCTACCAGTTGGATGTGCCCGGAAAACCTTTAATGGGAGACACCCTGGGGGGATCCTGATCAGATGCCCCTGGCCCCTCTCGACACAAAGGAGCAGCAGCTCTACTCCGAGCACCCTCCAGATGTCTGAGCTCCTGGCCCTATCTCTAAGGCGATGCCCTGCCACCCTTCGGAGGAAACTCATTTCAGTTGCTTGCATCTCATTCTTTCAATCATTATTCCAAACCATAGGTGAGAGTCAGATTGTAGATGGACTGGTAAAGCTTTGCCCTTTGGCTAAGCTCTCTCTTCAACACAACAGTCCGCCACAGTGCCCGCATCACTGTGGATGCCACATCAAACCACCTATCCATCTCACACCCCATTTTACCCTCACTTATGAACAAGACCCCGAGATACTTGAATTCCTTCACTTGGGGAGGTAACTCAGGAGGTAACCAACCCAGAGGGGGCAATCCACCATTTTCAGGCAGAGAACCATGGCCTTGGATTTGGGGGTGCTGACTCTTGTCCCGACCGCTTAACACTTGGCTGCAAACCCCACAGTGCGTGCTGGAGGTCATGGTGTGATGAAGCCAAAAGAACCACATCATGCATGGACCTTTTCTAAGGTCCCCAAACTGGACACCTTCCTTCCACCAGCTGTGCCTTGAGATCCTGTCCATGAATATCACAAAGAGAATCAGAGACAAAGGACAACCCTTGCAGAGGCCAAAACTCCCACAGCCCCTCCAGCAGTTCTGCAAGGGTAAAGAGCTGGTCCACTGTTCCACGGCCAGGACAGAATCCACTTTGCTTCATCTGAATCTGAGATTCGACAGTCGGGCAGCACCCTGGAGAAAACGTTCCAAGGGAGGCCAAGCAGTGTGATACCCCGATAACTGGAGCACACCCCCCGGTCCCATGCTTCCATGGTAAATGGGGAATCCAAAACTGAGAACATTTTTGATGAAGTCACTGGGGGCCGGGTTTAACAACAGCAAAACTATATCAAAACATCGGTTTTATTTATCCAGTCATACGCTCAGTACATCCCAAACACAAGCACTTTCGTTAAAACCGTATGTAAACAGTATGTGTTAACAGTCTCACAATGATGAATAGCATATCCACACTGTTAATGCAGACGTGTTTTAAATAATACAGATTTAGCAAAAAGGCATGCTTGTGGAAAGTACTGAACATACAACTGGAAAAATAAGACTTACATTACACTGCAAGAGTTGTGTGAGATTGTAAATGGTTGGGACTCAGGTCGTCAATCCCTTGCCTCCTCCAGGCTGCTTGTAAAAAGTATCCTTGGGCAAAAAACTGAACCCCAAATTGCCTTTGGTGTGTGAGTAGGGCAATTTGTATGGTAGCCTTGGCCACCAGTGTATGAATGTGTGTGGAAATGGGTGAATGTAGTCTGACGACTATGACTATGACTTTAATTCATCAAGAATTTTTTTCTGTTTTTGGATTCTTCGTTCACAATGAAGGCATTTGAGAAAAACAAAGTAAGGCCGGGTGAGTAACATATACACAAGTGATCATTTAGTGGGTGAAGTATTCCTTTAACTACACTTAAATGTGTCAGATCTAAATGTGTCTCATTTGAGTCAAGAGCAAAAACAATGAACCCATACTCCCATTCAGATATACAGGAATCAGCATTAATGTAGAGTCGATGATTGAAGGGAGTTTTCTCCAGTAAGGGCAGGCTGTATTTCAGTATTTCCACATCAGGAAACATATCATTTCCCTTTAAAGGAGTATTATTTCTTCATACACCAGCTGCCTGTACTTGTTATGTGCAGGTAAATGTGATTTTCATACAAGGAGTGCTGCTGTGAAAAATCACCCTCACATTTAGACAAAAGTAAATGGGCCACCTACATTACAACTCTATAGAAGTTCCTCCACTGGCAGCAGAAATGTACTTTTCCACAGGATCATAATAAATGCGATGCTGCTGCTACAGTAAAATAACACAAAGACTCTCTGGAACAAAAGTCCGCCAGTGTTTCTCTGCTTTTACTCAAAATATTTGTTCTGTTCTGTTTCCATCACGATGAGCAGGAACGCCACCGTAGCGACTTCCTCTCATTTAATGACCGACATGAAACATTGATGCGCTGCAATTCAATGTAAAATCTGAGCCGTTTCCCATGAATTATTAATGACAGCCAACTGGAGATGTGAGGCTGCCTACTGTAGCTCTCCCAGTGACGATGTGACTGAAGGCAAACAGTGACAGGTCTTCATTCTGCTCCGCTGCTCCGTTACATAACAATGCAGAAGAAAACCACGCTGAGCTTTCACAAAAGAAAAGACCCGAGGCTTTCTGCACCTGTTTTATTTGACATTCACAAGTAACACGCACACACACACACGCACACACACAAAAAAGAAATTTACTGCTCTTGCTGCAATTGAGTGAGTCCCTCTCCCTAACCATTATTGTGTTATGTGGTCTGACAAATGGCCCTCACCTTCACTGTGGGGCAGACCAGAGCTGGCGTCGATGGGTGTTTGAGTGGTGCTCTAAATTGTGTGAGAGCAGAGGAGGGAGCAGAGTTGGTTACAGTGAATGCCTACAAGTGCGGTGGAGGACATGTAGAGGGTACACCTGAGGAGCTGACAAGAGGTCTCTTTCAGTTGGCGCTGATGACAAAAATAGAGACACTGAAACAGTTTGAGTTCCAAGATATAAACATGTGAAAGTGGTCAGAAAAGAGGATTTCCTGTGGTAAGTCCTTGCACACACAACTCTTCAGAACAAGTGTGTACTGGCAGCATCAGAAGTTCAGAATGTGTGAGAGCAGAAACATTTACGTCACACATTACATTTAACGAAACTGTGCACCATATAAACTTGACTAGTACGACTTTTAATCCAGCCACATCGGGACATCATAACCTTTGTTACAAACGAGGCTGAAAACACAAGAATAATTAAACAAAAGTGATGTTTCACAAAATGGCTGTGAGTCATGTGGACCGGTAACACTAATAATTTTCATGGACGTCAGAGCGCGGCGCCCTGTCAGTGTTCACAACAGCAGGTCACAGAACAGTCAGTGGTTCTTCACAACTCAATGAGTTACACTGATGAAAACTGTGACTCAGCCAGTGTTTCCCAACGATTACGCAATCATCTCCACCTCTGGGCCGAGGGTGATATCACATCAAAGAAATACCTCAGCTGAATCATCTCCTCAACCCACTACTGTGAGTCACATGGTCGTTTACACTATAGTACTTACAATCAACTGATCAATACAAGTTAAAAATATGTATTTTGTGATGAAAAAGCTTATAATTATGGAATAAATCTGACATCTTTGTGCTGTAAATGAGATCATTAATTGATCTGATATTCCTCCTGAACATGGAGGGAAAAAAGAGTGCTTACATAGTTTTACGCACAGAGGAACTCCCCTGTCTGACATCAGTGTGAGCTGGCGTACGCGTCTGTCAACGTGCTGATTGATTGCCAGGCCAACGCTCCTAGCTGTCCTCCCACCCAGCACAGTCCGGCTCCCAAGGCTGCAGCCGCCATTACGACCAGGCTGGCCTTCAGCACAGCGCCGGGGGGTCTGCTGAAGCGGGCAGGGGCCATGCACGCCAACATGGCCACAGTCACGGTTAGAGTGAACAAAATGGAGACGGCGGTGTTAATGGCCACTATCTGGCCAAACTTGGCGAAAGGCACAATGACGCAGAAGAAGAGTGGGACTGTGGAGATCACCGTGGTGACGGCGCTGGACACTATGGCAACGCCCACATGGTTCACTGCCTCCAGGGTCCGCCTCTGCCTCTCGGCCCCAGGCTCCTGTAAACAAAACACAGATTAATAGGAGGAGCGGCTCGTCTTTATTCATGAGCCTTCAGGGCGCTTCTGGCCTTATTAAATAGAATATTATTTAGCATGCGTGTAAACAGAAAAGTTCACTGTGGAAGTTTTTCTAATTGCTCATAATTGCCGAAACAAATTTACACTTGCATACCGAGTTATGCCCAGACGTTGAGGGCATGGTCTCCCCAGCCAGCAGGTATCCCTCCACCAAGTGCAGACAGTAATCCACTGAAGATCCCACAAGTATAGACAGAGAAATCGCCTCCACCGCTCCCATCTCCCAGCCCAGCCAATACATGACGGCCACCACCAGACAGATCACTCCTGATGTGAAGGCCAAAGACTCAGAATGACACACAAGATCCCGACCCAGGCCTGAATATTTCATTTTAAAATCTTTCTCTGAGTGTCTAAACAACCTGAAAACATTCATCTCTTACCTAAAATGGTTATGAGTACGGGGAGCAGCAGCAGAGGATGTGCAGTAAACACGGATACAGCTGCCACACAGATGGCCAGAGACAGCAGCAGACTCCAGAGGGCACTCTCCACACCTACAAACAGACCAGAGAGCAGTACATTATCAGATTTTTACATGCTGCTGCCCTCACTTCCCCCTGCCAATTATTTCCTCTTCAGTTTGCAGAAAAAAACCCCCACTTTGACACGCAGTGCCACCTCTCACTCACCTATGATTTCCATGAAGATCTGCTTCCAGTGCTCGCAGGTCTGGAAACCCCGCTGCAGAGCGGAGGATGACGGGAGGGTGGCAAGCTGCTCCTGGATAAAGTTCTCCCACTGAAGGAAGTCGGAATAGGTCTGAAAGGAGGATTTGCCCTTGTATGTGGTCTTGGGAGAAGAGAGGGAGAGAGTTGGGCAGGGCGCGGACTGTAAGTGAAGTGGAAATGTGCTGCTTTGTGATGCAGGGACATGAAAAGCAGAAAGATGAAGGGACTCACAGACTCAAAGGCCATGGACAGCCAGCGGACCTTGCCTGCGTGCATTCCTACTGCTCCGTGGGAGAGCTGCCCTGGGAGCAGGTTGGGCTCGGGGAGGGAGTGACACTCAGGATGGAGCAGAGGAAGAATAGAAGACAGTTTATTACCTGCAGAGAACAGAAGAAAGGACATTACCTTTTACGATCTTTTATTCTCCAAAGATGAATTTTATATCATAGTTTACGTTCTGGAATTGATTTGCTGTGTTTCTTCACCAGTTGTTGAACACTTCACTATAACTCAGAATGTTTTAGGGCCACAACTACTGATTATTTTCATTATCATCTTGTCATTATAATTCCTCCATTGATTGGTTCATTATTTGTTTTGTATGTAATAGTGGAGGCGGCCATTACAAAGAAGTATTTTACTGCTAGAAAGATGGTCTTTTCATAAAACTTGGCTGTCTATGCAGAAGAAAGGCAAAGATCCTTTGAAATTGGTGCTGTAAGAGCAGAGAAATCAGAGGAAAAGGGCTGTGGCATCTGCTTTTGCTCAAGAGGTAGAAAGCCTACCAGAATGCACTATGCCACACCAGATCAATAAATGCTCCCGCTGGTGGGTGACAAAATACATGCTTGTCCATTTTGACACAGCAAACAATATAACAGCCAGCTGGTAACAAGCAATTTTGGGTCACAGTTAAACAGCAAGCTAAAATATGTTTCTTAAAACATTTTTGGTCAGAATTAAGCATGATCTAATTTGTTTAAGCGTCCATTTTACAACACAGGAAACAGTATGGCACTCGCTTCCTGTTCACAAATTCTCATACAACAGCCAAACAGTGCACTAAAATATGTGTCTGAAGACATTGTAGGTGAGCTGCTTAGTTTTGAGAAAGAGGGGTGGAGGGAATCTCTCATAATCCACTTCCATATCCTTTGTGTCTGTGGTGGTGGGCAAACAAAAATGCAGTATACAATTTGTTGTTCAAGCAACAGTCATAGCGCCAGCGAAAATCTGCTGGATGACGCAGAGTTTAGCTGAGAGATGAGCAGGGAGATCTGGGCTCTGAATAGATGGAGGGAAGTTTACCACAGTTCATTCACACATACTTCCCACATTGTTATGATACTGTATCTCTTTAAAGATCAATATGAGAAGCAGCAAATATTCACATTTAGCAGTTGGAAGAAACCAGTATATTTGTGGCACTTTGACTCAGAAAATGGTTTTAAAGATCGAATCAATTGATTTGCTCCTTGTTGATCATTAACTAATCAATTAATCAACAAACCATTTCAGCTCTATGAGGTTTTAATCATTGTTTTATTATGTTTTATGGTAAAATAAGAGATTTTACTCTGAATTGAGTTTGGGTGTTACCTGAAGGCAAACACTGCGCTCCTCCCGGCTTCACAAGTTGTGTGTTTGCGCTAATAGCTTTACAGATTTTGCAAAGATGCCCCATCTCCTGGAAAACATCAAAGTCTGGGTCCAATATAATGCTGCCCTTTGAAGAGAATAAACACCATGTCATCCTTATGAGAATATCATGTAAAATCTTGCTCTGCTTTATAAGGAGACACTGACAGTGGTGTGACCCTCACCATATCTCCAATGACGTGGTTGTCCCTGTGCTCCGTTCGATTGACTCCCAAGATGCCAAACACAACAAAAACCATCGCCCCGGTGTCGACCAGAGGACGCACTGCTGGGTGGCCGCATGCACCGCCACTGCACGGGTTAAAGCCAAACGTTTTGGATGGTTTTGTTTTAGCAGCAGACGAGGGATCTTTGAAAACAGAACCACAGGAAAATCTCTCAGCAGGCGTTTATTTATACAGTATAAAAATATGTGTACAACTGCAGGACTGTGGAAAAATCCTCCAGTGGGTTCAGATAGCGCCACTTTAAGAAGCTATATTTGAAAGAACTGTTATATCACTGCATTTTCTCTGTTTTGACGACTCAGCATGAGAGTGAATGGCATAAAAAAGAGATTTCAGCAGTGTGACACATACAATGAGGAAACAGTTGATGGGCTAACAAACCCTCTAAGGCTGTACTGAATGTCATCTTTTTACATTTGAAGCTTCTATAGACGTTTTCAGTCAGGCTTTGAATGTCTGTCCTCGAACAAAATCCTCAATTTGAATTACTTTCTTTAATGAATAGATGTAATTTATGGTGCTGTTACCTTCCTGTTAGATCACCCCATCAATACAGGTGCATGCCTCCCTTTGAGTGCGACAAGCAGGAGAGCCAACAGATTTTTGGATGCAGTAAAAATGTCGCTCTTGAAAGGCTAAGTGCCAACAAATATGGCAAATGCCAAAAAGGCTGCGCAGTATCAGAATGTTGATTTAGAATTCAAATATTGACATCACGGAGCGTCAAACTATTCGGCACAGCCCCAAAACTGTCTTTGTTATTGATGCTTTCTGATAGTAGCTCACTCACCACTGGGAAGAGGAATGTAAAAAGATCCCTGTGTGGGTCCATCAGGCCCAGAACTGATGCTGCAGCCAGGCGAGCTCACACACAGGCGGCTAGGATGAGGTCTCAGGCGACGCTGGGCAAAGTACAGTCTCCTAAGAGGGGAGAGCAGAGCTGAAATTACAGATTGTCCACTAAAACAACTTGACAGTCCATCTAACTTATGCTCTGATTTTTATTTTCATTCGTGTTTTCACCTGCTGTGCTGCTGCGGGGACAACGCTACATAAAAGGAAAACTCTGGCGTCCAGCCATGACGGGGTTCACATGAGGTGGATGTGATCATCCAGCTGGGGTACGGGTGGTACACATGGGAAACACACACTGTCATTCTGGTGCTGTAATTGCCGCGGGGCTGATTATAAGCCTATTCAGATAAAACAAGATTAGTGATAAGCTGCTTTAGTGACACATCGCAGTTGGGAGACATAACGTTTCAGCTAATTATATTACTCTTATTACTTTTTTGCTCTCTAACCTGAAATGATGACACCTCTTCATGGTCTGTGCTACACAGTTTCCACGGGGAGGGTGTGCTGGTGTTGAGGGAGAAGCGGTAAATGGTCATAGAGGCTCCGAGGTCCAACTTTGATATGTAGACTGTGAGTAAAGAGTCTAAAAAACAAAGCAAGGTGCAACATTTTAAAGTAGTGGGAGAGGTTCTGAATAAGGAGGAAGAGGACTTTTATGTGCTGAATGTTTTACCTGTTTGGTTGGTGCTTGAGTTTGGATTTACTGAGCTCCGAAGAGCAGTGGAGGTTGTCACACTTGTGGTCTGCTGATGTGTAGAAAACTTAAATGCTGATGAGGAAGAGTGGGTGTACAAAGGATGGGGCTTTTCCATGAACACACCTACGGGAAAAAAACATGCAATTTAGGTATTTGCTTTGGAATCTGTGAGGCTAAATGCTTCTATCGCTGCCACGGTCTCACCTGAGCACATGGGGCAGGAGATGCCTTGACCGCTGAGGTTGCTCCTCAGAGCCAGCAGAGTCTGGAGGTTTGTGTCCCGGCGGAAAAGCAGGGGGGCGTGAGTGGCTGGCCTCAGGAGACAGCAGCAGCCAGCAGATAAAAGCAGAACCAGGAGGAAGACACCTGGGTAGACAGGAAGACAATGATAAATGATGGCAGACAGGAGGGTCTGATGGAGTAGATAGAGCAGCTGAGAGACATATCAGGAGCAGGGATCAACTGCAGTCACTCCTTAAAAGAGGGAGGATAAATTCTTCGTGATAGGCACTTGCTCTTCCTCTGACAGACTGAATTCCCTCAGGCTGGACTGAGATGAGGCAGAGGTTCCTGTCATGTCTAAATCATATATCAAAATCTTGGCTGACAATATCTGTGAAAACCAAACTATAGAAATTTCTCTTTGATCTTTTTAAGTTTTATTGACTATAAATTGCAGTGTCAAGTGAGCGAGTTCTCAGAGTTTTATATCAAATCTCACCTAGAACGGCTTTTCGGCGCTCCACAGCTGGCTCTGCCACTAAGTGCTTCAGGGCCCAGCGAAGATTTGTGCTCACCACGCCCACGTGCTGCTGCCCTGGAGGGGACAGAGGTGTCTCCACTGACAGGGAAAGAATGGCCGCATCGCCGTCTGTGTCACAGGAGCCTGACCGAGGCAAAGACAGGGGGCTTAGTGGTGCCTGCACAGCACTGTTTTACAACCCAGACTCATTCCCTTTCCCATTCTCCCCCCACACGATTCACTCAGTGTTGGGAAGATAATAATCTCACCTGGCTCCATCTCCACTGACAGAAGTGCCACATCATCATCCTCATCTGACAAAGGGCCATGGCTCACTGACAGCCCCGAAAACAGCTTCCAGCTTTCAGAGAGAGGAGGCAGTTTAGGGAGAGAGACAGCTGAAGGGATTACAATGCGCCTGTGGTGTTGCACGGCATGCACAAAAAAAATCTCACACAAAAGTAGGGAGACAATGCCTCACCAATTCAACCAGGCGTGTTCCTGAGGCTCTACACACTCAGTCCAGATACACAGGGCGGCGGGCATCAGGGCGGATACCCAAAGCCAGCAGCAGCTGACAATGAGGGCCATGAATAGGCCGAAGTCATGCACGGCTGGGATCTAAGTGTCAGTTAAACGAAGCACAGTGTAAAGGACCTTGAGACATTTAATTTGTGCTTATCGCATGAAAATGCCTGTCTGCTGAGAGAGACACTTCTATTCATCCATAGCAGGGGAGTCATTTATACTCCCCGTACAGATCCTATTAACGGCTGGATTTCTTCTCTGTGATTACCTGAGAGAAGGTGTTAGCAGCATACGCAGCTGCAGTGGTGAAGGAGGTGAGGAAAGTAGCTCGGCCGGCTGTTTTGATTGTGTAGATCATTCGCTGCTGTGGCTGTCGCAGATGGGAGGCCTGTCTGAAGGTGCTGATGAACACAAATACATCATCCACCCCTGAGCAGCAGTGAGAGAACAAAAAAACTGCCTTAGTACATATTACAGTAAATGTGCTGTAAAAAAAAAAAAAAAAAAAAAAAAAAAAAGTGCTTTTCAACTTTTAAAGGAATAGTTTGACAGTTTAGGAAATATGCATATTTTTTTGCTGAAAGTTAGATTTGAGGATCAATACCACTACCACTTGTATATCCCTTTTTTAAAAACTACTTCTACTCTTTGCTTAAGTATACTTTCACGCCTGCAATCTACTTTTTACTTTGCTGCATTTGCCATTTAGACCTTCATTACAACTAGTCAGCTCTAAATGTGGGGATTAAGTGGGGTGGGAGGGGACCGCAAGGAGCACCTCTACTGCAGTTGTCAAACTGCCAGCTGTCTGGGAGAAAAAGAAGCGCCGACTGTCTTTGTACCATGAAGCAACAAAGATAGAGCAAACTCCAGAGCAAGAGGCAGCTTCCAGCGACTATCTCTCGCCACAGCTGGTCACACTTTTTATACCAAAATCTACAAAAGACAACCATTACATGAAGCGCTTGCAGTGTCTCTCGAAAAACACTGAGAGCACCACTTTTATAAACTTCTCTTTTAACCTCTGCAGGTACATTTAAGTAAGTTTAAGTTTATTTACTTTATTAATCCCCCTGAGGGGAAATTCAATGCTCATAGTGTAGTGGAAAATGTTATCTAGCTACCGTTAGCAATGCTCATTTCTGTTTATTGACAATTGCTGTTTTTTTCCCTTGTATCTATTTAATTAATATATGATTATTATTATTTTGCACTGGCCCACACACTCTAAAATACTGAAATTGAAAATAACTTGTACTTTGACTAATTTAATAATCAGGTTTCTTATTAGTACAGATTTTCGGTACTCTGCCCACCACTGCCGCTAGCTTTAGCATATTAGCTTAGCTAAATGGCTCCTAGAGGGTATTGTTGTCCCAGGGTTTAAGTGCTGGACTATGTCTTGGCATGATGCTGTAACTTCCTTAAGTCTCGACTGGTTGCCTCACAGTATTGACATAACTAAAGGAAGCTAAGTGTTTCAGCCAGGAAATAGTCCTGCATAACCATAAAACCACAACGTGTCTTTTTTTTTTACACCATGGCTTTGTACAGATTTAAGCAGCATAGAGACTCAGTTGAGGTTGTCTGCACATGGCTCTCAACATGTTGGTGGTAGCCAGCAGCTAGCAGCTAACCGTGCTAACAGTGTGAACAGTGTGAACAGAACTAATTTTCCACGTGAATTCGTTCTCTGCTCAGGACGCCATTACTCTACTATATCTTCACACAGCAAATAGTTGTCTGTGGCTATATTAATGTACTTAATATCATAAACAGAACCTTTAAACAAACAAGATATACTGTCTGTGGATATAACATGTTAATTAGCGAGCTTTAAAGATGTTGGTAGGCAGATTTTGTCGTAATTGAGTTACGTTTGCGATCTGCTATGCTAAGATAAACTAACAGCTGTGGCTCTAGCATCATATTTAACATACAGATATACTGTAAAACGTCAATTAAAAGCCAAAATGCCCAATTAATCGCCCAGTCCCTTTTATGAACCCGGCGTGGCTAACGTTACACATTTTAACAAATAAAGGCCTGTCTCAATTAAATGCCTAATCTGGTTTGTCAAGCAGTTCATTTTTCTAGAAGTTCTTGGATGTATAAATGTGGGTTGTTGGCTACCTGACTGAGCTAATGTTAGTTAGCTGCTTTGATCGCGCACAAAAATTTAACCATGAGCACCAAAGAAGACCCTAATTCATTCAGATTTACCAGCATGGTAAACAAGAGAGACAAAAAAGGTGGTGACTCCCTGCCTCTGCGGTCATTAAACGGGCACTGTGTAGGAATTTCTCCCATCTAGTGTTGAGATCGTATATTGCATTCAAATGGATAGCGCACTCCAGCGTCTCACTGTTTCAAACGCGTATTGTAACTACGGTAGCTGCTGTTGACCCAAAAGCTATGATAACATTTATGAAACCGTGTCATCCAATACTTCATGGAGTATTCATTCAGGCTCCTGCACAGACACACGCAACACGAGTTGACAAACCCCCTCCCTCAGCATGCTGGCTGTGTTTACAACGCAGGACTGTTTGGGCGGGTGTAAATCGAAACAAACCAATCACGTCTTGTCTTTTGATAATTGACAAGTGGCTCAACCTCACACACCTCATCCCTCTCCTCGCTAACACTTGTTAGTGACCAGCGCTGCTAATTTCACAAACAGCTGTTAGTGGCACTGGTCGCTAACAGCTGTTAGCCGCTGTTAGCTGTGATTCTCCTTCAGCAGCTCTCTCCACCTGGGAAAGGCTATCCCGATGTTGATCCTCGTTTTTTGAAATCGCTGGTCATGTTGCCTTTTTGCCTTTTTTCAAATGCACCGGCACTTGTGGCTAGCCTGCTTGCTGCTGCTTTTCGTCACTCTACCTGCAGGCAGAAACCGGAAACCGACATGTGAAAACGCGAAAGGCGATTCCGTATTTCTCAATTATGTCCCTGTACATACCTGTATTTTCAAGATGGCGCACGTACATGATGAGACACCGGTCGCAATGTATATGTAAATGAGAATTTCGGAGCTTACGGACATACTTAGATACGCTGATGGAGTTAAATACACATGTGCTAGGACACACTGTCTCAAAGAACAACTGAAATTGTTACACATAGTGCCTTTAAGTTAAAATATGTGTCCATTCCTCGATTACCCTGTAAGTCATTAATATTCCTTTAGTCTGTAAGTCCACCATTTAAAAGAATGAAAAGTGTTTTTCATAAAAATTAATCCAAGCGAGTATTGTTTTAACAGGATAAATTTGTGTCGAGTCAGTATGCCAGGTGCCATGAAACGCTTGTTGTAGTTCTCTCTTTCTGATACTCCGTCTTTCCAAGCCAGATCAAATGAATAATTCATGAATGATATGTTATTTGAAGCCTAATTGTTATACAAGTTATATTCATATTGGTTTATATAAACAATTTGATAGCATTTCTCATCTTTGCTGAGCAACAGTTTTTTGTGAAAGAAATGCATGTCCCAAACATAGGCCTGTTGAGTTCAGTGATTCAAGCAAATGATACCCCAGGCTATAAAAAGTTTTACGGCATAGACAGATCGATCTCAGCAGGAAAGTCTCAGCAAGAAGACGAATAAGCATATTTACCAAAATGTTGAACCATTCTTTCAATAAAAAAAGTGCATTTCTTTTCCCTTACCAATACCGATTATAACAAAGGCTGCAACTCCATTGAGAATACCCAGGTACCTCACGCCAAAGACAACATGGTACAAGAAAAGAGCCATCAGGCAGCTGAGTCCAATACAAGCAAGTCCAAAGAAGGTCAGAAACACTACGGAGAGAGGCAAGTAAACAACAACACAGACCTTGTAAATAACTGACTTTGATGGTTCAAAAATTGAGATGTGCACACATCAGTGCAAGCTGAATAAAAAGCAGCTCATACCAGAAAAAGAGGTGAGGACATAGACGAGCACAGTGATGCAGGCTCCACTGATGACAGCCAGCATCATGTCATTGCGGAAGGTGTGTCTCACCTCATCATCAAACAGCTCTGTTCCCCCATACAGCACCTTCACCTGGCTGGGAAACACATACAAAACAGCAAATTTCAACTGTCTGCAACAATGTGTAGCACATGTAAGCAACGTCACTATAATGCAGCAAAACAACCCCCTGAAAGGAATGATCATGTCCTTTAATGAAAGGCAAGTACTGTCATGACTTTTTCCTGACCTTGTAGATTGCTTAGCCAGAATCTCTGCATACTGAACCACAAAGTTTTTGAAGCGTAGTCGTTGCTCGTGAGCTCGGTCCTGCAGGGAGTAGTAGGAAGGAAGAGGAGCTCCAAAGTGTATCTCACTGCGTAAGAGAGAGGAGGAGAGATGCTCAGGGGACAGATTTTCATCCACGTACCAGTAGAACTGTGGGTGGGTGATGGCCAGACTCAGAGAACCTGGGAATACATACACAGCAAATCAGCACTGTTAGGGAGACTTTTACAGGTATGTCTTCAGGACTGCAAGCTGCTGTGTTCCCCCTTTCTTCACTGTGGACTCACCTTGAATATCAGCAAGATCTGGGCCCATGCCATCATAGTATATCTTCCCTCCTCTCTCACTGGGGTACAGGTAGGACAGGAGTGAGCTAGGTGGGGAGCAGTAGGATGGTCCCAGTGGCAGATCCCTCAACATCTCAAGAGGTTTCCAGCAGAACTGATGAAACTGAGGATGCTGCATGAGCAGATGCTCCACATGGTGAATCGTCTGCAAGCGTTCAGGGGTGAAGATGTTGCGATCGCCCTCCCCTTGAGCCACAAACACCAGCTCAATCCTCCACAGAGCCTGGCTCTGCAGGTAGTAATTGGGAGCAAACCTGCGCTTCCTAATGAGCGGCAGAGTGGCGTTTCCATCCCATGATCTCTCCGCTTCCTCTTCTGCTCTGTGATTTGAGTTCTTGTGCTTCCCCATTTCCTTCTGACCCAAATCAAACGCTGTCCTTTTATCTCTGCTCACTGCAGCTCCTCTCTTCTGATCATCTCCTGCGTGTAAAGGCTCGTTTTGAGGAGTGAAGGACCTCACGCCCTCATTATCTGTCCTGTTGAACACTCCCTGTCTGCTCAGCCTCTCCAGCAGAAGCTCCCTCAGGGCCTCAGACGCACTGTTATCTAAGTCTCGTCTACGTCTGTCCCAGGACCCCAGCTGAGTCTTTACAGCAATGGTGAGGGCGTCAAAGCGCTCGGCAGAGAAGTGACTGTGAACCTCAAAGGCACTGTAGGAGAGGTCTATGTCCAGAGGAGGGCAGTAGAGGAGCATATAGGCAAACAGTGTGCATGGTAGTGAGACAACTACCCCTAAAACCACTCCACTGGCCCAGGGCTGTGTGTACACCCACCCCACTGCCCTCCACAGTCCACACACCCCAGCCTCCCCAGAGAAACAGCTCTGCGCTGCTGCCTGTGCTACTCCATCCTCCTCCTCCTGCTCCTCGTCCTCCTCATCTTCCACCCCTCCCCAGCTGGTCTGAAACAGCAATGGCTCATCTTCCACATCCATGCTGGCACCTGTCAGGGACACATAACACCACTTGATCATCGCTCACTTGAAGTAACACCCCTTTCTCTCCTCAGGCAGGAAAACAAAATAGATGTTTGAACCACCAGCAGCTGACACGAGCATCAGAGAAAATGAAGGACAGGGTAACTTCCAAAGTTGCACTCAGCAAGCAAGGACGTGCGAATTAAGTCTGTCCTCAAGCAGCTGTCGACAAAGGGCTTCCATTGCAGCTCACATGGTGGAAATTGAGGAAGGGGGACCTTTTTTCTCAAGGGCTTATGAGAGAAAATGGTTGGCTGAGTCCTGTTTTAAGATGCTGATCACAAGAGCTCTGGGGCGAGACAGGCTAAAAGCTGTGATTTAATTCTTCTCTCTGTCAGTGTGTGCAAGCCATTATCACCCGGAGAGAGTCTGCTGGTGGCTTTCTACATATCAACAGTAGCTGTGTCTGCGCTGCAGCAAATTAAATCATCTCACTTGTCTAATTACTGACAAGAAGAGCGAGTGGGATATTAGACAGAGTTGTGGAATAAGAGAGGGTTTATCTCCTTTGAATAATAGTGTCAATAGGTGCCACTTTTTTTCCCTACTCCTCTACACACAAGATACTGCAGTTTGCATTCAAGTGGCAGTGAGCCTGCTAACTGCAGCAATTTATCTTTTCTCTTTAGAGCAGTGCTTTAAGGTCAGCCAGGTAAGACAGTGAATCTTGATTATGTGTAAAAGATCGCTGTGCTCAGCTCTGTAGCTGGAGTGAAAATCCATCATAAAAAAAGAAGAATTTACAAATTATCCCATGTGATCGATATTTGTAAAAATGATTAAGACTCCAAGAGTTGGAAAGCAGAGAAGAAAGGCTCTTGAGAGACAAACCCTGGAGCTGAAAATAAACTGGAGGCTCGTTGATTTATGGGATTTTTGTTTGTGCCCTTACACCTGAATAAACTTTATTTCATGGTAGAGCTAAAAGAGAAGAAAATGTGCTGGCGCCGGCTGGAGAAAATCACCTCTTGTGCGGTCACTGTGTCCACAGAATCTCCAGTTGGCTGATAATGGAGCAGCTCATGGATGTGTTCCTCGGCCACATCATTATAAGCCTTATGCTTTGTCGCTTTCTGAGTGAGAGTGTTTAAACGTTCTCAAATGTCCACAGGACTGGTGAATGCTAATGTAGTTTTATGCAGGCTTCTTCCTTTTATGATAAGAAAGCCTGTTGAGTAAAAAACCTAGCACTGCGCTGTCTAACACTCTGTGAAGAAAAAGCCTATTTTGGACCATTTAAATCTGCACAACACTTCCTTTTATTAATCACCATGTCATCTTACTGCACAGACAAGGACACCAGTGCACCTTTTAATGGGAGAGCAGCAGACCAGCATCTGCCCACACACTGCGAATGTGAACCTGCTCTTTTAGAGGACAAATTCATTAATGGTGTTGGGAAGTTTAGTTTTTAAAGAGTGAAAACACAGAACAAAATATGCAATCTCAACAAAATCATCTAATTATTTTCAGTAACTTTGGGATCACAGAGCCTTCTGTGTCTAAAATAACAAGCCAAACAGTTTGTTCCGATACAAAGGCTGTAATCCAGTGGTATCAATACTGGTTATCTGCACCCATCGTGGGCTGTTATTTTGAAATGAGCACGGTTATGAAGTTTTCTGTGGTGCCATAATGAAAGCCGCTTTTCCTCTTCAAACATGTTTATGTCCAAGTAATATGACCAATTATGTGACAAAATCTTTAAGAAATATGAGAGATCTAATTGCGTATTTAGAGTAAATGAAATGGAATACAGCCTCAGTAATTAGATTATTGCAATCCTGTTACATTCCATCATCTCTGCCTCTCCAGCTTGTTTTGATGATGGTGCTCTCATCAACAGAAGATGAGAGGAGGCACGCAGACGAGCACAGAAATATGATGAGAAGTGGAAAGGAGGAAAGGGGAGGGGGGGGAGAGAAAAGCCTAGGGAAGAAGAAGACACACACACTGCAGCCGTCACCTTTCAAACAAACGACCAGCACCTCAGATCAGACACCCCTGAAAAGAAATTCTGCTTCTCTGCTGTTTAATATTCAAAAAACCTAAATGAGGGGATCACCAGCACATCTCCACAGCTCTACTTCTGTGTCCGTTTCAACATCAAAACAGGCTGATTAGTGGCGCAGATGTCAAAGTGTGACAGTTTGAGGAGCTCATTAGAGACTGATATGCCTATTAGACATTAAGGCTGTGCTGTATGGTAACCCTCCATCGCCTACTGTGCGCCTTGCAACAGACGGCATGCAGGTACAGCGGAGGAGAGATAACTACAGTGATGCACGGCCTCAGGGACACATCCTTTTCCCTTCTCTTGATGTGTCTGACGTTCCTATGCATCCAAGAGCATTGCACCTCATGTACAATAATTATGAGCGGTGTGCAGCTGTAAAGCACTGCGAGCAGTGCAGAGCCTGGTATGACTAATGTGTTTACAAGCTCCCAGAATTGTTCAACACAGCTACTTTTTTTTTTTTTTTGCAAAGATTAAGAGTACACAGTCGTTTTAAACCCTGCACAGGTGTGGATTAAAAATAGAGTGTAATTTGGCATCCTGCTTTCTGTATTTATTGGAATAAACACTGTCTCCCTTGTGGCTCACTCTATATTAGGTGGCTGTGTTCCTTTGTCTGTAATGTAGTTTTAGACTGAAAGCTGTGACAGATAAATGCGCCGAGAGGCCTGAAGTGAACATCTATTTGCAGCTTTTGAGGTACGAAATCTCGTATTAATCGCATGAGAGATGAACCTCGCCTCCTCTCACATAAGACTCAATTTTAAACTTGCCGTGCAGCTTTTTTTTTTATTCAATATTTTAAACAAGCGGCATGCTGTACCTGCCTGCTTGTACAGCAGTATTTGATGGACTGTGTTGTGCAGCACAGAGCTGTATTTGTCTCATGTGTCATGTTCAGCCAGTTGTGAGCAAAAAGAAGGGTGAATCGTAAACTCTACTATTTTCCTATGTATTTTTTCTCCCATAAAAACGGCACATAAGCAGAGTGTCAGCAGTTTTTACCCCCCACTTCATCTCTATATTGTGTCGGGCGGTTGAGGTGGGAGCTCCGAGCAATCTCAGCAAGCCTGAACCCTTCACCTATAATCATCTCTCTCATCCCACCCCCCTCCGTTTGCTCGCCATCCCTCACTCTCTTGCCCTTTTCCTCCCTTCAATCTTTCTGCCTTTTCTCCATGTCTCCATCTTGTCCACAAAGGTGAGAGATTTGTAACCTTCATTATTGACAGCAGCTAAAAATAACCCCACCCTCCTCAGTTTTATCTCCTCTCTATCTCATCCAATATGGATATCACATGCTGCCTGCTGCCCCACACACATTCAGCCTGGTGTAAACTCAGCAAGCATACCACCTCATTTAAAGGGGCATTGATTTCACCACCAGTGCTCTATGAATATATTCCTTATGCATGAGCGCTCAGCAGTGTGTTCATAGCGGACGTGCCTTTCTATCCTTTACGCACTGTGAATCTGGAGTCCCGTGGTTCAAGTCAAACTCTCGAGATCCATTTGCACCTAACAGCGGTGTTCATTTTCTTATTGTCGATGAATCTATGCTCACGCTGAAGGAAGCGCAAAGCTGTGTGTATGGTGTGTGAAGCATCCTGGGGCTGTACCACGCAATTTCTCTCACACTCCTGAATAAAAACGGAGCAAATAAGCCCCACACTACAGTGATGGTAGTTTCTTTTTCTAGCAGCATAAAAACAACACATTCAAGCACATAATGAAGCCTATTTCCAAAAAGTTATCTGCTTCAGAGTTGCTCTGAGGAACAATGCTTGTACTCCAAGCAGACAAGATGAGCTTTTATTGATTTTTTTAATCCATTTCTGGACTTCTGTTGCATTTTCAGCATGACTGCACAGTTGACTGCCTTCAGTAATTAATATTTTATCAATAAATCAGACAAGAACAAAAGCATCCCTATCAAAGCAAATGCCTGCAACACTGAGGGGGTCTTACCTGAGGCTGATTAGACGAGAATCACAGGTGTAGCGTTCAGGCCTACTGGGTCCACTTGTAATGTACTGAACTTGTGCTCTGCAATTTCATCTCCTCCATGCTCTGGTGTGGAAGAGAAAAAAAAATCATTCACTGCTTTATTGTCATAGTTAATAACTCATCAAGAGAGAGAGACACCAAGGGAACCCCCACATGAGAATGACACACACAAATCCACTCCCCCCCCTCCACACACACACACACACTCTCTACAGGAATCTTCTAATCTCAGCAGTTAATAATGTGATGTTTTCCTCTCCTTTTATGCTCCTCGGTCCTTTCTCTCTCTCTCGTGCACCCTCCCTTCCTCTCTTACCCGGTTGTCCAGGCGACAGAGTCAGTGAGAGACATTTCTTCCCAGAAGCTCCTCTCTCTCTCTCCCATGGCTTTGTTCAGCTTGCTCTGCTGACTGGCTCATGGATGGAAGAGAGGCGAGGAGGGGAAAGCAGTCGGAAAGCCTCCTATACATCATTGGAGGACAGCGGGAGAGCCTGGAGGGATTTTATGATTGAATCAAAACAAGCATGGGGCTGGTTATACTTTAATTCAGCTGGTTTTATGTGACTGAAATGATATGGTTGTCACGATGCTGCAGCCGAGCCCCCTCCCATGCTGTCAGAGTTGGTATGGTCTAGTCTAGTCTCAGTTGGTGGGGAGGTGGGGTGTGTTTTAAGAGGGCGATCACAATAACTGGGTACAGTGGGAGACAAAGTGCAGGCAATTTTAAATAATCACCTTAAAGTGAGAGTTTATTAGTTTGTGGCTGATCTTCCTTTGTGAGCACTCTGATCTCACACCCCACAAAATTAAGCCGTTTAATCTCGCTCTCTGTTGTTGATGCAATCAGACTGTTGTGTGTACCACTCGTACTTTGTGGGGTTTGTAAATTCAGCACCGATTTGACTTGCGTTTGCCTTGTTGTGCAAATGATGCCGTCTCCCGGACTGTAGTGCCCTCGCTCACTCTCATCTAACATTAATGACCAGCTCTCCACTCTTACTGCCACATTCAACTCATCCATCACCTCACTTCTCAACCTCGGCTCAGGTTTATCTTGGATTGCATTGACATTGGCAGTCAAATACTCCATCATCTAAATGGGAACGGATAAGCTCTGAAGGGAAGTTTCACCCTGTAGCTCTTTCCGTAGCAGGTGGTGCAGTGTGTGAATCAAACACAAAGAAACAGACTTTTAGAGTGCGCTGTTCATGTCACTGTTAGAGTGTGTGTGTGTGTATGTGTGTGTTGGCACCCTCCAGGAGACTTAATCTTCATCCTGTTGGTGCAGCTGTGACAGTCTCATCTGACCAGATAGACTTTTTCAGTCACCTGAGATCAATAAAGTGAAGCCGAGTGATTCTAATCACATCTATTGCTGCGGCACTGTGGAAGACAAACAAACAGATCCCGTGAAAACTGATCAATTGTTATAACTGCATGTTGTCAATAACAACCAAACACACTCTGTACAGTGTCCTTTTTTGGGGTTTAATGAGTCCCTCCAATCTCAACAGACTTCTTTCAGTAAACATGAATCACAAATATTGGCAGGCAAGAACTCATAGGCAGTAGAACACATGATAATATTATACATTTAAATACAAAATATACATAAATCAGCCATTCGTACGTCCACACATGCACACTGAACACACACATGCACAGAGAATTCAGAAAGACAGGACTGATAGGATGTTGTGTTCACTCCCTGATCACACAGAAGTCGGAAAAGTGTGATGGTCTCCGTTAAGGCAGGTCTTCCTGAAAAAGCTTATTTTTAGGATACCAATTTGTTTTGGCTATGAGAGGAGATTCATGTTAATAGCTATAGCACTTGGGGGAGGAATGTGCCTGAACAACAACCTAAGTTGAGAACAGATGGAAAAAGATGAATAATTTGACACGTCTAGCATTATTACACAGTGAAATTATAATTGGACCAGAAGCAAATGGCTCCGCATGCGGGAGGTATCTGCATACTGAGCATCTTATACTCGGGGCAGTGTCCTTACTACTGGACAGGGACAATAATAGGGAACTGTCTTATCTCTCTGTGTCATTAACAGCGGAAACCAGTGAACAAATGGCTCGAGGAAATAAAGAGAAGCTACAGAACATTAACGTCCTACCATCTGGATCTAAGATCTAACAAATGATGGAGCACCATCCCCATGTAACATAATCTCCTGACAATTCTTATTCTGTTTTCTAAGTACTATAGTATACATACACAACGCTATGTGGGAGTCTCCTATACACCTAATAAATATATGTCAGGAATGTTTGGTTTCCTCATTTATGACTATACACAAAATTAGAAAGTCAGTGCAACATTTAACAGTATAAATGGGCTGATATGTAAATTTGGCTCTGGAAAATAAACCTGATATTGATGAGCACTACAGAGCTGGAAAAACATTCTGCATTCATCCTGTAATTGCTGCAAATGACCGTGGTCTGTCTTCAGTGTTGCACTGCAGTCAGCATTGATTGAGTTGTATTTTTTCCACTTCATTTCCATCTCTGGTGAGCACTCCAACAAAAGGGATTACAGTTGGAACACATCTAACATAGTTTTAGCACCTGCTTAAAGGGCCCAGTTTTTTTTTTTTTGGGAAAGTGTGGAAATGTAAATTGTGAACACGTTTTTAATTCCACAAAAAAAAAAAGACCCTAGAGAACTCTGATACTTCACATATAGTCTACATTTTATATTTACAGCAAACAAACCCACGACAGAACAAACATTTTGTCACAAAATAATGCAAAAAGATTTTGTTCGCGGCTGTGTCTTTCACATTTCAACTTTGCAGCAACACTTTCGGCCTGAGTGTTTAATCAATTTCTTTCGCTACACAACGTTCACAGTGAAAAGCAACAGTCCCAGTGTACTGATCAGGGTGACAGCTGACGGGAGAAAGTAGATCTAAATGTGCTATGGTCATTGGTCCATGAGAAAACGGTGGTGCTGCCACACATAGACAAATACACACACACACGCTCTCACAAAAACTCCCCCTCTGTGCTGTAAACTCACATACACTCTCATACTCTCAAAGCTGTCTTATGACAAGGGAAATGTTCCTTTCCTCTGGCTACCACAGATGAGTTTCCCGGATCTCAGAGATGATGTTATTCGCTTTCTTGAGTGCCTGAGAAAGAAAAAACAAATAAAGAGGGCAGTTAAATCGCTGGCTTTACAATAGTAAATAAAAGAAAAAGAGAAAGGACTTGTTGTTCGTGATGCTCGCAGCCTATTCAGAGAACAAAAGCATCAGCCAATTTTACCTCAAGCATCTGAGCAACCTCGGTCCGCTGCTGTGCCGTGTCCTGCGACTCAATAAGCAGCTCCTGCAGCAGTGGCTGTTTGTAAAGCTGACCCACCAGCTCACTCTGCAGATGCTCTTTCACAAAGTTCACCAGGAAGTGCATCACTGTCTTGGGCACACTGCAGACACACAGCCCCGAGATAAAGTTAGACAATCAGCATCACTAACAACAATTGAGTTTAACAACAACAAAAAAAGGAGAGGATGTTCCCCCCAGGTGTTCTGGATTTGTTCCAGTCGAACCTGTCCTGGATGCTTTTGCGGACAATGAGGAAGTAGCACTTGATGAGGCGCTGGATGACCTCACAGTCCCTCTGCTCCTTCGCGCTCAGCTTGCGGGATACGGGCACCGCCTGCCACAGAGAGAAAGAGTTAGAGAGAGGGGCAAAGTAAAAATGTTGACAGTGTGCTATGTATTCACTGCTAAGTGTTTTGTCCTAGTGCTAATCCCACCACTCACTGTGTCAAGGAGGTTAATGGCCTGGCCTTTGCTGGGACTGCCAAAGCCTGCAGTCGGGATTCTCTCTTCTGCAACCTTCTCGTTCTTCCAGCGCTTCCCTCCATCAAGGGCTTCCGCCTGACAGCAAGAAACCCGAGGAAGTCAAAGGGTCAAAGCAATTTTGGCTGAGTCTGGAATTCCACTACAGACTATGAGAGGGCTGTAATGCTTGGACATGAAAACATAATGGTTAATGCTTTTGCTTCAGCTGTTTACCCTAGCAGAATAAATGATAAATGAGAGTACCTGCTGTATGGGACAAATAACTACCTGCTGACTGTTGACAGATGCAGAGACCTGCGCTGCATCTGTGAAGTCTGGATGTTTTGTGTTGATGTAGGCGAGCTCTATTGATACTAAATTGTGCACCTAAAGAGAAAAAGCAAAATAAATCTCAGGCAGTTAACAGGACTTAGCAGTTAGTTATTAAAATGAGCAAGGAAGATCATTTTTAGCTAAACTGTGGATTACCATTTCATTAGTAATCGGCAAACGCTTCCTCAGTAATCCAGTCACCACTTCCACAATGGAATCGTGCAGTTTGGGGAATCGCAGGAGCTCCTTGCAAACACAGAGACAAACTTTCTCAACATGTCGCTGTCATAATTACGGCTTCTTTGTTTTAGGGAGTCAATCAAGTGTAAAACATCTTTAGGCCAACCTGTGTGCTAAATGAGGAGCAGTGCTGGATGATCCGCTGCAGCTCTTCATGAACAAGCTCTACGCAGCGCATACTGGGCTCCTCCAGCCGCTTAATTTGCCGCTTCACCAACAACTCAAAGGACACCTCAGGCACAAAAAGTGCTGGCCGTGGACCCTGCAGGGCAAATCACACACACACACACACACCAGTCCTACAATTTATCAGCTATTCCTCCAAACTAAAGAACTTGACTAGAATTTGGATTGAACTAATTACACAAATAGAAGTAAGGAGAAGCTCACCGTAGCATTGCGGATGGCAGTGAGGATATCAAGCTCAGTCAGTCCTCCCAGGGGGTCGATGGACTGCAAAGTGCGCCCAAAGGTCTCATGGAATATGTAACAGATCCGAGCACCCCCGCAGCTGTAGAAGAGAAGGCTTCAGCTGTGACACCAACGCGGTTTCTCAGTGCTTTGTGTCGGCAATGCTAATCGCGCCAAAATTAAATGCAGTCAACCAAAAAAAGGTCAATATTTGCTCCCTACTCATTTACATGAATTAATCGCCTTGTGGCAAGAGAGCTGTAGAGATGAGGGTGCCAACAGGAGATGCTGATACCACTTCAATTTACAATTACATTACCCCAAGGACATTACCGTCATGATATACATTGTGAACCAATGAATGTAAAATGCTGGGTTGTGCAACAGAAATACTAAATTAGATGACAACCTGAAAAAAATTTGAGACAATTCACTAAAACATGAAATAAATGTTGCTGTCATCATAAAAGCATGTGTCATTCAATATTAGATCCTGTTACTATAGAGTAGTGAGTAGACTCACAGCTCTGAGGTCTGGATGTATCTGGCAGTTCCCTCAATGGTGTTGCAGTAATCGCTGGCGAACTTTGTGACAATCTGCAGCAGTGTGGCACTGTGGTCTTCTACTGGCTGGCCGTAGCCATTGAGTCGCGCCTGGTACTGGGCACTCAGTACGGTCACTCGGGTTTTGAGCTCTGGCAGGCAGTCCCGGATGTGGTGCATGAGCAGCCTGCTGAGAGTTTTGGCCAGATAGCGGGAGCCAGCGCGGGAGGCAAGCGAGGGGTAGTGTCGCTGCAGGAAAGCCTGCTCATCCTTCATCGAGTCCTCTAGGCTCTTCTGAGTATTGATATCGTGCTGGCTCCTAGGAGGATCACCAATTAGGGAGAGAGAGGGAGTGTAATCAGATGATCAAGGTAATAAGGACATGAACAATTTGCCACCTTGCTGTATTGTAAGGCTAAATAGAATTATCGCCTCTCATTTGTATGCCTCCACAAACCAGTGAAATTGCAGTTACAGTTTACATCAGTGTTTGTCCAGACTCATGAGTAGCCATTACAGTTAACAACACTTTAAAGGGGAAGTTCTGTGTTTTACAACCTGGACCTTATTTCTGGCATTAAATACGGTTGTTTACTCACCCAGATAAATTTGGTGTCATTTGGAGTCCTTTGGAAGATATTTAGATCCACGAGAGCCGCGTACATCCATATAGTGGGAATGATCGGGACACCGACAATGAGGCTCTAAATAACACATTATCTGCCGCGAAACCAATATGTTTTTGAATATGAATCGCTAGAGTTGTTTGTCATCATCATCCGGGTCATTTATACTGACCTACTAACCTCTGCAAAAAAAATACAAACAAACAAACAAACAAACAAAAAAAAAAACCCAGAGGCAATTCGTAAAGACAATCCTCTTTACCATTGAAACGTTCACCTTTCTGTTTCTCACTTTTTGTCACTGAGCACTATGTAATAATAAATTCATGTTTTGCATAAGAAGTGCCTCTGCTTTTTGTGCAGTGTGCCATTCTACACAAGTGATGAGAAGAAACTAAAGAAATGTAAATGCTCATAGTTATTTACTTATCAAGCAAACAAATTCAAGGAAAATAAACAATTTATGCAGCTGTGTAGGCTACTTTCTCAATTGAAAGTTGCCCGTTCGGTCCTGCAGGCTTTGGCTGGGTCTTCCAGTTTACTTTTGTGACACAAAAAAAAGTCTCTACAACAGCCCCGTTGATCATAGAAGTGTAATCCTCTATAGTTGTGAGACAGTCATTTCTAGGGACATCCAGACGTGTATCTCCTGGCCTCAAATCCCACTTGGAGCAACAAAGGCATTCCTCCTCTGTTGGCATAGTGGAACACTGTCCACAAGAACACCACCAGTTAGCATCTATTCTCGGACATGCAGCAGTTTGTTGTTCTCTGGCCAGCTGTTCCTCTCTCTGCCTCCGCATCCTCCTTTCAAAGAGCTTCTCATCCGTATACTCTGGCTCAAAATGGTAAGGACGTCCATCATATTCAAAGTCGTCATCCACAACCTCAAAATCTGACAAATATTCAGCCATGTTTCAAAAAAACTAACAGTAGCAAATTCCAGTTGTAAACAAAGCTGTGCTGCAGGTGTGCGGCAGCGCGCGCACCTGGATGACATTATCCAGGTCAGAGGTTAGTAGGTCAGTATAAATGGCCCGGATGATGATGATGACAAGCAACTCTACCGATTCATAAAAACATATTGGTGAAGTGAACAAGTTTCGCAGCAGATAATGTGTTATTTAGAGCCTCATTGTTGGTGTCCCGATCATTCCCACTATATGGATGCACGCGGCTCTCGCGGATCTAAATATCTTCCGAAGGACTCCAAATGACACCAAACTTATCTGGGTGAGTAAACAACCGTATTTAATGCCAGAAATAAGGTCCAGGTTGTAAAAAACGGAACTTTCCCTTTAAATATGGATGTTGCTGCAGAGAAGCTACATATTCTAAAGTGTAAATGCATCACACACATCTAAAACCCAGCAGCACAGAAGATCTATAAAATAAGAACAGTTTTAAGATGGACTCTAAAGATTACTGTCACCAATTCAGTATCTTACAAAATGTCTCCCCCTCTGTTCCTGAGTTATAATGTATAATCATGACCAGAAAAGTGTTTTGCAGAATATTACAATGTCACAATGAAGCTGACATTTGACCTAATGGATATAAAATGTCATCACTCCATAATTTTGGCCTATTAGACATTCATGTGAAATTTTGTCATAATTAGTGTATCAATTTGATCGAGTTATGGCCAAAAACATGATTTGTGAGTTCACACTGACCTTTGACCAACAAATTCTAATCATTTCATTGTTAAGTGCAAGTGGACGAACTAATACCCTAAAGGCCTTCTTGAGATATCACGTTCACAAGAATGGGGCTGATAGACAGACGGGTGGACGGATGAAAAGCTGAAAACTTGCTGCTAGACACGGCTGTCGCCAGCACAGAAGCATAAAAACTTTACATAGCTAAGATAAAAGAAAATAATCAGCAAATGTATTATTGCAAACCTGTTAACAACCCCGATAATCCCAAGTCTGACTGGAATGACTCGACCCAGAAGGACCTCCAGAGCATCAGTCCCTGCATCCATCAGGTCCAACTTACTGACCACCAGCAGTGTACGACGACCTGAAACACACACACACACACACACACACAGATCTTTGATTACATTTCTAAGATCAATTAACAGTCCTAAAATTTAGTTTTTAATCATTTATATTGAGAATAACAGGAAGAAGGCATACAGTGGGACATCATAGAATAAAATAAGGACACAAGTCTCTGTGTGGAAAGGACTGACGCTGGCAGGGGAACATTTGGCCCCAGATATAGATATGCTAACTAGCATACTATCGATGTACAACAGGCACTTTAAGACCATATTGCCAACCTCCTAGACAATTACTACAGTCGGATACTCATCATTCATCAAGCTATTTTGCAGAGTGTACCATGACAGCAACATTAATTTTCTAAGCAACTATTAACTGTCAAAATGCTCTTAACAGTAAAGACTGGCAGGTCCAATAGTCTGAAATGACTTGAGGATAATGCATTCTTCATGCACATTTAATATTTCAAAAGGTATTTCTACTTGAGGTGTGTTACGTAATAAGCACTGATGGAGAGGAAAGAAAATTAAAATTAAATCTGAGAAGAGGCGCCTGTGTGCAAAATATCCTACCATCTGGATCAACCTCACGAGCCAATTTCAGAGCATCAGAGGTGGCCAAGTCAGAGTTGGCAGGGGACACCGCGAGGATGAGGGAGTTTGGATTGGAGATGAAGGACAAGATCATCTCTTGTACTTGTGCCTCAATGTCCTCTGGCTGGTCCCCAACAGGAACCTGAGAAAACAACAGTGTTACAGTGAGCACAGCACAGATGCAGTGCTGCTGTGAATCTGTGATGACTGCAGATATGATGACAATATCTTAATTTGATGCCAATAGGTTTGACCACATGAATCAAAATCAATATCATTATCAAGTGGCTCGGTTTACCTTTGTGATTCCAGGTAAATCAACCAGGGTGAGATTAAGGACTTTCGGGGAGAAAATCTTCAAATATATGGGCTCAGGACTAATTCCCTGTAGGACATGAAAAAATAGACAAAATCATGAATGTAACGTAAAAAGCTAAATGTAAGGCATCACTAACTTAACATCAATGCTGTATTTTCACCTTGTTTTCACTCGTACTGCGTTCAGTCTCTGCTTCAATTTCCCGACGAATTTCCTGAAAATCTGTGAAGATCTGTCAAAAAGGTGTGAGATTGATGCATCAACTGAGCCCAGCACATAACACGGGACAAAGGCAGCGAGCACATAATTCGAATCTTTTATATAAATGTACCTGATTCTTGCAATGCAGGAATGTACCCCATTCTTCAGCTTTGACACCTGAACAAACATATATGAGTGAGTGCAAGTAATTTTACAGAGATGTCTGCAAATAAAACAAACAGTTTGGGGAGAAATAATGTAAACAGAAAAGATGACAGATGGTATCATGCTGGAGAGATGAAGCTCGAAACGAACAAAATGTTTGAGAGAATTCACAGAATAAATGATGTGGCTAAACAAAGACAAGTCCATGCAGACCAAATATACAGAGACCTGGGTAGCTGATTTGGGCATTTTGTTTAACCCCATTTCCTGAAAGAGTAGTGAAGAAGAAGAGGAGGAAAGACTACATGTTAGCAAAGAGAAGCTCTACAAGAAGTAGCTTGCAGTTTAAACAGTGAGTGAAAGTGCCATGCTTAAGTGCTAATCACACAGAAACTACTTCTAGCAGACTCCATGCCTTAAAAGAAAGAATAAACCTGCTGTCCTACTATGATATGCTGATATTCAGTGGATTATAACTTGTACCAAAACTGGATTGTGCATTTTCAAAGACAATCAAAACAACTCCTCTGTTATTTTAAATATGAATAAATGGATAAATGTAAAGGTACCACTCTCTGTCTTCAGTCTCTCCTTCAGAGGGGCAACATTAACAAGTTGCAACACGAGAGGTCGTCTTGTGACTATTCCTGATCCCCGAGGCAGGAAATCCCGTCCGACCAGGCTCTCCAACACAGAGCTCTTTCCACTGCTCTGTTATGGCACATAATGACAGCAATGTCTCCACCTGCACTGATACATTCACTTTATACATTCAAAGTCTGATTAAATCAAAAACTCAAACTCAGATTAGAGATCTTACAGTTTTAGTAACGACAGTGAAATCCAGGCAAGGGTTACAGATAATGTTTACGTTTATTCTGACTGACCTGAGATCCAACCACGACTATCTGGGGCAGCTGTATGATCTCTGCACCCACTGTGAGGAAGACTTCCTGCAGCCGGTTGATGGTGGGAATTAGGGTCTCCATCCTTCCAATGGAGTGGGTGCACTTACTAAAACATTGGTGAAACAAAGCAAACATGAATGGACAGAAAAAATGACAACAAAGTAGCTTAGGTGATGTTAAATCATTAAAAAAACTAAAATAACTTTGAACTACAGCTAGCTGGGAAATGCTGTTCCCTAAAGCCCACTGTGAATCAAGTTGGCTGCATTATACTCTGAGCAAGAAAAGAACAAGGCATTGTGAGGAATAATTGCGTCTGCAGATGACAGATACAAAAAAAGAGATAGGCTACAGTTATTCCATCAGGTGATCAGTCTTTCTTTGCCAAGGGGAAGTGGTCCTGATGAGAGGGGTGTAACGCCCAAGCATCAGCTGAATCTACACTGTGTCGACTCCTCACAATTTTAACATTAAATTAAATTTAAAAGCATTACATTTCAAGCTATAAACCGGCCATTAATCATCAATCACGGCACTGACCTAACGTCTAAGTTACATGGCAACAAATGATGTAGCAGCGTAGGCCGACAGGCTCGGTATTACCAGTTAATGCTAGCAGGCTAAAGCTAATCGGTACAAGCAGGAAGTGAAAGAGATGCGCTAGCTTTGTGCTAACGCTAGCTTTGCCGCTGTAAAACCGACGCTCCATTATGACCTTACCGATATCCAACGAATAATATCCCTCCCTATTCAACGTGTCTGCCCTTCATTATTCGTAGAAAAACCGCGAGAGTCAAGAACACAGCATTTTATCCGAATTACTATCCGAAATTAGTAGCAAGGGAATAACCGTCAGTTTACAACATAGGCGGTACTAGTGTTGCTCTTCTTCAATTTGATTGGCCAACAACATGACTAATATGCGTTAGCGTCACCTGATTGGTGGAAACAGACAATGACGCTCAGTTGGTCCCGCCTTCCAAAGTCCCTCCAAACTCAACATCCCCTTTTTTATTTATAACCACTTCTTTCTTCCCCTACAAACTTATTTCCCAGTGCAGCTTCATTGTTATTTTATAAAATGTAACTTCACATAAAATATCAGCACACAACAAAACAAAAAAACATTTACACTTGTCTGTTTTCTGTGGTTTAATGTCTGTATATATAAACATGTTATTTACAAATCATACAACAAACATCAGTTAGTTACGGAATAAAACATGTATAACCTTCTCGTGGATGATTAAAAGAAAACACCCAGTTATCATTCAACACAGACATTACTAACAAAAACCCTCCAGTGGAAGTTAGTGTCCCCCTGGAGATGTAGCAGCCAGAGATCATGCGAAACCAACAGCATAAATGGATCCTTTGTTTTCAAATATTACGTGATCAGTTCTTGTGTCATTACTGCAACATCAATGACCAATTCAGAGTTGCCAAGTTTTCTTATCCAAATCCTTTGGTCATGAATAAGAAAGCCCTAGTGCTGAAAAACAACAGTCAGTGTTATATGTGCTCACTCAGTCATCGATTAGGCACACAGCTAGAGCTCTCTGCAAGAAAACTGATACTGTACTTTCCATGCCTCACACTCTAAACACTGTATGGACCTCCAAGCATGGAGCACCTCTCAAAGGACAATTACAATAAGCAACTTCCAGCTAGGCACTCTTAGTCCATGTATGAAGGGTCCATGCCCTCGCCGTCTGGGTGAAGAAGTCTTCCTGCCAAGCGCTCAATGTCGTCGAGACTAAGTTGTCGAAGTGAGCGTTCATAGTCCTTGAAGAAAAAAATAAAATATTGATAAACAGCAAGTTAAATATATTCTGCAGAATTCATTTTAGCCATGTTGTGTGTGTGGGGATATTGCTATAATTTCAATAAAGCATGAGCTGGGAAGGTTTGCTTAGTCTAGAGTGATGCAGACCTGAAGTCTAATATAGGTAATTTCATGTTGGCAGCTACAAACAGCAACAAAATATAAATATTGCAAGAAATAAAAGGTAATGTAAACTGCACACAGCAGAGCTATGCTCACATCCCATTAAGTCTGTGATACTGATTTGTTAGCTATGTTCTAATTTAGGTTTAGGAGCTGAATCCTTGAGCCTGCTTCCCCTTTACAAATGAGGTCTAGTCTCACAAAGACCAAAAATAATAGTGCATTATCAATAACCAACAAGTTTATCTCCAGAGACGCCATGAAATGATTCTTTCACAAGAAAACCTGTAAACAAAATGACGATAAATAATATGTATTCAAAGTGAATGTAATAAGGAATTTGACATTAATATTTAATGTCAAAATGACAACAAATCAATACAACTTGATATACAGTAAGTACATGCAGTGCTTTTAAGAACTAAAGTGCAGTTTTACATGGCTTTTATTACAGAGACCTTGCAGTGGATTACATTTATCTAATTTAAGTGATACATTCCTGTGATATGAGCACTTTATGATATGATATGATCATTTTACAATTTTATAAGTGAACGAGGTATGTCTGAATGCTCTATCGAACAACTGACCACCACACAATGGATTGTGGGACACAGAGGGATTTGCAGGATAAACTGGTTGTGTCTTCCATATTTGGGCAAAAAAAGGTTGCATTTCTTGGCTATATTTGGAGAAGACTTGATCTAGGATGTATTCAGACTTTGGAGGATCCAGTCCCTAAATCTGAAAGCAGCATTTATATCAACAGAATGAGAGGTGAAAGATTAGTTTAAAAAAAAGTCAAATATCTACACTGTCAATATACCAGAAAATAAATATTACTAGAGCATCACTACGTTTTGCCTTCATCCCCACATGTTCATGAAACATATATAGTTTGGCCAAGGACCTTTAAATCAGCATTTGATGCTGCCCTTCTAAATGTTTTAAGCAACAAATCAAAACATTAGATTTAACAATTTGGAAACTGTAAATATCCACATCAAATTGGATTAGTAAATGCTGACTGCTTTGATCTTAGATTACAATGCACTGTACTATAGTTATTAATTACCTTAATAAGCTGTTCATGTACTTTTGCTGCGTCTGCTGGACTAAAGTGTCTAGCAAGGATAGTGGACACAGTCTGCCACACTCTCCCCTGTGTGCTGCTGCTGCTGCTGCTGGCAGATGTCCCCGATGCTCCAGTCCTCTCTCCCACTGGACGGATAACCAGATTCAATTTAGCCTCTGGCCCAATGGAGTAATCGCTCAGTCTGTGCTCATCTGAGGAAGGCAATATAGTATGCAATCATCAAAAATTTTAGCTTGGTGAATCAAGCAATTACAGTTATGCATGATGCTTATGAAACACTTGACTACTGGCAAATCTACCTGCAAGTGCTTTCCCTTTATAGAGCAACCTCTGCTGGTTTGCTGGTATGTTGAGACGTTCTGACACAAGTTCCTTTACTGTGGAGACCTTTTCATCTTCAGTCACCTGGAAAATCAACATGATTATGTAGTCACACCAAAATACATATGGAAAGCATTCTCTCCTTCTTTTTAGCCTAAGAGTATTTTGATTTCAACCAATGATTAAAGAGGAATTCACATGCACAAGTGACAAATGCACCTCTGTCTTGGTAAATGGCTTCTTTAGCACATTCCTCCTTTGTAAAATAAACAGCCACTGGCCTATAGCGAACAGTATTTATCCAATAAACACTGTAGACATAGCTGATAACAGGCATACTAGAGTGTGGGCAAGTACTTTTGTTCTTTCAGCTCAGAATCAGGAGACGCATTGCATGGTCTTGATCTCTGATTCTCTTTAAAATAATAGAATCTAGAATAACTTCTCTTCCGCTTTCATCCAGTATGTGTAATACTTCCCCATTTGATACACACATCATCAAATGCTTTAGATCACCTATACTAGGCATGATTATTGTTTTACACACAATACCTCAGAGCTTTACAGTAGCATACTACTCATACTAAAAACTATAGCGGTTCCTAGGCTCACATACTATGTTGATAAGGCTCATACGTCATACTTGTCCCAGTATAGCCCCAGTTTGTGCCCCTTACAGTATTATCATTTCAAAACATGAGAGGCACACACTGGCGCCAGGACTAGCCTAATAGTGAGCAGATAATATCACAGGCTGTTGAGAGTAGGAAAAAACAACTTAGCCCTAGTAACTTAGATTTAGAGTTATGTTGAACATGCAAAATAAAAATTAAAAATGTAAGTAAGATACAACACCTAAATAACCAAGGGACATATTTAGTAAGCAACATAAGTATGTCATGTCCAAAACAGAGTAGGATAAAGGGAATACTTATCAAATTCTACCCCCTCTTTTAATATTTAAAATAAAAAAAAAACATCTATCTATAATGATTATTCACACACAAAGTGGTTTTGTTTACAGTTCCTATGGCTCTTTTTTGAAGGATGAAAATTGGATTTGTGTTTTTTGTTATAAGTGCATCCCTACACTCCCACTTAGTTCGTTATGTATGGGACTATAAAGAAACAATATAAGGTGTTGAACGAAGATCTTTGACTTGATCTAATAATTGACTTAACTTTGATATTCTAGCTTTGACATAACCTATATGTAGCTTCCAGCTTAGTTTATTATCTATTATTACTACATTTCTGACACTCTTTAAATGTGTGCTTCATTTACTATATCGACCTTTAATGAATTAGCTAAGACTGTGGAATATTTTAAGTTTCATTTGATTAAAATCCAGTAAGCTAAGTTATATTGCTGCTTGGGCAAAACCATTTTCCTTAAATACTGCTTTATTGAAGTATTTGCAAAGTCACTTCCCTTTTCGACAAGAGCCACCAAATAAGGACTTAACAGAGCTCCCACTCAACCACTGTCTCATATTGTTAACGTAACACTGTATTTCTCAAGGATGTGGCTAACAAGCTGGCTATAGTAACGTCGATTCATAACAGTGGGAGAATAGTCTCCACAATACCTCCACCTAAGCTACACTGAGGGGAGTCTGACAACCTAATGTTTAGACTCAGGCAAAATATGTTTGGTAGATCATCCTGTGTCAGAGCCACCGCTGTCGGCTAACCAGCTAGCTTGCCTATAGAAGCTAGTTAGCTAGCGTTAGGGAGTCGGAGTTACCGCTAGCTATTAGCACCTAGCTAGCTCGGCAGTGCTTTCCTCACCTGTACGCTGCATTCTTTTCCTTGAAGCGGTTTCACGGTGAGGATCATTTTCGATCACAGCCTGAACAAAACACAACAACACGTTCACGGGTTAAGCTACTAAATGTATAGATAACGTGACTTAGCTAGCTCAAGATAGCCACAGGGTTTCTTCTCTTGTCAACGGCCCATCTTCTTCTCCGGCAGCTGTGGGCTGATGCTGCTCTCAGGCGACACTACCGCCACCTACTGGCTGGAGTGTATTATGGCGCCTCTCTGTGGAGGACAATTCATCCAAAAAGACAGACAATGACAAATTATTATTATTCTTTCTTCTGCTCGAGATAATTAGGCTTAGACCATAATTAGATATTAAGGGGGAAAAGGAAGAGGAAGAAAAATGACAATGCTGGATGGAGTTAGGGATCTAAAAGTGGCAAAGAGCAAGCTTTAATCTGAAAATAAGAAGTCGGGAATCAGAAACAGGTTTATTGCCAAGTGGGTTTCCCATGCAAGAAATTTGCCTTGGTGTTTAGTGCAAAACAATAAACAAATTAGTAAAAATTGATAAAGATAAATGCAAGTAATTCAAACAGTTGAAGCATGGGCTGAATAAAATAGGCAATAAAAATATGGGGGAATAAAAGTAAAATACATTTTAAAACAACATATGACCACTATAAAGCTATTAATTATCAATATTAATAATGTTGAACTGTTATTGTAAATATAGGCTAAGATTCTGTGCTTGGCTCATGTTACACAAACTAGTGTCTTCGTTTTCCCTCAAATTATTTGCAAATATTAACATGATGTCAATATTAACATTGAACATTAATCAACTAGTTTCAAAATTATTTAATTTGCATTAGACCAACTTGAAAACAATAACTCGTCCTAACATCATTTAAACATTATCTATATCTATGTCATGATAGGGCCCTTTGTTTTGTACAGGTGCAATGGAGGGAGAGTAAAACCTCTGATCAGTGGCACAGCAAGCCTTTACACTCTTCTACATCAGCGAAATATCCGGGGAATAAAATGATTGATGTTCACTGCTCTGTTTGCCGGAGACCCACCTATCCCCAGGGCTCTGAAATACCCCAAAGACCCTCTGACCCAATTGGGATCCAGTCCATGCATTTCTCATTACAGCCTCCCGGATGGTCTCCACTGTCTTGGTCATGTGATTGCCTGCTGTCTGTGCCCAGCCCTGGCCAGCCCCGAGCAGGAGAGGAGCATCTTTCACTTGGGCGGGTATAGAGGAGATCTGCACCTGTCGAATGGACTGTCTGCCTCCAAACAGGGACAAACACATTCAGGACAAGTGAGGAAGACTCCCACAGCGCCGGACAGCTGCATGTGGTAAGTGATATTTGTCAAATAGCCTACAGTCCGGCATTATATTTTACAGGACAGAGCTTGCATGTGTGTTTACAAACAGTCTAGAAACATAAAACGCTGTTGTCACATTTTAGCAACTCATTCATTTGTAACAAAGGCTATTATCAGTGCGTATGGCTCCGAGAGCGCTTCGACCCAAAATGAAAAAATCTATATTTTATTCCTGCAGGGACACAAAGTGTGTGTGTCTTAATAGGGACTCTAAAATGACCTTGTCTTAACGTGAGGCGTTAAATCTCTCTGATATTACCAGAGCTCACACTTTCTTGTCTTGTGTGTCCTATTTTTTTGTTTAAGTGTCCTTGATTTTTTTTAGTTTTTTTAAAGGATTTTTTTCTGTTAAGGTGAAAGAAAAAAAGTCAAATGCATAAAAAGCATAAAAATACTGTCTCTATAATGCATTTGTACATGTGCACACCTGGAAATCAAGTACTGCAAGCTCATAAAGAAAAGACATTTATAGTCTGTCTATCTATCTATCTGTCTTTATTTATAAACCTGCCTGCTTGTATTTATGTCTAGGTCAGGCACTTATGGGGATTTGTATGAGAAGCGTACAGCAAACTCTCCTGTGTTTTCTCATCCAAGTAAAAGCCATTATACCATATTGATTTCCCATTTATATTATTGATATTTGTAAACTGTCTATATACATAATCACAGGAAGAGAGGCAGATGGTGGTCAAGCTTTCTTAACTGAGGTAGTAGCTGCAAAGAGAGACTCAATGCAACTCAAAGAAAGACAGAAATTGTACATAACATGTAGTTTTGACCCACGCTATATTTGCATGTATGTTTTTGTGTAGAAAGAGCTATTGTTGTGTTTTGTCACCTGGTGTTTGCGGGTCATGGGTACACTTCGGGACCTCCAATTTGCCCTGCAACTGAAGATTGAGGAGCTTCGCCAGAGGGACACACTAATAGATGAGTTAGAGCTGGAGTTGGATACAAAGGATGAACTCATTCGGAGACTGCAGGAAGAACTGGATCGCTACAGAGCCACTGTCTCCCTCCCAGGATCCTCCTCAGCCAGTGCAGGTACAAAACATGGTGCTCATAAATGCCATATTTTTAAAGCATCGACAGGTAGTTTGACCCAGCACAACTTGACTACACCTGACTTATTGTGTGTGTGATATTTTTCCCTGTAGCTTGCTCTTCTCAAAGTGAGAACTCGCAGAGAACCAGTAGGAAAACAGTAATTTCAGAGCCCTTCACTTTGGACCCTGTGACTCTCGCCATGGTCTCACATAGAAGCTGTGACAAAAGCCAGGAGTAAGAGCACACAGTGTTCTCTCGCAGCCGAAAAATATGTCTCTCAAATGTTCAAGGCTCTCCGATTCAATCAATAAATATTTCAAATCATTTTTGAGACAGCCTGTAATGCTGCATTCAAGGCTTTCAATAATGTGCCTTTAAATGTAACACCAGCATCCTGCCTTTCTACCCTCAGGTCTCAGAGGCTGATTCAGGCTGCCTTTCTGAAGAATGACTTGTTGAAGAACCTTGACGAAGGAGAAATCAGAGCCATCACGGCTTGTATGTATCCCACCACCATCAATCAAGGCTGCTATGTCGCTCAGGAGGGGGCCAACGGGGCTCAGGCGTATGTTTTAGAAGGTAAATCATTTTCTTTGTACAATTGCTGACATTAATCATGCTTGAGGATATTTATTAAGATTTCCTTGAGATGACAGGTGCTTAAGTACTGTCCGATGAAAAGATTAGTTTTATCTTATCTTTCAATTTCAATTTTCTTACTGCTGGTTCACAGTGTGATTCTGTGGCAGTGCTCTCAAACAGAGTGATGTGATAATTGCATGTTTGAGCAAGAAAAGAGGAGGCACTTGGGATAATGAGTAACCCACATTGATGTTTTTTTGTGTGTGTTGAAATGTCAACACCAAAACAAATGGCAGGAGAAAAGAGGTTTTGCTTGGCTGTGGTTGCAGAGAGTTCATCAGTGCTTGATCGTCCTCAGGAATCTTGGCTGCATTCGTATTGTGACAGCTAATAGAGAGTGGCTGCTCCCTGTTTTTCGCCTGTCATCCTAACCAGCAAGAGGTGCTGGCCTTGATTCGCTCAGGGATGATTGCATATCTGTTGTTTGTACAGTATGTCTGAAAGAGACAGCTGAAGGTTCTTTACAGTCACTCTCCATTTCCTGACACACAAAAAAGAGACATAGCAGTGCCACGAATTATGTGCATGCTATATTTCTGCCCTGACTGTGTTTATTAATAGAAGGGCGGCTGGATGTGACAAAAGACGGACTGAAGCTTCTCACAATTGAACCAGAAGACATGTTTGGAGAGCTGGCTCTCCTCTACAACTGCACCAACATCTACTCTGTCTCAGGTATCTTGTTTTTTTTTATATTTGCACGCAGATATCGCTGGAGATGTGAAACACTGGTGGAGTTTCACTTTAATTAATTTTGAATTGCTAGGGATATAAATAATTCTTGTTTGAGAGAGTATCACAAGCAGGATGATTTCTGCCACTGGTCTTAGACAGACGTCTGTTGAATCTAAAATCAAAGACCTTTCGAGATCTTAGACAACACCACTGCTTCAAACGGTTTTCTCAGAGATGTGGGGAATTTAAAACATTCTCTGCTCTCCTGCATAACCCAGCCATCTGACTGCCACATCTCCTCTCTGTAATCCGACATGTATTAAATGAATTTTCACAAACATTTGCAAACACCATTTTCAGAAATACATTCCGTTCGCTCTTCTCATGGTTGGATCGCAACCTATTTTATATATGTATATACATTTCTCGTGTAAGAATTTCTGATAGTCTTTATAAAATAGAGAGTGTGCTGTCATTGCCTTCCAGCATCTGATCACAGAGTCCTGTGGGAAAACTTTCTCAGCCATCGCTGCAAGCATCTGACCTGGTTTCACAAATAAATAGGCTGTGGATCAGTTTAAATTGAAAAAATCCGTTTATTTGCTTTGTTTGGTCCCTAAGCACCCCATTCCTTTTTTGCACCGCTTTCTTTATCTCGCAGCCAATTCCAATTTACTGTTCTTTACTATAAATCTTCTCGGAAACAATGCTCAGCTCATGTGAGTGGTCTGTTTTCCTTTGTTGTGTGTCCATTTCTATCAATCCTTCCCTCAGATCTGTTCCAGGCCCACTGTATTTACCTCTTTCCTGATCTGAAATTACTTTTTTCCCCCCATTGTTGCCTTCCAAGGCCATCAATGAGGCTTGTGTGGTCTCTTTCATCGTGGTAGTGATAAAGGTGCAGGTGGAGAGGGCTTCATCATCAGGTCAAGGAAGTTCCGGGTGGCAAATGATATACTGCAGAAATGACAGACAAATCCTCCTTTAAGAGCAATGTTAGCTTTTTAAAAACATCCTGCACAGCATTCAGATCCAAATGGTCCTGAACTGTGTGTCATATGGTGCTAAAGTGAAAACCGATGGGGTATATCCAAATGGGAGAATTGAGATATCAGGGCTGCACCATATTATCAGATGGTGGATCTAATTAGACTGTCTGGAGGACGTCCACTTCCGTTTGCAGGAAGCTCCAGTGAACCAATCAATATGGGTCATTATTAATTTACAACACCCTCTTTCAAGCTCTATTAAAAAGAAAGAGTAGTTAAGGAAATCAGATAAGATTTATATTAAAAGTCTGTAAGGAAAAACACTTTCTTTTTATTCTACATGATGAGCATTCCTAACAGAGTCCTTGCATGCTAACTGTCTGCTCTGTAGGCTGCGGCTCATCCGGCATTCAGTCCACATCCCTCACAAACTACCCTTGTCTTATAGAGCTGTTTCAATACTTGTTTCTTGATTGTGTTTCCACCTGAGCTCCAGTGTCACCGTCACAACCTTCATCACTTCCTCTGTGTTTTGATCTGCAGCGCAAACGGACAGCAAGCTGTGGGTTATTGACCGCAAAAGCTACCAGACCATACTCATGCAGAGTGGTCTCAACCGCCTTTCTCATTCAATGGAGCTGCTAAGCAGGTGAACATCGCACCCGATACACTTCATTTGGCACAGAGCAGGCCCCAGAAAGCTGCTTTGTATTCTAGTACCTTCAACACAATATCACCAGGGTCATGTTGCTTATCAGCAGCCACAATGGTGCATTTAGGCCTTTAATACTGACCGAAATATTAGCATTCCTGTGATATGTTTCTTGGGGGAAAAAAAGAAATCAAACCCTTTTCAAACCTGTCATTGTCTTTGTGTGTTTGCAGCGTTCCCTTCCTGCAGTCTTTGCCGGAGGATGTCATCATGAAAATGTCTGATCTTATGGAGGAGGTACAGATTAAGTACTTAAAATCTGAAGCACGGCATTGTGTAACCATCACTCGTTCTTCAAACAGAATCCAGCGGATAGATTATGTGTGCACACAGATGGAACGCCTGTAAACAATCATGTTTACAGGCGAGGCCCTCAGTATTTTTCTATTTTCAGCTGTCTTTGTTTTGCATCAGTTAACAAGCAGGTGCTGGGGTAGAATCAGAATTAATCCTCCATTGTTAGCAGCCCTCATCTTTATATCTGTAGGAGAGCTGCTTCTTTTTTCTGTCTGTCTTTTTCTGCTCTTATTAAATTATTTTCCACACTTTGCACCTCCATCTGTCATTTATGTTCCACAGACACACTACACCGAAGGTGACTACGTCATCCGACAAGGAGCCGCAGGAGACACCTTTTATATCATTAGCAAGGGCCAGGTAAAGTTTTATGCTCTCTGCCTGCTGCACACATGAAATTAAGCTTTCAGACACAAAAAAAAGATTTAGATTGCGGAGGACAAAATGGCAGCGTAGCTTTAGAAATTGCATTATGATGGCAATAATTGACCTTGGTTCTTTTCTACATGGCTCTCTACCATTACTTCTCTTTCATTACCTCTCCCTTTTGCCAGGTGAAAGTGACAGAAAAGAAGCCGGGCCATGACGAGCAGATAGTCCTGTCTAAGCTCGCCGAGAGACAGTGGTTTGGAGAGAAAGCTCTGTGGGGGTAAGAAGGGAATAATAGACTTTCAGAAGAAAAATGTGCAGAGGGTACAGGAACACATGATGGTAAAAAGAATGGCATTTGTGCCACCATAACATCAATGATTTTTTTTTTTTGCATTGATAACATTGTGATATCCTTCTTCACTCTGTCTTTAGAGAGGATGTTCGGACGACGAATGTGATTGCTGCTGGTGATGTCACATGTTTGGTCATAGACAGAGAGTGAGTGGTTATTTTGTGTTAATAAAACTCATTGCATATTCTTCATCTTACCTGTTGTGATATTTATCAGTCTAGATTGTTTTTGTGTGAATTGCAGAGTGTTGGAGGTATCAGCTGTAGAGATGTCTGCTTTCTCTCTAATATAGTGGAACTAGATGGCACTCAGCTTGTGGTGCTTAAAGTGCCAAAAAAGGTACATTGGAAAATCTCAACAGCAGTGTCTTTTTCCAGAAATCATGACCTGGTAACTCAAGATAATCCACAAACCTTGTTGTGAGCAGTATATGTAGGAACTATTTTCTTTTTACTAATGTACTACTGCCAACTGTGTCACCGTGTAAAAGGAAGCGTGCATCTATTCATGGACAAGAGGTTCATGTTTGTGAAAGTTTAAGTAGCTCAGTGGTGCTAGGTGAGCAAAAAGTAGATGCATGCTTCCTTCTACACGGTGATATAGTTGGCAGGTGTAGTTTGGTAGAAAGAAAATAGTACCCACATGAAACTGTAAGACATCTCTGCGGCCGATATCTTCAACACTCGGCAACTATATACTACTAAATATTCATGTGCTTCTGTGCTTCAGGACCTTCAAAGACATCCTTGGAGGGTTGGTATTTAACCGCAGTAATGAGGTGCAGCAAAGCCTTGAATCCAAAATCGAGTAAGGAGCATTACAACACTATTTTCTACAATTACGTGTAATTTACATGTAAACACAGGCGTATAAGCTCACTTGTGTCTTGCTTGCAGGTCAGAAAAGGAGCCTGATCCCTTCTCATCTTCCACCTTAAGTGATTTCCAGATCATCTGTACTCTTGCAGTTGGGGAGTTTGGTCACGTAGACCTGGTAAGGGTTGATGTTATAGCAGCTCACACACAATGACACAGCTCCCCTGTGCTGCTGCTGCCTCCTCCAAATTCCATGTTTCTATAATGTAATCTATCAATTTCTACCTCTGTCAGGTGCACCTAAAGAGCAACGTCAAGTGTCTTTATGCCATCAGGGTCCTTAAGAAGAAGCTGATCCTCAACAACGGTCAACGGGAGCACATCCTGAGAGAAGGGCGCATTCTAATGGAGGCTCACTGTCCATTCATAGCCAGGTGTTTGTTCTTCTACAGCCATCTCATTTTAAATTGTTACGATTTCAATAACATGTCAGTGATCTTTAACATGTTTCCGTGTTGATTACAGGCTACATAAAACCTTTAGAGATGCAGAGTGCCTGTACGTTTTGACAGAAGCTTGTCTTGGTGGGGATTTAAGTAGTCTGCTCAAAGATGAGTAAGTATTTTGGGACTAAAGAAGATGCAAGGGACTTTTTGTCTTCATACTGATAAAATATTTATAGTCCTGGCACTGTGTTTTAGCCAAGCTTTCATCATAATGCAATTGTAAGACTGAGCAGGATTTGATGTCTTACATCTGTCTACATCACACATTTGTCTAGTTCACTTCGATGCTTAAATCAGCACTTCTCTGTACTGTTTCAGAGGATGTCTGGATGAATGCAGCACCAGGTTCTACACGGCTTGTGTTGTTGAGGCCTTGACCTTTTTTCACTGTCGAGGTGTCATCTATAGAGATATCAAGCCTGAAAATGTTTGTCTGGATGAACGTGGTTATGCCAAATTGGTACTACACAAACATAAAGTCAGATTTTCCTCATGAAATTGTGGTATTCTTGGCTTTACCTGGTGTAAGTGATCTCATTTTTGCTTTTTGTAGATTGGCTCCAGATGTCTAAAGAAGATTAAGGTGGGTAAGAAGACCTGGACGTTCTGCGGCACACCAGGCTACATGGCACCTGAAATCATCTTAAACAAAGGCCACACTTTATCTGCAGACTTCTGGTCACTGGGGGTTTTAGTGTTTGAACTTCTGAGTGGTGGGTAAGTTTCAAAGTTTCATGCAGCCCTACTTTTAAAGCTCAGTTCTCCAGTTTTAGATCGAAGTGATGGTGACAGGCTCATGTTCCTCTCTCCAGGCTCCCATTCAGCGACTCTGACCCGATGAAGATTCTCACTGCAACCATTCGTGGCATCGACCAGATCGACTTCCCAAAAACCGTCAGCAAAAGTGCCTCCAGCCTCATAAAGAAACTGTGCAGGTGTTGTAAATATGACACACTGGACACCATGAATTATAATGTGAAAGCTAATGATTTCATAGCGCTTTTTCAGACATAAAACCCTCCTTCACCCGACCACCGTTGTGTGTGTTATATTATGCTTCCCCTCTCCCAGCCCCAACACACACAAACAGACAGGAGCAAATTAAGACACAATCCAAGTGCACTGGACACAATCTGTGCTGTAACACCACTCCTCAAAGGACAGAATCTGATTATTAATTCATAGTTTATTTATTTGTGTGTTGTTGTTTGCTTTCTGTCACCAAGGAGCAATCCCTCGGAGAGGCTGGGCAGTCAGAGAAATGGGGCCAAGGACATTCAGAAGCACAAGTAAGACGACAGATTTATTACACTGGAGGAAAACAGAGGCTTGTGCTTGGAAACATGGTTTTATAGGTTGTGATGCTCCATTTTTTATTCAGGTGGTTTGAAGGATTCAACTGGGACGGACTCTGTAAAGGCACATTGAACCCTCCAGTTATTCCTAAAGTAAGACATATTCAGTTTGGCATATTATTTATTTGTCTAGTTTTGCAATGAATCGATCTACTTTTCATGTTTTCCCTGTTACATGTCTTTCAGGTTAAGGATCCTTTGGACAGCAGCACATGTGGTCATTACACAGAGGGCTCAGTGGAGCTGTGCACAAACTGGGATGATTTCTGAACTGGATAAAAAAAAATCTTGCCAGACAATACTGCGTAGCTTTCAGGTTTAGTCCTCATAAATAATTAACTGCCCCCAGTCTTACTGCCATCAAGAATTAATTATATTTTCACACAAACAAATATTTTCCACAGTACCAGTAACTGCAGTTATTGTTTAATAAAGTAACCGTGCTGCCTACAGTGTTGAGCTCAGACTGTTAATCCTTATAGATTTATAAACATAGGAGGTCAGTGACGTCACTGCTGTTGAATGTAACTGAATAAATAAACAGGATGTATCACGCTGTCTTTTCTGTCTTTTTAAATCTGAGATCTCACAATGAGTTTTACTTTTTGTCCCCCAAAATGCCTGAATACAATTGAGAAGTGACGTCAGAGCCGGCCCAGTCTTGCAGAAAAGCGTCAAGCAGCAGAAAAGTAGAAAGCCAAATACAGGAAACTGCTATTTTAACTTCAAAATAAAGTAACTGAATTAAATTGTAACTTAAAAATGGTTAAATAATAAAATGTGAAACCTGTAGAGGAGGTCAGAGTAGATATGACCACAGTGATATATTGAGATAATTAAATTAGGCAGATATATGGAGTAAAACTGGTGTTGTAATAAAGAGGGTGACAATCTGCAATTTGATGCATGGTGTGGTTTGATTAGAGGATGCTTCATTGACAGGTTTGACCTAAAATATCTGCCCTAGTTGTCAATAACATATCAAAAAATTAAATACAAAGAAAGAGAGAGAGAGAGAGAGAGAGAGAAAAGACACATTTTGCAATTTTGACTTCATTTTTTTGCGTCATGCTTTATTCCATGTAATTCTCATTCAAAACACTCTCATATTTTCATTTATTTATTTATTTATTTAACAGGGGCAGTGGACAGCCATTGACCATCCTAGAATTAGATACCAGTAACTAAATTTCGTTAGCAGTGCTAAAACTTTACATTTGACATCTCAAGTTGTACTGAAATAAAAAATAACGAAATTGGTCTATTTTTAAATTTTCTGTCCTGATTTTTTTTCCACTTAAGCCTAGCCTGTATAACACTTTAACGGGACCACCACCCAAATTAAGAATTCTTAATTTAATTTAATTTTCAATTTTATGTACGTTATTAATCCCCGATGGGAAATTCAATTTAGACTCTGTTGTCAATTACACAAAGGTGTGAAAACACACACATGCACAAACAGGACCTATGCATGCACTAAGTGGAGAGATGTCAGAGTGGGGCTGTCCATGACAGGCACTCTGAGAGGTTGGGTGTTCGGTGCCTTGCTCAGGGGCACCTTGGCAGTGCCCAGAGGGGAACTGGCACCTCTCCAGCTTTCAGTCCACACTCCATATTTTGGTCCGGACGGGGACTTGGGCAGGCGACCCTCTGGTTCCCAACCCAAGTCCCTATGGACTGAGCTACTTTCGCCCCATTCCAATATGTTACTTCCATGACCTAGGACATTAAATCAGTATTTGAGAACTTGAATTGCTCTCTCTCAAAGCCAGAATCCAGACAAGTAAATCTCAACATGTGACGTCATAGGGTATAAAGTCTGGAGCTGCTCCACAGACAATAAATGGGAGGCTGATTTTGTGGACCCACAGAATGTTTTCTTTTTTTGTACCCAAATGAGCTTTAATACTTTCAAGATAACCCTCGAAACACACATTTTCAAAACTGTCTATAACCTCTAAATTCAGTGTATTTCACACTTTCTGGACTATTTCCCTCCCTACCTCCCTATGGGTTTTTTTTTCTTGATTGCTGTTGTTGCTCTTGTAAAGCATCTTTGGGTATCCTGAAAAGCGCTATATAAATCCAATGTATTATTGTTATTATAACATGGTAGTGTCATCAGTTCTGACACAGAAAATGTAGCCTACCTATATAGTCAGAACACCCTCTGGCTGCTTTCAGTGTCATCTAAAACATCTTTCCCAGGTCACTGTCTACGGAGCAGCTCCAGATTTCACAAACTGTGACATCACAGATTTGAGTTTTGCACTATAGTTTTTGGACATGAGAGAGAGTTGTTCATGTGTAGCCTACTGATACTTTTGGACTGTTTTAGACCATAGGAGTAACATGTATGAATTTCGAAAATGGCTGTAGTTCCCCTTTAATGAGGACGCTCACCATGCATCCATCAGACGACATTTTATTTTGAAGGTTTCAACCGGAAATAAGATAATATTGTTCAGAGCTTTACGTGTGGACGGATTTCGATGGCTCTGCAGCTGAAGTAACTTTGGAGCACATTCTGAGGAACAACTGGAAGCCTGTGTGGTTTACCGAGGTGAGTTTCATTTGGCCTTTCATTGTTTGTTTGTTTGTTTCAGCTCGATAAATAAACAACCCCAATCCGTGAATGCCCAGATTGTGATCTACAAGTAAGAAAAGTTTGTCTGCATCCCGCTGAGTGTCCAGGCTACCGAGCTGAGAGTATGTTATCCTGTGAATAAGAATCAACCTGTTGACAAACTGTTGCATAAGGTCTTACAGAGTTTTGCCTTTAAATGGGTGAGATACAGGCTTCATAATGGCCTGGTGATCAGTGATGCTGCGTTCAAAACACATTTGATGAGGCGATTCTTGATAGTGATGCCTCCTCTGTGAGATTTGCTTTGCTCAACTGAAGCTTTAAGTTAAATTGGCCTCATGGTGTTTTCATCCTACTGCAATATTTGTGGGATTACTCCATGTTACAAAGGCCTTTCTGCAGTTTTCTGGATATTTTCCTTTGCAGTGTGCCTCCAAATTCTTTTAAAGACCTGAGATGCACTTAGTAACTGTCACACATGCACCACATTCCTGTGGTGTTTTGTCTCATCCTTAGTGGGGTTGTGGAGGCTTTCAGCCCTGCACTGTAGGTTTTCAGACATTGTTTTGTTTTCAAAGGCAAAGTTAAGATCAAATATTTGACTCAGTGCTTTATCTATATAATATAGCATCCTACGCCCTCTACACTATCCTTAGGCCCTTGATTCAGATAAGGAAAGAAGTGTAAGGAAAAGTTCATGTTTGACATTGAGTATTCTTTCTTCACCTGCCCGACTACATATTCTGGAGCATGCAACATGTTTGGAGTTGTCCCCATGGCCAGTAGCCAGCCCCTTGGCATCCTCTTCTGAGCATGTGACAGTTACAGTGTGTATGCAGTTGCATGGCAGCTGAGGTTTGTGTGCCAGAGTCGTGCAGGGCTGGATGATCTGCCCCGATGCACAAAAACACTCACTGATTCAAAAGTGAACTGTGAGGTGAGGTGCAAGGGAAACTGAAAGTGGAAGATTACCCCTGCGTAGTGATGTTTGAACCTGGTGCTGCTTGGTTACATGAAACCTCAGTCTGCAGGGAAAAGAAACCACAAATGTTGCATTGTCTGCGAGGATCCTGGTTGGTTTCAAGTGAATCTGAGACCATGGGAGATTCCTGAGCATCTTGTGAGAAGTGAAGGTGTTTCCCACGTGCAGGATGCGTGTTGGTGTTATTCATTCATTCTTCACCTCCTTCCCCTTCGACAAGAAAAACTTCATTGTGACCAAGTGTGTGTCTGTGTTGTTCACGCTGCATTTGGGAATCACAGCCGGAAAACACCAGTGCGTTTGGTTCTTTCTCTTTTGCTGGTTTCCCCCCGCCACCCAGCCACCCGGCCATCCTCACGTGTTCCCCCTCTCTCCTCATCTCCCCTCGATGGGACCATTCACTTCTCGTGGCACATGGAAAGTGTGCAGAGTTCACTGCCACTGCTGCTGGTGTGGTTACAAAGTACTGTCGCCTCTCTCTCTCTCTCTCTCTCTCTCTCTCTCTCTCCCATAAAAACCTCCCCCCCTCCTCATGTCACCTCCTGTAGTTTTCTGGGTCAGGGCGAAGCATTCCCCAGCATTGCTCCCATAACCACAGAAGCTCTGTCGGCCACTGTCCAGATTCTCTTGTCACTCTTCATGTAATTCAGGGACATATTCTATTCAGGAATTTGCTTTTGAGGGGACTTAATTCTGTCTCTACTAGATATCCAAATCCATATTTTCACTTTAGTTGAACGGCAAAAGACATTTTAGTACTGAAAGAACATCATTAAGGTCAGTCCATTTCTGTCTGCTTGTAATAAAAATGCATTCATACATTTCCTTTAAAGAAGCTTTAACTGCTTTTCAATGCCCTCAGGCTCCAACAAAAATTCTATAAAATAATTTAAAACTCGAACAGAGTTTTTTGTGCCAGAGTTTTAAATGAAGCAACAGTTAACACCTCTCTTTTTTTTAAGTTTTCGCACTGGCTCCTTTTTAATACAAGTAGGCCGCAACCTGATGCTGATGTTGCCAAAATACAACTGTCATTCTACTCTTTAAAGGGACAGTTCACTCCAAAATCAACAATATGTATTTCCCTCTTGCGTGTAGTGCTATTTATCAGTCTAGATCTTTTTGATGTGAGTTGCTGAGTGTTGGAGATATTGGCTGTAGAGATGTCTGCTATCTCTTGAATATAACAGAACTAGATGGCACTCAGCTTGTGGTGCTCAAAGTGCCAAAAAATTCATTTCAAAAACTCAACAGCAGTGTCTCTTTGCAGAAATCATGACCTGGTTACTCAAGATAATCCACAGACCTTGTTGTGAGCAGTTTCATGCAGGAACTATTTTCTACTGAACTACACCTGCCAACTGTATCACTGCGCAGACTTCACAGAGCTAGCTAACGTCACAGCTCTGCTGAAGAGGAAGCCTTCAATGTTTTCATCTCCCACTGTCAGAGCACAAGCCTCTCATCCATGAGTAGATGCACGCTTCCTTCTGCGCATTGATACAGTTGGTGGGTGTAGTTGGTTAGACAGAAAGTAGTTCCGACATGAAACTGCTCACAACAAGGTTTGTGGATCATTTTGAGTAGCTGGATCATGATTTCTGGAAAGAGACACTGCTGTTGAGTTTTTCAAACGCATTTTTTGGCACTTTGAGCACCACAAGCCATCTAGTTCTGTTATATTAGAGAGAAGGCAGACATCTCTACGGCCGATATCTCCAACACTCAGCACCAAAACAGTGCAGATTGATAAATAGCACTACAGGTGTGAGAGGACAATTATGAGTTTTTGATTTTGATTTTTGGGAACTGTCCTTCTAATGTGCCAAAACGTTATGATGAAGCTGCCTTTCCATTTTTTACCTAAACCCTGGAGAAATGTCTCCCTGCAGCGACTGTACATCAATTCTTCAATTCCACTTTTAAGCCCTGATTTGACCCGAGACAAAGTAGTTATTTTACTATTCGTCCTTTTAAGATTAAAATTTAAATGCTTCAATACATTTTTTAATCTCCCATTTTTAATGTCACTAGTTTTTTCACCTTTGCAATGACCCTCATAAAGTTAACTTTATGTTAGGTTCATTGCATTCTGTTGTAGGCCCCAAAATGGGGTGTACAAAAAATGTTTGACAGTTTGAGTCAATAAAGTTACATTGAGTTCATGCCAGATTCCTCTCAAAACCAGTTTTTGGTTTCTGTTGTTGTATGTTCCCTACTCTGCCATGCAGTACAGCACTGGAGCTCTGAGTAACTCTGAGCTCTGTCCCTACTTGTCAGCTGGAGTAAAAGCGCACAGACATGAGGAGTGCCTCAAGCTATCTGTTACATGCCTGTCGTCCCTCTTAACCCGCATTTTGTATGCACTCCACAGCAGGAATTTACTTCCATATTTTTAACTCATTTTGTTTGTTGGATCAAGCATCGTTTATCCCAAACACACTTTTAATCCACTGCTATTGTTTTAGATGCCAGCCTGCATGATGCCATTATGTATGCCCTGCTATGCAATCAGCCCTCTGAGTGTAAATTCAGGTGTGAACCCGCCAAAACATTCAGGTTTTTCTCCCCCGGCAGGGACTGGGAAGGTGCATTTGTATCTCTTCAGTATGTTTTCACATATGTGTGCCGTTTCTTTTGTCTCATGTCTTCCAGGGAGTAAAAGCTGGGAGCACAATGGTCCCTGTCTGGGGCTTGACAATAGCGCTTATGAATGGGAGGGTGAGAGAGGGGGGAGCAATGGAGAGGGACAGAAAGAGGCTACAGGAAGCTCTCTTCACAGCGGACTGTCATTTTTTTTGATGTGTCACGTTTCATAGAGCCCTTTTTGTTTCTCATTTATTTACCCAGTGAAAGAACTCAAGGGGATCACCAGCTGCTTTGTCGCTCCAGCAGGTGTAAAGTGGCAACTGAGTTTTAATTCAGATAAATTGATGCTTAAAGTAGATTATGAATCCTCTCAGGACAAGAGTAGCATCACTTTGCACCATGCAGGAGAAGGGAAACAGCACAGGAGCAGCCTGGTTGGAGAGGAGGGAGGGGTATGATATCACTGTTTATCCCCTCTCCTATTGGGCACTGGGGGAGAAAGTGGGTGAGAGGTTGAGGGGTGTTTGGGGAGGGGAGTGGAGATGTGGGCAAGCGGAGACTTATTCAGGGAGGTGGAAGATGAAGTGGTTTGTTAGTGGGGGTGAAACGAGCAGTTTTAGTGCAGGTTTTCAGTTTGTGTTAGGGGAACGCTGTCGGTGTTTGTTTAGAGGCTATGGATTATTCTCAAGAAGCCTTTCCCTTCTTTCATTCAGTTTTGATATGAACAATAACGTCTCTGGCAGGGGATCAAGGGGGTGGATTAAGGCGGGCCTCCCCCTCACCCTATCTCACCACCACCAGCCCCTCGCTACTGTACGCACCCCGAGTCTTTCTCTCCTCCCCGGTGAATGAAAGAGTGGCACAACATGACTGAGAGTAACCTCGGCGCCTGTTTCTGTGAAGCCAATCGTTATTACTTCCTGGTGTCTCTACACTCCCCCCCACCCCCACCCCCTTGTATACAGCTCAGCCTTTTCTTCTCTTCTTCTCTTCACTGAGCGGTGCCAAGCCCGTGGCCCAGCGTGGTTCAGCCTTTTAACCACACTCTTGGTATTTCGGTTTCAAGTTTTAGAAGTGGAATGATGTTTTTAATTACATTTTCCTCTAGGTTTTGTTGCATTCTTTGTTTAAACTTGATTTTAATATATGAACAGAGTTTGTGTGGTGGATAGTACAGGTGATGTTTAAAGTTAACACTTATTTTACACATCAAAGTGTGTTACAGGTCTTAGGAAGCATTGCTGCATGTGAAAAAAGTTGTATAAAAGCTTTTGTGGCTCCTGAGGGAACTACTCAAAGTCTGAGAAACTGCCTCAAGTGATGTCATTTGAGTCAGCGTCAGTTGGGACTGAAGACCACAAATTTGCAAATGAAAAAATGTAAGGGTGGCGTTAAGAAGACCTGAGCAGTATCAGACCTGTAGCTTTTCATCTCTGCTCGAGGCTACATTAGCGGCTCATAGCACAACACATCAGAACCGACCCAACTGTTGGTGGTTGAGTTGCATTGTGGGTGATTGGGTCACCATGTTTTGACAAGGAATAAGAATGCATCGATTAAAAACAACAAGTCTGGTTCTGCCCATCATTAGTCTGACAAGTCATCCAACCACTCAAAGCGCTCTTTACACTATGAGTCACATTCACCCATTCACACACACATTCACACACTGGTGGCCAAGGCTACCATACAAAGTGCCACTTGCTACTCCGTTTTAAACACTCACACATTGATGGAACAGCCACTGGGAGCAATTTGAGGTTCAGTATCTTGCTCAAGCATATGCAGACTGGAGGAGCCGGGGATCGAACAACTGATATTCTGATAAGCGGACGACCCACTCTACCTCTGAGCCGCAGCCGCTGGAGTGCAATGCAAAATTGTCTTGTTTATTTTCCAGGAGTGCTCCAGTGGGAATATGATTGTATTTTAACACAGCTGTAGCAAGTTTATTTCATGGTCTGGAAAATGATGAAAAATCTGAAATGATGCATTTACAGTTGATTAATAGTAAAATGACATCTCTCATTCATTGATTCATTCATTTCATTCCTCCTGCAACCCCAAATCCAAATATGTTGAGACACTGTGTTTCCAAATCTTTTTTGACACGCACGGTGCAAAGACAAGCCATTTAATGTTCAAACAGATCAACATTGTTGTTTTTTTTGTAAATGTACACTCATTCTGAATTTGATGCGTGCAACATGTTCCAAAAAAAGTTTGGACAGGGGCGACAAAACACCGGCAAAGTTGTGAAATGCTTAACAAAATGTCTGTGGAACATTCCACAGATAAACAGATTAATTGGTAACACATGATAGAATCATGTTTCGGTATCAAGGGGGCATCCTCCAAAGGTTTAATTGTTCACTAGCAAGGATTGTCACTTTGAAAAACTGTGTGGGCAAATAGTCCAACATGTTAAGAACAACATTTCCCAATGTACACCTGCAAAGAATTTAGATATGTCACCATCTACAAATATCATCAAGAGATTCAGAGAATCCGGAGAAATCTCTGTCATTCATGGTCAAGGCTGAAAACTAATATCCAAAGGCCGTGACCTTTGACCTGTCAGCTGGCACTGCATTAAAAACCATGCATTTACAAATGCAAGCTTAGACTCTACCATGCAAAGTGAAAGCCATTTATCAACAACATCCAGAAAAGACACTGACTCCTCTGGGCCCGAGCTCATCTGAGATGGACTGACACAAAGTGGAAAAGTGTGCTGTGGTCTGACGAGTCCACATTTCAAATTGTTTGTGGAAATCCTGGATGTCGTGTCCTCCAGGATAAAGAGGAAAAGGACCATCTAGATTGTTACCAGTGCAGAGTTCTAAAGCCAGCATCTGTGATAGTGTGGAGGTGTGTTAGTGCCCGTGGCATCAGGGGTAACTTGCACATCTGTGAAAGCGCCATGAATGCTGAGAGGTACATCCAGGTTTTGGAGCAACATATGCTGCCATCCAGATGATGTCTTTTTCAGGGACGTCCCTGCTTATTCTAGTAAGAACCACATTCTGCATGTGTCACAACATTGTGGCTTTGCAGTAAAAGAGTGCAGATACTAGACCTGCCTTCAGTCCAGACCTGTCTCCTATTGAAAATGTCTGGTGCATCCTGTACTGCTTAACACTTTAAGTCATATATCAAGCAAGAATGGGAAAGACTTTCACTTTCAGAACTTCAACAATTAATGTCCTCAATTCCCAAACACTTACTGCGTGTGGCTAAAAGAAAAGGTGATGTAACACAGTGGCAAACATGCCCCTGTCCCAACTTTAACATAAAATATCTCGTCTTTGTACTCTATTCAATTAAGTTTAGGTTGGATTTGCAAATCACTGCCTTCTGTTTTTATCCAAGTTTTACACAGCGTCCCAACTTATTTTGAATCAGTGTTGTATTTAAACTGCATTGAACTGCTCCTTCTTGGTATTAGAGAAATCTACTGGTAAATATATTTTTTACTCCCTAAAGTGCTGGAAGTCATTTATCGAGCAAAAAATGTGAAACATTAACTGTTTCCAGCTTCTCAATGTTTGGATTCGCTCCTTTTCTCTGATTTTATCTTTACAATTGTGAAAATTGAAAGTCTTTGTAATTTGGACTGTTGTGTGGAGAAAAGAAGCAATCTGTCATCTTGGGCTGTGTTGTAATGGGCATTCTTCACACTGTTTTTGGACATTTTACAGACTAACAATGAATCAGTTAAAACATTTTTACCCGTACTGCACTTAACACAAGGCATAAACAATCAAGTTTGTTGCACTTGTACATTTTTGCATTTTTCTAAATTGTGGCGCAGATACCGACCAAACTTAGTTTTTATGTTACTTAACGCTCGACAATGTCTATATAACTGCAGTAACCTAATAACAGCTGTGATCTCAGCCTATCTGGTTTATTTGTCTCACTCTAATCCATAGATTTGTTCTTGTGTTTCTGCCACTACCAGTACTGTCTCTACTGTTCACAAGTTCCAAAGTGCTGCAAAAGAGATAAAAGAAAAAATATGATAAAAGCAAAACAAAGACAACAAAGGAATGCAGCAAATCTAGCAGATAAAATAAAATGTCAAGACATAAGTAAAAACAAAACAAAACAAAATTCCATGTTTGAAGTGACTTGAAAGGAAATATCAGCCTGATTCAACCTGCTGCGTGTTTACTGCGGCGCCTTCTCCGAGAGATGCTGCATTTTTAAAATTCCAGCACAATGTTTGTGATGTAAACACAACATATAATTTTCGCCTGTGTCGTTGAGTTTGTTGTGTGTCTTTGTTTTTCTTCTCCCAGCTATGCATTTCCAGGACTGGTTACGGTCACTTCGCTCCAGCGCTGGACTCAAAAGTTCTGAATCAGAGGACTTCTGGAGTCTTCTCCCGTCTCTGCCCCTGTCCTCCTTCTCCCTGTCCTCCCTGTCTCTGTCACCCTCCTCTCTGCTGGGTTTAGGAGCCCTCGCCTCTCTTACCGCCTACTGGCTGGTGACCCGTCCTCGACCCATGCGTCCTCCCTGTGATCTGCAGGCCCAGTCTGTAGCTGTGAATGTGAGTGATTTGTATAAATGGCACAATTTGTCATGGTGTTAAGGTGTGTTAAGGTGTTTGACAGGAGTGTATGTTGTAGGGAGATCCCAGCTGCAGGCGATCAGCTCTCCTTAAAGATGACTCACTGCTGGAGTTTTACTACGACGACACCAGGACGGCCTATGACATGTTCCAGAGAGGCCTGAGGATCGCAGGTGGTGACAAGGGACACATTCACAACTCATTTAATTTATCCCACATTTTACTGTGTAATTATATCAAGGAAGAAGACAACTAACTTTGAAAAAATCAATTTGCTGCTGTTCTTTGAAAACCTCTTAAATTCACACTGTGGCTGTCGTGCTTGAACTTCAGTTTAAGGATTACAGTGTTTCCTGTCAACAGAGACAGGTGCTCTTTACTGTTATGAAATGGACAACATGAATCTCGGCAACCAAAAGTAATTTATTAATGTATAATTCCGCATGAATATGTTAAATTGTTGTATTTAGGTATTTTCCACCAAACATAGAAGGCATCTCTTTTTTCATTCCTTCAGACCTTCCTGATATTTCGGCAGGGTATACAGTATATGACTATATTTGTGGGGGAAAAAGAGCTGCTGGTGATAGATACTTGGGGTGCGGGACAAATCAAAACAGAATAGTATCGCAGTATTTTTGTGTGGCAATATCGTATTGTCACACAGTGCCAAGTATTGATTTTTTTTATCATAAGTTATTAATATGACAAATACAAATTAAACTTTATGTAGCCTACTAGAATAATATGATCGATTGCTTTTTCAGTCCACTAAATACATTTTGCTGCTGCAAAAAATGGCTGAAGTGAGATGCACAGACTGAAATCTTTATCTTATTAGATCAAGCAGACGTTGACAAAGTTTTCCTCTTGGGACATAATTAACAATTTTTTTAAAAAAAAAGGTGATAATGGCAATATATTGCAGTATATATTATCAAAATACGCAGCATATCGCAACATATTTAAAATGGCAGTAATACTGTATCGTGACTTAAAGCTGCAGTAGGTAGAAAGCCTAAAAACGGTTGATTTTTGAGTCTCATCTGAGTTAGGTTTCGTTTGTCTCCGCCCTGAGCCCCTCCTACCAGACGAGCATGCGAGTATTTTATCCTTCCTATCCTCCCCCGCAAGGGAGGGATGGGGTGGGAGAGGGAGAGGCTCTGCTCTCCCTCTCCGCGGAGAGCCCTCGGCTCCGCTCCCACGGCTGATCCTCGTGCCCTCCAGCTGGACCCGGCCCCACCTCACCCTTTCTCTCCCTCCGGGGCTTTTTTTGGGTTGTTTAGCCGTGTAGGCAATTGTAGCCAATGCTGGAATAGCTATTTTACCTGGTACACTGTTTGCCATTGCCCCTTGCTCTCCCCTTCTGCCGGCGGCACGGGAACGTGCATATGCAGTAGAACAGCCAATAGGAACGCAGTGGTCTGAGCTGACCTTTGATAGGTTGATGCACATCGGCAAAATACTGATTCTTTAGAGGCAGAACACAGAGCCATGGTGAGGTGCAGAAACCTATTGTTTGTCTCAGACCACTTGATTTTCATTATGCTTAGAGGATATTATAACATTTTTACTCAGTTATACCAAAACAACGTTGCCTACTGGAGCTTTAAGTATCGCGATAATATTGTATCACGGATTCTCTGGTAATTCCCAACCCAAATAGATACTGGTGTCTAGCCTATATTTCTGTGCTTTTAACATGCAAATAGCCTTCTTAGTCAAATCTTGCTGGCTTTAAATGCTTATGGTCAATAGAATACTGAAACCCAATGACACTTGTTGCCACGGCAGATACTAAAACATCAGTAGGCTAAAAAGAGATGATGTGTTGAATAAAATCATGTGGCTGATAAACAAAAAAAGTAATCTCAAGATGAAGTTACATGTGGCATTACTCAAGCAGTAGCATTTTCTTTTTTTTATTTTAGTCCTGTAAAGCCTGATTTATGGTCCTGCGTTAAATCAACAACGTTGCTACGTCGTAGGGTACATGGCTACGCAGAAGGCTCACCGTAGCCCCTGGCGTAGCCTGACGTGCACCTCCCCAAAAATGTAACTACACGTCGAGGCGACGCAGACCCAGCGCAGACCGAGAGGGCTGTAGACGGTTCCGTATTTCCAGATTGCGCCATCCCTGCCATCTTTAAACATCTTCTGTTGCGATGGAGAAGTTGCAGTATTAAGGCCCATTTATGCTCAACGTTCAATACGGATACGGACGGAGCTGTCTGTCCGTGCTCCGCGTTAATTTCTCTGTGACCGGACAAGCCAGAAGCTAAACAGAGAATCAACTAGAGACGACGATAACCATTCAGGAAAGGAACGCAGCCTCCTACCACTCTGGTGGTGAATTGCACCACGACGAAATGGAGTGACGGAGAAGTTCGAAGGGTTCATGACGGCGTCACGGCAACGACGTAGGTACGTTGTAGGTATGCCACAGGACCATAAATCAGGCTTAATGTTATCCCTGCCACTTGCAGCTCAGCTGCCGGTTCCACTGGTAGAGACTGACCTCTGGTGGTGCATGCTGTGCATTACATGGCCTCAGTACAGCATCTCTGTATCAGTTTATAGAAAGGGGAGCATGTGTATTTTTGATGGCACTGGAAAAAAAAGGATTTCTAAATACCTGCTAAACTGTATTATCTTGATACACCTCAGGTATATTGTTCACACAAGTAATTTTAAATCATGACTGATTACAGAGAACTGAAAAAAAATGTTCCCATAACTTTTACTTCATTTGGATAATTTGTAGATCTTTGATATTTGAAACCATAAATCTGTACAAGCAAAAATACAACATATCACAGACACCACACTAACGTCACTGACGTGACACAACTGTCTCCATAGGAAACGGCGCGTGTCTTGGCTTCAGAAAGCCAGGGCAGCCCTATGAGTGGATCCCCTACACTGAGGTATGACATGTTATCACAGCACCTCCATGTTACACGTTACTTTTTGCTGTTTGTTGACTGAGCATATCTAATCCTTCAGGTGGCTGAGCGGGCACAGGTGCTGGGCTCTGGGCTGTTGGCCAAAGGCTGCCAGCCCAATCCACAACAATTTGTCGGGATATTTGCACAAAACAGACCAGAGGTATGGACTTGTCGCTGTTTTGTAGAGCGGCAATTGTTTGTCCCCTCACTGGTTGGCTGCGAGTTTTAGAATTACTTTGAAAACTTTTAAGACATGGATGTTTCTTGCCTTTAATCAAGATTGTTGATCCGTGAACCTCAGCCCAGCATTTCAAACTTGTATTTCACCTGGGTAGAGCTTAATATATTTTCATACGCACATCTCTGCAAAGGTTTGCTCCTACCCTTAACTCACATCAGGGTCACAGTTCTTCTATGAATTTTGAAAATTAAAATATGATTTGTTTTCTGCCTGTCCTCAAAGCGTGTTTGGCTTTATTCATATTGAGAGCAGAGTGCTGGTGGGGAATGTGGGTCTCCAGGGCAGCTAATATTGGAGCATGTCTGCTCCCAAAATCATTTTTTAATATGTTCGTCAGGCAAGGCCATTTTTGTCACTCCTGTGTAGACTAAAAGTGAAAGATAATTTTCTGCTCCATCAGAGCCCCTAACCTCTCATCACACGTATCTCCACACTGACTGCTGGTTCTTATTCTGACTGTGGTTTTGTTTGTTTTGTAAATATGAAATGCATGGTAATGTAGATCATAATGCATAACTCCCCAATGTTTAGATATCTGACTAAACAAGTACTCAGTCGTGCATGAAGGCTAGGAATGATTCTAACAGTGCTGCTGTGTCTCCCTCTGCTGGTGACAGTGGATAATCTCAGAGCTGGCCTGCTACACGTACTCCATGGCGGTGGTGCCTCTGTATGACACACTGGGACTGGAGGCCATGGTCCACATCCTCAACCTGGGTGAGAAGACCTGCATGTATTAAAACACAAAAACGCTGTTAGTGAGATTTATTATATAAAGAAGTAGTTTGGAACAAAATGTAAACTTTGTCATTGACTTGCCAACCTCCTATATCAAATCTAAGCATATCTTTAGACGACAGTGTACAGAATACATGTATAAATGCATGTATGTATGTGTTTGCATATGTAGGTATGTATGTGTATATGTATGTGTATGCATGTATATATGTACGCATATATGTGTCCGCTTGTATATTTATGTATAAATACTAGGGTTGCAGCAATGCAAAATATGATATAAGAGTTGATGGTTATCATACCGTGTACATTTGCTTATCTACAGTATTAAAAAAAAAAGCAACTGGACAGAGAATCTCTTCTGAGATTTGAGCTATTTTCAAAGGGGAGACTTTTTACACATACTTTCATTAACAGAATTGTTTCAAATTTCAGTTATAGTAATAAAATGTTTATTCAAGCAAAAAAATTACCCTTCCATTTTTATTCCTTTAGGGGTCATTCTGACTGATAATAATATATATTCTGTAATACTGTGATACCCTCAAAGTGCGATATTTTCCGAGATGTTAATCATACTGTGAAGATCTAATACCGTTGCAACCTTAATATATGTATGTATTCGTTTGTGTATATACACGTGTGTTTGTCTATGTGTTATATGTGTGTTTTTATTATATGTTTGTATATCTGTATGTTAGTTTATGTATGTATACCTGTGTGTGTGTGTGTGTGTGTGTGTGTGTGTGTGTGTGTGTTTGTGTTTGTGTATGTATGTCTACATGTATATATGTGTGTGTTTGTTTATGTATGTACAGTATGTGTGTTTGTATTTGTTTGTATATATGTATGTGTTTGTATATGTGTATATATGTCTGTGTTTGTTCATGTATGTATATATGTGTGTGTTTGTATATGTTTGTATATATGTGTGTGTTTGTATATGTGTATATATGTCTGTGTTTGTTCATGTATGTATATATGTGTGTGTTTGTATATGTTTGTATATATGTGTGTGTTTGTATATGTGTGTATATCTGTGTGTGTTTATATACATGTATATATATGTGTGTGTGTTTGTATATGTGTGTATATCTGTGTGTGTTTATATACATGTATATATATGTGTGTGTGTTTGTATATGTGTGTATATCTGTGTGTGTTTATATACATGTATATATATGTGTGTGTGTTTGTATATGTTTGTATATATGTGTGTGTTTCTATATGTATGTATATATGTGTGTGTTTGTATAGTCAGGTCCATAATTGTTTGGACAATGATACAGTTGTCGTCATTTTGGCTCTGTACACCACCACAATGGGTTTTAAATGAAACAATGAATACCTGCTTAAAGTGCAGACTCTCAGCTTTCATTTAAGGCTTTTTTCAAAAGTGTAGTATGAACCGTGAAGGAATGACAACCATTTCTACACAGTCCCCCAACTTTAAGGGCTCATAAGTATTTGGACAAACTAACATAATCATCAATTAAACAGTCAGTTTTAATACTTGGTTGCAAATCCCTTACAGTCAATCACTGCCTGAAGTGTTGGACACATAGGCATCATCAGATGCTGGGTTTCTTCCCTGGTGATGCTCTGCCAGCCCTTTACTGCAGCCGTCTGCACTTCCTGCTTGTGTTTTGGGTGTTTTGCCCTCAGTTTTGGCTTCAGCAAGAGAAACGCATGCTCAGTTGGATTCAGGTCAGATGATATGACTTGGCCATTGCAGAACATTCCACTTCTTTGCCTTAAAAATGTCCTTGGTTGCTTTTGCAGTATGCTTCAGGTCATTGTCCAACTGCACTGTGAAGCGTCGTCCAATGAGTTTTGAAGCATTTGGTTGAATCTGAGCAGATAATGTAGCCCCAAACACTTCAGCTTTCATCCTGCTGCTACACGGTTCATACTACATTTTTGAAAAAAGCCTTAAATGAAAGCTGAGAGTCTGCACTTTAAGCAGGTATTCATTGTTTCATTTAAAACCCATTGTGGTGGTGTACAGAGCCAAAATGATGACAACTGTATCATTGTCCAAATAATTATGGACCTGACTGTATGTTTGTATATATGTGTGTTTGTATATGTTTGTATATATGTGTGTGTTTGTTTATGTATGTATATAGTATGTGTGTGTTTGTTAATGTGTAATATATGTATGTATATGTGCGTGTTTGTTTGTATGTGTGTTTGTATGTACTGTATATAAGTGTGTGTTTGTATATGTACAGTATGTATATATATATATATATATATATATATATATATATATATATGTATTTGTATATATGTACATATTTACATATATATATTAATCCAATGAGGAAGATATACAATCTAAGAAAATACAGGATATAACTAGATACACATGTTGGAAACATCAGTAGAAGTACTCAGACTCTTTCCTTAAGTAAAAGTACTTGTATACATTGTGCATGTAAAACTACTTATTGCAGTTATACATCTTGTTTTTAAAATCCTATTTATGTTGTGTAGAAACATGAGTGTGGGGATAAACAGGGAGGGGAGAAAGGCTCGGATAGATTCAACTCCTTTGGTTTCGAGAGCCAAAAGAGTGTTTTCTATAAGAGGTTAAGTCTAAAAAATGCTGCTAACCTCTGGTATCATCTCTAACAATGTGTTGTGTTTTTTAAGCTTATTGCATATTTTTTAATGTAAAAGTCATGTGTCAGATAGCTGTAGTGGAGTAGATGTTTGGTGTGAACTATTCCTTCACAGTATCAGTTGTTATTACACACTGTTCACACTTTATGTTCACTATCATTTTTCATGCTTCATGTATGCAGTCGGTGTTTATAATGTATGTTGTATTTGAAATTTTGATATTTCTCTGTGCATCAGTTCTTGTCCTCTTGACCTCATCTGTGTGTCGTGGTGTGTTTACAGCGGAGATTTCTCTGGTGATCTGCGACCGGGAGGAGAAGGCAGCAGCTTTGTTGGAGAACAAGGAGAAAGGCGTGACTCCGACGCTGTCCTGCCTGGTTCTCTTTAACGATTTCAGCGATGCATTTGTAGAGAGGGCGAAGAACTGCGAGGTGGAGGTTTTGAAACTGGAAGAGCTCATGGTGAGCAGAAGAGGGGGGGGATTACTAAAACCCTTTAATGCAGACTCATTTAAATGTGTCCCCTTTAATTTAGTCATCAATTGTGATATGTAAATTGATATGAATAACTCCTCCTTGTCCACATCTTAGGACCTGGGAAGGCAGAACCTCAAAGATCCTGTGGTGAGTTTATCGTCTCTCAGCTGCTACATCACCGCATCAAACTGGTTACAGTAAATAGTTAATCCCCCTCTAAATGCTGGGATGACAGTTTTACCGTTGCTCCTGTCCCATAAGATGTCATTAACACTCACTTGTAAACAGGACTTTAATTAAGAGTGGAGGAAGCCTGTTGTCATATTCTCATGTTTTATTGCTGCCTGCTGTAGCCGCCCCAGCCTCAGGATCTGGCCGTGGTTTGCTTCACCAGTGGAACCACAGGTACCGTCTGATTTCATACGTCTCAGCGTAATTATCCTTCACTCACATCATTAGAGAAGTGTCCTTCAGTGCCCACTAACAACCTCTCTTTATGGCACCGCTGCAGTTTCCTCTTGCTGCACAGGGCACAGCAATAATGTCTTGTTTATTTATCCAGGGAAGCCCAAGGGAGCCATGATCACCCACGGCAACATCGCCTCCAACACTTCCTCTGTCATTAAGATCCTGGAGGTCTGTCTACTCTTCCACCTCCTTGTCTAATTGAGAACAGCCTCGCAGCTACGATCACTTCCCATCTGCCTGTGTGTCTGTATCTCAAAACTGTCCCTTTCCCTGCTGTGTCTAATGGTATGATTAATTGGCTGTTTGATTGCCCCTGTCGCTGCGAGGTACTTTAACTAATTGCCCCCGTATAAAGATTGTGCTATCTAACTGCTGTTGAAAAAGCCATACAGCATGTTTGATTGCCTCCGAGGCTTCACCGTATGCCTTCTGCCTGAACTTAATCTCTCCCCTGTGCTTTGCTCACTTTATTTCTTGTTTTCTTTCTCAGGGTTCGTTTGTGATCCGACAAGAGGATGTGTCGATTTCTTACCTGCCGCTTGCCCACATGTTTGAGAGGATGATTCAGGTAGTTTATCTACTTCTCAGACTGTTTTTGTTGTTGCTGTTGGAGTGTGTGCTTGTGTGTAAACCCTAAATTAAGTGTTTCTGTCACAGGTCTCGATGTTCTGCCACGGGGCCAGAGTAGGGTTCTACCAGGGAGACATTTCTCTTCTCATGGACGACATTAAAACGCTCAAACCAACCTTCTTTCCTGTTGTGCCTCGTTTACTCAATCGCATCTATGACAAGGTCAGTAAATACATTCAGGTCTTGTCATTGTCATATCTGAATTAACAATATATATTTTTAAATATATAATATATTTTTAAATAATTTCCCCTCGGGGATCAATAAAGTATTTCTGATTCTGATAATCTCCTTAAAGGGATACTTTGCTGATTTTCAACCAGCTCTGTGTCACCATGGTGTGGGGAGGCTGTGCAGATGAATGGTGTTGAGGTGGCCCCTATGCAAAAATCCACTGATGACATTAAATGAGCTGGATGTAAGAAATCTAAAGCAAATAGTCGTAAAATCATCCTAATATGTCACAGAGACTAAGGAATAATGTTCATATAACATACTGATCTCACCGACAACAATAGTACAGCCAGAATATTCGCATTTAAAAAAAAATTTTACGGTCAGCAAATCATGTTTATGTTTTGAATTTGTGTTTTGGCCTGTTGCGCCACCCACTGCCGTCTACCAGTCACACAGTCAGTAGAGTCTCAGCATCAGTTACAGTTACGACTGAGCTACAGCAGCACGGCAAGCAGCATTAGCAGTGTCCCGGTACATAGCATTAGCAGTCTCCTCAGCTGTATCCCGGCAGCAGTGTTAGCAGCAGAGAAGCCGGACTTGCTCGTACGGCCCACTGGAAAACCGAAGATCAAGCACGCGGCGGCGCGGCCCTGCCACGGCAGCCGCTCGTGGGCAAACAAATCAGTCTCCAGTGTGCCGCTGTCCAGCAGCCTCGAATCTGTAGGGGAGGAGGGGCGGACACGACTCGCGGCAGTATTTTGAATTTGAGTGCAGTAACCGTTTTGGCCACATTCTTACATACAGCGCCTTTAAACATGTCACTTTGCCTTGACCACTGGATTTTGGCCGGTGGACGAGCTGCAGCATGCGGAACGCCTTAACACCATTCATCTGCATCATCTTCTCTCTCCACACCGTGGTGACACAGACCTGGCTGAAAATCCACAAAGTATCCCTTTAATTAGGAAAAATGGGGATTTTCATTATTATTATTTGTGTTATATTTTATTTATTTGCATTTTAAGAAATTTTATGACATAGTAATACCATTAAAAATCATTAAAAACTAGAGCACTTGGAGAGCGCAGAGCCCCACCAAGCAGCTGGGATTTCCTGCCATTTTATTATTTTATCCACTTCGCTTCAACCGATCATCTGTTCCTTGTCCCATTATCAACCTTTCCTGAAAATTTCATCAAAATCCGTACAGAACTTTTGGAGTTATTTTGCAGACAAACAAACAGACAGACAAACAGACCAACACCGGCGAAAACATAACCTCCTTGATGGGGTTAAAAAGAACGGGAAAGTAAAATAATAACGAAAACCCCCCACAAATTTACAATTTTATCACGTCAATCCAGAAAAATAAGAACAGACTTATTTTCATGAAAACTTCTCTCAGAATTCGGAGATAATAATCTTGTCATTTCAGAGCCAAGGCAATTTTTTTTCTCAAGTAAATGCATCACACTTCCATGACCATACTTAGCTAGCACTTAACTATAATTCTTTGTTGGCTGTATTTTAAACCTCGTTTCTGTTTTTGTCCATTTTCAATGATTTCAATAAAGATCCTGGGATCTGTGACCTCTCCGTTGCGACGGGCTTTGCTTCACTACGCTGTGAGGAGAAAGCAGGCGGAGCTCAGCAGCGGAGTTGTACGTAACAACAGTCTGTGGGACAAACTGGTGTTCAACAGGATTCAGGTCAGTTGCTCCTGGATTGTTATTTCCCGGGTTATTAACAGTTCCATCTCTAAAGGTTTCCAGTAAAGACCTACAGTACAGGAACAGTACTGTTGGTCCAGGACTCCACAGTTGTCACTATTTATATTTCTTAGTACTTCACACAGTGGTACATGTAGACCAGAAGCCCTAGTCAACAAATTTCTATCCAAACTTTACAAGACAAACATAACTATTCCAGCAATCAATGCCAAAAACACCCAGAGCATATTGGTCCTGGAGGAGTGTATTGGAGAAGCACGCACTGAAAGATTTTGGCTCGGTATGGTCAATGCAGATGGGAAAATATGGTCTAGGTTGAAAATGCTGTTGAAATGGAATTTTGCTTGCACACACAATTTGATTGGATTTGAACTGTTTTGCATTAATAATTCATGACTTGTGTTTCAGGCCAGTTTAGGAGGTAATCTGCGGTTCGCCCTGACTGCTTCAGCACCCATCTCCCCCACAGTGCTGTCCTTCCTTAGAGCCACTCTGGGCTGTCTGATCTTTGAGGGTTACGGCCAGACAGAGTGCACAGCAGGCTGCACTTTCTCCATGCCTGGAGACTGGAGTGCAGGTAAGACAAAATTTGATGCTTCACTTTATTTCCTCTAAGTTGCTTGTGCTGTTGTGCCTGTGCTGGTTAATCCTGGATGTGTCTTTGTCAGGTCATGTAGGTGCTCCCCTGCCCTGTGCCAAGGTGAAGCTGGTAGACATCCCCGATATGAACTACTACGCTAAGAACGGCGATGGAGAGGTAAGATACTCTTAAAGGGGAAGTTTGTGTCAAAGCGAAATTGTTCTAGTGCTACAGCCGGCAGCAGAGTAACAGGCTGTAATGTAACCACTCCGGGCATGAACAAACGGTCTTTCATGTCCGCTAAAGGACTTGTCTTTGCCACTGAGAGGATCCAAGATCATTTTTTGTTTAACCAGACACAGCCCCGAAAACGCCATCACCAATCCCACCAGACTCCACTTAAACATCATCATAAAAACAAACTCACAAAACTGTCTTGGTTTATCTTTCCACTGTTCCAACAACCACCAACTCTGGTTTGTTTAAAGTACACGTTAATTCAACCCTTTAGATGTGAAACTATTCTGGCTCTTTACACACGAAAATTACTGTTTATTTAAATGGAGTCTGGTGGGGTTGGTGTTAATGATTTCGGGCTGTGTCTGGTAAAACACAAAGGAGCTTAATCTTTCACAAAACGGTCCATCTCTGTAGGGATCCTTCCCATATTGTCAGCACTTAGAATAACAATCGGAGCCTGTCAAAGGCAAAAATAGGCACCTGTAGTGGACATACAGAGTGGTCTCGCTCAATATTATTATTATTATTATTATTATCATTATTATTATACTACAGTCTGGTGCCTGCTGACACATCTCATTGCTTTGTCCTGTTAGATCTGCATTAGTGGCCCCAGTGTGTTCAAAGGCTACCTGAAGGACCCAGAGAGGACGGCCGAAGCCTTGGACAGTGACGGCTGGCTGCACAGCGGGGACGTGGGCCAGTGGCTTCCAGTAAGATTTGGACACCATAATCAGTCTACAGATGACAAACATCATCTTTCAATATCCTGTAAGTGAGCAAATGTTTCCTCTGGCAGAATGGGACGCTACGCATCATTGACAGGAAGAAGCACATCTTCAAATTGTCCCAGGGCGAGTACATCGCTCCAGAGAAGATAGAAAATGTCTACATGCGTTGTGTTCCCGTGCTACAGGTGTTTGTGCACGGAGATAGTTTACAGGTACAACGTGATTCATGTTCAGCTGATATAGAATGTAAACATTTGCTGTGGTTTGAGTTAAATTTGATTTTCTCTTGTGTTTGATGTCACCAGTCTTATCTCATAGGCATAGTCGTGCCTGACCCCGAGGTGTTTGTTGACTGGGCAAAAGAGCGAGGATTCGTGGGATCCTATGAAGAGCTGTGCCAGAATCCGGTATGTAATCTAACACCCAATTTCATTAAGTAACTGTACAAGTACACTTAAAATTGACACTTATTTATCTTCCAACAGGATTTAAAGAGTGCAGTATTAGAGGACATGAGAGCTGTGGGGAAGGAGGCAGGTCTGAAGTCCTTTGAACAAGTGAGGAGCCTCTGCTGAAACTGGTTGTTAGAATTTGCGGGCTACAAACCTCCCATCACCGACTTACTGTTTTGTGTTCTTCTCTCCCTTCAGGTGAAGGACCTTTACTTGCATTCAGAGACGTTCAGCATCGCCAACGGCCTCCTCACCCCCACATTGAAAAGTAGACGTGCCGACATCCGGAGAGTCTTTCAGGAACAAATATCAAACATGTACAGCAAGACGGCCATTTGAACGACAGTAATTCACACACAACAGATGGAATTTAAATCCTATACGTCCAGCAGTGCCTTATTTTAAAATATACAATGTATATATTTTGGAATACTGGTATTTTGCGTCAAAGAAGTTTGAATTCACGTCCAGCTCTTGCACATTTGTGTAATGTATTAACTCCACGTGAAAAATAACAGAATGGGACCAAACTTCTTTTTTAAAAATTCCAATCCCACTGTTACGTTTCACTAAATTAGAGTTGTGATTCACTGGGAGATTTTACTGATAAATTATTGTCTTGATGTAGCGATGAAAATCACAAAGTTATTAAGGAGCAACCTGCAGAGACATTTAGTTAGGCATTAAATTCACACTGCTCTGTTCTCGTCCCATGCAAGGATTATTAAAAGGGACATTGTTACGATGTTGCTCGTAGGACTTGCATTAACTGTAGGTTTGTATTTTTATGGTTGGGCCCTTGTATCACCATGACATAAGCTTCTTGGTATCATCTTTGATCGTAGCTCGATGCTCGCGTATTTCTCTAATTGGTTCTGAGAGATTTCATAATCCAGTGTGAGCATGTAATCCTTCAGCAGACGTTAACTGTTACTATTCATATTAATGAGGATCTCAATCAGAAATGATTTGTACAAATAAAAAGGGGGCTGAACTGTACATACTGCTTATATTGAGATTTTTTGACAGGACACTACTGACTAATTGCAGTTAAATAAAATCGAACAGAAATAAATATTAGCAACTGATGACTCTTTGTGTGATTTAAATTCTGCGACAACTCCTGCACTCGCTCTGAGAAATATGCAGCGGATATCCAAACTGAAATCCATCAAGGACACCGTGGTCGCTTGTCACACAGTTAATTTATTTCATGATTGACTATACATCGAGATGATGGCTGAAAACATTGTCATTTAACAGATTGTAATGTTAATACATTTCAAAAACCTAAATTAAAACCCTCTCTAATGTGTTAAAAAAATTCTATCACTTAAACTCGTTATTTAGAAAAACCTTCATTAACACAGACGTGTAACTCCAACACAAAGACAATCAACTAAGCATTTGTTTCAATAATCTTAAAATATGTCAAAGAATAAATAGTCAACTTCTTGGTATGACAGTTTTAAAAATGACACGGGAGCAACCAATGTGTGCACGTCACTATGTAGTCCCATTAATCAGAGTGTGTTTATCATACTGAGGCCGTACCTGATGACGGTGGAAACAAAGGAGTGCAATGACGGTATGATTTGGTCCGAAATCAAGAAAAGCCAGAAAAAAGTTAGCTTCCAACCCTGGTATAGAGAGTACAGAGACAGGACTTTGTCTATAGTGCCAACAATGTGTGAGGTTCTTTGCTAACAAACTGAACCACCAACAAAACAACAAAGGATGGATGCTGTGCATAAAAGGAAAAGGTGTGTCATGATCAATATTTACCACTAGAGGGAGCACCAGCCTTTGTTTTGGACAGTGATTGGACTTCCACTTGTTCTCTTCCCAGCCCAAGTGGTCGACCTTTCACTACCGCTGCACAGGCACAATGTCACTTCACTCAAGTTAGTTCTCATGTTACATCCACAGTGAAGACAATGTAGGCACATTATGCACAGGTGATGTCATCAGTATCACCCTGTAAACCTCGATTAAAAAAAGCCCTCACACACAACATGGCACTGAGCTAAACTTAGAGATAACCAGCAAAGGCCAGAATACAGAAATACATTTTCTTGCCGGTAACCTACAGTCCATTACATAACATTCAGTCTGTAGTGTTGTTCTTTTCAAACTTGGGTAATAAAAACGTTTTCACAGATTGTTGGTAACGTTGCAGATGTGACTAATAAAAACATTTCCTTGCTCATTTCCTGCTTTAGAAACAAATGCTTATAGACATCTCTGAAACCAAGAAGTGTAACCTGTTAATTAGCTCTGACGGGAATGGTTTGATTCCTTTACTAAAAAAAAAACCAACATATTGGCTTATAATGTTGCACTTGGCTGATGGCTTAGTTAATGTGGCATTTCAGCTGCTTTGAGTTGAGTCTCTGCAGAGAGAATGAAACATGGGAGTGTAGTGCAAGAGGAACAGGGGGTGATGAGGCCACAAGGAAACAATCTGATAATCAGGTTAAGGCCATTGCTGTCCGTTTGAACTGAGCGAAGGAGCCTGAAAAGAGTGCAATCCATTCAGAGAGGCATGAAAGGAGCCCTTCCCGATTTTTCGGCTTTCCTCCCTCAGTCGTCGGCGACAATGGACAGAGCACGCAACTCGCTGAGCTTGGCCTCGGTCTCCCTCTCCCTCTGCGCATCAGTCAGCCCTGCCTGGTCGATCTGGTCTGTTAACTCGCTGAAGATCTTGTACATTTCGGTGAAATAGACAACCTGGAGGGGCAGGTGGGAAAAAGAAAAAGATTTAGTCTGAGATGACAGGAAAAATAGTCCTGTCTGTCCTCTGATAGAGACTCAACAGGGTCAATCCATCCACAGACCTTTCTTAGATGCCTCTCAGGAAGAAGTCCCAACAAATTCATATCCAAACTCTGCTCTGCTCCACTTGCACAATCTAACCTTGCTTTTACTTACACTAGTCTGAAGCTGCTGGTCTCATACCTCTTCAACCTCGCTAATGAGAAGTGATTCGAGAGGAGAAGAGGGAGCCCACAGATATCAAACAACTCCGACAAAGCCCCAAAAACCCAGCACTTCAGTGGGTAGTGACCCTGCTTTTCTCTTCCAATCTGAACAAGAGATAGAGAGTGTTCACTGAAAGCTTTCTTGACACTTCCCACCCCTGCTTCTTCCCCTTAGTTCATGAGTCAGGCTCCCTAGAGAGTTGCTTTGATGATTAATAGACTTTAATCACATTACAAGACTCCAGAAGAGTAGGCAGAGAATGAAAGTACTGGGAAATACAACCCCTTGAAACCCACACACACATCTCAATATTTATTCATGCAACGATGCATGCGATACTATGCTCTTAAGGGGGCATCGTTGGCTTCTCTGAAATTGCACGTGTGTCCTATTGTAGGCCGAAACACCAAGACCAACCAAGAAACCAGTGGGAGAAATGCTTACTGATTTGCTATGCGACATGATAGAAGAAGAGCTGGGTCAAGCTGAAAATAAACTGAGAATCATCCATCTTATATAAAAATAACTTGTGTCACACTCTTGTCGAGAGCAGATTTGACACTGTCAGACAAAAGGAAAAAAGTCAACTAACTAAACCACCTGGTACAAGCCTTTTTAAGTGCTCAGTCTGAGAGACCTCTGTGTGTTTATACCAATATTTGCCACCTAAACCACATGAGTGGGCCATAAGTATTGGGTTACTGCTGTTTGTGGGGGTAAAGCGGATATTTTTTTTTTTTCCAAAATGGCTTGTTGAAAGGGCCATCGGAAATGTCCATATGACCAGTGATGATAATGTATACCAGATCAGTGTCTGAGTGCCCTCTGTAGCAAAGACACTCTACTATTACAATTAGTCTAGTCACCACGAGGAGTAAACGCAGCCTCGCACAACTGTGACCACCTACGGTACAAAAAGGAGTCTCTGGGTAAAGCACAGTTTTAAATTACATGACTTCTGTCTGGGCATTTTAACATACCATAGTTTGAGCTACTTAATATTTATACAGAGAAGTTACACTTTGACCTCGTAGCCTACAAAATAATGAATAATTTATGTTGCATCCTATCCAGTAAGACCTTAAACACTGTGTGACCACTGTTTCAGAAAACAAAGACAGTCAATGGAGAAAAGGACAAAGAAAGAAATCTTTGGTGTTTTTTTTTGTTTTTGTTTAAATGAACACATGCAGCAGAGAATGCAAAACTGAAAAAATCAAGACAATGTCTCAATTCATCAACATCTGTACAGGTGGACAGGTCAGGCCAAGTGTCCCGCTGACAGTTGCTGGACAGGACTTGTGTTAGTGAAGCTGATGGCTCACAACAAAGGCAGCCTTTGTGCCTTTTCCTGCAGCCGCTGGGAGCTGAGCAGCAACAGCGGCTGGGAGAAAAGGGAGTGGAGGATGAAACCAAGCACATGCAGCAAGGCTGGGGATGAGGTCCACTGGTACACTGGCCACCCACGTGTGGCTGCGTGTGTGTAAACATGTGTAAATGCTCATTCATGTGCTTGAGCTACATGAATAAAGATAATGTAGACAGAATAAAATAGTACTAGTGTGACTGATTAGAGCTCCTGCACCGTGCAAACCCAGGTAACAAGGTAAAAGACCTGAGCTCAGATTTGAGGATATATTAGATTTTGTTTGTTGATAGTTGATTGCTCAGTTTGCTAATTTTAAGTTCAAAGTACATCATGGAACTCAATAATTGTCATTAGGTCTACAATAATCTAGTTTACTAATTAGGAGTGTGCCAGTGACTGTCCCAAAGAGGAAATGAGAGGGCCAGGCAGGTCTGGGGTAGGGGGAGGGGGACACGATGGCGCTAACGTGAGACGCCCAGCTGCTTTAAGAGAAGCTTCAGGTTAGAGGATGAGTTGCAGGGCTGCAGTGGAGCCAGACAGATGAGGCCTTCCTGGGCTAAACACAGTAGTGTGGGCTGTCACTGGGGGTTAATCACATTAGGACAGCGTGGAGGGAGACAGACTGCCAGGATTATACACTCCCTTCTATCAGACACTTTATCCACTGTTTAACCAATGCTCAGAGGGTGTAACAGCACAATGTGGGGTGGGTGTGTGCGTGCATGCGTGAGCGCCTCATTGTGTGTGCATCTCTGGGGGGGAGATCACTAACCTGCGCCCGGATGAGAGCCTCAAAGCTGGGCTGGAAGTAGTCAATGCGGCTGTGGTAGAACTTGGGCATCTCGTCCAGCAGCTGCTTGTTCTTGGCCTCAAAGTCCTCCCTGACCGGTCGCAGCTCGTCTCTGGCCTGGGGTGTGGAGGAGAGAGAGGAAACAAAAGAAAGGGTCACCGTCGGTCACTATTACTTCCTCTTATTTCACCATGTGAGCTCATGTTGTAATTTACACATCATTTTACACATTCTTCCACAAAAACTGTTGCAAAGAGTTTCAGGATACGAGAAAAAAAAAACAAATTCCTGCAAATAGAAACAAGTTAGTTTCAAGTATTTTAGCACTGGAGCCATCTTTAGTGTCCTTCTTATTGTTCAGAAAGATATTTGCCTAATTCCCACGGAGAAGCAGTGCAAAAAAAAAAAAAAAAAAGAAAAGAAAAAAAAAAGGCTGTAATCACGACCACAGTGAGGAGGAGTGGGTTATGTGGGCAGACTTGGCTGTGAGTGGACTCCAGCACCACTGATCTGTGTGTGAATGTATTAGTGGGTAGACTACTGTAGGCATGGAGTTATGGAATGCACAATGAATATGTGTGAGAGGGTGAGAATTTTTATTAAGGGGAAGGGGGGAGCTGCTATATTAAAATTACAACATATTGTTTATCTGCTGCATTAAGGTACGCTCTCCTCACGTTAGTTTTCTTTACACACGCCAGTTGAAATGGCATACGTGTTTTGTCAGGATCATTTCTTTAAGTGCACAGGGATTCAAAGGGCAGGGATGTAGGGGCCTCTTCAAGGCTTTGTTCCCCTGACAGTGCTTTTCTCAATGTGTGTGGGTGGCTCGCCATGTGAGGATGTGTTAGAGGCAATAGCATAGGCAACACTGCAGCGCTATCTGTGAATGTGTGCGCTTCTGTAGTGGCCTCATGGTGTGTATGTGTGTGTCTACAATTCTCAATTACGTGCCTGTAGATGTGCAGCAGTGCCTTTTTGAAAAGGCACTACTTGAGAGCCTGGTAGCTTGCGTGGGTGAAGGAGCGCACATGTACAGTATGCATGTGCTCAACTATTTTTGTTCATATCCAGTCAGCATTTGTGTCTTTTTCCACTTATTGCGCCCTATTCACAATATGTGCAGCATGTAAGAGCAGGTGAACTCTGCCCCTCTGCAGATAGAGGGAGCACTGGAGTGGACCGACACGTGCGCCGATACAAGCTTTAAACTCACAGTACCTGGTGTAGTTTGACCATAACAGGCCCGGTTTTTTCTTTCTCTTCATACTTCTCCACCTTGGATTGCAACCGTTTGTAGTCCTGCAGTGCCTGTTCCCGGCGCTTCACTGCCATGTTAAGGCTGGGGAAGACACCACCGTACCTGCAACAAACCAACACACAGACAACCTTAGACATCTCTGACACAGACAATAGGGCACTGAACAAAACGCACACACAAAAGTGCACACATGCCAGCGAGCAAAAAATACCCAGACACTCAGTACTGTACTGCACAGAATACTCAAAAGAAAAAACCTATCACAGAATTTTCAGGGCGAATCAGAAGTTACTGAAATCATTAAAACGGCTTTTCTTGCTCTGTGAAATTTGTAGACAAGCATTCTGCATGGCATCCTATCTTAATAAAAGTCATTATGAATTAATAAATCCCTCTCCTCAACATCTTATTGTAGAGGTACTCTCAAACCCCAGAGGACAGCTCTGCATTAAGCTTCCTCTAATCTATTATCTAATTACTGTAGTTCAAAATGGCATGAAACAATTCATTTTGTGACAATTATCATATTCCAAATGAAAATATATTCTTGCAACGAGAATCCTAGTCTTCAGCACTAAAAATAGGAAAACACTCATCTGTAACTTAGCAACAGGAGTCTGAGCTTCATCCTGGGACTTGTTGCACTGGTTTTGTGGCTGCTTTTAATGGGAAGCAGGAATACTGTTTATAGTAAATATTCAACCCAATAATATTTAGTAAAAAACAATATAATTAACATACCCGGATGCCGCTTAACATCTAAAACTACAAGACAAAAATATCTTCTATGTATGCGCCAATGTAAGGGCCCAACATTATTTGTTTTTGACTGAGGTAGACATGGAATATACAACAAATATGTGTGTGAATGTGATAAGGAAATATTACAGCAGTATGAGCTGTTATTAAAATCTGTGCAGTCATTAACAAATAAATTTACAAACATTTAGAAACATTTTTATTTTAAAAGCAGGCCACAACAATATTTACACAGGTGTCTCCTACATGTGAGTCAGTAATAAAAACACTTGTAATGAAGAGTGATATAGCTTTTTTGAATGACTCATGTCATCTGTGTAGGCACACTACTACAATACTTTATTACGTGCGCCTCTGCCCATAGCGTTATTAGCCACAAAATGTGTGGGCTTCATGATTTACGTTCCTCTCCATGCCAACCCTTGCCCTGCTCTGCGGGAATCACTGAGAACCTGTAGATTGATTGTGAAACCATAGACTGTGTCTGTGTCTGCCTGTGCACCTTACCAGAGGGTAAAGGGGGGGGGGGGGTAGAAAGTGACGCGCACTGAGGCTCAGTCTCAGACAAGAAGGGATTGTTTTCTACAGGAAGTTAAGCAAGGAGTGGTCTTGTAGCGTTTGAGTGACATCACGGAGCTCAGCTCGGCCCAGCCCCGCGGCCCACGCTCTACCGCTATTTATAAAATACCACTTTGGCCCAGTTTATGGCAGGGGTGGATGCCGATCCTCAAGTCTACTATCTGCTCCAGTGTACACATACTTGAAGTGCCAAGGGATTATGTAACTGCCCTCTAGGCATGACTGCTCTCCAACACTATTGGCGGATGACAACGCGGCAGCAAACCAGCTTTCAGATGACACAAAGGCTGATGGCATTCTTAGCAGCGCACTTCACCTGACAGCACGGTGCAATTTCCTCATGACACATCATGATGGTGTGATGTTTGTACTCTAAAGTGGGACAACACTGCCAGCTAGTACTATGTTTCAGCACACTGAGAGACTTAAGGGCCACTGCTCTCTTGGCGCTGAAGGAGGCGGAAGAGCTAGACACAAAGCCAATTGCTTGTTAACCCATTCTTATCCTTTCTGTGCTAGATGCTGATCTCTCACTGTTACACTCAGGGCTCTCTGTGTCCAGACGTTATAATGACTCAGCTGTGTCAAAGGCTCCCACGCGAGAATATGCAGTAGTGGCCCTGGCTGAAGGTGACTTTGTAATGAGAGCTACTGGACTTTTCCCTCGATGTCCTGGCCTTGGCTTGACAACTACCGGTCAGCGGGCTAGGTCTGCATTTGTGGTCAGCCTGGTCTGAATGAGGTCTCATGCTGGCTGAGGGCTGCGCGGGGGCCAAGGGCACACCACTGTCCATGTGACAGGTCAGGGTGTGGTGAACAGACTGGATGGAAATAGCATCTGGACCAGAGAGTGTGTTTATGAATAGCTGCCAATCCACAGACAGGCCAGTCTGACCCGTCGGCCAAGCCCAAGTCTGGTCTAGACACCCTCAGTCTAGGAGGCTGGCTGTCCCTTTTGACTATCACCATCACATAACTCACAACTGCGAAAAAACACTTAGCAAACCACTAAAAATATGGCAAAGGGAATTGTTTATGTGCAAATTACCACTTCCAAAGTGTCATGGTCTCAGATGAAGACCGAATAGTGTCAGACAAGTATACGTCACGAGGACAGTTTTGTTAAAATATTCTCACTGTAAAAGTAAAATAACTTCCACCTGTTGTATAAACCGTTTAACAACAGTGGACCATGGGAACTCATGTGCGTGTATGACGTACATGCCAGCAGAACCTCTTTTGTCTCTTTTGCAGGAGAGTTTGAGCTGCCACGACTTGCCTTGTGCTTTGTTGATCAAAACTCAACAACAACTCAGCTGCCTGGATACTTGATACACCAGATAAGATGGAAAAAAAGATAGATGACCTCATAGCAAACATCCTGGGTAGAAAAAAAAAACGGAACTTCGATTGCGAGATCAAATTCAATACCTGCCCCCCAAAAAATTGCATCAGCCCCACAGCTAAGGCCAAATAGTCCCATTGGTTTCAGGCCTTACAACGTGCTACAGGCAGAGTCTTCCTCTAAGTGAGAGGGGTTAGTGTGGCCTGTCCAGTCGTGGCTCAACTCAGGGCAGAGGTCTCAAAACAGGCTTGACTTCTGTCTCACCCAAAAGAGCAGCGGAGCAGAAAGGGCTAGGTTAGGAGGCCTAGATAACACAAATGCCTCAATGCCCACGCACTCCCCTCCCCTCACATAAACACGGTGATGTCATTCAGTGACCCCGCTGAGTGGACAAAATTCACGTCTAGGCCTGAGAGAGAAAGAGACACGAGGGGGGGGGCTGCTTTTTTTTTTTTTTTTTTTTTTTACTTGTTTACTGTACATTTTATCACACCAAGTATTAAGGATGCCAAATTTTTAAATAGTAATAATACATGAACACAAGCATGTACCTAACAAACACACATACATATGCTTACATACACACACATACACACAACCCATTCAAGGTCTTCCATTAACATTAACGTTCTCCTTTTCAACTCTTCTCTAATTCTCTTTAAGATGACACAAGATCACCAACAGAGTATTTTTTGAGACTAAGTAAACAATGACAAATATTCATTAGTGATGGACTAATGGAATCTTAATGGAAGCTTTAAAGTATAGTAGCTTTTGTGTCTCCATTTTCTATAGAAGACACTTTGATAAACTAATAGTGCTGTGTTTTCGGGGGGGGGGGGGGAGTTAATAAAGACGCCAGTTTAGTTTGGCTTCAAAACTCATTTATGTACTTACTTCCTCTGCTCTATTTCAGATTCATGTAAATGCTTAACTTTATGGTCTAAAATACCATATTTGTGAGACAGCACCGCCTCCAAAATCTGGGTTGGTGTTTGTGTATGTGTGTGTGTGCATGTTTGTGTGAGAGTGTGCACTGTCCTGAGACAGTTCTCCTCCTCAACCAATCCACGGCTCTGGGCCCAGGAAGCTGGGCCCTTTGCCATATTCTGAGCCTGCCCACACGTCCGCCTGCCGCCCACCAGGAAGAGGAAATTAGAACCATTCCATCCTGTCATTGCTCCGCCACCAGAGCACACGAGGAAGAAGGGGCTTAACACACACACACACACACACACATACACACACAGACACTAACGCAACCTATTCATGTTTTACAGAGGAATCTCTTAACAATGGTTATTTAAAAAATTGAACTAACAAGCTTCTGGGGTTCAACATAAATTTGTAGTAGAAACATATGCACACGCTGAGCAAAATCTCCTGGGAGGAGCCAAGAGGAGGAAGCACAACCTTAACAAGCGCTCCGGAAGAAGGGTGGGATAGTCCAACCACTCCCTTTAGTACCTCTGCTTTGCATGTGCGTGTGTACATTGTGTGTGTGTGTGTGTGTGTGTGTGTGTGTGTGTGTGTGTGTGTGTGTGTGTGTGTGTGTGCTTGAAAAAGTGAGGCTTTAGGAATGGAATAGCACTCACCGCCTGCTCAAATGGGGGCGAGTATTAGGAATGAGAACCAAATAAACTTTCTTCCAGACGCACAACCACCACAGCAGCACCGCTCACTCCCTAGTTCATTTTTACAGTCTGCATTACTACACTTCAGGCCTTCCAGTGGTCGAGCACCACCAGTGTAAAGAGCAGAGCTGGGTCAAATAAAAAAATGTTACAAGGCACTGGACTTAATCTGCTCCGTGTGTCGTATGGCTTTACCACATCAGGAACATTAAGCCACAAAAACTGAACTAAATTGCCTTTACAGTACTTTCCTGTGATTTTTTAATGCATCTATATTCCCTGTATGGCCCTTTGTGGGGAAAAACCCAGCACTCGTGCTCCAAACAAATGGCAACAGCTCTTTGACCCTGGTCTGGTATAGAGAGACATTTAAAGCCAACCTCTTAAAAAACAGCAGTAACAATAAAGTATTGAGATATCCAGATGGACACTTACTTTTTCAGAGGGTCAATAACGGTCTTCTGGATCTGGTTGACCTGTAATAAACAGAAAAATTGTTAACATAAGCAATAAGCACCTCTATACCAAGGGAAGAGACATGAGACAAACTGTTATTCATTGTCAAATTGAGTTACATCAAAATTAAAGTCGGAGCAAAATAGCATCTAAATCTCTCACTCATTAGCTGCAAAGTAATGCCACTGCACAAACATCAACAATTGCGTATAATTCAAACAGAGCACTCAAGAAAAAAGGGAGGGGGGGCTTGCAAAGAAACTTTCGTGACGTTGACTCTTTTATTGTACACAAGCCCCGAGGAGAAACCCCTGAATATTCATTGAGCTTGCGATACAAAAGGATGGAACTGTCAGGGGACGGACATGAAAGCAAAGCCCAACTGATTTCAAATCCTGTGGAGGGTGGGCTGCCTTACAAGATGAAAGTTCTTTGCAAACAAACATTTTAACAATAACAGTTTATATTTTCCTGCATTCTGCTTCTGGTTGCCAGAACCGACAGGGGAGGGAAGGAGGGGAAGGGGGGTGTTAAATGGAAGTAAACGAACATCTCATCTTGAGGCCTCCAGCCCCGGCACCAAGTCTCATCGACAGAAGTTGGCGCACAATTAATAAAGTTTCCAGCGTCATTTACAATGCAGATTCAATATGACTACTGGATCTTCGAGCATGACAGACTGCTAAGTTAACCAGGCAATTGAGTCAAGTGAAGAGTAAATACTACGAAGAGTAATGGAGGATTTAGAGCAGTGAGATGTGAAGTGACAGCTGCATGAGAACGGTGAGCAGCAGCTCAACTAATCATATGTTCACTCACTATTGGAAGGACAGTCAATCACACAACAACAAGGAAGCGAGATCGCAGCTGTGCTCTGTAAAAATGCCCTGACCATCTATGAGAACATACAGCAACACTCACTGCTTCACACAGGCAGATTTCCAAGTACAAAATGGTTGATTGTGGTTTGAGGGAAAACAGAGAACCAATAACAAATAAGTACATGGGAATTCACATTTTCTTTGTTTTACATATTCACACCATCCCCCCCTCCCTGACTTGAGCTGCGCCGCTGCTTCTAAGGTGAGAGCATGCAGCGAGGAGGGAGAACAACAGCGGCAGATTTGCTTAAGCATGCTGGTGCCCTCTACCCTCTGCCCCTTCCCACAGAGAGGGGGGGCAGAGCTATTCCTTGGAGGCCCCGCAGAGCCTGAGGCCGGCGCTCAAGCAGTAGTCTCCATCAGTGAGTCACGGGGCAGAGGCCATCCCGGCACACAGGCCTCCCAAAAATACACACAGATCGCAGAGGAAATCAATATCCCTCCAAACGGAGCATCCTCTACTGCGCTGCCGCCATCTACACTGGGGCTCAGCTTCGGCAGCAGTGTGCCGGCGGGGCTGTGCGCCCTCCTCAGCCCCAGAAATAAACACACAGACCTGGGCCACTGCTGCCTTCATTATCGCTGCACGTTTTATCTGCTGGCTCTCTCACTTGCGGGCCCTGCGGCAGAACATCTCGTCTCAACGCGGAGAAGAGCAAAGGGTGGATGCTTTTGTGTCTGTTTTGCAGGAGCAATAGGGTTTGCTGTTGGTGCCGTCAGAATCAACAGTCAGCTTGAAGGGAGAAGCTCGAGTAGTGTTCCAGTGAGCTGTGCTGGATTTTAAACACCTAGCAAACCTGGGGTGATATTCCACATAGCAGGCTGACCAAAAAGTGCTCACAATCACTATTTTGCCTTCAGCTCACTTTCAGCCACACAGCCCTGCCCAAACCTGAAACTGAACATTGTGTTAAGGCAAGGATTTTTATTTAGTAAGACTGAAAGAAGTGCAGAGAAAATCAGGTGTGACCTAGCTGTCAAAATCCACTCTGGATGAAAGTGTGTTAAAAAAACACACAACCACGTCAATACAGTTGGTGACTGTTGTCCTCCACAAGTGAAAAACTGTGCTGGGATCAAAGTGCCTGGCTGAATCAATGTCAAACACGTCCCAGTCAAACAGGAAAACTACACACTATGGAGCCAGAGAATGGAATCACAAGTATACTGTATGAAGAACAGTTGCTCCTAGAAACTGCTTACAGTGTGATAGTACAAGATCACATCTGAATGAGGGATGACTGAGAGACTTGATGAGGTTACTGAGGGGAACAGGCAGAGAAACAGGTTACAACTTTAAAAGAAAAAAGGCAAGCAAGTAGACTTTGACGCTGAAAGAGTATCTGTAAACTTTGGTTTTTAAATGATATGGGAAAAAAGAGGTGGACCCAACATTACTTATCCAGTGACAGTCAAGAGTGTGTGGTAGCACTGGTGAAAAATTACCTTCAGGTCCAAATCTGAAGACAGTGAAAATGAAAAAAAAAATCTAATTTGATATTGTATAAAATCTGAAGAATGTAGAAGTTACTCTATACTGAAACAGTCAAACTGGCAGGAGTGCTCTCCTGGGCATTCGACCAAGCCAAGTCCTGGAACATACGCACCCCGGGTCACAAACCCACACGCTCAGTCCAACCCACATTCTACTTTGTCTAGTCACTCAAAATGGCTCCTGTAAAATTTGATGAGCTGTGAGCAAAGCAAGTCTGAAAGACTGGTATGTTATAGCTGAAGAAGAAAGGGAAAAAAACAAAAGTGACTGTTACAAAATACAGTAGTTGCTTAAAATCCACCTTACACATTTTGCATATCTTACAATCAACACAAAGATTTTTTTGTGACATTTAAGTCGTTTTCTATCAATGTAGAAAATAAGTTCTTGACATCACATTACACATGAAATACAAATCTTGTATTCAACTTACTCTGTGATGACATTTACTCACCAACTTGTGCTAATTAGACAATATATTTTTAAAACCGATTCAGCTCGTTTTAATGATTAGACATACGTTTCTATGGATTATAGCATGGACACAGCTTCACTAACATATCTTTGGAAATAGGTAATAGTTAGATTTTTTATGGAAACTGAATCCAGTTCATGAGGTTTTTGCAGAAATCATGTCCACTCAGTCAATATGTACAAATCCAGATGATGTGCTGTTCCTGAGATATTCCATTACAATTTTACAGTGCAATTAAAAATGAATCCAACTTTTAGAAAGGTATGCATATTCTGCATCTTGTTAGATCATTGTTGTGGAGTTATGAAATCATTCTGGTACACAACTAAATGTGAAAAGAGAGGGGAATATTTTGAAGGAAACAAATGTGAAAAGCCCAGAACACCTAACAGCAGGGCAATGAGTCAAGAAAACACAGATGGAAAAAAGTCAATCGGTATATGCCTTAGTGTGATCTCCTGTATTTTTTCCTCTTTAAAAGTCTACCCTTCACAGTGTAGTGCCTTAAGGATGCACACATGCGGTGCCACTATGATTCACATTATAACTACCTGTGGCGATGATTCTAATCAAAAACCTGAAGTGCACCCGGCAAATAATCTGAAGAGGCCTGACAGCCAAAGAAGAGATCTTCACAAAGTACAGCTGTGAAAGAGCGAGGCAACAGTATGCTGTGTTGCTTACAGTTCTGGAAAGAAATGCCTGCCTATCTACGGTTGCCCCTTAGGACAAAACATACAAGAGTGAAAAGCACAAAGATTACGGGAAACGCAATCCAAAATCAACAAATACTCAAAAAACACAAAAAAAGTGCAACAACAGAGGAAACGGAGGTCAATAAATTGATGGGCCATATTCTAGCTACACTAGCAGTGTGAGTCTACGGATGGCAATGTCAGTTTGGGTCTGCCAGTTTGTCTGTCAGTCTGTAGGTAGGACCTGAAACTTTGGTGGTTCCCTGGCTGTTCTTTGATCTAGTGCTACCAACAAAAACGTAATGCTGCAGGAGGGATTTAAGAAGCTTGTAAGTGTTTTAATTATTTTAACTGCAAGCTTATTATAATTGCTCTTCTCTATGAAGGAGGGATTTTTTTGCTGTAACCTTTCAACAATAGGGGTTGCCAAGGGCAAGTAAAATGCCACATCAGACTAGTAAATCTAGCTACTCCATTACCCAATCCAGCAAGATTGGACAAGTGGTAAACAAGCCTGAATTCGTAGTGGTATGTGTAATGTCATATGTATATTGTTGTATATCTATTGTCAGTATATGTAATATGGTATATGTACTGTGGTATTATGTGTATTGTAGTATGTGGACTGTGCACACTGTGTCCTTGTTCTGATTAATTTACTTGGATTAAGATTTTTTTATAACAGCTAATACCAAAAACAACTGGTATAAGGTAAAAGCTCGCTTTGGGCAAGTAGATTTCTGACCCACTTGCCTGACTGGGCAAGTGAAAAAAAACCCAAAACATTTATGCTGCTGTATGGACTAACCATTGTTGGAAAAAAAATGTGGTGCTGAAGTCAAATAAATTTTGTGTATTACATATTTTGCTGTTGAGAAAAGGCCTTTCCTTTGTATGAGTTATTTTAGACACCAGTGAGTCACAAATGCATCAATCTTCACAGCTGATAACCAGTAGCTCGAGCTTATAGAGGATGATGCCACAGATGCTTTTCAAAAACAGCAGAAGGAAAGACATACGGATAGTTTTTAGTCCACAGGCTGCACAATATTGACAAATATGAAAACATGCATTTCCAACAAAAACCCGTCTAGTTTCCTACTTTGTATGTCTGAGGAAAGACATTTCCCCCGATACCCATCTAATGGTATCTGTGCCAATGGCAAGTGCCAAGGAAACAAAGCAGAGAAAGACAGCAAAAGAGTGAGATAACAAACTAAAAATTAAAAGTATGAAACACTGCGGGAATGGATCTGACCTTTTCCTGGTTGAAGGCGTCCATCCGCCTCATGGCTGTATCTAAAGCCGTCATGGACTCCAAGAAGGCCTGGTCCTGCTCACACAGCGGGTTGCTGAGCAGGTCTGCAGAGATCTTCACTGCTGCTTTGGACATGGCTGACGGACACACACACACACACACAGCAGAGGTTACTGTTAACACGTAATTAAATAACTTTGTGAAATACAATCATGTAGACTACAACCCATATAAATGGTTACTGAAGATGTCCTCATCTACACATTCTAATCCAATTCAACGCCAGATTTGTACATTTTTCTTAAACCATTACAGTGGATTACCCTAAGGCTTAGAGCATTTCATCAGTGTCTGTGTTTGCATGTGTTGGGTCTCTAAAAGTGAGCTTTTGGGAAAGAACTAACGAGCAAAAGCAGAATGGCACAGTGCTGCCCCCATTGTAAAAATGTGAGGGGTTGGTGGGGCGGGCTGCCGTGTTGAATATTTACCAGAGAACCAAGAATCTTTGCAATGTCTCTACACTGACAGCACCAATTACTGTTAATCTGTACTCATGCCACTTTGTTTAGACACAGAGCACATATCAGATTATGGCTTCACAGTCAAAATAAATGAGCTTCACTGAGGAGATACAAGCTGACAGGAGAGGCTGTGGTGAAAATGGGCTTCATGGAGATCTGGAACATCATTGGTCTCTTTTCACACTCCCTCGGGATTCTCTCAAGACCGATTTTCAACCAATCAGTTATTGTGGTGTCACATTTCTGCATCTCTCTCCATTTGACAGGTAACAAATTGCTTGATTTGGCCTTGTCTGATATGACTGAGAGACATGTTTATTATGGGGTCATGAAAATCAAAAGGTGACATGAGGGTAGTGATTTAATTATTTGTGTTTGTAAGGTGCAAGTAAGTGAAGCTGAAACAACACGAACAATTCCTCAGTATGAAAAGCACAGTTATCCCTGCCGCTTTCTTTGCCTTCTGCTACTTAGTCTAATTGAAACTGTGAACCAGAGCAAGCCTTAAAAGATATTATCGTTCCTCGCCAGCTAATTGGCAGTGAGTTCAATAGAGCTCTGCATATCACCACCCTTGACTTAATAAATGACAGTGGATATAGAAAGCAGTGTATTAAATGCAGTGCTGACATGCAGAGTAGGTCCAGTTCTTTGTTTGGTAGCAGTTGGTGGAGACGGGACCTGTGCAACAGATGGAATCCATTAACGATAATGAGGGCCTGACAGCTATGACACTTTGATGATGCAGACATCCATATTCCAGAGCACAAAGGAGAGGAAATGAAGAAGCCTCTCACTCCTCCATCCGTCCCCGCTCCTCCACCCCCACAACTGACTACTTACCACAGGCCATGTCTACTGCTGCTTCCCAAATACACAACTCCAAAACCAACAAATAAGCAAATAAAAAGTAGAGTAAACATGGTTTCTGTGGCAGACAAATGTATGAATAAATGAAGGCAAAGATGGCAGTAAAAATCGAGCCCTAACTGAACACTGCACAAATCCAAAATGCACACACTATGATAGCCTGGAAAAACCCATAAAAGATTAAGGCAAAAGCCCGCACTCTTGTCTCATTTGTCGAGAACTGATGCACCACCAAACAAACCAAGACAACCAAAGCTTCTTTATAGCCCTGAAAAACCTGCCAAGCAACATCAAGTATGTTGGTGAACAAGTGGAGATCAATGGCGCACCAGGCTGTAACACACAAGTTGGTGGCAGAACACACCTAAATCAGCCTCAGTGCTTTTCTTCATGTCCTTGTGAAGCTTTTTCGTCTGATCCTCCAGCCTGTAAGACAAGAAGAAGAATGATTATCCGCCAGCTTCTGGTCTAGTAATGCACTAAAGCATCAGTTACACTGACAACAATGGGAAATATGAGCTGAGATGTATAGCAAACAATGGCATTAGTCAGAAACAGAACAGAAAAAAACATTAAAGTGTAAAAACAATGGAACACCATCTCTACACCCTTATCATAATTAATCTATATACAAATCAGAATCTATTCTATCCAGTCAAGACGTGTTGACATTGACAAAGAAAACATCCAAACCAAAAACCTAGAGAAGGAAATTAGTATATATAAAAAACATGGTTCAAGAAGGAATTACACATTTCATTGGTTCCACATAAAATGTTATTATAACATCCGTTAGCTAATTAATAATACCGGGAATCCTTCTTGCTACTGTCAACTACATTTCCGCTCAAAAGCATTAATGTCTTCAATCATTCCACTGCACATATTCCATTGATGGGTGTTAAAAATGGCAATTACCAGACTATGGAGGCTGAAAACACATGCCATTCATTATATCAATTAAGGCAAACGAGGGGTTTAGAATCTCCCCTGAGACTGCTGTCATATCACTTCTCCTGGTTTGATGAAAAAGGGAATGTGGTGGGGTTTCATTTCCATCTTTGCTTTGAGGGATTATATTAACAAGGAAGACAAAAGCTGTGTAATCCCATAGGATTTCTGGTGGGGGCACTATGGCCACTGGCCACAAGATTTAAGGACACTGGTAACCCACACATGGCTATAAAAACCACAAATGGCAGTCTGATGCCTCCAAATACAAGGTTTTGGCAGGTTTTTTTTATTGTTCAGCAGCTGGGAAACAGACAAACAGTGGTTTACTCCAGTATAAACACAGGTGCAGGAACCAAACATGAATGTCATCAGTTCTCTGCTGCCTCAATCCTGCCTGGTAAAACCATAAAAAACTAAGCCGAAGGGCTTCAATGGAATAAAGCCCCACAAAATTGCTATTTTTGTTTATAATTATTATTATTATTCATTTATCAGTGAGGCTTTCAATTTGTCCACAGGACACACAATAAGTTAGCTCACACAGATACATGTCATAAATCATGGAAAATAGCATGTTGGGTCCTGGGTAACTGTCAACAATGGCAGCAGATACATTTAGGCCATGTAAGACTGCATTTGTATCAGTTTCATTTTAGATTGTGAACTGTAATTGCAATTTAATTTATTCATTTGTTGCCCCAACAAAGGGCTAGTACACTGTGATGATGCAGGGTCTGAGGGTAACTAAAAACCATTAATTATTTCCTATCACAACTTGTCTTGACAACTTGTCTTGACATGTTTTAGGATTTTGCACTGAATCGCCACAGACCAGATGGAGGTTGTTCCAAAAATGTCATTTGCAGTAAATGATGTAACTTCATCCTTTATTGTTCACACCACAGGAAAAAAAACATTCTGTCAGAACAATCTCCACAGTAACTTCTTGTATTCCTCTCACCAATTAGATGTAACTGGGTCTCATAAGCCATATCAGCCTTCTTCTACAGTCATCAAAATATACTCATACATTCCTGATATTTAGAATAGACATTTCTAAACGCAGGGATTGTGCCTCACATTATTGTCAATGTTATTAGCAATACTTCGGGCAGGATTTAGTCAGTATAATAATTAGAGAGCTTCTTCCTGTTTCAATAACAAAGGTTACCCAGTAAATACATATCCATGATCTTACAATGAGAGCTCAGGTCACTGTATGATCAGACAATCATCACAGTTTTTCTGTTTTGTTGAGAACATCTATTGAGAATCTAAAAGCTGACTGAAGAGGCAATATTTCCATGAAACTATTATATTACAATTATTTGAGTCATATCTGCAGCTAGAAAATTGCTCCTGACAATGTTAAAAACATATGGAAATACTGAAATGTGGTCAGTTTTATCATTTGCCGCAAGTAGAACCAGTTAAGAAATCATACTACATAACTCAACTTAGTTTTGAATGCAATTCTGAATGCCAGTGAAGTCAATAGAGGGCATCATGCAAAACAAACTCAAACTAAAATAGTCTTGTAAATTGGCTGACACAGTTAACACTTGAGAGTAATGAAAGGAGGCAAATATGGAATGAGGAAAATAACAGTATAACAGTAAAACCCTGCCAGTCATGGAGATCGGGTTGCAGGATAGTGGGTGAAAGCATCTCACTATGTAAACAAACTAGCATGCTCTGAGTCCAATGCCTGTACACTCAAGATGTGTTCTTGTAGTGCTTGTTTGTGCATGTGAGACTCGTGTTCCAGATAGTACCTCCTACTTTAAAATGTGTTGCACAATACTGTTGCATCTTCCCTACTCAGTCAGCGCTGACAGTGAGAGAGCCATTCTGGATGAGTGCCAGGTGAGCCTGGAGTCTCTTTCCAAAAGGTGCTAATAGAGCGGCCTAGTGGAACAGCTGCTGCTCCTTGCTCCTGTGCCCCAATGTTGGGCCCGTGCAGCCACAATTATCAAGCCACATCACCTAGTGAAAACTGGAAAGACACTATCGCATTTTATTGCACTTTCTCATACACATCTTTTGCACGACACTAGATAATGAACAACCGTTCAACCACGTTTGACCATTCACACCAGATTCCTTTTGGGTAAATACCTGCCATTCACACAGGAATCAGGTCAGGCAATACAGTTAAGCCAATTAGCATTCAAGCTGCTAAATGAACTGAGGCTGTCATTTATTAATTGCATGTTTTTGGTTTTGTGTGCTGGACGGATAAATCACCAGGGCCAACAGACTGAGTGATATTTGCTAATTGCAGATATATTGTATCAGTGTATATGTCATGTCAAGTATAAAGTGATGCTGTTACATCGTTTACATTTATTTAAACCATAATATGTAGTGTACTAGACATCATTTGTTATAGCTATGATGTCTAGCTCACTACATATTATGGTTTGAATTCTAACAAATTCAAGGGTTTCTCATAAAAAATGTTTGTGTTATGTACCTATGTTTAAAAAAAATAAAAATGAATCACCTAACATGTTATCAGACTTATGTATCTCTAAAAGGCCCACACACACCGAACCAATATCAAAAAACTAGTGGCAACGAAGGCTGACTGTTGCGTCGCCTTACGTGACCTGTGTCTCGGCCAAAAAGCTGGAATTGAACGCACAGCAAAGACAACTCATGGCTAACTAGCAACTACGTTCTAGGCCTGTGTGAGAGAAAGTTACTCTCCATACAAGCAAGCAGTGGTAGTCTGCATTCATCATTAAAAAATGGGAACCGGATGACCGACAGGACGACTTTAAGATGATAGTTAGCCAGTTAGCACATTAACAACACAACCCAGTATTGAAAGAACGGAAGATATTTACTATGTGCTAGTTAAGAATAATGCAAACAATTACATACCATTTTTTTCCAAAAAGCTCAATGGCTAAAAAAAATGATCTTACCTAATATAACAAGTATGTTTCGATCACACGTCATCTTGACTTTAGCCATTTGTTTCCTTCTCTCACTTCCATTTTTTCTTGTCATGCAATGAGCTGAACTGCCAATCAGAGTGAGTCCATTCACCAACTGGTTCCGCCATCTCTCGCCAAGCTGATTCAACACGCTAATAAGCCGGAAAAGCCGACTAGTGCCAGAAGTATGGGACATACCACAAAACTAGAACAATAGATGCATAGCAATGGTCCAACACTGACTGACAGCTGATTGTTGGCCTGCTGTGCCAGTGCCCTTAAATACTGACATCAGTATTGGCCTCAAAAACCCTGTATCCCAGTCAGGCTGAGAAACATGCTGCTGTGCACATGACGATCTTATTTCTTTTGTATTTAATATCATTAATGCAACAAAATCTTTTGCCAGGCAGGCAGAATTCAAAAACAGAAATCATGATGAAGCCTACCAAGTATATTTAGGCCACAAATGCACCACGGTGTGTTGATATGGATCTCTAGGGTGGAGAACCTAAAAGTCTGTACATGCCTGCCGCTCTGACTCATCTATAAGGTCTATTGGCACCACACCTTCTTGATAATGGGCCCTCCTACTCAACAAAACCTGAGAGGAAAATGGTGCTCCCACTCATTCTGCAGGGCCCTCGGGGAATTTCTATAACCTCAGCCTCACAGTAAGAGAAGGCCCCCATGTACTGAGCTCTCAGGTCTTGGGTGTTTAAATACTCTGAACCCCTTTCTCCTTTGTTTCATTGAAAACCTGACATCATGTTACTCAATTCGAAGAAGGCTAGTAAAATGATAGTAGTCAACAGTTTATGTATTTAAATTTAGTTTTTAACTTGTAAAAAGCCTTGAAAATGTCTACATCCACAAGTTAATGAAGTACTTGGACATTTGAGCTTTTTCTATATCTATGAACACTTATAGTGCATTCACAGGAAATTTCATTAGTTTATAACTTCTAGCTTTAATCTGAGTTTATCAGAGATTGAGGGGAACATCTAATGGAAAGAAAGCTCTCTTTCCAAAGTTCTAATTTCAGACTCCACCACAGCTCAAACGTGAGTCCTTTCACAGTTTAATGTTGAGAGAAAAAAAGCCCCAACACAGCAGGGACTGGCAAACTGTGTGAGACAAAGAAACTGTGAGTACAATGAGAAACATGTTAAAGTGTGAGTTTCTCAAAGTATTTAGTAAATACCTACATGTACACTTATAAAATAGCTATGATGTACATGTATAAAATTTTGGACTGACATGCATACATCTGTGAAATGATCTGCCAGTGTTTTGATTTCAACATCTTGGTTTTGTTACAGTGTGTGTGGTACATTTTCTAGTTTCTTCTGTCCATCCATCCATCCATCCATTTTTGTATCCTCTTGTCCTCTTAAGGGCTGCGGGGGCGGGGGGCTGGATTCAATCTCAGCTGACACTGGGCGAGAGGCAGGGCACACCCTGGATGGGTCACCAAACTATCACACCTCTGACACATAAGCCCCTTTTACACTGCCTCTTCAAGGCGGGAATTTCATGCTGTTATTCCGCCTTACCATGTTGTGTAAAAGGTAAAATCGCCGAATGGGGGAACAGAGTTGTTTCACCTTTAAGCCGGTAGTAGTAACAGTGCTATAACGATGTCTGTATAAACAGGACAACCGGCAGGAGAGGATGTTGGGACGGCACAGGTGTGACGTTTTAACGACGTGTTATGCGTGTGACCCAACGGGCCCTCTTCCTCCTTGGCAAGTATGTAATATTTCTATTTCATTTATAAAATACATTGTGAGACTTGGTTTTACATTAATCATGCACGCATCAACCTCCAGCACACAACGCACAAAGTAGGTTTTGAGTTTATTGTTACCCTGTCAATCACAAATTCAAAGAGACATGAAAACCACATTTAGGAAACCTTTTCATTTGTCTGTCTTCATTTCGACCATGGTTTAAAATGCAGACTTACTTTTGGAGCTTGTCATATTCTCTCTCGAAGTCTCTTTCAACCTAAAAGAAAAACACATTCAATGTAAAATGATGTGGTACCGTATTTTGAAATGTGTGTAAATTTAATTATCACAAGGTCACATAACAATCATTGAGCAATTCTTGACTAGGGTCTGAGGAACTACATGTCCAGAGAACTAAGTCAAGAAGAAACTTGGGGACAAAATTTCTGTTTACATTTTCACATCATCTGAAGAATGAAACAGTTTAGGTAAATTAGACTGATAGAAAATTAAAAAGGTGACCACATGGTTTGAGATGTAACACATACTAGCAACAACCAGTGCTGGTTTGTAGTCTGAATTAATTATGCACATTGTTTGAGTCTGAAGGTCTCAGTCTCAAGGCTTGTGTTACCACTTAACCAAGGTTCAATGGTTTACCTTTACCTTCATACCTTCAATAGTTCCTGGCAAATGGTAAATGGACTTGTACTTGTGTAGCGCCTTTCTAGTCTTCCGACCACTCAAAGCGCTTTCACACTACATTTCACATTGGCCGAGGCTATCATACAAGGAGCCACCGGCTGCTCAGTTCGCTGGTTACATACATACTCACACACAATTTGTGGTTAAGTATCTTGCCCAAGGAAATGCACACTGTAGACCCCACCCTACCTCCTCAGCCACAGCTGTCCATGTACTTTCTCAAGAATAGGGACTTTCTGGGATGAACAGACAACAGCTAAGGGACTATAACTCAAGTGGTTTCAACGATTAAAACGCAGGTAAAATGCTTGAGTACATTGTTTTCCCAGGGTCAGCAAGGTTCTACAACAGTTTTTCCAACCATGCCTCTAAAACATGTCAAGTAGGTTACAGAGGCAGCACGAGTTCCTGTCTTGTGGTTCGATGGGCTCCTGGATGTAAACACAGTGGCCAAAACAACGAGGAGGGCAGTTGACACTTTGTCACCAGAGGATCATCTAACTAGGTTGCCTCTAACCCACTCCCTGGTTTTTACCTCAGATGGCACAGGAAGCTGGAAAACCAGCCTGACAGGGACTGCCGGGCCACAGACCCATTACAGTGGAAGTGGTTTTCTCCAGCAAGGAGATCACCCACTCACTGTCACTTCAAGGTAACCACCTCTGCCCCCTTGCATGGCTCACACATCACTCTTTTGGGTGAGGCACTCTGATGACATTATTTAGACTACTATTCATGTTGTATTTGTGAAGCTTAACAACTACAGCTAACCCTTTACAAAAACAAACTGCCTTATAGTAAGTTTTAGATTTCTGAGTGACTTACGGTTTTAGAGACAATCTGCTTCTTTGGTTGTCCGATCTTGAAGGGAATCCTGAAATCAAACAAAAACAAATGTCAAGTGAGCACATATGAGCAACTGGGAAAAGACGACCTAAAAAGAGGGAATTACTAAAAGCTTAGATTGCCATCAGTTGCACGAAGGATGACTAGACGCTGGTGCAAGTCTAAAGGTGAGTGCCTTTTTCAGATCCTTGACACCAACTATCTGAAGCTGTTAATTCCTGCTTCTCTGGAATGTGCAGCCAAAGCCATATACATTAACTACATGTCATCACTAAACACATCTGGCTCCCATTGCAGGCGGATATCACTGAAGTGGTTGTCCCCTCTGTTCTGTGTGGCTTTACTGCATGACCCCGGCTGGCAATCAAACACAGATCCACATGCCATATTCAGAAATAGTAGGCTGAGCCTGGACACCTCGACTTGCTTTTGAAAGAAAACTTGAGACCAGTGCTACAAATCAGTCCAAAAACAAAACGTGTCTCAGGGTTTAGTGCAACTGCAGCAGTTGCACCTCATTTTGAGAATGAAATACAAACTTTTCTTCACTCTTGAAAGACAAACACACTGACATCCTGACTATAGTTTTGGTAAAAGAAACCTGTTCCTTAGTTAAAACAATCTTTTATCCCCATTTCAAAACCTTGCCATTGCCTTAATAAGTTGCTGCCGAGCATGAGAATGCTTTGGGGATGCAGAAGACAGAAAAAAACTGCCTTGCCAATGTGCCTGGCTGTAGGTTGTCATTGATGTGGCACTAATAGCCTGAAATCTAAGCTATATGATGGACAGTTGCTGCTGACAGGCAGGGTGAGGTAGCAGCTGCGTCAAAAGAAAGGTGTGTAGACTAATGAGATGGAAAAGAAAGGGTGTGATGTAGGGCCTCGTTGTGCAACCAGGGAATGCTACTGATGTGTGGGGAAGATCCTTTTGATGACAGCTCAATCACACAACTCTACATGGTCAAATAACGGCAGGATTAATCTAGTAAAAAAAAAAGAAAAAAAAACAGGTTTTACTAGTGGCACAGGTATCAAGATTTCCTTTGATTTGGTTGCTTTCTGTTGGTGCTGTGCTTTAGGGTGTATTCGGTACCAATTGCCGTGACCTGATCAAAATTGAAGTTTTGAATGAAACCTCTATCTATTACAATCTGTACCAGTAACTGATACCTAAAAAGATTTTGTTGCTTTTGGCTGTGGAGAGGTTTCACCCACTGTGTCATCATTCGGGTGAGCCAACACGGAAAATAACTACAGAAATTACTCATCACCATCTTATGTGACGCACCTTTCTCTGATTACCTAAGTACACTATAACGTCACATTAAGTACAGCGCGTACGTAAGCGTCCTTTAAGTTGCATGGGATTCCCTTTCCAAAACACAACAGCAGCATCATTGAATTTAATTACCTTTAATTAACTGAATGCAAACTTAGGTTGGAGATCAATCTGTGCTCCCCCCAAAACTACAACAAGGAGAACAAGCCTCACACAGACTAAATCTATGAGAAATAACCACTTGAGAATCAATTCAGCCTGGTCAGACACAGACCAACCATCCAATCACCAAAAGTTGCCTCCCTTAACACTAGTTTATTGTGTTGAGTGCACATTCCATTAACCTTTCAGTCAGTGTGGTTGAGCACCTACTTCTTGTGATCACTGTTCCTCTTGCTAATGCAGTGTTCCTTTGTTTGGCACATGCCCTCAGTATTTGTGGGAAACCTTAACCCACATCCTTTTTTCGGTGTTCATGAATGATGAATCGGTAATTCAGGCAGAAACTACAACTACACACAGCTACACAAGTGACTCGTATATATTAATAGGTTTTATACTAATAGGTACTATGCACCTTGCTACCGGAACAAACTGCAAAACAAATTGGAGACACTTATTCCTCTGAGGGATATAAAGGGGTTTCTTGCTAATAATATTTGTGATTGTTTTAATTAGTGGGTCTGTGTGTGTGATGATTGCTTTGTGTGATTGTATTGTCTTTATTATGATGTTTTACGTGTATGTAATTTTCCTCAGGGCTATTTTGTAAAAGAGATCTTGATCTCAATGAGACTTTCTGAATAAATAAAGCTTAATTAACTAACATGTGCAAGAGTAGTGCATGTCCATTTTAACAATGAACTATTTTATAATTGAAATTTCAGGGAAAATAACTCGACTCATATGTGAAAAAGAGGACACGTAGTGGTCACACAGTGCCAAAACACGGCCAGTGTGTCTGTATAAATAGAAAATTGACATTGAGTGTGCCTTTCTGTGTTTTTTTTTTTACTGGTGTGACACATTCAATGTCACGAACATGCCGGAAAATAGGTTAGTAAATAGTAGAAAGCAGCATGCAGGTCAGTGCAAATGTTACAGTAGTTACTTATTTTTTCATATCTCTTACTTATTCAGTCTCTCTCTCAAACCTGTTGCAGACTAATTTTGAACCATGTTCAAGCACTGCTTGGACGGAGAAGGACTGTACTTTGTGGTATTCTGCTCATTACTGCACTACACTGGCAAAGGGGCTAAATATAGTGGGTCCACATGATTGTCTTATTTCCATCACTGCTGATCGATGCCAATAGGAGCTGGAGCCAATAAATACCCGTGACTACTGCAGTCATTTGTCCTGGGAGGAAATGCCAGTTGTGACCTTTCCAATTAAATACAAAAGCAAAATGTTAGCGGGTGTCAGTGGTTTTTCTTGTGCAGTGGGAAACGGGCTACAAACTGTCACTTTGTGGATCTGGTGTTGAATCTCTTTTAAATGGAGAACATGAGTGGCGTATTCAAAGTGATTGTGCAATTCTGCATTCGTTTATGTTTTTCTGGTTGGACAATTGGTTTTCTACTAACATTGCACAACGTTTGGCAACAGCTTTTGATGTCTGCTCCCATTTGGTGGGTGTGTCGTGGAGAAACTCATGACACCCTTAGCAGGAGCCCAATGGAAGAGTTCAGTATAAATACTATAGCGTTCCAAACAGCCATAAATATACCATGAAACATATATTTAAATGTTAGCTTTCAATTTTCTCTTTTAGTACGTTTTGGCAGGGCTGACCATGACAGACTTTGTTTCTTGATGACTTCAAGAGTCCAAGTGTAACCTTATTAGGGTGGATTTTCCCTTTAATGTACCAAAGGATATATTTGCTTAGGGAAAAAAACGGTAGAGAGTCCTTAATGTTATAGATTCAGAGTATATCCACTTGTACGAAGAGCCAAAGGAAAGTGGTCACTCTCTTCAACTGCTCATGAGAACTGGCAAACACAGAGAGTGAAGTGTGCTTCGGGGAGGGAGAGGGAAAATGTAGCAGGCAACCAGAGGGAGAGAATGAGAAAGAGGGAGGATGGTAGTCACTGTGAGAATCATTTCTAATGTTTCTTCACACAGCCATATTTCTGTAGGGGCTGTCACATTTAGAAACACTGGTAAGTCGGGTCCTGTGAACCCAGAACTAGTGTCTGACATGGCAGAGGCCCGACCACAAGACAGCTGAAGACAGAAAACTTGTGTGTTACACCAGCTGAAGTCCAAATTTTTCTGAAAACAAATCTAAGCCTATGGCAGGCGTGGGTAGTTCAGCTGAATATTGCCTTGGTATTTAGCGCAAAATACTTTGGACAGTTTAATAAATGTATGTACTGTCATTATTAGTGCTGTCAAAAATACTGATTTATTAATACATAGATTCTTGATATTTGAGATGGTATTTATACTTTTATATGTGCAGTATCAATACACCAGTACTAGCTGTGCTTTCTCGCTTTCTCGTTAATTTTTAATATAGTCATTTTGCTGTTTTCTGCTACAAACCAAAAAATACATATATATTGTCGTTATCATATCATGGCCTTGTTATATGGTATCAAAATGGTATTGAATATCAATCATTTTCAAGGTACTGCATCCAAATTAGAAATTCCAGTATTGTGACAATACTTGTCGTTACAGTATATGCAAATATCACAGCACTTAACAAAGATTCACTTAACCAATAAACATTTACTCAAACAAGAAAATACTGACCAATAACTCAAGAGAAAAGTAAATATGATCGTATCAGGGAATAGGATTGTGGAGAATCAAAGTGACAAGAGAAATGATTGGTAATATTCAGTCATTGCCCATTTTCAGGCCCAGATGCATAAAAAAAAGTGTACTGTTACTCATGTACTGTTGTCATTGTCAAGTTGGTCAACTTGAATTGACAGAGCTATCTGATCTTTGCAGTAATAGGCTACACGTCACTGCCATCAAGTAAGCACGTAGGCCAGAACAAAGACACGACAGTCTTCTCTATCCGGGACACATTATGCACCGACTGGAAGAACCAATGGCTTTTCACTAAAACTGCAAATGTGTATGCCATTAGAGGAATAGTGCATCATTCGACCTTGGATGTTCCATAGAGCACAGAGGGCTAGTTGAAGATGTTGGGAAGTGGAATTGTTCTGATGATGACCCCAAAGTCAAACCTCTCACGTCATAGAAGCAAGTGTACAGGCTCTACTGGAATGCATCAGTCAGCAGAGCCCATAAAGGACTCTTTTCACTGCTCGAGCACCCCACTCTTGACCTTGTGTTTGGCGGTGCGTGCTGGTAGAAGCGTCGCTTGCCAGCTATTGACTATCTGACTGAACTGCATGACGCCATCTTGCTTACTTGATTACCGTCTTCCCTGAAAATGACACCAAGAATGTGTAATGTATTATAAAGGGAGTTAATGCACATACACGTCACAGATGTACTGAAAGACTTTGTTATAATACACTGTTGTTTCTCTGCATTTCCTCTTGAACTACAGTCATGAATTGTTGAAACTGACATTTATTCAAAACTCTTTTTAAACTCCTATACAACAGCACACAACTGAGGAGGACTTGTATGACAAACCTTCCCATACTTGCAATAATCAATTAGACTTACAACTGAATCCTGAATGTTGCAATAAAACTCAAAACATGTCAAAATAACAAAACAGAATTCAACCCTCATGGATGATTTGCAAACTTCCTAGAAAGTGTAGTAGAGAAAAAAATCCAGCTTCAATGCCTGCAAAGCCTGAAAGACAAACTAGAGAGTGATGTGTCAGATGAACTACTATTGTCTTACCAGCCATTTCCCAAGGTTCTGTCGAACAACCAGCATGTCCCAACATATACGCACTGACCAAAGGTTTGTCAATGTTGAACTACAGATTTGATCTGTTCAAACTAACAGCCATTTGGATTTGTTTTTAAAATCCTTCAATACATAAGCAAATTATTGGTACCACACACAGTAGGCTATGAAAAGACAATGAAACATGACATCCCCTATCCGAAACATACAATACACAGAGTAATGAAGGCAGACTTTACAGCAGATCAAGCATCTTGCTCGGCGTGATGGGGGACCATTTTCCAGGAACAGAAAACAAAACTTGGCTAGAAAATTAGAAACAACTTGTTGCCAAAAATCAAGACAATACAAAGGCCCACCAAACAAAATAAACTGTAATACCCCATTCTTTGCTGTGAGCAAAACATGAACAGAGTATATAACACTACAAATTCAGACTATAGCTGTTTTTACAAAGAGCCAAAATGAGAAGACAAAGTCAAGCAAATGATAAATAATTTCTCAGACATCCTTGAGTCTTTACTCATAAGTAAAGGTTTTAGGAAGTTTCTCATCGCCCCCTGAAACAGCTTAGGTTGGGTCAGGAACTAGTGCTGATGTGGGGCTGTTACCCCAAATGATACATTGTATAGCATAGAGAGATACTATTTAAATAACCTTACCTTGTCTTAAAGAATAGTCAAGAATCATAAATGCACAAAACATATTCTGCTGAGGATGAGTAGCTACTTTTTTTCCCTTGTTGCCATGATTTGGCTGAAAATGATAGTACAGCCTTGTTTGCTGTTGTTTACTTTCTCAGGGACGTCACCAGCTGGATGGAAGAGCTCTGATGACAAGGCCTGCAGATTCAGCTAATATTTGTGCAAATAATCCATTCAGACCATGTCATAAGACCAACTGTTCACACCACCTCTCTTCATTCATCGAACTTAGTTCTGTGATCATCTGTTGCTTCATAGAGAAATACAACGCACTACAAGAACCAAAAATTTCCAAATCTTCAAAGGGACCTTGGTTTGACAGTATATATTTTTATATTATACAACAATAATGACATGGAAATCACTTTCTTTTCCTTTCCTGATTAGGGTTATTTTCATTATTGAGCAATAAGTCAATTACTTGATCAACTGATGGAAAATGATTTGGAAAATGGTGTTAACTAGGAAAAATACCCATCACAACAAAAAAGTTATGTCTTGACATTGGTCGTTTCATTAAAACAAACTATCCCAAACCCAGAGATAATCATTTTTACTATCACATTAGACACAGAAAAGCAACAAATTCTCACATTTGAGAGGCTAGAATCAGAAAATGATTGGCATTTTTGCTTAAAAAATGACTGAAAAGAATAATCAGTCGTTAATATAGTTGTCGATTTATGTTTTTTTTTGTCTATTGATCAAACGATTAATCGACTAACTGTGTCAGCCATAATACTTATTACACTGACTACAGCTGCGGGGCTAAGATGACAAATGATACAGGCGCTTTTGATTAAACACTGTGCTCATTTGTCAAAAGCTTTTCTTGCTCCCAGATAAATTCTGACTTGTGGATTGGGAGCTAAAACCTAAAGCAAATGCTTCCCAATAAAGCTCACCCAACAACTATCTAAATTGTGCTGCAATATTAAAACACTTGAGCATATGGGTGGTCTACATGTTAGGAGTATCAACAGCCTGACCTAATGTTACTTTCTAGGTATGACTCAATCCATCGCCACTTGTTAGATGGTTAACGACACATCATCATATTACTATTATGCCCACGCGGAAGTCCAAAAAGTAACACAAATCCTCAGTGTTTCAGAAATGCTTGTCAAGATGCTAACGTTAGCCAGTACATTGCTAACTGATGATTAAATCCCTTTAAATGGCTTCAGTGCTGACCCTGTTGACCCAACAATTAGCTTAACCGAGTTTCCATGTTGTGCAAAAGGCAGAACCTAGGTTTATTCAAACAATATGAACAAACAGCTTTAACTTCAGATAGTAGCGTTTGTTAGTTTTGTTTTTGTAGGTTATTTGCTCGCTAGTGTTTAAGCAACCAAACTAGCATCAACTTGGCAACGTTACTGTACAAGTTAGCTAAACACTCGACTTTATCAAGCTCCCTTCGGTCGAAGTTAAATGTTTACAACGACTATTACATTGCTAGCAATTGTTTGACGATAAAGACACTGCTGTCAACTCATTAATTGTTATAAGGTGTCTAGGTGAGGTTTGTAATTCGTGAGTTTAACAAGCTAACGCTAACTCCTGTTCTACTGTAACGATAGTTTATGTAGCGCTATCAGGAAATAGCCGGAGCCCGGTCGCCAAAACATCTGTTGTAGGTCACTATTATTATATCATTTCAGGTTATACTTTCAGTCTAACACGCTATATGAATACTGTAGTGAAAATACATACCAGCTCATTTTGACTGAACTTTTATTCCGGTTTCATTGGATGGTTTTATCTTCCGAGGACTTCATCCCTTTCTACCAGTCAACAGTCGAGCTTTAAACAGGAAGTCCGGAGCTTAACTTAGCCGCCCAGCTTCCGCAGACAGCGAATAAAATACGGTAAACGTTACACTTTTCTCGTATAATAATAGAGCACGACTAATGTTCATATACTATTATAAAATGTGTGTATATTTAGCCATATTCATAAGCTTAATTATCATATATGTGTGTGTCGGGTATACGAGAGGCGTGCGTGTGTGCGCGTGCAAGGAGAGACCCAAGTAAACTGAAGGCAAGTGATATTTTTCTTTATTCAAGTACTTACATAGAAATAACAAAACAATTGCATTACAACAAACTGAAGTGCCGAGTAAACAGGGGAGCTTGTCTCCCCATCACAAGGATATAGTAAAATTCATTTCAATATTCAGCTCATCATAAAAGGACCTTATTATAAGGTAATAAAAACATGAAATAGGCTAAAGACATCCACAACATTTTAAACAAGACCCCTTGTTTTCTTGGAAAAAAAAAGAAAAAAAAAAGCCAACAGAACAGTTATCCCAGTGTGTGTTTTCAATTGTCTGTCTTGAATTGTTGTTAGGTTTATCCCATTTCACCCAATGTGACTTATTTTCATGCATAATAAAGAAATGAGCACCACCCACAGCATCTGGGGGCAGCACTTTGGAACATTTCCGTGCACATGCAAACATGAGGATATACTGTAATGAAAAGGAAACACAACACAACAGAAAACAGTGAGTATCGACTCCATCTGAACACCATAGTGTCACCGTTGAAGACCACAAAATCCCTGAAGCCACCCTGTAGTCCATAAAATGACATGAGTAGCCTATAATATCTACACATTATTGAAATCTCTTCAAACATGAGTTGTTGTTGTTTTTTAAATCTTGAAATTATTAATTGTCACAAATGAGCCCAAGCCTATTGCCCTGCCCGAGGCCAACTTCACGGAGACTAAATCAAACAGTTAAACACAAACATTAGCACAAGGCTGCCTTCAACTGCAAGCAGACTGAGGTCACATTTATGATTTGTTTCTCCTGTGGAGTTCTCATCTCATTATTGTTTTTGATCAGCCAACCCTGCAACCCAGTTTGGCACAAAGATGGCTGCTGATGTTGGCGCAGATCCAACATGGAGCAGAGAATGAGGATGAGGCAAATTCCAATTTCAGAGCGTTCAGCCGCCCACTTTTGGACAATAAACCATAAAAACATAAAATAAATTATTCTTGGAGAAGCATTATTAAGAGGGGGTTGTTGGGTTTGTTTAACAGAGTCATTGACATATATCTATAGCATTCACACACATTACACAGAAGGATTATTGTTCAGCCGAACGTGGTGCAGCCTGCATTGTTGTTCAACCACCAAACTATATGGAGGGAGTGGGATGGAGGGGATCATATAAATTCTACAAAATCTATCCGTCCATTACAAAAGTGTCACGAAACAAAAGTGACAAACACAGTGAGAGGATATGACTGATGAAATATTGAGTTTGCAAAGTTGTAATTACATGGCTTCATTTAGATGTGGAAATAGTTTGGTGTAGTCTCCGCCTCACTCTGCATCATTCCTCAACACAAAGCAAACATAAACACAGTTTTCTCTTAGCGGAGGCCACATTCTATATGTTATAATTAAAAACATCCATTCTCACCAGCAACGTGTCAAATCAAGAGCACGCAAGAGCATCATTTTTGGTCAAATAAATTCAAAATGAGTCTATAATGAACAGTGTCTAACATCTAATTATTCTAGATAAACATTTTGTATGTCCTATCACCTCACAAGCTATATATATTCTTTTGTGCTGACTCCATGAGGCTGTCTGCTACACAATGTTCACATTAGAGGCCATCACTCATTGCAGGATTTAACTCGGAAAATCCACATCTAATGTTTGAATCTTCGTTATCATGAAGCTAATTATCTGGGATTAGAAAAAGGAATGCTGTGTAATGTCATGTGTCAAAGGTTACATTTTCAGTATGTTAACTTGTGATTTTAATTGAATTTTATGGGGATGAGCAAGAAAAGTTTCATCTGTCAATGACCGTCCATGCAATAAAATATTTTTTTTTATGATACTAAACTATTGATTTACAGTTGGATGTTACAGGGTGTGTGAATTTTTAAACTATCTGGAAAAGTGCAAGGAGGTCTGTTCATTTAACCATGTAGATGAGTTGAGAAAAGACTCTCTGAGGCCAAATTAATTGGAAAATAAGTGGACCCTTGCCAGGAAGCTCAGCAGTGAAAACTGGTTGTTACAGGAGGAAAGGGAAGCATGGCCTTGGAAGCTTGTTTCTGCATGCACTGTGTTCTCTGTGGCACTGCTTTTCTGAACCTCTCTTTTGGCCTTTGCATTTGTCAGTCGATATTCTCTTTAAGTCTGATTGCCGTGTCTCCTGACTGGTACGATATTATATATTTTTTCCAGCTGACAACAATGTTTATATAAATTCTGCCTTGTATACAGCACACACTCCTTAATAGTCAGAGAGCACTGCCAATAACCAGAAGACATTTATCTGGTATTACAGCAATAATTTTAAAGGATAAAATCGGAAACTAACTTAACACATGGACGAGGTTATTACTCTTGAATTTCGCTCCACAGAGCCATAATGCAGTCTTCCTGATTTAGAGAGATTAGTTATAACAAAGGAAAAGCAATTATGCTGGCAGGTTCATCACATGTGCTCATTGTTTAACATTTGTCAGTATTGTTATAACACACTTTAAAGTTCCCATAGAAGGCAATGGAAGAGATGAGTCTACACAAAATGTTTCACTGAATGATAAAAGAGCGATTTCCTTCTACAGGACAAAGATCAATCAGGAATGTGCAAAATATTGGCACTGCTCTGTAATGTATTTTGTCCAAGAAAGGATCCAATTATTAAGTCTCGTATCTACAACCAGTGTTTTCTATGTGATGGGGAAAATGTGTTAATTAAAATAAGTGATTGCGACTATAATGGAGCTAAAATGTAAAAAAAAAAAAAAAAAAAATCTTGCTGTTTATTCAGAGAACACATTAGTGCTTCCTTAAACCAGTTACCACTTTAAAACGTACAAATGGTGCAAAAGCTATTATTCTTTTTTTCTTTTATGGAAGATAACACACCATATTTGGCACTATTGCAGTGCTCCGAAAAATTTCTGCAGTGACCTATGACAACAAAATATTCTGTATTATAACTACATTACTAAAACTTTAAGACACATTCCGCACAAGCATTCAGTCAATTGAAAGTTCTTGTTTATGCAGACATTTGTATTTACATAGTGTGCATGTAGGCATGCACATATATGCACAATTTAATACTGAGTTATGGTGCATTTGACATTTGAGTACAAAAGTGAAACTTCTACTGTAGCTACCTGCATACATGTTTGTATACTGTACAAAAACAACAAGTCCTTACTTTACAACTCAGTCTCAGTCTCTCTGTATTAGAAAAGATGTAAACATGGATTTGGACATTTTAATTTTTCTCTTTACCATATGCTGCTCATCGTTTTGTGATTATAATCAAGTAGTTTCGTCTTTTTACACTGTGAATCCTTCATTCAGCTTTGTTTTCATATAATGCTGGTTTGCAACCCAGTGTCATTTATATAAGTAGTTCAGTCTGTATAACTGTGCTCTTAGTTAACTTGATTTATCGGTTGGTGGCATATGTCACAAATATATTGCATATAATTGCAGAACTCAAGAAAACTGAAAAAATGAACAGTATTGGTGAGCTTTTAAAAAAAGCAACAGAAATTATATCTGGTCACACCACATAAACAGGCAACAAAAATACACAGTGTCTCTCAGTGACGACAAATAAATAAGTATTGGCAAAGGCATTGATTGCTGCAGGCATGTTTCTTTTTATAAGCACATGTGATAGGACAAGACATCAGTTGCTTTGTGTAACCCATTCAGTCGTTAACTACAATTCACCAAATTGTGCAGGTAAATCTAAATGTGAGATACGGTGTTTGAATCTGATCTTCCTTTTAACTCGACGTGTGCTGTAAGCTGATATCACTGTTATGTTTGGCAAATGTCAGGCACAATAATAAGAACAAGGTTGGCTGTATCACCACAATACATTTGGCACATTCTTTCGAGAAAACAACATTCAAATAGAAAATAATAATTATAAAAAAAAACACGACACCTCAACGAAAACAACAAAAAGAAGTGCCACTAATAAGGTATCCATGACAGTACACAAATATAACCAATTGCACTTTTAAACAGCCTAATAAAATTAATGCATACATCCCAGACAACTCACCCTTTAAACTAAACTCCATTGTAATTTTGTCTGTTTTTGACTCCTGTGATGGATTCTGGCTTCCTTCCAATTTAGAAATTCTCGGTAAAATTTACAACAGTGTATCCTGTAGATAAACCTATAGATACACAGTGGCCTTGTGGACAGAATGTGCCATGGTGCCCTTCTGTGTGTTGGCACTGTGTTACAGTAGCTGAGGCTCTGAGTTACTTGGAGGAGAAGGGCGTAGCAGCCTTTCCCCTCTGACTTAAACTAAAGGCATCCATCTCAAAATAGAAGGAACTGAAAACAGCAGGGGATGTAAAAGAGAGGAAAAGAGTCACCTATTTATCTCATAGTGGACGTGATCCCTTCTTCCTAAGTCTCTTTAGGGGGCATGGTGAGGGTCCAGTCCAAGTGCACGTAGTGACGGTCATGACGTTCCCACTGTTGGCCCCCCACAGGAGCTGGGCGGCGAGCTGTGGCTCCCAGCCGCCCCACTGCTCTTGTCAGCTGGCTTCTTGTCCTTCTGTTTCAGATGAACCTTTGCGTGTCTCTTTCGCTCATCACTTCTGGCAAACTTGCGTCCACAGAACTCACAGGAGAAGGGTTTCTCGCCTGTGTGTGTGCGGATGTGTGTGGTCAGGTGGTCGCTCCGGCTGAAGGAGCGCATGCATATTCGGCACTGGAAAGGTTTGTGACCTGTGTGGATGCGAAGGTGACGTGTAAGCTCGTCTGAGCGTGAGAAGCGTCTGTCACAGTTCTCCGCCGGACAGGCGTGCGGCCGTTCGTGGACAGGGGTTTTGCTGGGACGGTTGGGGTACTTCCGTGGTCGGATGGGTTTGAGGGTGAGAGTCTGTGGCGGTGGGTGGTGTTGAGGAGGGTGCTGCTGCCCGCCGATGAACCCTGGGTGGATCTGTTGCTTGTCTTTGAACGCCCTGATGGTCTCCAGGGGTGTGATGGGTGGAGGGTTGACTCGGATGGGGTCCATGGTCTGGAAGGGCTTGTGCTCCATCACGCCAACCTCGCCCTGATGGTGGAAAAGGTTGTAGTCAGGGATCATGGAGAAAAGGCTGCCATCCATGGAGGCTTTGGATGTGGAATGATAGTCATTGCCAGGGTAGGCTAGAGCCGTGCTGGTGGCGGGGCTGTGGTGGAAGGAGACCTGGTCCTGGTACAGGTCACTGCAGGTGGAATAGGCAGGCAGTGGCGGACCGTATACCTGCTCCATATCTGACGTCTGTCCGCCCATACTGGCTGCGGAGGAAGATGTCTGCGTCGTTACCGTGCCGGGCGATGGAGAAACGCCCAGGATCCCCGCGCTGACAAGACTGATGATATTGTTATCAGAGCACCAGCCAGAGCCACCAATGCCACCTGACGGAGGAGTGTCAAAGGCAAACTTCCCCAGATAGGTGACAGTCTGCCCGCTGCGGTTGGACTGGAAGCTGGATCCATACTGAATCTCTGCTGTTGCCTTCTCACTTCCCATGCCCAGATCCATGATATTATCTAGATAAAAGCAAATAAAAACAGATATCATGAGCAAATCATCCACATGACTGCACAAACATGAATATGAAATGCAATCAGTTGGCTAGAAAAGCCTGTAAAAGTGCTAATGTGGCACAAGTTGTACAAAAAAAATAAATAGAAAATTCACTTTGTCAAGCTATATGAACTTGAAGTGTCAGTCCTCGGTTTGTCCAAAATTCAGCTTCTCTGCATATCACTGTAATATTGTGCCAACAGGAAATCAAAAATAAAAGAAGTCCACTACAGTTCATAAAGAAATGTGAGCGCTGTCAGACCTGTAAGTTAAGTGAGTGACTGCTGCATGTGAGACAGTGGTGTCTCTCTCTCTCAGATCCCACAAGCTCTCATAAATCAAGACCTAAACACCCCCTTTGATCCAGTCATTGTGTCCCTCAGGAGGACAGCCAAACTGAATGGCAAGATCTGATTTCTTTACAGCAGGGAGGATTATAAGGCAGACGCCACATCTATCACGCTCAAGGATTCAAAACACATTTGCAGCATAGAACATCTGCACATAACGGGGGGGAAAAAATTAAGTGTTTCCAATCCAATCTCTGCATTAGTGAGCTTAACAACATTTTCACAAATTTCCTTGATATTTTAATTGTACAGAATCTTACACTCCACACCGAATACGCACACTTCCACACTCACACACACTCACACACACACTCTCACACACATTTAACTTATTCCAAAGATGCCATAAAAACCATCACATGCAGATGTGCTTAATGGGGATACATTTATGTGCTGATCGTGCTCCGAGGGCTTAATGTGAGACATTTGAAAAGAATTCTTTCTTAAACAGAAGTTAAAATAGACGTCTCTTTTCATTTGCAGGAAATCATACACAGGGGTGCTTAAATATTCACTCTCAGTAATTACAGCCTGCTGGAATTTGACTAAAGGCAAATCATAATGAAACAAACAAAAGCTAAATTATGTATATTGCACAACAGCATTCAGCACATGAGGTACAGGAACAATGACACTTGTGGCATAATTTTCTGGGAATATAACACTAAGAAAACAAACCTGAGTTGATATTAATACGTGTTACTCTAAATCTTTAGTCTGCTGGAGGTAATCTGAGCTGTGGGATATTTAAACAGAATGAGGGTCATGAAATAAAGTCATCACTCTTTTCTTATAGGTCAGTGTTGAAGAGCACAGCACACACACCTGCTCCACCTGTAAAATTCTAACATTGTACTTTAAAAATCTATTTATGTTATTTGTCTAAAAATAGCACATGCAACATTGGCATTTATACAAATTTTAGAGTCTGCAATGTGAATTTCACCAATATCAGGCATGCTTCAAACCGCAACACACACCTGAGTTCTGCCACATCTTTTTTCCCTGTTCCATTTGTTGAAATAAATTCTGCAAGGGGTCACATAAAAAACATTTTACTGCCGTATTTATAGAGAAACACCAAATGTGTGTCGCTTAAATTTAATCCACTTATTTAAAAAATTCAGTACACTATTTATACGACCTGGCGCTGGGAGAATTAATTAACGCACACTTTTCAAGGGGGAAATATGTCGGGTTAAATTCCACAGAAGTGCTGTTTTAATTTGTGAACAAAAAAACTTGGACATGATAACAATGCTCTACAAGGGGAATGTTAATTGTGGTCACTGCATCACATGGAGATCTGAGCCACACGAGGAATTAAGTATATTTCGTGCAGCGTTGACCCATCACCTCAGAAGGTGAGCCTGGACAATTAGTGATTGATTTAATGCCAAACACTGAGCCGAACTAACAAGTCCTCCTTATGTAGGCGTCTGAATTAATCAGAAATATACATTAATCTGGACTAAGCAATAAATCAATCAATATCACCGGCCTCGCAATTTAGTGACTCAGACGGTTCAGGGGCCCTGCGTCCAAACATGTTTCATATAGGGGAAAGCAGCCACACACGCCTACTAAAATTCAATCTGTGAATGAAAGTCATTGTCCAAAGTAGTTGACCCATCTTTGCGGGTGCATGTTTGATTAATACATCAGAGGCAATTGTACTTTGACCACATTAATTAGACGCATTTTCTCATAACCCACGGGTTTCAGTTTCAGTCATGAGCCGTTTGCGTTTTTAGTGGACTTTGCGTAAAACAGCCTTTTTCTCCCCAGCCGTTCGTGTGACATTTCCTCAAACACGCCTCAGCTCCGGGGAATTAAAATCACTGTAAATACGGTACATTTGCTTGAATTTAATATTTTAGCCGTGGATTAACAAAAAAAACTTTTTGACATGAGAATAGTTGCCTTAATCACGTTGCGTTTGGAAGTCTGACATTTCGGCTACGGACACGGGAAGAAAATAAAAAAAGAAACAAAACAAAACAAAATCACACAGCCGAGGTGAAAGTCATTTTTAAGGTGGATCTAATTCACAGTGGGCACTGATACACCTGACCCCGTGAAAAGTATCCAGTACGGGAGTGTGCCTTTGTGCGCAACAGCCAGAGCGCAAACAGGTGCTCCGAGCCCCAAGACAACTGTTGCCATTCCGCGCACATCGCACTTTGAACTACTTTAATCCAAACACACACAAACACAAAAAAGTAAATGTAAAATCTTACCTGTGTTCATCTGTGAATAGTGGTTAATAGATTCCGTACTGGTGAAAATATTCATAGACGTCGGGATGTCCTCTTCTGGGTAGAGACTGTCAGGGATCGTGTTTATTAAACTGCTCATCGTAAGAGGGAGCTTCTCCGCTAGTTTCCCTGTCATAGCAGTTATATTCAGTCCGACATTTATAAAAAGGACAACGCGCAGGTATCCAAGTTACACACAAAAAAACAGCGGGTGTTTTCAAAGTGGAAAACACAGGTGTGGATCAGGCGTGAAAAAATCAGATGGGAGAGGAGCAGGGATGGATCCTGTTGCTGTAGCTATCCAAGTATCCCGCGGAGGACGAGCAGCGCCGGTTATCTCCTCCTGTGTGATCACAGGCTACTGTTGTTATTAATCTGATCACTGTGGAAGCTGATGGGCTGCTTGTGGGGGAATTTGAAGTCTGTGAATCAGTGGAGGAGGTGGTGGTGTTGGTTGCACAAGAGCAGCTCTACTTGCTCTATTGGAGCTGGATAGGGGACTCCAGTCTGCCTGTATTAAATAGGGGGATGGAACATTTGCGTGACGTAGATGACCATATATGGACAGAGCGCCCAGCGCCCAGGCTCTCCGCGCGTCAGGCGGTGGAAACTACAGCGGAGGCAAAAGGCTCCGATAGATAGATAGTGGCTACAAAGTTTACACATCTACATGGCACCTCTAGCTGCGTCCTTCTTCGGGATGAGCCGGCGGTTCTCCTCTGTTCCTGTCCTTGTGGAAAACATTACGGTGATTCAACAGCGTTATCTTTATTAGTGGTGTCCATAGTGGACTGTCGGGGACACTGGGAGCTTTTTACGCAGCTGTGTGTGTGTGTGTTTGAAGGAGAAAGACAGTGTTGTGACTACAGAGACAGCAACTTGTAAAACACATTACTTTATAAGTTTGGCCTGCATACTGTTTGTTCAATTGCCACTAACACAGGGAGATATTTTTTTGTTGGCTTATATTTCAAACTACTTTTGGTCCACATAAGCTCTCTGAACAGTCTTGTCATTTTGCTCTCACACACTTTTGTGCCCGTCCTGTATTGCAGAACACTTGTCCAAGCCTCCTTTTCATGCAGCAACACTTACAAAGACAGTAATTGGCGGAGTTAATCGCTTGTAAATATTGCAAGCCCGTTGTAAATCCTCAACAGGCTTGCTTTGACTTGGAGCCCAAGTGACCGCTTAAGTGGAAACTCCAAATAAGGCAGTGTCCGGCCCCGCCCCATCGCGTCTGTATTTGGACATGTGAGTTCCGGGTGAAGCAGAAGTGGAAAAGTGATCGGAAGCCACAGACGTTCAAAGAGATGACAGTGGACAAAGCGTCATGGCTCGCTTTTCAGCAGTTTGCCAACTTGTGAAAAATCACCTCCAGTGGTTTACTTATACTGTTTCAGAAATATCCCCCTCATGATTCAGATTGTTACACAAAAAGCTAAAAATTACTGAGAGCCTCTGAGGTCATCCACTGTTTTCATTTCACCATCCTATCATAGTTATCAGCTTCTGCACTCATAATTACTAGTTTAGTGAGGATTTGCTTCGCTATGAACTTTAACTATTTTCTGCTGTAGCTGTAACATAAAACACACAGGCCTTTTGCAAAAATTCACAGAAAATATTGAATGAAATGTCAGAGCCTGAATATTCAGACCTGAGAAATTAATAGTACCTCAATGAACCAGAAGTGTAAACAGAGTGTGTGGGAGAATTAGTCTGAATCATGCTCTGTGTTTAGGGGGCTTACACAAACAGAGCAGCCAATGATCTTGTGTGTCTCATTACCACAGGCAAGTCCTCCATGTATACGTCTGCGTGTGTTTTTACGAGCAGCAGTCGCGCCAGCAGGCAGAGCAGAGTCCTCTCAGGGCATCTTGTCCACAGTCTTGTGCGCCTTGAATCAACAGAACGGACAACAATGATCCTGATGGACTTGATTCAACATTAGACACTCTTGTGTCAGACCAAACATAGATTATTTATGTTAAATTACTCATCTGCCTCATAGTGACTCACTCCCTAAACTGGGTCTCTGTATCACTTTTTGTACATTGGTCCAGGTCAAAAGGCACATAAAGTTAAATTGGTCATTTGTGATGTGCTTTTGTCCCTGTTTTTAGCTTGTGATACAGTGACTGCAGTTCTGGACTGCTTATTAAAAGTTTGACTCCTATCAAGCAAACTGCATCAGAAACAAATTAATACCTCAATATTAAATGAAATATTTTCTGAATTAACTTGAACACACCTCTAGAGAATGAATTCATACACTTATTTGAATACCATTGCATAATTAAACTTACCAAGAAACGTAATAGTTACACTTGGTTTGGACTACATAATAGGAAAGCCTGATGGTATAATGTCATACAAAACAAGGCTATGACCTATGACCTCTTAAATTATACACTTTATACATAAATGATATCATAAGCGTATAAACTGGAGTGTTTTATGCAGGATTACTACATTAGATTGTATGTTGTCCCTGTTATTTTGTCCAGCCCATGAAGTCCATCACAGGTTGATCAATGCAGCGGGAAATCCATGGAAAAGTCTTTTATGTTTATGGATGCAAACAAATGAGAGAATCCCCTCAGGTCAGACTGAGGACTTACTGCGCTATGGTGTGTCTCCTCAGGGGAAGCGTTTGTGTGGCTCTGTGGTTGGAAAGTTGGCCAGCCGAGCTGGAACACCTACCTGTTGCAGGCTTATTTCCTCGACTGTGAGCTGGGTCACACAGGACCGGCCTGCAGTGTTTGTCGACAGCGTTAGATCCCTTTGATTGCAGCGTCCCAGCTCCTTTGCATATGGGGATTCCATGGAAGCGCAAGCTCATTTTAAAGCACAGTGGAAAACTGCCCAGGCACTGTGGATATATAGTCAAATTAGTTTTGTATTTTCCAGGCTCCATGGGGGAAGACTACAACTGTTGTTCCTTGCTGTTAGTGAGAGATCTGGAAAGATAAAATGGTTCCGGTTATACCGACAGTAACCGTATATCCTTTATGCCATATTGCAAAAGCCTCTATAGTTGTTATGACTATGTATCCTGTAATGTTGACAGCATGACATGAGAGATATTTTCTATTTATTAGGTTGACCTATCAACCAGAAATGACACTCTGATAACTAAAAAACTCCCCAAAAGACCTTAAATCTTTACAATGAATGTCTTTCATCTGATATGACTAGTATCAAGTCACACAGTGGAGAAACTTCACTTTAAATGAAGTTAAAATAAGAGTAACGTGCCTTTCACATGACAATATGATTGACTATAAAAAAATGTAATGGTTGCACATTTCTAAGGAGGAGGTAATTAAAACGTGCAGAAGCTTTTTGGCGCATTTTCATCATCACATCACCCATTAAGGTATGCTGATTCACTTTCCTATTAAGTCTACTATTTTGAAATTGAAGATCATTAAGCGTCTACCCAATCACTGCTATCTGTCTGGGTATGTGCAGTTTTCACAGTTAATAGGAAACATAAAACCGTGCATTAAGACACAAGGCTGACGCAGATACCTTAGCAATAATGTTTAAAGGTCAAAAGGTGCATTTTAAAATTCTGCATTTCTTGTTGGTGAAAAATTTTGGCAGAGACAAGCATTTCAGAGAGCACTGACTCTCTGCAGTCCGATTTGCAGAACAATACCAGTCTGTCTGGGGTCAAACGCACAGAGAATACATGCGCAAAGTGGTCAGCGGACCATACTGTTGACATGCATTGAACAGATGTCACACTCAAATCCATCTCTCCACTCCTCACAAGTGATGAACTGCAGGAAGTCTCCAGTGACATAAATCTTGCACACTTCTTCAGCAGCGAGAAAAGAATGGAGACTCAAGTCAGAATGCATATTAGATCACTTAGTGCCGGTTAGGCAATTGAATTGATTATACAAATTCCTTTTAATTAATGTAAGTTTGAATAAATTAAGAAAATATTAAATGCCTTCGCCATATTATCAGGGGATGTGAGCAGGGTTTTTTTTTTTTTCAGAGAAGGCAATATACTGTGCACCGTTGAACTACAGCTGTCAGTTTTTCTTAATCAGAATATTTCAACTCTCCTGACATTTGGAGTAAAAATAAACACATTCAAGGAAGCCGAGTGGCAAAACCCAGCTGTTTTGGCAGGATATCTCCGAGATATAGAGGGAAAAAAAATGCACAGTGTATTTGGAAGTACAAATCTTGGCATTTCAATGGTGTACTGATGGATTCAAGTAGGTGGTTTTTGGAAGAATGCTCTCCCACTTGGCATGCCTCACAATGAGTGTGGAATTATACTCCACTTGCCAATTGTTAAAAATGTGATTTCATAAGTCAAATAAGATGGGTAAATCAAGGTCAAGTGCGATATTCCAACTGACGGATACTTAACATTTGTTCAAAAGCAATGGACTGTCTGACTAACTGTGTGCTTATGTGCATTGTTTTGGTTGTTTTGTTTGTGGACACGGCTGCTTTGACTGCTAAGTCGGGGAAGCAAACAAAGCAGATGCAGGACAATTTGATCAATGATCTCCCAGAGTTCATGGAGAGGGCACATAGGGGTTTACCAAGGCTGGCTTAACCACCAAAGGAACAAAAACCTCCATTACCTACTCCTGCCTAGCCCACTGATGAGACACCAAATTAGGGTCAATGAAACCACCAACTAAAGATTGATCATCGGAACATCAAAGTCCCTCATGTAAATCCAGCCTTTTCCAGACATCTGGGGTATTGATACAAACCCCTCCCAGAGGAGAGTTGCTGGTTAGAAACCAATATTCCTCATGGGGGGTACTCTGACCCACCCTCTACAAAGACCCATGGAGTCAGAAAAGTATCTTCTCGTGAAAGGGTTGAAAAGTTTATCCCCATCATCCTCTGCAGACCTGGCAGGTAGGCCTCTTATGCAACTGTCCAAAGTTCAAAACAGGTTCATTGTTCCAAAGTTACATTCAAGGACACTTCAACATGTGTTAGAGCTGCTTTTACTTTGAAAAAAAAAAGAAAAAAAAGGGAACAATAAGGACCTGAAATCACCTAATGTTTCCGATTGGGGTGAAAGTGGTCAATGGAAATATGATAAACAATTACACAAACAGCAAGTTCCCTTCACCCGACACACCACAGGCCCTGCAGCCCCTCCCCCCTGTCCTGTCACTCTGTAGAGTATTTTGGTTCAAGTTCCACTGCGGCATCCGGCTGTGTTGCGGTCTCGGTTTCACCTCCCACTTCCTTTTTTTGGCCCTGACGTGTTTCCGTGCCTGAATTAGAATAAACTCTTTCCACACTGAGTTGTGATATCGGGGCCGTCTTCCTTCTCTTGTCGACAGTGTTCGGAAACTAATAAGAAATCCCCAGTGAGGTCAAAATCTATCTCCCAAATCCTTTGCTCCGCACCACGTGACAGAGATACAGGGCAACATCAAAACCTTGTAGCTGCTGTAACACAAAGAGGAAGTCTCTTTCTAACTCAACGATAAGATAGAGGCAAAGAGGGCTGACCTGTTGCAAGCTTTGAAGAACTGATGCTGTTTAATTCAGGGAAAGTGGGGGAACATCTTATTCTATATATTTGTATTGACAGATTCTTCTTTCAGGTATCTGAGCATCTTTCAGTCTTTGTAGTTTTGGGTGAGAAACTGCAGAGTGGCCACAGGCTTTCCCAGATCAAACTTCTTGACGAAGGCCTGAAGATCCCATTTACCTGTGAGAGAAGGATGACACATGAATACAGAGATATATTAGTCTTTACGTGCATTTGGAGGGAAAATGTGCTCAAAACCCAGGTTTGTTTTGAGGCTGATACAAGAGATCAAAATGACAAAAGCAGTTAAACCTCACACATTTATTGGATAACATGTTTTCATCCTGACAATATCCAACATAAATTTAGTACAGTCTGAGTGCAATCTCTGGTGCATTACAAGAGTATTTCTCATGACCGCTTGGTCCATGTTTAAGGGATCTGAGGCCTAACTGAGCAGCACATGGCTCTGGGATATGAGTCACTGAGAACAGCACTGCTGAAAATAAAACATGTTGCTGTAATGATGGAGGTGGGAACGCAAGGACGTATTGGCAAGAAGATATGATTCAATCGCCTGGACTGTTTTTTTTTCTTCCCTCCCCTTTTAAACAAACACCAGACGGCCATCCGGCTGGTATGACAATATCACTTCTTAGATTTTGACAACCGCTGATTCCCTGCAGCTTCCCCTCCCTTTACCCAAAAAAAAAAAAAAAAAAAAAAAAAAAGACAAATTCACAATTATCATTCCAAGGCAACAAAACCCTGTGTGCTTAAAACTTGTAAACTTCAACAGATTCTAGAGAGCGAGTGTCTGTCTGTCTGTCTGTCTGTCTGTCTGTGTCCTCACATGTTTGGGCATACATACGACAATAGCATGCTCCGCAATCCAGGGAATCGCTGACATTCTGGTATTTCCGTATGCGGAGTAATTGCATTAACAGCTGCTCAAGAATAGCGTAGGAAAGTTAATCTTTTGAAAAGAAAGCCAACTATTGAAATGGTCCAAATCTGTAGAGAGAACGGTCTCACAGTTAGGGGTTGAGTCTGACTCTGCCTGAATAGAAACGTTACTGCTTTTCACCTTTCGCTGCAGCTGCTTTACAGGCCTTAGCTGTGGCTGTTTTCGCCATCAGGGAGCCACATTTTGTGTCCTGCGGCATTGCGGAGGAGATCTGGGAGAAGAAATACACTTTACCGCTGCCACGCACACCAAGTGCACTCACCTCCCATCAATGCAGAAACAAATAGGAGGGATTCATTTACATTTCAAACAAAATGTCTCATTCAAGGCTGCAATTTTTCAGGCTATTCTCAGAATATATTTAACTCCTATCAAATCTTGAATTATTTATTTGCATGTGTTCGAATTGGAAAGTCAAACAAAAAATGACAATATTACCAAATTATTACTCAACTATTTTTGCACCCATCCTGATCCTCCCTGTGTGTTAAGCTTATGAGATGTACACCCCAGTGTGTCCAGGTTTGCCACAAGGTCAGGTCAGGGTCTGAGCTCAGCTGGGGAAGATGATGAATAATAACTGGGAGATGAGCAGATGAGTACCTGGAGCTTTCCGGGTTCCCTCTGTGAATGAGGATTGCCTGCAGAAAGGGCTCCAATAATCAAGAGAGGGCAATGGAGTCAAGTGACCTGCCTGTATGATAGGGCATGGCCCCAGTGGCCCCTCTGGCCTGTGCTTCAGTGGGAGATAATGCACCGCCTCTGCAGATCCCCAAACTCCCCTGCATGTCCAGAACAAGGTCCCTCACCCCTTAGAGGTAGCACCTTAAAGACAGCTGAGGGGTGAGGCAACAAACTTTACCCAGAATATAGGGATGTAGCCCATAAGTCATGTGGCAGATTTGACTCATATGACAGTCATGCATTAATAGTCAAACTTTCTCTTTCTGTTTTACAGGGAGAACATGCGGTATCGTGCAACATTTCCTCTAACGGAGAATGTCACACTGAGGAACATTTTATAGTAGACTAACGATCAGACAGAGAGTCAAAACCAGGCGCTGCTTGTAAGGCTTTACAAACATAATCCTGTCTAAAGCTGTGCAATCATTGGGCGCAATCCAAAGTGAGGCAAATTCACAATATCTGGTGCTATCACGCTGGCTGGTACCCTGCAAATGCCTAGACTTACAAGTGACCTTAAAATAGGCTGGTGTCTGTTTGTAGTGCAGAGACGTGTTTCTGCCTCTCCCATCTGCCTGCTCATGGAAAGGACAGATAGTGTGGGACCTGAGGGCGATGTTAAAGTCTTCCTGCCTCCCCTTTTGTTTCCACCTTGCTTCTCCGTCTGGGTATGGCAGGAAGATCAGGACTGCTGTGAGGTGACACAGAACTGCTACATTTAGTGGTGTGGGCGGTGTCCCTGTTAAACCTCTTATAGTGTCTCGAAAATACTCAAAACCAAGTGATCCTGTTCATCGCAGTCGAGTAAGAGGAGCCATATCAGGGAGGGAGCTTTACTGAGCTTTAGCATTGAACATTCATAGTCAAAACAACGTTATCCTGATATCATGTGGGGAAAATTCTTTTTGGACGTCGGAGGTCAGGAGTCAGACACAGAGCAGTGCCTCGGGAGCAGAGATACGTCTCGCTCGTGAGATGCTTCAGCAGGGCACATGACTGCCATGGAGAGACCTGGGTCGAGGGATGGTGTCGCAGTGTTTGGCTGCCGTTCTCAGCTCACAGCCTGCTGTCAATATAGCAGCCTACATTGTTACCAAATGCTGTCACCTTGCCGGGGACTGCATATTCAGTCTTAAAGAGATATGTTGCATGTTGAATTATATTTGGTTAGTATTTTTCTCCTGTCACAATGTTGGAAATACATGAATGAATGAATGAATAAATAAATGAACAAATCAATCAGTTATCAGAATAGTTGCTGATTAGTTTTTGGTTGATCAACTAACTGATTAATCAACTAATCATTTCAGCTCAGAAAATGGTTACTATCTCTACTGGGTGTAAACCTGGAGGGGATCATGTGTTTGGCCATGTGCATGAGTGAATGTGTATTTCTGCCTGTCCACAGCTAATCTCACAAACTACTGGATCAATCAGCCTTATATTTTGTGTGCTCATTTACGACTGTATGCTTCGGGGTTCCTGGTGGTTGCACTGATTCGCAGTTGTTGAAAAACCTGTTTTATTGATTGTTTTATGTGGTTATTAACTGATGACTGTTCACTCCTCTTGACCGATCAATAGGGGCTGCAATTTTTTCAGGAATCAGCTCAGCTAAAAACAGCAAAGCACACGTAGTCTGTTACAGGCCACATTTTTGCCTTCGTCGTTATTAATTCCATACCTGACATATTATGATCTACTAAACTTAGGCAAGACACGAGATGAATTAGTCCTCGTTTTTGTTAGCTTCTCTGTACTCTTTACACCAAGGGGCCGGGAGGGACACTTCCACTGGATGCAGCTCTCCATTGTCTGACTGCCATGCCTGGACCCTGTTTTGGTATGTCCTCCGTGTGACGTCACACCACAACAGCAGCATTTCAGAAGAGCGTTTTGCACTGCCTAATTTTGTAGACTTGCAGATTTTGATGATTTGGTTATTTTTCCTATTTGTGCCTCTATCATAGCAAAGTGAGAAGGCTATGTCTTTAAATTTTTCTTTCTTTGTCTGTTTTAACTGTGTTTATTGTTGTTATTTCCTACTTTGGTGTGCAGTAGTCTATAAACAAAGTTAAAAGTCCAGTTATGAATGACATGGATCAAAGATTTGTGGGAGTGTTTTACTTACTATAAATACATTAATCCTAATAATTGTATTGTATCTTCCGAAGCGCGCTGTGGCATGTCTGCAGGAATTACAAAAATTGTCTAGAGTGGCCACAATCACTTTGGGCAGCTAGAAGACATCCACCTGGCAGAGATCTGCACTCTACTGAGCGCACTTTTCTATTTTTCATTACTGACTAATCTGTGATTTCTTCAATCAATAAATCATTTGTTATAAAGTAGAGAAGATGCCTATTAAAATTTTCCACAGTCAGAAAGTTATTATCATCAAATTTCATGTTCTATCTGTCCAGCAGTCCAAAGCTGATTACAAAAGAAAAGCAGCAGATATAGCCTCTCAAATAGGGAATAGGTGGAATATTTATTTAAAAAATATGTTAATTATTAATTGTTATTTTTCTGTGGATGGACTTATTGATTGATTTATTGTTTCAGCTCTCCCTTAATCTATGGAATAGGGGAGTTGAGAAAAAAAATCTAGAAACTTTTACCTCAAACACGACAAGCATCTGTTTGAAAAAAAGAAGAAGAAGAAGAAGAAGAAGAAAAAAAAAAAAAAAAACACAACCAGCCAAAATTCAAAACGTCAAAGTGTTCCTTTAAGGCAGCCGACTCCTGGCTGAAACTCAGGCCTGCTGTAGCAACCAAATCCTGGCTCTCTTGACTCCACGCAGCTCTGATTAATGGTAGAGGCTGTGGGTGGGTGGTAGACATGGATCTGCCCATTACCACACTGCAACATTGCAAATGGCTTCAATTACTGTGGAGTGTGCTGAGCTGGCAGTAGGGGCTCTAGGAGGCAAGATGAGCAACGTGCACCATCCAGCAGCTAACTCCACTGTGATCCATTCATTCACACAACATGCTCATCATGTACATCCTCTGCTTTGTAATTTACTACAAGAAAAAATTGAGGAAAAAAAAAAAGACGAGAGTTGATAAATTTTTATTTTTCAACTTTTGCACAATTTTGTGCCAGTGATTCTGATGCTGTCCTTCTTGTGATCATCACAGTGTTTGTTTGTGATCAATCTACAGTTGAGGTCCCAGTCAGGAGAAAGGGGGCTGGATGTGTGAACAGTGTTTGTGCAAACTACCGTGTAGGCTGAAACAACACTAGATGGCCTCTCTCAAGGCCTCAGTTTCCCTACCCGGGAAACGCTAGCACTGTTTCCCTTGACAAACTGACTCGGCGGCACTAAACAGTAGCAGGACATATTGAGGGCTTGCCAAGTGGCTGACAAGTATCACGAGGGCCTGTGTGCCCACGCCTGCCCCCCACCCTGGCACAGGGGCAGCCTCCAGTCAGGGACAGCCTTCCTAAGCCAGAGCGAAGGGGATTCCCTACGATCACGCCCCTGCGCCCCGTGCCAAGAGCGCAGACCCCCCGTAGTTCCTTGTGTAACAAACCAGCTGTCCTCATCAGTTCACTGACCCACATTCATAACCTTATCGCAGGAGAGGCACACCAGACTCCCACGGTTCCGCACAACAGCCCTGCTCCACCTCTCATTGTACACCCCCTTTACTACTTAAGTGATGGTCAGAGATGAAAAGAAAAAGACAACAAATTTGCGATAAAATTGAGTCAATGACTGCGCTACTGGAAGTGGAAAACGATCATTAGGAGTCTCCCACCCACGACTAAATGCTCTCCCTTCGCAAATCACATCAATTAATGTCATGGGCTATGAAAAATGCTCTCTGTGTCATACCACATGGAGGGAGGACAGACGCTAATAAGTGAACATACTTAACGGAGGAGGTGGGGAGACATGGGATTCCCTCCGTTCCTCTTGTCTGTGCGGGAATACTGTGCTCACGGCCAAGTGGAGGCCAACAATAATACAGCAGGTACACCACTAAATTCAACCAAACCCATAATTACTGTAAAACTGAATATTTTTCTATTCACATACTGTGACGAGGCTTTCATTCTTAATATGTTACGCAATGTCTATTTCCATTATTACCCTTTTTACGAGGGCAGTTATCCTCCCCAGAATTGACCCATCAAATGAGACATTTGATTATCCAAGAGTGAATTTCTTAATTTCATTTCCCGTGAATAGAGACAACAGTTTGCAGGAGAGAGGAAGTCAAACAGCGGGAGTTAGACTCATCCAGTAGATTAAGGATGGGTGGATCCACTCCGTTCAATCGCTTCATAATGTGGGGGCAACTACTGTACTAGAGCTGGAAGCAGAAAATAAGGATGCTCCAGTTAGTTTTGCACAAGATAAATATATAAATAAAATATTCTAAATAGCAGGCTATTATTCATGCCACTATTTCTTCAGCTTAACTAGTTCTGACACAGTGAATACCCGAACAATACCTCCCCAAATCTGAGTTTGGATACGTAAAATATACCGAAGTACATCTCTTTTGACATTTCTTTTTCCAGAGGTTTCAACATCAAACAGACCTCAGCCTAATGTGCCTGGATTGTTTGCTGACATAGCTGTCAAAACTTCAAACAGCAGAGACTGGCAGCTCCACTGATTCACGGCCGCAGCGCTTGAAGTCTCAAACCGCCCTGATCTCCCCTCAAATCACCGGCTGTGACCCGAGTAGAACAGACAGACGGGCACGCCTCCTGTGAGGTACTGTACATCCAAGTGCGGTTGCCCACCTCCAAGAGACTTTTCTTCAGGGGGGAGGAAAAGTCAGAAAACCTGAAGTGTAAACAAAACAACTCTGCTTTTTGCAAGACTGTTACGACTACGGAAATGATCTGGTAATAATATTGACAGTAATCAAGGTTATAAGTTAATATACACTCTCCATGTGTGCTGACATGGTTGATAAGGATTTCAGGTTTTAGCGGAGCATAACGAGACATGGTCAGGCAGACTCGTGCAGGTGTGCGTGGGAGCCAACAATACTTGTCTTGACCCCGCAGGCATTAAAACTGCAGCAGACTTACTCACTAACCTCATTAACATTTCCCTTGTTAAGTTCAAGCACTTGGAGAAAATCATCTTTCTAAAGCAACTCCAAATGCTTCGATTAAATGCTCATAATTATTTGTGAATTACGCGAAACGACACATGTCCTGAGAAAACACAGCCACAGATCAAAACCTGGGCTTAAGGATGGTTAGATGGTGTCTGGCTGCAGCGTCTTGGGACGTTATATAATAAATCAACTCACTAATAATAGCAGCTTCAGCGGTGTCTCGGTTTGTTGAAACCTAACATGGAAACATTTCACCCTAAGTAAAGGATTAAGCCCACTCAAATGAGGCAATACCTAAATCAATCTAATGGTGTAAAATGACACAACTTGCTACTGTATGTCAGGAAATAGAATAATCTGCTTACTAATGCTTACAAAAACACCTGCAGTAGCCTATATACGTTCCTAAAAAAATATATATATATAACCACAAACTTATAATGTGGTTAATTTGAGAGGAAACGTTTGGGCCTGAGTTTTAATGCCTTGGTGCAATCTTTCTATTGCTGATTCAACAACTAACTGTTGGCAGTTGTGTTGATCAATGTTGCTATATGATCGATGATACTGCAGCGGCCAACAGTGCTGTGAACTCAAGGTGCTGGTGAGCGGAGTCATTACCACGGGATGACTCCTGCTCGGTGAGTGACACTGGTGCGTCTGGAGGCTGCTCAAACAACATGAACTGGTAGCGGTGAAAACCAGATTTCTGTGGTGGGGTTGGACGATGATAGTCTGCATGGAAAAACAATAATCAGGATCAGGAGAGCTGAGAATGGTGATGTTACATAGCAATACACTGTATGTGATTATCACAATGATGCAACTAAAACCTAACAATGAGCTAAATCTTTGAAATCCCAGTTCTTTCTATTCAACGGTCCTCTTCATGCATCTGGATTATTTTTGAGATTACAATAAACCAGTGGTGTTTGTAGCATTCTTCAATCACTCTGGGTTGTGGGTAATAAGCGGGCTACAGTTTTTCTTTAAATTAATCCTCTTAAATCAACACCAAACACTGCAACACAGTAAACACACCCAACAGTGCTGTTGTTGTTACACCCGTTACACTCACTCACTGATGTCTGCTGCAAAACAGTGGCAGGTAGGAACTAAAATTACCCAGGGGCAAGGGGTCATGAAGGAACAAGTTTAATGTTACACATAAACAATAATAAAATTAAGTTACAAGTACACTTTGCAGGAATTGCTGGTTAGTATTTGTAAACAGTATCGCCAGCCATAGTGAAAGCCAACCTCGGATTCACTTGGCGTTTTGCCTCACTATATTTGCATTTTTTTGGGGCTGTGTCTGCGATTTCTACAGCTCCATCTTGGTTGCATGCTGCTTATGGTTTAGCACCTGGTCGCTACTTTTTTAATAAAGTCCCCATCTCAACTGCACACAGTGCCCAGAAGATCCTGAACACAATCAAATAAAAAGGAAATAAGAAAGCAGGGTCTCAGAAGATAAACACATCACCACACGTTTCTAGTGGGTCATACGTGATAATTAAGAGGGATTAATTTGGTATGAGTCTACACCAGGGATGCTCACATTGTTTTGCCTGAGGGCTTCTTTTGCAGAATGACAGAGGGCCAGGGGCCAGTTCAAAAAACTTTTTTTTTTTTTTTTTTGCTGTTGATGTTTGCTGTTCTTACTCGTCTTTCTCAAGACAAATCCAGCTGCAGAAAACCCACACAGGTCAGGTGTTTGCAGGGGTGTTTTTAAGATTTGAGGACATTCAGGGGTTAGCCAGACCTCTCCTGGGGGTCTGATGGATCCTCCCCTGACATTACTTTTTTTTATTTTTTGATGCTTTTGCACTCTGGCACATTATTTACATTAAAGGTAAAAAATCCCAGTTTGAATCAATTTGTTTTGATTGTGAAATAGAAAATGGTCAGCGGGCCAGCTGGCACCCTATTGGAGTCCAGATTTGGCCCACGAGCCGTAATGTGTATCAGGAAAATCCTGCACAGTATACCTTTAAGTTAAATTACTGAAACTGGTGATGATATAAAAACTATTGTCAACTAAACTAAACTAAATCAATCAATCAAGTAAATAAGGCTTACACAACATTAATGAGTATGATAGGTAATTTATGTAAACCACAATTTAATGAATGAGCAATTGAAAACCATTCTTACCAGTGATGGTTGCCCCTTGTATCTGTCCTCTCTTGAGTGCACTGCCCTGGTAGTAAAAACACAGAGTCGGTCAGACAAAGCACTTGAAGTTCAGGCAGGTAGTTAGGTCAGTTCACTTTTGGGTCAAAGACCATTAACAAGAAAGAAAATATGGTGAGCTATTACACCTCTTCCTACAACACTATCTAATGCCAGTATTCCCTTAGTTTTGTGCTCTCACAGCCAAATATTCTGCACTCGCTTATCTCAGTGGTCAGTCCTTGAATTAGCACCACCTACCAACTAGAGAGAGGCTGGAGAGGCCATTTAATTCCCTGGCCAATTTTATCTGGAGCAAGTTTTGTTATAGTCTAACCTGCTGACTTTTGACTAAATCACACATATATTGTCATATTAATGGATTTTAGCAAGAATGGATTCAATAAACACTGAGACTCAGGTGATGATTGGAAAAAGACAATAATTTGTCGCTAGTAATCTAAAAATAAAAAAAGACAGTTCCCAAGCAAATTAAACCACTGAGTACATTTCCAGGTAGTAATTTCCCATATTATTAATTGTATATTAACTTCCTGTTGCCTAGAAACAGACATCATGTCACCTGGTGTGAAGCACAGATATTTTTCATAAGCATTTTCTACTGTATATTTGTCAGGTTAAACTCCCTCATCCCCAGGAAGCACACAGTCAGCCACTGCAAATTGCACACAGGAATGTTTGTTTAATAGACTTGGCTGCTTACTGCAAGACGGCTGCATCCTTGAGTGGGAGGGAAAGGACTAAATATGTTGTCTGTGAAATGGCCCAAAACCCACTTGAGGTAAGCATGGAAGTCCCCATCACAGGCATCAAATATCTGGTCTCAGCACCTATTTCTGTCCTCTCTTTCTCCACACACAGGCTCCCCCCACAGGGTAACACAGGTACTGTGTTACTAGACAGTGTGTGAGGACAAAAAAACATGCAGGACATGTTGTTTTCCCCCCCGGTCTAATTGGATCCTTATGTTGAAATGGACAAAATACAGTTTATAGTAGTATAGAAACATTAAGCCACATTCTTCAGTGGGGACATGGACTTAACCAATTCAGAACATAAATACGTATTTTGTAGAGTTTATATCATCTTGGGAATGCTGCAAACACATATTGCACTCAGCAATTATAATCATTTTTAAAAAAGGAAATTAAAATAATACAGTGTTGTAAACACAACTTGAGCCCCCGATTTCAGTTATCCCATAAATAACTTCACTGTAGTGTTTGGTTTATAGTCTTGACAAGGAAACAGAAAGATTTTGTTTGCTTTCTTGTCATATGTGAAGAGCTAGGAAACTGGACCCATCACAAATGCTGTCTAGAGCAGAACATGGTACACAGTGCCAATTAAAATGTTTCAACTCTATTGTCATAAGTACATAGTGTGTCTGTAAATCTGTGCCAGAATGACTGAGATACACTTTGTAATGAATCATAATTTTATCATTTATATTTGACTCTTTCAGTACAAAATGTAGCGGCAGCAAAGCATGTGTCCTCTATTGTGCATCATCTCATCTATAATCCTGTGACTGCTGTTTAGGAGGTTTAGCAGTAAGTATTTGAGTGCAGAGCACAAGTGTTTACACAGCCTGGTGAAATTCTGGAGATTAGTTTCAACTGTGAGTATCTTCATCCACTGATCAGTGAGAAAAAAAGCTTTATTTAGAAATAGCAAGAGTCCTGCAGCCTGCAGGATCCAAACCCATTGCCATAGCAACAGGTAGTCAACATCTGAGCGTGCAACATTTTCCCACATCTTAATGCTCAGCTCTCGCTCACTCTCCACGGCACCCTCTGCCCTTTTAATTTCATTACAATACATAGAGTAAAAACAACAGCAAATGAATGCAAAATTTTAACTCAGCCAAATAATGAAAGATAAGTCAATCATATGCAGAATTCACATAGGATTACATATATTAATATTCTCAAGATATACAAACCTTGAGAATAATCAGTTTTGTGTTTACGGTGTTTTTATCTATTCCAAAGCAGATCTGGTGTCGCAGTAGCTGCAACAGGGCAGGGCAGTGTCAAGGTTGCTGACACTTGATGCTCACTGGGGAGTGACAGACTTGCTCACACTAATCTACAGGACATTCTCACATGGTGGGCGGCCTCCCCCAGGGACCCTGATGTGGGGGCGTGACAGAGAGCGTGAAAAGTTCTGACCACCTAATGATTGACAGCTGCTCGCCATGGTGATTGTGTTTTGTGTATTAAGAAAGGTTCAACTTACTGACTTTAATATGTAGGCCTATATCATGTAAATCTTGCAGTATTGTTATAATTAGAATCTTAAATGTTAAGATACATGGCTAAAACATAAAATGAAACAACAGCACGTGAATGGACTAAAATGATGACTCCAATGATTGAAGCATTACTTGAGCGATTGGAAATCATTGTAGTTTGACCTAATTAAATTTACCTAATGCCTCACGACCCTGCTGAACGATTTCCTTGGTAACCCCACCCATGCAAAATCTGGGAGTGATGATGTCATAAATTAGGAATACATAATGATTACAAGGCTCACACAGTGTCCGTTGGAGCCACCAATGAGCTCGTGAACAAGTACTTACATTGTAGGTCTCTGGTTGAAGTTACTTCAGCCACAGTTTTGCTGCATGGATGATAGATGTTATGGCTGCTTGCACCACAGAAAGTTTTTCATATAGTAAATCCATTACAGCTTTGTTAGAGGGAATCAAAAGCAACATCACACATTGATGAAGTTAATCTAAGATCGATTATATCCTCAGCTAGGATGATACTCTGAGCTCTGGGTTAGAAAAGTCAAAAGCGTTGAGACTCCGCACCCAAGACACTCCAAACTCCCCAATAAAACAAGAACAGTGTCAACAGTATGCACTCTATACACAAAGGTAAATATTTTAATATAGACATCACGTCTGGTGACAAATCTCTAACCAAATGTCACAGGAAAAGTCTAAAATAGATTCATTAAAATATGGTTTAATTACTATATACATCAATGTCAGAATAAACTGTGCAGCTATTTTGGGACTTTCTGTGCTGGCCTTAAGCCAAGGATCAGAGTTACATTACATAAGGTGATTGACGATTGTATTTGTTCAGTATTGTTTGCCCATAATACAGACATACAGATCTACTAGTCACTTCTTGTCTCTGTAAGCAGTTTGTTTTATCTTAAAGCACTCAGTTGAAAAGCAGCAGAATATTAAAATGTGCATCTTTGCCACGGGAGCCCGATAGAGTACTCACGGCTGCTGTGTCAGTGTTTCAACTGTTGGAAATTTGCAAGTTATGTCATTACAACAGCTGAAAGTTGAAAAACACTAGGAAGTGCTGCTTCATTATCTATGCAGTTACCAAGGAACCCACTATCAGGGTTTCTAAATATTTTCTCATCCAGGCGCTACACTTAAAATTCATATGTTTATGAGTCACATAATGTCTTCGAGGTTCAATCATTCATAGAGCTGAATATACAACACCAACTCAGTCTGTGGCCATATTGTATGTTTTGGATTGTTCTGCACACATCCTTAATATGTATTTATTAATTTATACTTACTTAAACACATATTTACAAGAGATAAATGTTTGCTCTTTAAACTCATCATGCGTGGGAGATAAAAGATACATACATACATATACAGTATATCATATAACAGGGTCATATTATAAAGTTCTGCAATTAAGATGACAGAGAGAAGCTCAGCACTGCTGCAATGAGGTACGATTTGAAGACTGTGGAAAGTATTCTGAATAAATAATAAATAACCACAAATAATTCCTACCACCAAACCTTAAACCCTGACAATCATCAAACTGTCACTCATCACAGCAGTCATGAAGGTTTCACTGCCAATCATTTAATCTATAGTTTACATAATGTCACAGTCTTTTTTATTTATTTAGTCGAGGGAAAAGCCAAACTCTTTTTATATCCAAATGTAAATGAAACAAACTCAGACTGACACAAATGACCTGAACTGAATTCGAGTGAGAGTTATTAGTTCAAACCAAATGTGACTACAATTTGCATCCTCACACGAGGGGAATACCCATTCTTGTGGCTGTGATAGTGAATCACACACTCAGCAGTGTGGGAGAGGCAGAAACTGACAGAGAAATAAAAACCAAAAGCATCAAAATGGCTGGTATATTTCACAAATTTAACAAAAAAAAGAACATACTCTGAAGCTTATAGTTATGTCTCTTTTCAAACGGAGAGCGTTACGTTTGATATAAGAGACTCTGTGAGCAATAAACTTGAGTGGGAGAGAGAAATTATGGCTGAATCAGAGGAGGCCTGGACTTTGTATTAATGCTTTGTTTCTGTTGTTAACTTACTCATACATATCAAATACAAATTTAAATCGTGACAATACCATTGCTTTCATATTTTTTTCTACTGTGTTGACGATGCTGGAAACGGTCCAGCCATCTACTGATATATTTATGGCAGCAGGGGGTGTAGTGAGTAGGGACACCACCTTTCAAAGGCCTAAGTTCAAGACTCTGCAACAGGAACCATGTTATCTGGTAACCCGTAAAAAAGTCCCTACAAGCTGTGGTATAGCTAACCCTGACCTTTGATCTTCCTGTGGAGGGCAATCATGATAAACAGCATTGTGGATTTGAGTATAAAAATTACTGTACAAAGAATTGATTGAACATATAATCCACCACAATCCAAAATTTCCACAGTAGATTTCTTCATTTGTCTCTGCTCTGTTCAAATGTAGGAGCCCGTCCCCACTCTAGATAGTAGCTCTAACTAATGTTAGTCCAGCTGCGGTGTTACGGACACTTCATGCTGCCTCTCCCTGTTGTTCATCGTGGCCCAGCTTGCCTTCATGTTTTACTGACTCTATTTCACACTCTGACTCAGACAAAAGCAGAAAGGATCCCGAGCAACCTACACGTTATGAGCAATGAATAATTCTGAAAATCTGGAAAAAGCAATGCAGCAGAGCTTTTTTCTCTGTGGGTCACGTAATAGCCTGATACTCCAACCACCAATATTCAGCGCAAACAACTCTGGCTCTCAGTTCCAAGTGAAGTACAACCAAGACTGATCCAGACCATAACCATAATCATAATCCACACAATTAAATTCTTGGAAATGATCATTGTTGGGACATTGATGTCCTCCCTGTGGGTCTTAAAGTGGCCAGTTATCACCAAGGTAAGCCTGCTCAACATGTGAAATGAAACTCAGTATTATACATGAGCTGTTAACTCCTCCAAGCCTAACAGAAGATGAGCAGTGTGTTTGTATAATGCGTCTACATAACTTCCGCTGGGAATCCTCTGACAAGAGGTAGGAGTCCGCGAGGAGGTGGTGAGTAGGTGCAGGGGTGCGGTTTCACCAGGAATACCCACTTGCCCAAGAACCCTTCTCCTTCTCTGTGTGGGTGAGTGCTTCCCTTTGTCAGTTACTCATGCACCTCCTTGTATACACACCACTTCCCTCCCCCTCCCTTGCACACCCTGTAAACCCACACCTACGACAATCAGCACCCACGTCCTTCTAATACAGTTCTGAGAGCATCATTCTCCCTTTTACTTGCAGTCAGGCTAACAGACGGGGAGAGAGAGCATGACAGATGGTGTTCACAGCTCTATTTCTGAGGCTGGACTTGTACCGCCACAGCCACCCCTCCACCCCCCCCTTGCCTATTCCACTCAAGCCAAGTGCTTATGACTGCCTCCTCATCTTCGCCTCAGTAATCAGCCCATTCATTTGCAGGGTTATTGTGAATTAAAAGTCTGTGTCTCACAAGGAACCTCACCGTTTACAGGTTAAACACAGTTTTTTTTCTCCAAGAGAAAACAGTAAGAATCACATCACTGCTCAACTAGGGGATTTAGTTATCTTCAGGAAGAAAATACATTGAGTTTCTGGTTTTAACAACCTTATTTATTCTAGGAGTTCAATGTAATCTGTCACTTGGGAGTTTAAAATGACTGGATGACTAGATCCTCTGATATGATGACTAAAAGGAGACCAGTGAGATCAACTGACTTACGAGTTTACGAACATTGTGTGCTACAATTTTCTGACAAAAGATTTAGCAACTTATATAACAACTGAGAATACTTAGTTACTCATGATCCCATTTTATTTTCCTGTCATATCAACACCATCCACCCATGCGCTGTCTAACCCACTTATCCTGTTCAGGGTTGCAGGGGGGCTGGAGCTTATCCCAGCATACACCGAGAGAGAAGTCTGTGACACACTGAACAGGTTTGTCACAATCTATCACAGGTCTAACATTTCAAGCTGTGCCCCAATTCAAAGGCTGGTTCTTCAAAACATTAAACAACACTTAAAGTAAATTTGAATTTGTTTTTAACAGCAAAGAGGGATATAAAGAGCTGTATGTGACACATAGAGCATATCTATGATTTAGAGTATGGGGAGGGATAGTTTGTACACCACCTTCAACATGAAGGTGTCTGAGGCTAGCGGCTAACAGTGTTAACTCCATAAGCTGTGCTAACAATGACATCAGTGCTGACAGAGCTACTATTGTTACCTGGGGGAAAACCTGAGGCTGGGCGCTACACTTCTGCAGCTACGCCATTCTGAGATCCGCGGTAATTGCCCTATGAGTGCAGCGCAGAATGGCAGTGATGCGCTAGCCTGTAGAATACACTTACAGGGACACACACTACCGCAGGGCTACCACAAAAACCCACAGAGAAGCTCGGATGACAACACACACAGAGGGAGCCTGACTTCATTCTCTGCTCAGAACACCAATTCTCCAGTTAATCTTTACAAAGCAAACAGTGCTTTTCTGCTATATTAATGCTCTGAATGTTGCGTACAGCTCCTTTAAATGCATTGATGTTGTGCAGTACGACTGCTGTGGTACATGTTGCTTGCGCAGTGTTGTTGACTGCAGTTCTGCCATAAGGCAATTGCTATAGGTAAAAAAAAAAAAAAGCTTGGTTGTTATTTCACCTCACCTCTGCACAATCCTTACGATCTACTGTCTGTCCAATTTCTTAGTCCCGACTCTCAGGCTACAGCAACCCTATCATGGTGTAGTGGACACTCTGAGCTTTGCAGAATGCTATGGCTCCACTCACCTTCCTGGTAACATATATTTTTCAGCCTGGACTTTATGCTTCCAACAGGCCACTTTATGTAATGGTCTGGGCTGCCACTCAGCCTTCAATCATCAGTCCCTCTTTTATGTAGATGGTCATCTAACTGCACCACCCTATGCCACCACTACTAAAACTGCAAAGAAAAGTCTTAGCTGACACTGAAAAGACACTGGAGGTCGATGCATTGCCCTGAATTTGGTAGCAAGGAAGAAACCAGGCACTGGGCAAAAAAATTCCACTACCAGAGTCAGGTGACCATTTAGCCCCACAGTCCTCTCAGTCACATCAGACCACTAAGCTTTCATTGGTGGTCAGTATGGCTTGGGAGAACATGGTGACATCGATAAACAGATTCAGGCCTGGAAACAACCAACTTAGACACAAACGGCAACCTCTGAGGAGGAAAAATGAAGCCAACGTGGAACTGCCACAACCTGCCGCTCCTCAAATGGCCACTAGAGGGTGGCTCCAAGAGAGAGTCAATCCCCACAGACCTCCATGCTAAAATGCCCAACTTTACAGCAGAAAAAAAACATGTATACAGCTTGGCACAAAAACAGTTTTGGTTTCTATAGCTAATTTCGTCCTTCACAGTGAATCACCAGTTTTGCATAACAACCACTGACAAGTTGCTACCACAACGACAATGTTGGGTAGGTAACATAACCATGACCCCAGCAAACTCTCTGTTTTTTTGTTTTTTTTTTGTGTGTGCCCCTTTGTATCAGCCTGTGTCCCACCCCCAGACTTGGAGATGTTTGTGGGTCCATAAAGACAGCGCAGGTAGAACTCTTCATGAGTTTTCTTTTTCCTCAGTAGCAGTTAATGAAATTTGAGTCACGGGGTGGAAAATTGAACGACCTGATCAGATCAGACTGATGGATTAGAGGAGCAGATGTTGCAGAGGCAAGTGAATAAAACTTAGACCCAGTGCAATGAACAGTTACTTTTACTTTGACTGTACGGTGTTCTGCTGCTCCATCTGTGCCCAGGGTACACTCAGCACCCTGACAACGCAGTGCAATGTATAACTGAACGCTATTTTCCAACAGCGCTCCTAATACACGGTCCAGCTCCAAAAATAACAAATCAATAGATGGCAGCAAATGTTATCGTGGTGGCCATGATGAAAGAGCTTGTCAGCTTCTGTAAGGTTTGACACAAGTCAACACGACTAATGCCATCTGCAGACAGGCATGCATCTTGGTCAAGTCATCGTAGCGATTCTCGTGTGGTATAGACACGCTGAGGCCAGCGTAAGGAACCCCCTCCAGGAACCGGGAGCACATCTGAAACCACATTTATGGGGAGCTCTATGGCATAACATTCCAGCAATGCTTTCCCATTGTAGTCTATGACTTTCACTTATAGAGGCCATAGGGGGTCTCTGTGGACTGTAACACAACCCGTATGGTCACAGACTTCCTAGAGTTGCTTTTCGCTTAATGGTTTCTATTTCCATAAACAATGGCCCACAGTTCATCTCTGTGAAAGTCATGAGGGAAAGGGCAATCAAACTCATATATATGGCTCTGTAAATGAGGCAAAACAAGTGTGAAGAGACTGAACCAAGTGCTGAAGAATGGTATTAGAGCTCAGCTAACAGATGGCTTCACCCTTTTAACTGCACTGCAAACCCAAACTACATCATATTCCTCCACTGGAAGCTCTCCTCAAAAGCTGGTCTGTGGCCTATGCAGGTCACAATTAGCTGGGACCTGCTATCTTCTTCAAAATAGCACACAAACAGACGTTGGCAAAACCCAGTGCTGAATGAATGGGGAGTAATGTCTGCCTTTATTTTATAGCAAGCAACCTTTACTCCTTGGTTGAACAGCTGGCAGATGTGTGTGGCATATAGCATGTGCACGGTATGTTTTATTCATGTTTTGCAAAGTACAATTAGCAATGTAGTTGTTTTGCCTGGGTCTAAACCTTTGAATCTGCTCACTCCACTGACTTTAAGGTGACTCATTTGTCTGGTATCGTGACATAAAACAGCAGTTTCTCGGTTAGAATTTTTTTAAAAATGGCCAATGAGTGCTGCGGGGTAACTGAATTAGCTAATTGGCTCTACAGGTGGGATTAACGCCTTTGTCATGTGTTGTCAAACAGTGTATTGGAACGAATGAGTAGTAATAACCATGACGGTGAATGCTGTAATGTTAGACAAGATAGATGCTGCTATCAAGGCTGCTCTAAATCCTGTCTTTTCAATATTGCCCAACATCGTAGTTAGTTACTTTGCTCCACTCTTCTCATGGTATGTTATATAGGTATGTTGGCATAGCTACGTATCCGTGTGGACTTAAAATCACGTGCTTTTAGGTGGATACTGGGGTGTCTAGTAAGTGGTTTGGGAAAATCAAATCCACTTTCCTCCGCCTGTCTGATATTGTGATCCATAGACACAATGTCAGACTGATGATGCAAACAGAGCAAACGAGTTGACAATTCTGTTTGACATAAGGTGTGTGGTTGCTTCCCCCACTCCAAATCAAATATGGAAAATACCATAACAATAAAAATAAATCAAACTTGAAACCAGAATTACTGCCTCACGGTTCTTTACCTCCATGAACCAGTAAAGATTCACCTACAGTTTACATCTATGTCTGTAAAAACATGGATGCCTCACACACATCTTACCCCTGAAAGCACAGAAGAGCTATAAAATCAGCAATGTTTTAAGGACAGCACCCAAGATTAGTGTCACCAATTCAATCTCTGACCAAATGTCTCCCCTCTGTTCCTGAGTTATGACGAGTAACGGCCAGAAAAAGTGTTTTTGCAGAACATTATGGTTTCACAGCAAAGTTGACCTTTGACCTTTTGTATAATCACAATTGTATTAAATGGCAGAATCTGATTCAACTCAGGTAATACTGTGTTGGGTACAGCCCTAGGTCACAGAGACCTTGAACTTTAACCACCAAGTTCTAATCAGTTCGTTTGTGAGTCCAAGTGGACATTCATGCCAAATTTGATAAAAATTCCCTCAAGGCCTTCTTGAGACATTACGATCCCAAGAATGAGACGGACGCATGGTCACAGTGACTTTGAACTCTGACCACCAGATTCTTATCAATTCATTGTTGAGTCTAAGTGGACATTTGTGTCAAATTTGAAGAACTTCTCTCAAGGAGCTCTTCAAATATTGTGTTCACGAGAATGAGGTGGATACAAAGTAACAATGACCTTGACCTTTAAGCTCCAAAATCTAATCAATTCATTCTTAAGTCCAGGTGGATGTTTGTGCCAAATTTGAAAAAAATCTCCTCAAGGTTTTCTTGAGGAAATGAGGCAGATGATGTTACAGTGACCTTCAACCACCAAAAGGTAATCAGTTCATCCTTATATCCATGTGGATGTTTGTGTCAAATTTCTTCAAAGTTCTTGAGATATCATGGTTAGAGAATGAGACAGGCCAACAGATGGACCAATGGACAGATGGACAGATGGACGTACAGATGGAAAGCCCAAAAACATAATGCCTCTGGCCACAGCTGTCACCGGCGCAGGGCAAGGCATAATTAAATAAGTCAATGCATTAAATAAATAATACCGTACAGGTTAAATTCCGATTTTCATACAGATTTTTTAAAATGTAATTTATTAATTGTTAAAATAAACTTCTAAATTTTCTTTTGAACAAGAAGAAATGTGATAATATTGACCACTATTAAATTAAACACAAACCTAATAATAATTTTTTCTGGAGTCTCTGGTCATGGTAAATGAGCCTATGTTGTGAAAAAGCCTAATGGGCTTGAGTCTGGGTTGACTGGTTGGTAGAGCAACCTAATGGTGATCAGCTGAGCGGGATGGATTGGCCTCAGCAGGACAGGGTGAAAGCCAGTGGGGGAGTCACCCATGATCCGCTCCAGTGCATCAACAAATTAACTCACTTAACAATAGCCTGCTGGACTAATGGCTTCAGTAAAGAAACTCATTTGGCTTTGGTAATGAACTGAGTTGGAAACATAAACAGTCCAGTTATTAAGTGAACTCCAGCCATCACTGACATCACTGTGATGTACCAAACCTACACTACCTGGCCGGGCTCATTAGTGAGGAGGCATACTATTACTCAAATCACTGACTTAAGAAACTAGCCACCCAAACTCATTATCACACTCATCTATTCAGTCTAATTTGCATAAATTACAAATATGCCTTAACAAAGTGGCCGTGCTGGGTTGGTCATCTCATTCTCATAGAGCAGATTGGGCCTAACAGGGCAGAGTACAGGCTACAGTGAGAGTGTTTTAATAAGATAATTTCAACCAACCTGGGTGCTGCTTCCGAGCCCTCGCAAGCTCCTGTGTGTGTGACTATGGGTGCTGATGAGTCTGTACTTTAGTACTGTTGAGGGAAGCCCAAGCCTGAGTTCCCAAGGTAACAGTCGGTTTGAGTGGGGGCTGGCTGACTCATTTGAAGGGAATCCTGGAACCTGAACAAGGCTGCCCACTCGCCCCACCCCCAGCTTCATCAGCACAACAAGCAAACAAGGCGCTGACATGTCCCCATATAGGGCTTCCCACTGACGGGGGTGGCACTGGAAAATCCCAGCCTGAGCTTGCCTACAAGTAGCATCAGAAGACACGCACACACCAACACGAGGCCTCACTGCTCCATGGCTACAGCAGTTTCCGGCGGTAACAACAGAAATCCACAGAGATGGTAAATTAATAGGTTATAATAGAGCTGTATGCCCACAAATACATCCAGGCACGTGCTGGATTTTGATTAATACATGAGAGGATGGGGGAGATGTAAGGGGGTGGGAGAGGAAGAGAAGACTAAGCTTATTAAGACAGTCAGCGGCATAGAATTAAAACAGTTTTTTTGAAGTGAGAACGGTGACACAAAATAAATGAGTATTGAGGCGTTGTGGGCCTGGGCGTGGAGGAGGAGGAATAGAGAAGTGAGAGGAAGAGGTGGAGGATGAAGGAGGAGTAGGTGGACAAGAGAACGAACTCTTTGCCCACACAATTAATCTAATTATTAAGAAATTAAAAAAGATCAACAGGCGTGTAATTGACCACTTAATTAGTTCAAGGTCAGTCTATTCTTTTGACTTTGGAAGGATGGGGGGCTACGGTGCAACTACACCGGAAAATTTGGGTGACATATCCCACAAATTGCAAAGACTGCTAAACTAATAAATGGCCACAAGTGTTCCCAAATGGATGTGGCATAGTTTTCCAAATGTGTAACAGTAGTTTTATGTATTATTAATCCAACATTGTGTTAGCCATAGAAAATGAGGCAACATGCCTTTTAAAAACTGAATAACAATTTTAGAAACAGTAAAATCTGGCCATCAAACAAAACTGTACATGCAGTCAGTAATCTCTGCTGCTGAGAGTAGCCATTTGATATGCTTCTGTCCGCGGTTATATCTGTTGATAACTCTATAGTTCATTCAGTGTCTTTAGTCATTAACAACTGAGAGCTGGTACAAAGGGATTTAAGAGGCAGCATTACTGTTTTGAATCGCTGGATGTTTAATTCTTCTATTATAATTGAGGCAGGAGCGAGACAGAGGTTATGGTAACTGCTGGAAACCTGTCCCACTTCACAGAAAGGTTAATGAACCTTACAAGTCCTATGGGAGATGGAGTATGCTGTTAATTTGACAAACGTGGGAAATAAATGCTTTTATGCTTTTATTGACGGTGACCAATAGCGGCCTTTGCTGAAATGAAAGGTTTTAGTCTTTTGGGTGCTTTGCTATGAGGCAAAACAATAATGTGGAATGCATTTGTTGGAAGAAACTAAGTACATAATTGTTTGAATAGCAATTTCAGGCCAAAAAGCATCTTCATTATTAATTCCTACTTTTTGGGGGAACATATACTGTGCAAAATGTACAGTAACCTAATTCATGTTATGAAACATTTGCCTTTATTCTGAATACATTTGTGGCAATGAGGGATTTTAAAAAGCTTTATTTTAAAATCTACATATTTCCACAATCCATTTTATGCACCGTTGGTCTGGGTTGCATTTTAACAGGGCACCAAGGGTATAATATACTGACAGCTGGAGAGAAACATGTGCAACAGTGTTGGCGCTACCCTGAATTGGTCTGTGGGTTAAAGGAATCATCGCCAAAGGTGGCTGTGATACATCTGAACAGGACAGAGGTTTTAGGCAAAGGACCAACTATGTATACTGTGTGCATGATTAAGAGATTAAATGGATAATCTCCTTCCCATTCAAAGAGCCTGACGGAGGCAGGGATCTGGTTTCACAAAGATAGACTTTTACCACGGCTTAAATCAAACCAACAGTTCAGAAAGACATCCAAGTTCACCAGTTGCTAAAAGCTGTGTAGTTTTTGACATCTTAGGTAAAACAAATTTTCTGTTTATCACTAAGTTCCAACTCTTTTTTTTTAGAACAAGGAAATCTTTCTGGAAAAGTTCAACAGTTATGAGGGCATTTCACAGCTCTTTTTCTTGCCATCAGGTGACATTGGAGGTTACCTGACCCCAAAATCCTCATACTAGAATTTGGAATTGGATTAAAGGACGACCTGTTTTCTGAACCACTGCCCCTATGGTGAGTGGTCCTGACATACCAAGCGTATGAGCCTCTGCCTCCCTGGTTTTTGTGGACTGTCACGCATCATTGGTACAAGTCAGCCCCTGTTGGCTTTTTTTTTGTGGCCAATTCTGCATGTTAACTTGTCGTTGGAGATGGCAGAGAGCACATCTCTGATTCAAGGTCGGAGCCTGAACACGGCTCTCAACATGGAAGTGGCTGAGCTGGCGGCTAGTGGTTAATCATGCTAACAAGGTGAACAGTGCTGACAGAGTTAACGATGTTAACATGGGGTGGGAGGCAAAAGATCTGAATACCTCCCCCGCCCCTGATTTTAGGTAACTCATACTAGCAGATTAGAAAAATCTTTACTTCAATAATTTCAGGTTAGGGAGAGCTTGCTTTTACGGTAAAATAAACCTACGTTGAAGAGAACATCAGTCAAGTTCAAACACTTTCCATACTGTTACTTTTGCCCACATAAGCATGAGTCATTTTAAATGGTTTGAAAAAAACTACTACTGCTGTCACTGTTTTGGAGAGGACTGTCTCCAGTTGTCAGCAGGTGTGATTATTACTAAGGACAAACTGTTTACTGCTCTTTTTAAGCTTTACATCAGTCATTATTCTTGTGCAGCTGTCTAACTGGTATCAGCCCAGTCTGAGAGCATAACCAACACTGTCCTACCCTGATAGACTCATCTAAGGATGTCCTGACCGTATAGCCCAGTCTCACACATCTTCATGAAACCAGCCCCGGTCTTGTTCTTTTTGATACCCTCTCTTCCGAGCCAACTCGCTCTCTCCGTCTCTCACTCTTTCTTTCTCCCAGCGATACTATGGGCACTGTTTCCTGTGCCTGTGTGCGCAATGTTTGCCAGAGGAACACACAAGAATCTGAGCTCCACAATCCCTCTTAACCTTTGACCTTGGCTTATTGTTACCTGTGAGCAGCACTGTGGCAAACATGTTGTACAAGTACTATACAGCCCTGCAAGCTGTTTGTGTTCTGCAAGTATGGAGGGCAGGGGAGGAGGGAAGGAAGAGAGGGAGCTATTTAATCCCCCCCAAAGGAACTCCCCTCTCAACCCGTATCGTGAACTCACAGGCAAATCGCGTTGCTGGAAGGCACACCACACACACACTGCTGTCTTTTTAATTTCATCAGCTGAAAGAAATCTATACAGTGCTTTGGAATCCGACTGAGCTGCGGAGAGAAGTGAACTATACAGCACCCTGGAATGTAAACAGGTTTCTCACCAAGTGTAGCATAAAAATACCACATTGTAACAAACCTCTTGGCTATGATAATGGTCAATAGTACAGATCAGAGGTCTTAGTAGATTTTATGGTTGTTAGTCCTACAGCATATCAATAAGAACAAGTTGAACAAATCCAGAGAACAATTCAGAGGAAATGCAGCAATGGTACACAAATTATTCAAGTGTAACACGGATGAAATGTTGGCTTCTACTGAGCACATTGTATTGATGGTGGCTCTTTGCTTGCCATTATGAAAAGCATTATCTCCTGAGAATACTAGGAACACTGTCATTAAACCCCAGGCAGACAGCGGCTTGGTTAAGCACAGATATGGGGTTTAATCTGCAGAGATCGGACTCATCTCTTGCACAATTTTTGTTATTGTCAAGTGCTCAAAATACTCGCAAAAAACAGGAACACTAATTTAATATTCATAAAACTGAGCAAACATCTACAGATTATTGTCAAACCTCCATCACCAAGCTTGGATAACAGTGATGGCCAGACTCTTCAGATATTTATAAAATCATGTTCGACTCCAGCTGCACTGTTTCTGGCATGTGAGTGCACATTATTTTATTATACACAATCTGAGCTGCCAGACCAGTTCTCATTATTTGTTCATTAGACAATGTAGTTCTTTGTCTATACTGCAGTTTTCTAATTTTATAGTTTGGTATAACTTTTGGAATACAAACAATCCTAATCAGTACGTAGAGTTAGACAGGCCACTATAATATCTGCCAACTTTGCATTCATAGCTGTCACACTTAATTATCATGCCAAAATAAAAGAAAATACATTGGCTGCAGGAGGTCTTTTGTGAAGTCTTTGTTTTTGTGTACAATTAACTGGCAAGCATGCTATATACTTAAGTAAGGGCTATTTTAGGTGAGCATAATTGTTAGTGAGTTGTTTTTATCAGCATGCCTCACTCCCCTTCACCGCACCCTATCAGGAGACACCCCTAAGAGGAAGCGTTTTCCACCGCCGCGGCCCCAGCAACCCCCCGCTAACCCTGACATTTGTTCATTTACCCGCCCCTCTCTCCCCCCTTCTGGTTTCCATGCCTGCTCCCCCCCCCCTTGCCCATGTCAGTCAAAAATTGACCAGTTTACAGGGGAACAGGTAGGCAGACTCCGGCGAGCCCCCCACCTGTACCCTGAAACACATGAATTCGCACGCGGGGCCGACTGCCAGAGATCCTGCTTTACTGACTGAAGTGGAGGGTGTGGGGGGGTGGGGGGGTATGACAAAGACGACAGCTTGTGTGGGGGAACATTGTCTGCGGCTGCGACTAGAAATCTTTTCAGGAAAAACAGGATTTTATACACAATGGTCGTGGGTGTGAAGAAAGGGGGCACATATTAAAAGAAGCGCCTTTATGTGTGCAGAGCTACTGGTTTTAAACTGCATTTGCATGGAGAAGGTCCAATCTGTTCTGTTTTTTTCCCCTACCAGGCTATAGTGTGACAGACTGGATCAAAGGGGGCTTTCCAGGTTGTCCTTGTTTTCTTGGAGACTAATCGTGATATATCCAGGACAGTGTGCGAGCTACAAATTAAAGTAACACACTGACACACAGTAGGCCTACTTCCTTAAATAAAATGAATGTGTAAGAGATTTAATTTCTTTCTCCCTGAGAAAAAGACTAAAATCACGTGGTAAAATCAATAGGAATTTAGTTCTCTTAGAGAAACTATTAGGCAACATGTATAATTTATGGATGATTATTTCCTCGCTGTCCAAACAGCATTCACAGCTTCTGATAGGAAACCATGGCAGCTCACGTTCTTCATGCAGTGAAACCTCCTCAATCATCTCACCACGGCAACCACAGCAGGAAGGTCAGTTGTTATAGAGATGGCAAGAGGCTTGGTAGGTTATCAGCTACAGTATCGTGTGTGTGTGTGTGTGTGTGTGTGTGTGTGTATATGTGTGTGTGCATATGTGTGTGTTTGTTGTATGTGGACGGGGGATGGAGCTGACAATTGAGCGGAGGATTCTTATGTAATTCTCCCTTTAGGTGGCGGAGAACAGTGAGAGCAGCAGCCCACACTGAAGAAGAGCCTGTTTGTTAATAAGCTGCAAGTAAGTTAAGATCGATAGAATTATTACAGGCTGTTTGTACACAAGACCAGGGGGGTCCAGATGTAGTAGAGAGATAGGGACACAGGCCACAGTGACAGCAAGTTCAGGTACAAACCGGGCATGTCTTCCCACTAGGGTTGGGTGATTTGGCAATACTGTTTATACTGCGGGAGCTATCTGGGGCAGGCTATGTAGTAAATCAGGGCTGGATGCTTGCGTGATCTTATGATTCACACATGAATCTCATGAATAACACTACCTTGCAAGGTAGCATGATTTGGGCAGAGATAAAGGAGGAGAATGAAGCTGTTAATACAGAAACCTGTAACAGTTGAAATTATTGTTCTGAGGAACATTAACGCGTCCATTTTGACAGAATTTTACTGTTTTGAGTGTTTGGCTTTAACTTAAATGTTGTCTCAGGGCATTTTTGCGGTGTGTCCAACATTGTTGTCAAAAGTCAGCCCTTGTCTACTTTTTTTAAGGCAGATTCAGCACGCTGAATTTGCATTGGACCCAGCAAAGCCCGTTGATGAATGTAATCACTCTGATTGACAATTCATCTCAGTGCACGAGAAGAACAACGGAAGTGAGGAAAGCAAAAAAACAAAAAAAAAAGAAAAAAGTCAAAGTCAAGACGGTGTGAGATCAAAACAAACTTGTTATATTAGCTAACAATGTGTTTTTGCTACTGAGGTCTTTAGCAGAAATGGTTCGTAACTGTTTGTTTTTGTTCACAAGTGCATGATAAATATCCTTTGATCTTTCAATATCGGGTTGTGTCGTTAATGTGCTAACTGGCTGACTAGCAATTCAAATCTGTCCTGATGGTCCTCCCATTTCCCTTTTTGAATGACTAATACAGACTACTGCCTCTTACTGGTATGGAGAGTTATTTCCTATCATGCAGGCGCAGAATGTACGTACTTGTTGGCCGTTGGCTGTAGTCTCTGCAGTGTGTTAAGGTGCAACTCTCTGGTCGGGACACAGGTGACAGCGAGCCCTCATCGCCATTTGTTCTTTAGTGTCGGTTTAGTGTGTCTGGCCCTTTAAGTGAGGCAGTTGTTTTGTTGTTTGTATGGAAGTTGCAAACAAAAGAAGTGGGGTACAGTTATTTCAAACCACTTCTTAACTGAATTCACAAAACAATTACAGTATTGTGATGTAAACTGTTAATGTGATACAAAATTACGTACACTGTTATAGAAAATTTTGGCCATATCGCTCACCCCTGCTCCCCACATATCACCAGTTCCATTAGCCTCTTTTAATCTTCTTCACAAAAACACACAAACCCATGCACACAGACAGCACAAACATGCAGATGAAACACACATGAAAGAGTACAACCTTAGAAAAAGTCAAAAAGCTAAAAAACCTAAAAAGAAAAATCCAAGCTTAAGCTAAAAAAGCCAAATTAACAAACACTAGCATCCTGATCTGGCTGAGAGGGCTGTGAGGAGAGTCTGATGAGGTTTGTGGAGGGAATGACTTCCACAGGCTGAACTCCATGTAGTACCACCTCTGACATTTGTCTGGCTGTAGCTGACAGCAGGATGAGCACCGCTCTAAATGTTAAGCACCTCCAGCTGAGCCTCCATGTTAAGGGCCATTGTTGACTTGTACCAAGGGAGGTTTCAGATAGTCATGAAAAAAGATGAATGACCCACATGCAAACTTTATCAGGGTCAAACTAATTCAAGCTGCAATGTAAAATGTACAATACAAAATACAAGCTGTTCTCTGACTTCCTGGTAATTTACTGAAGCATTTATTTAAGTTCAGGCATAACTCTTATTCACATACTTAGTTTACTTACTCCACACATATATCATGGAAAACAATCTGCTCAAATTCTTTACGGCACTTCACACAATGAACATGTGTTCATGCTGTCAGTTTGAGTTTAAACAAAGGATGACAACAGGTGCACCAAGTGGAGTTTAGATTGGATAAAGTTGCTTCATATGACTTGGAGCCAGGAGGCACGTCTGTGTAAAAGTTTGTGAAACCATAAACAAGCAAACTGTTAACCTGGGTTATGAGCATGTTTAGCAACTTTGGAGGGAAAAAAAAATCACATTAAAAAGGAAAATTGTTCAATTCCTTTGCGCCCACCCCCTTGTCATAAGATATGGATGTCCCGTAAGGTTATTTGTGTTTGCTGGGAAATGAAGTGCTCAACTGGATTAAAAACATACTGCATATGTTTGGAAATCTGTTTCCCTGGGCGTATGAGTGGAGTGAGCGAGCGTGAAGCAGCAGCTTGCGTCTCCTCCAAGAGAGAGGGCAGACACTCTCATCATTAGCTGGGCTACAATGTGCTCCTCTACCTGCTCCAATCTGCACAGCCAGGCTCCACTCTGACGCCAGACAGATGTTCCCAGCACGAGGTGCAAAGTACGGCGAGGGGAAACGAGAGTGAGCAGGAGAGAGGCAGAAGAATGGAAATATTCAGCAGAGTACACAATAAGAGTTTAATTATGAATAATACCAATGGTTCTTTGTTCTCACAATGAAGCTAGCTATGGTTCGTCTGGCCTTTGGGAAATTGTTTTTGGCTTCCATATGGGGGCAGCTGTCTGTCAAAAAAATAAACGCTTAAATCATAACATGCCACAGTAGGGATAATTACAGGATAAAGAACAATGCAATTGTGTATGTTTATATGCAATATTGGAAAGGTATTTTGCTAAAACAAACCCTAAGGCTATCACAGAGGTTAGAAATGTAATTTCAGTACTCAGTACTATCACTTGCTGCTGCTGCTCAGATACTAATGACCTGACTGTTTGTGCAAAACTTCACATCAACTGTAACAAGATAGAGACACATACATCATTAAGTGGATATACATAAATATTTCTGTGACAAGACAAAGAGGAGCAGCCTTGACTGAAGGACTGTTCTGGATGCACTTTTTAAGGATAAGCTGAGTGCTCAGTGTAAAACCTCCTGAAAAAACCCAAACTAATTCATCCCTCTGCAAGTATTGTCTGTGCAGCCACAACCTAATATAGCTCTCTCACATGAACTTGCTAATGCTCATAAAAAAGCCATATCATTCCACTGGTTGACGCACAGTATTTCTTCAATATAATCAAAGCTACACAAACAGTACCGGGTGCAATAAAAACTCATTTTTGGGGAGGGGATTTGGCCTGTTGAGGCTAATTGTTGATAATAACAAAGAAACAAACTAAGACCAGTGTTGTCCCTTTGAGAGGAAAACATTAAATGAAATGCAGTAAGGAATTACACGCCTAATAGTTTGCAGTTAAAGGACATCTTGAGGTGTGGAGCAGACGATCTCTGCAGGCCGCAGAATTCACAAACACAAAGCCAGCTGGTCTGAAACAGTCACAATACTTCACTGTTTGTATTTGCCTGACCAGCAGCAGAACACAGGCTCTGTCCCCCTTCGGGAGCTGCAACAACAGAGATGAATGTTAAAAGCACGCATGTCCCTCATGCACCATAATAATGAGCACAGCATGCTGTGTGCTGAACTGTCCAACTGGCCTTCAATTAGCCAGGGAGAGGAAGTTAACAAACATATGACGGCTTCCAGTCCAAAGACCTTTGAGAAGCGGATCTGGAAATTTACTGACTGAACAGGACACTGAATGACCACAGCCCGAGCAGAACACAATGGATCATGAACCTCTTGTCTTGTTTAAAATGTATCTCATATAGCTTGTCAATAAGACAAATGCAATCCAATCCAATCAACAAAGCTTATTGCCTTAATGCTTTTGCTCCTGGTGGATACTCGCACTATGTAATTTATTTTTTATAGAATCACTTTGCAAAAAAGTAATTTTAGGCAGTGAAACTGTCATGGAGGCAAACCCTCAGCGGAGAAACTTCATACATCATAAAAAGTAAGAAATCCATAAAAACCTAAGGCTATACATCGCCATTTAAATGGGATTTTACAGCAATAATGAACACCTTGGCTTTTCTCAGAGCAGTAAAGAGCTTTAGCAGGAGCACTCTTTAGCAAGTTCACATTGCATCATGTTGACTCACAAACTGCCAAAACTGTAATGAGAGAATAAGTATTAACAAGTAAAAGTAAGACCCAGTGCTGTATTTGTATAAGCTGCCTCTATTCAGATACTAATGATTTGCTTGTTACAGTAATTATCGCTGCGAGACCGTACCGGAACATCTGCATTGATTTACACTCTGGGAGAGCACAGAGAGGGAGGGAGAGGCTCACAATCTGGAATTCGACTTCGAGAGCTAGACAACAATCTGTTGATGGTTATTTTGGTAATTGTCCATAATTGATGTAAAACACAGAGTGTGTTGCAGAAGATTCTAAATTACTGTTTCTGTAGCTCGAGGGGTCAGTGAAAATGGGCAGTTGCGATGAAAATGCATATACAGCATCTAATAATGTGAGTTCTAAAAGGAACTGGACAGCTGGTGGGAGAAGACGAGACACCTAGCCGCACAGTTTACACTTAACTGCTGGAGTAAATTGTTCTTGGCATTCAATAGCAATAATGTGATAAATGATACCGCCAGTTAAATAAAAGATTTGACACTGAACATAAACATTAAAATGCGATTGTTTCACATGTCTAGTTAAGTGATTATTATGCACATTTAGAAATGTGTGTTCATGCTTACATGGATTAACTAATGTATAAATACAGTTAGTAAGTTAGTGAATGTGCCCAGCTCATACCAAATATGCCGCTGCAGGAGCTGTTTCTGGCTTACAAAGCCAAAATGTTGTAGGTACGTATTTAGTAGAGTTGCACAATATGAGGAAAATACACGATGATATCATTGTGATGACAACATTACTTATGGTAAATAAACAGGTATTAAAGTGTACTGTGCTATGCCTTTTTGCTGCTTTCAGTATACTGCTAAAACCCAACACATTACTTGTTCAATAAAAAAAAAATGAAAAGAAACTATTTTCAAATTGAACAATAAGCTAAACACAAAAGGCACAAAAATCCCTGAGTGCAATATCACAGTCTTTAGTGATGTGTTAATCATGCAAGTTCACACTGCAATGATATTTTATTAACATTAGATTTTTTCAGCCACAAATAATTCTATTTATGATGCAGAAACACATAACAAGAAAGTGGGTTGGGCAATATATCGTTGTTATATCGATAATGTGACATGAGACTACATATCGTCTTATATTTTGAATATAGTAATATTGTAAGGGTCTTTTCCTGGTGTTAAAGGCTACATTACAGTAGTGTGATGTAATTTTCTGAACTTACCAGACTGTTCTATTATTTGCCTTTACCTACTTAGTCATAATATTCACTTTACTTATGATTCTTTACCAAAAATTGTGTAATTGTGTAAATATTTATACGATATAATCATAGTATTGATATCAAGGTAATTGGTCAAATATATCGTGATTTTTGATTTTCTCCATATCGCACAGCCCTACAAGAAAAACGCTAAAAATAAAATCAAAGCAAGCAAGACAGCCAAATCCAGTTAGAGCTTGTTTAAGTTACATCTACAGCTAGCCATGGCTAAAGCTAAATTTAAATTTAAATCTTAGAGTCTTATATGTACCTGTTTCCTGTACATAAAATATTTCGCTTTTAATGAACCAACACTTCAGTAATTTAGTTTGTCACCCCACATAAACAAGATAGTACCTAACTCCTGCCTTAGAGAGTAAAAACAACTAGCAAAAAAAAGCCTAGCTTAGCAGAGGAGCCGTAACTGCTACTAAATATTAGTAAACGTGGACGTTTGTGGGTCTTTTCTATGTCAATGTTTTATTGCTGCAAAGTTATCCTCTTTGCAAGTCAGTCTGAAAACTTTGGCTCTTCTCTTGTTGTCTCTGCCTTTGTAGGGCAGATTTGTCATACAAGACAATAAATTCTTACATTAGGGCTGCAACTAATGATTTTTTTCATTGACGATTAATCTGAGGACTATTTTCTCAATCACATGATTGGTTCTTTGGTCTATAAAAAGTCAGAAAATGGTGAAAAAATGTCTATCAGTGTTTCCTAAAGCCCAAGACAACATCCACAAATGTCTTGTTTGTCCACAACCCAAATATATTCAGTAAACTGTCATCAAGGAGTGAAGAAACTATGAAATATTCACATTTAAAATGCTGGATTTAGAGAATTTGATATTTTTCTAAAAATAAAATTACTCAAACCAATTAATCAAACATCAGATTAGTTGGCAATTAATTTAATACTTGACAAATGATTAATTAATCATTGCAGCTGTATATAACACAAAAATGTTCTCTCTTTGAAACATAATTCAAAATTTTTTAATCATCCCTCCAGAATTTAAGGAGATTTTTCAGAAAAGTGTTTCAAGTGTAACAATCAAAGCCCTTCCTCTTCATGAAAACCAATAAACCTGCCTGTTTCTATAGCTAATGCTAAATTCTGCTCCACATAAGGCTCCACACTGTAGCTGTGGATGAGTACTTTAAGTATGTGAGGCACTGCACAGTGTGTGACAACAAATGTCAGGCTCTCAAACACCTCTCTCTGCGGTTAAAGAGGGTTTTGGCATGGCTGACACGTAGTGAGGAGATCCTCAGCACATGTTTTGATAAGTGAAGCGCTGGCTACATAATTCAGCTCAAAGCAAGGTGAGTGATGAGTCTATAATATACGGGGTAGTCCAGTGCGTCCTTGTTCTGTTGCCATCGCTTCTCTAATGAGACCTCGGCTGAAGAATCAGTGTAAATCTACGGTGCCGTGCTGCTCAGTCCAGCCTGACCTCACTTCACTCTCGGCTGCATTAAGGAAATCTTTTACCTTCTTAGTTGTGGCTATGGATAAAGAACACACACTAATTATGGAAACATCTACAAACTGGGGCAAGACTGCATGACCTTGGACTAATGAATATATATGAAAAGAATATGGCTGCTGCAGCCTGTGCTGTTTGACGAGTGAGGATCAAAACACTGATCCATTTGACATTTGAAAGCATGACCCCTGACTTCAACTAAAGAAACTACTTTGCTTTACAAATAAATCTACCATCAAACACATTGCCAGAAATAGTGAAATGCGTGTCACTGTACAGCACTTCACTCTCCTCACTTTATATACAGAAGAAAATTACAGAGAACAAATGAATCATTTCTCAATCATCTTTCTCACTAGTTTATCCTTTTTTGTAGAATTATATATATGTATTAATTCATAAATTGACCTACATTGCTGTCTAAATCACGACTGCCCTGAAACTAAAATCCAACACATTCAGATTGACACTTGAAAAAACAAAACTGAGGTTGTGTGATGTCACCTCGCCACCCTGGTCAATTAAACACCTCCCACTACAGGTTGGCATCACTCAAAAGGCTCATTAACCCTTCTGACCAACCACCAGTCACAATCAGAAAAACATCCCGTCACACTGGCCAATCCCTACATGGGCAACGCAGGTCAACACCCACACAAGTGACAGGAAATTGAATTGCTAGAGAGAATGTGGTCTGTCTGAGCACTTGAAAGACATCTGTTTATTCACAGCTGGTCACACGGCCAGGCAGACTTTATGGGCTCAAAAATAAGAAGCAAAGGTGATGCCTAATGCAATTTCATAAAGTGGAAATTACTTGTTTTTTTTTGTATTTGATGTATGTGAGTGATATGAGGTAAAGAGTCTCACAGGCAGGCAGGAACGTGGTTGCATAAATCATTTCTAAAGCGCAGCGCTGATGAGCTGAATCACAAAATTCTGAATTCATACCCATTGAGAGGTTTACTAAAATATATACCCCAGATACATCACATTTGGATCTTCGAATCAATATGGCATTTACTTTAGTGTACAACTACGCTTTATAAAATGAAACGGGAGCAGTGATACATCGCTGAAGCGTCTTTGTGTGGTTGTTTTTCAGACCACTAGTCTTAATCTACTGGGTTGATCTCCCGGTTCCCGCGGGATTATAAAATGTCTGCAAACCTCCAAATATTTGAGGCAATCAACAACTCAACACGCATTTGGCGTTAGAATGCAAGAATGTGAAAACACACAAACGAATGGATAAAAAGGAGTGAAATATGAAGAGAAATAAGGGGATCGGAGCGGTGCCCATTTCGGGGGTGTAAAATATGGAGAAGTGTGGATCATTGGGGGAGCTGCTCTGCCTGGGGGAACAGATGAAGGGAGGACACTCTGCCAAGATCTCTCCACTGGAGGGGGAGCTGAGGGACTGGAGCTCTATGGGAGAAAGAGTGTGCGCCTCGCATGCTGCTCTCCTCAATCTCAGTCTCACACGCCTGCATTGACACGTCCCAGGCTCTCTGCAGCAGAGGGAAATTGCTGCTGACAGGGCCTTGCAAACTTTCACAGCCATTTAGAAAGACTTACTCCCACACTTTTGTCACAGGCATTTATTGCACAAGATACATGATATGAAAAATTAACATTTTTTGAACTTGGCATCCTTTTTATCACCAAGTTAGGCTTAAAAACCATTCATAATTTTTCAGCCTTGCGATCGGCCCTAGTGCAGATGTAAACACGAGCCATGCCAAGCGAGACCCCGAGATTATGAAAATACACAATTTTCACCAAAAAAAAAAAAAAAACCCAAATGCTACTTCATAAATTTGTACTATATGAGCTCCTAATCCAATAACAAATGCTGTCCGTGTCACCATCACCAAAACACGTGGCTGTTTTTAAGTGAGAGCAGAGGTTACTGCAGACTTACTGTACCTGCACGTTCATGACCAGCCAGTGCCTCCAGAAAGCAGCTGTTGGTTTGGTGCGGCTCGGAGCATCAGGATCAACCATCACCAGAACATACATCTTTTTCTGCAAACAGAGAGGGATTCATACATTACTGCTTTTAATACAGACAAAGTGCTTAACTGCACTACCACACACATTGTGATTGGCCCAGAGGCAGTTCCAGTAACAGCGGTACCTGATCCCTTTCGCTTTCTAAACGCAGCCATGTGCTGTTTGTGCATCACATTGCCCAAGGCTTGACAGCCATCTCTGCAGCGAACAACACTTAGTTTAAATACTTCAAAACAGATGCTTCACTTTATTTCCTTAGCTTTATTAAAACGAAAATGCTGAAAAGCGTGAATTTCACTCTATTCATAATTTTATTCTATTCATAAAAATGGTGGTTTTGATTTTTACTTAGTTACTTGATTTGTCGACAAAAGGCTGATAAACAGTTCATACCAGAAGGTTGGGTGCCTTTTGTTGGCTTGACACATAATCTTAACACAGTCTTACTTCAGCTGTCAAGGCTAAAATGTTGCTTGGAGAAAAAAAAAAATATTACATGAGACGATACTGTTACAAAAAGCTTGAAATAAAACTGTTATAAAAAGGCAGAAATACACATGGGGTTATATTATTTGTTGCCACGCTCATCACAGACTGCAGTGCACTCATTCTTATAGCAAAAGTACAGTTCTGTCTCTTCTCTGCTATTCCTTAAACTTAATATCATTACTGTAACATCAATAAAATGACAACATTTTGGATCCGAAACCAAATCCTCTCGTTAACATATTCACAGTAACTTTCTGCCACTTACCCAGTATCTTTGTACCCCTCAATCTGTCAATAGATAAAGTGAGAGAAAAAGCATCTTAACTAACACTTGATCACAGTTATTGGACGTTGACTTGGCGGCTTGACTGCCGGAAAATTTTCATTCTGTCTGTCCCTAAAAGTTAGAGAATTATGAGAGCAGATTGAATTATTGCGAGAGCACATTTGTCATCCCTGGTCCCGTGCCCAAAATCTGCCAGACCATATGATGGGCTTTTTTTATTTTGTTCACTTCCTCTACAAACAGAGACATTAATCGAGGCTGCTTCAATCCATGATGTCCTCTTACTGTATATGTACTTTCAACTGAAGCGAGACCATAATGATATCAAGCTTTAATACATATGAAACAGATGCAGCCCTTCTTACATTCTTACACCGACTGCCAAACAACACTGTCTGTGGTGCAATGAAACATTTCACAGAATCAAATGCTCACATGTAAACATAAACCTTTAAATTCCTGTTTGTTGTGTCCTATCGAGACATTCTTAAAGGCCTCTGAAAATTATCGTAAGCCGATGTACTTGAATGAGATAAAGAAGTAGTCATGTATTTTTCTGCAGATGCTCATTTTCAGAAGGATTCTCTGCCTACCTGACAAGCAGTAATAAGCGTAAACAACTAAGCCTAATAATAGGATAATACTGTAGTCTCAGTGATAGTGCCTGCAGGTAACATCCAGACACACCAGCAACAATAGAGCCTCCTCCACAGCCTGTCAAAAGTGACTCTATATCAGTGACCCCCCCGGGCAGCTTACCAACCATGACCTGTTGCCTTCTCAAGAGTTGTAATCCTCATTTGTACATGTTTGCTACCAGGCAAAAACACTGTGATAATGTAGTTACACTAATATTTAAGTCAGACCCTGATGCATTCAGAAATAGCATGGTTTCAAACAACAGCACGCACACACACACACACACACACACACACACACACACACACACACACACACACGCACTCACACAGAGACTAAAAGGCAATTTAAGCATTTAAATCTAAAATGACCTCCAGTCACAATTATCATTGAAAGAAATAGCACTTTATTGGATATTTCACGAAAGTTACCATGGATGGAGACACACTGTATAGGACGAGCTTAGTTCTCCTAAAGCCAAATTTAGAACATTAAGAACGTTTCACATTAATTTCCAACTGTAACAACAAACACATGGCCTATTTATGGTGGGCACCGAATTTCAATGTTTTCTGCACATATTTAGTGCCTGAATCTCTACCTGTAAGAATCTGGTGGTCCAGCTGGCACGGGCAGCAAATAATACAAGAGGCTCCCTCCATGCTTGCACTTCACACATTGTGCCATGTACCCTTCCCTCTTACGAGGACACTTTTTTTCTCCATCTGTCAAAATCCACATTAATTACGCACAGATATGTGTGAAAGACTCCAGGGAAAAACAGATGCATATTCTGCCATCTGAAATAATTTATCAGGGCTCGAACAAACTAAACGTATATCAAAACATGTCTTAACAGGGCTAATTCTCATGGCTGGAGATGGGAAGGAACACATTTTCCAAAAATATGTTATCAGTATTAACCACTAATACTAATGAGGAAACATAACATTTGAGCCCTGATGATAATTTGAAATTTAGATTTGCTTAAACACTGCAGCTAATCAAATCACTGATTACAGTTAATTTTCTATAGTTTGGAGGACACACAAAGCTATTAGTAAAAGAAAGACTCCAATTGTTTTAATGTTTCTGTGTTAAATCTTTTTTTTAATCTGGTTAAGTTACATTTTTGTAAAAGAGATGAGAGGTCAGCTGCCCACTCTGCTGGGCTCTGTAATGGTTTCTAAAGGACTTTGAAAATGTCAGAATAATCTGAGAGCTCAGAGCAGAAGTGAAATCTGGGTAGGTGTTGGCCACAGACCACAGAGCTCCATCGGGCCATTATACAGGAGGCTCCTGGGTGTAGGCTGGAGGTGGGGGGAGATCGAGCCTGCATTCTCTTGGGATTAACCTCCCACTGCCTGCTGTGATCACGGCAAAACGGCCCTATGGGACCACACCTCAGACGGAGGGCGGCTGGAATAAACCCCTGCAGCTGACTGGGCGTCTCTGTCACGGCTACTGGTCAGTGGCAGGGAGGAAAGGAGGAGGTGCTCTTTTTAGTGACACCTATGGAGTTGGGGGGGGGGGGGGTCACTTTCTGAATACATGAACTTAATTCCTCTTTGTGATATTTATCAGAAACGCAGGTGTAGTTTTTCAAAATAAATTTTTATATTGTTGTATCTTCAAGAGATGACACAAAACTCCCACTCCATGCCAATAGCATCGAGTAGATACACTATTTGCAAAGCAGAAGACGGTGGAGAACAAAGGCAGAGGAATACCAGTGTCTCTGAGGATGTAAACTACTGGCTTACCTTTGAGTGAACTCTGCTGGGGATGAGAATCAGAGAGATGTCTAATCGCTGCTCTCGTAGAGCTGCCTGGGCTATCGAGCCCAGCTCTGCTAACTGATGACACCACGAAGGGCGAGAGTGAGTTAGCGAGAGGGAGGGAGGGAGGAGAGGCCCCTCTGTGAGTTTATAAGTTCATGCTTTATCCCTGACCCAATACCAAACAGTGTCGTCCGTGCAGCTGCCTATTAATATACCCATTGCTTTATCCTCCCCGTTCTTCATCTCCTTCAGCCGCTGCGCACAGAACCCACAACGTTTCATTAAATGGTCAACTGTGCTCACCGCTCGACCCGGGGCAAAGCAACGCATCGATCTCAAATCCCTATTTAAGTAGCAAAAATACTTGAACTCGTTTGGTAATTAACAGGTATCTGTGTTGTGATTAAGACACGCCGATGGCTTAACAACCATCGACTGCAGCTTAGAGCAAGGTTGAAAGATCGATCTGTAAGTACAGAAAAATAGAAACTCTAAAACACAACTGTAGAAGTAAATTTTTCGGACGATGAAAATACATTTCACCTACAATTTCATTGTTTTTGCAGCCAAACAGTATTTAAAGAAGATCTGAAATTAAACTGAATACTAAATGTATCAAATGGATTCATAAAGCAAAGCTGTGTGGACTTTTACACTAAAGACAAAGTAATAATGTCTCATTTCTGAGGCAGGATAGCCGTGAGAGGGGCAGAGGAGAAAATGATGGGGAAGGTTAACAGTGGAACCACTGTCAGGGTCAGAAGAGGAGGTTCATCCTGTTGGAGGGAAGGTCAAGGGTCAGTCAGACGGCAGTAATTGAATCCTGACCAGAGAGAGGGGGAGCCGTAGACCCAAAAATGAGATGGAGATAGAAGGGGGGGCTGTGGCACTCACCTAGAGGTCACCATCCTTACAGGTGAGGAGGTCCTCTTTGGTCATTAATAATAGTCGCCTCCTACCTCTCATCTGCAGAAGCTTTGAAACCTCATTGTTCCTCACTGCCAGCAGAATTATGAAATTATAGGCAGTAATAAAGGGCAGATTGGTAAACTGCAACAGAGGAATTGGGTAAGGAAAAAAACTGAATTTGGGGGATTCTCGTTAAACAATGTTGTATTACTGTAATGTTAGAAAGGTGTTATCATGACTATGGTGACATGAATACAAATGTCAGCTTGGATACCTGCAACTGGTGCGTGATTGGCAGGTTTAAAAGGGTTAAAAACCCAACTGAAATGAGATTTAACTCAGATCTCAAAAACTGGTTGTCTAATAATCTGTAGATATATAAATGCCTGTTGTTTTAATGTTTGTTTGTGATTTTTAAGTTTAATGTAAGTCTTGCTTGACACTTTCAGTCTACTAGCTTGTACTGCACTAGAGCAACACAATGGAAATAATCCCATTGGCTTTTTTGTGTATTTTAATCTATAACAATTTTAAGTATCTTATATTAAGTCTTGTCATTTGAATCAGCCTGCCATGTATCTATCTATTTATCTATCTTATAGTAGTTTATACATGTTTGAAATACACACATGACCACTTATACCTTTCCACTGCCTACAGTCTTAAGGTACCCAAGTCACTGGGGAGCCTGAGAAAGTTACTTAAGTGACATCATTTAAGTGATCTACACACTTTTTTGACAGAGGGGTGTCTAGTTTGAAAGACATGCATTTTCTTCTTCCATTTAAAGGAAATAGATAGAGTTGCATTATGGGGAGTGGAGTAACCAATGTTGGTATATATAGACAACATATTTCTTTTGTGTTACCTAAAATATCTGTTCTTGAAACACAACATCTGCTTGTACTAAACCAAAACATGATTATTATTTTTAAATGTGCCCCGTGGAGTTTTCTTGTAAACAAACAAAAGTTATGTTTACATTCAGTGTGTCTTACCAAAACACTTTGTGTCCTTGAGTTCTAACAAACACTTTGAATGCAACTCCTTCCTAAAAAGCATTTGCAAAGCCAAAAGCCAAATATTTATATTTTAAATTTTGCATGTTTCCTTGCTAGCACTGTTCTTCTTTACTGCCATTGTTGTTGAACCGTGTCCGTCATCAGCTGTCAATCATCTGACAAGCGTGAAACTGATGGGAGGATGTGAATCCAGCGTCCCTATGCATGATCCAAACAAAGCAGGAAAGCAAACAGTGCTCCATAGCACTACTGGTGGTTATAAAACGCAATTGCCTGAATTAATGTTCCTACTGTACGTTTGTAAACCACGGATATGTGACATTTGTACATATGTAGCAGATATATTAAAACCCGTAAAAACACTGAACATAACCCAAGCTGCAGTTACATTTCCCACAAAATGTATTTGGCAAAACACATTAATAGTATAGAAATCAAATTTATATAAGGCAGAGATCACTATGAATTGAAAGTCAGGATATCTCAGCCTCCTCTGCTTTGATTTGGGGGAAAACATCTCTCCCAAACTTTATGGAGAGCTTAATACTAATACTAATATACACTGTACATTCACACAAACACAAGCACACAGGGTGGAGAAGCTAAAGGTGGTGTTTTGTAATTGTAGCCACTTGACGTCTTAGATGTTGTAACTCAGCAGAGAATCCATCATAAATAATAATAATAAGCATAATCTCAGAGCTTCCTGCCACTTTAGTGCAACTTGAGCGCTATTGATGCTTCTGAGAATATTATACAAGATGATCTGGGGAATTTCACAAGAGCCAGCAACAACTACAGTTACTGGTTTAACACTCAGATTGATTATTGACACATATAAATGATATGCAAAGAGAATGCCAATACTCCTCAGTGTGTTCTTAAGCGCCTCACACAGTGCGGGCTGCTCACTACCTCCAAACCTGCCTATTTTTAACTCAGCCTCCCTCCCACACAGGAGTGGAGTGCGAAGTGGCTTATAAATCCACACTTCGAGGAGCCACATGGTCAAAGGAAAAGTCACATGTGGATACAAATGCATATTCTAGGCCTAAAGACAACACAGCTACTAGATCCCCGCTAGGTAGCCGAGCAGGAGAGTGAGCTACAGCATGACGAGAGGTATCGGTTCAACTGGAATCACAGCGGAACATGAAACACAAGTTTACATAATTACATAATCACATAAACATGTTGTCTGTTTGAATATAAAAACATGGCTTACAATGATACATTTTAATCATATTAACACATGACAGAAGGTAAGATGAGACAAGGCAATATTTTATACAGCCTATAGATTGTGCACATTCAATATAAATGTTCTCTGCCTCTGAGTTACATGCAGATTTTTGAAACATCTCGGGCTAGGCGACATGAAGAAAATCAAACATCACAATATTTAGACGACTGCTACAATATTGTAGGGTTGGCTATTGGTGCTTTCACTAAATATTTACACAATAAGATTTTGGTGAAACAATTATCGATATTGTGGATATTTGTGGGACCTGCCTCATGTTAACATCACATATTTTTTTTTACTGTTTAAAAACGGGTGATATTTGATTTCATTGTAGAGCTGCATGCAGTGTACTGCTTTGCTCGGCACCTCCTTGCCCCACTGGCGCTCTCTATCTGTTTATCAAGATACTACTGCTGCAGGTGTGTGAGCTCCACATTGAGGAACAGTTGGTCCACCCACACACACAGTGAAGGGGCTAACTGTTAGCATCACACAGCTAATGTTACCTAACTGTTATTAACAGGTTTAACGACAGAATTCAGAATGCAGCAGCACGTGTACTAACAGGAACTAAGAAACGTGATCATATTTCTCCTGTTTTAGCTTCTCTGCACTGGCTCCCTGTAAAATCCAGAATTGAATTTAAAATCCTACTGTTAACTTATAAAGCTCTAAATGGTCAAGCTCCGTCATATCTTAGAGAGCTCATAGTGTCATATTATCCCACCAGAACACTGCGCTCTGAGAACGCAGGGTTACTCGTGGTCCCTAAAGTCTCCAAAAGTAGATCAGGAGCCAGAGCCTTTAGCTATCAGGCTCCTCTCCTGTGGAATCATCTTCCTGTTACGGTCCGGGAGGCAGACACCGTCTCCACATTTAAGACTAGACTTAAGACTTTCCTCTTTGATAAAGCTTATAGTTGGGGCTGGCTCAGGCTTGCCCTGTATCAGCCCCTAGTTAGGCTGACTTAGGCCTTGTCTGCCGGAGGACCCCCCTATAATACACCGGGCACCTTCTCTTCTTCTTCTTCTCTCCTTCTCTCTCTCTCTCTCTCTCTCTCTCGTATTCTATTACTGCATCTTGCTAACACGGCCATTCTAGATGTCACTAACTCGGCTTCTTCTCCGGAGCCTTTGTGCTCCACTGTCTCTCAGATTAACTCATATCGCAGCGGTGCCTGGACAGCGTGACGTGTGTGGTTGTGCTGCTGCTGTGGTCCTGCCAGATGCCTCCTGCTGCTGCTGCTGCTGCTGCTGCCATCATTAGTCATTAGTCACTTCTTTACTTACTTCTACTGTTATTATACACATACGACTATTGTCACACATGTACACTGCCAGATATTAATACATACTTTCAACATATTGTACCACAGTAGCCAGAACTATAACTATAATATTATTACTTTCAACAATGTTGTTGTAAGCTACTGTCATTACCTGCATCTCTCTCTCTCTCTCTCTCTCTCTCTCTCTCTCTGTCTCATTGTGTCATGTGGATTACTGTTAATTTGTTATGCTGATCTGTTCTGTACGACATCTATTGCACGTCTGTCCGTCCTGGAAGAGGGATCCCTCCTCAGTTGCTCTTCCTGAGGTTTCTACCGTTTTTTTTCCCCGTTAAAGGTTTGTTTTGGGGAGTTTTTCCTTATCCGCTGCGAGGGTCATAAGGACAGAGGGATGTTGTATGCTGTAAAGCCCTGTGAGGCAAATTGTGATTTGTGATATTGGGCTTTATAAATAAAATTGATTGACTGATTGACAGAGTGGAGACATTTCTGTGTTATTGTGAGTTTGTTGGGACCCTTAAATGGCTCGGTGTCAGATGTTAGCTCATGCTAACTGGGCAGATGTTTAACTGATCAGGAAGATAGTGGCTCCAGACTCCTGAGACGGTCCTTAAGCGCTGCATCTAAGGTATGTCACAGCAGCAACAGAAAGTTTGCAGATTTTTCTTGCGTTAACTTTGAATTTATGTTTTTAATAGGCTGATTGTTGCCTGATTGTTGGATAAATTACTTTTAGAATCTGTTGTTGGCCAATTTACATTACTATTCTTAGGAAAAGGAATGTGAATTTGTTACTTAAAATGCCCATCCCTAATGGATATAATGACAAACTGAGTGAGGGCAAATAAACAGCTGGAGTCTGGTAAGTTCATCACTGTAATGCAACCTTTAAAACCACGAAAAGGCAACACTTACAGTACAATATCCAAAATGTAAGATGACATTTGGTCTCATATCACTAATAACATCCATTAATTTTGGCCAGTAAAACCACAATTAAACAGCTCTCTGATAAACTATAGAAATGTCTGAATGCAGTCTCTCCTGAACTCTGTTTGCAAAGCCTTGTACTTTAGTGGTGCAGTTTGGAACTGCTATGAAGCCATAGCTAACAGTAAGATGGTTCACAGTCTGATTGAGGCTTGAGGGGGGTGAAGGAATTAGTAGCAGCCTAGGGAACCATTTCTGCATTTCTCTCAACACTGAAGACCTCTTTCACCGCACCATGCTTGCGAACACAGCCGTGCTCATGTTAAGCTTATTAGTCACCCTGGATGCGATCTTGCTAGCTGAGGCTTTCAACACTTTCTAGTGGTGGCTTTACACACATACACCTACTCACTGCCATGAAAGCATTTCTGCAAATGCACATGCTCAAACACAGTAACTACCACTAACAGGTACTCTGAAGTAGCATGCAGCCAGGCTAAATGAGGCAAGAGGGAAATATTTTTGTCGTGTAGTTTGGCTGCTGAGAACACAACACAGTCAAACAGGGCAAATTGCAGCACTGGACTCATATACATAATTAGTCTGTCAAGCATGTCAAACACTGGGAGTCATAGATCTGCTATTTTACCACCAAGTGCAGCCTATAAAAGTTAATGGTGAGCACATTCTAATTACTTCACCAGGATTTGGGAATCTAAATCAACTATTTTGATTCCAAAAGTACTGAGGGGGAATGATGGAGGAAAAGACAAGACAACAATAAGGATCCATAGCGGTTGTTTTGTTAGTGTATGTGCAACTGAAAAAAATATATTTATGCAGTGCATGACATGAAATTTCAAAGCTGCAAACACCTTGAGCTCATATTTACCATGTGTTCTACAAATTAACTTTATCTGGGTCATCACATTTTATTTTGACAGCTATTTCATTCTTGTGGAAACCAATTGTTCCATTTTTTATTTGGAGTGAGAAAAGCTTGTGCAAAATAATCAGTCTTGTTTATTTTAATAGGAGAATAATTGTTGCTATTGTTGCATCTATTTTGACACTTACTGCCACATCTTTTAAGGACTGTCTAGAATATAATATATGAAAGGCTTACAACAGTTACACTTCATGGAGAAACATCATGCAGCAAACACAATTCTGAAGACGACGGGATACATGCTGCCATGACGGGAGCTTAGTTGTAAGCACTCTGACACTCATTCCTATTTGGCCACCAGAGCTGTTAAAGGTGTCAGGCCTGTTCACAGGCACTGTGTGTCTCACCAGCCAAGATGGCTTCCACATTTTTTCTATCATGATTAATTATGGTTTCTGATGGTAGTACAGTGAGAAAGTGTAAATTATTCCCACATTTTCTTGTGCCCTCCGTTCAGTCACTGTTGTGTAGGAAGATGCTATTGACGCCATCCATGGATGGCGACCAAAAGGCATCTACATGGGGTGGCAAACTCTAGTGCCTATTAAGGGGTGGAATTGGTGGTGGGGGGTGCTTGGCGTGTGGGCTGAACCTAGTCAAGACTGCCAGTTGACAGGGCCAGATTTTCCAGTATGGAAGAGTCTTGTTTCAGTGGGCGAAGCTGGGTGTTGGGAGACTGGGAGAGAGGACTGCCCAGGGCTTGGAAGCTTGAAACAGAATATTTCAAACAGACAAGCACCGTCTGTGTTCCAGTGTCACCAGCCCACCCGTCTGACAATCAGGGCCATGTCATCAAACGGGCTCTGAGTAATTCAGGGAGCACTCTTATCACCTTAGAAGATGTGGCAATCTCAGACGTCAGAGCAGTCTGAGGTCCCAGCAGCAGAAATAGCATTAAACGACAGACAGCACAAGGTATGGAATACAAAAAAGAACAGTAAAAATGTTCACCTACAGGCAAAACATTAAGAGCATGAATAGCAAAGCTTGGTGAAATGCTACCACAATACTGAGCTTTGATTTGAATCCTTAACAAAATCCACAATATGTCCTCAAAAAACACACACTGCACACGCATCTCTGAAAATCCTTAGTTTTGGAGAACTGGTTGAAATAAAATAATTCGTTTGACAGATCATTTTGTGTATGTTGATATATTTAGCGCTGTCAGAGGGGACATCACAGAGAATGGCACTTATATCACAATGCAAAAACTGTTATCAGAGGAGGTACAGGTTTATGGTTCAAGGGCTCGTCCATTCATAGAGAACAAGCTCAGCCTCTCTGCCTGACACACTGATAAAGACAGCACAAATAAAACAGCTCCACAGCTCCATCTTTGCCTCTCCCCAAGGGAATAATATATCACCCATCTGAATGTGGCACATATTGAATCATTTCCAGCGTTGATGATTCATTTGAATAAATCAGCCTTTTTTATTTTGCCAACTTGAACTGATACTGAAATAAGGAAAACTGAAGTCACATTGTTAGATGTGAGGAAGGACAGGTGTTAGAGTGCTCTATAGGACTGGTAATCCTAATCCCCTTTCAAGCAACAATTAATGACTACAGCAATAATCTTTGCATATATGTTGTTGCAATTCCTTTTTGACTGTCAACCATAACCTGCCTAACTCACATAGACCAAATCCAGGGGGATATGTCGCTGCAGGCAGATAGGATCTTATCCTGGATTTGCATAGATAAATGCACGGCAATAACTCAAGAAGCACATGGGACAGATGTAGTTTTGACCTGAGATATATTCTCAATCTGACCATACACTATAGACCTGCTCTCAGGAGCTTAATTTTCCTATACGATTGATCCACAGAATGAGGTCCACTTGTTATCTGCATTAACTCTTAACAAATATCAAATTTTTCAGGGAAATAAAACTAAATATGGAAGCTTCCTGAACAAAAACTTTCAATGTCTTCCACAAAAAGCTACGGATGCACAGGATCAGCCTATCGGCAAATTTGAAATATCAGCAGCTTGTGCAATGAAAGGGTTATATCCGCATTCAAGCTAAGAGACATACTCTAACATACACAGACACAAATCCTGTTGAGCTGAGCCGAGCAGAGATACCCTACCAGCCCTCCAAGGCACAATTAGGATTTCACGGGGGGAAGAAATCTACATTCCTGCACACATGAAAAAAGTCCTTTCTCCCTCCCCACAACAATATCAACTTTTTACTCAAGGAAAAACCTGAAGCACCACTCGATAGGATTTGGACAAAGAAATAAAAAACAAAGCCAAAAAAAAATCTAAATTTAAGCTGCAGTTGTTAAAGAAAAAATATTATGGTTGAGGAAAATCCAGTCCTAAGCCTCCCAGTTCCAATCAATTTCTCCTATTCTCTGTGATATGAAAAGAAGCAACCACTCATAGTTTGTTTGAAGTGCTCGTCTGTGTGGAGCTCTGCTGCGTTCAACAACATTTTGTATAGACAGCCCCAGTGTATGATTTTAACACCTGTCAGACATTCAATCCAAGTACAAGAGGTCAAGTATCTGTCAGTTTGAATAAGAGGAGGGATAGAGCAAAACACTAAATTTCATTTCATGAGGTATAGTACTAAGTGGACACATTTACAGAAACACATCGTGGCACAGCAGCACATATAGGACAGAGACATGTGTTCACTGCAAGAATAAGTCATCACTGCATGCTGTCACACTCTTATTAGCAGAGTGTTAAATTGCAGCATTTCCTGCAAACTATATTATCATGTTATGCAAACTTCCAGAGTAAATGATGTCTTCATCTACTAGAGTTTGGTATGTCACTGATTACAAACTGTGGTAGATTCAGTGATGCACAAGTGGGGGACTAAGACTCTTTCTTCTGTGCATAGAGAAAACATTTAAAATGACTGACATTTTTTCATTATTATGTATTATGTTCATTTTGTCATTTTGTTTAATTATCTCATTAGTGAAAAAAGTAAATGACAAGAACATTGTATTATTTTGACTACATAGTATGTATTTTCAAAACAGTCTGGGGTAGAACATGAATGAAATCAGAAAAATATAATTGATGAGTCAGTGCAAAAAAGTCAGTCATTAGTCGAGTGACGATTATTTGATCAACACTAACTGAATAGGCAACTATTTTGATATTCAATTGTTTGTTTATGTAATTTTTAAAGCAAAATTTCCAAATAGACTCCCATTCCAGCTTCTCGATTGAGAGGATTTTATGAATTTCTTTGTCTTATGCGACCAAATTCTGAATATTTACACCAAAACAGGCAGCTTAAAGATGGTACCCTATGGTTTAGGACTAGGTTTAACTATTTTCTGATATTTTGAAGACAAAACAATTAATCAAATGACCAAGTAATAAATCGTCAAGTTAATCGATTATGAAAACAAAGAAACATAAGCAACATATTAAATATGTGAATTCGTAGCCATAGTAGTATTAAAGCTCTGTAATGTTATTTTTGATCTTAGTTTAGTACAGCAGCTTATCTGGATGTATCTCAATGAGAATGACCACACAGAACAAATAAAAAACCAATTTATAGTAATTTTTAAGACCATTTAAAAATGTCTCTATAAATCAGGCAACTCTTTAAACTCTTATGCAAATAAAAAGAATTATGCTTGTAGTACGGCCACATTAACTTTGACCCCATCATGTCTGATTTAACTTTGACAGACATGAAGCTAAATACCATGAAGACAATAAATGGACTGAGGCTTCAGCTACAATGAATGTCTCTAAGTTTAAACTTACAGTTCCACTGATGCGATCTGGCAAAACGAACGCCCTGAAGCACATCCATAGAGCATTATGCCAAATAAGGACATTAGCAGTACTTGAGTTTGAACAAGACCTTTTAGCTGCCTGGCCTGTGAAGTGGTGTTTTAAAGGAAAACACATTGTAACCGTCACTACTGATTCTCAGATTTGTGTCGCGTCTGAAGAAAAGGTTAAGCACATCATCTATCTGAAAATGCCCAGATCTGCAGTCAGGCATTAAGTTGGCACCCAGATAAATCATGCCATCACTGCGCTTCAGTTTTCTCATTATCCATACCTCTCATGACATTCACAGAAAGAAACAAAGCATCCTGCCAACACCTACTCTGTGAGAGAGCTCTTTCAGTTCAGCTCAAAAGCTGAGAGCTCCAAACCTCCACACCACAGTGTGGGCAGTTCTGGCAGAGCCATGTGCCTAAGAACACTGACTGAGTGCAACAGTTGGACTAATAACAGAACAAAAAAAATAAAATGGACGCACAGCGGGGACAGCCACAGCTACACAGCTGAGAAGCAGGTTGACTTCTGCCCACCTTTCTCTTATTCAAGAGCGGAAGATGTCCACAATGCCTCTCAGGTCTTAGTGCCATGAGGGGCGGTGAGCTCGCAGCTTCAGCCACTTCAGGGTAAAGCAAATCACTTTAATATGTTAAGAAGATTAAGCTGGATAAATGTCTAGATACATTTTTTGAAAAGCCACGTAAATCTTCAGTGTTTTTATTTGGGGAGGGGCGGTATGTGAGTCAGTTGAGACGATCAACACAAGCCCACCAAAATGCAACCGGATTGGCTAGGGGAAATTGGGCTTATTTGAGATTTTGCATTTTAAGCTTCTTGAATCTAAGACCATCCCACCTCTTTCTTATTATTTTTAACACCAACCTTTGGGACAACAAAACTATAGAAAAAAAAACACTGGTCACAGTTTCATGTGCCACTGCTCTCTCGGCTTAGAGTTAAGACTCAAACACAAAGAAGAAGAGAAAGAGGTTAAAGTTGAAGGTCTTTAAAGTAAAGTATTCGAAGGGCTCTCAGGATCTCTTTGTGCATTTTTCTGGTAAATCACTCAAGTCAAATTAATTAATTGAAGCAAGTATATTCTAAATACAAAATGGATGGCTGACTTTTTTTTCCTATCTTAAGAATTAGCAATCTGAGGGTGTCCGCCTGTCAGCTCGCTGTGCTAGAAATTGAGTGTGAAAGCGAAAGGGAGAAATGGAACAAATAATGTAAAGGGATTAACAAATCATTTGCATAACATTTTCTCTGATTTTCTCTGCTTCCAAACTACAGGATCAGGAAAATGACAAGGAAGGCAGTTTTCTCATCCCCTGTTCTCAGATCAATCAACGCATCAATGGACCTGATTGCTGCTACCATTACGAACAGTCTTTAAATGTCAAAAGCAAAATGAATCACTTCTAAAATATCTTAAAAAAAAAAAAAAAACAGTTAAAAAACAGTTAAAAAAACAAACAGAGCCACAAGGTAACTAAACAAGTTAGGAGAAACAGAAACCATCTGATGAAAAGCATTCTCTAAGGAAAACTTGAATAGAGTGCATCTTAGAAAAGATACTTTATTTTCCCTTTGCCAAACGTGTATTAACCTGTTTTTTTCTTACCACTCTGTCTCTCCATCCAGAGTTAAGACAATAAGACCACTAGGGAGATGAAGGGGATGGCATTATGGAGAGTTAAGCATTATGAGCAGCCCTGAAGCTGTTCCTAAAGAAGGTGAATCAGAGGATTGGGACACAACTGTAACTAAACCCTGCGCCGGACCACAAATGAGAAGCACAAAACATTTTGGGCAAAATGCCACTAAGCCAAGCATCTGGGTCTTAAGTAAACTTCAAATCATCACTTTTAACTTTGTGATTACTTAGTTCTTAAAGAAAAGAGGCTGTCAAAAGAGAAAAAGTAAATTACCTTAGCTTCGAACATACGCACCACAGTAATCCTGTCCACAGAGTCTTGAGGAGTAACTATATTGAAACTCTTTTAATTTAAGACAAATTATAGCATCTAAAAAGTATGCTCGTATTTAAATGTATGTCCCAAACCTCTTCACAAAGGAAGGAGCCTATTAAAAAAGTGCCTTAACATCTAGAGATGGGAGGCCCAGAAATTTCTTAAGGTCATGCAACGCACGAAGCAAAAATGACAAACTCAAAACGGCACAGAGCGTCTCAATATTTTTAAAAGGTGATATGTTTTAGATCATAAGGCTGCAGACATCTCCCCGCTGGACAGATCACATTAATAAAGTTTCTCACTGAGCCAAAGTGCGACCGACTCTTCTCCAGATCTTACAATGATTCTCTGGTAAATGTTAGGTTTCTGTGGCTCATATAAATAGAAATTTAATCTTGTATGTTTGTCTAAGTATCCACAGCAGCAGATGCACTTCCCATGCAGATTATGAATCTCTGTTTGAACAGATCTTGCCGTCAATGTATATGAACTGACAAGATAGAATTTCTGTGTGAATACTGAATAATAATCAGGAGGCACAGGTTCAGGTGGTATTAAAGACCCGCTGCTCCTCTAAGTCTTTGCTATTGCCTGTGCGCTGCAGCTTCTTTGCAAATTTGGATCTAATTAATGAATGTTCATAATTGTCTTGTGTGGTCTCATGCTGAAAATTTGCACCCTGTTCAAACACGTGGAAATTAACTTTTGCACACATTTTTTTCGACATTTTAATGACTTTATGTAAGTAAAGTTGACCTCTCTATCAATACTAACACATTCTGAAGCAAATAACCCCATCTTAAACATATCAGGGTCTGTTGAATCGGCTTTACATGTCGAACCACCTCCTTTCCTCAGAGCTTTTGTCGAACGGTGCAAATCTATCATTTTCTCCAATAGCGCAGCTTGCATAGAAACCTGACCATTGTCATCTGTAAGAGCATCCCAGAGCTTCCTTAATCTGTTCTTATCCTCCCATTGATAATACAATACATTTTCATGGTAATTGAAATCATATTTTACTCACAGCCACAGAGTAAAAAAGTATTGCTGCCTACGCTCTTCAACCAAATGTAAGGTGAAGGAATACCATGCTACTGCAACAACAGGGTACAAAAGGGTCGCTTCACAAAAATAAAAACATACTGCATGTGTACAAGTGAACGTATGGGTGAGTGGAGGGAGAAAATACAGAAAAAAAGAGGTAGAAGAAATGAGAAAATATAAAAATACTGGCCATAAGACATGGATGTGTCAGATGCAATCTCACTTGCATGGGAGACATCTGCTCAAATCCTTTTGCAAACCTCCGCTTGCACCTGTGGTAGTCCGCATGCAACAGCCATGCTTCATAAGGTGCAAATTATTATTCTTCTGTGTGGAAAGGTGGCTTAGGAGGTTTATTGCTTCTCTTCATTCCACTGAATATGCATAATCAATCCAGCGCTCCTGGTAGCAGAAGGTTGTAATTCTTTCCCGTTTAAGGAAGCTGCATGAATCATATACATGTTGTGTAGTAATGGGCAATGACTGAATGGAGCGGGACACGGGTCAGCTTAACAGGGTGTTATAATGACAAAGGGGAACATTAGCTAAGGAAATAAACTCCCTGAATCTCGGCCAAACACGCTTATTTAATCCAGCAGAGCCAAAAACACCCACCTGATGACACTGAATATGCAATTAGATGGATATTACAGAACATGTTTCACTTGTTGACCCTCACTGTCACGTAGAGGCTCAAGGAAGTGCCTCGCCTGTTTATCTAAATATACATCCATGACTCTTCGCTGAAAGAAGACCATCGCCTACTGAAAATAAAATCCCTATCTCTGCGCTCTCACATCCCCGACATGAAGACCTATCAGGAATCCTGCATGGGTGGACATGTAGGCTTTCCTAGGAATGACAGGGTCTGCTAAAGAGGAACCCCACCCTCGCTTTCTCCAGCATGCCAACACAGAGGAGAGTGGGCAGCGCTGAGACGGCAGCCTGCCGTGGGCACTGCCAGGCTTAAAGCTGCCCTGTCGTCATCAGAGGCTTGCAGAAAAGAACGCTGAGATTCACCAAAAAAAAAAAAAAAAAAAAAAGAGGAGGGGGATCGTTGCATTTAAATCCTCTCTCAACGCCCCCACATGTTTTAGCAAAGCATAAAAATCATTCACAGAGAGAGAGAAAGCAAAAAAGAAAAAGATAGAGGGAAATAGAGAGGAAACAGCTATTAGCAGCAGTAAGCAAGCTCAAGAGATCATAGTGAGGCAGCTCTAATCGCAGTAATGGTTTAAACCCTCATTCCATCCACCAGATGCAAGAAATGTCTACCCAAAAACAAGGCTTTGAAATCCCCCATGTCTAAGAATGTGCCCTGTGGCTATGGTCCTTACTAAAAAAAAAAAAAAAAAAAAAAAAAAACAAAAAGAAAGAAAGAAAGAAAGAAAACAACAACTCCAAAAAACTGTCTCCACTTTTGGAGTAACTACGAGGTAAAGATAGCTCCTGTGGCCTGTGCTGTTTACACTGACTTCATCGAGGAATGATGAGCACGCCTGTATCACAATAAAGAGTTATTTTAAATAATATGTGGCAATCATTAATGTCAGTGATCTGAGCTGTGAAACACAAGAATGGATGCATGTGGGCCCAAACTCTCTGCCCTCTAAAATGAATACATTAATTGTTTAGCTGAAAACGAGACTACATTTTTCATTAAGGTGGCCTACTTTTGCTAAATGTTGCACTGATGTCCAGGGAAATGTATCCAAGAGAAATGCAGACATGAGTAAATAGTGAGAAATTTGTTTTACATGTAAAATAAATTAAATAAAAACAAAAATAATTGAATTCAGGCTGTAAAAGCACAATTAAACACAAAGTCTGCTATGGTTAAAGACAGTGTAAACTTGCTTTAACAGTCTTTGCCTGTGCCAGAAGCACACCTGGATCAGCTGCCATGTAGCCACATATATAAAGAGCAATATGAAAAAGTCATGTAGCTCTTCCTTTTTGAGGGAAAGAATATTCCTAAAAGCATTTTGGCACTTTCAGAGAATATTAATGTTAAACTGAGACACTCAGAGTCTGCGTTTTAAGCTGGACAAGATGTTAATGCATCCTTTTGACATTCTTTCAGAAGTCCATAATTAATCTGCACCTTTATTAAACAATTAATAAAAAGCAGTAATGGCACTGTGAGGGTACATGCCCATGAAATAAGAAGAAAATAAAATACAGGCAGAGGGCAGAGAATATAGAAATACACACTGACACACACTATTAAAGGGTCATACTTTTGTATGAATCTATACATTGTTTTTTTAGAAAAAGATATTTCTGGTTCATACCAAGAAAATGCATCAGTGTGTAAAACCGGAGCTAGAAGACACGTTTTTCAGCTCAAGTACTGACCTTAATTTCCCCAAAGACACTCATCATAAGGTCACCATGCTATGTAATTCTGGATATTACAACTAAGACTACGGTTAAGAAAAGCTATATCTCATTTTAACAAATGATGGTGATCATTTGTTGCTCTGCTTTGGTATTACCCATTTAATTGGTGTTTCAGAAAATGTACTGGTGTTTAACATGTAACTAAATCCTAATAAGACTTATGTCATATACTGTCATTCCCCTTAAAACAGTTTCATCCTGAAGTGCAAAACTTTTCTTACTCTTTGTTGTACAGACACGGTACAGCATTTCAAAACCTTCAACAGGAAATGAAGACTACAGTTTAATTTTTTACTGTTGCAGAAGTTACTGTATTCATAAAACTAAGTGAAGGAAAGTCCATGCCTTTTAAAATTCACATGGCCACCTCCAGCAATCTGTACTTCACACCTATTATAATAATTGTTTAACATGTTGCCATGATATAATATATGGTCAGGTCTGTTTAATTTCCAATCCTTATTACCACTTTGCACTTACTTTATTCACGAGACTAACTGAAACCAACTCATGCTGCTATAGTTTAGTCTCACTAGCCAACACACGTCCCATTGGTATCAAACTGTCGATGCTTTTGAAGCTTATGAGTATAATTAGGAGTTCTAAAAATGCTTCACCAACACACATGCCAGATTTTGCTAACACACAAGTTCAAGTGTCGACTCACTGCTCTGAAGTTTGAACACAGAAATCTGCAGTTTTTGTGGCCCTTTGCTTTTGTTTTTGGTTATAAGCACCTATTTAGAGGCGGGTTTATGGGACTACTGCCCATTGCGCTCCATTACAATTACTCAGCAGGCATGTATCCCGTCCCAGTAATGAAGTGGGTGTTACAGTGGGTGGATTTGAAACTGAGCGGCCACTTTTCTGTATTCTTGCTACTGGGTACAAGGGCTGAGTGGCAGAGAATAGCAGCAACGCTGGCAGCATGGCACGGTGACAGAGAGCGTGGTGGACCAGCAGACCAACCACAGAACCACAGGCAACAATCTGATCCTTCAATAGTGCGTGCTTACTTAAGTGTCAGGAGAAATGGAGAATTACATTTCAAAGCCCAGTAAATAAAGTTTGTATTGATTTAATCTAACATGTAATCTGTTTTGCTGTCTGACACTGATTCTGGCAATAAAAGAGAATCATGTAAGACAGCATTATAGATAATACGACCATAGATCAAATGGAGTTTGGGCAAGAGAAGGGCAATAGATCATGTTCAAGCTAGACTGCTTAGCTCTGGAATTCATAAACTACCTCCTAAATCGAGGTGGCTTTCAATTTAAGTTTTCAATTTCCAGATATAGGATTTGGTGTGCGCTTGATGAAATTTCATTGTCAACTTCAGGAGGGGTTCTGAGGACTGGAAACTGTGTCTCACTCAATTTGTCGCTCAACAATACAAGAACACGATTCACTGAAAATGTACATATAAATAAATTAATGCTGCCCATGTGAATGAATCTCTGTGATCATTTCATATCTGGCATGACAGGAGTAAGTATATTTAGAGGAACATACCACACATACCACATTCAAGCCCTACTTCACGTAATATATCGACCCATTTTCCAAACATGTTGTTCTCTCCAGTTTATGTGATATGAAAGTTATTAAGAGGCTGTAATGTTAATGTCATTCCCTCTCATGAGCATGTCGTTTGTTGAATTACCAACAAATATTCTGCAATTTATATCCTATAAATCATATTAAGCACAAGCATATAATGAATGTCAAATCTAAATCTATTATTGTAACACAACACCTTAAACTTCAAGCTGTAGTTTTACTACGTTAATTTACTTTATATACACGAAATCTAATTAGTAATCAATTTTAATCTTAGAGGAACTGTTTGTTAGTATAGTTTTTAGACATATATATGTATATTTTTTTATTAAACAAGAGTTACCACTAAAGAATACTGGTTCATATACTGGTCCTCTAAAGCATGCACAGCTTTGTGTGCTCTCAGCTGCAATTCAATTTAATAACTGCATTGACACCAAACGAAGGACGGAGATTTACTGTCTGTCGCTTCACTAGTATGAAAGAGAGATCTGAGAATATATCAGTCAAAGTCAGTTACTGAATTACGGACATCAATGACAGTATTATTGACTTTACAATTTATGTTATGTGACATTCTGAATAGTATAAACTGTAGATAGGACATTGCCTTGGTTTAACACAATTATCCATGAAGGCCTTCCAAGTATGATGTGCTAGCACCACCCTCTGGTGACAGAGAGCACTACAGTGGGCCCATCATCAGAGCAGGTGATGGAGCTAACAGAGGGTGGCAGAGAAGCTTAAAACTGGAGAATGACCTGATATTAAAAATATTACTGAAATTTTATGTCATGGTTATACTTTTTTTCATAGTGCTGTGAATCTCTTGTTTCTTGTGACAATAACTTAAAGCCTGTTCTGTCGAGGTGGAGATGCGGCTTGTTTGAGCTGTTACTGCCCCCAAGTGTTAAAAAACATAAGCATGTGTGTATTTGCAAAGTATGACACTTCACTCAAAGACAACAATTCAAAAAATGCCAACAAAAAGCAGAATTTAGACCTCTCTGTCCGAGATATGCTTATGTCTGATGAGATTAGGGAATAATAAGCAGACACAAAGACACGACGATTAAATACATTTGCTATATTTGGCTTTAGTATAGAAAGAAGTACCACTGATGGTTATCAGTTTAGAGAATGTAAAATATCTCTTTTCTGTGACAGTTCAGCAACCTCAGAAAAATGTAGGAAATATTTTCTTATTTAATGACCCACAGTAGTGGACTTACAACATCCATATGTAACAGGGTCAATTATACAGCAGTAATATGTGTAACAAAGTCAAATGTACATTTGTAGGCCTCCATAGTCAGCATGTGGAAGGTTTGATACTCAGTTTCTGTAGCACTACGTTCACCTTTGGGGGTACTCCACCTATAAAGGGGCGTCTCCCGCCTTACTTCTCCCATTTTGCTGTTGTGCTCCTTGGGAGAGGTAAGCAACATTGCTCTTATGGTAATTTCTGTGTTTTAGAGCTGTTAAGATATGTTTATAAGTTAATTTTATGCTAACATAATCTTGTGTTGCATAATTTGTGTAGGGGCTCAAGTTTATATGGTTGTATTCAACGGAGGACTTTGTTTTTACCTCTTGCTGTCAGGTATGTTTTCTGTGTTTTATTGTGCTTAATTGAAAGTAACGTGGCGCCCATTTTGCTGTTGTGCTCCGTGGGAGAGTGGTTTGAGTTTATATGGTTGTGTTTGACGGAAGATTTTGTTTTTACCACTTGCTGTCAGGAATAAGCGGAGATCGACTCCGAAGATATCCACGGTCTGGGCCTCTCATATATCAACACAACGCAGACATCACTAGAGTCCACCAGTTACATATACACATAAATACCAGCTGACAAGAGCGATCTATTTACTCTAACAAGCCCCCAAACAACAAATGTCATAAAAAACACTGACACACATACATACATCTCTTACCTTGTGTGCTCCAGGAAAGTAAATCTGCGGTGCTTTCCAAACTGTGCTGATCTTTTCTCTGAGTTTCCCGTCCTTCGGAATTATGAGGCATTTGTCGATGACTAGTTGTGGATAGATTACCTCTAAATCACCACTTTATTGAAGAGAGAAAGAAAGATGACAGTCATTCACCGTTCAGTAGTACATTATGAACTGTGGGCAAAGTAAACCCTGAGATAAACATAGCCAACTTTTTAAACAGGTACACAAGTACACCACTGTTTGAGCAAATAAAGCTTTAGTTCAGATCCTTCTGCCTCTGCCATGTTCTTTATGTATTGTTTACCTGTCATTGCAACTATGCTTTGATCAGTTAGGTTTGCAATGGTATCAAAAACTATAACAGTGTCTCAGTAATATTAACAGTTAGGTAGGTACTCCAGCTTCCTCCCACAGTCCAAAGACATGCAGGTTAATTGATGACTCTAAATTGGCCGTAGGTGTGAATGTGAGCGTGAATGGTTGTCTGTCTCTATGTGTCAGCCCTGCGATAGTCTGGCGACCTGTCCAGGGTGTACCCTGCCTCTCACCCAATGTCAGCTGGGATAGGCTCCAGCTCCCTCCGTGACCCGGTTATGCAAAATGAATGAATGAATGAATGAATGAATGAATGGATGAATGGATGATCCATAAGGGAATAAAACAGTTTTGTTGGTTGAACAAATGCTTTATTGTAACTAGAAAACATTTTTTAATAGAAGTATGTGTAAAAAGTCTGACAGGCAGTTGAGGCGGAAAGGAGATGCGCACACGCAGGTGAGATTCTCTGTCTAGTTGCTTTTTTTTTTCAATATTGTAAACAAGCAAATGTCAATTGGTATGTCAATTTTCATACCAGGGTAAAGGGCTGGGCGATATGAACTACTGATGATTCTGCAATATTTTTAGGCAACACTGCAATATAGGATATGTATCTCGATATTTTAACATCTCCTCTAAACTACTGTAGACTACTGAAATGCTACACTGCTAAACAACCTACTGTTATAATAAAGTAAAAAAAAAAAAAAAAAATATTGTTATAATGAAATAAATCAAAGTGGACAGACTGAAGCACCCGGCTTGTCGAGGGCTGGGAGTGTTGATGTTTTTGCTGTGAACTTGAAGCTACTGGTCAATACTGGGATTTAAGCAGTTACTGTAGCAGAGAGTTGAACCATTACAGTGGAGCCGTTAAACATGAGGATGTATTCACTGTGAAATGCAACTAATTGGCCGTGGTCTGGAGCCCTGCAGATACCGAAAATGCATGGTTCACCTGTTCATACATTATCACCCAGGAAAGAGTAGTCTAGAGGGATGGGAAATATAGTAAAATCCCAATCACAGCTCTGAAGCATTATGGGCTACTTACTGGCAGAAAGAAGAATCCAGAGAGCTCAGGGTGTCTGGTGTTGCTTCCACATGACAGAACCCCCAAACACAGGCACATAACACCAGAAACAGTGCCGGCACAGCCTGCAGAACAGCAGTGTTCAGTAAGTCAAGGAGTAATCATTTTAACCAGACAAATGAATTGTTTTGTTTTTGTTTAAATCTGTTAAATTCAAGTAGTATTGCTGTTTTATGAAGCAATATAATGTGAGCAGTGGTGTAGTGGTAGTCAATGAGGTGGCTGTACAACTAGGTAGATGGGCAGGTTGCCAAGGAGAGGGTGGGAATACTCTCCTGTATATTCCAATGGCTTTACGGCTGAAACAGCCAGAAACAGAGGTGGCTATACTTGTGTATACCTTCCACTACACCACTGAATCTGACAGAACTGCCTGTAATTTTAAACACTGAATTATGTCCTGAAAGTAAAGGCCAATGGAGGCCTGTCCTTGGTGCAGAGCAAACAACTGATCCGAGACCACTCGAAAAAGTGGGTCTCAGTCTGCTTCCAAACAGACTGGTGCAGTTTGTTTGTGGTGTGAAAGAAAACAAATCAACCTCAGAATTTTATGATAGAAGATACGATATGATAGCAGCATGATTTCAGCACCTAAACTAATATATATACTAAAATATACTAAAAATAAATCCATCTGCTGATCGCGAAATCTGTCCGCGATCTCATACTTGATCCTGATACAGACCATGTATATCTCATAACCTATTTACGTCAATGCATACATGTAACCATGGCAACACATGCACATCAGTTTCCCCTGAATTAAAAGCTGTTAAAAATGCCATGATTGTATCCAACACCATGTACTTTATCAGTTCATTAAGTCGATTGAAAATAGTGTGACAGTGAATCATTACTGTACAAGATGCCTTCTTTTCATTCTGTCTCTGTTAGTCATTATTCACAACATGTGATTGATTTGCAGTCTAATAATAGCCTATTAATAATGCTTACAATCTGTTATTTCTCCATGAGCTCTTTGTGACACCAAAGAACATAAATATAAGTGCTTTCGAAGCACTAAAGTGCTGCATAAACTTCTGTCAGTCACCAGAAACTTTCCCACATGGGTCCTGATGATGCACTGATGATGCTGGAGGACAAACGCCAAAATTGTGTAATCGACAAGTTACCTGTCAGCTGGTAGAACTTGAAGTTTACTGCTCTTGGTTCGTTTGCAAAAAGTCAGTGAGAACAGGAACTGAACCAAAACTATAATGCAACAACGTCAATTTTTTTCAGGTGTTAAAGCATTGTAAAACAGTGAATAAAAATTGTGTTTGCCAGTAGGAGTAGAGGAAAAAATCCATACAGCATAGAATTGCATTGTTTTTGTGTGGCTATATCGTATTGTCACAGTGCCAAGTATTGATTTTTTTCATATATAAATTAGCAATATTACAAATACAAATGAAACTTTAGGTAGCCCTCTAGAATAATATAATCAGTTGCTTTTTCAGTCCAATAAATCCATTTTGCTGCTGCAAAAAAATAGCTTAAGTGAGATGAACACACTGAAAACTTTATCTTATTAGATAAAACAGGTGCTGACAAAGTTTTCCTCTGGGGGCATTACAGTTGTAAAATAGGTAATAAATTGCAATATATTGTATTGCAGGACTCAGCATATCGCAACATATTTAAAATCACAAAAATGTTGTATCTTGACTTAAGTATCATGATAATATCTTATCATGGATCCTCTGGTGAGTCCAACCGCTATTTGCTAGTGACAGAAAGTAACTGTAACTGAGGTACGTCTTACCTACAGCTTTAATGTCAGCTTGCAGCTATAATTATGTCCACTTCTGACAATCTGCTGAATTACTTTGATTAAATGACTAATTGTTTGGTGTATAAAAGGTCAAAATAGTCTAAAATGACAGATGAAAGCTCCAAAAGCAAATTAAGCTTTCTTTAAAATGGTTTTTAGTCTGAATAACATTTCCAAATCCAACAATATTGTGTTTAATACCAATAATAAGACAAAGAAGAGTAGGGATCCTTAAAATCTGACACACTGGAACTAGAATATATTAGTCATTCTTCCTCAAACATGACTTAAAATGTCTATCTGAATTAAATAAACTCTATTTGACCTGCTGTGCAGTCTTCGCCTGTCAGAGCTCATTTGTATCCTGCCTAAACCTGTCTGACAACATAACACATCAGCTGCAGTGCTGCATGTAAGACGAAGTCTCATGGTTTACTTAAACATTGGTCTTATTTGCTCAATGTCACAGTTAAATTACAGCATTTAAATGTGAGTTAATTCTGCTTCAACTAAAAAAGACACTAACTTACACACTGCAAAAAATGTATCAGGCTACATGCTGCTAGTGCATTTCCATATTTAACAGGAAAGTAAATAGTGACATGTGGCTAACTTAAGTTACATCCTGTCAGTGGAGAGACAGACACACCCTGTCGTGTCTATACTTCAAGTTATGTTCTGATAACTAACTTTCCTGTACTCAGAGTGACAGTCTTTCTTGACTCTTGAAGAAAATCTCAAGAGCCAGTTAGCATTATACTAACATTAGCTTAAAGTTAGCTTGCACTTTTTTTAGCTGTTATATTTTTAAACAGTGTATCATTTACACGTCGACACAGACGGTACAGTTTAAAGTATTAGTTCAGACAGAGAGCAGGCTTTAAATGTCATTATATATAAACTGCAGTTTAACTATTTATTTGTGATAAACATTACCATGTCACAGAAGCTGTCCACTTGTGTTTTGCTGCAGGTTTCTTCTTCTGGGTCACGCGCAGCTGTTGCCGCCTCCTCCGCGCTGTGCACGAGCCTGCCGACCTCTGCCGACCCGTGAGTCTGCACAAGTGTCATATGACATGACTAAAAAGGGCTCTGAAACTGCTCACGTTGCTTCCTTTTTTATTTAGTAAATATTATTTACACATTTTCAAGAACACATGCTACAGAATTTCAGATTTACAGCTCCTAAACAATAAAAACAGCTCTTGAGAACAAAAATACCTGATGACTAAGGAAAACGTCATCCAGGCTTTGAACACTGAGAAAACATTCAAGTTTTTTTCTTGTCATTTAATGTTTTTTTTTATTGATTTATTTATTTAATCTTCAACCATTTCAGAACAAGGCCTCTTAAACTATGCAGTAGTGATTGTGCAGCATATATAATATATTCCTGGTGCTGCTAAAGCTCCCTTTGGTTTGTGCTTCTCTGCAGCGGTGAAATTAGCACCCAAACATATGGAAAAGGGCCCCAGTGACAACTTGTTTGTAATTTATGATCTAATTTTTTTTTATTTGTTTATTTATTTATAGTTTTTTTACCTGATGTTGTCTACATATCTAATAATGATGTTGCTATACCATCTAATGCAGTTTGAATAGAACCTGGTGCTACAAAGCAGTGCAAGTTTGAAATTTCAAAGTCAGACATTTCAGTATGCATAGTACAAAAACATTACATATGTTAAACTATGCAATAGCTTGTATCAATTGCTATGCCAAGTTTGAATTGCAAGTCATCACACAATTTCTATTTACATGTTTGAGTTACAGTCTTACTCCCGATGGCCACGCTGTCTCCGCATTTTGTAGCTATGCAGACTCCAAAACTGGAGATTGTTAGCATAAAGCGATTTTTAAAACAATAGAACAGATTTGAAATCCCTGCATTCTTTACATGGTTAATGTCACAAATTAATGGTTTGTCATTATGTTAGTCTAGTGTGGCCTTGATAGTCCTTAATTAGTTTTGTGTTTACGGCTTTAAAAGGACTTAAACCCTCTGCAGTGTTCAAACTGAAGCTCACTCACGGAATCGATCACAAGTCGATTGCTTTACATCCAAATTATGGATTATGTACATTTACAGGTACACACACACGCACACACAACCTAGAGAGCACCATGGTAACTGAACACAGAGCAAACAAACTAGTAAGCACAGTAACACTACTTTACATTCGATACCATACACTACACTGTACATTAAGGCATGAGGTGTTGTTGATGCAAAACATCAGCAGAAGACTCGTTGAGAAATGCAATGCACTGAGGAATGAAATGCATGTCTATGATATTTATCAATCACACCACCAAGGCAAATTCTAACAAAACAGACCGTCCTGCTGTTAAACTATTATACTGAACTATATTTTGTGTCATCAGACAGTTTAATAAATCAAAACATTCAGAATTAGGATAAAGCTGGCTCTAAGAGTGGCTCATCCTTCACCCTAATGTCCGACCATGGGCGCCAAAGACTTGATTCTTATGTTCACTTAGTAATAAACAGAAGTTGATGTAATCGAGAACAATTTAAAGCTACTGCTTAGAGCACCAGCACCACTACTCTAAATCTATATCTTACACTTTAAGTGACAGTGAATAAACGTCATCTACTTTGGCGAGCCCTGTTCATGCAGTGTAGTTATTAGGTCGAGAGTTAATACAAGCAAGAAACTGATTTTGTCACTGAACTGATTCATACCACTCCATCATTTTAAGCTCTTTGTTGGGCTCTATGTATCTGTCTAGTAAAAACTGTATGGAAAAGTCTAACCAATCATATCATTATGCAGGATTAATGCTAGCCTTTCTTTACATAATGCTGCCATCAGACTTTTTTGATAACAATGGCATGTTTTATGGATGTACCATACATCTTTATGTCATTTATATAAACATGTGTCTACGTTACTTTGCACTGTAATCCTATTTTACTATTTGTCAACTGTATGTTTGAACTGCCTGTAATTTGCATGTATACTACAGCATATAGTAGATGTAACTGGAGGTCAGCACAATGAGTATTCAGTTATTTTCAACAACAGTTTGTAGCTGCACAGTAACTAAATGCAAGTCAAGTCTATATTCAGTACAGTGTATATGTATTACTCAGTAATACTGTACGATTCTGCTCACTGCCTGCAGTGCACAATATTAAGTAACAGCACGTTAGAATGATGCAAGTTACTTGCAGTTCGTCTGATATTTTGTACAATTTACAATACTACCCATCTTCACTGAGCACCATGCTTAGAGATGCAGTCCATACTACAATCAAGTACAACAGTATGACAATCTTGAACATATACTGTGAGTTGTGCAAAATAAATCAAGAGAGATGTCTTGATCCAGACCATTTCACAACCTTTTTTTTAAACATTTTAAATATCATGGTTTTGTATCCTCCCCAGTTCCCTTTTTTTTTTTTTTTTTTAAATTTGTCGCAGCATGTCATGACACTTCTGTCTTTAGTGCCGCTCATCGGGATGCTGCTACTGGAGGTTCTTGTGTGTGTCTCTGCGGAGAAGAGTCCAAAAAGTGCTTGAGGTGTGTAGAAGAGGATGGATGACATCCAGGTATGAGGAAGCCTCCTGCATGTACAAGTCTAGCACAGCCAACTGCAGACAGTCAGGGGGCATCCTCTGATCGACGACTAAGATAAATCTCTAAAGGCCAAATCACCACCCATGATTGATTCGTCAAACACACCATCAGCAAGTTACGGTGCACATGATGAACATGCGGTCGCTTCAGCTCTGGAAATGCTGCTAATGGCTCCGAGATGCATTACGTGTTGCCTTCCAGTGATCAAGCTGATGGAATCATTCAGTGTGAAATTGAGGGACTCAGGAAACATGTGTGCTAACAAGCCTCATCAAGCAACACATATGAAATCATAGCGGTTTGTTTTTTGCTGGCATTTTACAGAAAATACAGATATTTTCCTTGATTTGGGATCTCTTGTGTCTCAGGACACTGGATGCATTCATGTAAACTAAAGCCCTTTTGTGACAAGAGGCCACAAATCACAAAATCACAATACGTAAATGCTGAGCGTGTCCAGACTCACATCACTTTTAGCTGTGCAAGCCGTACAAAAACATTCAAAACTAGAATGACTTTACACAAATAAACAGGAGTGGAACTTGCCAGTGTTTTCATTTATGCTTACACGATCATAATTAGCATGGTTCGAGTGACTGACTGCACTAATTGATTCCTGGCAGGCCATACTATCATTACATCCTGTTGACGAGATCATACTGTACACATAGTTTGGTAGATTGTACAAACACTTAAGGGCAAAGTGTTATATCTCTGAGACTGAGAAGTTCTGTGTTGAATTGCTGGTTGTTGCAGCTGATAAGCAGCACTTGGTTATCAGTTCAGGTTAATTGATGATAATCATGATCATAGGTGGAAAGTTCTGTGCCAGCAGAGTCCTATTTTTAAAACTCAGGTGGTGGAACATATAACAATCACTATGAGTTGTTATTTGCGCCAGTTACACTGTGCCATATGTCAGTGAGGTTCATATCACTGAGGTTTGAGTCTCATGTACACCAAGCTAAAAATCTAAGGAACAAAACTCATTACTTTAACCGCCAGATTAAGCTGACCTTGCAGACCTGGAGGAGTGCCGTTTGACTGCAGAGGCAAACAAACAGGAGGAGAGACTGTGTGCCTGAATAATTGGGGCGTACCTAGCCAGCAGTGCTTCTCTTTTATTGTATCTTTTACGACCCACTTCCACACTGATGCACTTCAGAGTGGGCCTGGCCCTTACCACTCGGTCAGATGACAGCGGATGAGCCAGAGGAGGGAGAGTTTGAGTTAGGGGAGGAAGGAAGGTTCCAGAAGAGCCACTTGCGTTTGCATTGCCGTCTCTGATACAGGTAGTCCTCCTTGTCGCGCTCTTTGCGTGCTCTTTGGTAGTGGTCATCCTCTTTCAGGTACCACACAGGGGGCCAGCGATGCTTCTCAAAGTACTCTTGGTTCTCTGCATCAGAATAAACTATTTTAGAAATATGAAAAGGCCATGTAGGAATTTCAAAAGTGAATTTCCTCACAATGATTTTTGCATTTCAATAAGGTCACAACAACAAATTGCAGCACATATACATTGGAAGAAACAAATCTTAGTGATATTTGCATATTTTTCACAATAACCATTCTGTTAGAAATACATTACAGAGAAAATCTTATATACAGTAGCAGTGGTTCCCAGCTGGTGGGTCGCAGCCCAAAAGTGGGTCGCGGGACCCTTCTGAGTGGACTGCAAGTGACTCGCAAACATCTCAAGTTTGTAAAAACCACACTTTATTTTAAAGTACAGTGAATTTCTGGCAGAGAGCAGTAGTACCATTTCCTGCTGCAGCTGTAAAGCCCTCCACAACCAGGCCCCCTCTTACCTCACAGACCTGCTCCACCCTTACACCCCTTTCTGCAGCCTCCGCTCTTCCAATGCCAACCTTCTCACCGTCCCAAAGACCAAGCACAGAACCTGGGGGGACAGAGCCTTCTCTGTTGCTGCCCCCACCCTCTGGAACTCCCTCCCAAAACACATCCGTGACTGCACTGACTTTCCATCATTCAAATCACTACTCAAAACTCACCTGTTCCGTTCTGCTTTTAATGTTTAGCTACTTTTATTCATTTACTTATTTACTTGTTTTTTCACTCCCATTACTATTCCTCTTTGTCTTCGATGTCTTTGCTGAAATTGTTGTTCTATTTGATGTGTTTGAACTGTCTCTGTAAAGTGACTTTGAGAACTTTGAAAAGTGCTTTTTAAATAAAATGTATTATTATTATTATTATTATTATTATTATTATTGTTGATTAACGCACAGCTACTTGACAGAAACAGAAAACTAGCTTGACCATGTGGCCAAAAGCAAGGATGACATTGTTAAATTATTAAACTGTGTGGACCTTTATATATTGATCAAGGAAAAATCTGGACCCCGTGGCTGGACCAGTTGGGAACCACTGTTATATAGTGTATGAATTATAACAACTTTATTTCTATATATAAACACGACCTTAAGTTCCAGTGTAATAGCAAAAATGACAGCATTTGTAAAGGAAAAAAAAAACTTAAAGTGGCTCTATGGAAAATTCAGAGCGTCTGGACAGGTTCAAAACCTGAAGGTGCCTGAACCAGCTAGCAGTTCACTCCATAAACAGTGCTAAACTACGGAGAAACGCAGATTACAACAGTCAACACAGAGGGCGTGTGACTTCATCCTCGGCTCAGGACACCATTACTCCACTATATCTTTACAAAGCAAATAGTGGTTTGCTGTTATATTAGTGCTCTGAATGTCACATATAAACCCTTTAACAGGCTATTGTATGGGCCTACTGTAATTACCGATTTTGCAACACTAGACTTTTATTTATTTATCTTTTTATTTTGGAAAAGAGAGCAACCTAAGGACCAGATGACACAAGAATATTTTTGGATGATGGATCAAACCAGTACAGTGTAGGCAGTAACTATCAATTTTAGTAGTCCCTGGTTATATAATGAAATTATTATTTAATTCTGAAGTGCTCAAAACTAAATGTATCTCTTACTGAGGTGAAATAAGTCCACTGAGATGAATCTGCTTTTGCAGATTTCATTTAATTTGGCCAACTATCCTAAAACCTATTTAACACGTTTCAATTACCTCTGCCTAAGAGGGGTCTTGTTTTTAGTTTGGTTTGTTTGTCTGTTTGTCTGCAGGATTATACAAAAAACCTGCTGGCCTAATTCTCATGAAACTTGGTGAAAGAACCCATGAAATTTTGGACGACATCCAAATCGTGGGGTTGATACAAAACTTTTTCCCTTTTGTTAACAAGATAGGACATTTGGCTTTGATGGAATAAATACGATAGATCTTAAAATCCACCAGATGGTAACAAAGTTCAATAGTGACAAAACATAAGCAATTGTAGAAATACAGTGACTCTATATCACAATCCACATTCATGTGTAACAGTAACAGTAATCTTGGACACTTGGACACAGTGGTTTCATGGGAGAACCACAATTCTAACAAAGCTTTTCTCAGACTAAAGTGTACACACACATACACACATACCATACAACTAATTATACTCTTACTCATATCCAAATGTGAACTGTCTGCAATTAACTCCACCAGAGATATTAAAGAAATATAATCAGACATATTCAGTGGTTGCATTTGCAGATTTGCATATCACAGAAGACTGGATTATTAGCTTTGGCATTCTCAAAGTGCCCTTCTAGTTTATGCTGCTATGATCCAAATGGCCACACAACACACACAAGTTTGTTGGCATACTGTACTGTTCATACTTTGTTTAGAGAGGACATTAAAGGTCGGTCATGTGCTACCAGATCACACTTGTGTGTTACCTGTAGACTTGGCCTTCATGTCTCGGGGAAACTTGCGGCACACACTGTTGTAGTTGGTGCAGATGTGATGAAGACACCAGCCAGTGAGCTGTTGGGCACCGTGGAACTGTCAACATACAAATTCATTATTTGTCATTTTGCATTTGGGAACTGTTGTACATGAAAGGCATGGTTGCGGTGGTGTTTTGACAGACACCTCATTATTTGAAATAAACTTAAAGGGCCAGTGTGTAAAATGGGTTGAAAACAGTGACATCAGTGGTCAAATTTCTAGATTGTAGGGCTCACTCGCTCACCCCTCCCGTCGGGTAAATGACCTGCACAGAATGGGATTCGGTGCGTCTTCTTTTCCTCGCAGATGACGGTTCGGGTTCATTCTCTCCTGTTGCGTGGTAAGTGTGGTCCATTCGAAAACTCTATAACTAAAAAAACTTTTCACTACTCTCTATCGACGAACTACTAACACTCTCTGCTGTTTCCTCCTCCTTCTTCCTTCCTTCCGCTGTCTTCGTTGGTTCATTTATACACGCAAAACGCGTTCTCTGGCTGGCTGGATTGTCTGCTCGGGCTGCCTTACATGGCGGCGCAAGATGGCGACCTCTCTAAAGCAAGGCCCTTGCTAAACATAATTATAAGGCTACGAAAACCAAACGAATTTTATTTTATAGCGATTATACACTTATATAAACATATTAATGGGTAGAATGTTCAGATTCAGATTCAGATTTGACAATAAACCATGCCAAATATTACACACTGGCCCTTTATATTTATTTTTGACAACAGTGAGTACAGTGGACGTTTTAGGTGACCTTGGGATTCCAGTTTGGCTCTGCCTGTACATACATTTTGTGAGTTTCCTCATATTGTGTTGCTCATCAGCTAATGCTAATTTTAGCATGCACGCATTAGTATAGCACAAAAAAACATCTTTAAGACAATGCTTCAAGATTAGATTTTTTTTTTTTTTTTGCTTTAGTGGTGCATATTAAGAAAAAAAAAGAGCAACTAAACAAATGAACACATGGCTCTCGCGCATTTTTGTCCAACTGGTAATCCAGCCTTGCATATGACACTGAAGAGGTAGACCTGAATTGAGAATGCAGCTGAAGATGCAGCTGAGATAAACTGAAGTGCTGAGCCTGGCTCCATGTATCCTAAAAGTGCCGACTGTTCCAAAGATCTGTTGCCATTCACTACACCAAACAGCTGACCAGCACTCTGAAAAACAGAGTTTCTTTGGCTCCACCTACGAGGTGTAAAGATTATTTCAGCCTCCAGAGCAACTCTCCCTGAGAAATGCCCTCATTAAAAAAAAAAACAAAAAACAACAATTTGCCTAAGCATTATATAAAGAGCTTTAAGTGCCCTCCCTGTTTACTGATGATTGACAGGTAACTTTACCTGGGCCATATCCAAGTACACCAGCACATCTCCGTCAATGTCAGCCCCCATCATCGCTGCCTCCGTCAATACTGTTACTGTGTAGAGCTCTGAAAGAAACATAAAGGCTGGTCACTGTGTGCATTATCACAATGGCTTTCTGTAATACAATCCTGTGGTTTACAGGGTAATAACTATACCAAATGTACCTGTAAGTGCAACCAGGTGGGGGAGGCAAAGACGATTGGCAAGAACAATAAGCTCCATTGCATCCAGGTCAGGCCGAGAACAAAACCGCCCAGTATAGAGATATTCTAGCACAGCCCTCATACAGCTGCGAGTTGTGTTGGGAAACAGCACCTTAGAAACAGGAACATGTGACGCAGTCATGAATCGGGGGCTCAAAGACTTTGCTGTGTTTTGCATTTAATAGAAAACGGAGAAGAAATCTTCTTTTCACTCTTGTTTTTATATGATGTAATAAAAATAAAATGATAGAAAATCTAGTTATTTTCAGAATTGTGATTTACTTTTTCAGCTCTGCTTCAGCTGTAGCAGCAACAATAGCCACACAAAAAAATAAAAATATCATGAAGTGTCTCAAAGCTGATAAGTGTTCAGTACATCTAAACAAAAGCTTTGAAGAGCCAATTGACTTTTGATTTTTTTTTAAATGACAATATCTAACTCTCAAACTACCTGCAGAGGTATTTTTCACATGTATTATTTTTCACTGGGATCATTCTCTGTTAAGGCGGAAAAACAAACAGAGCTCACAGAACTACAGTATGTTTGGATCACAGAAGCCAGTGTAATTGTATTACAACAGACCAGCAATCCTCTAATTAAATTATTCCTTGTATGCAGACCACTAAGTTCATTGGTGCTCTACTTGGCTCAGTACAGGTAACGATCTTTGCTGCACTAGCGTGCTTTGTGTAATTATAGAGTGATTACATTTTAAATGCTAGTGCTTTATAAGTCGACTGTGTTGTGATCACTGGACTCCACAGATGATTTGTTCATTTGTGTAACTTAAATTGGACTTATGTGGGTTTTTTTGTGTAACCTAAGCCCACACAAAATGGCAGCTTATGTTTGTTGTTCTGCCAGAATGGACTCAGCCTCCCACAACACACTGTTTACAAACCTAGCTGTGAAGTCCTGCCCATGGAGCCAGTCTTAAATCACCATTGGTCACTGTAGCATGTGACCCTATGATGTCACTGGCAATAACAAGTCCACTGGAAATGACAGCAACATGGAGGTTACCCCTGTACTGACTTTGGTTTCAGGCTATCCCAAATACAAGTTTTTGGGCATCAAAGCTTCAGTAAGAAATATTCATGATAAATCAAAGCTTTGATGGGGCGGGAGTTTAAATGAGAAATCAAGACGTCTGTGCATGTCCCTGAAATAATGTGACTTTGTTAGCACACCATAATTGCCAATACACCAATACACCAATTTGCAAGATGGCTACGCTGTTACTTATTGTTTTCAGGTGGTTTGCCAAGCTCACTCTTGGTTTGTGGCATACCAGTTTCCTTTGGATCTGGCACTTGACTTGGGGGGGTAATTTTTGCAAATTTTGATACTATTCCAGATGCTTGACATTTTTGACTCACTAGCATATCTGTAAGCCTGTCACATGTGGTCAAATTGTCCCAATTTCAGAGGTTCTGGCAAGACTGCTGGTGACTGACGATAGATGAGAGCAAGTCAGAGTCACAAACGGTCACTAAGTTTAAATGTCCTTGTCTGAGAATAACTAAAAAGTAATAAAAAAAAAAAAAATAAGCGTTGATGCATAATTAATAATGTTGTGTAGCTATTTCTTAATTTATGCAATCTGTGGTAATGCATATATACTAACAAAAAAAAAAATCGAATTCTTATTTTGACATCGATTATCACGGCAACTATCGAAGCTTCGAAGCATGGCAAGGCAGTTCAACTTTGGTCTGTACTTGAGCTCTGTTGGTCTAATTTTACAGCCCAATAAACAAGTCATGTAAGTTGACTTACCTCTTTAGTGCAGCTCTCCACAAAAGGCCCGCCAAACATAGCTGCCATCCAATCACAACTAGAGATGAGTAAAGGCTTGTGGGCCATGATGGTCCCATCGTCTAGCTTGAATACTACATCTGTAATACAGAGATGAGACACAAAGGACACCTCACTTTCAGCTGCGTCCACTCTATTTAGAGCAGAACACACGAACAAATGAATCATTTCCACTCACCAGAAAAGGTGCCTTTGGCCAAGCACTCTTTGACTCTGTTTGTGCGCCGTACATGGAAGGCTTTGGTGATTTCTTGGTTCATGAAGGCTTCATTGTTAAGTATGTTTGCCACCATCATCCGCAGGTCAAAGACCTCCAACAGCTCAGCGATGTGTGCAATGTGCATTAGCTCTTTCTCATTCTCATCTAGCTGACCAGTGTACAGGTAGCGAAGTACTGCTCGGAAAGGACCAAGCTGCATGGACTGGTCCATGTGCACTACAGTCATGGGCCTGGGGCTGTATGTGACAGGGTCATCCACCAGCTCCTCCTGGATGCTGACGAAGGCTCGGCTCCACGAGGAGAGCAGTCTGCCCCGTCGGGCCCCCTCAGAGTCTTTCAAAGTCCCATCACTAGTGCATGCCCTCAGGTTGGCCCTGTCTCCATCGTCGCTGCTTTCGCAAACATCAAAGCTAGCAGCACGCATCAGCAGCTCTCGGCCAGAGAGAGGACCACGAGAGGGCCTTTCAGTCTCCTCATTTTGCGTGTCCATAATAAAGAGGTCATAGAACTTTGAAGAGGATGTCGCCAAGTATATCTTGTGTGCAAAGATTTTCTGTCGCTCCTGCAGGACCAGGATGACATCAGCACAGTGTGGGTCCTCCAGAAGACCGACTGGATGCTCCTCTGTGGTGGTTGGGGGAGGAGGCACAGTGATTATAGGTGGGGGAGGTTTCGGTGGCAGGAAGGGTGCCTGAAGGAGAGGCCGCTGAACATTTCTGAGGTGAGATTTCCAAAACTGCAGGTGTCGGCGTGAGATGAGCGCAGCTCGGATAGCATTATCAAAGACGTCCTTGACTCCAAATTGAGCAACAACACTGGTTTCATAATATGGCACTCCCAACTCTTTGGCCACTTCCCGACCTCTCTCTGGAGGAAGAATCTCGTTGGATTTAATGGGCCTGAAAAACAAGAAAATACATCAAAGGCAGTTCTGGCACAAGAGGGGTAAATCTCAAACAACCTATTTGAATCTCGTTCAAACGTGAATCCCTCTACCTAGCTAAAGGCCTCCGTGCCCTGTTCACCGCTTCCAGGTCTGCATAGCGCAGGTCCAGTTGACAGCCCACCAAAATGACAGGAGCACGGGGACAGAAGTGCTTGATCTCAGGGTACCACATGGTTTTCACATGATATAGAGAGTTGGGGTTGGCGATTGAGAAGCACAGTACCACCACATCAGACCTGATGGAAAAATGCAGGACAAATTCACTAAACTCAGGAAACAGCAGGGCACATAGTGGTAGACTAACACTGAATTTTATAATAACTCACCTGCCATATGCAAAACGCCGGTCCTTATGATGGTCTCCGAAAGTATCCCACAGGCGAAGGGACACACTGACATCATCCACCACATCTCTGGAGCGCTCTAAGACCTAATAAGAGATGACACATCCAGGGATATTTCATTTTAGTGAGTCACTAGTGTGAATGTGTACAGCTAAATGTGCATTTTAGCCATGTTTAATGTTATATTTGTGAATAGGTTTAGTTTACTTCAATGACCAGAGATTTAAATCCTTGAATACATCTTTATAAGGATAAAATAAGCATGTAGTCTTAAAAAGTCACAAGCTTGCATGCTCACCTCCTGGCACACTCTGTACTGGTCAATTGCCCAGACTGTGGGCACATGTGTAGCGAGTAACTGGTACTGAGTCAGTGTGGCATTGCAGGCCCGGGCACAGATAAGGCGGGTCTTTCCGACTGCATTGTCTCCCACCACCACACACTTGATAGTTTCAACGTTTGGCCTCTCATAGTCCATATCAGAATCTGTCAGCTGGGACCTGTCAAAACGCAAAGAAGCACAGAGAGCTGCATCAGCACTTGAAATCCTAAACTATTGTCCCGAACGGTACAGGAACATGGATCAATACGGATATTAGACACTGTGACTACTCCTCATCTGCACTGCTCGTTCTGCCTGCAGAGCTATCAATGGACGGTCTCGTGACTTCCCTGTGCCCATTCACAAGTTCCCTGTCCTTGCTCCTGATGTAGAAAAAAAATTTAAAGGGCCAAGCAAACAAAACGGGGGAGATTTTTTTTTGGATCTATAGAGTTTGCAACACTGCAAAAGTACTGTGCCAATTTTCAACATTTTATTTAATTGTAAGGCATATTCAGTTTCAAAACAGAAAGCCATTTCAAAATCTGTTTAGTCTTCATTTTCTGGACAAAAAAAAGGTTCCTTTGCAGATATTTCTGTAATCCCTTTAACAATCTACAAGCCTAAAACATCTCAAGAACCTTATCTTCAATCATCACTGGCCTAATTCATAACAGTGACTACTAGAAATCTGCCATCCACAAACACACCTTCATTAAATGACATGGAGGGAATAGGTAAAGAGACTATTTCATAGTCTTGAAAATGGTGGCTGATCATTTAGGTAGCTGGACTGGTTTCCAAGGGAACTGTAGCCTTTGTGTGCGTGTGTCACAGTCTACAATCTTCCATCTATTGCACTGATGATGTTTCCTTTTTCTTATTTTAGAAAAACAGCACCATATAAACGTCACAACTGCTGTGATCAGCTCATTTTAGTTGTAACTTGAGCCACCACAGCACGCCGGACATTAAACTCTGTTCACTGTAATGTCCAAGCAATGTCATAACATTGACCAGATCTATGCTTAAATGCCAGACCACTATCTGATTTTTGTCCAGCATCCTCCTCCTTGAATGAGATACTGCTCTCTGAATGACCACCTCTGATCAGAAGAGTCAGGTGGTGCTAACTTCTTATGAATGAGGTCAGATGCTCCTGGTGTTCCTGCACCTGCTGTGCAGAAATAACTGGCCCCCTCCCCTCACTTTTGGTCACCTACACTACAACCAGATTCTTTTAGGATGACAATAGGAAAGCATTGCTTATTTCTTAAAGCAGGGTTTCAGACTTGTCTACAATGCCCTAGAGATTACTATTACGGGTTACTATGATTTTTTTCTGACGGTCATTTGACGTTTGCAGCCATTCATAAAACCAGCCTTTCATTGACTGCACAATCTGCATCCCTATAGGCTAGGTCTCACCTCCACTTAGGCATATATATATCAAATCATCTGACAGTCTGACCTTAGGCTGGGCCTGTATGACACTATAGAGATACACCGCCTCTAATATTGCTCATTCATATGCCCTTTTCGGTTACAGTCTCCACTGCGCAACTCCCGAATTAATTCATTTTCATATGGTCAGACCCTATACATTTATAACCCACACGGCGCCTCCAGACTATCCTACATAAATCACCATTAAATAAGCTTGCAGCCCTTCCTTATCATCCACAGCAAACATGATCAAATTGTGCATATCCTACCAGAAGGACCGAACAGTCCCACCACCACCACCGAGACACTAGTCATGAGGCTCTGCTGCATTACACCTTATGTAACACCCCGTCACTGACTCTTGAGCCTGTTTATCTGGCTGCACGCTCAGCGCACAAAAACAGCGACAAGGAAAGAAAAAACATTGATTCCTCTGCAGGATGTATGTGTTGTCTGTCTTACCGCAACATAAGGAAGTGCTGCTGCATCGGGTTGGTCGATGAACGAGATAAAAAGCAGGGCTCCATCGGATGCGGCTTGCACCTGACGGCAGCTCGTATTTAACTTCATCTTCGAGGCAAGGTGAACGAGGCTTGAAAACGGGCGGCCGACCGCAGATGTTTCAGGAAACGTCCCCTGGCTGGATCAGTGCGATAAGTCCGATTGCATTGCCAAAAATACGAAGGCTGATCTGAAGCCTGTCGGTGCGATGCAGAGCTGCAGCCCTGACCGTCATGGAACCACCTCCACTTACTGTAAGGCCTCCGGAGCTAATAATAGGCAGGCACCGACGAGGAGGAGGAAAAAAAAAACATTCATTACAAAACACTGATCCACTTTAAAGTCGCACAAATCTCATTCCACAGCTCCTAAGTAGCCTGCATAGACTGGCCTCCAGCTCGGCACGTGTTTTGGTTTTTGACCTCTCACGTTAAAGACTGTGGATTGTACTTTGCACAGTTTGTACAGTTTACAGTATGCTTATGTTGTGAGTGTGATACAGGACATTTAAGGCCCCTCATGCACCCAGGCCGGGTTCAATAACTTGTACACAGTGTTGCACTGCAGACTTGAGCATGAATGATCAGCTCTCTAGCATTAACTGTCAGTGTTGTATCCAGGGGCGGGTCTAATACAGTTTTAGGTGGGACAGGTGGGGTTAATGCAGTGGAGAGACTAGTGATTAACTTGTGCATGTGTGTGTGTACAGTATACAACAGCTTATACACACACATGTAGGGGCTAGTGCATGTGTGGCAGATACATGACACAAAGTCAGTAAGAAAGGATTTAGATGCCTGGCACCAGTGTTGAGGAGGAAAGAAATGATGTCCACATGTCTGATGGGTTTATTCCTAATAGTCATGTAGTGTATGATTAAGTATAAAACATTTGGTATAAAGTATCATCATGTAAATATCATCATGTAAATGGCTGAACATTGTTGTGCAAAAACAAAATTGCAAACAGTGCAACATTTGTTCAAAACTGTCCATTTCAATGCCTGAGCGTGGCTGTGCAAACGCAAAATTGCTGTGTATCTAAAAGCCTTGTGATTTGTTCATTTTCCTCGCTCTATATTCCATGCCAGGAATGTCCTTTTGTCTGTAGGAACAGTCTGTCACATCTAATTGGCCTGTGTGAAAACCTGTGATAATATAATAATTAAGTCCTACTATCCTCAGATGAGTACTTCCTAATTAACAGCATCGGAGCTTGTTACTATTGCCAAAATTGGTCACATTTGTATGCCATATCAAACTACAAATGTTATATAGCATAAATAAACAAGTTTCAAACATAAAATTTGATCAGGTTTTGCACCTTTTCCACTTTTGTGTCAGAGATGGCTGCTGTCTTGTTTTTACATGTATTACTCTATTGGGGTTTTTTCTACCACTTGATACACAAAAAGGTGTCCATGAGCGAGAACAACAGGTCTAAGTTGAGCAGAATGAAGTATAAGGTGCAGCAAACCTAGAACATTATGTCCGCAGATGAGGACGCAGGGTCGCAGGAGGTTAAATTAAAGTTACTGATCAAAATGTTGGAGATCACAGGGGGGTTACATTGGGATATATTTTTTTTGGCAAAAACCTTGTACTGTAACATATATTTTGTTGCTTAGCATCTTTTTGTCGAGCAGGACTTCATTCTTTTGGCATATTTTCAGACAACAGGGGTCAGCAAAGCCTGATTAACAAATTTGAGTGCAACACTTCTGCATTATATTTTATATTTTTAGGATTTTTCAGTGTTATTTCCCAGTTCAAAACATTTGTAGAAGGGGTGTCGGACGCTTAGTGGTAGAGCAGGCGCCCCATGTACAAGGCTGTTGCCGCAGCGGCCCGGGTTCGAATCCAGCCTGTGGCCTTTTGCTGCATGTCACCCCCCCACCCCCCTTCACACTTACCTGTCCTGTCCATTAACGGCAAAATGGCCAAAAAATTATCTTAAAAAACAAAAAAGATTTGTAGAAGAGTAAGCCCAAGTAATAAGTTACATCGCTCTGCTGAAGTAATTAAAATAGCTACATTACTTATTACATTTTTCACAGGGTAACTGGTGATCTGTAAACTATTACCAAAGTGACCCTCTCAGCACTGTCTGGTACACAAACAATAAAATTGTTTGATTGCATCCACTTATCCTTGTGCCATTCAAGAGGGCTGTAAAAGGAAAAATGCATGAGTCATGATAGCTGTTGAGCTTTATATAAATGATGAGCTGTTGCCTGGTACTAAATTAACTCCTCTGTCTCTTTTCAACTGTGCCTTTATGACTCTGCATGAGTCCCTCTGATGGGTTCGGAGAAAACTATTCAATAAAAAAAAGGTGAAGTTATGTGGAAAACTTGATTCATAAATCATACATGCGCATGTATACATGTCTAATACTTAAAAATATGATGAACATAGATAATAGAAATATGTTTGATGCCCTTTTTTAGCGCCTTTTCTCAATTTAGTGCCAGAATTTCTTTGCTATGTAAAGAAAAAGTGGTGTCATGGCATCCTGAGCAGGGAATGAAGTCATGCTACGTAATCCAAGCTTCTCTGTGGTTCGTTGTGGTAAGCCGGTCCAGCCACACGTGCATGTGTGTATCCTGCTGGCTATAGCTCATCACCGCCACTTCACTGTGCTCATACAGCATTTAGCCTACAGCTGATATCAGGACAGCAACATCAGGAAAGTGAAGCACCCACTGGCTCCCACCCACTTAACATAGTTAGCTCTGTTAGCACTGTTTATGGAGTTAGCACTGTTAGCTACTAGCCACTGCCACCTCCATGTTGAGAACTGTGTCCAGACAAGTCACAGTGCAATTACTTTCTAAAAAGGAATGGTAAAATTAAAGTAGAGGCCAAGACATCTTGACTTCTAATTCTTCAAGTCAAGCTCCAGTAATAATCAATCCTGTGCCTCTCATGATGCAATGAGTAGCACCTCTTTGTTAGATTGTTCTTACCAGGAAAATGCTTTAAAACCACACATCCTCAGTAAGTAATGTTGCCTTTCTGATAAAAGATTAGAATCTTCCCAGGTGAGATAACCCTTATGACACTACTATCTTTTTATGTAGCATTTGAACTAATGCAATACATCCAGTTTTGTTATAGATTCAGATACATGTTCTTTTTTATCTGTAAATGTTACTCTTTTTTTGCATGTTAACACAATCTCTATCACTATTTTGGTTAATAAAGACCAACAAGGTTATTCACATTGACTGAGTCTCTGTGATTCATTGTGTTTGTGATAATAAACTTGTTTTCAATCCTAAAAAGTGTATTTGATAAACCTAGAGAGAACTCAGTCAATGCCATGTCACAATTACCAAACAGGCTACTGTGATAAATCTACCTATTGTGCATAAGATTCAGATTTATCATTGTAGCACACATTAGCCAGTATCCAAGACGATTCTTAGTAGAGTGTTAATGATTAGGAGAGTGGCTTATTTCTTGCCTTTTACAGTGTTGACACACACACAGACACTGTTAAAGGCTCTTATTGGCTGTTAGTTTATCTGTTGTTTAGCAGTTTGGGGCATTTAGTGGTGTGATAACTCAACCTCAGGACTCAAAGCAAAGAAATGACCATAGTTGGTCTGTGATAAATCAAAAAGCTACTCACCACTCACAAGTACTGACAGCCATATTGCTCAGACGGTGGGAGGTTTCCTCTGTTAAAAAAAGGTTATTTCCACCGCAGTCCGATTCAGTAAGTCTGTCCTCACAGCCTCAGATGATGCAGTTTAAAGAAGGCTTTAACTCCATAATAAAAAGTCTAGTTTATCTTTTATTTCTGTCACGAACTGCCTACATCATTCACATTACACAGCCTAACAAAGCAATCCAGTGTTTGTACATCGTAACTTTGTCCCAGCACCAAGAGGATCAAATTACAGTCGACCTTTATACTTGTGAATTATACAACATATTTATGCCAAAGCTGTACTACATTAACCACAGAAGGAATCCCTCAATAACAAGCAACATTCTGTGACAATGCTTTTACAGATTTATATCCTACTGCATTCCTATTTTATTCAGGTATTAGTCTGAGTGTACACAACATGTCAGGTTTCAAAGATGATATCAACCACTTCATATTGTTAAATGCACTTTAGGTGTTGTTCTGTTGAGTGGTGTTATAATGATTCACTGCTCACTTTTATCCATATGTAAAGCATGTTTTACTGTAACTCCTGCAATGTTCAGTCTGCTCCACCAGGTGGGGCTGACAGTCTAAATTTCCTCCAATCCTCTCTTTAATACTGACACATACATGAGTGGATATAAAAGCAGAGCAAAGGGTGGATCAGTTTCTTCATAATAAGAAAAAATGGGAGCTAAATTAATGCACTGTACTATGACACATGTTACATAATGATATGTAGCATTTGTGTTGTAAGTGATGGTCTTCTAACCCAACCTTTTTCCTTAAGGGACCCCTTTTTCGAATATTGAGTAAACTGAGGATCCCTAAGTGACATATTTTATGGATATTTCATGTTATAGTCATTGCATAACAATAATAGTACAGAACAGCTGATAAACTGCACAATTAACTCAAACAGTGATCGCACTAACTGCAGGAAGATTGTGTAAAATGAGTGCTTTTTTCTGTGAATAACGTATCAGAGATGAGTTTCCTGATATTTTAAAAACTTCCTATACAATTCAATATCTGCACGATGTATTTTTACATATTTAACAATCATACATACTCAATAGGTTTCAGTTTTGGACAAATTCAGCCTATTCTTCTCCCTGATGTTTGGTCATTGTTCTGTCAGGTCCTTGGTTGTTCTAACCACATACTTTTCTAACGCAGGACGAGACTGTTTAGCAGTGAATGAAGGCTCTGTGAATAGCTTGTGTTAGGTCTCCTCTGTGCTGTTATCTTGTGAGATTTTTAAAGTTTATAACTTTGATGATGATCTAAACTTTAAAAATAACAATATCATTCAGTCTTCTTTACAGACATGAATGATATATTGCGATACAGGCTTATTGTACATCTTTTTAAAAAGTTTTCTTACACCCCTTATAATCAAGAAGGCCTTGCAACCTCCCCATAAAGCTTTGGCAGCCATTTCCTGGGGTCAGGAACCCCAGGTTGTGAACCAGTGTTCTAGGCTACTGACTTTAAAGCAATCAGTCCATAAGACAAAACAAAGAGCTATGATATGAGGAGGCTATGTAACTGTAAGATGCTTGCATGAGCAGAATCTGAATCAACATATGAAACACACGTACTCAAAAATAAAATTAAATATAATTATAAATACATAATAAGAATAAATAAGGATGAGACATGAATAAGACCCTGAATTTGGTGTGAGCATGTGGACAGAGTGGAGGACATAGGTCTGGATGTGGAGGTCAAGATAACGTTTTGTAGTTTTTGATTACACTTTGCAATAAAATACACAAAGAACAATAGCCCAGGCTAATAAAGAACAAATGAGTAACTAATTCTTAAGTTAATGGTCAGTTCTTGAGTAATTCCCAATCAAACATCATACACTAGCTAATAATTAGTTTATAATTATCAATGGGGAAAACAAGAAGGTTCCTTTTTTATTTTTATACGGTTATACTGAATTTAACTTAAACATGTGCTCAGATGTGTTGGTAAGGTAATAATGAGGTAATGATGAATTACCAGTGATAACATAATGTTGGTGTAACCCAGGTTAAAAAGCCAACAACCACTTTGCCAATCACAGACCAGTCCCAAACTATAAGTATCCAGGTGAGTTGAGGTCATTTCCTGTTCTCGTCACTTTAATCCTGCTGGTAGGGGAGTTAAACTGATCTGAACACACAGTGTTTGACAACACACGATGCATGCAGTCCTCTGCATTCGGGGTCATCCCTATGTTCCCAGGGTTCTATGTTTCCCAGGTTCTATGTTCCCCACTTAACCCTGCAAAAAGCTTCTATGTTCCCCGCTTACACAAAAAGGGTTCTATGTTGCCCACTTGGTTGAGTGGGCAACATAGAACCCAGGAAACATAGAACTTTTTTTGTGTAAGCGGGGAACATAGAAACTTTTTGCAGGGTTAAGTGGGGAACATAGAACCCTGGGAACATAGATACGCTCCCGGGACAGGCCTTTAACTTTCACACAAAACTGTTGCTCAGCGAACATGAGAAAATACAATCAGATTGTTTATATAACCAGTATGAATATTGCTCGTACAACAATGATGCTTCAGTTAACATATCAGTAATGAATCATTCATTTTATCCAGATCAGACAGACTGTGCTTTGGAGAGAGACAGAGACTTCTGACACTTGTTTTACAGCACCCTAGGATTACTGCTACTGGCATGCTGACAAAACACCACCTTTATCCTGTTAAAACAATTCGAATTCATTTCTATAAGAATGGTAGGATGAGCTGAACTTCGGATAAACATAATGAACCAAACTCTGAAGCACCCAACCAAACCTGAACTTTTGAGCAGAAGCAAAATCATCAAACTCTGGAAACACAATAATCTGAAAGGCCTGCTTTTGTGTTTTGTATTTGTTTGATTCATTTTTTAAGAAAATTTACTACAATATAAAACCTACCATTGTCTCCACTCTGTTGTGTTCACACATTGGACTCCTAGCTAAATATACTCTCTTCTGTGCCTCTTAGTAAATCCCATTTGCTACACTGACACTGTAATTACTGGAAGGATCCATCATGAGGTAAGAAAGAAGGATATTAGTTGTTTGTCAATAAGGTTGTATCACCTCTCAAGACAGACAAAGAAGACAATGAAGGTAATAATTAACTAATGATTCAGCACGCATTAACTAATCAGTGTGATGCTGCATTTCACTTTAGGGGACACAAAAAGCATAACTAATGGTCACTAATTATAATTAATGCTGTCTTCACAGCAACAGATCTAAAGGAAATAAAGAAGTTTGTCTTCACATATTTAAAGTAATGTTGCAGTACTCAGTAACCACTTTGATGTGGAACAAAAAGGATGATGTTTAAGTAATAAGTAATGATAGTTCAAATACAGGCATGATGTGATATAATGTGCAACAAATTCCTCTTTTTATTATGAATACTTCTACTTCTTCTATTTACTGTTTCACAAAGTGAAGCATAGGTACTGATTTACCACACGTGACTGTGTCGACATGTGCAATAGCAGAAATGGGGGATAGCTGTTGCATAACCATTATTGATAGCAGTTTAAAAGCAAACTCTGTGCCAGAGTCCAGACAGGTTAAGGTCTCTTGAGCCATTCAGATAGTCAGACGATCTGCGCTGTCAGTGGGTTTATGTTTCTTTCTCTATGGCTGCTGCTGAATCAGACTCTAAATGTCCTTTCTCTCTGGACTCCTACCATGTCTCCGAGGAGTTTGGCTTCATCCTCCCTGATCCTCTGGTAGGTGGAAAAGCCTGATGGATAAGTTTCCTTCTCTGTCTTTGTTTACAGTTTTTAATTTTAGCTTATACACAAGGGGGTCATCCCTATGTTTCCAGGGTTCTATGTTTCCCGGTGCTATGTTCCCCACTTAACCCTGCAAAAAGCTTCTATGTTCCCCGCTTACACAAAAAGGGTTCTATGTTTCCCGCTTACACAAAAAGGGTTCTATGTTTCCCGCTTGGTTGAGTGGGCAACATAGAACCCAGGAAACATAGAACCTTTTTTGTGTAAGCGAGGAACATAGAACCTTTTTTGCAGGCTTAAGTGGGGAACATAGAACCCTGGGAACATAGATACGCTCCCAAATAGAAATGATGCTCACAGTTTATCTGTCATAAAACTGTAAACTTAATCACAACTTGGCCAAGGGAATCTGACATTTGGCATTTGTCCTGCTTGCTTCATGTGATGAACTTTATTCCTAAGGCAGCATTTTGTTTCCAAAATCACACCCCAAGTGCAAGGTCACTGTGCATGTAGCAACATACAATAATGAAATGCAAATTCATGTAAGAGGCATTAAAATTAGACATAAAAATATCCTAGATTGTTCTGTCATTTGCACCTTCACATCTGTACACTCTTCTCTTTCATTTCCATTTGCCACGGTGATCCACATTTTCTTGTTATGCACCAACTTGACTTTCAAAGCAAGAGCTTCCACCTTACTACCAGCCATGGATGGATATTGCCCTGCGAGTCCCAGAGCTTGTGCACTCTCACGAGTTGCGCCTCTGTATTAACAAGGTAACAATAAACTGAGAGGGACAATTCACTATGTTTATGGGGCCATGGTTCAGTGATGATACCCCTACTGTTCAGATGCCGCTGCTGAGCAGCCAGTTTCTGCAAAACCACCGGGAGTTACGACTGGCCCACCTGGCCCTCAGTGTGATGACCATGGGCTACGTCTGGCAGGAGGGAGAGAACAACACAGTTGAGGTATATTTCAGTTTTTCTTTCAGTCATACTGACTTTATTTTCCCCATTTCCCTGCCTGCTATCAGTTGCTCTGCAGTTTATATGAATGACTTTCCATCTTCAATAATCTTCCCCTAAGATGCTTCCACATAACTTGGCGGTCCCATATTGGGAGGTTTCACAGCGCTTAGGACTTCCCCCAGTTCTCACCCATGCAGATGCAGTGCTGGCTAACTGGAAGAAGAGGGATCCAGAAGGGTAAGACCAGTTATGTACAGTACAGGCCAAAAGTTTGGACACACCTTCTCATTCAATGCATTTTCTTTATTTTCATGACTATTTACATTGTAGATTCTCACTGAAGGCATCAAAACTATGAATGAACACATGTGGAGTTATGTACTTAACAAAAAAAGGTGAAATAACTGAAAACATGTTTTATATTCTAGTTTCTTCAAAATAGCCACCCTTTGCTCTGATTACTGCTTTGCACACTCTTGGCATTCTCTCCATGAGCTTCAAGAGGTAGTCACCTGAAATGGTTTTCCAACAGTCTTGAAGGAGTTCCCAGAGGTGTTTAGCACTTGTTGGCCCCTTTGCCTTCACTCTGCAGTCCAGCGCACCCCAAACCATCTCGATTGGGTTCAGGTCCGGTGACTGTGGAGGCCAGGTCATCTGCCGCAGCACTCCATCACTCTCCTTCTTGGTCAAATAGCCCTTACACAGCCTGGAGGTGTGTTTGGGGTCATTGTCCTGTTGAAAAATAAATGATCGTCCAACTAAACGCAAAGCGGATGGGATGGCATGTCGCTGCAGGACGCTGTGGTAGCCATGCTGGTTCAGTGTGCCTTCAATTTTGAATAAATCCCCAACAGTGTCACCAGCAAAACACCCCCACACCATCACACCTCCTCCTCCATGCTTCACAGTGGGAACCAGGCATGTGGAATCCATCCGTTCACCTTTTCTGCGTCTCACAAAGACACGGCGGTTGGAACCAAAGATCTCAAATTTGGACTCATCAGACCAAAGCACAGATTTCCACTGGTCTAATGTCCATTCCTTGTGTTTCTTGGCCCAAACAAATCTCTTCTGCTTGTTGCCTCTCCTTAGCAGTGGTTTCCTAGCAGCTATTTATGGGGTGCCGTTTGTAAAGTGTCTCAAACTGAAAATAACATCAACATTTTGCCACATTTAGCTTCAAACAATGTTTAAAAAAGTATTGTGATTTTTTTAACGTCACCTTTTACCACATTTACAGCAATATTTGTTAACTTAGAAATATATTAAATAGTTAAATCTAAATATTAAATGTGGCACCTAAATGTTAAATGTTAAATCTAAATATTAAATCTAAATCTAAATGCTAAATCTAAATCTAAATGTTAAATCTAAATATTAAATCTAAATCTAAATGCTAAATCTAAATCTAAATCTAAATGTTAAATCTAAATGCTAAATATAAATATAAATATAAATGTTAAATCTAAATATTAAATCTAAATCTAAATGTTAAATCTAAATGTTTTGGGTGAAACTAAATATTTAGCTAATATGCAAATTCACACTGCCGGTCACCGGAAGTACCAAAATAAAAGCTCGAGATGGTCGGAGTGTTTATAGAATCAAATAACGAATTAAAACCAAATTATCGGGGGAAATGGACACTTGAACATACATTAGCGTGATAATAACTACCTAAAATAACAAGAAACGTGTTTGGAGAAATTTTATTTGATGTGTACTTTGAGTTGTTAGTGTCCCTTCAGAGGGAATCACCTTGTTGTTTACAAATACTTCCAGGTAGAAAACCAGCGGAGTTTGGCAACATATATATATGCACATCTCACGTTTTTCACGTCACTGTATCACCGTTTAGACTGATCTGGTGTTTGTAAAGCCTATAAACACTATGACTGAACAAACATTACTATCACGGTCTGAAATTAATAACATGGTTATCGTAGATTAGCGGGGCTAACTGTTAGCTGTTAGCGCCGTTAGCGGTGTCTGTAATGACTCATTAACTCTAAACGGTCCGTGAAGAAAATATTTTTTTCCAGCGGCTGTGTTAGTTTCAAGATGATTAAGCTAACTGAGTAGTTTAATGTCGATCCGACAATGGGAGACATTTAACAGATGACGCCCTGATAGCTTTGCTGCTGCTGCGCCACTGGTGCTTTCTAGACATCGTGATTTCAAAACTGAATAAATACCACACATCGCAACACAAAACTGCTTTGCTAGCTCAATCATGTTGTAACTAAGACATCCGCTGGAAAAAATATTTTTTCACGGACCGCTTAAGAGTTAATGAGTCATTACAGACACTGCAAACGGGCTAAGAACTGACGGTTGTTAGCTTAGCTTAGGTTGTTAATCCCTCCGAAGGGACACTAACAACTCAAAGTACACGTCAAATAAAATTTCTCCAAACACGTTTCTTGTTATTTTAGGTAGTTATTATCACGCTAATGTATGTTCAAGTGTCCATTTCCATAAGTTGGTTTTAATTCGTTATTTGATTCTATAAACAGTCTGACCATCTCGAGCTTTTATTTTGGTACTTCCGTGACCGCAGTGTGAATTTGCATATTAGCTAAATATTTAGTTTCACCCAAAACATTTAGATTTAACATTTAGATTTAGATTTAATATTTAGATTTAACATTTATATTTATATTTAGCATTTAGATTTAACATTTAGATTTAGATTTAGATTTAGCATTTAGATTTAGATTTAATATTTAGATTTAACATTTAGATTTAGATTTAGCATTTAGATTTAACATTTAACATTTAGGTGCCACATTTAATATTTAGATTTAACTATTTAATATATTTCTAATTTAACAAATATTGCTGTAAATGTGGTAAAAGGTGACGTTAAAAAAATCACAATACTTTTTTAAACATTGTTTGAAGCTAAATGTGGCAAAATGTTGATGTTATTTTCAGCGTGAGACACTTTACAAACGGCACCCCATAGCTATTTGACCATGAAGGCCTGATTCGCGCAGTCTCCTCTTAACAGTTGTTCTAGAGATGGGTCTGCTGCTAGAACTCTGTGTGGCATTCATCTGGTCTCTGATCTGAGCTGCTGTTAACTTGCGATTTCTGAGGCTGGTGACTCGGATGAACTTATCCTCAGAAGCAGAGGTGACTCTTGGTCTTCCTTTCCTGGGTCGGTCCTCATGTGTGCCAGTTTCGTTGTAGCGCTTGATGGTTTTTGCGACTCCACTTGGGGACACATTTAAAGTTTTTGCAATTTTCCGGACTGACTGACCTTCATTTCTTAAAGTTATGATGGCCACTCGTTTTTCTTTAGTTAGCTGATTGGTTCTTGCCATAATATGAATTTTAACAGTTGTCCAATAGGGCTGTCGGCTGTGTATTAACCTGACTTCTGCACAACACAACTGATGGTCCCAACCCCATTGATAAAGCAAGAAATTCCACTAATTAACCCTGATAAGGCACACCTGTGAAGTGGAAACCATTTCAGGTGACTACCTCTTGAAGCTCATGGAGAGAATGCCAAGAGTGTGCAAAGCAGTAATCAGAGCAAAGGGTGGCTATTTTGAAGAAACTAGAATATAAAACATGTTTTCAGTTATTTCACCTTTTTTTGTTAAGTACATAATTCCACATGTACTCCTTCATAGTTTTGATGCCTTCAGTGAGAATCTACAATGTAAATAGTCATGAAAATAAAGAAAACGCATTGAATGAGAAGGTGTGTCCAAACTTTTGGCCTGTACTGTATGTGGTTTGGTTGCCTCCTGAACAAGTGTCAGGTGTAAATCTGTTCCTCTTTTTTTCCATCTTTATGTCTCCTGTGCCAGGCCTTTCAACATGGAGTAAGTACATTACCACTTTACATCTGGTCCTCGTACCCAAATATTACCATGTTTGCATCAAATTATTGTTTTATGATCATAATCAGGAATTTTTATGATCATGATCAGGAACTTGGAGCTGCTGCTCAGCCTCCCAGGAGGAGACAGTGTGCGAGGTTTCTTTATGGTTACTCTGCTGGTGGAGCTGGCAGCAGTCCCTGCACTGAGGGTGAATATATATTCAAAATAAATCAGTTCATACAATATGCATCTCTATTAAAAACAGGGATTGATTATGTTGAGATAAAAACAAAACCACTGTAACTTGCTGTGTTGCAGAACATTCCCATTGTGATCAATGGTGTCAGGAGAGGAGACACTGAGGCTGTGGCCAGAGCCCTGGAAGACATCAGCCAGTCTATACTGGACATGATAGATGCACTTAAACTGATGCAAGGTAATCACTAGAATTGTACCAATACCAATACCAGTATTGGAAATGCCTCCGATACTGCCTGAAATGCGGTATCGGCGAGTACAGCCAATCCGATACCACGTAATGCCTCATGTCATTATGATACACACGCTACAGACAAACGGAATGGAAACGGAGTGGAGATTAAAAAGCATTCTACTGCAGCCTTTAAAATATCTTTTTTACCAAATTGTGTGGCTGCACTTTAACCTGTGTCTTGATCTGTGTCAACACTGGATAATAATAATGAAAAAAGATTTTTGGCATTCATTTCTTAATATTTTACATAAAGTTTTAGGAGTTGAGACATACAACAATTCACATCCCATCCATTTTTATTTTATGCACTGGTATCGGATCGGTACTCGTTACGGCAGATACCTAGGGTTCAGGGATCGGAATCGGTATCGGGAAGGAAAAAGTGGTATCGGTACACCTCTAGTAATCACCCTAACATTTAAAAGTAGTAGTATTTCCCTACTGACAAATATTTTGTTTGATGTGATTTTTCTGAAGTGTACGTGGAGCCTTCAGTCTTCTATGGCGTTATGAGGATCTACCTGTCTGGGTACAGAAATCTCTCCTTTTTATCTGGCTCAGTCATTGGTAAAGTGAAACATATTTTTTGAAATGTGTTTGTATTCACGTACACATGCTTAGGTGGAAAGACAACTCCTGCATGCCAAAGGGGCTGGTATACGAAGGGGTCCAGGCAGAGCCAATGGAGTACTCAGGTGGGAGTGCTGCTCAGAGCAGCCTGCTGCACTGCTTTGATGAACTTCTGGGAGTCAAACATGAAGCACAAAGTGGTAAGGTGGCTGTTTTTACTTTTACTGATTACAACAGTGTCAGAGAGATTTGAGAAGGACTCACTGTGATGATACTGCCCTTATGTAGGTGCCTTTCTAACCCGCATGAGGAACTACATGCCACCTGCCCACAAACAGCTAATCCGGGACATCTCTTTGCAACCCTCCCTGAAGAGTTTTGTCCTGCAGCAGGCCAGCGAGCAGTTAAACCAAGCCTATCAGCACTGTGTCACAAAACTGGTGGCTTTGCGCAACTACCACCTCAATGTTGTCAGCCGCTTCATCACTGTACCCGCTGCCCGTGCCCGTCAACTTCGAAACCAGAGCCAGGAGGTAGAGGGGGATATAATCAGCAGAGCACCCACAGCATTAGAGGAGAGGGGCACCGGTGGCTCTGGCATCATGACCTTCCTCAAGACTGTGAGGAACCAAACAAAAGACGCCTTGCTGCCTGAGACGAGCAAGAATTGAAAGCCACAGCTGATTGTGAGCTGTCATCGCTGAGGACACACAGCAGAGTGTCAACTGCATCGCATAATACAGGCTGTAAATCACCTTTGAATACTCAACACAATATTTTATATGTCATTAAAAAGGATGAATTGTGGCAGAACCAGAGTTGGAGGCCTCCATCACTTGTCTTACATGTAGCTTTGTTGTGTCTGTAAACAAACCTCAGCTTAATAGACATGAGTGATACCCATCATTCAGTCCAAACCATAATTCAAACCATTGCTATTACTTTCCATTGAATTCAACCACTAATTCCTTCTTTAATCCAAACTGGAAAGCAAAACAATGCATCTGCTCCAGACCCACGTATCTAGAAGACATTTGGACATTAGACGACTTACGTCATTGCTTAACTCCTTTGCTTTTTGGGAAAGTGACTGTGAGATTCATCTGAAATGCAGTTTAGAAATAAAGGAGGTTTGTCTTCTGAAAGTTGAAAATGTCATGTTATGTTTCTGTTTAATGACCCACAAAGGTTTACAATTTAAAAGTAATAATAATAATTGTGAGAAGCTGTCAAAAAATGATAATGAGAAAAAAATCAAATATTGCAATACCTTTTGAAACCATGGCAGGGCACTAAAGGGCAGCATTATAATTCACAGCTAATGAGGATTTCACAAGGTTTGCCTTTTAACAGCTAAAACAAGGGGGCGTACCTGTGTGCACCAAAGACATGCAGGCCTCTGGTTTAACCTTGTCACAAACAAAACTGATCTATTGAAGTAACGTATTCATCATTAATAACAGTCATTTGGAGAGGTGTGAAATCCACATCGGCCTGACACACTAAAGTATCGACAGGCTGGAACCTGACCTTTCCTTCTCAGAAAATACTCTACAGCACGTCCTCACAATGGGGTTGTCATGTTGAAGCACAATGCACAATGCAGCGCAGAGATGCATCACTTATCAGAGTGGTTACCTCAGCACTCCTCCAGCCCACATCCAGCCCTCACATGCCCCGCTATACTTCCTGGACTGAGAGTGTGGAAAACCCAGAGCAATGAAGGGATGGATTGTGCCATGAATGGCTCACGCTGTGTAATCTTCACCTTTCCTGGCTCGTCTCCACCGGTGTTTCATTACAATAACAGCCTCGCGAGATCAGATAAGGCAGACGATGTGGCAATTAGACATGACAATTCTCCCCAACCTGAGCGATCTACTTTATCTTGCCCTCTTTCTTTTCACATGCTGGGTAGCAGGGAAGACAATGGAAGAGCAAATGAGAGAGAAAACAATTACACATGCAGCCTGGCAAGATTTTAGTGCGAGAGTGGTTTAGTCAACAAAGCCATTTTATTCTGATTGATGTACAACAGAAAAGTGTAATCATTGGGTTGGTAGTCATTTACTGCAAACCCTTCATTCAGACACGTTTCACAACCTGAGACACTGTTTGTAGGAAGACTCCTAGGTGAGGAGGTGAAAGGTGAAAAAAAACTACGGAGAGGGACGGAGAGAGTTGGCTGGCGGGCAGGACAAATAGTGTGTTCAAATGTCACAGTGATCTGATTAGAACCTTCTTCCACAGCCAAAGCAAATAATCCCCTTCCTTATTGCCAGACTGTGGAGGACTCCCTGACAACCCGGCAGTAAACATAGGCCATCTCTAAGGATGTCTTCATTGTGTAGTCGGGGCTGGGCTTGCATGGCTGCTGAAGTTTCACCTCGTATCACAACAGTGGCTGGTTCCAGTGTAGGACGTGACACACAAGTATGCACAAACCCGCTTGTTTTGTACTGACAATGCTGTGAGACATATTACAAAATAAAAGAGTATACAGTGTCAACTTTGATCATCATGCTGTATACAGTAGTAATATTTTGGCTTAATAGTTAATAGTTCACTCAAAAAAACAAACAAAGAAAACATTTTTTATTCTTACCTGTAGTCCTATTAGACTCAAGATTCTTAATGGTGTGAGTTGTCGAGTGTTGGAGATATTGGCTGTAAAGATGTCTGCCTTCTCTCAAATATAATGGAACGAGATGGCACTCAGCTTGTTGCGCTCACAGCGGCAAAATAAGAAAAAAGAAAGTAAATCTCTGCAGCAACACTCAAGATTCTTAATGAGTTGTCGAGTGTTGGAGATATTGGCTGTAAAGATGTCTGCCTTCTCTCAAATATAATGGAACGAGATGGCACTCAGCTTGTTGCGCTCACAGCGGCAAAATAAGAAAAAAGAAAGTAAATCTCTGCAGCAACAAAGCTACAAAGTCCCTTTTTTGCACTGTCTATGCTATTTTTTACTAAGAACCAAACAGTGGTGGCATATTGCCGCTCTGGTGTGTGATTTTAGCATGCCAGTGTTCTGGAAGCAAAAGAGGCATGACGAGGGTGACAGATAACACAACAGCACCAGCTCTAGTGTGACATATAACATGAGCATTGGCAGCGCTTTACCAACAATAACAATGGCTTAAGAGCATAACCTGAAATAACAATCATTTACCATCATTGTTATAAGGAGGCTGATCTCGTCCTCTGCTCAGAGGGTAAGGAGCTCCTGGAGAACCTCATTGTTCTCCCAATTTTCTGATGTTTTCAGCTGCTGTTCTCCTTCTTTGAGTTAGCTGCTAACTGCTTCTAGATGCCTTTCAAATCTCCCAGTGGTAGGTGGCACACTTAACATGTCTCGTCTAGCACCACTGAGCTAGCTAATGTCACAGCTCAGCTGAGGACGGCATTAATGTTTACATCTCTTGCCGTCACAAGCGTGAGCCGCTCATCCATGAGTCGATGCACAGTTCTTTCTGCGCAGTGATATTGTTGGTGGGTGTAGTTTGGTAGATGAAACTCACAACAAGGTCTGTCGATTATTTTGATCTGGGGCATGATTCCTGGACAGAGACATCACTTTTGAGTTTTTCATGTTTTTGTTGCTGCTTTGATCAACACAAGACATGTGGTATCTACTTCCATTATATTGGAGGGAATACTGATAAATAGCACAACTGGTACGAGATAAAATATGTATTTTTGATTCTGGGGTGAGCTGTCCCTTTAAATGTTCTGAAGCAATCAACTAACGCTCTGAAGTATGTGAGTACAAACTCGCCAAGTAAGTGCTATCAAGAATCAACTCAGCAAACTAAATAAGTAATTTTCCTCACGGCAAAGGGCATCTGGAGTCACTCTTGTTTTCATGAAATCTCCTCAAACATCCATATTCCATCTATCAGAGCCGACAGGATTACAGGCGTGGGTTCTCCTTTTGGTTAGACAATCGGATATCTGTGCCTTGGTGGTTAACCACAGGATATCCTGGATTCTGTTATTTCAAAATTGAATTTATGATGCTGCTGCTCACCTCAAGCCAAGCAAAGCTAGGACCTTTTCTCACCCTGGGAGCGAGCAGCCACGATGGCAGCAACTAGGGATTGATTGTCTTTGGCATGCACATGACGGGCGTAGCCTGGAATTATGGGCTGAGTGTTCAGTACAGTAGGTGACTCTGGGTGTGTTACCACTTTCTACTCATCTGGACATCACTATCTTTGTCAAACATCTGTGTCTACACACCCAAGGGTCAGATATGTCTTCATAATTCACTTAGTGATCAGTTTGGGCACACCCTCAGTATAATTTGAGCTCTATATATCCTAATGATTGGCTGTCACCACCATTCTTTCACAACCAGTGTTCAAAATCTGTCTATAGAGGATAATTAAGTTTCATTCTGAAAGTAACTCTGGCTTGTCATCACTCTGATTCCCCCTCCCAAAGGGTATCCATTTAGTGGTCTAAAAGAATCTAAAGAAATGTGACAGTTCATCCCACGGGCAGAGGGTTTTTTTTTACTCATAGTGTTTCTAACAACACTCCTAATGTCATGATCACCCCCAGACTGGTGAATCATCTTTACCTTCATTTGGAAGGTTTCCATAGAAGCCTCTCTAAACACAAGCAAATGCAGCCAACATTCACTGTGTTGATGGTTTTCAGACTTCACTTTTCTGCCTACTTGTCACTGTTAAACAAGACATCAAGCTCATCTTTCATTTACCCCGTCTTTCAAATCTGTTTTTTCTAACCCCAGCTTCTCTTTGTACATCACTTGTGCGGTCTGTTAGGGCAGGTTAAAGGCTTTTGATGTAGTCATCTTACAGCAACTTTATCGCTTCCTCCCCACTGACTCGACTGAAACAGCATGCCCACATGAAAAAGGTTGAAAAAAGAGGAACTGTCATGTTCACAGCCAGCTTGAAAGGCTGCTTTTTCAGGTGTAGAATTACTGTTGCCAGTGTTGATGGTCCAGCCCAGATGACGTGACAGGAAAGCACACGTCACATTGGAGCTTTTATTCTTCCAGAGAAAAATGGGTAGTTATGATCCATCCTTGTTAAGCCGGATAAACGTAGGAGATTGCCTACAAATGACTGCTGTGCCAGTTCTGCTGTGTCACCTGTGATGCCTTCTGGCCTGCAGCCATGCCAGTGGCTTTGCACAGTAGTGCTTTGAGCTAAATGTTGACATCATCGTGTTAGCATGCTCACAGTGATAATGCTAACACCCTGATGTTTATCAGTTTTAATCAAAGGGTTATCCCTGAGTCTAAAAAGTGAAGCCAATACAGAAGTGCCTTAAACCTGCATTCTTTCCAGCCCCATCACCAGCAAAAAATGTTGGCATTGTACATCTCTGCAAACCACGGATATGTTCCATTTTCTAGGTTTCATATTTATGATGTAGTTTAGATTACATGTAAATGAGCTGAGTTTTTCACCAGCAGCAGGAGGGGATGGTAGACGGCGTGACACCTAGGCAAGATGGCTGCCAAGCGACAGAAGCAGACTACTGTTAGAGACCAACAAAAGTGGGTGTTTTTAATGACAGTTTTGAACATATCCGGTCATGTTTGTAGTGACCAAATGGAGTATTTTAAAGACATACAATGCAAGAATAATCAGTAACTGTTTGTAAATATGCTCACCAGCAAAATGAGAATAAAATAAGAATATATGGGAGGGATACTTTTATACTTGTTTAGCACCTTTACCAGCTTAGTTAGCATGCTAACATTTGCAAATTGGCAGTAAACACAAAGTACAGCTGAAGCTGATGGGAATGTCTTTAGTTTTGCAGGTATTTGATCAAAAGCTAAAGTACAATTAGAAATTTAACCCAATGACAGCGCTAGATGAAAACATGAACTATAATTCATCCTGAGTTGCAAATGTCTGAACTAAATTCCAACAGCTGTGGAGACATTTCACTGAAAACCACAAAGGTGAATCTCATGGTGATGCTAGATGAAAAGTAAGAGGAACATCAAATTCATTAGGATACAGTGTTAGAGGACCATGAATTTCTGTAGGGGGGTGTTCTCTCCGTCTTCAATAGGGTGACTGTTGATATCCTTTTTCTGTTATGAAACTGCATGGTTGAAATACTGTCCAACGAAACCCTCGCACTATAGTGCCCTCGAGCACAATCAGTTTGTTGACCTGTCCTGAAGTCACTTCTTGTATTTGAGCGAAACATTTGGCCTCTTTCAAATAAATGTCCTTACACAGCAAAATTTAAAAACCTCTTGTGTTTTTTTCTTTCATATAGACTGTGAAATATGCTTTGACAAGGTTAATGAAACAAGGAAATGTGGTGCAGAAAACTGTAACCCAAGTGATTTGCTTCATACTTTCATGTCTTTGTAGTGGCTGCTGTCCAGTTAGTAAATTCAATAGTAAAACCTGTTATTAAATCTGAGAAGAGCTCCAGTCTCACCTTAAAGGAGCAGTATGTAGGATTAGTGGCATCTAGAGGTGAGGACTGCAGATTTCAACCAGCTAAAACTTCTCCCATGTGCCAGGCATGAATTCCAGGTTAGGATCCCTTCAGTGTTCATTGCTTTAATTTAATAACCAAATGATCCTCTGAGGTCTCTTCAGACCAGGTGATTAAAACTGGTAAAAACACCTAACAAAGCAGTTTGCCATTAAAAATCTGTGTTTCTCATTGTTTGGCATGTCACAGACAGACTGCTTACTCAGCACCTGCAAATGTGTGCTCACCTTTTTTCTGATGAAGACATTCATGGAGCCGAACTATCTGTCGAGGTCTCCTCCTCTCCAACACAATTGCACCAGGTGATTTAAACTGAAAAACAACAAAGAACAAAACAAAGGAAGCAGATTCAGGTTAAAAAAAATGAGTGTTTCTCCGATGCTGTTTGGCTCGTCGTAGACAGGCCGCTTCTGTGCAGAAATTGCATGTTCTCCCAGTGTCAGCGTGGGTTTTCTCCAGGTGCTCCGGCTTCCTCCCACAGTCCAAAGACATGCATGTTAATTGGTGACAATTGGCCGTAGGTGTGAATGTGAGTGTGAATGGTTGTCTGTCTCTATGTGTTAGCCCTGTGATAGTCTGGCAACCTGTCCAGGGTGTACTCTGCCTCCTGCCAAATGACAGCTGGGATAGGCTCCAGCCCCCCTGTGACCTCCTAACAGGATAAGTGGTTACGGAATTTGATGAATGAACTTCAAATCCAGACGTTTAGGATGTTTTTACTGGGAGCCGAATTATCTTATCTTGATTTAAACCAGTAAAAACAATGAATATAGCTGTTTCATGTTAAAAATATAACTGCGGTGGCTGACGCAAAAATGTGAATGACCCTATCTAGAGTCAACAGTTCATTCTCAGGTGATGAAAACACGGCTTCTTAATTTCAGGTGATTTTTAACTTAAAAAAAAAACAAAACATACTTGTATTCCCCCATTCCCCTTCTGCCAATATCCACCGCAAAATCTTGTACGTTAGACCTTTAAAATCTACACTTGTGAAAAGAACTGAACAGAGAAGTAAAAAAGAAGTTTGGAGAGATAAAAGTACATGAGTGTGTCCCTCACTCATTATTATTACAGAGTCATTTTTTCCCCACAAGGTTTGATTTTCGATTCTTTTTGTAACAAATGCTTTTATCAACACGAATTTCAGTCGGCTTCAATTACTGACAAACAGCAGCTCATCAAAACAGCAGATCATTTTGGAAGTGCAAGCTTCCACTAAACGATTTCCTGTGTGCTCTGGGTGGCTCTCATTGAACTGTAGCCTAAGTGTTATTAGAGCAGGAAGAGTCACAGAGACTGAAATGCCCTTACGATTCAGTTAGACTTGCTGAATGGTTTCCCCAGAGACCTCAACCACACATTTTAAATCAGATTTTGATGGCAGCTAGAAGAATACATGACATTCAGATGGCTTTCCTCACAGGATTAGCAGAAGCCCACACACGTCACAGCCTTTTGTCTTAAAGGTTAACACAACTTTGAGCTGTGTGACAGGGAATACAGCTCAACCTCTCACCACTGCTGACTCACTACTGGCCTGGCCAGGTGCGAAACAGACAACTGTGCAATCCCACACACAAACTCCCACACACACACACACACACACACATGCAAATGCACTTAAATGTGCAGACACACGCCATGCCCAAATGAGCACACATGCATGCACGTGCAGACGCAGCACCTCTTTGCCTCTGACCTGCAGACAGAGATACCTTGTGTATGTGTGTGTTTGCTCCCACTTTCCCCACTTGGCTTTCCTCTCATGCCACGTAGCTATTGTCCTCCTCCCTCTCGCTCTGCTGATTGACTTCCTCTTCCTCTGAGTTGTCGCTAATGTCACCTTCCCTGCTGGCGCCCACACACTCGTGTTATCAACAGCTTCTCATCCGGGTTACAAAAATACAGGAAATTCCCCGGGGGTCTCCTGCGTGGAAAAGAAATGTCCATCTCTCCCTGTCACACACTCACGTGTATCCCTGCATCCGACACACTGCATGTCAGGGGTAGATTACACAGTGTGAGAAGATAATACCAGTAACCTCAGGAACTGGAGATAACGTCTGCACTGGGATGTTCACACCTCCATATTCAACAGCAACATTCACTCAAGCTTTACCACAGGTTGAGTGACAAGCCAAATCCGTAACAGAAATAAAACACGGTTTGACAGACTGAAAAGGACAAACACTGGCAGATCAGATTTCACTGATAAATAAAGGCTTCCAAACAGTGAAAAGAAAAGTGCTGTAATTCACAACAAAATTGTTATATGGCAGTTTGTCAATGGACAGCAGAGAGAGGAGAGTCTTTCTTCTTGGACCCTGCTGCAGCTCAGTCATGGACACTCTGTACTGCAATTTTTGGACAAACCAGTCCAGTTTGCTTTTTCTGCATGGGATAAAGCTCATTAATCCACACTGGCGATGGCTTACTTATGTAAGAAAAAAAGGGGGCTTCCTTTGGAGTGCAGCTACCGAGAGATGGAATGAAAATCCTGCAATGGTCGTCAAATCCCAAACTTCCCAGTAAAAACATTCCACTTCCTCCCAGGCGAGATCCGGACTTGTTCGCATGCAGTGCTGAGGCAGGCAGAGGGTGGGCTGCTTTGACCGGGGGACAAGCTGGAGACAGACAGGGTCAGGCAGATGGGAGGAGCGGTCAGGTGCAACTTACAGGCCTGGGGAGACCACTGACATGAGGAGCTGCTCTGTCCTACCATGGACATGGAGACGTTTGAACAGATTTGTTCTGTTCTCATCAGCTGAAGAATTTTTCCAAATTGTTCAGAATGGAGGACAGGATCTTATCTTACTAAATGAAAGTTTGAGACTTTGTTCAAAAGAGTAACAAAACAAATGCATCATACATTTCTTACAGCACTTCATACAACAGGCACCAACATTCACTCATTGGCTTTAACTGTGAGGGTGAAAGGTTCTGGCATCTTCTTTCACTTTCACTGATAATTACCACAACACTTCAAGAAGGCCAAAGACTGTGCTAACATCCCAGAAACCCTGCTTTCTATGCCCAGATTTCATGATTGACAGAAACCGTATCCATACTTTTATGCATGATTCATTTACAGGCATCACAAAGGCGGTAAACACAAAGTACAGAGGAGGCTGATGGGAAATGTCATTAGTTTTGCAAGGATTTGGTCATAAACAAAAGTGTTGGAGGGATTAAATTTTTGACCCGGCGATGGTGCTGAAGGAAAAGTTGAGGTATCAACAAAATTATTACAATTCATCCTGAGTGGAATGTTAATGTTAAGGGACAGTTCACACCAAAATCAGAAATACATGCTTTTTTCTCATACCTGCTGTTTATCAGTCTACATTGTTTTGGTGTGAGTTGCCAAGTGTTGGAGATATCAACCGTAGAGACGCCTGCCTTCTCTCCAGTATAATGGAACTAGACTGCACTTGGCTTTTGGTGTTCAAAGAGCCAAAAAATACATTTAAAAACTCACTATAAACATAATATAGCAATTTTTTTGAAAACCAGAAATTATGACCCACTTACTCAAGATAATCCACAGACCTTGTTGTGAGCAGTTTAACGTAGGAACTATTTTCTCTCTACCGAACTACATCCTCCAATTGTATCACCACGCAGAAGGAAGCGTGCATCTATGTAGCTCACCTAGCATCAGTGAGCTAGCTGAATGTTTACATCCTGTGCTGTCACAAACACGAGTCTCTCATCCATGAGTAGATGCACGCTTCCTTCTGTGCAATGATATCGTCGGTGGGTGTAGTTTGGTAGAAAGAAATAGTCCCTACATGAAACTACTCACAACAAGCTCTATGGGTTATCTTGAGTAACCGGGTCATCATTTCTGCAAAGAGACATTGCTGCTGAGTTTCAAATGTATTTTTTTGGCACTTTGAGCACCACGAGCCGAGTGCCATCTAGTTCCATTATAATGGAGAGGAGGCAGACGTCTCTAGGGCCGATATCGCCAACACTCAGCAACTCACACCAAAAAAAATCTAGACTGATGAACAGCACTACAGGTAAGAGTGAAAATATGTAGTTTTGATTTTTTGGTGAACTGTCCCTTTAATCTCAAATTTCATAGCAATCCTTAGTGTTTTTGAGATATTTCATTTGGACATTGAGATCCCATGGTTAAAAAGCAACGGTCTGGTTTGGTTGCCTTGGAAACTAACATCACTATAGATCTAATTTAATTGTATAATTGTGTTAAGATAATATCTGATAACAAATTAAACATATATATTGATTGACTGACACCACAATCAACATAAAGCTGGTGATATGGACTGAAAAGCTTCATGCACTGGTTCGACTGGTTTATGTAAGAGAACATTCAGACCTTTTGTCCCATCCCGAGGTCGGCCCTTTGCTGCCCACACAGCGCGAGCTCACTTTGCTCGTCTCTGCTCCCAAGGCACCATGTCCTGAAAAACTGTATTCATAAAACAAACTATTACAATTTGTTCTGCCAAAACATGTTCACCTAAGCCAACAACAACCAAATTTAGATTTAAGACGTTGTACTTTCTGCCATGTAATTTACAAAATTGGGGGAGCCAACATTGTTACTTTCCGCAGTGGGCTTAATGCAAAACATATAAATAGATGCTTGCCAAATGTACTTGTTCACTATTTTCATGGATAAAATTAGTTTCTGAGAACTAAAATACTATTTATTGCAAAAATCAGGAAATCCAAAAAATATTGTTCCAGCTCTGGGAACCTCTTATGTGGTGTCATCTGGATTACTGCTGTGGAGTGCAAATATACAGTAGTAGAGCGAAAAGTTCTTTCTCATTTCTGTTGTGTAATTATATAATCTAGTCTGCTGCTGTATAATCAAATAACTGAGCTTGTGTCAAATACTCTGAGAGGGCCTTTGTGCTCAGATATTTATATTAACCATTATATGCAGAGCTGACACACAAGAACACGCTGAACAAAGTGGACAAGCCTGGTGGAAGAAATAAAAATGTTCAGGACTCAAAGATCTAGCCACAGCTCACAGATCCTCTTTAAAAGAATTACATTTTATTTACTAAAATAAATTGGCGAACCATTTTCTTAGACATCAGGTGGCACCTTGGCAGTCCTGGGCTCTCACACCAGGTTTCTTTTTACATTTATTTTTATTCTTATTCATCCTTACTCATTTGTATGTGAGCAACTTCCAGGACTTTCATGCTGGCATCCCGTGTCTACAGTGTCTCCGCACACCATTCTCAGTCCTCCTCCCATCGTCTGCAGCATCGCACGCTGCTGGTTATTGCTCTCCTCCACTAAATGCAAACTTTCTCCAAAAATAATTCAGTGAAATGATTCTCTTCTGTGTCAAGACAGTGTGTCTGGCCAGAGCTAATTCAGTAACTTTAAACAGGCTCGATTGTAAAAATTAGTTGACAAATTACAGTGTTTGGCATTTTCTCCTTTTCTTATTCAGAGACATGTTTTGAAATCAGCGTTGCGAGCGGCAGCAGACATGAGAGTGAAGAGTGCACACAGCACGCACATACACAGGAAGTAAATCCTCAACCGCAGGGGCCGAATCTTCACTTTTCAACACCAGGCTCTAAGCAAGAGAGGTCTATAAAAAGTAATTACCCTGAACAGACTGTGGTAACACTGCAGGGCACTATGACCTGCTCAACACATTCAAATATTCAAGATTACTGTCATAAAATAAATTTGATGCAACCTGTGATAGTCCTAATCATATTTGTAAATACTGAAAGACTAATAACTATCAAACCGAGAAAAGATATCATATTGATGTTGTGAAGCTTGAAGACACCACGCTCAGTTGTGAGTACAATATGTTGGCGTAACATGTCTCTGCTCGCTTTGCTCGCCTCGTACATATCATATCAATGTTTGTAAAGTGACGTTGGAGGGTTTGAAGGGACGATGGATGGTGTGTTGCAAAGGTGAGGCGGCCACTGTTCGAGAACAACAAAACTGGTTGTTTCAGTAAGTCATTACTGTTTCCAGTGTTTTTTAGGCTACAAATGTGGGTGTTTTGTGGTGACCTGTTGGTATGCTTCGAGTGGGTTTAGTGCCACAGAAAGGAATTGTTTTTTGCCAAGAAATTGCTGCTTTTCCTGCTGGGATTGTACCCCAGAAATTGGGTATTTCAAGCCAAAACATGATCTTTTTCTAACCTTAAGTTTTTTTGTGTCTAAACCTAACCACACGTTAATTACAGTATTGAATCTTAAAGTACCTGTGCCACTATGGTTTCGTGGTTAGCACTGTCACCTCACAGCAAGAGGGTTCCTGGTTCAAACCCGGGAGGGAGCTCTTCTGTGCAGAGTTTGCGTGTTCTCCCTGTTTCAGCGTGGGTTTTCCCCTGGTACTCCGGCTTCCTCCCACAGTCCAAAGACATGCAGGTTAATAGGTGACTCTAAATTGCCCGTAGGTGTGAATGTGAGCGTGAATGGTTGTTTGTCTCTATGTGTCAGCCCTGTGATAGTCTTGCAACCTGCTCAGGCTGTACCCTACCTCTCGCCCAATGTCAGCTGGGATAGGCTCCAGCCTCCCCGCAATCCTCAAGAGGGTAAGTGGTTACGGAAATGATTGAATGAATGAATGCTACATAGTTAGGTACAAATGTACAATGTATCCTCATACAGTGCTTCATATGATATCCTTCGAATTAGTGCCCCACGAATGACATTATTTCCTTATTATAAAGTTACATTGTTAACGTAAAGTAACTGTGGTTAGCTTCAAGAAAAGAAACATGGTTGGGCATCTTTAGGTTAGGCCACGTAAAATTACTGTGGTTATGTTTAGACAGAGAAACATGGTGAGGACGTATGTTAAAATGACTCAAAGTTCATTCAGAGTTCACACCGTTCCGAACACCGGACTCCTGGGGAAAAGTCCAGGGGGAAAGTCCTGTGCTTTGAGACCAATCTACCCATCCGACCTGCCTCCTAACTTTCATTACTTTCTACTTCACACGTGACCACAACTTTCCAAAATATGTGGGTTATGCACAGATTATTGGCTCATCATCAGTTAGAGTACTTTGATTACTTTTTGCAGTAACGAGTAACCTAACGCGTTAGTTTGCTGTTTGAGTAATCAAATACTTAAGTACATTTTCAAACAAGCCATCAGTTACTTCCGTTACTTTTAGAACGCTGGTCCTTCAGCTCTGAAACAGCAACGGCTGTCGTTTGGTTCTAATAACGGAGATGACGTTAAACCTATCAGTCTGAAAGAAGCCACGGAGCTTGTGGCTCGCTACGTGGTAGGAGAAATGCTGCCGTTGTCTACGGTGGAGTCTAAATAGGTGGAGCAGGACTCGCTGACAGACATATTTCAGACTCAGGACTTGCATTATGCTTGGTACACACTACACGCTGTTACTCATCAATTATCCCCGGTCGTCTTTCATGGCGTGTGTGATATCATCGGGTTATTCTTGTCCTATTTTTATTTTACTATTATTTGAGTCACTGTGTGTCTGTTCATGTACCAGCCGACATGTTGTTGTAGTCACCTAAAAGCGTCAGCAGATGGCAGGAGCTTCATTTGAAGCGCCACACGTAAACGGTCAAGCTTTTGTATCTTCCACAGGAAGTTCTGACAAATGTTTCAGAATAAAAGCCTATTTAGAAAATGGAGAGATTCTCTAGCCGAGGTTATAAGGGGCTTTTAATTTGAAACAAGTGTTGAGTTTGAAATGACGGTGCGATATGTTAACTTTACAAAGACAGCGGCGCGGATAAAAAGTAAATACAGGGCTGACCCTCCCTAAACGCAGAACATGCGCTGTGCGTAGGGCCTCATCTTCCACGGGGGGCCACATTTTGCGCGAGGGGACGCATTTGCGCATATGCGCAATGGATGCGCACATGCGCTACCGTGAGGCGCGCATAGAATCAGCTCGAGGAAGGAGAGGAGAGACCTGACCGCCCATGCATCGCTGCAATGATTGACAGCATTCGACATCTGAACTATAAGAGGGGTGCGCTGGCAGGCACTTGCAGAGCTGCAGCAGGTGAAGAGTTGTCGACATGTCGTCCAAAAGAGCCTCACGAGTATGTGCGGGGACGGAAGGGCGGGCGGGCTCCACGGAGGGGGAGACCCGAGCCTCGGGAGTATGTGCGGGGCCTGGAGGTCAGATGCTCCCAGAGAGGGGAGAGGGAGAAATATAGCTAAATTAGATGAAAATAGAAAAGAATGTCTCTGTGTTTTATTTCTGTTTTCAGTGTTTAATTAAGGTGGGAGAGGCGGAGGGCTGAGGGAGATCGGACACCTCCAGAGAGGGGAGAGGGAAAAATATTACAAAATAAGATTAAATAGGAAAAACCTGTCTCCCTCTTTTTTTTATTTTCAGTGTTTAATCAAGGGTGGGGGATTGAGGTGGTGGAAGTTACTTTCTTTTGATGAGTAATTGATGGCTATTTGTGACTCAGATTTGTTTATTTATTTATTTCAGTTTGAAGTTATTTTTATTTAATATTTATTTATTTATTTCAGGTTGAATTTTTTATTTTATTTGACTCATACAGCCAAACTACTGTAGCTACAGTACATTTGTTATTGCCAGTAAAGGTTGTCAAGTTAAATGGCAAGTTGTTGTACAGTCATTTTGTACCTATTATATATATTTGGGATGTTGGATTCCAAATAAAATTTCGCTTAGGGCCCCAATTTGGTCAGGGGCAGCCCTGAGTAAATACATAAACACACAGAGGGATTAATAAATAACGGACCGTCTATAATGTAGTCTGTTTCAAATGAAGCTGGGAGCCTCTGCATTTGTGGTGAGTAAAAGCCCTGCTGCTATTTGTAAATGTTATTACTTAATGTCCGACTGTGAGGATGTACCATTGTTTGCTAGCTTGATGCTAATGACAGTAACGTTAACTCAGCGGGTTGACAAAGTGCCTCTGCTGTTTCACACCATCATTTCCCCCTTTTACTCTGTGTGGTAACATCCCTAGAGGAAATATTAAAAATGCTGGGGTGTTGTTGTCATACAGTTGTCTACGGCAGCAGATCGTTGTGTGTTTCTACTGGTCAAAGTGACGGCTGTGATGGGAGAATTGGATCTCAGTGAAGGGCAAGTGGTCCATAACTTTAATTTTGGAGACAAAAAAATGTAGGCTTAGCGCCCTGTGGTCCATTGCCCAATAGGAAATGTAGAATACTCAAAAGTACTTTAAAAGTGCTTGAGTTACTTTTCTCTGGGAGTAACGTTGGAAGTACTTTTAAAGTAATTGAGTTACTTTACTCAGGGAGTAACGCAGTAAAGTAACTGGTTACTTTTTTAAAAAGTAACGCAGTAACGTACTTTGATTACTTTTAAAGTAACCCTTACCCAACACTGCTTATCATTACATGGGATATGCACGAATTTTGGCACTTTTCATAGGAAAATGTACAACAGTGCATGAGAACAGCCTGAAATGTAATGTTTCTGCTGAATGAGTTGAGACTTCCCAATAACTCTTGATGTAAATCAGAATTACAGTTTTACACATGAAAAGCACTGTCAGATCTGTGGCAGAAAATGTCTTGTGTCTTGAGTTTGGAAATAGCAGTGTGACAAACAATTAGAACAAAATCAAATTATGGATATTGTTTTGAGCTGTCAGCTGCATGTGGCCTTTATCAGTCAGCAAAGTTGTCATGGAGATGATGCAGATATTATCATATGACCTAAGTATGACATTTCAGTCATGACATAAAACTTGGGGGAATTTTGGGGGCAGACTGTGATCCATCTCCATCTGCTGATGAAGGCCACAAGATGTGACTAAAAGCACATGGTAATTTCCAGTAAGTGGAGCTTGTACCCAAATCTCCATGTTTTTTTTCTGTATTATATTTCTTATTCTTCTTATTCTTCTGTTTATCTTGTTGTATCCCTTTTAATGCAAAGCACACTGAGTTCACGTTTAATGAAATTTATAAACTCAGTTACCTTGCCTTGAAAATGGATGCTGTGACAGTGTCTCTGTTTACACACAAGTAAAAGGCTCATTAATGAAACCATTTTCCAAAAAAAAAAAGAGACAGAGCTGCCCATGAACATGAAAAGAACTTCTTCCAAAATTCGCTTGGCATTTCCCTTCAATAAACCCAGCAATAACCCGCATCCCTAGGAGAAAACCCTCATGTACAGAGGGATAGATTAATGTTCATCCTCCAGCATGAAAGTATTTGTCAAGAGGAGCGACACATAAAAGCACAACAGGACATTGTGTCCCTGTGCAGTCCCAGTATACAGCAGTGTGAAAGGCAGATGTACTTTTATTGAGCTGATTATCCTCGAGCACATCGTCCCGCTGTGAGCGATGCTTGTGCCTCAGCTCCACTGTAGCAGTATGCTGAGTGATGTTTATGAGGTTCAGTGACTTTTTGTGTCCCTCTCAGCTCAGCACACTCTGTATTGTGTACTAGCAGAGTGGTGAGTTTGATTCCAGCTGACGACCTTTGTTACATACTTCTGTCGGTGCATCTGCTGCAGAGGTGCTGCAAAATTCATGTTTAAAACATGGAGGATTTTAAAGGATAAATAAAATACATGAATTAAACACAGTTTTGCTTCTTTTAAAAAGATAAATAAATAAAAATCATCTCTAAAGCAGCACAAGCAACCACAGTAACTTATGTTTCTAAGCCTCCCAGCTCCCTACAATTTCCACAAAGCACTTAAAAATCATTAAGATTCAAAATGACGTAATTGCTGCATATTTTCTTTGTGAATAAAAAACAAAGAGCCTGGAAAGTGTAGCTGTTTCTTCCAAACAAATGAAATCCATACCTGTGTGTTTGAAGTGAGCTCAAAGGAACAAGCCAAATTATTAAAAAAAAACAAAAAAAAAACCATGTTGTGGGAACCAGAGTCGAGGTCCTCTGTGGATAATGGGACAGGATGCTCTGGCTGTGTAGTCCTCACCTGCTGGCCTGGCACCAAGCAGACCCAGAAGAAATTATCACGCAGCAGCTTGAATTAAACGGTCTCATGCAGACAAGCTTGTTCCATTAACAGAGGACCACGGAGACAGACATGTTTCACCATGCTTTAGGGTGCAAAGCTGGATGCCAATTAGAGGCTTTGTAATGTGATTTAGGTGGAAAAGATCTGACGTTTGAGGTAGAGTGTGGCGCTGCAGAGAGCGGCATTAAATTTGTCAAAAGTAATGGAAATTATAACTGGTTTCAGCGGGTTATTTTTAGTTATTATATCATTAATCTCAGCTTTCTCTGCCAACTTTTACATCATAGTTTAATTCCCCACAGTGCCCCAGGACAGCTCTTGGAGATGCATTCAGCTGTAGAATATCGTAAGCCATAGCATAATGAACACAGCTTTTCTACTTCAAAAAAAAAGTTGATCCACAAAATACTAGCCCACAGGGTCTTGTGGCTGCTATGCATCCTGGTTTATGGAGTCTGTCAATTAACCTTTTACCACCCACGATGCTAGCACCATGTATTTGACTGACTTTTATAGAAGTTGTATAAGTACTATCATAAGTTACGTAATAAGGCCAAGCTATACTAATAGATGAGACTCTGGTGAATATTAAAAAGAACATCCCGTGAAAAAAAAAAGTACAGGAAGTGGCATTGCTATCAATTAACTCTGTCAAGAAGGTCATGTTTTCTTTTGGTTTGTTTGTCAACAGGTCTAAGAAAAATATGAACTGACCTGATTTTTATAAAGCTTCATGTTAGGGTTCAGCATTGGCCAAGAAAGGACCCATTAAATTTTGGAATCTGAATCACAGGGTGGATACACAATTTTTTTTTCACTTTCTTTAACATTTTGAGTTTGGCCATTTGGCCTTGGTGAAGGTCTGTGCTCCCTGAGTGCCCCTCTAGTGAAAATGGCATTAACAGATCTTTTAAATTTGTTTTTCTTTCTAGATGTCAGCAGAATAAGCTGATATCATAAACTTTTGTATTTTCAGTCACATTTCCCATACGGAAATGTAATATATACCATATACACCGTACATACAAGTGTTACATTACCACATATGTCAGCAACAAAACGATATCTTATTAACACATACATACATTCTCTGGAAATATCAAAGATATGCATTTATAATATATCATACCCATAGTAAAATTTGTACATGTACATATGTAAAAGATAATTTTTTATATACTATTATATGTTGCCACCACGTCTACAATATATATACAATAGCATACGGTAGCATATATAGCATACTGTATATTACACATGTCTCTAAATGGTGAATTTTTATTCAGTATTATATGTTGCCATTATATATGTTGACAATATATATTTAATGCATACTGTATAAGCAAGTTTATGAAAGCAACATATTAGCAAAAATTCTGTATGTTTATGTGGAGTTTCCTTTTTTTTACATTTTGAAAATACATGGTTATCTTTTATATTTAAATGCAACATTCGGTAAGAATAAGTAAGTGTAAGGAACATGTGCAGTATACAGTATGCGCACCATATCTTTATATATGAAATGTATGTGTAGGTGTTGTGGTAGCTGATGGAGTGGACGTACTACTAGGTAGATGGGTAGGTTACCAAAGAGGAAATGGTATACTCTCCCACATATTCCAGTGGCTTTTTGGCTGATAGGTGGGTATACTGTCGGACAAACAAAGAAGTGGTTATACCTGCATATACCCTCCACTACACCAGCTAAAACGTTCTGTAGAGTTGAAGGTGACTGCAGAGCCGATGAGAATTCGTTATATGCTCATGTAGTAATTTCATCCATTGTCAATATAAAAATGACAATAGCTGCTTTTTACTAATATTAAAAAAAAGTGCTAGTTTACAGTGTTTATTTAACACTGTTAGAAAGGAAATCCAAGCAGCCCACCGAGCTCTGAGAAGTGGACATCCCCTACTTTTCTCTGGATAATCTCCACTATAGTATTTTTCTGCGTATTGTGAGCCATGAGAACATCAGACAATACATGTGTGAGATAAAACCCAGACCCCGAGGAGCCAGTCCAGGTATATACAGCTCAAACAAGTGCCAGCATGTAGGAGCAAGAAAGTCTGGGCTGATGGTTAAGTTCTTGAAGAAGAGACGAAGGTCCACGTTTGTCACTTTTTCACATACAGTAACTCCACCTTCGTACAATCAGATAAGGTTTAAATATAAATCAATATCCCGGTAGGGTCTGTGACACTAACCAAGAGTGTATAGGTCTCTAAAAACCTGAGACCTTGAAGATAATCTGCATGATAAAACACTATTCTCATTTGTCACTGTGACTTTCAGCGGTATCTAGACATATGACTGGGTTTTTGTGTCTATGTCTGCAGCGTTGGGTTTGCTCTTGCCTTTCTGCCACAGAAGCACTGAATGGACTCATATTCAAAATGGAGCCATTGAATCTCGCAGCTGATGTCAAGAGTAAGATAGAAGGCTATTAAATCTCTCAAGGGAAAATAATGCAAAGTAAAGAGTCTGCAGCACTGAGGGAACTGATAGTGTTTTTCCTGTGGATAGGAAAATGGAGCAGCCTCTGTCCTACACCGCTGGTGGGAACGTCTGTCAGCAAGCCACAGCCGGGTCACATTAATTACCAGTTTTCCCACAATCTGGCCTTTATTAGAAGGGCTAATAGCAACCTTAGAATCAGGTAGATCTGAACTGCCCCACAGAGAGAACAGCAAACACTGCCTAATTCATACAGGACGGCCTAAAAATATCTCCCTGTGTATGACATGATGCCAAGGAAAGCAGTCAGTTCCTCCACTATCACAAAGGATGTTGTTGATCTTGACTGTGCGGAAGGTGGTAGAGCAACAGTCTCCAGTTTAATGTCAGACAGGTTAATAAAAGGTTGCAGGTTTTAAATCTTTAAAATTGAGTCCATTCCAACGTTGAGGTGATACAGAGCTGCGCGGTGGGCCAGAGCCAGTCTTTGAATCTCATTTGTACAGCAGTTTTAAGATGTAACGTGGCCCCCGTCCAGTTTGGTTTGGAAAAGGATCTGTGACTCAACGAGAACACACACCAAACTTTTGCACTCATAACCCAGAGGAAAGCACCGTTCCCTGTTGCCTTGTACCACTTCCACCTTATTCACGTTGAGTCACAAAGCAGCAACAGGGAAGGATATTTCCCACTCTACAAGTAACTCATTGTGGTTTTCTTGGAAGCAATGTTTGACCAAGATAAAGTAAATTTGAAACTGTATCACTTCCACACTTTCTTTATATCAGGCGCCGATTGTAAAGTGGTGAATGCTCAAATTAACAGCTCCACGTTGCCACATTACCACTCCAAACAACTTTTAGAAAACACAAATCCCCCTCTTGAAGTCGTTAGAGTCTCAGTTGCTGACATCTAACCACTGTGATAATCTGCAACAGCAGGAGTATGATGGAAATGTGACTTATTGACCAATATAATGTTAGCATGGTTCAGACACCATTAAAGGGACAGATGACCCCAAAATCACAAACACATATTTTTCTTTTTATCAATCTAGACTGTTTAAGTGGGAGTTGCTGAGTGTTGGAGATATCAACCGTAGAGATGTCTGCATCCTGTTAAATATGATGGAAATAGATGGCACTCAGCTCAAAGGGCCATAAAATACATTTGAAGAACATCAGTATCTCGCTTTCCAGAAATCAAAAGCTGATTACTAATCCACAGACTTTGTTGTGCACACTTTCATGTTGGAACTATTTTCTGTCTACCAAACTAGGCCCGCCAATTTTATCACCACACAGAAGGAAGTGTGCATCAACTAGCTAACATTACAACTCAGCTGAGGAGGACACCATTAATGTTTAAATCTTATGCTGTCATGAGCATGAGTCTCTTGTATATGAGTAGATGCACGCTTCCTGCGGCGTGGTAATTGCTGTTGAGTTTTTCAGATGTATTCTTTGGCACTTTGAGCGCCACAACCTAAGTGCCGTCTAGCTCCATTACATTAGAGAGAAGGCAGACATCTCTACGGCCAATATGTCCAACACCCGGCAACTCATACCAAAACTATCTAGATTGATAAACAACACATTCTCACTCCGACCTCGTCACATATTGACTTTGCTCTTGGACTTTCCACATCCACATACGACGTGCAAGGTACCATGAGTGTGTTGGTTGTTGATGTTCTGGAACACCGTGTCAAGTTCTGTCTGTTACATGCATTGTCTTCTTTCAAGATACACTTCCGTTTTCACAGGAAATTTCCTGTTTACATACAGTCTCTTTCAAAATAAATGCACTACGTCAGTACAACATGGCGGATTGACGTTTTTCTTTCCTTCAACAACAAACACACAAGGTTAGGTTCAGGAAAAAGGAACAGGGTTTGGCTTTGGAATCTTACGACGCAAACATCAGCCTCTCAGGTAAAGTCGGTGTTTGCTGGACCCGTCCATCACCTTCCTGCCGGCCCCAGTGGGACTTTCACCGCCGGGTGCCATTAAACTATGACAACAACCAGCTGTGTATCATGCTGATGTTAAAGGACGCCTTTTTTTCGTTTCTGACACCATAAGTCACTGCCCAAGTGCCGAATTTCGACAACTTCAGAGTGAGACCGGGCTCTGATAAATGGCACCACAGGTAAGAGGAAAATGTAAAAAAATGTATTTTTGATTTTGGGGTGAACTGTCCCTTTAAAAGTCCAAAGCTTTGTTACTTTCGGCATCAGTGGTAGTGAGGGTGCCTATAACTTAAATCTTGCCATCTGCCTACATTTTGTGATCACCATGCAGATTGTACAAGCCAACATCCATGTATATTTGCCTGTATCTGTCTATAATCTATAATCTATAATTTTGTAAGAACAGATCCAGTTGCCTGCCTATTAACTGCATGCTCAACAAGATAGTCAGTACAGGTAAATGCTTGATTTGTTAGTAGGTTTTTTTCCACTTTAGAGGACGTAACCATGTCACCCTATATTTCTCACAGGTTTTGTTCCTTCCCTGCAGTCTCTCTACACCCACCGAGTCACTGAGCAGGGAGGACGGTGTTATCCTTCTTTGAGGGAATCCTACGCCCTTAACAGTGTCTGCCTGTAGCCGTGACTCTGAGCCACCAGAGACCCTGACTGCTCCACATACAATGGTTCAGTTTTCAGCATTGAGTAAACAGGGGATGTAGCTAATATTATCTGCACAAAAATAGACTTTCCAGCAAGTGGAGCGCAGAAAAGCAGCTGTGCATCCTGGGAGGACTGGAGAGAGGATCTTTGGGATGCTGATGAGTCCCAGTATGAGCAAGTGAGGATTGAACTGCTTTCCAGACACATGGGAACCAACTTAAGTGTGAAAGGGAAAGACTATTTAGTGCAAACTGAAGGGCAAGGCGTTTGAAGTGTTCATGACGGATAGACTCGTAGAGGAAGAAACACAGGATAAACAACGCAGTAACAGCAACAGGAGGAAATGAAGTCAAGTGAACGGGAAGCTGCCCAGCTTCCCGTTCAAGATGTGAATAATTGGTGTTAATGATTGTGAGTGCCGAGAGGGCAGTTGTTCACAGCTTCTTGGTATTTGCGCACATTTATCAGTAATGCTCTCACACGTAACAATGTGATACTTTGTCATTTAATTGACATGTTGCCTGTTTCATAACAAAGACTCACTCACCTATGCATTTGCTGTTACTACTCCCTCTGCTATGGATTTTTGCAGGAATGATCTTTACTCTCAATCATAAAAGCCAGACTTTTCCACAGAACACAAATAAAGTGTACGAGACGCACTAAAGTTAGTAACAGCGGGGCTCATATTTAGCAAAATAACCGATACTTTAACTTGAAAACCTCTGGCACCACACATGGCGACGGGGGAACAGAAAATGAATGCCAGATTTTTGCACCCAATTAAAGGTATAAAAAGAGAGATAAAATACAGCATTAAAAAATATCCACTACAATAAGTAGTTAGTCTGTAATGCAGACTTGTTTTGGATCCAGAGCATGACCTTATGCTATGCTTTATAGAGCTATATTCTAATGGACCAACATTGCATTTGTGAGTAATCACTTTCAGTAAAGACTATAAGCATGAAGACATGGTAAGACCTCTTTAGGCGTTTTAATGGCCCTCAATTTTCCTAAAGTGCTTTATTTTATGTTTGCCCCTTTGCCTCTTTTAGTTTTATTTTCAATTAGCGCTGACCCTGGTAATTATTCCCCACCTGAAACAAAATTCTGGTTGATTTTATGCTTCAAATTTAAAATCTATCGCGTGCAAGCCGTGAAGACGTCATCCACAGATGGGGGGGATTTTTTCCACTGCGATGTCAGCATCAGTCACAGAGAGCAGTGTCACCTCAAAGAACTCTGGCCAGAGAAGAAAGCATGAGAAATGCAAGCGGAGAATGGCAAGACAATGTGACTCAGCTCACACACACGGTTGGCACAATGGCAGCTTTATGGCTGTTCACAGGTGGCCCTTTAAAGTTTGCAAACATCCTCTATAAAGCTGCTAACTGACTTTGCACTGACTCATCTTCTTCACCCGTTCTCTGTGTGCACCTGCATGCTCACACACAGGCAGAGGTTGCCAAGTACTGAAAGAAAGGAACGATGTGAACATGCAAACACACAGAAACACTCACTTAATCTGTAATCTACTAAAAAAGTTTTAACAAACGTTGGAGCGGAGGTGGATTCTGCAGAGCTTCCTACAGGATTAGTGCCAGGTTTATTGCAAAGTGAGCCGGGAGCTGTTCTTGTGCAGAACAACAGAAAACGGTATGTCAATGAAAACAAAATGAGTAGCATTCTCCAAACACGCTGGTTATCAACCCAGATGTAACTATGCTTCCCAGGATCTGAGCTGTTTACAAGCTCATGAATTTCTTAATGGAAAATATTCGCCCCCAACAAAGTCACCGCCAGTGTTGTTGGATGTGTTACTAAGTGCATGCCTCTCCTTTTCCACATAAAACCGCTGTCTCTAAATTGTGCAGTTTTCAGTTTAACCTCGCTTTGAATTATCATGCCTCCTCCCCAACCAGTGCACGAAGGACAGAGGAGAAAAAAAAAAGAAATGAGGAGGAAAAACAGGAGAAAAACAAACATTAGATAACTTCTCATGTTGCATGACTTCATTCTAGACCTGTGTTTTGCTGTTTGAGTGCAACAGACAAGTCTTTTAATTATTTAAAAAATACAACAGTATTATTCTATGTTTTACCAGTGGACTGAACATCAAGAGGAGCAATTCTGCGGCACCGGCAGATTGAAGTTCAGATGTCTCTTTCCCTTTACTCAGTCGATTCAACAAGAGTTGCAACCACTAAAGAGAAGGCCAAGCTGAAACAACCGTACCACTAATTTGCCTGGGCTACTAATCAAAAGCTTATTATATGCTATTTGAATTAAATACTTTCACATTATCCTCTCCAAGGTCCTTTTTCACTGTGATACAATACAGTATTTCAAAAGGGTCTAACAAAAATAGACAAGGATAAATATTCTGTTTTTTTTTTTATCTTATTCAGATTATATGACATCAGCTAAGATAACAACATATGCCATCTGAGCTTTTATTATAAATACAAGTACTTTATAAAATCTTTATTAACCCCCACAACACCACAATACTGAAGATGAAGAAACAGATTTATCATCACTTGAAAAATCTGTTTGGCTCTCTTCTATGATAATAAATCTTTTACCAACACAAATAATGTGAGAAGATGTTCTGCAAAAGTTGTGCCCACATGTCCTAAATGCTGCATGTTAAGAATAAATAGAAGTGTTACATGCAAGAAAAAGTGATAAGTTTGACAATGCTAATATTCATTATCATATTTGAAACCCTTATCGCCTCTCAAAGATTTGAAGGAAACAGCACCGTAAGGGAAACAGGTGAGGCCTCCCCACAGCTAACCCTGAGAGTGTCCCTTTCCTGCAGCACAGAGCAGACGAATTTTAATCTCTTTCAAAGTGAGGATACTCATAATTTTTAACGGACAACAAAATTTAACAGACCACTTCAGAACACTGGACAGAGATTATAGGTGTCGCCCACTGACTCAATTCAGTTTTGTTTAAACTTGTTATACACACCTCTTTTAACGTATGGAACAAACTTAGCATGGGAGATGAGCTGGTAAGGGTCTAATAAAATGTAAAACTGTGATGTGTCTACCATGGGCATATATATCTGACTAGGGTGTAAAGAGGGCCAGTTAGCACATTATGAAGCTATACTGCTAGGTGAGCTTTTAATGTGATAGAGGTGACGCTCTCTGGGGGTATGTGAGTCTGGGTCCTAAGGCTTACAGTGGCGAGTCCCAGAGCACTCCTCCTGCGCCAGCTCTGGTCACAGCCTCCGAAGCACACTATCCACAGAATTCACAAATACTAATAAAAGTTCTCTCTTTAAACCACAAATATTTTATTTATCTCAGTTCTCAGTGTCCACACTCACTCAGAAACTCGGTGCAAAGTGTTTTTTTCACCTCGTGCTCAGAGGTTATGTAGCTCAAATTGATGCTGAAGCTATCTCTCATCTAATGCTAACACTAATGTGGTGTCTTCCTCATTTGTAATGCATTCCTCCTGTTGATCAACGTCTTTACAATCAAGTATTCCTGTTGCATCCTCATTGACCTGTTGCCCTCCTAACCTCCCTGATTGACTCTGACATGTAAAACAAAGAAAACTATGCACCAGCAAAGATTGTTTTTTAAATATTTGTTTTATTTCATGCCAATATTGGTTCTGCAAATGCAGACAATATCATGATCTGCACTCTATGTAATCGTAATTTTCAAAAACAATAAACACATTTTTTTTATTCTTATCATAATAGTTGTTGACGGGCTGAGGTTGGGTCCATTTGGACTGGATATTTGGGCCTCCTGCCTCTTGTGGCTGCGGGGGTATACTTTACACGCCAGAACGAAAAGTAAGGTGATTATTATCATTACGCTATAAAAAAAAAAACAAAGCCTCCAACCAAGCACAGCCTTGTATAAATAACATGAAGAAAATCCACTTGCCTCAAATCAAATCTAACTTGGATCATCTTGCAGTGGGGTCACACCAGCCACGATACAACAATCAGCAACTTCAAAGAATGTGGGCTTGGAGCAATAACCATTTCCCACCTTCCTGCACCTACTTTCAGAGCCCTTGCTGCGATCACACACATCTTCAAACCTGGCCTTCACTGTGATCTCAACAGCGCACCTGTAAAGTTTCGTGACTGCATCTTGCACGGTTATGATTCTATCGCGGTGACAAATCTGTCCACTAAATAGTCAAAACCACTTCTGTGGTAGTTCCCGCTACAGTTGGTGTTTCCATGACCACAATTTGCTATAATGACACACACACACACGCACACACACATAGCATCACAAGGTGAAAACAATACCAGCCCCACTGTCGCGGCTGGTAATGATGTCCCGCTGTGCCGCGTATGTAAACCATTACATCTCGAAACTGCAGGGACCTGATAGACCTCACCAGGGTCCACTGAGGACATTTGTAGACACTGTGGTTTACACATTCCCCACTGCGCACAAAGCCATTCTTCAATTCTGCTTTCCATGCAAGCAAAGCTGGTTTATCTGTCATCCTAGACAAGAATGCAAACACACTCACTAACAAATACCAGGAGAGAAGGCCGTGAACATTACTGGTGGAGTCTGTTGAACTCTAATAATTAACCAAAGATTCTGAACACACTGGTCAGAGTGAAGATCATCAGTTTCACTGTGTCCCTTTCTGGACACATGTGGTATGTAGGAGTAAGGAAAGGACACATGCTTGCCTATTCCTAGCCTCAAACACACCTAACACTATCAAATCTGCAATATGACCATTAAAGTACACTTAAGTTAGCGCTTCCCACGTGCTTCTGAGCAACATGTGAGCCAATTAATGCATCATAGCTCCAGTCCTTTCAAGAGCTCTCCAACTGGGCAGCTGAAATTTAAAATGTCTCAGGGAAGTGAACATGGATTTGCCAAGAATGCTCACATGAAAGGTTACAAGGACCCCTCTTGTTTTCGTTATTCGTCCCACTCACTGTGAGTGTTCGATGTGGTTTATGCTGCAAAGTTATATAAACCCACGGGACCAAAGTGCTACAGAAAAGGAGTCATAAAAACAGCACTCATTTACTTTCCCTTTGACTCACACATATACACCAGCCACGCAAGAAAATACCTTCAGCAAGACTTTCTTGTCCCCTTTCTTCTAAATCTAATGATTGTGGACAGTAAGGAGTAAACTGGTCTCAGACTTTCCAAAACAGGTTTAATGAAAAGACAGAAAGATGTTGTGAATACGCGCCAAAGCCACTGGACGCATGGTTTTAACTCTCTGATCAAGCACGTCCGCTGGACACAATACGTCCAACTGAAAGATGATAAATCTCTAAACAATGAACCATTTACTAATTATGACTGTATGTGTTTCATATCCCTTTAACCCACTCTTACCTTTCATTCAACATAAAATCCTGCATGTTGTTAAGTGTCTTAATGCTGGGTTCCTTACATTTAAAGCTGCACCAATCAATATATTCTTAGCACTAAGGATGGGAATGTCACTCGGTGCATCACGTCGGTCCAGACTTCAGTGTCTCAACAGCTATTGAATGGATTATAAAATCTGCTACAGGCATTCATGTTCCCCTCAGGATGAATTGTAATAACGTTGATGATCTGCTGATCCATTCTCTAGTGCCATGATCAGGTCAAAATCTTTGTTTAGCCTATTAGTTCGTTCTATAACAAAATATTTAACCAAAAACTAATGGCATTCCCTTCAGCCTCAGCTATGCTTTTTGTTAGGGCTGTTAAGCAAATGTTAGCATGCTAACAGTTTTAAAGTAGAATGACAACATTCAAAGTTGGCACCTGCTCAATGGGCCCCTCTTGGATGCATGCTTATGATCTGGCACCTTAGATTGTGTAAACTAATGGACATAGCCACCGTGACCTCACCCACTGGTTTGTGGACCACATAGGTGAGCAATGGGTGCCTCAAGTTCAGCATTTTGCAGTCATAGCCAGAAGTGACCATATTTGGATAAGAGGGTTGAGTTGTGGAGGGGCTAAAGGTGGATCTTACTGAGAACCCAATGTTACCACTGTGGTAAAACATTACCTCACTTTATCGCATGTTTTACTCTACCAAATAGGACCATAATTCACAAAATGAACACCATGGTTTGTTGAAGAAGACTTTAAACTAGTGATAAAGATAAAGTTATTATGAAGTTATTATTTACTGAGTTAATAAATCAAGTGAGAATGTCGCGTTCTCTATGACTTCTTTACAGTCTAGCTTTTTTTTTTCTTTTTGCAAGCAGTGGCGTCGCCCCCGGCTGGCCATTAGAAAGGTTTTGGCAAGTTGAGTGAGACTGGTGAGCGTTGGGGTAAGAATTACAGGGTAAGCCCATTAGAGGCAGAGTAAGGCAGATAAGAGTGGGTTGTGCCAAATTTGTGACCCAAAGATAACCCTAGGCTGCTACATTTTTTCGAGTCCTGCCCTCACACTATTCATGCTGTTAATGGCTGGGGGTTACACAGTAGTAATTTTTTTTCATTTTCAACCTTGCATGATGTTTTAGTGCCATTTCTGTGGAGTTGTACCTTGTATGATTTCATGTGACAAATATATATACATACAAATACGCAAGATATCTTATTTTCTGTGCCCGGATCTGAGTGGATATGTTTGCTCCAAAGATGCTCAGTTTCTTGTCTGGTACTGGCGCTTCCCATTCCTGCTTTTAATAATCGCCATGGTCTCAGAGCATGTGATGAAACATACTGGTTTTGAAGTGAACATGTAAGAGTTTGCCCATTCTTGATTAAAAGCTCTACTTTTCTCTCTTTAGAACACGCCATGTGAAATGACTTCATTCTGATTCACTTGTTCACTACCCTGTATGTGTGTTTCTTACTCACTGACTTGAGTCACAGTGCTTATGGAATGCACAGATTTGCACAGATTTCAGTTGCATCATGTCAGTAGATTTAACTCATTCACTTGGTCTGTGAGTTTCCTGGTCTGCCAAACTAGTGCTACAAATGTCGTGCCACTTAAAATAGAAATACTCTGTCAAAATTGAACAATTCTTGATTATTATTGGTGAAAGCTCTGGGTCTGGACCCTCCCTCTAATTGGCTAATACTCCTTGCCTTAGTTGGATGGATTGCTAAGATTTAGGCAAGATGAGTTAGATTGGTTAGGGTTAGGGTAAGAATTACAGGGTAATCTAATTAGAGGCAGAGTACGGCAGATAAGGGTGAGTTGTGCCAAATTTGTGACCCACAGATATTTCTTGGTCGCTACGCTTTTATAGAGTCCTGCCCTCACACCCTGCATGCTGGTTAAAGGAATACTTCACCCGCAAAATGACCACTTGTATATCAATTACTCACTGTGTGTTACCTTGAATTTGTGAAGGAAACAGTGAATGGACAATTCAAAAAACTACATCAAAACATCTGTTCACAAACAAAAGAGATGTTTTGATATAGTTGTGGTGTGGTTAAATGTGATCCCCAATGATTTCAATTCATGGGGAATGTTTACCTTTTTTGTGGGGTTAGGGTTAGGGTAACCCTAACCCTAACCCATGTGGGCATGTGAGAGAAACAAAGTTTTCTTAATGAAACACAACAGACTGTGAGTAATTAATATACAAAAGGTCATTTTGCAAGTGAAGTATTCTTTTAACAAGGGGGATGAATTTTGGTCATTTTGCTAACAAGTGAGATGGTGTCCCCCTTTGTCCCCCCTCAAATCAGCTACTAGGGCTACACACCACTGCCCCAAGGATGATGTCCAGAAACTTCCAGCAAAGTAAGAAACACAGCAGCGGGCATGGTTTCTGCCAATGCAAACATGGCCACACACACTAGTGGGTCAGAGGTGATGATTGATCATTCTGCTTTTAACTAAGTTAGCAAACATGTTACCTGCTGATGCTGGAATAATGCTTTCAAAAGATACGTGTAAATGTCTCTCTGGTGGAGACCAAAAACAGAGCTAAAAGGAGACGAAGTAGGCCTATACTACAGATGGACAGAAATAATAGTGAATGCTAATGTTTGTCTGTGTTCGCTGGATGTTCAAACGGGCAACTTTTATTTTGCTACATCAACTTATAACTTATTGTCTCAGTGCTGTGTCTGTTCCACTGTTTAAGTGGCCAAAAAAATCAGTTAACACCAATTCAAGTCCAACTCTACACTGACAATAGCCCCGGCAGCAATATGTGCTTCAAAACTTTTATCTCTATGCCTGGAATAACATGTGGTGAAGCTGCATCTTCTGGAAAATATTACACAGCTTCAACAGTGGTTATTAATCTCATTTAGGAGTAATTGTTGTGGTAGAGATGAGTGATGAGCGACAAAATAACTGAGCGTGTCTTTCCTGAATGTCTTTTAGTATCACCTTTTAATTCATCTGCCTTATCTCCTGTTTGTGTGTTAATATCCGCCCTCCTGCTGTCAGAGACAAAGAGACAAAGAGACCGTGAACCAGCCTTGCCGTGTTTGCACTTCTCTGGCTCTCAGTTTGATTCAGTTCTTGATGGATCAGTGGAAAATGCATAGCAACTTCACCATCTTTGCCGGTTGATGTAGGAGGATATATTTGGAAGTTGTAAATGGCCTTTCTGTCAGTAGAGTTGACACTGAATAGACTGAGGATAATGCCCCATACTGTCCACAGACAGCAACTATTACATTTATGGCTTTTAGCTGAGTTGGCTTATACAGAGGGATTTACAAAAAGCGAAAAAGTGCTGTCTGAAATAAAAAAGGACAGTTTGACAGGACACGTGGCTGTTGGTTGACACAGCGTTGGCTCTTGCAGGCATTAAGCCTTTTTGGATTTAGTCCCTCAGTTTCATTTATAAGGGGACAATCTTCATAATATCTTCTTCCCACATGACTCTAACAATTAACAGATGTTTTCTTGAACACTGCTTTCACTCTGTGCCTTTGAGACAATGCATGACTGTCCCTCCCCTGAACCGCAAATTCATACATATGACTGATGTGTCCATATGTCTCTGTTGTGTGATGTGCAGTAGAAATCTAACTTATGTAAATGAGTGTTATATAAATGTATTGGTGGTGTGACAGATAAAAGATGAAAGTGTGATAAAGTGTGTGAATTTACAATTCTGGTAACATCTCACACCCAAACTTTATGCTATCTACTGATTTCAGAATAAAATTCAAGTGAAACCATATGGTCTTGTAGCCTGACATCGTTGGACCAAATCACAAAAGCAACTTAGAAAAGTATTTTCCGTGGATTGCAGATCTCTGTTAGGCAGGTGTTAGACCTCATCACGGCCACTCTGGACAATGTTTGTAATTTTCAGATGCACCGCAGCGCATTAGAAAGTGCCAGAAACTAATGAATATACAAGTTTATTTTTGACAGAGCTGCAGCTTGTTGCATTGAGCAGATCGATTTCTCCAGATAACAAGTACTGTATGTGAAACACAGATAGCCCACTATGTAATTATGAGAAGTCATGTATTTTTAATAAACACAAATCTTTGATCCATGCATTCTGGACTTTGAATAGTATTAACTTTGTCTGTAGACTACAGCACAACAATATGACGCCATGGGTAAGGCAGAGCAGCCGACTGCGTAGAGCTCTACTCGGTGGAATTGTCTTTCTTGGCTCCCTTACAGTCAAGATGGCAGCAAAGAACCAAAAATGGGGATTTACTAATCTCGTAACGTGCCTAACTTTAGTGGATCATAACATATTGGGTATGGAATTGATCTACAGATGCTCTCGTTCAAAATGAGACCAAACTTTTCTATAGATGTCAGTTTTTCACGACAAAGGCTAAAATGTGGTTTGTAACACATGATAAGTCTTGTTCTTTTTAGCCAAGATGATTTCTGGAAAACTTCAAGGTTCAAGGTTTAGTTTATCGTCATGTAAACATGTTAAAGAACATGAGGGAATGAAATTCCTTACCTAGGTCCAGCAGTGTACAGTATAAATGCTTGCGGTCCCTACTGGCTGGCTAGGAGGAGTGACAAGTCAGCAGTCAGTGACAATATAAAACAGTCAATTAAACAGATTTGTCAGCAATTTTTAATCATCTCGACCAAGAGATATCCTTGAGCATACAGTCATAAATGTGCACACAAAATATGAGGCTGATTGGCCCAGTAGTTTGTGCCATCCACTGTCCCAGTTTAAAGGTACAGTATTATAATCCTTCACCGTCGCCTTGTTTGTTGTTTGTTGTGGGAAACTTGACTCTGCCCTCTAGGTCCATTTGTTGGCTGTATCTGTGTCATCATAAAGAATGCATGAAGTATGAGGGCAGTGAAATTTATAATGTTTGACATGGATGTATCTACTTTCATAAGTAAAGAGAGTATAAATGAGCCTTAAATGAGATAATTAGTCTTGGACCTCTAAGTTCATTTTCAATTTCCAAGGGACGTTATTAGAATAGAACAGAAGCTTTATTTGTCATTGCATTGAATACAGTGTATTAACACAACGACAAGTTATCGACATTTGACGTAGCGCTGAGCAACCAATGACCACGTTCGCCTGCTGTAGATGACCAAAGCACAGTAGGGAGGGAGTTGGTGCAAGGCAGATGGAAAGGAAACAACGCCTGAGCTACAGGAAAATGTGAACAGACTGCAGCATGAGTAGATGGGATGGTATATAATGAGTTAGTATATTTAACTTTTGACAAATCCTCTTGGAGGTAAGGCAAACACAGTGCATTTAATTGTTATTCCTCCAGTGAAAATACACTGTCCAGTTCGTTCAATACTGAGGCAATAGCGGCTTCGACAGAAAATTCCAAATCAGTTGCAGCTATCTTGGTTTATTTCGGTAATACCTCAAAAGCGCTCCTCTTCATGGTCTTTGTCTCAAACACGCCCCACATTAGATAAATGGTTGTGATTGGCCTGGCACATCTCAAGTTGCTGGAAAACTGTCCAAAGCAGAGGGGGACCAGACACATCTGCCAAAGCAAATAAAACATGAGCTTGCAGGTTCGTCTGGTTCCCAGGCAAACAGTCTTGTGCTTTCTAGAAAAATAAAATACATGCATATAAACGGATGATGAGGTAAGGTGAGGAGCTAGACATCTGTCGAGGTGAGACAGCAAGCAGTGAATAGGTGGCATTGTGCAGCAGAGCCTTGGAGAAGATAACTTCATCATGAAGGTTGCTCTCACCCTGTGGAGAGGGAAAAATGGCTTCTATTGACAGACTTTATTTATAGTCACAGGAATGAAAGTCAAAGAGGAAAAAACCCTTTATACTAAGTACACTAAATTAAAAGGCTGTTGACAGAGACTAATAGATGTTAGATCACTTTCCTTTTTCCATGAATAAGATCTTTATGTAGGACTGTGAATGAAAATTATATAACCCTTAAAGTCCAACAGATTTTTTTGTCTGCTACAACATACTGCTCTGTAAATCACTTCTCCTGTGTTCTCCCTTGAAAAAATAATCTGAAACCAAAATGAAGAAATGTATATTTCATTTTTTTGTGTGTGTTCATGATGTTAGTTTTGCATTAATTTAATGGAACACCATTAAGTGTCCGTCTATGTAGATAGAGACCTTCTATACAACCGATCACAGCGCTCTATCAGAGGCAGAGCAGTCACACTGTGCCAGACATCAGCCAGAGCCATAGTCAGAGCCACAGACTGAACACCAACCCACATTAGCTTTTCTTTTATCTAACTTCCAAACACAACCTGGCCTCACATAAATACATGAAATGACCACAACCTCACGATGGTGGTGGCATGCATTTGTTATAATAATGTACCAATACCATGGAAGAAATGCCAAAGGAAAGTCAATAAAGATCCCGTGAGGTGGACCAGGCCCCCATTCTGCTCAGCATTGCTTAGAAATTTTCCCTGTGGCCAATCACGGTAATGCAGCAAAAAAATTCCCCATGGCCAAAAAGCATTTTCCCATAGATCACTATTATCTGTAAAACTGTTGATAGAACATTCGAAATGCAAACAAGATCACTAATGACTCCTTCTATTGCAAATTTTTGATCCATTGAGGTTTTAAATTTGTAAATTTTCCTCTAGCCGAGAAAAACAATTTAATTATCCATGACATCATCACAGTGTAAAGTGTATGAGCCAGCGCGAACTCCTGGGCAGGGCCAGCGGGAGAAGCACTACTGTGTATATTCAATGGGCTGCATAATCCGAAAGCTAGAAACTTTTTGGGCGTATATGCTAGGTGAGCAAGTTTCATTGGACTGGGTCCTGTATCCATCCATTTTCATCCGCTTATCTGGGGCCGGGTTGCAGGGGCAGCAGGCCAAGCAAAGCACGTCAGACGTCTCTCTCCCCAGTTACACTTTCCAGCTCCTCCTGGAGGACCCCAAGGTGTTCCCAGGCCAGATGAGATATGTAATCCCTCTAGCGTGTCCTGGGTCTACCCTTGGGCCTCCTACCAGTGGGAAGTGCCAGGACCAACTCAACTGACCCCTTTCGAAATGAAGGAGCTGCAGCTCTACTCTGAGCTCCCTCCACACGTCCAAGCTCCTCACCCTATCTCTAAAGCTGAGCCCAGCCACCCCACGGAGGAAACTCATTTCAGCTGCTTGTATCCGCGATCTCATCCGGTATCCATCTAGTATTACATCCATGTGATGGACACACAAATTCCTGGAATGGGCAACTTCATCCAGTGGCTGGTGGTCAATAGATCTTACAAAGAGTGAGACAGTCTGTGTACAGAGGTGGTCGGGGTGATGGTCAAACACAGGACTTTCACCCAGGAGTCTGCTGTTCGTGTTCCATGTGAAACCAAAAGTCAGTGTTGACTTAATTTAACTTCATATATACTTATGTATTCAATGTAGTTACAACCCAACTGAAACCACAATCTTTTTCTGAGGCTGACCTTTTTTTTTTTGCCCCTAAACCTAATCAATTATGTTTGGTGCCAAATAAACAAACTGCAACCATTTTGAAACACAAACATTATGATTAAAACTGAGACTGTTTCGTCACATAATTAACACATTACATAATGTTAAGAGGTTGTGGTCGTTTCACATATGTGCACAAACATGAATGCGCATAGTCCTGCACCTTAGGTTGTTTAACAAGAGACCAAACAAGCATTCAGTGGGACAAGTGCACCGCTAACATCAGTTTGCAGGCTAGCTAGCTAATTAAACAGCATGTAAATGTATGCCTGCACTTGTCCAGATAAGTAGTCCTCACACATCAGTGCCATTAACAACATGCTGTCTGCCCGGTACATGTGCTATAGCACAAGTTTGTCTACTTTTGTCTTTTATTCCCTGCTGTGTAACACCAGCACTCTGGCAGCCAGCTGCTGCCAAACAAACACACTCCAGCTGGATTTTCTTTTAATAACAAAAAACTAAGACATTTAAAAACACACTGAATTTTTTTGTCTACAAAAAGTGATACAGTAACTAAATGTGACTTTAGGTGGATTTTAAGAAAAAATTGATGAGTGTTAGTGAGAAGAAAGTGGTGGGCTGGTTGGGTAAAGGTGCAATATTCACTCTCATTTGAACTCTGTTCTGGTTTCCACAAACTCTGTCTTGCTTTTCACTGCTAAATGCTCCACTATGTTCACCTGCTAGCTGCTAACTTCCACCTTTCACATACATGGAGCCTTTCGGCCAACATACAAATACTGATAATTCAGCTCTTAAAAACAGATATAGCAAAAGGCAGAAGTTGTAGCTTAGATGTTGCTCCTAAAATGAGGCACCCAGCTGTTACCAGAGGTGACAGTAAAACATCCAGCTCAAGCATGACTCACAGTAAATCCCTGGAGGCATTATTTTGTGAAATAAAAAGAAAACTATCAGGTGACAATTGCACGCAACCTTGAACAGCTGGGAAATCTATCTGTTGGCTGCAATTCTTTACTGAACAGCTGATGGTGAACATCAGTCATGATAACTGTTGTGTCTATTCTGTAACAAGAATTAAAACATGAGTCTTAAGTGTTTTTTCTCCTCCAGACACTGTCAAGGACATTGAATGCAGATGCAACTCCATCTGTAAAAGACAAGCTTGGGCCGCTGCCATTCTCAACTAAGCATCTAATTTTCCTGATACGGTACTTGGTACCTCGGGGCCTAACCTGTAACATGGTGTATCAGCTTTCTGGCTGCTCCCAGGAGGGAGGGTATGGTGACGCAGTGGACTGCCATGAGCCCACAGAGGGCCAACAGAGCTCCTGGATCTAGGCAAGCTTCCAGCCCCCAGCACGCACACCAGCCCATCTTCCTACCCCCGGGGCATTCTCACTGATGGCTTAGACTGGCTTTTCACTGTGCCATGATGCTTTCATTAAGCTAGTTTATTCCCCGTTTTCCATTGCTGGGCATCTCTCCCATCTGCGTTCACTCACAACGATTGGCCAAGCTGCTCAGGCTCTGGAAGACATGGAGGCTGTATTTCAGTGAGGATGCACAGCGCTTTTACTACAAATCCCATTGCTTTCTCCATTATCCATTGCGGCGGTTGTGTGGTTAGGGTGTCTGCCATGAAACCAGTGGGCTGTGGCTTGGTAAGACGCTTCTTGCCTCTTTTGGAGCTCAAATTTGCAAAAAGGTAGGTCAAGGCTGTGCTTCACAGGCCTCCAGATCACTGCAGCAGTGTATAAAAGTAGTTTATGTTGCCATTGAGTGAATAATTGTCCTTTTGTAATCACCAGAATTGTTAATATCAAATTCTCCTCTCATAAGCACTTTGCATAATCCAAAACAAGTTATGTAATCAATCTTAATTGAGCATTGGGAAAGTGAAACCCACACATTTAGCTCAAGCGGCTCGGATACATAAACAGAGCAATGAAAAAGAACTGATAAAAGCAACAGTTAATGACAAACTGCTGCATGCAGAGGTGGCTGCGGAGTCAGTTACAGTGGGTGCAAGATCGGTACGTGCTGGTTTTGGAGCCGCATGTTCCTTGTGTTCCATGTCCAGCTCGTTTATGCCTAGTAGTAAAAATTTTGTTTCTGTTTATTGTTTTATTTTTCGCTTGTGCTCTATCGATCACAGCCTTTTACTTGTTACAGTCTAATTACGTGTAATGACTGTAGTAATGTTGGTTTGATTTGTGGTTGTCATGGTGGTTGCACTTCTGCAGTGAAGAATCCCCATCTTTGAGACGCTGTTATGACGTGTACGTACATTACTGAGGAGGTGCATGTCAGCTGCGTTGGCCAAGATTCTTCAAAACAAGGGGATATGATCAGTGGCAAGTCAAGTGCCAATAAAACAACAACATTAAAGGACACACTACTTCTTACATTAACACTGAACGTCGGCATTGGACATAAATCATGACGTTATGTATGTAACTGTTTGAAATACTAGGCTTGACACCCTACATCTGTTCCCTACATCTCCCCGAAATCTACACCTGTGACTAACCACCAATCTTCCAAAAGACATTCCCTGCTTGGTACTTTGATGAAGGTGGTGGAGAGCACGTGTGATTCACACCATTTTCATATTCATCAATCTAATCATTGGCCCTCATGCATTGTAGGGAATCATCTCCACTCATTCATTCAGATGTTCCTTTAATTAGTCACAGAAGATAACAATAGACACATTTGAGCAAGACCGATAATCAATCATGTGTTCTCCGCCAGCATCTGACACAGCGCGGTAATTAATGTACATGATGCATATCACTGCTAACATCAAGTTCATTACTATAAATTACTCAAGATGTTTTTGACCATAAGGATGCACTGGCTATGGAAAATTTGGCTACAGCGAGAGACAGAGGTTGTGTACACTGCTGCCCACAAAGCAACAACGCCATAAACATCCTGGCATCTGGATTATGTTCCCATCATAAGCTACGCTCAAATTCAATTACCGAGTCAACATTCTCTGAGCGATGTTGAAGGCCTCTTGATGGAGTGCTATGTACATAACCCTGATTAGGGATTACGCATAGATGCGATGAATACCACAAGACCATTGAGAAACACTCCAGCACCATAAATCAAAACCACAATGATTCTCCAGATTTCAGGCTCTGTTCAGTTCTGGTCATTAGAACTAAAGCTGTATATAAAACACAACGCTGGAATTAGCGTAATGGTGAGACTTATGGCTTGTTGGTGCATGTGGGGATTTTTAAGATTTTATTTACTTTTTCAGCACCCTGCAGACGCACGCACGCACACACACACACACACACACACACACACACACACACACACTCAAACTCTAGTAGACAGAAGAGCCTCACAGAGAATTTCTTTAACTTTTAAACTCATGCAATTAACTACTGGTTCTTAATGGAAATCGATTTAACCACAGAGGACAGACTGCAAGCAGAGGTGCTCATGTGTGCACAGACAAAGTTCATATTAAGATTTATTCATTATAGAATAAGACACTTATAATAATAGAGCAACGCCACAGCTTAATTTAGTAACATGGATATTGTGGATTGAAATAATGCTTGTCTTTCATTTACAATAGACAGCCTTATTAAGATAAAGCGAAGTTGGAAATGATTTTCTGGATCTTGGTTGTTTCGTGTAACATAATAAAAATATTAATTCATTTTCCGTAAACGCTTATCCTGTTGGGGGTTGCGGGGGGGCTGGAGCCTATCCCAGCTGGCACTGGGCGAGAGGCAGGGTACACCCTGGACAGGTCGCCAGACTATTGCTGGGCCAACATATAGATAGATATCACATTCACACTTACAGGCAATTTAGAGTCACCACTTCACCTGCATGTCTTTGGATTGTGGGAGGAAGCCGGAGTACCCGGACAAAACCTACGCTGACATGGGGAGAACATATAAACTCTGCACAGAAGGGCCTTTTAGTCTTTGTTCACATCAAACAAATTGAGCAAGAATATAATTTAAAGCTACCATTTTTGTTTGGATCAGTAAATGGAGACACAAAAGGGTAAAATATTGTTATGCAGTGAGCATGGGCGGATTATGTGACAATGGGCCTCTGGGCACAGATATGCAAAAGGCTCCACCACCTCTCCTACACAACAGCAAGACACACAGACTTTACAGTTGTTTTGCATCTCTCTCTGGTCAAGTGTTGTGTGTTGTTAGTTAAAGTGTTGTTAAACAACCCATGCACACAGTGTTGGTCCACTTTGATCCAGTTTAATAATAATAATCCAACTAATGAATGGATTGCTATGACTTTTGATTCGGACATTCATGGTCCTCAGATGATGAATACTAATGACTTTGATGATCCCGAAGCTTTTCCTTTAGCATCACCATCAGGTCAAACCTGTAATTTGTACAATACTTTGTTATATTACCAAATATATGCATTAGACATGACATTGCCATCAGCCCTAGCTATGTTTACTAATTAATAAATGTTACTTCCATTGTAAACGTACCTGTTGATGTTATTGTTTAACTGATAGGACCTCTGTGCCTAACGTCAGCCTCACAGAGCCACCAGCATTGCTGTAGACTTGTGTTAAAAAGAACGGGATTTATTATAAAGCCGTTGCTAATTTTATCTATAGATAATCCAACCAGGAGAGTTTAATGTGCATCCAAGCCTCGTAAATGCTTAACAAGCTGAAGCTTGTTTGTATTTCATTGGCCAACAAAGTGCATTGCTGGATGACATTGCACTGTGCTCGCAGAAGTTGGGCCAGGATCAACTTTTTTTCCTCCTGGACTGCTCTGCATTTTTCTTTTATTCCTGTCTCTCATTTTTTGTCAGAGAGCTCCTCTCTATGACAATGCGGTAATCTCATCGAAATGAATGAGGAGGCTACATTTTTGAGGCGGTGCTATTGTCGGTCTGAAGAAGGCCTCGAACATTTGACAAGGAACGTGAATGCTGTTGTAGGACTACAGCAAGACAGATGTGAACGATGGGGACTGGATGCCTGATGGGGAACTTATATGAGGGCTACCACTGTGCAGCTCATATCAGATTAAATCTGCAGCGGTATTAGCATGCAAATTGAAAAAAAGGGGCAGTATTTCCTTTGGATTAACTGCCACTGCCTGTGAAAATGTATAAGTGCTACACTATAGACCATATCACGCAGCCATGTGAAATACTGTAGCTGTGTGAGCACATGCCCATGGGCATCCTGAGGAAGATCTCCGCTGGTTTAGTCATAGAAGTGCTGTTGGTTACAATTTAAAATAGATTCAGGTACAAGCGTCACTCTGACACAGCAGAATTCATCAGGGTCTATTAATGTGACGCACATGTACTCACACACATACACTTACAGAAATGGGAAAGTTCTTTGTCAGTGATAGATAATGTGGCTGGCTAAGACAGATAAAAACTGACCTTTGGTTGTGCTGTGTGTCAGTTTATTTGCTATCATTGTCCTCTTTTCCTACTTTTTTGTCTGTCTGTACACTGTCTATCAACACAAAAGCATCAGACAATGTTAGAAAATTAAATAAAAATGAAGAATGTAGGAGAAGAATCCAAAACACCATCTTTTATCCAATTTCTGATTCGTATTAATGCGGCAGATTGGAATCAGCAGTGGCCATAAATTATGATTAAGAAATTGGTAACTGATGTAACACAGATCAGATATTCATCAATATCAATTCATGAGAGCTTGGGGCTCATATAAAATTGATAAATTGCTATAAACCTAAACTATCTTCTGAGTTTAGTGATACAAACCTCAACTACACATAAAGCTAACGCGTTCCTTTTGGTGTGGGAGCTTGTGGAATCATCCTGTCAGTTACAATATGAGATGAGCCCTTTGCATGGTTCTCATCACTTCCTCGGCTCTCCAGTTGCTTCATGTTGGCTGAGAGGATTTTTGCGGTAGCTCTGAAATCAGCAAACAAGTATGTGTTGTGATCCCAGAGTCTGCAAGCTGCGGTTGTGCTTCGGCTCGCAGAGCTCAGTGGTGACACGCCGCTGCCGCAGTCGTCAAGGTGTAACTCAGCCGACGTCTTATGTACTGGTCAGCCATCTCCCTTTGAAGCAGCTCTTTTAGAGTAGTGTTTACCACCGCTGCCGCCTTTAAAAAAAAGAAGTTCAATGACTTGGGTTTTAGAGACATTTAAAATTGAGTAATTGAAAACACTTGTCTGTGTGAACGGATGTGGGCACCCCTCCAAAATGTATTCCTGAGATGCCTGGGCTGGAGACAGATCCAGATGGGTCTGAACTGAAACCAGATGGCTGGGTGAAGGGAACATAGCCTAGGTACTACTGCATGCTGCATACAGACAGACTCTTTCTAAGGTACAGGCACATGGATTTTGCTTGGTGTGTATATGTGTGAGTGTCTGTGTTTGAAGCGTTAATGCACAGATGCAAGTTTATGTTTGGTGGAGGAATGTAAAGAGGAATTGCACAAATGTTCCAAAATCCATGAGGGGAAAAATGTAATTTGCTTAAGTATTACAAGATATTTACTGGCTTATTCCATCAGCTTGTTTTAGGGTCGGAAAAATAAATAACAAAGCTACACTCTAACTTACATAGAGTAAAAAAAAAAAAAGTCAAAACAATCCAGCATGTGATTCCGGTGCTTGAATATTATACCCTGCTGTTCTTAGTCAGTTCATTTTGGCTGCAACAGACACTTTGGCATTGAAACATTGGACTGATCCACAAGCATTCGATGTTCAACTGAGGAGCCATGACATTGGATTTAAAAGGTCTGACACACAGAATAAATTGTTGCAGTTGCGGATCTCAAAATGTGCTTTTCATATTTTAGTGGGAGCGCATTCCAGAGGTCACTTTTCAGAAATGTCTGTCCCACACTGCGATTCTTTGAGTTTTCTTAAACGTCCAGATGATGAGTCTGAGTATCTAAAGGTGTCAAACAAGGTGCAAAGTAAATTCTCTATTACACTAAGATTAGTGTTGCTGCTGCTGGAACCAAGGGCTGGCCCGAAGGCTTTGAAGCTTTGACACTTCCATCGTTGCCATGGTAATCGACATCCAAATCAGTATTCAAATGCTCCAGCTTTCATATATATATATATATATATATATATATACACAGTATGTATTACCAAAAAATCCCAAATAGCCCATAAATAAAGACTAATGCAAAATTATTTATTATGCACCAACATTAAGTATTATTCAACACATTCTCACTCCGATCTCATCACATATTGATGTTTTAGTCATGGACTTTCCACACCCACATACGACATGCAAGGTACCCTGGGTGCGTTGGTTGCTGACGTTTGGCGACACCGTGTCAAGTTCTGCCTGTTACATGCATTGTCTTTTTTCAAAATACACTTCCATTTTCACAGGAAATTTAACCTTTACATACTGTGTCTTTCAAAATAAGTGCACTACGTCAGTACAACGCTGCGAATTGACTTTTTTTCCCCCCCTTCAACAACAAAAGCATGTGGCTAGGTTTAGGAAAAAAGAACAAAGTTTGGTTTTAGAATTTTACGGGACATGAGCACTGCTCTCTTGGGTGAAGGCTGGCGATTGCTGGACTCATCCACCACCACCACCCCGCCGCCCGCCCCAGTTGGACTTTCACTGCCTTAACTTTCATCCTTGTGCTGCCGCATTTTCCCCTGAAGCCGCCGGGCGCTGTTAAACTATAACGGCAACCGGCAGCGTAACATGTCGATGTTAAAGGATGCCTTTTTTTGTTGGTTTCTGAAGCCGCAAGTCACTGCCCAAGTGCCTGATTTTGATAACTTCAGAGTGAGACTCTATTATTGGTTCTTCTCAGACAAGACATTTAAACTTAGTGATAGTTCTGTGATTCTGACTTTCCCTCATCTAATGTCAACCACCAGCGATCCAGTAGAACTGAAACTGGGAAAGCTTGACTACATGAAGGGGTTACAGATATGATTTGAAAAAATTTGTGAAGACGACCCCCAAAAAGTGAAGTGCCAGGTGTGCCAAAGGAAACTGGCATATCACAAATGTACGACAGACAGCTTAGTGGTCTTGTAAAGCATTCTTTTCTCTAGCTTCTATGGCTACTGTACAACCTGCATGCTAACAAACTGACAAATTGTCATGTTATTTTAGCTGCACTATCTGAAAACTGATGTGGTGAAGCTCCTTTTAATTGCAGATATTTCTCACTGATGCTGACGCGATGCCCAAAAACTGGTATTTGTCTGGACAGCCTCACTGCAAACACACCTGTGCACCAGAGGAAAAAAACACCCTATCAGACCGGTAGGTGTGTCAAACAGCGAATGCAAACGTGCCACTGCATGATTAGTTGCGATGAAGCTCTGGCAGTGATATTGTGATTCAAAGAGCTCTGCGAATGGCTCTGCCCTTTGGGACATAGTGTGGGTCTGATAAATTAATGCATTTCAAATGTATCTTCGACAACATGGCTCGCACAAGTAGACAATGCTTTCCACCATCTTACTTCAAAAGCATTCCCATTAAAAATGTTTCCAATCAGATTTTAGCTGCTTGCAACAGAAAACCAGAAAACAAGCACACACAATATCAAAACAGCACTTTTTTTTTGTCCTTGTAAAATGTCTTTGGGCTCCAGATCTGGGCGAGCAACATCCTTTTAATTCCCTGAGGAGAAATTAGTCATTTCAGTTGTCTTACAGAGAGGTGAAAGAGCAGAAACAGCTACAGATGGAGCCGGGAGCTGAGATTCACTATCTTGCTCAAGGACACTACAGCACCACAGATGCTTGTGAGTGACTGTGAAACACTCTGCCTTATTGATGATGTGTCATGGATGAACTCTGGTAAAAGAAATACGATTCAGGAGTCTGATAAAACTTACAAAATACTACTCCCTGTTGCAACCTGAAGCAACTGTATAAATATATAAACAGCTGGATAAAGATATATCATTCAAAAATTCTTTGTGATAACACTGATACTAGAGGTGGGCTGAGGAGTGTCTTAAAGTGCTGTTACAGCCAGAAAAAGCATTTGTTGAGTTATGGTTTCAGAATGATGAAGACATTATTTACAAAAAAAGGATGTTGACTCTAAGGATGTTTTTTTTTCTTGGCAGATATCACGTTTTTCCCAAATGATGTACAGATTTTTAGACATTATGCAATCTGAAATAGTTTGAAAAATAGTTCATATAGCTGCTGTAAATGAGGGAAAAAAATCCTCCCGGGGGAGTGTGGCACCAGACTCCTCTTGGTTTGGGCTGAACCCTGAATGTTTACAACATCTGGCTCTGCCCCTGTTGATGACAGATGTTTAAGATCAGGTTATTATTATTTGGTTATTTATTATCCTGACTCCCTAAATAAAATCTTTGCCTGTAAAAGAAACATTTTTTCGTCCCTTCCGCTACAAATCTAAGCGAGCCCATCACCACGTCAGCATGCATCCCCTGTGTGAGGACGGGGTAGGTGACGGAGTGTTTCAACAGCTCCCATCTCAGAGCTAAATTTGGGAGACATGTTGAAAGTTGTCTTTATGACTGTGATATAAAAACTGACAATGATTTCTACTGGTAGCAGCTTTGCGAATCATATTTCGTCTGCACAACTGCTGGGGAAATGTGCAGAAGTCAAAGCAATGGACAGTATGAAGCGAAGGTTTTGGATTGAGTACTGGATCTTGATGCCCCATCTCAGAGTTTAACATGATGTCCACCAAGGGTTTAGGTTGTGTTTCAACATGGGAGGGAGACACATATGAAACTGGGGGTTTTGGGGTCCTCCCCAATACTAAATTTCCTGCATTTTGGTCATTTTGATGCATCATTTTTTGCCTTTCCTACGTCATTTATGGCTAAATGTCTTTAATGTCATCAAAATAAAAGTGCTCTCTGCTACTTTCGTGTTCATATTGGGGGGATGGGTAAATGCACATGTTATAAATCTTAAGGGGGACATGCCCCCTTCGTACGCATGCCCCCACTCCACCTTTTTGTTAAATTTTGAATTACTTTTTGAGGTTTAACAACACAGTGATCATCAATGCTTAACATGCGTTTAACATGAATACTTTTGTCTTTGGCATTTAAGATCTTAGAGTATATATGTACACTTCAAGTGGCTAGAACTTAAACTGACGAGTGGTACAACCAGCACTGACGAAGGTAATAAATGGAGGTTAAGAATGATGTGCTGGTTTACAGCGATTGTATTGTCATGTAATTATCTTTTACTGGACTTGGCAAGGTTGTCCTTTAATTCAGTGACATATCAACCTTCAGCAGTTGGATTGAAATGAAGACAGTAGTAGATGTAAGGTTATTTTCATAGAAAAGTATACTGTATTTACAATGTATATAGAAAGAAATCTTAAAAAGCAAAGTGTTCTTCCACAGTCCTCCACCCGTATTGTTGAAACATGATCATTATATGCTTCTACATGTTCCTGATTCTATTCCCTTTGCAAGGCAGCGCCTTTAGTTAATCATCTATAGTTACATCGCACACCAGCGCCTGGAGAACGTGGAAACATTTGTAGCAATTAGCTTGTTCTAATGTAATGTTTTGGTCCTAATGTTTCATGCTGCAGAGCTGCAGTGTGTTTTCATTCCAGCCTCCAGATGTATATCCCTGCTATGCTACTCGTATTGGATACACGTTCAGGAATGCAGGTCCCCTGAGTTTTTGCGTTATGTTCAAGTCATGCAGACATCTGTTTGAGGAAAAACACCATCCATTCAGATACTACCGAGGAAGGAATGAATTTACCACTCTTAAGAAAATAAATTGAAACATTACCCCCTTCACTCTGGTGATGTGACAATGAGCAGTTTGTCAGTCTAAATCATACTTTTTCTGAGAATTGTGAATTCCACAGGGCCACAACAAAACGAGAGTGGTGTCTGCTAATTTCAGCCTTTCTGAGTGGTGAATACCACTTACAATAGTAAATTAGCTGTTCAGAGTGCCCACGGAAACCAAATCTCACTCTGGTTGCACCACTTTTGCTGTTTCAATAGACCTTTCTATAACAGCACAGAGTATAACTGTGGTTTCAATAACACTGGACAGGACAATTTGATTTATGGAAAGGTTTCTAACAATTTCCTCCTGAGAGCTTTATGGATGTATGTGTAATTATTTCAAATCTTTTCTTGAGACTTTAAAGTGACGTCTCTCTCTTACCGTTGAGGTCTCTCAATTTTCTGACGGCACTGCTGGGTGCTGTGTCTAATGGACAGATCCTGGTTCTTTCTGTAAGTACTGTGCCGCACTGCTGCCCACAGCCAACCTCCTGTTCAAAATATTTCCTCAAAAATTAAGTGTTATTCTCATGTGAACACCACACAAGCATCTGCTGCCAGGAAGCAACACGCATTATCCCCCTGACCAAACATCACACATCAAGACACACACAGAAAAGTCTAAATGTGGGTGCAAACACATCACCACCGACTGGCTTTAGATGTGGGTAACTGTAATTATAATCCAACAGCCTGCATCTCTCCACTTCTCAAAGATGACAAATCATGTTTCCCCTCCATCCCTCCGTACACTAAAAACAGAGTGTTTGAAGGTGTTGCTTCACAGTAATAGCTCTTGTAAATCAGTAACATCTGACTAAAGTCCCTCTTGTGGACACAGGTAGACTAGCACTGTCCTTCAGGTGACATCTTGCAAGTGCTTTTATATAACTCATTACATAAACTCGTTAGAAAGCTTTAGTGCAGACATTAGCAATATTTGTGATTAATTCGCTCCTGCTCGATAAAAGATCAACCTCCCATTTATTACATTAATTTCAAATCTCTGGCTCATAATGAGCAATCTCATAATCTTATAATTATAGAGGAAGTTGCTGTCAGGCAAATAGCAATAAGCTTCAGGCGAAATTCAACTTAGATGCAAAGTGATCTCTAATCAGACAATCAGTTCATCCACCTCAATGTAAATGAATGCAAAACTCTCACGCTGCAGCAGGACGTTTCCACTGCATGTTCACTCTCTGTAACAGATTTGTCCTTTCAGTGAACTCTGCCCTCTATCTCCAGCGCCGAGCCAGTGTTGTCTGTTATATTTCTGAAAACAAGGTGAATCACCTTCTTCTACCTGACAAAGGAATTCATTATCCTTTCCCCCCAGAGGACGCAGAAGTGGTCTTCTCAAATGTGTTTGTGGTATGGCTACGCTCCAAAGAGGAAGAGTCTGCAGTGATGTGCTAACAAGGACGAGACCGACTTCCAAACTCATGAATAAACTCTCAATTCCCGTCTTCAGTTTCAGTGGAGGCGCACCAAATGCCCCCTCCAGCATAGAGAAAAAGCACAGGGAGGGCAATAAATGCAAGAGCAGCAACATATTCATGGCAAGCATGAATATCAGCTCAACATCTGTCTCAAATCGTACATTGTTCAGATTGTTGTTTTCGTCAGTCTTTTTTTTTTTTTTTTTTTTAGGAGTGCTGACACAACCAATAAGCAAGCAGGCTGGCCTTTGACACACTGTTTTCCACACCTAATTTGCAGGGAGGAGAACCAGTCATCTCCCTGGAAACTCCTTCACTGGAACAGAAAGAGATGCTGAAGGTATAAAATCAACGCTTCATATGGCTAACGTGTAATGTATGCCCTTCAGGGACTGAGATGTTGATACTGATTGATTGTGACAGCAGATAATAGCTCATTCATTAAGCAGTTACATTCATATTATCTTTCCATTACAAAGACTATTGGTGCAGCTGGCAGGGGCCCATATTTGGATTCCCCTGCAGAGATAAGGTGCCAAGCAGCTCAACATCATGCCCAACTGACAACTCTCTGGGAGAAATTAGGGTTAAAGCCCACAGACTGCCAAAGACAACCAGAACGCAGAAGAGAGACACAAAGAGGCCTTTTAAGAGAAGTGATTTGACATAACATGCAAGGAAAATACCACAAATCTTTTACTAATGGGAGAACTAATGGGGTGATTTATGCTTGGCACACACTGACACCTGTAATGAAGTGTGTATCCGAGGGCAAGATGAAGAGCATGACTTGAATCGTTTTGGAAGCTTGAGGGAGTTCGTCTGTCCAGTGTAACCGAATCGTTTCCTTTTTTTTCTTCTTTTACAATCCCTATTACTCCACAGTCTTATCATCAGGACAATTCAGCTTCCTAGTGTCTGAATCTGTCTGTAACAGTCGAGCTTTGCACTGGGTGAAGAGGCGTGAGGCCTCCATGATTAATGATAGCTTAGAGTCCCACACATCATCCTCTGTATGCCGGCACGTGCAGCTGCAAGTTAGTGGACTCCGAGCCAACATTTCACAGTCTTGGGAAGAGGAGAATGGAGAATTAGGTCAACAGCAATCATTACCTGCACTTTATGTCAACAACACAGGTAGTTTATCTCCATGTTAAGTAGATTAAAGAAACAATGGTGTCATCATTATGCATGGTTCAGGAAAATGCCACCGTGATAAAAGAACAACACAAATGTGTCATTTGAATATTCTGGGTTTATATTTGGACAAAGTACGCACCGAATTTGACTACAATACAGGTTGGTTAAATAGGATTGATGGGATTTGCCTTTGTTGATGTTAGGGAGTGTAGAAAAATTATTTGGGATGGGAAGAAGAGCTTAATGTTATAAAAACAGGACCCTCCTTTGTGATATCGTGATATTATTTTCTTTGGAGCCTTCCCTCGGAAAAAAAAAAAATCCACCACCCTTCCACCAATATCCCAGAAAGCAAATGACTAAACAGGCAAAATTTAACAATGAAATTAAATGACGTACTACGCTTTAAACATTAATATGCTTTATGAAATAATGATTTTCACAACAGACACCAATAAGCTCATCGGAAAGAGTGAAATAAGCACTTGGCAGATTTATGACATTTAATTGTAGACAGTAGGTAATATGTGTAAGCTCCAATGATGTGTGTGTGTTCAGACTGACAAAAACAAGTGCGCATTAATGATGTGATTATATCAGTAATATTCAAACCTGTGACACTAAACTGTGACCAAACTAGTGAAAAAAGTTGACAACATTTCGTGCTGAACTTTATATAATAAATGACATTGTAAACTAACTTTATTTTAAGATATTTTTTCAGCATTTTCTACTTTATTTGATAGCTATAACTTGGGAGAGAGGGCAGCTAAGGGCCTGGGCTGGATTGAACCCAATCCACTGCATGGTCTCTATCAGGTGAGCCACCAGGGAGCCCCATTGACTAACTTTATATCACACATTGAAACTGGCTAATTCTGTAATGACGCATTCATATTCTGTGTTTCTCTGAATTACATAATGGTCATACTAGCTAACGGGGGGAAATCTAGTCCCAATTAAAAGAAAGGATGATGAACCTCTGCATGTAGCAAAGCTCACCTTTACGTACTGTGTACCTACCTGTAAGTATTTCATCATCTGTCCCCAAACATTGTACAATAATTCTCAGAAGGGAAGGAAGAAATAAAATATAAATCTGGGAGGAGGACAAGAATAAATCCCACCCCCATTTCCCCCCAATAATTTTGTTACAGTCCCTTGCCTGTTATTTATGGAAGCAGTGTTTCATGCCACAGAAGGATTGCAGCATGTTTACAATATGGGAAGACAGGGAAAAAAATCAATGGAAAATAATTTAAACATAAGACAACTCATCTAAAAAACATTTTATCGCATAAATTAGATGCAGCTGTTTATATGTAATACAGCATGTGGCTCATAATCAGTCATAGTGGTGATTGGTTTCACCTACTTCAGTCATGATGGGTGATGAGTAGATGGGAAGGGTGTTTTACATACGTATATTACATATATTTAGTAGATGTAGTTTTAGAAAGTCCATATATGGTAGGCTTACTGATTAAATAAAAAATATTTACATTTACATTTTGTTTCTTTGGGGTCATTATAAGACATATTGGCCATATTCTGCATGTCGAGCTGTAGGATCTTCAGTGTTGGCCGCTGTTAAATGATTTTATCAATTAGTAGTGGAGAGACCAGGACCACGGTCTTGAATCCTACCTTCTGATTGGTCCACACGCAGAACTCGTAATGTTCAGCGCTCCCATATAAACCCATGCAGACTTGACATCGGTGCTATCTGTCATGCAAGTCAAAAGGATAGTGAGGAGTCCAGTGTAAAGACCTTGCTGGCAGCATACTTGTAATAACCTACGTGTGTTGTGTTTTCGGCGCTGCAGAAGCTTTTTGGAGCGTCATTCTTTATGAATTACACACAGAGCAGGAGGCGTCTCTTTACATTTAGTTGTCTTATCTGTGTTGAGAGGACGATGCCTTTGAGGACCGGACTTTTTCTCCTGATGGTGCTGAACGCATCTGCATATGAACTGGATCAAAACGAGTCTTATTCGCCCAGGAGAACACGCTTTTCTGCCAATAGCCCTTGTAAGTAACGCGCTGCCTTCATCTGCATATCTCAGAGTGCACTGCTTGCTTCTTCTTCTTTTTTTAAACACACCATTTTCACAATGCACAGGCTTTACCTTTGCTCGAATACTATGTGGAGATTTTTTCCCCCTCATTATCTTTTTTTGGCCTATGCAGCCTTTTGTGTCTTAACGAGCGCGTTGATTCATGGAGAAGGCTGCGGGATTAACGCTGTGGTTTTTGCCGGTGTCCTGCCGGCAACAGATGAGCATGGAGCTTGGTGCTGACACCTGAGAGTGCAGGCTGTGTCATGCTGGTATTCTCATGCTCGCTTTGGCTGCTGCATACTGTAGGTCCCACTATTCAGCATTATAGTGGACTTGAGGGTGTTTTTTAGTGCATAAAACATAAAGCTTCATGTGCAGCCTTCCTGTGTAGCCCTCAAGTCAGTGAAACATTGTGTTTCATTACACTGTTTGTCACTGAGGCACATAAACGCAACCCTATTAGTTCACATCTCTTACCCGTCAAAGAAAAGAAAAGCCTGAGTCATAATCTCATGTAATAAGCATAAAGAAATGACACTGCAAAGCATGAATCTGCATGGCTTCATTCAAATGTTGACTTTTCCTTTTCAACACCAAGGTACAGCCCGGTGATAAAAGGCAGTGGGAGAGTGGGATGCTGATTCCCTTCTGCAGGAATTGCTTCATCATCATAAGATTTGCAGCTCACTCTCTTGTATTTTGAGAGCAATCTCTGGTCCCTGATGGCAGGCAGACTTTATCTGACTGTGCAGGTCAACATGGGGCCCCAGATTCGAAGTCTGCCAAGTAGGCTTAGGCTCCGCGGTGACATTTCTTAATGGTTATTACAAAGGATTTGAGTCAGGCTGCTTGCCATCTCAGTGGATTCTTGGATGAAGAATAAGGGAAGCCAACTATCTGGATACACTGATTTACAGATTATGTTTTATAGCTCATTCTTGGTGTAAAATTTCAAGTCGGTTGCATGGACTTAGAGCTGTGTTCTGTACGGCGGAGATCAGTTTTTGGAAAATGGACTGAAGGATGTTGCAGAGTAGCTGTTTCATAGGGTTCACAAAGATGGGGATCAGGGTTGCTTGTGGGTTAATCAGCCTAATAACTATTCCAGTCATGTGACACTCCTGAAATGAATATGGCAGCGTTTTCTGAGCATGTATCTCATTGTGTAGATGTTCATGGGATCATTTCTGAGTATTTAACCAGACTGTGACATGTGCTTAGTGAATAGTTAAGGACATTAAAGTGGTTTGGAGGAAGAGCCCTCAAATTCAGCTTGACAATTACGGCTTGTGTTAAAAATTGAACACAGAGTGTGATGGCAGTGTGTGCATGTGTATGTGAGTGTGTGTGTGTGTGTGTGTGTGTGCCAGTGGTACAAGTGTATATTTGTGTGTGTCTACAGGCACGCCAAAAATTTTCAGTAAACTCTTTGGTATTTCTGGTGCTGTTCATCCAAGCTCTGCTGAAAAGAACCAAACAGTGGAATATAGGTCCCTGCCAAGAGAAAAGAGCTGTAGTGCCAAATAGTGTCTGAGACTCTACGAGTTGTAAGGTGTCCAATCTCCAGTCAAGTCACTATTTGCCCCGAGTGACTGTATGTCTTTTGTGAATCACCAAAGTATGAACATTCTCTTTTGTTCGCTGCATTTTTTAGCCAAAACCCTGGCAACCCTTGTGTAATGAGCTCAGTGAGTGTGCAGTGATTCCCAGTGAACCCACTGTTGGCTCCCCTGCTGATGGTTCATTCTCTGTGCCCACAGCAGATGTGGCACGCTGTCTCAACAGTGCCCTCCAAGTTGGCTGCGGAGCCTTCGCCTGCCTGGAAAACTCAACTTGTGACACAGATGGCATGCATGACATCTGCAAGTCCTTCCTATACAGTGCTGCTAAATTTGACACTCAGGTATATGCACTTTAATTCATCTCACAAAGACGACACACACACAGTATGCCATTCTCTCTCTGTTTCTGCCGTGCACATGAGCTTGTGTAGGATTACATGGGCGTAACTGTCAGGGCAAGAATGTGTGAAGCACTGCTGTGTTTTTACAGGGTAAAGCATTTGTGAAGGAGAGCCTTAAGTGCATTGCCAATGGCATCACCTCGAAGGCATTCCCCACCATCCGCCGCTGCTCCACCTTCCAAAGAATGATATCTGAAGTCCAAGAGGAGTGTTACAGCAAGCTGGACATCTGCACTGTGGCCCGATCGAATCCAGATGCTATTGGTGAAGTGGCACAGCTACCAAGTCACTTCCCAAATAGGTGAGCACTTCCTCTGCTTCCTTTTCAGACACTTTAAAAACATGTTGATCGAAGTTATGAGCTGCTGACAGTAGTACACACTGTACTGGGCATGTCAGACTTTGAAGTTTATTATGTTCAACAGGCTCTCTGACCACAGAACAGATTTGAAAACAAGGGTGTATTTCAGCAGTAATCAGACAGTAAATATAGCTGCTAATTCTAAGTGAATGAGACATATGTTTGAATCATTTTAAAAATCACAAATATACATGGCTGGCATGTTGCAAATATCACATTTGAGCCTGATTTATGCAACACAACAGATGGCTACATTTGTATTGATTTCCATGTTTTGGTTACCATCTGCTTCATACATTCTTTCATACAATGAAGGAAAATCAAACAGGAATATCAAGCTTGTATGTTTTTTGTTCCTATTGTGGTTGTAATACATGTAGGATTGCAGTTTGGGAGTGAATACAAAAGGGCTGAAACACAAGGCTTGGTTGTGACTGGAGAAGGGATGGTCACTCCCATATGGATGACGTCAGACTATAGAGCATGTGTGCAAATACATAGAAATACCCAAGGGCTTAGGTTTGTTTCAATACTTTGGGGGGACACTTATGAAATGGGGAATCTGTGAACACTTAATTTCCTGCATTCTGGTGAATTTTTGTCATGGACCAATTTTTGCCTTTTCTGCATCGCCTTTTCTGCTACTTTCATATTTTTACTGGGGGAGACAAAAGCACGTTTTAAGTATTGAGGGGGACATGGTCACCGCATCACCCCCAAAATCTACACCCACCTGTAAAGATTTGTACTGTTATCAGGTACAACAGGAACATGTTATTGCCTTGCTGCACATGTTTGTCCTTTTTGTCTCTTTCACTTCAGCTCCTCACACTCTGCGCAATGCTTTGTGTTGTTGTCCTAGGTTTTATGGTAAGCTGCTACAGAGCCTGATGGACTGTGATGAGGACACAGTGGACCGCGTTAGGACCAGCATGGTGTCGCGGCTGGGCCCAGAGATGACCATGCTTATTCAGCTGCTGCAGAACAAGCCCTGCCCATCCACTGCTGTGGCTGCAGCTGCCGCCATCCCAACTGGAGTGGAGGGCCGTGGGAGCTGGCGCTGGTCCATGGGTCCCCATATGTACAAGATCCAGCCTAATCTGCGAAACAGAGACTCTGCCAGTCATTTTGGCAAAAAGCGCTCAGCCAGTGACAGCTCCTAACTTCCACTCAGATTCAGAAACTCCACACACTCCTCAAAACATCACGAAAGCTCCTCTATTCCCTAGGGGTGATAGAAATCCATTCCTTCGCTAGACTGGAAGTTACAGAAATATGCACCTCTAGGGAATGCCGGAACGCCCATAGAGTTGATATCAGAGTTTGATTGTTGTTATATTGTATATCCTACACTTTAGGCTTGAGAGAACCCCCCTTTCCATCGAGTACGCTCACAGTTAGTGTTGAACATGTGGCTGTTGCATATGTGCGACGTGGTCCTGTTCACTCCTCGTCACCTCCTCCAACAGAGATGAATCCTTAAGATGTCTTTTGATGCCAAGCAGAAAAAGAAAAAAAAAAACACAGCCATAGTGGTTCACGCCTCTAGAGCACAAGTCCAGAATCTCATAATCTCAACATTTGTTCATGAATAGAAATCAGTAGTTGGATTATTATTAGTTTATTGATAGGAATGGGACATTATTGGTAGACGTATCTAATATTTCAGAGGTGGGACCAGTCAAATTGTGAGCATGAGACGTGGAAATGAGTTTCATATCTATTTTCTGACTAAGATAACAGTTAAATGTACTGTATACTAAGTTATCTGAGACAGCCATAGCTAGCCCTCTAAAAGAGAGTGCTCAAACGGAGTAAGGTCTGTAGAGGTTTCATGACAACCTTTGAGAGGTTACCTTAAACTGACCAAAAAACTTCAAACTGCCCTGAATGCTATTCATGAAATACCAAAATAGTGTATAGCTATAGCACTTATAATTGTTTTGTTTTGTTCCTGATGGCAGATGTAGCCATGGTCATGTGTTTCAAGTCATCATCCTGCACATAAGGATTGTCCAGGTCGTGGCCAAGTCTAACTATCAGAAAAAGTCCATTTTGCATATCTTGTATCCAGACACTTGTAATGCATATGACTGTTGAGCTCTACGGTATACAGTATGTGGGACCATGTTTAGTGGAATCTGTATCCATGTTCTTAACTGAGCGTGAAGCAGCCGTGTATGTGCGGTAGCTCATTAGCATGTTCACCGATGAGACTGAGAGCAGCCATCTTCTTGGACTGATGATCATCATTCTCTGAGGTGAATAACGTGACATACACGCTGGCTTCCTATGTCAAGATTAAGAGTGACTATTTAAAAAAAAAAAAAGCCTTGTTGGAATGATATTTATTTTCCTACTATATTATTTAATGTTTTTTTTTATTTTAATGCATTATTGTAGTTTTAATTAGTTTACAGATTTTAAAAAAAAATAAGCAGTTCAGTCATGGCTCCTATTTGAACATGAGCTCTATGCCAAAAAAAAAGAAAAAAAAAGAAAAAAAAAAAAAAGGTGAGCTGACACTCTGGTGACTGAATGGGACCCATGTCATGACTCTGTGCTGGCCATAGGGGAACACGGTCGGTCATTCAAGTCAGGTGATTTATTTTAGGGGTGTTACAAGGGACCACAACAAAATGATAGCTTCATTTGACACACGTTCTGGGTGGAAAAAAAAAAGGTTGTCATAGCAGCTGCTAAATGTGCTTGTTCAGTGCTCGGGGTGTGTGCACATTATTGAAGACTGACCAGGTAAAATCGCAGTAAAACAAACACCAGCATCAAGAGTTGTGATGGTTCTGCGCTAGTTTGCGGTGCTTTTCTTTGCATGGGCTGAAAATAATTTTAAGGTATACCATGCAGGAATTGTCGGTTATTGTTTGTAAACACAAATTCAAAATTGGCCCCTCCCCCCTACACTGCTCAACACACACTGCAAGCTACTACTGTAGGAATGTTACCTTTGTTGTAATGGAAAAGCTGATTCTTTGGCAAGTTAACAAAGCTAACCAACCATCACCCTCCTGTCCAAGAGTAACAGGCCAACTCTGTGTCGCTCTCCATCCCTATCCTCTTCTTCAGCGCTCACCAGCAAAGGTGAAAGTGACAGCCAACCCTGCATTTGGAACAAGCTTTGTCCACTTAGCATTTCGCCTTGATATATTTGGGGGTTTTTTGGCACTGTGTCCACAATTTTCATAGCCTCCTCTTGGATGCATGCTGCTACTAACTGGTTGCTTTTTATAAAGTCCCAACCACACCTGCACGCTGTGCCCAGGAACACACTAAGAAAAAAACAAGATAATACAGGTAGAGCACAGAGTCTCTGCAGATAAATACACGGACACACCTGACTCATAAGAAATGATTTAGAGGGATTACTTTTGTATGAGTCTATAGATTGTACTTTGCAGTTATTTATGGAGGAGAGGCTCACGCTCGTTACAGTGCAAGATGTTAATAGTCCTCCTTGGCTTAGCTGTAATGCTAGCTAGCTCAGTGGTGCTAGGTGAGCAAAGTTTCTACATAAAACTGCTCACAACAAGGTCTGTGGATTATCTTGTGTACCTGGCTCATAATTTCTGGAAAGAGACATTGCTGTTGAATTTTTCTTTCTTTATTTTTTGGCGCTTTCAGCACCACAAGCCGAGTGCCATCCAGTTCTATTATATTCAAGAGAGGCCAGACATCTCTACGGCCGATATCTGCAACAATTAGCAACTTAAACCAAAACCATCTAGACTGATAAATAGCACTACAGGTAAGGGGAAAAATATGTAGTTTTAAGTTTGGGGTGGACTCTCCCTTTAAGGGACCTTGTAACTGTACATCAATGTAATAAAATGTCCCGGTGGACTAAAGCCAATCTGCATTCACCCTCCCAAAACAACATATGAACGTCTTTTGCAAATAAGACTGCATGTTTCAGGGCCTTCAGATATCGAGACAATCATTCAGAATCCGTAGATTAGCTCAGAGCCGCAGTCACTTCATGCTGGTGTTTGTTTTATGGTTACCTGGTGAATAGATGCTGGTTTGACATAATCAGTGGCTTATGTTAGTTTCTGTTTGACAAGCAAATGCGTGTGCACATTGAAAATGCAATATAGAGATTAACTTGGAACCAGGGCTGGGTTCAGTTCACTGTTAAGCAGTTTGATGTAGAAAAATTCAAACCTTGGAAATTGGTCTTGAAAACAAAATGATAAAATATAGTTTTGACTTCATGACAGGAATTGAACCCAGTCCTGTTTGAAAAAAAGTGAATTTATATATTGTCCTGGACTGATAAGAGTGAAGCACAGACCAGAAAAAGAGATGTCAGTGTCAATCTAATAGCTATGTTAAGAATTCCAAACTATGCAATAATCTCACATACAAAGGATTCACAGCAACACAGAAATTGACCTTTATTTCATTCAGTGCCAGCTGATGCTGTGTGAATAAAGCGGCAGCGTGCATGCTCTCATACTGCACTCACGGTGTGGAGGCATCACTCCTCTATATTGCTTTCTGTTTCTGTGTTTTTTGTAAACTGGTGTTTCTTTTGAGCATTTCTTTTGTGTCATTTGGTGCGAAAGGACAGCAGTTCTGAAGGAATCACATGGGAAGTTAAGAGCTATAGTCACACTGTAGTGTATCCTAGCTTACTATTTTATGTTAAATATGCACTTTGCATCTTAACCACTATAAAGGGCATTGAAACATTCAGCACATGTGCAACTGAGACATGTTTTATTTACCCAGTGAATGGAAATCAGTTTGAATATTTCGCATCCTGAAGGGTCAGGGCTTCTTCATGTACTATTGATACATATGTCTGTATCTTTGTTGTCCATGGGTAAATCCAAAACCCAACAGCTGCTGCTAAACTGTTACTTCCCTGTAAGATGCTGTCCAGATGCCCCTCGACTGTGGCCGCTCTGGTTTGTCAACACACAGTGAGCTCAGCATCAGTCCACATTTACACGTACACATTTTATCGTCTGTCTTCATATTTATTTTCTATGAACATTCCTCGTGTCAAATATATTTGGCAAGGGCAAATTGACTGTTTCCTCACCAAGTCAAATGTAATGGTAATTTCAGAGAATGTACCTGTATACTGAATGTCTGTTTCGACGAGGACATGCCCAAGTTAGGTGATCCGTGAAGGCTGTTGGGGAAAAACAAAAGTGAGAAAACTATACGCAGCTTTCAGCTACTTTCTTTTAGATCTGAATACAAGCGTAGGGTGCTTAAGGTGGTACTGGAGCATTATTAAATTGACCCATGGTGAGTTTTGTTAAACTGTTTCTCCTGTCAACACTAGAGACAAAAGACTCCCTCACTTCTGGCACTTCATGGTACTCTTTCCTCTCAAGACTTGAAATAGATTAATGTTGTGCTTAAACTAAATCAAAAAGCTTCAGTGACTAGTAAAGTTTATTTTGTATTCATATATATAAGTGACAGTTATTTTACTATCAGATTCAAAAAGTTATCGAGGATTTAAGGAGGTTACTGAAGTTCCTGATACAGATGCTATGTAACGCATGATTGACCCTTGTGAATCACTTGCACTTTAAAATATACCCATATACATATATACCCATACTGTGTATATGTTTGGGTTTTTCCTCTGTACTGAAAAGTCATGAAAGATACAAATGCATCAATTGTGTGTCTTTTGCTGATCAGAAATAAAATATTTATCATATCTGGCATATGGTATGAAATATGTTGCTTTGCTCTTGTTTCACTCATTTGGATTCATCATCATTCACAGATTTGCATCACAGCCTGGTCTCACTCCCGGGGCATCCGAAAACACTGTGTGGGCAGCGTCCCCAGTGTCACCATAATGACGCCAGGGGTAACGTTAAACATCAAATTACACCGCGTGGGCAGTGTTCATGGCGTCACTATAATGACGCGGGTGGCAGAGTTTAGCATCTGTGTGAGACGCACCAGGCTTCCCACCAACTCCAATGTAAACCTATCTGCGTCACCATGAGACGGTTAAAGCAACAGACTTACTTTAAAGAGTGAATGTCTGCGCAGGGTGGGTGGGGAACAAATACCAGACCAGTGTTTGACACCAACAAACAACAACTTTCAAACACTCAAAGCTGTGTGTTTTGTAGCAACATCTGCAATCTTTTCCCAACCATAACCAAGTAGTTTTGTTCTCTAAACCTAACTGCCGGCCCCATCTTAAGGCTGTGTTTGTGCGACTCAAAGCTTGGTGTGTTTCAGCCGCATCCACCATCTTTTTCTAATAATAACCAAGTGGTTTTGTCGCCTAAACCTAACCGCTGACCTCTTCTCACCACCAATAACTTCTGCATCAACAGACAACAAAAGGCTGCTCCCGGTGTCGTTTTAGTAATGTCACTTTGCCAAGTGGCAAAATATATATGTAATCTAGCAGTTTGAAAAAAGTCCCTTAGCTCTCTACATTCTTCTCCATCAGCTGCCCTAACATATTCAGAAAAGTACATCTTGGTTTATTGATCAGTAAACCCCAAAACATGTTGTTTAATAGATGAAAACTCGACTGGTTAGACAAGCTTAAAGATGCAGTTATGGTCTGAGTACAGGTTCACAGTGTAAAGCAAAAAAATGTTTGAGATCATATTCATGGGCCAAACCCACAAAACACATAAAAACAGAACTGGCACAATCTCATTGGTGCAAGTGTCAGATGTTGTGTGACCAAGTTCTGGAGTTTATTTTCTAAAACATTTGTGCTAGATTTCCTGGATTGCTGATTCCCTTCATCACCACCCCTTCCACCAGATCACCAGATCTACAATACATGTGTCATCTATGATACCATGATTATATCCAGGTCTATTAGCATTTCTGATTCTGATGAAAAAGACTCAGTCCTCAGGTTGCCATCATCCCATGTCCTCTGCACCAGCTTACAAAGAGCTGCACTGATGTCCATTTTAACTCTTAGACCTGCTTCAAATCCAAGACAAAGAAAATAAGTCAAAAATTATTCTAAATAAAGTCATCTAACAGCCAATCCATGGACACTCTCTCAACTATAGACTTTCCAAGTGTCCCAATTTCCCACTCGGAGTATGTAGACACAGAGCCTTCAGGTGCATGCTGCATCTGGGTGGGGCATATAAAATGTTATATGAACAACAGCAGCGAGTGACAGCATAGCTTTCAGGTGAGCTTTACTGCAATTACTGATTTTCTGAAAGAGGTTATGGATACAAATCTGAAATATCATCATCTTTAAACTTGATATGGCAATCTTATTAGCGTAGACATGCCTATTATACAACCAACAAATATGGAGTATCACTAGCATTTAATTGGATTTGTGTTTCTGATCATTGTAGCTCTGTTTTTGGTCTCCTCCAGCCTCTGAGTTAAAATATCTCTCTCTTAAAGGAATACTTCACCACCCAAACGATCACACAGTGAGTCTCACATGGACAAGTGTGCTGTTTATACGGAAGTGTTTTAAATATTACGTTTTCAGTGAAAATGCATGCGTTTGGGAAGATAAATGAGACTTGGATTACACTGCCTGATTTAAATGAGTGTATATAGGTTCGGGTTAGTTTTGATATAGTTCTGCTGTTTTTGAATGTGGACCCCTATGACTGCAATTCATCAAGAATGTTTTCCTTTTTGGATTCTTCATTTGCAGTGTAGGGATGTGAGAAAAACACAAATTATCTTCCTGTTATCAAGGTAACACGGGGCGAGTAACTGATATACAAATGATGAATTGGGGATGAAGTATTCCTTTAAGCTGCTAAATCTGCAATTGTTGTATGTCCACAAGCAAATCCCTAACTTTGTCTGCTGTTTGGTGCCAGCCAGGTTAGTGTGCAGAAGGATTCTTCTTCACTGTATGCTCACGCTATGTGGGCAGAGAGACTGAGCCAAAACAGTAAACCAAAACGATAAGCTGAAAGAGGCTATGACGCTCCATAGAGCTGAAGGGAAGCAAAGAGTTTGTGATTATTCTCCGCGGGCTTATCAGTCCAGGCATCCCCTTACATATGATACAGTCACACATCTCTCAGTTTGGCTCCTATTAGATCCCCATTGTATATCCTAGAATTACAGAATATACTGTACAGTAGAGGAGCTTCATTTTGCCTGAAGGTTTATGATTTTCTACTTTGGTAACATTACAGTGGCTTTGTTTCCCTCCTCAGTCTGTGACTTCACATCAGTGACTAAGTCATGTGAGGATTCAGATCTATAACTCAGATTTTCCTAAAGATATGTTGTGTTTCTTTTAGCTTCCTTTGGTAAATAATAATAATAACCACCACATATTAGCTATTTATCAATGAGCTCTCTACAGTGTGTTGTGTACCATGAAACTAACAGTGTGTTCTTTCCAGTGAGTGATATTAAACACAAATCATCAGCACATAACATTGTTGTGGTTTACCACATCTCTTCTGTACATGTGACAAATCCTGCAGGACCCACGGATGAAGATGAAGGACACAGAGAGCACCTCCTGATGAAAATGAACTTTCTTAAACTTGAACACAAACGAGCTGAAACTGCAAAGCGCTCCGTTTGGTTGGAGAGCCTGAGGAAAAGAGGGGGCAGAACACAAGACGCTCCATGGACGCTAATCTCAGTCAGAGGGAGATATAATTTCATGCCTATTTAGAGAAGAGTCCTGAAGGGCTTTCTCATCAGCCGCTCTCCATTCTCATGGATAGGTGATGCAGCAGCTCTGCACACAGATTCTATCATCTCCTTCTTTAAAGAGACATTCACTCTCATCTCATCAATGAATATAGCACAAGCACGATGGACAGAGCAAAATGCTTTTGAATTTTTTTTTCTCACATGGTCAGTTTAAAAATCTGTCTCTCACTGAGCGTTGTTACATAGCTGCAGTTATGTAGTGGGCAACTTTTAAAAAGCTGCCTTCGACACACAGAAACATCTTGTTGCCAGGAAACATTTGAACAGATTTTTAGATTTTTGACCCTGTCTATTCACTTTGTTGCCTGTTGCTTGGACTGCTGCCGAGTGTATCACCGCCCTGACAATCACAACCAGAGTAATAATGAATAATGACGAAATTAGAATATAATTATGCAGATGCAATTCATACCATCTGCTTGTGTTTTTTAATTTGATGTTAATGCTTTTTAAAGCTGGTAATGAAACAGTGCTCCATTTTAGCCATCAGATACGACGTTATGGTACCTTCTGCTTCAGAACGATGTTGTGTAAACCCTCTGCACATGCATGTGTGTGAAATACATCTGTCTGCAATGCTCACAGTGCCGCTTGAATATGAGCAATAAATGCATGCATTTCTTGCAAGCATTTCCACTGTGGGTTGCATAGCATTAAGGGGTGATTTATGCTCTCCTTGGACAAACAGAGTGACCCTGTAGTCAAACACAAATGACCATGGAGCTTCTGCAAGCTGCAGGCAAGCAACAAAACCATCTTTGTTTGTCACTGTTTTAACCTCTTGATCAAATTCTGAGGGAGGAGAGCAATGTATCCATAGTGCATGCATAGTGTCAGCAATTTAATGGGACAAATGAACAATGCACTGTGGTTAGTGCGGCACGGCAATTGCCTCTCCCCTCTCCCAGTGTGTTTTATATTCATTATGTCCTTCTCTTTCCCATGAAACTTGTGGCATATTCATCAGCAGTGTGACAAATTAGATGTGCAGTGAAATGGAGTATGACTGAGAGCAGTGGAAGATTAGATCCACTCCAATCTTACCCAGCAATCACTATCCCTTCATTTCTGTGGGGAAATACCCAAGGACGGGAAAGAAAATTAGATCAAATTTTACTGAAGAAAGCGCTGGAGTGGCAGGGGAAAGAGATGAAACAGAGCATTTTCCATTTCTGCCAAGGCATCTCTAGATTTGACTTGGAATCAAATGCAATGCAGTTTTTGGTTCCTGATATGCTGAATACATTAAACTAAACATTATATTCATTGTAGCGAGTAATAGGTTCACTGTATTTTGTCACCATCTTTTTTTGTTGTAAAATTTGCACAACACTATGCTATTTGTGCACCTAACGTCGGCCTCAGCCAGTCAAACTGATGGAGCCAATTGAGCATCCTATTCAGTCACTTCACCAGTGCAGTTGAGATGCTCTTGAACACTCTCAAATGTTGCTTTCTCTTGCAGCACCTGACTATTTTAACAGCTCTCTAAGTGAGTGATGAACACTGGAAAAGATTCACCAGTACAGATGAAGTCCTGTTCCACACAACGTCATTGTAATTTTGAGCAGATGTTATTTATGGCTTCCCACTCCAGCCTTTAAGACATGGAGGAAATGCTGAGACTTAGGGATACACAACTACAGAAGACAGACCATAGACCAGAACTCCAGTTCGAGTTCAGTTTGCGTTTCAAGAAAAAGACAAATGCCAAAATGAGACTAAGATATATGCAGTATATATATATATTGCATGTGTCTGCTTTGCTCCCAGTGTTACAGACACAATAGATTTGTTGCAAATTCGCAGTTGGACATAAAGTGTAATTTCAACAGCACTCTGCAGGACATTAAGTGACCATAAATTAATGATATTCTCTGACCTATTGATCATCAAGTGTGGTTAAATTCACCCTTTTATTGAGGCCCTTGGAATTAACACAGTGTGACAGAGACATCTAGTGGCTGAAAATGGGTCATACCAATAGCTTCCCTCGGATTCAGTTTACCATTGTAATTTCATATGAAGAACAACACAAATTTATTTAAAATATGTCATTTTGATTGTTGTCCTCATTCTCTCAGTGTCCATCTGTTGCAATTCCTCATCAACAACTTAGTTTTGCTTTAAACAACAACCACTCAAAGTCTGATGTCATAGAAATCAATCTGTTATGTATTCAGTACCAAGATACCTATGACATTTGTAAGAGGTGGCACATATTTATGTTCAACATGCTGTCCTTGAGTCTCCTTTAGCCCTATCAAACCAAACCAAAAATGGCTGTGCTTGCAATTATTTTTAATTCCATTTTCTCCAGATCACAAGTTAATTATTTTGATGTATCGAAATTAAAAAAGCTTGTTTTCTCATATTAAAGGGTTAATTTATGTTTCTGAGAAAACAAATGACCGATTTCTAGGGATAACGAGATAATTTATGACGAGAAAACAATTTTGTTTTCTTAAGATCATTATGGATAATTATGGAGAACTCGAAAATGAGTGTATGGTGCATTTCATCAAACTTGATTTCAGCCTTCAAGATCAGCTGTCATGACTGACTCCAGCAAATGATGTTACAACTGGTGTACATGCCTCAGAGTGTGTAATTACAGACAAAAAATGTTTAAGTACATACATCATGACTCACCATTAACCTTAACAACAAGTACATAGTAATACAAAGGGCAAAAGTGAGAATTTAAATTTGCTGTTGTGTAAAGAGCAGTTGTATGAACAGGCTGGTGATGCATCAGGAGAGTTTGACAGTCCATGCAAGTGACAGTCAGTGTGCTACACATAAACACAAAGATTGATCCTGATATAGATAACAATGACCCACGTTCTGCCGGACAAGATGGAAAGTGTTTGAAATACTTCAAAATCTCCTCAAATAAGATTACATGCCCTAAAACTGCACGAGTAAAGGTACAAAACATGCTCAGTTACATTTACAAGTAACCATTTCAATACAAATGTGCAGTGCCAGTCAATCCCCTTCTAATACAGTTGTGCTTTCCAAGTAATTACTATGTTTTCATTATAAGAAAGCTATTTAAGTTGGCTCCTTAAAACACTGGTTCAAAGCAAACATCTGTATGGCAACAAAACGATACTCTACTCTGTTCTGCCTGTCTAAAAATATTCAAATACAGTCTAAAAATAGAATACAAGCACATAAGAATCAGCTAAAATGAAACAATGAGACTTTTTTTATCTCTCTCTCTCTATATATATATTCTGTCTTTTTTGTCTTTTTGATTCTGTAGGAGGTCAGAGGTCAGCTTCAGCAACAGATCCTGTTTTCTCGAGCATGTCAGCATGGATACACACTAACACAGGGGGTGGTGGTGTTGGAGTAAACCTGTAGGTTTAGGTAGCACCTCTCATCTTCAGAGTCTCTCTGTAAATCACAATGCATACCTTGGATAATACGAGGAAACACTCTCACATCTCAAACTTAACTGAGACTGCACTCTAACTGAAAAGTCTCCCATTCCCCTGACTGCAAGTGTCAGTGTCAGAAAACATTTTGATGAGTATCCTCCATTGCATATTGGCCACAGAAAGGCTGGGTTCAGTTTCACTCAGCCTCAGACAGCTCTATCTCCTCTTTCAGCTGCTATCAGCCTCCTATTTTTCTGTATGATGAATTAGGGGTATTTTGTGGTAAACTGTACTTAGCTTAGCTTCTTATGTTACACCGAGGGGACAAATGGTGGAATCAATAGGAAAGGCTTTGATTTTAAGGAACAGGAGTCACAGAAACTCAGAGGGAGCATTGCTCCGAGCCTTCAGAGAACACTGCTGTAGTGATTAAGTAATTTACCCTTCAAACTGGACACCCTGAAATCCCTAAGGTGTCGAACAATTCACAGCTGACTGTGAGTTTTACCCCCCTCTGCTTTGAAGTTCAGGTTTCTTGGTTTGTCAGTAGAAGGTGTGCTTGTTTCACAGAATATCACTGCTGAGAGTCCTTTTAACGTTTAAAGGTTCTGTTGAAACATTATTTAAGACAGTGCTGTTTTTATTTTATATATCACATTGCTAGACTAAGTCTACTTTAATATTTATGAGTAAATAATTCATTTCTTGTTACCTACATTTTTATCTTATTGTGCAACATAGATATAACTATTTGAATTGTGTCAATAAAGGCCAGGGATTACTTTCCTGGACTTGTACAGTGCGGGACACTGGCACTTTTGAGATGGGTTAAAAACTTAGAGATGGGTTCAACTATTACAGTTATGATGGGACTTAACTTCACTGGGCTACCAGCACACCAGGGGTCTCAAATCAAGTCAATTTTATATAGTTAAACATCACAGATTTGTCGCAGAGGGCTTTATAATCTGAACAACATGACACCATCCATCCTTAGAATCTGTATTTAGATAGGGGAAAATTACACAAAGAATAAAATAGAAAAAAAGAGTATAAAAATAGAAATAAAAATAAGTAATAATAAAATAGTATAATAATAGTACAATAGTGTAATTTTTAAATAAAAGTAAAATAAAATAAAATAAAAAAAGAAATAATTTAATTTAATTTAATTTAATTTCGCTGCACTGTTAGGGGAACACAAAACTCTCATCGGGGCAACCTGACCAGCAGAGGTCAGCAGTGAGCCTCACACGTCAGGAATTGCTGCTGCGGTGGACATATGTGGAGACCAGCAGCTTCCCCAGCTTACAGCTTGATGAGAGCAGATATTGCTGTTGCTCTTTATTATGACTAAAGCAGATGTTGCTGTGATGTTAGCAGGAGGTGCCATCACTTACTCACCAGTTATGGCTGCTGTTTTGTTGGCTTAGTTTCTTGGGCAGTTGCTGGAGGATGAGTCTCTCTCCAAACCTACTGCTCTTAGGCAGATGACTGCTTCACAGTGTGAGGAACAGGAACTGTCTCTGCGATGTTACAGAACAGGCACACATCAGTGCTGTTTTTGCCAGGGTGACAGGTGTTTCACTTGTTTCCACCATCTAAGCAGGCAGGAATATGGGTTGTTTCCACCATGGACTGTGTTTGCCATGGCCAGAGCAGGTCTGTTCACTTTCCTTGCTGCAGGGTGAGCAGTCGTGTTTGCTGTTTTTTTGCCATGGCCAGAGAAGCAGCAGCCACCGCAGCAGGCTATATATGTGCTGGCTGCGGTCAGACTGGTTAGCAGCTTAGTTTTTCACTTGCTGTATGAGTAAGTTGGCCTGCTCACACTACTACTTGCTAAAATCAAGTGGTTATTTTGCCAAATGTCTGGTGACCCTGCTGGGAGTGATACTGATTACTGTCTTTGTCTTCCTCTTCTTCCTCTACTATTCTTGCTGTTATTTAGAGAATAATTGTTCATGTTCCTTTGATAAATGTTTCATCACATGGTAATCCAGAAGTAAGAGGAGCAACAGGTTCCACACACACAATTACAGAGAGGCCTTACACCTCTGTAAGACCATCTGCAGAAGGTCTAAGTTAAACCTCAGAAATAGTGACCTCTAGTGGCACATAGGTGATACAGGACACAGCTTGTGGGTTTACCAGTCTACATCTGTACTGTAGATAAAACCGCGAGTTCATTAAAGAAAGTAACTAAGTACATTTACTCAAGTACTGTGCTTGAGTGCAATTTTGAGTCACTTGTTCTTTATTTAGGTATTTCTATTTTATGTTATTTTCTATTTTCACTCCACTGCATTTCAGTGGTTAATATTTTACATTTTACTCTACTACATTTATTTGACACAATACAAAATATGAAACAACTAATAAATTAAGATGTTACCTATAACAGGTTAAGATGAGACTTAATTGATACCCTGGTGAATTTTCAGAAGCTGTATATAAAGTACTTAAAATGAGCTCCACATTTTCCAGCTGCCATATAATGAACACATCAATGAATCAGTAATTATAATCCAATAACATCATATGCTATAATTCTGAAATGAAACATTCTGCATAATGTGTATTTTTACTTTTGGTATTTAAAGTATAATTTGATGTCAGTACTTCAGTACTTTTCCTCAAAGGTCTAGTGATTAGGGTTCAGGGGATACGCTGGCAGAAATGAAATATAATACTCATAACAATGTTTTCATTAGTGTACAGTCACCTGAAACTAATTGTTGTGTTTTCATTAGCTTAGAATGAGCTCTTCGTAGTTATATCACAGATGCACACGCCCAGGGGTCTAAAGTGTCAGGGGCCTCCTGGTCTTCATCTGCAAAATGTCACTCAAATTAACACATACCAACTGTGGAGAGACACAAAGAGATGCAAAGGAACTGCAGAGACACCAAATAACTACAAGAAGGGGCAAAACAAACATAAAGATACAAAGATACAAAATGATTATGAAGAGACACAAAACAACAACAACAACAACAACAACAACAACAACAACAACAAAAAGCAAAATTATCTCAAAGAGACACAAAACCACAAAGAGATGCATAACAACCAAGCAAAGATTGGATATTAGATTTACTGAATTATTAGATGTATTATTAGAAGTGCCTGGTGCATGCATACACACACACACACACACACACACACACACACACACACACACACACACACACACACACAAAACATTTCTAGCTTGGTTTACGGCCCCCTGAATATGTGCAATACTGTTTCTCCTGCTGGGCAGCATTACTGAGGGTCTGATCAACATACACAGCAGGTCCTATTCCACTGAGTCTGCCATGTTGCAGCACCATGTCTCTGCCCAGACTGAACAAACCAAACACTGGCTCTAGAGAGAGCCTTTCGTGTTTTTATGTTACCTGAAGGGCACCAAAGGTTCTCACACACGCTTGGAAAGGGGTGAGGGAGGTATTCAGTTGGTTGTAATCTGCAACCTCACGGCTAGATAGCACTAAATCCTACACACTGGTCCTTTAAGTAAGATTTTGAATGCAGGACTCAACAGAATATTTCTGTTCTGTAGTATTGCTTCTTTCACCTAAATGAAAGATCTGAGATCTTCCTCCACTGCTACAGGTGTAGTTTAAACAGCCTCTGAGGACACAGCAGTGGGGTTGAATTTGTTTCAGACAGCTCCCCAATGCTTCACTTACACCTGTGTGTTTCACCTGGGACTGTGTGGATGGCTGTTTTGTAAAAGTGGGAACATGTCTTTTCTTCTTTAAAAAAAAAAAAAAAAAAAAGTAGTTTTTTTTAACACTTATTCATAATTGACAGACAAAGTACAAACAAAACAAACAAAGGACATACAAATTGGACAATAAAAACATTTTTAAAAAATCCCAGCATCTCTAATCCCCTTCGAGTCCAACCTCCACACCCAAACCACTCTCATCCTCCTTCCTGAATCAAAGTACTCCTTGAGCAGTATTGGTCTCAAACACCAACATAATCCTTCTTCTCTCTTTGCACTTCATTCCACAGTACAAACAACAAGCAAGTCTCTGATTTATAGAACAGCACCAACAAAGGAAAGTCATGAGTTTTTAGTTCATGTCAGCAAAACCAAGTAAGAGGTTTAAGAGAGAAAAACAAATAGCGTTACTCATACACACATATATACATGCATATAATATTGACTTTAAATAATTTTCCACTGGTGCCCATGTTTCAACATATTCTGTCTCATTATTTTGCAACCTGAAAGCTACTTTTCCCAGGTTTATAGTTTCTATTGCTTCAGTGATGCATTATTTCTGAGGTGGTGCTTTTGAATCCAATTATTCATGATTACTTTCTTTGTGGCCATACATGATGAGAGGAAGGCCTTTTTATCCTTTAATGAAACTATTGAAATTGTGCAAATCTCCCAGTATACATGACTCTGATATGAGAGGAATAGTTATACTAGCATTGCTCATTGCCTGCTTTGTTATAACAAACCAGGCTGAACCGTTATTTTCTAAGCAAACTGACAGCACAGCTCCACCCAAACTTAACAGATCGAACTGGTTTAGGAAATTAGTCTAACTCTTCTGGAATGTTTGTTAGTTGTGGAAGATGGTAACTCAGCAGGTGGCAGTGATGCAATGATGCAATGAGTCTGCAGATTGGACTTAAAACTAACCAGTGGATCCAAGGTTGTAAGTATGAGTACTTAAGTAAAACAACAATGCAAATGTACACATTGCTGTGAGATAACATCCATTAATTGATTATCCATTAAAGTGTTAACTAATTCCATTAAGTCATGGTGATTTGATCATTTCTAAATAAGAAGAAACATGAATCATGACACCTATGCAACAAACCATTCTGAGTTCTGCATAAGCTTGTGTCTTATAGCCTTACTCTTAAGTTTTTATGTGTTATTACTTCAACTGTTCTAAATAAAGAACCGATCAATAATTTCAATCATTGCTTTAAAAAAGCTCCTGCTCAGGCCTTTAAGTGTCCTTCATCTCCGTGTCCCCCAGTGGGACAGGCCGTGTCTGTCCTTGTTCCTGTCTGTGCGGACGCGCGTCTCGGCCTCAGTCAAGCATCGCAGGCTGGCGCCGCCGCCTCTCCACTTCCACAACATCAGGTATAATGTTACTGTTTGTTGTGGCCTGAGAACACTAATAACGCGGCAGGAAAACAATGTTGATGGTAAAGCTGTTCGACATCACCTAAGATCACTCAACCCCGGAGGACCTGTGTGCGGATTAAGTGGCTTAACTTGGCTGACCAGAAGCGTGGTGTGGGTGCGCACTGAATAAATGACACCCTTCCTTTTAAAACTGGTTAATTAATCTGGAGCAGTTTCACTTGTTTTAAGTGATGCAGAAGTGTATGTTTTTAACACATTGATTGTCAGTGTGTCTGAAATCCATTAAAAAAGTGAGTTTTGTTTTTCAATGTATTAAACATTTAATGATTTCACTGTTAAAAAAATAAACATTTTTCAGTAAACACCACATTTCCTATCAAAGTAATTACATTTTTAAAGAAAAAAGTTAGGCTGATAACTCCAATATTTTTGTAGGAATTCAGAAATGTAAATAAAAACCCTCACACCGTCAACTTACTTCTTAATTAACCCTCTTAGCTACACCGTCTCACGCAGAGAGATGATGTGAGGTGTAAGGTGAGAAGAAAAGGAGCTGTGCGCGCAGGCTGGGTGTTGGCCACTGTTTTGGAGAGGGGTGACATATCTGTCTCTACCTTGCTCTTAAGCCGGACCCCTGAATGATTTAAGTCTCCCCATGCCCTCACCTATCAGTCAGTCCAGAGACACGTCCTGCAGCATCACCAGCAGCTCCAGCCCAGCGCGTAATAAAGGATCTAAATAACCCACAGCAGCTAAAAGAGTTGGGATGCATCCCAGTTCAGCTACCTCGACGCCTTTTTCAGTGAAGGATATTTTGAAGCTGGAGCACCACCATGACTTTGACAACGATTTCTTGATGACTGATCAGGTTGTTCCGATGCATTATCAGCACGTGCACGCTGCGTCCAGGACCGGGGACGTTTATGACTGTCAGCCGGAGCAGTGCGTCTCGGGGACGCAGGAGAAGCTCGATATTCACAGCTCAGCAGCAGAAGAGGAAATAAATGAGCAGGGTGAGATAAAGATACATGATAATCAGTCAGTTCAGGTGTATACAGGCTGTTGCTGGTTGGTCAGGATTAGGCCGACTGATGGAGTGGGGCCTTGAGCGCGTGATAGCAGGGATAAAACCTGTCCCACCACGACCTGTCACGTTTTTCTTTTCCTTAAAATCTCAATTTAAAAAAAAAAAAATCCGTTTATAAAACACAAATGGTGGAGCTCACATATTTGCAATATTTTCCCACCAACATCCAAAAGAGATCAAGTAAATTTTGGAGGATATGAGGAAGCAGTGATGGTGACTTTTTTTTATTTTTTTATGATAAAGAGAAAAATGGCTCAGGAGTATTTATTTTCCTACAACTTTCCCTGGACCTGAGAGATCAAATTTTAACTCAGAGAAAACTTTGTACTGTGTATTTATTAATTTATTTTTAAAAATCTAGTGAAAATATCGTCTTCATAACGTCAGAATAATTATAATTTTAATATCATCCAGTGTTTTTTGTTGTTGTTGTTCATTTTACTTTTCTTCTTTTCTTCAAACAAGTGGCAGAAATATAAAGTAAACTATGTAGTTTTTTTTCTTTTTAATGTTAAAGCAAAAATCTCTGAATAGTCTATATTATAAAATATACTGCAAAATAATCTAAATAATGTATATTTAAATAAGAAAAAAGAAGTAAAAATTGGAGAGATAAACATGACATCCAGCTCCATCAATAGTATTTAAATTTTAAATACAGTATTACGTACTTAGGGTTTTTTAATAGTTTAAATGGATGAAATGTGTCGTTTCTTTTGAGCCAAATAATTCAAGTTGTATTAAATTTTTGTTCGTCTGACAGTTTTGTTTTGTTTTTTACTCCTGTGTAGAGATAAGCGGTGTTGACAGCTCTCCTGGCTGTGACAAAAACTCCAAAAGCAGAGCCAGGCTGCGCCGGAAGCCCCGGGTCCTCTTCTCCCAGTCCCAAGTGTCCGAGCTGGAGAGGCGCTTCAGACAGCAGCGCTACCTGTCCGCCCCGGAGAGAGAGCAGCTGGCCCACATCCTCAAACTCACCTCCACACAGGTCAAAATCTGGTTCCAGAACAGGAGGTATAAATGCAAGCGGCAGAGGCAGGACAAGTCTCTGGAGCTGGCGGGGTATCCACCTGCACCCAGGAGGGTGGCGGTGCCGGTGCTGGTGCGGGACGGGAAGCTGTGCAGCGCAGGGTCCCACTCAGCACCTTACAATGTGACTCTTGGACATTTTAATTCTGTGTTTGCATACGGAAACAGCAGCATGTATGGCTGCAGTTATCACAGTGTGTCACCGTCAGCTGCACAGATGTGTCATAACCAGCTGGTTGATTTAACGGGTAGCAGTGAAGGACATCTCAACCACGGACACTTTCAGGCTTCGTTACAGGGTGTGAGAGGCTGGTGATTAAAACAAGAAAATAGTCTGATTTATATCAAAGATTTGTGGTATATTTTGTATAAGGAATTGTATTTGTTTGCAGATTTCTCTTGATAAAAAAGAGGCAAATTAAAAATCAGCAGTTTGTTTAATTCTCAATGTCTTTAATATTATTTTATATTTTTCATGGATTAAATTTGACACACTTAAATTTGAAATTCTGAATTAAGGATGTATAATTGTATATGGCTATCGGGTTATTTTACATGTCAACCACAAAATGCGTTTATATTATTTTCTTCCATGAGCAAAAATTATCATTTTCTTTCGCTGACAGTTATGTTGAAATGTAGCCTAGTTTTTACACAGTTTTTTTTTTTTTTTAAATTATCATCCTGTCTCTGCGTCAAAAACATTAAATTTACAGTTCAATTTTTACTAAGACCGATTTGAAAAAACAAAATAATACAAAATAATCTAAGGCGCGTTTTGAAATCATTCATATATACGCTCTAATTACAAAAAACACACACCAAATGTGTCACCTCTCCCTGTTAAAATGTGATGGTCCTCTTTAGATCCAATTAAATCCACACATACCTGATCAGATAGCCTGCAGTGATCGCTTATGGAGCTGTCGTCTGCGCAGCTTTATCACGCAGAGCCATCAGAGAGCTAATGGACGAGGTGACATCTGACCTGACAGGACTGCTCTATCAAACTGACCTCATTATTGTCCCATTCACAAATCCTCTGATAAGGATGGAGAGCTTGTCCTGTCCCGGAGCTCTGCTTGGTAAACAAACCCGCAGACAGAGTGGCTCTTTAACTTCTTCAAACTTTCAGTCAGACTGGGAAACAGTTCCAGTCTGACCTGTCACTCACTGATGGGGCGCTGATAGGACTCACTTCACTTGCACTACAAAAACATAGCTCCCAGTTTCATTTAATTGTTGATTAGCTGTTAAACTTTGTGGTTAACATTGTAAGGCAACTTACAAAAGATGGTAATGTGGATGGATTTATAATATAAGTAGAATAATATATAATATATTTTTTAGTGTCGTATATTTGAAAAGTATAATACATCTTGTATGGCTTATGCACATGCTCCAACGATTGTAATTACAATATATAATTATGAGATAATGAGTGAATGGATTGAATGTGTGTCAGTTTGTCACTTTTAATGGACATGGAGTCTGAACTAAAGCGCCTGAGGAGGAGAAACACCTCCAGGAGGAGAGAGGAGCTGAAGGAGCAGCTCTGCATAAGATAAGGATGAAGTTGTAGACAGAGAGGAGACCAGAGACACTTCAGGAGATCAGATAATGCCTGTGTGTGTGTGTGTGTGTGTGTGTGTGTGTGTGTGTGTGTGAGAGAGAGAGAGAGAAAAAGAAGTCTTTGCAGCAGTTATGTTAATGGTAGGCATGTTTAGCAAAATCCATGGTTTTAAATGTGATCAGTTTTGTCTGACACTTTTAATTAAAAAGTAAGAAATACCTCACGTCACTTACAACTTCAGTCACAAATATACAAACAATGCAATAAATAGATAAATAAAAATGATTAATTGCATAATCTTACAAACTACAATCTGTAGAGAAAAGTCATAAAAATAGGCAATATGGTAAAAAAAAAAAAAAAAAGTAGACAGTGGTAGACTATTGCACATAAACTATTTTAAAGTAGTTAATAATAAGCAGTTTTACTGTGTGATATTTGATACAGTCTTGGGATTTGTTCAGATATTGACTTGATGATACAAATATTGGGGGCAACTGGTGCTAATGGGGCAGAAATTGGGCCGAGAGAGAAAAAATATCTATCGTGTTTCCACCACTTCAGAAGACATTAGTTTGACTTGCATTCATTTCCTGGAGACTTACCCTATCTACTACTTGCCTAACCCTAACCTTGACCTATACCTAACCTTATCCTTAACCTAACCCAAGTCTTCACCCTAAAGTTTAATGACATAGGATATGGCAACTTTTGTCCCCAAAAGGAAGGTGATTCCCCACAGTGTGATTGTTTAAATAGATTCATGTCTCCATGCGTAATACAGAAACACACACACACACACACACACACACACACACACACACACACACACACACACATACAGGTTGTCTGTGTGTGTGTGTGTGTGTGTGTGTGTGTGAGAGAGAGAGACAGAGAGAGAGAAAGAGACAGAGAGAGCTCTATGAATGAAAGCAGAATAAAGATGCTTGATTACACTGCGGTGATGATGAGGGTCAGAGGATGACGTGAGTCTGGCCATCAGTAAAAAGACCCATTATGGTTTACTCAAAAAGGTTTTAAGTCATGCTGTACCGTAGTTACATCAGCTTTAAAAAGGGCAGACATGTCTCTGGCTATGTAATAGCCTTGAAATGCCAGTCTGATAATCTGGTGTTTATGATTGGTGCTGAGATGATTCAAAGACTCAGGATCAGAACTCCTCTGTCCAAACCACTATGAGCTACAGGAGGATAAAAGATAACTATTGACGGTGCATAATCAGACTCCCATCAGACTAATCCTGTGGTAAAATGGTTCATTGTGTGGTTGATCCTGTAGTTTGAAGTGGCTGCAGGCTTTGTTACTTTGTGAGGACTTGATGTTTGGCTTTAAAGCTCCCTCTAGTGGAAGACTTTCACATTAGCATGATGATATCAACACAAACAGGCTCTGAGTATCTCTATAAAGGTTTATACAGATTAAACTGGGCTTTAGACTGAAATGAAGACACTATCAGGGTTAAGAAAAATGTAATAAAAAGATTTAGACATAAGAAAGATTTACAGATTATTAGTTATAATAGAGGTTTGTCTGTAAACCTCTGATTGACCTGTTCAGTCTGATGACATTTGTTGTGCCGCACAATACATGGAGCAAAGAACTTGTGCAATAACCCAGGTGCAGGTTACAGTATAACACAAAACTGATGCTGAGGAGATAAAACTGTGACAATTCTACAGTTACAACAAAGTCTAGCTGCTCGTCATCTCAGACAAAGACACAGCAGGAACACAACAGAAGATTGATGGCACAACAACTTTCGGTGGCTCAAAGAAAACATCGTCACCACATACTTCGTACTGTGGAAGACAAATGCCTTCCTGGGTTAAAAGGTTAGAGGTGCCGCTGTGTCACATCTGATGCACAGCTATGCAGCAAAGTATCTGCGCACTGAAGGCTCAGGAGACAATAAATAGGAAGGAAACGTCATTGTTATGAACTAAGAGCAATCATGTGGTTTGTGTCAGGATAAAGGAAGAGGATGACAGCATAGCTGGTGGAGTCACTCTCACTGCTGGCTTTGTTTATGCTCTTGTCACTGAGCTGACTGCTTCTGGCTTCTTATTCAGCTAAGTGAATAAACTTTTGATGACAACCAAACATTTGTCTGACGTATTTTTGAAGAATAAGCCTCTGAGTTTCCAGTGGATTCAGAAAGTTACCAACATTTGGAAGCTGGACAGGGGCGTAAATACAGACAATGCAGACACTACTGTTGCACTATAGGGCCCATGGGATCGAGAGGGGGAGACGTGAAGAGAGATGACCCTCCAACAATGTGTTGCACAGGAAATGGGCCCTTCTGAGTGATTCAGATTGCCACCCCAGTAACAGGCCTATATGAAGAACTCGAATTAAATTAAAAGCAGCCAGTAACAAATTTATGATTCTACACAAACTATAAAAAACTGTAAAAAAAACTACTCAATTAAATGAATGATTCCTTATTTTATATTTTTGTTTTATATGTATGCTGATGGTGTCCAATGTCAAGTCTCTATTTGATCATGTGACAAGATGATACGATATACGGCAGCGAGTTTAGGGTGTCTGTGTGTGCAATGTATCTTCATACAATGGTTTGTATGATATCCTGTGAATTAGCGCCTCATGAGTGGTATCACCATGTAAATGTACTTAACGCAAAGTTACATACTTAACGTAAAGTTACATAGGTCCGGTTTAGACAAGTACAGTTACATAGAGGAAACGAAACATGGTTGTCTGTGGTCATGTTATGTACTTACAATACGTACGTAATTTACGTAGGTTAGGTTTAAGAAAAGAAACATGGTGATACCTTAAAACAGCTCAAAGTTCACTTGGTGTCAAATAGGACAAGAACACTGGTCTCCTGGGGCAAAGTTCAGTGTTTGTTTGACCCAACAACCACCCCAACCTGCCTCCTTACGCAGATATTCGCTCCTTAAACTACCTCCTTCTCTACTCCCATTGAGTGATTACAGCCTTCCTGATGAAGTGGGTTGTATACGAGTTCCTGTGTGTTATTTATCATAGGTATATATACAAACAGCGCATAAGAACAGCCTGTTGTGTTAGTGTTTTATAAGTAGTGTCATAATAGAGTGCACTGGGTCCCACTGTAGCTGCCTTATGTCATTGAAGCTAGAAACCCTCTATCTATATATTGCTCTACATTTAGCACCATATGATAATACAAATACACAATCAGGTTTTAAAAATGGAAATCAAAACCTTGCTAGACAGAGGGATGAAAGCTTTCTGTGCTTACAATTCAACACAGTTTTGCAGACAGACGGTTGCAGACAAAGAATTCAAGGTGAAACATATCACACTGATGATCTTAATACTGTGTTGACAAGACAATGGCTAATGCTTAAGAGGAGCCTCAGTATGGCTTTTACAAATGATGATTCACAGGACAGGTACAGGTCACGCTCAACTTTACACACTTTATGTATTCATGTTGCACATTAATGAAAAGATAACAGAAAGTTTAATTGTTTCACTTTCATCAAATCAAAGCAACGTAATGGAAGCACTCATCAGTGTGACATTGTGGTGTCGCTGACTGCTCAGTGTGTGGTTGGTGCCGTGGAAGCTGGAAGGAGTCAGTGGGGCCAGGGGCCACGGAAGGGATTGTGTTTATCAAACCTGCAGTCATGTATTTCCGAATGAAGCACGAACTCCCAGAGGGACACAGACACTGCTAGTAAATGTCTCATTCTCTTGGAGAAAGTCAGGCTGAACCACAGAGAACAACAAATAAACAAGCACCGAGCAATGACTGTGTCTGTTTCAGGAGCCGGCCTAAATGTGTCGAAGTCATTAGTGCTCCAGTAGGTACGACCACCCACTCTGACCCCCTCTCCCTCCTACTACTGTGTCCATGCAGCAGCAGATAATTGATGGGGGCATAAAGCTTAAGACATACATCCATTTACCTACTTTGACAATTAATTTAAGAGAGATTATCCACCATACACTCCAGTAATAAAAGGAAAGACTCATCAAATACTTTTCAAAGTAAATATTCTCTATATGAACAAACTATTTGCCAATCTGATACTAGTTCACTAGTTTCATATAGCCTAAATATTGTGTAAATAGATCATACAATGTACAAAATATGGGATTTAACGACAATATACAAAACATATAGCAGCCTATAAAATACACTCGTACACTTTTCATTATACAGAGAGAATTCTCTAATATTCCTATATCTTATTTATTTAAAGGATACACAAAATAATAGAGACACCTCTCTGTATAATGCAATATAATGAGTGTCTTCATAAATATTGTCTGTACAACAGCACCACAAACCACAGCCTCTAATATGCTCCTTAATTTGAATTATTGCAGAGCTGTTTTTACTAGACTGTCTTAGTTTAGGCACACTTTATCAAGTGACAACTAGCGTGTGATATTAGATAAAATCTTTATCAAAAATGGACTACAATCATATATGATAAAATAAGCATATAGTGTAGCTTAAAAGTACACAAACTGCATTTTACAACAAAGGTTTGTTTTTCTTTTGATAGGCATGTCAGAATTATTGAAATATCACATTAAAAAATGTCTAATTCTTCCTTTTGATAAGACATTATCATTGTTTGAGCCCAAAAATTCCCATCATGTTGATTTAAAGAAGCAAACAAATGAATGTTAATGATGACAGTAGTAGAGTAGTTGGCTCTACTTGTCCCGCCTACTTCACTTTCCGGTGTAGTCGCAGTAAACCCGCCCCTGCTCTTGTATAAATTCAGCCTGTGTGAGTGTGTGAAGAGACACACTGCTGTATCCCTCTGCCACTGAGAGGCCTCCGGTTTGTGGATTACTGGATGGAGATGTCTGACTCAGTCAAACCTCTGACCTCCTTCCTCATAGACGACATACTCTCCATGAAGGACAGTGCAAGGCTCAATGCTAAATGCTGCTCACAGAAGATGGAAAGATGGAAAGAAGGATCTGATAAGTTGTCAGAGCAACTTTGCCCGCAGGAGACAGCATTTGATGTGCAGACAGGTGAGCGCCTACAAGCTTTCAAAAGCAAGAAGTTAATGGATAGATGTTTGTTGACTTGGATTTGCAGAGTAATGTTTTAGAAGATGGAATGGATCTTTAAATTATAGGTCTGTATCATGTGAAATTGTGGTTATTTTTTTATAGAAAGTATATCAAGAATGTTTTTCTTACAGGTGTTTTTTTTGTGGTTGTTTTCCTTTGCAGCCTGTCATGCACACTACTCTATATTACCTGTTAAAGGGTAGTTTTTTCTCTTAATGACTTGTCCACATCTGTACTTTACAGAACCTCTGGACACATCCTGTCCCACCACCAAAGAATCCAGTAGCTTCTCCTCCACTGGGAAACAGAAGCGCTCCAGAGCTGCGTTCACACACCTCCAAGTGCTCGAACTGGAGAAGAAATTTAACTACCAGAAATACCTGTCAGCCCCAGAGAGGGCTCACCTGGCCAGCACCTTAAGACTAACTGAGACCCAGGTGAAAATCTGGTTTCAGAACCGGAGGTACAAGACGAAACGAAAGCAGCAAACATCAGAGTGCAAAGCTGAAGGACTGGGCCTGAGAGAAGACCTGGTCCGGTCATCACTAATGACCTCTTTCTGCAAAGCTTACCAGTACAGACCCTACCTGTGGGACTACAGTGGCCCTTGGGGGCCAACATTATGGTGAAACTGAAATGATGTGTGAAGCTATGATTTGTAATCATAAACTTATGTTTGGTATCCCTGATATTTAGGCTCTATGTTCACTGCCAGAGTTGATTCTTTGCTTTTTTTCATGTTGATTTTGAACCCATGTGTTACATTAACCAGTGTACCATCTGAAATGATTTTGTTCATACACACATCCTGTATTTTACTTTAAGAAAACAGATGTTATACAATATCATACATCTTGTGGTTATGGACACAATGTGGGTTTGCACAATGAAGCATTTGATTACTGATATTGTGGATAAATTCATAATTAAATGAATGTTGACACATTTTACTTTCCTTTAAAACTTTGTGTTAAAAGAAAATACAGAAAATACATTACCTGACTGTAGTCACACTTTCAGCTAGTTTTCAGCAAACAGACCGGTAGCTCAGGTTGTCTAAAGTTGTTAAATGATAATGGTGGCATATAATCTGCAGAGGAATACAACCTATGTATGCAACAACTATTTGCAGTTCACTGTGTAAATGGTATGTGTAACACTATAATATGGACAATTTCAGTCTTGTACACTGGAGACATTTAAACTATATATGTGGAGTTAAATTCTGATAATACTGTAAAGCTACACAGAAGATAAGACGAGGCAGAGATGAGGGCGATATTGTAAATGAGGGCTAAAGAATGAGATCTGATTTCTTTAAAGAGCCCCTGACCTGATTACAAGCTCTTCAGCTTTCTGAAGGTGACATCATGAGGAGAGCTGTATGAAACTAAGAAACTGCATTTTGTTATCTGAGACATTTCAGAATATTTAGCTTAAGATGACTCAGTGTGGCAATCAAACAATAAGTATATTGTATGAAAAAACAAAATCTGGGGGAAGCAGTGAAAAGTAGGATACCACAGAGAGAAACATACCTGACTAAAACTAAGTAAGCAGTATTGTCATACATCAGAGTAACCACTTCACCATCCTGACCTCCAGGTGATAACACATCTTGACATTAAATGTAAGTTTTAAGGCCGTTAAAGTGTATCTGCGGACGGACTGCGTTGTCTTAAACATCAGGTTCAATCAGAAGATGCCAGTTTTGCTCGTACTACTGAGGCATAGAGCTGATTGTGAAGTGATTATTGTCATAACAAAACCTGTTTGTTAACATGATTACCACTGTGGGACACTCGGAGGGTAAAAGAAGGTGAATGGATTAGAAATCAAAATGCCATCTGACACTGTAGGAAAAGTCTTAGTGGTCAGTGTTGGTTATTTGTGAAAATAAAACAAGATTTATGAATTATACTCTGTGAAATGTGCTGCAAGATATCTGCTAAAACAACTAGAGCAGGGGTGTCAAACTCATTTCAGTTCATGGGCCACATACAGTCCGATTCAATCGCAGGTGGGCCAGACCAGTAAAACCATTGCATAATATCCCATAAATAACAAACACCTCAAAAATTTCCCCTTTTTTTTGTTTAAAGAAGTACATTTAAAAAAAAAAAAAAAAACACTCATCCATTCACAAAACAGATGGCAAACAGCCTGTGATGCCTTCAGAAGAATAAGTGAAATTTCAGCCATAGTTTTCAGTTTTTCCACATTCAGTCAGTCCACTAGTCGCTGTCATTACATGTGCATTTTTCTATACATTTCCACTCCTGTGTAGTAATCCCAGCATCACCACACCAAACTAGAGTTTAAAAGAACTGTATTCTGATCAGGGTGGAAAAGCCTCTGAGGCAGCATTTTACATAAAGAAAACTACTCACTGTTTAACTTGCTCCTGAAACCTGACACCTCTTAGCCGTCACAAGTGCATCACTATTAGGTGTGCAAAGTCATCCAGTGGGCCTGGCGGGAAGGTTTTTGCCCCTGGGCCGTATGTTTGACACCCCTGCACTAGAGTGATAAGCTAATGTGATCCAGTTGCAAACTAAATTGCGTTTATATGTCCAGATTTAGATGTCAAGTAGTCTCTAGTGTCAGATAATGAAGTGACCAGATGCAGAAGTTCAAAGGTAAAGTTCCAACAACAACCCTGTTGTGTCCATCACCAGTGTTGGGACATTCAGTTATTGTAAAGTGATTTGAGTACATGTCAGCTGTATGCATTACTTGCATTTCTGATGCAGTTTGTTCACTTGGGTCTAATCTATAAATGTAAAACTTTTTCACATAGCTTTATTGAGGAAATTAAAAAAGAAAAAGAAAAAAGAAGCAAACTCATGTTGTCAGAGTTGCAATATACACAGTCCACCAAAGTGTTGGTACACATAGTTGTAATGCACCGCAACTTGCAACTTTGTTATGTTCACCCATTGACCTTCTTCTTGTTGCTTCAGAAAATCTGTAAAATCTGGTCACATGGCACTTCAGCCGTTAACCTTAAAGGGCATCTGCAGGTGTGTGCCAGGATAAGACAGGGCATGTCCTTGAGCTTCCTTGCCACAGGTATCACACAGGTAGATGCACTTTGTTATCAGTGAATGCATGGGTATTATCCATGCCTTGAGTATAAAATGGCGTGTCTTTTTGTTATCGCATGGCTTCCTGTAAGTAAGTTGCCCTCCACAGCTGAGGTCGCTGCCTCCTTAATCCTGAGGCTGAACCTTCAGGGTCAGTGGAGTTTGATGTGAGTTTATGAATGGGGTCTGGCAGGATATTCTACAGGGAGTCATGCCTCATTGTCACACTATGTTGTGTCATCTGACAGCCAACCAGTCATACCCATTAAATCTTTATTCAGAGCATTTACATATAAAACAAACCCCAGATTGGGTTTATAGAGTCGTGACTTCCAGCCTTTATTAGAACATGAAAAATAAATATTTTACATCTGAAGCATTGCAGGATGTGGGCCTTTTTAACAAAAAGATGTGTTTTTACATTCCTTTACTGAGGGGGGCGATGTCTGTGCACCAAACTGAAACCTCTGGCTGACTTGTCAGCGGACTTGTCAGTACAGAGGAGTGACCGCATATAAAGACAGAGAAAGATAAAAATAGATAAATGCGTCTTTATTTCTTCCCACTGTACAAAAAAGAAGCCAATATATCTTGGACACGACCGCTGCCATCTTGCGCTAGTGACATCATTTGGAGCCAGAGTCTATGCAGTAGCAATCTCCATAGCATTGAGTTCTTGTCCATACAGCTGTCAAAAAAATCGTGAGCAGCATCACTGATCACAAGCACAGTGACTGGCACACACAGCTGTCAATCATGATGTCAAAGCCTTTTTATTGCATCAAATAACCAACTAATACTAAACTAATCAGATAAATGAGCACTTGAACACATTGACATGATAAGAACTACTTAAAATGACAAACACTGTGATTGGGAAAATATTATTTGACATGACCTTTAACTTTTTATAGTGGAGTACTTTTATTTGGCCCACGTACCATCGGCTAATATGGAGAGGGCAGGATGTACTGCAGCCAGCCACCAGGGGGCGATTGAGATGTTTTGGGTTCACTTTTGGGAAGCTGTCATGTTGTCCACCTTTATTGTGCCATCTGTGATACAGAAAGCAAAGTTTGCATTAGCATATTGAAAGTTTTGACAGCAAACATGGTAGAGTGTGTTTGTAGGTGTAAAGTGAAACCAGTGTGAACACACTGTGATACCACACCAAATATTAATGTGTTTCACAACCACTAACACTGTGTCAGCTAATGCTAGTTAGCCTACAAACTGTCAATCAATATAAAAAAAAATAGGAAATGTTAATCACACGTACCATTCTGATGCAATCTACTTGTCACAGATGTAAGTGCAGAACAGTCTCCTTATTTAAGTCTGGGTCTGACTGAGGTTCAAACATGAAAGGCTGAGTCTCTGATGCTTCCTCGAACATTAATGGAAGCCATCTTGATAATGCGTACTGCCCTTTCACCAGTCAACCTAGGGCTAGTCTCCCATAGCAAGACCTATCTCCATACTTTGTTTTAGTGCTGTGACAGTGCTGGAGAAAGCAGAAAGCTAAAATTAGAGCAAGCAGCAGTGGCAAATGGATTGCAAGGCCAGATCCAGAATTTCTGTGAGGGAGAAAGAGTAGATCTGCATCCAGAAACTTTTTATATAGAAAAAAAAGTTGAACTATTTCTAGTATTTTTACATACTTAGAGCAACTTTAGAACTATTTATATAAAAGCTGAATAGCAACAATGAGGCCTAAGTGAGTAACCTAGAGTCTCATGGAGGTTGGCATGCAGATCTGACTAAGTACAGTACCTAACAGTGCTGATAAGACGGCATGCAGGATTTAGGGCTTTACATACTTTAGGAAGGGTAAGTTTGTGGTAACACAACCAAAGTGTGAGCAGAGGACTGATGCAACCAATAAAGGGAGACTTGAGAGCTGTCACGCCAGTAACCTGTCTGACTTTGTGAAGTAGCTGCCCTCATAGGGATTTGTCTTATAGCTATGGCAACAAGTGTCAGATTATCAGGAGCTTATTTTTCTTTTTCCTCACTGTTTCTCTCCACATCCTTATATTTTTAAGTGCTGATCATTCTAACCTCTTAAGTCTTTCTGTGGAGAGTTTTCATCAACTCAGTTGTCGTATCTAGAGGCTGATATGAGCCTGAATGGTACTGTCCTATTCAAACATGCAGAACATAGTATGGCATATCTTAGAATGTAGAAACTGGAGAAAAAAAAAAGAATCAAATGTGAATCTCAAATCTTAACGATTTCCTTAAACTGAAGTGCGCTCTTATCAACAGCACCATTCATTCTAGGCCCTTGGAGTAAACAGGTAATTAGACATGAAGAGGGCAGATAGCATCTGTTTTGACGGCATTGAAAATCTGACAGTATCTCTCAGCGTCTCTCAGTGTCTCAGGCCGCGCACGAGCACGCTCATCAGATAAAGGAGCTTGTTGAAGGGTGAAGTTGAAGGTTAGGAGAACTATTATTTTTGCACTTGCCATTGTAATACCTGCACTTCCGCAGGCTCAAAGAGACATGGTGCATTGATTCAGAAACACAGAGGACTTTTAAAAAAAACATCCTCCTGTCTGTTTACCTCTCTGGCTCTAGGGGTGTGTCTGTAAATCTGTCTGTGCACCACCTGGATTAACTGGATTTGGAGAGTAATTGATGAAAAGCAGTTAGGAGGAGCGTACAAACTCATGGCCTTATCTCCTCTATACTGGGATCATAATTTCTGCCAGTACGTGGCTACATAAAGATTTGCTGGGATATGGCAATAAAGCTGGTTAATGCCAAGAAACACAGTGTTAAGTCTCTGCTCTCAAGAGTCTATGGTCTTTGTCTATATATTTAGGGATCAGATTGTGAGACGCAGTGTGGTCACGGAGCCATCGTCGCGCTCTTCAAGGTGGCCAATGATGCTTTGAAAAACAAGCAGATCTTCATAACAGATGAGTAGAAAAACCGAGCCCGACCACAAAGACAGCCTTTGTCAGTGCTCCAATATGCCGTGACTGTCTGACAAATTTGTTGGAGTTGATAAGGAGGTTTAAAACAGCCCTGATCTTTTCACATGGGAACACTCATAAACTTCCTCGGGTAGTGTAACTGGATCCCTCATGTTACGGTACCAGTAGAGCAGCTGCCTTTCTTCTCCCATCAGCAGATACACTGCTGCTTATCCGATGGTTGACATTGATTGCGTTACTGCAAACAAGTGTGTGTGTGTGAGGGAGAGGAACAGGGGGAAAATGGGCAGACAGAGAGAGAGAAGAGTAATTTTCCAGTGTTCTTATCTGTGGGAGAAAGATATAAAGTAGTGGGACAGTTTACTTCAGATTTGAGTGATTAGAGGACAGTATGACAAGGACATGGGCTGAGGGAGCCGCTCATTGTGCACTTCAGATAAACAACCTGCTCAAGGACAAGGGCAAAAACTAAACACATCAGGGACAACAGCCTTACAGCACAAGTGTACGTGTCCTGAGGCATGCTGCTGTGGAATAAAGCTCTGCACTGTCTGCATCTCAATAAAAAATCTGATCAGTCACATCAGTATGTCATTACAGACTGTATTATATGTAGGACACACATGTGAAAAACAGTTTTCACCTTCATATAAACAGCAGAACAAACAGAAACATTTAGACATACCATAGGATCACTGTGAGCAAAATGAGGTCAATGAGGGCATGCAAAAACTGATGTATGTATGCAGATGATCTTCAACTTTTAATGCTGTGTTCGGTGATATTCACAAGTATTGAGTAACCAGAATTATGTGATTGTGCATATTGTCTCTACATATGTGTTATCAACTATCCAATGTGCAGCTGGACTGTATGTCCATGTCCACGTAGACATGCAGCTGGCTCTTTAAACACTGTGCACAGACTGGAAGTGTTTCTTTCTATGAGACAAAATAGGAGCAGAGCCAACAGGGCAGGACTGATTATGTCAGCATGTGGATCCAAACACAGTGACATCACATGTCAACATCATCTCTGCTGTTGGGGATTGTTCCCCAGGTGTGTGGACAACCTCTAAATGGTACTATATCTCCCTCTACTGGAGCTGTATAACTCCTGCAGGATACACACTTGAAGGGTACACAAGGGTACAAAGGGTTCACACAAATGTCAAACTTACTTAGCTATGCAGATTGTCTTGGTTTCGAGACACATCCCACTTTGGAGAAGCAGACAGGAGTACTAACATATAAGGTCAGAAATGCACTGGTGAGGATGGGGGTCAGCAGCAAAACATCTTTTGACCATTTAAAAACTGTCAGCAGGACAATTCACCCCAAAATCAACAGTAAAAAATCAGGAATGTTTCAACCTCATTTTCCTAGGCGAAACTACTACTGTTTTCTGTTTTGGAAGATTTAGTGACTGAAACTATGAATGACTAGTTTCTGTACCTGTACCTGTTACCCCACAAAACCAAAATTACAGATTTTCTTACAGAATTGTTTTGGTGTGAGTTGCAGAGTGTTGGTGATATCGGCCATAGAGATGTCTGCCTTCTCTCTTATACAATGTAACTTGATGGCGCTCAGCTTGTGGTGCTCAAAAAATACATTTGAAAAACTCTACAGCAATGTCTCTTTGCAGAAGACTGATACATGTAGCTCACCTAGCAACACTGAGCTAGCTAATGCTACAGCTCAACTGAGGAGGACACCATAAATGTTTACATCTCGCACTGCCACAAGGTCGTGCCCCTCCATGAGAAGATGCTTCGTTTTGTACAAGGTACTGTTGGTGGATGTAGGGGATCATCTTGAGTAACCGGGTCATGACTTCTGGAAAGAGACATCGCTTTTGAGTTTTTCAAATATATTTTTTTGGTGCTTCAAGCACCATTAGACAAATGCCATCTAGTTCCATTATATTCAAGAGAAGACAGACATCTCTATGGGCAATATCTTCAGCACTCAGCAACTCACACCGAAACAATCTAGATTGATAAATAGCACTACAGGTAAGAGGAAAAATATGTATTTTGATTTTGATCTGTCCCTTTAATGGTTCTGTGGAGTAACAGAAACGGATTGTGAGAAAAACTATTACTACTGTTTTCAGACACTAAATCCTGTAAAACAAACAGGAGGCCATTTCACCGTCAAGGAAAATCAGATTTGTTTGTTTTTCCAGGTGCGTACAGTATAATCCTTATGTTATTTGTCACAAACTGACACAAGGAAGAGACACAAGTCAGGTTAAAGTCCCAATTAAGTGTTTTTACAAGAGATTAATTATAATGACTATTTACAAAAGATGAATGCAGGGTGTGGTGGGTGAGTGCATAAGCTGAGGGTGGAATGTATGAATGAGTGTTGCATGTTTGTGTGTTTACAGTCATGGTGGAGGCCCTAACAGGTGCTACTAGTTTATCAGTGGAGGCGGAAAGGGAGGGGTCATTACTACTACTGGAAAAGACTAATGTATCTCAACAGTAGGTAGATACAGTGTTGCCTATTTTTTCTTGTTTAAGTAGAAATATTAGTTACACTGGAAAGATGGGAATTTCAAATTGAAGTCCCAAGAATTGTAAAACACTTGGTGGTTGTATTTTAATGCTGAGAGAATAAAAACCAATATGTTCCCCAACATCTAAAAGACTGACTGTGACAGGCCATACAGAGAATCAAAGTTAATACTGAATAAGTTAAGAGACAAAACACACAAAAACAAAGCACTCATCACTTGCATGTTTATTTCAGCTCCAGTGTTACATACTGTAGCAGCATTATCACAATCATTTCATATTTGCATGGTCATACTTCCAAGAACTCCAGCTCTGGAGATGGCACTCTATCATCCCAACTCCCCATTTCAATCATTTGTGCGTAATTAGCATTAAACTATTTACATTATAGAAAACCCCACATGGAATATATCAGCTTTGCTGTCGCCTTTAAAATGTACGTATCTATTAGAAACACGACATTGACACATTAGAAGTACTTAGACACAGGTGCTGAGACAGTTTAGGAAACATGATTCACTGATATGAATCGACACGTCAAAGGAATGATGGGGTGCTGTAGGGCAAGCAGTGCTGAATGCAAGTACAATGCAATTAATCAAAAACTAATCTGACTTCATTTTACGTTCGTTTATGATAAGTAGATTTTTGTCAGTGGATCCAACTGAAAAAGAAAAATTACATAATGTGGGCAACACTCACCTAATTAGAATGAAACATTATGAACTGCTTAATTAAGACACTTTTTCATATTCATATGAAATCTTTCTCATACTTTCAACTGAATTCAAGTAGTTAGTCTAAGCACAGATCAGTCAATAAAAAACAGATCATCATGTAATTTTCCAAACACATTGAAATCTTTTCATAACAATTATATTAACATAAAATTTTCATTTTTCACTGTATTTTCTTAAGTACTTCAGTAGTCTATGAAACTTTTTGGAGCGTAAAATGAAAATGCGGAGGCAGAAAATACTTTTCTGACACACATACAAATAATAAGCCTCTAGAAAAGATATAGTTTAAGCAGTGGGGCAATTAAACACCACTATGGGGCAAAAACATGGCATGACAAGTCACAGCAGGCGGGCAAATAGCATCATAACTGCAAGTTAAATGTAAGATGCATAGAATACAATGCATGTCTTTGGTATATTAAAAAATCATCCAAGTATAATGAGTCTGTTGCTAAAGGGTTTGTGAGACCACTGGAATCTGATGAACTCACTGAACTTTACCAAAGGGGGAAAAAAAACCTTCATAATTAAAAATAAATAAATCTGGCTGCTCGCTGGATTACATCAATATCTGCAGGAATGTCTCGACTACTGAATGGAAAATAGTCAAGAGGCTGGTTCGAGCAGCGAGCACACAGGAAATGGGAAACTACAACAGGATGAGTGGAAATAAATGACAGTGCATTGCCTGCTTACCAGCTGATTTGTATCAGGATTTCACTGGTCTAGTAATAACAGAATGCCCCCAGTTTCAGAGTAATGTAAAAGTTGGGATGTTACATTTTGGGATCACGGAAAGTCAGTCAAACTTAATGCTCTGAAAATATTTTACATACAATATACAACCTTTAGAGTCAAGGTCAATATGACGCAAACAAAACAACTCAAAAGCTAAACATCACACATGTACAAATGCATGTGAAAGCGAGGTGAGACGTAGCCACCTCCCACGTAACAGCCTCGTTTGATCCACCTTTGGATCTGCATAATGACATTTCTCAGAAATAGTCACCCTCAAAATATATATTCATGCCTTTGAATACAAAAGCTGCCCTCTTTCTGCAACAGGTATGATTCTTTAAGTGAGACTATTATTGTGCGTGATGCAGGAGCAGTGTTTGCTTTAACAAGGCAAATAACTAGAACACAACTTGGTACTGACAGAGAGAAATAGTCTCAGGGAGGAAATAGTATTTTGCACTAAAGTAACAAAAAAAAAAAAAAAAAAAGTGAGACAAAAATAGGTTTGCTGCAGACTGACATTTGACCATTAGATGCAGAGATAATAATTAAAAAACAGCATTCAGTTACACTCGTTAGATTTGACCAGTTATGACATAAAGAGTGCTGTAAGATTGGATCTCATAACAGAATAGTATGTTTCCTTGCTAGAGCTTGAACCCAGGAAAATAGTTTCATATTTATGAGGCACTTGGAAAGCGTCACTGTTCCGTTCACTGTGGAGTGAAAATGAGGAATGTGTTGTAATGTTGTTGTTTTTTTTAATAAATACACAATGAAATAAAACAAACAGCATTGTGTTTCTTCCACATCCGTAAAATACAAGCCTCTGAAAGCTAACCAAATAAATAAAAAAGTTCCAATATCGAGAACTATAAACATCATTGAGGACATCTTAATTATACGGCCTCCACATGTAGAAAAGACAGTCTGCAACGTGGCGGAGAGGAGGAGGAGGAAGATGACGTCATTGTGTATCTGTCCTTCAAAGGATAGTTATCTCTGCTGCATATCCTGGTTGTGTAACATCATCTTGACTTGAGAATGCACACAGATTACGGTAAGTGAACAACAATGGGCAGTCCTCCTCTGCCACTCCTTGACCATGACAACTTCCCTGTGAGACAATAAGTGCTGTTATTTCCTCAGACAGCACACAGTGAGCTCGCACAGCTTCAGGCTGGAGTCTTCTTTCATCGGTTCCAGTCTAGGTGTGGTTTGCTCCGACACATTTCCATTACATTGGTCCAGGTCTTGCCGCCTGTTTCGGTTGCTGCTTCGTCAGGAAGTACTTGAAGAACTCGTACACTGACCAGGCAATGGCAGTGGAGGGCATCTGGTATATAACCCGAGCTTGGGCCCCTTTGAAGAAGGCCGCCAGACCACCGAGCCGGTACACTGTCCTGAAGGCATTAGCCATTCCCGATAAGTGGCCGCTGATGTTCATGGAGTTTAGTGCTACGTTCTCCTGTGTGTTGAGAAGAGTTTTACAAACGTCAAGTGGAGTGGTTATTGCTGCGGAAACGGCGCCTGCTGCTGCTCCTGACACTATGTGGGTGCCAGGGTGGTAATGTCTTTGGGGGTTTAACTGTTCCTGCATCAGCTCGTAAGTGATGAAGTGAACAGCCTGGAATGGGATGTTCATGGTCAGCTGAGTGCTGTAGCTGCGGTAGAAGGCTCTCACACCCTCAGTGCGCCTTACTGTTTGGAGACAGTCCCAAAGTCCTCGATATGGCGAGTTGTACATTTGCATCCTCTGCTTAATCACTGAGCCATGGAAAGACACAAGTAACCATGTTAGCATGTTCATCACATACATTTATATTCATTCTACACTTTGCACTCGAGACAAAAATATCTCAAATAAAATGGCAAGAACAGACATTTACATGACAATTACGTGACTGTTTCAACCAAACGATAATTCAAAATTACAAGTATTTCTTTGTTTTAAATAGGTTTTAAATGTGTTAAGGGTCCAGAGTGTAGGGTTTAGGGAGATATATTGTCAGAATTGGAATATATTATAATAAGAGTGTTTTTACTTAGTTTATAATGACCTGAAAATAAGAATTGTTGTGTTTTCGTTACCTTACAGTGAGCCGTTTATATCAACGTTTAGGGCAGGTGCTTGTCTACGGAGACCGCCATGTTGCACCACAGTGTTTCCCCTACCATTATATTAGGGGGGCGCCCCTCTGCTCTCTGTATCACACACGGCGGAGTTCTTCCCCGATGTGCACACACACGCACACATACACGCACGCACGCACGCACGCACACTCCCACCAGCGGACAGAGAGCACACGTCGGAAAATATATTGCGTCAACCACCTGAAAAGCAGACAAAAATATCTGCGTTTTTTTAAACGCTCCCAGGGTGGTGGAGATGGTGAAGAAGAAATGTTCTGATGTTTAGTTCAATGTACAGTTCAAATAATTGTTCAGTTGTTATATTGACTGCTGTCACTAAAAGAAACACATGAACACTAAGATTCCTTTAAGTGTTTGTGTCGATGTCCCCCCCCAAAAAAAAGCTGTAAACCTAGGGGAAACACTGCACCATGTTTTTTTTTGTTTTTTTGTTTTTTTTTAAGTAGCCAAGAACGAACAAACCAAACATTTGCTCTGGGTAGGGCCATTTGTGTTTTCATGTCGGCCATAATAGTTAGCGACCCCTCCTTGACGAGGGCATCGGAAAACTGCATTCAAAACTTAACGTGAAACTACTTTATTCAGTGTTTTTACCTGTTTAAATTACCGGGTGTGATTGTTTTAGAGAGGAAGAGACCTCTGTGGATAGACTGACATTTGGTAAAAACTTCCTGAACAATGAACACTGAAGGAATTCTAACTGGAAGAAGTTTCAGCTGATTGCAATCTGCAATCCTCACCACTAGATGCCACTAAATCCCCCTAAATCTTACACACTTCTCTGGGGCTGCAATATTAATGGAATATTAATCTTGATTTTGGCTTCCCACAAATAAACAAACATAATCGACTATGTTATTGATGTTTAAAAGCCATGCTCCGCTAATCCCTCGGGGATCAATAAAGTATTTCTGATTCTGATTCTGATAGAAAACTCTGCTGCATTTCAAATCAAGCGCCTCCTAATATAACAGTTACCTCCATTTTTGAAGAGCTGTCATGCCGCTTCGTATACACTCTGCAGCGGGAGCTAATCCGTAATCAACTACCATCATCTGTTGTTTGGACTTGGGAGTGAACAACTCGTATGCAAAGAATGCATGAGACGTGTCTGCGCCACAAAGCAACACAACTACCGTGTTAAACCACCTGAAAAAACTCCACAATCTGCAGTGCGATGAGTGCACAAAGGCCAAGAACAGTAACGTCCCCGACTTTACTGTACCGTTACCGCCAATTTCCGTACTTGTCCAGCATCAGCTCAGACATTCATAACAGCAGCAATGCAGTGCATCACGGTGGCCGCTGTAAAATAACATATATACAGAGGATACGTAGGCTATTTCATGGAAGCTGCACTAAATTCAGAACCTTATTTTAAATCTTATTTTGATGCAGGAATGTAACATGATATGAAAGTGAGAACAGTGCTATGTTGAGTTAATTTGGGGTTGAAGACTTTAGTACAATTTTATGTATATTACTTTGCTTCTAGGAGATGCACTGTGAATAAGGACAAGAATTATTTTGAGTGCAAATATTTGTACACTTGTGGGGCTGTAGCACAACATGGGAGTGAATATAGTGCTCTGTATATTTCAATGTGAAAATGCAATAAATTATTTTGTCCATAAAATCTATAAATGATCGTGATAAATAACTGTGATCTCAGGACATACGTATGCATGTTGATCAAAATAATCGTGAGGCTCATTGATTGCTTTTGGATGCATACATAATACTTGCTAGTATATATACAGAATATTGTAAACTTTATCCTTTGAAGGACACAAACAACATTTTTTTTCTTACCTTCAGCTGGGTTCATGACTGCATCGTGGAGAACGGTGGCCACACTACCTGCAATACCTGTTAAAACATTAAGAGATTGTGTCAAGTTTAAGTCAATGACTGATTTCAAGAATTTTAACATTAAATTCATTTGTTACAGATATGGGTCTTATTTTAGTAAAGGTCAGGGTGAATTAGCAGTTTTTTCATGCCGTTTAAATGCTAAAAAACACAACACATCTCAGATAGCAAGTTTGGATTTGTCCTGTTTGGAATATAGCCCCATCCTTGCCACTGTAAACAGGATATGGCATTAAAATGATTTATCCTAACTACACTGCTCCAGGCCTTGTTGGTTAGCCCAGTGTGAAAGCTGTTAGTGTGACGATCAAGTGATTTGTGTTGAGACGTGGGAACATGTACCATTGGCTAAATGGCTGTTGCCTCCACTCTGAATGACGTCACTGAGTGAGCGTTTGACCCGTTCGTAGCAGGCGAAGTAGAGCGCATGTGCAGGTCCCGCTCCCATCATTGTGATGTTGAGGCCCCTCAGCGGCCTGAAGACCCCCTCTGTCTGGATGATCCTCTTCAGAGCCTGGTAGACACTCCTGTACTGTGCATTTGGGTCTGGCTGCAGGCTCTGCATCCTTGTCTGAAAAAATAAAGACAGATAAACCATTGTTTGTAATTTGCTACTAACTAACGCCAAATGTATGTGACTCAGAGTGGCTTCAAAGTGGGCACCGGTTATTTGCCAAATCATGATTTCTACTTGCATTGTTCCTTGTAATGCTGTCACATTGTTGTGACAGTAAGTGTACTTGGCAGCAGCAAGGTCCTGACTGACTGATGTGTGTCTCTCCCAAGGCTGGCGTGGGTGGCTGTGGCAGCTCTTTGTTTTACATAACCACGCCAAGTTATCTGGACGCCACAAAGCATGTTTTTATTTGTGAAGAGATCTAGGGCTGGCTCAGGAGATAGGCCAAGTCTATCTTCCTCAGCGTGTTTCCTTCCTTCGGCTTAACAATAAAATATCAATTACATTTCCGTCTGATACAGATTTAGGAACTTGGGGCACACAGTTTGCGTTTTAAGTTTGCGTGACTGGCGTGGTGCATTACAAATCACATTGTTCAGAGGCAAACATGTGATTTTTTTATATTCAAGCCAAAGAACACATGAAACTAGTTTTCTCTCTAGATAATCTGAAGGGTAAATTATGCTGGCTACAAAGCAACCTGCAGACAGTTCAAACCCTATATCAGGACTGTGCTCTTTTTTAATAATAACTCTCTTAATGCCTGATGATAAAAGACATCTCATGCACTTATCAGCCAAAATAGGTAAGTCTTCAGTAACCACAAGCTCAGTACTCAAAGTTTAAATAAGATACAGTGAAGGTTAAATATATAAAATCCCCTCCTTGTGTAACTGGCATGTTGCTTCTTGCATTGACAATGAATACCAGTGGACAATTAAGAAATTCATTTTTCAACCGTGAAAAAATTGGCACATGTATCATTATCTTACTTTTAACAGTACTAGCCTCAGATGGGATATGTTAACAATGACTGAAGTGTGTCAAATGCAACAGGCATCTGTGTGTGTCCAATAAAAAAATATTTTTGTAAAACAATTTATGAAAATGACTGTATCATTAAAAAGTTTAATGACTCAAAATGCTTAGCTAACAGCATTCAGTGAGACAGTGTAATTTTAGATGTGAAACAAAGCTGTGGTCTGATGAAACTTTAAGGATCTGTTTACACATGAGATGAAATGTAGTGAAAAACTATTTGTCCAGCAGTTTCAGGTCTGTTTTTTAGAAAAAGCGTGCAGATCATATCATCATTAGGTTCTCAGTGGGACCCACTGCATTTATTTTTAATTTATTTACAAATTCTAAGCATTTTTCTACAGTGTTCACAAAGCAGCTTGAACCTGAGCTTACTTTCTTTGGAGCATTTAAGAAAAATAATAAAATAAAATACTACGCCAATTAAGAATATGAAAAGAAAAAATATCATCTTTATCATGCATCACATTCCCCTTTCTAATTGCTGTATCTCTCAAAGGATTTGTATATTTTTTTAACTGTCTGATATTTTTACCCTGGTTTAATTACTTCCTTTAGTCCTCTCCACAAAAATCACCCCACAAATAATAATACGCGTGCTTTTAAGATTGGTCCGAGCACAACATTGTTTCCAATTAAATTTCTCTCTTAAGTTATGACCCTCCCTCTCTGTCCAAGAACATTTTTGTACACTGCCAGGAAGTAGATTATTTCTTTCTAGCACTAAATCAAACATAAGTGTTGTCTGCATAAAGATGGTATTAACATCACTGTCACACTGTGCTAACAAAACCATTTAAACGTACTAAAAAAGGAAACACTCCCATCTTCTACATTACACTGTGTCACATCTGTCCTGTCTCTGTGGCAGTTTACTAATCAACACTGCAGATGAGCTGCTGCATTCACACACCCTTTACTGTGTGAGGCCGATTCCAAATGTGCAAAACACCGATAAGATCCCCCTCCTTGCATTAGGACAGGCTACTCCCGTAGTCTTGGCTGAGTCTCGTTCTTTACTGGGAGGTTGAAAGATAGAGGCTGACAGGGTCAGTAGATTGTTACCACTACCTTCTGAACCAAGTCTTATTAAAAACATTCTGTTAAACTCATCTCAGGTTTGACGAGAGACACTAATTCATTACTTCATAAAACACATACTGGAAATGAATGCATTGGAGTCTGTTTTTGATGTTTTAAGATGCACTGTTTTACTCTACATCGCAACTGTCAAAGTAACAAAAATAATATAGGAACCATGCTTATCTATTTCTTTAGAAATTTCAGAACAGGTTCTTTGTCAACTTCAAACACACACTGATCAAACTGAATGAGCACCTACAGCTGTAGGGTGCTTGTGTAAACCTGGAAACCTCAAGAGGAAATGGCAGCAGTGGTTTGTGTAATAAAGGCAAATGGGTTCATTTGGAAAGACTATGACACAGAAAAAAAAGAGGACATAATGTCTTTTTTTTTCTTGCAGTATGTTAATACAGTTGTCTGTGCCACATCAAGATTATTGTTTGGGCAGCACGCCAAATTATCAAAACAACACTACATTGTTAGGAAACAATGGCTGAGCAGAAGAGGAGGATTGCAGGGGGCAAAGTTCACATTCAAAACCAACACTTAGCGATTTGCTTTGCAGACACAAGCCAATTTTTAACAAGCTTAAAACTAGCCAATAATGTCATTCAGTTACTGAACATAAACTTCAACATCAGGCTTCAACTTCTTTTTTAGTGATACCTCTCTTAATGCCTGATGATAAAAGACATCTCATGCACTTATCAGCCAAAATAGGTAAGTCTTCAGTAACCACAAGCCCAGTACTCAAAGTTTAAGTAAGATACAGTGAAGGTTAAATATAAAAAATTCCCTCCTTGCGTAACTGGCATGTTGCTTCTTGCATTGACACTGAATACCAGTGGACAATTAACAAATTAATCTTTCAACTGTGAAAAAATTGGTGCATGTATCATTATCTTACTTTTAACAGTACTAGCCTCAGATGGGATATGTTAACAATGACTGAAGTGTGTCAAATGCAACAGGCATTTGTGTGTGTCCAATAAAAAAATCTTTCTGTAAAACAATTTATGAAAATGACTGTATCATTAAAAAGTTTAATGACTCAAAATGCTTAGCTAACAGCATTCAGTGAGACAGTGTAATTTTAGATGTGAAACAAAGCTGTGGTCTGATGAAACTTTAAGGATCTGTTTACACATGAGATGAAATGTAGTGAAAAACTATTTGTCCAGCAGTTTCAGGTCTATTTTTAGAAAAAGCGTGTAGATTATATCATCATTAGGTTCTCAGTGGGACCCACTGCATTTATTTTTAATTTATTTACAAATTCTAAGCATTTTTCTACAGTGTTCACGAAGCAGCTTGAACCTGAGCTTACTTTCTTTGGAGCATTTAAAAAAAAATAATAAAATAAAATACTGTTAAGAATATGAAAAGAAAAAATATCACCTTTATCATGCATCACATTCCCCTTTCTAATTGCTGTATCTCTCAAAAGATTTGTATTTTTTTTTAACTGTCTGATATTTTTACCTTGGTTTAATTACTTTCTTTAGTCCTCTCCACAAAAATCACCCCACAAATAATAATAATACGCGTGCTTTTAAGATTGGTACGAGCACAACATTGTTTCCAATTAAATTTCTCTCTTAAGTTACGACCCTCCCTCTCTATCCATCCACAAGCCAATTTTTAACAAGCTCAAAACTAGCCAATAATGTCATTCAGTTACTGAACATAAACTTCAACATCAGGTTTCAACTTCAAGATGGCACGTAACGAACAAATTTGGGTTTTGATTTGCTACACCAGTCACACATAGACTTAAATTTAGGTGGGTTTTCTCTGTTCGTGAACTTTGTTTGAATGTATGAATGACGTCACACAAGTTTTAAAGTTTACATGATTATAGAGGAAAGAGCTCCTCACTAATAAATCCAAATCTGAATCACATTTTATTTATACCAGGCATTAGGTCTGCAACTCACAATTGCTTTAATCTTTCATTGTCCTGCAGACTATTTTTTGAGTCATCGTTTAAGCTTATTTGTGAAAATATGCTCATCCAAATTTCCAAGAGCCTGAGGAGATGTCTTCAAATGTCTTGTTTTGTCTGACCAGCTGTCCAAAGCCAAAATATGTTCAGTTTTCAACGGTTAAAAAATGGAGAAAAGCAGCAAATCCTCAAGTGTGAACATATAACTCAAAAACAATTGCCATTTTTGATTAATAAAAATGACTCGATGATTAAAATAGCTGCAGATTAAGTTTCTTTTGACCGACTAATTGATGTATCGACTAAGTTTTCAGCTCTGCTATGTACTGCAGTGGTTGCCCTCTATCAAGAACAGCAAAATCCTCATTAGTCATACTGTACATTTTCTAAATTTGCTTGTTTGTTTGTGCATGACTCAGTTACATACCTTTTTACTATTTCTACCCCCACTGGTTTATACAAAATGTCATAATTTAATCTTTAAAATATAGAATCTGGTTAGATATTGAGCTAAATGCTGTACTTCCTGGGAGCACTGTCAATGACACCAATCCAATCTAATAAATGCAACAAATGTCTTGATCATGTCAGTGACCAGACTGAGACCATTTTAATATAGTGTTAATTTAATTTTGTAATCTTGGACATTTCAATAGGGATACAGATGACTTTCGTTTATTGGTAAATGCATCTATGGGCGGCCACAAAGGTAAACTTTATAACTACACTACAGAGTTTAGAAACAAGGTGAAAACCTATTGTTTGTTCTTTAAGATTGGAGGTACATTTAAAGGCAGTTTGACTTATTTTACAGCCAAGCCAGGTACTTGACCTTCACTTACCTTAATAGTCTGGGTAACTCATGTCGTTTCACTGTATGAAAAACACTGACTGAGACAAAAGCTTGAGATAGCATGTGTTTACACTCAGCCAAACGAGCTCATTATCAAAATGACAAGAACTTGTGCTAACCTTGCTAAAGAGTAACTTGGGTAAATTAAGGTGACACTGTTCGCCCACTGAGCTCGCTGTGTTAGCAAAGTTCTCAGTTAGAGGCTAAAAAAGTAAAACTGTTGCTAAGTGCTCGGTTTAGCTAACGTAGTGTTTTTATTTCGGTTTAATTTGTGCTAGCTTACTTAACTAGTTAGTTGAGTTGGAGCAAACAGGCTGTCGTGCTTAAATTAGCTAACACTGGGGCTAACTAAGGATGGGCAGCAACATTTTAGAGCTAACGTTTGTTAGCACGCGATAGGAGCCTGTCTGTGCAGTTAGCAGCGCTGTGTAGCTCGTTAGTTAATGAGCCGTGCTGGTTAACAAGTGTGATTGTGCTGCTAGGCTGCCTGTGTGTACGTTACCTTGACAGAGTCCACGGGGTACATCACCGTGTGCTCCAGTATGCCAGCCACGGCTCCTGCTGTCATGTGGGTCGCCACTGAGACATGAGGTGGCAAGCTCTCATAGTCACCGTCCACCCCGAAAGGCTCATCGTCTTTGCTTTTGACCTGCGACATGTCCAGTGCTGCCACCGCAGAGTCCGAGCTCAACTCCATGCGTGGACGGCTCTCCCCGACGGTCTTCTGAGCAAGATAACACTCAGAGAGGTGTCGGCGGCATGGATAACCACAACATCATCACTACTTACTGGAGTTCCAGCGCCCGTGTGACGTTAACACCCGGGGGCGTGGCTCAGAAACGTATGGACCAATCATTTTCCGGATACTCAACAATTGGGCGGGCTCTTGGTTTGGCGCGGCCAATGAAAAGTTTCCGTGGTAGATTCCTCTGACACTTCACTATGCTCCTGCGCATCCCTGCTTGTCTCTGTTTTTGAATGGGTTTGACAAAACTGTATAATCGCACTGTCCGACGTGAACAGATAAAAAAGGTTTGGTCTCCTTATCAGGCAGCATCTGTTCTTTAATACTGTGGAGAAATCATACAACTCTCCTTTTTCATAAGGACATATGTCCAACTTCTCTTCGCGCCGAGCAAGTGGTGGAAAAATATTCAGATCCACATGCTATGTAAGCAGAAGTACTAATGACTATGTACAGTATAAAAAATACGACTTTAAAAGGAAGTGCTTCAGTGCTTGTTTCAAAATACCTTATGGGGTAAGTGTTAAAACACTCTTTATGCAGAAAGGCCCTCCAGAGATTCAAATTAATAATAAAATTGATTAGTATTGCTAATTCATGAACATTTAAGGCTCTCTTTAATGTTGTAGTTTATTTAATTGTTTAATCAAGAACACTGCATCATATTCTGTTAACTGATCATATGTATTGTACATAAAACTTTAAACGAAAGGATAAAGTGCAGTAGAAATATAAAGTGGCAAAAGTGGAATACAGAAATAAAGTACAATAGCTAAACTGTATTAATTAAGTCAATGTAATTAGTTACTTTCCTCCATGATGGGGGGGTTGTATAATGTATGTACCGCAAATATAGACAAACAGGACAGGAAACAGGAGTTCTTACTTAAAAAAAATAAAAATGTTTTATTGGTTATTTCTTCATCTGTATCTCTTTCTCTCTATCTCTTATCTTTTACTTTGAATGTAAAGTCATTTTTGTTTGGTTGCTCATAATCTTTAGGTTGTGTACAATGTAGAGCATCAAGATTGAAATCAGTGACAAAAAGTGCTACTCCATGCTACTGTGTAAGCATGGATGGATTACTGATCGGGCCTAGTGGGCACAGGCCCAGGGGCCCAAAGTGTCAGGGGGTCCTCTTGGTCTTCACCTGCAAAATGTCACTCAAATTAACATGTACCGGCCAGACAGAGGCTCAAATTGACCACAAAGAAATGCAAAAAGATATAAAATAACTACAAAAAAGGGGAAAATAATCAAAAAAGACACAGCATTACCTCAAAGAGACACAAAATGACCACAAGGAGATAAAAAAGAAGCAAAACAACCCCTGTCTGTGTGTCTTGCTCCTATGTAAGAGAGGTGTTGGGGCATTTTGCATGTCTATGCCCAGGGGCCCATTGTCTCATAATCCCTGTAAAATACTAGTAAATTGTTCCAGCGACATGTACTTTTGGTCTTTTGGATTGAAGAATTATGAATGAATTTGTGGGAGAATTCACTGGAGAACACCAGATTAAAAAGGCATAGAGGAACCACAGACTAAAATAGGCTCTGTAAAACCATAGGGTGCTACAATGAAAGATCTTTATGCCTAAATAACAAAGAAAGTTGTTTCAAGAGGTAAAAAAATAAATGAAAAAAAGTTACACAACAACCTCACACTGCTCTCTTACCTGTCCCCCTGTTAAATTTGAACATACTGATCTGCAGACATCATCCCTACCTCACATCATGTGAACAGTCATATGAAATAGCCTAGAGGGAAAACAGAAGCCTCTTAACAAAGGTTAATGCCACATCCATGCCTCAGTTTCAGCTCCTGAATAACAAATGTGACATTATCACACTTAGCTGATGCTGCCAGGTTCAGATTAATGACACATTCAAATTAAATTAGCTCAAAGAGACCAATCATTTCAACGAGTCTAAACGAATGTCTTAACATGTTTCTCATCACACCTCCTATTCTTAATAATTTATATTCTGTTTGGTTTTTTGGCCGTGTCATGCTGTCTCTTGTTGCGGGCCAGAAGTTTAAATTTCACCTTGATATCCAACTGGATGCCAGTTTGTGTCCGAATGAACATACTAAAAGATTCTGTGGCTCTCTGTCGATCCACTCTCCTTCGTACACCACAGAGAGATCTCAACCTTTGTGTTTTTCCAATTCTGTGAACACGCTGTTGGTCAGAATATTTGATTTGTAAATGATAGCTATATTCTATTACATAAAGGAACACAATATTAATTATCTTTACAGCCAATGGGTTGAACTGGATCTATTTACTATCCCGTGTCACTCTCCATTGGCTGAAACATAAGCTCCAAACACAAAGCACACTGCAGTGTCATTGCGGGTGTGTCCGCGGAGCAGTGTGACATATCAATGACTCAGCACTGTAGGAGCCTGGCATCTTAATGAGCCACTTGTTCCAGCAGTGTTCCTTTAGTGTGTATTCACATGTTCGGTAGGGGAATTACAATCAGACCTGTAAGACTGAAGACCTCCAGGACTTTATTGGACCATGTTCAGTCTAAACTATAATTCACAGGTACAACAGGAACAAGCAAGTTGTTAACCAAATGCTTTGTATCATAAGTAATGTGGACATGTTGACATTTAAAGTATCTTATCATTCAATCTGTAAGTGAAGTAATATACTCTTTTATAATGGACTAAAGTTGTTTTTGACTTGAACTGAGGCAACTAATACCACCTAGCAGAATTATTATAGTTTTGTATTTTTAAGTAGTTTTATGTTTATTTTGTTTTTTTATTTTTTATTTTAAATTCAGTTTAGTTTCAGTTAGTTTCCAGAGTGGGTTTGTTTGTTTCAGTAATGTTAGTTCATTAAAATGTATTTTCCGCACAGTTTTATTTTTAGTTTAGTTTTAGTTAACTGTAACGACCTTGCCACCTAGTTGAGGTCACACAGGATGTTCTAGTGTGTCCCACACGCAGAGTGCATCAAGTATTAACTCTGATCACTGTATGTTACATACTGTCATCAGTATACAGGTAGTTATCAGCTGAATACTGTGAGGAGCCTCAATGAAGCTGTTTACTTTTATATATTCAGCAGTTTTATTCCACAGCTGAGGATCCTCACATGTTGCAGTTTAAATTACTTCTAACTTGTTCCATTTTCGCAACCAGCAGCCTTGCCAAGTAGAGCCCGACCTATGTTTATGTTGGCCGATTTTATCGGCTGACATTGGCCGCTTAGAGATATATTGGATTCAGCAAAAACGGCAGGGGTGTCAAACTCATTTTGGTTAATGGGCCACATACTGCCCAGTTTGATCTCCATCGGCTCCAATATTTCCCCTTTTTAATGTAGAGAATTGTGAGTATATTCTGAAGATGTCCATCCTTTTACAAAACAGATAAACAGCCTGAGATGTCATGAGAAAAATAAGCACAATTTTAACAGTCTTAGTTTTCCACAATCAGACGGTCTACCTCTCACTGTCATTACATGTGCATTTATTCACACATTTCCTGACACAGATACTTTTGAACTGAAGCTGCTGGCTCACGCAGCCCTTCCACTTAAATCCTAAATCTGTAGTCGACAGGAATAAACTCTTGCCTTTTCAGTGACGCACAGGTTGGTGTTTACATTACACTTTTAGAACAATTACAGATTTTAGATTGCCTGCAGGGAAACACAGGCACCGTTTGTTTAGTCTGATCTCCCCCTCATGAAACAAACAGCCAGATGAGTATACCATAAAACCTTTATTACTGAATTGCAATGTGACAACACTTACTTCGCATTCACCTGTGCAAACATTTCACTATAGACCATTTTCATATAAATAATGGGGCATGTGCTCTCATTTGCAATCCCCTCACAGCAGTGATATGACAGCTTCTGAAAATGAAGCCCAACGTAAATATACGCAACGGTATCCAACATCAAAGTCAGACGACCCAACATAAGGATTTCAGCAGGGCGTTAAGAGAGACTGATACTCTCGACAAAAGAAAAGATGTGTTTTGGAGAGTTTCCCCAACAGTGACAAGACATGTATTGCACTAGTATAGCTATTAAAGGCTACTTGTCTTGTTGAGGCAGAACAATCTGGGAAAGACACACACACACAAAAAAAGAAACCATTTCAGCTGGGATGTACATCTCAACTGCATTACAAAGTGCTCCTTCCACTAATTATAAATCATATTGCATTTGAGGTTCCTGTAGAAATTACGAGTGCTTGTACCATTTAACAACTATAAAAACAAACAATAAGATGTGATCATAAACAGAAAAGGCATAAAGAAAGGCAAAAGTCCCAATATGTCCAACTTTGTGAAATTCAAAGTAATATTATTTTGGGTATGGGAAAATTGCTAGCAATCAAAGTACCGCTGTGTTTGTCTTTTTTTTTTTTTTTTTTTTTTGTAGAAATAAATAGAAGACATCTGGAGGCATGAACAGGCAAAATGCGGATTCTAAAAAAAGACGTCATTATTAAACAAAATAACTTAATCACAAATATTTCCATGGCTCAGGTAAGCCTGAGGACTCACATAAGATCTTCATCGTTAGTCCAACTCTCACCACCATCTCTGTTTCAACTCACAGAAAGGTTTTCAGGGTCGCACACTTCAAAAGCTCACTGAACAAGCAGATGGCCTCAGAGAGAGAGAGAGAGACAGAGAGAGAGAGAGAAAAAAAGAGATCTGCTTTGGAAAGCCAGACATGATGTCAAGACTTTACGCTCTAGAAACTTTAGAGGTTGATAGGGAGTGTGGGGGAGCCGAGGCCGTCTTCCAACCACGCTACAGATGAAGGACTGCAGCGCTGCGCTGTGAGCCGATGGATGCGGCGGAGTCGCAGTAAGTACAGCATAATAGATAACAACACAATGAAGAAACAAGCCAGGAATAAGTAGTGGTTGTTTACAAAAGAGAAGCTGTGCCGCCAGTGGGAGTGCACTCCTTTAAGACTTTCCTGCTGGATGTCCCTGGAAGAAGCAAAAAACACATACGTGTTAAAGCCACTTTAAACAAAGATATACTGCCTAAATACAAAAATTCCCTTCAGGGCACTGGTCATTATATGTTTTGACCAAAGCAAGTTTGACTTGATGGATAAGATTCTTGGAAACATGCTTTAAATGCTGAGCAGAACAGCATTAGTTTTATTGGATTATACTGATCGTACTGATCATTGTTTCAGTTGTCTCCTCATGTTCAAAATTAGTGAGGTGTTATCAAAGATAGCTCTCATGATTAACCGTTCATTCCTCCACTTACTCTAAAGAATAAATTTAAGGCGATCACTAGAGCCATCTTAAATTACTAACACACAATGACTCCGATTTGTTGGCCAACATTCAAAGCTGGCCCCTCCTACCCAGCTCAAAGGCTCCGCTCAGATGCTTGTTTATAGATCTGGCACCTGATTTATTTTTTATAGATTCTTGCCCTTACACCCTGCATGCTGTTATTGGCTAGGGTCTACACACACCACTGCCCAAATGTTGATGCCCACAAACTTCCCAAACACAGCAAAATATTTTTGCGAATTGAGAGAGATTATTTTGTATGAGTCTATACATGTTTTTTCAGAACATATACTCATTCTGCCTTCAAGGCTTGGCTTAGTTAAGTGACAAAACGTGGGAGAAAGTCTGTCTTACCTCAAAGGCAGAAACCGTGTTCTGTAGAGAATAGCCCCAAGAGTCCACTGGACTTCCTTATCATAGACCAGTAGGGCAGTCTTCAGGTTTTTATAGTTGGCTGGGAAAGAGAAGCCTGAGTGCAACACTTCATACATCCATGCTGATTTAAAACACTGGTACCTGTCGGCATAAACACAAAGCTATTGAGAACAGTCTTGTCCAAACATGTAGGCATTTTTGGGAATGTCATCAACTTGTTAGTTGAGCTTTAGAAGCAGTTTGATAAACATGTGTGACTTACTTTAGTCTGTGGAGATCAGCATGTGAAGCATACAAGCCAGAGTCAAAGCGTTCCCTCAGAGTCTTCCACTGGGTCGAACAGTAGCTCTGTAAATGGTAAAGGACAACATCAGGACAGGTTCAAGTGGTGAGACGTCAATAAATAGTACGACCCTGATTCCAAAAGAGTTGGGACGCTGTGTAAAATGTAAATAAAAACAGAATGCAATGATTTGCAAATCCTTTTGGACCTATATACAACTGAATACAATACAGACAGGATGTTTGATTTTCAAGCTGGTTAACCTGATTGTTTGATGCCTGCAACACATTCCTAAAAAGGTGGGACAGGGGCAACAAAAGACTGGGAAATTGTGGAATACTCACAAAAAAGAAACTGATAATTTGGTATCAAAGTGGTATCCTCAGCTGTTCCCAAGCGAGTACATCACAAGGTTCAGCACTTTGTGAAAACTACAAGGGCAAGTAGTCCAACGGTTTAAAAACAGCTTTTCTCAGAGCACAATTGCAAGAAATTTAGGGTTTTTACCATCTACAAACCAGAATAAACTATTCAGAGCATCTGGAGAACTCTCTGCACGTTATGGGCAAGGCGGAAAACCAATTTTGAATGCCCGTTATCTTTGACCCCTCTGATGGCACTGCATTAAAAACCAACATGACTGGATACTACCTGGGCTCAGGAACACTGGAAAACCACTGTCAGTAAACACTGTTTGTCGCTGCATTTACAAATGCAAGTTCAGACTTGCATTTGTAAATGCAAAGTGAAAGTCATATATCAACAACACTCTGAAACTTAGCTAACTTCTCTGAGCCCGAGCTCATCTGAGATGTACTGACACAAAGTGGAAAAGTGTGCTGTGGTCTGACGAGTCCACATTTCAAATTGTTTGTGGAAACCATGAACGTCGTGTCCTCCAGGCTAAAGAGGAAAAGGATCATCTAGACCGTTACAAGCTCAAAGTTGGAGAGCAAGCATCTGTAATGGTATGGAGGTGTTTTAGTACCCATGGCATCATGGGTAACTTGCACATCTGTGAAGGCACCATAAATGCTGAAAGTAACATAAAGGTTTTGGAGCAACATATGCTGCGATCCAGATGATGTCTTTCTCAGGGACGTCCCTGCTAATTCCAGCAAGACGATGAGCTACATTCTGCACGTGTTCCAACAGCGTGGCTTTGTGGTGAAAGAGTGCAGGTACAGTGCAAACCTGTCTCCAATTGAAAATGTCTGGTGTGTTATATAGCGCAAACTACTACAACGGACACCCCAGACTGTTGAGCAACTGAAGTCATACATCAAGCAAAATAGGAAATAATTTAACTTTCAAAATTTCAACAAAATTTCGTGCCCTCAGTTCCTTAATATTTATGTGTTGATAAAAGAAAAGGTGATGTAACACAAAAGCAAACATGTCCCTGTCCCAACTTTTTTGGAACTTGTTGCAGGCATCAAATTCAATTTGAGCTTATATTTACAAAAAATAATAATGTTCGCCCGTTTGAACATTAAATATCTTCTCTTTAAACTGTACTCAATTGAGTATTTATCAAAAAGGATTTGCAAATCATTGCATTCTGTTTTTATTTACGTTTTATACAGCATCCCAACTTTGTTGCCATTAGAGATGTACATTAATCTCTGTTGCTCTCAAATAATTATGGAATAATTAGTTATCAATTGAAGGTGTATCTGGCATGCTTCATGAGAGTAAATGTGATCTTTCTATGCAGCATTTACCTTGGCAGCCTGGGCATATTTGGAAGCATTATAATCCCCGCCCATACGCAGCACATCCTCCGTGCAGTAGTAGAACTCAGAGAAGCCGTAGAACTGACTGTTGCTGTAGTCGATGGCTGGCTGGTAGATGCCACTGAGGGAGGTCAGGGTCTCATTAGTGCGGTTGAGGTACGGCTGGAGAATCAGTCTACACTGGTCAAAGTCTCCTGTGCCTCGCAGATACAGCTTCTGTGCAGATGAACCAATTTCGTCCTGCAGGTCTGTAGGCAGACAAGGGTCCAGGAGCGGAGAGTCTGCTGTCTCACCATTGTGCTGACCTAAGAGCCTGGAGAATCAGTAATATGTTAAATACACACAATACTGCGCACTGACTGGTACATGAAACATTGAAATGTGATCTAGCTGTGGTTCTCACTTGTTTCGAGTGGCAGTATTTCTGATGATGCTCTCCTCGTATCTTTGGCGTGCTGCATTTCCTCCAAAACCCAGGAAGGTGGAAACGTAAACACGATAAACGTGCTCTGTGCGATGTGCGTCACATCCCAAGTTGAACTCGGCGAGTAAGTTCTTGGCGACTTCCTCCTGAGGAACAAATAAAAATCAGCCTGGGAATGATGACACCTTTATAATATACCAATGCATATTCTTATCTGTTTAACATTTATAGATGACAGTGGTGCTCGCATGCAACACATTAATTAATACAGGAGGTCGCCTATGTTTGAGGCCACATGTCTAGTTTAATGTATCTCAAAAGATCAAAGACACCAGAGGCTGAAATTATCTGACACGACAGGGAAAATTCATTTGTGCATCATGCAGTGTAAAGCAAAATATGAGAACAATTAGGAAAAGCAGTGTATGCCAAACATGTTAATGTGCATAAATCACAACAGTAACAAAAATGTTGACGCTGACAATTTCTGTTGCATTTGATGATCTCTATGTGAATGATTTGATGTTCTCAGTCCAAAAATCCTGCTATTGAGTCATGCAGCAGGCTTACAGTACGCCTTCAATAGTGATGAATGGAGAGCAGATCATCTCCACGGGACAAAAATGGTGCATACAGGGTTTTAACCAGGGAATGACAGAGTACGGAAGGAGGGAGAAGAACAAAGGGTGAGTGACAAAAACCAAAGACAGCACAAAAACAGAATTGGTCGTGGATAATAACCTGCTGTGGAGAAGCAAAGCTTACAGTTTTGGGCACTTCGTATGCGATCTGTGTGGAGACCCCACCCATGTCCAGGACCCCAGCAGTTCTTTTCCTCACCAGCGCCTCCTGCTGATCACTGCCTGGGACATTTACCTCCACTACAGCTTCGCCATCTTGAAAGAATGACAGGAGAGGTGACAGAGTTACACAAGGAGAGTGTATCATGTGATTAGAGTTTTACTACGTATTAGTGTGGTAGACAAAACTACAAAGTGCTTTTTAAAATGGCACATTGTTAAAACACTACTTGCTTGGCTACTTACCATTGTGCACATGGTTAAACCTTCCGAGGACAAAGTTTATCCCAATCCATGCATAGACACCTAAAACCAATGAAAACAAACAGTTAGGTTAGCATCTTCAATCTTGCGTTACTTTTAAGTTAGGGTCTACAATACAGTGGAAAATCTTTCAAAAAATGCAAATTTGTTCCCTTTGTTAATTTGTTATTGTGACAAGTGTCAGGAAATCTGTAAACATCAATGAAGTGTTGAATCAAACTATGGCATTATGTTAAATATGTTCTAACAAAATCAAAATGTTTCATAATGAATCTATGTGAAGCTGCAACCACAATACATTTCAGCTGAGCTTGCTTCCTTTCTGTTCTTATCATTCCCCTTACTGACCTTCCTGTTTTCCAGAGATCACTTCCACATGGGAATCAGAGAAGAGGAAATTAAAGTGGACTGGGATGTCTGTTCGCAGATCCTCAAGAAGTGCTTCTTGTTGACTGAAATAAAACCAGAGAAACGTCATCAGAAAATTCACATCATATAAAATATCAACACTTTTACCATTTCAGTGTAATGTCGTATTTTTTAAACCCCCGGTATGAACATTTCTTGCAGCTGTAATTACATGTGGAGCTTCTGGGGGTTGTGCATGTTTGAATTACAAGATGAGGCTCATGAAACCCGACTGTACCTTTCAGGAAGGATTCGCATTCCAGCTGTGCACAGGATGTACAAGGGTGTTTCTTGGTGCTTATTTTTGGGGATGTGTTGGGCTGCAAAGCTCAACAGTGGATAGATATAATCGCTGGCTTTTTCAGGGGTTTTAGCCAATTCGGAGATACCTAGAAGGAAGAAAACGTTTAGACAAAAAGATATTTTATAGTGGGTAAAAAACTAGTCTTACTCTATATTTAGTTCTTATTTAAACAGTGCTAATTGTTGTGTATCTAATGCTCATACTCTCCTTTAATGGCTGTTTTTAAGCAGCCAAACTCTGCGGATCTTACCTGGTTTAATCTTCATGACGACCGGCTTACGGTGTTGATCTCTCATTTGACGAATGTCCAGCAGTTCATGGGGATTACCATTGTGCCGGGGCCAGCAGTAAACAAACACCCTGGAGCCGCTGCTGCCACAGTCCACCACCAGGCCATAGTTCAGGTTGGGGTTGCTTGTATCTGTTGCGTCCACATCAGTCACCCTTGCCAAGTGTCTTTTGGACAACAAAGAATTGTTAAGACAATGCTGTCTGTGTTCATCATGATTATGTTGACACTGAGCGGCTGTGCAGCAGTTTACCTGTGGAAGTGATTTTCCTCTCTAGTCCAGCTGGCGTGCCCCTTTCCAGTGACAAGCAGCAGGTAAAGCAGTCCTATGAGGCAGAGCACCAGGCCAATGAAGAGCAGCTGTCTGAGGGAAGGTACAAGGAGCCGAGGAAGAACCTGGGATGACAGGCTGAAATGCCATGGGGCTGGGAAAAGGCACGAAAAGCTGATCCTGTCAAGGGATGTAAGAAAGGAGAGCCTGAGCAAAAAATAAGCCATAAAATGTGACAGATATGAAACTTTCAATATCTGATCTATAGTCCCAAAGATGACGGCAGACCAACCTTCCCATGGTGCAGATTGTCCTCTACTTGTTGGTGTGCTTGATTTGTGAATCAAGAATCAGTCAGCTGAAGATGGGAGCTTTGGCTTGTTCCACGGCTCCATCCCGTTTTCTTCATGTGCCATCATGACCTTTAGGGGAAATGTCCGAAATTTAAACATTTACAAGGCAACTTCTCAGGTCTCGTGCGAGAAAGGCCTAGCGTTGGTCGAAGTGCTCAGACTAGTTACGGTATTTTCTCGCCTCGACGAAAATGCCGTAATGGACAATGTAACGCATTTAAACTGTAAACAGAAATGAACCATATTGAAAGGACGCTACTTTAGTTCCAAAATAAACGTCGTAAGGTTAGCTAACGTTGACGGTTGGCACCGTGTAGAGTAAGTATGGTGCATGTGTGGCTGTAGGAGCGAGCTAAAACACCAGCATTTCACATACTGTTAGTAATTATCAGTGTCAACACAGTTTACTTATATGTTCGCGGCCTTTAAAATATTTCATACTTACTAATAAAAATGTGAAAGTCCCCTCTTCTCTGGTAAAACAGACATGTCTGCGCAGCCAGATGCTAACCGCTGGCTAGTGTTTGGCGAGTATGTGGCAGGTCTCCGGTGAGTGACGTGTTCCCGACCACGGTGCGCTTGATTTTGTCTCCGTGTTGCCCGAACAGGCAGCAAAATAAAACTCACCGCACGACGTTCCTCTTCTTCTTCTTTCAGTTAATAGCCGGGCGCAGCCGAAATGAAGAGGCAGTATCGCCACCTATCGGCTGGAATTTACACTGACTCCACCTTTTGTTAAACTGATGTTCAATAGATCTATCTGCAGATTTCTAATTTCTACTATGGTTTTTACCATTACAATAACTATGTTTAAATATGTATATATATTGAGAGATATATTTACGTATTATATATTGCTTAATTTTTGTAATATAAGGTAATATTTGCTTTTGTTACATTATAGAAATTAAGGGTATGGGCTTAATTAAGGGTTGCAAATTATAAGCACTTTCCTTATTGGTTATTAGTAAAATTACCAATGAATTCATTGATTAATCATGATTTTGAAAAACCATAAAAACTTAACTTATACCAGACAATGCCAAATGTTTTTTTTCCCTTAGTCAAAGCTCCCAGCAACATACTGCATATACTTTGACAGCGTTGCATAGCCTATCGATTGATCGATTAGATAAATGTCACATGTTCAGTTAAATTATGAACAACTTATTAATTGATTGTGAATTAATCGTTATCATCTCTGGAGGGACAAATGCACCTGTCCTAAATACTGAGGGCTCCCGTGGTATAATAATGCAGCTGTAAAGTGTTTTATGGTTTATAGTGAAATAATGTACAAACCATTTGTTGTCTTTTTTCTATTACACTTTTTTGTACATTCGTTTCTTACTATACAGCTGCATTATTATAACATACATTTATCATGACCCATCAAGCCACCTTTATTCATTTGTATGTCATCCCTGTATTTCCTGTTTTATTTTTGTAACCACTAACTGTGTCATCTTGTTTCAGATCCCATGTTCTGTCAAGTTCCCTTCCTTTGTGACTACTTTCCTCACCCTAATGTGTTTCACGTGTGTCTCAATGTCTCCCTTATCTTAGTTTATCTAAGTCACTATCCTCCCCTTGTTTGTTGCCAGATTATCTTCACTGTTGAGTGAGAGTTCCAGTGTTTCCCTAATGTTCCTTGTGAGTGTGTTTTTGACTGTTTCTGCCTCCGACCACCCCTTTTGCCTATCAGATTGAATCTTTTGCCTGTTTGACTGACTACCCGTGTACTGACCTGAGCCTGATCAAAGACGCTGAACTTTTATCTGAGTCTGTGAGTCTGCTTTGTGAGTCCTTCACCAGTTTGTGTTTGACAACATTTTATTATATATTACATTGTAAACATTGTACAATTTGCTCTGGCAATAGTGTACAATATTATTGTCAGTAAAAGCATATTTGAATTGGATGTTTACCTGTTAAATGCACTTTTAAACCTTAAACTTAAAATTTTCTCTTCTTCAGTGCTGCCTCCAACCCGTCCCTTCTGAATAGAGGAACAGTAACTGTCAAGGAACAAACTTTTTTATACTAAAATATAATTTAAATACATAGCACTTTGGGTACCCTCTGTTCAGTCCATATCTAATTTTAAATCAAAACACTGGAAACAGTCATTTCTAATGTGATTTTATGCTGACAGTGTACTGAAAAGGTCATAATACACAGAAAAGTGTTCCTCATAAGTCACATGTTGTCTGTTGAATTCGCCATCATCTTAAAAAAACATGACAGTCAAAAGATTTACTTGAAATACAGCACAGATGTAGCTGGTAGTTCATTCAAGGCACTTTAGAATTAACATGTCTGATGTGAGACAAGTATTAACTACATACTGCAACCTGTCAGTGCCAAATACAGTCAGTAAAATCAATCTGTGTCTGTAAGGCTTAAGTTACAAAAATAAGAAAGACTTGTAGTTATACGAGCTAGTATACGAATGTAAGTGACACTGTAAAAATCATGCATTGTATTTTATTCAAATGATTTAAAGCTTCACTCATTCACCTTCAGCAGTGCTGCTCGTGTGTTGGAAGCTGCCCATCTCTTCACTACGACCAGACAACTTGGACCGTACTGAATGTCTTGCAGTTCTTCCACTGGTGCTGACTGATTTGCCAGCAGCAACTCAAGTCTACATACTTGAGTCTCCGGCTCCGTTGCTGAATACTCAGCACTGTTATCACCCTCACATCTGTCCGTGACAGGTCGACGCGTTGTACCCGACCAAGTGGCCAGGGCGCTGGTGAGCCCATGTACAGTACATCCTGTAAAACGCAGTCCAGAGGGCAGGGCAGGGAGACCAGGGAGAGGTTTTCCAGTAAAGGAGAGCCAATCAGAAGACACTTGAGTACCCTCCTCAGGGACATCCAGAACATGATGGGCTTCATTTGGTTGTGCTCGTAGGAGAAACTTCAGAGAAAGAGGACACACAAAGAAGATGGATAACAATAAGAGTGTTATTTCAATAGGGAGTAGTTGTAGTAATAACTATTTTTTAACCTCAAGGCCTTCATCGAATCATGACTTTAAAATGACTTTCGAAATGATAAGAAATAAAAATGTATTAACAGATTAGTAGCAATATTGGTACATTACACAAAGACAGCCGAAAATAAAGCCTGACAAAAGATGAGTTGCTGGATTCATGTTCCTGTTCCTCTTAAAATAGATACAGGGCTCATCTACCTTGTTGACTCTTGTTAACTAGTAAACATCGATGTTTCTAGAGGAAACATTTTACTTCCCTATCCAAGCTCCACAGCAAATCCAGAGGTCAGGTTTGGCTGAACAACAGTGTCTGTGGGGCTTGTTCAGAAGAGTAGATGCTTGTTTCCATTTTCATTTTACTTAGTTAGATATGATAGATACGTATTATGCCCATGAGACGCCATTAATTCCCTTGCAAAGCTCATCATAGCCACGTCAAAGACATGAACATGTGCAGTCTGTATCAGGAACAAGCAGTTAGTCCACTGACTCCCAAACGAGGGTCAGTAGTTCCTATAGAGTACCTCATTAGTAGCCTTACTTGAGTGAGAGGGAGCTGAGGTAAGGCAGCTTTGGAAGATCCCTGTCTTCCCTCTGATCCTCCTCTTCTTGTTCTTCCTGTGGGGTGCTTGGGGGTTCGGCAGAGATGTGCAGGTCTCTGAGTCGGGGACAGGCATTGACGAGCTCCAGCAAAGGGGTGCGAGGGCTAGTTTTCACCCCCTCAAGGGTGAGAGAGACCAAAGAGCAGCCTGCAACATGCAAGGCAGGAAGGAGATCCACTAGAGGGCCTGGGTAGTGCACCGAGAGGCTCCGCAGCTGGCCTGACCACGCCTGGAGGCCTGCAGCTAACACAGACCCCTGGCTTCTTCCTCTAGTGTTTTCATCATCATCAACATTCACAGATACGGCGTGGATATTAGGACATGCTCGACTAAAACTGTCCAGAGAGTTGCATGACAGGCCTTTGACCTCCTTGAGACGCAGGATGAGGCGTTCATCACCTGACAACACTCTTCCTCTCCTTTTTTCCCCTGCTTGGTTCTGAGAGCAACTTGGCCCTTCATCTGTGCTCTCATCTTCCTCACTCTCACTACCATACTCCTCCCACAACATCCTCTCCTCCTCTTCATCCTTATCTTCTTCCCCTGCTTCTGCTTCTTCTCCCTTTTTCCTGCAACTGTCCGTGCCCTGTCTGTGCCTCCACTCCCTCCACACCTCTTCCAGCCTGGGAACTCCTTCTCTGTCAGTGAACTCTTGTGTCTGGCCGAGCTGTCTCTGCTGGATGAGACGGGAAGCCTGCCCAAGGCCCTCCATGGCCACTCTCGTCAGGCAGGGCAGGGAGAGGAGGAGGTAGGCTGCTGCCGCCACAGGGTCTCCCTCTTGTTCCCCAAACCCAATATCCAGAGCCAGCAGGCTGCTGAGGGGGAGAGGAGACAGGGGTGCAGAGGAAGAGGAGGAAGAGGTGTTACAAGGTGACGCAGAAGAACAGCCGGAGGATGAAGAGGAAGCTCCACCTCCAAGAAGAAGTAGTGCAGCAGGGGAAAGGAAATGACACCGTGATACGTCCAGATGGCGAAGCAAACGACAGCGGTGGGCAATCGTGCTGATGACACATCTGTCACATAGTGTACCAGCCAGGGAGAGTGAGCGCAGGGCGGGTAGACAGCAGAGGGTTTCAGACAGGACCTTTGAGGACACCTGCTGTGCTCCAGATAGATCCAGACTGCACAGACCCTGAGATTAAAAGGAGGAAATATGAAGACATTACAGGCCAAAAACAAGATATCAAAAGAAACAAAACAACTTTTACCATCCTAATCAAACTGTGTATATCAGTGGTAATACATCCAGGTGAGATGTTTATTATCAATATATTTAGTATTTTACTCAGCTGTAGTAATCTGTCAAACTGTGGAAAACACTGACAAGATTGAGTGAACAACATAAAAGTCAGACATGTTTCTCTCTTAAAATAACTGATCCAGCGTCTGTGCAGGTGACTCCATCTCACCTGGCAACGTGCAGCAATGTGGGCGCAGAGTGCTGAGGTGACCAGACCAGGACATTTATCCAGAGACAGGCCACGGAGCTGGGGGACCAGCAAAAGGTGGAGGGCTGCCCGGGACATTTGCTTTCTGGCGCACAGCAGCCCAGTCAGCTCCTCAACCAGCTCACCCGCTAATGGAGAGTAATAGATAGAAAGAGAGTCAGACGGTTGTAGGCAAACTTTTTAATTTGCTGATACAATCAATCTGTTGCAGTACATTGCTCAAGCCCACAGGCTTAAAGGATGTTAGACCTGTGAGAGAGGGACATTCAATATGCCCTCAAACACTCACGCAGTAAGTTGAAAGGCCCCATGATGTATCTGAATGAATAATGATCCAGGTAGTTGTCAGCATAGTCCTTCACCCACACCTCCTTCATGTTGTCAGCAAGACTCAGCAGACACAGCCGCGACAAAGAAAGGACAGAGCCATCTTCATCTGTCTTCCTCCAGTTCCCCCTCCACCTTCTCAGCTTCTTGCGCCCGGGCTGAGCCTTCGCCCCACGACGTTCACCCGAAGCTCGGAACAGAGGCATTGTCCAGTAGGAAGTGGACGTTGGATCTGTGTGATGGGGAGGCTTCTCCTTTGCTGCTGGAGGGCTGAGCTAACAGGATAGAAATGAGCTAAATATATTGATGATACCAAAACCTATGCTTTTATAGTTTAAGGGACAGAGGTCAAAACATTTAGGAATCACTGTGTCATTTATCTGCTCTTCACATATTTTTTTTTATCTGTTTCAAACATATCATAGACTGTGTAATCCTCCTTATACGTACTATTCATCAGTGGTGGAAAGTAACTATGTACATAAACTCAAGTACTGCATGTAAATACAATTTTGAGGTACTTGTACTTTACTTGAGTATTTCCATTTTCTGGTACTTTGTGCTCCTACTTCACTACATCTCAAAGGGAAATATTCACACCAGTACATTTGTTACTTCACAGATTTAGACTGATAATACAAATAATAATAAACAAATTAATTACACTATTGTATCAATAAGACTTTATTTATCCCCAGAAATTTACAAACTACCCAGCAGTGTATTAAGTAGCCTAGCCGAGCCGAGCTACACATTTGACCTGAAGTAACCTAGCCTTCATGTTCACTCCAACACTTCTGTACTTTTACTGAAGTAACTTTTTGAATGCCGGACTTTTACTTTACTTTTACTATACCTAAGAAGCCTAACTCTTTCTCCACTGCTACTGTATAACTAAGTTACTGAACTCAGCTGAGAAGAGAGACAGACCGAAGATAGGGAGATATATATATTTATTTATATATATATATACATTAATGTGTCCAGTGTCCAGTAAATAAGACTTCCTACTGCAGTTAGACTTACCTGCCAAATGTCTTTGAGACTTTTACGTCCAATAATCAAATAATAAAGACTCCTGTGGGTGTAAAGCAGAAATAATGTGTAAAACCTTTGCTCTACATGACTCACAGCAACACTTCCTGGCTCTAACACTGATGGTGGCGTAAAACTCCTGAGTTTTGTCTCGCAGGTACAACTTCCTCTTCGGCTGTGCGGGCTGTCACCATTTATTTAAGGGACAGCCTTGAGCTCCAACCTGAGTCTCAGTCCTAAATAAACCACACATTAGTATTCTATACATGTTGACAATGTAATTGTTGAAACAGCAGTGCAAACCAAACGGGTTTGTCTTCCTTAAAGACAAAACTCAGGCAATAATACCCCGGTTCCTGAAGTAGCTGAATTGGAGCTTGGTCAAGGCTAATAGGCATTTTAATAACGTTTCATATACACGCTTAGCGGGCTGTTTAATTATCCATAAACGCTTTTAATCCATTTTATTTTGCCATATTATTTCTATGATTCCCTAAGATTTAAACACTGCTTAAAGGTCCAGTGTGAGGGATTTAGTGGCAGTTAACATTAGCGGTGTGAGGTTGCAGACATATCAGCTGAAACTTCTCCCATGTGCTAAGTGTGTAGGAGAACTACTGTGTCTGACATGAAAACATGAAAATGCAAATGACCCTATCTAGAGCCACTGTTTGGTTTGTTCGTTCTGGGCTACTGTAGAAACAAAATGGCAGACTAGAAGAAGAGGACCAGGCCCCTGAAGAAGCGAATTTGCGAATCCTAAGATAGCGAAGGAATGGCCCATCTTTCTCTGCCTCTGATTGGCCTGTCTTGACATTGTTACCCTAACCATAACAAATCCCACTCCTCTTGCCTAAACACTAATCAATTTAACCAACAAAGGCAACAAGTACAAGTCAGTCATAGGAAGGTCATTCCTTCATGATATCCCGATCCTGGGATTCGAAAATTTGCTCCCAGGATGAGTGCCGAGCCTTGAGGCCAATTTTCATAGTGGCCAAGCAGTGTAATTACATTGGTCACATGAAGCCACTGAGTGCAGAAATACGTGCAGGGGCCTCGGCGATAGCTCACGTCCTTCACTTCCGGCGGTGCCCCCAGGGAATCTCCGTGTTGTTTACAAATACTTCGGGTAGAAAACCAGCAGAGTTTAGCTATATATGACATTTTTCATGTCACTATATCACCGTGTAGACTAATCTGATGTTTAAGTCTATAAACACAATGATTGAACAGACGTTACTATTTCTGTGTGCACGTTTTGTAATTAATAACATGGTTATCGTAGATTAGCTGGGCTAACCGTTAGCTGTTAACGTTAGTTGTTAGCGGTGTCTGTAATAACCATAGACTGTATAAAAATAAGGTAATAACTCAATAAACAGTCCGTGAATAAAATATTTTTTCCAGCGGATATCTTAGTTACAACATGATTGAGCTAGCAAAGCAGTTTTGTGTTGCTATGTGTGGTATTTATTCAGTTATGGGAAATCACGATGTCTAGAAAGCATCAGTGGCTGCAGCTGACAGGGACAGTTAGCAAAGCTAACATCAGGATGTCATCTGTTAAAAGCCTCCCGTTGTCGGATACGACATGAACCTACTCCAGTTAGCTCAATCATGTTGTAACAAAGACATCCGCTGGAAAAAAAAAAATTAAAAAATTTCACGTTGACGAGACGGCGTTTTGGGTGGAGCGATCGCTATGGACGCGGAGCTTGCTGTTTCTGTAGGTACACATTTCCTGGGGACACCTGCACTTCTCGGCCCCGCCCCTCCGTTGTGATTGGCTGAAGCGCAGCATGTTCAAACTCAAAGCCCCGCCCCCCCTCTAGTCGTCTTTCACACAGGGCTGCCGACAGATTGTACAATTTAAATTGCAGAATCTGTCTTGAGAGATTAATGCAGGTATGAACGGCTCATTCTGAGATAACAGCAACATAGGCCTAACTCTTAGTTTCAAGTGATTATACGTTAATGAAAACAAAATTATTCATATTATATTCCTTCTCTGCCAATAGAGTGCTCCAGGAATGAGTCCTAAAACCTGAAATTGAGTTTACAATTTGCACTCCTGGTTCACTTGTCGCGAAGTCAATAATTTTTTGAATGGGTTTTTGGTTAGAGATACTAACTCGCGCGTTGGCCTGCAGAAAAACATCATCCCTGATGCACTCCATATATCCCTCTAAATCCTGTGCACTGGACCTTTAAATGAAATGACACAAATATTTTCTCACTTACCCCTGTGGATATTAAGACATCTCAACAGCTTTGGTTGACTGCAAAACAAACTAAAACAAAAAACAGACTTGGTTACCAGGGGCAACATCATTTCATACATAATGAGAACATAGTGCCTTACAGTATTTTGAGGGTTACTTTCCTGTTGTCAGAGATATGGCTATGCTTGAGTCATTAGTTAGACCTCCTTGTCCACTTATACCTCTTTTTGACAGTCATGGGCTGGCTTGGTTTGGTTTGGGCCATCAGTTCAGTGAGGCAGGGATTCATATTAAACATTGTCAAACACTGTCTGATGAGTCTGAAGCAGTCAAGATTTTCTTTAACTTCTTTGCAAATATTTTGTAGTTGTTTATCCAGTCTTAGATGTGAGTCTAAGATGGTTCCTGAATACCTGACATTGTCAACTTCATTTATAACCTCACTCTTTATTCTAACCATGAATCTTTCATTTTTGTGTCATTTACGTGTAGAAAAACAGACTGAAAATGTTTTTTTACATTCAGTGTTAATAGAGCACACTCAAGCCATTGCGATACAGCATGAAAGGATTCAGTGAGTTGGTCAGCGGCCTTACTAGATGTTCTGGCAGATGTATAAATAACTGTATGTTATGTCCCACCCTTGGGCATCTATGGGTCGAACAAAACGCCACCACTGACCCAAAATAAGACACCTGTAAAACATTCAAACCCATTTGATTTATTAACAAATCCTGCAAACAAGGCAATAAAATCTGTTTAAAATCAATACACCCTGCCAGAAGCTTTTCTGTTGAACTTCTGTGAGGAGCCGGTAAATGTCGTCAGCTGTAACTTTTATCAGTTAATCATTCTTTATATCTAAATATACAGGATGAAGGAAATAGACAGCCTGGAAATTCCAGCTCTGGCACAGCACCATGCAGAGATCCTGATGACCAAACTCCATGAAGTGTGTTTGGTCCTTACTGAGCAGGTATCGTACACACTTTCATCTTGGTATCTGTATTTCCCTCTTTTTGTTTCAAGCATTTTCATTTGTCGACCTCTGTCTATGAGTGTGCACTCTGCAGTCATGGCTGATGATGTTTATTCTTACGATACAGGTGAAAAACCTGCGCTCTGCAGTGGCCTGTGCAGCCATGAACACTGTGGCTGAGCTCTATGATCACCTCTAGAGGGCCATGGACCTGGAGGTGGAGGGAACAGGCCAGGCCTTGATGCTGAAGCTGATGTCATCTACACATGACTTTATTCAGCAGCAGGTCAATCTTACACTGGATGCCATGGTGGCAAACTGCAGCCATTGTTGCATCCTGAGCGGTCTGTTGAACACAGGGCTGAGGTAAGAGGAGAGAAGAGGCAGCATTCATTTGATAAGCTGAAACATTTAAATGAAATTAAATAAGATAATAAGACATAGTCACCTGATTTGGTTGTCTCATAACCCCCTGTCTTTGTCCCTCCTCAGCCACCATTGTGTTGCCGTTAGAGCCAGCACAGCACAACATCTGCACCAGCTGGCTGACAGCCCTGGAGCCTTCTTGCTGTTTCTAAGATGTGCGCTGATGGTGCACCAGACGTCAGGTGGGTTATCAGCTGCTTTAGATTTAGTATAACATTTTATAATGTGTAATGCTGTCATCCTGATTATTATACTGTAATTTAATGTAGAATTATTCTGTACATAAGACATCTATCAACATGTCTTTCCATCCTCCGGGGTCTTCCTGAGGTTTCTTTAATTTTGTTTCCATTAAAGTTTTCTGTGGAGGAGCCTTTCCTCATCTGAATGGAGAGTTTAAGGACAGACAATGTCATGTACAGACTGTAAAGCCTCTTGATGCAAATTTGTAATACTGGGTTTTAAAAATAAAACTGACTTGACTCAATAAGCCTCAGTAAAGTGGGATGGATCTTAACTTAACGTGGATGCATATGAATGTTGAAAATAGATGTCACAAAGTTGTTGGTTAAAATGCAAATTAAAAAAACTTGAGCAATGCTGCAAAATAATGACCAACAAACATCATAATTCAACAGAAAGAATCAGTTTAACATTTGAGGAAGGCAAGACATTTATAAAAAAAAAAGACAGTGCTACAGCTAATGAACATGACTAAACTTATGGAAAATACAGATACAGTAGTTTAGTTGAGTTTAGTTCAGTTTAGTTTACTTTTTTTTTTTTTTTTATACTTACACTTATGGACATCACATTAGAAATGTACATTTATGCACAAGAACCAGATGTCCTGTGTTAAGTGTTTGTTGTGAAATGCCTATTTGCAACACCTGAAATGTGTCTTAATGATGAAAATACATGTATTTATCATGTAAATACATATAAATAGTATTGTCAGTAATATGAGTCAATAAGTTAATGGCTGTGCTTGATCCAATTTAAAGGTCAACCATACACCTTTTCATTGGCCCCCTTGCCCTTTGGCTGGGGTCATCTGCACTCTTTGACCCGGGCCTGTTTCTGGCACAGCTTGGCGTGGCATGGAGCATCTAAACTGATAATGGAAACTCAAATTGGCACAACACAGCTTGACTCGGCGCATCCAAAAGTGACAGTGGAAAAGGCCTACTACACACAGATACATCAAAACAATTTCTTGTTTTAACCCACAAATAACAGAAACTAAATTGACACTGAATGGACTGAAAATGGACATGGGATTGGAGATGTGAGATATCTGATATATTTGATGCAGTGTCCCCCTCCAGTGGCCGAGACTGAAACCATGACTTCTCCTCAGTGAACATTTTGCCATGGTGTATTTGAAGTGGAGCAGAGGTCTTGATGTCAGTGGGACATGACAATAGCCATTTTCATGCCTCTCTTCTGCCATCTCACCTTCTCAGCTGTCTGGCCCAGATGGTGAGGATCATCTATTAAAGGAGCTGCAGGCTGCTCTGTTAGCGGGCTGGAGGGGTCAGTTTGTAAATCCAAAGCTTTTAACTACAGCCTGGGTTCTTGATTAGTAGCTGTTTGTTTAAAAGAACACACAAAGATCGAAACAGACTTAGTATTATTTATTTCCATGATGTGACACCTTAAAGATTACAAAGAGCACCTTTGACATGTACAATTTGGTATCATAGAGTGAAATTGGCTTCACTGCAGTAAAAAAGTCAACTTGTCTTAAATACATTCTAATTTATCAGACAAACACACATTCAGCAATCAGTCTGTTTGATTTCCCTTCATTTATTAACATTCATAAAACAGGATGTAATGGTAACATAAATACATGAGTTAATTTTAGTAGAGCGACACATAAAATCAACAACCTCAGTAATAAAACTATTAATTAATGAGCAAACCTGAGGTTAGTATGACAGAACTGTATCAAAAATAATTCTGGTAATAAGGCACCAGGTTGGGTGTAATATCATTTTCCACTAAGTCAAATCAGGGCATGGATTCTGAGGTAAAGTGTCAACACTTCTAAATGTTCAAACAGACAATAACAGACAACAGTATGAGTTACACCACACTGGGTGAGTCGCACTGAAACTTAGAGAATATTGCAAAATACTTTTGTGTCTTTGTGAGTGGAGTGTACCGTGTAAAACCTGAATGACTTATAACTCAAATTAATCCTAGTCTCCTGATCACAAAGCATTATCCAGCTACACAAGCATGAAAATGACATCACCAAGCCACTGACGATAATCAGGTCAGGCACTGCCACTACACTGAGTACAAGGCCTCACGGCACCTAAGTCCGACGTCATTGTGTCACTGAAGTTTACAGATAATTGTCCAGTTCAAATTTCTTGAGGAACCTATTATGCTTTTACTTTTTTCTGTCACATATTTATAATTTTACAATGTCAGATGTGCATATTAAAAGTGGCTTAAGTTTTAAATAATGAGGTATACGTATGTAAAAGTAATGCCTACGAGTGTCAGACCGCTCTGAAGCCTGAGGTGTTTTTTAAAAAAAAAAATCTATTTCCAACTGATTTTTCCACTTCTGAGACAAGCTGACATCAACTCATGACAGATTTCCTCATGGTCATATGCTCCAGTCACACTACTGCAAGTGTTAACATTACATACATGTAGCTACATGCTAGCGTCAGTGAAACATGCAGTCTGGGTTTCCCATGTTGTTAATTTCTTCCTGATTTTGGAATGTTGTTGTTAAGATTTTGTTTTAGAAGCTTTTATGGGGATTTGTCATGGTAGAAAGTGCCGCTTTGCTCAGCTGCAGTGATTCCCCGCCTGTAATAACAATGCAGAGATAACATGTATGTGTAGCGACAACTGGATACAGCGTGGGAGACGGATATTCATACTTGGAAGTTAATGTACTTTTAAAAACAAATATCTGCTGATTTATGTCTCTTTTATGATGTAACACTATGGGGAAAAAGTCTTTATGAGCCCTATAGCATCAAGTGATGGATCCAGAAGTTGTAATTACATGATTTGGCCACTGAGTCAAATTGGCTTCCTGGCCCAGCTCTGATCCTGGGGGCTTGGGCATAGATGTATTAAGAGACCTGGATACAGCATTGGAGGTGCACCCCGTTCATTCACATGACGCCAAAAAAGCTCAATTTCAGCAGTATGAAATTACCCAGATCTTCTGCATGTTCTGCAGTGTTTTCAGACCAAGTGGATCAAATCCAGACAGTGAAATAAGTCATTTCGCGAAGGTTATGATGCTCTAAAAAACGTATCCACTGATTTACAGACGTCTCAACATCACCTTACACTTACGTTGAGATAGGCGTCTCTATCTCAACGTAAGTGTAAGGTGACTAACCCAGTTGTTGTAATTCAACATTTGGCCAATATGTAAAATTGGCCTCAAAGCCTGGCCCTGTTCATGGTGGCCTGTGAGACAAATAAAGCGCAGATATTCCATATCTACACTTTTATACCCAAAATCACTGACCAATCAGAGCAGACTGGACTTTTTGGGGAGGAGGGGGCTTAAAGAGACAGGCGCTAAAATGAAGCATTGTAGACAGAGGGAGAATACAGGTATAATCAGGAGGACAGTATGAGTATGAGTATGAAAATAAAGTGTTTTTTGAACATTAAATAATGCAAACATGTTCTAGTAAAACCCAAAATTACAACTATGAAACTGAAAATGAGTGTAGTAGGCACCCTTTAAGTTAGCAGTTTAGCTAAATATAACAAAACATCTACAACGTGTATATAAACAAAAAAATGACTTGTTAATCAGCAAAGTGCTGTCGGCAGATAGTACAATGTTCACAGCACTTAATAAGTCCCTTATTTCATGTTTTAAAGTCCAGTAATTTCTCTTAAAGACTTAAAAGATGGACTGGATTTGAGCTCAGCTGATCACAGTCTTATTTGACCCTCACTGAACCTTATAAATAGTATGTCACATATTCTGTCATCTGGATTTAACAGTAAAATGTTTATGGTCCCTATGACCCAGCCACGGGTAAGATAGAAAATAGATGGATGCATGGATGCTTATGGTGATGATTCATTTTTTACTTACAGTGTTACCAGCTGATCATTCTTGTGCTGCACATATTATATCTCTCAGATGTACATGTATTTTGGTAGTTGACATCATCTTCAAACTGACGTTCCCAGGGCCTTGAGTTTACTCTGTTGTTGGCTCTGCGAATGGTACCACCCTTCTCCCAGCCACAAATACCTCCACTATGTTACGATCATCACCTGTCAAAGAAGAAAAAGAGACAACCTTAAAGTAAGTGGTAAGTGGCACATAAGTCTGAAAAGTTTGGACCAAAAAACTGAAACTGACACTCACCCAAATTCAGGAACTTTTCCAAAATAATCTAAAAATGAAGCAAGGATAAATTAGCATTACACTGAAATCAAATGTTATGTTTTTATTAATTTGTGTGCGAATGTATGCAGATTGATTAGGACCAACTACCTTTGGTTCCTCACACTGGATCATGTCAATGGGTCCACCAGGAGCAGCTACATTCACCCTCAGGGCATCAAAGTCTTTGCCCACCTCAAAGTTCCCTGTCTGGTCATCCAGGGACAAAGCTACAGATAAAACGCATCATGAAAGAAACTGTGTAGTCTCTGCCATCCTTTGAAATTGCAATCAGTCATCCTCAAAAATATCTCGTTCCCACAGCTACTTGTGTATTGAATCAGGCATTTCTGCTGCAGAGTGACTCAGCGTGGGTAAAGACACTTAAGTAAGACTGTTGATGGAGAACATAACCAACAAAGAGACAGAACACCTCATGTTTTAAGTGTAACTCCTACACAGTGCCACCATACCTTGGCTGCCTCCCAGTGTGGCCAGTCTGAACACCTCCTCAAAGGTAAGCGTGTCATTCTCTGGGTTCTGAATGGTCAAGACTTTAGATGTGTCCAGAGCTTTTCTTATAGCGTCCAGCATAGAGGCAGAGTAGCCCCCCGCCACATCTGACACCACAAACACAGATCGGATGGGTCAGCAGGATATAAGCAAGCATACAGACACAATTTACAAACAGGTATTGTTTTCAGATTTCTTCATTTCTTCTTCTGTACTCATTAAAGGGATACTTTGCCGATTTTTAGTCAGCTTTGTTTCATACCAATGTGGGTTGTATATGTAAATAAACTGTGTTAAACCTCTCTCCATCTTGCAAGTACCTAGATCTCCCTGCTCATCTCTCACCTTAAATCTGCCAAATGACAAGTTTAGCGTCGGAGTATAGAAACCCTAACCCAACAAATACCGACTTTCAACTGGGAGAGCGGTGTTTGTGTTCCATAAGATTCTAAAGCCAAACCCTGTTCTTTTTTCCTCAACCTAACCACATGCATTTAAAAAAAGTCAATTTGCAATACTGACGTAGTGCATTTAATTTGAAAGAGACTGTATGTAAATGTTACATTTCTGTAAAAACCGAAGTGTATTTTGAAAGAAGACAAAGCATGTAACAGGCAGAATTTGACACGGCGTCCCAGAACCAACGCACCCAGGGTACCTTACACATGGTATCTGGATGTGGAAGGTCCATGACCAAACGTCGATATGTGACGAGGTCAGAGTGAGAATGTGTTGGTCGAATGCGTTGCCGTGCATTCTGGTAATTGTAGGTTTTCTGCCTCTTGACCAAATGCGAATACCAAAGCTCTCTGGTCACCAATTTCAAAAGTATTTGTGTCTTTCTACGGCATAGACAGCCCAGTTTTATGAAAAGACCATCTTTCCATTAGTGAAATACGTCTTTAAAACACAAAAATGACCGACTGCTGTAAAAGCAGATGCAACAATTTCCTAGGACCTTTCTCACTGCTGCATACCACATCAAAGTCAACATAATTTTTACTTCTTTTTGGGAGTGTAATATGTTTGTCAAAAATAGTCTGGCTTAAGTAAGAAGTGAAAATGTGCACACAGTTGCTCTGCCCCTACCTGTTCCCAGCCCCAACTTCACTTTGTGTTTCAGGACGTTGCGGACATCCAACATTCCGCTGCACAACCTGGGCAAACACAGAGACAGAGATGATAAAGCTTCTTCTGTTGCAGATCTTTTGTATTCAGGCAATTACAGTGCTATGTTTTACTGTATTGCTTAAGTGCTATTTTCTTGTAAAATCGGTGTCATGCAAATCTTCATAGGACTTGGCGCACAGCATTTGCTCACATTTAGTCTTAAGAAACTATCAGAGACTTACGAAATGTTGGAACTGGGACAGTGAGACAAAGAAGCTCCTGTCTCCCTGAACAGAGCCAATTCTTCATCGCTGAGGTAGCAGCCATGGGCCATCACTGTCTGTACATCATCATCATGTTCAGCATTTTTATCAGCATTTATATTTTTCTACTAAATGCAGAAAAGCAGAGATGTGTCCTCACCTTGTCAGTGAGCAGGTTGTATTTGTGATAAACGTCTGTATAAGACTCTGACTCAGGAAACAGCTCCTTCACAAGCTTGATTTCCTCGACATTTTCACTGATGTGACTCTGGAAATGACACGTCATTAAACTGTTGCTGTGAGAGACTCTGGGGTGTCATCTTTGACCAAAGCTGTAGCATTTATTCAGATAGAGCCAGGTGTTGCAGAGCAATCACAGGATAACTAACACCAAAATGTTATGCTGCAGTACTTATTTTTTCATTCTTCCATGTCAGCATCCTGCCTTTGAAAATTGCATGTGTGTGTATTTATTTCTTTGTTCAAAACTCCCAAAGGTCCAACACGAAACAGTCTCTATGGCAACAGTCCCCTGTGGACATAGCCTGGTTTGGTTGCCACAGCTCACCTGAATGTGCAGGTTGTTATTCTTAGCGATTGCTCCCAGCTGTCCTAGCAAGGCTCCTGTGCAGGATAGAGCGAAGCGGGGAGTCACCACTGGCCTTACCAGAGGGTACTGCTCAAAAACAGAGGGGATAGGGGAGTAACCGAGGATTTTAAAATCTTTTTTCTTATATCCTTGAGTTGTTCTGTTAATTGTATTATCTTACCTTTTTGTTCAAGAGCTCTGCGATGAACCTTGAGGGAATAAAACAAGGATTGTTACTCATCTGGTACAGCCACATTTGCAAATATGAAAATGCCCAAACTTTTTCAACTTTCATACAAATTACATCTGGAAGGCATAATGGTACTAAATGTATAAAATTGATAGGTGATTTTATGGGTTTTATGAGGCAAATATAACTTCAGACGTAAGTGCATATTTTCTGTGATGTCCATGTGTGTATTTCAGATATAAAGGAAATACCTATGGCAAGTATCAAATAGTAAAACTATCAAAGTCAAGAGTTAAAAGACGAGAAATGCTATATTATTGGTGAAAAATGAAGTTATGCTGACATTTGAGTCACTCAGGGAGACATATCGAAAAGATACATACACCGTGGCAATGTACATCTCAACTATCTTTGACATTTGTTGTTATATGTCACTTTCTATTTCATATTCTATCACATACATTATACTATAAGAGCTTTGATTGCAAAACTGAAAACGACACACATTAATTCAGTGTAACTAAAGTTGTTGCCTTAGGCAATTTTTCCTGACTGAAAAAACTGTAAGCTGCACATACAGCACTGTTTGGCGCTGTTTCTCAGTGTCATTTCACTACACTGTATAGCTCGAGCCTACACACACTCTACACATACTGCTACTGTATTAAACAGCTGATACCCACCGACAGGTTTCCTCCTGAGACTCCTGATTGGTCTCTTTGTAATGTTTCACAGAGTTGTTCCTGTCCATACACACTTTGCCCACCAAGGCACGCTGTCCAAAGTCATCTGCAAGAAAGGAGGGTGATGAGTAACAAGAAAATGAATAAACGTTAATCCGCTAAACTAAGCCTAGTCAGTTAAACTCACACCGAAGTTGTTAAAGTGGGGCTACATATTCCAACTTTTTTCATATGGCACATTTTGAGCATAAAAAAACACAACACTTCACATCATGACCATAACAGGATGATGACATATGAATAAACTATCTGAGAAATGTTGGATATAACTGAGTGACAACTCAGGGATAACTGAGTATTTTATACTGATTTCTCTGTCAAATTATGAAGATTATTCACTAGGTGCAAGGTGAAATTTTAACCTGTTGCCTGCAGCATATCACAACATTCCAGGTCCTTCTTGTGTCAGAGTGAAATCCTGCTGTCACTTACTAGTCCTGTCTTCTGGTATAGTATGAATGCATGCACAGACACACATACCACATACGTGCATCACATACAGATAGATATATGCATACATGCACAGCCCACAAGTGCACATGCACACTTTTACACAAGCTCCTACACATCAAAAGTCTGCACTTGAACTATCTTCCCAGCTTTATCTTTTAGAATAGACCATGTATGCTTTCAAACATAAATGTCACCACCGATGCACTGTACCAGCTGTTTGCTGAATTGTACTTTATGAGTTGAACCTTTTCTTTTTAAAAAAAAGTTTCTTAAAGTTCATATTTGGATCAAGTATCACGCAAAGATATTTAAAATCAGTGACTGTGTCACCCCTTTCATCTTTAATGAGAATATAAGTGTTGGCAGGTTGTACAGTGGTTTTAGAGGAGCATATTTTTTGTCTTGTTAACCTCTTGTTTAGACTCAGGCATGACTGATCAAACTAATGTGTGATCCTTTCTAAAACAATCGTTAGTTTGGCAGCTGCTAACTCACCTGTTTTTCCATGTGTGTATGCAGCATTATCATCTGCATACATTTGCAGTTCCATATCACAATACTGACAATCTGGAAATCCATCGGTTAAAAAAAACAAAAAACAAAAAACAAAAAACTTTTTTTTTTTTTTTTAAATTGCAGAATCTGTCTTGAGAGATTACAATACTGTGGAGAACCATCATTTATATTCAGGCTTCCCTATAATAATAGGGAGCCCAATACTGACCCTTGTGAAACACCTATTGTGCACTTCATGTTACTGGACAGTGCTTAAAAAACTGTAATACACTGCATCCCACAAGATAAATATGAAGAATTCCATTCCAGTGCTCTACATGAAAATACAGTACAGATGGGGTGTGGTTTGGGAGAGGGGGCATGTGAGAGGTGATACACAGTCGTACTAAGTATTTTTTAAACTTGTTGATACTGTACATAATCATCAGGTCACTCGGACACTGTGAGAGAGCTTTGTGTAACTGTGACCGAACATTTCCAGTCAAATCAGGCAGAAAATGAGCATATATATCAGATTTCCCTGGGACCTTGAACTCTGGACCTTACAAGATTCTTGCCTGAGAAAATTTAGCACATTGCATTTAGTCTGTATATATTTTTTATTTTAAGACCAAACAATAAACTAATAAAGAAGAAATTAGGAATACATTTTAAATATGTGTTGGAAATTCTCAAACATGCATGTGCATACACAAGTATGCTTACGCTGAAAGAAAAACAGCAGCTCAGAACAGGACAAAGTTGAAGGTTCAATGACCCTGATAACACAGAATGACTGATTAAAGCTGCCAAAGCCAGTGTTCAATTCAGTATGGCTGTATCATTACACATTCATGTGAGTATGTGTGTGTGTGTGTGTGTTCAGCATTACATAAGATGACACCATGATGATAAGGACGAGGCGTAAAGGTGAACAAAATAAGTGTGTTTCAGTGGAGACTATAAATAATCAGTAATAGGGATCGTACATATTTTAGGAGCATGTTTACCTAACAATAAATAAATAAATAAATAAATGATAATAATATAAACCAGCATAAACAACAGTTTAGATTATTATTTTTTTATTCTTACTTTCTGGCCAAGACACTTCTAGTGACCTGCAACAGTGCCATTTGACTTAAATTGTCTCCAAACATAGTTTCAGTTTCTAACTTCCCAGTCCACAGTCCACATCAAAGATTGGGCCAATGCTTAAAGACAAGGTTTAGGTTAAAATGTGTGTGTGTGTGTGTGTGTGTGTGTGTGTGTGTGTAGGGCATCTTACTTGCAATCTGGCCCAACAGCAGCGAGGCATCTGTATGTATGGTAGCAAAGTAACATGCAGTGGTTGTTCCGTTTCTCAGGGTCCTTTTCTGTAAAGCAGAGGGATTGTGTTACAGGATTAAGACAACATTCAAACCTATTCCCTCTTCTCTATACATCGTTAAGCCCCAAACCTGTTCACACCCTTCTCAAATCATAGATTGTGTGACAACAGAGGGAACCTCACTGAATGTTTTGCAATGCAAGTGACAACACCTCAAACTTATGAAACCCAGAACAAAGCCCTGTTTTCTATGCCAGCAAACTCACCACTACTTGAGAGTAGACCCTGTGGGCAAACTCCAAGTCCTTGAAGTGTGACTCTACAGGAAAGGTGTAGGTATTGAGCCACTGCAGTAGGGGCATGTCCAGGGCTGTGCCAGCGTAGCTGTACTGGGATGCATGGATGTGGGTGTCCACCAGTCCTGGCATGAAGAACTCACTGCAGCGCAGCAAGCCATGAAAATGTTTTTATGGCATATGCAAGATCTGATATAATATTGATATACTGTTGCAAATGTCTTTATATTCTGTAATTCATTTATTCTACTTACTGTTGTTGCAGCTGTGTGACTTCAGACGGACTGAATCCAAAGGTCTGAGACAGTCTGTCGAGTTCTGTGCCTCTCCCAATGAAAGCAATCTAATGGCAGAATAGAAAACCAGCTAAGAGTTGATGACTTGATCCCCTTACACAAAGACCTGATGGATAACTTGTGGAGCAAGATACATGTATTCTGAGAGATTCTGTAAAGAGCGCCCGTTTGTGTACCTATATGTCTTTGAGTTTGCTGGAGTTTTTGCCATATCTTTGATCCACCTCTTTAATAACCAGTGTATGGTTTTCACAATGTCCACATATTGTATTTCATTGATGATAACAACAGAGAATGGACGAGCGCGTACATGCTTGGTTTAAGAATGTTCTATGAATTTTAATCAATTGTGTTTGAAGAGGGCACTTCAGACTGTGATTCAGGTTTTGCCTCAGCTTGCTGTGAGAAAATGTTTAAGTTACTCAGCAACAGCTGTCATTGAAAGACAATTAGTTAGACAAGTGTTACGTACATGTTGACATGCCAACCCGTTTTAACCATACCAATTTTTTTTTTTTTTACCGTGCCAAATTTAGTCTGTGGCGCAGGTTTAGGAGTAGTTTTGAGCTAAATGCATTTATCAAATTACAGATAACATCCAAACGCACTTCGAAACCACACAGTTTTAAAAAGCTGCATAAATTAGACCAAAAGCTGTTGTAGATATTTTAGATTCTGACAAACTTTTCCATCTGTATCCACCCCCAGGAGCTCATCTTGCAGGATCTGCAGCGCTGTTTGCTGCGTCGAGTGGATGAATGTTCCCCTGTAGACGTGAGCAATTTCGGTGGTGGGTCTATGAGAGTTCGCCATCCTTCAAAAAGATCAGTCGGAGTCGCGCAGCAGCAGCAGTGCACCGGGGTTTTGTCCTGGGGGAGCTCCAATAACCACGACGCACCAGGACGCACGACTCCACCTGACTGCAACGCCGCTCTGCAGCCAATGAGAACATAGGGTGTGTGTCTATGTGTGTGTGCTGGGGTTCATCTGACCGTCACGTTGTTTTAGAATAACTATCCACCGGTCAGAGCCCACAAGACTAAGTGATTAACTTAAGTTTCCAGTTTTGCTTTTGTTTTAAAGCTGAAATCATAAACCGATGGTTATCAGTCAGTTGCAGGGTGGAACTTGGAGCACCTTTGAATTCTGCCCGTTAATATTTTATCACAGTGACCAAATAGCCTCAGTGACACATGAGTCACAAGGTGCTGCTCCTGCTACACAATACCGAGGAACTCACAAGATTTATATGGCAAATAACACGTGGGTCAGATGCAGAAACTGGGTACATGACTGCGTTACTCTCCTGCGCACATTTATGTCAAATATTCTGATCCAAGCCTTGTTGCGCAAAATCCAACTTCACATTTATTAAACCTCAAAGAATAAGGGGAGAGTGCTGGTGTTATGGTATGACTGAAATGAAAGAACCAAACATCTCAGCAGCCCAGTCTCACCAGTTCAATATTTAGGCAATTCTAATTTTATTAATTTTATATTTGTCATCTTGGAAGATAATACTTAAGTCAGTGTAACAACTGTCATACACCAGGTCTCCTATATGTTCCAAGTAGCTGCAAGAGGACCTGTGGATTCTTTAGTGTGTACCAAATTATAATATTTACAGGTTTTTAATTCCTGTAGGCCTTAACACATGGTCCCTGGAGACCAAAGTGCATTTTGGGTAGTAAGCTGCAGAGAAAGAAGGCTATATATAGACATATGAAAGAGGACATTCTGTACCATCTGACTGTCAAAAGTAACAGCAGCATATTTACATTCAAACATAGAGTATAGGAGGGCACACAAAAGTATATAGACACTTCTGTAAGCACACATACGTGTCCCAGTTGGCTACACTGTTTTGGGTAGTTGCTTGTTCCAGTGTCAGTGCATTTTACCCATGTTTGTCATATAGGTCCTCATAGTGTTTGAGATGTTTCCTCATAGTCAGTGTAAAGGGGGTTACTTTAAAAATGTAGTAAGATACAGATTTACACTGTCAAAATGTAAAAAGTTATGTAAAAATTATAATTACTTACTCAAAGTAATATAACTAATTGCATTTGTTTTTTTAACAAAGGTTTTAAACTGGACATTTAAGCTGAAAAATGTACAGACGTAGTCTAAAAGAAGGCACGTAAGCAAAACAAATATATTTAGATGTAAAGCCTTTGAAATCACCAACATTTTCATAAGTAACTGTAATTTATTTTTTTTTTTTTAAATTCCAGTAACTATGACAGACTACAGTTACATTTATTTCTAAAATTACCTGTGTTACTCTGTTACCCGTAACTAGTTACTCTCCAGCACTGCTCAAAGCAATCATGAGCACTGTCAGTGTTATTACTGGTTACATGTACAACCCAAATTCCAAAAAGTTGGGATGTTATGTAAAATGCCAATAAATATGAATGGAATGATTGCAAATCCTTTTTGACCCATATACAGTTGAATGAGAATATGTTTAATGTTGAAATGGATAAACTTGATTCTTTTTGGTAAATGCACAGTCAGTCTGAAGCCAATGTCTGCAACACCTCCCAGAAAAGTTGGGACAAGGGCAACAAAAGACTGGGAAAGTTGAGGAGAGCTCAAGAAACATCCCACAGGTAAACAGGTTAATGTGCAACAGAGAACAGTATCGTTATTGGGTATGAAAGTGGCATTCTCGAAAGGCTCAGCTGTTCACAAGCAGGACAGTGCCAGGTTCACCACTTTGTGAAAAACTGTCAGGGCAAATAGTTCAACAGTTCAGAGAATTCAGAGAATCCAAAGAAAGCTCTACACATAAGATGAAAGGAGGAGCACCATTATTGAATACCCATGATCTTTAAACCTTCAGGCCAATATGACTATATAAATGATGTTACTACATGGGCTTAGGGAACACTGTGGAAAAACATTTATGGTAAACACAGTTCATCGCTGCATCTACAAATGCAAGTTTAAAAGTCATATATAAACAACATCCAGAAATGCGGCTGACTCCTCTGGCCCTGAGCTCATCTGAGATGGAATGGCACAAAGTGGAAAAGTGTGCTGTGGCCTGATGAGTCCACATTTCATTGTTTTTGGAAATTATGGATGTTACGTCCTCTAGGCTAAAGAGGAAAAGGACCATCCAGACTGTTACTAGCGCAGAGTTCAAAAGCCAGCATCTGTGATTGTATGGAGGAGTGTTAGTGCCCATGGCTCATGAGTAACTTGCTTACCTGTGAAGGCCATAAACACTGAAAGGTGCATCCAGGTTTAGGAGCAACATATGCTGCCATCCAGACAACGTCTTTTTCAGGGACGTCCCTGCTTTTTCCACAAAGACAATGCCAAGCCACATTCTGCACATGCACAGCAACAGCATGGCTTTATAGTAAAAGAGTATGGGTGCTACAGTGGCCTGCCTGCAGACCAGACCTGTCCTCCGTTGAAAATGTGTGGCGCATCAAGAAGCACAAGATACCACAACAGTTGTTGAGCAAGTGAAGTCGTCTGTCGAGCCAGAGCAAGAAAGAATCTCAATTTTAAAAACCTAAACAATTAGTGTCTCCAGTTACTAAGCGCTTACTGAGTGTTGTTGAAAGAAAAGGTGATGTAACACAGCGTTAAATACGCCCCTGACCCAACTTCTTTTGAAACATGTTGCAGGCATCAAATTCAGAATGAGGGTATATATACAAAACATAATTAAATTCATCAGTTTGAACATTAAATATCTGGTCTTTGTACTTAATTCAATTGATTATAGGTTAAAAAAAGGATTGCATATCATTGCATTCTGTTTTTATTGACGTTTCACACAGTGTCCTAACTTTTTTGGAATTGGGGTTGTGATTAAATAACAAAAAATTGTAATCCGTTGCAGTTCTTGTGAAAAAAACATGTAATTAAATTACAGTTACTAATCAAAATGATGGTGATTACAAAGGGGTAACATCTGCAATATTTGGCTTTTTGGTAAAAAGCTTATTTCAAATAAAACATTCATTCTGTTGCTTTGTGTCTTTTCATCATGCAGGAATGCCTTCTTTTGGTATTTCCTACATCTTTTTTTTTACCTAGTTTAAAACATCTGCTAGAAAAGCAATCAAATGTGCTAAGTAACATTACTTTTATGAAGTGACTAAAATAGCAACATTACTTATTTTATTTCTAACGGGGTAACTAGTGCTCTGTAACATTGCGTCACATTACAAAGGTATCCTTCCCAACATTGAGCACTTAACATTATGTCTTCATAATAATGAGGTAATGATGGAATGGTTAACCTATTACTAATATCCAGGTAATATTTTGTAAGCAGGTAGTGATAAAGGTAGTAAGTGGGGAGAAAGTGTTGCATAGTGTGATGATAGACCAATTCACAGTACACTGGGTAATTAAAAACAAAAGTAATACAGTAGTTATAGTGCCTTTACAAGCACAACCTAAATCTCCTTTTTGTGCCAGTCCGAAAGTTTCTTTAAAGCTAACAAATATAATTTTATCTGTTAAACAGAGACAGCAGCTTCTAGTCTATAAACCTTTCAGTTGGAACAGATCCAGAATGAACATAAGGTCTGCATGTCGAACATAGTCATGAGTGCATAAGCAGAAGAAAGCCATGTGAAACTTCAGTGGCATTCATAAAGGGTCATCCCATGAGTTCATTCATTCCTCCTTCAATCCGTCATGTCACATATCCTAATGAGGAAGTAAGGTTTGACATGTTGCCACATTGTTTTAAATTTATCAACCCCTCATGATGAATTACTCCATACGCTCACTTTAGATGACCGTGTTACTGCAGGTTACTTAGTTAGTGGAAGAGTAAAGGGCAGCTGAAAATAGTTATGCTTAATCCTTTTCTGCCAGAAAAGTGTATGAGTGAACTGCTTCACAGCTGCCTACAGAAAAGTCTCTCAGCCACCCAGTGGTAAACAAAAATTTGAAAGGCGTTGGGGATAACTTACTTGAAAAATGTGCAAACTGCACATTTATAAGCCATATTCATAATTCTGAGGAAAATCTATTATATACTTTTATTGCATTTAATTTTCTTTATTCTAGAGGGGAGTATACAAAGTATAGGTTTAAGACAAGCCCAAAAAAAGCTCGCTAAAATTAAAAGAAATATATTTTTTAGTGGTTATACTGAAATGTGTTTTAATATGTAGTTGACCCTCAATAATATGCAGTGAACAAAACATGAAAAGCACTTCTCATCATAATGATGCAATTCAAGAGTATCATTATTACAAAGTTACATCAGCACCTCTCTACAGCAGTTTTAAAAAGACTGAACATGATAACTTTCATGAATGTAGACAGAGCCAGTTCCTGGGGGGTATTCCATCAAGCTCGCTTAGCTCAAAGTCTGGCTTAAATGGCCAAGTCCCGCTTATTTTAGTGAGAGTTCAGTTCCACCAATGTGGCTATTTAGCTCCAACTTGGTAACCATGGAAACATGGTTCTGGCTAAGTCGGACACTTGGAGCTAAGCTCTGACTTTCTGTTCCATCAATCTGAGCCTCAATTCTGTTCCATGAAAGTGGTTAACACGAATGCCAGCCTTGTAACCATGGTGACTTATGCTGCCGGCCAAACCTGGTCTGGAGCAGGATTAAGGTGAAGATGAACTCCACTAATGTCCAAAAGACATGTCTGTTTTGCATTTACATACACAATGCACTGATAAAATAATTTGTGAAACCAAAACGTGCTTTCCATCCACTTTGGAAACTAAGCAAAAAGTGCATTTGGTAAGTATTATGATTTTGTAACAAATAAAAATCAATCTGTTTTCGTTTATCTTGATTTCATCCTTATAGATAAAGATGAATTAAATAAAATAAATTACAATGAATAAATTTAAAAAGGTATGATTAAAACACATAGAGGAAGCCTACATCAGTCACCTAAAATGTCCTCCAAATGACTGCACCAGGTGGAGACTATTAAGCAGAGCAGTCAAGACAGGCAGAGGGACACACATTCAGCAGAGACAAAGACTAAGAGAACATGGCAAGTCCATTCATTGAGCCTAGCCACTTTATTCCCCCACCCCACATTGTATGGCCCATTTTCACAGACAGTGCGTCACAAAGGGCTTCACATAGCAACATGACATCCTCTACCTTTAGACCCTCACTGAAACAAGACGGAACAACAAGACCAAATGGCTTTTGAATATTTATTGTCCTGAGTCACCAAGCTGGGGAGACAGAATGCTACAGAATTAAATACTGTAAAAACAATGACCTTATTCTCTCTGCCTGGATTCATACTTACATCCTTTTCCATCTTGTTGATTTCAAGTTTTAATTTTTTTATCTGCAGTTGTTTATGCTGGATCTGCAGCTTCAGGGACCTTTTGTAGAGCACCTTCACATCCTATGATCAGAAAATGTGTCAGAGTGCAGCCAAAATGCAGCTACTGGTGATTTTGAAAACGGGAAAAAGAAAAGAATGGTAACTCACTTCACTCCTTCCGGTTGAGGATGGGGTAGTCTGCTGCAGCAGGATTTGATTTATTAATTTTGACAATGCAAACAACATGAATAATATTTAACATTCAGACTTACATCTTGGAATACAGTGTCTTCTACAGAAAGAGTCTCCTCTTCATCTCTGTCCTGGTGATAGTGATGACTAGGTCCTTCACCCTGGAAATGGAGGAACATCAGTTAGGAGGCTAGACAGCATTTCAGTCACAGATTGGGACTTACAGGGTCTCCTGAGGGCCCTGCTGCAACTTCCGGGGGTTCCGATAAAGTGATTTGTCCCTCCGTTACTAATAGAACAAACATGTTAACAGTCAGAAAAATCAACTGAGGGGCTGTCGCCATGCAGCAGAGGGACAGTGGTTGACAGTGCAGTACCTTCAACAAATGCGGCCCGTATCTCTGGATCAATAGGAGAGGAAGCACTCCCCCCCCGAATCCCATCAATTTTGGGGCCCTTGTTGGAGCTGAGGGCTAGGGATTCAGCCTGTGTCAACTCCTCAGGTGGTGGGCCCCCACCAGTGGCTCCCAGTTGAGCTTTTTTCTTGGTTGCTGCAAGGAACATAGTCACAGCTTTACACATATTTATACATTTCACATTATTAAAATTATTATGCATCACTGACCATTTGTAAGGATGTTTTTATATTTCATTTTGACCTGTTGCCAGGTGCGTTTCTGGCCTCCGAGGTTGCTTCTGTTTGGACAGTAAAAAGAGGTTAATTAAAGACACAGTGAATGCTGAGTGAGTTTTAGTTTGTTCCTCATCCTACTGCACAGACATAAGGGTAAAATGAAGGAATTAGCTCCTTGTTATGCAGCAAGAGAATCAATTAACCCCTGCAAACATTTAAACAGCGCTCCTCTGTTGAATAGGGGGAATGAGGTAAATGAGATAATACATGAGCAATTGTGTGATAAATGTTTTGCATATAAAACAATTTGATTATGGCCACTTCAACTCAGATTATAAATGTGATTAAATCACTATCTGTAGCCTACAATTTGTCGTGTAGTGAATTTCTTTAATTTTACAGCCGAAATTACAATTATCTTTTATGTTGAACATAACAATTAACATTGAGACGGTTATCGTCTGAAATAATGAATGGATGAATCACTTACGCATTCAGCCTGTCGGCAATTGTCTTCCATGCTGCCTCTCTGGCTTTGTTTATTGGAGCGGTGTTACCTTTTTTCGTTATTATCTCCCGGCAATCATCATATAGTTCCATCAGGAGAGTTTGTTCAGCAGCAGTGAAACTCTCTGCCCGTGGTTTAGCGGCATTCTGAGCCATTTTGCAACACTTTCAGCACTCGACTTGTTGGGTCTTTTTATATTCCGCGGGGAGGCGCTCAGTGTGAGGCTTAACAGGTGAGGCTGGAATTAGCGTCAAGTGGAGCCAGCTGATCTCGTTTGATGGAACGGGTTGGGGTTTGGTTTGGAGTTGCCGTTCATTCAAGCTTCAAGATTACACCATAGTCCCGATTTTCTTAGCGACTTTGATGGAATACCCCCCTGATGTTCTAGCAAAGCCTGAACTTCTGTTTTTAGTGCTGCCGACACTTCAACACCTCTATTAGTTCAATTATTGTGAGAAGAATGGGTTGCGTAGATACACAAATTTTAAATAAATGCACACCATGTACATGTCTTTATTCCATTCTATTCAAATGTGCGGTACATATCCAGCTGGTTTTATCTGTGAATAGGTTTGTGAATGTGCAGTACATTATATGGCTCATCTGAGTATCATCACATCTCAGACCTTACACTGTACTGAACTTTGATTTGTGAACTTGCTTTATATACATATTTTTTTCAAAAGTAAAAAAAAGGTCCACTTGGTACAAAAGAACCCTCTCACTGTTGTTTCACTGTCGTTAGTCTTTAACTTTGACTCTGGATACATCTGGAAGCACATCAGACTTTTTCTGAGCCTTCTTGGTTTCTGAGTCACATTGGAAATCCTCATCATCATCTTCGAGGTCACTTAAGTCGTCGTCATCATAATCATCATCACTGTCCAAGTCATCCAAGTCCTTCTTCCCTCGTCCACGTCCTTTCTTAACCTGTTTAACATTCTCCTCTTCCTCTTCATTGTCCCCTTTGTTTATTCTACACAGTGGGAGAAAAACAAAGTGAGGCACTGTCAACTGGAATCTTGGAAGAGCAAAGTAGAAATCCCTCAGGCCTTGGTTTGAACCTTATAATGTGAACTAACTAACTATCTAACTAAATAAATAAATAAAATGACATACGAGAATAAATTGATGCTAAAATGTTAAAAGAAAACAATTTCTGTAAATGGCAATAAATTTAAATGAAAAGACAGAGGCTAAAGTGCTGCCAATAAGTTAAGATAATTCCAAGAATCTGTTGTAATGTATCGTACTGTCCACAAGATGGCAGACTTGCAGTAGAAATTCTTGTAGGGATCTGCCAATGATTTAAAAAAAATATTAAAATTGGCTTCATAAATGTGATTTTACCCTGCCCTCAGATGAAAACCCCACATAACACATTTTTACAATCGTCTTCTACAATGTGAGGACATCTAATATGAATTGCGTCTTCATGAGTCACTGATAACAATGTGGACAAGAAAAGCCCAGACTTGGCTTTATTAATAGGGACATATTCTCTCATTAGTAAACAGAAAGGTTGATCATTTCAGTAAGATCAGTCCAAAGTGACTTTATAGTATTTTATGCTTTTTCTGTATGAATCTACACACACAAATTCACACACTCTCACAATACAGGACCACTCACGGAATAATGATGTCCTCTTTCTTCCCACACTTGCAGCAGATCTCAAGCTGAAGAGAACAGGGCTTACAAACAATGTGGTATGCATCCTTCACTGTCTTCTGAGAGCACTTGACACTGAAAGAAGACAACATGCATGCACAAATGTCATACATTTTCATACTGGAACCAACTACAACTGTCTTTGAAACACAAATAACAAATCCAAAACACCAACACACTGCATATATTCAACATGTGACACATCTACAAAGACCATGCGAGTCTGACTCAACTGATAAAGCAGAGGTTGCCATGCCAGCACGAGATAACTGGAAATCTGCAGGACATCAGGAGCTTTCCTGAGTGCCTGATGAACTGTGGACCCACAGTTACTCCAGCAACACCAAACACCAAGCACAGGTTTTGCTAATAAGACTAACTCTGTTCTATTTAAGTGCTCCAGTGAGAGTGACAGAGAGTAAGCATGCAGGATACATGCATCCTGAAATCAAAGCATGCTAAATGGAATTCAGTCATCATTCATTTTATCATTTACACCTGTGTTGTTCCTACTGTGGCATGTCAAAATGTCTCCTGTGAAAAATGCCTATGCACTCAACTTGCCAACTGGTTTGCTACAAGCATGCGTCCTTTTAACTTAAACGTTAAGACTCAAACTTTAGCTCAAAGTGATGACTTAACATTTTTTTAAACAGCCTTACCAGAAGCTTCTTCCTGTGTAGCAATTTCACAATGTTATGAAGCTAAACTTAGCTGTTGTGAGCCTGTAACTTCCAAGTGTTTCGGCTGATAAATTAATACACCAAAAAATTGAGGTGTAAGCATAATCCATATTGAGCTTGCGTATTGACAGATCTGATCATTTCAAATGTGTGTGGTCATGAGCAGTTGTTGCAGTGCAGATACATTTGTAATGAATGTCTGTAGTATCTAAGTATACTCACCATTTTTTGGGCTGTGTCAGTGCCTTGTATTTGTTGTACTTCACTTTCCACTCAAGAACACCCTTACAATGTTGACAGAGGCCATCGTGGATCTTTGAGTTTGCCTTCTGTAGTTAAGATAATGGAAAGGTTATATTAATAATAATGTTATAACATGGCTTTGACAAAACAACAGGTTGTTAAGGCAGGGTTTAAAGGAAATGCATTATCGTTGACAACAATGATAGCAGGAGAAACTGTTCATTGCTTAACAACAAAAAACACTCCTTAATTTCATTTTTATACATAATTTCTAAATAACGCTACCTCAATGTCGTTTCAGATAAACAAAAGTTATACATAGTTTCGTCTTAAATAACACTTTGTTAACTCTATAATGATATACATATTGTAACGTTAATTCAAAACGTTCAAGTGTCTTTACATGAGCTCAGTATCTATGCAGGCTAGCTACACACGCCATATTACTTCAAGGTTCACACACCTTCACTTGTACAGTCGCTCCGTACTTGTCATTTTTGTAGGCAGTGCTGTTTTGGTGCTTCTGGCCTCGCGACCGAGATACGTTACCCTTCTGAGAACTCATCTTATTTTCCAATCTTTAGATAAACAAATGATATGGACCCGAATACCATGCCGGAGAGAAGATAACCCGGAAGAAGTACGACCACGTCATGAAACGTCATTGAGGTAAAAACGCGAATTTTCCACTTTTCTCAAAAGTGGTTAAAATTATAAAATCAAAGAGCTGTTTGTTAGGGAAAGAGCAGGGAAAAAAACTTTTTTTTACGTTTAAAATACGCTTTTAAAAAAGTTACAGGTCAATGACGTCACCGATTGAACGTTAGAAACCCTTCCAGCGGTGCTGATTGGTCGGCGCCTCGCAATAGTAATCCCCGGTTGGCTCTTCTATAAGTCAATCAAAACATTAGTGTCACCACTCTGCGGCGTCGCCAAGGTATCGCCCATAAATGCCTACCCTTTCTCCCATTGGTGGGCCCGTTTCACTAACCTCTTTCCTATTGGCTCAGACAGCTGTCAATCACTTCCCTCCTTCCTTACAAGCGAAGATAACAAGCAGAATGATATTCACAACGAAAGTGGTGATGTTTCAGAGGCAAGCGATACTGCTGTGAACTGATTGAAACCGCTACGGACGCGTGACAAGAATTTAGTTAATTTTGGACCTTTATCGAATTCACCCATGTCGCTGCTGAGCTCTATAGACTTGAACGTTTTGAATGAATCGACCTCGTTATCATTCAGGACCATATGTTGAGAAAGCCGAGCGGAGAGAAAAGAAACGACAGTTTCGGAGGCTGTCTGGACCCGGAGGACGAAGCTGCTAGCTAATAGTAACTCCCAGCTGTGGTGCCAAGAGGGATATACACACTCAAAGTGCCATAGCCAACAACCAGGACACGGGACAAAGGATAATCTTGCCGAGGATAACGTTGTCAATCTGCTGGCGTCGTGAAGAAGACAAGTTAGTTGGCTTGGTGCGAAGATATTAACACCTGACCACGGCTACGTTGGCCAATACTGTCACCTTAAAATAGAAAGGAAAACAAAACCAGCGTCCAGCCGCCGTCCAGGTAATGTTGTGATCATTTCTCTACTCTGTAAGAAACATCTTTAGTGTTGCTTGCTAATTGGCCCATCACACTCAGCAATAATTGTGTCTAGCCACTGGAAATCAAATGTCCACAAACCAGCCCAGAATCATTCTAATCTCTCCCAACACATTGCAGCCTCCACCACCATTTTACAGTAAGTCGCTGCGGGGCTCCATTCTGTCTCCGCGGATGGCAGATTATGGACTATTTTGGGGAATATGGGAAGCAAATAGCCTCCACTATGTATGTATTCTGCTGCTGCGTGCTCTTTTTGAATGTCACAGCATCTTGTATAAGTAGCATTCACAGAGCACAAGTGGCTGCAAAAGTATCCACTCTCAAGCATCTCTGGCACAGCCAATCGTTTGTGGAAGTGGCACACAGGTAATTAAGTGGTATTGAAGTCACCTGTGATCAAGAATTTTAGGCTTTAACACACGTGGTCAAACAGCTGGTTAGACCACTTCCTTGCAAATCTGCAAAAGGAGGAGTGGACCATTATAAACAAATCCACCACAAATAGATTGGATGTCCTCATCAGTAAAGTTTGGGAAATTGCAAAATAACTAACTGAAGTAAATCTGCTGAATGCCTTCTAGAAAATTTAAGTGTGCAAGAAAATTAGTGGTGAAGCAGGCCACCAAGAGGCATGAGGAATGTGCTTCATCTTTCATTGTAAGAGTAAGTCACTCTAAACAGCACTACATTATGCAAAGATGCTTCTCTGCGAAGCTTGTACAAGCTACAATAAAATAAATTAGTAATATGCTGGTGTGTCCTGGCAAAAAAAGCAGCTGCAGGCTGAGAGTTGCTGTTGCATGATCACATAGACTAGGATGTAATTGGAAAGATGTAATAGCAGGGTGTAGCCTAAGTTCCTACTCAAGCACCTTCATTTGAAATCCAATCCTAAACACATTGTCATAACCTGACAGTGATGTGTTTTGGCCCTGTTCGAAAGGGCATGTGTAGTTATGCAGAGTCAAATTACTTGTGCAAGGCATTCCTGGAGGATATTTTGTTAGGTTGACCAGCTTTGGTGTTGCCAAAGTGAGCTCTGCTGATATGTTTAGTGCCAGTCGGCCAGCGAAATACAAAAGCAGCCGGAATATCTAAAAGGTAGCCTTAGGTAGGGGTCCAGGTGCAGAGAGGGAAAAAAAAAGAAAGCCTTTTAAGTCAATACTGTCTGAGTGGTTGTGGAGCCTCGAGGCAGCCAGAGAACAAACACTCAATCAGAGTCACTATGTCTTTTTTATAATCCTGGCTAAAGAGAGCCATGTGTTCTGGAGAGGGGAATTGATAGTGTATAAAAAGAGAGGACAGCAGCCTGGTCTTAGCCTCCAGTCCCGGAAACCCCCTGCTCTTCCACTTAACAAAGACAATCTGTTATTATATTCTCAGAGAAGACATCATTCAAGACTTCTGTGGGGAATTGCTCTCGTGGTGATCTCCTTGTGATCAATTTGCAGGGGGTGCAGAGGCAAATTCAGTTGTTTGAGAGAGCGTAGATGCTCTTGTTTGATGAGATTGCATCCTTTTTTTTCTCATTAGTTCTCAAAGGCAACTCTTACATTTTAATCAGCTGATGAAATGTATCTGCTTCTATTTTAACCTTTCTCCCTTTCCCTGTCACAGTGTTTTGAGGATGAACCACTTATCCCTCAGTGAGCTATGTTGCCTGTTCTGTTGTCCACCGTGCCCCAGCAAGATCGCCTCCAAGCTGGCCTTCTTGCCCCCAGAGCCCACCTACAGCCTCATGTCTGATGACAGTGGCAGCCGATGGACGCTGCACCTCTCTGAACGCGCCGACTGGCAGTACTCGTCCCGTGAGAAGGACGCTATCGAGTGTTTCATGACACGCACCTCAAGAGGGAACCGCATCGCCTGCATGTTCGTCCGCTGTTCACCCAGCGCCCGGTACACTCTATTATTCTCCCACGGAAATGCAGTGGACTTGGGTCAGATGAGCAGCTTCTACATTGGCCTGGGTTCACGGATCAACTGCAACGTCTTCTCCTACGACTACTCGGGTTACGGGGCAAGTTCTGGGAAACCTTCAGAGAAGAACCTGTACGCTGATGTAGATGCCGCCTGGCAAGCACTCCGGTCACGGTAAGGAGAGATGATTGATGATGGTTGGGGGAGTACACAAATGTTTGCACAGCCTGTAGAGAAAGGATGCAGTGATTGATAAGTAGTGATGAATGCGTTGATATTAGAGTTATTGAATTGCACACAGGCCCAAAGTGTTGCTTTAAATCTGTCCCGGGCACACGTTCCTGTAAGTGGACTTGAAATGCATTGCATCAAATTATGTCACAACCAAGAGCTGAAGAGGAAAGGGAAGTAGCATGACACACATTGGTAATGTAAAGAAACTATAAGAACCTTCCTGTGCAGTTTATTCCTCTACATATTGCCAGTCTAGAATGAGGCTGTCAGCTGTGTAAACCACGAGCAAAGAGTCATATTAATAGCAGCTCCCTGGTCACGTCATTCCCATTGACAGCTTTGCTTTGGTAGCAAGAGATAATGTTGTGAATAACAACAATGGCAACCTTTCTTGTTGTCCTCAGACTGTGAATGGCGACAGCTATGGGGAAGTTTGACAAAGTAAAAGGGGACTTACTGAAAGAAAAGCTGATGTAAAGTCTTGAGAAACCAGCCTCTTGTAGGTTGATTAGGAGAATCACAGAGACACGAAGCAATAGCAGGAGGAGTTGAAGATGTAAAAAGTTTACAGCAGGAGCTGGGTGGAGGGATGATTAGATTGGACCTGATAAAATGATGGGTGGAGATGGCAAGGAACGGTTGAGTTGGGATGACATGATGTTCTTGTAGGAGGTAATAAGGAGCGTGTTTTCTGTGATTATGTTGGCCAGCCATATGTAGGTGTGAGTGGGAGCTCTGCTGCATCTTTTTGCTCTGCAGGCTATGAATAGACTGATATTTATTGGCCGATATTCGACTACTTCTTCTGATTTCTCAGCTGATACAACTTACTTCTTCAGTGCTTCTTGTGTTTGCTTTAATCTGTATCATAGCCTTGTAATGATAATGAAATAAGCGATGACTTGTGCTTTTACATCACAGATGGTCCAGAGGAATTTGCCGTAGAATTCCTGCTCTATTACAGTATATTAAATCATGTCATTTAGAAACTAGACTTACAAGTGAACTGCTGGAAACATTTTTTTTCTTAATTTCATCATGTTGTCTCCATTTATTACTCTCTTTTCATGACATACAAAACTTAATAAAACACTAAATTAAATGACAACAAAAATGACACTGTATGTAGATAGATATTGCTTTGTTAGGATCTGTATAACGATCTAAAATTCCATCTGATCTGACTCTGCTTACTGCAGGCATGGACTCTTTTCCCCAGATAAGATTAACCTCATGTCCCTCACTTCCTTTTATCCATGTTTAACCCTGTCGTCACTGCTTCCTTTTGTCCTTTTTATGACACAATAGGCATTGTACTTCATGACTTTGGGGCTGGTTTGCCACATGTATGTAGAGCTGAACCAGTTAGCTATTTTTCAAGCTAAATGGTGAATCTTTTCTGGCTCCAATTTTTCAAATATTTTAGATGATGTTAAACTAAATATGTTTGGAGCAAGCAATTGAAAGATGTCACCTTGGGTTTTGGAAAAATTGTGAAAAATGTTCACTGTTTGTTCGAGAAAAGGTTGACAGATAAATTGTTAATGAAAATAGCTGTTATTTGCAGCCCTACAGAGCGTATAAGATCGATATCCTTTCTCCGCATAAACATAAAGCACGCGGCCACTCACCTGTTCTGACAGAGAACAGGATGTGGTGGAGGAGTGTACAGTGTTCGTCTGTGAGTACGAGTGGAAATATCTCGTCCATCATATTCATGCTATTTTGTTTACGTGGATGAGGGGGAAAATAAAAGTTCAGCTTGGTTGGTTTTGTATACTTCCTGCTGGAAGACAAACAAATGAGTAAGAGAGGAGAAGGGGAACTTTGGCTCGGAAAAACTAAAGGCAGGAAGAGAGGAACCAAAGCAGTGTAAATCAGCTGCAAAGAGAAAAAGTAGGCTGCTTCTGTGGAGTGCCACTCCTGTGTCAATGCTTATGTGGGTGTATGTTCTTTCTGTGGTAAATGAAGGTGTTGGCACTGCAGAGGTTTCAAAGTGCTGATGGATAACACTGGTAGGGTCACTGGCAGCAGAGTGCTACTGTTTCTTAGCTACTGGCTTTCGCTGTGAAGCTCACTGCACCTCTTTTACATCTCACAGAACCCACTGAGTGGATTTCTCTAAATAAGGCCCTTTAAATAAGGAAGCTGGCAAGTTAAACAGGAAACTCTTGATCATAAAGGTTGTGCATACAGGAAACGGGCTGTGAAGAAGAACCTGCTTTTCTGGTGGCCAGACACTCTGTGTCTCCTTGTGTCGACGTGTGTGTGGGGACAAATGCATTCCTTTGCTTCAAAGATGAAACCTTTCCAACACTTGTGTTTCCAATTAAACATGCTTCGTTGAGTGCCACAAAACAGTTTTATGAAAGCTTTAATTACAATGTTGAATGTGATAGAGAGGAAATGAGATGAAGGCATAAGAGAGGCCTTCTGGGCAGTCTGAAACCCAGTGTTTCCTCTTTCTTTCTTTCTATTCACAGCACCAGACAACTTGAAAGAGAAGAAGCACTTAAGACTGCTGTGTTATTCTGCTTTTTATTTATTTATTTATTTTTCTCATTTTCCAGCTCACTTACTTATTTTTGTTGATACACCAAGGAATCTCCTGCTCCCACACAGTCGTGACCGGCGTTGAAATTTTCTTTGAAATTTCATTTAATCTTAGCAAAGCAGAACTGGTGCTTTAAATAATATCATATTATGCTTTGATTTTGTGTGTGGGGCAGGAGACGATTGTTCTTGCCGTCGATGTAAAACCTGTTGACTATACTCTTTGTATGTAAGCTCAGCTGTTAGGGCTGGGTATTGTTAAAAAATTACAATATCAATATTAATATGATACTGATACCAATAGACAATAGAGTACTTCATGTGATACTACTTTTTCCCATCACAACAATCACACCACAATTATTGTCTTGTCGATTTTATTGTCATTTTCTCAGTTAATTGATTAGTCGATCTGTCTATAAAATGTCAATCTGTGTTTCCTAAAGCCCAAGATGACGTCCTTGAGTGTCTTGTTTTGTCCAGGACTCAAAGATATTCAGCTTACTGTCATAGAGGAGTAAAGAAACCAGAAAATATTAACATGTATGAAGCTAGAATTGGATCATTTTTACTGAAATTCTTAAAAACTGTAATCAATTGTGAAATAAGTTGGCGATTTTTTAATAGTTGACAATCTATTAACTGATCATCACCATGAGCTGTGGCTCAGAGGTAGAGCGGGTCGTCCACCAATCGAAAGATCAGTGGTTCGATCCCGGGCTCCTCCAGTCTGCATGTCGAAGTATCCTTGAGCAAGATACTGAACCCCAAATTGCTCCTGACGGCTGTTCCATCGGTGTGTAAGTTTGTTAAAACTGAGTAGCAGGTGGCACCTTGTATGGTAGCCTCGGCCACCAGTGTATGAATGCGTGTGTGTGAATGGGTGAATGTGACTTGTAGTGTAAAAAGCGCTTTGAGTGGTCACTAGATGACTAGAAAGGCGCTATACAAATGCAGGTCCATTTACCATTACCATCATGTGAATGGAGGCATTCAGTTTTGTAAAATGCCACCAGACACCACAGGCTTGTAATAGGCTATAGCCATACTTTCAAACGTTTTGGTGACATCTTGGCACGCTAAAGTGCCGTCTCTGTCAGATACAACGTGTTCAACTTCACCATATTAAACTGAAGAATGCTTGCAGTGATTGGCTGAGAACAAAACCATACAAATAGTCATTTTTTCTAGATCTGGGTACAAAAATGATCAAATACAGGAATCATTTGACTGGAAGTTTCACTACTACTTTATACTGGGTTATGTCAGTTGATACCTTTTAAAGGTATTGAGTACACACAGCCCAGCCCTATCAGTTATGTAGATTAGATAAAAATTTGCATGGTTGCCTGTCTGTCCTCTACACACTGTGTGGCCGGGGGTCTGTCTCCACTGTCTGTACTGTAGAGATACTTTTGTTCCAATATTTCACCATTACTGATCATTTCTACGGTCTTTCATTGTATTGTTGTACAACACATCTTGTTCCCACTAGTGAGGTTATTTGCATTGTGTAATTTAGACTGTAATGATATCTAAAAAGCATTGTTCAAGCTATTTTTATGTATGATGGAATTGTGATCGCAGTGTGACGCTCAGAGCCATATGTGACTCTAGTCAACAGAATATTTGCTGATTTAGAAGTTACATTTATCCTTGAACAACAGCACTGCCATTGTATCCAAATCTTTATGTGCACGACCTAATTTGCCTAGAGACCAACTAAACCTGTACACCTTGTCAGTTGGAGTGGCGGTTTGCCACCTGTTCCTGTTTCACTACTAGAGATGAAACGGTATAAAAATTTCATATTTTGATTATAGTGGCCAAAATGATCATTCATCAGTATTGTCATGGTATGGGGTATGGTGCACACACTCCAACTAAAATTAGCAGCACGATGCGTTTTTTCTTTGCGCAGTGCGTTTGCTTTGAAATGCTTGCTCTAGTGTCTGTCCTCCTGGAGATTAGGACAAGGAGCCAGTAGCATCACTGGGTTTGCCCGCTGAACGCCCATTCTTTAAACAAGGGATCAGCAAAACAAACCCACGTTGCATGCTGCGCCTGCGCACTCATGTCTAGGAGACTGTTGCTAGCTTTGGTTGATGCTGGATAGTATTTACTGTGAGGTTTTCAAAGTGGGGTAACCAAACTAACATTTAAAAACGATAACACTAAACATTCGTAAGTGTACCATGGCTTATCATGAAACCGATAACTGTTTCATTTCTGTTCTGTACACAATGTTAATCAGCTGTTTTTAAATAAGGGCAGAGCAGGTATCAACTCCACATCATTCAGACACTGTATCACGTGGCGTTGTAGGTAATCAGGTAAGAATGCTCTTCGAGATCGAATGGGAAACTTGCAGGAACAAGGAAACAATTTGATAATCAAGAAGTCTCAACTTGCTTTCTGACTGTAAAGCTCTCTCGAAAGCCAAGATGCAAGTATGAATGCGAGCTTGTCATGACAAACAAAACATGTCTGTCCGAATGAAGGCATATGGAAATCTCCTCATTTGTTTGTATTGGAATAAAATGCAGATGCCACATTGAACTGGAAGACAACAATAACTTGATGTAAAAATATAACTTTTAAAGAAACCTAAACATTTGAGACTTTTTTAAGGCTTAAAAATGGACAGACTGTCAAAGGGTTAAATAAGGATTGCAACATTATGTAATGTGGAATGGCTGCCTTAAGGCACACAGAGGCACTTGTTATGATAGGGTTGGGCACGAAGACATCCGGGTTGTGACGTTGTACTCCGTTTCTTTTTATAACCTGTGATCAACAGTTTAAATAAGCTAGGCTAATTCCCCAAGTTTATTTTGCATGCTATATTTGGCTTAACCAAATGACAAGCGTCATTGTTGAACTTGTGGTTGTGATACCTGATCACTGGCAACAGTCTCCTCATCCTTTATTGGCATGTCAGTGTCACTCTCTCTGTCTGTGAGAGCTCTGCAGCCTCTCCAGTTACAGTGCGTTAATGGTCTGCTGTCAGGATTGTCTGCAATGACTGCTTATTCTGCCACGCATCAGACTCTTTTCGGCTGGTGAAATTCTGCTAAAACCTCAAACCACCTGGCGTTTTGTCAGCTCAACAGGCACTTTAGTTTAACATTAATACTGTGCTGCAACTTTCTTTCACAAAGAGATTTAAATGACAGTTTTTAAGGATTTCTCACAACCACTCAGAGCTAATTGCTAGTTAATCACTAGAATTATTAAATTTGGGACTTCAAGTCTCATTCATGGGCGCAAAATACAAGCAACGAGGGACTTATTAACACAACATATGCTAGAAATCTTGTGCACAATTTAATGAATATGTTTGGCCTTGCATACTTCTCTGCTGTTGTATGTACGTAACCTTTTTTTCATAGAATCTTCAGCGTTTATTGTTGATAAGGCCGCTAGCGTCATGTATTATCTGCCTTTCTGACTTAGCTGTTTGTGTGTGACGGTTTGAGAGCTGTGCCAGATTCATAATTGACTGTCTGTTTGATAGAAAGACAGTACAGCCCAGTTTTTGACCCTGCCAAGCATGAATCAACTAGATTGTGTTTATCACATCAAAAGGCCTCTCTGCATGGCCCCATATTAGTCGGCTGCCTACGTCCCTTGCGCATGTCTCTCATGTTGGATCAGACGCACAGCCCGAAGAAGAGAGTGCCTCTTGTATCTCTCTCACTGTCTCTGCGTGTTGTACTGCAGCAGTGTTTTCTTTTTCTGATTGTTTGACATTTTGAACAGAGTCTGTCTCTCTCTGCTTCTGTTTTCTGTGTCATCCAGTCTTTTTCTCCCATATGATTCAGCAGTCAGCAAATTTGCCTCCTCTGGAGTGTTGACACGCTAGTGTAGGCTGCTTTCTCTAAACTCCGCAGTCATATGACAGAGGGGAGCCACCTGTCCCTTTGCGAGCAGTCGAACCACAGCTGCTCAGCCGGCGTACACACAGGACACTCAGCTCCTCCTGCGCTCTTTTGTTCAGCCACGGTGGATGAGGCACTCCCTTCACCTGAGCAGGGAGTGGATCAGATGATTCAGCAGTTGTATGAGTCAGCATGTTTACGCACTCACACGGCCTCCATTATCATACTAATGATCAGACATACTTAGAGACGAATGAGTCAGGTGGTGTACTGTTTATTAGTCTGCATTAGTTGATATCAGGCATGAGAAAAAGAGTTTATTGACATAAGAGTGACCAAGCTGACTAAAACTACCAGCCCACTTCCTCTTTTTGACCCAGTGTGTGTGTTTGTGTGTTTTCCACTACAGAATGGCACTGTATCATTTTCTTTTCCCCTCTGAGATGGAGGCGGGCCAGCAGTCAATCCTGCTAGTCTAATATTGAGCGGTAGCCTAGCAACTCATTTCCAATGAGCTTTCAGACGAAGGTCTTACCACACTTTGGCCAATAAAGTCAAACCAGAAAAACTCACTTCCCGGTCAGTCATGATATTGATTCAAATTGAAACGCCATTTGTCTTGTCAGACGTTTAATAGTCAGGGGAAATTCTCATAGAACGGCAACCCACCATGTCTACGCATTGTTTACTTGGGATATCAGTAGCGGTTAAGCTGATGGCCAAAGGTAGACAAAGGCTGCTCTGTGTGTGTGTGTGTGTGTGTGTGTGTGTGTGTGTGTGTGTGTGTGTGTGAAGTCAGCTGGGTGGAGCGCAATCGCTCACCTGACTGAGAAACAGGAGCAGAGCTTAGTGATGGTTTTGCTGATTATGTAAGGAATATGCTCACATCTTGATATTTGATTAAGCCTCAATGACTTGACTAATATTCCACTATTATTCCAAGTATGACAATATTCTGAATTTAATGTGGGTCATATAAACGGCATACTACATTTTGATTTTCTGAATTAGGCCTTTGTCTGAATGAAGCTTTCTTTGATTAAGATGTGGGACATGCTGATATTGGTATTAGATGCAGTCTCTATTCAAAAAAAATGCACCTCAGCTGGGGGGTTTGCTGCGATTTGGATGCATTGTACACAAACCAACTCCCCAACAGTTTGCGAAGCTGGGGTAGAGATGCCTGCCCAAAAGAAAAGCCAATATTTCTGGTCAGAAGGAGAAATCTGCCGACTTTTAAACATCATGGAAGACTTGGATATCTACAGGTTTTAGGAAATGCACAAATATTGCAATGCTAATTTCCAAGAAGGTGGTTGAAGGAGTGGAAGAGGGAGGCTCTGGCTAGTCTGCCACTGGTGGAAAATTTTGAGAAAATCATATTTAGATGCAAAGAAGCAAAACAACACAAGCAGTTCCACTTTTTCATATTATGACATGTTCAAGGACATGTTAGGGCATGTTAATTGGATTATGCAAGGCTGCAAGTAAACAAGAATATTAGTGGGATATTCATTTTCATTAGTCAGTCTTTTTCAGAGCAAGGTCAAGAACCTGAATGTTTTGTTCATGCAAACATAGTCAGTGACTTTTGAAGTATGTGGTCACTGAGCCACAAACATTGATGTCATCCTTTTATTTTCGGGACAAATCTGTATAAGTGAGTATACAATGGAAGGAAATGAGTAAAGAGTGCTAAGCATGATAACTTATTGTCGGAGTGCTAACTGAAGAATCCCCCTGCTGTAGTGCAGATGGTACGCTAATCTGTTAAAAATGCCTGTACATATGTTCAGGATATCCTAAAATATCTAATAGTCATCTTTTTGGTCTTCAGGGAGCAAGAGGTGGGCAGCCAAGAGGGAGCGAGAGACAGAATTGGGGAACAGGAGAGGATGTGATGCATAATAGATTGGATTTGTGTCAGGAGACTAAATTGATGAAGGTTTGGGGGAGGGTCGTAACCATGGAGCGTGGTTGGCAATGGCTCGGTGAGGTCTATTCAAGCTGAAATGCAATGGAGTAAATTGCAGGCTTGCGCTGGCCGGTCTGGGGGGTAGCTGCATCATGTGAGGAACTGGGTTGGTCAAAGCCTGTCATGGTGTCGTCTTAAGACAAGTGCAGCTGCAGATCTGCCCTTCAACTGTCCTTTCCTGAATGTGTAAGCAGAAGACACAGCAGTCTGTCTAACAGTGCCAAGATAGCTGGGTGGGTTAGCGGTTAGAGTGACCTTGCTGTAAGTGGAAGGTCACAGGTTCAAGCCATGCATTATTTATCATGTCTCCTCAAGCAAAACACTGCCACTTGCACAATGTTTGTTAGGTGTAAAGATGTAAGCAAAGCGTTGGGGAAAGCCTTGCTGCGGTATCTTATATCCCATCACCTGATGACTAAGCTGTAAAATGGTTTCAATTTTCCCTCTCTATATTGGCATTGTATACATTGTATTGACACCCATGTGGTGAGTGTTTGTGTGTTAGGATTGGCCAGGCTCTAGTGGCCTGATGTGGCAAAGAACATTGACTAGATAAGCATAGACACATGGAGATAAGCATAAGTAAAAGGTAGCTGATAAAGGTCTACTTGAGGGTTACACTGATAAAGCTGTTCACAACAGCAAACAAATAACAAACTGTTGTGACAAGTAAGCTAAATCTTAAGTGAAAAGGTCACTGTGCAGTCTTCAGCGTTATGGTGGAGTTGTGAAGTATAATTAAGCCCACTCATTCAGATTTGTTGATCATTTCTTCTCATCAAATGCTGCCTGTCAACAGTCATGAGTTAAGGAAGTAAGCAACCAAACAAACCCTTGTACCAAGCCATTTACTTGTATCGTTTCTGGGAGGAGTTAATATTGAACATTTATTCCTAAAGTGGCAATCACCTCATTTATTGCTTGACGTCTTCTGTTACTTGTCTGTCTTTTAAGATATAGTTCAGTACTCCTAAGAGAAGAGTGGGTTTGATTTTACTGGAAGTTTCTTGTCCTGAAGCTCTGTCATTACCTTACAACCTTACAAGATGTCTGTTAGCTGAGCTTAAAGGGACACATCACCCCAAATCAAAAACATGTATTTGTCCTCTTACCTGTAGTGTAGGGCTGGACGATTAATCGAATTTTAATCATGATTTCGATTTTGGCTTCTCACGATCATAAAAACATTATAATTGAAGAAAAATGATTAATGCGCCGCACGGCGCGGCATGTATGTAAGTGAATGCACCTGTGTTATGTGCAGCAGCAGCAAGCGCGTGACGTGTGTGGATCAATAATATGTGGAGCGAGCAATTGAGAACATGGCAGAAAGGCAGCCTTTGGTTGAGAACAAAGGTAGGACAACTTAAGTCATCTGTCATTGTCACGCTGTCGTGTCTGCCCCCCAAGGCAACACGAGCGGAAAAAAAAGTCTAAAAAAGTTAATAACTTACAAATTATGGTGAAAAGTAGTTTCTTGCAAACCTAGAATTAAGATAAAAATATTCACAAATGAAAAAACACTGGTTGCTGATAAGTAGTGTTTAACTTCTGATTTAACACTAAAAATTAAAACCCTCGGTGTGCACTGCAGCGCAAGCAGACAAATCCGTGACTCAGAGCAGCATGTGTCACTGACACCAGACCGGTGGAAAATGTCACCATCAGCACCATTATTTTACATCAATAAAATCTATTTATCATTATTTTGAGTCACATTGTTGAAAGAATTTAGCTGTCTGTGCTCAAGCAGGATAATAGGTCTCCATTCATTGCACGTCGGGCTTTCTATTTCCTTGTTGGAGATGGTGTTGCGTTCAAGGTCCCCCCCCCCCCTTGCTTAAATTACCAAAAAAATACATTTGAAAATTCATCATCAATGTCTCTTTGCAGAAATCATGACCTGGTCACTCAAAATAATCCACAGACCTTGTTGTGAGCAGTTTATGTAGGAACTATTTTCTGTCCACCAAGTACACTCGCCAACTGTATCACTGCACAGAAGGAAGCAGGCATCAACTGCTAGCTTACCTAGCACCACTGAGCTAGCTAATGTTGTAGCTTTGCCAAAGAAGACGCCATTAATGTTTACATCTCACGCTGACACAAACACGTCTTCCATTAGTAGATGCACACTACCTTCTGTGCAGTGATGGGATTGGCAGGTGTAGTTCGGTAGAAGTAAAATAGTTCCTACATGAAACAGCTCACAACAAGGTCTGTGAGTTATCTTGAGTAACCGGTTCATGATATCTGGAAAGAGACATTGCTGTTGGGTTTTTCAAAAATATTTTTTGGCACTTTGAGCACCACAAGCCAAGTGCCATTTAGTAACGATATACTGGAGAGAAGGCTGACATCTCTACAGGCAAGAGGAAAAATAGCTATGTGTATTTTTATTTTGGGGTAAACTGTCCCTTTAACCCTTGCAACATGAAAGTCATTTAACTAAATCTTGTCTGGCCTAAAGGGTCAGCTATCACGTTTTCCTTTCCTTTCCATTAGTCAATAAACACTGAACCAGGAAATAGTGGGAATCTAACTAACCAAAGAACACTGTTAAGCCTCCTGCAAAGATTTTCACAAATTATGCTTTTTTTTAAGATGATTATGATCAAAACTTCAAATCCCTTGAGGCTTATAAGGATCTGAGAAACGGCTTTTCCATAAACTGAACTGGATCAAAGTGGATTCTCATTAACAGTGGTTAAGTTTTTTTATTCTGACGACGGATCATCAAGAATGCTCTGAATGTGGCCAGTTACAAAAGCATGATGGCATTTACTTGCAAATGTTGAAACAAAGATGTTTGTGGCACATTTTTTAAGGAGCTGTTAGTCTCTAATCGGACAGTGTTATTATTGATGCTGTCTGGAAAAAGACTATCTCTGTGGTCTCCTCCTTACTGTCCCTCACTTCCCCTCACCAGCCACATTATGTTGTATACTTGAGCTAATCTTTCAGTCCGTGTATTGTATATATTATCATCAGCCAACCTTGAGTATTAATGGTGCTGTTAACGCCACAGCACCCGACAGTGTACAGTAACACTTTAACATGCCGTGCCAGTATTTTCACCCCTATTTATACTCGCTGAAGGCCAGCTGACACACCAACAGTAAACTGTGCATATATTCCTGTTAATGACTTGTGTGTCTGAGTATGTACGTATCCATGTTATGTCTGAAGTGGATGCGCCTGCACTTAAGTCTGTTGCAGTAGCAGCAGGACTACATTACTCTGCAGATGGGTCCTCTACAAAGGTTGTGTTAGACTTGTGTTAGTGGCCTTCCTAATTATAATAATCCATCACAGCAGTGTAGAGTGGTGTCAGACTTTGGTGTTCATGTATTGTTCATCACTGTGTATTATAGGACTGTAGTAGCAGAGGCTGTACTGTTAAGCCTGTAATGTTAGTGTTCCTAATTTTAATAATAGAGTAGGGTAGTGATTTTTTTTTTTTTTTTTTTCCCAGGCTGGTTGTGGCTGTGTACTATGCGCTATCCAGTAGTGCAGCAGTACAGACAGTGATGCAGTGTTCTCAGACTAGGTTTCAGGTTGTCAGCTGACTGCTCGCTTGCTAGAGTGGGTCACGTTCTCCGTAATCAGCTGTGGAATGTCTTCTCCTCTGTTTTTTCCCCCAGTTTCTCCCTCACCCCTAGTCTAGTATCAGTGTCTTTTTTTGCTCTCTTTCTGCTTGTTTTGCTTCAATTCCCCCTCCTTCCCCCTGAATCACGAGACTACAGCGGTGGTCCACTCTGTTCAGCTGCTCTGAAAAAAAGCAGCAGACAGCCACTGAACCGTGGCTGTGTCCCATCTTTGTGCGCTTGTTTTAGGAGGCCGTATAATCACTGAGTCACTGTGGCATGACGTTTCAGCCGATAATAGAGCATGAGTAAGTCTCAGTTAGCGCACAGGTGTGTGTTTGCTTATGGAGCAGCATGTGGGGGAAATGAGGGAACGATGGGAGACTAATTGGCAATGTGAGTGTATTTTTAATTTGATAGGCTAAACAATAGATTGTGATGGCCAGAAGTTTCTCTTTTACCTTAAAAAGCACTCAAAGAAAATCTACTTTACCCAACTGTTGGATTCCAAACTACAACATTTGCTTTTCTGATTTTGCCAGCCAAGCTGCTTTTTTCTAATTAACAAAAGGCCTAACTGGACGCCTGCCAGTGTTTGGAAAAGCACACAAGATTTACCCGAATATGTTCAGCTGCTAGTCGTGTAAATATCCTGCTCATGATCAGTAAAAGCGTGATACTCAGATATTCTGTGTCCTCCTCGCAGGTATGGCATCCGGCCAGAGAGCGTGATCGTGTACGGCCAGAGCATTGGCACCGTGCCCTCCGTGGACCTGGCTTCTCGCTATGAGAGCGCCGCAGTCATCCTCCACTCCCCGCTCACCTCTGGCATGAGAGTGGCCTTCCCCGACACCAAGAAGACCTACTGCTTCGACGCCTTCCCAAAGTGAGGTCACTGTATGGGACAGATGGCATGCATGAGAGCCAGACCGAATACATCACAAACATTCAGAGAGGCACACGCCCTCCCTGTACAGATATTCAAATAACCAAAGCACACATGCGTTTAAAAACACAGCAATGCATGAGTGAATTTGCATCAGGAAAAGACACACAACCATGGAGTTAAACATTTAGATGTTTCAAATTCATACAGGGAGTGTTCTTTAAGTGACAGCACTTAAAAAAACACTCTCAATAGCTCCCTCTGCTGGTCAGTTGGCAAACTAGATCTGCTTCAGCTCCCTTTTATTGGTGAATTTTCAACATTTTTTTAAATTTGTTATAGTGTTTATGATCCCTATAACTCAATCATGTGTGATATTTTCTGACTGTCTTTATTTCTGTGTTTTAATTCCTTCCCTAACACTGCTTTCTTATCTTTTCACTCCAAAGCATCGACAAGATTTCGAAGGTAACGTCACCGGTGCTGGTGATCCACGGTACAGAGGACGAGGTCATCGACTTCTCCCACGGCCTGGCGCTGTATGAACGGTGTCAGCGCCCCGTGGAGCCGCTCTGGGTGGAGGGGGCAGGACACAATGACGTGGAGCTCTACGGACAATACCTGGAGAGACTCAAACAGTTCGTTGCACACGAGCTGGTCAACTTGTAGAAGAGAGAGCTGGGGGAAAAAAGGGTGGAGAGGGAAGGAGAGAAGAAAGCAGTGGTTTTCAGTAGAGGTTGGATGATGAAGGGGTACAACTTTTTTTTTTTTTTTTTTTTGGTGAAGTGATGCAGGTGCAAGTGGTGTTTGTCTGTGTAGTACTGACGTTTCGGTGGCAGTCTTCTCTCATCATCAAGCGCCTCTCCCCCTCGGAGCTCCAGTTTGCCTGTCAGTACCATCCACTCCACATGCTGCAGCTGTGAACTTACACGTACCCATCGTTTTGTTTTGCTTTTAGGTTTTATTTTTATTACATTGAAAATTGCACATCATGAAAGTGCGTGAATGAATGAGGACGTAGGCATGCGCGCATATAACACACCGCGTGTACATGCAGTGTATGAGAGTGTGTGTGTGTGTGTGTGTGTGTGTGTGTGTGTGTGTGTGTGTGTGACATTTTTAATGCCTTTTGAGAAAGACATGGTCCACTGTTCTTAACGGAGAGGTTCCTGAGGCTTTGAGGTTTTGAGAAGCAGCCTTGCTACAAACTGGACTGGACCAGAAGTGGACCAGACTCTCTCCAATCCAGCTGAACTCCATCTGACTGTGAGGTCAGAGTCGACCCTACACTCTACAGTCACCATGAATTTCTTTTTTTTCTTTTCTTTGGAGTACTGTTTATTATATTTTTTTATATTATACATGATATTTGCACGTATCAGCTGTCACTGAAGAACTGTACACGACAAACTGACGTTATCTAGCTGTGCCAGTGTTGCCAAATGTTTAGTATAATATATAGCAGGGGTTGGACACACAAAGAACTCTGTTCAGAAACCATCTAGAAACCTCTCCAAAGCTCTGTTAGCTGTATTCAGTCTCTACTTCTCAGTTTAATCTGAAAATGGTACAATTTGATGTTACACGCCACAGGAGAATGACTCAAGATGGGGCTTAGTCAGTCAGCAGCTCATTTACCCAGTGAAAAGGCTGCTGCTGTGTATCGTTGACCAATGAGTGTGGGTTATTTCGTCACACTCAAAATGTCCCCACGCTTCTTACTTGAAGGTAAACTCGGAAGTATTGTTGCTGTAAGATCAGTATCAGTACGCTGTAGTCGATGAGCTGGATGCTTTTAGAAAAATGCAATGCTGGACGGTTTTGTGGATATCTGAACCCTTTTTTTTTTCCCCCTCGGAATTAAGTATTCGCCTTGATATAGTAACTATAATGAAACCCAGTGTTGAGAGTCTTTGGGTGTGAAGATACCAAGTTAAAGGTGCAGTCAGTGATTCTAGTCTAATGCTCTTTTTCTCAAATTCAGCAAATATCTCTTCACAGTGCACCACCTGTGTGTTCTGTGTGTGTGCGCTGAAAAAACTAGTGTTCATACACTGACTCTCAAGTGGGGAAACAAACCAAGCTACGCAACACTATTCCAGCCAATCAGCAACAAGGAGTATTTATGCTCATGGATTTATAAAGAGAAAAGGCGTGGTCACACATGAGCAAATGCAGGCCTGCTGAGATAAAATGCATGCAGGGGCCAGACGTGACTGATATAGCGAGCTAGCTGGCTAGCTACTGTTAGCTAGCTTGCTAATAGATACTGCAAAATATGATGTTATTGGTCCATTTTCCTTTTTCTTATGTTTCATGCCTGTCTCCTGTCTCACTGCCAGCCAGGCAGCATCTCTCATATGGGGCAGTTTATATTTGTCATGGCCAGTATCACACAATATTGGCTGGTTAGACATGGCAACAGTCACTGTCTCATCACACATACTACTTTGCTATTCCTTAAGGCTCTGATTTCCTGATTAAAATTCACCAAGTTGAACTTCACGCAATGCGAAAATGTGAATTTGCTTTGCTGCCGGAAACAAATGTTTCATTCGCCCATCTGCTAGCTCTGACTGGAGGTGAACCAGTGGCGAATATTCACCAGTATTAATTTTGCTCATGTGTGACCGTGCTCAAAAAGCAGTGGAAGCGACAGGGAAGCTTCTGAAGAAACACTGATGGGAGGGGTGTATTTGTTTGGGTGTTCAAATATCAGCAGACCTTCACCGGAATCACTGACTCCACCTTTATTGTGTGTAGTTATTGCAGATCTTGCTTATGTACCTAAATCAGATCTTTCTAGATGTGTCTTTTTATATGAGAATATAATGACTGTGACAGCAGCTAACGGTCTGTGCTCTGATCAAGACTTACACCACTAATGCCAATCAGGACTGAATGGTGAACGTTATTAACACAGCCGGTGTGGATTCCTCTTCAGTTCAGGAAGCTGTTAAAAATGAAAATGTGTTTTAAGTTATTGAGAAGCATAATTCCATTCCATTCAAGCTGAATCATGAATGGATGGTGGGTGTTATCAGCGTACGTGGCTCAGCATTAAAGGCCTCCATCATGGACGGAATGTTTTGTTCTTGTCTTAACTTTATCTTTTTGTCTGCATGGTATTTCTGGATCCATTGTTGTCTGTCGATTTGCCCTTTAATGCTGAGTGAGGAGAAACAAAGCGTCAGCCAGCTGATGACTCCATCGAGGCACTGAAAAAATGTCAAAGTGCTCCTGCATGCCATGAATGGCTCGTTTCTCTTATGTTTTTTTGGTCTGTATAACAACCTCAGAATGACATGAGAAATCTCAATGAATAATGTTGTTATGGGTATTTGTAATACCTGTATTACACTTGAGCCTGTGTTCACAAAAGGGGTCAAATACTGTTGGTAAATGACAATTAACCAATAAGCCAATGGGTGCTACTGTAAACCTTCAGGTCTGATTACTTACAGGTTGAGAGGAAGCAAAGATTAATCGCTTAATTTTTTATTTTTTATTTTTTATTTTTTTTTGATTGACCAACATCCAGATCAGGATTGGTAACCGCCTGTCAGGTCTGTTGTTATGAAAACTATTTTTTTTTCACAACTCATCTGTCTTATAAACAAGGATATGCTTTCTTTCATTTTCACTTTGTAAATAATATTTGTACTGGACTTTTTTTTTTTTTTTTTAATTTTCTTTCACAAGCTTTTGTCATCATCTCTCAATTGTAGTTCTTACTTCTCTAACTCTTGATATGACAACTACTAGACCAAGGTAGGCCATCGTTTTGGCTTTTCAGATGACCTTTGTACCGGTCACTTTGACTAATGTCATCTCTGATTTGATTAGATTAATTTTGTATAGCATATTTCAGTACAGAAGGAACTTATATGTAATAACAATATTAATAAAGTAATTCTAACATGGATAGAGCAAATAAAATGGTATTTGAGAAGCAACAATATTTGTGACTGAACTGTTGATTTTTTGGGGGGCTTTTTGTGTGTCTAAATTTCAGGTCTGTTCTTTAGAGCTTGGTCTCTCATGTGCTTAAGATAGGACAATATAATAGAGTGGGGGCTTGCTTTTATCGTGATAGGGACAGCTCATGTCCTCTTCACAGGAGTGCCTCTGTTATGACAGAGATGTGATTTGCACCACAACAAAGCAGATTTACAGTCAATAACACACAGCACTCCCTCTGTACAGATCATTGTCCGACCAAGATCTTGCGTGTAGCTCTAATATTTTCATAACGTTAAACTGAATTGAGACACAAAGGGTGCTGATACATTCTCAACTATGAATGCATCAAATATAATCTGATCCTTCATGGGTCAGAGGCAGGTTTTATCTGAAGGTGTACACTGAGGTATTGCTGTATATTGTACAAAATACTGCACCACATTTGCATAGATAATATATAAGAGATTGCCATATTCTGCATAGTGTGTTTGTGAGGAGCACAGTTGGTACTCTCCCCAGATCGTATTGAAGAGATGCTGCAAAGCAAAAGAGAAAGTGTGAACCTGATACTGCTTGGGGTCAAGAGGTCAACTCTGCTTAGACTCGGGGGCAGTAATGGTATATGGATGAGGAGACAACTGGAGGATTACAGGGGTTACTAAAAAAAGGATGTTGCAGAGATCCTGTAGTGTTACCATAAGGAAAATGAGTCAAGTAAAAGTTATGGATTTTATTTAGTTTATTGATCTGACAGCAAACTCTTAGTGTATTTGTGTTATCAGTGTTTGATGTTTTAGAATTCATCATTTAGAGCATCACGGTAAAGGCGCTGCCTCTCCTGGTTTGTCCCCTTGTGTACCTTGGAGGGAGGTTACGGAGTTTGTTCTCTTTGTCACCAGCAGGCGGCAGTGCGGTCCAGCTTTAAGCCCCTCCCCTTAGTTCATGCTGCTCAAGTGGTCCTGGTGACCCGTTCAGTGACTCCTCGGAAACCCCTCATTCCTTTCTTTAAGTCTTTGGATGGAGACCTGTCCCACTTTCAGATACCTTAGATGGGGAATAGAAACGTATAGGCCACATAATAAAGCCGTTTATTTGCTTTATCACATGAGTAAACAAACAAAAAGCTTGTGCTTCAGCTCCAGAATCACTCATGTGCTTGTGTAGGAATCTACCCTCTGTTTTCACACCTTACTGTTTATTCCACAGCTTTTACTTGTGAAAGAATCCTGTTAACAGGATATTAATAGCGCACTGCATGAAGTAACAACCATTTGCTCCATACAAGGATATTATCACAGGACACTGACAACAGATGACTGTAGCAAAACTACTGGTGGTGTGCCCATTCCGAGAGTACAAAGAAACTCCTGCACCAAAGTTGCCACATTTCTTTAGCTTTTGGTAGTTTTATATTAATGATTCAGTCATCCTGGTCTTCCCATAAAGCCTACACATCAACATATTTTTCAGTTACACTGAGATATACTCGCCACCACTACTAATCCAAATGTCAGTGACAAGAATGATACAACTATTACTGCTTCTACTCTTACTGCCTGTGAGGTCAAATCCTTAGTATTTTCTTTGTGAATTTTCTAGCAACCTGGAGGAAATGGCACTCTATAATTAAAACAAACAAACAAACTACTACTTTTAGGCCAACATAACACAAAAACAAGAAAACATAATAAATAAGACAATTTAATAAGCCGAATTAAATAATCATGAAATAAAAATGCCATAAGTAAATAAATACATTTAAAATAAATTAACATAAAATAAAATAAAATAAAATAAAATAAAATAAAAATATTTTACTAAAACTGCTATGGAGAGTGCTTTAAAGCAGTAACTAATCCCTCGTGACAGGAGATACAATTTAAGTAAAATATAGCTGAACAGGTTGTTAAATGAATGATGCATTATTAAGAAAATCCAAATAATATAATGTAATTTGTATTTCATACAATGGTGTTTGGTCAAAATATTCTTCTTCTGAACTACTACTATTATTATTATTATTATTAATAGATAGATAGATAAATAAATAAATAAATAAATAATAATAATAATAATAATAAATAAATAATACATAATTTAACCTTTTCATGTGCTCTCTAGTCTCTACACAGTAAATGTCCTGTGAATCTGAGGTCGTGCCTGGTTGTCCGACAGAACTGGAACGCAGCACTACTTCCTCTCCCCGAAGCCGCGCCTGCTTTCCTCTCGGTGGGACAGTGGGCTGACCGACGGACGGACGACAGCCCATCAGCAAAAAAAACACCATGTGAAGAAAAACTATATAAAAAGGGACACGGAAAACAAAACTGCAAAGGGTGAGAAGCAATTCATTCGTCTCGCCAGCACCAGGTCCGCGTTTTTTTAAAGGCTCGGCAGAGAGCGAATGGACAGAGCGGGAGAGGAGCAGGATAGTCTCACCAACGGTAACGAGCTCACCGTCCGTCCGACCGTTTACATTGTGTCTGTGTGTGTCTGTCAGTGTGTGGGGGTGGTGGAGGACTCACCGGGTCAAACTTTGGAGCCGAGGCTTGTTTTTCTTTGTGAGAGACTTCTCTTTGTTGTTACTAAGAGAGTATAATGTGACAAATATGAGTCATTTTTGTGTGTCCGAGCTAACGTTTAAAAGTTGTAAGTAGTGGGTTGCTAACGTTACGTGTCCCAGTGTTAAACTACCTTAGCGTAACCTAACCTGTCAAAGACTGTTAAACCACTGTAATGAAAACTGTTGTATTATTTCTGTTTCAACCCTACGTTACTCCGAAACTTTTGCCATATGTTGTAGTTTAGGTTCCTCTTTTGTGGCGACATGTCATTAATAGACTACCCAGCGCCTGCAGCCCTTTAAAAATACAGTATCATAAGGTTAGTGTCTTTTCTTTGAAGACAGGTGATGTATGGAGGGAGTCACTCCGGCCAAAACAAGCCCATAAATCAACACAAGTAGTAAAATCCTCTCCTTTAACACACCTTATTTAACCCTGATATCAATCAGTGCGAGCCAGTTCATCCACAGCACTTACTGTAGGAGTAGTAGTCCAGTAGTGAGAGATGTGTCAGCGCTGCTCTGGCTTACAGATTTGGGTTAATATAGGTAACACGTGGCTTAATGTTTGTTACACTGCCAATATCTATCCCCAAAGTACAGGATGACTTTACAGCTGAGGAATGTGTGATGGTCTGTCCCGCTTCAGCTCCAGTGTTTCCCCCCACATCTGTTTGATATTCAGTAGCTCTCAAATCAGGAAAATATGAGAGCGAGGGAGGCAATGAGTGAGTTCCTGGTTATTAAGGACATCCATGAGGATCATGAGAAGCAGGGCAGCCTTGTGATGAGTGTCTGTTCTGCAAGTTGAACAGCCCCAAGGTGGGTAAGTACACAACTCTATCTGCTTTGACAGGTCAGTTAGTGGCAGGGGAGCAGGAGCAGCCGGGCCCTTTTTATGGTCAGGAATGTGAATAAAAACATAGCCTGAGATAGGGTTATAAAGACTGATGCCTGGGGGATCTTCCCATCACAGGGCTCCCACTGAGTCCGTCTGATGCAGGGCACTGACCGTGAGAACATGAACAGTGTAATCGGCATGCCTTTCTTGATGACATTCCAGTTTAGATAGAGAATTATCAATGTAAGTCCTGTGAGGAATGAGGCAGACACTGTAATGGGATGATTCAGGTTGAAGTGGGTGAAACAGCTGCTGATGGGCCTAGCTTATATCGTGGTGGCCTACGTAACTGACTGAGCCCTTGTTAAGCAGCCCTTGATTGTACATTGCTTTGTTTATGAGTTGAAGAGGTTTGTTGTGCTCTGGGCTAAAATGATGACTAATTGGCTTGGCAAGACAATGGACGGTTGTGTGTGTGTGGGTTGGCACGGGAGTGTGTGTGTGATGCGCGGATACACACTGGGAGGATTTCAAGCTTGACAGTCATCACTTTCAGGGTGTCTTTGGTTTAAAGGAGAGTGTTTTGGGAAGTTGTTGCGGTTTTGCCCTTTTAACAACCACTTAAAAAGACTGGGTCGTTCATCAAGCCATGTGGCCAGAATCTGACATATGAGAGCTCGAACTAGCTGACTTTTGTGTTTAAAGATCTATAGTAGCAGGCTGTAATGTCATTACAGTGCTACAGGGTGTTTGTGTTAAAGAAAAATGCTATTGAAGCCCTTTTTTCTGCAGTGTCATTTCCTTTACCCCTGGATGTTTGTGTGTGCAGGTGTGTCCGTATGACCTTTCTATGTGTGTGTGTGTGTGTGTGTGTGTGTGTGTGCATGTGTCAGTGCCTTCAGATCACTTTGTACTGCCTCCTCCAGTTGCATGAAATAAAGTGAGTGCAGACTCAAGCTGGCGCACTCTGCTTCTTCCCTACTGTAATTGGTGCCATCTGTTTTGGCTGTGTTAACATAGTCTGAGGAATGTTGCGATCCATTATTCACAACCTCCTTCATTGCTGTGGACAAGAGCAGCCAATGTCACTCTGTCTGAGCCAAATCAGCCAAAGGATACGATGACTGTTTTTGAGTAGGCTAATAGATTAATGGTGTTTTTAAGACCCACACCCAGGTTCTTTACCTGGAGGTCTGTGAATGAGATGCTCTAAGGGTTATTGCCCGTGTCCCAAGAATCAGCCCTTGTTCTGTCTTCACCTCCTACTGTTTTTACTCTCATTTTATGTGCTCCTCTCCCTTTTTCTTGACCTCTTCTGTCTGACCTCTTCTTTTATTCACTCCTTTGTGTCTCATCCCTTAGCACTTCAAGTCAACTAACTTTTATTTATTTAGTCCAATATCACGGATCACAAATTTGTCTGGGGGCCTTTACAATCTGCACGTTATACCACACCCTCTGTCCTTTCGACCCTTGCTTCTGATAAAAATAAACTCCCCCCAAAAAAAGCCTGTAACAGGGAAAATGGAGGAAATCATGATCTTTATATTTTACTGACCTCTGTCTTATGGCAGTGCTTACCATTTTTGCTTTAAACTGTGCATTATTAAAGTAATTTTGCTGACAACAAACCAGTGACTTTAGTACGAAAAGAATCTGTTTGCTATGATCAATTTCAATCTATTTGTAGTCAGTCTTAACCAGGGAGATATATCTGGTTAAACCTATTATTAAAATTCTTATTATTTTATTAATATATATATATCTAAATTATGTGTTAATACATATTCTGATGCCTAGGCGATTGCGAGGTACCCAACGAAAATGCTGTTGAAATAATCAGGCATGTTTCCTCAAGATTGATTTTGCCTATAGAACACTGTTTTCAGTACTCGGTATTTGTTAATTTTTATTCAGTGAGTTGTTTTGTAGGATAGTATGCACTGTTCATAATGCACAGTGCAAAGTGCCACACATTTTAGCTGCATTTAGAATACAATTTGGTCATTAAGAAATGTGATTAACAATTTGAAATGGCCCTTGTAGTATACACAATATTTTTTTGGACAATATTTAACCTTAAAGTTTAAAATTTTGCTTAATTTTTACTGTTTTTTGAGTGTTGCCTGGCTTTTAGCGTAGTCGACTAGACTAAGTTTAATCTTCTGTTCGTACGTTGGGGAAGTTAGTTGTTAGAAACATCCCTAGTCTTGACCGAGTGCCCCAACATTCTCAGTGAATCCACATTCTCATTTTCTCCTCTCAGGCAGCAGACACGTATACCATGCCGACGAGTGATGGCCCCAGCCGCTTCCCGGTCTTTGTGGCTCCGCCCCACGGCAACCACCAGCGGTCTCCAGGTTATGTCCCCGGGCGGGTGGCTCCAGTCCGCTCGCCACCACCTGCCAAAGCCCCACCGCCTCCACCGATAAAACCTCACGGCCCCCCGCCAGAGCGGCGAGCCACTTTCAACCTTTCAGAGGAGAACCAGCGGAGAGAGCGTGCTCAGAGCCTCCAGCAAAGAAAGAACACATTTATCTGTTTTGGAGTGTCAATTGGGGCTTTCTTCGTCACCCTTATCCTCGTCCTTAGTCTCACAAGTGGAGATGTGTTAGATGGTCAGTATGACAACAAACTGATTCAGATGTTTATGTTTTTTAAAGACGTATCTCTTTATTTACCCAGTGGCTTCTTCACTGTAATTTGTAACTGATGGGTTATGTTTGCAGAGAACTGTCCAGACCACGACCTATCCCTTAGTAGCTGGAACCCAGGTCACCAACCAGAGAAGGCTGTGATTGTCAGGAGAGGACATTTGTTGAGATTAGAATCTTCTGCTACCTTCCAAACACTAACCATCCAGTCAGGAGGTGAGTGCATCAAGGTGCATGATTTGCTAAGTCGCATTTTGAGATGTAACACTGATGGATTTGCATTTATTAAATAAAAAGGATGCGTGGATGTAACATACACCACAGACTAACTTGTGTTTTTCACTGCCTCTTCGCAGGTCGAGTAGTTTTTGCAGACAACTCTGATGGCTCCAAAAACATAACCTTGAGAACACATCACATCCTTATAGAAGATGGTGGAGCCCTTCACATCGGTGCTCCCAAATGTCGCTACCGTTCTCATGCCACCATTGCCCTTGTGGGGCGCTCTGATGACAAGACAGTCCCTGAAGTGCCTGGCATAGGCCGCAAGTTCATAGCTGTCAATAGTGGTGGGACTCTGGAGCTACACGGCACTGAGAGAGTTTCCTGGTCTCTGCTGACCCGAAGTGTCCCGGCCTCCGGTCTGGCCACAGGGGGTTATGCCTTCCAGCGTAACTTCAGCAGAGGCATCAACTTGCGCGTGGTGGACCAGGACACAGCTGCTGTGCTATTCTCTGAACGCTACGATACACATGAATCACGTAATGACAGTCGGCGGCTCACTCAGCTGCTGCGGAACCTGCCGGTGGGCCGCATTGTCACGCTGGCTGTGGGAGACTCAGCTGTCAAAAGTCTTTTGGATGAAACTAAGAAGGCCATTGAAGAGAAACTCGGCAGCAGCTTTGTCTATGATCTCAAATACAGGTAAATAGTACCAATGTATGAATATGTGAAATGTTGCACAAACTTATAAATGATATATTTTTCATATCAAATAATGAAAAGATACACATGGATTGTTTACGTTGCCCTGGCGAGTGTGTCTGTTGTCGAACTGTATAAAAATATGCGTGAGTGGGTTTGTGTCCCAGCTGTGCTGCAGTCAGAATGTGCCAACTCTTGGAGAGTTTGTGTTGGTTTCTCCATGGTTTGTTGTCTATGCAAGTCCTTGGGAGTGTTTTGTTTATTCTTGGTCTCCTGAGGCCGATAAAGACGGCTAATGTGCTTTTGATCGAGCCTTGAAGCAAGACCCCTCACTTACTTGGACTGACGATACCAGCACTTTGTTCCATGTCCATTCTCACTGGAAAATTTCCTCTTTTATGTACCTTTCTTTTCATTTGAGATGTTCCCCTGAATTGTTCCTAGTTATTCCTTTTCAGTTTCCCCTGAATTTCCGCTTTATCATGCCCTGCCAGAAAAGGAAGCATGTACAGGATAATGGGTCAGAGAGTTTCCAGGATTTGTGCAAAAAGTGTTGATTCAGGAGATTTTAATGCCAGTTACAAAAGGACAGATACTGGAGGTTTGAATGTCATCCTGTCCACGTGGGCTCATGCTTTCTTTAAGGCCATAAAGTGAGAGAATTGGATTTTATCTTAACATGACATTAGATCTTCTGTTACCGCCACTCAAACACATGTATGCACATGCAAGCTTCTTTCAACAGAAAGTCTAAGTGCAGCATTTCACTCTGAGTTATTTGTAGCTCAGCCTGGTTTGGTCCTTGGTTGACTGAAAAGCCAAGTGCTACGCCAGATTCTCCAGTGTCACATTTCGCCTATGGGGGTGGTTGCCAAGTCTTCAAACAAATCCCCTTAAAATCCACAGCACAGTGGTTTAAATGGATCAGATGATGGAGCCCTGCGAATGTTCAGAGGTGTTTCTGTGTGTGTGTGTGTGTGTGTGTGTGTGTGTGTGTACCAATAAGTTAACGGTGTGCACTAACACTTCTAATCCTGTCACCATTTATTGGAGTGCGGATTTTTAAATCTTAGCTTTCTGTGGATTTGCTTGTGGTAGGAGGAAACACATAGCACACATTTATGAGACAGCGTGCAGTTTAATGTCTCGTTAAAGTCACATAATGTTTGGCTGAGCGATTTTAGGCTGAAAGAGTTGGGTGGCAGAGGTGTATGACCTATAGGAATTAGTGTAATGATGAAGTGTAGATCAGTTTATGACCTGTTATGGTGTGTTGGAGACAAACGGCAGGGCAAGTAGCTGGAACATACTTTGGAACAATTTGGTGAGTTTTTTTTCTCAGTTTTGTGTTATTTTGCGACAGTGCTGTAACACCACGCATACAGGGGTGCCCAAGGGCATGTTTCATGGACCTCTTTAACCCCTTGCAATGTCCAACTTACAAACACAGACTGGCACATTACCCAAATACCTTTTGAATTTATATAGGTTGATCTCAGGGGCGTCAACCATTCTTCCTTCCACACGTACATGCATGCTTTGGCTCCTGCCTCGTGCCTATTGACCCCTCTGTCTTTAATCTTTGCCTCTCAGGAGAGCACTTAAACACACGCTCACGCTGATCTGTAGTGAATTTACCTCTTGCCTCTACGCATTTGCTATTTCCCGTCAAACAATGAGGTTGTTAAAACGCTGATGAACATCAAACCAAGGATGTGGCGAAAGGAAACAACCACTCTCTCTGAACACAGAAAGCCACACACTGGGGCTGTAATGACAGAACGGAGTGGATCCCCAGATGGATCCTGTTTGTGTATCAGTGGGGTGTGCAGTGACATAACACAGGGGCTCCTTCATCTCCAAGAAGATGTGTTTATGTTGTGATTGTGCCAGTAGGAGCAATTATTATGAACAGAGACAGATATTAACACAGGGGCAAGGTGAATTTTGGATTGTTTATTGTATGTGGAACGGGCCAAGCAGCGCCTCAGTGGAAATGAGACTTGTGCTCAGATTACTTTCCTCTTGTCTATCATAATGTACAACTGCCTACTCAGATATGATTACATAGACTACTGAATGGTTGACTGATACGAGAAGGTCATATTAGTCAGGACGGTGTACTGATAAGGTGTTAAAATGTCATGCCATAGTTTAGGATAATGGTTTTAAAATATTATTATGTCCATGAATATTAAGGAGGCATTAAGATTGTTTGGACTCATGATTTATCTAATGCTGGACAATAAAAAAGCAAGAGGTCATTCTTAAAAAGCTGAGGACATGACATATGAGACATCCAAGGCTGCAGCTCTCAGCACACTGTCTGGCTTTAGGTCATACGCCCACAAAAGCACGCCCAATCCCTTTCGCCATCCACACCCTCAAGCTCCTCATCTCAAATGATTTCAGTCTCTCCATCTTATTTAATCAATGTAATCCCATTTAAAAATAATTTTCTCGACATTCCTGCTCTATAAGACAGTGTGCAATGGAGTGAGAAGGGAGGATTAGGGGCTAAAGTAAAAAGTTGGATTTGAATGCAGTTTGCGACATGACAGGTACGCCCAATATTCCTCTGAGTCATATAAACACCCTTCCTGATATCCCCTGTCCTCATTTTAATAATGCCCTGACCGCTCTGATTTCCTTCCTTTAGTTTTCTGCCTCTCATTGTCTTTTTATTATTACTGACATTCACTCTAATATTCAGACGCCTCCTCCTATATCCTGCTTCAGGCTCATTGCTGACATTTACTCTGCCTTCAGGGCATTAAACTACCTTCTAGTTTAATCTCTTTTGCAGTAAGTGTCCCAGTGTCTGTTACTTATTGTCTGTTTCAGTGAAAGAGTTTTGTCAGTGTGATCAACACATCCTCATCCTGACGCCTCACACGCTCGCACACACACTGAGACAAAGAGAAAGTTTATTATGCAGTCCAGGTCACACCCTTTATCTGAGTAACTGTTGCATCTGTAAGACATTACATCAAAATTCTGGTGCTGCCTCGGGCTTCTGCAGCTACCATCACCTCTCAGTGGCCTAACATGGTGGTTAGTGTTGTCTGTCACAAATAATGGACCGAGTTATTTTCTTCTTGATAGCATTTTTGTTGTTCTTTGATACAGATGTGTGAAACTAGTCTATGTACTTGAATGTCTGGAAATAATTCCCTCTCCTCTCTGTCTCTCTCCCACTTTTCTCCTCATCCCTCTGATCCCTCCAGACAGGCGTGGGCTTTGGTCTCGGTTGTAGGTGGTGGTAACGCGTCATGCTCAGAGGACGTTAGGGAACATGAAAACCACGACACAGGAGGCAGAGCTCTTGCAAGACGAAACTTCACCACTGTGGATGGAGTGGGCTTCTCAGTCACCGCCTACAGCGAGTGGAAGAATGGTGAGAAACGGCTTACAATGTATCACTTTCAAAACCAGTGTGAACGTCGATGATTCAGCGGTGACGGCAATTAGAACTTAGAAAGTGATTGGCTATTTAATCTTAGTTCGTGCCTTCTGTCATTTTGTGTAGGTCATCTGAGTTTGATGCCATGTGTCTGTAGTTTCAAGCCCCAGTAGCAAGCTGTTCAGGTGAAATGGACAGGCTTCTCTAGCCTTGAGGTGGTGAAGGGTTTGGAGGAAGGTGACAGGCTCAGGAATGAGGTTTACCACATGCCAACTGCCTTACAGATCAATCACCTGAACATGAAAGACATTCTTGTGCCTGAGTGTGTGACAGTGGTTTTGTGACTATGCCGTTATGACAAATACTAGGTCTAAAGGCAGTTGTAAATGTGTACGCATTTTGTGTGTGTTTGGTTTGGGTGAGGCATCAGCACACCGGCTGTCTTTATTTATTGTGGCCGTGCGTGCCCACACCTTGTAAAATACGTTTTGACAGTGAATCAATTTTACTGTGGAACATAAAGTGTACAATGATTTTTCCCCGGGTTATCTAACAGCTTTTTGCATAATTGTTTAGGTGGATATTATCCGCAAGGAGACAATATTAATAGCAGCTGTACACAGACATTTAATTTCTTGGCTTCACAATATCTCAGTGGTTATTACGCTATTTAGAAATCAGGATCTAAATTGCTATTCAGTGTAAATATATTACTTCACTATGCAGTACTGTAGAAAAACACACAAATTGCTATTTATTTAGTATAATTTGTTTTCTGTTATCCTCATGTTTTTCTTCCCCATTTTATGGATTTTATGGGTATGAAGAACAGATGGACTAATCTGAGTGTCATATTAATTTGCTATAGTTATTATGGAAATTTAAGTCCATATAAGGAGATTTGTTTTTGCTCTCACTCTAAGAGAGCTTTTGTAAGATCCTTTATGCCTGAACATAATAAATATGAATATGAATTTTGTTCTATAGTATTTTAGTTTTTTGTACTTCGTGTTTCTGTTAAATGAAATGCTCTATCGTCCCCCCCCAGGCTTCCCCATCTCAGGCTTCCAGGTGGATGCCGTGGACCAGGTAGTGCTGAACCTGCAGGATGAGGTGCAGCAGACCTGGCAACCCGGAGATCAGATTGTAGTCGCCAGCACAGACTACTCCATGCACCAGGCTGAAGAGTTTACCTTGTTGCCCTGCTCTCACTGCAGCAGCAGGCAGGTCAGGATACAAGGTGAGAAAGGCCAGTGGTGTGTGTGTGCGCGCGCGTGTGTGTGCGTGCGCGCATTGAGAGAATAGATCTGGTTGCCCTGGCTGCAAACTAAAAAACTGGCTTTGTCTGTGTCAGTGTTTGTCTCCTGAGGGCCCATTCCTTTCATGTGTGTTGTAGTCTGACTTCAGTTTTACTCAGCAGGTGTCGTGTTGAGCTTTACAGTTCCTGTAAAATGTGTTGAAGGAGCGAAAGAAGAAGGAAGGAACAGATAGGGGAAGTACAGTGCAGTCATATTTAATATCAGAAAGACTCCTAGGCATGGATGTAAAAGATCTTACACTTTTCATTATAGTCAATAAATTTAATTGGCAGATGTGCTGCTAATCATGAGGTCCAGAGAGATCTAATTTCCTGTCCAGCTGTTACGGTGATGTAAGGTTATTGGAGGAGGCTGAAAAGAGATTGCCAGCTTATATTTTCATAGTAACCTTGTCTTATAATGATCGCAATAATTGTGTGGATTCAGATATATTGCCTCTGCTCCACATCCTTCTACCTTTTTCTGCTCCTCTAATTTTGTTCCCTCACAATCTCTTAGTTACTTCTTGTCCATCTCTCTCACAGACATGTTTCCTAATCTCAGTCCACTGTTACCAACAAATGGCAACTCCCTTCCTGAAGAGAGGGGTGTGTAAGTGTGTGTGTGCACCTAGTTTCTGTGTTGCTGCCATGAGGAAGGGCTGAGCAGCTGGAGGACTGCTGTGCATTATCGTTGGCAGCTGCACCCTGTGGGCACGGGTCCTTTCTGTATCGTTGAAGAGCTGATCATTTTTTTGTTTCATATGTATTTGATTACATTTGCTTTACATGTCTATAACTTTGGTTGGTTGATTTTGGGGCGTGGGTACTTGTTTGTGTGTTTGAGTGTGTGCTGCTAGGCATACTTCCTGTGGTTAGCAGTAAGAAGCCCACCATTGCCAGAAATAAAATACCTGAGTTAAGTTTAAATGCCACTTCCTATTTGTTTCAACATTTTATATTTAGCCTAACGTTTCACTTCGAGTATGTCTTGTGCCACCTGAGAAATGTTCCACAAGAATTTGAAGCCAAATAGGGTTATGTTATTTAGCAAAATCAAGTGACATTCCTCCAGTGTTCCTCACTGCTTTCTTTATATGAGATGGATTGACAGTCAAATGAAGCAATGACCTGCACCTTTTATAGGTTTTGTCCAATTGTACACCAGATGTTTCCTTAAAATGGTCAACTTGTTGCAGTGTATGACCAAGAATCTCCCTGTCTGTCCTACCCAGGGAAACCTCAGTACAACCATGTTGGCGAGATCATAGATGGGGTGGACATGCGTGCTGAAGTGGCTCTGCTCTCCAGAAACATTCTCATCTACGGAGAAATGGAAAACTCATGCTACGGGGACAATCTGTGCCAGTTCTACAGCCACGACACCTATGGAGGCCACATCAAGGTATGTCTTGTATAAGTGTTAGTTTACAGCACAGGCTCTACATGTTAAGCTTTTTTATTTTCATGTAAAAGATACGCATTGTATAAATCCAACAAAAACACTGAAGACATAAGACAGCTTAGGGTCAAACATGGCCATAACTAAAGCTTTATATCCTCCCTGAGTGACTGGTCTCTACATAGGCAATGAGTTCACTGTAACGATGGTCCAATTTTATGCACTTTGGTGGCTAATACACAACAACATTCCTTAAGCTCTATGTAAGTGACCCCCCTTGTGCTAAACAAAATAAACACTCCTTCTTTTTTCTTTCCACCATTTTTTTTTGCTACATTTACTGTCTCCAACAAAAACATTCCCTTATACTGTATTACACAATCTGCCTCTAAAATGATTGACCTCGCCACCCCCAAACTAGCAAACCTCAACAACAGAGCCATCACACACACAGCACTCACCACTGCATATTTTCTCAAACCATTTTTCATGAAACTGCCATCTGGACATAGTGTGAATATGTATGTATATACTGTATGCATGCAAGGACCCATGCGTGTCTTTGTATGGATATTTATACGTTAAGTATTTATGTCTTGAGGCATCATGTGCAGTGTGTATACTGTAAAAAAAGATTAATTCGTTATCTAAGCCTGTGTGTGTGTGTGTGTGTGTGTGTGTGTGTGTGTGTGTGTCATTCAGAAAGGGAGAGAGAAGAGAGACGGAGCTAGAAAGTATGTTGTGTGTGTGTGTGTGTGTGTGTGTTAGTGTGTGTGTGTGTGTGTGTGTGTGTGTGCGAGTTACAGTTAGCTGGAAGGATTGGCCAATACCTCCTTAACTGGAACCAGACTGTGTGGATTATGCCATACCCACAAAAAGACCTCCTAGAGAGTATTGTACAGCACATTTGGATTATTTATTGATTCATGTTTAACTGTATTTGCTGCCCAGTCCGTTTGTGTTTTGCATTTATGCATCCCTTTGTGTGTTACACTTTTAATTTGTGCTTCTATAACTTCCATCTCCTATTCATCAAGAGGAATATCCGTGGTTTTAGTACAGTTTGACTCACTGGAGCATGGTGCCAACAGAGCTATGGTTCATATCCCAGTGGGATCATAGACAAACACAGAGAATGGTACTGTAGAGTTAAACCTTTAATTGGACCGGAGTGGGTAGACGGTTAGCCTACTTTTGTGGCATAATATGAACCTTCTGTTACCCTCTACAAGGCTGGTGTAATTTACTTTAGCTGTGTATAATAGTTGATTGTTCTTGCTTGATCGATTTTAAAATCACCCCTTCTTTTTTTGTTGTTTTCTTTCTCCCACACCGACAGATCTTCGGTAACTTCTCATCAGTGCATCTGTCCCATGTGGAGCTAAAAAACATGGGCCAGCAGGCCCAGCATAGCCGTTACCCCCTCCACTTCCACATGTGTGGGGATGTGGACCAGAGGGGAGGCTACTGGGAGCCCACCTATGTGGATGGACTCTCCATACACCACTCCTTCTCCCGCTGTCTCACCATCCACGCGACCAACGGTTTGCTGGTTAGTGAAGTGTGTGATGAGTAGGTGTATCATGTATGTGAGAACAAAGAAAAGACAGCTGTAGACACATGAAATCATCAGTATGTTTGGAGGACGTGTAAGACAGCTCTCACTAATAAGTACCATGTGATATTTGCTGTTGAATACTCATCACTTACAGCCTCCATTGCTGGATTACTGTAATGGCTTGTTTCCTCCTCTCTTTTTCTTCCTCTCCTTGTCCTTCTTTTTCTTAATCTCTCATGAAACTCTCTTATCCCATAGTTTCCTCTGTTAGAATAATCTGTCCCTGGAAAGAGGTACAGTAGTTTACAAGTAGTCCCTGTCTTTGGATAAAACGTACATGTTTTTATATCCTTGCTGGCTAATCGAGTTCATATGACATGTCTGTCAGCTGTATGTGTGTGTTATGCTCTCTCTTGACGTCAAACGGGGGTCTGTCCTTGAGGCCATAGAATGAAAAGCTCTTCCTATCTGCATTGGGGAAATGGAACCTACAAAGTAATGGATAACATTGTTTGACTGCTGTTTTTTCCTGTTTCCCCTCTGGCACAATGACCATGTAAATATTGTCTTCTTCGACAGCTCTCTTGACACCATCATTCTTTCCATAGCTTCAGTTGGGTTAAATTAAAAAAATGGTCCTAGTAGGAAATTATTTCAGTCATTTTAAGTTTTTAAGGAGGCAGGCACATCGGTGTTGGAATGTACTGTATTTTCTTGTGGGTTGCTGATGATTCCAAGATGGACTAACTAAATGTCGTGTAGTGTTTACCAGGATTTTTTCTGCATATTTCCATTAAGTGTAAACCACCTCTTCCTTGGAAAGTGAAAGCTTGCCATAAATGGGATATAGTACTTTATTTTCCTCTCCTGTCAAGAGCTCCACTCTTAAAATCCTCATTTTGTTCTCTCTCATTTATATGAGTCTGATGGTCTTCTCTCTTTGACCCAGGTGAAGAACACCGTAGGCTATGACACCTTGGGTCACTGCTTCTTCCTTGAGGATGGGATCGAGCAGCGCAACACTTTCTTCCACAACCTTGGCCTGTTGACTCGACCCGGGACTCTGCTGCCCACTGACCGCAATGAGACCCTCTGCACCAGCATCAAGGACAAAGTCTACAAGGGCTATACTCCCTCGCCCAGCACCGAGTGCAAGTAAGATTGGAATATTAATTGGAGTGTCTCTAGTTGGAGAGTACAGCGTGAATTTCTGCACCAACCTAAAGAGGATGCACCACTGCAAATTAAGAATTTAGGATAAGGATAATACTTATACTTTCTTACTTTACAATACAATATAGTTGTATTATTAGTGTTATCAAAGTGTGGGTGTAACTATCAGTTATTTTGTCAGTTTGTACGCTGTATATACTTTCACACACCACCCATCAGACTGAATTTAGCAGTCTTGACAGTTTTTAACATCTTCCACAGACCCATAACTGCTATGAAATGGTTTAAAATGATCATCTCAAAAACATCAATACAAGGTTCCTACACAGTGTGGGAAATTATGGAATTTAATTTTGGTAATTTCCTGGTCTGGATAAGTATGGAAAAAAAAGAAAAAAGAGTATGGAAAAATATTTGTGCTTCCAGAATATTGCCCCATTCTGTTTTCTTACAAATAAAATGAAGAATTTCGAGAAAATAGAGCAAAGAGTGTGGGCTGGAGCGAGTTTGATGTCATCGAAAGCAAGGCAAGAAGTATGGCATACGACAGGATGCCCCTTCCTACGCAGAGCTGCTCCACGCTTGTGCGTCACAGCCTGCAAACAGCTCTGCCCCAAGTGCCTAATATTTGTACAAAATCCTGACATCCACAACCGAATTAGGGTTGTATGATATTATTTATTATTATTATTTATTCAATATGTCAATGGAAAATAGTACAACTATAGGTTGCATTGGTTCATTTACTTCCTCTCTGCAGTCTGCACAGAAATGTGTAACAGTGGAAGGTCATCCAACTTTATGCTAATGTGTGTGTGGACTGTGCAGCCACACTGGGTAAATGGAAGATTTCCAAGAGCTGGCTGTTTGTATGCAGATGTCAGATATGGTCTGAAAAATCTACCAAGATGTCTGGAAATTTGAGTCTTGAAAATTGTGTTTATTTAGAATTTAGAAATGGAAAATGTGTAGGAGCCCCATCAACACATTCACTTAATTTTTGGAGTTTTATCCTATTTGCATATTGATACAGGTAGTGTAGACTTTCTGAACCCTCGTCCTGTACACAAAGAGGCACATTTCCATTTTAGCACTGATGGAAAAAAACATAATTTCTTTTTTTTTTGTTTGTTTGTTAAGATATTTTTCAGGAATTTTTAAGCCTTTAATTGATAGGACAGATGAGTGTGAAGGGGGGAGAGAGCGAGAGGGAGTGACATGCAGCAAAGGGCCACAGGCTGGAGTCGAACCCGGGCCACTGCGGCAACAGCCTTGTACATTGGGCGTCTGCTCTATCACTAAGCCACCGACGCCCCAGACATAATTTCTTAGTATCCTGATATAAAATGCCAGAACCATCCACGAGCAACAGCTGCAATTCAGAGACCCTGGGGTCTTGTTGAGCATAAAACTGAGGATAATTGTAATAACAGATAATCGTAGGGACACTGCAAAAAGCACTTGCCAAGCCCTGAGATCTGTGAATAAACCAACAGCTTGATTGTAAAGCAGCTTGATATTCAGGGAGGGAAATATAGTAGACACTGAGCGACGTCCTTATCTTTGAAAGTACTGAAGAGCAGGGCCAATTCAACTCGAATGACTTTTTAATCTCCCACACTGACATAAACGTTTTTGACTCTCAGTCAAATGTCTGTGTGGGGTAACAGGGTGATAGTGCAGAGACTCTGAGAGAAGACAGAAGGTCCAAGTCCATGTGAAAAAGGTATTGTAGTAAGTAAAAGTGTGTGCAAGAGATATCAGCAGGGGGGTTTTATCCATGCAATAACAACCTCTACTCTCCACTGGATGTTTTTCTGTTGTAGCAAGAACAAGAAAAGTGCCTCTGTGAGAGTAGCAACAAGGCCTGTTTCCAGTAGTTGCAGTGTGTGTGTTGGCAGAGCTGTTCTTGTCCAGGGTTTATGTTGGAGAGGTGGATTATTGAGGGTATTTTGAAAGATCACAGGATTCTTTGATCTCTGTCTTCTGCTTATTAGTCATAGTCTCTGTAATGCCAAGGTACTCCCTTTTTAAATGTGTTTTTCTGCATGTTCTGTCTTTGTCTCTGTGTGTGTGTTTGCATGGTGGGATGTTTTCCAGGGCTGTTTCAACTTTCTGGATCGCCAATCCCAACAACAATCTCATCAGCAATGCAGCTGCTGGTTCTCAGGTAATAACATCAGAGTTATGTAAGAAAACAACTTCCACAAGTGATTAATAAAAAAAATTGAATGACTAACTAGAAGAACATCTGATTGATATGAGTTTAAGCTGCACTGGCTTTGGTGTTCCTGAACTTTACACAATAAAAACGGAAGATTTTCAAGCTCATAACAAATTGATCCATCAATAAAATAGGATTTAACAGGCTTTGGTGTCTGATAGAGGGGTGCAATAACAATAGTGAGACGGGAGAAATTGAAGACAAGGATCCCTCACCACGTCTCTTTTTCATTTTGGCACAAACAGCGTGGAGGTCCACTGGGGAGGGCTGTGTACTAAATATTGGTAGGGGGTATGCTCGTGATATTTAGGTTGTCCATCTATATCTGTTGAACCGTGAACTTTAATCAAGTATTGAGCTAGTATAAACTCCTCCAGCTGGTTTATGCTTTCTGTGGGGCTTGACCCACATGAAGTATGACATCCCGCCTCCAGTTCTGCATATTGGTTTTGTATGCTACTTCAGCGCTCCACCCAGGATGTTATGTGTATGAGCCCAGATAATGAAATTCCTGCTGTTGCCTGGTTGTACCATGAACCTGATTTATCATCTCATCTCTCCTCGCTTCCTTCCTGTTCCAGGATGCTGGCATATGGTTTGTGTTCCACAGCTCTTCCACCGGGGACTCTCATGGGCTGGTACCGGAGACCAAGGCAGAGCTCACTCCCCTGGGGATTTTTTACAACAACCGCGTACACTCCAACTTTAAGGTATCATCACTGTAGCTTATCTTTAAGCTTTTTTTATTATTATTATGGGTGTAGCTTCTAGTCAGGGTGTGCTTTCTCACCCATATCAAGACCAGTGTACCAGGCTGTGCTAAATCCTGTCAGTGTTGTCTCTGCCTGCCTCTGTTTTATAGAGACAAGAGAAACACAGTATTTATAAGTTGTGAAAAAAACAAAAAAAAAAACTTTGCGCATATTTTTCTGCTTATTCACCTGGGTCCTGCAAAAAAGAGACACGGACATGCACACATGCATACACACAAGTGGACTCTACAATAGTGCTCTGTTGTGTAATGACACAAGTCGGGCAGGTGAACTGTAAGTTCTTTGTTCAGCCTGTCCAGCCTCTCGTATAGAGGAAGGAGCCCAGAGGTTTAAGACTTTACCTCGCTTATACCTTGCCTAGGGCCAACACAGAGCAAAGGTTTCCATATATACACAGACACACAACGTTTTTTCCTTCATTTATTTTACAATTCATTCTCTAAACATACAAAACTAATCCATATGTGATGTAAATATACATTATGTGCTCAAACACATTATAAATTATTCACATGGATTCCGTTCACCACCTTTCTTACTTTCCACAGCACCCTGTACAGCACGGACTTTATAACTCTGTTGGCCCGGGATTTAAATTTAGTACGTTTATTATTGCCTCAGGTCCCACACTGTAAAATATACTAGTAGTCTTGTTTATGTCAGTCCAGCAGAAATAGATCTGTGACCCATCTTGGATCTCTAACTATGGTTTTAGAGAACTTATAACATCTATACTGTAATCATACTTTTCATCTTCCCAGGCAGGGTTGTTCATTGATAAAGGAGTGAAGACCACCAATGCCAGCGCAGGTGACCCCCGGGAATACCTGTGTCTGGATAACAGTGCCAGGTATTTGTGTGTGTGTGTGTGCACGCGTGTGCGTGTGCAGTAGCATTTTACATTTTGAGGAAGTATAAAATCTGTCATTTATAATATATATCTCAAGATTTTTTTTATTATTTTGTACATTTCGAGTAGTTAGTGTATGTAAATGGAGTGTGACTTAAAACTGACGAGTGCACTATGCTGCACTATATACTGTACACGTGTTTGCACAAAGTCTACAACTGTGCACTATTACAGGGTCTATAGCGGGTGATCATATGCATCACGGTGCACAGTTTCACTATGTAAATATTATGGTATTTCTGGTTTACTAATGTGTTTGTTTAATGCCACTGTCAATAAATGTTTGTGAATTAAGTTATTTATAGCCCCCCGCTGTATATCTCCTAGGATATGACCATTGACTGGGATAGATAGATGGCCTTACACTCTGTTGCTGCATTTTAGTGGAAGGTCTGTCAGGTTTGTGTTGACAGAGAAAACAAGGCTTCACAGATAGAGTTTCCACTCTCCCTACCCAAATACAGCCCTCAACTAGACGGAAAAACTCTTGCGTGTCCACCGAGACTGCTGGCCACGCTCTGTGCTTGTGTGTGAGTGTATGCATGTGTGCAGAGGTATGAGGGGGAGGATTTTAAATGTTAAAATGTGCGCTAAGTATAAATCTTTCATGAGAGAGAGTTACGAAAGAATGATTCCCTCTGATTTATGTAATCCTCTGACCTTTTCGTCTCTCGCCACATTCAGGTAAATATTTCTCCTTGACCAAACTTTTGTCTGTGACAAGGTATTTTAAAACAGTCAGATTGTCATCAAATTTGTGGCTAGTTATTGTATTTAAAATGTAAATGCTGATGTTAAAGGAGAGCTTTGATCTGAGTTAACTAACCACCATGAGGCTGAAAAAAACAGGATGAGCCCTGTCCATTTTTGAAGACTACAGACCTCCTTTTCAGTTTCTACACAAGTTATTTCTTAATCTAATGGGACAACGGCCATACACTTTCCAAGCACATTCATGCACCCAAGGGGGATAAACCCTTTTGTACTCAATAACACCATATCCTCTTCTGCAATACCACACGTAGCGTGCATCGTAGGAGGCAATGAGCGTTGACGCCTGCAGTCTCTAGAGTTCAACAGAAGGGCTTTAGACTTTTAGTATAGTTATAAATTATGTCTGCACAGATTCATATTATGATGATGTTATGATTGTAAGGACCATTACTTTCTCTGAACCCTCCAAAACTTTAATTGGTTAAATCTATCTTGTGCGTGTGTGTGTTGTCTTGTGCATCGGCCTTCATGAGGACCACATGTTGAGAAAAAGTAGGTGAAAAAATAGGTTTGACATTGTGGTAAGGGTGAAAGCTTGAGAGGTAAAGAATGTGGTCAATGTACAGTCACAAGGATAATAATAGAAATGCACATGTGTGTTTTTCAGATTCCGACCACACGAGAATGCTGACCCTAGCCGTCCACGGGTGGCGGCGGTCATTGACACTTTGATCTCCTACAAGAATAACGACTTAGGAGCGTGGATACGCGGAGGTGACATCATCATCAAGGACTCTGGGTGAGAGGACTCATACACTGTGATGTGATTAATGTGCAGCAATCAAGAGAACCGAGGTTGTCCCTGATAAAAAAAGAAAAGATGAAAAGATGATGTCATCACTTAAACCTAATCTGACTCATGGTGTTTCAGTAACAGACATTTTGTAAGACTAAAACGTACTTCCTTTATCTTTCTCCAAACAGATTCGCAGACAATGGAGTGGGATTGTCCTTTGCCAGGTGTGCACTTCTAAATCATTCTGGTCCAAGCAGTGTCATGGGTTTATTCAGCCGTATTTGCTGCTTTCCAAAAACCCTGTGTGATTAATAGATACTGAGCAAAGAACAGACAGCTTAGATTTATTGTCACAAGCATTTCTGTCCTGATTAATACAACAGCATGCTCCTTTTTCTCCTCTGATTTCATCCTTGAATAAAAAAAAGTACAAACATTTTTCCTGCACTATATTCCATTGTTAAGTCATCAAATTTTTACATATGTGTATGACATACATTTTTAATTTCTATATGCCTTTATCTCCTTCATGCTCACCAGTGATGGCAGCTACCCTAAGGATGAAGGCTCCAGCCAGGAAGTGACACAGTCTCTGTTTGTGGGTGAAAGCCGGAACAGAGGGACAAACGGAGGACAGAATAAATACTGGGGCTTAGGAGGGGCTGATGCAAAGATGAGGACACTGCCCAGAAACAGGTGAGGGGGAGCAAACAGAGGGAGGGATAAGCTGTTGAGAGGAGAAGGAAGGAAAGCTATATGTGAGGAATTGGAGGGGAATCCAAATCAAGCTGAGTTTTGTCAGGAATTGCAGGGGATGGCATTGAAGGAGTTGGCAAAGAAAAATATGCTGGGAAAAACAAACACGGAAGAGAGAGCCAGCAAGGCAATCAGGTAGTTGGACAGATGGACAGCTGCTTGGAGCAGAAGGTGGACTTGTGAAAAGAAGTTCTGTTTTGACTGACTTCCCTCAAGTGATATTTTAGGCAGTTTGGGAAAAACTGTGGTGGCAACACTTAACGTGGTTTCATAGAAAGGGATTACTCATTGTAGCATTTGATATGCTATGAGCAAGGAGAGGCTTCATGACAGCTCTTCCTGTTATATCAGTTATATGTCACTGTTTCCTTCCCTTTTTTTCTATTCTTTCTATCATTTCAAGTTTGTAATCGTCTTTGGAAGGAAATATATATCATGATATAGTGCTCTAATTGACAGGTAAACCAAAAGATGTCTGACAAGACCAAAAGTGGGTCACACTACTTGTGCCTCACTGACAATGCTTTAGATAGGACTTCCATTATGAGGACGTTTAAAGAGTCTCTCCATGCTATAATGCCATGTTGGTCTAAGTGGACAGTCCTAACAAGACCAGAGTTTTGAACTTTATATCCCTTTGGGTCTCCTTAAATTCTTTTCTGTCTTTCTCTCTCATTACACAGACTGTTATACAAGAGGAGAGCAACATAAACAAGAGACTGGCAAATAGCTGCCCTTTTTTAGTCTCAAAAAACTGGGTTTATGTCAGTTTGTGACCACTGTGTACAACTTTACAGTCAGTTTACAGGCTTTCTGACCGCACTGTGACATCTGGCTCAGTACGTTTGTCTGTCGTCATCGTGGTTAACTACAGAGCTGCTGACACTCTTCTTTTTTTCTTGCTGAGAGAAGATAGTTCCACTAATATTAAGGAAAAATCTGATCCTTTAATTAAAGTTTATAAGCTTTCATTAATAGCAATTACTTAAGATTTAGATCATTGTCTGAGGGCAAGTTAAAACTAAAAAACGGAGTGATGGGGAAAATGGTACCTTTGTCTTACCAACACGGGGTGCACATGTAATTATTATCCAAGACCATCAGCCTTATTAACTTAACCAACCCAACTTTTTCCATATGTATGTAATTATTACTAGTGTGACACTATTTGTTCTGGAAAAGATGATCATTTTCAACTATGATTCTCTTTACTGAGACTGTGTGGTCTGTTTTTCTTACATATATACATTTTTCTTTATAAAAATGTTAAAATAAAATTTACCACTGTTTTATATTGACCATAGTGTCTTTACTGCTGATGTTCACATAGTTGTCATTTTAGGGGGAACTTGTGGAATTGTAAAACTGACTCAAGGCTCATATGCCCAAGACTTATGGAGCATGTCACGTCTGAGGCAGTTGATGTCCTGCTCCCCAGTGAGCTCATGGCCTTACTGAAATGTTTTGGAGTTTTTACTAACATGTTCCTCCCCTTTTAAAGTTATGGTTTTGCCAGTCCATGACTAAAACCTCTGGTCATGTATTTGAATGATGGCCCCTTACTCTGTTTACTTCATCAGTCTCCCTTTTATTTACTGCTGTCAATTGATTTGCCTGACCACAGATTATTTCCCATTCCTCTTCACTGTAGGACATTCCCAATCCGAGGTTTCCAGATCTATGATGGTCCGGTGCGGCTTACACAGAGTACATTTCGTGGATTCATCCCCACACCAGAGCGTTATACCAGTGCAGTGGGATTCAACCTGAAGAACACCTGGCAGCTCACTCCACGAAACAACCTCTCCCAGCTCAACTTCCACTCCACTGTGAGTAAACATCTATTTTTGACATCAGAGCACACTATACAGTTACTGTTTTAATATTAGCATTGCATAAACAAATTAACGTGCAGCGCAACACTTAGACTGGGGAGTTAACATAGAGCTGTCTGTATAAAGCAATCCAACCATTCACTTACATACATTATATTTACAGTATTACAGCATATTGTGGCTCTCGATTCTGATTAATCAGTTGTGGCATCCTATGATCAGTTATCTCTGATTAGCAGATTGCTGCTCTAAATGACAGACCATTGAGTTTTTAAATCAATAACATAATTTAAATAGATATTGTATGTCTTAATTAGGACTTATTTAGCAAGTTGCTGTGTAATAAGCAAGATTATTATTGCAAAATTAACAGCTTCAGGGGGATGCTTCTCCTCTGGGTCTTACATCACCCTGTTAGAGTTCATTTTGCAATAATCACTTGCTCATTGTTCATTATCCCTTACATGTTTCAGTTGTCATCCACTTTTAATAAGGTTCTAATAGCTCATAACAGCCAATGACTAACACTACAGATGCAAGTTTCACTCCCAGCTTCTCTTGTTTGACCACATCACCTGGGGTCATGTGTCATTTTAGGCTTAATACTCCCATGTGACTCTTTTGCTCCTGTTTGCAAACATTGTATTTTGGTCAGCTCTTTTTCCATCCTGTTTTCCTTCCTCTTTATGTGTGCTGCTTACTTTGCTGTTTTTCCTGTTCTGCAGATTCACTGCTGTTAGGAATGCCTTAGTTGTTACACTGGGTCTGACTGTAGTGTTCTCCCGTTAGTTCATCACCCTTATAAAAATCCCCTCATACTGATTTGATCACAGCTCAGATCACAGTCATAGAGCTGGAAGTTATTTTATTTGAAGCATGGATGAGACAGAGGCAAGGGGAACCCCTTTCTGAGTCAGAGCTGTGGAAAAACCATTGTAAATCACTGCTGCCATCTTGTGGTGAAGTAGTGTAGTGCACTGCCTTTACTTCAGTGTGTCACTTAAAAACCCTCTCTCCTCTTAATTTCTTTGTGCATCTTTAGTTCATAAAATTGATTTTAAACTGTTATGTCAGGAGGAGTATAGCAACACAATTTCTACAGTTTCCAAGTGCTGCTCTCCAACACCCATAAAAAAACATATACTGGTAGCTGCAATCAGATTTCTTCCTGGCAAACCATCTAGAAAAGATACAGTCAAGACATGAATGAAATTACGGATGTAAGAGGGGCCTTCTAAAAAAATAAGATCTTCTGTAAAAAGCCAGATGTCAGAGAGTTAGGCCTTGTCCTCCTGCAGTGCTTCTAAAATCTTTTGTTTGTAAGGCATTTAAATAAAATACCAGGCTCATACTTCTCTGTTTTCCTTAGAGACAAAAATTATCACTATTGAATTCATAGCTACATTATGCTGATGAAAAAGAATTAGTGAGTGAATAACAGCTGCTTTGAGAGCGTGCTCCCAAAACAAACATTTGTCCGAGGTACCAGAAGTGACACTTAAAGCAAAGCAAAATACCCTAAGCTAAGACCTAGTCATCAAATATATATATGGTGGTATTCACAATGCTCTTTGCAAATAACATCCTCAGGTGGAGCTGCGATCGTTCTTTGGTCGCCCGGGGCAGTGGTTTGAAGAGAACGACCTGGACGGTGACAAAAACTCCATCTTTCATGATGTGGATGGGTCAGTAACAGGCTACACGGACACCTATGTCGGCAGAGCAGATAATTTTCTGATTCAACATCCTGGCTGTGTGAACATGTCCCAGTGGAGTGGAGTGATCTGCAGCGGCCGCTACTCTCAGGTACAACATGTCAGAGTCTTCACCTCATTTTTGTCACACTGTTCTTCTAATGTAAAATGTGCACTCTTCCTACTGGCTTAATAAGTGTATACTTCCTCCTACTCCTTTACAAACATGTAAGATTTCATATTTGTTGTCTATTGAAACTGTATTCATTGAGGTTAGTGTATAGATTATCATCCATTTCAGTTATTATTTTGTTTTGTTCATCTTTGTGTCTTTTCATTTGTTTGTTTTACGTGTCTGAAATAAATAAATATCAGTCAGTTAATAAAAAAAATAACAAACACCAAAAAACGTTTCCTCTTAAGGTGTACATCCAGACCCAGGGAGCCCCCAGCCTTAGTTTATCCATCAGCAGAGATGAATACCCCTCTGCTCCTCTGGTATTGAGAGGGATTAACAGCCAGGGGGCGCTGTCTCAGCAGTATCAGCCCATCTTGATGATGAGCAAGAGCTACACTCTGCATTGGAGCGGACCTGCACCCAGAGAGGTTGTCCTCTCTCTCATCAACTTTGACAAGTGAGTAACAAGAGTCAACTCTGTGTGTGTGTGTGTGTGTGTGTGTGTGTGTGTGTGTGTGTGTGTGTGTGTGTGTGTGTGTGTTCAAGTCGCCATGCATGCTGCAGATAATGGGATTTCTGTAATGTATTGCAGATTTTAAAGGAAAACTATATGTTTCTCTCCGAGAAAGCCATGGGATGACAACAGCATTGCTGCATTAACGTGTATTTCAGCAGTTTTTGTGTAATGTGTTCATCATCACATTTATTTCAGAGAATACGTGTGTCCAAACATTTTTTCTGTTTTTTAAACTGTCTTGGGGGAAGCCCTGTGTAATCTAACATCTCTCTCCTCCTTTTTCTCCCACTCAGAGATGACTGGGTGCTGGTGGGACTCTGTTACCCATCAGACACCACATTCCAGATCATGGCGGACATCAACGATAGGCAAAGCAACACCTTTGATGACCCCACAGACTACGGCACTTTGTCATCCCTCGCAGAGCTGGAGAAAAAACCCATGGACAGGAAGTACTTTTTTGACAAAACTGTTGGGTGAGAGCACAAAATTCAATCCTCTTAAATGCAGCATGCTGAAAAAATAGGAGTGTGTTAACCTTTGAGAGTTTGACTTGTTTTTTAATCCTCCTGACTTGCACTGACCTGTGAAGGTCAGCCGTCTGACATCAATGGCTTAGCAGTCTGACGCGTGTCTATCTTTCATCCTTTTTTATCTCTCTGAGTCTCCCCTGAATCCTGAAAGTAACTATTTAAACTCTTCTCCTGTCACACCTAGCTTGTTGTGGCTCTACCTTCGGGCACGCCATGGTCGCGATGGTCACAGCTACTGTTCGGTAAAAGGCTGCGAAAGAGTGAAAGTCATGGCCACGACGTCCTCCAAACAGACTTGTAACTGCACAGCCAAAGCTTACCCCAAATACTCAAAGAAACCTTCAGCAGCAGTGCCTATGCCGACCCTCAATACACAATCCTGCAAAGGCTGTGGTGCTAAAAAGGTATGTGTTGCCACACTTAAGATGACTTCTGTCACAAGCCACCAGTGCTGACAAATGTGTCTCTGTCTCAGCTTGTGTTTTCCAGTGAGCCATGGACGTCCTACCTCCAGACACAAGTCAAGTCTCTCAGCACAAAAGAGCAGCTGAGAGGAGATAACAGCTCCTTTATCACTGTGAGTATGCCAAACCTCAAGTACACATTACATTATCTGTGTGACTTCATCTTGTAAATCAGAGTTTATTTAATCTGTTTTTTTCCTATTACCTGCCAGGTGAATGAGGTGACTATGCCTTTCCTTAAGCCTGGGTACTTCCTGGTCTCAGTGGATGCCTGCTCTGGAAAGGTCACTAAGAAAACCACATTTGCCAAGATGGACGCCAAGATGGAACAGTACCTAAAAACTGGGATACCAAAAAGGTGAGCCAGGGAAAGTAACACTGGTTGCACCACTGAATTTGCATATCTGACATGGACATATAGTGGAATCAAAATCTGAGACAAACTTTCCTGTTTAGTATAAATATACAGCAGCCCAGTGTGGCAGGATTGTGCACATTCTTGCTTAATTTACAGATGTGTTTGTTGCCTTAACAGGTCAATAGTGCTCATGGCAACACGAGGTCAACTAGAAGGCCTGGTTGGCGTAGCACCATATCTGGTCTCCTTTGGTTTGGCCAAAGCTGCTGATCTGCACAGTAAAGGTTAGTGTCATGCTGAAAAATTTCCCCTTCTTTGTCTGTCTTTCAAAGTCTCTCTTTCTCACGCACTGTTATTACTACCTCTCAACGCAGAGAGTCTGGCGCTTTGGGGGTTCCAGGGTGGTTCTTCAGCCCCTCCGTGGGTCTCGCTACAATCCGGGCAGGGGGATGAGTTCCTGGGGCTGCAGGAGCGGTACTTGCCTCTGGGTTTGGAGGCATACGGCTGTACGCCACCCGCAGCTCAAACACGCAAAGACCTGGAGCTACTCAAAATAGCAACGGGACTCCAATGACCAATGTGAACTATACAACTTAACTACCCAGAACACTCTTGCACACAGATACACAAACACACACAACCAGCTGATGAATGTGAACTGCTGAACCTTTTAATTTATTAACAATGGCAAAGATGTTTACCGATTTCAAGTGAAGAGAAGGTATTTTATTATAAACGGGGTGAGTATTTTTGTGATAGTTGTGTATGTGTGTGCGCGTGTATGTGTAAGTATGCCTTGGGGCCGTTGAGTCAATGCACTTTCCTTTTAAAGACACAACTTGCCTTATCAGCCAAAGTGATCAAATGGAGCTTTACAATAACTCAATTGTTTATCTGGAAACAGAAAAAAACAGAGCAACCTTTAAAATCTACCTACCAGTCTATTATTTATTATGTAGTAGAAATAAAAGCGACTGAATTTGTCTGAAAACAGAACACAATGCATTAGATACACACAGGCCAGGAGGAAATTAGGAAAATAAATTGTATTGTCCCTGAAATGAGAACAGAAAATGAAACAAGATGGATTAGATAAGCTCAGGTCAAAGGGAAATGGTGAAAATAAATGCCAATGCATCTGAGAATTAAACAGCAATATTAAGCCAGAAATGAACATGTAATATAAAACAGCCAGTGGAATAGGTGTGTTAGCTGTTATGATTATTTGATGCAAAACGCCTGTATTTTTTAAACAAAGTCACAACAAGCCATAATAATATTTAAATGATTATATAGACATATGGTAGTTTGAAGCAAAATAAGTATGGCTATGTTGTAGAGCTGGGCAATATATTGATATATTAGTATCATGATATGAGACTAGATATCGTCTTAGCTTTTGAATATCGTAATATCGTAAATGGCTGCATTACAGTAAAGTGATATAATTTTCTGAACATATCCACTCTTACAGCTGTTTTATTATTTACCTTTACCCACTTAGTCATTGTATCCACAGTACTGGTAGCTATTTATCAAAAATCAATATTTTGTTGAGGTATTTGGTCTAAAATATTGTGATAATTGATTGTCTTCATATTGCCCAGCCCTACTATCTAAGCAAAATGCCATTAAATAGATAAGTTACTATATTTTAGGCCACTACTCTTTCTCCACCACTCCTCACACTCTTCTTTTAGCTTTTTAGCTGATGTCTGCAACAACTGAATCTTTACCTGGAAAACCTCCTCTGATCATCGTGCAGCTGTACAACTAAAGACTTAAAGCACCTTTTTTTATGGATTCCTACATGGACTTACTGGATCTTTTATCTCAGATTTTTATTTATCTCTTCACAGTGACGGTGTCTCAAGTGCTGGCCGCAGTGCAGCACAAATACTTTTGTTGTTTTTCTTACACAGAATTGAATGTTTTACCTTTCATCTGCCTCATTCTTTTCATGTGCATTTATGCCAAAACCGTGTTTCAATAGAATACAGGGTGCCTTTTTTTTTAGAGTGGGTACAAAATGCATACAGATCATATACCAGCTGTAAGGCAGAGGGCTTTATGTTGTGACTTACAGTAATCTTTTAAAGGGTGTTTGGATGTGAGCAGGGCTCCCCCACTGAGCAATGATAAGTACCTATCTGTGACTGTGTGTTTGTGTGACTGTGTGAGTATATCTATATATATATGACTGACCACGTGAGACAGAGACAGCGAGATCCTCTGGAGGACAATGACCTTGTTGCCTTTTAACCACTCTACTGTTAAAAAGAGCAAAAGAACGAGAGAAGAACTTTTCCAACCCTTGACTTTTGTTCAACTGATGCTTTGAAGATGCACAACCAGAGAGTTCTTGATGTTTTACTTAGAAGTGAGCTTTGTAAATATGGTGTTTAATGTTATAACTCAAACTGTATATGTAATGGAAGTGTCAAACAGGTTGTCTATCGTGTGTGTATTTACTGTGTTTTGCATTAATTTGAAAGAAATTAAGCTGATTCGTTCAACACGGAAACTCAGCTTTTGTTATGAAATTTGCCAATTAAATAAACATTTATGCTTTGTGATAAAATCAGATTTGCTTACAGCAGTGGGAAGAGGAGAACGGCCTCTCCTAAGTTACACATCTTATGTATGTTTGGTTTTTGCGTCGGTTACACAGCTTCACCACACGGGGGCAGCCTAGTATTCTTGAGGAATTCTACTCCAATATTCACGCTTGTACAAATCCACATTTTTATATCCGAGATGCTTACATGAAGAAGAGTAATTGTATCAGAGTGATAGTATATAGAAAAAAGGTATGCATCACTGTATGTAAAAATGTTTGGAACTTCTGGAATAATATTATATATTTCACCACAGCAGCTGTCAGCACAGAGGGATGTCACCAGAGGGTTTTTTAATGAGCCTCTTGAGACCAAAATAAACATCTATCAAATATGTAAATCTATTAGATGTAAAGCATAATATATATGGCAAGATGGAGTACAGCTGTCACTTTTACAACTATAGATTATTGTTGTTATGATTATAATATGAAGTATGAATTAATTATCCAGGAGACGCAGCTTGTTCTGAAGTCATCAGTCAGAGCAAAAACAAACAGCAACATATGTAGGGTAAATGGATGGATACGAGTTCCACAGACCTGCCTCATCGAACCAGACAAACACGTGGCGTGCTACTCCGACTGAGACTGATCGTTTGTGTGTGTGCTAGTGTGTGAAAACCATGACAAGAAAAGGATATAAAAACTGACACCGTCTTAAGAAATATGGCGCAGTCCTAACAGACCACAGCCCACCATATGGCCCACATAGTGAATTTACTTGTCCATAAAATGGTCTCTGACCATGAAGACTGAGTGCTCCCACACACTTCACACCATCCTGGAAATGAGCGAGGACAGATTGGTGTGACACAGTTTGCAGGCAAAACGACGCACATGAGGACAACAGCTCCCTCTGACACCAGGCATCTGCCATAAAGAAGAAAAAACAAACGCACTGCATCTTTCTCGTTGTGTTTCACTGATTGTCTTAAACTGTGTTTTCAGTCGACCTGGACGTATCTAAACTTTCACATTCAGACATAATCAGTGCAGTCAGTGAGAATATTTCCATTAGATCTGATATTGCCACAGCACATTACCAAGGCTTTGTGTAGGGTGATATTTGCAGCTTTTTTTTTTTCTTAAATCCTTTGATGATTATGTTTCTATGTCACATGGATGGACTGAGCGTTCTTTACAGCTGAGTTTAAATTATGTAATACCCGGGCTTTTGAACTGTGCAAATACAATTAGAGAAATGCCATGGCTAAAAATATGACACTGTAGAGGCTCGTGTGTGTTTTGTGCTGGAGAGTGGGTGGTAGCCTTTAGCGATATCCTGTATGTTTTGTTTCATGAGAAGGGTATAGCTATAGCAACATGCACTCCACATCGTGACATCATTAGCTGCTTTCGTTTTGTTTTTCATCTGCCCTTTCAAATTGATTTTAATTAAGAAACCTGTCCATACGAAGGCTGAAGTTAAAAATGATAAGGGTTTTCAGGTCTAATGGGTGAACTATGCTTTCATTTCATGTCTTGTAGACCATGGGTCTTCAATAGAGGGTTCATGACCCCTAGGGGCCCCTCAGAGTTACTGCAAATTTTTTTTTTTTTTTTTTTGATGGTTTTATTTTATTTTATGTTCAATAATTAAAATATGTCTTAAAATGCACATTAACGTGAGCCCAAAATATCATAAGCAAAGATAAATCGGCCTATTCATTAAAAAAACAACAAAAACAAACAAACAAAAAGCAAATTTGATTTACAGTACCCAACACTGTGGATGGGCTAACTGTTACTCATGAACCTTCCTGCAATCATGTCAGCTAACTAACCTACCATGAATCACTGTGCTTTCCAAATGTATGTCAAAAATTATCCATGGTGTAATATATGGAAAAAAAAAAACAGCTTAGTAGGCTTTTGAATGCACCAGAAAAAGGTATATTTATACGTGGCATTTTAGGCCACCCTATTTGTTATTGTAAGCCCAGTAATATGCCACACAGTGTATACAATGTATGTGGTTGGGGGTCCTTGGCCTGAAAATGTTGAAGACCCCCACAGTCTAACAACATGACATCAGTGGTGTAGTGGTAGTTGATAACGTGGGCACACTACTAAGTGGATATGGTCACTTATGGCTAAGTGGGTGTACTCTCCTGTGTATTATAATGGCATTTTGGCTGAAGGAGGTGGGTATACCCAGTATACCTGCATTTGCCCTCCATTACACCACTGCATGATATGGTCCATAGAAATGTCCTACAATTGGAATGTGAGGGGAAAACAATTCAACTTTAACTTTATTGTCCCAGTGAGGGAATTGTCTTGCAGCCAGGTAAAAGACACTGAACACAGAGACGCAGACACATGGCCTCAGATACAAAACATAATGAAATACATGAATACAAAATCAGGTTTAGCTTTTCGTTATCCATTTCACTAATTACATTGAAACCAAAATAATAAATTAGTTAATAATTGCTTATCATGGCTGGCAGCTATTTATGTAGGATAACTCATTAAATCACCAATGTGTCAATCCATCATCATTGATTTAAATTACATGAAACAAGTTGGGGGGAAAAGTAGGCTAAGTAAATTTAGCTTTAGCAAAGGCTGACAGGGGTTTATCTCTATGTTCCCAGTTTCCTATGTCTCCTGATGGTAAGACTTTGGTAAGGACTAGCTTTGCAGCTCAAATTACAAAATAATGAGGGGATATGCACGTTGCAAATGCTGTTTGAATGATAAAAATCTGTTGAGCCACTGTGGAGTTAAATAGAGGTAAAGAAACTTCAGGCCATTGGTTTCAAGATGTATAACATCAGTAGGCTATAAGCTGTAGGTGGATCATTTCAACATAATGACCCACACAACCATTTGTTTAAAATGTAACCTCTAGGGAAAAACAGAGAACATAAAGCCCTTTGAGAGGTCTTACTAATAAGACAAATTAAGAGGGTGTTGATCTGGGGAAGGCAGGACCCTGTAGATACAACCTCCCGTCTGGCCCATGGCTATCTCACCAGCTGGCTATAACCAGGTTTAACCAGCTTACTTTGACTGGTTTGATTCATAGCAGTATTTTGTCCTAATTTACTAACCTAACATGCAGTTTTCCTAGAAATGATACATTTCTAGAGCATGAGACAATATAAATATGTTGAAACAAATGTCAGCAAGTCAGATTCTGGCCTTAAGTGAATTTATATTCAAAATAATATAGTGTACACCTGAAGCAAATCTAACATGGCCTCTCATAATAAAAGAATCGCCTCCTGTCCGCCCGCCTTGGATTAGTGGATTACTGGTGTGAACTGTGTATGTTTGCATAGAAATGTGTGTGCAGCACAGCAAATGCTCATGAGTTGAGTCCACCCAGGGGCTTTGTAGCCCAACAGTTGAGTATATTCAAGGTAAGTTTATCTGGATTCCCCAACTCGCCACATCGTATAATTTTTTAATCTCACCATTCAATCGGTTCAGCGGTTCCAGTTGATTCCCCGCTGATGCTCGGTGATGGTGGTCCTGAATAATTAAACAATTCTGACAGCCGTGTAGGGGTCCGTTTCCATGACAACCCCTCTCCCGGTGTCCTCTCTGCCCTGAGGAGTAATGTAAATCTCCTGTCTGCTTAATGTCACAGTAACAGCAGCAAAGTAACACACAAAGACACACAGGGGAGTCAGTGGGAGCTTTTGATGACGTGTCCGGCCTCGGTTTCCTCTCTACTCGGTGCTGACATGCAGGGAAGGTGTGGCGGACCACCTGTGATCACATGAGGAAGAGGTTCCTGTGTCATCATGACTCTAGGAGGGGTTTTCAGTGTCCAGGTGGGACAGGATGTGGCACAATCATAGCTTTACGCTGTGTTTGTAATACAGTTGGAAGAAGCCAAATACGTTTACGTAGCTTTCTTTAAGATGACTGCGTATAGCAACTCATGCAAAATGACCACAGACTGATTCTTTAAGTACTGATGAGTCAGTGCAGATGTGGGTGGGATTGCTTTAAGGTCAGAGAGGGAATATTTTAATGATCACCATAATCTATTCTGACAGTATGTTGACACACACACCTAGAGTCTCCTGATTTCCCCTCACACACATCTCAGACATAGTCAATTACCCTTTACATCAAATGCTTCATCAGCTCCCAGGCCCATTACACAGTAAATTAACCTTATACCTGTAGATGAAGAGGTATGGCAGTGATGGTTATAGGCTTGTCCCAGTCAGAGCTATTACGAGAAAATATGCCATGTACTTTCCACACAGCACGATACGGGCTAATCAGGCCCAGAGAAATGCAATAAAAAAGGGATTATGATGCAGTTATTTATTGTCAAAAGTGCTTATTCTTGTATTTTAATCATTCACTCTAATAATATGTGGCTACGTGTTGTGTTTGGGGACTCGAAGGGGCTGCGAGATGTTTAAATGCTAAAACCCAGCATGGGATTTTTAAAGCCAAACTTCAAGCGCGTCTCGGCTGATTTGTGTGCTGCTGTGTTTCAACATGACCCAGCAGATAATTCAGAGAACTGCAAATGAAATTGCACCATGTGTGCAACAAACATTAAAAGATGCTTTAATTTGGTCATTTTCATTTTGTTTGGCTCTAAGGAGTCCTTGTGGAGGCTGCCGAGGCTGACTGTGTTGCTTTGAACAGAATCACAGTTTTGTGTCACTGCTGTGGACTTACTGAAGGCTTTTGCTGCTGCTGACATTCATTAGTTTGAACAAAATCTGCTCTCATGAGGCCAGCGAAATGTCCACGGAAGTATGAGGCTGTTAGTGATGGCAATCGCAATGATGCTGATGACTATGAAAATGATGATGATGGCGGTAATCACGCCCGACGCTGCCAGCCTTAATCTCCAACTAAACTAATTCTTGCTGTGAAACCAGTTGGCTGTTGAGACAATTCAAGTTGAGACATGAAGTGTGGATACCAAACCAAGATAATTATTGTTCCCTGGAGAAACTACCAGATCTGTGTCTGCTGTGACTGACCAAACATCAGAGCCTGCTGCTCTGTTGAGAGCTACTGCTCCAGGCTGTCGCTGATACATCTGATCCCGCAACATAGCTAAAACCAACATTTGTCAGGCCCCAAGAGCCCAGGATTTACCTTGTAGGGGATCACAGGGTAAATCCTCCGAGACGCCGCTCAGTATTTAGCCAGAGGACAGCCTACAGACATACAGTTAGTTACCAGAAACCTACCCTGAAAACATTCTCAGCTGCCTGACTCAATATGTAATGCAGTTGCTCAATATTTGTGTTTCTCCCAATAACCTTACACAGTTTTTGTGTTTTGTGATTTCTGTGTTGTGGAGGACAAACTGTGCCCTAAAGTGTCACCACACTCTATGATTAGATATAGATTTTGTGTGTCCTTATGTGAGAATAAGAGAAAGACCTTAATATTTTCTGCTTTTGCACGGTGTTGATCGATCGTCTATAATGTTCTTGCCCTTCAGTCACACATGAAACCTTAAACATCTATTAAAACCACATTGTGTGCAAGATTCGGGGCATGGAGTTACGTATGAGGCGACAAGTTTCTGCTACAGCTCAGGAAAGTTCTCTGTAGTTTACCTTGCTCTTTTTAATAAGGCAATCATTATCTGCACAGGTAGAATAAGATGAAATGGCTTTTGTCCTTTGTGGATGTTTTAGTGACATTTTTTCCCATTAAAGTTAAAATTCTTGTCCACCCTTTAAGTAATGTAAAACACTCAGTCCTTGGTTTTACAACTGAAGGTCACAAGCTTCTAATGTCCTCTTTATTTTTTCACTTTTTCGTCCACAGCATTCATCCTCACCCTCAACCTCCTCCTCATTATCCAGCTCCTTTTTCCACAATTATTGTCGCTTCTTATTTGTGCCCTACATGCAGTATTTGTAATAACAAGTTGCCGAAAAGAACCACCCACTCACTGCTACCCACAGTCAGGTAATTGATTACTAATTGCCACGCTGTTATGCGGACCCATTGTCTAAGATGCTACGCCTCTCTTAATTGCTTTATCTTGTTCATGCACTCTTCTCTCAGACTTGTCTGTTCTCTCTGATTTGAGCACGTTCAAGGTTTATTTAAGAGTGCAAAGCTTGAGAAAGGCTTCTGGTATGTGCATGCGTGTGTGTGTATGCAGCAGATGTGCACAGTTGCATGATTGAGTGGTGTGGAAATGAATGAAGCCCTGATCAGTACCAGTTTGTACCTGATGTGACAGGCTATGATTGGATGAGCCACTTTGCAATCTCACAGCTGCTTCGGCAGAGACAGGCCATGATGGGAGACGAGACAAAGTGATGAAGGGAGGACGGATGGAAAGGCAGTGCAAGACAAGCAGGAATAAAAGGGGAAAAATAAAGAAGTTAAGATTTTTAAAAACAAGAAAAAGAAAAGATATTGACAAGTGAAATAAAAGGAGGGCAGTCTGTTGCTGATGGATACCAGCGAGCCAAATGAGACGTTATGTCATGCTCATGTTTCCAGACAACAGAGAGGCATCTCAGGGCCCTAAAACTATCTGTGGCCCCTCGCTGTCATCCCACAAGACAGCTCCTCCCCTCTGTTGCTGTGGCATCCAAGTGATCTCTTCATTAATTCATAGCAGAGCGCCGAACTAAATTAGTACTCGTTAGCCACCCGCTGTTTACTTTTCTTTATTTGCTATCATTAACCCTCCCTTGAAACTGTGCAGTGGGCGTGTGGTCATGTGTGTGTTTGGGGGTTGAAGGATTTGGGGTGGGCATCATAACAGCCTCACCTAGCAACCTGCCCCGTTGAGATGCTCAAAGGGTCTGGATCGCTGGGGGTGAAACACACACTGAGTCTCCCACCCTGCAGCCCCTCAGAGTAACTGTGACTCAGGTGTTTTTGGTGATGACGTTCCACCTGCCAGATGCTCATCAGGCCCAGACAGCAGCCAGATCTGCAGGGACGAGTCTCTCCTAACATCCCGATTTCAATTCTCCTCCAGTCTGCTGAAACACAAGGCCTTGCCAGCTTATCACAGGAAACAAGGTGCAGACGGATCAGCCAATGAGGAAGAGCAGAGGAGACTTGCCACATCATTCAAAGAAAAGGGAAGCCATTGCTTCAGCGTCATTACCATGGGCATTTATTTAATCTTCATGGCTGCCAGATGTGAGATGTTTTGCGTAGAGGTGCAACACAAGAAGAAATCCTCCTTTTCCTCTTTATTTCATTCCTATTTCTGACTTTTCAGGCTCAAACACAGACAAGGCTTGCCATAACAAGCAGTTAAAACAAATCAGCAAGTGTGGCTAGAACTCTGGATTATTACAAACCTGTGATGATGATAATCAGAGAAAATGCTGGTTGGTTTTGGTAACAAGATGATTGTGGAAGATCTGGATCCTCGTTCTCGGCATCAGCATTTCTCCTGGATCTGCAGTTGTCTTTTAATAGAGATTGACAGCATCTCAAACACACACACGTACACAGGCTGCGTCATGCCCTGTCCTTCAACACGCCCCCACTAGCAGAGGGACGTCTTGCCCACCTGTGGCTCCTGACTCCTGGAGCTAGCCATCTTCTCTGTGAGCCACCATTTCTCTCTCCCTCCAATCACCTGGCTTTTTTCTCTCTTTCCTCACCTGGCTGTGAAAATACCCAGCTCTACACCTTTCTGTTCAAACTTTTTTAAAGGAAAGAAGGACTTTTTCTCAGGAGAAGATTCAAAAGTTCAAGACTCTAGTAAGGGCGAGAAAGAAAGCGATCCCCAGAAGAGCCTCAGAGACCTTCAGAGTGGTAAGACATCGGCCATTTCGAATTTGAATGCTCTCTTGGAGATTAAATATAATAAAACAGCCAATGATAATGATTTTACGCATACACAGAAAGTTTGATGAGATCAAAGTTGGGCGGAAAAAAGTAGTGGAAATGAGGACACAGTGATTTGGCAGTGTTACTTTTGGGATCACTGTTCATGTGTTGAATTTTATTGGGTGATGATAAAAAATGCATTATGTAAGCCGTAGTAACAGATCAATGCTGAGAAGTGGTCGGCTGCTGGGGTGCTAAATAAATGATAGTCGTCTCTCCATATTCTCTCTCTTTATGGCTTTGCTCCTCCATCTGTTGGCCGTTGGACACTGAAGCAACCATATGCTCTCTATGTATTAATCATCCACAATAGCCTGATCCCTGTTAGTCTGATAAAACATGGATTTAGCACATTTCTCCAGGACAAGCCTTTAAGGGATTCTCTGCCCCTTAAATAGAGCAATCATCTTTTTTCTTTTGTCTTCTCTCAGATCTTTAACTTGCTTTTTTTTGGACTGTGTGATGTTAAGTTTTCTCCAGCACACCTTTAAAAACATAACAGCATCCCCTGCCACATGATAGCCCGAGGGCCAAGCATAGTTATATAAAAGTTTAAGAGTTTCATCTCTACGAAGCAGAAGTGGCTGAAGAGGAAAGATTCGGTCACGACCTGAGCAGTTCTCCCTCAGCACAGAATCGTCATTACAGATGGAATTTGTGTGTGTGTATATGAGCGGGCAAACACTTCGGTATCTTCTCCATGGTTCAGTGATCAGTGACTTGTCTCCAAGCCGGTCTGTGGCTGTCGCTCAGACACAGATGAGCTGTCCCTCATTAGTGCGTGTGTGGCTCGGACGGAAAGCCAGCACGAGTGAGTCACTCAAACCCCCCCCCCCACACACACACACACACACACACACTCGTAAATTACCGATGCATCATTGTGTGAGCATACTGAGAATATCATGGGTTTTCTGGCTGCCATTTAGACTGTTGTCAAACAGCCTGTGAGATGTGTAGGAGTTTCAGCAGCACTGTGGACAGTTTTGGTGACACCTCTCTACAGGAGGCTGCATTTGCTTTTGGCTCATCTGCTATTACATCTTGTCAGCGAATAGAGTCTTTCCCAGACAGCTGCAGAAAGGTTGAAACAACAGAGCAAAGAACATTGTTCTAATGTGATCATGGGTTTACTGACTTTTATAGTTGCAGGATGATCACAAATGATAACTCACAGACTCCATATCGTAGCTGCAGTGTTGGTTTTGTACATCCTTTTTTCTTTGGGACAGTAATACTCCACCAGAGTATTATCTGTAAATACAAACCAGGTGCACCCTGCAATTCTACTTGAGAGACATCACAAATTCAGGCAAACAGAAACACGCATATTGTCTGTGGATGCTGTGCGTGAATTATTGATAGCATCAGCCTGCTTAAAAATGCATCCCCAACCTTTCTGTCGCACAGAGAGGAAGCAGTAATTAGTGTTAGGATATGAGAGAAGACAGGAGCTAATTATCAGTGGGGTAAACACGACAGCACTTGTACTCTTTTTTTGGAATAAACTTTCTTATTTCCAACAGATTCTGTAGGTATATATACCAAAATGCCATATTGTTAATTACTTCCATCCTATGATCCAGCTGGTTTAGTTTCAAGGGAGGGAAAAGGGTATAGGGAAGATGAGAGAAGGTGAGAGATGTCATTTCTGTTTGCATAAATGTACAGTAAGGTGACAAAAAAGATGGTGGTGGTGTCTGATTATGAAAATATAAATGCAGAGTTGGAGGAAAGACGTGGATGAGCCACTTACCAGACCATTCCATGTTCGAGGACAGTACGATCCAGAATTCATTACACCAATTTCCTACATTGATTTGCCCATTTAAGTGAGGTGGCTACATGCCAGAGTCTGAGTATGGCACTCACAGCTGAATAAATTAAAAAGTATGAAGGAATGGGTGGACGGGGAGTCGGGGCCACTGCAGAAAATGAGGAGTAGTTCGAGAAAGTAAAGTCAGACGAGCTCAGCTTGCTTAAGTCTAGCTGGCTGTAATGAAGCTGGAGAAGCTGATGGTTAGATGTTGCGAAGGAAACAGGGATGACAGGTGAGACCTCAGCTCTGTTGGAGTCTGTCACACCTGCCTCCTGCCATTAATACCAATGACTATTTAGTATGGAGCCCCTTGATGTATCGGCGTGGTCAGCATAAGGAAGAGGAAGGAGACTTATAGCAGCAGGAATCAGATCATCAACACCAAAAAGGTGAAAAACAAAAAACATGAAATCAGATTAGGAAAACAAATAACTGATCTAATGAATCAAATAAGGAGAAAGCAAAATTTTGCATGCCAAAATCAATCTTCTCTTCTTTGGGGGATTTGTGGTCCTCCTTTGGCAAGACAGTATCTGCTCACATAGACCAGAAAATAATGTCCATAGCTACCATGACGTCAGCTACTGGTTTGTGTTAGCCAGAAGTGACCATATTTGGACAAGAGGGTAGAACTGAGGAGGAGCTAACTTTAAGTGTTAATAAAATGTAAACGGGAGTTATACAAAAATTAACCCCCTGTAGAGTTGTCAGGAAGGGGGAGATAAGGTAAGAGACCAAAACTGTGTTTTGTACCAGGCTGTAAACATGTTTATTTCTGCTATAAAATTGGACATTTTAACAGGGGTGTCTATGGAGATTGACCAGCTTCTGGAGCCAGCCTCAAGTGGCCATTCAAGGAACTGCAGTTCTGGCACTGTGTCGACTTCATTTTTCAGCCCTGGAGGTTGCCAGCTGTCTGGTCATGACAGTGTTCAAATATTTAAAGGTCTAGTGTGTGGGATTCAGGGGTATCTAGCAGTGAGGTTGCAAAACTAAAACTTCTCCCAAGTGCCAAACATGTAGGAGAGCTATGGTGGCTGACGTGTAGACATGAGTGACCCTATCTAGAGACATAGTTAAGAATATTACATACCATCTGTCTGCTGATAGACACATTGACAATGTTTATATCTTTGTGGCTAATTTGACAATTAAATCTACCCTCTGCAGTTTTCTTCCTTCAGTTATCTTGCTCAGAGACTGGAAACCATTTGGTGTGTCTTGGCAACACTTTAAATGAACTGAGTCTGAGTTTCTTAACCCCTGAACCAAAAACATCTTGAGAGCTAATCCTCATACCTAATGCAGTTTGAGGAGAAAACATCGGAGCAAAGTTCAGCATGAGAAGTTGTTAAATCATTAAAATCCTGCTGGAAACCAACAAAACACCAAAACAGACCGTCACTTTAGCCTCAAAAACACTTTATGTAGTAATTCTTAACCTCCTATCACATGGATTTCCTCTTACAAATCCAGGTGGACTGGATAATGCAGTCATGCAGCAAATACGTCAGCTCAGAGTGAATAAACAACCGTGACAAAGTCTTATGCAGCCATATTCAGTGTGCATGTTTTCAACATGTTGCGTCATGCTTACAGTATGAAGGCTACAAAATCACCAGATCTTTTGTACATGATATTATTACAATTATGTTAGAAGTGTACAAATGTGAGGAAATTCTGAAATTAGTCTTGTTTAGTCCCATTTGCATCGTTATGAAGTACAGCAGATATTTTCTTATGTTCTCTGTCTCTGATTTTGTCCTCCAGAGGAAAATGACGAGGAAGTCTCACACTAGAAGAGTTCTGACCCCGCTGTGCACAGAGTTGAAGGTAGGAAGGCACCCTCTGTTCCTCCACGATCTTGACGGATCAGACAACATTTGTGTGAGATTTAGAATTAGTACAATATAAACTGATCAGAATCTTAAATTATTTCAAAAGCTCATCTGCAAAACTGTCTCATTAGTTGCTTCTACTGCTGCTAATTAACTTCAGAAGGAGCCTTAGTTATCTCATTAATTACCAGAATTTGTTCACTCTTGAATTTTAAGTATAAGTGCATTGAAGTCAATTAGATGTTAAAACTAAAAGGTCTTCTTTAAAATCTATACAGCGCATATAGAATTTGAAGATGGCTTAAAAGGGTTGCAATCAGGTTTTTTAGTTTAGTAATTTACTATATTTTACTCGTAGCTCGCAGCTTTGACTACATTTTGAAATGCAAAGATGTTTCGCTCTGATATTCATGTTTAGTCAAAGCTGGGTACTTTCTAACTGTCAGAGAAGTTTTTTTAATGTGATGAATACTGTGGAGAAGAATTTATGTGCAATGATTTAAAAGCTCAGACTTAGAAGAACCTCAGCCCTGGATATATGAAAGTTGGATAAATTGGCGTTCAGCGTGAGATGAATAAATTAGACGAGATCAATTTGTGTATTTTAACACGGTCAAACAATAACATCACAGAATTTCCTCGAATGTGGTTTTCTCTATGGTGGTGACATGCAGCACTTCAGGGTTAAAAAACAAAGGATTTTGTAATGTTTTTCATGGCTTTTGGGAAAAGATGCTCTTTGATCGTCAACACACTGTAATGCCTTTTTAAGAAAGTCTGACAATGGATAATTGTTTCGGAGATTACAAACTAACTGTGCAATTTTCTCAAGTATTTTGTTATTCCTTTGGCTAATGGCATCTCCTTTTGCAAGGGCATGCTTTGCTCTTTTCTTTCTTTTTTTTCTGTGACTTGTCAGAGTTGGAGCTTGACACTGCACAACCCCGGAAAAAGTATTCCACTAATCAGACAGCCAATTAAAAAGCCTTTCTGAAAAAAAGTTACTTACAGACCTTTCAGAGTTTAATGGAATGACCTGAAATTAACGGGTAGATATTAAACAGGCGAGTAGGTGTTTTTAATTGCATTTATTTATTTGGTGTTGGGCCATTTACAGGTCAGCCCCACAATAGCTGAAACTGAACAAGGTGTCCTTTTGTGATATTTGCTAGACTCAGTACATTGCTTTTTTATTTCTGCTGTTTGGTGGAAACTGTTCTGGCAATTCAGGATATAGTGATTGATCCTGTAAGATGGCTGCACTATATTATCGTGCACGTCTATGTGTATGGGTGTATTTGTAAGAGACATAAAACAGTAATATTTTTGTGGTTGATTGAAGGAGTGTTCACTGCTGGTGTGTTAATGGATATAACGGTATGAAATTGTACACGAGCACACGTGGTGACACATGGGGGGATTATAATGAAGCACTGATGATGCAACCCCAAAGTTTTGGGTTTAGTAACCATGGCAACTACACAACCCCGTGTGGGTAGATCTTTGATGTTAAAGAAAGGGAGTGGTACTGGGGGGACAGGAGGAAGGCGTATGTCAGCTAGTTCATACCGACTTTACGTTAAACACACCACATCAAATTTCCTACAAGCGCCTTAAAAACTTTTATTCCCCCTTCTGCTTTTCAGAGTTTCTGTTTTCTAACACTCTATCACAGGGTTTCTCTCTTTGTGCCCCACATCCCCATTTTCCAGTAACCAGTAAATTGTTAGTAATATGCTGTGAATTTGAGTTAAGCATGACATTTGGTTTTACTGTGTTCAATAGCTAGTTTCAAAATGGTTTTAGCGAAGCTTATCTGGGATAACTTCTATCTTTCTGTCTGTCAAAACATCAGTCTCATCTCCTGTGTCCCTCTCTGTGTGGTGATTTCCCATGACAAACTTCTTTAACTGCTACAGCCCCACTGTCAAATTAGACTAACATTCTGCATAAACTTCTTCTTCTGTGTGTGTGTGTGTGTGTGTGTGTGTGTGTGTGTGTGTGTGTGCGTGTGCGTGTGTGTGTGTGTGTGTGTGTGTTTGCAGTGGAGTAGTGGAGGGTATACACAGGTATATGGGTATACTCACCTATTTTTCTATCAGTTTATGGTATACCTACCTATGAGCCAAAAAGCCATTGGAATATAGTAGAGTATAGCCACTTCCTTCTTGGTAACCCACCAATCTAGGCTACATAGTAGTACACTTACCTTATCAACTACCACTACAGCACTATGTGTTAGTGGTGGGAATCACCTGAAATCCTATGATGACATTATAACAGTACTTAAGTCATGACACAATATTATTGCACTGTTCAATGTCTTGCAATATGCTGAGAATTACAAAAAACATATACTGTGATATATTAAGACTTATTACCTAATTTCAACTGCAAAGTATCTCTTTGTCAAAAGGCTACCAAACATTTGATTTCTATTTGCAATAACAATAATTTAACCTAGCCTACATTATAAAAATATCAATACTTGGCGTCCAAGTATCACTACCATACTGACACACAAAAAAAGTGTATTGCTGTTTTGATTTTTCCCATCCGCTGTTTGAGTGTGTTGAAGGAGGTTTAAGACCCTTCAGTGTTAAGATAATTCTCACATCCAACACCAGTTAATTTATGGCTTCCAAAAAACCACACATATTTCCATATCATACACAACACATATCATGTCTTCATCCGCTTATTTGGGGCTGGGTTGTGGGGGCAGCAGGCCAAACAAAACACCCCAGACGTCCCTCTCCAGGGACACTTTCCAGCTCCTCCTGAGTGGCCCCAGGGCGTTCCCAGGCCAGATGAGATATGTAATCCCTCCAGAGTGTTCTGGGTCTGCCCCAGGACCTCCTACCAGTGGGACGTGCGAAGAACACCTCTAATGGGAGGCACACAGGAGGCATCCTGATCAGATGCTTAAACCACCTCACCTGACTCTTTTCAATGGAAGGAGCAGTGGCTCTACTCCGAGCTCCCTCTGGCTGTTCGAGCTCCTCACCCTATCTTTAAGGCTGAGCCCAGCCACCCCAAGGAGGAAACTCATTTTGGCTGCTTGTATCAGTGATCTCATTCTTTCAGTCACTACCCAGAGCTCATGAGGTGAGGGTTGGAACGTAGATGGACCAGTAAATCAAAAGCTTTGCCCTCCGGCTCAGCTCCCTCTTCCCTCTCGCAGTCCAGCACAGTGCCCCCATCACTGCAAACACCACACCAAACTACCTCTCTATTTCACGCCACATTTTACCCTCACATGTGAAGAAGACCCCAAGATACTTAAACGCCTTCACTTGAGGTAGTAACTCTCTCCCAACCCAGAGGGGGCAATCCCCCATTTTTAGGCAGAGAACCATGGTCTCAGACTTAGAGGTGCTGACTCTCATCCCTACCGCTTCACACTTGGCTGTAAACCACCCCAGTACATGCTGGAGTTCACGGTGTGATATAGCCAACAGAACCACATCATCTGCAAAAAGCAGAGATGCAATTCTGAGGTCCCCAAACCAGATCCCTTCTTTTCCCCAGCTGTGCCTTGAGATCCTGTCCATGAAAATCACAAACAGGATCAGTGACAAGGGACAACCCTGGCGGAGGCCAACACCCACTGAGAGCATGATTGACTTTACACTGACTATGTGAATGCATCTCACTTTGGTCATACAGGGACTTGATGGCTCAAATCAACAACCCCAGTACCCTGTAATCCGGCAGTACCCCCCACAAGAGTCCCTGAGGGATGCCATCGTAAGCCTTTTACAAGTCCACAGGTCACATGTTTGCTGGATAGGCAAACTCCCACGACCCCTCCAGCAGCCCTGCAAGGGTAAAGGGCTGGTCCACTGTTTCATGACCAGCACGAAAGCTGCATTGCTCCTCCTGAATCCAAGGTTCAATAATCGGTAGTAGCATCTCTTCCAGCACCCTCAAGTAAACTTTCCCAGGTAGGCAGTGTAGTGTAATACCCCGATAATTGGAGCACACCCTCTGGCCCCCTTTTTTGAAAATGGGGACAACCACCTGGATCTGCTACTCCACAGGCACTGTACCCGACCTCCACAAGACATTGAAAAAGCATGTCAGGCAAGACAGCCTAGCAATGTCCAGAACCTTCAGCATCTCATCTGCCAGGGATATGGACAAGAGTTCCCCAGAATTTTCAGACTCTGTCTTTTCCACGGAGAATGTGACGGCCAAGTTCAAGAGTTCCTCAAAGTGCTCCTTCCACCACTTGACAATATCCCCAGTTCGGGTCAGCAATTCTCCTTCTCTCCTGAGCACAGCCTGAGACAAGCCCTGCTTTCCCCTCCTGAGGTGTCTGATGGTTTGCCAGAGCTTCCTTGAGGCCAACTGAAAGTCCTTCTCCATAGCCTCCCTGAATTCCTCCTACACTCAGGTTTTTGCTTCAGCAATTGCCACGGCTGCAGCCCTTCTGGCTAACCGTTAGCTGTCTGCTGCTTCAGGAGACCCCTGGGCCAGCCAGACCCGAAAGGCCATCTTCTTTACTGGTGTCACTGACAGCACTCACATGACAGGCACCAACAACTGTCTGACCACAGCTCCTACCAGGCGCCTCCAGGCTTTGAACATGGACCACTCAGATTCCATGTCCCCAACCTCCCCTGGGATGCACGAAAAATTCTTCCTGCTGAATTTGCTTAATTCATTTTTTCAAATGTTAGAAAATAGATGAACAACACAATCATAATTTCCCAGGGCCAAAGATGATGTCTTTAAATGTCTTGCTTTGTCCAACCAACAGTTCAGAACCCAAAGATATTCAGCTCACATCGACTGAAGCAGCTTGAAGAATAATAGTTTCAGCTCTAGTGTCCAAAGTCCAATTTGTGTTATGTACAGTAGTAAGACTAAGCCCTTGGCTGATCATGCCAACAATGCCATCATTATTTAGCATTACTTAATCAGTTACTTAAACATTTCCAACTGTAGTGCAGCACGTTGTATTTTACAATTTCTATTCTGCTCCACTGATCTAATTTTTCATTAGCCAAAGGTTAATTTTTGCATCAGCAATTCAGTACTGTAGCGAGGGGTGTCTTCGAAGTCCCCATGGTGTCGTTTCATGTTTGATCAAAAGTTGAGATTATATGTTTTTACTCCGACTGTCTTTTTTTCTCCCTCCTTCTCCCACTCTCCCACTGTCCTTCAGGGAATATCTGTCTTGCTTTTTCACTTTCCCCGTCTCTCACTTGCTTAGTAATGCAATCTTGTTCTCTCTCCCTCTCTCTCTCTCACTCACAAACACACACACACACACACACACACACACACACACACACACACACACACACACACACGTAAATGCACATAAATACACACTGGAGCTACTCCCAGGTGGTAAGTGGTTGCTGGGAGCGACGATGGCAATGTCCCTAGTGTTCAGACACTGTCACCTCTCCTTACTCCGTCTCCCTGTCTCTATCCCACTATCACTCTGTCTCTTTGTCTATCTGTCTCTCATCTTATTTTCTTCTTCCAGAGTATTTTCCTCATCTTCTTTGGCCAAAATAGAGTGAGTAGCATTTTAGATTATCATAGAATAAAAAGCATTTTTTCCCTCACAACTGCACCTAAAGAAATGACTCAAATTCTCACCTTTTTGTCAGCTCCACAACTCCACAGCATGGCTTCACTTTAAGCACAGCTGAAGACTTTTAGTGAGAAGTCTGACAGCGAAAGCAGAAGATGACCAGTAATGCAGCAGGAAATTGAAAAAGCAGAGAAGATCACATCTGTGACTTTTATTTGGTATCGTTCCTTTGGTCTCCACTTGCATCAGAGAGACTGAGGCTCAGGTGGCTTAACTCATGAACTGTGAACCATGTACATCAAAGAGGCAAAAGACAGAGGGGAAGAACCATGTGAGACATGTACCCTGCACTGAAATTAAGAGTGAGATTGTGAATGAAAGCTCAGGGAGCACGAGGAATAGGAGAGGGAGGAGATGGAGGTTTAGTAGCCGAGGTATTCAGAGCGCAGTGAGAGAGTGACTTACTGAACAGGGTGTCTGTTTCTGTGCCTCTCAGTCAGCTTAAAGCAGCTCTGCACTATTCTCAACAGGAACCCTGCACTCCAGAGACTCTTTCTTTTCTCTTGGTTTTTACTTGTCTGGAAGCTTTTTCTTTTTTCCTCTCTCCACCTGTCTCGCTGTCATTTGCTCTTTTTTCCTGCTGTTTCACTGCCCACTCTGTGGCTCCTTGTTATTATTTCATCTCTGTCTTGAAGCCCCTTTCTAAATATTGTACCCTCAAACCCCCTCCCTCCCTCCGTCTCTCCCTCCCTCCCTCCCTCACTCTCTCTCTCTCTCTCTCTTTCCCTTGCCTTGTTTCCCGGTTTCTCTCTCTCCCTCTCTCTCTCTCTGTGAGGAGGGAAAACAGCATCAACGGCTGAATCGCAGTAACAGCACATGCAACAGGGTGCAGACAGCACCTTCTGCTTCGCCACCTCTCCTCCCTGACTCTCATCCATCCCAGAGGAAGGCTACAGCGAAGGAAAGAGGAGCACACGAGTGCAGCCGACCAGGTGAAGATCTTTTGTCCTGCTCCTTTTGAACAAAAGATCAGAAGAGGGAAAAAGTGAAAGAAGCAGGCAGAAAGGAGTTTGAAATTTCTCTTACAATCATTTGAAGTGAAAAAGAAGACTTAGAGAAAGAGGAGAGACACAGAGACTGAACAAATCAGGCTTGTTCAGTGGGCAGCAGAGTTGAGAGTGAAGTGAAGATGCCACCTGTGGCATTAGTTTGATTAAAGAGCAGCCTCCTTGACTCAGCGTGAGTCCCTCACTTCCCACATCTTTCTGACCACAATTTTAACACCAATGGCTTCCAAGAAGAAGTGGGCTGAGCGGAGGGAGGTGCGCAGGGAGCGGCCGTTCTCCACCCGGGATGATTCATCTGTTGCGTCCGGGACATCTGGGCCAGGGCGTCCCACCACCAGGGGGCGCTTCTCAGAGTCGTGGAAGAGGCTCAGCTCCAGAGGGGGTTCCACCAAGAGGGGGGTGCTCAACTCCCAGCAGCCACCGGTAAGATGTTCGGAGGATACACAGGCCCTCTCTACATGTTCCCCCAAAGATTAATCAATGACCTGGGTGCTGGGAGGGAAATGGGACAGGAAAGGCTGCTGTCGAGATAGCACCTTGCCTGGGAGGGAGTTAAGCAGCAGTGAGGGATTAGGAAGTTAATGGGTTAGAGGAATTTTTATAAGACTAACATGTTGGTTAATTTACCAGTTTAGTAATAGGGATTTAAAACGTCAAAATCCTCAGTGGAGTATTAACCATGCGGTGCCGCTTGCTAACACTTGAGTAATGACGGGCATGTTGCATTAACCCAAAGTCAGATGCTTTAGTGCAGTTGTTTTTAGATTTACACAGTCTTCCATCCCCTGTTACCTTGGAAACCAGGTACTGCAGTCTGAACACAATATTGTATTTATTTTTGGGTTTATTTTATACATATCTGTACACTACATACTATACATTAGTGTGGTCACAGTACTGGAATTTTTAACTTCGATACAGTACCTTAAAAAATGTCAATACTTGATACTATTCTCGACACCACAGAGAAAAAATGACATTAAGGGCATATAATTTAAATTTTTGTTATTAAAAGAGCGCTAATGACAACAGTCACTTCCAGGTAGACAACTGATAATTGATTTGAATTGCAGATATTTAAAGTGGGCAAAATTGTTTATCTCTGTTGTCAATTTAAGTCGTGATTGTAACGATTATAGATATATAGTTAACCAGGGCAGTCCAACATAGCTGACGTTTCTGCTGTGCTTATTTTATGTACTGTGTTGCTTTGCTAGCTTCTTTGATAAACCAAATCTACCTGTCACAGAAGCTAACATTTAAGCAATGAACTGCTGTGGACGGGGGCCACAGCAAAATGTATTTTAGCCACCTGAAAAGACCCACTTAAAAAAATCGATATCAGTTTAAGTATATACTATAGTTGGAAACTTTTCTTCACTTTACAGGGTAAGCAATCGAGGCAGCGATAGACCAGCAACTCCTGTGTTCTGCAAAGTAAAATTACAACTTTTGTCAGTGAAGTCTGGTAGCGTTGAGATAGTGGCTTTAGTTTCTCGTTAGGAACGGCTATCTGACGATAAGGTAAAGCAGTTCAAACTTCTTTTGGATGGCTAAAGACTAATGAATTGAGGCAGCATTTGCTTTTATCTAATGTATGTGACCTGGGGGTTTTCCATGCAAAGGTTTTGTAAACAAACATTGTGATTCGGTCTCTAACATCATGGTTTGCAGCAGAGAATGGCACAATCAAAACATATTATATATAGTAAATTTTACTCCATCAACATGTTAGATTCATAACCAATTAGATTATACGCTGCTACATGCTCTAAACTTTTGAGGTAATGATAAGTAATCGATGCTAGTCACCTACTGGAGCACTAAAACACATTATCCACCAAGACTGTGGCGATTATGGTGTCTATGGTCCCTGTAGATAATGAGTAAATTGACCAAATGGACAGTCTGTCAAAAGCCCTCAGCACCCTGTTGGTATCTAATGGAAAAAAAAACACATCTGTAGCATGCAAAAGGGATTCAACCTATCAAATAACTAGTGTATGAACCAAAGATGAGACGACCCTGTGGAGAAATGTGTGCCATTAGTAAGTTAGTCATCTTTTAAAAGGCAGCTGGCTGTCTTATGACTTTATAATCCAATGCATAATAAACAGTGTTTGAGTGGCTTAGATATTACCTTGTTTACTGAGGCTTGGGGATCAGCTCACCTCTACTGCAGTATTTATAAAAAGGGGTGAGATGATGAACAGTGAAGGCTCAACAATGTTGCTGTCAGAAATGAAAGATTATTGAGGTCCATTTTAGTAAAATAAAGACTTTGGCAAATTTTTCTCGTTAAACTATTGTGCATGGTGCAAAATCCTATTTGTAGTACTGAAGGAGAGCCTAAAATACTGGAAGAGAAACATTCCACTTGTCGGCTTGTGAATTATACACCTGAGGACACAGTACAGCTGTTAATATTTATAAAGTTTTAAGATTTGCCATCAAAAAACCAGTGGGAATTATGAATTGGAAAAAAAACCATTGACTATTTTGGAAGCTGGTTGCACACACACACACTCAGAGTTAGTCTTCATATCTCTTACTCTCCTATTTTGTTATTTCACTCCATTCCCTTTTTTCTTGTCTCCTGCACCTGCTTCAAGGTGCTGGGGTGCCTGTAGTGCTTCTAAATCAATGCATTCTCCACGACTTTTGGCAGCATCTGACTGGTGGAAAAAAGAAAAATATGGAGTTTTTTTTTCCATTTGGATCTGACGGATCCCATCCACCCTATTTTTGAAATCTAGAACTTCACTGATGTTTATGGATCAAGGTCAGAATTACAAAAAAGCTGGCTGCTAGCTGGTGCTCATGGACCATCATACTTGGCCAATCTGTGGAGTGATATTTGGCACTGATATCTGAGCTGGGAGATGTGTGGGAGACAGAGATATGCACGGCAGAGATACGAGATCCACTTCTGGCTTTTCAGTTGTGCCTCAGTAACCACTGCTGTTTTGTATTGCACACATGCTCTGCTATGAAAATATTAGAGGGAGCGTTTTTCTTTAAGAAATACTGTAAGGTTGTGGGCTGTCAGACAGTTTTGTCACTGATGTGAATATGGCTATATAAACATAAAGACGTGGATTTCACTGAATTAACATATTTTGTAACAGCTGAACAAGTGTATGTTTGCTCCTGTCTGTCTCTCTCACTGCATATATGTTTTTGTGTATCTATGCTTGATCCTCTGGGATTGGTGTTGCCTGGATATGAACTGCAGAGTGATACCACGACAACACCTCTGCTAGTCTCAACTCTTTAGACACTTTGAATCATTAGTTGTTATGGCCAGATGTGTGTGTGCGCGTCTGTGTGTGTGTGTGTGTGTGTGTGTGTGTGTGTGTGTGTGTGTGTGTGTGTCACACTGAGTGAGTAAGCAATCCTGTGTGTGACTGACGGGATCAGTGTGTCAGAGGGTGAAGGACAGAAATTGAAAGCGAAAGTGTGTGAGAGAATTACTCCACAGGCACTTTGAGAACCCAATACTCACTGATAGTGCTGAATGAGTGAAGGACGAGGAGAATTAGAGGCAAAGACAGATAGGGAGAGTGAGACAGGAGAGCTTTAAGAGAATTCAACACAGTGGATTTAAGTTTGTATATTATTGTAGAGGTGTGAAGCCATTTGCATTTCATTATCTGTAAGACAAACAAACAACAGAATGACGTAGAGAAGGTTGTATCCTGTAATTCAAAATACTTTTTATAAATCCATGAAAGTAACTTGAATTATTTTTTAATTAGTAATCGTAAAAGGCTCTGCACATGGCTAATTAGATCTCTACTCAGGTTCATTTTGGGTGGAGCATTTAATTCTGTGCCAGTCAGGGAAATGTCATTCAGTTGTAGTCTATACACCTGTGTGAAAGGACTCTGAGTATAATGTGGTCATAGCAGGCAAAGAACAGGTGGAACTAATAAAAATAATTATGGCGGAGCTACATGAGTTCTCAGTGAACCATTCCAGTAAACTCAATTACATCTGTGCCCGTCCAGTTATGACAGGTCTAAATGTCTGCACTGAAAAATGGCTATGGGCGTCAAAGCATAGAATAGAATAGAATAGAATAGAATAGAATAGAATAAATCTTTATTGTCCACCAGGGTGGAAAATTGTCTTCGGCTTACCAACATACAGGACGTAGCATAACATAACACGTAACAGAGCTAAAATATGAACCAAAGCCAAAACACAAGATAAAAATTCATATAGATACATTTTTAAAAGATGAATAAATAAAATAAAATACAGTGCTATAAAAGTACGGTAGAGCAGTTCATGTCATTGTCTGTTGTTTAGTCACTTGGTAGAGTTAAGGATGCTAATAGCGCTGGGGACAAAGGACTTTTTAAAAGCCCCTTTAGCCAGAGGAACTCTTTAGCGCCTCCCAGACTTCAAGAGCTCAAAGTGGCTGAAGAGAGGATGGGAGCTATCTGCCAGGATTCTCCTCACTTTCCTCCTTGTCCTCTCAGTGTAGAGATGGGTCAGAGGCTTTTGGGGTTTTCCCACTATTTGCTCACCATTGACACAATCCTATTCAGTCTATGCTTGCATTTTGAACTTAGGTGACCAAACCAAACAGAAAGATGATAGGTGAGAACACTCTCAACATGAGTGGTGTACACAAGCTCCAGGATCTGAGGACTGACACCAAGGCTGCTCAGTCTTCTAAGAAGACTGAGTCGCTGTGAACATTTCTTGAACACATAGTCTGTGTTTTCAGAAAAACTCATCTGGCTATCAAGAGCTGTGCCCAGATATTTAAATTTTTCTACAGTTTCAACAAGTTGGCCATGCAGTGAAACTGGTTCAGTTGTCAGTGTTAAGTGTTATGTAAATTGAGAAATAAAATTTATTAACTAATCGACATCAAGTAATTGAAAAAATAGTTTTTAGATTAATCGCTAAAAGAATATTTGATAGATGCAGCCCTACTTCGAACTTTAGTCTGGCTGGTACATTGTGTTCATTGGAGTCTAATGTTTAATTTTCTGTGTTGGATTTATTGTGATGGGCTCAAAGTAAGTACTGTGTGCAGCTGGAGGAGGTGTGGAGATGTGGCAGACAAACTTTTGACTCTTCTCTTCTTTTTTCTTCTCTTCTCTTCTCTTCTCTTCTCTTCTCTTCTCTTCTCTTCTCTTCTCTTCTCTTCTCTTCTCTTCTCTTCTCTGTGTGGGGGTCTGTAGCGATCAAGTGTATGATAAAGTATGTGTCTCAGTTTGTGTCATGCTTCTGTCTTCATCCTCACATAAATGCCCTGCAGTTCATCTAGCCATCTGTGGATCATGGCGGCCTTCTGTTAGCTAGAGAATCAGAAATCCCCTGTCCCCTTTACAGCAAGACAAAAATGTTTTTAGATTTAAACTGTGTGTGTAATTTGTGTTTTGTGAACTTGTGTGTGTTTTATTTTGTGAAGCAGTATGTCATGTGGACTCTCCCTTTGAGAATAGGACAATGTGAGACAGGATGGTGGTGTCAAAGCCTTGAAGCTCACACCATCACCCTGATGCTTTTGGCTTAAATGAGTCTTATCTCATCTCACAGTGGGACCACAATAGTCTCAAAAACAGACATTTTGCCCATTGTGATCACCTCTGGCATCAGAGCGTGACTTTCCTCATGGGTTTTCAGTTGCTTTGATCAGGCTCATTGGTCCTCAATATGTGTTTGTCACTATGTGTTGTCTCTCTTGTTAAGTAAAATAAAATAACCAATTAAAACTTACACCAGCAATAACATGGCAAAATGTTGAAGTGTTATGAAGCCAGAGAAGCTAAAGTAAATGGAGGATGAGGCTGTGTTCCAGTATCACAAGAGAATTTGACACAATATTGGTGTCAATATTGAAAACAATGAAATAATCCTTCTGAACTACTGTGCTGTATCTAATGATGTTGTTCTGGGTGACTAACCAGTGTTCCCCCTGAAATGAATTCATGCATCCATCTAACCACTTAAATGTGCCCACTTGACATGTTGTCTTTGCATCAGTTACTGTATGTCCCGCAGCATGTGTGTTCAAGTGGCTATATTCAGTATTTTTTATGATAACGATGTGAAAATGCGAGTGTTAAAACTACAGTGTGAAAGGGTTCGCATGTTGTGATAAATCAATTATTGCAGGTTTAATGATCTATACGTAGTAGGACACTTTACTGCTCCAGTGCCAGTATGCATCCCTCTTAAACGTTCTCACTATATCATTATGTAATATAATTAGAGTACAGATATAACCAGCTCTTTATCTGACCTCTGATCTCTCTTCATGCACAATGCACATATGCATACTTATCTAATAAGCGCAATAAGTACTATTGATTTCTCCTTGTTCACTGCAAGAAAAAGAACAGGTTCTTTCTCTTTTTTTTAATTGAAAATTCAGATTGTTCTTTTCTAAAACTCCTTCGCCCAAGGGGAACCAAACTGAAAATGTGCGAATGCTTGCATCGAATTGTCATTACAATGAACCCAAGTGTGATATTGCTTCATGAGGCAGGGGTCGGAAATGAGCAAAGAGTTGTGACGGTTCCTATGGAAACGGTGCATGGTTCAGCTATTTGTGTTGTTTTCAAAAGGGATGCTTTTAGAAGAAAGATCAGTGGCTCACACATTTAAATGTGTTTTCTTTGAGTTATAGTAGGGAATCTGGCATTTGTTCTTTTGCTGCTTGGTGGCACAATCAGCCAGCCGCCAACTTTTCAACACATTTTACTTCTGAAAAACAAATATAGGTTCAGAGCTTTGTTGGATGCCTGGAAATTATCTCTCCCACCACAAGACTCAAATTAAAGCCATTTGATCCTGGTAGGGAATTATTTTCAAAATCAGAATCACGCCTATGAGTGTGCTCAGACAAGGAGTTTAACTCCAGTTCCTGGTTGTTATGTGTACTTACATGCAGTGCTACAAGCAAACATACTTAAATATAAAAAGCATGTAGCTATTACACAGCTAACTAACTAACTAGCGTACTTATTTGCAAGGTAAATGGCATTATACACACCAGAGAGATTAATCTGGCTGCTCATGCACCTCTGTGCATGCGTTTGCCGATTAGTATCTGAATAATGGGTGATCATCATAATTAAACACCACTAATATCAACCTTTTGTCTGCATTTGCCATTGTCCCGCTGTTGCCGCCACATCTACCTGCATCAAAACAGTAGCATTCTGCATCTTGCTTGATTTTGTTTGCTACCTGGGCCAAGTGTGACGTTGATGAGAGGTGTGACTCCACAGCTTGCGCTAAAATGTAAGACTATTTTAACTTCTATGTACATCTAAAAACCTCCAAACAAACAAGGCGCAAAAGAGGAGTGCACCCCAGAGGCACTGTACCATAGGGAATCAGTGGCTTTGCAGGAAGCACATTTCCAAGATCCTCTTACAAGTTATGATAAAAATGCAATGCCAATTGCTCTATACTGGGGCGCACACTGGCTCCTACCAATGGTACCAGCACAATCTGATTTGGGTAGCAATCGTTCAAATAAGATGCAGCATCCTTATTTTCTCTTATTGCGTTTTGCTTATTGACTCTATTATTCTTTCAGGGACTCAATTTTCATTTATTATTCAGTGTTCTCTGTATGCCTTTGAGTATAGGCACAAATGCCCAGGATTATAATGCTTACTTTTCTCCTCTGTCTTCTGAATTGCACATTTAAGTAACTGTGACAAAGAACATATACTGCTGACTCCTTACCATATTCACAATTCACTGTAGATCCTGCCTTCAGTTTGCAGTTATTCCCCTCATTATTTCATGAACAATGTCCAGGATTTGAGTGAGAGACTGAAAGAAAAAAAAGAAAGCTTTGAGTGCTTTCGGAAAATCAGTATCTCCTCCACATGCTGTTTTTCTCTTAACTGCCAAACCAAATATAAACACCGTAAAGTTTCGGCTGCACCTGTGCTTTCATCCATTTTTATTCAGGTCTGTTTTACCTGCTCCAAAGTTGAAATTGAAGAGTGGTACTGCACCAACTTTCCCAACTGCCTCATCATGCAGAGTTCTCCGCGTTGTGTCTTTGGCAGCACGCAGAATATGACAGTGTGGTTCCTTTGCAAAGTCAGTATGATTTTAAGATGAAAAATAGGCCCACATTGCTCTCTTTGCTGCCTGTATGCTGTTGAATGGCTCTGTAGGTGAGGTTAGCTCTCTCCCCTGTAGCTCGGCTTTTTCTGTGCTGTGAAGTTACACTTGATGCAAAGTAGTGGGATTCATATTTGTGAATTTTAGAGCTGCTTCATTTGTGAATTTTGCAGCTCAGCCATGATCCTTTGTCTTTTTATTTGTGTATATTTATTTGTACTTTCAGATACTATTTAAATATCAGGGTAAATATAATGTAATGCCAACAGGGGGAGCTGACATTGGGTGAGAGGTACACCCCGGACAGGTCGCCAGACTATCGCAGCTACCATTCACACTCACATTCACACCTCCGGGCAATTTAGAGTCACCAATTAACCTATCCCCAACCTGCATGTCTTTGGACTGTGGGAGGAAGCCGGAGTACCCGGAGAAAACCGACACTTAGCTAAACGCACTTTAATCTTCACTGGGCCCGCTAGCAGTGTTTTTCATTTCTTTGTGGCAAAATACACTGTAAATCCCATCCCACAATGCATCCATTTTTTAACACTCTTCAAATCTGCTGTGTGTAGAATGTGAAAACTTCTGGCATTGATGACTCCTAGTGGTAGTATCAAAGACGACACATGTATATATTGCTATCTAACTTGATACGTTGACCTGTCTGTTGGCTCTCGCAAAACACAATGCACATGATTGGACAGTACGTAGCAAGGTGAAAGCTCAGTCTATGCCAGACAACTGCATCTTTAAAATGAAAAAACTCTACTTATCAAAATATAAGATATATGATGTGTAGTGTGATAAATAATCTGCATAAACACTGTATTAAAGAGTTCAAGGCTGCTACAGAAGAACAGTAACGGAAGTGAAATATGATCTGGGAAGTTCCAGTTTTAGTGTCCATTAAGTTTGAAGGCCTATCAGATCCAGTGCTCTCAATGAAATGAATGAGGACTATGTTTTTCAGGCAGTGTTAATGTCTGTCTGCACAAAACATTGCTATTGAAATATTTATTAACATCACTGCACAGTAATCAGGGAGTCAGAGAGACTACTTATCTGTAGACAAATTGGTTGTTCACTGAGGTGTAGGAGTCAGTTTGTACTTAGTAAATATTGATTTATCCTTTCTTGTGAGGAGATACATGTCCCTGAACCATAATCACTTATGCTCAGATAGTATGAATTTTTGCCTCCGTATTCAGAGAGAGTCTGACTTTGTTACTAAGCCAGAGAAGTGTGCGTTGAGTTTTGCATTGCATTGAGTGTAGGCTATACTTTTTACAGCTGCATGTAGTTTAACCTGCTGGAGGGCTGCAGAGCCATGTGCAGAGAAATAAAAAAAAAAAAAGACTAACCATGTAAAGACAGAGTTGAGCCGTGAAATGAAGCATGGGTTAGCATGGCTTCCACAGTCAGTGAGGCAGCTTCAGCTGATTATAATGGACGTGTTCTGCTGCAGGAATGCTGTGGCTGAAGTGTCGCGCCGTGTCTGTGTCCTATGTGTTTCGGCTGTGAGCGCTGTCGTTCTCTCCAAAGTGTGTGTGTGTGTCTAAGACAGAGAGAGGTGTAAGGTAGAATATTGCGTGAAATGGTTCTGTAGGCCTAAGTATTGAAATGCAAACATGATTTGATTTTGTCCAGAGAAAAGATGACAAGAACACTGCTGTTGCAGGTAGTCGTACTAAAACTCTTCCCACTGTGATAAACACATATTCAAATATCCAGTCTGCTACGACTGACAGCACACAAACGTGAAGCTCCAGGAAATAGCCTACACCCCACCAAAGTTGATCCCTCCTTGGCCGTGGAGGTGGGCTGTGGCGAGTCACTCTCCGTCTTTCAGGCAAATCTTTGGGAAAATACTGGTCACAGGCAACAGAAGACACCAGGTAAAGGAAAAAAAAAAACATTTGCAAGCTATCTAGTCTTAGACTGTACTCACCAGCAATTACCCTGACATTCACACACTTACTTTCACACACTGACATTCACACACAGGCACACATCTCAGCCCTGCCTTTCTTTTACAATAAAGACGAGAAAATTATGAAAGAAAATATTAAAATATTAGTTATTGAACCTTATTTTGGTGGAACCTATAACAGCAACAGCACTAAAATAGTCCCAAAAACGCAGGATTTATCTAAATGGGCTGATTTTTTACAGCCCATACTCCTAGAATCAGCTTCCAATCATTGTTGTCACATCGTGAGTGACAGGTGTCGTGACAAGCCCCCTTGATTTACTGCCCAGCTGGGCTAAATTAATTCAGCTCAGGCCACTGACTTTTGACCAATGACAGTGCATGGAAGTACAGTGAGTGTGTGTGTGCGAGCGAGCGAGCAAGCCAGCGAGAGAGAGAGAGAGAGAGAGAGAGAGAGAGAGAGAGAGAGAGAGAGAGCTTTTGGCATCAGAACATTTTTGTAGTTAGCCTAATTCTCTAGTTTTGTTGGAGGTCATTATTGCTGTAACCTGGTACTGTATCTCGGTGTGATGTTACTGTTACCGCAGCTGAACTATTGATCAGTATAGGCCATAGGCCTAATGCATTAGCCCTCCCACCCAGTTTCACCAGGAGCCGCTACTGATTACAAGTAGTGTAACAAATTACTGTTGGCAGGGAGCAATAAGTAAAGTAATGTTATTACTTTTGAAAAGACTTACGAGTAATGAGTAATATGGTACATTTTTATAGTAATGAGCCCAACACTGTCCATCAGCCCAACCCTAACATAAAGTGTATTCAAGCTTGGGCAAATGACAAACAATGACTGAAACATCATGTCAGATTTCGCAGATTAATGTTAATTTCAGTAGAAACTTAATAACAAGCCAAATTTAAACTTGTCTGTTGTGATGTTTGTGTATCTGTGCTTATTTGTGATTAAGAACTTTTACTCTGTAACACTGCTGTTTATTTTTGAGAGGACTAAGTTTTTCCTTTCTCTTTAGCCCCTGTGCAGTTGCTCCCTGTGGCTTAAAAAAATTATAGAAATTAACATTCATCATTGTTGTAAGCCTAAAGTGATTCTGACCTTCTCCAGCTGTGAAAATGTGTAGCCTATAAACCGAATAAAAAGTGTTTTGTCAACATCTCGTCAACTAAAATGTGGTCCGTATGTCTGCAGCCTGACACCTTTACCTCTAAATTTTGCCAAACCTCAACAGTAATGGTTGGTCTTGAGCTTCCCTTGATAAGCCAGTTATGAATTCCAAATCCAAAAACAGGAGAAAAAAAAACTGAGAATTAATTGGGGCTGCCCCTTGAAAGTTACGAATTGTCAGTCGCAGATGCTTCAGTTGACTAAGATTGCGTCAAGTAGTGTTTTTTTTTTTTTTTTGCTAGTCAGTGTGCTGTGCAGTGTACTTCTGGGGAATTTTTGTTCCCCAGATTTTGATATGGGTGAGTGCTCTCACATTTGATGCTACTTTTTGGTACAGATGCAGCGGCACAGAATTGAAGAAACTTTCCACTGTATGGCTCCAAGATAACATTATCTTCTCTCTTCTGCTTGGATGTAGTGAATTACAGCTCAAAAATACTGAATACGACAGTCTCTGGCTTTTGTTTTATATCTAACTGTTGCATATTTCTGATTCATTGTTAGCACCGTTAGCTTGTTTACTATATGACATGAATGCTGCTGTCAAACTGAATGTCCTGCTGAGCCTTGTCAAACTTAAACTTGTTAAACTTTTAAACTACCCAAGTCGAACTGTCGAATCTTCATATTAAATCTGAATTAACCGACATAACTCTGAGTTGAGTACAGCAGAATTTGTTTGCTTTCACCACCGGGAACTGCCCATTGGTTTGACAGCCCATTGGTTCAACATCCCATTGTTCCGACCATATTAAACTCATTGTTCGGAAGTCCGTTCCGAAATCATCATGATGCCCTGTGGTTAAGGTCTGCATTATAAATAGCCCACTGCAGAGTACTCACCTTGTGGTAGAACATAATGAATAATGGCCACTTAATCATGTTTGAAAGCCCCTGCTCTTGTGGATCGTTGTGACAGTTTCAGGAGTAAGAACTTCCTGGTTACACTTTCATTCATATCCTATCAATGAATTAAGATTATCAACTGCATTATTTTGAACCAGAATGTGGCTCATGAAAAATGAAGTTCGTCAAAGTCAGAACACTATGGCTGTTATTTCATTGTCAGATACATATTTACCATCAACACTGCAGATCTTCTGCTCCTATAGTGTCGGATCAGACCGTGGATCAACAGGTACCTGATACTGAAATACCCAGATCAGGGCTAGAAAAACTTGATCAGGACATCCCTAACATTATCCCCTATATCTGTTAAATATAAATGTACTAATTTAGACCATTACAATCATGTTTTGCATTTAATTTACTTATTTTTAAATACACATATTTATAAATACACATTCAAAGGCAATATTTGTGCATATGGTGTCCTTTATAGTGATACATACTCAGCAGCGTGGGTGGATAGCACTCATGGTACATTGTAAATCATTAACCTATCGTAATACATCTCATACTAATTAAAGACAAATTAAGTAGCAAAGGAAAAGGAAGCAGACAGATGAGAGAGCCATCTGGAGAAAGGTTAAGTAGTGTGTGTGGAGGGGGTGGGGGGGTAGACGAACAGAGACAGATGTGTGGAAATGTGAACACATCCATCCCCACAGTGCCCTGTAACCATAGCACCAAATATAACTGTGAGTAAAAGCAGCATAACAAAAAGCAGGGGTGCTAAAAAGTTGGGTTTTTTTTTAATTATTTGAGTTTAATAGTATCAGCAGTCATAATTGGTCCCTCTCAGTAACTGTCATGCCACTCCTGAGACTTTCATTTCACTTTCGGTGGGGCTGAGTCATAACAAACCTGAGACTGGGCTGCTGGCATGCCAACACAGCTAAGTCCTCAACATTTTAATCTGCTTAACACACGTTTCAGTGGCAGGCCGGTAGTACAAATAAGCTGGTTATTTGATGGCGGTGATGGTGTACAGGAGTGTGTGTGTTGAGGGTGTTGACTGACACCCGTAGCAACAGTAGCTTGGAAACAGCCCGAAGTATCATGTAGAGTTTGCTTAAGCAGTGAACGCGGTGGGAGGTGTTAGATGGTGGGAGAACGTGCTGAGGAGACGAAGCATCTTTTGGGAGGATGAAAGGACTTATTTGTATATGACTGTGTTTGTGTATGTGTGTGTGTGTGTGAGAGACACAGAGGAGCGCGAGTGTGTGATACAGATGGAGCTTAAAGTGTGAGAGGATTGAGTAGGCTGGGTAACTTTGAGAACGGTGTTTCAGATGAACATTTTATCTATCTCTCTTTCTCTCTTTCTCCCGCACACAAACACAGCGGGGTGTGGCATGACCCTTTTTTGTTAAAGCCTAACTACGGAGATCTTTTCCCTAGATACCATACAGAGAAATGATGTGGATGGTGAACTTTTCAGGGGGATAGAAAGGGCAGAATAAACTCTGGCCATGAAAAGGAAAAGGCAGGGATAGGAAAGCAAGAGGACAAGGTCTGATAAGGTCGCATGGCAAACTTTTGTTGCTGTGGCAATGACCCCCCCCCCCCCCCCCCCCACTCACCTTGCTGAGGTAATGACTGCAGTTGACCTAACATTATCTGTGTGTGTGTGGCATAATTACGTGATGTGGAAACATGGGCTGCCTGACGGAAGGCATATCCTGACCTTAACAACACTCATCACCGTCGCTGCAGTTGGATTCCAGCTGACTCGCTGATGCTACAGCCCGCTAACTTCTACTGAACTATTAGTGAGTTTGCCTGCACTGTCTGCCTAAATGCCTAAAAATAGATAAAAGGAGCTGACAGATTTTTGTAGATGAAAAACCACATCCTGCACCACCAAGAGCTCCTCGTTTTTTTTTCTTGTAGTTTTGAAAATGCCAGACAAGAACACATGCATCGGTGTCAGAAAATATGTAACAATCAAAATTCTAGATTTAATTTGGCTTTTATTTATCTCCTCCTCTTCCTCTCTGTTTGATTTTACCAACCTGCACATCCGTTCACCCCCCCCTTGTCTCCGTGAAATTTAAGAGAGGGAGAGGTATTACGACGGCTTTATAATCCTGTCTCTCTGCAAGGCTTTTGGATCATTTGTTGAAGTGAAGTGTAAGAGAACACTGTGAGAGGCTAATGAATTAAATTGAGGAGCTCTTTTTCATTGAATCACTCTGATTGAAGTGTGCTATTGTCCTTAAGTTGCTTTGTCCACACTGTGCTCCTTGCCTTCCAGGCCAGCGCACTAACTCTGAGTGGCAGTTGAAGTGAAGTCACCAGTTCGCACACATTTTCATGCCAAAGCGAAAGAAACAATGAAATCCGCTCTACCTGGACTGCGGATTAAAAACTAGTGTGGGTTTCTTATCTTCACCACGGCTCCTTGGATCACACACACACACACACACACACACACACACACACACACACACACACACACACACACGTAGTATGCACACATATTGCACACACACAGAGAAACATTTAGAGGAAAGCAAATTATAAATGACCTGAAGGTGTATAGTATTCTCAGATATCGAGTTGTGTTCCCTATCACCAGTATAGTGTGGAGTAAACAAATAATTATACACACAGGGCTTGTTGACTTGCTAAAGTGATGCATAGCCTCTTACAAAAGAATATGATTTGAGTTGCTCCCCTTATGGATTTGTCAGATTACTGGCATGGGTCCTGATCAAAGCTTTTTTAAAACCCTCCTCTAAGCAGCATTGCTCTGAATTCCTTCTGCTAATTTATCCTCACTCAGACAGAGGAGAAGAGGAGTGGAGATGGAGAGAGAGGCGCAGACAGGAACGATTCAGAGATGCTCGGTCATGCCTCAGCCAAAACGGCTTCCATTAGACAGTTCACATTAGATTACAGCTGTTATGCGTGCAGAAATGATACGTTTTAATCTTTCATTTCCTTCATTCCTGCAGCTGTTTTTTTCTCTTGTAGATTTTGGTGTTATGCGTTGATGTCATGAACAAGGGTTGACAATGAGATCTCTTCTGGCCTACATAGAGCCTGTTTATACCTGGTATTGATGTGTTTTGATGTGTTTTGATGATCTGCAAATGGACAGCCGAGAGGGGTTACTACAGCACAACTGATACAAAAACCATCTCAGGAAGTATGTTTTTTTGTTATAGGTATTACACAATTACTATTATTATCAGTTAGAATAACCTTTAAAGGAAGGAAAACAATTTTTTGTTCTTTTGGTTCAGCAAACGCTTTCTATTAAAGCCACAGTGTGTAGGAATTTCTCCCGTCTAACGTTGAAATCATATATTGCATTCAAACGGATAGCGCACTCTAGCGCCTCACTGTTTCAAACGCGTATTGCAACAACGGTAGTCACTGTGTACCAAAAAGCTATGATAACATTGATGAAACCATGTCATCCGATACTTCATGGAGTATTCATTCAGGCTCCTACACAGACACACGGGACGCAAGTTGACAAACCCCCTCCTCACCATGCTGGCTGTGTTTACAATGTAGGACTGTTGGGGCGGGTGTAAATCGAAACAAACCAATCACGTCTTGTCCTTTGACAACTGACAAGTGGGTCAACCTCACACACCTCATCCCTCTCCTCGCAACACTGCGCCGCTACTACCCCGGCACTACTGCAGCATAACAAAGTCCCACTCTTTGAGCATAATGCAGGATCATGTATTATGCAGCATCACGGGAGACGGAATCCTCGTTGCCAAGAAGGCGCAAAAAGGAGTCAAAAAGGCAACGTGACCGGCGATTGCATTACCATTCTCCTTCAGCAGCTCTCTCCACCTGGGAAAGGCTACCCCAATGTGGACCCTCATTTTTTTAATTCACCGGTCACGTTGCCTTTTCTATTCCCATTTGTGCTTTCTTGGCGACGAGGATTCTGTCTCCCATGATGCTGCATATGCATGATCCTGCATATAGCTCAAAGAGTGGGACTTTGTTTCAAATTTGCCGGGGTAGTATTGAAGCGCCTCTTGCTCCTCTCCTTCAGCTCCTCAGTCACGCAGCGCTGACCCGGCTCTCAACGAAAACGCTGAAGGCGGGGCTGTATGTCCCTTGCTGGCGGATGTATTCTCAAGATGCCGAAACATTACGGAACCCCACAGACGACTTACCTGCACAATGTACAAGCAAATCCGAAATTCTCATTTTACGAGAATAAGTCAGATTATTGGTGGAGGTAATAGTACACCAGTGATGACATATTTATGAATGCAGACATCAATTTTGCCAGTAAACAACTGAAAATGTTATACAATGTCCCTTTAATTGAAATTTGAACCCATTTTTTTAATGGAAGTATGTGTAAAAAAAAAGCAGCACCGGCCAGTGGCATAGGCAGTACAGGGAAATGCTGAGGGTGCCGTCAAACATTGGGGGGGCGCCACAAATGGGCGAAGGAAAAAAATCAAAATATTTATCTTTCACTAATTTTTACTAATACTATTACTACTGTTATTTTGAAATACTACATCACGCCACAACAATTCTAACATAGAGAGGCATTTTTTTCCGATGTCACCTGAACGGGAAACACACTGTATTGTTATCATGTCTCATTGACAAAAGCTGTCTGGTGCCCACTCAATTACCTCTACACTACTGAGAGGAACGTTTATCGTAAGCTGCCAGTGGACACAACGACCAGGTCCCAGAGGTTGCATTGATTTACATTGTGAAGTGTTCAAGCTCTATTCAGTAAAATTTAGTATCAGGCGAAGGTAAGTTATAACATTCTCATGATGTGTTCGGTGTAATCTTGTAAAATGTAGCTTTTAGTGAGAAACTTGAAAAAAATACAGCTGTTTGAAGGAGAAATTTGATGTTTTTTACAGCACTATAAAAAGATATTCGAGAGAGAATTATGATGTATCAATTATAGTTATGTTAAAGATTATTTCATAAATGTGTATTGTTGAATTTGTGCTCATTCAAAGGTAGTGTAATGAAGGACTGGATGACTTTAAAACTGTTCATTTCTTTAGTGTAGATTTCTGTGTGGCACGAAAGAAGAATAAATAACACCAAGAAACACACAAACACCAATATAAAAACATTGCTATCGACCATTGGTGAAATAGTTATTTTAGACATTGGTATCCATATCAATAGAGTTAGTAAAATTAGTAGAATTTTGAAATTGGTGCATCCCAAGTGCATTTGTGTAACGTATTATTATTTTACAATGTCATATATTATTTTGTTGTTTATTCTTCCGAACTGGTTAATTTGTAATTCTTTTTTAAAATTGGTGGTCTGATATGCAGTCGAAGTGAGATTCTCTGTCTGGTTGCATATTTTCTTTCAATACCATAGATTAGCAAATGTTCACAGTATGATAACTGTCGTACCTTTCATACCACCTTAAAAGCTGCAACCCTAGCTGATACACAGCATTGTTCACACCTGTGTCTATTGTGCATCTCCAGCTGACCACTTGCGTTCAGATTTCATTACTGCCACCACCACTTATGCCACAAAGTCAGAGGGCCTCGTGCACACTTATTACGTTCACACTCTTCTAGCTGCTTGCTAGCATGTTCGCTAGTCATGTTAGTGGTTGTACCTGGTACAGCTGGAGATATCGCTGTCAGCAGAATTCAACACGTCTTCTTCCTTAAGGCAAAATGATGGGCGGTCATGCAACTTTTTGTCTAACTTGAAAAAAGTTACAGAGCGTCAGCACACTGTCACCAAAACAACCACCAAGTCCTGCATTAACGACACAAAAAAGGTCAGCGTTTCAGTCTCAATGACCTTTTTGTGTCTTGGGAAAGGTCATTGAAACCACAACATCAACCTTTTTTTTTAAATTGGTTTGAGTGATAGAATCACACTACATCTTGGTGGTCACTTGTGACCGGACCACCTAGGATGCATATTAATACCTGGTGAAAACAGGCTATTATTTTTTATTTTTTAAACCTGAGCTTTAGACTGTGCTTTTTTTGCTTATACATTATAGTACTGAATAGCACTACTCAGGGTTTCCCCTAGGAATTGTTCTGACATCAGCAGAGGCACTCTCTATTTTAGATGAGGCGGAGATGAGCAGAGAGCAGGCAGCAGTCTGTGTTTACACCTGGCGCTCCTAAAACCTGTTGCCAAATGTAGAAAGAGGAAACCCTATAGAAGGGAGCTCTGTCTTTTTTTATGTAAATAGAGATATTCTTATTTATGTAAATTAAGGCATCTTTGAAAAGGGATCTGTTGATCTAAAACCCATGTTGCACCCTGTCTTTGAACTGTGGCTTTGAAGCTCTTCTGTGTGACGCCATGAGCTCTGGGCTTCAAGGCGAAGCGTATCCTCCTATGTGTTTCCTGGTGTAGCGGTGTGGCAATAATGATTTGCCATAAAAGCCATTACCAGGGGCCCCGGGCCACTGGGCTATGGGTCGAGCTTTATTACACCGACCCGCAAGACGGTAATTACACTTTGTCTACGTTGCTACAGCAACACGGAGGTTCTCAACGGCTAATGCAGAATTTATGTCAGGGGAGTTTGGCATTTTGTTGTCATACACACTACTGCAGGCAGGCATTCTGTGTGTGTGTGTGTGTGTGTGTGTGTGTGCATCAGTTTTTGTAGCTGTGCATTTGTGTGCTTGTGTGACGCCTTCTCAGTGGGAGCTCATTTCAAAGTAGCGGGGACAAAATGGAGGAGATTGACCCATTAGTTATACCATCCACTATTTCACCTCACTGGTTCCATCCACTCAGCTGAGCACTGCGGCTTGGTTTTTAGGACAACCTGGAAACACTCCTAAACACACGCTATGTCAAACACTCAGTAACAGGGAGCTTTCAGATACAAGTAGCCTGAAAACTAGACTGATCCTAACTTTGGCTTCTTGGCCAGAGGGAAATTATCTCATCAAAATCGCAGGATCCTTATGGCTTGTGCTTGTCTTACATAAGCTCATATGAGCATGTTCAGAAGTGAAGTGGGCCTTTTTTCTTAAGGTAGAAATGTGATGAATAAAATTACAATATTCTTCACCCAAGCCCCTGAAAATCTTTCAGGCTGCGAGAGCTTTGCTTAAAGTTTCTCAGGTTGATCCTGGATTGAATTAATGAATGAAAAGTCTGGTAAAGCCACACAGAGTGTTGAAGAATGAGGCTTTAGGTTTTAAGATGGCAGTCTACTCTGCAGTATTGGGGGGAAATGAGTGACTGTTCATTATAGTGGCTTCTGACACTGAGCCATGTCTGCATTGCTCTGTTGACTCAGAAGATTAGATCGGCAAGCACCAAAGCTAATCTGGCATTTATAGATTTCTGTGTGTGTCTGTGTGTGTGTGCATGCGTGTGTGTGTTTGCTCTATTTCTACATTGAGCACTGGACTGACAAAGACCTGGGGGCTTCAGGTATTACCAGATGGGCACTGCCCTGATCTCCTGTTGAGAGATAGAGAAAGCAGGAGGTGCACCACCACATTACCTTTTGTATGAGATGACAGATGCAGATGGATCATCATCCCCTCTAACTTAAACAGACGTTCGCCTTCCATTTCCCTCCACTGCATTTTTTCTCTGTGTGTTTTAGTGTCTTAGAAATTTAGATTATCTAACAGATATGATCAGTGTCTGAAATTAACTATTTGACTCACCGGCCAAGGAGACAGGTAGATGAAAAAAATCCATCAATCTGCCAGGCATATTTTTGCTGAGCTAAAATAATAAATGGCCTTTCATCACATTTATATTTCTTTCAGTACATTTCATTGTGATAATAAGGTATTATGTTAAATACAAACTTAAAGAAGTGGCTAGAGCAAAATTTTAAGCAAAATGATTTTAATATATTGAATAATACGTGAATAAGTTTCCTCTGGTAAGCAGTGATGCAGTGTCAATGTCTGGGGCTTTTATTGTGAAAGGTAAGAACTTGGGAGGGAAGCTGCTAGTTTTTCGTCTTGGCCTCCTCCTTTACTGCCTTCATAGAGATAAGCCTAACAGTAGAAACAGACCAGTGGCAAGTAAAAATTTAGAGGATCAGCTGATGTCCCGTATAAACTGTAATGATCTAGTGCAGAACTGGGACTCAGTTGTGAAAGAAAACACAAAACACCAAGAACAGTTTATCAAATCCAAATCTTAACTAAGGAGGTCAGGGGTCAAACACGTGAGGGCAGTCAACAAAGGCAGAAAGTCCATTCAGGGAAGTCACACAAAAAGCAAAGTCCATAAATCCAAGTAGAGTCAAAAACCAAGAAATCAAAAGTCTGGAAAGCATGAACACAGTAGGACGACAATCAGTACGTTTACATGGACAGTTTAATTACACTTTCATTCGGAATGAAAGGCCATTTTGATTAAAAGTGGTCATGTAAACGGTCATTCCAAATGAAAGAATTTTGTGTGGATGTAAACGCTCATTCCTCTTTAAGTTCATTCCGGTCTTTCTGCACATGTTCGTTTCCTTGCCCTTCTGGCACGATGACGTATATAGCACGCATAGCAACGGGCTGAGATAGAGCAGTCAGACTCGTTGCACTCACCGGTTTCCATACGCCAAAGCACGGTCTTCTATCTCACCTTCTTCGACCTTCTACCTCCTCAACAGACGAAGCATTAGTAGAACAAGGTTGTTATCGTACTGCTGCTTCAAGAATATAGGCAAAACAAACCCGAAAAAGGCACTAAGGACAGCGTTGTCAAGCATCTTGTTATCCGGAGCAAGGACTACAGTGTTTTCTTCTGGTAAACGTAAACACGTAACATCCGCCCCGCCCCCTATCCAATCAGAAAACTTCCCTGCCCCAAACCTTGCGTGGACCTGAATAAAGGTGATTGAACTGATCACCCATGTAAACCCTCATTCAGAATGAATATTTCTCATGTAAACTACCGTACCTACTGACAATCTGGCAAGTGAATGGGGGAAACACTGGGCTTTCAATGCATAAGGGTTGTTTACTAACTACACACAGGTGAAACACATGAGGTAATTAACAAAGGCGGGAAAATTCAGGAAGTAAAAGAAACACTAAACAATAAAATTTCAATTTCAAAATAAAACAGGAAGTGGACACAAATACATAAACTTGACAGATTATCAGTAAACAGTCCCACAAAACTGAATGCTTGAGTTGGTCAGTTTTATGGCATGACGTGTAAAAAAAGCATCTGTAGTGTGTGTGTGTGTGTGTGTGTGTGTGTGTCAAACTCCGACACTGACAGGAGATGAGCAGCAGAGCAGCACACTGGTCAAACCAAAAATCTACTCTCATTTGACACTTGGCAGGTGTTAATTTCATACCCTGGATATGTTAGTGGGTTAACCTAGTTCAAATGAAGACTGCAGATGGATTCTGTCCCAACCCCGCTAGACATGAAGTCACACTAATGCGTCACAGACTGAACTGAGGCCGAAATTAAAGATTAGTTCAGAGTACTATGAATTTAAAACAGATATGATCAATTTATGCAACAAACAATACATAAATTGAACAATAGATAAAATATGGTCTTCAGCACTGGCTTTCGTCTTCTGCATCACCTCCAGTAAGTGAAAACATTGTGTCCTGTGAATCCAAACTTAAAGAGCGGCTTTTGACGCAGATGACAGTGATACTCTGATGAGCAGAGTGCAGCAGTTGGTCCACATATTTGTCGCATCCTGGTTTTCTTTCTTCCTGGAAAGAATTTCATTTCCACTGGCAACAATGACTCCACCACAGGGTGTGTAAGCTCTGGAGAGCAGCAGGTTTCAGTTTTTGGGCCAATATCATATTTCCCTCAGGCACATCATATGTAGATATTGCATTATGTCCTCCATTATAAAGAAGTGGACACTTCCTGCCGAGCCCGGCAACACTTGCTCACCTGCTGTCTTGTAATGTCTAGTACTGTACATATGAGAGACTGAATGTTTCGAAAAGTTCTAAGACAAAAACTAGGTTCATATCATTGGTTCAGACAAATTTAAATGCTCATGAGTCATGTGGCATCTTGTTTAGAAAAGATCGTTACTTTTTAGTTGTGCTTTTTGATTTTAGCTTCATAGCTAGACATAAATCGTAGATTTATACAAAATTGCCCTTGTAGACAGTTGATGTTGTTAAGCACAAATAAAACACAAACAATCTTTCTCTCAGCCTCATTTCTGCTGAGAGATTCAGATGAAAAATGTCAGAGCTTGAATTGCTTCAGATGCTTTAATGCAACATTATGAAAAAGAGCAATTCAGTGCTGGCATCCAGCACCAATATGCATGAAATGAGTAGGCTATACCACAATGTTTATCTTAAATGGTTGTGTCCCTTCATTTGTCTCTCTTTCATGCCCTCTCTGTTTCCTTTTTCTCTATCTTTTTGTCCCCTCGTCCATTTCCCCATCTTCTTCAATCTGTACCTTCATTCTCCTCTCTCTAATTCTGCCCTCTCAGTCAGCCTCAGACTGGTGTGTCTCGGACGGCTGCAGGGATGTTCTTTTGCTGTGGTTCGTTGTCACACTTCTCTGCTTCACCGGGCAGAGGATGGAGACACTTAAAACTCTTCCACAACTGTACTTCTTGAGAACTTAAACCCCAGCCATTTTAGACCTGGACCAAATTGTTTTTTTCTTTATTGTTTGTTTTTAAGCACTGATTTATTCTGAATTGCCATTCACCATGTTTTGCCTGTTTGTTTTATAGCTCTGTAGTGTAGTCTGAGGGGGTGAACTACCACAAAAGCACAAACAAAGTTAGTTCTATAGACATAGATGTACAAATGTAGAGATATAATACAGCACATAAGCCCACGCTGAATCTAACTGGAATGAGTTTGGTCAAGATTGAGCTGTATAATAAACAAAAATGGGAAAGTAGGTGTGGGCTCAAACTCGACAATGATGGTTATAGAGACACACAAATAGTGCCATTGTCTCCAGGGTTTATTGTACATTTGCTTTGAGTAAACCCTTTTTATGGAAGAGACTGTGAATGCAGCACAGAAACTGCTCTATATAATGAGTTAAAGTTGGGATACATCAGAGGCCCAATGCTTTGTTCACTGGACAAACACTAACATGTTATTAGTACCACATACCAAATTTAACACTGGTTTTAATGGTGTAAAGTCACTCATTGTGAGTACTGATGCTATAAAATAGTAGCTCTTTTGTGTACTTGGATCTTTTGAGCTTTCTTATTGAGAATTGTTGGTCACCATCAAAAAACTCAAATCACTGACTTGTAGGGGGAACTGTTGATATCCTACTGTATATTAGGGCTTTGCCCAGCCCAGAATAATGTCAGTTGAAGTGGATTTGACTGTTCTTCATGAATATTCGATTATTTGTTCCTTTTTTCCACATAGAGTGTAGCTCCTTTCACAACAACACATACACACAGGTCCGCTCTCTCAAACAGGCGTTTATTCGGGCATTTCTTTCTCTCTGAAGCATCCCCGTCTTGTCATGCTGTGAAAACTAATTTTAAGAATAAATCAGTGCGATCATGAGAAACAAAATGAAATTAAATACCAAGTTGCCTGCATGTCATGAAAAGAGTTTCCCAAAGCTCTCCTAAAGATGTCTCTCTGACCATCAACTTTGGCCTTACACAGAGACAAAAAGGTCGAGCATAGCAAGATGTTCTTAACACTTTGCTTTACACGGTCCCACAGCAAATTCACATTAGCCCCTTTTCTCATTTACCCGGGATTTTGAAAAACCTCAGCGCATTTCCACTGAAATTTGCCGGGGAAAAAACTTTCCCTCAACCCCAAACTTTCCCTGAAAAAAATACCTATTAGGGGGGTAGGACTTTTCAGATTACCCAGAATTCTTGAGGGGCGGGGCTGATTGGTGGAACACATACGCAGTGTTTCGCACTTCAGTGCCAGTGTGGCTGCAAACTTTATTTCATTTCTACAAGCTTCAAAACTATCTACGTCATTAGCCTGATTTGAATAAATTTTCCGGAACTTTGAGGTGCGATGGAAACACAAACACAGATTACCAGGAATTATTTTACCCAGGTACATAAATTCCTGGAAATAAAAGTTCCTGGAAATGTTGGTGGAAAAGGGGCTAATGACAATGAACATTAGTTCTGCCACAGAAATAGAGATAAGTAAACAATAAACCAATGCTTTAGTAGCTTAAAGGTGCTGTATGTAAGAATGTGGCCAAAACGGTTACTGCACTCAAATTCAAAATACTGCTGCGAGTCGTGCCCGCCCCTCCTCCCCTACAGATTCGAGGCTGCTGGACAGCGGCACGCCGGAGACTGATTTGTTTGCCCACCCACGTCCTTGATTTTCGGTTTTCCAGCGGACCGTTTGAGCAAGTCCGGCTTCTCTGCTGCTAACACTGCTGCCAGGATACAGCTGAGGAGGAGCCGACTGCTAATGCTATGTACCGGGACACTGCTAATGCTGCTTGCCGTGCTGCTGCTGCTCAGTCGTAACTGTAACTGTAGCTGAGACTTTACTGACTGTGTGACTGATAAACAGCAGTGGGTGACAAACACTACTACTAGCCAAAACACAACAAACACAAATTCAAAACATAAACATGATTTGCGGACTGTTAAAATGTTTTTTAAATGCGAATATTCTGGCTGTACTATTGTTGTCAGTGAGATCAGTATGTTATATGAACATTATTCCTTAGTCTCTGTGACATGTTAGGATGATTTTACGACTATTTGCTTTAGATTTCTTACATCCAGCTCCTTTAAATCTTGTTTGCTTTTTATACATCAACTTCATCATGAGATTTACTTTTTAACCATAATGAATTAAATTATCTATCCATGTATTTAATAAATTATCAGTTTGGTTATGCTTTGTACACACAAAAAATAAACATTTTTTAAACAGCACTAACATAAAGTTTGAGAGTTTGAATGGCATTCGTTGGGATGTCCAGAGTGACATCGGCATTCACATAATAAAGTAAACGAGCCAAGTTAGCCCTCCAAGGCCTAACAACTGTTGCTCGACTTGAAGAATCTCAGTCAGATGAGGGGTTTCCCACTGATGATTATGATCTTCAACTTTCAGGGGTATCCCTACTGTATATTAATCATACCAGTTTATGGTCCCTATTAATAATGTGAATAATAGAAATGACAACAGTAAAAAATGGTAAGAGTCAACATGACTTGTTCGTAGATGTTTAATTTAAATCCTTGCGTACAGTTTACAGGCTAGGTGGCATATTACTACAAAATGATGACCTCTCCAAGGACCACCATAGTCCTTGTATTATTCATTATTATTCATTGCCAATTACATGGACAGAGTTCTCATAATTGCACCACACTGTGTGCTGTTTATGCCTCCCTCAGTTCTGGGGAAGTTTAAGACTTCTTTTCAGCTACTACTGGAAACACACACACACACACACACACACACACACACACACACACACACACACACACACACACACACCTCCTGATGCATTCATACAAGTAAATGCTTCTGTGCAATTTACATGTGACTACACACAGACTGTACATACTGTGCACTTACTGTAATTGCCTTATTTCTTGTGAACTAATTTCTGACCTTCACACATTTGAAATGGTTGTGTTGCTAACTGAGATTAGTTTGCTCCCATTTGATGAATGATATGTTTTAAATATGGAGCACGGCCTCTGGGTGGAGGATGATATCTTTTTCTCATTGTTTATATACTTATACTGAGCATTTAATAAGTTTATTCATTTGTAAGTTCGTCTGATGTGTCTCAGACTGTATGACAAGACAACAACATATGATAAATGGCTGTATTTACAAAATCATTATGTTCAATGTTGTCTGTAGGAACTAATATCTTTAAGCCATTGAGATCTAATTTAAGGGATGTGTTTCATGTGGTTATGATGAGTAAAAGATCCAGTATCTCAACCATAAGTCTAATGGTGCTTGTCCTTGTTCTTCTGCAATTATGTAATCGTGAGATACTTGGGGTTTTACTACTCCCTATTATGGGGAATGCCAAATGCCACATAAATAATTTCTACTGCAGAGAAAAGAGGGTTGACACTTGCTGTTCCTTTGTCAGACTACCTCACAGTGTGAAATAATATGTGCTAAACTAAAAGGTTAAATTTATGTGGAGGGAAGATTATTGAAGTTCTCCTTCCTTGAATGAATCCAAACTTTCAGTGTTAATGTTCAGTATCGTCTGCACCCCCTACCTCGTTGCTCATCATGTCTCAGTCTCATTTATGTCTTGTATAATGTTTAACAACACAACTTATCATATCCATGTCAAATCTACTGTATCATATCTCTTCTCTACTTCTGCTGTCCTCTTACCTACCTACCTACCTTCCACCCCTGCCCTATTAGGCTATGTTGACACTGAAAGTCTTAGTGCTCAATTCAGATTTATTGTTCAGACCCAGTGTGTTTGTTTGGCTGTTCACATTATTTTTTGAAATATTGCAAATACCAGATTCCAGTGTGTACTGGTCGTGGTCATAACAAAGATGTCACACGCAGCACGCTGTCATACAGTAAGTACACATGGAGGCTGCTGAAGTCTGCTTTTATTGTTTCATTTATAAGCTGATGTGCAGTGGAAGCCAATTAATTCTTAAACAGATGATAACAAGGGCAAGAATGAGGAGAAATGAGGAGAAAGAGCCAGATTGGTTATTAGTTCTGTTTGAAGGTGTGTGAGGATGAGAGCCAGAAGTGGTGGGATCATGACGTAAATGGCTCCACTAAAACAGATTTCATCCAACATTTCGGGGTGTCTGTGGCTACTTTACATTATTGGCGCCCTCCCACAAGGCTCACAAGATAAGACACTCTCCACTAAAATTAGCGTGTTTGTGTGTGGGTTATTTAAACATGAGAAAACCTGCAAAAATAGGCAATAAACTCCTTTTTCACTGCCAGTAGACCAGAGCCGTGTACTGTGCTGTGAAGCAGATCGGTAGCCCTTTGTGTGTGTGTGTGTGTGTGTGTGTGTGTGTGTGTGTGTGTGTGTGTGCGTGTGTCACGTTCAATGGACAGGTTAATAAACAGTAAAAACAGCATGGAGGCCAGTGAAAATGTTACGGTAGTTTTTCAAATGTCTTGCTTTGTCTCTCTCTCTCAAACTCTGTGCAGACTAATTTTGAACACTGCTCAATTGCTGCTTGGACGGAGATGGACTTTTTTGTGACTGCCAATCGAAACTGATTTGAGCTGAAGTCAGTTGACCCGAGAGTGAATGATGATTTTAAACTTTCCTAATAGATAAAAATGGCAGATGTTAGTGTTTTTTTGTGAATTTTGGAATATTAGTGTTCATATAAAAAAAAACAAAACAAAGTCTTGTGTAATCCCTGAATAATTCAAAGAAAAGCGGAAAGAAAATGCAGGTTACGGTAGAAACTGTGAGAGCTGAAAGCTGGAGAGCGATGAAATGTTGCAAATTATGCTACAGACTCAGACAGAATGTGTTCACTGACGCGACAACATCATTTCCTGATAAGTAATAATGTATAACGTGATAAGTAATAATGTATTAATGATAACTTATGCCACATTGGATGTGTACAGGCATCCTGTGTTATAGGACACAGTATCTATGGCAAATTAAATTGTTGAATTTGCCTTAGATAATTTTACTTGGATTCAAATTTAAATAACATTATGTGCCAATGTGAGTTATGTCTAAGATTTTGGAACCCTTGATCCCATCAGATTGGATGCATACTTAGGTGAATTTGATTTGGTGGGTAGATCCTGTGATGTCCAGAGGCTGATGGACCTAAATAAACCTAGACTGAAACTTTACTCATCTAAAATAACATTATGTTAAGTTGTGATTAAGTATTAACGTCATTATTTTTTAAAAGTACCATCTTCTCAGTCTGTTACATCACTTTATAACGGTGCTGTTTGTCAACAGTTGTTTTCACCTGCAGATAACATTTAGCAGTACTGCTAGAGGCCTAAATCTCGGAGCTGAAAAATGTGGACCTGTTTTCTGAGATGTTATGAACGATACTGTGACAACTTGTGGGACGTGAGCAATAAATTTTACTCTTTAAGGTAAAAGGCTTGTTACAGATGTTTTAGGAAGCACTAAACTGCAATAGGGCAATGGCATATTAGCACAACTCAGTGGCTGAGAGTGAGTGATGGTGAGTGGCAAAAAAGTGGAGAAAACAGCACATTTTGAGAGCTATAGTAAGTGTGTGAATGTGTGTGGCGTGTGGTTCCATCCCGCAGGCTAATAATCATTGCCTCTTTCCAGATGGAAGAGTGTACCCGACTCAGCAGAGGTCTTCCTGCTTCCTTAGGGCAAGGGGAGTAGGGGGTGGTATTGTGTTTGTGGGTGTGTGTGTGTGCATATGTGTGTTTGAGTGCATATGGAGGCAGGTATTGAACCGTCACTTACCAAGAATCCTCCAGGGGACGAGCACCACACAGAGAGGAGGGTGAGGGAGCCAAATTAGATAGAGGCTTTTGGCACCATCAATCTACAACAGACAACTTTGTTATCACATACCTTCAGTCACTTGTTTCACTGAAAACCTGAAGATGTCATTGTCTGTAACAGTGTGTCGGTCTGAGAGATGCAGTCATCTGCAACACTTCGTGGTACCTTTTGAGTACATTTTGAGTTTAGAGAAAACCCAATAATAAACAGTCCCTTAATGTAAACTGAGTAGGGGCTACAAAAAAGCCAAGAAAATTACACCAACAAACTTTTTAACTTCAGCATATGAATTACACGAAACTTGATTAAACTGAGTAAAAATGAAGATAATTGCTGTGAGATTGAGTTGCATCAACTGTAAACATGGATTTCAACATTTTAACCAACTCTATTTTTTGTGTATTGCATCAAATGTACATTGAATAATTAGTTAGCATGAATACAATTATTTTTTTAACAAATAGGAAAAAAAAACAAATATCATAATGTAAACATTTAATCATTTGTTTGATAGCTTACATTGCAGGGTCTATCCTGGTTAAAGGCAGCAACAGATAGTTCGCTTTCAACCACCTCTGCAGCAGCTGCTCCTCTAATCTTTCAGTCTGATGTGATCAGCTCTGATAGATCTGACCACAAAGAGATCGACTGATCAATTCTCCTCCTGGCTACTCAAACTCAACAAAGTGCTGCTGAGGAAAAAAGAAACTTATGAAGAGCTTCACCTGTGGTGTGTTCACAGACCCGCAGAAACTTTGGAATTTAGAGAGGGGACACAGAATGATCACAGGGGGACACACAAAATATTCTAGAAGGTTTGGGGATCTGCCATGCCCCCCCAACTTTAACAGTATTTGTTGTCCATGCACAACTGACCCCAACAAAAACCCTGTTCACACATAGATCCCGCACTACCCCAGCACCGAAGACCCTACATTGTGCCGTCTTTGCTTTTTTTACACAGAGCTAAACAACACTGGCATAATGCTGCCCCCAGTGTGTGGTTTTAGCTAGCATGCTGGTGTTCGGAAGCAAAAGAGGAGTGACAGGTGTGACGTCTAACACATCTAGTGGCATCTAGTGTGAGATATAAGCTTTGGCAGTGCTTTCTAAACAATAACAGTGGAATAACTCCACAAAAACAATCATTTACCGTCCCTGTCATATGTCGGCTGATCTCGTCCTCTGTTAGGAGGGTAGGGACCTCATAGTTTTTCTGATCTGCAGACATTTCCAGTTGTTGTTCTTCTTCTTTGAGTTAGCTGCTAACTGCTTCTAGCTGCTTTTTAAATTTCCTGGTGGTGGGTCACACACAGAGAATGTTTTCAAAATAGCACGCCAGTCCCATCCCACTGGCTCACAATCTTTACACTAGTGCTGCACGATTTGGTAAAAATGTGCGATTGCGATTATGGTGGACAATATCGCGATTTGCGATTGCAATTACAATATAATTACAATAAAATGTAAAAAATAAATGGTATCATGAGTCTTTTTGCTTGATTCAGTGTTTCCCCTACATTATATCAGGGGAGCACTGACCTGACATAGTTATTGTTATGGACAGACAGTGTGTCAATGACCATCAACAGACTGAGCACAGTCAAACATGCTGCTCACACAGCAGCGCAGCACGGAACTGTACACACAGCGGAGCGAGCATATGTGGCGTTCAGCCGTTGTCACGTAAATGACAAATTCCAGTGCCATAGCACAACACAGCAGCATGTCAAGTGGGCCGAACCCGAGCAAAATTGCTCAATTTTTAATTTGTTATGGAGTCCATGATTTCCCTGTGACACTTACAAATGTTTGCTTAACTGTGCTTGGATGTTGTTTTATGAGGCTCTGGCGGCTTTCAGTTGTCTCTTTGTCTTTAACGTTACACGGCTCCCACATGCACTCCTCCCAGTTTTCCCTGTGCTGTGCTGTCTCAAGTGTTGATAGATTGGTCGTGTTGCCGCAGGTTTACACTTTTACACAGCACGTCTTTCTGTTCAACGTCGCCGTACCTGAATCCAAAATATCGCCATGTAATAGTATACGTTGAGTTTTTTTTGCCACCAACTCAGCCTGTTTATGGTCGAGCTCATGCTCTTCTTCAGCATCTGTATTGGTCACTGCTGCACGCCGGCTGCACGCGCCAGGATAGCTTGTGGGCGTGATGTCAACAAACTCCACACACTACAGGAGAGGCAGTCACATTCACAGGCACACATGTTAACATTTATTTAGCCTACATTAAATTGCAAATCGCAGCCTTTTATAGGGTTAGGGGTTAGGGGTTATGTAATCGCACAGCCTGACATCGCGATTGCGATTGCGATTAGATTAATCGTGCAGCACTACTTTACACAGACGTCAGTTCGGCTTTGTTGCTACCTCCTCCGCTGCCGATTTAAAGGCAAGACAAGTCTGTCCCCTCGTTCTGTGTTAGTATCTTTTTTACAGAACAGCAACTTGGAACAACAGCACAAGATACAGCACAGCTGCCAAGATGTGGTACTGCCTAAAATGGGTATGGCTAAAGAAACTGCACTGCCAGCAAAAGTTTAATCTGGTTCTGTTGTTGCAGGGTGCATCAGATATTTTGATTAAGCACTTTCATGGAGTTTTATGTACTTGACCTATTACAAAACATGATGAAATTTTGGGAAATAATGGGTTGTTCAAACCTTGACACTCATTTGGTGAGACAAAATAATCATTTATTTGAGCAAATTTACATTTGTAATGTAGGTAGTATGAATTGTAACAGTGAAGGACTCTCTCCAGTGCAGTTACTCTGTATTAGCTGTTCTGCACAATAAATGGGAGCTGAATCAGCAGAATATTCTATATCAACTGAACCGACGCTTTCTGTAAGGAATCAAATGATTGTCTTCCTGTACATACAAAAGCGTCAGATCAAACAAACCAAACTGAGAAACAATATCAGCTATTTTTGCACATGAGTGATCAAAATTAGATCGCCTCTGCAGAGACAGCTAATTAACGGTACTTGAATTAATGCAAAACTCTGGGACGCCAACATGAAACAAAATTATGTATTTTAAAAAAAATCTCTTTTGGTTTCAGATTTTTTCTCAGAGGAGAACACAAGACAAGTGATTTACAAAGCACATATTTATCCTGTAGCGGACAAAAAACTGCAATTTAATTTCAGTTGGACTTTAAAATGTAGGCACTTGTAAACAGATAATTAACACGTACTTTTGTCTGTCCTCTCTTTCCCTCACTTGTTGAGTTCAGTTCAGTTTTTTTGACAGTACTCCAATTTAAATGTTTTGCATAAAATACAAAAGTAATTTTCCACACATCTATCTCTTTCACTCAGACAAACACTCACAGGTCTCCACTCTCTCACAAGCACTTTTTCACACGAATACCAACAGAGAGGATTCACATTTTCAGTGACCGAGCAGCTTCTCAGGAGCTCCTCACTTTGAATGACAGGTGGAAATGGGCTTCTTTCTCACTACTGTCACAGTGCAGATAGGCGATGTCACAAGGTCTATCTGTAGCAGAGATGTCTCCGAGTAGAAGTGGGCTGCAGAGAACACCCACTCATGAATGTGCTCTCACACACTCGTACACACAGAAAATGATGAAATGTACAGTTTCGTCACAACCACTTGTGGGTTGCGGGGATTATTCAGATATTCACCCATGCACGCACACATTTACACATTCTTACATTTGCATAATACCACATATATCCACATCTACAGGCAGCAGAGCAAAGTGACGTTAGTTGGCATGATAATCACGCTATGCTTACAGGGTAGTATCTATTAAAGCTGACAGTATATTCTGTCGTGACTCTTGTGTAAAAGTGCAGCTCCCCTCACTCTCATTATAAAACACTAATTTTCCCGCTTCATCTGAAAACCTAGGTGATAAAAACATTTTTGGAAATATATGTTTTGTCTTCACAATCTGATACAAGCTCTCAGTGCTGAAGCACTTAAGTAATTCACAGTAAATTGCCTCCCCTCATCTGCCAAGTTAAGCTCCCAGTGGGAAAAATGAATCACTGTGAGACAATTAAATCTCATCTTGTCTGGTCTTGTTTTTTGCCAGTGCTTTAATACCTTTTAATGTTGTGCTAGTTAGTATAGCCAGGAAAAGTGAGAAGAGAAAACAAACAAGTCACTCTCTGTCTGCAGCAGGTGTGTTGAACCAGTGCCCCCTGGTGGTTGTGGTGTGTATGTTGCTTGTTTGGCAGTAAAATAATACAGACTTGACTTTATCTGCTCAGTATCCTGTTGCATTTAGTTATAACAAAGGCAGTCTCTGTGCTTCTGTTGCAGTAAACTAAGTGGTTGTTTGATAATCACACAGGGTTTTTATTGTAGTGTAATATATAGGAATCAGGTTTGAATGATTGGCTCAGGCTGACAGTATTGTGCATTAGAAGGTTGCCATCTAGAGTCAGGGTGCAGACAGTGCAGAGTGATGCACTGAGCTCCATGTGTTTGCTGAACCATTTCATGGGGTGAGATGGAGAAGTGTGAACCGAGAGGATTAGGGGGGGCCAAAGGCACACTCTCATGCTACTCTGTCTCTACCAACCCCTCCTCCCTCACACACACTCAGTCTCCACAGTGACTGGCTGCACGGTTGACAGACAGATCTCCCAGTGGTCTCGGAGGTCCCCAGGGGAGCCGGTGGTCAGTGAGGTGGATATCCTTAATGTCAGTCCCTGACTGTCAGGGGAAAACACCCTCGTACTGTGAGGTGGTGACTCAAAAGATTAACCAGGACATTTACTAATACAGTTAGATACTTCATAGTTTTAGTGATGTATTTGAATACAATGCCAGCATGTTGTGTTGCATTGCAGCTGCTATTGTTTCAACTTTGATTTACAGTAAGAGAGAGAAACACTCATCGGCTCATTGTGTATTCAAGGCCGTCCACCAGGATGCAAAATTAATTTTTTGCCCACCGACCAAATGGCAAGTGAATGTTCAAATTTCCCCAGCTACTCAATAGATTACTATTGTTTCTTTGCCTGGTAAGTGAAGCAAATCTACCAACCATTTGCATATTTCACCAGCATTTGACTAGTGGATGGTGCTCGTTTTGTGCCCTGCCGTCCACACCAAGAACAGTAACTATAACAGTAACCAAAAATATATCTCCAACTTAATTGGCATCATATTCAGAACAGTTTGATGAGCGCTAGAAACACTGACAGCGAGTCAAAATCCATTCAAAATTACAGTGTCACATTCAACATGGCAGATGCAGAGAGACTCAGCATGGGGGCTAAAAATAATGCACCCCTGTTTGATCAAACAGTCTTTATGAAGACACAATCGAGAAGAAGGACAATTGAGATGCACTCGGGCTCACCCTCGGAATGGGTGGTGAGTGTTATTCTTACTAACGGAGATGAGGAGATGATTATTATGATTAGTTTATAAGATTATGATCATTTTCCTATGCCGCCTACACAGCTGGAGTGTACAGCACATGCTTGGTGCCACTGTTTACAGAACATCATCGTTCATTAGCGAGGGCGCTCACATCATTATGGTTATTGTTCTTCATGTGGATGGCCCTTTACTCTTTGGTCTTGATTTTGCTTCCAGGATAACACTGAAAGTCTCTGCTTCACTGAATTGTGTGTTTAAACTATACTGATATTAATTTTCCCCCAAGTTTCCCTTTTATAAAAGCTCAAACATATGACAAACGTCTTCCTTTGTATTCATATTTTAAGCTTATCTTGTATTTGCCCGGATTTAACGCCTCAGCTGAAGCACAGCATGTGTTGCATAGGCATTTGATGCTTAACGCAGCTACTGTGCATTCATGGTGACATTAATTTGAACCATGTATTCTTTTTACAGTAAGAATGTGTAGTAGATCTAACAGCAGGTGTCATGTGTTGTCATTAACACCTCCAAACCGTGTGTGGTTTTGTCCCTACACCAGAGAATCACATCGCACTGAATCACTTCTCAACCAGTCCAAACAAAACAAATCTATCACAAAGAGAGCTGTTAATTTCTGTTTTTCATATCTTTTGTTTTGACAAGCATTTGGGTGTTTGAGTATTGTGAATCAGTAACACGCCGGAGACAAACAGTCTGAGTCTCTAAAAATAGAAATAAAGGCACACCAAACACCAACAAAGATGAAGTAACAATAGTGGGTGTGCTTCATAATCCATTGCTAGTCTTTGAAAGATGTTTCACTAATAATGTTTGCCATTGTTAATTTGCTTTGGGCTCCTACAGTACAGCTCTATGGATGGTTGAAGCGTGTGTGCTGATTACATTTAGAAAGTGCATTTTGTAATGCAGCTAAAACCTTGAGAATAATCATTTAATCTTTAATCAAACCTGATAATCTCAGGCTTGTGTAGAAACAGATAATGAATATTATACATGCTCATGCATACTTAAAGTTAACATAAAGATGACTGCAGGCATTTGTTCCCGAGGTGCTGGAAGGAATTACAGCATAAAACTTAAAATATTTGGGTTTTACAGTTGTTAAAAAAAGGCATGTTGGTGGGAAGAGCCTGATCAGATGTAACTCTCCTATAAGTACAGAAACCCCTTATATGGATCAAAAAGCTACGGTAATTCTATTTTTCTAGCTTCATTACTTGCCTCATGATAATCTGTTTGCTTCCAGCTGGCTACCTGAGGCTAATGCGTGCACATTGAAGTCATGATGGGAAAAAGTCGTTTTCTCCCTAATGAAAAACACAATGACCTTGAAGCTCATGAAAAACTGCCAGAAACAAGCCAACGAGAAGCAGTAGTGAAACTTGGTGTTCCATGGGCTACATGACTGCGGGTGATGGAGACAGAAAACCAATGTGCACGGAAAAAGCACCTGCAGTTGAAGCCGTTGTCAAGTGGGTTGATAATGCTCAGTCAGGTATATTCATGTAATTAATTAGATGGTAATTTGCATGAGAAAAGAAGGAATAATAGAATTTGGTTATAATAACCATCTGCTTCTAGCAGGGTTGGCAATGAGCTTTTTTGTCAGGTGGATTCCGAAATCTGTCACCAAATCAATAGATTGCTGTTGTTTCGGGGCTGGTGAGTGAAGCAAATCTAGCTGCTACTTGGATATTGTCCCAGCATTTGGCTGGTGACAGGGGCTAATTTCCAACCTCATCTACTACAGAGGTTTCCACTGTAGTAGATAATGTAAAATACATACACACGTTGTTTATTCTGATCCTAAATGCTTGAATTTAAATACACATCAAATTGAGAAGCTTATTAAGGCTAATGTTAATTGGTCATTGTCTAATGCTGTTAATCATTTTTCGTAAACATGGGTAAAACAGGTTTATATATTCAGGTTGATGAACCAAGAAAGGCAAAGAAATGCCTATTTTTGTCATCTAGAAGTCAGACTTTTAGGTGAGTACACCTGTATTCAATTCAAAAGCAATTTGGGTCTTAAAGATCAAAGGACAACCTAGAAAAAGATAGAAGTTAATTGTCTTTCTCCCAACTTTAGAATTGCACTGAATATCATTAAATGGGAGAGAGGAAGGTGTGACATGACAGTAACAGCAAACCACTCTGTTTTTTAGTGTTCTTTTCTAACCACTTTGGAGCTTTTATCCATGAACATAATGTCACACGTGCAAATCAGTAAGTAGGTCGTACTCCTCTCCGCTGCCACATCCCCAAGTTGTTTCATGTGCTTCCATTTTCAAACTCCAATTCATTTGTATTAGACAGAGCTTTGACTCCACTTCACCCATTTCCCTTTTGACCACCATACAGTGTCTCATCACATCTCCCCCCTTCTCTCCATCTTGCCCTCTGTCTCTCTCCATCGCTCATCTTTTTTTTCCCATGCGCAGAAGCTGTCTTTTTTCTCTTGCATCCTATCCCCATAGTTTCAATTTCAGCTTGTTCATCAGTTGTGCTGGATCTTATTTTATGTCTCCCCTTTCACTCTCTCCCTCCATCTCTCTGTGTGTCTCACTTCCATTCTCCCTCTCTCTCTCCTCCTCCTCTCATCTTAGAGACAGTAGTGTGCCTGCAGCCTCAAATCTAAGCCGCTGCCTGTCAGGCTGCTCCGTTTATGCGCTCTGCGCTACTCTCCTTTCCTCTCCTCTCCCCTCTGCGCTATACTGCACTGCACTGCACTGCTCGTCTCTCCTCTCTTCACATCTCCATCTCTCCTCCATCTCTTCCTCTCTTCTTTCTCTTCCTCTACCTGAATCCCTCTCACACTACACGCTCTCATCTCTGCTGTGCATTGCTGCGCTCTGCTCCATTCTTTGGGAAAATACTGTACACTCTGGGTTTTTTCGCGCCAGAGCTGAGTGCACTCCGGCTACTGGTGGAAGAGGAATCAGATGTTCCTGGTGCACCAGGTTTGGCTTGCCTCGGACTCTTTGGATCTGTGTGGGCCAGAGAGGAGAAGAGGGCAGGGAGGGAGGGGAGGGGGGGCAGAGAGCTGACCAGGTGAGAGATTCATCTGCTCGGGGGAGTAAAGGCTTCAAGGTGGTGGCAGTAGTGGTTGATGGTTGTCTGTCGAGGGTCATGCCCTGGGACTTGCGTGCTTTTCGGCAGTTGGAGTTGGAGACCCTCTCCCATTTTTGCCCCCCTTGTGGGGCAGCATTGATCCTGGTCCCGGGAAAAGCCGCCGGGCACCAGTGGCTGCACCGTGAAGAGTGGGCACCATGAACCAGCTGGATGCACCACGGCCACTCAACTGGACCATCAGAAAACTGTGCCATGCAGCCTTCCTGCCATCTGTACGCCTGCTAAAGGTAAAAGAACACAGGGGAAGGGAGAGTGGGGATGAACTAAAAAAAAAAAAAATGGCAAAGGAGATGTATAGTAAAATGTGTCAGGCAGCCTTTCTGCTATTCTGCCACTTTCCAAAAGAAGATGATGTGAGGATATAAAATGAATGCTGGAAAAGCTGCTATGCCACATCCCTGGCTTCCTTCAAGTGTACTTGTGCATAACCCAGTGGATGTAAGGCAGGCTTTTAGAGGGGATAGAGGGCAAGTGTGGCAAAACTGCCAGTATAACACTAAGCTTTGAAAGTATGGGGATGCGCAAAGAGGGTAGGATAAAAATGGAGACTGGTAAAGCGGGAGCATGATGTTAGGGAGATGCGCACAGAGTGAGACAGAGAAATGGAAGAGGCAGTGACAAAGAAAGTGTGTTGAAGGAGAAAAAGCAAAGCTTTATAAATGATTGAGAGCAGGAAAAAAACAGGACAGGAGAGGATGAGACACTGACAATAAGAGTTGGAAAGAATCAGAGGGAGAGACGGGATTATAGGGGTCCAGTGTTGGAAATAGCAAGAGGTTTGCAGAGAGGGAGTGAAAGGAATGCGAGAAGACGAAAGGAAAGGTAGATGGTGAACGAAACAGGCAGAATATAAGGGAAGAGAGGCTTTGTAGGGATGGGTGAGCAGAAATGTTGAATTGGAGAGGACAGACAGGGACTGAGGAGAATTAGGACAGAGGTGGATGTGCATCATCAAATTCCAGTGGACAGGTGTTAAAATGAATTCAACAATGCACCTCAGTGTAAAACCTTGTGTTGGACTTGTGCGTTTTGTTAGAATTAGCCAGGTTTAGTTGACAAACCACACCTTTTCGCCTCATCACCTGAGCAGAGGTGTGTATTACAGTGTGTGTAGCCTACATTCATCTGCGTGTCTGAGCATGTGTGGTTGCATGTGTGTATTTGTGTTTTATAGCCTCTGTAAAGTGCCTCTATAGGGCTTGTTTACAGACATTTGTAGCCTAAAACCCCATCTTTATTCATTCATGTGCTTTTATAAGCCAGTTAGAGGCACTGTTTAAGGAGAGCTATTGTTGGAGGTCTTGAATGCCTCTTCTTCACTCTCCTTTGATCTGGCTTTATCAAAGTGTCTCACAGAGCAGTGTCGCTGTGATGTTGAAGCACACGGCTAGAGTGCCTGGGCTCACATGTCAGCCATTTGCATTTGTATAGCCTGGTTAAATGAATATCATTGTAATCCTTGATTGAATGTGCATAGGGTCTGTTTGTGTGTGTGTGTGTGTGTGTGTCTGTCTGTCTGTCTGTCTGAGGACGTGCTTAGTGTGGTCGTTAACCTGCTTTACTGTGGAGCTGTACATGAGGATGAAGTTTTCTGAGTGTTGTCTCTGTGCATGTGTGTATTTAGAGTATTCAGAGCACCTAAAAAGTAAAGCAATGTACAATATTTCTTTTAGAATTAAAGGTTCAGAAATGCACCAGCGAACATTTCTAACTTAAAGGTGATGAAATAAATGTTTTACTATGTAAAGCCATTAAAAAAAATCTACTACTCAAAAGTTAAAGTGGACTTATACAAATTAAATTCAGTTGATTGATTTTTCCCCTCCCTAAGCTCCCCAAGACTTGAATAGATGATGTCATCAAGTGAAGCCTGTTGGATTTAGTGCTTTACCACTGAATAAGTGATTCCCTCTGTGGGACACTAAAATAAGATTTATTTGAATTGAAGGCTCCCAGCTGTGAAACAGAAAATCTTCCCATCCCAAGCTCTTTCTATGTCCAGGGTTGGTTCACGAACCAGCTCCAGAATTAACGACATCAGTACCACAGCACTGTCCCTGCTGTTAGCTCAAGAGCTGCTTGTCATTCAAATGAATTGAAAATGTTTTAAAATATTATAAAAATAATGTGAGTTTTCATTTTTCAGGGCCAAGATAAAGTCCCTTCTTTACACACCTTTGCATTTTTACACAGTATCAAACAATGGCAGCATCATGCTGCTCTAGTGTGGGTTACCACGACAGCATCGGCAGAGTGTGACATTTAACATAGCAACACTTGAGTGTGACATTTAACATAGCAACACTTTTTTAAACAATAACAATGGCGTAACATGGTAATAATCATTTACTGTCCCTGTTATATATGGCAGCTGATCTGGTCCTCTGCATGGAGGAGGAGTTTTCCCAATTTGAGGACATTTTCAGCTGCTGTTCTCCTTCTTTGAGTTAGCTGCTAACTGCTGCTAGCTGCTTTAAAGTCTCCCACAGTCGGTTGCATGCATAATATGTCATCAAAACTTCACACCCTTGCAAAGGCAGTGTAAAGGGGGCTTTACAGTTTTGATGGTCGTGGCAGCATCTGAACGTGCAGGCTTGGTTGTGTTAGCACTGTGGATGAAGCTACAGAGGGTCACGGTCCCTGTTTCTGTTGTGTGTGAATCTTCCCAGAGAGACATCAGGCTGTCAGCATGAAATTAACGTAATAGGCCTGTCATTATTGTCGGAAATTTCTGCACGACAAGCACTTTCCTCCCATGTCCCGCTAACTTATTACCTGCCTGCTGCTGCCAACTGCATACTTATGCTCGTGTGTGCACCCGAGTGTGACTACAATTTATAGGCTGTCAGTGATGTTTTGTGTCTTCCTTGGGCAGAGAAATATGTCCAGCAGATTGTGTGCGTGTGTTTGCATGTAGGTTTGTGCTTGTGTTTGTGCACATGCTCTTCTATGTTGGAGTATGTGCATTTATAATGCAGCGCTACAGGCACAGTTGACATTGTAGCATGTATGTACCCTGCAAGCTCCGGTGAGTGAGCATATGATTTGAACCCTGTGGTATGCTCAGAGTCAGAGAGACAGTTACACAAAGTAAATTTAATAAGAACTGAAACCTTTATCTTTAATATTAAATTAAGCACTACCGCCATACTGTGTGTGTCTCTTAAGGGCTAACCGGTAATGCAATCTTATCTCATTTCTATAGAAACACACAGCACACAGCCAACCTATCCTGCTGATGCCCCCAGCCACTGTGCCTTTTATGATTCCATACAGTTCATCAAAAACCTAGTACACTTTCATCATCTTCTTAACCCACCTTCATTAAGCTGACCACGCAACGAGTGGAAGTGTCGGTGTGTACATGTGTGTGCGTGTGCGCGCGTGATATGGACTCGATGCATGCTAAGATATTGATCGTTCGAAGATATCATCACAGTGGCAAGACCCAGAAGCTCAATGCATTGACGGTGGAATTGACTCTATTTGACATCTCATCCATTAGAGGACCATGGCTTACAGTGTGTAAAATAGTGTGTGTGTGTGTGTGTGTGTGTGTGTGTGCAAACGTCCTTGAGTGCAAAATTGGTGTAAAGATATTGATTCATTTGTGGGTTTCTGTCAGTAGTTATGAGCATGCATGTCTGTCAGTTCAGCTCAAAGATAAATATTGTTGAGTTCTGTGTCAGTGTGAATAGACTTGAGTGGATTTACAAGTAAACCTTGATGAGGATGATTTCCTGTCTTCTGACACAGAATGCAGATTTGTTAAAGATAATCCCGAGATACTTGCTTTTGTCTGCAAGGGCGGTAGCACTGCACTAACTCGGCTTTATTAATGATCCTGATCTGGCAATGAATCAGGTTTGTGCTGATATGAGTGCTCAACAAGTAATTGAATTCATTAAAACAGCTTCCTATTGACCTTTAAAATGGCAAGCAATTGGTCAAGTGCCACTTTACAGAAGAGTAATGCCCCTATTAGACAAGGGAGGGAGAGAGAGGTGTTTCCCTGAAGTAGGACACCTAAAAAAAAAAAGGAAGGGAAAGCACACCTGGAGTTTCACTCTTGGCCATGCGCTCTCATCCTGTGTGTCTATCCAGAAAGCCACCCAGAAACCATCATTGATTCTCACCGTTTGTAGATTTGTAACCTTGTGCTCTTTTATCTGGACCTGTACAAAAGAGCCCTTTGCTGGATATGACTGACAGTGTAGATTTAATCAAAATGTTCTCTCTGCCTGAGCTTGTGTCTTGCTCCTAAAATGATATTATATATATATATTTGCAACACTGACAGCTGAGATATTTTACAAGTTTAAGCCTGGGATTTTGTGTAGACTCAGCGGGATAAAGCATGAGACAGGGAAACAATGTTGGACAGAGAATCGGAAATGGAAAATCTGTCTGCTTTCATCCTCTCTTGGCAACTTTAATACTTCTCTCACATATGAATACATTCAGCGAAACCTCTGTCTTTTCTTCCGCTTTTTAAGGTGACAGCCTCTCTAATATTTAATGAATATGTGCTTTGTTATCTTTTCATCATCATACCACATTAAGTTGTCTTAACTGCCTCTCCTCGATCAGTTTCAAGGGAATTTCATTACATTATATCCTCACCCTTTTAGGAAATCAGACAGTGTTAATACCTCTGCAGTGCTGTGCGGTAATTGTGTAAAGAAAATGCTGCATACAGAGAACACAGTAATGATGCTTTCTTGCTCTCTTTGTGAAGTTGTTCAGTTCTGCCCTCCTTCACTTGTCTCCATCTTGCATTTTTCTCTTTTGTGTCCTGTCTGTCTGTCTTTTGTCTTCTGCCTCTTACTATTTTTGATACACTGTCCTCTTTCCTTTCTTTTTGTGTCTCTGACTCCCTTTTTTCCCACCATTGCAGCCCATAATCATAAAGCATAGATAACACTCCATCTTATGCAAAATACATGGGGGACGGGATGCTGCTGCTAAAAAAATAAAATTCTCCCTCTAATGCTAAAAATACATTTGTGTTACATAAAAAGAATCACTGTTGCAGTGCCTCGTATCACCGAGTTTAGCTGCGAGGAGTGAATATGCATGGGAGTTCATCCTACACAGCAATCTAACGTAATCATCATTATGAAAATTTCCTATTCTTAATGTGAATTCTGACACCTACAGTATACAGTATGACAAGAAGCGAAGTACAGTTTCTCACCCATAGGTGGCACCACGCTTTTTTGTATCTATAGAAGGCAGATGGATACAGTAGATCTCAGCACAGCAAATGTTATAAAACTAACAATCCTTAAGACCTTTATGTAGATGTGCTCTTTGTACCTACACCTGTGTACTCTTTTAGTAAACATCACATATTCTAAAGCAGCATATTAATGTAGAATGAGAACAAAACTTTTCAAAACACAAAACTGAGATGCATTTTCTCTCTGTATCTGATTTGTAATAGGGAGTGATGTAGCACCAGTGCAGCAGCCAGCAGTGCTGCATCTCATCTTTGTTTTTAATGACTAACACATTCCTCTGTGCTGATAACAGGTGTCTGTTTGACTCCTCTCAGTTTGATATACCGTGCACAGAACATCACACTGTCTCGAACTGGTAATCAGGTGTAATGTTATTATCGGAGCAGCTGAAGTATTGCTTCTTTCAGGCTGTGCTGAGTCTTTGCATTACACTCCCTCTGTACGCCGTGCATCATTTACACCTCCTGCTATATCATCAAGATCGGGACAGCGGTGATTGTTGCAATTAACAAGCTGTTGCAAATCAGTGATTATCTGATTGAATTTGCCTTGTCACACTTTAATGACAACCGTAATACGCATGTTACAGCGGGATCTTTGTGTGCATGTTGCTGTCATTTTGAGCAGGGGGAGTGCACATAAGATAAATTCCTATTTGTAGTCTGTGCAGGTAAACATAAAAGCATCATTAAGCTTCATTACATGTTAATCACAACAAAGGGGATGTGTACATTACATGCACAAAGGCAACTAGCTGCTCAGTGGATATTTCTGCTTGCTGTTCCCTCATGTTTTACAGTGAAATTGAGGTCACTGTTGTATCTCCCGAAATCACCACACTCTTTCTCTCCCTTGCTTCCACACTTACTGACAGATCCCAGCGTGCTGAGAACAAATAGTACTTGAGTGTTGAATGAAATTGGAAGAACACGTTGTCGTGTGTACGCCTCAGGGAGGGTCCTTTCTCTCACTTGTCCTTGTTCCTCTTCTGTGTGGCCTCAAAGTCATAGGATGTTCTTAAAGCTTGCTTGTTTATGTCTCAATTAACCAGCAAATACCGCATTTATGAGATTTCAATTAGCACAGTATCTCACTAATGAGCCAAAACGAGAACATAAGCTGCCAATTAACACCTCATTCCTTTATTCAGGCACACAAAGACTCTATATTTCCTATTTGGCGTGCTTCCACACAACATCATGGGAAGTGAAACAAGCTGTTTTAATATTTGTGTGTTTTCTAAAATATCTGGATCTTTAAACAAGAAAGCAGCTTTACAAAATGATGTGTCGTCACACTGTTTGTACTCTTTGTTTTTAAATGTATTTGTCCTGAATTCATGTGGCACACAGAACAGAATGATGCTACAGTACCTACCAGTCAGCTGCTGAATCATTTATGAGAATCAATGGTGAAAGGACCTGCAGTTTCAGAATAAATGTATATTTGGTGAACCAATTCTAGCTTCTACTGTGGACATTTTTCACATATACTGTACAAACATCCCTGAAAAACACACACACACACACACGCACATGCGCACGCATGCACGCGCGCACACACACACACACACACACACACACACACACACACACACGCACACGCACACACAATTGCAAATTGCATATCCATCCACCCACGGCTCCCACCTGGTAGCCAGAGCAGCAGCATCCCTGACACTAGCAGTAGAGTTATGAACTCTAAATGCTGACCTTTGACCTTTAAACTGTCAGGGGTAATTAAATGCAGGTGATGGAAGGCTATTTAATTATGTACAAGGACAGTCATGAACCCTCCTGACACGCTTTATGAACACAATATACTGGTGTAGCAAGTGTGACGCTGGTCTTGGGGGGATTGATGGTGTGCATTAGTGTGTATATATTGCTTGGGTTGGATCTGTATGCAAAGGTTTGTGCATCTGATTTGTAGATGTCGGTTTTTATGTGCAGCTTTATGCTGTGGCATATTTTCTTTAAACCCACGTTACATTCGGAGTGAGTATTTCAGCATTAAAGCATTTCCATCAGTTTGATATGGAGCTGAAACCAGGCGCAGGCTAGCCTAGCTTAGTATACAGACTGCAACTGGGGGAAACAGCTAGTCAGGCTCTGTACAAACGTACTGTACTGCAGTCAATGTCATGTCATGTTGTTTTTTGTTTTTTTTTTTACAAAATTTATAATACTGTTTCATGTAAGCTTTATGCAGAATTTGAAATCTACAACAGATTACTAGTAGTATGTTGTTATCAGGCAAAGATGCATTAAATTGAAATCCCTATCACTCAGAATGAACCCGCCCATACCCATGCTGATTAGTCATCATGCAGGGATCGTCTGTTAGACCAGAGCTGATCTCAGAATGCTCCATTAGAAGATGACTAGGTCTGCAGAGGATGACTAACATTACACAAATCAGCGATGAAAGCAGAACAGTCGATATGATCTCTATGAAATGTTCTTTTCCATCTGAGTCAACAGTGATTTTTATTGAATAAAGATTCTGCTTTGCCTCACCCGATCTCATGACACTTCTGAGAGGTAGAGTAACTGGAGTTTTGGGGCCGATGCTGATACTGATATTAGGGAGCAAAACATTTCCAAAATTTGATTTAATATTACATCACAGGAAATTTTACATTTCACCAATAGCTTAAACACTGACACAGCAAACTTCATTGGAGATTTAATAATTCTAAATTATTTTAAACATCACAACACATTTCTGCATTAAGTTCTGTTAAAAAAAAAAAAGTGTTCATATCGGTGCATATTGGATAACATATTCACCGACACTATAGGCCAATGTTGGCAGATATTATCGACTGACCAATATATCTAATATTAATAAATCTATAGTTCCACAAGGGTAACAACAAGCGAGAAGAGAGCAGAGGGCTGTATGTGTGAATGTTTTAATTACCATTAACTAGAGATGTAGTAACAGTGATCTCATTACACCAATACAGCTTTAAGGTGTGTTTTGGGTCAGGTTCAGATATGTAATCACTTTAGTATATGGTCTAGTTCTTTTGTTATGTTATTACAATATCAGTCAGGACATTTTATTACATTTTTTAATAGGTTAAGAGGGACTTTAATTACATTTTTGAATGTTATTAGATTTTCAGGAAATTATTTCATTATTGGGTGCTACACACTCCATGAAATTTAAAGTCTTACGTCAAATTCTTTACACAAATCAAAATGTAGAAGTGGATTGATCAACTTAATTATTCACTTTAATTAGTTAAGTGGTGCTGTTGTGGTGTGGGCTTGCCTAGATGGGGAATGAGTCTGTTTCATAAAGAATGTTGGACTGCGTGTGTGTGTTTGTATGTGGTTGTGGTTGTCTTGAGTGCATTATGGCATATTCATAAAAGCATGAATCCTTGGGAGGTAATTTACAGCGAATCAATCAGCATTAAATTAATAAATTCACCAATCAATACATATTCATTTAATCATGTTCACATATGATTGGCAAGGCTGTTAAGCAAATGAAATGACATGCTGAGGTGTGAGGGGAGGATGGGGAAAGTATTGGAATTGCACCCCGAGCTCAGGAGATTAAAATTAGAGGCTGTCTAATAATGTGAGATCTGAAGCCATATTGTTACTGAGACATGTGTAATCAATCAAGCTGTTGTTCATGTTGAACTGAAGCCAGCCAATCAGCGCTACTTGACCGCGTGGTGAAATGCAGCCAGATTAGTGAACGTTTCAAAATCAGCACCATGGACAGCGACTGCACAGCGTCTCAGACTCCAAGCTCCGATACTGAAGACACAGTTATGGTCGAAATCCCAGCCTGAGATGTTTTTTTGTTCACTACAGTCAGTGTTATTCATTCAGTTATGTCCATTATCAGTTAATCTACCAATTATTTTCTCTTTTAATCGTTTTTGTCTATAAAATGTTGGAAAATACTGAAAAATGCTGAAAAATTTACCAGAATTTTTTGTCCAACCTACAGAAACATCCAGTTTTTTTGTCATACAGGATAAAGAAAAGATGTAAAACTTATAATTTTAAAACAAAACGTTTTGCTTAACTTTAGCCTAAGCCATTTGATTAATCAGTTATCTTTGTCCGTCAGTCAACTTATCAGTTAATCAACTATTCATTTTAACTTAAATTTTACTATACTTTTTAGGTTTAAATTGCTTCCTGGGGTGCCCACTAGCTGGGTGGAGCAGGTGTCCCATGTGCACGGGCTTTGTCTGTGCCACAGTGGCCACAGGTTCGATTTCAACCCACGGCCCTTTGTTGTATCTCATTCACCCTTTCTTTCGCCCACTTTCACGCTATGGCTGTCCTATCAAATAAAGGCAAAAAGCCCCCCAAAATATCTTGTAATAGCTTCCTATGGAGTGGGTTATAGCAGGGATCATATTTGCACTACCACACTTTTCCATGACAGTAAATGTGCTTTCAAGAATATTTAGATTTTGACTGTTTGAGAACAATCTTTGTTCCTTTGCTCTGATTTTATTTTAAAATGCTGCAGCTGATAGCCATGGTACAGCAACATTTGAATGAAATAGAAAAGCTCGCCTTGTCCACAAGTGAGGTGGGGCTGTCTATACCAGATAATGTGTGTGTTTCAGTGTATGCGTCATGAAATGACATGCTGGAATCTGTGCTGATAGATTGTCACCTGTAAACCTCAGACAAACTCATGGGAATGGCCGTGTGGGCATGCCCGCCCGAGCATGTGGTAGTCTGTAAATAATTGATATGGCCTTGGTAATTGTGGTGTGTGTGTGTGTGTCTATTTGTGTGTGTGTGTGTATGAAAGGCTGAGTCATGATATAACTTTTACAGATTCTAACCTATTATAAAACGCAGTGCAAGCCTCTGGTTGACTGCAGTATATTAGCCTGCACTATTTGTTGACCCACTTCAATGCCCCAAAAACGTGGTAGAGAATTCTTATTTCTCACACCCTACCTGCCTGTTTGCTCAAATTGAGGTGCCATTTATCACGCAAAGATGACTGACTGAGAAGATTGAATATTGCTCTCACCCTTTGCGTATTGCTGATTTAATATTTTACCACAGTGCTAAAGGAGATCAAATATTTGTCGCTGCACACAGTGGTATCCATTGCATAAGCAGTTACAGTAGTTTGTCCTTTATCGTTTTTAAGGCATCAAATAAAAACAAAGTGTTTTTTATTAGTTTTTTATTCCTTCATTTTAGGGTTGCCTGCACATGTGCTTGTTTCTCCTCACAGATCTGTGGAGTACGCATTTATCACTGTTAAGGTTTTTATTGAATTTCAACAGAACACCGACAAAAACTTTCTTTACAGATAGAAGCATGGTGAGCTTTGTGGTTGGTTGCTAATGATATATTCTCCACAGAAGGATAGCATATCTTGCACCTTGTCTGTTGTGTTGGAGGGCTGGTGCCACAGTGTGACAACCAAATGAAGAGGAGTGAATAAAAGATTATTTTTAATAAAAGTGTGTTGAAAGAGAATAAGATTCTCCATGACAGGAAGAGTCTTTTAACAAAATGCTTTGATCTGAGAGAGCAATGAAACAGAGCGCTCTCTCTCTCAGTCTGTCCTGCCTTATGTAATGTCTCATTTCATCATCTCTCGATTCGTACCTTTGTATCTGTCCCCTCTCAATGTTCCTCTCCCTGCTTCGGCATCCGTGACTATCTGTATCACTTTGATAAGTACACTCTTCAACTCTGTCTCACTTTTTCTCTATTGATCATGAAAAACTATTCACACAAAGAAATGTTTTCATCTTACTCAGTCACATTGCCATTATTATATGTGTTCTGATTTAAGATTCTTTGATGAAGCAGGTAGAGTTCCTGTTTGAGAGCAGCTGTCTTACCTAAAGGAACAGTTTGACATTTTGGGAAATATACTTGATGAGAGCGATACCAGCCCCATGTCTGTCCATTATACTATACAAAGAAAGGGCCTGATTAGCTTATCTTTGCATGTGCTGGTTGCCTGGCAACTCCACAGAGATGACAAGACAAGACAAGACAAAAAGGAATTCTCTGTCCCTCATATGGCTGTTACAGTTTATGCATTCATGCCGATACGTCACAAGGGTCACAGTTCAGAGCAACGGTGCAATAAGCGTATTGGCGTTTGCCGTGAGTCAGCCAGACTATAGCCAGCACAAATGAAACGGGGAAGCTGGAAGACCTCGCTGCAGGATCCAGGTCAGCTACAACAGCAATGAAGACAGCGTTGTGTGTGAGACAAGGACGCTGTGTATGCATTGCTCCACCATTGCATGATATGTGAATGGAAACTTGTTGACGCACGTTCAACGGCTTCACCCAGAGCAGAATGGGATAAAACAGTTACTGAAGGAGTTGGCATGTACATTGGTGTATAGCAAGGGGGAACCACTGGAATTGTAACTCTATGTGTTTTCAATTTTATATCATATGAGACACTATCACTTTGATAGCCTGGTGTGACTTGCTGTTTTTTGGAAAAAATGTATGTTCAGTGTTCCTACAGTTTAATACAGAAGAGTTTGAAATAGTCATGATTTTTATCATGAAAATAGTTCACCAAAGTTGCCAGTGGGCAAAGTGTTACCTTAGTCCCTAATAAGAGGATTTTGTCTCTCTCTAACCATTTGCACTACTGTCTGTTTAAAATAAATGTAAAGAAATGCATCCTTACGCCATTGGGTTTTTTTCCTCCGCTGTACTGAACTGTACAGATTAACAGATGATTTGTGTTGGTTAAGATTTAACAGAAGTCTTTGGCGCTTGGACACCAGAGGGAGATGTTTTGTGATTGAGGGACATCTGAGCGGCTGCATGATAAATCCCCCCATGGAGTCCAGACACTGGTGGTTGTGGTGGTGGCTCTGAGGCTGTTGACTGCTGAGGCGGATGAGGCTGATGAATCCATAAGGACTAGGTGGTGATAGGGAGGTGGAGGGCGCATGGTTGCAGCAAGAAAGAACTACGGCAGAGAAAGAACCATATTTAGAACAGGGAGCAGTACGATGATAGGCTGACAGAGAAGGTGCGCCGCTGTTCTGTTGGTTGATTGTGAATCAGTTGATGACTCAATTGACCGATCCAGACAATAACACCTAGAGGTAGTGAGTCAGCATGCCTGCAAGGAGTGAATGGCAGGGTGAGAAAGAAATCCTCCACTGGCCGTTGACAAATAGTCCAAGCACATAACTCTCTATAGAACACCCCCCCACTCCCCCAAACCCCTAACTTGGAGTCTTTATGTTAAGCTAAGCAATTCCTCCTACTACTGGCTCTTGCTTTATTGATTTTCTCATATGACTCTGTAAGAAAGTGAATAAGTGTATTTCTCAAAATGTCAAACTATTCCTTTAACATTGCTCTGGTCTGAGCTCAACTGATCCACCAGCTCGCAAAATTCCTACAGTTCAGATGTTTGTTTGTCATCCAGCTGCTCAGCAATGTGCTGCACTTTGCAGTGATTGGAAGAGTGACAGGTCATCAGTCATGTTTAATGCCCCACACACATACACACTCATACACACTTAAACACATTTTTTGTCAATACCCTAATGATCTCATCTGTCTCCATATTCACCTCTTTATTTAGGGCCTATAACTTTTTATTGACAATCGATATGTGGTGTCAAATAAGAGTTTGGAAGCCTTTCAAGCATTCAAAGTGCACTCAGGAATGGGAGTATTTCCTCATTCTCTCCTGTTGTTTTTTATGATGTACACTCAGGAAGAATTCACACTTGGCTGTTTATGTTTTATCTCTATACACATTTTGTCCAAGTTTTTCTCCATCACTTCTTGCTGTCTCTGTTCAGTAATGCATCTCTCTCCTCCCCTCTGTTCTTAGCTCTGTGTCAACATCTGTCTCTCACTCTGTATCTGTCTCCCTACCCTGCCGCAGCTTACACAGTGTATTGTTTCAGTGTCAGTGATCTCACTCAGGTCATTAGCTGTGAGTGCTGGCGTCTTAAATCATGCAGGGGCAGTTTTAGCTTCCCCTAATGCCTCCTCTAAAATATTTCCCTGTGCTTGCACTCGTGAATCAACACACAGAGACACTAGAACCCCAAAATAAAAACACACATTCAGCCAAATATCATGCACACACATACAACAGGACACTCCAACACACAAGTGCACACATGCAGGTACCTAAAATAAGTAAACCATAGAGACAATGCTGTTTTATTGTGCGTGTGTGATTACTGTGCTTTCTCTCTGGCTTAGAGTTGTAATGATACTTTTAATAGGAGTAAATTCCCTTGCCTGCAAAATGGATAAGGAGTCTGCACCCAGTGGAGGCATTACAGCTCTTTCCTCAGCTGAAATGAGACACACATGCACTCATGTGCACACATGCACTCACATGCGTGTGATTCATGAAGAGCATGAAGGGTCTTTGAAGATCAGCTGTAACATTAAAGCTCCATTTTTAAATCTGGTGAAAAATGGGCTGGATTCCCATGTGTCGCTGTTCACAGGAATGAAGACCACATATGCAAATTGTCCTCTACATTTCTGCTCCCCCCTCCATCCCTGCATCGCAGCCTTTATCTCCATGCTTCTCTCTTTTAACTCTCTATATCTCCTTCCAACCTCTTACTATCTATCACTCTGGTCCCCTTTAAATGGGATGAAGAGCTCTAAATCTCATGGCACAGCTGTAGGACAGCACCCTGGGGACCAGCTGCAGTCACTTTGTGTGCATGTACATGTGTATGTGTTAATCAGCCTATGTTTGGGTATAAAATTGTCTCCAGTGCATGAGTAGGTATACCTTTGGATCTGTTGGAAATATACAGCATGGAGGTGGGAACAGGACTGAGAAAAAGAGCGAGTGTGGAGGTGTAAAAGAATGTGAGAATGAACCAATTTTATCCCAAAGGTAAATGGAATTGTGTGTGTGTGTGTTTTTATATGTGTGTGTGTCTGTGTGTAAGTGTAATATGGGGTAGCATTGAGCATGTGGGAGACATAGGGAGATGTGTGAGTATGTGTGCATATGTGCTCTCGTGTGTGTGTGTGGCTGTAAATTGGATATTGGGACATGGAAAATGAAAGTGAACAGCATGGCCACACAGGGCTATTTTTGTCCTTCCATCCATCTCTCAGTCCTTCTCACGCTCTCTCAGTTCTGGATTCCTCCCCCCTCCTCCTTCTCCCCAACTTCCCTCCTTCCTTTTTTTCTCTCCCTGTCATCTCTCCCCTCCAATATATCTGATATAACTGTGGTCATATCGGCCCAGTCAAACCAGTCCACCCTCTCAATATCCCATCTCTCATACACCAGTCCCACTTCCGTTTTAGACTGTGGTTAAAGTGCCTACCCTAAAGGGATGCCTGTCGTTTTACATCTAAGAGGTTATTACAGCAGTGCTCCACTTCGGCTTCCAAAGTGCAATTTTTACAACAGTCTAAAATTATCTCTGCAATCCTCTCATAAATCATTTCCACACACAGCCTTTAAAATTCTGCATCCAATAGTCAGATTTTCAGTCTTTCCCATCCATATTTATTGCATAATATTTAGTTACGTAGTCTTTTTTTCCCAAACATATTCTCAGTGCACTGAAGTAGCCCTGTTGTTATGCCCCTGGGGAGAATTCCTTCTCCGCTATAGTTATGCAGGATTTACCTCCTCTCCTTTTCATCTTTTCCTCACCCACTTCTACAGTAGACAGCTCCGCTATGGCACATTAATCTGTATCTATAAAAATTCAATTTCTGCCTCAGCTACAGTAAGTGAGGATTTCCATACGGGGAGAAATGAGGGTCACTCTGGCTGACCAGATAGGTTTTAGGTTGTGATGTATTGGACAGGAGTGATACAAGATGGGATGTAAAATGTAGTCTGAAGGCCTTTTGTAGAAGCAGCTGCTTTATGAAGTCTGTTTACTAAAGGACAAAAAAATGCATCGCTGAACAGCTTGTTGACATTTCAGCATGACTCTGTGTAAATGGTTGTTCCCATGTGCACGCAGAAGGCATAAAAAATGTAATACAAAGCACGGATTGGCATTTTGTACAAGTTATTATGTTCGACCTTAACATCATTTTACATACCTGCACAGTACGTTCCTCTGTAAATGCGTGCACACAGCCTCTCGCTGTTCTTAGATACTTTGCGCAGCAGTACATACATACGGATGTTCTAACAGTGTTCCTCCCTCTAGACTGTGCAACAACTGTGGCAGAACATCAAGAGGATTATACACTCTATGAGGACAACCCGAGACTTAGACAACACTGCTCTCTCTCCCTGCCTTTCAGCCTGATCCCAAAAGGCAGGAGGAAAGTAGGATGCATCACTTTCCCAAAGAAAAAGAGAGATGGGGGAGGGGGTGAAGGGGTTGGCAGAAAATTGGAAAGGGAAGAAAAATAGAGATTAATAAAGGAAGAAGAAAGAAATTAGCTAAGTGGGGAGAAATGAATGAAGGAGCAGACGGAAAGAGATACAGGAAATAGTACGCAGGAAGTCTGTGTAATGATGAATGTGTGCCCGGTGCTCTGTGGGATTGTTGGCAGGTTCTGTGCCACTGAGCACAAGCCCCAGTCCTGCCAGCAACCTTATGTAATGAAGCTTTATCCCTGTCACTCCGCGAGGGTGAGAGGTACAGCGCCACATTGCTTACCTCTTGTATAAGTGCCATGAAGAAATATTGAGCTGGTGATCATTAGCGGAGAACATGAATGGGACTTGCTTGCTCAGCTTCTCTTTGTTGGCTCTTAATAGATTACATCTCAAGCTGTGACTCAATCAATTTTGTTAAAAATGGGTTCGCTTTAAAAACCAAAGCTTGTTCAAATGTCACATTGGTTTTATGCGTTTAACTTTCAAGGTTGCTTCAATTTCAGATGGGTCGGTTGCTGCATTATTAATATGTTAATCATTGCAAACTACTGACCACTGTGACTTTGGAATTGGATATTGAATTAGACATTTCATATGCTTTATCATGTAAATTGGTGTCCTTGACTCTTAATTACAGTACGGTGACAGTTATTGCTGATTATGGCCCTACAGCCATCAGGAGGCCCCTAAACTCAGTTCTTTGTCCAGACAATTATTTATTTTCATCTGGGTTTTTTTTCATAAAAAGTACAAAATCTTCTACCAGATTAATTAATTTTCTTTAAAGATTTTAATTCTTGTTAATCTAGGTGTAGAAAGATCAAGATTTGCCCTGAGCTAACATAAACCACCTATACAGATTAACTGTGAAGTTAATGAGACACTGACTTTGTGTTTAGTGCAAAACATGTACCAAGCTGTTGTAGAAAAAGTGAGATGCTCATTCCCATTAGATAACCTTGCTTCACATACCCAGATTGTGTGCAACAATGCTTCAGTGGCATTTTCTTTGAGGATTTCTGCTTGCTCTCTCTTTGTTCCTGCAGGATCACCGCCATTGTTACACACGTCCTGACAGTCCTGTTTCAGGTCAAGGTCACGGGGTCAGGAGGACAGGCAAACATTGCATGGTTGAGTGGAGCTGGGTTGAAACAGAAAAAACAACTCTTGTTTTTACTGTAGCTGTTGATCAGGAGAGGTCACATTTGGTTCAGCAGCGTGTAACACTTACTGAGGCATGTGAAGAGCCGGTAATGCACAATGTTGGTCCATTTCCTGCCATACCATATGGCATTTCACGCCTGCTTTTATCTTGGGCTACTCATTGCCCTATGAGAACATAACCATATTGTATGTTTACATGACATACTGAAGTTCATGAGCTCTGCAGAACCAGCTTCCCTGACTATAATTGTATGCGTGTTACATATGTGTTTGTATGTCTGTGAGTGTGCCAGACGCAAAAGAGGGTCAGGTGCTTCGCAGTAGCTGCTGCCAAGGGAGGCAGACAAAGAAAGCCGAGACCACAGAGAGGCTGTAAATGAGAGTAGCTATTTGGGGAAAGCTCAGTCTCCACAGCTCTGCACCACAGGTGCAATAGAAACACATATGAGTCATTTCATGGGCAGACACCAGCTCATGAGTACGCATGAGGATGCAAAGTACACATCCACTGGGACAGGTGCAGATATTAATGGATGTATGTGTGACAGCACACGTGAAGTTAGAATTGTGTGCATTCACACACTTGCTCCAACATGCATGGGCACACACTTTCACACACACACACACACACACACACATGGACACACACGGACACGCACCATCTCTCTATCGCTCCTATATTTGCATGTTTGCATGGAGGCATTTTCCTCACTGGAATTGAATAGATTGATAGAACGGGGCAGGTTAGCGAGGTGGGAATAGGGGGAAGAAAAGCAATTAAAGTGGCAGTCAAAATGTAGCGGTGCACTAGAGCATCGGATGGAGTCAGTCCCTGGCTTAATTACGCTTAGCCCTCTCCACAAGATGTGTCATCCTGACACACCAGAGGAGCAGGAACATGTGGTCAGGATTCATGTTAATGTGCAATCTGACTCCACCGTCGCCCATTCGATTTCGAGAGGAAGGAGGAAAACTGCCAGGATTAAGAAAAATGTTTGGTGCGATTGCTAAGTCGCTGAAAGAGGGGAGACTTAAAAATACACACTGTAAGGTGCTGACTGACGGACATTATGAGGAACAGCTGACTCAAACATAATGCAAGATCGCTTTAGCAGCTCATTATTTTCAGACAGAGGAATATAAACTTTGACATGACTATTTTATGGCTTCTTTTTTAAAGCTATTAACCCACTGTTTATATTCAGGTACATGCTCGCTTAAAATCCGTTATTTCTCATTAATTCAAGTCACCTCTTTTGTCCTTATCTTTGTTCATACTGTGGGGATGGGGGTGGGACCTTTGATCCTTAGATACATAGTGATTCTGTGTTGAACAATCCGCATTGATGTATAAATTCAATGTGTTGCCCAGGTGCAGGCTGTGAGCTAAATAGGCGACAACTCACCTCTATTTGATCAATTGCCTTTATAGTGTGCTGTGTGCCATGGAAAAAGCTCAAAAAACTGTGACATGCTTAATTTCTTTCACAGTCCCACTAACATGTCACATATGCTTGTTGTATTCACATCAGTGGAAATATGATGACCTACTAATGCAACCTTAGCACAATTTACATGCTTATGTAATGATGATACATGATAACTCAACAAAAAAGAAACGTTCTGATTGGTGGATGTTGACGATTATTCTATCATATATCATATCATAAGTAAACGTATTTGGATGCGGAAATTGTCAAATTGTAGCACCCTAAATCTAATAGAAGTCAGATTTACAGCCGTGATTCATCCCCTCCATCCCGTTCAACTGCCACCACCCCCGGGTCCTCCACATTCCTCACATGTCCCTACGTCTCAGTGTTTGTGTTTCAGGAACGTGTCTGTGGGCTGACAGCCTGACAGCAAGAGAGGAGTGGAAAAAGAAAGCCACCGAGAGGGAAAGGGAAGAGTAGAGAGCTGGGAGGTGATGAGGTGTTTCAGCAGTGGAAAGAGGGGGAAATAAATCCCATTTTCAGTGAGGAGGAGAAACAGAGAGAGGTAGAGGACTGAAGGCAGTAATGAGTTGCTGAGAGAGTGAGACAAGGATGGGAAAGGAGTGAAGAGGTCCGATGTAAAGCAGCGAAAAGCAGAAATAGAACATAAAAAACAATATGATTATTAAGACAGCCTGAGAGCAGGGAAGGATTGCGAATACGAGAGGGAGACATGTCAGAAATGGAGAGTGAGAACCCGGTAATGAATGAGGGTGTGAAAGCGGCAGGCTGCAAAACAGAGAGAGAGGGAAAGACAGAGGTTTCACTGGCCCTGATCCTTAGCCAGTTTTTTTTGCCTTATCAGGCTAGTCCAGGCATGGGAGGAAAAACATGCACCCACAATGCACTGTGGCTCTTGCCCATCCGCCTGGAATGAACCCCTAACCCCGTCCTATCAGCTCGGAGGTCGCCTGCCAGTGCCAGTGGCTCTTCATCTCTGGATTCAGGGAAAGATCTGTGTGCAGAGCTCAGCAGACAGGAAAACACAAACACACGTGCCCCAGACTCAGCCGTCGGCAATCAAAAGTGGAGCCCAGGTCACATCACAGTCTCTAGCTTTTTCTAAATTGGCAGTTCAGCACAATACACATCCAAAAACATAAACACACACACCTGCAAAGAATGTACACAAACATGCAGGCCGTTTAAACATAAAGATGATGTCTTGCTGTGTGTGAATCATCGATAAACAAGTTTGCTCTCTATTTCACACTAATAATTATTCCCTAAATCAATTTCAAGCAAAGCAGAAACACTACAGAATGTATCCCTGTGGAGGGATTGTTTTTTTTAAACTGCCAAAATGGCTGTTTGAAAATTTTGCACACTCTTTTTGCCTGAATGGACACTTACAGAGATGAGTACGCATGTGCACCAGTCAGTCAGCAACAGAACTCAGCTACACTGAGCTACAGCCCCTGGTAATATTGAGGGGAGCTAATGGGTATGCTGTCTAAATGTGCACATGAGTTAGTGCCACTACATTAATCACAGGACTTGTTTTGTAACTTGTGAAATGTCCATGCTTTTTCATGTGCATTTGCAGTGTGTGTGTGTGAGAGTTTGTGTGTGTGTTACAACCATTTGCACCTCACCCTTTGTGTTAGATCAAGGTAGGTCTTAGTAAGTGTGACCCCCACTGATAGACACTGATGAGGTGGTTGATGAGCTTGCAAAGCCATCTCCTAAGCCAAGAGGTAAAAGCCAGCGGACTATGTGATGTCATTTCAACTTGACACAGGCGTGAAAAATCAACATAAAAGCCTTTCGAATCATTCTTCTTCCATTTGAAATGAGATATTGTGCACGGTATGAGAGCGAGAAACAGGCCGAGAGAGAGAGAAAGGGGGGAGCGAGACGAGGATTTATACACTGTGTGTGCGAGGCTGTGAATGCAGTGTCTTAAAACCCTCCGTGAAAATTACATTGAGACGAGATGATGATCTCGAAATGTCATGCAAAAGTGAAAAATCTTAACAGATTTCAAGACGAGTAATGTGACTCTTTGCTTCTTCATTGTTTTATCCATCTGTGCATACATGGTTTATCATTGAAATATTTACTTGTTGCTACTGATGACTGCAGCATGCAAAAATCTGACACAAGTCTTTGTTCAAGGTGACACTGTGTGTATTCGTGGCATGTGACTTCCTGTTGCTTCTGTCCATCTGTTGTAGATTAACCTGCCTGTGTCATTCCTACCCAGCCACATGTTACTGTGTGTTGCCAAGACGCTGACACCTGTTTGATACATCACAACATGACAAATAGAGTTCATCGAACTATAATGGCAAAGTTTAAACTATGGAGAAACTGGGTATTCATTTATTGGCTGTTTTATGGGGACTGTCTGGTGAATTTACAGGGAGCTCAAAGGCGGAGCAGCACCTCAGGTATCTGTAAACTCTTCCAAAAGCACTGTTTCATTTATTAAACATACAGCCTACTTGGAACAGGCTTGTGTATGACTTATTTATAGTTTAAATTAGAAAGTCAAATGTTTCCTTGGCTGTGGATGACTTGATGTTGTCTTCTATGAAGTTGCAGGAGTTTTAGTTTTCTTTCTGACTTCTTGAACATTTGACTGATTGAACTGAACTGCATGAAGCCTCGACTAATCTGACAAGACAACAAGGCAAAATGCCAGTCGCTTTGAGGAAGGGACCAAATGGCAAGGCTTCGATGATTTGATTATAACATGATTATGCATGGTTATAGCATGAACTTCTGGAATAAATGAATACATATTTTTTGATATTGTATTCGAAGTAAGGGCAGTTTTAACTACGGAAGCATTCAGTCAGTAACACTGCCTTTATTTATGACTGGTATTTTAGCAGTAGGTACAATAGAGATTATTATCAACCTCTCACACCTCTTCTTTATTTTTGGACCTCATAAAGGGACCAGTAGTAGCTAACTGCATTTCTTCTTTTCAGAAATTAAAACAGTCAAACTTTTGTTTTTGATCCTGCTGGGTTACACAGCATGTAGACCTTGAAATGAGATCCCTCTCAATATTACTGTAGCAGTCTGTGTGGGCTGTTGTGAGTTGGTGCAGAGGTATTATTGTGCGTTTGCTTGAAAATGAGGTGCTTTATCTAAAAAGAGACCTGCTGTCAGCGAAATATATTTAGATAAGATATATGAGACTGGATATAAGTGTGTTTATGAGTGTCTGTGTGTGCGTGTGTGTTGAGGGAGAGTGGTGCCACTGTAGAAAGCTCAGCTGACAGACATGCAGGCAAACTCTACTGACATTTAGATCCCACTGCAAGTGTCAGCACTTCGATAATTATGGATTTGCTGACCTAAAATGTAAAGCTGAGTTATTTAATGTGAAATCAGACTGTGACATGCACCTGCTTCTTGACATGCACAAGGTGAGGTTTGCTGGAAAGCCAGAGCGAGAGAGCACTGTGATTGCTATGCAGTGTCTGTGTGTGTGCGTGTGATTGGGGGCAGTGCTGATTGTCTGATTATGTAGGTAATGCTGCTGTCCTCCGAGCCCCAGCTGGTTTGACAGTTCATTTCACCGGATACAGTGTTAACTCGACACCATTAATCTCAGCCAATCAACACTTGCATGCGACACAAATGAATCCTTCCTTTGTAGCCCACATTACCCTTTATAAAAATTATAATACAAACTACGGGGTGCAACGGTTCACAGAATTCACAGCATGGTTTGATATGACACAGTGGTGTAATGGTATGTTATGTTTTCAATATAGCACAAAAGTAGAAATGCCAGAGAAATGACCTTGTTTTTTATTCTTTATATTATTCTCTGTTGTATTTTAATGCATTTATTTATTTCAACTAACATTATACAGTATGATCTTTTCTTGACTTTGAACAGTGATGGAGGTTTACCTGAGTGACTCATCTTCTGAGGTGTCTTCTTAGCAGCATATAAAAGAAAAACAGCAATGTAAAATGCAGTATCGTAGCGTAAACAAATACAAACAAAAATAACAATTCTGTTTTGGAAATGCTAGAGTAATGCCCTTCTTTTTGAAATTTTAAATGTCATTATTTGAGGTTATTGTATTTGTACAAAGCAGGAATTACAGTCTGGCTGAAGTGGGCTTGTGACAGAGTATTGTAACATACATTATGCATGTGTGTAAAGCCTGTGTTTTCCACTACAGAGTTGGGTCTCATATCCATGACTATAAATGTATCAGTGATGTCTTTTGCCCCGTCTGAATCAGTTGGGAATGGCTGCATAAATGCTGCAAGATAACATTAGCTTGTAGCGTTTGTGTTACTCCTTGTTTTTCGTCTAGTTCCACTGATTGACACACTGAGGTGAAGTCAGCGTAAATGAGTTGACATGTTTGAAGTATTCCCACTGATGTAACCTACTGTCATGTAGCAGATGCGACACACCATTGTTTTTTTTATCCACCACCTCCTCACCATCATACTCATTATTCACAGTGAAACCAATGTGGCTGCCAATGCCGGACCTGTAGGTTATTGGAGGATCTTCAATGTCTGGTCTGGTAATGGTGTTACTAACCATCTTGCAATTAGCTAGTTCAGCGTAGCGTAACTCCCAGTGTGTCTCACTACAGTACAATGTTTTGGTTTGGGGGTGGGAGGGACAGACAGCATGTTACCTGTTGAGTGCAGTGGCACAGAGAACATTATATTCAACACAATGATGTATATTTTATTTTCCAAATGTAATAGGATAGTTTAACGTAACCTTGTACTTAACGGTTCAATATAAATATGTGTATTTTTACACCCCTGATATAAATAGTAGGTGATTTGTTAACTTTTAAGAGGGGTACTGAGCAATATATCCATATTATATCAATACTGGGATATGAAACTAGATATCTAGATTTTTGATACTGTAATATTGTAAGTGTTGTCTTTTCCTGGTTTTAAGGTGATATCATGAACTTACCAGACTGTTCTGGCTGTTCAATTCACCCACACTGCTGATGGTCATTTATCAAATATCCCATTGTGTGAATATTTTAGTAGTCAGCCTCACAATATTGTCACAATATTGACTTATGTATTTGGTCAAAAAAATCATATTTCAATTTCTCTATATGCCCAAACAGAGTCAAGACGAACCTGAAAGAGGGACAGGACTCAAATTAATTGCTGCTACTTCAGCACCACAAGAAAAAGCTAAAAGTTCTGTTTTCACTGTCTACTTTTCTCTTTTAGAACACACCATGCACTTTTCTCTGACTCACTCATTCCTCCTTCTGTCTCACTTACTTGAGTTGCAATACTTACTGGAATGCACAGATTTGATTGGCTGAGTAGCATCATGTAAGATGATTTACAAAAGGGGGTCTCTTAAAATTCAATTTTATAACAATAAGGCCTTAAAGGTCATTAAATAGTCTTAAACGTGAATTTGTGAGGTCTTAACTACTACAGATATTTTATCTGATGTCATTTAAACATCTTTTAATTTCTTTTTGTCACAATGAGTGAAGCATTTCTTTGAAAAGTCCAAATTCCTAATGTTACAGACCTTTAAATAACTATACCACTGCCATTTTACTTCATACTTGCACTTATTTGTTGGCAAAATGTATTGTTAACTTAACTCACTCTAATAACCATATTTCTAAATAACACCTGCCTCTGCACAAGACCTGCGATGCTTACCTGTGATGCTCACATAAGTAAAACATGATTTGTCCAAAAATCTGTCCTAAATTTGGTTAAAAGATGTCTTGAAAGCATCTTTATAAGCATTAAATTTAACTGTCTGATACCTGTAGAAACCCTGATCAATGTGTGCAATTAGTCTGTGAGTTTCCTGGGCCACTAAACAAGTGCTTGAAAGCTGGAAATGCTGCGCCAGATAGGATAGAAATGCTCTGTCAAAATTCTGAATAATTTATTGGATATTGGTCAGGATAAGACAGCGTTTGGATCTGGATAGGATGTTACCTGGGATCAGACCTGGGGAGCAGTCTGCCTATTAGTGGCCTTGATGGAGGGTGATGGAAGGTTAACAAGGGGCACATATTTTTGATATTTGCTTACAAGGGGGATGGTGTTCCTGCTCATCCCTCCTCATATCTCCTCTTGCCTATAAAACAAGCACCTGCTTGTTGATTTGATTTTAAGCAGTCAGCTAGCAGTATCACTTCTCACTTAAGAGATTAAACTAAACTTTTATTCTGTGCTGATCCATTCATTACAACTTGAACCGAGCCCTGACAGTGAGAATGGCTCCACCCGGGCTGAACAATCAACTCTGTTTATCGACCCTGCTCTGCTGAAAAGGTCTTGTAGTTACTAAAGCTATGATGGTTGTTCTTGCCTAATGTGTCACCGGATGCCATTCATTCATGTTAATGTTGCATCTTTGTGCAGCCTGAACCCTTCTAGGTGTTATATAACTGATTACATAATGCAACCTTATAATGATCCATCGTTACACTGCTAACTCCCTGTTCAACACCTCATCCACTTGACAGCGCCAATACTCATTTGAGTTCCCTGAGATCATTATGTTGCAACTCCAGATTGCATCTTTGTAAGAGTGTGTGAATCAAAGCACAAATTATATTCCATACCAGTTTCTCAGTTGTGGAGCTGTCCTTGTCTCAACTTATATCTCTGTATTATCTCTCCTTCTCTCTGTTGCTTCCTCCCTTTCTCCTTGCCTCACTAATTAAAAGGCGTTTGTATGTTTTCACTGCGGGAGATTTTTCTTGCTGAAGTAATGATGTGTAAATACAGGCCATTTACTGTACCATCCACTTCCTCTTTGTGCAATTAGAGGGGCATGACACAAATCCCCGCTGAGCAAGGACAAATAGCACACAAACTGGTAATTATCTCCAGAAGCGGGCAAGATGCTGCTGGCTGACAAATCGTGACTGTTTGAAGAAGATTGAGATAAGCCTGGACAACAGATGTCAAAAGCATGGACCCCCTCCCCATCCTCTTTTCCTCCCGCACAAACATACAATATACAGATGTGAATTGCGCTGTACTTTTTTTTTTTTTATCTCTGCACAAATTGACAAACCTTTACGGGGTGATGTCATGCTTGAGTCACAGCGAGATAAAAAGTAAGAGATGCAAGGAACTAACATGTTTGTGACAGTCATTGTGGTCTGAGCTGGTATGCTTCATCCACAGATTTATCTCAGCAAATGAGAGCATGTATACAGTATGATTGTGTGTGTGTGTGTGTGTGTGTGTGTGTGTGATTTCCTAGAGTGCATTGTTGGCTATTTGTGAGTCAGATAAAGACTCAGAAATCATTAATGATAAGACTTGAAAGGATAAGATAATGATAGTCATACATGTATGCATGTTCCTCTTTATAGGTGTCACAGTTAAGGTACAAAGTCATTTTGTGCCGGGATTTGTGTCCTCATTATCGTGTCATGTCTGTAGTTAAACACACCATTGCTCCTACCCATCCAATTAGACTTAGTTTCCCACAGCACACCAACAATGACACATGAACCGACACTCCATTAACAACGATAGAGTCACGGGAGGGAGCAAAGACAGGAAAGACAAGGAATAGAGATTTGTCCTTCCTCTGGGTTTTTTCCAAAAGCTGCCTTTGAAGGCATCATTAGCAGGCACAAAGTTGATCAAGTCATGAAACCACCAAGAGCAGAGATCTGAATTTCACCACAAGGATTTGGCCGAGTCCTGCCCGGTGTTTTGCATAATGTTTCGAGTTTCACTTGATTGGTTTTCGTGTTTGCTTATAATAAGTAGCCTGCAGGAGCTGCAAAGCAATAATATCAGCACGCAAACATGCACTCGCTTTCACAGCCACACACACCAACAGCTAATAATGATTCATAATAGAGATAATGAATTCTACTTCGAGTGCAATTATAATTCTGTCATTTGATTAGATGCAACTGATGCTGAAGATGTTGTGACAAGTCTGGTTGTAAGGTTGAAAAGACTACTCCTAACATTGGTGATCATTTGGTGTCTTTTGACTTTTCCACCTATTAAAATGAGTTTAATTAACATGATGTTATACTGTCATGCACATTGGCATTCATGGATAAACACAAGGCAAATGCTTTGTAATAGATTGCCTGTTAGTGTGGATGGATGATCGTGGATCTGATGAGTTGGATTTGAGGTCCTTTTCTTTTTATATTCTTCCTTGTTTGAGTGTGGAAGGGCAGAGAGGTGTGCTTTTTCTGCTTTAAGGCTTTACACGTAAGCGCGTGGAAGGGTGTATGTATGTTCTCTTCACCTTAGGCTTTCCATGTAGACTCATGGAAGGGTAGACAGGTGTGTTGTTTCCACCTTAAGCTTTCTGCGTAGGCGTAGGAAAGGCAGAGAGGCCCCAGAACAGAGCCACACTGCCAAATATAATTCTGCAAATGGAAATAAAGTTTTGTTTGACTAAAGTGGTCCTGACTGAAATTAAGCATAGTGTTAGTTCAAGCAGGACACGATGTAAAGCTCCGTTCACATCCCAGCTACATCAGCTGATCTCAAGCACTCCAGTAAACTGATGGAGCAGCTGATTGATGGAGGTGAGTCAGCTGATAGGTCACATGATTCCTTTCTATGCAGCCAATTGGCAAATCTCATTCAGGGTGCCTTGTTTAAACTGCTTTGGCCTGCCTACTGTTGCTGCTTCCACTGAAAGCCGCTTTGCGCCTTGGGCTTTCCATGAAGGCGCATGGAAGGGCAGAGAGGTGTGCTCTCTCTGTCTTAGGCTTTCTGTGTAGGCCTAGGAAAGGCATAGAGGCCCCATACTCCCAAATATAATACTGCAAATGGAAATTAAGTTGTCTTTGACTGCAGTGGTCCTGACTGATATGCAGTTTGTGTGGGATGATCATGTATTCCTGTTTATTTTTTGTTTTGTTTTGTTGTTTTTTAGGTCAAATTGGACAAAAAAATGAGGAAAGAGCTTCACTATAAGTTATTAATAATCTGTTAAAGGCAATAAAATTGAAATGAATTGCAAAGGAAACACTGAAAGCAGCGCAGGGTTAAGATGAGTTTGGATTGATGAGAGTGTCTGGTGTGTTGAGCTTATAAATGAATGTAATTTTGTGAATATGCGAAGGTCGTGCTTTGCTTTAGGGACCAAATTGGGGACTCTACGCATGTGACTTGGACTGAAGTCTAATGTCACAACTACTCTTGACATGGCTGAGGGGAATACGCTGTAACTTTGTTTTCACACAGTCTTGAGCTTTGACATTAACTGGTGAAAGGATAACTTGCAAAACATGCGAACAGCAATTTTACCCTGCTACCATGACAAAGACGGAGCAAAAAGAGAAGAGTTCCTTACCTTTTCTTTCATTCATTCTTGTTAATGTCTCTCTTTATCTAATTTCCATATTGCATTTAAACGTCCTTAAATGGCTTTGTGCAGAAAGTGTAGGAGGGACAAATCATTTTAATGAGCCTTGCTGTTCTTCCTCCTCCCACTTGTATGCCTGTCTTTTAGGCCAAGGTTCATCTTGATTTAGCTGACAGGCTCTTGTCGTGAGTGTGTGTGGGAAAGGCTGCGTACAGAGCGATTGGTTCAGTGATTCACACAGAAAAAAAGGAAATCCGCCCACAGATTATACAGTGTACAGTGGACTGGGCTTGTGAACCTGCTAATAGGGGCTCTGACTGCTGATGTTCTTTAATGAAACATATGTTCCATCAAAGCAGAGAACGAAGAAACAGAAATAACCCTGAAGACACACCAGTTTTTCCCACAGGTTTTTGGGGTTGGGAGCCAAGAATGTACTCTAGGTTGATGGAATACATAAAAGACACTATAAATTAAACTTAATATAGCCTAATATAGTAATATAGTCAAGTGCAACACCATCACAAACTACAGCCTTAAAAATGACCTGAGTTGAATCAACGCTTGTCTGTCACAGTATCACCAAAAAATGAAAGTTTTAGGATTTATACTTCGCAAAACATTGGTGCAGATAAACTTAGAGGTTTGATTCTCTGCGTGAACCCAAATGGGCTTGACCAGGTTTGAGCCGGGCAAGGCTGGGCTGTAATTTCTTAAAATTCCATCAACCTTGAATCAGGCCATGTGTACCCCAATTTAATGGATGGGTTGTCTTGTCAACAACCCATCCCAACTCCTGCCTCTCATTAATGAGGAGAAATGTGTTACAATCTCTGTTTAACATATACACTCACTGGCCACTTTATTAGGTACACCTTGCTAGTAACGGGTTGGACCCCCTTTTGCCTTCAGAACTGCCTTAATTACTTGGTTCAGCAGCCTGAACTGTTGATACAAGGCAGGATGGATCCATGTTTTCATGTCGTTTACATCAAATTCTGACCCTTCCATCTGAATGTCGCAGCAGAAATTGAGACTCATCAGACCAGACAACATTTTTCCAATCTTCTGCTGTCCAATTTTGGTCAGCCTGTGTGAATTATAGCCTCAGTTTCCTGTTCGTAGCTGACAGGAGTGGCACCTGGTGTGGTCTTCTGCTGCTGTAGCCCATCTGCTTTAGTGTTCAACATGCTGTTCACTTAGAGAAGGTCTTCTGCACACCTTGGTTGTAATGAGTGGTTATTTGAGTAACTGTTGGATTTCTATCATCTTGAACCAGTCTTACCATTGTCTTCTGACCTCTGGCATCAACAAGGCATTTTCACCCAGAGAACTGCCGCTCACTGGATATTTTCTCTTTTTCAGACCATCTTCTGTAAACCCTAGAGATGGTTGTCTGCATAGCATATGGGTTTTTGGCCTGCACTAAACATAGGGTGGGAGAAGGCACATGTTGGAGAATGTGCCACAAATGTTTGCTACTGCACCACAAAGACTACCGCTGACTTTGGTGTGTAATAAATGTTTACCTTTTTTTTTCTTTCCTTTTCTTTTTTTTTTTTTGTTGTTAGGGTGGATATTTAGTTATACTTAGACCCAGTACTGCAGCTGTGGGCTTGTTGATAGCTCTTAACTGAATGATAAATTAGAGGTCTTTCAAGCTTGCATGTTTATTTGGCAGACACAAGTCGCACATGATAGTGAGGTCATATTGTCGTCCAGACTTGGTTCCTGGCAAGGTGCTGTAATGATGTGTTATTCAAATAGTTTACCAACTGTTGGAATTAGCTGTACCATGGCAGACGGTATAACTTGCTCGTGTTTTTCTAGAGACTTGGCAGGGGTGGCAAGGGCAGCAAAACTTGGCAAAGTAGGATGTAGCTGTATGGCTTTTCCTAATTCCAAATAGCTGGAACACACCAGAATGGCACTATTATGAGTAATTGAATGTTTTGCACCAGTAACATTCCCATTTCAATGTTGACCCTGTCCTAAGTAGGCACATCTTATTGTTGAAAAATGGTGTAAATCACTCAGTTTTCTGTCCGATTTCAGCATGTGATCTGTTTGTGTCAGACTTGGTTTTGAAACAACTAACTGTAGTTAAGCTTGGAATCTATAGACAGCTGTTTTTACTTGATGGATGAACAGGCATCACTGAGTTGGCCAGGTTAATGGAAGAACAATTGTGTCACCAGAGGCGGGCCGAGCTCTTTGGGAAATTTGAGTTTTCTTTCGGTTAAGGCCAAGACAGGCTGTTTACAACATACAGCAGCGGGAAGGAAAATGCATGTGTGTGTGTGTGTGTGTGTGTGTGTGTGTGTGTGTGTATGTGCGAGAGAACTCAGCAGCCAGTTTGGCAGCCTGGAAAAGTGTGGCAACTTTCAACTCATTTGAATACTCCACAATTTTTTCTGGCAGGTACCTTTTCAAATTTCTCCGAAAGAATTACCTCAAGCAGCTGCTCGGATGCTGTGACTTTGCTGGTTTGTGACACCACTTGTCAAAATGCACACAATTTTCCTGTGCACATACCATATGTCTGGTTGGCAGTTTTTCCACATTTTTTTTTTGCCAATAAACACCAGAAACTAACTCATCGGCCTCCAACACAGTAGAATCATGGTCGAGCCTTTGTGAAATTGACAAAGCAGCACTTTACTTTAGCCCACAGCACACATTGCAATACCCCAATATTCATGAATTAGATTATATCACTACTAATAAAAATGTAGATGGTCTAATTGTCTGATTTCTGTGCAAATCGGCTGCTACAGACCATGGCTTTGTGCAGCCATTGATGTCCAGTCCCAAAGTCCACCTGCTTCTGGATTAGTGCCAGAAAGCTGCCAGAGGGTTTAATATCACCGAGAGATCTAAGAGGCACAAAGCTACTGGGTCATTAATTACCAGCGCTCTTCCTCTGTGCGACAGCTGAGAGAACAGGCACTTCTACTCAGACAGTCTCACCTCACCTGCCTGAGATACACCCTCCGCATCCTAGAGACCTATCTCTCTGAACTCAGGTATAACCCCATCAATCCGAGCCTCAGCACAGCTGCACTTATTCCCTCCAACTTCCTCCTCATTAGACACAGCAGCGGTGACACAGGTGTAAAGTTGGCCTGAAACTGGGCAGCCCTAACCGCCTGTTCCCTGCAACCATCTCTCCTGATACACATGTTGTCCCAATATGAGGCAGAGTTATGCAACGTTTTACCAAATTACATAAAAGCCATAACTGCACAACAGTTTTTTTTTCAGCTATTACAACAAATCACACGCTTGAGGGGCAGAATTTAAATGCAATCTGTGCGGTTAACCTGTTTTTACTGAGCAAGTCTGTGTTTAGAACATATATTAAAAACACTAGATTTATTTGATGTTACAAATACTATTCAACTTTGTTATTTTTTTTTAAATAGAAAGGACCATTAGCCTCCAAAGCTGGAGAGAGCATTGTTTTCCACAAAACGTGTGTGCTTCCTTCTCAAATTTCTTTTTATCCCATACAACTCTAGCTTCAGAAACCCATGGTGCTTGACCTCAACATTTGGAATGAAAAAAAAGTAGTAAAAGTAATAGCCTTCTTCTCAACGGTGTACTATCAACACTTTAAATAACAGCCACAGTCTTTCCCACTTCCCAACCTAACTAAAGATACTGTAGTCAAAAAAATCTGAATCCCTGACAATCACCCCTTCGTTCGACATTTCAGTGTGTAACTACCTTTCCTCCTCAACCCTTTGCCCACCATCGTATCATATCAAAAATGTATTCCTGTCTCCTGCTGCCTTATCTTCAAGCTGAATTTATACTCCTGCGTTAAGGGGTTGAACCGCACCTACAGCAGCTACGTATATAGTAGACTTTGAACATGTGTAGCCACGGGCTACACTGTTGGTGACAGGCCTTTCCTGATGTCTGCAGTGATTGACTGGGAGCGAACAGAGAGAAAACAACATGAAAAAGATTGAAGAAAGGCAAAGTTATCTTCTGATTTTCAGTCGTACACATCAGCAAAACCATTCCCACTACAAACCCTCTGCTCAGTGTGATAACTGATTTTCATCACGGTGAATGGAAAAAAACTTGAATACTGTGACTGAACATAGCTGTTACATATTTAGTAACAAAACAGGTGGAGACATTCCCACCATTTCTCGCATAGCAGAGTGAATAAAAGAATGTATACAAGGGGAATATGATAACAGCACATATGATACTCCTGTTTAGTGTTGTGGTGATAAAATCAATGAGTGACATACAATACCGAACCAAAAATCAAAGCCAACCCTGTAGGTATTGGCAGAATGCCTGTTTACCCCTTGCATCCATTATGAATCCAGCTTTAGACTTCCCATCTGCACCCATCTTAGCTTCAGCCCCCTTGTACTACCCCAGCCTTTAATTTCCTTCTGTCTCCAGTCTCACTATCCCCAGTCCTTCTGACAAGTCCCTCCTTCCTCGTCTGATACAGAGCCAAAGCCAGAGATGCTTTCCTCTCCCCCTTCAGTCCCTCACATTTTCACATCAATCTACGTAATCACTTGCTCCTCCATCCCATCTTTATCTCTCCTTGTTATCCCTCAGTGGGTCATCTTGCTATCCTCTTTCAGCCTCACCAGCCTCCTCTCTTTCCTGAGCCCGTTGCCCCAGCCCATCTGCTTTACACTGACAACCCCTCAGGGTGTCTTTTCCCTCTGCCTGCCATAACTGCTGAAAGGAAAACTTCTAATGTCCAGGATTTCCCTTCTCAAAACACTGCAAGCTGTCTGTGCTGGCATGAAGCACACATGCTGCTGTCGCCAGGCTTGTTTTGACTAAGTTTGACCAGCTCCTGTCACACGCATAAATACCATGTCTGCAGACTGACAAACTTGATTTAACCTTGAGTCTTTGCAGAAGATTGGTTGGGTGAGAAGTTGAAGAGCTACAATAAAGGTAGAACCTCATATTTAATGGAGTGAGACAAATGTGACATTCTGGTCACAAGCCACTAATGGTGAGACCAGGACCCCTTCACTCAAGTACCACTGGCAGTGACCTTGTGGGCAAGACAAGAGACATCACTACAGCTTTTATTCACTCTGAAAGCATAGCCAGAGTGTTCACAACCTGCCTGCTGGCAAAACATCAAAAACACCCTTCACTGTAGCACCGCTGCCAGGCACACAACAGCCCATAGTACAGTAACAACTTCTTCATTCTGACCTGTTAGTTCAGACCCAGAAAAACAGGCCTGCTAAGAGAGACAGACAGAGAGAGAAAGATATTTCAGAGTGGTTGTTATCAGCTTTCCTTTTGGCAGATTACACCTCGCTGTGATTAAAAAAGTTGCACTTCATTAAGTTTTGAAGCAAAGTTCCTAGAAAGTAAAAGCTGTAGCAGCCAGATGCTAGAAGCATAACTTCTCTGTTATTGTACTCTATTTTGGACATTATGGAAATAGGAAACGAGGCATGCACATAGGGAAGCAGATAAACAGAAAGGTAGAGAGAGTGTGTGTGTGTTCGTATGAAACGTGAGGGCTCAGTGTGTGGTGGTTTGGTCACTCTTATTGAGAGTACACAGTGGAACGGACAGATATTCTCTTAAGCTGCGCTTTATTTTTCTCCCGACTTCAGCAGCTTTACAGCAACCACATTTCCAGGTCACACTTCCTTGTTATAGGTCACATGTCTCTTTATTAACCAATGAGAAGCTAGAAGGATTTAGACTGAGGTAAATGTGTGTGAGAATTACTGAGGCACATCCAGCAAATTATTTCAGTGTTTTTAACAATGCTGCTGTGAATATTTTAACACGTAAATATGCAAATAATCATAGTGTACAAAAGTTTTAGTAAATTAACTTAAACTTAAACCTTAGACATTAATCGTACGTGCAACTTCATGTGTGCTTTGACTGTGGACTGTATAGAAATGCCAATGCGAAGTGCCTTAAACCTGTATTCCCAATAATGGCCAGCAGGAGGAAACTCCACTGGTTGCTAAAGGAAGTGCGATTGTAAAGAAGTCAATGACAAAATGACCCAACATCTCACCTGATTTATTCCCTCAGTAAACATTTTCCTCGTGAGTTTATTTTTTCAGTCGCTATTGTCTTCTTCAATACAGCGTGATGTTGATTTTATATGGTCTATAATATGTTCCCGTTTAGAGTAAAATAGATGATAAAGCAGGGACTGCTATAGGGTGTGGCTACCTTGTGATTGACAAGCCTCTACCAGGGACTTCAGGATCGTGGTGAAGAAATTTGTATCCATGGCCCTGTGCACATTTAAACTGCTGTGAACTTGTTTTTCGGTGTTGTCCCTGCTTTCGTCTTAGAACTTTGATCCTTTCACAGTGTGTTGTCAGTTCATGAACCACGCACCCCTCGCTCCTCCCTGGCTCCACCCTTTTGTCAAAATATGGTCACCTCTGGCTCCTAAAAACAAGATGGCAATGGCCAAAATGCCAAATCTAAGGCTTCAACACGGTAGTACACAAAGCAATGGGTAATGTCACAGTGTTCACGTCCACTTCTTTCATACAGTCCGTGGGCTTGACATGTTTTGGTGGTGCACCCTGGAGATTCTTATGCAGAATGTAGTTAGGACACCTGGAGTATGCAGTGCCATGAGCAACAGTTATCAGAAGTCATTATGCAGGAATAACACTAGCAAACACCAAAACCTCTTATTTGGTTCCTTGTTTTACATGCCTGATTTCTTGCCATTTAAACGAACAGGACTTCCTGTACTGAACTGTACATTTATAATTTATTCTGTACCATACTGTCATTCTGCCTCAGTGTGAGACCTTCAGGTTTTTAATGGCTCACTCCTTCTTTCTCTTATCCCCGCTACTACTCTAAAGGTACATTTGACCCCATACATGACATTTATATGTAACATACATCCCTTCCCAGCACACAGACACTCACATGCACAAAACAAGATGCAGGGTTAGACAAAGGGTAATGTACACTCAGAGAGACACGGAGAGATTGGGACAGGGACAATAGGATTAAGGCTCAGGTCTCAGCAAAGAGCTTTGTGTCAGAGTAGCTTTCACCACAGATACATTACTGAATCTCTGCAAACTCAGACAAAGTAGATCTGATACACATGGATGAGTTTTTGGCCGCTAGCCCCCTGCAGAGAAATTGAGACATATCACTATCCTTCTCTATACTCCTCAATTTCCCAAACATATTGGAAATATATGTAGAAGTGAATATGGTGTCTGTAAATCATTTGTGGGATAAGGCTTTTTGTGTGTGTTTTGGGGATTCTTCTGAGCCACTCAGAATCCAATGATATGAACATTTTAATCAGGTCTTTGTAAAGATAATCTCCCGTGATATCAATAATGTTAAACACATTTGCATTTGTTACAAACTACACAAAAAGTGAAAGTGATACAGCCAAATTTACTCTGAACTGTGTAATTGTGACAAACAGCACCGTCAATGCTCAGACAGCTTAACCAACAGGGTAATAATAAAACAATAACTGTTCCACTTGCATGGAAAACAGCATACAGTAATATATTAAACTGTGCAGCCTATATAGGTGATCTTCATAGTGATAATAAATGCATCACATGGCACTTAAAGGTGGTAGTACTGTATAGCAAAAACAGAAACATGAGTCGGAGACACTCAGTGTCTTTGTAGGTCCTATACTTGTCGAAAAGTTGGCAAATCCTCTTACAACTTCAGCAACTCTAGCCTCCAGGATTTATTTTAGAAATAAGCCCAAAAACAAGAAAATAAACTTGAAGTATGAGATTCAAAGACACTTGAAAGAAATGCAACACACTGTCTGACACAGTTTTATTCGAAATGTCAATTTATCTTGTTTGTATTAATTTGTTTTCCACAATTGTAAAAGACACCTCTGAAGGCCTGTCAGTAACAAGATGAACTACCTGTCTGTCATCAGAACCCATGGTTTCAGAGATATCTCATGCGAGTTACATGTTTTAACCTTTACTTTTAGCCCTCGCTCCCCTGATAGCAATCAGTGTCATTTTATAAATGCTGGGACACAGTGTGATGGGGCGCTGTCCCCCCCAGGCTTGTCACCTGACATACAGAATCATTTTTGATGGACAGAAGAGATAAACAGAAAAGGTCCAGTCCATTGTCCCGGCTCCTCATTTCCTTTTATTAATATTCACGCATTTTCTATATGATTTAAATTTCCATAAGCCTGACAGGGAAATATTGTTAGGCAAATATGTAATTATTCTTTTTTTTACCATTTTCTATGTGTGTGTGTGTGTGTGTGTGTGTGTGTGTGTGTGTGTGTGTGTGTGTTTGTTGTATCAGCGGGTGCTGACGCACATGGGCATGCTCCAGAGATCACCACTCCAGTTCCCAGCTATGCCTGAGGGGCCACGGGAGGGGGGCACAGGAAGCAAGGAGGGGGGTTCCTCCTAGTTTTCAGTATCCATGGTAACACCATCCTGCCCTGCCAGGATCTGTGTCAGTGGTGCTGAAATGGGCTGCAGAGAGAGAGAAGAGGAGATAGAGGGAGGGAGAGAAAAGAAAGGGTGGGAGAATTTATGGAAAATAATGATGGAAGGTGAAGCACATGGGGGGGATTGAAAGGATCCATAAGAAGGAGGGAAGCGAAAAGGCATTGTGTGGATTATGGAGTTCATGTGGATGTGGTCAGCGGACAAATGGGCAATAAATAGAGAGAGGTGGGAGCGAAGGAGGGATAGTCAAGAAGAAAATCTGACAAGGTTCAGTGACTTGAGTTGTACCTGCTAGTTCATTGCACAATAACGTAATGCCTCTTACATCCCTGCGTCTTCCACCCACATGCTCCGAGCCCCACATCCAACACACACACGCCCCTCTCTGTGGCAGCAGGGACAACACTGGCACTATGCATTATGGCCAGAGGGGACGAGCTGTGACTTCCTTCCTCTCCCCACCCCTCTTCCTGTCTACCTCTCCGTGGAGCCACTCACTGTGCCTCTCTCAATTGTGGGAGTCAGATTGAGTTTACCAAGCCGCCAAACTGCTTATTGATTGAGGAAAGGTTCCAGGGAGAGGCAGGTGAAGGAGGACATCTACAATTCAATACAGGCCTAATGATTTGATTCTTGTACGGCAGAGGGGCGTTGGTGTAATGGGAAGGTCTGGGTATGCTATAGTTTGAATAGAGGGCTTTTTCTGTGTGTGTGTGTGTGTGTGTGTGTGTAGGTTGTGTGTGTGTGTGTTAGTGTGGTGTGAAATGATACTGATGGTGTGCCAGAAGAGGAAACTTGTCAGCTGTTCCCGCTGTGATGGGAACAACAGGGAGACAGACAAAGAGAGAAATGGAGACAGATATTGCATGTGTGGTTCTTGTATATTTGCGCGACCACACTGTGTACGCCTGTCTGTGACTGTGATAAATGGAATTTGCTGCTCATTTCTGCATCAGCTCAGTAACCATAAATAAAAGTTCTGTTGTGTCGAGATCCATATTCCAAATGAGTGTTGCCAAAATGAGATGTTGAATGGAGGAAATAATGTGTCTTTTTTGGGGGGATGGTTAGACACAGACACACTCTGCTTCTCTTAAAAGGGAGTAATTTCTCCTCCATTTATTTCAGAACATCTTTTTCTTTAGTGTCTTCATTTATTCCCATTACATCAACTGTTTTCATCAGAGCCATTGATCGCCAGACTATGCACAATTAGATCTCAACAGCTATGATGTCAAGTATTAAAAAGCATCAGTGCTTCACAATATGTTTAAGAGAGCTCAGAAAGCCATTTGACATATCTGACTGCTGCCTGAAGAACACTGGGCTGCCTCACAGCGAGAGTGTGAGCCGCACTAATGGAACCACATCTGAATCACTGCGTGACTGCTGTGCCGGTTGTGATATTAAAAATGAATCATTGGCCGTGTGCACTTGACCTGAGAAATACATCCATCATGATGAAAGAGTGTCAAGAAAGAGTAAGAAGCTGGAAGGACAAAAGTGAGATATGGTGGAGGAGAGAACAGAGTCAAAGTCAGTCGATAGAGCCTTTTTGGTGCAGATCATCTTTTTGTGGCTTTTTCCAGAATCTGTAGAATATCCTTTTTTTCTTTTTCGGCCTTTTGTATCCACACACACATTCAACTCCTATCAGCTAGAGTGTGGTGGTCGTACGAGAAGCAATTTCACAGGCCTTGGCCCGAACCACCTCAGCACCTGCAACTTCATTACAGTACGCTAACACCGGTCTGCCGCACACACATAGACACACCACTCCGCATGTGTGCGACAGCTCGTGTTGTGGCCTTGAATGTGGCACTTGATGATAATGGTGATAGCGTGCAGTGTCCAAGTCTGTCGCCAGTGGTCTGGTGAACAGCAAATAATTTTGTGGAACAGGCAAAGCTACAGAATAATCAGGGATGCAACAGTGCTGGACAGGTGGAGATACAGTTTGAAGCTTAAAAGCACACAAAGACAAACAACTAAATATAACCAGCATGTGTTGTAACAATACAATGGGTTACACAGCCGTCTGAATTGTCGCCCACGTTTCTTTTTGTTCTGTGATTTTAAATGGGTCTGTTGTGCCCGTTGACGTCTGTTTCTGGGGGTTGGAGACGCAATCAACAAATCACAGCTTTGCAGGTGGGATTAAGGAGAGTGACATCAACTTCTTTCTACCAAGATATTTCTGTGGAAAATGTGACAGGAACTTTTTTTTGTCTTTATTAAAACGGTTTTGTTAATTGTTCCTAGCAACCACTCCCAGATGTCCCTGCTCATCTCTCAGCTCAAGTCTGCTTGATGACCCTGTTTGCTTCATCCAGGAGATTTTTGCTGGCTCTAGGGCTGTTGCTTGAACTACAGATTATATTTATGCATTTTCGTATGTCTGCCACGGAGAGAGAGCAGCCCCTCTCTCTTGCTCTCAAACTCAATCTGAGACCAAACTCAGGTCAAACAGTAAAACTAAGCAGTGCAGATCAAATATAAACCAAGATTCTATTACTGTACTGGTGATTTCTTACCTAGAATGTCCTCAGAAACATCTTTTAGTGCACTGTTTAGCTGTAATACAAGAGTTTGTGGATAAAAAGTGAATGCTGTTTCCTGTATTGTAAAACCAGAGGCTGAAAAAACTGAGATCAAACAGTAAAGTAAATATTCTGCTGCTGTGTTTTCTCTTTCTTGCCTCCAATGTTTTTAGAAATGCATTTTAGCTTACCATTTAAGTATAATTTGAGTTTTGAGATGTTTGTCCCCAGCCAGCTGCCATATTTTTTCCTGTGTCAAAACGGCTATGCTTGCATTAGGTCACCCACCAGCACAAGTCTGTATTGGTCTGGTGCAGCACAGTGCATTCTGACAGTTGTGGGGTTTTTACTTCTTGAACAAAAGCGAATGCCACACCCCATTTTCTGTGTTTTTTTTTCTGGTCATATAGCACTAATTTCAAAAGCGTTTGTGTCTCTCTACCACATAGACAGCCCAGATTTATGAAAAGACATGAACATGAAAAACGTGAACACAATGTCAAACTGAATGAATGAAGTGAAAAACATGTCTGATTGTTGGCTGTTGGTTACACATTATGCAGATCATGAAACTCAACACAACAAAAGATGTCAAAACACACTATGAACATCACAAAACACAGTGGAAATCAGTATGACACAGCAGAAAACATAACATGATACAACATGACAAGCCAACATAACAGTACCAACCAAAACTTTGCCGTGCAGCCAAGTGCTAACACACCTAACAACACTACCACTAAAAACACAACCCCTCCCTTTCTTCTTCCCATTTCTCTTTCTTCCTCTGGCCCCCGACTGTTTTAAGTCCACCATCACTTCCTGCGGGCTGCTCGACAGGTGTCAATCAGATGGCGGTTAACTAAAACACTGTGATCATTAGACTGACTGCAGTTCACTGGCTGTTTGCTCTCCTTGTCATTCAATGTGGCTAGTTGCCTCTCGCTCTCTCTTTCATCACTTCTCTTTCTCCGCTGGCTTCATTTCTTCTGATGTAGGGTTTCTCACTTCTCTGCCCTCGTCTTGACACAGACAAAATGGATACAGCTTATCTCTCCTCACTGTCAGTCTGTTTCTTTCTCTCCTCTCCCCTCTTTCTCTCCACACATTCACTTTTTCTGCTGCTTTTCTATTACTGTCTGCTTCTTTTAAGCTAATCTGTTTGGGCCTGGCTGGCCTCTGATTTACAGCAGATAGATTCTTCTACCTTTTCTTCTCTCCTCAGTCCTGTTTACTTCATCTTGACTTCAGAATAACTGTCTGTTCCCTCTGCTCTCCCCTGCAGTTCTTTGCTTTTGCTCATCTCCACACTTTCTCTGTCTCGCGTTACATTTTGACCCTCCTGCCTCTCACACAAAGTCACTGATACAGCACAATTTATGTCGCATCTTCCCACTTTGTCCCCTTCTCTGTCTCTTTACAAGTTCTTCTCACCACCACCTTCACCTCTCCTTCACCTCTGATCTCCCCCACCACCTACCTCTTCCTCCAGCTTCTCTGTTCTCTACCTATCGCCTTCCCTCTTCCTCACCTCCTCTAATGCTGACACCAGCCCCCCACCCTCCAACCCCCCAAAGTGGGAACCTATCTCCCCCCTTTTCCCCCCTCTGTCACAGACAGAATGGCCATGCCAGTGTTGATTAGAGCCCGCATGGCCAGATGCTCAGCTAGGCTTAGCGGAGGCCTGTGGGAAAGAGAGGTGCTTATTCTAGCCTCAGGAGATGGATTGAAAACGACGGGAGCTAAAACAAGCAAGCATTCTCTCATTACACTCACACATTGAACACACCTGCACATGCGCACTGGCACGCAAGTTAGCACGTATAATACACAGCAGTCTACTCAAGAAGATGTGTGCCCAAGCACATTGTTAAAAGACACAGTTAAACAGTTTTTTCCCTCATGCATTTTGCATTTGATGTCGTGTGCTGAATTATAAGGAGATTCTTCAGCTGGTGGGATACTCACTCATTGTTGCAGCGGACTGATTTTGTTTGAAGAACAATACGGTATAAATGCATAAATATGCACGTTCGGTGTAATGCGATGAACTTCAATATCTTGTTTATCCTTTAAAGAACTGAGCACCATTGTTATTAATATTCTGCCTTAGTCAAACAATTAAATATTTCTCTACGTGTAAGACATTGTTCTGCATACAAATGATCATGAAAGTACACATTTGCAATATAGGACATCTGCAAAACACAGCTAGAGATGCACTGAGGCAACTTTGGCTGCCTGATACAGATTCTGACCCCTGTTGAGTACTGAACCGATACCAGTGCTCTCATTCTCACAAGTCTGAACTTGAAACTCCGCTACATGAAACTCATTGGGATAATTGAATGAATTGAGGTGGAGATCTCAATAGCAATAACTGAGTTAAAGCTCTGAATTGAATAATAACATTGATAAGAAGGTGTATTTTATGTGGACTGGTCACGTCTGACCCACTCTGCTTAATAGGGTCAGTATCGGCACCGATACTGATCATGTGGATCAGATCAATGCATTCCCAGTTACAGCTGTAATATGTACCTGTATGTCCCCGTTTGTTTTTTCACCTTTTCATTTTGTTGTTTTGTACCTGAGTGCACTTGTGTCATCATCTAAATGGCATTTGTGTTTTTGCAGCGGCATTCATCGCAAGATCCCAATCCCACATAATGGCTGACCTTCGCATTATGCCTACTATTGTTTATATTTTGGAGACAAAGACGAGAAAGACCCTCTCACCTGCTTCCCTGTTTTAACACCCATGGCCGTACAGTAGGGGTGTAACGGTACACAAAAATCACGGTTCGGTATGTACCTCGGTACACAAGTCACGGTTCATTTTTTTTCGGTACAGTAATGAAAAAAATAGACAACTATTAAATATCTTTTACTTATTGGTAACCTTATTAAAACATACCACCACAGCAGTTAACTCTTTTTACACAATTTTTGAATGAAACAAATATATATATAATCCTGCTTTTTCACATTGTTTGAATGAAAATAGAAATATAAAAGTGAAAAACAAAATCCTGCTTTTTTTTAACACATTTTTTGAATGAAAAATATAAATATGCATTTCTGCTTTAACAGTTTTACTCAATTAAAATAAAAAGTATAGTGCAGCTGGTCAGCTTTAAAGCCTGCTCAGATTCAGTTTTACTAGGAACTTACTTAGCCAGAAAGCGAAGCTCTCGATTTACCGGTCGATCTACGTTCCAACCCTCACCTATGGTCACAAGCTCTGGGTAGTGACCGAAAGAATGAGATCGCGAGTACAAGCGGCCGAAATGAGTTTCCTCCGCAGGGTGGCTGGGCTCAGCCTTAGGGATAGGGTGAGGAGCTCAGACATCCGGGAGGGACTCGGAGTAGAGCCGCTGCTCCTCCACATTGAGAGGAGCCAGTTGAGGTGGTTCGGGCATCTGGTAAGGATGCCTTCCGGACACCTCCCTTGGGAGGTGTTTCGGGCGTGTCCAACCGGGAGGAGACCTTGGGACCGCCCCAGAACATGCTGGAGGGACTACATTACCCGGCTGGCCTGGGAACGCCTCGGGGTTCCTGTGGAAGAGCGGACGGAAGTGGCTGGGGAGAGGACTGTCTGGGCTTCTTTGCTGAGGCTGCTGCCCACGCGACCCAAACCCGGATAAGCGGAGGACGACGAGTACGAGTACTCAGCTTTCCCACTTCGTTAAAGTGCAGTAAACAAAACATGCTTATATCTAAAGTGTAGCTTAAACAGTTTTACTCAACTCCAATGGCGTTGTTTATTTCTTTAGCGCGATGGTCAGGGAAACGCTCTTTCTTTTTAAATGACGACAATATCGTAGTTTGCACCAGATTGCTTTTTCTAGTTGTGCCGGTTAACGTTCAATCTCGGGTGGTGTCGCTTTAGATGCATTAGCATGTTAGATGTGTTTCCAAGTACATACCCGACCGCTGTTCCGCAGTGTCGACACACTGCTTTTGTCTTGTCCACTTGTTTATTTCCATCTTCGTATTTTACCCTGAAACCAAAGTGTTCCCGAACGGAGGACTGTTTGCGGGTGGGTCTTCAGGTTTGTCAGGCTCACTTGCCATGTTGTGAAAATGCGAGAATGCTCGGTCCGTCACTCAATTATGTCTGTCGGGGAACTAAATATTTTAAATGGTTCGGCTCGCAAAAATGGAATTAAAATAAAACAAAATAAAATAAAATAAGGGAACTGCGCATTGGTTCGACAGCCCATTGTTCCGACCATATTAAACTCATTGCTCCGAAGTCCGTTCTGAAATCATCATGATGCCCTGTGGTTAAGATCTGGTTAGTTTTAGGTACAAAAACCATTTGGTTAGGGTCAGGAAAAGATCATGGTGTGGGTTAAAATGAAAAAGAAAGTGAAAACAAATAAGCCATGAGCCTGCTCCGCCTCAAGCTGGTCGCGGCGCACCATACGCCCGCCGCGAGCTGTTCAGCACCGCGGACAGTCGGACTAATGGGATGTCGAACCAATGGGCTGTCGAATCAATGACATGGACCCATAAAATCATATCCTGCGCCCAATAATTCGGTACAGGGTTGTGCTGAACCAAAAGTCACGTACCGCATGGTTTGACACAAATACATGTACCGTTACGGCCCTACCCTACAGTTCAGAGTGTGCAGATTTTGGAAGAGACCAACAGCATTGACATATGGCTTTGCAACTCTACCTGCTTACTGCTGCTCCTGTTAAATAGCAGTCCACTTTTCTGTTTTGGATCAGTTGGTTTACACACCTGATACTCAAAACCACCTATTCAAGTGAACCTGTTCCTGTTTAAATGAATTAGACTTTGTGATCAAGTGTACTCCGATCTGGGCCAGGTCTCCTTGATGTGAAAGCCTTCTCCCTGTTTTTTTCTCTTTCACATTTCTAGCCACCATTTTCACGTGACTTTCCCTCAGGATTTCTGACAGTCTCTATTTATCCATTTTATATTGCACTCTGATTTACAATCACTCACCAAGGACGTGACTCACAGTGACGAAGTGCACTCAGGCTTCTTTCACAGAAAGCCATCAATACATGAAATATTGAAGAGGGTGATATATTTTTGGGAGGTATATACTCTTTTAATTTAATTTCATATAAATCAAGCACAGCACACGCAGACCCGAACACAAGTGCTACTAGGATTTTACTCTATCCACACTCTTCTATTTTATAGGACAATATATAGCTGCATTCAGATCTGTAAATTACATATAAGTCACTCCATAAACCTGAGTGCATCCTGCAGTAAAGACTGGCATCAGGAAAACAGAAATCCAATACCAGATCATTTCAGAGAAGGTCAACTCAAGGCCATTTAGTCGACAAGTCAGAAACAGATAATCAGTCATTGATCTTTTCATTTATGTTGAGAATGATTATAAATCATTGAGCTTCACAAACCCAAACACTGACGCTGAATGCTTATTTAAGATTGAGGAGCAGATTTATGGGATCTTATGATACCCAGTCTTTATCTATTAAACGCAAAATTGCTGCAAATCTGTTTAAATATTCATGTAAACAGTGCCTCTTTAAATGTGCTACATGAATTTCTTTGAATGTAACCGCTAAGGAGAAGAGCCAGTCTTTGGAGTGTAAAGTGCTTTGTTTGCCAGTTTCTGGCAGGTGTATGACACAATACATGCTGTAAAACACTTGAGAAACATGTTGACAGGCTTGTTATTCTGCAGCTTAAGGTTGCACGGGGTGAAATTGTGTATTGTGTGAGATTAAAACACAGACTCCCAGTGGCACTTAAAATATTACAGGATTTGAATAAATGTTCCGTGAGTATCTTTAGTGCTCATTAAGGTCAGGAATTTGACAGAGCTATATTTAAAATTTGGCTGTGACATGGTTCTAATTGGACGACATTGTGAGCATGATGAAACTGTGGGCAACTGCCTCAGGAGGGATAAGTCTTCATTCTGTTTCTTGTATTTATGAGTTTATATGTCTTTCTGTCACTGGTATTATGAAAAGTATTGATATTCTTTGTATTAGTATTTTATTCAATTTATCTTGAAAGGGAGTAGAGAGATGAGAAAGGTTGGTTTGGGCTGCGCTGGGTTATCTCATGTATTGACCTGTTTACCTTGTCTGTCCTCCAGTTTATCAGACTGAAGGAGAGCTGCTGAATAGAAGTGGAGAAAAGTTGTTTGGGATTGAGGCTTTTCTCCGGTGTAACACTTCAGAGGAGAACCCCAATTCTGCACTTGGTTATCTTGTGTATTGGCCATTTTGCAATTTTGCACAATTGAGTGGTGGAAAAGATTAGTTTGAGCTGAGGCAGTCTGCTCTTATGTTGAGGGTTTGACACTTTTGGAACTTTCCTCCAGTCCGCCAGACCGAAGAAGAGCTGCTCTGTAGAGGAGGAAAGTGTTGGTTAAGGCTTGAACTGAATATTTGGCTATTAGGATACTTGTTCTCTAGAAATGACAATAAGGAAATTATCTGTATACGTTGATTTATTTGTGGTGGCCACCGTAATATCAACATTGACTGCCACATATTGATTTTCAATATTTTTTTAATATTTAAAAATGGGTTACATCTTTGTTTATTGTAGAGCTGCATGCTCACATGGCTAATGCTACCCTAATGGGTATTAATGGGATTAACGACAGAGTTGAGTCGTGTCGTTTAGTTCTGCAACTATCAATTGGTTCATTATCATAATTAATTGTTTCTTCTGTAAAAAGCCAATACATTCTCACTCTGACCTCGTCACATATTGACATGTGGTCATGGACTTTCCACGTCCAGATACGATGTGAAAGGTACCCTGGGTGCATTGGTTGTTGATGTTCTGGGACACCGTGTCAAGTTCTGCCTGTTACATGCATTGTCTTCTTTCAAAATACACTACACCGTTTACATACAGTCTCTTTCAATATAAAGGCACTACGTCAGTACAATACAGCGAACTGACTTTTTTCCTTCAGCAACAAATGCACATGGGTGGGTTTAGGCAACAAAAGCAAGTGGTTAGGTTTAGGAAAAAAGAACAGAGTTTGGCTTTGTCATCTTACGGGATACAAACACCGCTCTACCGGGTGAAAGTCGTGCTTGTTGGACCTATCCAGCACCCCTCTCACCTGCCCTACTCTGACTTTCACCACCTTAACCTTTCATTCTAGTCCAGCCGCGTTTCCCCCGATGCCGCCGGGCGCCGTTAAATTATAACGCCGACCCGCTGGGAATCATGCTGATGTTAAAGGATGGCTTTTTTTGTCTGTGTCTGATACTGCAAGTCACTGCCCAAGCGCTGGGTTTCAGTGACTTTGGAGTGAGACTGGGTTGAACCATCAGTTCAGATCTCAAAGACACTTCATTTACTATCATGAATGACAAAGAAAGACAGCAAATTTTCACATTTAAGAAACTGGACCCAGCAAATATTAAGTGTTTTGCTTGAAAAAATGACTGCAGTAATTAATCAATTATAAAAACAGTTGGCAATTAATTTTTTTCAATTGACTTATTGATAAATCAATGAATTGACTAATCGCTGTAGTTCTAGTGCCAGTATGAGTTTGTTGGGACTGTTTAACAACTCAGTGTTGGATGTTAGCTGCTGTTAACGATGACATTGAACTGACTGTTCGCAGTCTAACTTGTGTAACAGAAACACCAAAACTGTTTTTACACTTCTTTTTCACAGCACCTTGTCAGACATTGTCTTTGATTTGGAGCCATTATTATAAGCATTTATGCTAATAATCTTTCCCATGTCATGTTCAGCCCACCCCCGCTTGAAGCTCAAAATAGTCACTGTTAATTACTACTGAAGCTATGGAGCCCAAAAATTGGTATTCAGGACAGCCCTGGTGTTGGTTTGTACTGATGCTGAGCCTACAGTACTACCTGCACTCTGTTCTGATTAACCAACAAAGAGCCTCCGGTCTGCAGGTGTTTGTTGTGTCATTTTCATTTTCAAGTAAATACCTCAACTAGTGACTAATAGGGTAAAAATGAGCTCATTTGTCCGTCTTGACCCGTGACACACACATTCACACACGCAAATGGAGTTGGTCCTGTAAATCAGCATTGTTACTCTGCTGCCATTTTGTGGTTTATACATGCAAATCTCTCTTAAGCTGTAAAATGCTGAAACAAGTGGAAAACTCATTTCGTGTGTTTATGTGTGTCAGAGAGTAGGTGTGTGTGTGTGTGGTCCATACTCATGCACGCCAGCTACCCTGCAGGAAGATAAACCCAGAGTTTGCTTGTGTGTTCAGGTCAGTGAATGCTATTTCCCTTGCATAAGTAGTTCCTCTCCTTGACAAGATTGCATTTAAAGGCAATGACCTCATCCTGAATGCAAGTTGTAACTAAATGACGCTGGCATTGGCCTTTGCAGGTCTGGATCAGGTATTGAGTCACAGTCTAGTGTTGTCCGCCAATGCATTGACCTACCCTTGATGGCTACCGTGTGAAGGTCATTGTATAGCATATTGTTCATTTCCAGGGTTACATATGGTGCGCTGGGTTTTCTCCTGGCTGCTGTTGTAGGGTGTTACAAACTGGGACTTGATGGAGGAGAAAGAGAAAGAGAGAAGAGATAAACAGAGATAGATGGAGTCACTCAGAGTATCATTAAGAGAAGAAGAGTGTGATAGAGATGGAAGGTGAAAAGGCTATTTTAACTTGAAGTGAACAATTCAGTTGGAGTCCACTGTGGCCAACCTGAGTCCAAGAGCAAGGCCAAAATAAAGCTAAAACCACTGACTAAAACATTGCATACTGATCCTAAAAACATTTTGTCTGCTGGGTCGTAGGGTTGTTGACTGGTCAGTCAGTAACACCATCTGCAGGGTTTCAGATTTGCTCAAGTCTGAACTTAAAGAGTACCACATATCCTCTGTGTAAAAATATTGCCTCTGCTTCTTCATTAGCCATTTCCATACTTTAACCAGCTCATACACCTTACCTCTTCCATCTGGATTACATCTGTGCATAAAAGCATCTAGACCACCTCCAGCCAGGGCCGTAGCCAGGGTTTAGAAATTAGTGAGGTCCATATTTTTTCTCTTTTAATGGCGCTTATTTACTGCATTTTCTGGAGGAGCAAATTTATTGAAGCTTTGAATTAATACATGTAAATATTATGAAAATATAGCAAGAGTAATACAATAACAAATAAACCCCCAAAATATAATTAAAACACACCCAGTGTCTACTATATTACTCAAATTCTTTTTGACCTGTTTTTCAGATGTCAAGTATTCAGAAATGTGGCTAAATCAAGGTACAAATACGGGATTTTAACTTTGGAATATCTCTAAATTGATAAGTAAAAATGTTTGGTTTTGTGACTAGATGCAGTCAGAGTTATCCTCAACTCAAATTTATCAGTCATTGCAACCTAAAAGTCAAAGAATAAAGACATTTTCCTTACAATTTTATGATACTTTCTTTTGAATTTCTAAGAGACACATGTAATATAATCCAGTCAATTTTATTTCCATCTTATTTATTTTGTATATACCCTTTCTTAACGCCATATTTTGAAAACCCGGACGTTGTACATTTCCACTATCTTTGCCAGGTCCAAGGCTAGCTCTCTCCTTCAGCTCCTTTGCCTTTTGAATAAAGCCCCTAGGAACAGTGCCCTGCTTTGAAGCCAATGTTACATAGCGGCCAAATGTAGAATTACAACTTCTAAAAAAGATTTGTTGTATTTACTTAAAAATGTTATGTCAAGTGGTTCCACGTAACTTTGTTAAGTAGGTTAAATAAACCAGTTTTCTATTGAGTAAATAGGATGGAAATTGGTTTATTAACACCTACTTAACAAAGTTACGCGGAACCACTTGACATAACATTTTTAAGTAAATACAAAAAATCTTCTTTTTTGAGCATATCTGTCATATGATGCTCTTGGGCCCAAAAAAGTTTTACATAGTGAAAGAGATGTCCATAAATCGCCCTTAAATGGCTTGTTTCACTATCAGGATTTGATCCATTCAGTTTGATAGCATTTTGAAAGTCTAGAAGAGCCACTCAATTAAATGATCTTTTTCCCCATTCAAGTTAGTGGCAGGCTAAACTGGAAGTTGAGTGAGTGATGAACATAGGGGGGATCAAAATAAAATAAATAAATAAAATAAGAATCAACCAGCCACCCTCCTCCCCTTCATAAGTAAAGAACAGTCCCTAAAGTGCGGTGAGGTTTGTGGGCCGTGAACGGCTCGTTCCTCTTCTGACACGTCACATACCTGTGTTCGGTTGGCTTGGCTGTTCAGGTACTTCTGGGCAGTCCACACGGGAACTGCGCATCGGTTCGACAGCCCATTGGCTCGACATCCCATTGTTCCGACCATATTAAACCCATTGTTCCGAAGTCCGTTCCAAAATCATCACGATGCCCTGTGGTTAAGGTCTGGTTAGGTTTAGGCACAAAAACCACTTGGTTAGGGTCAGGAAAAGATCATGGTGTGGGTTAAAATGAAAAAGAAAGTGACAAACACATAAGCCGTGAGCCTGCTCCTCCTCAAGCCGGTCGCGGCGTACCATACGCCCGCCGCAAGCCGTTCAGCATTGCGGACAGTCGGACTAATGGGATGTCGAACCAATGACATGGACCCGTCCACACGCCAAGAAGAGGATATTATGGGAGCCGACTTCTCTGTTGCCGTTAAGCTGATGGCCGCTGTATTTGACAGGAATACATTACTGTATGTGTCTATGACCCCCGTTTAACCCACAATTGGTGGGATTTGCCTTTCGTTTCTGCTGCTGGTTGAAATCTGTAGGCTGCTCGCACAGCGTGCCGAATGATTTAAGCCTATTTTGCTCGCTCAAAACTATTTTTAGTCGCAAATGCCAGTCCGGTGACAGACGGATCGCCACACTGCCGACATTTTACTCTGCCCATCACGGCACACTGTTTGATTGCGTTATCAAAACACGCCGCTATTATTCAGCCTTGCATTTAACTTATTCCACCAAATACCGAATGTGTGTTTTTTTGCAATATTCGACCGAATATATTCGGTTACCGAATATTTGGTGCATCCCTAGTTAGTTTAAAAATGTCAAGGTCAAAGCCAATCAGAGGCAGAGTAGGGCAGTTCCTCATGTAGAGAATAGTGGGTATGCATGCCTGACAAAAGGGCATTTTGCCTCTTCTGCACAGACAGCTGTCTTACTGATAGTTGTCAGTTTCAAGCAGCTTAACACCCTTCAGACAGCGGGGTTTTTTAGGAAATAATTACCAAGGTCTCGACCTCAGTGACCTCATAGCTGGATACAGCCATGCTTCCAGTAGACCCAGTGGATGGGAGAGGACAGACAAAATGACCTCTGCTGAAAAGCTCATCTGATCAATTAGGTTGTAAATTTGTTTGTGTCAGGAAACATCATTTTCACAAAATTTAATATGTGTCAGAGTTCACACTCATCTCACAAACTGCAGCAGTTCACAGTAATTAACCTGGTGCTGTCTACATAATCCTGTAGCAAAGGCGAGAACAAAATGGACGGCATAAAATCTTCATACTGACGCCAGCATGCACCAACAAAGAGTTGCCATTACACTGCAAGTTATTCCTCAAGATATTATGTTTTTCTGTTGCTCATCCAAATACTATTAAGATGAGTAAAGCACATGGGCATATTTATCTTGTCTGTTACCAGCCATGGATGTTTCTGTCTGTTTTAACTTTACTGGCAATAAAATAACATACTAGACTACATATTAGTAACACAAAGCTACAGGCCATGTGTCAGACAATTTTATATGCCTCTCTACTCTGCTGTGTCTCACTGTATTCTTATAGAAAGGACAGGTATGGTGCTGAATAGTTCTGACTGAATGCTAGCTTCACTGCTGCAGGTGGTTGCAGGGGACTGATCTGATCTGGACATTAAAATAATACTGGAAATATTTGGCTGTCATGAGGAGGACAAATAATGGACTGTAGCGGGACTGTCTGCACTGTATACTGAATACTCTAAAGACATTTTATCTTATTACAGTATATAAAAAAAAAATAGCCTTGGCATGTTTTTCTGCTTTCATGATTTGAATCTGCCCAGACTGTTAACACATAATACACATTTGTTGTGGCAGACAGAGAAAAAGGTTTGTTACAGGGCAAACAGTGTAAAATCAAGAAAACACGGGTCTTCTTTACGCAATGATGCTTGTATGTTTGGTTTATAATGCACATATATTGTACTACAAGTGCAACAGAGTGTGTTTGTGTGCAAATTTTATTTATGGGGCTTTCCCCCCCCTTTTTTTTGTAAAGCTACACATTGAATACATGTCACGTTCATGTATGTAGGCTTGTGTGTGTCCCTTACCGGCAACAATCAAGTGCATAAGCAAGCACAGAATTATGACCTTGCCATCCTCCCCACTTGCTCATAGGTGTGTGTGTGTGTGTTTGTGTGTGTCTGTGTGTGGTGTATCATGTGCATGGACACGCACACACGCACCTGGCTCTGGTGCCTTGTAGCATCTGGACTGTCTGGACTCAGGTGCACTCCTCTAAGCACTCTTGAGTCTGTCATGACACTGAATATATTACGCTTTCATTCACACTGGATCTGGGGCAGTTTTGTTTCTGATGATTTCGCTTTCATTCACATTTTGTTGTTGGTGTGTGTGTGTGTGTGTGTGTGTGTGTGTGTGTGTGTTTTACATTAAGAAGGATTACAGTTTTTGGAAAGTACATTCTCTTTCCTTTCTGCGTTTTTCATGCTTGTGTATTGTTAGACCTCATTTAGTTCAGATTACAGTCTTATGTCCCCAGTTTCCCCCACGGCTCTTGCTAATTAAACCAGGTCTCTATTATGTACAGGTCTATTAATCCCTTTGATGGAAACAGGTAATAAACTGCCCATGTACTGTAAAAAAAAAAAACAGCAGGATAACTGCAAATGCACTGGCAAAAACTCACGTACACAAATCTGTGTGTGTGTTAGTGCTGGTGTGTGTGTGTCTGTGTGTCATTTAGGACAAAATAAAGATGGTGAGTAGGAAGGTGAATGTCATGTTGCTCCACCTAATAGGCTCTCTTGCCATTCAGACTTCCCCTTCGGTCTTGATCTCTGACAGAAATGTGGCTGAGGAAGATGAAGCACTCTCTCTCTCTGCCACTCTAGCTCTTTCTCTTTCTTACTCACACACGCACACCCACACACACACACACACACACACACACACACACACACACACACACACACAGCCTGACAGTCCACTTTTAATTTGAATCTAAATCAGGTGAAGTGCTTGTGAGAGGTGGAGGACAGCAGGTTATTCTCTAAGCACAGTGTTTCAAGAAAAGCCTACAGACTTCTGAATATTTTAGAGGGGTCAGACATTATTGTTGCACTGTGTGCACTATGTATAGATAGATATATAGATAGTTAGCATATATCATGATGTGGCATATTTAATTTTTTAATTTTTTATTTTTTAAAATTGTATTTCTTGGCTCATTCGCATGCTCCCAGCTGTTTCAGGGCTTTTGGGGTGTGTAACTTCAGCACCATGAATACCCACACACCCACACCCACACCCACACACATACACACACACACACATACACACATAAACGCACGCACACACATACCAGCAGTGCTAATAGTCCCAGAGTGGACCAGTTGCCAGTGAACTGAGAGGTGGTCTGATCAGTTTCGTTCAGTGATCTTAGTGTTAAGGTAGGATCATGCCTCTAACACCACATCATTCAGCCATGCTTTTGAAAGGAAGGCCACAACAATGCAGCCCATCACATTTTAAAGGTGAGTCATGAAAACCAGACAAATGTCACAGTTTTGCTCTGAAAAACCTTTTTAACAACCTCAGGTTTTTTTTCCCTTTTGGCAAACTATGTCCTCTTCTCTAAATTTTACACAATATCCCTCCATTTGTAGAATCCAGTGTCTTGGTTTACTGGGTTTTTATGTATGATTGCTGTTGCTACTTGTTTCAGTGGTAGTGTATTCAGACTTTTGTGTATGTATGTGAATGCTCGATCTGAAATGTCTGTTTTGTAAGATAAATATCTCCGCTCTTCACAGTTGCTTATTTTAAGATGAATGATTGAAAATACAGCATAAACGCAATGCTGTCGTCTTTTGCTTCTTCTTTTTTTTTAACCAGAAAATATCACTGATAAGAATAAAAAACAGACATGCATATGGTTCTGACTTCATCTGTTTAGCTCTTGAGTTGCTATGTTTTAGTCTGAAAGTGTTTTAACTGCGTCATAATAAGGTAAGATAAGATAAAATATACTTCATTCTTATTGTATCTTATTTATTACGACACATTTAAAAGCACCTTAAGGGTAAGATAATTATCTTTTGTAACAGTAAAAAAAAAGTTCTCATCTTGGATCATCCTTGTTGATCATGAGTGTGTTCACTGTCTGCTGACTCTGATTGTTTAAAGATGTTATGTGTCTGACTAATGATATCACTCTTGATGGGTGTAAAATCAAAGTGAACCAAAAGAAGAATTCTGGAAGCTGTTAAGTCTCTTTTTTACTTTTATCACCGAGATGGCAGGGAAAGTAAATCCAAAATTATTATAAAAAGAGTGGAACATAAAACCTTAATGCAGCACAGGAGGAAAAGTTGACGTTTAGCTTTAATCACTTTTTGAAACAGACGTGCCAGAAAAACAAAAGGAGAGTGTTTTAGTATCCTGACAGTACATGTTGTGTATCGCTCTTGTTAAATGTCAGTTTTTAATTAACTCTTGTCAAGGAAACTAATGTGTGATGGTAAAACTTGCTTTATGTAGAAGTGCTACAGGCTACCTATGTATATGCCCTTATAAAAGCTGAGTCATTCATGTTTGTTAAAAGGAAAAGCGAGACAGAAAAGTGGAGAGGAAGGGGGAGAGAGCAAAAGAGATTAGGCTGTTGATTGGATATGGTTCCCAATTCAGCTCCCTGCCAGTGCCAATAAAAAAGAGGAGACACAATTGTAAAGGAGGGGGAAGAGAGGACAAGGGGGAGAGGGTGGAGGTGGCGGAGTTTGATTGTAACGGAGTCAAGACCCCTAACAGGCTGTCAGATGCTGCTCACTTGCCACACAGTCATTCCTTACACGCACAGAAACACGCTGCTGGTGCATTTGTGTTTGTGTGCGTACATGTGTGCCCTGGTGATAAATCTTAATTACACAATGGAGTGCAGGCCATGTGCCATCTCATCATGCCATGTCAAATCTCATAAGCAGCACAAGAGAGCATGAGAGGAAGAACGAGAGAGTGAGTGAGAAAATGTGCATACAATATCTATACAGGAAGGAAGGAAAAGCAGAGAGGGGAAGAGGAAAAGACAGGTGCGAGGGGAACTATATCTTTGTCCGAGTGAAGCTTCTGTGGTCTCGTTCAAGGGTTCGCTTAGAGAACATAAAAGGCTTTTTGTGTTGCGTGATTGTTTGTGATTGTGCCATCAGCCCTGTCAATACTAATCAAATCTAAAAAAAACGCTGCTGCTGCTGCTGCTGCTGCTGCCATCGAGCAGATCTACTTTGTCCCAGGATGAGCTGGCGGATGAATACACCGTTCTAGCATGTCAGGGAAAGAATGGGGCTGGGGGCGTTGTTGTGGCCCGCTGAGTCATCGTGGCCAGGGTGAGCTCTAAAAGCAGCCCCCCAGCCCCCCAGAGTAATGGTTAATCGTGGGAAGTCTGGTGTTAGGGTAAGTGTGCCTGTGTGTAGGCCGAGCCTGTTTGCGGCCAGTTGCGGTGGGTTTTGGCGTGCCGTGGTGTGACAGGGCCAGTCAGGCGGATGGGGCGTGTGTTGTTGTAGCCGTGGCGGTGGGGAAAGCCCTGTACAAGCAGCTCTCAGCTCTGCTGGCTGGGAGAAGAGCCGGGGCAACTCTCCCAGAATAAAAAAAGCAGAAAAAAAGCACCGTCCTTTTGTTTTCATGGCTGTTGTGTTCCCTCTGCTGTGGGGTTGGGAGTCTGGTCTGTGTGTCCTCCCGGTTGTCTGTGACTGTCCCGCTCTGACTTTCGGTCCTATTCTGGACCTCTGGTGTTGTGCTCCAACACCACAAAACCTCACACAGACATAGTCCACTTCCTGGAACGGTGGTGTTAACCCAGGAAGTGCAACCTTTGAACCACAAAGCGCTGAGTAGAAAGTAGTAAATGGCAGAGAGTAAAATTCTCATAACCACAGAAACAGAAAATTGTTTTGGGTGAATAGGATTTTATTACCAACATAAAATAACACATAAAGGCATTTATTACAGAGAGGGGAAAAAAGGATTTATTTGTGATGACTGATGGAACAAGTTGGACCAAGGCTGTTCCAGTCTTGGTCTGTCGGCAGTATGGGGACAAAATGCCACAGCTCCATCCAACTTCTTGTCTGAATTTATAATGTTTTATGTGTTTCATTGCCTTTTAAGCACTGATTGAAGTATAAATGACTGAAGCAAAAGCTCATTTTGATTAATCATTTTTTACTTTGGCAAAAGGCATGCAAGAGTGTGTGTTCTCCAGGATTTTGGTGGTTGCTTCTCCACCCAATTCAAATCACAGTCTACCAATCCTCAGTGTGTTGGATCTTGATTTACTGAGTTGTTTATAGTATGTGCCACTTTCTATTAGCCAAGACAAAAAAAAAAGGTCTTCAAGTGTTTTATAGGAATAACTGCAGTTGATGAATTTCCTCTTGTCTAACCAAAAGGAATTCTCTCACAGTAACAGTGTAATAGGTAACATTTTAAGACTCGCTTTGCAGCTCATATTTTCTCTTCTTAGTGAAACCCCATGCCTGTGTGCTTCCATTTTCAACTGCATAATAGAGGAGAGGATTTAACAAGCAGCTACAACTAAAATATATCAAACCAAAGAAAGAACACTTAAGCTGCCAGGTCTCCTGCCATTAGTAATGCAGTGCCCCTTTAAATAAAACAAGCAGACTCGATATTTCTTTTACTTTTGTCATAAAGCTCTGGATACAGTGTCCTTACTTAGTAGATCTACGAAGGTTTCCGACAGTACATACAACATGTTTCCTCTTGTTGTACATTGAGCCTTGTTGACATGTAACAAGCATTCATGCATGTTTCTGTGGAGACACTTGCACTGATGTGTATTAGGCTTAAATCCTGTGCCGCATGTGTTTCTCAGGTTAGCTCTGTGGCTCCACAGTGTCTTTCTCGCCATGTCTGTAGCAGGATAATTGGCTCCAGTCAGTCTGTCACTCAGACCCGCAGCAGCTTTGACTGCAGAGCATGACAGTGTCACAAATACACCATTGCACTAGCTTCACTATGCTGAGGACAACATCTCCTTATACCTTAACGACTGAAAATGTTGTTTGCCAGTGATTCCCAAAAATGATATATATTAGTGCTGGAGAGAACCAGAGTCACGTGTGCCCACTACCTATTGCAGTTTTAAATAGTAATTAACATTGTGAAACGATCACAGCCTACGTGTTTAGGCTTAGAAAAAGATCATAGTTTGAGTTAAAATAAATACATTTGTTATGTAACTCGTAACACAAAGAGCAGTCACCTGGGTGAAAGTTCTGTGTTTGTTTGACCCATCCATCCACCCTAACCTTGTCTGTACGTGGACTTTGTTACTCCTTATACTACATCACCTGACCTTCTCCTTTGCTCCCATCCTTATTAATACAACTGCTAGAGGTCGTAGTGGTTGCAGTATTCATGATTGTAATGTAAATATGGGTCATAATAGGCTGCTTGCGCAGATAACATACACAGCCGTTTAACAGGAGGATGGTCTGGCTGAGGAAGTCTTTCTATACTGTATACAATAAAAGAATATAAAGCATGCACATAATGTATGGAAATACACACACTCATGCTTATAAACACACATACACTCATCCAGCTGCACATAAGAGTATCTAAGGACTGGAGCTCTGACATAATTTACCGCCTCACTGCATTTAACATCCGCTTTCTCTTTTCCAGCTCTTCATCTTATCCGGTTTGGGCTGGAGTCACTGAATAGCATAAAACATTTCTGTCAGAGTGTCTTCAGCGTTTGAATTATGCGTGAGAGCCTGTGCCTCTGCTGTGTGTGTGTGTGTGTTTGTGTGTGTGCTAGTTCCAGAGTGCCGTGATTTCTCAAACCAGGTTGAAATGTAAAATTGCTGATTTTTATTTCAATTTTTAATTAGTACTTTAGAAAAAAAAGACATGAAGTCCAACATTTCATGCTTGGTTTGCCATCTGCCCCAAAACTGGACTGCTGCTTGCAGAGAAATAGACAGTGGGAGATGAGTCTCCATATAACAAATCTCAGACCGTGTCATTTTACACCACAAACACAACCCTTCTTGTTTCTGCAAGGACAAGAAAGCGCTTTCTTTTACAGGTGAACTCCTCAGTCAAACAAAAGTCTGCTCATGATTTGAGCCTGTTTCTGCTGTCACTCCTGCTTGTTCAGGTCACAGCTCAATTATCTGACAAAGGCTGACTGAGTTCTTCTGTCTTCATTCCTGCAGGCACAGAAATCGTGGATAGAGAGAGCATTCAGCAAGAGAGAATGTGTTCATATCATAGTGAGCGCCAAAGACCCCCATAGGTAAGTAATGTGTGTGAATTAAATGGGAACAATCGCAGTGTATTACATTGTTGTGTATACAGGCACATTACATTACTCTTAATTCCAGATAGTTATTTTTGTTTTGAATTGTAGTAGAAGCAAGAAAGAAAGTATGTTAAAGTCTTTACTTTAAAGAGGTATTTAATTCAAGGATTCAGCTGTTTCATTGTTTGCTATCAAAGCTGCAAGACCTTAATGACTGAGTTAGCTGATGCGATGGCCCACCTCAGATTAAGAGCCCCGTTTCACTACTGACCTTTTAAAACATGCCTCAGAGTAATATCACGCTGGCCTCTATTTGCATCACAGTTAGATGTTCTCCACTAATGAGCCAAAATACTGACATTATACATTTTAAAACCTTCAATGTGAAATTCAGGGCTAGGTCAGTTCATGAGGAGTATAATCCACATCATTTTAAAAGGTTATTAATTTAAGCAACAGTCAAGAATGAGCCCACAGGTGCACTGCTTTACACTTTTGCCATGTTCCTTTTATTCTGCGCTGCATTGTCACTTTCACAGTGACATTATCAAAGTCTTTACTACAGCTGATGTTGTTGCTTTGGGTGACAAACTCAGAGAGGCAGCTCTAATTCCTGCAGTACCGGCCCTCGTACACACTCATACACACACAGGAAATGGCATCATTTGTTAGGTAAACAGGATTAGCATAACTGGAGGAAAGCGGGTGGAAGCCAGGAGCCGGGAGGAGGGGAAAGAGATGTTCCTCAAGATCAAATCAACTTTTCTCTTTTTAGTCAGAAACGCTTGTGTTGACGCGGTAGGCAGAAGGAGGCAAAGTACCTTTGGTAAGAGATGACGGAAACATGAAGTGATAATCAAAGCCTCCCGACTCCCTTTCCTCCCAGGGCTCCCACTCCATCCTGTAAGGTTAAAACTTAGAATATGAAAGCTGCGTTCAGTACATCTGAATAAGCATGTACTCATGTAGGAATACTGCAATTCGTATAACTGTCGTTCTGCTAACTCCTGTGGTTGCTGAGAGGGAGAAGGAGAGGAGAACACAAGGGAGCAGAAAAAACAAAAAGAGACAGAGCCAATAAAGGATTGCAGAGGCCTACAGACTCTTCTCCTCCTCTTCTCCCAATCAGGAGATGAAAGTCAGATGACAAGCTGTCACTTCCTCCATGCCCACCTCTTACTGCTAAGCACATGACTGTGGCTGCTCTCACGCTTTTTTCCCTCCCTCTCTCAGTCACACACAATCTCTCCCTCTCTCTCTTCCTCCTCTTGATGCTACAGTTGCTTCTCTTGCAGCTTACAGACTGTGCAATATACCAATATTACCTTCGCTTTTACCTTTTCCTCTCACACAGGTGCTGTTGTGGTCGTCTGATAGGTCAGCATGTGGGCTTGCCGCCGGGCATCTCATCTAGTCAGAATGATAAGGCAGAACGATTGGCCAAGAATGACAGCCTGTCGGAGAAGTGGTCGATCAGCAAGCACACACAGCTCAGCCCCACTGATGCCTTCGGCACCATCGAGTTCCAGGGAGGAGGACACTCCAACAAAGCCATGGTGACTCCCATAACAAATCAACTGTGTTGCATTTTGTCAGTGTCCTACTGAAGCCCTGCGCCTCTGGATAGTTCCGTGGCAAACAGGAACAGGACAACTTGACAGTTTTGACAGTCACAATCCAAACGACCAGGTGTCACCGTAAATGTGTGAGGTTTTGATCCCTGGTGGACGTGCTCCCTTGAATTATTAAGATTGGTTTGTGTATTAGTTTTTGTGTCAGTGCATATTGATTGTAAAAAGCCCTCTTCACACAGAGATTGTGCAGCAGCGTCACTACAAAGTCCCTTCATTACATTGCCCTTCTTTATATGGAACTAGAAGCAAAAGTGGCGTGACGGAATGAAGTGTAACACAATAACATGACAATAACAATAATTTATCAACCCTATTATATGGCGGCTGATCTCACCCTCTGCTCAAAGGGCAAAGAGCTCCTGGTTCTCATTGTCTCCTGAGTGTGTGGACATTTTTGGTTGCTGTTCTGCTTTTTAAGATAGCTTCTAACTGCTACCAGCTGCATCTTAAATCTGCCGGTAGTAGGTCGCACACATAACAAGTCATCAAAACGTCACACCTGTACCGATTGTGCTCCCGTCCTGCCGGCTGTCCCTTTCACACAAATGTGAATTTGCCGCTGTTACTACCTTCTTTCCCCCCATTCCACAATCGTACATTTAATAGAACAGTACAGAAAAGCGAGGCGGAATAACGGTGACATTTCCACCTTGAACAGGCAGTGTAAAAGGGGCTATAGATAGGAAACATAGGAGTGGTCTTTGCTGAATATACTGTCAGAAGAGGACTGTATAAACTTCAGTAGAGGCAGTAGTGAAAGCTGAAAGTGCATAATAATTGGATGTGATCTGCAGATATTTTCCTCAGCTGCAGTAAACTGATGCAGTTTGACAGCACGCAGGTTCAGGGGAGGAAAGTGTTGGATGCTTGGCTGATGGCACAGTTATTCCAGCACAGTGAAAATGGTTGAATATCCCAATGATTGCTAATTTTTTTTTTGTCAGTGAATACATTTCTTACATAGTCCACATGGAAATGACATGTAATGAGGACTCATCTGAAGTCTTTGTATACCTTTCCTACATCCCATTTCTCCTCACATTACACTGTAGCTGGTGAAATGATCAAATTTAAATGCATCACACATATGCAACAAAGTTCATCATATCAGGATGGAGCAAAATCAATCAAATGAGTGTAATTATTATGTAATTACACATAATTATTGATTTAAAAAGACTTAAGCGTCTAGAGACTGCTGCACATCAAATTTTGCCTGATTAATCAATCTGTCCTAAAAGTAGTCTGATTGTATGCGTCATTCACACAATCACCATGGTGACAGGATCACATCACATGTACTGTATTCAGGGAATTCAGCTTTTAAGGCTGAAATATGTCTGATGTATTCCCAGTGTTAAATAATTCATGCAGACACATGTCAGGTTGGGTGTCTGAGGGGGATTTAGATAAATAAACAGATGCTCTATAATGCATGTGCTCTTCCAATCACAGCAAACATCTGTTCAATACTGTTGTAGGCCTGCAGCACTGATCCATGTGAATGTGATGTTTTTCCATTTTATAATTTTACCTTTACAGATATTTTTTAAATGGAAAGCTTTTATAACATGTAGTATGTGCATATATTTATATTCATGTCTCACGCATATGTAGACTTGTCATCATGTGCCAGAGGATTATGCCAATGTGTTATACATCACTGACACATATCCCACTGTTTTCAGTACGTGCGAGTGTCTTATGACACCAAGCCTGACCTGCTGCTCCACCTGATGACCAAGGAGTGGCAGCTGGATCTGCCTAAGCTGCTCATCTCAGTCCACGGGGGCCTGCAGAACTTTGAATTACAGCCCAAACTCAAACAGGTCTTTGGCAAAGGGCTCATCAAGGCTGCCATGACAACAGGGGCCTGGATCTTCACTGGTGGGGTCAATACAGGTGAAGTACAGTACACACACGCAGCTTTACTATCAAAGATCATGCTACGTTTGCTTGAATGTGTAAAGAATATTTCATTCAGATGTCTCATCAGCAATGTTCAGCTTCACTTCTTTTTTATACAAAATGAGTGGCTACGCACTTTTCCTCGGAGTATGATGAGTGTGTTAAAATGTTCTTCATAAGTTATCAGCTATTAAATAACCATTTATCAAGCCCCTCAGGGCGCTAAGATGTTGAAGTATTAGATCTCTGCAAAAGGGTTCTTTAAAGTACGTTATGAGCTCTCCACTATACTTACAGACACTCACGGTTAGACCAGACAGGTGAAGGGTAACTCTCTGAGAGTGTGCAGGAATCCACTCTGCTTATTTTTATCACTGAAAATGAATGAAAAAGGGTGTGACCATCAGACCAAAGGGTGTATTTCATTTTTTTTTTTACACAAACCATGTTCAAATCAGGGAAGACGATTATTATTTTATTAGATGCTTGACAGAAATGATTGAAGAGGCAATTAGGGCTCATCATATACGTTTCAATGAGTGGTATTACATTGAAAGCAATATAAGAATTTTTCTGTTCATGTTTTGAAGACTTGAGGTTGTGGAGAAGAGAGGCTTATGACTCTGATGACTAAGGAGATCTCTTTTCAGAGATACTGAGTAGCTGGATGGATTTGGCCTGAAGCAGGATTTATGAGGAGCTCAGTCAACCGGATCTTGGGCATAAGAGGTGGAGGACTGGAAGTGTTGAGACAGTGCAGAAAGAAACAGTGTCAGAGTCAAGCAGCAACAAGATGATCGCGTAACAGTATTTCTGCCAAAATACGATTGGTAGAAATAGGAAAAGTCAGCTGATGGAGTGTAAACATGGCGTTGTCATGCATATGTTCAGTAGTCTCTGTGAGTTTGTTTCTGATCTTGGAAAGCTATGGATAGCAGTATGAAGTCTTAACATTGGTAAATGCTTTGCTGCTTGTGTTTCATAGGGATGGGAAGTGATAGGATTTGATTGATATCAATGCCATTATCAGTTCTGCTTATCGGTCCAATTCTTTATCGATTAACTTATTGAGTCCTGATCATCAAAAGTACACCTACACAGGTTTTCAGCATTGTTGCAATTGCTTTATTATATCTGAGTCTGAGCACAGAGTAGAAGCAGAGTAGACTTTCAGTCACTCTGTCATCTAAAATAGATAAAATGAAAGACTATTGTACAGCATTAGTTTTCATTTAGGTTTTCTCACTGAAAGAGAAAATCTGCTAAGCCTGGCTGTGCAGAACTAATGTTATTACAACAGAGAATATTTACCCTCTGTAAGGGATGTGCTGCTTGCCGAAAAGCAGCGGCACTCGTGCATAGAATTTACGCCTATGTCAGGTAGAAGGATGTTTCAGCATATTGCTGGTGCTTCCACCCTTACTTGAATTTATAATATTACAGACATTACCAAGCAGCAGCATCTGGGGCTGAAAAATGAAGCCAACACAAAAGTGCCAAAAAACACAGTTTTTTAAATGTTCACTTGAGGCTGGCTGCAGAAGCCAATCCCCATAGACCCCCATGTTCAAATGCTGTCTGTTGATCGTGTCCTTGGCTCCTCAGTCAGATCGACCCCTCACTCAACCACAGCTCCAGCCGCTCACCCAAATATGGTCTCTTCTGGCTCCTTAAAACGGGAATGGGAGTCACAAACCAGTGGGTGAGTTCATGGTAGCTCGGTACATTATAGGTACAGTCTATGGATGTCACAAGCAGAATTCTTGTCGTCTGTCTTTGTGAAATGGAGCCACACTCTGGACTGTTTCTTCCTCTCCGACATGACCCCTTCTTGTTGCAAGTTTCCAGCAGCGTAGATGCAAGAGTTTCACATCATTGTTTCGCAATGTGCAGCTGTCAGAAAACGCAGCCATTGATAAAACTGATAAGCTCAGAGACATATGATTCCAATGGTTTGGACAATGTGGAACAGGTTTTAAACTATAACTGGTTCACAATTCCCATTCCTACTGTTTCACATAGAGCTGTCAGTGTAGTATCTTGACTGTTGATATAAATGATGCATGGATATTAAAATTCATGACCATGTTGCAAAATGAATATGTCTTATACACTGTGAATGGCATGAACCTCATATTTGTTTCTTAATTTTACCTTTGGTCTTATCAGTGCTGTTTGATGTTGTTTGTTCACTGTTTGTATTGATCTCGTACCTTTTCTTGGTCTACAAAGAGAAAAGCATTTTTAGTAACTTAGATTAAATTTAGCAGGCCTTAAATAAGAACAAAGATGAGGAAACATTTTTGATAGGAGAGATAAGAACAGATGGAAAAAATGATGCAGCGTTGGAAGCTGTGGAGGGCTCACACTTAAATACGGAAAGGATTAGAAAGTAAGATTTAGTGACACAATGGGTTCAGAGGCAAGAAAGAGGAAGAGAGAGAGGCCTGAATAATGGATGGAGGGATGGATTGGAGGGACAGTTGAGAGTGTAGGTAAAGAGAGAATGAATGTCAGCAGGAGAGACGGGATAAGATGGCCTCAAGGTCTGACTGCTGCTTCCCCGAGGACAACAACTCGAGGCCTGGAGCTACAACCTGTCTGTGTTTGAAGCCGTGTGTGCATTCATATCGGCTTCCACGCTGTTGTCTGCTGCGCCTCACAGATCCTGTTTATCTTTCACAGCAGAGTGTATCATTATCTAAGTTTGCACTGTGCATTGATCGTGACAAAACTGATATGGTTATCTGTCCTTCTCTCAAACACACTTAAACATTTATGCGAACACAAACACACAGGAGTGATTCGCCATGTGGGTGATGCATTGAAAGACCACGCCTCCAAGTCAAGGGGAAAGATCTGCACCATTGGCATTGCTCCGTGGGGCATTGTAGAAAATCAAGAGGACCTTGTTGGCAAAGATGTAAGTCTCTGAGAACAAACAAACAGAACAACCATTTACATGTGTGTGTTATGTGAGAAATGTCACAAGCAGTCAACAGTTGCCAAACCCTGTAAATTGCCGTTGACAGTTTATTAACTGAAACACTATGTGAGCCAATCCAGTCTGTGAAAAACACTCCTCCAGTGCTAGTTGGACAGCTGGCACAACCACATGAGACTGCGGAGCACATGCTGACTCATTCAATTCTCTGGAATCAATGTTATGTTATAGTTAAAGTTTTATCAGAATGTGCTGCACTCTTTCCCACTGAATAAGTCAAGCAGAACAGATTAATGTTGGTAGCTGAAATGAGATTATTAAGTGCTGAAGCTCTTTTTCCATGCTTGATTGGTCTCAACTGTACGCCTAATGACCAGATGAGTTTACTTCAGACTGCTAGGCGCTGCTCCACTAGACCAAACCCAAGCTTCTGAGAAACTGTCATTAATGTTGTATAGATATTCATCCAGTATTTTAGTGTCACTTTCTGTAACTTTAATAATAATTAATGATGCAAGTGCAGTGGCTGTTGAAACTACATGAATGAATACAGTCTTTTACTTTTCTGTATTTTTTTTTTTAGAACCAAACAAACATGTTTCATCAGTTTGACAAAAGCTTAATGCTTAAACACTGATGTCTTAAAGGTCCAGTGTGTAGGATTTAGGGGGATGTGTTGGCAGAAATGGAATATAATATGTTTTATTTCGTGAAAAGTCACCTGAAACTAAGAATCATTGTGTTTTCCTTGCCTTAAAATGAAAATCTACATATGAAAGGGTCCTCTTCCACTGAGTCTGTCATGGTACTCTGCCATGTTTCTTTCATACCACACCATAGTTAGCAGCCTGTCCACAATGAGCTGTACAGCATCGGAGAAACACTGATTTCTGAAGCTGCTTTATTCAGCATTTTTAGAGGTATAAATCCCTGTTTGTTTTGGAGAGGAAGAGACCTCTGTGGATACTTTGGCACGCAGGAAAAACCTCCTGAGCAATGAGCACTGAAAGAATCCTAGCTAGGAGTTCACACTTGGAACATGGCATTAGTTTTAGCCGGTTGAAATCTGTCCTCACTGCTAGATGCCACAAAACTATACACTGCTAGTTTATAGGCTCACTTCAGTGATTTCCATAAAGTTGGACGACTGACAAGAGGCAGATTTTATAAACAGTTGTCTAAATCGGTGCAGCAGAGGCAGAAATATTCTGACTAGTCCATCATATATGTCAAGCCCCAAAATGATGGATCCTATGTCTCCCATCATGCAGCAGTGCCATCTCTTCATTAGTTTCTCTCTGCTCATGCCTTTCAACTCTGTGCCCCAGTTTGTGACACGGGCTTGCCATTAAAGATTTGTAGCCTCCAAGTCAAGATAATCCCTGATGACATCATTAGGGTTGTGTGTTAAAACTGTACCGCCACAGAGGACATTATACTCCCCGTGACAAGTAAATTGAACTTGAGGTGTAAAACCAGTGGGGTGTTTTTTTAACGAGTGCAATCCATAATCTGTGTCAAATTATCTTTGCCTACACGTGGGTTACATTAATGGCACAAAGAAAACAAGCGCCTGTGTTATCATTAAACCATACATTGTTCAAGTTTTCACATACTGCTGTCAGCTGTGGGCTTCTCAGATGTTTGTGTAACAGTTAAATCTTCTCTTGGATAGGTGGTGCGTCCATACCAGACCATGTCCAACCCCATGAGCAAGTTGACTGTTCTGAACAGCCTCCACTCCCACTTCATCCTGGCAGACAATGGCACAACGGGAAAGTATGGCGCCGAGGTCAAACTGCGACGTCAATTGGAGAAACACATCTCTCTGCAGAAGATCAACACACGTAAGTTGGCATTCACTGTATCTGCCTGTCGTGGCTATTGCCAGTGTGACCTACTTACCCTTAATTAGAGGAGGTGTTTTTAAATGACACAGCGAGCAATAACAGTATAATGAAACTGTAATCCTTGTTTTATCAACGACACCTCCGTGGGTTAATTGGGTTCAGACTCTATTTTATAGCTGCAACCAGACTAAAATTATCATTACCTGCTTTATACTGCACACATGCTGTCAGACGGCGTATTTTTAGCCAGCTGTGATATAACTCGATGAGCCTTTGAAACCGTCCCTCCCTTCAGGAGGGGTTTATTTTTTTCCTTCAAAGCTTCCTGACAGCTCAGATGAACTCTTTCCTCAAATGAACCCATTTGATAATTCTTGTCTCCTTGTTTTGAGATGCTGTACAAAGCTACCAAACAAGCTGACAAACACAGACATAATGACCAGTGCACAACCTCTGTACACGTACATACACACATTCTGTATATCCCACACAACCAGTACATTAGGTTTTACATATGCACACACCCAAAGGAATGAAAGATGCATTAGATGTTTGTATTTTTGTAGCATTTTATATCTATATTTGGCACTTGATAGTACAAACAAATCAAAAATAGTACATGGGAGGTATTTTAAACCACACCACAGACGTCAGGATGGCCTAATTTTTGTGCATTGTCATATATCTTGGCAGACACATAATAACAGGATGAAATACTGTATTGTGTATTTCCGCGCAACCCTCCCTGTCTTCATATGAAAACTTGTTGAATCAAAGGTACATTATGCTCATAAAAGGGCGGCAAGAGTGCATTTGAATTCTTGTTTGTGTGAGACAATGGTGTGCGTGCCTGTCTGTATATTAATGTGTGTGTGTGTGTGTGTGTGTGTGTGTGTGTGTGCGTGTGAAGTGTTCATCCACTGTTGAGCCCTTGTCACATTGCATTTCTCCGTTTTCAATTTTCCACATTATACCTCAGCTAGAAACCAAATGGATTTGCATGAATACAAAATGCATTTCTCTTTCTTTTTTCTCTCTTACTCTCTCCCTCTCTTTCTCTGTGTCGCACACAAACAAAGACACAAGCGCACACAAACCTCCCTGGTACCCTTTAAATGCATTTCTCAATAGCCTCTAACAGCATTGTTTAGAATGTGTCAGAGCTGCGAACAAACCTGAGTCAGAGGAATTTGTTTGCGGCCATGATTTATTTGTTATTACCTTCTTTTGTTGTCAATATAAAGCCATTTGAAATAATTTCCTCAGGGTGTGTGTGACATAAATGCACACATTTTAACATCAATGCTTGTTTAAAAACTGAAGCTGGCAGGAGATAGACGTTACCAAATGGATACATGGTTACAGTGTTGAGAGCAATATCGTGACTCAGATCTTACCTTTGTCTACACCATTTTTATTCAGTGTCAGACCTGTCACTGGTGTTCACTGTCAGGGAGTTTATAAGGATATTGTAACCACCACCATATTCCTCCTAAACCCTTCACTTCAGGGGTTTAAGAAATGTTCCTGGGGTTGACAGGATACACAAATGTACTTCCTCCTTGTTCATCGTCCAGTCATGTGACCTATGGACTTCCCTTTGTCATCCTATGCCTGGACTCATACAAAAGGGGCTGGGAAGGCAAAGGGACGCCCAGTCGTCATACAAGCATCTGACTGACATTATCCATGATGATGGTAATGTACTGTGCCATCCCTAATTTATCCACCATCTAACTAGCTTTAACACACATTTGGATCCAGCACTTATACTAGCTAGGATCTACTCATAAAACAAGCCGATAGGTGACCATGTGTGCTGTACTGCTGACCTCTCATAACACAGAGCTATCACTCAGCAGTACCTGAGGTTACAGTGATAACCCACTTCAACTTTATGACCTTGTGACCTTGTCTTTTAAGGTGAAGTGCTGTATCAGCCAAAAGTGATCCATAGTCCTTGTACAAATTGTTCTAATGACTGCTTTTTAAGCATGACCTGATTTATATATATGAGTCATGTGAAGAGCATTATTTGCATTATCCAAGAAAGGTACCCTTTTTTTGTTTGTTTGTTTAGGCTCTGTTTTAAATTAAATTGATAACACATGATAAGGGCAGCACGGTGGTGTAGTGGTTAGCACTATCGCCTCACAGCAAGAGGGTTCCTGGTTCAATCCCAGGAGGAAGCCCGTTGTGTTCTCCCCGGTACTCCGGCTTCCTCCCACAGTCCAAAGACATGCAGGTTAATTGGTGACTCTGAATTGTCCATAGGTGTGAATGTGAGTGTGAATGGTTGTCTGTCTCTATGTGTCACCCCTGCAATAGTCTGGCGACCTGTCCATGGTGTACCCTGCCCCCCCGTGACCCTCAAGAGGATAAGCGGTTATGAAAATAAATGGACGATAAATCTGCAGTAGCTATTGTCGTTCAGTATTTCAGAATTTTGTAATTGGTAGATTTACAAAACCTAAACATTATTATAAAGCCAATTTAAGATCACCCTATTGGTTATAACCACCTGTTGAATATATAAATATATAATTCTTAAATTTGTTTAAGAATTGTCCAGGATTAAAAAAAATAAAAAATAAAAAAATCTTAATGGTCACACACACACACAACACATTCACTCTCACAACTCATCAAATACGGACCCTTGGTCATTGGCCCTACATGTCAAGATATGATGCACTAGGTACTCCCATTGTGTCCGTTTCGGACGCCTACAGACGGCATGTAATGCTTGTTACATGCAAAGTGTCTTTTCAAAATAAGAGTCTGTTTTCACAGTAAATGCTGCTTGTTAGATGCATACAGTCAAAAATGTCAAACTGCTGCCTGGTGCGTCTTCAAGTGCTGCTAAAGGTGCCTCTGTGTGACTGTAATTTGTTGTGCATACACACATGCATGCCTCACTTCCACATTCACCTCTGACAGGTTGGCAGACAATGACCATTTTGTGATTTGATTACCAGTCCGCGGTCAGTCCAAGAGAGCATCAATTTTCCTCACAGCAGGGCTCCCGTGGGATCCAAGAGTAGCCTGAGGCCCAGTAAAGGAAAGGAAGATAGAGAAAGTAAAAAGGGAAAAAAAGGCAGTTTAGTTTAAATGGCCTAACATGTGGGTTGCAGACCACACGTAACACACAGTCACACACACACACTGCACACAAACAGAAGATGAAAGAAGTGTGGTGGATAGATATGCGTAATCTCCCCCTGTGGTATTTTTGTGATGTCTGGGCAATCCTGTAGCTAATCCTACTGTGCCTGTGTGCGATTTTCCATGCAACGGCTATCACCATGTGAGTGCCGGAAATGCTGTAGCAATCAAATTGGCTCCACAATATTGTACCACAGATTTTAAATATGCGAATTGATTTTTTACAACATATGTATATGTGTGCGTGTGTGTTAGCCTGACTACGCTCTAAATATAGCTTTGATATTGTAAACAGTGTTTAAACAAATCTTCGAGGTCATGATGCATTTTGATTTTCTCTTGCCAAAAGATATTTGTGGTCATTTTACACATTTCCATTTCTAGTTATGGCAGCACCATTGGCACCTGTCAAAACTCATCATTAGAGCAGGAGCACAGTTGGGCAGTTCCTAAACCTCTTAACACCACCCTTGGTGACAAGTGTATACTCCCTCTGTATACTTTCCCCACCAGTCTCTGCTGTATATTCGATGTTGTGGAAGGCGTCGCCTGCTGTGGTTTTGTGCCCTCTTCAGTGAAAAGTGGACAAGAATATCTAAGATACAGCCCTGGTTGGGGGTAAACAAAATAAATGGCATAAGACAGACAACTGGGCTGGGGAGGCTGTAAATATGGTGGTTGGAGCCAGTGCATTCACACGCTAGAGTAAATGCTCAGCAGTGTTGTGCCCTGCCGTACATGCATGGCTCTCTTTCTCGTGATGTGTTCAGCCAGACGTGGTCTAGTTTGATAAAACATGGAAAAAGATTCAGATGCAAATGAGCCTGGATAACCGTGACAAGAAGTCAGCTTAGGCAGCACAGGACACTTCACATGCAAGCAGAGGGACAGAGCTTATGACTAGTGATTGTGAACATTGCCTGATCATATGTTCAATTTAAGTTTATTTCAGACTTATAGGTGCATATACAAAGTTTTGATTTGAAAAAATAATCTTAAATCTTAATCTTTGGCATGATCTCTTGTCCAGCACCTAGTGTGGCACCTCATCATCTGGATGTGCGTGCTTTTGTATACTGTTTTGAAAAACATATTGCTCATCCTGACACGCTCTCTTTTAGTTTCTGAGGTCACGCACACAGGGACATATTTCCCATTTAACTCCTCCTTACCATCGCCTGAAGCTAGGAGACATTGTCAGACTCAAAGATGAAGAAAATCAGTGAAATGATTGGCACCATTCAGCTCGGCTCACTCAACCACTGCACGGCTCTTTTGACATGTCTCCATGTGGCTATAATGCTTTTTAATCACACACCTGCCTCAGAGGGATGACAAGTGAAAGAGGAAGAAAGGAGAGTGTGAAAATGAAGACAGAGAAAAGGGATTGAGGGTGAGCAGAAAGGAAAGAGAATTATGTGAAGCGCGAAGAAAGTGTGATGCAGCTGCTGAGGATGCAGGCAGTGAGACGGGATATTGCCTTGAGGTCTCCTCGCTGAAAAAGCAGGATGAAACAGTGAAAAGGCAGCAGGAGAAAGGACATAATAAGATTCATTCACAAATGTTTTCGTATTTTCGTTCTCAAAACTGAACAAGAAGATGTGAAAATCTTCAATGGGATGCACACGCCTGGCCCAAAGAGGAATGAAAGTTATCAGTTTGTGCAAGTCAAGATAAAGTCTGCAAGAATGCATAAGGCACCTTGAGTGTGCCCTGTTCCATTTCACCTAAATTACTTAGAATATTAAAATGAGCTCCTAAGTACTCTCTACTGTACTATATATGAAATGTGTGCGTAAGCGTGGGCATGTGTGTGTTTTAACCCAGTGTCTACTGTGTAACCTTCACTGACCCTCCTATAGCAGTGCTTTCATTAATCACAGTATAGGTAAAAGAAGAAGTAGCTCTGGTAATTGAATCTGGAAGCCATAAGGCCTTGCGTTGCAGATTAGCTGTGACATCGTGACCTCCACCATGGTGCAGCCCATACAGAAGAGATTATACTTATGGTACATGGGAAGTCAAGAGGGTAGCATTACTCTTCTTTAAAGCGCTCTAAGTGCCTGGACAAACTCTTGATTTTTCAAATATAGCGTATAATATCTCCCCCTTTCCTACACATTCCAACTGTGTGACCAACTGGATTACTTGGTGACTCTTGTTCTTTGACACATATCACACAGCTGCAGTTTCTCAGTTTGTATCTGGCTTAGAAATGTCACCCTCTGCTGAATGTAACTGCATCATGTAAAGCATAAACAGGATTCCTTTGCATCCTGGAAAACCTGGATAACAGTTGACCAATTTTCCAGACTTGGAATACTCATGGAAGATGAGAGGAAAAGTAAAATGTCCTGGAAAATTACAAGTGTGTCAATATTCTCTTATTATCTATCAGAACTCTTCAAGCTGTTGTTCGGATGAGCGATTCTCCTGAAAGCTGCAACAGCAATATGGGAGATAGCATTACCAGAGGCCGACCAATTAGCTCATTATGAACAGGCATGTTTTGAATGGGTGCTACATTAATGCTATTTAAGTGAATTGCTGTACAATACATCTTCAGGTGCATTTGCATTACTCTAAAATCAAGTTATCATAATTTCTAAGCATGTAAAGATTATTTCATGGGTAAGTAATAGCCATAGACCGAATGTCTTTTATATCAGACTTTCAAAGAGAGGAACAAATTAGTGTATGGCGTGATCCCTGTCTGTCATACTAGCTAGATCATTGCTGAGAGTCCTGGAAAAGTCCTGGTAAAATGATCTCTAGAAAAGAGTAGGAATCCTGCCAAAGAATGTATTTTCAAAAGCCATCTAGATGTTTACAGGTTAATTCAGGTCTTGAGACAATCCATACTTTATACTACTCGTATAAAATGATATTAGTTTTTCATTAGCCCTCTGGTCAGTGGTTTTGGTCCCAGTGGTTGTGCTGCACTGTTGACTGGTTAAAGCAGTGGGGCTGAACTGACTCTGCAGGAGTGGATGAGTAGATAAAATAGTTGTGGGCACGTGAGAATAAGCGTACAAAGACAGCATGGGGACAGTTAATGTCACTGGATGTAAGGTGTGTTCGTGCACGAAAGGATATAAAAAAAAGTGTCAAAAAGATTAACATGAGCCACCAGAGTGTGCAACCCTGTGGTGGAGAGATAATAGAGCCAGCAGTGGGTATGATTGGATGCAAGACTTGCTCCAGGTATGGTTCCAGGTTGAGGATGTGCACGGATGACATAACATGTTATGTGGTGTGGAAAGAATTTGCGTGCATGATCAGTAGTGTGAACTGTGGTAAATGTCTTTTGGAAAAGTTGAAGTAGTAAAAAAAAAAAACCAAAGAACAGTGGTGAGAAGGTCACAGATGTCCTCGTAGATCATTTATGCACACTACCAAACAATTAAAGAAGCCTAGACAAAAATATTGCACTGTCCAGAGGGGGACTGTAGCACTTGTGACACAATGACTGTCACAGTTCACAGCTCAGAGCAGGACCCAAATGCAGAACACGAGGCAGGCAAGATGACTGGACAAAAAGCAAGCTTTATTGGGCATCTGGTTGCAGGGAACAAAAACTGAAGGAAGAGTTCAAGTACAAAATCCAAGTACAAGGAAAAATACAAAAACTAAACTATGAGCAAATCAGAATGACACGAGGAACACGAGGGAGAAGGGATAACAGCAACACAGACTATCTGACACTGAAAAAGGGATAACACAGAGACTAAGGCTACGTCCACAAAACAGGGCTTATTTCTGATTATTCCCCAGTGTGAACAAAACTCTGTCCTGAAATGCCGCACACGGAAACAGTAACGTCACACACATGCGCGTTGGACCAACAATAAAACACATCACATTTGCAAAACAGGTCTTTGGGGAAAAATGAATGACATAGCGGTGCAAGCTTCATCTCCCAGATAATCGCCAGTAGAAAAGTGTGATGACCTAATCCTGAATGATAAGTAGCCATGTGCTCCTGTCTGGGAGAGTGTGTAGGGTATTTTCGGAGAAATGGCCCTTCGGAGCAATGGGCGTTTTCGGGGTAATTGGCTGTCATACAAATGGGCTTTCAGTCCAATAGCTCTATTAGCAGCTAGTGCTGGTAAGTCTCTATAGGGAGAGGTGTGGGTGCAGCTGGGAGAGGAGTCTGGAGTGCTGGGGCCGCCATGTAGAGGCTTTCACAGAGGAACAGATCTTTCAAATGTTATGATGTCCAGGGCTGAATTCCAATACCTCTGTTAGTGTCTCATGGCAAAGCTGTCACAGCATGTAGGCAGAAAGTGTCTGGCAGTCAACCTTTACTGGCTGGCAACTGGAACAGTCTACGGTAGCAGTAGTACAGCTTCAGCAGCTCTCTGCAGGTTTAGTGCTCTGCTCCAACACTGTATGGTGAGTGATCCTTGCCTGAGCAGTGAAGTATGCTGTGCAAAAATCATGGACGTATGAGAGAAACACATGAATACTGATACGACCATTCTCACAGCAGTTGCATGGTCCTTGATTAGATATGTATCAAATGTGAAAGTGACTTAGTTCTGACAGGAAAAAAAAGGATTTCTCTGCCCACACTACTCTTAAAAACATATTTGTGTCAGAATATAAAAATCAGATTTGGGACACATTTGCCTGTTATGCAAATGTAGCTGAAATGCACAAGGGAAGGAGAGTTTTTACAGGTGACTTCAGGGCTAATGGAGGACAGGTAAAGTAGGGCAGAGCAGATAATCAAAAAGGCAGGAAGACATGACACGTGAGGAGTTACCATCAAAATAAAACTGGACACAAACTAAAACAAAAAATCTGAGACCAAGGCAATGACATGTTTACTGTTGCGTTTACTGATCATTTATATCATATATCTCATTATTTGCTGATACTTAGTCATATGAGCTGAATCCAAAGTGTTTTGGAAAGGACAACTCAGTCTAAGACCCCATTTATAACTTTCATTCCAGGTGTCTTGTATCAGAATAAAATCCAGATGATATTTGATAACTTAAATTTACACTTTGTGACATGTGTACATTTCTGTTGGCCAGATCACACGTCTGGTTGCAATCTGTTTAGGGTTGCCTGGGCTTCATGCAAGTCAGGGTCAGCCCTACTCCAGTCCAGACAGTGATTGTAATGCACCTGAAGCTGTTCGGTAGCTGCCAAAAAAGGCAAAAGAAGAATGACTTCAGTAACAGTAACCATTTAGCTAGGAAGCTAACAACTATCTATATACTAGATCAGATACTTGCTACATCCTAGTGTTCCATTCTCTGAGTGACCATATCCATTGAACCTGCTTTTTTTGCCTGTCTTTTCCGTTCATCCATCCCACTCTCATGAATGCAATATCTAAAAAAAAGTCCTTGAGGGAATTTCTTCAAATTTGGCACAAACATCCACATTGAGTCAAGACTGATTATAGCTTGGTGGTGAAAGGTCAAGGTCACTTTGACCTTGCATCTGTCACATTTCTGGAATGCGATATCTCAAAAAACACCAAATTTGGTGCAAACATTTGTTGAACTCAATAATAAACTGATTAGAATTTAGTGGTCAAAGGTCAAAGGTCAAGGTGACCTCTCCAAATATGTTTTCAGCCATAACTCAAGAATTCATGCGTTAATTGTGACAAAATTTCCCACAAATGTCTAATAGGATAAAATATTGACATTATGATATCTTATATCCAAAAGGTCAAAGGTCAACTTCCCTGTGACATCTAAGTGTTCTGCAAAAAACACTTTCTGGCCATTTGTCAAATACATAACTGAGGAGCAGAAGGGGAGACATTTGGTTAGATACTGATTTGTTGGTGCTAATTTTTGGTGCCCACTTTGAAACTGTACTGACTGTATAAATCAGGGGTGACCAAACTTGTTTGATGGGGGCCATACGTCATACACTTACATTACATCAGTTATTTAAAAAAATCACATACAGATGAGACAAATGCAATACTTTCATCTGTCAATGAAAAGTATTTTCAAAAGCCCTCGCTTTTGTCTCTCTACTTCTTTTCTGTGGTCAGGAAATGGTGCATGTCTACAAACTGTATGACAGTCCTACCATGTTGAGATGAACGGAAACAAATGCAAAGTGAATTTGCTTGATCAACCAATACTGTGTGGTGGACCACATATACGTAGTATATTTTGAAAGACAAGCTGTGCGTTGTTTAAAATTGGTTTGCAGGCCCTAATTGGCCCCCCGGCTAGGTTTTCACAGACATAGCTGCAAACTGTAACTGCAACTTCACTGGTTCAAGGAGGCATACTACAGGGAGGTGGTAATTCTGTTTTTCTTTTGCTTTCAATTAGACTCACAGGAGGCAGACCTTGTGAGTGGGAATTTCTATAGACCACTTACTGAGGTAAATACCCTTTGGGGGAGTAAAGCTTACACGTGTCTGATGCATTTACACCTTTTTAGTGTCTTGCTGGAATACATATCAAGCCACCTCTGGAGGTGTTTTGTAGATAATTGAATTTCAGTCAGTCCGTCTGAAATGTTTCTTTGATGCATTTACACTTAGCTATCTTTCATCCAAGAAACGTGACATGAGTGGGGTAAATAGGTCTAATATTCTAGTTTTCTGAATATCATTTTAAGTCTTTTTTGACTATGTGAGATAATACTTTGCCTTCAGTTGGTGCAGGTTAACAATATTTGAACATACATACATATATACAGTATATTATGTAATCTTCAGCACCAGCACGGCAGCAACAACAGGATTCGATATATGATTTTTATGCCATGGAGAGAGCTCTTAAGGAAGAGCATTCACAGGGATTCAGACACACACTAACTCACATATCAATGAAGTTAATTTCCTTTAACCTCAATTTCCCAGTTGTGAATGTATTTTCCTGATCAGTGACCCTATTCGTGATTGATTCTCTCTGGATCACGGCCTTGGTAACACTACAACTTATTACTGGTAAAAAGATGGTACGGACCATCTGATTTAATCTGAATTCCTCTGAGTATGTAAGAGAAACAACAGGATATGATGATGTCACAACACGACTGAAAAAGTAAAGTTTGAGAGAAGCTTTGCCCTTTTAGTGTACCGGACCCCCTGACCTTTTGTTCTATAGCCTGTCGAGTCATGTTGCCTTCACAGATCTGATGCTTCCTGTTTGCCTTAGTTGTTGCTAAGATAATGATGTGTGTGTGTGTGTGTGTGTGTGTGTGTTTTTATTTTTTTGAGGGGGGGGGGGGCGCGAAGACAACGACCCACATACTGTAGCACACCTCCTCCAGTCATGCTGATACTAATTTGACACATACAAGGACAAACTCACAGACACTCGCGCACACCCACGCACACAGAGACACACGCACACGCGAAGGATGAGTCATTGCTGGGTCCTTAATTAGGACCATTTAAGCATGTTACGTGTGTCTCGCTTACACGCTTCTCTTTCCCTCCCTAATTCCTTCTCCTCCTCGTTACTTCCTCATCTCCCAGGCCAGATAAATATAGAAAGTTGTGGCCTCGGAGTCTCATCGACCACCTTCCTCCGTTTTTCTGCCTCTGCTTTTTCACACAGTTTCACGGTAGCTTCCCTCCTGAGAGATAAGGTGTGGGCACTCAGTTAAAACTATGTATGAGATACAGGGAGACAAGGGAAAGGGTTGGGGTTTGTCAATTGTGTTATCTGATGCGTTGGAGTGTGTGAATGGTGCATGGATACAGTCATTACAAGAAAAGGGGGTGGAAAGGCTGAACGTGTTAAGAAAAGCAGTACAGAGTGTATAGGGTATATTGTGTAGAGTGTGTATACACTACATCATCCAGATGGACAGAAACAGACGTCGCTATTAGACGATTGCTTTTAGCACTGATCTATTTTCCACCCAAGTACCAACAACTCGTTTTGCAGGGAACCTCCCACCTGTTTGCACCTCTCCTCCCACCTGTGCGCTCGGCACTGAGCACCAAAATAACACACAGACTGGCAAGGAGAATTTCAAGGTCAGGAAACAGTTGGATTGCGGCTTGCGCTGTGTTTCGCCAACACAAAAATAGGTTGCAGTAGTATTTCTTTTTTTGTTTTAACGTTTGGTATTAGGAATACAGATTTACGCAATACAGGTGTGCAACACAGTGAACAACAGAGAGGGATACAACAGCGAACCACAACATTTACCTCCCAACCGCACCCCAACTTCTGTATCTGTTTGAGGGTTTTCAGTCTTGATTATAAAGAAACTGTGATGGAATATAAAAGTATTTTGAGAAGTGAGAAGAAAACACAGACATGTAGCATATGGACAGTCCACTGCACAACTGTGTTGCACGTTGGCAGAGGGAACACTTGGTGAATTCCAGCAAGAAGGACTGCATCTTCACTAAATACCCAACAGATAAGCTCTCAAGCTATGGGTTTACATCTCCATCTAGAAGAATAGTTATTCTTCCGAAAGTGCAGACTCATGTAACCACCCCAGCTACTTAGCGCTTTAGTTGATAGAAAGGGGGAATTCAGACCGCAAGATCTGCCCCCACAGATAAAGTAATTCAAAGAGCTCTCAGCTTTCTAACAATCACAGGATTAAGTTTAAAAAATATAAAATTGCAAGTTCAGTAGCAGCAGCAGTTGGCAGAGCGTTAACACTGCTATGTTTAGGGCTTCATTTCCCAGTCAAGCCCCCAGGAATGGCACTGGGCTGGGTGGCAGTTTTTTAGCACCGACCCCAATTGAAATTCAGGTCATGTCATGCCATGGATCCAGAAAAAACTTTCCATCATAACATTATCCTACAAATATATAAAGTGTGTGAGTGTTTATAGTTATAATCATCAGGTCCAGTAAAATTAAAGGCAGTAGGAATTGTATCAAAACATTATTTTGGTGTCGTTTTTGTTGAATGCACTCACAGGAGATAACAGGAGAAACTTTTTGGCATGCCTGCAACTTTAGTTAGAGCAGATCGGCGGCCATGTTTGGTTTCCTCATCCATGTTTTTATACATTGAATTTCCCACAGGAATAAATACAGTAGTTAAAGCTCTCAGCTGTTAATTAGAAAAGCCAACTGTGAATGGAAGGTCAAAAGTCATTCTAAAATGTGCCTGTTGTTTTGGGGTAGTCAGGCAAAAGAGAATTTTGTTTCATTTGTGGTTAGCGTGTGCCTCTATCTGTATTTGTGTGAGTGCGAGTGTGTGTTTGTGCGCTACCAATTAGCCATGACACAGCTGTGCTTTCCCCTCCTCATCTGCTCCTTGGTGGGTTTCAGTTGAACAATAATCTGCTTTAGATACTGCCGCGCAGCCTCCAAAGCTCACTAGTCATCAATATCAATGCCTGATCTGACACAAACTCACATACATGCAAGTAACAGCAAAAAATAGACATCCAAAAGAATCGGAAGAATCAGATACAAAAGGTTATTGGTCTGCTTCTCTTTCACATTGAGCTCTGTTGATGTATGGTCGTGTGATGTGTTGTGGCACAGTGACGTTTTACCGCTTTGAAGTAGGCAAGGCCCCTAAAATATTCTCCTTATGTAACTGTCCCTGTTGCAAGGCCGCACGAGGCTGTGTGAGGCAAAGCGTAATGGTGGCGGGTATGCTTCCGAATGTGTGTGCGTGTGTGTGCGTATGTGCATACAGTATGTAAGCACGCATCTGTATGCACTCGTCTGCCTGCGTGCTTGAGAGACAGACCATGCTTTCTCCAATGTGAATTATGCAGACCAGGATGAGGGTGCGGGGCGGGGAAGATCCGGCAGTTACACAGCTTTTGAATTAGAAGAGTCAAAACACCCGGCAGAAAACACAACCTCATGAAACAGAATGGGGGGGTAGAGGAGGAGAACAGAGTGTCTATAGAAGGAAAGACTGCAGAGACAGGAAGTGAGGCAGAGAGCAGGAAAGAGGGTTTAGGAAATAGATTGGACTGTGAACACTAAAAGGGGAAAGAACATAGCGGGGTTAGAGAGACTGGCACTCTGGGGTTTACAGGGTTTATGGTGTCTTGAAGGAGATGTTCAGTGGTGTAATGAGAAGTTTGGAATGGAAACAAGAGGCAGGAAAGAGAGCAACACAAGCAAAAATGAGGCATGAAATTCTTTTGAGAGTTTTGTGATACCTACAGTACCTTCTGCTGTACATAGACTCACCGTGTGCAGAGAAACCAGTCTGCTAATTTTGTGTAATTACCCTAAATAGCCTATGATTAGCAGGCAAGGAGCCATTTTTGTGTTGAACGGTGGGGGGCTTATCAGTGAATTTCTCTCTCTCTCTCTCTCTCTCTCTCTCTCTCTCTCTCTCTCTCTCTCTCACTCACACACACACACACACACACACACACACACACACACCCATGCCACAGGAACAGAGCACCAAGCACAAAGTGGGCTGGTTATTTTTGGGACTGGTGCTTTTTTAAAAACCTCTCTCCCATAATTAGAAAGCTCACATTGTCTTGACAGTACAGTCAAGAGACATGACAGGTGTGATGTTTGCACCTTGTTCACACATTTCTATTTACAGATCAAGTATTGCTGATGTAATGAAGCCTATTTATTGACTATCTGCCTTCTGTTTTTTCTTTCTGTCCTTAACCTCCCTCTTCCTTCTTCACATTTATATCCCTTTTCCTGCATTTCTCATCCCTGATTTCCTTCCTACAATCCTTCCTTCCACCTGTTTCCATGTGCAGGTATTGGTCAGGGTGTGCCGGTGGTGGCTCTGATTGTAGAGGGAGGTCCTAATGTGATCTCCATTGTGCTGGAGTACCTCAGGGACACACCTCCCGTCCCTGTGGTGGTGTGTGACGGCAGCGGCAGGGCTTCAGACATCTTGGCCTTCGGACATAAATACTCCGAGGAGGGAGGGTATGCACTCATATGTGCACAGTATGCTGTCATCCAAGGATAAAACACTTAATAATACAAATTGTATCCAGTGTGGAAAATATGTTACACCATGGAAATGGTCTTCCTAAGATTGTTTATAATCAGAATTTTGGATATATTGGTTTTATTTGAGTTATTTTTTTATCAAAACATAACATGCACACAATTTCATATATACAGCAATGATGCAATTCTGTAGTTAGGCATTTTGTGGAGAATGATACTGTAAACTTGATGCAAGAATTTGCAAACATTTATCAATTTTCTACAATGTGCTGATGCACACACAGTTTACATTTTTAGTTATAGTCCTCATGAATTCAGTTTGTACAGCCTCATATATCGAGTTACAGATGAAGGTAATCTTGCAGAATCACATCACACCGGGGTCTCCGAGACAGTAGTGCTGACAGCCCCATAGCCAACCTTCATTTCACTTACTGCCGAACAAATTTAATTTCCTTGCTTCCCCCTAACTGTTTTATTCTCCTTACCTCCATCTGACCTCTTCCTGACACCCTCTTTTTTTCCTTCCACACCTCTGCAGCATAATTAACGAATCTCTGAGAGACCAGTTGCTGGTGACCATCCAGAAGACTTTCACCTACAGCCGCACACAGGCCCAACATCTGTTCATCATTCTCATGGAGTGCATGAAGAAGAAGGAGCTGGTGAGTGTCACTTTCACATGTGTGCATACACATATTTGCACATGCATTAGTATAAAGCAAACACATGAGCAGTATATACACAAAATATTGAAGAAGACTCACACAAACAGACTCTTACACATGCACACACCATTACACCCCTAATAACGGTAACATCACCATTCATTTAAGCTTTGATGTCTCCGCTGTATGAAGAAGCCCAGAAATGAAATATATGTGAGGGAGGAACAAATGGATTTGTCAAATGAAGCTTGCTCATCATGAAACTTTTATTGAAGCAATTATTAAACCATCTTTTATGCATGACATGTAATGTTAAGTGGATGTAAATGTATTCAGATGACGTAGGGGACCAAATGGCCTCCACCTTGAGAGTCTGTACCCCTTTGGCAGTGTTTAATTCTCAGTCCCTTTAGAGTACTGTCACTCACATGAAACCAACCTCTTATTAATGCGGTGTGTATGTGTGTAGCATGGTATATTTCATGACAGTAGCAGGGGGCATGTTGCTTTCTTGCTACAGTCATTGCACTATGAAGCACCAGAGCAGTGCATGTTAACACCCACACATGACCTTGCACTCATTCACAAGATAACAGTGTAACGAACCTCTATGATGTGAACAAACAGCTAGCAGCTTTTGTTGTATCTTAGTTTTGCAGCAACACCAAGTTATTTACTACTTGGTTGCTCTCGCTTCAACTCTCTTTGAACACATAACGTACAATGTCTGTTGTAAAGGAGGGGAATATTTGCCAGATCAGTGACTGTTGGGATTGCTGGCTGCCATTGGCATTTTGCTTATAAATATATAATTAGTATACACACACACAAGCATTACTTTATCACAACTTCTGAAGTAAAACTGCTGAGCTAGAATTCAGTCATCAGCATCTCCAAACACAACAGCCAGGATGTTTTTTAAGATGACTCAACCAGGTATATATCATCAGGTCGTCTCCCCTGTTTGTAAAAAAAAATAGTGTAGGTCAATCATTTCAATCTGTGTTTCAGTTATTATAAGCACAAACAAATCAAAGCACACACAGAAACATGCTCACACACAAACAGTAGTACGCATAGTATTCTGCAAGCAGCCCAGCATTGGTCATGGTTGTGCGGCGTGTAAGTGGATTGATTGTGTTGTCAGTGGGGTTCCAGTGGCTGACTGATGCTCACACTGATGGATCTTCTGAACACAATACAGTAGAGCAGAACAATGGTTTGTGAATCATTCAGCAGGAGCAGCTGTACAGGCCAGATAATCTTTGAACTTAAAAAACTCTTCTACTACAACACTGAAAGGAACACTGAAAGTGCATTTTGGCAATATTTAAAAGTCCACCAACCCTGCTTTGCTCTTGCATAAATATTCTTGCATTTTATTGGGCTATTAGGTTTTTTTTTTCTGATCATTCATTTACTGCCAAAGGGAGTAACATCTGGGGATACACACTTCATGTGGCAAAGTGGTGCAATAGAGCTGCTGTGTAAACCTGTCAAATTGGTACATCTGTATAATCACAGATAGCAGAGTGTGGGAGCAGGTAAATCCAACAGTGGGATAGGTGTTTATATCCAGGATGCTGTACTTCATGTAGTATGTATGAATGTGAAAAGAAATAGTCATCTGTGTCTTATAACCTTAACAATGCCATAAAACATTTGGCAATGGCATAAAAGTTTGATAGCATACTCTGACAATGTGTTCAGTGGAAGCAATCCTTGTATAGTATGTCTTCCAAAAAACTCAGGCTTTTCTCTGTGAACACAATCTGCAATCATTAGTGCCTGTACACTGTGCACAGTTTCAAAAAGTCCACGTTGATTATAGTTAGAGAAAGAGAAATAAAGAGAGATATATGTGTTGTCTCTCTGCTGTCTGGCAGTCTTTCTCTCTCTCATTGAAGTAGTTTCAGCAGCCACTTATTTATCAGGCTGATAGGCATCACGGGGGCTCTCCCCCGATAGTGCTCCGAAAGTTACGGATCGGTGTGTGTATGATTGGTGGGGAGTAACTCAAAGGGAGAAGGGAGAAATAAAAATGAGCTTAAGAGAGATCTCCCATTGTTCCAGGCAAAGCCAGAAACACTTTAGTAATGCCTTGCCTCAAGATGCTCAAAAAAGTGGCCCCTGTGTGGTTTCCTGATTTTGTTGAGAAACCAGAACATGTATAGCCTATCTCATATTTTCTGTGTTTGGGAAAAGCCAAATACAGTGAGGGGACACGCCAAATGAGAGTGAATCTGGGGTTGGCTTTGACTTTAATTTCCATTGGCGAGGGTGTTACAAACAGAAATCGATGATCCTGCATAGTATACCTCTAAAGTCAGTCACTTGACCCCTGATCATCAGACTGAGCCACTTTTCAAATCTCAGATTTAAAAATGCTGCAGTTCAACTAGATTTAAGAAGTATAGTAGCATAAACGTATTACTGGGAGGTTGTTGGTTCAGTCCCCACATCTGCAGGATAAATCTGGGTGGAGAAAGTGAAAAGCAGCACATTCCCTCCTTCAATGTTACCACTGAGGTTCCCTTGAACAAGGCCTTTAACCCCAATCACTCTAGTGGAGCAGTGACTTGCAGCGTCAGACACTGACGAAAAAGCCGCTCTTTAACGTTGGCACTATATATGGCTGGTCACCGTTATAGTTTAATGGCACTCTGAGGCAACAGGGGGAAATGCGGTGGGACACGAACAAAAGTTAAGGTGAGGAAAGTCCAAGTAGGGTGGGTGGGAGTGGAGGTAGATGGATCCAACAAACATTGACTTTCACCCAGGAGAGCAGTGTTTGCGTCCTGTAAGATTATAAAGCCAAATCTTGTTCTTTTTTCCTAGACCTTACCACATGTTTTTGCTGCCTAAACCTAACCTTAGTTATTGAAGGCAAAAAAACATCAACTTGCGATGTTTTACCGACATAGTGCGTTAATTTTAAAGGAGACTATGTAAACGGTAAATCTCCTGTGAAAACAGAAGTGTATTTTGGAAGAAGACAATGTATGTAACAAGCATAACATGACACTACGTCCCAGAATGTCAACATCCGACGCACTCAGGCTGCCTTTCACAATGCATCTGGACGTGGATAGTCCATAACCAAACGTCGATGTGTTGCAAAAACAAACAACAAAGAAACAAAGAAAAACATTCCTTTTGAGATGAGGCCGAAACAAATCTCCCAGGATATGATCATAGTGTTTTCTGGCCCCTACCTACTGCAGCAGTTCACCACTTTTGGTCTGCAGGGCCAGATTTCTAAACTTGTTTTTTATTCCCACTTGGGAGACATACTTGGTACTGCATTGATACAAATGTTTTTTCATGTCTACTAGTATATTGGTCTACTTGCGCCGGCAGTAGCTGGCTTCCCCCAATAATGCTATGGAGGTAAATTGGAGAAAATTACAACACGCATAAACATAAACAGCACACTTAAAAACAAACTGAAACTAGGAGAGCACTCTTGAAAGTGCAGTGACTATTGGCCACTAAGGCCTGTGATATGCAGCATTCCTGCTGACAAACAGACAAACAAACAGAACCAAATAACCTCCTACAAACAGGCCACAGGTTAAATACCTAGAACCTGCAAGATTACTGTGTTTAGATACTTGCACTGAAGGCTGAAAATGACGAACACTGAAGAGGAATTTACAAGTGTGTAGCTTAGACTTGAGAGGTGTAGACGTTGCAGCTTATACCTACTATAGGGATGCAGTGGAACCATATGAGCTCTAAAGCACCTCTACTACAATCCCATTTCATTTGTTAACACCTGTGTTCACCCGTGTACACCAAAGTCAAGTAGTGTCAAACCTATGTTAACACTCAGGTTAGAAACAGGGTCACGGAACTGTTGCGTTGACTCATTCACACTGGCAGCAGATGTAGGTCTATCCTAGGTCAGTGCAGCGGTCTGAAAGGGGTTAGTGTGTATGTGTGTGTGTGTGTGTGAGAGAGAGAAAGAGAGAGAGAGAGAGAGAGAGAGAGAGAGAGAGACAATGAGAGTGTGTGTTTGTCTGTGTGCCAGTTTGCCTGTGCTTTAATTTTTCTGGCTCCGCAGCAGGAAAGCCAGAGAGTAGGAGGAAAAGAGAAAGACTAAAGGTGACTGGCTGGGATAATGCATGAGAGAGGGAGAGAGTGTGTGTCTGCTTAAGAGGGCAAGTGAAGAGAACGAGGACGACTGAAGAAAGGCGGTGTCTTGCTTTTCCCTTACTTCCAGCACGTTGGTTTATTCATGTAGACATTTTGTGCTTCATTTATTTCCCTGTTGCATCGGCTTTGTTTATCATACTGAAGGGCTGTTTATGCTTTATATCAAGAGGCAATAAACTTTAACATGTACACACTGAAATGTATATAAGTGTGTACCCCTTTGTTGCTGTCCTTGTTTTAACAGGCACCATAGCTATTTTTTGCTTTAATATTATCATTTCAAAATGCCACATGATGACTTTTTATGATTTTTAATATGTTGCTGTGAAGTCAGTTGGGCAGTAAATTAAAAAACCGGGAAGTGCTCTTTGCCGCTACAAACAATTGTGCCAGTTATCTGCTTTATGCTTTCATTTGGTCTAACTTAGGAGTGTGCTGGATCATTGCCCAGTAAAAAAAAAATCAGCTCTGATAGATGATAGAGCTCTTGAGTTTTACTCAGCGGTAACAGATGTTAAGAGTATAGATGATGTGTTGTACAGGTGCAATGAAAGGGAATAGTTAAAGACAGCACAGGCCACATTTATATCCATTTGTCTAGGTGATAAGGGTAATTATCTTCCTCATATATTCAGATCACTTATCTTGTGTCTTTTATCCTTTCAACATAAAGGTGGAAGAATTTTGTATAAATGTTAAACAAGCACAGTGAGAAGACTACAGGCAGCGTGTGAACAAGTGCCTTTAAGTATCATCAAGGCTTGTTGTAAAGTAGCTCTTTTTTTTGCTAGAAATGTGTGAATCCAATTCTAGGTCTAATTAAAAGAGAAGTGCCTCTATCTACTTCCTCCTCCTTCTCTCTCATTCCCTCTCTCTTCATCTGTGAGGAGGAAGGGGCAAGATGACTGTCCTGGTATCTCCCAGCTTGGTATGAATAATTGAGTCTAGAATAGTCCTTATATGTTTAATTCGGATTAAATATTGAGGAGGAACCACCAACCCACAATGTTTCCCCCGCCTCCCTGACAAGAGAAACTAAGAACGAGTAGGAGGAGGATGAGAAGAGAGAGAACGAGTGACTTAAATGCACCATGAGAGGGAGAGGGAAGGAGGGAGTGTGTGAGGGACAGATGGAGGGAGAGAGGGGGAGGAAATGAGACAAAAAGTAAGAGAAAGGAAACAAATGTGGAGAGCAAATGTGAAAATGAGGTACAATAAAGAGTTTGAGCCACACAAAGAGAAATGTGCCAGAAGGGAGACAATTCCTTGTTTGGTTATCAACAGGGCAGTTTATCAGTTTAAAATTTCATGAATAGATAAACTTATTTCTCTCCCTCCTCTACTTTGGGTGTCAAGCCAAAGCCTGTTGGTTTATGGTTGATCCCAGAAAGTAATAAATACGCATTTAAATATTATGCTTAAAATCCCATGGATGAAACCATTTAAAAAAAAAGCTTAGTCAGGTCTGAAATGCTGCTATTGTTAATGTATGGAGTGCAGAAGAAGCTTTGAAAACCGCCATGGATTGTACGTGTGTGTGTGGTGTGTGTCTTGTGGTACAGTATATACATGTGGCAGCATCGGCAGGGTCTTTGCCTATTAAATGAAGATGAATGTTTTCCAATCAGCTTGGCTCACTGCAGCGTGAAGAGCAGTTTTCTGATCCTCTAAGCATGTAGCTTAGCCTCTCTGAAGATGCAGGAATCCCTCCGACAGATCCCAGTCACACTGAGAAAGATTGCACCCGCCCTTCCTTTCTCATCTCTTACACACGTCTTGAATTTGTCAACACTAAATCTCCCTCCTTCTGTCTTCCTTTGATTTACACATGCTTCCTCTCCCCTGCTGTGTCACGTCTATCCCGATCTCTGCCTCCACTGTTCTCCTTGTCATTCCCACTCTGCTTCTCTCTCCTCTTTTCGTGTCAACAGAGAAATGGAGTGTGACAGACACGAGTCAGTGGCCTGTCCGTTGCATGTTGACCCCCGAGGTAATGATTGTCAGTATAGAGACACAGGGATGTCCAAAATACATTCAGCATTTAAAGATAGCTTAAGATACAGTGATAACCAAGCATATTGAAAATGTAATGTACAACAGATGGCTGAGTTTATGGACATGAGTAAAACCAAAAAAATAAAGCTGTGTCGACCCTTTCAATAAACTTGTTTGCTCACAGTAAATACTCGAGAGCACCTTTGCTTGTACATGTGGACGAAAATAGATGAGGGAGAAGCGGTCTGTTTACCTTTGGACACACTTATTGATGACTCTCTGTGTGATCGTTGAGATTAAATTAGCAACCTTGCATTGTCATAGAGGTTCTGTTGCTTAGTGTCTGAATTGTAGAGCCTTGATGATAACAGGTAGCACATATCCCCAGGGTCACCTTGGAGGGGTGTTTGGAGGGAGGGAAGAGGAAGGAAGAAGTAGGGAGGAAGCGGGCCAAGATGAGAGGGGGAGGGAGAGTAGCATGCCAGTGGGAGACTGTTGTGAGATTAGTGGTTGCAGGTTGGGGGGGGGGGGGCAGAAAGATGATGTGTGGAGGAAAGAGAGTGGAGGTAGGGATGGAAAGGCCTGGAGGAAAAAGGAGAATAGAAACAATGGTGAACGTCTTCTATAATCATCATCTCTCCTCTATCACAGAGTCATCCATCTTTAGTCCTAGGGCAGCCAAGAATCATACGTGTATGTGTGTGTGTGTGTGTGTGTGTGTAAAAGGCAATGCATGTGTGTAAGGGAACTCTCCGTTCTGCTAAAATGATAACTACAGGGTATAGTATAATGAACAAGTGGCCAGAACAGGACTCTGTACTGATTGGGTGAATTTAGGCTCACACATGAGCACACCCTTAAAAATGAGAGTTGTTATTTCTAAAACCGCTCTTGTTGGAAAATCACAGCTTTGCATACAAAAAGTTAACCTTTTAGAGTTATTATGTAAGGGCACAAATTGCCCAAGACAAATTGCTTTTCTAAAGGTTCTGTGTGCAACATTAAGAGCATCCATCTATCAGCAAACAATTATTTGGTATGTAAAGATATAGTGGAGTAATGTATTAGAGCAGAGTATGAAGTCGTGCTTCCTCTGTGTGTGCTTTAATCAGGGTTTCTCTGTTTATTGCTGTGGAAGATGGTCTGTCCATGCGTTAGTGCATGTGAGTCCCTATGTGCGTATCCCACTCAGTGTTGTAGTGAAGACCACCTAAAGGCCACCCAAGTCAAGACCAAGACCAAGGTAGGGCGAGACAGAGTCAAGACCAAGACCAGGACATGGATAGACCAAGTCAAGACCAAATCAGGGTCAGACCGAGTCAAGACCAAAACAAAGGCATGGCGAGAGAGAGTCAAGATGCAGACCAAGGCAGCACGAGACCGTGTCAAGATCAAAACCAAGGCAGGGCGAGACCAAGTCAAATCCAATACCAAGGTAAGGCAAGCCCAAGTCAAAACCAAGACCCAAGCAGGGCAAGACCATGTCAAGACCAAGATCAAGGCAGGGTGAGACTGGGTCAAGACCAAGACCAAGGCATGGCGAGAGTGAGTCAAGACCGAGACCAAAGCAGGGCGAGACAGAGTCAAGATCTAGACCATGGCAGGGCAAGCCCAAGTCAAGACCAAGACTAAGGTAGGGCAAGCCCGAATCAAGACCCAGACCAAGACAGAGCGAGACCATGTCAAGATCAAGACTACGGCAGGGTGACCACCAGTCAAGACCAAGACCAAGGTTGGGCAAGCCAAGTCAAGACTAAGACCAAGACCAAGGTTGGGCAAGCCAAGTCAAGACTAAGACCAAGACCAAGGTTGGGCAAGCCCAAGTCAAGACCAAGACCAAAGCAGGGTGAGACAGAGTCGAGACTAAGACCAAGGCAGGGCAAGACTGAGTCAAGACCAAGACCAGTCCACTGCGAGTCCCACACTGCAGGACACACTTACAATAAAATGTGGAACATGAAAACCATCCACTCCTCAAATTGATCTTAAAGATCCTCAATCCCACTGAGTCCATCCCACCCGCAGAAAACCAGTGAAGATTCCTCTTTAATAACCTCTTTTAATGTCATAAAACTGTATGTGTGTATGTATGTATAAGTGTACCATGAGAAATGTCTTGATAAAATAATCAAAAGACTTTGCAGAGGTGAATTTCATGTATCGGAATTCTCCTTTGTTTTCTATAAGCAAACAAATACAAACAAACACCAAAGAGCTGAAATCAACTTTCTTATCTTTAATAAACACTCCTTTTTTTGCACAGGCAATTTAGTTTTATCCCCTTTATCTTGACAGGTCTTGAAATAAAATCCCAGTCCTTCTTTTTCAAAGACCAAGATAAGACTGGGTAAAAATGCAGCCAAGTCTGAGACAAGACCAGGACCTTCCAAAAATGGTTTTGAGGCCAGTCTCAAGTACTACAACACTAATCCCACTGGCTAGCTAAGTGCCGCCACTCTGCACTGCTCTCAAACAGCAGTGCCTGAGCCATCTCCATGTTGAAAGCACATACACACACTTGGTTAGATCACAGTATTGCATGTGTGTTGGGCAGATGGCTCCCTAAATGTGTTGTTAACATCTATTAGAGTGAAGGCAAAAACGCATTCTAGCAAATAATAATCTTGCCACTGGCTGCACCATTCAAACAACTGCACACAAAATACACACTACAACTTAACTCAGAGAAGCACATGAACACAGGGCGCACTGCAGCAACGACTCATTGGTGTCCTCATTCATGAAGTCCTCAATCGATACCTTCACATCCCATTGCACTCCTATTTCACCTCTAGAAAGACCTTTTGATTACACAGGCTGATAGTGACCGCCACACACACACACACACACACACACACACACTTCAGTGCTCTCCTTATTAGTGATTGCATTTGCAATGCATGACCTAGGTCTAAGACGTTACATGATGTCACACTTCTCATTTCTCACTCAGGAAAGAGCCAACACGTCATCAGTATACGTGTGCAAATGATGAATGAGCCAACATGATAGATGCTGTAAATCATCAATGTGAATTGAATTACTTTCCTACATTGAGATTGTGTGGAAAAAAGAGAGGAAGATTAAGGGAGAAAAAGGAGGGTTAGCCCACAATGTTGCAGCATTGCCCAAGGGAAAGCAGCAGCAGCAGCAGCAGCAACAGCAGCAGCAGCAGCAGCAAAGCCCGCAGATTCCCAGAGCTCCACGAAATGAAGCCATTTAGAGGGGGGAGATGGGAAGGGAGATGGGCTGCAGGGAGGTGGGAGGAGATGGATGGGTGTATGGAAGGATTAGAGGAATAGCTCGTCAGGCATTCAGAACACGCATTCTCCCGTACGCGACTCCCACAAGGTGCCCTTCATGCATGCACACGTGCGAGCACATATGCCCACACGTTAACACTGTTATGTGTACACACGCTTGCTATATTTGACCGAAAAAAATCCAGAAAAGCTGCCCCATTTCTCAGATTTCCCTCACGGCTGACTTTGGCTTTCATCAATCGTGTCATTAGTTCATCTCATGCAGGATATAAAAAATGCAGCTTAAAGACATGTTAGTCTACACAGACGAAGACCTAAACTGGCCTTAGAGAAAAATTATTTCCTCAAAATGTGACCCACAAAAATGTTTGACATAGCAAAAATAATAATCTTTGCTAATGGGGAGCATTATTAGCTCATGTCATTTGATCACTGTCTTTGATATGTTTTTACTCTCGTTCCCCCCGGTTGCCTTCTCTGTGAATTCCTTCATTTCCGCCCCACAGTGAACAAGCTGTGTGTGAGAGTTTTGTGGTGTTCTCTGCACAAGAGACAAGAGGGGATGGAAGAGAGCCTGGAGAGGAGATACAGTACATTACATCAGAGCAATACTTCTTCTCCTCTCCTCTCCTCTTGCACCTCAGCGGTTTTACTGAAGCTGTTTAATCCAGCAAATAAGAGCACTCTCTCTCAGGATGTGACTGAATTTTTTATGCTATATGCTTAGATGCATTCAAGCAAACAACAAAAGAAGTGATGGAGTTAATGTACTTTTTCTCACTCGTTGTCTCTGTGTATGTCTCTCTCTGTCATTGTGTCTCAGATAACAGTTTTCCGGATGGGTTCAGAGGGTCATCAGGACATTGACCTTGCCATCCTCACTGCATTACTCAAAGGTGGGTGTGTGTGCGCATTTATGTGTGTGTGTGTGTGTGTGTGTGTGTGTGTGCTCGGGCATGGATGTACAGTAAGTGGCTTCCACTTCACTGTCGCCCTCAAGGGATGTTGTTATTTGGAAGTTTCTGTACATAAAAGAAGGATGACATCGTTTCAGAAAGCATTCCTCTCACTGTCCCAGTTTAGGTGTTTATATGAAGCACGTAAGTATGTTTTTACTTTTGCAGTTCATAGCTCAGGAATAAAACATAGACATGTGTGCCTATTTTTTTTCACTCTTAAAGCTCCATTAGGCGATTTTTGATCACTGCGAGGCAGGAAGACTCCAAAGCAAACTTGCAGCATTAAATCTTGTTACTATATTCTCTTATCAAACAATTGCTTTCTTGCAGTGCCTTTGGCACGGAGTCCTCTTATCACTGCCTGCCTAATATAAACCCAGGATTGACTGGCTTGGTCCACTACCTCTTGGCTCTTTTTGCCTCACTAAATATTTGACTTTTTCCCAGCACGTTTGGCACTCACTGAAAAAACATGTTGCTTTCCACTTCAGTTTTTGGTCAGACTAAACAAGATATAAAGATTTTGTAGGCTTTAGCTACATAATTATTGTGTGATCATCTTCTCATCTAACTCTTAGCAAGAAAACATATAAGTGTATGCCATAAAATATTGAAGCATTCCTTTTAATTGTGAGGAGGCTGTGGCTGCTGCTTGAAGCCATTTCAGACAAGCTTGCAATTAGCTCACGTTTCCTACTTTATATGCTAATACATCCCCCATATCACAGCAACACCTGCAGAATAATCAATTAGCGCGAACACAGCTGCTCATTAACTGTGTGGCCAGAGATAAGTATGAATTATGATAAGTATTGTGTCTTTTCGTTTTTGGTTTTGAAGGATATATATTTCAATTTACATTTGCATTTATCTATCAAATTAATACCCTTTGAGGTCAGTAATCACTTTTTAAAGGGACACATGGCCTAACTGTATGCTATTGTGCCATATCAGCTTCTCATTTCTAGGAACTACACTAAAGCTCACAGTGTGTCCAGCATCCTGAAATTCGAGTTTATTTTCTTTACAAGCATCATAAAGGTAATTTAGGGGCATTTCAATAGGTGCAGACAAACAAGTGGTGGTTTGAAGGCTCATATCTATCTTATTGCCCCTCCCACATATCACACTGCAACACACAGAATAACCAATCAGCATGACACAGATCTAAAGCATGACACAGTAAGACATAGACAGAGACATACAATTAACAGAGTCCTTATGCTGTAAGTAAATGTTATGCATTTACAAGTAAGGGCAATGAATCAGACCAAATTAAGATACAAAATTGACAATTCCTCAAGTGCAAACTCAGCAATTAAACTCAACCACCTCATACTCTACCCTATTTCCCACTTCAGTGTTCCCATACCACCCTCTCTACACACACATGTACACACACACACACACACACACACAGGATTCATGGATCCATACTTTCGATTAGTTGTTCAGTAGCTTATATTGATCATGGTTGCGCTTGCCTCTTCAAGGAATACAACGCTGCCCACTGGAGGTTGCACGCATGCTCTCTCTCAAACACACACCTATACATGCAGACACATCAAGGTACACACTAGTGATGTGTACATGATTGACTACCTCACAAAGTGTTCCTCAGAGGAACGTTTCATTCTACAGAGACCAAACAAGTGAGTTTGGAGAGGGAGAGAGTGAAAGAGAAACGTGTTTTACATAATTTATGTGTAGCAGTCAAGATGCATGATTGCTGCGGCACATGCATCACTCTCTAATCTTTGTCTTCATCTCCTCTTGCTCTCTTGCCCTATTACTTTCTTTCTATGTACACATGTCTCGCTCATGTATTCTGTTGACTCCATCCGTCGCTCCATCTGTCATTCCCGCTCACTTTTTTATCCAGTTTCTATTCATCTCATTTCTCGTTGTGATAGGAGTGACACGTGGCGGAATGAGCCAAGGGAGGAATTGAAATCGAAGACAGAGAGAAGAAAATAGGACAAAGGAAATGAAAAGGAGGCGATCATAGAAGTGAAAGGATGAGAGGGGAACACTGAGAAACGGGGCAAAAAATGCTTTATGGTAAACAGCATGAGGGTCATTTTCCATGCAAGTCTCATTCTGCAGCTGACTGAATGAGACGCGTTAAGGCTTTTAGTGTAAAATAAAATCAGTCACATCCTGCCTGAGAGCTTTTTAAAACACTGGATTAGACTCTTTTGCTGAAGAACTAAGCTACTGCCTGAAGCTCAACAAGGCACGGCACAGTCAGGAGTACACAGTGAGGAGAGAACAGAAGCAAGAGCAAGAAAAAAAAGAATAAAAGGAGTCAATGTGTGAGCCTGTGTGCGTGAGAAAGAGGGAGATTTAAAGTGGGAACAGGAAGCAAACTGCAGCTAAAGACACATGGTGTAACAGGGGGGAGTTTAGAGTAATTGATGGTCTGCTGTCTGAAGCAGTCAATATCCTGAAGATTGGGTCCATAAAGTCAGTTGGCTGCAGCTCAACCTCCCTGCAGGCAGACAGAGCGAAACCACAGGACTTTGATAAAGCAAGGCCACCCTGCCTTTTAACATACACATATCTCCACTAAAGCTCTTATTAGCAGGCTCTGCATCTTATTAGCAGGGCTGTGTCTGAACTCACACCATTAAGCTCCAGTAATGCCGCACAGGCCTTTAAGACGGTGTAAAGTGATGATACTTCTGTGCTTATTAAAAATTACACAGTCTTGTCTACACACACGGGATTATTATTATACTTTAAATTGCAGTGGAATTCTCTAAAGGCTGCGATGAATTGTTGCCTTATCTTTCTCATTTCAGTTAACTCCTTCCACTGTGCAGGTGAATTATTAATGCGAACAGCAGACTGCGGTTTTGTGTTAGTTCTCACTGGTCAGTGTTTTAAGAGTGCCTTTTAAACAGTGAACAGCTACAAATACTATATTGCAGCAATATTCAATAGCATTTTTACAGTGAAGCTATTTTACATTGGATTATACAGAGAGGTTTGGTGTAAAATTTATATTAGTCTCTGTACCTTTTACTTTTCTGTCGATTAGATGAAGTGTTTAAAGAGTATCTATACACACTTTTTAGGTTCATAGTTGAATTTTGTATTTTCATATTTACATGCTTTTACTTTCAAAAAACACTTTTTTCCTCAAACTGTCTGTGCTAAAACACCTGTCTCTCTGTCTGAGATGCTCTGTTTTAGTGCACATTTCTTTAAGTCCCCCTCCAAAAAAGCCAGGTCAGCTCTGATTGGTCAGTGTCTCCAGGTCTTGCATATCTCCCTGTCTCTGCACCCTCACTGCAGCAGGGAGAATGACTGTACAGAGAACAGTGGCACGTTTTACTGTGAATCTCCAATAAGAGCTTCTGAACACAACTGGACATGTTCCAGCAGGAATATGATCCAAAATTAGAGAGAAATTAACAACGTCAGCAACCACAATTACATGTTTCATTGACTTTAGAGACAGCAGATGACTATGACATTATACTGTAGTCAGAATAGAAAAAAATGTTGGAAACCCAAGTGTTCAGAGCGGTCTGAAGCCTGAGGTTTTTACTCACAGGAATTATTTCTCCATACATTTACCTCATCATTTGAAACTTTGGCCATGTTTAATATGAACATCCTTCATTGCAATACTATATGTAACACACAAAATACGGAAAAGCATAATATGTCCCCTTTAAGATGTATTTTATCCAACAAATATTGTATCACTGTTATGATGAGATGATCATAAACCCCATTGTAATCATTTTCTTACGTTTGTAGAGTTTTTATATCAAACTAAATATGTGTGCAAAAATAAGTACATTATTTTTTTTAATTTTATTCATTAATCAAGGTAAGTCTCACTGAGATTTTCAAGGCAGTCTTGGCCAAGATAGGCAGCAGCACAAGATAAAAACATGAACATATTAACAGACACAAAACAGAAAAACTGACAAAATACAATATAAAACATTCAAATGAACAAAGCACGATACAAGCCACGCATCCAAAATATCACTTTATACAACTATTCTGTTTCAAGGTCTTTTAAAATGGATTTAAAAGCATTAGAAAAAACAGATCATAGAGTTTTAAAACAGTCTGAAGGTACAGAATACCTGTAAGTCTTTTTTTCACTCTGTATGAACTCTTACAAACAAATAAAAGTCCTGTGACCTAAAGAATACTGCCCAGCACTCTTCTGTAAAATATAAAATAAGATAAGAGAGAGTGTATATAAACAAATACAAGTGTGTGCACCTGCGGGTCTCCAGAGCAGGGAGTAAAGCTCACAGTGGTGAGTCAGTGGTTCACGGTTTGTGATGAATCTGAGGGAAGCCTCGTAAACTGGATCAATCAATGCCTGAGGAGAGGCATCCATGTATAAAAGATCCCAGGTTACAAGTAAAATTTTAAGGGAAGATACCAAACAAATAAAGCAGCCCTCCCTGCATTCTGAGTATCTCTGCAGATTTACAACCACCAATCTGTCCTTTAGCGAACAGCAATGACACGCAGCAAAGCTATCAGAGTGATGAGAGAACTGAAGATGAGAGAAGAAAATGAAGGCCTTCTTTCAGCGATGCCATATAAGATTTTTGTTTCGGTATTTGTCAGTGTGCCCTTGAATCTTGTTTTGTTCTGCCTCTAGTTCAGCCAGTATTACATTAAGCAAATCAGATCTGTCCTTTTTTAGTTTTAATATTCTTTTCTTTCTGTGTGTGTATGTGCTGCACTGATTTTCATCTTATATTCAGTACATCATATCGATGTTACTGGAGGACCGGAGCAGAGTAAATGATGTTCACGGACACAGCAAATCAAAGAAACACAGTTGTATTCCACATTTTGTGCAGAGGTGAGATGGAGCGTTAAATTAAGTGATACATCAAATACCCAGCTGTCATTGTCTGATAAGAAGACATCTTCTTCTCTGCAGACACACACAGAAAAGGCAGTAAAGTGAAGCAAAAATTCCACCAAGCCTGAAGTTACATGAACCCCCTGCAGCTCACAAAAGAAGCCCTCAGCCCCAGCACTCCAATAAAGGAGCTATCTGTCATGAGTGGACAGCAGCAGCAGCAGTAGCTCTGCAGTGCAACACATATCTGGCTCAAACTAGCGAATTAGAGAACTAGAGTTGCGAATTAATACATTTTTTTAATTGAATAATGCTGCACAATTGAAGAAGCTGCAACCGTACCACATATATACAGTGTTATCAATACCTATACTGAACAAACATTTTTAAAATTCATCTATAAATCTTTGATGCAGATACTTCCACCCCATATTTTATACATTCATTACATAGTCTTCACATTTATTAATTAAAACTTTACATTTACTCCATTGCAAGTTTATTATTCTGCATTTGAACTTAAAGCTATTAAACACTGTATTTTAACTGGTTTGCTTATTGATTTTATGTTTTATTTTAACTTATTTTAGGTTTGTTTGTCTTTGTTGATGTTGGGGATCATTGAAAATGAAGGTCTCTCTCAGCTGATTGAGTTTTAAATGAAGCTGCAGAGCTTTTCAGCTGCAGAGACTCTCATCCACGCATTCATCACTTCCAGACTAGACCACTGCAACAGTCTCCTCCACGGTTTGTCAGCCAAAACACTCAAGTAACTTCAGTATATCAAGAACTCAGCTGCTCACCCCCATCCTTCATAACCTCCACTGGCTCCCCATCCCACAGTGTATCCACTTTCAAACTCATCATCACTTACAAAGCTCTCCACAACCTTGCTCCCCCCTACGTGTTGGGGCTTCTCCACTACCACACTCCCTCCCACACTCTTAGGTCTGCTGATGCCAGCCTCCTTAAATTAAGTTTTCAGCAACAAAAGTTTGAGCATTCAGCAAGGGAAAATGATAATACAAGCATATAAAGAGAATAGGAAATAAGCAGTAAAGACATATCAAAATTAAAACAACCAAGTTCAACTAATGAACTGTTGTGTTGTTCTAAACTTGGACATTTTACTACGTATGAGTGTTTAAGAAACCTTGTTTTCCAGAAGTATGACATTGTCTCTCAACTCCCTTTCTATTCTCTTTCAGGTGCCAACGCTTCAGCTCCTGACCAGCTGAGTTTGGCTCTGGCTTGGAACAGAGTGGACATCGCCCGCAGTCAAATCTTCATCTACGGACAGCAGTGGCCTGTAAGAAAGAACCTTCAACAGTAAATAAGAGGATATGCACACTGCAGCACGATGTTGTTTGTATTCACAGGACTTGTTTATTCCAGCTGCATTCTCACATTAACATCATGATTGTGTACTGCCTAAAACGATTTTTGGCATTGTACTTCATTCTTGAATTACCTGACATTTGTTCACAGAAGTTGTCCTCAACAGCTGACAATATAAATAACAATTGATACTGCATACAAAAAGTGCAGCTCAGAATGATTTCCATTTACACAATATAACTTCAAAAGTGATGAGACAGAAAAAGATGATAAGGAAAGAATACTTTTCAGCTTCTAAAGGCAATTTGGATGCAGAAAGCAGCTCAGGATCAGTCGTGGGTGAAAGACTGCTGTGGTTATCTGTGACCATAATTGAGAAGTATGCAGCCCTTGCAGTTTTCAAGTCATATAAAGTTGACTTAAAATGTTCAAACATTTTATTAGGCCTCTGCACAGCGACAGTTATGACAAATAAATCATAAGAGTGAATATATATGAGTATTAAAATATACGCTAACCATTTAAGTGTGGCTCCACTCACATGATGTGAAATCCTATCATAATAATCCTGTCATTGTTTGAGTAAATGATGATGCCATATCTGTATTTATTTCCATGCAGTGCTCCTGTGTAGTGTGTGCTTTGTGCTTTGTCAGCCACGTCTCTTAGAAATTACATTTGTATAGTACTAAATTGTTTTCATTATTACATTGTGGTGACATCGTAATTGCTGCCTGTTTTATGTTCAGAGACGTTTTTTGAGTTATTGAAACACTATAGTTAAGTATGGCGCTGTAATCGGAGGGAGGTGGGCAGGGTGGATGGCGGACATATAAATTGCTGGAATGTGACGCCTGAATACTAGATTTGTGCTCATACTTCTGTACGTGGTTATTTTTAGGCAACAAAAGCAATGGTAAGGGTAGGAAAAGATTGTGATGTCAGTTAAATGTTAATATAAAAAGTAATAATAAAAAATAAAAAAAAAGCTGTAGTCACTATGAGGTACATTAAATAGCAACGTTTCCTCATGATGTTAATAGAAAACACAATTCCCTCACCACTACGTTTCCCTCAAACATATTTGCTGTTTCAAATTGGTTGTATATAAAAATAATTTCAGGGCTGGCTGTGTGTGTGGTGTCACGTATTCTTCATCCCATGTGCCTTAGGTCGGTTCCCTGGAGCAAGCAATGCTGGATGCCTTAGTTCTGGACAGAGTGGACTTTGTCAAACTGCTGATTGAAAATGGAGTCAGTATGCACCGTTTCCTCACGCTTTCCAGGCTGGAGGAGCTCTACAACACGGTAATAACAAGTGCACATTAATTCATTGTAAATACAGAATGTGATCATGGATCTTTTTACAACACACCAGGAAACAGACTCCTTTGTGACTGTTGCGACTATGAGTTTTAAAGTAAACTGAAAGGTTACTTGAACACACACACATAAAATTATGATGCTGGTGGTGAACAATGTAGCAGGCAGAGGCAGTTTTGTGCTGAGGACCTGTAGACACTGTCAGTGATGGTAACAATATCCGGTAACACTTTACTTGAAGGTATCTAAGAGTGACATGACACTGTCATGTTGTGATGACAAGTTGACATTGTTTGGGTTGTCTTGATTATGACAACTTGACATTAATTAACGTGACATTACCAGAAGTTGTCTTTGTCATGACAACTTGACATTACATTTGTTTGGGATGTCCTTATTATGACAACTTGACATCAATCAGGATGACATTACCAGAAGATGTCTTTGTCATAACAATAATAATCATTATGTCAACTTGTCATAAACACAAAAAAGGTGCATTTCTTGTAAATGTCAAGTTGTTATGAAAAAGACATCTTCTGGTAATGTCATCCTGGTTAATGTCAAATTATCATAATAAGGACATCCCAAACAATGTCAACTTGTCATTACAAAAACCAAATGACATTTAATGACAGCAGTCATAAACATTTATGACATGTACATAATGCTCATGACAGGTTCATGACTGTGTCATGTCATAATTTTGACAGTGTCATGTCACTCTTATGTAGATACCTTTAAGTAAAGTGTTACCAAATATCCTCATGTGTTTGTTTGTTTGTTTTTTTTTTTTCCAGAGACATGGACCGTCCAACACGCTGTACCACCTCGTCAGAGACGTCAAAAAGGTATGACCATCACCGCCGTCCCTTCAGCTCTGTGGCTGTCCAGGCACACTGTATGGGAATGTTGGCTTGAATGTGTATATTAAAGAAGACACATTTGACTACATAGAGTTTCAGTTGCTTTTTTTGGCCTTGTGTGTTGTTTACTCTATTTGCATCAGTTAGTGTGTCCACATTTTGGTAGCCCTAGTTGCTGTTACTGCAAATAGAGGCCGGCTTTTCTCTTTCAGCTGGAGTTGCAGGCTGCAGTGGCTGTGTAGAGCTATGCACGACTCATCCCTCTCATCACTTTTCAGCAATTTACTCTGTTCTTTCTCTAAGGCACACACCACCATGGTAAACAAACACTACATGTATTAAACACCGCTCTATCCACAGAACTTGAGTTTGAGCAAACTGAGGCCGCAGTGGAACCGCTGTGAGGCTGAGAAAGAAGAACTCAGTAGACACTCACAGTTTATCAATTTTTGCTCTGTTTTCATTTGTATTCTTTACAACACTATTGTGTTTTCCTTTTGATATGCAGTATCATCTGACTCTTTGAATACTGATATTGCACACTCCCCTACATAAATTAGATGTTATTTTGCATCAGGACTGTGTTATATACATGTTTAAGATGATGGTGGAATCCTCTCTCTCAGTAAAGTTTTTTTTTTTTTGCGCATATCTCCTATAACACCTTAATAATTACTAAAATAAAAGACAACAACCTAGAATTTTACATTCAGCACATGTCTGCACGCCAATTAGTTGTGAGCCCACTGTTGAGACATGATTGAGAGGTCAGCAACACCACCATTAGCATCGAGAGGTGTTCATTAATTAAAGTGTTACTGATTACAGTAAAGCTGCATGCTCCTCTGGGAGTGGCTGAAGAGGCTCAGTGTTGTAATCACTCCTGCTTTGCCTCCTCTTTGTCTTTAAACACAACTCTAATCTGAAGTTGGTGCAGAGAGAATATGCAATTTATATTCCACTAACACCTTGCCACGCTACTTCACACACATGCAAAACACACACCGTAGTGCATGGCAAAACATTCCCATCTTCTTTTTTGCGGAGCTGTGTGTAACTGGCATAGTGTAGCTGAGTGTTTGTGTGCCGTTGTATCATAGTATGATGCTAATTAGATTTAACTGCCATCCCTCGGGTTGAGTCACCATGTCATTGCTGTTTTCTTTCTCTCTCATTCTTCTCTGTGGATTGTTTGGTTGTACTGTTGGCAGGTATTATTTTGATTCAGATGCAGATGCTGTGCTAATAACAGCTGTAAGGTGCCGATGCAGGTCGCTCTCAGGTTTAATCTAGTTCATTGGTTAGATTGTGTGAAAGCTGAGTCAGAAAACAGAGAGTTACAGAGATTGGCTTGTGGACTACAGCTGCCAAAGCAGAAATTTGCTTCCCTACAGAGTAAACGAAAGATGCTGTTTTGTGGCCACAGGCTGGTGGCAACACACCTTGTGTCTCAGACATCAGGAATGGTTAGGAGAAAATCCAAATGTAATAGGTGCTTTTACTTCTTAGCTTTCTGTGCTAAATGAAAGCAGAAATGGGCCAGAATGATGGTTGACTTGTACTGTAGGTCATCAGCTCACTATTCAAACTGCAGGACATGAGCACACTGAGTGTCTGGAGAAAGACTGTTGAACTCAACACCCAAACAAACAAGCCCTTCTGAGGGAGAAGAAAGGCCTGGAGCACATTGATCAAATTAACGTTTCAATACCACCATCTTCATCAGAGTCAAAAGGGGTCAGCACCAGAGTCTCTTTGACTCTGATGAAGACACAGTGGTGTTGAAACATGACTCTGTTTGCACTATTAAAAGACCGTAAATTGATCGGTGTGCTCCAGTCCTCTCTTCTCCCCTGGGAAGTCTATGTCCCTAAGCTGAGAGGCAGCTGATTTGGCCACATGCTGTTGGATGATGAATGGGGAACACTGTTTCAAGTATGCATTTCCTTCAGTGCTCCTTCAGAAGCTCTGTGATACCTGCAATGTCATTTAGGTTTCATTACTATCATGGTGTAAAACCCGTTCCTCGAGGGTACGGATGTGGAAGAAGGAAAGTAGCTGGCATATGGTAGTGATGCTCGGTTCAACACACTTGATTTGTTTCCCATTTACTGAGCGAGGGCTGTGTATACACATCTGATTTTTTTCAGAGCGCACAGGAAGGACAGGTAGTGGACCATGAGGAGATATCTGCTGAATTTGACAAAAGTGTGTTGGATTAGAATCACTGACAGCACCTTTAATGTATGCTGCATTATACATACACCTATACATGCCACCCTAAACCAAAGTAACTGGTTGCCCAACTGTTTAACAAGTTGCCGTTATGGCTATAGTGTAGAGATATTTTCAGGACAGCAACTTCCCCATTAGTAAGTCAACCAGGACTCAAAGTTCACCAACTACACTGCAGAATTAAAAACCGCAGTGCTCAATAAGCTTTCACACAAGGTGTAAACAAACAGTTATTAGCTTGAGCTTCACTACCACAGGGAATTAAAAAGTACTTGGCTGACCGCAGACTGGTGCTTTTGAACTATATATATATCAGTAAGATGAGGAGGTGAAGCTTTGTGTGCTCTCTTTGAACCACGGACGTGTGAGAAGACAAGCAGTATCTGTAGCTCTCTTTACTTCAAAGTGTATCAGATGACCTACAGGGGCTTGCCGGGCTTGCCGGGCTTTACCACCACTGAAACCGAATCCTTGCATGTGAGGACAGGATAGGGATGAGCAGGACAGAGGGGATTTCTGGGATCTCACATCAGATTGGAGCGGATTGGAAATCGAGGAATACAGATATGTACGGTAATTGGTGTACCTCAGAGGAACAGCGGGGGTCAAGATAATGACTGCAGGATGTGGGGTTGATGCTGAGGGCACGAGGAAGAGGAGCGGGAGTTGACATAGTTATAGTCCTCACGTGAAAGGACTCCTTTTCCAATAATGATTCTAGCCTCCAGCTTTAATAGCTGTCTGTCTGTCTTTCCATGCTGTTGCCCCTCTCTTCCAGGCTAATGAGACATTACCACTTTCTCTTTCTTTTCCTCTCTTAAAGACTGCATTGAACCTCACTGAGAAGATCTCATTATTTCCATAAATGCAAATTATGGCAAATCATTCAATTTTTTACGTCCTTTGTAATTGTCCTCAGACTTCATATTCTCTCTGTGAATCATATTGCACCTGAGTTTTCATTCTCTTCTCATTTTCTGCTCCTTGGTAAGAGAAGTTACAGCTCTGGGCTTTAAAGATTCATAGAGAGCTTTCCAGGAGTAATACCACACCTGGAACTGTAACCAGTTTTTGGTTCAACCAATAATAAGATCGGAGGAATAGCTCCAGATTTCTAGAGACAAACTGACACCCACATAGTTTTAAAGAATTTACAATACAAAAAGTAACCTGAACCATAGTCTGGTTGAGATACAATTTATTAAAGAGGCTGGAAGAGAGATCTTGCCTGAGAGTTTCTGTGTATCTTATTTCCCCTGCTCTTGCTCACTGACATTGTGTGTTCTTTCCAAGCGAGAATATCCAGGGTTCAGTTGGATCTACTTCAAGGTGAATCAGATAATCACGTTTCCTTTCATAGCCAAAAACACTTTGATATGGATTTTGTGAAGTGAGTGTGTATGTCTGTGTGATTTGTTTTGTACTCTTGTTTCCCTCTTGTTTACCCTCCTTTATTAATCAGGTGGCGTGGGTTGTTGCCTGTTAACACTGTCTGGTTTTTTAGGGAAACCTGCCCCCGGACTACCGCATCAGCCTCATCGACATTGGACTGGTCATTGAATACCTCATGGGCGGGGCATATCGGTGTAACTACACCAGGAAGAGATTCAGAACTCTGTACCACAACCTCTTTGGACCTAAAAGGGTGAGTAAATGATTCTCATCCCACCATTTAATGCATTTCAACACTAATGTCTGAGATTTTCCAATGTCATTAATCATAGGACCAGTATAAGTGAAATGAGCCTCATGATCAAATTAGTCCTGATAAGGGCAAGATTAATCATATGGGCAAATTATGCTTTATAATAAAATGCTAATCAGGGAACTACACTCAAGGGCACTTCACCTTGCTGATGCAAGTAGTAAATTAGCATGTACACGATAGTTGTGACATGACTGAATGAGCAAGAAATACACAAGACCTTAGTGTGATACTTGATGTTCGGAGCAGAAATTAGTTAACCACATACTGTAATGGGTGTGTTTTTATACTGCAAGTTGATTGTGGTCTTTTCTTTGCTTAGATGATTGGGTTTTATAAATATCAGTAAACTGTTTGAAAAGGCAAGAAATAGTTTCTCTCAGAATGAATGGGAATCAGCACACTATTATTTTGCTTAGCTTATCGATGAGCCCCAACCACTAGCTTTGAAATGTTTGTCTTCAACTGGTAGCTAATGTAGCAGGTTGTAATATTAAAGCTGGGGAAGGCAGAAATCTGAAAAGGGCAAAGACTCCTTCCTCTCCTTCCTCTGTCTCTGAATGACTTGCAAAGGGCTGCAAACTGGAATTGAGCCCAGGCCGCTGCAGCGAGGACAGTGCCTCTGTACATGGGGCGCCTTCTCTAACCACTAATCCACCGACGCCCCTATTCAATTGCAGACTAGCCTTCCCCTGACCACAAATGACAAGAATTAGTTAGCTCGCCACCCAACAAACCCTCCACCTCGCTCCCCACCACTGTGGACTACTTCCCCGGGAGAAGAGCAGGCAGCAGCTCCGGTGACCAACCCTTTAGTCAGCAGCTGTAGCGGCTTGAATTCAGCTAGCACAATCCCCCTAGCGCCAGGTGTCAGAGCAGGCTGGTGGTCAGCAGTGATGCCGGGTCTAACCTGTGTAATGGCAGCACCAGACAGTTTGCTGATCCAGCAGCGAGTTGGGGCTGCTGCCCGCTCTCTGGCAAGGTGGCTTGTAGCAGCGGGGAGTGAGACGGAGGACACACTGTGATTGGAAACTCTGGCTACGCTCTGTTTGCTACGTAAATGTGAACTTGATGCCACAGCTTCAAGCCTTTGACTCTGGTTAGCAGAAGAATGAACTATAAACAACATTTTCTCTCCATTTCTGAATCCCTTTGCTGATACTGACACGTATCCTATTGCGGTTATTGTCAGACTCTCTTTTAGACTCTCTCGTTGAATCAGGCTTTCACTGAAGGGACTTGCTTGTGCATCTGCATCTGTAGAACAGCCAATAGGAACACCCTCTCTTTGAACTGACCTGTGACTGGCCAGAGTCTCCTGTCATGGCCTAGATTTTCTAAATCCTGAAAATAGAGCCAAGAGGAGGTGCAGAAGTCTACTTTTCTATCAGTCCACTTGACTTACAATATGGTCAAAGGTTATTATGGGATTTTTGCCCAGTGGCACCAAAATAAAACTGCCTACCCCAGCTTTAATCTGCATATCAAAGCATGTCAGCCCAAAAGTACACCACATCCATTATAAAAAGGCATATTCATAAAAATGTGATGTTAGGGAATTTATTGTCACAAAATCCATGCAAACATGATCTCCTTCAATAAAGGCTGCTGTTCATCAGCAGAGGTCAACATAAGAGACTATTTATTATCTTGATGCAAAAAATCACCCATCTATAGCAGTGGCTCTTCATCATGTGCCATCATAACACAAATAATATACACACTTCATCCAAACCACTACAGACACTCATCTCACTGATTAGCACATCTTCAAACAAAGTGGAGGAGCTGATCATTGAAATCACGTGCTGTAGTGTTTGATGATTGTGTGTTTTACACCACACATACTGCACATTATATGGTCTATGTTCCTGCTATGTTGTTCTGATGTATAATTCTCTCATTCTGCCTCGATACCTCACACAACGCCACAGGTGTGATGAGAACAGAAGTATACACAGCTGTGTCTGAAACACCATATTTCTGCTCGAATGGTGCACCTTTGTGTTTGTATGTTTGAGCGTGTGTTTGTGAGTGTGTGCATGTGGGTCTCCGTGCGCCTGTTTATCTCATTGTGTGTCTGCCATGGCAGCTGGAAAGACGCAGATAAAGCGAAAGCGAAGAAACGGGACGGAGACGAAGCAATGAGGCAAAATGAGAGAGAGTGAGAGTCAGCTCCAATTGACTGTGATTTTCAAGATGAAATGAATGTGCAATCACATAGTCACATGCACGCACACATACATACAAACACATGTTAACTAAGAACAAAGCCTTGAAATAGATGCAGATATCAAAATCCCCACAGGAGACCTGAGCTATTTTTACCAACTCAGATGATGGCTCATGAATGCATAATTCATACATGCCCTGCTTTAATACAGACACACAGTACTGTACCAAATGCACAAATACACTCTGCTTAACACATGCAAACACGCACATTGTGGCTGTATGTATAGAATACTATCAGTCACAACAGCACACAATATGATCCCTTACTGTTGTTGCCATATTAAAGAAAACCTCAAAGTGAACGACTTACCATATTGAAGAATATTGCTGGTTTCATGTGAGTGAGTCTGTCTGTCAGTCTGTGCCATGTTGTGCTTATAGAGTCAATCACTCTATAAAATACATTCGCCAAGGTCTTGTTCTGCTTGTTTATGTTTTTGTTGCTTTTCTAGCCCAAAGCCCTGAAACTGCTGGGGATGGAGGTGAGTGTTGATCTCATCAAGATTGTTATTCAGTCATTCCTTCACTGTTCCTCTCATTCGTTTAAAACACACTATTCTCCCTCATAACGTGTTGAGTGTACAGTCAGTCTGCAAAACCTTTTCAGCAAAATAGTCATTAAGTGTGTGCTGTGTGCCTCGCAGTCTTTGAAAGGAAGACCTTGAGGCATATTTTAATTTACTTTGCTGCCATTCTGTATACACGTTTGAGCCAGTTGAGGGCTCGTTGAGAGATAGCATTATTAATACATTTCACACTACCTTCAACAAAGTTATTCTCATCAAGATTGATGATGATTCTCAGATTGATGAAATAAAAAAACACTGAACAAAGACGTATGGCTACAGAATTCTCTCAGGGCTCCAGCAGACAGTATGAATGCTTATAACTCTTATGATATATGTCAGAGCAGCCCAGCTACATTTAACTGAATAGGTGATGACTGACCAAACAGGATTATATAACACATGGTTTGTGTACTCACATGTATCCATGTAGTACACACCATGAAATATTCACATCATTAAGCTTTTATCACAGCATGTGTCTACAGTTGTGCATGGCTGTCCATTCCTTTGTACGTCTGCCTGTTTGAAATCCGTCTCCCTGTCAGTGTGTGTTCTCGTCTTGTTTTTGTCTGTCAAAGTCTTTACCTTAAAGGGATAGTGCACCCAAAAATGAAAATTCAGCCATTATCTACTCACCCATATGCCGACGGAGGCCCTGGTGAAGTTTTAGAGTCCTCACATCCCTTGCGGAGATCGGCGGGGGGAGCGGCTAGCACACCTAATGGCAGACGGTGCCCCAGACTAACGTCCAAGAACACAAAATTGAATCCACAAAGTATCTCCATACTGCTCATCCGTAGTGATCCAAGTGTGCTGCAGCCCCGACATAAAAGTTGTTTCGAATAACGTCATATGAACTCTGTTTTTAGCCTCACTGTAGCCTGTAGCTCTGACTGCTTCTCTGTGCTCTGCACTCACGTGTGCGCGCTTGTGGGAGAAATGGAGATTTCATTTTTGGGTGCACTATCCCTTTAATGTCCTACTCTCTTTTTGTAATCCAGTTTTTCATTCAGTGTCAGTATGGCAGCCTGGCCATACATTTATGAAGCTGCGATCATTTCTAAATATCCATAAAATCACAAACCTACTATTTTATAAATTGAATGTCACTTTCTAGTATTACTGCACAATTTACTGCAGTACTATTATCATATTAAAATATTCTGTCTCAAAGCAAGCAGCAATTGTAGATCCACTGGGAGTCATTTCTCATATTTCTGTAATTGATCAACTGTCAGTAGTCCTTACTGTTAAAATGTGAAATTATCGGAGATCAATACAACCCTGCTGACATGCCATTTATACTCTAACTGGCAGCATCAATTTCTCCAGAGACAGGGAGTCAACCTGACATACCTTACCTCTGCCTGAGTTTTTTTTTTACTCAAAAGGAAAGGAAAGGTTAAAAAGGAGAGTAAAAGGTAAAATACTATGAGAGAATTTTATTGAAATATGTAAAAGACTGTGCCTGTTATGTGTATTTTGTGTGTAGCACTTTGTCCTTCCACCTGTGTCCTCCAAATTTTGCTTCTGCATTGAGCTAACTTTCATCATGTGGGCCGTGAGCAGTTTCAGAAAATACATTATGAAAATCCTTACTTTGTGATATGACTCATCTAGATCAGTGTCTAATGTGGCCAAACACAGGGCAAGTCCTCCAGAGATAAAATCATGGGTACCAATCAGATTCTTCGCTTTCACTTTCAGAACCCAAGTTTTGACATAATAAATTCATAAATAGTTCAGCATCAACTTAAGCACTCAAATGTTGTCCTAGGATAAAATATAATCCGTTACAAGTCACCCCAAAATATGTATCTCTACATAGCTGTCTCCTTTTCTGACCACCCCCAATCACTTCTTATGGATCTCCACCAGGATGACATGCCCATCCGCAGAGGCCGCCAGAAGACGACACGAAAACGAGAGGAGGAAGTGGACATCGATTTGGACGACCCCGAAATCAACCACTTCCCTTTCCCCTTCCATGAGCTTATGGTGTGGGCTGTGCTTATGAAACGTCAGAAGATGGCGCTGTTCTTTTGGCAGCATGGAGAAGAGGCCATGGCCAAGGCTTTGGTAGCATGCAAGCTTTGTAAGGCGATGGCACACGAAGCCTCTGAGAACGACATGGTGGATGACATCTCGCAGGAGCTAAACCACAACTCCAGGTGTGTGACATGAAGTAAAGCCGTCATTCATGATGATATGCCAGTCTAGATCAGAATGTCTACCTCTGAACTCCAGCACCTATCAGCACTTACACAGACACACTAGCTTGCCTTTATTCCTGCAAACTGACCTGTTTCAAACTACACCAGGCTCCCACGGGATATAAGTGACATAGATTTAAATCTGACAACATGCATCTTCGTTAGTTAAGGCTATGCATTTGAGATGAAGGTAATCACCGAGAGATGAAGATGCTGGGTATGGAAATGACTGTTAATTAGTGGGGAATCTTTCAGATTCTACAAATGAAGCACAGCAATACCAACCCAAAGTCCCCACACACTTAGACACACACTTACACGTAGTTTCAAAGAACAGCCTTGCAATTGGCAGATTTTGAGTTTACTTTCCACAGAGAATTTGGCTGGCTTCCTTCGAAAAGCTCATTTAACCACATACATTTTTATATTTTCATGTAATCTTTACAAATGCAGTGTTTGTGTGTGTATGTGTAAACTCAAGGGATATTTGTGTGAAATAGTGAAAGTCATAATGTGTGGAAGTTCATACAGTAATGTCTGCATTCTGTAGGGAGTTCTTCTTTCAGTACTTTCCAAGGCGCTTGCAAACAAAATATGGCTGGACTGTTCGCCTTTTGTACTTAATATATCACAGAAGTAATCTGAAAAGCATAAGCAAAAGCAAAGAAACATATCCATCCATTATACAACACTGCTGAGCTGTGTCGTGCTGTACATCATGACATTGGGAACCTTTGTTTTATAAATCTCCCAAATCCCAGCGATGTTAGTGCCTCTTTAAATGCATTAAACTACAAAAGGTAGACCGCTCTCCAGTGTAATGCGCAATATTGTGCTGTGTATTTCTGAGTGTGTGTGTGTAATGTGTGTGTGTGTGTGTGTGTGTGTGTGTGTGTGTGTGTGTGTCTGTGTAGAAGAATGTCCTTTAGAGGCTGAAATTAGGGTGGGACTTGATCTCAGAGCACAGACTTTCGTTTTTATTGTCTACAAATTGTTTTCATATTTTGGCTGCATCTCTTGAAGAAATGTTTTCTAATAGCTCTATGGTACTGTAATTGTAGTTATAAAGTCTGCACACAGCATTTCTTGATTAGTTTGCAGTATGCATATATTATAAACTTGAACAACATGTATTCCAAACCTCTTCACCTTCGAGAAGATAGAGACATAATTACCAGTGAGAATTTGGGCCCTCTATGCTGTTTACTAAAGAAATTACTTATGCTTGTCATGTGAGGCCTTGACCATGCCTATGCGCTGTGTTGATATGCAAAGTGTTGTATTGGTTTGTGTGTGTGTGTGTGTGTGTGTGTGTGTGTGTGTGTGTGTGTGTGTGCGCATGTTGTATGCAAATCTAATCTCCTGTAGAATTTGGCCAGATGGTCAGTGATTCTTTAATTACATTTTTACATGTTTGGACAAAGTGTCACTGTCTCTGTTCATGTCTCAGTGTGCCCGTATATGTCCTGCATATAATTTCCCAGAGAGTTTGGCCAGCTGGCAGTGGAACTCCTCGACCAGTCCTATAAACAGGACGAGCAGATGGCCATGAAGCTGCTGACGTATGAGCTGAAGAACTGGAGCAACGCCACCTGCCTGCAGCTGGCGGTAGCGGCCAAACACAGAGATTTCATCGCTCACACCTGCAGTCAGATGCTGCTGACCGACATGTGGATGGGACGTCTGCGCATGCGCAAAAACTCAGGCCTGAAGGTAATATAAGTGGGCCAGATGTTTGACATAACCCATGGGTAAAGAAAAGTGTACTTACATTGAACAGATCATCTGCGCACTTGACAGTGACTCCAGGCTTTGGTGTTGGTGTTAGAGAGGCAGAGTTGTGTTGGAATGCTTGAATCCCCTCAGACCGCCTGAGAAAAGTTGGGCAGGGAAAGTAATGAGAAACCCTCTCACCTCCCTGAGGAACTACAGTAGAGGTGGCCTGAATCACTCCTGTGGATCTGCTGAGTGGCTTGCAGAAAAGTGGAGAGTGGTTCTAAATGTGAGCTACTAGGTGTGATGTGTGGAAATGTCGGGATGTAAAGTGTGATGGAAGAGTTGCTGATTCTTTCTGTAGAAATTATATGAAAATTGTGTTTTTTTGTGGGTTCAATATTATTGATGCAAAGATAAAACATCAGTACGCAACATCATCTTTAAGATATGCCTTTACTTTGACATTCCTATGGCACGCTTGTGTCCCCATTTCCATCCAACACTTTGCAGGCTAGTACCAGGTAGATAATGGTTAGCAGTGGGGCTGTACCCAACTCAGCAGTATGTCAGTTGAAATCCCCCAGAAAATTTTCAATTAAGTAGATGCCATTTCCTGTATTCTAGTGCATTTTAACACCATATTAGCACCAGATAATCCAAACTGGTTCTGTGAGATATAGTTCTGGCTCAATATAGATCAAAAAAGGGCCCAACATAAAAGTCATTGCAACAGTAATGTTTTTACCACCCAAGAGGGCAGTTTATCATGTTTTTTCCACCCGAGAAGGCAGTTTAGTGTGTTTTGCCAACCAGGAGGGCACTTTATCACGCGTTTTAACCAGCCAAGAGGGCAGTTTAGTGTGTTTTTTGGCTCCCAAGAGGGCAATTAGCATGCGTTTTTGCTCCCAGGAGGGCATTTTGGCTCCCAAGAGGGCACTTTAGCGCGCGTTTTGGCTCCCAGGAAGGCACTTTGGCTGCCAAGAGGGCACTTTAGCATGTGTTTTGGCTCCCAGGAGGGCACTTTATTCACCACTTCTAAGAGGAAGGCGTGAAGATAACGGTATTTAGGAGCTTGACCAAGCAAAGCCTTTTCTCCTCCTGGTAGCTGCCTCCGTCTCACTTAGACTCACTCTTGGTCTGGATCCACAGCTGCCTGTATTGGAGAGCAGCGTGAAAGCCAATAGCGCTCACTCTGCAGCTGAATCTGGGGACCGAAACATCCCCAGAAGTACACTGCACACTGACTGACCAGAAACAAAAAATGTCTGAGGGGGACTAATGATTCAAATTTTTGTCTTTCAGAGGGCAGCAGTAAAAAAAACATGAAAAAGACAATGAGGATTTTACCTGATATCATCTCACATTGATTTCAGGCTCCCCTAAATTAAATCAAATCAAAATCTTACTGTGGTAGACTTTGTGATATCAGCAAATATCTTAATGTCTTCCAAAGACAGTACAATTGTCATGTCCTGGATGAATCTCATGCACCACCAGTCCAGCATTGAAAGAAAAGCCTTCACTTTATATTATCTGTCTACTGGACAGTGTGTGCCTATTTGTCTTTGTTTAATACATAAAAACTATACAGTGCAGGTGAAAAATGGTCTATTAAAGAGAAAAATCTGTTCAAGCAAAGTTCTAGTGATGAGGAAATAACAAGCTAAAGCTGGCAGCACATTAGTCTGAATGCTTATAACTGTGGTTTGACCATGATGACTCATTCCCAAGAATGTGGAGAGTGTTCACTGGACTGTGAAAAGCTGACAGGTCACCAGAGGCAGTCGGTTTACAATTATATTAAATAAAACTAAGATTTTAAATGCTGCAGTTTGGTAAATTACAGAAAGCTGTTCAGTACCTGTAACTGAGTGTTCTCAGTCAGTGAAGTCTTTCATAGTTTTTCAAGGCTGAAAGACATAAGAAGAGTATGTGTACATGCAGTTCACTTTAATCAAAGAGACCAACAGAATGATGCTAATTGATAGAGATACACCTATACAGATAGACCTACCTGACGCTCAGCGAGTCAAGGTTGCTTGTGACTTCACTCTTGTGAAGAAATAGAAACATTGTGATGAGTGTCAGGCGAGGTAGCCCTCCTGTCTGAACTTCCACCACAACTTTTACATGCATAGAAAGCATTCTCTCAGGCCACAGGAGACTGAAGACCTGACCTTAATTACCAAAAAACCTTGAAATTGTGTCCCACATAATTTGCATGGGGGCTCGTGTGGGAAACCTTTGGGTCGAGGGGCGAGGTTTCAGTTAAGACTGGTGGTTGACTGTTGAGCAGTTTTTGCTCATGTGGGTTTTCCAGACGTCTGGCAGTAGGGTGATAGGAAGCAGCTGCTCAGATCAGAGAGGTTAGAGTTATTTATAATGAAGAGATGCCCTGGGAGTTGCTGAAGGGACGGCTGGGTTCACACTCATTCATACACAGAGTGAAACAGGATGATGGGTCTGGCTGGCTAGCTTCTCAGAGCAAAGCAGACTACAAGTGCTTTAAGTATGGTTTGGCCTTTGCAGGAGGGAGGGAGAGAGTGCACTGCTAAAGCAGGCTCACTGGAGCAGAAAGACAGAAAGGAAACCACAAGTGGAACAAACAAGATTCGCTGCCCTCAGGAGTTCATGATACACAGCAAATAACATTGTCAAAATGTTGTCAAGATAATATGTGTGCACATTTTGGAGTTGCCATAGTTGTGAGGGCAGTCATCTTCATCCCTCCAACACACTAACTCCTATCACAAGTTACCGGAGGCTACAAATGCACTATGAATTGCAAAGATAAGTACATTGATTTCTTCACACATCAATAAGTCTGACAAACTGCTGACATCTTTGCTTTCAACCCCTTGGCACGACTGTTGACAGGAGAAACTGAGACATCACTTTTTGCGCTGTGGAAATAATTGTATTTGGTCACTGACCCCATTCCTTCACCCTGAGACTATCCTTTTTAATATATTCAATCATTTTGTCACCTGACTTTACTGACAGCTTTGTTATTAAATTGTGACATGAATTTTCTCAATTTTTAATTTTTCATTCATGTGGCGGTATAGTAGGTAGAGTGGTTAGCTGGGTAGCACTGTCACCTCACAACAAGAGGGCTCCAGGTGGCCCTTCTGTGTGGAGTTTGCATGTTCTCCAGGTCCTCCAGCTTCCTCTTCAGTTCAAAGATGTGCAGGTTAGGTTAATTGGTGACTCAAGCCCTATTTCCACCGAGCAGTACGGTACAGTCCAGTTCAGTTTGGTACGCTTTTTTCTGTTTACACTGAAAAGTTGTGGATGGTACCAATGGAACCGTTCCGTACCGTCCCCATTTTTGGTCCTCCTTCTGTTGGGGTACCTAGCACACAGATCTGGTACTAAAAGGTGGAGCTGTGAACACTGCAGTCCATTGATTGGTCAATACTGATCGATCACTCTGCTCAGGGCCGAGTTGTGGCTGGTTTTGAAGCATATGTAACCACTGTTCATACCGTGGATAGTTTCATTAGTAGACTATAACTATAAAATGAAAGGATGTTTTGCTGCCTCTCGCAGCAGCTGCAAAAAAAACTTAATTTACTGGGCCAAATGCTGCCGACTTTAAAGGTGGAACGTTAACTTGTAATGTTACTCAATGCAAAAGTTGATGACGTGAAGCGCTTCGTTCCTGCTGGCTCCAGCAACACTCAACACCCAAGCTTGCTTTAGAAGGACCCGCTATTTTTAAATATCCCATGGAGAGAGACTTTCACTGCAGCCTGTTCTATTTTGTTCTGAAAATGTCGGCATGCAGCCTCGTTCTGTGGACAATAAACGGGGTGCAGACTTCCTTCTGTGTCATCGGTGAAGGAAATACAGTGAGTGCTGGACGGAGCAGTGAATGACAACAACCCCACCCACATTTAAGATTACTAAATACCATGTCTGAAGGGTTACTTTTGGTTCCAAAGGTACCATACTGAAAGTGTGTGGGGGAAGCGGGGCTTAAAGGGAAATTTCGGTTTATTTCAACCTGTCTCCCATTGTCCTAAATTTGTTTCAAGTGACTAATGACATAAAAATAATAGTTAACGGCTAACATGCTAGCTATTATTTTTATGCTAACTAGTGACATAAAAATAATAGTTAGCATGTTAGCCGTTAGCCTAGATACAGCCGTAGCGTCAGAGCTGTTAAAACGTAAGTGAACGGGCAATCTTCAAGTGCAAAGTTAGTCCACTAAACAAGGTTTTTTTCCACAAAGACCACCTCATATCGTTAGGATAAATGTCTGAGAACATATAGAAAACGACATGTAAACATGTTGTCTTACCTTACCAGTGTGCTGCCATGTTTGTTTATCATCTAGCTCTGCTTTCCAAAGCGCTGCCGAAATATCACGAGAACAAGCAGCGATCTCATAGCATGCCTGAACAAACAGCAACAACTGGAAGGCAGAACCGGACAGTAGCCTGAAAAGTTCATTCATTTATTTTATGAAAGATTTATAGAATAATGGCTTTTTGCCAGACTTCGACTTTGTGGAGGAGTAATTTGATTTTGCAGAGTCTGATGGCCGCCCTTATTTATTTGAGCCAGAATACACTGACGAAGAGCTTCGTGAAATTGAAGAACGGAAGAGGAGAGAGAGAGGCACAACAGGTAGAGGACGAGAGAGGAGGAATGGCTGCTGCAAGGCTGCGTAGCTCTGGAGATTGGTGGTGTACCTGTGAATGCTGTGCCCCAGTGCCCACAGAAGAGGAATGCCTCTGTTGCAAGGAATGGGACCGGTTGCAGCCTTATTTTCAAAGTCTGGATGTGACTGAGGACGAGACACCTCCACCTGGAGTAACGTTAGTATCCAGCTGGGCTTTATCTCGAGCTCGCGAGATATATTTCGGCCGCCCTTTGGAAAGCAGAGCTAAATGGTAAACAAACATGGCACCACACCGATAAGGTAAGACAACATGTTTACATGTCGTTTTCTATATGTTCTCTGACATTTATCCTAACGATATGAGGCGATCTTTGTGGAAAAAAACCTTGTTTAGCGGACTAACTTTGCACTTGAAGTATGCCCGTTCACTTACGTTTTAACAGTTCTGATGCTACTATGCGCCCTGGCTGTATCTAGGCTAATGGCTAACATGCTAACTATTATTTTTATGTCACTAGTCACTTGAAACAAATTTAGGACGAGACAGGTTGAAATAAACCGACATTTCCCTTTAAGTTGCCCATAGGTGTGAATGTGAGCGTGAATGGTTGTCTGTCTCCATGCGTCAGCCCTGTGATAGTCTGATGACCTGTCCAGGGTGCACCGTACTTCTTGCCCAATGTCAGCCAGCCCCGTAAGACCCTAAAGAGGATAAGCCTTCATAGAAAATTGATGAATGGAGAATTCATGGAAAGTAATCTTAAATTGCTTAAATTACTGTTCAATTTCCAGCCAATAGTCAATGCAATGAACACAGCTAAATTTCACTCTTACATTATTTAAAGGCAGCTGCTTCCAGAGATAAGAAGACACTTGATTACTCTGCTCTCCGTCTTCTTCTCTCTCCATTCTTCATGTTCCCACTGTGTTCAAAGCCTCGCTCTTGCTTCTCTTGTTTGACTGGTATGTATCTGGAGTGTTTACAGCACGCCTGCCTCCTTTATCTGCTGTGTGTGTCCCTCTCATCCATCGTGGCAGCGCAGCATCTTCACTGCCTGTCTGGACTAATGCTTTGGTAATTGACTTCCACCATGAGAACCCTTGCTTGGCTGTCGTAAATACCAAAGCTTTGTCATTCTGCCGTGCACAGGCCAGGGCATAATGGGGAGGTGCTCACAAGGGTGAATTTATATTACGCGAGTTTCACATGTGTGTGTCGCAGACCTATTATGGGGGTTGGTTTGTTCCAGACTGTCTGTGTCCTAATTTCCGCAGCACTGCTCATGAAAGTGAACACTTCTATCACATCTGCGATTTGTCGCTTTTAGGTATTCTCCCTAACTTTCCTCCTCCTCCACCTCCTATTCCTGTCTTCCTCATCACCCAGGTAATCTTAGGTCTGCTCCTGCCGCCGTCCATCCTGAGTCTGGAGTTTAAGAACAAGGATGAGATGTCCTACATGCCCCAGGATCAGGAAGCGTACCTGCAGGAGAAGGAGGAGGAGGAGCCTGAGAAACCAGTCAAGGAGAAGGAGGAGGAAGACATGGAGTTCACAGTAAGATCTTACTGTGAGACGCAGTACAACTCCGTGGTGAGAGAACCCACCTCAGCCCTGCATCTCAGAATCTATACACATACTCAAACTTTGGACAATACACACACATGCTTTGTTCAGATTATAAAAGTGATCATTGAACACATAGCCCAGATTCTGTGTCCTTTGTAAAAATCTCTGGTGGACCACTTTTATGTTGTTCCTGTCCACAACGAGATGTCAATACGTACACACATAAGCACAGTTCTCCACACACACATACTTGTTTCTCTATTCTGGCCAACTGGACCCTTCCAGCCAAATCGGCCTTTCCTGTTTCTCGTCGTCTCAGCAAAGACATGGTCGTGGAGTTGTAGCGTCTCAGTCTGTCGCCGCTTGTGGGTTCCCTCGTGTATGTTTCTTCTTCCATCTATCTCCTCTCTTTCTCTCTGCCTTTCCTTTTGTTCCTCTTGTTCTCTGCCCCGCTCTCTCTCTCCTTGCGCCTTTTGTTTCTTTATTTCTTTTGCTTTCAGCCCCCTCTCTCTCTAGCTCCTTCTCTCTTTCTCCCTCTCTCCAAGCTCAGTTCTGATTGAGGTACAGTACTGTATGCTAGCCGATTGCTGCCCCCTCACTCTCTCCCATCATGATGATGGCTTGCTGCAGCATACCACTCAGCATGTCGGCTGCTGAGCATGGGAGGCCCAGGCTTTTGCATTATATAACCATGTCCGCCTGCTGCTGCAGAGCTTAAATCATGCAGAGTCTGAGCACCTTCTCCCGGCTCACAGTGGAAGAGTTGGTCCATCTGCATAGACATGGATGTACAGCAGGATTAGGACTCGTTCCATTTCAATCCAATCAATCTTGGAGATGATACCAAGATCCAGTTTGTGTGTTGAAAGCAAGACTAGAAGTTGAAAGGCGATTTTAAGACATTAACTGGATCCAGGGTTGTTCCATTAAATGATTGAACTGAAGTTGAACGCCCCTCAGCACCACTGTACATACTCTCCATCTGCATTGAGCACAGCCAGCAAGCCAGCGCAAATGGGCCATTTTACACATGCAGTCCTTGAGGCACAGTGGTGTTAAACAAAGAGCCCTGCTGCTAGAGGATGCATTTGCAATGAGCCCCTTCCTGTTGCCCTGGCTTCTGACTGTACAAATGCACCTTCAGATACTTATGAATCACACAAAGATTCATACAGATATACACAGACTGCTACACCACAGAGGGAGATTGTATTGTTCTATCCTCAGATGTTTTAGATAAGCCACATTGTGATGAATGTTATAGCCTGTGTGATATAGCCTGTTTCCACTTGCTGATCGGGTAATGTGCATGTTCGGTACAGCAAAGGCATGGTGTGATTTACACCCTGGCATCTGAATCTCTTCACCCCGAAGGCCCTGTCTGTGTGTGCCTTGGACAAAACCTGTAGCTGTATATGTTTCACATGTTTGGAAATAATAGAATTCCCCTGATTCCTGACTTCTACTGATGGTTGTATCACTATTGTACCTATTCAGTGGCCTGTCAACTTAAACCAACTCCTTACCAAACCTTTTATCTTTACCTAGGTATGATATTCTGCCCTACAAAGGCAGACTGCAGTTCCTACACAGTGAGGTTGAGGAAAAAAAGGTCATAAAGTTTTCAGACTGGATGACAAACTGTAAAACTGATAGAAAGGCCACAGTGCCTTCATGGTATGTCTTTTAAAGCTGGTTATTTTACCTCAAAAACTTATTGCCATAGAACTCACACAATACCTAAAAATGCACATACAGCACTCTGCCTTTGGATAATCACAGGATGCCTCAAGAAACTGAGGTGTCTTCCAACAAAAGTTCTCTCAGCTCTCTTATCTATTTTAACTTGTTTGTTTAAGAAAATTAACTTTACAATCCATAGCTTATCAGACTATAATATTTAACCAGTATAATACACTAATTTACAATTTAATAGGCCTATATTCAAGCATGTGATTTAAAGATAGCTTAACCACACCAAGTCACATGAAATTCACCTAGATGGCACCTACTGAGATCTGCTACGTTAGCAAGAGTTTTGCTGTTTTTTTCTGCTGCTGTTCTTTATGCTACTGCCTTTAATTAGTTATATGGAAATTGACAAATTAAATAGCCCTTTTTTTCATTTACAGATAATAACATGAGGAAAATCAATAATTAAACTTAGCTTTAGTTTTATCTTAGGCTTACACAAGCTAGCTTTCACTTTTTATAATACTTTTACTTAAAGGTCCAGTGTGTAAGATTTAGGGGGATTTAGCGGCATCTAGTAGTGAGGATTGCAGATTGCAACCAGCTGAAACATCTTCCTGTTAGGATTCCTTTTAATTTTTCAGGACGTTTTTCGCTGAGCTGAATTATCCGCAGAGGTGTCTTCCTCCCTAATACAAATGGGCTGAGTGATTTAAACTAGTAAAAAACACTGAATAAAGCAGTTTCATGTTACAAATAAGTGTTTCTCTGACGCTGTTTGGCATGTCGGAGGTGGGCCACAAGCCCAGCACCTGCTAATGTGTGCTCACCTTTTTTCTCTTATAACTTAAGATCCCAACATTCAGAAGGTTTTTACCAGGAGCCAAATTATCCGCAGAGGTCTGTTCCTCTCCAAAACAAACATTCATTCATTCATTCATTCATTCATTCATTCATCTTCTAACCGCTACCCAGCTACATCGGGCGAGAGGCAGGGTACACCCTGGACAGGTCGCCAGACTATCGCAGGGCTCCAAAACAAACAGACTGGGTGATTTAAACCGGTAAAAACATTGAATAAATCAGTTTCATGTTAAAAAAAAATCAGTGTTTTTCCAACGGTCTCATCACAGAGGGGCTGCAAACCATGGTGGCTAATATGAAAATGTGAATGGCCCTATTTAGAGCCAGTGTTTGGCTTGGGCATTCTGGACTACTGTAGAAACATGGCAAGGCAACATGGCAATCTCTACAACAATTCTAATTTTCAGCATATCTATACCAAAGAAAACATTTTTATTTTATTATATTCAATTTTTGCAAAAAAAAAAAATCCCCCTTAATCCTGCACACTGGACCTTTAAGATGTCTGGTTAGCTTTCTTTCTATGGCAGAGAGTACACTGATGAGTCCTGCAGCACACAGATTACCAAGCCAGAGTGCAGATACTGTGTTTTGTTTTTTTTGTTTGTTTGTTTTTTTAATCCATTTTGCACTGCTAGTTAAACTGTCTTCACAGAAATTACACAGCTCTATGGCATGATATTTTTGTATAAAGTAAATCAGATGTCAGAAGGTCTGATACAGGTTCTAACTTAGTTTTGACCAAATATGTAGGTGCTGCATTTTGCCTTTGTAGGGTAGTATACCTCTGACATACAATACAATTCCATGAATGAACTCCCTCAGAGGTCTGGTGTTGCTTTGACATTAAGACCATGACCCATAAAAACAGTGGGCTCCGAACCCTCTCTCATGGATAAGAAAATGTGTCACAGATTGAAGTGAGATATCTATGTCTTATCTTTTTTCTGTCTTCTGTCTTCTTTCTGTCATTATCTTGTCTCTCTTCTGTCTCTTAATTGTTGTCTGAGACACAATCCATGAGTGTCTGTGTCCGCGTCATACTGTGTTATCAGCCTTCACCCAACACTCCACCTTAAACACACATTTCACATTTTGGAATGATGACATTGCCTGTGCTTGCTTCTTTGATTATAGTATTAAAACTGTGCAGTCGACATAATGTGACCCTCTCACCCTTCTCCTTTTTTCTCCTTTTTTTTCCCCTTTGTTATTCAACTCTTCCCATCCTACCTCTTGCCTACTTGCCTTCATCTCTATCCTCTCTCTACATCTCCCCCACTCATCCTCCTCCGTCTTTTCATGCTTCCCTCTTCACACTCTCTGGTTCCCTCGCACCTTTCACTCCTTCCTCCCTCGCTCCATGTGGGGTTTGCATTCCCCCAGGCAATGCTGGGTAAGGTAACCACAGAGACATCCAGAAAGAAGGATGTTGAGGAGGTTCAGAAACGCCACCGCCTCATCCCCATGGGACGCAAGATATACGAGTTCTACAACGCTCCAATTGTCAAGTTCTGGTTCCATACGGTCAGTGTCGTCTTCAGCAACACCACCTACGTGCTCAGCTTCCCGTTAGCGCTGTCACTGCCTACTGTATTTCTGCAACAGCATCAATTCCCAGTTCCCTGCCGTTAGCTTTTACTGCCACAGTGCCTCATTAACCTCTTGTTCCACCCCGTCATTACCCAGCCTTACTGGGGTGGGAAAGTTTAGTGCAGAGAGACTGATGGAAGCAACACAGTGAGGAAAGTACAGGCCAGGGAGGGAGTATAAGGTATCGGAGATCAAACAAGGAGGTTTTGAATTAAAAATGTAAGCACTGCAACCTCTGAGTCATGGCATATTGCCACTGTATTCAATATTACAGTAAGTAGATATTTAATATAAAGTTTTAAAGTGTTTACATGTGCTTCTTTCTGTACAGCTCGATTCTGTGACTGTAGATATCCTTAAAGTCTGTGTATAGCTTGTGTTTTGTACAGTATCAGCCCGTGAGTGTGCGTGCAGTCTTTAAAACAAGCTGATCTTTTGTCTCCCATACCTCGTCTCGGCCTCCTTCAGTTTGCTTGCCCAGCGAAAGCATCTCTCAACATCACCAGCAGGGATTTCACTGTTTATTTATGCTGAGAAAATATTTTGACTGCTTTTTGTTTCATCCCATTTTTCCCCCTCTTCTCTGGCTATTTACTCCCCTCCTCTTCTCCCCCCTCGCTTCTCCTTCCTGCCCTTCAGGTTAAAGAATGATATTCTACTGTGAATTTCATTACTGTGCTCGCAGAGCAGGTGCTGGGATTTCTCAGGGTCAAAACGCAGTCTTTACCTCATTAAGAGATTTGTATTCAAACCCTTCACCCGCTGTAGAGGGCTGCCCCGTTTAAAGTAATGTTAGTCAAAGTTATCACACAAACCAACCTGTGCATGTGGGACTGATTTACAGTGCCAGTTGCACTTTATTAAAATCACTTTACCTGTGTACTTCGCTGGAATACTCGATTAAGCATTCCCAGTTTGCTTGTCGTTACTTTCATTTATAATTTAAATACGTCAAAGCCTTTCATTTGTGTTCCAAATTTAAAGCTAGGATCAGAATAGCATAGCTGTCCAAATCCCTGTTGGTTATATTCATGCAGTTTAAGTGGTCTCAGAGGATACCACATCACCGACTGCTAGATCAAAAATGTCAAATACCTGACTGAAATCCAGTGATGTCAGGACCTGTGAATGAGGAAAACACGTAAAAATGGATTTTCAGTACATTTGTGTCAGCGCGTCCAGGCCCGATCTTTAGATGGTGATAATTTTTTTCATCTACTGTGGATCATGACAAGCCACAGTGCGCAAATTAATGTGGACAGCTGACATGGATTTAAATAGATAGAGCCACAGGAGACTCATAATGGACATTTTCAGGCCAAGTGTGGAGGTACAGTAATCAGGTGTCTTGACATCAAATCTCTATTATCACATCTGAAAAACTGGATTAAAGGAGGGTGTAATGAGGGTCAGCCATTCACTAAATAACTGTTTAATCTTAGCAGTTACACACAAAAGCCCCTTGAGGCAATTTGTTTGCATAGAAAGAATTGAACATATTGATGCACAGTTTGCCGTTGTGGGAGAAAGCACACAAACACAAGCACATAACCATAAATGTGTCCCCACTGATTTCCTTCTTGTGTCATGTCTTTGCGTAGATGGCATACGTGGGCTACCTGATGTTGTTCAACTACATTGTCCTGGTCAAGATGGATCTGTGGCCGTCTCCTCAGGAGTGGATTGTCATCGCTTACATCTTCACCAATGGCATTGAAAAGATGAGAGAGGTACAACTGTCCTAGCTTTGGCTACATGCAGATGTGCACCAGCATCCACAAGTGTAACAAACGCACAATAATCAGGTCTAAAGACACAAAGCTGGTCACCATAGTGTTGCCTATGGTTAAATTCAGCAAGTGCTGTGGAGGAGGGCAGAGGCTAAGTGTCATATCCATATCATCAAACTGCTCATAATAGATAGAGAAAACTGTAGGGCAACCACTGAGGGGGAGGAAAAAATAACAGTGGGGTGGAAATGAAGGTAAGAGACAGAGAGAGGGAAACAAATAAATAAAAGGAGTAAATAGAGAATATGGGTATGTGGCCATATGAGACGATCTAGTCTGGCCTCACTCTGTGGCTGTGTTTGTACTGTAAGTGTATGAAATGCATTTATCATTATGGCACATCATTCTCAGCTGCACAACAATGCCTTCTCGCACATCTGCTCGATGTCCTGACTGGCGAACTCATACTGCCCTCTGATGGTGGTCATGAAGTATTGCAATCCTATTATTCTATTCCAATCACTTTTTGGGCTCACTTCAGTTGTCCCTTCAGTTTATTTTTATGAAACACATATTTTCATCACCAAGGTTCCAACAGCTTAAGACAAATTAAATTTAAGACTTTTTAAGTCTTGTAATGCCATTTGGGAAAAAAATTAGGACACATTTACAATCCCCAAATTGGGAATTGGGGAAAAAACAAGACCATGAACTGACATCTGACATTACTTAGTGTTCATGACAATTTCTCCCAGATGTTTATCAAAACATAAAACATAACTTTTTGAACTAGGAACTAGGAAATAATTGGCATTTGTTGGCGAGTTTTCTTGGCGATCCTGTGTTTCTCACTCTGCATGTGAGATTTCACTACCCTGATTCCCATCATGCTGAGTTTGAAAAACGTATTACATAGAATACAGCAATCCTTGTATACATTGCCTTTAACCAGTTTTAGCCATGCCACAAATTATTGTTTAAAAAGTCAGTTTTCATTGAATTTGCAGTTCCTCTTATCATCCAGGGTACAGTGACAACTAACTAGCAGACAGTAGAGCATGTGTTCTGAGCATCCTGGCCAAAACCAAAATATAGCCCCTTTCCCACTGCACAAAGAACCAACAAACACCTGCTAACATCTGGCTTTTGTACATAATGGGAAAGGTTACAATTGGCATTCATACACAGGTCAGGTGACTCTGCAGTAGGCACAGGTAATTATCGGCTCCGGCTCTGATTGGCAGTGATGGAATACGAAACAGCTCTGATCTACTGGCAAATCTTGGTCTGTGCTAATTGTGGTGGAAAAGGGTATGTGAGTGTTATGGATTCCAAGACTCTGATCTCAGTGACGTGGGAAAATAGTTCAGAATTATTTTCAAATTTTACAATGCAAGGTCAGAAAAGATAAAACATTCCTTCCTTCCAATGTCTTAGCATTTTTAAGACCACTGAAAGATTGATGTATGACATTTTATTACTAATTAAAGCCTTCTTTTTATATTAATGAATTCAATGTCTTGTAAGACTCTTTAAGGATCTGCGGGAATCCTGCCTCATTCCTGCACTTGAACATCCTCATCTTCCGTTCTAAAGTAATTTCCTTCCAACCCTCTCCCAGATCCTGATGTCAGAGCCAGGGAAGCTGCTACAGAAGGTGAAGGTGTGGCTTCAGGAGTACTGGAACATCACAGACCTCATGGCCATCCTCATATTCTCTGTCGGCATGGTTCTGCGTCTCCAGGAGCCGCCGCTCATGAGCTACGGGCGGGTCATCTACTGCGTCAACATCATCTATTGGTACATCCGGCTGCTGGACATCTTTGGGGTCAACAAGTACCTGGGTCCCTATGTGATGATGATTGGCAAAATGGTGAGAGGAGGCAGGGGTGGTTAAGTGTGTGTGTGCGCACGCGCGTGTGTGTGTGTGTCTTTTCTATCTACAGCATCTCACATTTCCTCTCCTCAGTATGTATTCCTCATTTATGTCTGACTTTTTCTACCTTCTGACTTCCACACAGCATGATCCATACTGATTATGAGAGTTCACTGACTGCCATAATTTGCCATAATTACAAAGATTTAATTTGTATGTTGTGTGCAGGCTTGGTCCTAACAGAGCTTCTGTGGCTCTAAACCAAATTGTTTGATCTCACAGAGCACAAGATCAGAGCCTCTGATACATACATGAAGACAAAACTAGAGAAGGGATCAAAGGCTCGAATTTGTATCCGTCTGATGTTCAACTGTTCTTTGACATGAGCTGTGTACCACTGGACACAAATGCTCTCTGATATGAAAATCAGCAATTAGTTAGAGAGAGAAAGAGAGAGGGGGAGAGAGATTTGGATTCAATGACTTAGTCAGATAATCGGCACATGTGATGTTGCAGCACCATAAGCGGATTTGAAGTGGGAGTAGTTCAGAGTGATGAAAAAACAATACTGCAGTGTAAATAACAGCAGAAAACTAAAGTACCACCATACCTTCAAGCCATCATCTGTTTCACTGGCATCCATTACACAATGTAGTTTGACAAAGTCTTTATTAAAAAAGAAAAGTGAAACATTATAATGTTTTGGGGTTTTTTTTAACAACAACTGTGGCTCATATTTGGCCTTAAAATGTGACTATTTCTTAGATGTGTTTCAGCTTTCTAGAAACACAAAGCATGACACCCTTACTCGAAAATTATACAGAGGCTAGTGTAACAGAGGCCAGTAGAATATAAATGAGACGTATTCCCCCACTTCAGCCTGGTAACGTCCTTAATATCAATATGGGATTAACATAAATTAAGTGCATTTCAAATATTGAGTTTAGGTTTCATTCCAACCAAGAATCTGACAGACAAATTCACAAAGAATGGAGCGCAGCCTCCGACAGCATCATGAATTGCACATCGCTTGTAAACACTATCTGCCCCGTCTCAAGGTCTGATTCACAGAAGACGTTGCACAAATTATATTATTGTGCAAATACAGCCATAAAGTTTTGCAGCTTAGTGCACTGTGCAATTATCTATGTGGCAAAGTATTAATGTTGCCTTTATGCCAAGCAACCCCAAGGGGGGTGTCAAAGGGTACAGATGACCATGGCCATGAAAAGTCTATGGTTGACCTTTAAATTGGATCAAGTACAACAATTTACTTATTGACTTATATTAATGACAATACAAGTTATTTGTATTTACGTGATAATGTATTTTTATCATTAAAATACATGCTGCCACCCCCAGCAGGTACTGTGAAATGGTGCGGTCCATCTGACATGGGTCAGGTGCACTGTGTGCAAAACTCACAAGTGCTAATGATGTTAACATGTAAGGTGGACTGCAGCCTGACTAGCTATGTCAGAATGTCTCACAAAACGTCAGGAGCTCCTGATGGAATAGCCAGGGTACAGAGCGAACAGGAAAGTGAAAGGAACAGAGGCAATGGCCAAATGTATGGCAAAAATAACACACTTAACACAGAGTAGATACAAAATACATGTGGAAATATGATTGATTGGATGATTTTCGCAGTAAGTATAAAAGTTTGCATAGCTCAGCTCTCTGAAGACGCTGATGATTTCACTGTAACTGTGTGTGGCTGTTAACACTGATCTTTGTGAATTCAACTGTCTTGGTTTGAGGCTTATTTGCATAAAAAGGGGCAAATTTTGCACCAAATTTATGCATGTTACCAAATTTAAATATGTGCAAACAATACAGGAGCACAGAGATGCTATTTGCTTGGCAGCACAGTTAAGGGTGCAGTTTCTCTTTGTCGTATTCATGTAGCTTTAGCAGCCACAATCCTTTAGTGAATTTGACCCTGAGAGGGATAGTAATCAAAAAATGCTAATGCAGATCATTATTCATCAAACTGCCTCTCCAACTGCAACAGACCAACACATTCCCTCGCTGCTCTCTTGTTTTGCCTCATTATTGCTTTCCTCTCTTATTCATGCCTTCTTTTTTTAATCATCCTTCTTTCTGCAAACATCCTTACCAACTGCTACCCATTTTTTTCCCTCTTCTTAAACCACTCACCCCCTCCCTTCTCTCTTTGACGGCCCTTCTCTACCCCCCTCCCTCTCTCAGATGATCGACATGATGTATTTTGTGATCATCATGTTGGTGGTGCTGATGAGTTTTGGGGTGGCACGTCAGGCCATCCTCAACCCTAATGAAGACCCGTCCTGGATGCTAGCTAGGAACATCTTCTTCATGCCTTACTGGATGATCTACGGAGAGGTGTTTGCCGACCAGATTGACCGTAAGTTCAGGGCCAGAGTGTCAGAGCTTTTGAATAAAAAAACGTATTTTTTGATAATTTCGAGAAGAATAGTTCCTGATTCTGAGGAGAGATGGAAACAATGTGACCAAATCCGCACCTTTAAATTTTCAGTCATTCCTCCACAGGTCAATGGAAGATATATTTTTATAACACATAAAACACTACAAGACATGTTGCATCATATTTATGATAGTTAAAAAATTGTATCAAGTTACTTCTTACACGAGGACATTAATTTTTACTGTCAGTTTGTCCTGATCTTTTTTTGTCTCCACATTATTTTATATTATGTAGACAAAGTGACTCAATAAAGTGTCTGTGAGAAAATGTCTTGAGAGTGAGAGTGCGTTTGTGTGCTGCTCTGTTGTCTTTCTGTGTGGTTGTGTATATGAGGGTGTGCACAGAGTGTGAGGCGTGGCCCAAAGAGAAGAGATCTGAAATAATGTTTTCATTCTTTGTTTCAGATTTGCATAGTAGGAAGTTACAGCACAGGCTGAATGAAAAACTCTGGCTGGTCGAAAATTACATTCGAACTCACGGAACCTGGCGTAGTAGTGGTGGTGGTACATCCCACATTGCCCAGTGCAGTCAAAACAACAGTAAATCAATAGATATATAGACCTCAATTTTATCACATCTACCTATCCCACCTCTCCTTCATCATCCTCACATTACCACCATGTCATGCCCACTCCTACCACTCGAGGCCACTTGAGACAAAAGTGTGCATGCGGCTCCACACGCTCTAAGGTTAAAGTTGCCCTCATGTGTTTGGCATCTTGGGTCAGCTACTGTATCCAAACCGCACTATATTTAAACACCACAAGCTTGTTTAAGATCATTTAAAATGTGTGGCAGTCTGATTGAATGAGGCTGCCTGTCCTCTCCAAATGTTTGATTGACTAAGTAGTAGCTTGACCTAAGGCTATATTTTGTAAGCAACTTTACCCTGACTAATTTTGGCACTGGCTGGCAAATGGCACTGTTACGTGGCAGTAGCACTTTTCAAATGTGCTGTAATATTTTCATGCTCTTTGTTTTTGGTCAGTTGTCACATCAAGGGGAACTATCAAAGCTTAAAAGTTTGATATTCCCTTGTTGTTTCTTCCACTCGTTTTGTTCCTTGACCTTCGATTAGTTTCATTTGAAGAAGTGACCCTGCCATGTTAACACCGTCTGTCACATAAACCATATCACCCTCCCCTTTTTTTACGCCGGCTCCACTTCTCACTGGAGCAATTGCAACATTGCCAAAATATTTCTAACAATAAAGCCAACATTTAATATCAGAAAGCAATGAAGTTTACATATGAAAACCACACCATAGAGGAATAAAACACATGCATACACACATCCACACCAGAATATATTTATCAGCCACCTTTCATCATCTGTAATCTGTTTTTTCACGTGGTTCAGTTGTCAGAGTTTTTAAATCCAAATTTTTTGAAGGTGAAAATTTGAAAAATAGAAAAATTACTTCAGTTCTCTGTCTTTGGGCTGCATTGTGTGAAACAATTGAACATCAAGCAATGATGAGCATGACTAGAATGAATCTCAAAGGCAAACAAACCAAGAACAAATGCTGAATGTTCCCCAGATAAGCCACAGCAACTGAACCATCACAGATGGAAAAAACACACTATGTATCCGAAATACATTCCAAATGATTCACAGCAATCGGCCATTGCTGACTGAAGCTATGGCACACATATGTGACAATATATTTTAAACATCCGCTACATGTTTAAATATATTGGGAGCACAAATTGTGATGAGACATGATGAATGTATTTTATTTTGTTTTCAGATGCACATTTCTGAACATGAGCCCTTACCATTATAGTGTCCACTCTTTCCAGCCCCTTCTTTAAGAAGCATAAAGACAAATTATGCTTCTTGTTTGTTTGCAAAATATGTAGTTATGCATTTTATTTGGTATTTTCAGGTCTGCTTGTCTCTTTGTTTGTTGACGTTGTAACTCAGTGTACCGTATGTGCTTGAGTGTTTTATGTTTTCTTTACTTTGCTTTGGTTTTATTATCATTTTATTTTTTTCTATCTACTGTTTATGTCATGCGTCTGCATGTCTTTCTAATTTGTTGTGCATCTACAAATTTCTACTTGAATACTATATTATTATGATGGATTTAAGTCTCTAGCTACATACGTAGTTTACTTTGTATTAACTCGTGTGTGTGTGTATTTGTTTCGTGGCGGCGTGCAGCCCCCTGTGGGCAGAACATCACTACAGATGATGGGGTGGTGGTGGCCCTGCCTCCCTGTAAGACTGGTGCCTGGATTGTCCCAGCCATCATGGCCTGCTATCTGCTGGTGGCCAACATACTGCTGGTCAACCTACTCATAGCTGTGTTCAAGTACGTAAACTCTCTAATAAGTTTAATTCTTCCAACTGTAAAAAAATAAATAAATAAATAAATAAATAAATAAAAAAAATTGACACCACACTGCTTCACAGACAGCTCAGGACCTGATACACACTCAGTTTAGCAGCATGATGATAGGAATGATTTCTCTCTGTCCTTCAACACTCTCACAAAAAACATATCACTAAATCATGGTTAGGCATGGGACTATAAGAAAATTTCATGTCACAATGATCCTGGCCAAAATAAATATGATTAATGATATTATCCCAATAATCATCCAAATATACTTGAAACTAAAATGTGCTGGAGTCACCTTACCTTACATTTTGTTAAGAAATGCACACTTGCATCACAGATAAGACACAACTTTTTAAATGAATATCATTTATTTGAGTTGGCATCATATATTTATATGAAATCTGCCAGTGATTGATTAGAATCTTTTGTATTTTGAGATTGGTTTATATGCAGCCGGTTTTTGCAGAATCTCTTTTACAGATGGTTGCCAGGCACTTAAGGTGTTGCTAGACACGATATTCACATTTATCCAGATAATGGAATCATATAAAGTCATATACCATCTCATCCCTTGTCTGCAGCTCAGCAAAGGCTCTCCAATTTGTATTTCTAACATGCAACAAACAAGTGCACATTATGCTAAACTTGTTCCGTGGAAACACTTTCCCAAGAGGCAGTATTTTAATATATATATATATATATATATATATAAATATATACAGTACAGGCCAAAAGTTTGGACACACCTTCTCATTCAATGCGTTTTCTTTATTTTCATGACTATTTACATTGTAGATTCTCACTGAAGGCATCAAAACTATGAATGAACACATGTGGAGTTATGTACTTAACAAAAAAAGGTGAAATAACTGAAAACATGTTTTATATTCTAGTTTCTTCAAAATAGCCACCCTTTGCTCTGATTACTGCTTTGCACACTCTTGGCATTCTCTCCATGAGCTTCAAGAGGTAGTCACCTGAAATGGTTTTCCAACAGTCTTGAAGGAGTTCCCAGAGGTGTTTAGCACTTGTTGGCCCCTTTGCCTTCACTCTGCGGTCCAGCTCACCCCAAACCATCTCCATTGGGTTCAGGTCCGGTGACTGTGGAGGCCAGGTCATCTGCCGCAGCACTCCATCACTCTCCTTCTTGGTCAAATAGCCCTTACACAGCCTGGAGGTGTGTTTGGGGTCATTGTCCTGTTGAAAAATAAATGATCGTCCAACTAAACGCAAAGCGGATGGGATGGCATGTCGCTGCAGGATGCTGTGGTAGCCATGCTGGTTCAGTGTGCCTTCAATTTTGAATAAATCCCCAACAGTGTCACCAGCAAAACACCCCCACACCATCACACCTCCTCCTCCATGCTTCACAGTGGGAACCAGGCATGTGGAATCCATCCGTTCACCTTTTCTGCGCCTCACAAAGACACGGCGGTTGGAACCAAAGATCTCAAATTTGGACTCATCAGACCAAAGCACAGATTTCCACTGGTCTAATGTCCATTCCTTGTGTTTCTTGGCCCAAACAAATCTCTTCTGCTTGTTGCCTCTCCTTAGCAGTGGTTTCCTAGCAGCTCTTAACAGTTGTTCTAGAGATGGGTCTGCTGCTAGAACTCTGTGTGGCATTCATCTGGTCTCTGATCTGAGCTGCTGTTAACTTGCGATTTCTGAGGCTGGTGACTCGGATGAACTTATCCTCAGAAGCAGAGGTGACTCTTGGTCTTCCTTTCCTTGTTAGGTCATCATGTGTGCAGTTTAGTTGTAGCGATTGATGGTTTTTGAGTCTCCACTTGGGGACACATTTAAAGTTTTTGCAATTTTCCGGACTGACTGACCTTCATTTCTTAAAGTAATGATGGCCACTCGTTTTTCTTTAGTTAGCTGATTGGTTCTTGCCATAATATGAATTTTAACAGTTGTCCAATAGGGCTGTCGGCTGTGTATTAACCTGACTTCTGCACAACACAACTGATGGTCCCAACCCCATTGATAAAGCAAGAAATTCCACTAATTAACCCTGATAAGGCACACCTGTGAAGTGGAAACCATTTCAGGTGACTACCTCTTGAAGCTCATGGAGAGAATGCCAAGAGTGTGCAAAGCAGTAATCAGAGCAAAGGGTGGCTATTTTGAAGAAACTAGAATATAAAACATGTTTTCAGTTATTTCACCTTTTTTTGTTAAGTACATAACTCCACATGTGTTCATTCATAGTTTTGATGCCTTCAGTGAGAATCTACAATGTAAATAGTCATGAAAATAAAGAAAACGCATTGAATGAGAAGGTGTGTCCAAACTTTTGGCATGTACTGTATATATATATTAGTGTAGAGCACTATGCTACACTAATTAAAACCTGTTTTCAACAAAGTAGACGTAAGTGTTTTTTAGACTTTATTTGAGATGTGTGTGTTTATGTGTGAGAGGAAAAGAGAAATGACAGTAGTTTGTGTTTGGGCTAATATTAAGCCACACTCACAAGAGGCTGGTAGCAAATTGTATTAACAGAACGGGATGGCGCTTCATCCACAGACATGATCATGCAAATGATCTGTTATTGTGCCTCTGAATAATCTGTGCAGCAAGAATGATCATTCTCCTCTCCATATTTGTCAGGGTAATTACCAAAAAGTGCCCAATGGGAAAAAGTTGAGTTTTAATCTCATTACATATTAAGGCAACAAGTTGATGTGCTGGCTGTTGTATTTATTTCTATCTCCATACACTCAGAGCATCAGCCAGTCTTTCTACTTTTGGAAGTGGTTCTGATCTTTGTTGTGCCACTGATGACTTGATTCACCGGATGTAATATTTCTTGGTTGGTGTGGCATTTCTGTCCTGTCATTGTCTGTCACCATAGTAACACATTCTTCGAGGTGAAGTCCATCTCCAACCAGGTTTGGAAGTTCCAGCGCTACCAGCTCATTATGACCTTCCATGAGCGCCCAGTCCTTCCACCACCCCTCATCATCTTCAGTCACATAACTATGGTCCTCAAGCACCTGTGTTGTCGCTGGCGCAAGCACGATGACGACGAGAGGGACTATGGACTAAGTGAGTGGCAGATAGACATTAACAACCCTGATAAACTTGGACAGTATAAACAGAATTATTTTTAGAGTTGTAATTTATTCGCATCACTGTAGCTATTTTCAATATTCTGTGTTTTAACGGTGCTATATATATTTTGGATTTGAACTTTTGCTATAATTATACTATGACTCAAACTGTTAAATATGGCAATGTAGCATTATCACTTCCTTAAACTCTTTTATCCACAGAACTTTTCATCACAGAGGATGAGCTAAAGAAAGTCCATGACTTTGAGGAGCAATGCATAGAGGAGTACTTCAGGGAGAAAGATGACCGATTCCACTCTTCTAACGATGAAAGGATCAGAGTCACTTCTGAAAGGTTGGAAATAGCAATGCAGAAAACTTTTGTGTCATAGTGCACATTTCAAAACAAGCAAATCAAGCACATGCTGCAAAATACACACAGCAGAACAGAACAGAGACCCAGATCAAGATTAGATAAAGTTAAGTCAGAGCTTTATCCAGTATCTCTGGTTTAGTTAAGTTTAGTTTAGTTGCACATACATGTATAGAAAATAGAGGAAAATTAAAAGTTAAAACATTGTACAGGAGAGGTTACAAGCCAAAAATTGCTTATGAAGATCATGACCTCATGACATCAAGACATGAAGATAACAACAATCATACACTGAAAGAAAAAAGAGAAAGTGTTAAAAGTCTTTGCAAATTAGAGTCCTTTTCAGGGTTTTTTTTTGAAAAACGATAATGTAGATGATGATTGTAAAGATGGAAGAAGGATGTTCCAAAGAGATGGTCCTCTGTATTTCAATGTATATTGATAAAGAGAAGTCTGGAAGGACAATATGGAAGATAAAGGTCCTCAGATTGTCTTGTGGAATATGAGTGAATGTCTGTGGAAGACTTCTGAAAAACACTAGGCAAGTCATGAGTGAGATGTACATATTAATAGATGAATACAATGTATATGTATATATGTATATGTTAACATTAAAAAATGATAAATTTGGTATTTTCTAAAGAGAGAAGCAAATGATTTACATGTTGTAAGCAGAGCTAGTCACTCTCAAAAAATTATTTTGAAGTAGAATAATCATATTGAGATAAGTGGAATGTGGTAGCCCAAGCTGTATTACAATACATAATACAAGGGTAAATGAAGCTATAGTAAAAAATTAAAATACAGAGATGATCGACCAGTGAACAAACTCTAATTAAGATACCAATTGACTTCATAGTCTTTTTACAGACATGGTCAATATGGTGTTACCAAGTTAGGTTTTTGTCTACTATGACCCCTAGAAATTTAATGTAAGGTATTATTTTGATGTCGTCTATGAAAATGTCTTTGAGAGAGATTTTGTTCATCTGAAACCATTTAAATTTGCTTCTTGAATGAGTGTGCTAAAATTTTCACATGAAGATACCAGACTAGTATCATCAGCAAATAAAACAGGCGGTATATTTTTGCAGACCCTAGGTAGGTCATTTATGTAAATCAAGAACAAAAGAGGTCCAAGAATGGAGCCTTGAGGCACTCCACAAAGAAGCTTAGCTCTATTTGAATCATACCTATTAATAGAGACATACTGCTCCCTGTCCGTTAAATAATCAACAACATTTTAAAGCAACATCATTAAAGCCATATTTCTGTAATTTTGCATTAAGAATGTTGTGATCAACAGTGTCAAAAGCATTTGACAAGTCTAAGAATATGCCAAGAGTAATTATCTTGTTGTCTAAGGCTGTATACTAGTTTTTCAAGAACTTTAGAAAAACATGGTAAACCAGATGTAGGACAATGATTATTACATCAGCTGGATTCACCTGATTTGAATAGGGGTATGACTTTAGCTACTTAAAGGTCACTTTGTACAACACCTGTTCTGAGCGATTAAGTTAAGACATGCGTGAGAAGCTCAACGATAGACAAAACTACTTTCTTTACAAGGCTAGATTGTATTTCATCATGACCTGCTGAGGAGTCTTTCATCCCTAGTATAATGTTCTACACGTTTTTAGAGGTAGGAGGGTCAAACATGCTTATGCATGAAGATTTCAGCTGTTTTTTTACCGTGTCTTCTTTCTCTTCTTCTCTACTCTACCAGGGTGGAGAATATGGCAATGCGTCTGGAGGAAGTCAATGAAAGGGAACACTTCATGAAGGCCTCGCTGCAGACCGTTGACATCCGTCTGGCTCAAATGGAGGAGCTGATTGGAAGAATTGCCGTAGCACTGGAGCGTGTGACAGGTGTTGAGCGCGGGGAGGTCAACAAAGTACGTTCGCGGACTTCATCTGACTGCACAGACTCTGCATACATACTCCGCCAGGGTGAGTGCCCAGAAGCAGCATACATCCTGCGACAAAGCAGCTTTAACAGCACAGAGGGGAATGCCTACCGCCTGCAGGAGGCACTGGAGGGAACAGCTGAGGGCTCCATGTCCCCTCCTTCCCCTACTAGCATAGCCGCACGGACAAGGAGCCACTCATTTTATCACGGTCGTGGTGGTGAACGTGCAAGTGGAGCTGAACGAGCTGAGAGCTTCTTCAAAGAACGCTCCCTCAGTCTCCATCGAGCCAACAGCTCACAATCAGTGTCCTCAGGTGCCGCCCCCAAGGAGTCTAAGCCCCTCCCTCTGGCGACGCTGTCGGTCTCCCAGCAGCACCGTCCATCATCATGCATTGATATCTATGTCTCAACTTCTGAGGAGGTGGGGCCTGCGGAGGTCTTTCTGGATCCTCTCCGAGTGGTCCCACCGCTCCAGAGGGACTGCTCAGTGCAGTCAGATACAATGGAGACGGTGCTGCCGGGAGGCCGGGACTTCAGCAGTGTTGCCACCAGTGGTATGGGCGACAGGCACTCGGAGGGTGGAGCAGGCAGCAGCGGAACAGCTGGAGCCATGTTTGATGACAGTGCAGCTGCTGACTTGTCGTTGTGCTCAGCCCACCTTTTACCAGACACCACTTTACCTCCTTGGGACATGGAACCATCCCCGCCTCCCTCAGCAGGGCTGCTGGAGCGCTCTAAGAGCAGCCGCTACCTCTCTACAGCAGGCACATCATTCCTGGATGAGCCCCCTCTGGTCAAGTCACACAGCCTCATGTTCACACCAAGAGGCTGTTACAGTGGAATAGGTGCAGGAGTCCAGGTAAAAGCTGCAGAGTACACCAGCATCACTGACTGCATCGACACACGCTGTGTCTCAGCCCCATACACTCCTGCAGAACGCTCAAACTCCCCCGGAGGATCCACCTCTTTCCCCTTTGATAAGCCGCCAGACATTGCTTCCTCTCACCCAGAGAGAGAAGCAGAGCTTAGCCACACAGAGTCTGATCCAGAGGACCCTGAGGACCTGATTCCGGCCCCTGATACGCCTCGTCTAGGGGGCCTTGGTGGGCCCAGTGGAGCCCCTCTCTGCTCCCCCTTCTCCAGGCTGGAGCGAGCAAACAGCTGCTCCTCAGACGACTCCCATCCTTCCCTCACGCTGGCCCCTCCGCACCGGAAGAGCCTGTCGGTGAGTGAGAGGATGGAGAGGGGACCGGGTCTGGGGGCAGACAGGGGGCCTGGGCCGGGGGGCCGGGGTCTGGCAGGAACCAGAAACCCCTTCCTCAGGAGCAAGTCTGGAGCACGGCCCGAAGCAGCCAAGACTGACAGCCTCTCCATGAGGAAGCTGGCCACTCCGTCAGCTTTCCGCAGCTTTGATAGACAAAACTACACGTGACAAGAACACTGGTCGGCACACTCACACACTGATAGGACCAGGGAGGAAAACTGAAAGGGCCAAGGGCAAATGGTGAAAGCAGGGTGAAGTTGCCCATAGATGATGATCTGAACCAGATCTACAGTTTTTTCACTTACGTTTTAGGTTAGAAAAGATGGTAAAAGTTTATTTATAGACAGTACTGGGGAGGCAACTTTACCCTGGATCAGGTGTTTGGGGGGGGGGGGGGGGTGTAGGGGTCCTACTGTACACCAGTCAAAAACAAAGAGCTATGAATCTAGAGTAGTTTTTACCTCCTCTTGTAGCTAAGTAATTCTCAATGGGGTGTTATGGCAATGGAAGGTGTATTTGTACTGTATGTCTTCCACCCACCACCTTTACGTCAAGTAGACATCTGTCACTGTGTTACATCACATATCAATCACGTAAGTCAGAGAAAGTGTACTGTTACTCCTAGCTGCATTACATGGTAGAAACTGTCAAGTCTGAGAGACAGAGAGGCAAAAGAAAGAAAAGACAGCCACCTCATTTTGTCATTTTGTCTTAGCGTAGAGTCATTACTGTTGCAAAACTTTCGCTTTAAATGCATTATCCTCTCTTCATATAATCCTAACTCCACTCTGTAAGAGCCAGGCACTAGCAGACAGAGAGAAGCTATTATTTATGGCTGCTTCATAAAGGATTCAGTGAAGTGTTTAAAACCATCGGGAGCTATGTCCTCTCTTGGTCGCACTGGAAATGATTGCTGTAACATGGCAACAACTTACCTCTAGATACACAAATACACCTTTCAAATAATCAATATTTATCTCTTTTTTCAGAAGTATATCAAATTTGCCTTTCGTTGTCTTGTGTTTTTTTGTAGCATAATTTATCTACTCAACTGTTTCTTTAAGTCCAGTTAAAAAAAGAAAGCAGTGTTTTAATGTACACCAGTCAAAAGGTTATTACTCTATCACAAGTCTACAGTCATGGCTGTCGTATGTCAGCAGTCTGTATCTGCAGTAACAACTGGGTTTAATTAGCCACATGATAAGACTGAAAAGCTAAATGTTATCAGGAAAAACGCGAGAAGGAATGTGATATGAGATTAGCAGGTGACAGCATCCAGTGTTTTACAACTGATGTTCGGGGGAACAGGAGTTGAGGCATGAAACTATAACAGGAAATGGAGATAGAAGAGTTTAATCAAGTGCATGTCGACATTCACATGCGTATTTACATGTCTACATGCACACACACACTGTCAATCTTACATAACACTAGAAAATAAACTCCAGTTCAGACCTGATCCCTGAGAGCTTTAACAAGTGCAATTGCAAAAAATGGGGGCAAGAGGGCGCTATGAGCCTATTTCTAAAGCAATGCTTGCTGGGTGAACCTGATGTGAACCTTCTTTGCCTGCACCTGACACCAAAAATCCTTACACTCTCTTGTAGCCCAGCCCTCCTCCTTCAGGTTTTGGCAGTGGCATTATGTTGCAATGGTTTTACATCCACCTACGCCTAATGGATCCGTCCTTCATCGACTCCATAACTGTCATTCATTTGCTTTTCTCCTTTATTTTGTTAATTGCATTCAGAGCCAGACACTGCAAAAGAAGACTTTAATAGAAAGCAATTACTCGATGACTAAGCCCATTATAAAACATATACAGAGTTCCTACAGAAAGAGCTAATTTATGAATTTATTTTTTAAAAAAGAAGCTTGAAATAAGCTGTCAAGTATATGCATTCTAGCTGAGATATAAGGAAGACGTGCATTTTAAGCGACATGGAGGAGGAAACATGGGGTTATTATTATTAAAAGATGAAAGCCAGATCAGTGTTTTAAAGAAAATGTCTTTTTTTAATCAAATGGGAAAGTCTGGGGGGAGGAAGATGTCCTTCTCTGATGGCTTTGTAAAGATAAGATTAGGTAAAATTAATAGAATTCTTTCTGATTTTTTTTATTTTTCTTTTATATTTCCTCACTATTACAATTTAGTTTAATCATGTTGCATTTATTTTGAGATTGATTCTATTTATTGACATTTCCTTGCTCATTATCGACGATTACAGTAAATGCCTGTTTGAATTATGAAATCAATATTTATATCTTCTCAGTGATATTTTTGTCAAATTTTAAGTATTTTCTAATTAAGCTTTTAAATTTAATAAAAAGATGACCATCGACATGCACTAAATGCTGATGTATTATATTATTTATTAAATATAGAATTGTCTGATATACTGTACATTTCAATCATATTTAAAGTATTTAAAGTAGTTTTTATTGTATGTTTTATCAAGCAGCCTCTGAGAATTTTCTAATGTAAAGTTGACACGGCAATACACAGTTGCCTGAAAACCAAACTTAGGGTGCCTTTTGGGCATGGATGGAGTATGTGGGGACTGAAGTGATTCAGAAATCTGTGAAATTTCTCATTTCTTGTTTTTCTCCCCCTAATCATAGAGTCTAAATATCTGTGATTATTTTCAACATGTGGCTTTTGCATACACTCATAGACCTTTGTTGTTCTCTTTAAACACATCTGATGTACAGAGCGGGGGATATGTTGTTATTGGTAGACTGTATCATTGCTTGTATGGATTTAAATCCACTGAAACACAGAGAGATCTCATTGAGAATAATAAATCTGTTTGCACATGAAACTGAGGCAAAACGGTGAGGATATAGCATGAATTTGTATGATCTGATTTATCTCGCTTATCTCTTTATGTCACACTCCACAGTTCTGTTTGCTGATCCAAACTGTTCATACACCTGTTAGCTCTGACCCAAACCCTAAAACTTAAAGGGGCTCTCCAGTGATTTAGTACTGCACAGGTTGGGGCACTTTTTAGACACAGATTTTAGTCCCCAGTATGGATCCTACAATTCCCATGGTGCAACTCAATAGCATCTTTTTATAGACTTTCCCTGACTGTTAAATCATCTCATCTTTCAAACCCTGTATCCCTAGTTGATAACACAGGTTGTCTGTGAAATATTTGAAGTCTCAAGCCTGACTGAAAATAACCCTGATAACATTATCAGGATTATTTTCAGAAGCCCCTTTTACACTGCCTGTTCAAGGTGGGAATGTTGCATCTTTATTCCACCTTGCTGTTCTTTATAAAAGGTACGATTGCAGAATGGGGGGACACAGTTGCCTTGCCTTTAAACTGGCAGTGTAAGTAGTAACAGCACCGGATCGACATCTGTGTAAAAGGGATAACAAGTAAGATGGGACCATGGACGGGACAGGTGGGATGTTTTAACAATGGGTTATGTGTGCGACCTACTGCCGGGAGATTTCAAAAGCAGCTAGCAACAGTTAGCAGCTGTCTCAAAGAAGAAGAATAGATGATGATTTTTTTCTGCAAATTGGGAAGTCAATGAGGTCTGGGAGCTCCTTACCCTCCGAGCAGAGAGTAAGATCAGTCTCTATGTAACGGGGAAGGTAAATGACTGTAATAGCCATGTTGTTGTTTAGAAAGCACTGCTAACATGTATGTTATATGTCACACTAGAGGTTCATGCTATATGTTGTCACAAGTAATGCCTCTTTTGCCTCCAGGATGCCGACTTAAATCACACACGGGATGGCATGATGCCACCATTCTTAGGTTCTGTGTAGAAAAGGCAAAGAGGGTGTAATGAAGGGACTTCATTATTGTGCGAACTTGGTCTAAAAAAGGGGCTTTAGACTTCAGAAAGCTCCATCCAGAGCTACACAAGACATACAACTGTGTTCAGAGGCTGAATAGCAAACTAAAATTGGTGGAGATTCCCTTTAAAACAGTAATTACAACACTATTACTTTGTGGACACATGCTCAGTATGGATCACATGAGTTCGAAAGATCAGGCAGGAACACACTTGAAATACCCAGATGAAAAATGTGATGTTGTGGCCCAACGGTACATGCAAAGGATCTGATTTGCAATTTCCTCAACAAATATGTGGTTTACTGTATGTTTAAGAGAGGAAAGGTTGACCCCAAGTCAATACTCAGGGACAACGTTACCCCAGTGATGCAAGGTAGCAAGTTTATTATGGTGGAAAGAGAGATAGAAGTAGAGAGGTTTGGATTTGTCTGCAGCAGAAGGCCTCCAATATAATCACTGTGCTTTAGGAGTCTCACCCAGAGTCTTCGGGGATCGTAGGGACATCTTTTTGTGTCTTTTGTCTCAAGAAATGGCAATAGAAAATGAATGAATGTCTTCATACTTGATCGACTGACTTTTTTGACCCACAGGAGTTTAACTTCTTCGCAATCCAAACAAGAATTGTGTATTGTCAGAGAGGGCTTTGGTCCCTCACACGCTGAACCAAACCAAACTTTACCAAACCAAATGAAAAGGATCTGAGTTGCACTCTGCTGACCTGCTGTCTACACAGCCACGGCTGACAGGAGTCAACCAAGCAAAGTTCGCAGAGTCCAACTCAGTTATGCATGGCTTACTATGTAAACAGTTGACTGTGTCGGACTGAAAGTTAAGACCCTCCTGTTTGACCTACTGTGATAGAAAATCTAAATATTATTTTTAAATTTGTTTATCCTTACAGTAAGGAACATGAGATTACATATAAGTGTCCAAGGCACTTCTAACTCGTGTGTACATGATTCTATAAATGGTTTTGTGGTATGTTGACATGGCTGTAAGGAGGCGTGTGTAAGTGCGTGTACATTAGCTGCGTGTGAACCCAGACATATAGATGACACCAGTAACAGGGAGGCATGCCAATACAACACAACCTGACACAATCTCAGTGTACAGTATTTTTTAAATATTTTCCTATACTGTATCTCATGAGCATATGATGATAATCAGCTTCCTTCCTATAACAACCTGTGACTCGTAACCTAAAGAGAGTTCCACGCACGTTTTTTTTTGTTTTGTTTTGTTTTGTTTTCCTGCAATAATTGCTGATGTGCTTCTACAACTGAAAGGGACTTATCCCCCTACTGGTCACACTTTATTTAATGTCCTTCAGATGCATGCAGTTCTTCCACTCAGAGTGTACAGAGACGACCTGTAAAGACGACGGAGAGAAAGATAGAGAGAGATTATAATATGAAATCAAAGTAGTGAGTATTTGGATGCAAATACAAATCTGTATTCTTCAATGTGAATAGGATCATGTCTGGCATGCATTGTTAAATAAAAAAATGAAATAGATTGGTACTCCGTGTCTCGCCTGTTTTTACTTCACTTAAACAATCAGACGATAAAAAGGCTCATGGTTTGAAGGTCAGATGTGAGATCTGAGGAGCATGTCTGGTGCAGTCATGTTAGTTTTAGCAGGTTACAGTAATGACAAAAGACAAGCAGACACTTAAACGAAGGAAGGAAGAGGCATTGGACTGAAAATCAGGAACATCTGCATTTCTTTGACTCCCCTCATGTAAGCTACAAACTTTGGCCGAGAGCTGTCAACCTCAGTGTTGTAGAACTCCTGAAACATCCCATGCACACAGTGTGTCAGCCATCCTGTAATGAGGCACACACATCACACAAGCTGTTTTGCAGTTCAGGCAGGACATCAGGCTCCCATTGCCTCCCCCCCTCCGTCCCCCCTGACTGCTGTTGAGATAAGTGTGACAGGTGCTGCTTGGTCGTCTGTCATTTTTAAAACTTGTCCCATTGCCACGAGGCACAAATACAGCTTTGACTTTGTCCCATTAGAAAGATGTGTTGTAAAGTGTGCAATTAGTATAATTTATATCTAACCACTTTTCCGAGACAACTGACACTTTTTATACAATATCCTTTGGAAATGATTGTTTATACACAACACATTTTACAGCACATATATTTCTTGCAGTTTATTTTCTTCATGGCTGTGGCTGGCTGAGTGGCTTTTACAGTCTGTGTAAAACAACCATCTGTGCGTCAGTTTGCAACATTGCACAAACTCACACTTCTGCATTTATGTATGTGTTTGTTTCAGCCTGCTTTATGGACACAATAACATTACCACCTGTAGTACAGTACAATCGGTGCAATCGCCCTGTAATGAATGTTTCCTCTGTAATGCTTACAGTGTTTCATGTTTGCTGATACAGTGCCCAGAAAATGTGCAGACACTTTTGAGGTCATTTTTGAGGGTTAATGTTCTTTTAATTGATTAATATGATTGCAATGTATAATAAGGTATTCTTGTTTGAACAGGTGTAACAACATCTTTGGTACCATACCCCTTACAGTATAATGCAATGCATATGTGACCACACAAACTCACTTTAGGAATTAAATTCTGTCTCTGTGTTAATGACATTTGTCTCATCAAAACTGACAGCTTTGTATTTTCGGTGTTTTGTTTAATCACAGCCATCTTAATGCATGCAGTGGTGGAAGAAGTACTTAATTTAAAGGTCCAGTGTGTAGGATTTAGAGGTTTCAATTGGCTGACATGGTATATAATATTCACAACTGTACTTTTATTAGTTTACTGTCACCTGCTACTAAGAGTCAATGTGTTTAGAATGAGCCATTTATATCTACATACAGAGCGGGTCGTGAATTTATGTTTCCTAGGGTAGCAAAGTCAAGACCTGCTGATTGGCTAGTAAATGTTGTCTTTGTTCATTGGCTTGGCAAAGTATAGGCATGAGGAGAAAGATTGGTTAGGGTTAAGCAGGATTTACACTTCTGCGTCAAATCGATGCAGTATCCTATGCCATACCCTACACTGTACCCTACGCCGTAGCCTGTCATGAACCTCCCCAGAAATGTAACTAAACGCCATGGCGTCGCATACCTTCTGTCAATTATTGTAAGCAGAAACATTTTCCCTCAGTGCAATTAATTTCACAGATAAGAAACAATGAATCGTGAAGACAATAAAGCCTCCACAAAATAGCATTTTAAGACTTGTGTGTGATTTATCCTGGCTTCATATGAGTAGAGGAAATCTCCACCATCTGCTAAGCTAATTTATACAATGTAAAATGCCATAGGCTTGTGCTTATAACTTTAGCATATTATATTTGTTTGGAAGCGTATGCAGTTTAAGACAGTAGTTTTGTCAGTGAACCTTGTGAGTTGTAATGGAGCCGAATTTTGTAACATTATATTTGTTAAATGTTGCTGTTGTCCAGTGCTTCATATGAGTAGAGGAAAAGTCCGCTAGCCACTAGACTAATTTATACAATGCAAAATGCCATAAGCTTGTGCTAAAAACATTAGCATGTTGTATTTGTGGGGAAAATGTGTCCAGCAAAAGACAAATGCTTTGTCTGTGAATACTGTGAGTTATAGTGAAGCCCATTTGTGTACTTGAGCCAACTGATATTTTGAAGGTGTAACTGCAGAGTGACACAGACACACCACAGCGCAAGTATAAATCCTCACAACAGCATATATAGGCCATGTGCGTATGCTATGGTGTTCTCTATATACAGCTGACACACAAGTACAAATCCCACTTTAGAATGTCAGGGTGTGCAAATCAGAGGTAGAGTAAGAAAGAGTAGGGCGGGTCATGCCTTTGCTATCCTTGGAAACAAAAATTTGCAGGTCCTCTTTCACAGGCTATGCTATGTTGTTCTACAGTAGCCTAGAAAGGACAAACCATACACTTGCTCTAGATAGGGTCATCTGTGTTTTCAGAATGCACGTGTAACTACAACTACAGTTAAATATAATGTAGTGGAGTAAAAAAGGTACAATATTTGTTTCTGATATGTGGTAATGATAGAGTAGAATGACCTACCAACACGATGTGTGCATGTGCAAAGCGAAAAAAAAAATTCACGCCCAAAATTTTAAACTACCCGGGATCTTCGCAGGTAGGAAATATCCATCAGAATGGGATATTACCTTTATAAATGCAATTATAAGTAGAGTAGCTCATTCTGTCAGGTAGGAAATATCCATCAGAATGGACTATTACCTCTATAAATGTAATTATAAGTAGAGTAGCTCATTCTGTCCATTCTGATAGATATTTCCTACCTGGCAGAATGAGCTACCATATATTTAATTACATTTATAGAGGGAATAGTCCATTCTGATAGATATTTCCTACCTGACAGAATGAGCTACTCTACTTATAATTGCATTTATAGAGGTAATAGTCCATTCTGATGGATATTTCCTACCTGACAGAATGAGCTACTCTACTTATAATTACATTTATAGAGGTAATAGTCCATTCTGATAGATATTTCCTACCTGACAGAATGAGCTACTCTACTTATAACTGCATTTATAGAGGTAATAGTCCATTCTGATGGATATTTCCTACCTGACAGAATGAGCTACTCTACTTATAATTACATTTATAGAGGTAATAGTCCATTCTGATAGATATTTCCTACCTGACAGAATGAGCTACTCTACTTATAATTACATTTATAGAGGTAATAGTCCATTCTGATAGATATTTCCTACCTGACAGAATGAGCTACTCTACTTATAATTACATTTATAGAGGGAATAGTCCATTCTGATGGATATTTCCTACCTGACAGAATGAGCTACTCTACTTATAATTACATTTATAGAGGTAATAGTCCATTCTGATAGATATTTCCTACCTGACAGAATGAGCTACTCTACTTATAATTACATTTATAGAGGGAATAGTCCATTCTGATGGATATTTCCTACCTGATAGAATGAGCTACTCTACTTATAATTACATTTATATAGGCTGTATGTCTGCTTCTTACACGTATCTGACCTGAGTAGCTACTAAACAATGTTTTTGCCAGGGTAGGTCATTACGAGTGAGAGGCTTAGTTCATCAGACTAGTCTAACAGGATGCGCTCCTTGTAGCTCATCCTGAGCGGGTAGCGCAAACTTTCAGAACACCTCCACCACTGCATGTATGCTGCCTGTGGTTTATTCCTGTATGATTACTTTGATATTCACCTTTTCTGTTTAAGTGACTTTGCAGCAGCAGCAGCAGCGATGTTAACCCTGTGTAGGCTCCTCACCGCCCTGTTGTGTGTGTGTGTGTGTGTGTGTGTGTGTGTGTGTGTGTGTGTGTGTGTGTGTGTGTGTGTTCTGTCGTCATTGTGCAGCACTGCCTCCTGTTCCTCTCTGCATGGATCCATGGACCGCACTGACAGAGGAGGAAGCTGAACAGGGACTTCCAGTCTGCCCGCCTGTGGTCTGGTGAAGGTTTTCATATAAGGAAACGGGTGCGTCAGTTCCTACTCAGCACGTGGAAGGGAACATTCTGTACCGAGATTAGGCCTACGCACGTGCCCCCGCAAACTTCTCTCTGTAACAGAACGCGCATGCACACTCAAAAACAACAGCGTTGACACAATCACTATGTCGTGTCAACACGTCGACATGACCCAGATGCGCCGTGCACTCTTGAACTCTCGCACTTTTGTGAGAAGGGAAGCGGAGCAGCGAGAGCTGGAGCCGCAGAAGCGCCTCCTATTTTTCGGTGAAATGTTTACAGCTCTGCTGAAGGAGGAGCTGGAGGGGGGCTGCAGGCTGTACGCGCCTGGCCAAGTCCCATTTTTTCTAACAGATTTTATTCTTGGAAAGTTGCGGGTTTTGCCAGTGAATTAAGCCAAGTGGAGGTGGAGTTTCTCTGCAGGAGGACTCGGGGAAAAGGGCGGAAAGTTCCTGCAGTGTTTGGGCTTATACGGCATGTGTTGTGCTCAAATAGGGACTTGAACATTCCTCATGTTGTTTCTCAAAGCTTATGAGCACTGGACATCATATATCGAAGGACCACAATAAATGTGCTGTTAGGCAATGAGTCACTGCTGCATTGCAGGCAGGATCTTCAACTGAAGAGTTTGCAATTGTTCAGGATAGGTGTGGCACACTCCTCTCTGCCTGTTGTGAAACGTTGCTGCATTTGTAACATCCTCACACTTTAAAATGTATACACTAGTATCAAGGCTACATCAGCACACACCACGATGTATCTCTGAGTGGAGCACAGAGGCATCCGAGGACAAAAGTGTAAGGAAACACTTCTGTGTGTGTATCTGAGCCATTTCATTCTCACATAAACAGCCCCGGGGAAAAGCATGTACCCAACTGCCAAGGAGAAACTCTTCAGAGGCAGCATTGCTCAATCCCAGCAACCCCAGAGCTCAGTGAGATTTTCTAGGAACTTCACCCATGAATGAATCACCCATGGCACTCTTTTTTTTAAAGCTGGGAGTCTTGTTACACTTTCAGATGGACTGAGTTATATTCCGTCACACTCTCTCTTTCAGAGTAAATACTGTGTGTAGCTATGAAAGTAACAGGGGACTTTTAATTTGGAGAAAATTAAAGGCATATGCACCATGCATCGATGCAGAAAGCACAAAGTGGTGTATTAAAATCACCAGAATGCAGGAAATTAAGTAGCAAGATTTGCTGGCAGAGGACCCTCAAACCCCTTGTTTCATATGTGGTCCCCCACCCAGTGTTGGAAAACAAAAAGAAAACTACACCCTTGACTAAGCTTGATGACAACAAAATGGTTTCTAGAACAGATTAGCACATTTATGAAAATGTCAATTTCAAATGCAAATAAAACACTAGTAATGATCCCTATATATGCCACATTTTAATGTATTATAGGCTATGATAATGCATTACAATACATGAAATCCACAGTATCAATTTATATGGGCCTGTTTTCCAAGTAAGGCTATAAAGTTATGAGCGCACATTGCTTCTTGTAACCATACTGAAAGAACACTGTGGTTATGACTTGACACTTTAATGGTAACACAATGTCTGCTTTGGGTCAAGTAAGGTTCTGCTAAACACAGGGTGCAGACAGAAGCATGATGTGACCATCATAGCATTTGTTGGCCTTGACACTGGACTCCATTATGAAACTTTGGGTGAGAGAGCAGATGTCCATGCATACTTTTAGGGAACTGAGGGAACTGCTGAAAGAACATCTCTAATAAAAGGAGTGGGATGCTAGCTTGGCAGGATAAAGAAACACAATGTGCTTGGATGGCTCATACATCACAAATACAAAAAGTGTCATGGATCCATTGCAGAGGTCGTCATACCTGAGTATGTTTTTGTTTTGGTCAGGGGAATGGGCAAGTGGAAATCATATCCATGAGGATATTTTGATGAAGCCCAGATGCAGGAATATGTCAGCATTGTACATTTATGCAAGCTTGAATACAGTACAATTTGCACATTTCATACATATCATGGGCAGATTATGAGACAGTGGACAATGGGCACAGATATGCAAAACGCCCCATTTTACTTCACTCTTGTTGTTTTGCCTCTCTTTGGTCAAATTAATCATTTTGTCATTTTCTGTCTTTGAGGTAATTTTGCATCTTTTTTTGGTTGTTTTGTGTCCTTGTAGACATTTTGTATCTCTTAATGATTGTTTTGCCCCTTTTCGTGGTTATTTTGTGTCTCTTTGCATCATCCATATGTGTTCATCTGAGTTACGTTTTGCAGGCGAGGAGCCGGGTGCCCCTGACACTTGGGCCCCTGTGCCTGGTTGGCCCATTCAGTAATCCATCCATGCACACGGCTGCCAAGCTGCAAATCACTGTTCGAGACCAACAACCAACAAAACTACCTGTGATTTAGGGAGTCACTGCTGTGTTTCCAGGAGCTTTCTAGGCACTAAGTACGGTTATTTTGTAACAACCTGCTACTGTGTTTTTTAGCAGCGTTTTAGGCACCAAAAATTGGTGTTTTGTAGTAAACTGTTGCTGTTTTTCCAGTGGGGATAGCGCTACAAAAAATTCCAGTTGGGGTTGTTCCCTCAAAACCAGGTATTTTAAGCCAAAATGTGATTTTTTTTCCTAACTAAGCAAGTGGTTATTTGTGGCTAAACATAACCACATGTGAAGTTTCAGTGTATATGTAATAACCTGCAAATGTAATGTATCCGTGGTTTGCAGAAATGTACAGTGCCAACATTTCTTTCTGGTCAGTTGTGTTGCATGATGTGTCAGTATACACTAAATATCATGAGTAGAAGAAAAGCTGTAATCTTCTGCTAAACCACAAAAAAAAAATCCATTTCTAAATATTTAAATCCCATGAAATGTAACTTATAAAAATGTTACTTTAGATTAACAGACACAGAGCAGTCATAAAGGCAAACCCTAACCACACTCTCCACCAATACATACAGTACAGGCCAAAAGTTTGGACACACTTTCTCATTCAATGCGTTTTCTTTATTTTCATGACTATTTACATCGTAGATTCTCACTGAAGGCATCAAAACTATGAATGAACACGTGGAGTTATGTACTTAACAAAAAAAGGTGAAATAACTGAAAACATGTTTTATATTCTAGTTTCTTCAAAATAGCCACCCTTTGCTCTGATTACTGCTTTGCACACTCTTGGCATTCTCTCCATGAGCTTCAAGAGGTAGTCACCTGAAATGGTTTTCCAACAGTCTTGAAGGAGTTCCCAGAGGTGTTTAGCACTTGTTGGCCCCTTTGCCTTCACTCTGCGGTCCAGCTCACCCCAAACCATCTCCATTGGGTTCAGGTCCAGTGACTGTGGAGGCCAGGTCATCTGCCGCAGCACTCCATCACTCTCCTTCTTGGTCAAATAGCCCTTACACAGCCTGGAGGTGTGTTTGGGGTCATTGTCCTGTTGAAAAATAAATGATCGTCCAACTAAACGCAAAGCGGATGGGATGGCATGTCGCTGCAGGATGCTGTGGTAGCCATGCTGGTTCAGTGTGCCTTCAATTTTGAATAAATCCCCAACAGTGTCACCAGCAAAACACCCCCACACCATCACACCTCCTCCTCCATGCTTCACAGTGGGAACCAGGCATGTGGAATCCATCCGTTCACCTTTTCTGCATCTCACAAAGACACGGCGGTTGGAACCAAAGATCTCAAATTTGGACTCATCAGACCGAAGCACAGATTTCCACTGTTCTAATGTCCATTCCTTGTGTTTCTTGGCCCAAACAAATCTCTTCTGCTTGTTGCCTCTCCTTAGCAGTGGTTTCCTAGCAGCTATTTGACCATGAAGGCCTGATTCGCGCAGTCTCCTCTTAACAGTTGTTCTAGAGATGGGTCTGCTGCTAGAACTCTGTGTGGCATTCATCTGGTCTCTGATCTGAGCTGCTGTTAACTTGCGATTTCTGAGGCTGGTGACTCGGATGAACTTATCCTCAGAAGCAGAGGTGACTCTTGGTCTTCCTTTCCTGGGTCGGTCCTCATGTGTGCCAGTTTCGTTGTAGTGCTTGATGGTTTTTGCGACTCCACTTGGGGACACATTTAAAGTTTTTGCAATTTTCCGGACTGACTGACCTTCATTTCTTAAAGTAATGATGGCCACTTGTTTTTCTTTAGTTAGCTGATTGGTTCTTGGTCCCCATTGATAAAGCAAGAAATTCCACTAATTAACCCTGATAAGGCACACCTGTGAAGTGGAAACCATTTCAGGTGACTACCTCTTGAAGCTCATGGAGAGAATGCCAAGAGTGTGCAAAGCAGTAATCAGAGCAAAGGGTGGCTATTTTGAAGAAACTAGAATATAAAACATGTTTTCAGTTATTTCATCTTTTTTTGTTAAGTACATAACTCCACATGTGTTCATTCATAGTTTTGATGCCTTCAGTGAGAATCTACAATGTAAATAGTCATGAAAATAAAGAAAACACATTGAATGAGAAGGTGTGTCCAAACTTTTGGCCTGTACTGTACATGATGCTCATAAAACCTAAAGACCTTTCATGCGCAATGAACTTTAATGTATGTCATTATATAAACTGTGGTTACATTGATGCCTGTAGGGCTTTATGACTATTGTTATTAAACATAACAGTGCACTAACCAAGACCTCTTACTATGAGGATTCATGTATTATAATGTGTTTATGTATGAAAACATATCTACACAGAGTGCTAATAAAATGTGCTTTTCATTTACTCTCATTTGAGACATTAAAATGACAGTGTGACTGTAAACTCAGGGAACTTCACATAAAAACAAAAGACAATGTCTTTGTGAGCAAAATGGAGGATGTTTATTCATTACAGTAACCTACCATCTGACTGTTACAAGGTTACACAGCTAATCTAACCGCACAATTAATTTTCTACAATCTGTGTCTCTCGATGAGTTTGCAAGACAGACGAAAACTCTATTGTACACTAACATCATAGCCCGATCTCATGCACAGTGTCAAGTGAGGTTACAGTGTCACTGAATAGTTCAAGCGTTTAGCTTTGGGGACAGTTGGGGACAGCACTAATTTAGGATCGCACCATGGATGAAAAACTGGGACGTTCAAAGTGAGACCTGTTCACAGCTGTAATATTATTGGCCACAGTGGCTGTGTTGGATTACATCTAAAAAAAAAAACACTAAACACATTTATTTCATTTTATGACACAGATTCATGTGTCATCACCTAAATACTGATATGTCAGCTGTGGTTGGGTGCCAGTGCAGCTGCTAACAAGTGGATGTTACCCGGGGATAATATGTCATCAGTATTTTACCACAGTTCTTTTTATCACTAGATAGTGTAATCAGCTTCCACTTAGTTATTTCTCAAAACAGTATTGTAGCCTAACAATAAACCTGAGAATTGTATCATTCCAAAACTATACGGATTCACACTTGTCTTGTGATTAAATGAAAATTCTTAATTACTATAAACTTGTTGACCCCAGATAATCATACACAAGGTTGCTTATAGTACAAACACCATATATAGATGGGCTGGTGTAACAGCTGCATTATAGTACGCCTCTGCTCTGAAATGCATGTATGGTTTGACCTTCACTGATTGATAACAGCAGAGCAAATAGTTTCGCAGCTGTAGGCGGGACATACAGCACCAACAACAACCACTGGCCTCTTAAGAACACCTATCAGCCAGACATCGCACTGCAGTCTCCACATACGAGGCAACAATAAGCCTTGTACTCAGTGTGGTGTGTGGCCTGTCATGTGATGTTGCAATGCATCTCATTTCTCAGCATGGGAAATGTAAGTTGTAGGTAGTGGGGCAGGATCTGTGTAGCCATGCTCTTAAGCAATCTGCAAGTCTGTGTCCGATTCCGTTGTCTCCCACACTGTGTGTGTCCATTTCGCGCAAATAAGCATGATTTTGCATTATGTTGGCTCGAGATAAAATAAATGCAAATCCACTGGTTCATTCAACAGGAAGTTACTTTACAAATATGGCGAATATGCACATTTAAATTATATAATAAAAAGGCGTTTGCCATTAAGGCCCAGAGGCGTGCCAAGATGAGGTTGTGTCCTCAACAGCTATCCTGTTATGATGTTGCATTCAAGTGTCTATTCAAAGCATGTGTTAAGTATGAGTTGTGTTTGGTAGGAAACGGTAAAATGAGCCTAGAGAGAGGAGTGTCCGTAAGTGAAGAAGTATTTATGCTATGAGTTACTACGGGTGAATTAACTGGACAAAATGTGCAAGTAAATATATTAAATTCTGATGCTGCGTAGTTTATACTATAATCACACAACATAGGCTTTTAAAGTTGTAAGTGTATAAAAATGTTCAGTCAAATATTTCTAAATAGATTTTTTTGTGTGTTTTACATACACACATTCACATTTATAAGTACACTGCCATTTAAGCGAAGACCTCAAAATCACTTTTTGACAACGGTTTACCTTATTCCCCACTCCCCTCAAGTACATGAAAGCAACATCAATCTCGTCCCGCCTTCTGTTTAACCCTACCAGTCTGTGATTGGTCCAGTGCGCCATCTATCACCGCTCTGAGTGGACAGTTCCAAAAACCGAGTCACGTTCTTCCTCAGCCAATCACAGCGCCGCGTTGCGATGACACCGTGGGATTCCGCGAAATTGTTTCTTGGAGTTGAGAGAAGTGCTGCTCGCAGTGAAATAGGACAAGTTGACGCATGTGTGGGAGCGCACAGAAAGGCGGAATAAACGCAGACACAATAGCCTCGGCTCAGTCGGGAAACGGTGCGTGTTATTTTAGCTTGAAGAGAAGAAGGTCCAGAGGGAGAAGGAGAAAGGAAGAGAATCAGAGTGCTATCTTTCCTGTGGGGGGTGTTTATTTATCCGCCCTGCAACCTCAACAAGAAAACGCAGCCTTTGCGGAATAGTCACATTGAAGACGACACGTGTCGATGCTTAACCACATGTTTCCTGGGTGGACTGCGGTCTAATTTCTTTATTGTACCCACCCTTTGAGTACATATCTACTTTATTATATATATATATTTTCTGTTCTCCAGCCGGAGCTGCTGTAGTGATGTCAGAGGTGGATGTCTCTGCAGACTGTGACCCCAGCCGACCACCGGGGCGAACAGAGGACATGTTGAAAGAGACCCAGGAGAGCAGGACTTTACTGATGGTTGCTATGATTTTACTGGACTTAAACAAATGCAACCCAAACGCGATCAGCCCAGGGGACAGTAAATGTCTCGGAGGCAGCGACGCCGGCACACAGGAGAAGAAGGATGAGCGGGGGAGTTGCCGGTTGAACGCCGGGGACAGCCGGGGGTCGGTGGCACCCAAACAGCCTCGGAGCAAGAGGGCGGCTCCGGCCACAGCGAGGCAGGAGTCTCCTGAGAAGAGACACTGCTGTCCTTTTACAGGCTGTGGGAAGATGTACGGCAAGTCGTCCCACCTCAAAGCGCACCTAAGGGTGCACACCGGTAAGTGGAGGAAGGCTCGATTGTGTTGACTACAGCGAAACTGCTCTGCGTCACTCCTGCCTTTATTCCTCATTTCCCACGCATGTTGACATCACTGCTAAAACTTTACTGGCTATTTCAAGAACTCTCAGATGTGCAGGAAATATGAGTGACAGACTGATGTCATTATAAAGTTATAATACTGACACGTGATGTGTGATGTTTAACACTCCATGTTGTGTCTGTGTAATGTGACAAGACGCGTCTAAGTGAGAGACCACATGTTTCTGCAAATGAATAACAGATTATTGGAAAGGTGGTCCCATGAATTTGTCCCTGCTGGGGGGTGTGACAGACCCGGCCCAGAGGCTGGCCGGTGAGGGGAGGCTGGTGTGAGAGAGATATGGAGGGTGTGCGTTAATGTGCTGTTGACACGCAGCCAGGAGGCGATCTGGGAACACCGCGTGCCACCGCCCATATTTGTGATGCGAGCTAGATTGTGCAAGTGTGATTATACTGATGCATGTCATATCCAAATAATGCCTCTTAATGTTTATCACTCCTGTTTATTTGCGTTGTCTGATATGTGTTTACATGTATCAGGCGTAATGCTATAAATAGCGCGTAACAGTGTAATAAATGTCTTGGCTTGTGATTCACATGCAGGTCACTGCGACACTGTTGCCCCCTCATGTTCTTGTCCGGAGATAACCCTCCCTGCACCACCGTTTCCTCATACGTCATTTTCCTCCACTCCCCCTCGAGTCGGGTTGTAAACAAGGGCAGACATGTGGTTCAATGGAGCACATGTTGGGGGGGGGGGGGGGGCAGCCATAGTTTTCTATTCACGAGGCTCTTATCATGACTCACTATTTCTAAATCAATATGTTCTGTTATTGTTCCGAGAAAATGTTGTTTATGCAGGCCTTCCCAAAATTTTGTGACTCCTGTACTCTGTACTTCATCCTCCCACTCCTCCTCCTCTCACGTATTTTGTGTCTCTGTGTCTGTTTGGTCTTTTTTTTTATTCATTGCCTGTCCTCCCTCTGTGAATGGTTACGAATAAAAATGATGGTTTCGAATTAATGTGAATTAGCTCAGACTAAACAGGTTAGGTGTACCCTGATAAAGGTTACTCTAATGTTTGGTGTGTGTGTGTGTGTGTGTGTGTGTGTGTGTGTGTGTGAGTCCTGGAGACCTCATGCTTATATGTAAATTGTTTTACCCCTTTGATACTTTTGAACTGGTGACATGAGTCAGAAAATTTCCAGAATTATACAACAAAAGATGCATCACTTCTGTCTGGAATCTCTGAGACTCTGCTGTAAAACACAATTATATCACAGTGGATCAACATTTAAAGGAAACCAATGACTAATTTTTAGCACATACAGCAGTGGGGTTTGTGGGTCCCCAATAAATGAGAAAGACAAGCCAATATCAGCAAAACACAGAGGTTAAAGCTGCAGTAGGTAACTTTTATAGAAATAACTTTTTTGTCATATTTGTTGAAACTATCAGTATATCCTGACAGTAGTACAGGAGACAGATAATCTGTGAAAAAAAATCAGGTTCCTCTGGCTCTTCCTAGTGATCCTCATGGCATTTGCAAGAATCCATCATGCCTGAATGAAAGCAGCCAATCAAAACCAGGAGTTTGTAAAGCAGGATTTATACCTGTGCTCCAGCTCTATGCAGAGCCTATGCCATAGCCTACACGTTTGGCCTACACTGTTGTGAGCGTTTGTACATGTGCGGGGGTGTGTCTGTGTCACTCTGCAGTTACACCTCCAAAACACTAGTTGGCGACAGGGTTTCTGTGAAAACATACAAAACACACATTGAATATGGCTTAATAGCAACAATTTCAAACACAAGTACATAAAGTGGCTTCACTATAACTTGCAGGATTCACAGACAAAGCATTTGTCCTTTGCTGGACACATTTTCCCCACAAAAACAACATGCTAAGGTTATTAGCACAAGCCTATGGCATTTTACATTGTATAAATTAGCCTAGCCACTAGCCAACTTTTCCTCCATTCATATTAAGCCAGGGACAACAGCAACATTTAGCAAACATATCATTACAAAATTCGGCTCAATTACAGCTCACAAGGTTCACCGACAAAACAACTGTCATACTAAACACGTTTTCCAAAGTAATACAAAATGCTAACATTGTTAGCGCCAGCCTATGGCATTTTATATTGTATAAATTAGCCTAGCGATGAGTGGAGATTTCTTCTTCTCATATGAAACCTGGATAAATCCCATAGTATAAACTGGAGGTCTGCGCTGTCTGGACATGTAGTTACATTTCCTGGGATGTGCACGTCAGGCAACAGCATACGGTACGGCATAGGCTCTATGTCGACGCAAAGCCTACACCTGTGCCCAGGTGTCGATTCGATGCAGAAGTATAATCCTGCAGTAACGCATGTCAATCACTGCTTGTGCACAAAGTGGCTGAGAAACAACTACCAGCAATGAAAGATCTTCCCATCCCTGCTTAATCAACGGCAGCGTACACACCAAACACAAGTAAACAAAATAAGGCTTCTGTGAAATGGAGGGTAAGCTTTTCTTTGACGGTCTTCTGTTTCCTTGTCTTTGCTGTGTGTGCTGTTGTTGGCAGTACAGTGTGTGCGCTAGTACTGATTGCCATGTGTTAGAGACTCCTCTTAGCTCTGATTGCTTGTCTTTCATTGAGGTGCGGTGGACTCTTGCACCTGCCATTAGGAGCACTAGGAGGAGTCAGAGGAACCTGATTTTTTCACAGAGTATGTGTCACACAGACAGGATAGGACAGGTTTCAACAAATGTGATTAAAAGTAACGTTAAGGGTGAAGCTTATTAAATAAATGCAGGCAAAGCAAAGTCCTCAAAAGTGCTTTAATACAAAATTTGTGTGTGTGTTTCCTCAGGTGAGCGCCCTTTCGAGTGCACCTGGCCAGACTGCGGCAAAAAGTTCTCTAGATCAGACGAGCTGACGCGTCACTACCGCACACACACGGGCGAGAAGCGCTTCAACTGTCCACTGTGTGACAAGTGCTTCATCAGGAGTGACCACCTGACCAAACATGCCCGACGACACGCAGGCTTCCATCCCAGCATGCTCCAGGGCTCAAGTGTGGCCAAGAGACGCCGCTGCTCCGTGTCCGTGTCCTCCTCTGACTCTGGAGACCAAAGCCCCGTTGGGGTGTGAGGAGACACACCCGCAATACTGTACATATATGTATACATAAAGGTACATGCAATAGATACAAAGGCCTAAACAAACATAGACACACCCTTATGTGTAAAGGCGTGTGCATCTTGACACAAATCCCATGAGATCAATCAACTCAACCAGTCAGACCACTACTTAAAAAGTCTTCTATGCATGTAACATTGTGCAACAGCAAACAGAAACATACGTCTGAACCTGAGTGCAATCAAACTAGAACTAGACCCCTCTTATTCCCGCAGGTGGTTGGTATTTATTGAGGGTTAATCAGGGTCTGTCACACAGGTTCTACTTGCTTTGCCAATTGTAATTAATTTACTTTGTGTTGTGTGAGTTGTTTTTTTTCCCTGGAAGAGACGGTAATCCAAGAGGCATTCATGTACATGTATAGTTTCCTTTAACACTACATGTGTTCACTTTGCATCCCGATTTTTATTTGCAGGATAAGATATTCCTAGTGGGTTAGGACGTTTTGGGAATAGTCCTTTAGTAAGTTTTATTGTTTCATATACACACTCATACTTGTACAGTCACTCTCCAGTCCAGGACAAGGCGAATGTACAGTATTATCATGTAAATAGATTCAACAGATTCACTTCCAGATGGTTGATATACTCAGTATACTGTAGTTAATTGTTATTAGAGAGGAATAAGACAAAGCTATAATATAGAGAAGTGCAGCGCTTGGGTATTTAATTTCATATATCTGGCTATGGACATAGTGAATGAGGCTTAATGTGAGCTTGTAGGTATAGTTTGTTTGTACAGATTGTTTCCTGTGTTGAAACATAAATGTTGTCACATCACGATAACGTTGCAATTAATTGCACCAAAGTACTGTAGCAGGACTTTGGCAAGACCATAGCAAACCTCACGGGGAAAATACATTTCAACATCGCTTTTTCAGGCTCAGATTCTGCCAGGAAAACACAACAGGGTATAAAGCCTTTAAAAAGGTAAAGTTGCAGACTTTACTTTTTCACTTGCAGTTGATGCTAAGACCACGATGATTCACGTCCAGTTTGTGAACTGTGAACAAGGAGGTCTGTGCCTTTTGAAGGGATTTTGTAGCAGAGAGGAATTTCTACATTTTCAACTACCTGAATGAACATTGTCAGATTCTTTAAGTTGATATTCAGCGATACTTTGAATATCAACGACTGTCTCTTACGCCAACAGTGCCAGTTGCTGTACATTTAAACTAACTTTTGTTTACTCTGTATGTGGACTGCATTTTATCAGGGAATAATGTTGGTCATTTCAGTCAATGTTGCACCCTCTGGTGGTGACACGGAAGCACAACATTTCTCATAACAATACGTCATCAAACTTGTTTTTTCATTTTCTGAGCTAGCCTTTTGCAATACTAGCATTTTGAGGCAGGTTCTGTTGATCAGTTTGTGAATCAATCAATTCCATCATGTAGCATGTCTGTATGTTTGTTTGGTATTGTGTCTTTTTTATTTGTCTGGTAATCTTTTGTAATAATACTAACGAGGTGAGAGGTCTTATTTGTCCACTACAGGAGCCAGAAACATTGATGTCATTAGTTTTCTTTTTATACTTGCCACTTTTAATGCATTCAAACATCCAGATAGTGTGTAACGTTAGGTGTAGTTAACCTTGTAGGACTCAAAGTACATACATTTGTAAAAGAAATAAATGCTGTTTTTCTTTCGTGGCATTATGACAACTGTGATTAGATGTTGGTGCCTTTCAGGTTGAAGCCCTTTTACTTCTGATGCTACTGTACTGTAATCAGGGACTGTCAACGCAGACCCAATGTTATCGCAATATACATAGCTGTAATAATTACTGCTCAAGAAGTTTTAACATTAAAATTATTTTTCTTTCTAAATATTTGTTTGGCATATCTGTCCCACATCACACAACCATGTCAGACACTGTATTTCAAACCTTTTATAAATCAATATGTCTCTTCTGTAATGGTGCAGAGAAGGTGTAACAACACAAACAGTAAGGCAGAACAGGAAGTGCTCCATTAGCTTTGTGTTTATTTATTGTTTTCATACACCGCACATAACAATAACATTGTTAAATACTGTAATGGAAGTGTTTACATTACAAGAAAATCATTTAAAAAAGGAAAACCAAAGAAAAACAATTATCACCCGTGTCTATGTAAAAAAAAAAGAAAAAAAAGCATAACTTCATAGACAGCAAAATGCTCTTCAAATAAACTAAATGATCAAGATGGTAATAAATACACACGTCTTTTAAACTTCTCTGTACTTAAGGCATACTCTAATTGCAAATTATCAACTGATTTTTAAAGGAGGGAGGGAGGGAGTCATAAATGAAGGGAATTAGTGCTCCAAGTCAGTGATCCTCGATGTTGCAATTACAAATCATTTTCCAACCTATTAGTCAAAAGAGACAAATAGATGCCACCTCACTCTTTATGTCTGTATATGTGTGTGTGTGTGTATGCCTGTGAAGGATGAAAAAGGGTGAATCTTCCTGCTGTCTGAACCTGTGTGCTTGCATGATGGTGCATGTTGTGAAAACAGAAATGGGAAGGAAGGAGTGTGCAGCGATCAAGAAAAGATACAGTGGAGCGGGGCAACATAACAGTGTGCGCTGAAAGATCTAAAGGCCTCCCGCCGTCCCTTTGGGTTTGATATTGTGAATCTATCGTGAGCATCATGTGTTGGAGGGTCGCTTCAACGATATGTAATCTTCCCTTTTGACACAGTTCATTTCAGATAAGACACTGTCACTGCTATGCAGGAAAGATTACACAGATATGGGCCCTAAAGTATATTAAAAAAACACAATAAAAATGTGCAAATTCAAAACAATACAAGTCAAGCTAGTGCCGCAACAGCTGGCACGTGATTGCACAATGAAAATAGGGCAGAAATCAAATGTGCAACAAGCTGATTCCTTATTATTTTCCATTCAGTTATTCAGTCCAGTGCTCTTCATGCAGTATGTTCCTCAGCCATTCATGTTCATACATTCATCCCTTAACTCCGTACTCAAGCATTTCAAGCCAGTAAGGCAAAAAAAAAAAACAAAACACAAAAGTAAAAGTGTTGAGGGTGGTGTGAATGAGTGAAACGACCTGGCCTGTGCTACATAACAACCCTGTACAGTACAGTGAATACGGTACCAGATATCCTCTATTTGGACACTGACACCACAGCCCACACTTTTAAAATATCGCCATGTCAACACATACAATCATACTTATCCGTCAGGTTTAAAAAAAGAATTATAAAAAAAAAAAAAAGGAACTACAAAAATGCAAAAACGCAACCCAGAATCCAGTAAGTTAAGCAGAACAGTTGAGTCAGCAATTATGATGTTTCTTATTCTTCAGGGAAATGGAGTTCATTAGAGCATTAATTTATAGCATCAATTTACCGTCTGTTTACTGCCTGCTAATATGTTACATAATGTTCACCAGGAGAAGGGCTCTCAAACACAAGTGCACGTCCTACCATAGGAGGAAACCACCACTTTTACTCATATTTTAAATACATATTGAATTTTTTTCAAATGTGTCCCTTCTCCTGGATTTTAAACCAAACACTCTATATGTTAATTTGATTATTTCTCATTGTCATTATCATCATAGCACTGTCATTACAATACTCTACCAATGCTTCACTGTCACCACTGTGGCGACGAAGTAAACTCACAGCAGATGAAGATTGGGGGTTATATTGTGTGGATCGGGGGAAAGGGCATGAGGTCAGAGGGGTGGGGTTACTGTATTTGACAGGTGGTGGAGGAGGTTGCCTGGCAGCACATGCAGGTGGGGTTGACTGATTTGGGTGGGATCAGATCCAGGTCCTCGTCATCGGGGATCTCGTCTAGGCGGTAACCATCTTTCAGCAGCTGGATGTTCAGATCCTGATTGATTTGCTGGAGAGAGGAGGATAGACAGAGGAGGGTGATGGGTTTGAATAGTGTTTCCCAACCCCAGGGCTGCTGACTGCTGGGCCACTTCCTGTTACTCCTACCATAACTGGTTTTAAATTAAAGTAGGTCATTAGATTATCAGTCCATCACTAGTTACTCGATCTGCATGTGGTTTGCAGAGTTATTCTGCCAGAACTGAACCCAACAAGTCCAGACATTTTGACATTCGTCAAATAAAATGTATGAAGAAATTTCTCTGCGCTGATCATCTGCTTACACGCCTGTCACGTGCTGTAGGAAGATACACAATGCCCACTGGGGACTGAGACAAAGCTGAGCTAATTGGTCCATTATTGTGTGGTCATTATTTTGAGGACTTTATATCATTCTGTAGCTTCATAGTAGTGAAGTGACCCAAATGTGGTCAAATAGGCATGTTTTACGGTCAAAATGCTATTTTCCCAAGCCGTTCTAAAATGTTTTCGTAGTGTTCATGATAGTTCATCTAGTGCTCAAAGGAGGCTGTTGACTTTAAAGAGAGCAATATAACAGCTTCAGTTTTCAGACAGAAAAGGCTGCCCGACGGCAGGGTAAAGCAACAATATACCACTTAATATGAATAAGTCTTGTTCAAAAAATGCAAACTAAGCCTTTCAGTTCTTACTGAAAGTCCACTCTAACTTCTATAACACTGCTTTCTGCTGATTGCTGAGTGGGTGTTTCCATTTGAAAAACTTAGAAAAGAACGCACATGAACCTGCCCTTTAAATTAACCTGGTGAGCTAGTAGTCAAACGTGGATGAAATTTATCAATAATAAAACTTCAGGTTCTGGTTGAAATTGGGTCTCAAATTTTTCAGTACAAGTCAGAATGAATCAAGTCGGGTCCAGTTTTAGGTCCCAACTGTAGTAGTGGCTTCCTGTCACTGTGTAACAAGCTTGCTAACATGACTTTAAAACAAAAGAACATTGACAATTTAAAAGACCTTGTACAAATAGTTGAGATGGTTGGATGAGAAGATCGATACTACTCTTATGTTTGTACTATAAATATGGTGCTATAGCCAGCAGCTGGTTAGCTTAGCTAAAAGACTGGAAACGGGGAAACAGTTGGCCTGGCTCTGTCCAAAGGTAACAAACTCTGTGTACCAACACGTTTATAACTTAGTAATTCACAAGTTATACTTTCTTTGCTTAATCCATGCAAAAAACAGAGGTGTGTTAATGTCGGTTTAATGTTTTACAGGAGGGTTTGTGCCAACAAGCACATTATTCTTCTGACTTAACCAGAGTTATACAATAGTCAACTTTAAAATCTCATTTTTTTGAGCTCTTGACTTTGGCTGGATAAAATTTACAGTGGTAACCATGGTAAATAAAATTAGGGCACTTTCACAGATGGCTTTAAGGATCATCACTTGGTGTTTTGTCACGAACGTGATGACTAATGTCATGCTGTGACTTTTTTTTTTTTTTTTTTTTTACCATTATTTGTATTAGCTGTCTAGTCTATTGTAGATAGACTGGACTGTCCTGCTTAAACAACAAACAACAACCACTATTCCATACTTTGTCATCTACAGTACAATCTTACTGTTAAAGAGCTTGTAGAAAGGAAGAGGGGGCAGTGGCCAAACTGGGTTACAACATGAACTGTATATTAGCTGATTATTTCAACATGGTAGCAATAAGATCTGAAAACTTGTGGTGTTCATATAACAAATAATATATCCACAACCCTTCAGAGAAAGACGTCAGCAACAGCATATGGATGGAGACGGTGGAAACGAGTATTCCTCTGGGGAATAAATCTGATGATGTGTTTGTGATTTGCACTTAAATTGGCAGCAGCTTTGAAAACAGGATTTCCAGGAGCAGACACCCAGTGATGACATTTCATTTGTTTCCCGCTCTGTGTCTCATGCACAATTGCGTGCAGGTGCGTCTGCAATGTAATGATGCCCTTGTAGCAAGCACACACGCCTACAGAATTAACATGGATGAGCAGGATGGATATAAATGGGTTTGCTTCGAGACTGGCTTATAAAGGCCCCGCTCCTAGCCTTCTGACAATCATATGAAATGGAGGGAAGGAGGCGAGGGAGGGAAGCGAATGAGAGAGTAATGTAAGGTAAAGAAGCAGATATTTGCTCCATCACATATTAGGGCTGCCACGATTAGTCGACTAATCGATGACGAATCGACTATTAAAATAATCAGTGACTATTTTAGTAGTCGACTAATCGGTTTGAGTCATTTTTTATAGAAAAGTATTATAAAAGTACCCCAAAATACTCTTACTGCAGCTTCTTATGTTCAGATATTGGCAGCTTTACACACTCTCCCGTGACAGTGAACTAAAACCCTTTGGCGTGAGTATGAAACAAGACATTAGATGGCGTAATTTTGGGGTTTGGGCAAGACAGACCGACATTTTTCAACATTTTAACACATTTTTCGATGAAATGATTAGTCGACTAATCGAATAAATAATCGACAGATTAGTCGACAATGAAAATAATCGTTAGTGGCAGCCCTATCACATATCTCACCTCGGCAGAGGAGTATCCCGACGATGAGTATCTAGACATATCAAAGTCATCATCACTGAAACAAACAAAAACCACAAGTTAGTTTATCATTTCTGTTCTTATGTGTCAAGTAGTGTATTAATGTGTGTGTTTGTGTGTGTGTGCGCTCACCTGTCTGTGTCTAGGGCCACCAGGGGCTTCTCATCTGGGCTCTGGTCTAAAGACGAATAGCCTTTATTTGGCACTACCAACCTATGGGGAGGGAACAGAGGAGAAATGATCCAAGGAGCTGAAAATGGGTGTAACAGAGGATAACAGGAAAAGGTAGGGGAGGGAAAATAGATTCACAAACAGGAAGGGGTGAGTAACACTGGCGGAGATGCTGAAAGAAAAGGAAGGCGGGTCTGGATGCCATATCACTGCTGAACTACAGTAACAACAGAAGCATGAAAGAGGTCTGATTTCTAATTTGGACATCTTACAAACCCTAAATCAATAAAACTACTCTCTTGCCAGCCCCACTGACAGACAGAGATAATGAACATGAGATTACAATCCATCTTGTCAAGCCCGTGAAAACATGTTTCTAATTTTACTCATATAATCTATATTCAGCGCACTATGACGTAAGACAAACAGAATCAGTTGACAATTTATTGGTGATGCTGCATGTGTGTGAAACAAATACTGGAATGTATTATAAAATAGAATTTATTTTAAGTTGTACTCTTTCTCATTTTCCCCATTAACCTCTCAGGCCTCAGCGCTCATGTCTTACCGTGTTCTGGCCATGACGTTGTTCTTCTTAGGCTGCTGGTTGACTGGACTACCTACAGCATTGCCGTTCTTCAATGAGCCCTTCCTAGCCAACTCTCTCTGTTTCTCTGCACAAGAAACACACACACGGGAAATCACACACCAGCTCAGCTCCAAAATGACACACAAACTGCACAAAAAAGTGATGGATTAAAGTTGAACCAATGTCATCAACTTTTAAGAGAAGAATTAAATGCTGCAGTTTGCTTATTATGGGTCTCTTTAAAGTTTCATGTAGGAACTTTTTTATCTCTACCAAACTACACCCACTAACTGTATCACCATGCAGAAGGAAGAATGCATCTACTCATGGACAAGAGGCTCTTGCTCATGACAGAGATGCTCGCAAGATGACATCCTCCTCAGCTGAGCTTTGAGGTGAGCTAGCTCAGTTACTAGTCGTAGATGCACGCTTCTGTCTGTTTAGTGATACAATTGGCAGGTGTAGTTTGGTAGAAAGAAAATAGTTCCTACATGAAACTGCTCACAACAAGGTCTAAGGATTATCTTTAGTAACCAGGTCATGATTTCCAGAAAAGAGACATTGCTGTTCAATTTTTCAAATGTATTTTTTAGTGCTTTGAGCACCACAAGCCATCTAGTTCCATTATACTGAAGAGGAGGCAGACATCTCTACAGCTGATATTTCCAACACTTCACAACTCACACAAACACACAATCATCAGGTGTGATGATTGTGTAAAGCTAAAGGAACTGGACTGAATTCTACTTGACTGTGACATCTTTTCTTTCTGAATATGATGACAAACTCAAGGCTTTGCAGCACAGTGCAAGACATGACATCAGGGTAGATCAGTTTCTGTTTACTGGAGGGATTTTTCTCAGTGGTCATCTGACCGGGAAGTGATGGTCACACTGCTGATGAGGCTGAGGGGGTTGTTTAATTTAGGTAATACAATAAATTACAAAATCTACAAAGCATGACATAATACATTTAGAGACAAAAGACTCCTCATGTGACATCAAACACTCTCGCCTCCCTTTTCTCCCTGCTTTGATTTTCACAACTGGTCAGGTGACAAATAAATAACCAATGCTTTATATCTATTCTGAACCAGTGCTGAACTTAAGTTGAAAGATTCGTGACACTGGAAAATGTTGTATCTAATTTAGACTGTGCCACCAGTTAATGGCATTACACTTTTAATCCAAATTAGTTTTAAAAGGCCATCAAATGTAGATTAGCACCTCGGGGTCACAGAGGCAAAGAGACTGGTTAAACAAGCATGTGAGATTAAAGGAATATGCTCCAAATGTGTTTATAGACAGGACATTTTATGACAGTATTAACATGCCATAAAAAGACAGAACAGAAGACAATGAAATACAAGTGCAGCCATCATTGTGGTTACACGTTCAACAAGTACGTTAGATGTGGAATGAAATGAATCTCTACAGCAGCTGAGTTGCATTTTAATAAGGACCATATTCATGCATTTCTCTCACTCATAGTTAACTCCTCCTAAATATTTTTGCTGTTTTTAAGCTGATAACATTTATGAAAATAACATTTTCCCATATTTACTGAAACTGTCACTACATTCACACAGTGGTACATGAGACTGATAAATCTGTGAAAAAACCCTTGTCCCTCCTCCTCATAGTGCTTCTAAAGGCATTTGCTAGAATCTACCACCACTGTTGGAAAACAACCAATCAGAGCCGAGGAGTCTCTCATGCAGCTGTCAATCATGTCAATCACTGCAAACTGCGGTCAAACTACCAAACTAAGCAGCGCTGATCAAATAAGAAAGCTTGCTCCAGCCAGTGGGCAGTGCTTGATTTTCGCTTGACTGTTTTCAACATGGCTGCCGGGTCACAAACTTTATCATTTTACAACTAAACAGTACACTAAAATATGTTGCTGAAAACACCTGAGGTGAGAAATAGGCAATTCAGTAACAAAATCTTGATTTATTTGTGATAAGCATTGCCTAGTGTGGCATTTTGACCGCAGTTGATGAGCAGCGGTTGACATGATTGACAGCTGTGTTAGAGACTCCTCAACTCTGACTGGTTGTTTTCATTCATGTGAGGAGGATTCTTGCAAATGTCATTAGAACTTTAAGAGGAGGCAGAGAAACTTGATGTATTTCCCAGATCACCTCTCTCATGTACCGCTGTGTGGATGTAGTGACAGTTTCAGCAAATGTGACAAAAAGTTATTTTTTATAAAAGTTACCAACAACAGCTTTGAGGCTTTGTCGAGGAAAGTATAACAGTAGTAATAAAAAAGAAAGAAAGAGATGCTGCTGCTCACGACTGGACTCTGTCCAAGGTGCTGAAATGAGCCTTAAAGGACCTGTGGCTTTTCATAAACATTAGAGACTAAAGTTCCCAGACATTAAACAGACCACAGGGGCTAATATTTTTTGCCATGGATATCCATTCATAAGCTTAGCAATGAAGTAAAGTAGGAGCTGAAAACATTTAGTCTATTTAGTATACACTGTGATAATCAGTTCATTGTTTGAGTTACTTTCCAGGCAAAAATGCCAAACCACCGCTCATTACAGCGAGGATTTATTGCTTTTCACTGTTAAGTATTGGTCTCAATTAAGTTCTTTTTGGGGTATGGGACAGTTGTTCAGAAAAAAAAGCAATTTGAAGGAATCACGTTGAGCTCTGGGAACATGTAAAAGCTCTCTACAGTTTTCTACATATAGATTATCTGAAATGAATGAATATGGTACTTTTTACCATAACTGAGCTGAGTACAAACAATAAGTAAATCACAGCATATCACCACATTGTTGGGTTTTCTTGTGATAGTAAAGCTCTTTGAAAATTCACTGCTCAGATGCCATCACCTTAGAGAAAAATCATGCTGCAACAAGTCTCTTCCTCGTCTAGAGATGAAGCTACACCTGCACATAACAGCAGGTGACTCCTTCCAGGCCTTTAAATATACACATGATTACAGGATATGCAGATTCCCACAGGCAGATACTTGGCCTACAAACACCGTAGCTCTTCCTCACCTATTTTCATCTGCAGGGGTGACGGCTTGTAGTTGATGGTGACAGGTTCCCCCTCTCTGGTGTCGGAGTCCGCCTCTGAGGCCGTGGACGAGGCCGGGTCCTGGAGACAAACGACAGGACGGGGTGGACAGAAAGATGAGCAGAAATGTGCATTACTGAGGCATGAGTGAATAATTGATGCCTTTTTGTTATGCATAATGCACACTACTATGTCCAGGCAATGTGAAAAAAAACCCAGATCATAAATAGATAAAACATGTGAGGAAGAATCCCGCTCTATTTAAAGAACACCTGTGTATGAAGCATTATACAGATGGCTTGTTTAAAAAATAATTACACCTACATACTTATACTTCTGGATAACTAGATAAAGTAAACCTGTATAGGTAGGTTTTGGCATAGCTACTTCCATCTGATAACGCACTATCTCATGGTGAATGTAAAATGCTGAACTTAAAGTGAAGTTTGTTCTAGGAGGAATCCTGGAAGTCCCTGGATCTAATTTTGGGAAACAGAGATTCACATCTTATACCCACAGGTCACAGCAAAGGAGAAAAAAGACCCTATTAATCAGTGGCCACATGACGCACGGGTATGAATGGAAGCATGGGGCCGCCTGGTGACAGCTGCAGGTCAGACTGCTTTGGGTCTAGTCTGGCTCTCTAGCGTCCCCGGCCGTGGGCAGGAGAGGCCGCCCTGCAGGCTGCAGTAACCCAGGGCCCCGCTACAGGCCACGGAGCGCATCATTTACACTGATTTTCTTTTATATTATTTTCATCTACAGATAGTGCTTTCACGGTACATACAAGCACGTATCTGTGATTAATAACCGCTCAGTAATCCCGTCAAGACGACACTAGTGGCGTTTAGCCGGAGCAACTTGCTGCATGGATGCTGAGGATGTAGCAGCAGCAGCAGCAGCAGCGTTGGGATGGGATGCTTGTTTTCGCCAGACATGACGGATGCTGCTCACTACGCAGCAGACCGGACGCTGCTTGCATTACACACAGAAACAAAACCGTCTGTCTACGAGCAAATCAGTTATCCTCTGACACGCTGCACTGTCATTTTATCCTTTTACTGTGGCAGAAAAAAACTTGCTGAAAATGCTAAACGGCACATCAGCCAATATTACGCATGGCAGGTGATGGATCTGTCGGGATCCCTCAGCATAACATTATGAATGGAAGGCCTCAGACATTTAACACCCCAGATAAACACTGACACACAAATAGAAACAAACAACAAAACACTGATTTATTATCTTCGATTGATAACAGCCTACAAATGTGACTTACCAGCGGCTGCATCTCAGCCTGCATCTCCGCCTCCTGCACGGCACTGGGCACTTGAAATCTATCTATTTCTTCCATCATCTTGGCAGCGCGCCTCTTTCCTCCCTGCTCCTGGAAACTAACTGTGGGTTAAGTGGTCGCTCCGACGAGTTCTCGCCGAGATAGTGGGTGATCTCAGATTTGTAACAATCTCTGTAGTTCTCCGGTGGCGAGCTTCATCCCAGCAGGCAGTATGTCGACGGTGGTGTGACTAGTTGGGTGACGGTGACTCCACCACCCACTTCCGGGTAGGGTATCCCAAGCTGGGGTCCGGGGACCCAGAAGGGGCCTTTTTGAGAGGACCAAGGTGGTCCCCAGCAAAGAGAGGAATAGTGATGGACAGTAACTCAGCTATTGTACTTAAAAACAGTTTTGAGATGTTTGTACTTGACTTATATATAATACTTTCTACTTTTACTACATAAATATTGGATCTTTTACTCCACAACATTCAACATATAACTTTAGTCAAAGTAAGTACTTTGCAGATTGTGATTATGATACAAAACAATTAACAGATAAATGATGATGACTTATTGAATATCAAGATAAGACTCACAAGCTTCGCAGCTAAATGTAAAATAACCAATATTAGACTCATTTACCAGCTGCATCACTAAAATGATTTATACACATTAGTGCATCAATAACTATAATCCAATAAATTTGATATGTAATTGCTCTGAAATGAGCCATCTGGCATAATGAGTATTTATTATTTTTGGTACTTTAAGTCTATTTTGATGCTAATATTTGTACTTAATTAAAATTTGAATGCATGGTGTTTTCCTTCTGACAGACTATTTATACCCTGCGGTGTTGCTACTTTTACTTAGGTAAAAGATCTTAGTCCTTCTTCCACCTCTGGCAATAGATTAATGTCACTGTAATTTGTAATATGAAGATATGATGTAAGGAATTCACTATGATATGGTATGACTATGTTTGTGAGGAAACCTGTTTTATTTGTTTCTCCTATTTATTTGTTTATTATTTTTGTCTTCCTTTTTGCACCTCTGGAGTAACAGATATGTCCAAAATAAAATATAAAATAGCTCTATACCATATCCAAAGCCAGCTCAGTTGCTCAGAAGACAAAGGTTTGCATTGTGCATTTCTGCCAACTATGAATACATTACATTTGTGCATTTAATTTGCATCATATTAATGTTTCTTAAGTGATGGAATACTCTTACCGGCCACTTTATTAGGTACACCTTGCTAGAACTGGTTGCCCTTTTCCTTCAGAACTGCCTTAATTCTTGGTGGCATAGATTCAACAAGGTGCTGAAAACATTCCTCAGAGATTTTGGTCCATATTGACATGATAGCATCTTGCAGTTGCTGCAGATTTGTCCGCTGCACACCCATGATGTGAATCTCCCATTCCACCACATCCCAAAGGTGCTCTATTGGATTGAGATCTGATGACTGTGGAGGCCATTGGAGTACAGTGAACTCACTGTCATGTTCAAGAAACCAGTTTGAGATGATCTGAGCTTTGTGACATGGTGCGTTATCCTGCTGGAAGTAGCCATCAGAAGATGGGTACACCGTGGTCATAAAGGGATAGACATGGTCAGCAACAATACTCAGATAGGCTGTGGTGTTTAAATAGTGCTCAGTTGGTACTAAGGGGCTAAGAAAAGTGTGCCAAAAAAATATCCCCCACATCATTACACCACCACCACAAGCCTTAAGTGTTGATACAAGGCAGGATGGATCCATGCTTTCATGCTGTTTATGCCAAATTCTGACCCTACCATCTGAATGTGGCAGCAGAAATCCAGACTCATCAGACCAGGCAGGGTATTTCCAATCTTCTATTCAAGTTTTGGTGAGCCCCTGTGAACTGTAGCCTCAGTTTCTTGTTCTTAGCAGACAGGAGTGGCACCCGGTGTGGTCTTCTGCTGCCCTAGAGATGGTTGTGTGTGAAAATCCCAGTAGATTAGCAGTTTCTGAAATACTCAGACCAGCCCGTCTGGCACCAACAACCATGCCATGTTAAAGTCACGTAAATCACCTTTCTTCCCCATTCTGATTCTCAGTTTGAACTTTAGCAGGTCGTCTTGTCTTGTCTTGTCTGCATGCCTAAATGCACTGAGATGCTGCCACATGATTTATTGACTAGCTATTTGCGTTAACAAGCAGTTGGACAGGTGTGCCTAATAAAGTGGGTGGTGAGTCTATGTAGGGGGATGGTGGATGTTGTGCCACCTTGGCGAGACAGATGCCAAGCTGCAGACCATGCATTGCTTGAGACAATCAAAACAGGCTGTGTTTCAGTGAGTCATTGTTGTGTTTTCTTTGGCTTTTCGTGTACCTAACGTGGGTGTTTTGTAGTGACCTGTGAGTGTTTTTCCAGCATAAGACGTCATTGCTTTTCTTTCTGAAATAGTAAAAAGCAAGTTGTTTTTTTTTGTTATTGTTTCACTGACACATCGCTGCTTCTCCAGTGGGAATTGTGCCCCCAAAACTGGGTATTTTAAGCCAAAATGTGATCTTTTCCTAACCATAACCAAGTGGTATTTGCATCTTAACCTAACCACACATTAATGACGGCATTGTTCAGTGTTTCAGTGTGTATGCACCATAATAATGCACAAATGTAATGTATCCTTGGTTTGCAGGAATGTAAAATGCCACAGTTTGTTCTGACAATTGGGTTGTCAGAGTGTATTTATGATTGAGAGGTTGTCTCCACACCGTTCTCAATATGGAGGTGGCTGAAATGGCTGAACGGCGCCAACAGTGCTAACAACGGCAACAGTGCTTACAGAGCTAATGGTGGGGGTAAACAGAATAAGGTTAATACAATTTAAAATTTTCCATCGATTCGACTGATATCCTTGCAGGTTATTCAGACTGGGTTTAAAAGAAACACCAGATTGTTGGAGGTGTAGTGGGGTAGTGGGTCACTTAGTCCATGCACTGTTTTCATGCTCAACAGGACAAGAGTCCATGAGTACATTTCAGAGGTTGCAGGGTGGATTATGAGTTCTGTCCTGTTGTGTATATACTTGGAAATCCTCAACCCACTGACCACATCATAATACCCCTAGCAAATTGGATTCAGACAAGTATTTAAATTGGTAAACAGATGAATATGAGAAAGTGGAAAACTGTAGAAGGCCCATTATTTCAAGAATGGTTGTCAGAAATGGATAAAGTGGCAGCTTTTGAGAAAATATTCTAAAGCCTGATAAACGAGGTAGAGAAATATAATAATAAATGGGGAATGTTTCTGCGGTTCCACTCACTACGGGGGGGCCAGTGAACACACTTGTCTGAGCATAGGGGGAGTCTTTTTGATTTTATTTGAAGTACCAGGCCCATAACATACATCGTCGGTAGTGCGTACAGCTCTTGTTGAGATTTTAATGAGTGCAGGAGGGTGGGTGTGGCGATGGCACATCCTGAGGAAATATATATACATATGGACACTGTTACACTGACACTATTTTGACACTTATCATTTATGTACCGTGAGTGGACATTTAACAGTGGTATGGTTGGACTCCGCCAAGTTTACTTACATGTCATGTTAATAGTGTTGTTTTGATTTACCTCAGTTTATTGTTTTTATCATTATGGTTTATTTGCTTTAATTTTATCTATTAATATAAGTCAATCCTTGCTTATTTTGTTTATTTTCTGCCTGGTGATTTTTTTCCTTTTGAGGTGGTTTGGTGTTGTTGAAATTCAAAAAACTTAAGTTATAAACAATTACAACACACAGAGATGGATTGGACTTCATTCTCTGCTCATGACTTCACTATATTTTTACATAGCAAATAGTTGTTTGCTGCTATGTTAATTCTTTTAGTATCTTCTAGGGCTCTTTTAATTGAATAAATGCAGTCAGTTGATCCGAGGATTAACCATCTCCATTGTTAACATCTTTAAAAACAAAATAAATCTTCTTGAAAGGAGTCTCTGTTCTGGCAGTCATGATAAAAAATGCAGCGTTTGATGTTCAGACTCCAGCAGGAACCTTGTGAATGAGTGAACACACAAGACATTCTTTTATTACAAAAATACTAAAAAGATCAGACGCAGACCGCTTAACATCCCATCATTCTGAAAGCCAATTAACAATTGTTTTCATCCAGGAATTTCAATTAAAATGGAATAAATTACTCTATCAAATGAACAGCTGGGAGCCAATTAATTACAGTGCCAGAAATGAGTTGGACAGGGACAAAACACACATCTAACAAAAAACAGCAGTGATATTTGTAATGGGGAATTAATTTATAACCTGTGTGGTCTGTGATAGGGAATGTAGGTCAAATCATCATCCCGTCTAATGACATTAATGAAATTGAATTTTTGGTTTCCTACTGAACAATTAGGATCACTTAGTTTATATGACTTTAAACAACCTCAGTCACCAATCAAGGCGCTGTGGTACAGCCATGACAGCGTTCTGCCTCATCGCTCAGTGTCCTGTTTCCCATGAACACATTTACATGTACGATGAACTACAATTTACCTGTTCCTCACTTGAGTATACATAACACTTCACTGCATTTCAGAGGGAAATGTGCTTTTGAATCCACCACATTCATCTAACATATGCAAAATATAGTTACTTCACAGATTGTAATTCTGAAAAAATCATATGATCAACAAATAAAATATGATCCACTGTTTTAGATTAAACGACCCAACAAGCAACTCAGCTAACCATAAAATGAAGTCTCCATGTTCATCAACAGTAATATTCCAGTAATATGACATACATGATAATCACACTGGCTGTTGTGCATTATGAGTGCTGTTGCTTTGTGAGTAAATTTAGCTGATAATACACAAGTATAAGAGCATAAATATATATAGTGCAAGCAGTGTGGTTGCACTGGGGCCCCTGAGGTTGGAGGCCCATGGAAAGAGGGCCCTTATGAGTGATTGCTACCTTGAAAAAACACATGCCATTGGCTATATATTGGCTTTTAATTTAATTAAATTTATTTTTGATAAAATCACCTATTCTATAAATCAAATATTCTATATCACTAGAAATCAACTATTACAATTGCTAAATAAAATTTATTTGGTATTTTTATTATACAAATATGCAGTGATGATTGCTGAGTAACATATATGTTGATGTTATCCAATGTCAAGACTCACATGATGAGACAATATGTGCACAATAGCGTGCACTAGAGCCCATCATAATAGCGTGCACTGGGACCCATCGTAACTACCTTACACCATGACACTTGTAGTTTTACTTAAGTAAATTTGAATGCAGGACCAGTGGCGTTAAAGACACGTTAGCTGCCTTTGTATCACTGTATTGTTACATTGTGGTATTTTATATGTGGAGGGAGCCTCAGTCTTCCTTCCCCGCTGGCTATGAACAAGGAACAAGACTTTTGCTGGGACGTTGAAGTAAGTCTAAAATACAATGAATAAATACTAAACACAACAACAACAAACTAAATACAATACTGACCTTGTAACTGAGACATCTAAATGATAAATGTTGGTACAAAATCTTAAACAATGCCAACAAACACAGTAAGTCGTGGATAAGTACAGTTTTTTTTTGTGCTGCTTTATACCTACAGTACAGGCCAAAAGTTTGGACACACCTTCTCATTCAATGCGTTTTCTTTATTTTCATGACTATTTACATTGTAGATTCTCACTGAAGGCATCAAAACTATGAATGAACACATGTGGAGTTATGTACTTAACAAAAAAAGGTGAAATAACTGAAAACATGTTTTATATTCTAGTTTCTTCAAAATAGCCACCCTTTGCTCTGATTACTGCTTTGCACACTCTTGGCATTCTCTCCATGAGCTTCAAGAGGTAGTCACCTGAAATGGTTTTCCAACAGTCTTGAAGGAGTTCCCAGAGGTGTTTAGCACTTGTTGGCCCCTTTGCCTTCACTCTGCGGTCCAGCTCACCCCAAACCATCTCAAATTGGGTTCAGGTCCGGTGACTGTGGAGGCCAGGTCATCTGCCGCAGCACTCCATCACTCTCCTTCTTGGTCAAATAGCCCTTACACAGCCTGGAGGTGTGTTTGGGGTCATTGTCCTGTTGAAAAATAAATGATCGTCCAACTAAACGCAAAGCGGATGGGATGGCATGTCGCTGCAGGATGCTGTGGTAGCCATGCTGGTTCAGTGTGCCTTCAATTTTGAATAAATCCCCAACAGTGTCACCAGCAACACACCCCCACACCATCACACCTCCTCCTCCATGCTTCACAGTGGGAACCAGGCATGTGGAATCCATCCGTTCACCTTTTCTGCGTCTCACAAAGACACGGCGGTTGGAACCAAAGATCTCAAATTTGGACTCATCAGACCAAAGCACAGATTTCCACTGGTCTAATGTCCATTCCTTGTGTTTCTTGGCCCAAACAAATCTCTTCTGCTTGTTGCCTCTCCTTAGCAGTGGTTTCCTAGCAGCTATTTGACCATGAAGGCCTGATTCGCAGTCTCCTCTTAACAGTTGTTCTAGAGATGGGTCTGCTGCTAGAACTCTGTGTGGCATTCATCTGGTCTCTGATCTGAGCTGCTGTTAACTTGCGATTTCTGAGGCTGGTGACTCGGATGAACTTATCCTCAGAAGCAGAGGTGACTCTTGGTCTTCCTTTCCTGGGTCGGTCTTCATGTGTGCCAGTTTCGTTGTAGCGCTTGATGGTTTTTGCGACTCCACTTGGGGACACATTTAAAGTTTTTGCAATTTTCCGGACTGACTGACCTTCATTTCTTAAAGTAATGATGGCCACTCATTTTTCTTTAGTTAGCTGATTGGTTCTTGCCATAATATGAATTTTAACAGTTGTCCAATAGGGCTGTCGGCTGTGTATTAACCTGACTTCTGCACAACACAACTGATGGTCCCAACCCCATTGATAAAGCAAGAAATTCCACTAACTAACCCTGATAAGGCACACCTGTGAAGTGGAAACCATTTCAGGTGACTACTTCTTGAAGCTCATGGAGAGAATGCCAAGAGTGTGCAAAGCAGTAATCAGAGCAAAGGGTGGCTATTTTGAAGAAACTAGAATATAAAACATGTTTTCAGTTATTTTACCTTTTTTTGTTAAGTACATAACTCCACATGTGTTCATTCATAGTTTTGATGCCTTCAGTGAGAATCTACAATGTAAATAGTCATGAAAATAAAGAAAACGCATTGAATGAGAAGGTGTGTCCAAACTTTTGGCCTGTACTGTATACTAGATTTTAGAGGGAAATACACTTTATTCTACTGCTTTTGTTTGACAGCGACACTTTACTTTACACATTACTTTTTTAGATTTAGATTTTATTAAAAAAAATCTGTTTATAAAATACAAAGCATTGTTACAGAATAAACTACTAAAGGGTATAAAAAGTAGTTTGAATGAGCTTTATCTTGAACAGCTACAACATTTCAAAGCTTTGTGTACACTTCAGTTAAGGCCTAGAAATGACACTTTTCTATCTTTACTAAGATCATTCTGACGAGTACTTTTACAAGTATTATTACTGATATATTACTGATAACACTTTTGTTTATGTAGGATTTTGAATACAGAACTTTGACAGGAAGTGTTTTAATACAGTATATATATAAACGAATATTTTTTAACACTATAGTTACTTTTATATTTTTTTATAATTACTTTTACTGAAGTAGTAAACAATTCTTCCAGCACGGAACCACAGCAAGTGCTGCCTGGAAAATGAACACAGAGTTGATTCTGCACCTCTCTGAAAGTGTCAGCAACAACAAAAACATTATAAACTTCACAGGCATAGGATTTATTCAATTATTTTAATTCCCTGTGTGTCCCTGTAGATTATCTACCATAGGTAAGGGGTTGATCTATCACCTGTTATTGGACGACCATACATTTTGGCAAGAAGAATAGACAGTTTTCTCTTTCATATATCTTAAAACAAACACTGAATCAAGCAATCAAGTGACCATCGTGGAGCACATTAACATTCTGGGGAAAACAACACAACCTCTGGCTAATGGAGGCCTGCCAGAGGAGCATCCCCAACACAGTGACTCGTTCTCATTGAAAGTCACGGACATGTCTGACTGCACATTGTCCTTACCTGGAAATACCAGCAGAGAGCAGCAATAGCATGCTCTGCTGCACAATAATGGAGAAGGGTCTTGGCAGCAGTCAGCCGCTGCTGCAGCTAACACCAGGTGGTTACAACTGGAGGCAGCAGATATTAAAAGTGTAGCCAGCAGGTGGCAGTCTAATTCTACAGGAGAGGAGAGGATGATGGAAGATGAATGCCAATGAGATATGTGGAGGGTCAAGTGGGTCATAGTGTTTTAGTGTGCTAAGTGCAAACAGTTTGAGGGCCATACTTCAGGTTATGCATATAGAATAGATATGACTACAACAGCATATCTGGAGGTCAGTTTGTGGGGGGAAAAAAATAAATGAAAGGAGTTAATTTTCTTTAATTTTCCTCACGCCCTTGTCCCATACGTCTCACATGCACTCACTATGTTTCTGTTTTTTTTTCTGCTGAATCATGCATACTGGTGCTTTTCCTATCATGCTCATTATTTCAACTTGCGATAATTAGACCTCTGTTGACAGAATACACATTCATACTGACTAAATTATACTGAATTATAACAATTTAATATCAGAGCTGTGCATTTGTCAAAATCGTTTTAATGGCTGCGTTTCTGTGTGCGTGTCATTGTCATGACTATTCATGACCCTGTAGGGGTGCTGTTATGAAGATCTGATTAGGTGTGATTAGATTTTTCTCAGTTATTCGTACACAAGGTCAGAAAGATCACAGCACACGCATGTATCCATCCCTGCACAGTACTCACTGTACTGCATGAATTTATACTTGACCACAAAAGGCCTTAAAGCAACAGTTACATGTTTAGATTCACTCTCTGTCTCGCTCTGTCTCACACATACACACACACACACACACACACACACACACACACACACACACTACACATGTTTTATTTGGAGCCTCTAAATTGAATTATAGATTACATAACATTCAAAAAGTTTAAAAATACCACACAATTTTTGGACATGTAGTGTCCAAAAGGGAGATTAACATTCAACCTCTTGCATTACACAGCTCAAACACACGCAAGCATGCACACACACACTCGCACACAGACACACACACACACACACACACACACACACACACACACACACACACACACTAACACATGCAGACAGAAACACAAACACCGACAATGAGTCAGTCTGGGCTGATGTGGGTTATGCAACCCCTCCAACTGTGCAGATGGAGCCACAGATTACTGACCCATCATATGTTTATTAGTAATCTCTCTGTGTGTAATATTTGTTCTGATCATTACATAACACCATGCTGAGTTCAGTGACACTCTTCCACCTCACCTTCCATTGGACGACACTGAAAATTGCTTTGCAGCTGTATAATGCATTCCCAGAAATTGAGGGATGGAGTGACTGATGCAAAGTTCAGTCGCCATGTCTGACCATCAAACCAGACATGGAGGGATCGATGGAAGCATGATAGGCAGGAGAACAAAATGGATGCTTATTCAATGTTTTCTTTCACTGGCATCACGCAGGATCGATTCACGAACTCCATTCTTCAGTAGAAGATCTGATTTGGAAACACAAAAGGAGGTTCAAAAACAGTAAGTGTCAGCATACTGACCTTCACATCCAGCTCACTGTGGAGGAGATCACTGGATATGCGCTGGGTGGCTTGCATAGGTCTGGCACCGGTCTGGTTCGTTGGGAATAGAAAAACAAATAAGAGGAAGACAGCCAAAGAGCGAGGGAGAGAGGAACTGGCAGGCACATGAATAGAAGGGAAGCAGATAAACACTAGACAGATGTAGAGCCGCCTTTCTGATGATCAGTTTGAAATCAAAAGCCCACCAAAAGCCCCAACCATCTGTCTCATACGTGCTGTAAACCACTGCTTTACCCATACATGCATACATGTACTCATAATCAAATAACATTAGTGTTCTTCATCTCATCACCTAACATCTGTGATCTTGTTAGTAGTTCACCTAAAACAAACTGACTCAGTGAAGACCAGCCTGCTGCCTTTATGATGTGGTGACAGAGGTTTTCAGATGGTTCACATATGTACAAGTACCCTACATTACAGATACTCCATTGCAAGCAGAAATTCTCTCTATTATTATTATCATCTTAAACAATAACTAATGCATTATTTCTTTGTACCACTCTTATTCATTATATACTAGTCCATACCCATTGGTAGCTTTGTCACCTTCTACCTATGCCAATCCTCAATGCCTATGTGCAGTTTCACATAGATTGACCACGTCAGTGAGCAGAAAAACACGACAGACAGAATGACTGAGTGACAGTTTCCGTGATTATGTACAGCATACCATACCATGACTTAGTCATACCTAAAATTAGAAAAAACAAACAAACATTCAGCCACAGGGGGAGCCACAGCGATCGGTCGCATTTTAGCTATTTTAAAGCATTTTTCTGTTGTTATAGCGCCACCCAGTTGCCAGTTAGAGTTAAATTTCTCCAGTCACCTTGAGGCTTCCTGTTCTACATATCTACCAAGTTTAGTAAAAATCGATATGGCGGTTAGGCCTAGATAAGAAATTAGCTCTCTAGTGCCCCCATTTTGTTTGATGGGGTCAATAATGGAGGGGTCCCCTCAGATTATGTGTGGTCATATGCGTACAAAGTTGCGTGGTGATCTGTGAAACTCTTGAGATGTTATACACCTTTATGTGATGAGCCACGCACTCCGCAATATTCATTGCCTTATAGAAGCTCAGTTTTACTAAGTTTTCCAACTTTTGCCAAGAGGGAACTTTAGATATTGGTCCCTAGATTATGTTCACTGAGTTTCACGCAGATCGGTCAAACTTCCTAGGAAGAGATCGAGTTTATGTGTTTTTCAAAAAATTCAAAATGGCGGAAAATCTATTTAACCGGAAGTTATGGGTTCTTGAGGCATACGACATACGGGACATGAGATATGCCCATTCAAAGTTTGCAATTTCAATCGGTTGCTATAGCACCCTTCTTTGGCCAATTGATGTAATATTGCTTCATTCGGATCCTCCCATGACCCTCTCCCACCGTGCCAAATTTCACATGGATTGACCAAGTCAGTGAGGAGAAAAACGTGGAACAGAGACACAGACACACACACACACAGAGAGAAAGAATTTTCGTCATTATAAAGTAAGATGTTGCTGGGTAGGTTAATGTATCACCTTGTGTTGTGTTTTATGAGATAATCTCTGTCAGTGTTGTAGTCAAGACCACCTAAACCACGACCAAGACATGACAAAGACTTTAAGGGGTTGAGACCAAGTCAAGACTAAGACCAGACCAGTGCGAGTCCCACACTGTGAGAAAAATGTGGAACATGCAAACTATAGGCTCTTCCCTTAAAAACACCTCTTTTATTATTGGCATACTATATATAAGTGTACCATTAAAAATGTCTTGGTAAAATAATTAAAAGATGTGCAGGGCTGAATTTTATGTATGGGAATTTTCCTTTTTTATGAGCAAACAAATATAAACAGACAAACACTCCTTTTTAACACAGGCAGTTTTGTGACATCCCTGCAGTTGTGGTCTTAACTAGTCTTCAAATAAAATCCTGAGTGCTCTTTGTTCAAGACTGAGACAAGACCAAATAAAAAAGTGGCTGGGGTTGAGAGAAGACCTTCAAAAAGTGGTCTTGAGATGTCAAGTACTACGACACTGACCTCTTTTGCGGTCCAATAAATTCCCCTGAAATGCAATGAAGCAGAAATAACAAGTACAGCATTAAATGGAAATGTTCAAGTACAAGTACCTAAAAATTGCTCTTACTTTAAGTACTTGAGTAAATGTACAAAGTTACTCTCCATCAACTCATGTCTGTATAATCAGATGCAGAATTCGCCCCTCTTTCTCCGTTATAATGTGGTCACTGGATAAGGATTATATGGGTGTAGCTGACTAACAACAGGATGTGGGTCGCTGTCGAGGTCAATATGTTCCTCGATGATTACTTCAGTGCGGGAAGCTTAAGTCAATTATCATTTTTTATTCAAGCACTCATGTTTAAAGAATTTGGAAACATGGAAACAATGACTGTGTGCTACATTGGTTATAAACAAGAGTAAATCATTTTATTGTGTCAGTCAAAAATGAACTGTCATCAGTAACACAAGGCATAGAGCACGATGACAATAACCACAGTGAAACAATAGCTAGTCTGTAAAGTCTGGGGCTGCAACACATACTTTCAAGATCAGTTATTCTGTTGATTAACCTTTGATCATTTAATCCATAGAGATAAAACAAATCGACAAATGATCAGTGCAAGCTTTCACAGTCTTCAGTGACTCCTTAAGAGCTTAAAAAAGAAATGCCTGAAGCTCAATTCAGAGTAATTATCAGATACCAAATGAGTCCTCTGAGCACAAATTACTGTTCAGTCTTACATGTGAGCTGCACAGAAAGATCAATACGTAGAATAGAAAATGCTGCATGAAAGTAAAATCAGCATATTCTTATTTTATTAAGTCAACTCATACCTGAGATTAGATTTTTGTCTCTCCAGCACAAAATAAAAGCACGTTTCCATGAAAAGCCCTTTCAATAATCAACATTGTATTTACCATACCAGATAAAAACAAGTAGAGCTATGCAGCACTTTTTACTCTGGAGATAGACTCATCATCGGCTTGTCACATTTCCTCTCTTCCTTTAGACAGTATTGATATCACACAGTTAGTGTGTAAGCTGCAGTACGTACACCCCGGTAAATACATTATTCACTCGTTACCGTGAGACTGTGAATCTTCAGTCAGTCTGTCCTTTCTGGTGAAGGCTGTCTATAAATATCTTATTCAGTCTTTAGAGGAACTCATGAAATGAAAGCGAGGCACACTGGGGACAGGAGTAACGTTTTTGCTGCTGCTTTTAATCCCATGGGAGTCAGATCGGTGGAAGCGGCGACTTGTATGTCAAACAGGGAGACTGTCAAACAGGGGCCTGGAGCTCCCTCCCTGTAAACAACACATCAAAGCATCAAACGCTCTCTGATTCTTCGCCTGCACTTTATCATCCCCACCAAATATCACTCCTTTATCTCCGTCTGCCTCCCTCTCCGCCCTGTTGTGACTCTCACACACTTTCTCCGGCAGCATCTCTCTCCTCTCCTGATTCTTTCAGGCTTTTTTGGTTTTGGCAGCTCTGCCGTTGCCGTCATTAGTGCCGCAGCTGGCGAACACCGAGCTGTTTGTGGACTACTTTCTCTCCTTACCTCTAACATGTCATCGTGACTCAACCAACCCCATCACCCAAAACTGTCCCTTTACAATCCATTGTGTCTTTACAGTTTCTCCCCCACATCCTCTCTGTTGAGTCATACTGAGGGATGAAAAATGATGGAGTAGAGGAGGAGATCATGGTTTGCCTGTGTAGAGCAAAGCAAACAGACTGACAGATGGACAGTCCCAGCGAAGCACAGCAGAGATAAGAGGATTGGGTCGGCTTGTTGTTGTTGTTGGCCTTGCCACAACTCTTAATGCAGTTAGCTCACGCTGAGCTGTGCTGAATGGCGTAGATGAGGGGCTGATGGCAGAGAAATGTGATCATGTAGGAGTTACTGAGTGAAAATAATGACATGAGCAGTTGAAGAGGAAGAGAAATACTGAAGGTTACTCAAAGTTCAGAGTCCAGCTGGTATTCTAACACTCCATGACTCATCTTTTGGACTCTACTGGATAAACAAAGTTGAAATATGTCCACATCCCGAGTCTGTCTGCCATGATCAGGTTGCAGTCAGCAGGTACTTCTGTTCAGCCTTCTTCTGCTCCGGCAACGCTTTGAAAACTGGCAGTTTCTCTTGGTGTGAAGGCACCTTGCAGGCCTTGTAGAGGATGACGAAGAGGATGAGGATGAGGACGCCCACCACTGAGTTACAAGCGATGGCTATAATGGCCCAGACAGACAGGCCCATCCTCAGATCATGCTCCATGCTTGATTGGACTGCAGCCTCCACACTCAGGTCACATCACACCTCTCACAGGTCGGTCACAGAGTCTCCCTGAAAAGAAAGCAAAATAGAAAGCATAGTTTAGTTTCCTAGAACATGCACACATGCACACAACACACACATACACACACACACACACACACACACACACACACACACACACACACACACACACACAGATGTTAGCAAGGGCGTAGGTTTTTCGCTTCAGCACTGGGGAGAATTACGAAACAGGGGGTCCCCAGCCAGAACATTTTGAGTATCAAATACTTAAAGAGGAACATCACCCACTTAATTATTCCAATATGTTGCTTCCATGGCCGAAGAGAGTTCAAACTTGTGATGACATCAAGTATAAGCTGCTCCACTAACAATGAATAGGAGACTGATTTTATGGATCCACAGAAACTTTCTTTCTTACACCCAAATTATCTTCATTCTCTTGAAGTTTTTTTTTAGTTATGAAACAAAAAATGTGCCCATATACTCAAAACATCCCCCTGAGTGCTCTCAGTGACATCTATAACTTTTCTTTAGAGTCATTGTCTGTGGAGCAGCTCCAGATTTTTGACCCTATGTCAAGTTCAAGTTCAAGTTCAAGTAGTTTATTTGTCACATGCAAACGGCAGTGAAATGTAAAAATGTAACATCTCCAACTGTGCCTAAAAACAGAATAAATAAGATAATTTTACTAAAAACAAATGTAGAACATAAAAATGTAGAACATTCTATCCCTTTAAAATGTGTCAGGTTACTAAAAATAGGTTATCTGGAATGAATTGTATTGTCTGTAAAGTGCATGTGCAAGTGTTAAATTGTTGGAAATTAAGCCAAGAACCACTGTGTCATCAGCAAACTTAACAATGGAGTTAGAGCTGTGGGAGGCTGCAAAGTCATGGGTGTAGAGAAAATAGAGGAGTGTGCCCAGTACACACCCCTGGGGGGCACCAATGTACATGACAAGTTTGAGTTTTAGCACACCATAGGAACAAAATGTATGAATTTTGAAAATGGGTGAAGTTCTCCTTTAATTTCCTGCATACTAGTGATTTTTAATTCACCATTTTGTGCCATTGATGCATCAATATATGGTGTACTTGTCTTTGATTTTGTCAAAATAAAAGCCCTCGTGCTTTCCCCCAGAGTCTACACCCATGTATGTTGGCATACTTGGCCACAGTTAACCTGCACCTGTCACGTGGGCCTGCTGAGGTCAGCTCAGTAAAGATTACTTTCTCCCTCACAAGCTAGTCACTAGGTCAAGGTGGTTTTATCTCTGCTGACACTATGCATGGAATGACCTATGTATGTCCAGTAACTACGTAAGCGTTTTTATTCTCAAGATGTTTTTTAAAGGCAATAAGAGCATTACAAGGGTTTCTAATAAAGCTACACTATAGAGTGTTATCATATTATCTCAGGACTTGTACAGGGAATGTGTCAGAAAGGTACAGAGAAAATTTCGTTCTCAGGACTTTGTTATGTGTAATAATCTGTGGATGATAGAAGAATATTATGGGACAAGAGAGTACCTTTCGGCTGCGGAGCTGTGTTGAAACAGCCTTTTTTTTTGGGTCTCGTTTCCTTTACACAGGCAGGGAGCGATGAAGTTATTAAACTGATAAAGAAGGTGCCAGTAAGCACTTTTTCTCGCCGAATTATTTTGAATGAGTTTCAGCAGTAATGTGTTTTCAGGAGGAACGTGTGGGAATACAGTTGCCAGTTTTGTGGCTGGCATTAAATGGGTCACTGAGGTGTACTGGTATGCGTGTGCGTGTGAGGGAGAGACTGACAGAGAGGGAGAGTATCGAGCATGAGCTGGAGAGTGTGAATATTTTTCCCTCTTAGAGTTTAACAGATAAAAACTCAAGCTCATCTCCTCGCTTCTCTACCTCTCTCCCTTCCCTCTAATGCATTTCTAATGAGACCCCATATTCCCTCCTCTCTCTAACTGAGGGCAGTACCGCAACAGTCCAAGCTTGCTGTTGAGAACTCATTTCGAAGTTATCCTTCCCTTTATAGGCATTTTATGACCAAGCCAAATAAAGATGGATGTCTCTAAGTCAGAGTAGGTGGCAGTGATGCATTTGATCTGCTCTCCAGCACATGAAGTCGGTTTCTGTTTGCACCAGATGGGTCCCTCTCAAGATGCTGGTGGCATCACTGTGGGGAATGAACCCTCATAATCACTAACTGGGACTACAGTCAACAAAACTGCCCCTCATTGCTCTGCAGAATATTTCCAAAACATGCCGAGGAACTTTTTTCCCCTGAAGTTAGGTGACACTAAATGAAGCGTATTCTATTCGATTTCAATTAGGAGCAAAAGTGAGGAGCGTGTGGGCTGTGAGATGACAGGGAGATGTGACGAGGAAGAGTCTGCATGTATGCGTGTGTGCATGTTAGAGAGAGAAATGAGTGTGAGCAATGCATTGGAACAGAGGGCTGTTTGCATGCTCATATTGATTTCAAACAATCAGTGGTGCATATAACAAGAAAACAGGCAGCAGTCACACCAGTTGTTCATTATCACCAATTATATGACATTTTCATAACCCACACTTCCAAAAAAAGATGATAGTGGTTCAAATTTTAATAACTACATGGGTAATTTGTTCTCATTTGCAAGATAAATACGTTTCCTCTGAATACAAGATCGCTCTGTTTTAGCTAGTGACCAAAATGCGTTACGCAAAATGAGTTTTTTTTTTCCTTTATGGATTGGATCCCAACAAATTTGAAGAGGCCAAATCCCACAACACAGCATTCAGAAAATAACATGTCAGTAACTGTTAATGAATTTGATTGATTGAATGATTGTTTTGGCAGATTTGAAGGTTCAAAGATCAAAACAGCACTTGACTAACACACCACACACAACCCTACACAAACCACATCACGTGGACACTCATGTCCCATGGCCACAATCAATACACAGATAACTACAGTCCATCTGTTGCGTAACAGCCCTGTGCTCTGTGGCTGTAGAAGAAAATAGTTAAGCTTAATTTTGATGCTGGTGTCATGCACCAGCAAAATACAGCATGAGCCAGTATTTGTGAATGGTGCCATTGACCCACATAATGGCCCTTTGTGCACATGCAAACAATCTAATGTAAATGCATGCAAATATAGCCTACAACAAAGACTACCTGCTTACAGTAAGGGCAGCCAAATGGGCACTGCATGCGGGGATCCGACCACACTCACAGGCTTGTGCCTGCAGTGAAAACATGGAAAACAAATGCTTGTGCATAATGCATCAGCTAGCAGTGGACTATTAGAATGAGTGACCTCCATCTCATGTGACTGAACGGCCTCCCTTACTCCCAGTGCTCATTTGAGAAAAGCAGCTGCATGGCCAACAACTTCACTATGATGTGGGGGGAATAAACAATGTTGAGTGCTGACACTGTTTTTACCATCTGAGCATGTAGGTGATTTGTCTGTGGGCATAAAGAGACATTTAATCATTGGTTGTCCCGAGGGAAAACTATAGTGGCTTATTAAAACACTGTTATATATTGTAGCCTATACAGTTTTAATACTTTCAGGTACTTTTCTTAGTAATGAAGACAATTCATTTAACTGTTGTGAATCCATAAGAGATTAAAAACATCCAATAACGCATACAACAAGCATACTTTTCAGAATACTGCGTAAAATACTTTAGATAAAGCGTGGAAAGCTTCAAAAAATGACCAGATGGCATCTATTAATGTTTCAGTGTTTTACTTTCTTGTTTGCATATTTGCTGTATCACTCGAAGCACATGAATATTTCATACACCGGCCTACCTAACTCTTCCCTCAAGGTGTCCGGTGTCCATGCGCTCTCCTCCGCGCGTACCAGCTGCAAAACGTATTAAACTCTCAAAAATGCACACCGATCCACAGCAACTTCGCCAAATTGTTTGTGAGGCGGGAACTTTTGCCTCGAAGTAGGTCACCAAACTCTGCCCGACCGTTTGGCAATATGGCTGGGCAACACGCGCGAGCGGTCAGCACCGGACTGTTAATGAAGTCAAGCTGGCGGAGTCCCGGCCGGTTCCCAGTGACTGCTGACAGGCGCAGGGCGACAGAGCGGAGATGCTGCTGTCAGTGTGGCTGCTCATCATCAGCCAGTCCCTCCCCCTCCTCCACCTCCACCCATCCCTCCCTTTCCCTTTCCCTCTCTGAGTCTGTTACTACTGAGCTATTTATACAAAGACGCTCTTGGAACATCCCATCAAGGGCTTTTCCTCTCACACCTCAGTGAAGATCCCATCAATACGTTTGTACAAAAGGTCATTGCAACAACTCAGTCAGTAACAATACAGTAAAGGAGATGTAAGTACACACAAAAAAGAAAGCATCACAAACAAAGAAGATGAAAATGAAAGAAAGGGGAAAAGAGATGTAGAGTGCACTCATATACTAAAGTGATTCTTCCTTGAAGTTGTTGTGCAGAAGGACTTGTTTCAAAACTGCACAGAATCAAGGCAGTGTTGGCCTGAACACAGGCAGAGTTACATTGAATTACAAACACATTCCTCCCTGATTAGTACACTTAAAACATGTTGCATGTCTGAATAGCAGCTGCACAAACTTCAAACTTGTTGCCTCCTCTTTTTCTCATTGATATTCAGCACAACAGCAGGGTATCTCAGGGGGATTCTGCTCAACTCCCTCTGCTGTCTCCCTCTCTTTGTGTGTGTGTGTGTGTGTGTGTGTGTGTGTGTGTGTGTGTGCAATGGGAGAGGGGCACTCTCACCCACAAAGTTCAGGCAGAGACAAAGCATTCTTTGAGGCCTCATTTTCCCCCCTTACCACCGACTTCAGAAAGAAAAAAAACTTTTGCAGGAACAGACCCAGAGAGCCCAGTGTGGTGCACATACTTCAAGAAGTGCAGTGTTAAATATGAATGTAGTGACTGATAATATAATAACTGCCGATGATGTAGTAGCTTGATATCTGTAATTAAATGCAGCACTAAATGAGCCAAACATGTAATTAATCCAGAAACATGGCAGTGAGATTTTTTTGTTAATAACTGTGTGTGTAATAACTGCAGTTATTGCATTCATCTTAATTACTACATTATCAGCCAATGTAGTAATTTCTGCACTGGGATTTGATGATGTCATGACAGAATCAGGAACATTAGAAATTTTAATAACATTTTTAACCCAGTTATTTTATTAAGTTTTGGTGAATTACTGCACTCAGAGTTGAATTATCCCACATTTATTTGCTGTTACGTCATCTGCACCACACACTCCAACAAAACAAAGTGCTTGTAAAAACTGGATAGTTTTTTTTTTTTTTATGGATGGACTTCAAATGCAGACAGGCAATATCTGCGGATACCTTCATTTTTCATCCAAATCACACTGAATTAGTCAGGGAGCAGCACTTGTGCTGTCGCCTGCATGAGAGCTTGGAAAGGATGGTTATCACTGATCACAGGCTGATACTCCAGAGAAAGCTGCTTCAGAGGAGTGATTCATCATATCAGAGAAAGACTCTCAAATACTGAGTAGCCGGAGAGAATCATGGACACACAGTAAAACTCCTTGTGTCTCCGTCTCTGTCTGCTCTTACAGTTTGCTTTCTTAACAAATGCTTAAGCACGATTTTGAAAAGCAGGCACAGTTTGTCAAAACGCTGCACACTATTCACACAACCAAACACAGATCTGCAAAATGAAACAGCTAACATCCAGGTCTGTCCAGGCTCATATGTAGCTGTGACAGGTGACGGTGCTTCAAATATGGATGTTTCTGCAACAAAGCTACATATTCTAAGCATGGATGCTTCACACACATCTTCAACCCAGCAGCACAGAATCTATACAATCAGCACTTAAGCTTAGTGTCACCAATTCAGTATATGACCAAATGTCTCGCCCTCTTGTCCTGAGTTATGCCACTGAATAATAGCCAGAAAGTATTTTTGCATAACATGCTGATACCACAGCCAAACTGATCTTGGTCATTTTATCCTATCAGACATTTGTGTTAAATTTTGCCATAATTAGTGTATGAATTCTTGAGTTTTGGCCAAAAACTTGTTTTGGAAGGTCACAGTGACCCCTAATCTTTTACACCCAAAATCGTATCAGTTCATCCTGGAGTTCAAGTGGACGTCTGTGCCAGATTTGAAGAAATTACCTGATGGCGATCTTCAGATATGGCTTTCACAAGAATAGGACAGAAGGACAGATGGATGAACAACCCGAAAACAAAACGTGCCCGGCCAAAATGAATGATAAAACTTCTGAACGCGTATGGCACACATGATTCATACGATCTGATTCTGTCTGAACTGGTTACACACTACTGTGTCTAATCTGAAACACTTTAAATTTTTCTATTTTTCTAATGATACATTTTGGGTTTGATTTTTTTCAGACATTGTTAGATTAAAATACATGAATATGCTGAGCAAACACAGTTGTTTTCTGATTGCTTAGGCGCTCTACACACTGGCCATAAAACATTACGCCAAACCAGCAAAACATTTTACGTCTCTTGCTAAAGCAAACAAGTCTTGCTAAACTCTTCAGCATCTTCTCTTTTTAAACCTTTTCTGTATGCAGGGCATTACATTGGTAGTTTGCAGTTAAGTTTTGTCACACATGTAGTAAATGCACATACATACAAATGTGTAAAGTATGGATTTGTCAGTGGTCTTCTCTGTCAAATGTCCGAACACTTTTTCATTGGTTTCACATGTTTTTCACACCCTATTTCAAAACAGGTAACACAGTTCTCATAGTAAGACCCCAAACTCCATTGGAGTAATGTTAAACAAAGGGAAGACATGTATCACATCTCAAGGAAATGACTTGTTTAATTGTAAATCTGGCGGCACGGTGGTGTGGTGGTTACCACTGTCGGGTTCCTGGTTCGATCCCGGGTGTAGGAGCCCTTCTGTGCGGAGTTTGCATGTTCTCCCCGTGTCAGTGTGGGTATTCTCCGGGTACTCCGCCTTCCTCCCTCTCTATTTGTCAGCCCTGTGATAGCCCTGTCCAGGGTGTACCCTGCCTCTCGCCCAATGTCAGCTGGGATAGGCTCCAGCTCCCCCTGCGACCCTCAAGAGGATTAGAAAATGGATGGATGGATTGTAAATCTGTGATGCACCTGTGTGAAAATTCCTTTACAGATAGCAATCAGTCCTTATCCATCTATAAAAGATGCCACCTCTGTGTCCCTATTCACAAGCACGGATCAAAGAGACCATGTAAGAATGACACATTCTGTCCACATGTAAAATCAGTCTACACACCCATGCATTTCCAAAGGTGTATTTTGCACTGGAAATCAGAACAGAACTTATTCTTACAGTTTATCTTGATTGCTAAGACACACTGAATTAAACTGGGATCCATCATCACCTTCTTTATACAGCAGAGGTCTTCTGTTGCAGATGTGTCAACACTTTTTCATTGACAGGTAACACAGATCTCATGGTAAGACCCAAAACTGTACTGGATTAATTGCGTTCAACAAAAGGAAAAACATCTATTCAGATCTGATAGAAATTACTGGCTTAATTGTAAATCTCTAAAGCACCTGTGTGGAACTCCCCTGCACTACTCAGCAATCAGTCCTTATCCAACTCTTTAAGATGTAATACAATTAATGACTGTCTGTTGTTTTGTATGCAGTATTTCCACAGGGCATCTAAACATAAGTATAAAAAGTGCAGGATGCAACAGGGGTTGTATCTCTAGTTTATAAGGTTGAACTGGTTCATATTGATCGCTGTATTTTATATTTTGTTTTCTATTGTGTAATGATTGTAATATATATAACATGTAATATTTAGACCTGTGTCTGAATGGACAAATGAGAAAAACTGCAATGGAGTGTAGTGCAAAAAATACATAAATAAACAAATGAATAAATAAATACAAACCTAAGCACATTGCCTTCGATTTTTGCTGAAGATGGGTTCACTCACTTGTTGCCTTTTTTTTTTGCCAGTTGCAGTAAGCACCCAAGTGTCTGTGCACCTGATGTTTGATTAGTGGATTCTTGAAAGGCAGTGAGGCAGTGTTACATTTCTGTGTCTAATGTAGAGAAGTGTGTTTTGTGTTGCGCAAAAAGTGAGCGGCTGAGGATGTGGTAAAGTTGCGCAGATGTGGGCTGAGATATTTTGCAGGTTTATTTTTGTTTTGTGTGTGTGTGTGTGTGTGTTATTTTTAATGTTAGTGTGTCAGCAATCGTAAAAACTGTAATAAAGACACACACACACACACACACACATGTGTATGCTGACACACCCACACAGTCATTATTACTTGCTCATGCAGGACGTGTCATGCCTGATCACTGCCTCTCATGTCAATGAAGACGTTAACACACCTCCATTACCCTGTCAAAACTTATCAGGGTGTGTGTCTGCCTGAGAATCTTGCAAATGTGACAGAGAGCAAAGAGAGTGAGAAAAAAAAGAAAGAAGTGAGAGGCAATTTACTTCTTCTCTACTGTCCCACCCTCATCTCATCACATGAAAGAGACAGAAGTGTAAATCTCAAGTTTGCCATTCTTGCCTTCTTCATTTTAAGAGTGCTATTATCATGAGGAAAGATAGACTCCACAGTATTATGGTTTTCAGAAAGCCATTCTGTTGCGAGGGCACGGGGAGCTACAGGTCAGTTTCAAGCTGTGATATTAGATTCATATTTCATATGAAGGGTCTATTTCATAACAGCACACACCATTCACTCTAATCATCCAATATGCAACTTGGAGTTATCTGACGTAGTCTAGATGGACAATTTTGTCTGAATCACCTGCTTATTTTATGTGAGCTATTTGTGTCACGCCTGTTTGTTGGTGCTGTTTTTGCAGGAAGAAACATTGGTCATTCTGCACAGTGTCCTAATTTGGGAAGCTGTCAGAACCAATTTCCTATCATGAGTATATGAGGACACCTGCTGGATATTTGCTGACATTGTTTCCATTTCTGGCCAGCCCCAGAGGAAAGTGCAGAATCACTTAATGTGCCTTAATAAGGTTTAGGATTCACGTACTATTTATCAGATGTGAAAGTCTGCTAAATCTGGAGGGTATCCAAACACACACAATCACACAAGACAAACACAGTTTGCTGGGTCTTTTTTATTCACACTTCATCTTCTTTAGTTGTTCATCATAACCTGAAAACACAAATATTCAGTCATGAGCAGGAAACAGAAACAAGGAAACAGCATGTACTGTAAGCCAGCTGTAGATGATCCTTCACAACAGAATTAAAATCTGTCTATGTGTCTGCCTTACCTGGTCGATCCAGTCGTTGAAAGCGGAGACTCTGGTGAAGACAGTGGGTTTCTTCTCGTAGTTGCAGCCAAGGCCAGAGACGAAGCTGGCAATGCCATGGACCTCCCAAGCACCCTCTGTGTTCTTACAGTTCAGAGGGCCACCAGAGTCACCCTGGACACAGATAGAGAGGGGAGGAGGACAGCGCATGTTTTATTCATGTGATAGAGCTGCTGGGAGACTGGCAAGGCACAACTACGAGAATCACAATCAGAATCATTGTTTCACCAAGTATAATGAGGGCACAAGAAACATTTGTCATGTTCCCTGACAGCGAGACAACACATGAGTGTAATGACAATGAAAGGCTTTTCCCCTCATTACCTGGACATTTTTTTTTAACTGATTCAAATTTGCTTCACTGACATAACTAAGTACAGTATTGCCAAAGCAGGTTGTACAAGTTTTACAATGTATTTGTCAGAGAGAAAAAAAGAAGAAGCTGAAAATAAATAAAAAAATAAAATAATTTGCTCTCTCCTCCTCATGCACACAAACACACACAGAGTACAAACTTACGTTGCATCCAGCAACAATTCCATCCCCACCGGCACACACCATGGTGGTCCTGACAGCAATACCCCACCAGTCAGGCTGGGAGCAGGTGGCATGGTCAGCCACGGGCATCAAAGCCTGCTGCAGCTTATCAGCTATGGGGCCTCCGGCTAAAACACACAAGCAGACTCTATTACCATCATCCACATACACTAGCCGTCTGTCAAATCTGCTTTACAGCATTTCCCCCAGCGCCAAATTCACAGTCTGACCCAAATTTTCAATTTAGGAGTAATCCTCCCCCCCAAAAAAAGTTTCAGCTAAAATCTCATGCATGTGATTTTCATCCCAACTTTGGAGGTTTCCCTGGGTAACCCCGATCACACACACTCACACACAGCTAAATCCAGACATCATGCCTGCACCCTAAACGGCAGTAAGATGAAGACAGTTCAGAGAAGCTGATAAAAATACAATGTCAGACACATAAACGCAGCCCAGTCTTCTATAAACAGTGACTTACTAGACACCCTGCCCCATCCGGTGATGTAGCAGGGGTAGAGGTTGGGCAGCAAAGTGCCAGGAGCAGGAATACATCCCAGCTGCACCTGGTCGCTCAAAGTCACAGACTCTGACAGCTTGATCAGGGCAATATCGTTTCTGCAAGAAAGACAGAAAGCAAATGGGGGAGTTGGTCTGACAGGCAATCTACAATCTTCCCCCAGAGCCAGAAGGAAGGAGAGCGCTATCATGTCTACACATACAAATAAATCAATTCAATGGCTAATCTTATTTCCCTAAATTTCCACTTTGGAAAGAGTCCAGCTGCATACTTGAGTACAGTAATATGCTTAAAGAGATCCACTCTTATTCATGTTGTCCTACACGTTTTACTGTCTGTGGAGAAATATGAGATGTATGAAGATGAAGAACTTGTGTCAAAGGTATATACTGGACCGAAGAGAATAAATGGAATTTGAGCCTTGGCCCACTTTGTCACCTCGACAGAGAACAGATGAGATTATGATGCACTGTATGTCACGGCAGGCGACTCAGACTGCTCCATGTGCTGTACGGTGGTGCTTGTCTTACCCGAGGGCCACAAAGATCTGGTTCCATTTCTCATGGACGATGATCTTCTCGGGCAGGATGGCCTTGGCACCAGCTTCTTCCTCGACCAGGTTGTGTTTGCCCACAAACACTCTGTAGGTGAGCTTGGGGCTGGGGGGAGAGAACAGACTGTTGAGCCCCATGCTAAGACGATTAAGTGCTGAGTTGAATTATACGATGAGTTTAAATTGATGATTAGTTGTGGTGCCAAGATGGTGAAGAGGCTTTGAACTGGGCAGCGGTTTAGATGACCTTAAGTAAACTTTTTTTTCTTTTCTCTTTTTTTTAAGTGGGACAGTTTGGGGTTGAACTTCTGGAGTTTTGTGACTTGCCTAACCCTCATTTCTATGAGGGTTAAAGGTCCAGCGTGTAGGATTTAGGGGGATATATTGGCAGAAATGGAATACGATATGATAATTATTTTTTCTTTAGTGAATAACCACCTGAAAATAAGAATTGTTGTGTTTTCGTTACCTTAGAACAGTTTATATCTCCTTGTCCAGAGTCTGCCAGGTTGCACTGCAATTTTTATTAGTAGCCCAGAACAGACAAACCCAATACTGGCTCTAGATAGGGCCACTGGCTTTTTAATGTCAGCCACTGTAGATAGCACCTCCTTTACAACAAGCAGTGTAGGAAAAACACTGAATTTTGAAATGAAAAAACTGATTTAATCAGTGTTTTTACCTGTTTAAATCACTGGGAATGTTTCCTTTTTGAGAGGAAGAGACCTCTGCTGATAATATGGCTCTGATAATAATTTTCTGAACATCTGGATCTTATATTATCATAGAAAAAGGTGAGTACACACTTGGACGTGCTGGGCTAGCAGCGACGAGCCAAACAGCAGCAAAGAAATGTTAATATACAATGTTTATGACCGGGTCTTCTTGTTTTGGGGAGGAGGAGACCTCTGCGGATAATTCGGCTCCTTGTAAAAACCTCCTGAAGTATACGAACATTGAAGGAATTCTAACCGCGAGTTCACGTTTTGGCACATGGGAGAAGTTTCAGATGGCTGCAATCTGCAATTTTCACCACTAGATGCCACTAAATCCTACACACTGCTCCTTTAAATAGGGTTAAGGTTTCCACAATTGGGCAAGATGTGTGGTGCAGAATAAGCACAGTACATTTAACTGAAAGCCTTTGAGTGTTAGACTTGTGGTGAGAATTGATGGTTGTGTTTTTGTGTTTGTGTGCTCCTCTGCTGCTCGTACTTGATGCAGTGAGCAGCAGTCATGACCCAGTTGGCAGCAATCAGAGATCCCCCACAAGTGTGCCTCCACACACCGCTCCTTTCATACTGCAGAGAGATCTGAAGACGAAAGAGGACAACATAAAGGATACACTAAGAGGCGGGATGCGGATGTATAGATAAGTGGCATAATCTGCTGACTTAATTCAAACGCAGCCATTTAATTACAGAATTTCCAATAGCCACTGGCTCTGGAAAGCCTGGAAAGTCTAAAAATAAGCAGATGCAGAACCCATACGGTTTGCCAGTAAATATAAAAACAGTGACAGATGTGTACATATTAGCATACCTGCCAGGGCCAGCTGTGGGGCCTGGCATCTACTCCATTGACCACACGGGAAGTCAGTGGCTGAATGGGTGGGGTGCCGCACCCAAGGGCTGGATGAGGAGGAGAAAGACAGAGAAAGACACAGGGAGTGTTTATGAGGTAGGAGAACAATGAAAATATTTAGATTTTCACATTAGGAACAAACTGTATCATTGTTCTTGTCAAAAAAAAATTGCACAATGTGAGCTCCCTGTGTGGTAATATACAGGCACGCACACTCACTCACTAACATAAACTTGCAGAAACAATTACACCCAGAATTAGAGAATGCCAGATGTTCTTACCGCTAGCAATGAGCACTGAGGCCAGCACAATGGGGATCATGTTGATTGATGCTTCTGCTGAGGGACAACAGGACACAGACTCTCTTTTAAACTTTCCACCACAGGCAACACCCGCTCTGAATTGCAGCAAAACGCACTCCTATTGGTTTATCATGGCCTCGGAGGATGAAGACAGACCAATGGCAAAAGGGGTCAACGCAAGTTGGTGGCTGACGAAACCCACAGGTGAGTTTTCTGGAACATTTCTCATGACCTTCATGTAAGGATACAGTGTATGCTCTCTTACTACACACACCATAAGTGCATTCACCAGGGCTCAAATGTAAACATACATAGCATGTGTACGTCTGTAAATGCTGGACACATATATACCAGCCAAGCTCTTCGTCATATTCTGTTTTTGAACTCACCTTTACTCCTTTCCACGACAAAGTCTCGTGACTGAAACCTGGAATTAAACGCTTGCATAACAGCATGGGAAAGCCAACATCTGGATTACTGGAACTGGCCTATTTTCTCAGAAATGTGAAACAAAAATCAAACTAAGAAGCATTACTATGATAAATAACCAGGACAATGAGGAACAGATGGTGTCGCTGATGCAGAAGATATCGACAGCTACACCACAATCTTTTGACATTCTACAACGTACACAGTTTTGCAGCGCCAGGAATGTGGGACATACTGTATGACCATATGTATCGCCAAACATGTCACTCAGAAAATTCATTATTCTGTGGAGTAAATTTGCTGTTGTAGTGAAATATGCAGTTTAAAACACTGACCCGGTGTATCATGAGGTTGTTGTAATGACTTGAATAAGTTATGAGGCTTGGAGGACACAGACACAGCTCCTGAGGTGTGAAAGTGTCACATTGTGGCGGCCTGAAGTGACTCAGCATGCAGGTATTGTAAATCTGTCAAAGGCTGCTTGAATGATATGACACAATAAAGGTTAGGTGTTAACGGAGTAGTAAACAGGTGGAGTCGCTACAGAAGGTGTTGAGTGAACACAAAAATGCTTGTCTGTAATTATCTTCGAGGCATTTCTGTTGAGAGAATCTGACATCAGCTCTAACAGAATCAGGATGTTCTGTCTAAACATTGTCTCCGTGACCCGTAAAACAAACACTGTGCTGTGATACAGAGCATTTCAGAAATAAAAAAAAAGAAGAAAAATTTCATCAGACCACTTCAGACAGTAGACTACACTTGTTTTCATGAATCATTTACTTTCCCATTTCACCACTAGATGGGACAATTTATCTGTTTAGACACTAACCAAAGTTGTGTTGTTTTACAAAAGAGAAAAATTAAATGCAGCATTTTGCGTTCAAGCTTTGTAAAGTGAGTCATTTAGAAAATCGGTCCTCAATTTAACTGGATTGTAGCATCTGTAAAGGAGGTCAGACAACACTCTGATGCTGAAAATGATAGTAAGAGACTCTCATGCACCACTGAGAATACCTTACAACTTATGACAGCTGAATCTACAAAACAGCGTTGTTTTTAAAGTTTTGTTTCAAAGTTTGGTTAGAGCTACCCATCTATAGTTTCCAGACTCGGGAAAATACTTGATGGGCTGAAAAAAAAACACTTGAAAGGCAACAACAGCAACAAAACAAGCTTAGACGCACTCGACTTGTTTGTGTGTCTAAATGTAGTTGTGTGTGTTTGAAAGCATCCCTGTGGTGTGAGTGTGAGCGCCTCTACGGCTGCGATATGCAATTAATTGAAAGCTAATTAAAATTCCTCTTCAAATCTGTAAAACATTGTTGAACGTATTACAGGCCAGTGTCCAAAATAGATGCCTCCCTCTCCCATTTTCTGATTAAACTTCTTGTATTCATTAATTTGATAGTGACCAGATGACACAAGATAATGAACTGAGGTGCTGTTTTGATAGAACTACATTAAGGTAAAAAAAAAAAAAAAGAAAAAGAATTAAATCGAAAATAGGTAAATGATCTCAGTTAATGCTGTTTTTGCAGCAAAGCCTATCAGCCTGACCTGAAATCTCACCGACCCTTCACATCAAGTTCAAAACCTCTGATCTCCTAAATCTGCTCTTTACCACTGAAATATGTTTATGTGCAGTCAGAGGCAGTCTGTCATGTTGTGAGATGAGGCTTACTAGTTTCATGGCTGAGCAAAGCAGAACACCTCATCAACCGAAAGCCCCCCGGGGGTTTGTAACAGGTACATTTCAGGCTGTTTTCCCTATCAGAACAGCAGCTGAACTCTGAATGACACCTGTAAGGTTTATGGTTGCTTTATATCACTTTGGGGCAGTAAACATTGTACTTGGCTATTGCCATTTCCCCACATGGAGCAAAGGAGAAAGATTTTCCAATAATGTATAAATATTATTGTGGCAGGTCGCTGCTGCTGCTGCTGGTTTCAGTCAGCTGTGTGGTTTTTAACTAATTTTCCTTGCACGTCTCTTTCTATCCAACAATACCACCACTGGTATGCACAGTATGCCTGTGCACAGTGTGCTGGATCTTTTAGTTTGTGGCAGAAGTCTAATACTGAGCCCATCCCGAGCCCACTAACATCCATATTGTTAAGCTTTTTGCCTTTAAAAACATACAGCTGTATTTTCCAGTGGCTGCCTTATTTGCCACAGGCAGTGTGTTTTGAGCCGCAGGGCTGAAGTAAATCCAAACATCGGCTGTCTGCTGCTGATTTGCTTTTATCATTATCCTTCCCACTGATGTTAACAGACGGCCTTCCCTGCCTTCGCTCTTCGATTGTTGGCGCATATGTTTATTTCATTTTGATGTCTTTGTTTACTGTGGTTTTAATTCACCGCTTCCCAACATTTTTTGGCTTATCATCCTGGAGAAACTCCCATGTTGGGAAGTGCTGATTTAATTAAATCCCATAAGCATGTCATGACCCAACTGGTCTTCCTACAGGTCTTGTACATACTTGCCAGGTTTCCATTTCTTTCATGCTGAGTGGGAGAGAGTAGCAGGGGAGTAGTGGGGCTGGGTGCAGCCTCTCTCACAACAAACAGTGCTATCGTGTGTTAAGAACTGCTTACTGCTTGAATGTATTATTTATTTGATTTGGCATTTATGCCTCTTATGCTCATGTTTACAGTCACTTCATGTTTCTATTTTCACTGGATAATGTTCTTTGTGCCTTTTTCTGTGACAAATAAATAAACTATCAATCTAACTATAAAGCAAGGCATCGCTGTCTGTCTGTATGTGTGTCCTTCACATATCTCGAAAACCATTTATCTGATCCACTTCAGACTCGGCAGGTGAATTGATGGGGACCCAAGGACGTGCAGTGTGAAATTTGGACACACAAGTTCAGTGTTAATAAACTTGAATAAATATGTGAACAGTGCTTTGTGCAACAATGGTGGGACTTCAAGGGTCTGCAGAGAGTTGAGCATGTCCAGTTAAGTGTGTCTCATCGGTGATTCTGACCATGAGAAGCAGCGATGTTGGGTATATTTTCCTTTGCCATACTAACTTATAACGCTAATAATGTTACCACCGGCAAAATACCTCCTCTAACTAAATCCTACACTATAACTGAGGTGTTTATGGTGAAGCAAGAAACTAGTATGCCTGTTTGGAAATGAATAGATCCACTAAGTGTATTTCACTGGTGTTTCTGACTGCGAGATGCAACTAGGGTGTTTTTCAGGGCCAGATTAAATGATTTCGGGGCCCCTGGTTGACACTGTGTTTCTTTATTTTTTTGATTCTTTCTCTAATTGGAAATGTTGGTAAAGGCAGTGGTGGAAGTACTCTTTTCTTTTTCCTGTGTTAAATATTCACTTAAAGGTCCAGTGTGTAGGATTTAGGGAGATGTATTGGCAGAAATAGAATGTAACATAATAAGTGTGTTTTCTTTTGTGTATAATCACCTGAAAACAAGAATTGTTGTGTTTTTGTTACCTTAGAATGAGCCTGTCTATATCTACACAGGGAGCAGTTCTTCATCCGCCATGTTGCACTGCCATGTTTCTACACTAGCCTAGAACAGACAAACCAAACACTAGCCCCTTTTACACTGACAGATTTTTTCGGCGATTGTTGGGCCATTTTGCCGGCAAGCTGCCAGCGTTTAGACACACGGAGCCGGATTGGCGAGTTGATCCGAGGTGCCCAATTTTCCGCCTCGTATAGGGTAGACATATTGGCGGAACCTTTTTGGTTTAGAAAGAACGAGGCGGCCTTCCGCAGCAGGAGGGGCTGTTGATGACTTGTGGGAGGAGCTGTTGATGACGCCGCACCTGCGACCCACTGGCGGTGGACTAACAGGAAACAGCTGATAGCAGGAATGGGCAGCTAGTAGCAAGAGGGAAACGCAAACCTGACAGACACTGTAAAGATGAGCAACTGGGGAGACAAGGAATTGCGCGCCCTCCTTGTCCTCGCAAACGTAGAGGCCATTAACCGTCAAATGACGGGAACGGTGAAGGACGGGCCAAATTATGAGAGAATCGCTGAAGGACTGACCAGCCGCAGCTTCCTTCCCACATCACTGTTTACATCACACGCTGAGCTAAACGTTTTGTTACTTGCTCAGGCCCCCCATTGCCCTGAAAAAGGCACATTCTGTATAAACAAAAGTAGGTAGGCGGCATTTTGCCGCATTCCCTGATTTTGTTTTTATACTGCCAATGCTGAATGAAGACTGATTGGGCTTTCCTGCAAATTTGCACAATTCCTATTTAAAAAAGGCTACTGACTCTAGAAAGAGAACTGCTTCATTCAGTGTTATTACCAGTTTAAAATATTGCGTATGTTTGTTTTGGAGAGGAGGAGACTTCTGCAGATAATAGCCCCGGGTAAAAAACCTTTCAATGTGTACATCCCAAGTTATCAGAGAAAAAAAGGTGAGCACACATTAGAAGGTGCGGGTGTACTGGCCCCTTTCCAACAAGCCAAACAGCATCTGAGAAACACAGATTTGTGACATGAAACTGCTTTATTCAGTGCTTTTACTGGTCTAAGTCACCAGGTTTGTTTGTTTATCTAGGGATAATTGAGCTCCGGCTTTGGGAGGCTGTTTGGCTCCATCCCCGTGGCTCTGTCATGTGTTTTGACCATGGTAGAATGAGTTCTTATTGGTAATTCAACACGTCGCTTTCAAATGGTTTTGCCTGTTACCTGTTTGTATGAGGGACTTATGGTTATCAAAAGCCCTCAGTATGTTTTTCAGCATGTTTTCAGTGTCACAGAGGTGAGTAAAAGAGAGGTTCAGGGAAACCTGTGTCACTACAAACTGAAACCCCCACAGCTCCCATAGACCTAGAGGCCTAAAATTTTAAACAGTTGTGGTTGACAAAATGTCGAAGGTAGAGGAGGGGGTTTGTATTGTCTGGCATAAAGCATGTCCCACTTATTGTTACTAGAGTATGATTTATAATAGAGGAGGAACAAAGGAAAAAGTCTCTTTGAGCCATGTTTGAACTGACCTTTCAGATGAAGCCTCTTACATGCAATTTGGCCTTACAGCTCTTTTGTCATGAGCTTTTCCAGTTGGGTGTGCCAAATAGGAAAAAATTACTAAGACAGGATGACAAAAGAAGATAAAAAGAAAAAAAAGGTGGATCTTAAAGGTTAGCTAAATATGATACCTATTGCTATGTATAGTCACAAATTAGCAATATGGTTCATTGTCTTTATTTTTTCTTGTCTGATATTAGACAGAATTGAAACCATACATTTTCATATTTCAGATGTTAGGTGAGTGGGTAGTGTTACTAACATCATCTGGAGATAGCAGTCTGGTTTTCAATCCACAGTGACTCCTACCTGCATTCAGCATCTCTGTCCACAGAAGCAGCCGTCTGGCCAGGCAAACTGCCTTTAACCAGGCTGACTGACAGCAGATATTTACTGAACCAAATTATTTTTCATGTCAGCTCCATGGGGGGAAAAAAATCAACAGTGTTTACGTTTATTGAGTCATTGATTTTATTTCCCAACCCACTGTAGAAAGCGTGGGGAATCTGCCGCTCACAGGCAGATATGGTTAAAAAAGTTAAAAACACATGTACAGCCGTATATTTATCTGACATAAACAGCTGTCTGTGCGTGTGTTCACACGTTGTAGCTTTTGCATTTCTGTTCTCTATTAATGAGCTTGTGTTTTCGAATTTGCAAAAGTTTATATGCCAAGTAGCGTCAAAACTCGATAAGAAATCGATAAGAAGAAGAAGAAGAAGAAGAAGAAGAAGAAGAAGAAGAAGGATTTGCAAAGCGTTTTGACCGTCTCGGCCACCGTGGAAAGGCAAACCTGCAACGTCACCAGCAACATGTCTCCGCAAGGTCAATGTAAAATGTTTACCTCTGAAGTAGAAGTGCTAATTCAGTAGTATACCATTTGCGTCGAGTACTTTGGGAACTTCTTGTACATCATCTGGGGTACAAGGACTTAGAATAGAAACATGATTCAATATTTTTCTAAATATCATAATAAATCAGGTGTATTGCTCAGGAGTCAAGGAAGCACAGTGAAGTTGTTTCTATTAGTGGTTCTCAAAAGCTGCACACCACAGGCCAAGCACTCAGTCTGTTCTGACCAGGCATATGTCTGAACAGGCACTGTGTTAGTTACCTTAATTTTCCATTCACTCTCTTATATTTTTATCCTTAATTCTATGTATTACTACCTTTGTCTTAATTGTAATTCCCTCCACCAGATTCGGCATATTATTAAACACCTGATAGATAATAGAGACCTATATCTTTATCTTATCTTATATCTTATGCAGTTGATATTTTACTTTTTGTATACAAAAAGTGACGGTGTTTCCCTATGAGTGTTGTTCTTCTGCGTTAATATGTCCTACGCTTACACACACACATACACACATATGAAGAGCTATCCATAGTAATTTGGTTTTGGGACCACCAAAACTGTTTCACATCTGACACACCTGCCTGCAGGGTTGCTTGGTGTGTGAGGAAGTATGCGTGGTCACAAAACTTGAAAACAGTGCTGAATCAGAATTGGACTGTATGGCCAATTAACATGGCCAATTAGTGGTCTTTGAGGAATATCCTCATTACCTTTACTTATATGCTCATTTTAACAGTGTTTTTTAGAAGCATTTTGTTGTGTTTTCTTTGATCACTCAACCTAAAAGTATGCTGCTGGATCTGGCTTAACAGCTTTGCAGCAGTTTGGCATAGAGATCCTGCTGCTACATGTTGTAATATTTGCAGTAAATTGGGGATTTTAAGTAAAAATGAGACAAAAATGTGGGGGAATCCAGAAAGCTGTGAGACACACCAGCCTTAAATGGTTGCATGAAGGTAGACAGTGTATAGTGAGATTAGATGGAAGCAGCTAACGTGCACAGACTATGTGGACTAACTGCTATATACAATTAAATATCAGACAGCTTTGTTTACAGTAGATAATAACAGCAATAAACTCTTGATAATAATAATAATAATAATATTAGATATAATAATCTGCAACAATAATAGGCCTTTGTGTATGGCATAATGATTCAATCAAATAACTAATTCTTCCATAATAGATTGGGAAAATATACCAATTGTAGTTATTTCTTTGCAATCCTTAAGAAATCTGCCCTAATGTGTAATCCTCAGTGCCTGCTGCTTCATGATTCAGGTTATTGATTGCACAGCTTGACATGATACATTATGTATTATGTCACCTTATGTAAACAGTGGCCTGCTCATGAAGCAGCAAACAGTACCTCTCTTGTCACTTTTATTACTGGTTTTTAATGACACAGTCAACACTGCGCCATACTTCTGTTTCATGCCTGAGATCAATTCCTTAACTTGGCAAGGAACCAAAGGTCCAAAGGTTTTCCTCAGGGCTTGTATAAAGCCTCTGCGCTGCTCCGATCAAATCTGCAGAACGACCAGCCATGTCCGAGACAACAGAGACCCAGACACACAGCAGTGAGTACACACCACTTTCAGATGTGTAGCCAGATTCTGGCAGATTGATTTCATTCATAATTCATTTAAGAATATGAACGTGAAGCAAAAGTAAAGATGTTTGGTTTGTTGTATTTGGGACACATGAATTGCCAGTGACACCAGGAATAGTTCAGGTCATGATTTTTAAAAGACGTGAACGTTTTACTTGTTATGCTGTTACATAACATATTAATAACAATACATAATTCCATTTAATATTTAAGTATGGCTGAAGTCACACTAGTCTTGTTTCTACATAAATACCAAATCAGATCACTCTCTACAAGAGCTGAACAACTTCTTATCATTGATTTTGGGGAAAGGGCAGGGCTAACTAAATCAACTTTTCACTTTAACCCCAAAAAATCAGTGTGTAGACATTCACAGCATAGTAATGTAAAATCCCTCCTATAGAATTACAAACAGAAACACATACACACAAAGAAGTGAAAACTGTGGTTTAGTCATTCTGGTATTTTCTTGCATTTCAAGATCCAAGCTGCCATTACAATATGACATGTTGGCATTTTCTATTGTTCCTGCTCCAAGGTCTCCTGTTGAATCAGAGCTGGTGAAAGAATATGCACAATGTCTAATTAAAAGCTTTTAGTCACTCTCAGCTGTTAGCTATAAGAGGAAAACTGGCTGACAGGTCTCTGCACGGCAAAAATGAAAAGAACAGAAAGAAAGAAAGACGTATGATTATGACAGCTAATCCCAACAAGGTCATTTATTTGTACACTGACATACTGTTGGTGCCGTGAGGAAAACAATTCGTTAGAGTAATAGCTGTTACAAATAAACTACAGTTGCAATTGTGATGGTTCAAAAATGGGAGATAGAAACAAAAAAAAGGCAATACCTGAATCTATTATCCACAACAGTTCTGGGCTCGTCAGTGTCGCTGTTTTGTTTTGTTTTCAATGCAGCAATGAGAAAGTACATGAAATACCGCCCTACAAAAATGACAGCACACATTCAGGCATCATTTGCAATGCTGCAGTAATCACAATCAAAACTCACAAAGTCTACATTGTGGGAGATTGTGAAAGCCTACAGCGGTTATCTCTCTATTGCACATTCTCATTTTTATTGTCTGCTGTAGTAGTGTCATGGGAATGAACAAAATTCTGGTTCTGCTGATTGGTCGCAATAACAATTCACATCGTCAGAAAGAAAACCCAAAGTCTGATATTGTAACCTGAGCTCAGCATGGGGCTCCATACTGAACCACAATGATTTGCTTTTTTAATCACGTTACTCTCATATATATTTTACAGTCTCCATTATGTGCGGAGATATGGGGTAATGAACAGGAATTGGTTATTGGATAACAGATAAGACAGTAGATAGTGCAGGTGTCATTCACAGTGCATGACCCAAGAGAGAACATTCAAGCGGGAGCTGCTACAGCACGTAATGTCTTCTATCACAGAAAGGATAATGTGGTTCTCATGATCGAGTTAACTATCTCACTAAACATTCTCTAATCACTTGTTTGATTATTTGATTTGAGAGGTAATGGCTTAAAATACAGCCACAGAGGTGTGACAACACACTGTTTACGAAATCTCAAAATTAGACTATATTCAGCTTGATTCTAAAGATAGTGTTGACATTAGTTAATAGGCCACACTGACAGTGCCGTCCTGCAAGGGTGAATAACAAATGTTTTCCTGTGGGATACATGCAGTACATACGTACACCATTTCCCTCTTAACACTCGTTCAAAGTCCAGTGGTTCACAGCACCACGCCTAGTGTGTATGTATGCAAGTGATATATGACCTGTGTGTGAGTGTTTGTGTGTGACAGACAGACAGACAGACAGAGGGAGACAAAGCAAAAGAGCAAGGTGGAGAAGGTGCAGTGTTGTGGGGCAAAGAGTTCAGCTGCTGCTCAAGTACTGCGTGCTATCGTGATTGTATCTAAATACAATACAATTTCCTCTCCTCTCCTCTCCTCTCCTCTCCTCTCCTCTCCTCTCCTCCATAGTATCCAGCAGGCAGCGATGTCCGCAGGCCAAGGGGCTGGAGTGCATAGCTGCCCTGGTGCGTTCTGTGGAGGAAACCCCTGATCCCATTCCCACCACCATCACGGGAACCATCCCAACCTGGATCAACGGGAGCTTCCTGAGGAATGGTCCTGGGAAGTTTGAATTTGGAAACGACAGGTCTTTGAGAAATACTATGAAAAAGGAACAATTTAAATTCAAAGAGAACAAATTATAGAGCTTTATTAGCTTGACTAAAAGGAAATACACCCTAGACATAACAGTAATTTATACTGCTCCAAGAACAGGATTGAAACCTGAAACCACCCCCACATTGACTAACAGGTTTTGGCACAACAACACATATGGTACAAATCTATACTTTCAAACACAACAGCTTGGTCTTTTGAATGAAAACAATAATAGCAGTTACATGTAGTGACAAACATTAACACAACTGGGAACAGTGGAGCAATACAGGAAGCAATACGAGTCATGTATACAATAGCTTTTCAATGGCTTGTATCTGTGAATTTCTAACAGGATTGCTTTTGATATGCAGTTTGGAGATATTCAGTGATTTATCTGTAAAAGCCATCAGTGGTATTTAAACCGTGTAGTTTCAGCTGTCACATACTGAGCAACACTCAGGGTTATTTTTCTTTTACCCATGACAAATTCTCAATTTTTTTGTCCTCGTGTCTCTGTAAAATTGTCTTACACAATTACCCTGCTGACAAATTACTTGTCTTTTTCTCTCTCAGTTACACCCACTGGTTTGATGGCATGGCCATGATGCACCGGTTCCACATCTCTCAGGGTGATGTCACCTACAGTAGCCGATTCCTGCGCAGTGACTCCTACGTCAGCAACTCGGAGAAGAACCGCATCGTGGTGTCAGAGTTCGGGACGTTAGCCATGCCTGATCCCTGCAAGAACTTCTTTGCACGCTTCTTTTCACGCTTTCAGATTCCCAGTATGTGTGCCTTCTTTACATATTGCATATTCCCGTGAGTAATCCACTTGAGCGCGGCGTAATGTAGCACCAGCAGTGCCAAATGCATTATTAAATTATTCCATTCATTTTTGCATGAAGGTAACAAGGCAGCTGTGCCAGATTACTACAGGCAACTGAGAAGTCAAAGAAATAGTCAGAGAAAAATATATTGTTATTCTTTACTTTTTTCTTTAGTGCTCAGCCTTGACTGTATGTGTTGTGTTGTTTATTGACTTCTCAGCCTGATGAAAGCTAGTGTAACATTATATTGTCTTTTTATTGAGATAAAGTGAACACAAGTCAATGTGTGTGTGTGTGTGTGTGTGTGTGTGTGTGTGTGTGTGTGTGTGTGTGTGAGACGAAAAGCTTCTGAAAAACTAAGCAGGAAGGAATAGATGGTCAAAGTACTTTCCAGTGTTATCTGCCAGAACGATGACTTTTGCTGAAGTGTCATATTTTTAATATGTTCCTGACACCTGCATGTGTGAACAGAGACCACAGATAATGCCAGCGTGAACTTTGTCAAGTACAAGGGGGACTATTATGTCAGCACAGAAACCAACTACATGAGACGAGTCGATCCACAGAGCCTGGAGACAAAGGAGAAGGTGAGTCAGTGCAATGAATATAAAAGTCCCTTTTGAATGCTGATGCTGACAAACAGTCAGAGGGTAAAGACGAGGAAGATGGGCGACCATTGATAATGATGATGAGGACAACAAAGATAATGATGCCGTCTATTTAAGGTGGACTGGACTCAATACGTTGCTGTAAACTCAGCTACAGCTCACCCACACTATGACCGTGATGGAGCTACATACAACATGGGAAACTCCTACGGAAGAGGCGGTAATCTTCCTTCACTCCTTGCTTCCCACCGTATGTCTGTATTTATGCAAATATCCTTATGTTATCCTTATTAATACATACTGTACATGTTTGTTTTGGGGCCTCCTCAGGTTTCTTTTACAACATCATTCGTGTGCCTCCTCCTGAGGAGAAAGCAGCAACAGAGGACTCTGCAAACCTAAATGGAGCCAAAGTGATCTGCTCCATCCCTGCAAGTGAACCCAGGAAACCTTCCTATTATCACAGCTTTGGTGAGACGCAACTACAGTATAACAAACACCTTCTTTAAGTTGTCTGCATGCTGGATGTATACTGAGGTGGAATTAATGAGTTCTATGAGAGATTTTGTTTTTCGCCCGCACTGACAGGGTGAGTCTTCTTCAGTGAAAGAGAGCATCACAGTTCTTCCGTGCTCTTATTAATTACTAATTTGAATTCCAGTCTCGCCCTGCTTCTTTTTGACAATCAGGGCTCCTTTGTCTTTCTGTTCAGCCTTCACTATCTCTCTCTGTCTATAAGTCTGCCTTTGACTCACACACAAAAGTACACACTTTCTCTTGCACTCGGTGTCTTTCGTAAAAATGTTAAATGTGTTATAAAGACACACGATCAACTTTTTACTGCTAGTTTCTTCCATGGTTTCACTCCAAGAGCACTGTTACCAACATACACACAGTCTGTGTAACAGAGTTTGATGCTTTGTTGTATGTAAATCAGTTTTACTGTTATACGTGCTGCTATATTTCAGTCAGGGACACTCACTATAGGAACTTATAGCAAATGGTTGCATGGAATAGCGTTTGCTGTTTAAAGGGACAGAGCACCCCCAAATCAATTTTTTTTTCTCTTACATGTAATGCTATTTATCAGTCTAGATTGTTTTGGTGTGAGTTGCCTAGTATTGGAGATATCGGTCATGAAGATGTCAGCCTTCTCTCCAATATAATGGAATTAGATGGCACTCGGCTTGTGGTGCCCAAAACGCCTGCTGTTGAAAATCTCAGCAGCAATGTCTCTTCCCAGAGACCATGACCTGGTTACTCAAGTTAATCCACAGACCTTGTTGTGACCAGTTCTATGTAGGAACTATTTGTTTCTGACAAACTACCCCCCTCCAACCGAAGAAAGTGTACATCTAGCTGTCCTACTGTAGCACCATTGAGCTAGCTAGAGTTACAGCTCTGCATAGGATGTTGCCATTAATGTTTACATCTCATGCTGTCACACATGCCTCTTGTCCATGAGTAGATGCACGCTTCCTTCTGCACAGTGATATGTTGGACAATTTTAGTTCAGGAGAAAGAAAATGATTGATAAATAACTCTGCAGGTAAGAGGAAAAATATATACTCTTTTGATTTTTGGGTGAACTGTCCCTTTAAGGGAGGTCTTAAAGAATCCCAGAAGTAGCAAGGATTCTGCTGGGAGGACTTATTATTTATTGACTAGTTGTTGATTCAGGGGGAGTAAAGAGAGGAGTGAGATTACATTGATCACATAGTACATGTGTATAAGTATGATTGGATATTACTAGTCAGTGGATAGCCAAGCAGTTGATGGAGAAACCACTGATAGTGAAGCATTAAGCTGATGACAATCAGCTAATGCCAGAAAGACTTTGTTGCTCTGCCCAATCTAACACAATGTAGCTCTCTTTGGTTGTTGTACTGCACTAGTTTCCTGATTATATCTCTGTCTATATTTCCGGCAGACCACCCTTGCTTTGCCAGACTGTCTGGCACCAAGGAATCTCACAAGTGATGGAACATTGTACGGTTGTACAAGGCACCACGTAATTACTTCTGTCAGTAGAGTTACAGTAGATGGGGATTTATGTATAGCCCCCGTTCCATGTGTTTATCTGCTAGCACAACATTTTTGTCTCAGAGGTTGGTGCTAAGGCAATTTACTTTGCAAACTGACGGGCCAAAAGCAGAGTAGCAGTGGATAAGACAGATTCAGAAAAAGAGTACCATTGCCTCCTATGTACAAACCCTCCACTCCTGGTCCAATTAAAACAACATGGGGCCACTTGGGAGTTAATTTTCAGTTACATACATAACATAAATGCCCTACCATTTTTTAAACAAATTTGGTGAACACTGAATCATGTTGGCAGGTCACAAGACCTTGCACTAATGAGCTCTGACCCATTTTGTGTGTGTTTATGACAAAAGTTATCAGGTATTTCAATGAAGCAACAGGAAAATGCTCATCTGTCTGTAGCAAATTTAAATGTACCACCCCCCTTTGTTGCAGCAGGTCTTTTCCATACAAGATTAAAATGTGATTTAAGATATAAATGATGAAAATATGCTGAATAAGATGTGTCAGTGGTGTGTTTGTGTGTGCCCTCTCTCTCCAGTCATGTCAGAGAACTACATTGTGTTCATTGAGCAGCCAATCAAGCTGGACCTGATGAAGTTCATGCTGTATAGAATCATGGGAAGGAGCTTTCATAAAGTCATGTCCTGGGAGCCTCAGTATGACACCATTTTCCACTTGGTCGACAGGCACACTGGCAAGGTGGGTTAGTTTACTGCACAGCAGCAGACTTAGCTCATACAAAAAAAAAAAAAGTGCGAGGTAGGAAACACACACCCATCTGCTGAATAGTCAGGACAAAAAAGGAAAGCTGCAAGCTAATCTCTTCACGCATGGCGGAGCTTTTTCCTTATTTATTTTGATGAAGTCACACTCTGATGGTGTAGCATTTTCTCATACATTGTTACTCTCAATTTTCTCATCTCATTACACAGCATACCCATTAAGCATACAATATCCAACTTTCATAATGTGAAGGTACAACACAATAACAGCAGTTCCAGGGAGGACGCTTGTCCTCAAATGTTAAAACCAACACAGAAGCTCTTTCTTGTTTAGTTCAAATCTTTATAATCTACTATTATTTTGTTAACATTTTCCTGATTGCTTGCTGTGATCTGTCCAACAGGAGAGTGAAGTGAAGTACAGTGCAGCACCCATGTTCACACTGCATCAAATCAATGCATTTGAAGACAATGGGTTCCTGGTTATGGACATGTGCTGTGGGGACGACGGTGCGGTCATTGGAGACTTCACACTGGAGAACCTCCGCAGTGGCTCAGGAGAGGATATGGACAAGGTAAATGCATACAGTTTGACTCTGAATCATGCAAACACACACACACACACACACACACACACACACACACACACACACACACACACACACACACACACACACACAAAGCCTGACATACCAGTGCTTTATTAGAATGTCATCAGTGAGGATCTCAGATTGGAGTTTTGGGGTCTTCAAGGATCCCTTAGCTGAAAGACGGACAGAGCAGGGACCCCCTACTACTGACTTACTGAGCTATTGAACTGGGCCTTCATTAACATATAGGGCAGTGTATAGTGCCATGTATAAACATGCCCTTTTATGGTGCATACATACTAAGTTATTAACATAATAATAACTGTTACAGGATTTCATGTTAAATCATCAGTGCTGTGTACTGTAAATTTTATGTTTGTTTTTTTAATCAATAGATTTATTTTTGCTAATAGTATGCTGGATTCATATTAATGTGCATTTTTAGACAAATTTTAATTTTTGGGAAAAAAAACAAAACAAAAAAACCTTAAATTCAAACTTAAATTATGAAGCAATAACTTGGCGGCCCGTCTACAATAACTCTGAGGGCCACTTAGGGGCCGCAAACCCCCTTTTGAAGACTCGGGTACTAAATGATCTCAGCTAAAGTGATTTTCTGTTTTCACCATTTCTAAGCCACTGTATTGGTTTGCATTCTTAATACTGACATCAATTCATCCATCAAGTTTTTATTTACCTTAATCAATGTCTACAAAACAAAAATATAATAAAATTATAAATTTAACATAAACATTAAATATAAAACATGAATAAGCAAGGATTTAGAGGTAAGACCCATCTGTCTCTGTCTCGCTCTTGTTTACATTATAGTTCAATTGTATCTGAGGTGCTCTTATTTTTCCTTTTACTTCCTCTGCTCTCTCATAAATTAGAGTTTCTGATGCAATAAGCTTTTGAAATCTCCGCAATTTCCAAATGTGGTGAAGTGTGTTACTTTAATCAAAACACACTCACCTAAAAATAATATAAAAATTCCTCCAAACAATATTACTGCCAACATGATTTTGTGTCAGTATTTTGTGTCTGCTTGGGTCTGATTGTCCCTGAGGTTGAATTGCACCTTTCAGTCAAAGCAGCCCCACTCACAGCTCTTCATGTCTGCCTGATTTTGTTTGGCAGTTTTACAACTCGTTGTGCAGAAACCTCCCAAGGAGATATGTCCTACCCCTGACTGTGGACGAACAAACTCCTTTGGACCAAAACCTTGTCACTCTGCATAACTATAAAGCCACGGCAAAGAGGACAAACCCAAATGAGGTAGGTTTTAAACACGGAGTGCCAAGCGGTCAGTCTGTAGACAAAGTAATATGTTTAACTGTACATCGACCTGGTTTTCCTAGAATCAAGGAAAAATTTAGGCCTATAATCATGATGAATACAGCCGATTCACTCCCACACACTCTATGCAATTATCCAGCATGATGAAACACTGAAGGTGCTTTCTGCAAGATTGTAATTTCATGACTTACGGCAGATAAAATGATGTCAAAATGAGAGTCCACAATGTGGCTGAACAATTGCCATTTAACAGCTTGTGCAACCCCCACCCCCGGCTACCACACACACACACACTTACACTATCCAACATTTTCTTATGGCAGAATAAAGCTGAAACATTGAAAGAAAATGTGATGTTTCAGTTGTCATGACTACCTAAGTGACACAGTCCTCAGTTCTCAGACAGAGTGGTGCTATGTTCATGTAACAGCTGAAAAACAGCTGTGAAAGTGCTGCCGGCTACCACGGTCACTGAGGACAAACAAAAAAAAATATGGGTTCGTAATTGCAATTGATGGCACATATATTTCAAAGTAAAAATTAAAAGAAATTGATTCATTCTTAACTCAAGTTAGAAATGAATGCCTGGGATCTTGTGCACATATCCATTTACGTGTTTTTAGGGAATAATGCAGTATTGATTCCAGCCCTCAACAGTGTACAGTAAATCAGCTCTGTTGGTGTGCATTAACTGGGCACTTTTTTGGGGCTAAAATGTAGAAGTTGCACTGAAAGTAAAATCCTCACTTTCCCCTGTGACCCTCCAGGTTTACATGACCCACGAGGAACTTCACGACGATGAACTGCTGCAGTACGGTGGCCTCGAGTTCCCTCAAATCAACTATGACCAGTGCAATGGCAGACCTTACCGCTACTTCTACTCCTGTGGCTTTGGACACGTCTTCAGTGACTCCCTGCTCAAAATGGACGTCCACACCAAGGAGCTTAAGGTCTCTATCAATCAAAGACTACTTAGGGAGACCTCATTGTTAACTGTTCACATCAAAGTTATTTCCACTGCCGCCTCTCTATCACTGAGGGCAGGAGGTTGGGAGTTGGTTTTATAACATGAAACGGCTCCCAGTGAAAGGGATGTTTATGTAATCTTCCCTGTCTAGGTGTGGCGTTATCCCGGCTTGTACCCGTCTGAGCCTGTCTTTGTTGCGTCGCCGACAGCAACTGAGGAAGATGATGGAGTGGTCTTGTCAGTCATCATCACACCCAGAAAAGTAAGTTAACCAGTAATACAAAAAGACGACAACAACAAAAAAAATCTAGAGCAGTGGCAGACATTGTTAACATGAGTGGTGACAACATTACTTTGACTTATATCGACATCAGATTGTAACAGCATACTTTGACACTGTACTGTGAGAAATATGTGACCTTCTGTTTTTAACGTCTTCCGTTTCCAGGAGAAAAGTACTTTCCTGCTCGTTCTGGATGCCAAGACCTTCACTGAGCTTGGAAGAGCAGAGGTCCCTGTCAATATCCCATACGGGACCCACGGCGTGTTTAATGAGATGGGCTAGATGTGCCACTGTTTGCAGCTCTGTGGCAAATTGCTAAAATTGAACCAGCAACCAGCCACTTTATCCACAGAACAGAATATCTCTGTTGATGTCTCTGCCTGTAAAATTCCTGAACTGTAAAAGAAAGAATAAAAGAAATAAGAGCTGCTTGGGGGAAAACTGCAGACTCATGGTATTTGTTTGTGCCTCTTTGATAGGAATAGGTGCATGTCCTCACTGTGTGCTGCCATTACAGTCAGAAAGATGGCAATCTTTTGGAGACTAACAAGACAGAAAGCCCAGCATGGCATCAGTACACTGATAAAGTTTGTCCTCTAAGTGTTCTTATGTGCTCATGTAAGATTTTGAAGCAGCCTTTAGACTATGGCCAGAGTCCCATGCGGATGGTGCTTTCTCGAAATACTTTACGTGGAAAACGTTTTAAAAAAAACAAAGCAAAATATGAAAGTCAATACACACATTGAAATAAAAATCCATTTCCCCTTTTTTTTCTGTTTAAACCCAAAGTGTTTTTGCATCCTCACACCACTGGAAACGCTATACTCCCAGTGAGAACAGAGCAGCACTTAGGATACATAAAAATGCATCAGAGGAAATTCAATTTCTGTCAAAGTAATGTGATAGAAATGGACAACGTCTGAAATGGCTGGAAAACAAATGGATATAACTGGTCGATAGCCTCCAGAGAGTCTAGCAGAGGTCACATCAGAAACGTAGTGCTGTTTATACGCTCAAAACAACCCAAAACAAAGTTGACACACACACAAACACTGACATGTAGGACCTTGTGTACGACTAGAGCTGCTTGTTCTTTCATTGTATTAAACTGTGGGCCGAAACACAACAGAATAAAACACACAGAGCCTACCCTGAATGTGAAGTAGCCTACAGCTGCACTTGTCACTCCATCGTCTCCACAATTGACTTTACTGATGCTTATTTCATCGGCTGCTTTCCCTCTCACATTGATTTGAACAGATTGATTTGAACTGACTTCGGGCTCTGCACCTGATACATGCACTAATGGCTGTTTGTGAAAGCTGAGAGGGTTCAAATATATTATGACCCATATTTTTTTCTTGCCTTTTTTAATATTTCAAAATAGTCCTTCAGTCAAGAGTTACAGTGGGTTTTAAGTTTTAAAGATATTTTGCAAGCTACCTGTGAATAATTCACGACTGTACAGTACACGCAGGCTGAAGTTTCATCCGTAGGTTCTCTTATTATGCTCAGCTGAATTAAACAGGAGGGTACAGAGCCGTAGTGTGCTGTTTGTAATTCAATTTATTGTAATTAATTTAATACAGTGAATTAAAACACTTATGTTTTTGTCATGTTCCCCGCTCAACTCGGGCTTTGTCTCCTAATAAGCATGCTGTACAGGTCTCCCTAGATACACATTAATTAACCCATAATTCCTAATCTAATCAGTCATGCTGTGTGTGTGTGTGTGCGTGTGTGTGTGTACTGTATGCTCAGGTTCATTAGTACTCTCTCCAATAAGCATGACCAGGAAAGAGAGATACAGCGACCTTTGCCCTCAGATAAATCTCAATCTAAATTTTGTTTTTGCAAATCTGCGAGAGGAAGCAAAACCTTATCAATGCTGCCCAACACCCTTTTAATTTAAAGCATTATTGGGTGAGACATTAAGCATGGGGATCAATGGTCCGTTCAATGTGTTGTTGTAGATAGTTAAAGCTTTTGTCGACAGTTTAATTTTGACGTCAGACGGGCAGACATCCCAAATGCTGGGCATTTTGTAATTCAAGTGGTCTAAAAACATACTAGACTCCTGCACCTTGCATAGACAGTAAGGGCAACGGCCATAGCAAGCTTGATGTCACCTATCGGTTTGTACTCCCATTTCAAAGCCTTGAGTTTAGCATTTTGGCCATCTTGATTGAGTGAGGGGTTGAGCTGACTGAGTAGCTGAGGACACTCTGTGGCCCAGCCTTAATTTTTAAGGCCTTAAATAATGTAAAGCCTCAATAAAATGTAAACGCGTGAGTAATATAAAAATTTACCCCCAGTAGAGTTGTCATAAACAGGGAAATTAGCTATAAAAACCAAAACTGTGTTTGTACCAGGCTGTAAACATAATTCTACTATAAAGCTAGACATTTTAACATAGGGATCAGTGGGAGATTGACTGGCTTCTAAAACCAAACTCAATTGCGCATTTAAGGAACTGCAGTTTTAGGCACTTTGTGTTGGCTTCATTTTTAAGGCCCTGGAGGTTGTTGCTTGGCACCTACACAAGTAATGGGGGGCTTTGGCCAATCACGGGCCATTTTCAGAGAGAGCAGCTGTCAATGACTACTTGTGAACTATCAAACTAAGTAGTGCCAATCAAACATGAATCAAGATTCTGTTACTGCATTGCCTCAAATGTTTTCAGAAACGTATTTTAGGATGCATTCACACTGGCGCTATTTAGTCCGCTTTAAATGAACCCTGGTCCACTTCCATGGATAGTTCGGTTCATTTGGAGTGGTGTGAGCGCTCATTCGAACTCTGGTGTGGACCAAATGAGTGAACCCTGGTCAGCTTGAAAACTGGGGGCCTTGGTTCACTTGCAAGTGAACCCTGCTGTGGTTCAGTGGGAAATGCAAATGGACTATTCAGCGAACCAAAGAGAGGAAGTGACGTAGAGCGCAATTCATTTTGGGTAGAAAAAAAACAATGCCAACAGCACGAACCGGGAGAAGCAGAGGTAAAAAAAAGAAAAAGTTGGAAAATGTCTCGTGGGCACATGTGGAGTCATAAGGAGGTGCAGCCGCTTATTGATATATGGTCAGAGGACTATATATCACAGTTGCTTGTGGCTACCCACAATGGATTTCCGTTTTCGGTCCTGGCCAATCGCTGAGCCGGGTTTTCTTCTTCCTCATGCTTTTTTTCTTCCTGGTCAGTGGTCGTTTCGGGCAATACTGCCCCCAGACAAACAGCTGTTGTAACTGCGTGACGTTATCCAGGCAGTTTGGTCCATTTGAAAAAGTGCAGTGTGAAAGTGAACCGAACCAAATGAAGGTGTGAAAATTTTTGGCATTCCCCGCCCAATCAAATCGATTCCCTGGGACTATTCTGGTGTGAATGTGTCCTTAATGTACTGTTTGGCTGTAAAATGACATAGTTTGCGACCTGGCTCATTTTACAGCTAAACAGTTAAGTATGTTTCTGAAAACATATGAGGCAATGCAGTAACATAATCTTGACCCATGTTTGATCAGCACTGCCTAGGTGGACAGTTTGACTGCAGTTCACAAGCAGTGATTGTCATGACTGACAGCTGTGTTAGAGACTCCCTGGCTGTGATTGGTTGTTTTCATAATTCTTGCAAATGCCAGTAGGAGCACAGTAGGAGCACTTTGAGGAGGTAGAGGGACATGATTATTTTTTCTTACAGATTATCTGCCCCATGTATTGCTGTCAGGATAATGTGACAGTTGTCATATTTGCTGAGAGAATTACCTGTACTGTAGCTTTAACTCTTTGATGACTGAATGTATTTGGTTCCCCTGGGTCAAGTTTGAAAGACAGGCAAGCACACTAACTACAGTCATTTTGAAAATGCATGTGCAGGCACCTATGTGCGCTGTAGCACAAATAAACTGGCATGCACAACATTTGTATGCGAGTTTGTCCGTCCTGCTTTCAAGGTGACAGTTTCAGACTGTCTAAGCTCTTATTTGACCCCTGAGAGTATGTATGAGCTCACACCCCCCCCCCCCCCCCCCACACTGTCTCCGTAAGCACAAGTTATTGCACAGAGTCTTAACTTTGACTGCTATCTGTATCATTATTTCATATCCCATGAATTCATAATGCTATCATCTATATTCACCATATTAGACACACTTCTCAGAGGCAGGCCCTGATTTCCCTCAATAGTGAGAACAATGTCTTCTGTATCCAGATTTGTCATTCCCTATCTTCACGGTCTTGAGCCATCATGTGGAAGCACTGTTATCTGACATACAGATTATGTGCATCTGCGTGCGTGTGTGTCTGCATGCGCACATGTGCTTATTTATGGCGGAGTACCAGTACAGAGCCATGCATCTGTGTGTGTGTTTCTCTGTGGGCTCTCTCTAATTGTACACGTGAAATAAACTGCAGATGCTTTACGAAGTCAGAATAGAGCAATTAAATACCCACAGAGGGGGAAATCGTGCAGTGACGACAAGAATAATGTCCCACCATGGACCTGACAGCCTGGCTCAAGAAAAAATAAATGCGAGGAGAGGATTTATCCATGTTGCACAATCATGGATGGAAATAATGTGATGCCCGAATAAGAATTCACAATGTAAATGTAGCTGTTTTATTCACTGTGTGTGCAGCTAATGTTTCTCTCTTGGTTTCATGCCTTTTCCTGTTACAAGAAATGTCTTCTTACTCCTGAGCCTACTGCTCAAGCAACTGTAAACTTTATACAGTTTATGCAACTACTCTTCAGTGAGAAATTACTTGAAAAAAAAAACAACTAAATGTCTTCTTTGCTATCTGCTGAAAATTGGTCTGGCTTTGGAAACAGTTGCTTGAAAGGCACAAGGTTGGCATTCTGTGTTGAAATATGCATTTCTGCTTAAGAAGAATTGAAGACCAGGCTACATCAGTCACTGCAGCCCTAATGCAGGACAGATGCAGGATACATTCATGGTGGAGGATGACGCTTTTCAGTGTCCTCATAATGACAGAGACTTCAAACTCTGGGGGGAGACACGAATAAGCCCGGGCCAATATAGGCAGAATGAGGCTGATTTTGCCATTATAGCGGCGAGCTCTTTTCCCTCTTGGATGGAAGCCTGGGCTGACAGTCAAACATCATTATGAGCCAGTGGCCTTGCAGTTTGTCACTGTCAGTGCCTCTAAATAGAGACTTTGTTTTCAAGATTTGTAAAGATTTATGACATTCCAGGCACTATTTAAGCGATGATGCACAACAAAGTCATTTTGTTTAATGCGAAGCCACTTTGAAAAATGGCAGATTCTGCGGGTTGTGGGCTTATTTCCTCCGAGCACGGATATAATACGAGGCATTGTGCCCGTTTTTTAATCTTTCTTTCAATCAGAGGAAACACAGATGTCATGAGAAGTGTTGGGGTATTGCTGAAATGAATGATGACATTTTCATCATCATTGTTGAGTCCACCCCTTGAACCCTGTCCCTAAAAATCATTTTCGAATTTCTATGAGTTGTGGGTACAAAGATCTAATGTCAGCCAGAAATGAATCGGCCTAGTGACCTCGCTAAATACTGTAATAAAAGATTCACTGTGTGCTGGTGGACCGGATATTCTTGCTATGAGTGCAAGTAGCCAACACACTTATTATTGCTTCCCAATTCCTTCCTTGATGTGTTGCAGTTGTGGCCTTATCTCTCTTTACTAGACTGTAAAGACTCCCCTATGAAAGAGATAGTGATCGTGTAAGAAGGATATTATACATGAATCACTGAAATTGTTTCCCAAAATGTATAGGCTTTCACAGAAAATCCTGTGGCAACACCCCCAGGAGATCGAGGAAACACCACACAGGCCAAGTGAGGTCACTATAATTTCACTGCTGAGTACCACAGGTGCATGTTCCCCCAGCTCCCTGCAGGAAGATTACAGGAACATCGTGGTCATTTTTCTATAGGGTAACATTTATTACTGGGGCCCTCGATGTAACCAAGCCCCACGTTTCCCAATGAAAGCACCCTCCGGCAGCGCCCTCTGCCGGCGCGCAGAAACTCTCCTCTTTATAAAGTGCCGTGATGCCTCGACACACATGCAGTCAGTGCAAAAGAAGCGTTCACTCCCTCCAGAGGAGCGCACAGCTTTTTGAGGGAGCCAGTGGTGAGGGGGAGAAAAACAATCCAGTCAGCGTTTTGTAGCACTTTCAGATGAGTTCTTCTGCCTCGTTAGAGATATTGGCATAGCTGACAGATCATCTGACGCCAGTTTAAGGAATGTTTTAGGGACAAATTGTCTCCAAGGGGCAATTGGAGCGGGCAGTCTGAGCCTTTATAATGCGGAGAGATCAAGTCTCAGTAGTTTGTCGGTATGAACGCAGCGCAGACGGACCCTGAGAAACTGCTTTCATGGATTGACTGACTGATTGATTGGCGTTTGATTTTTTTTATTTTTCAGTATCAGAGGATTTTTTTCCTGTGTCGTGGTTAGTATATAATTCTAAAATTAAAAAAAGAAACCCTCAAATCGTGGATTATTATCACTGGGAGTCGAGGATTTTTGTGGCGCGTCTGAGGATATAGATTTTTTTTTTTACAGTGATCCTGCGCTTGGGTCAAGGATCCGGAGAGGGGAATTAACCTTTCACAAGGTGGAAATATAAGTCGTATTGGACCCTAACTCATCTATCTTGCTGCTGAGTCCAACATGAAGTCTGTCACTGTGTGGATGTGCGTCCACATCTTTCTCCTGCTTTTAGGTGAGAAGTGAAATGTGGAAATATCATATGCAATTATGTGCAAATTATAATTTGTGCAGGACAGTAATTACTGTCAGGGGGCATTTTCTGTCCACTTTTCACATGCAGGAGTTGTTTGGTTTTTAATATGTGCAGCACTGATGGGCGTTCATGCTGTGGCCGGGTGGTTTGATTAGATTATGTTTAATCATCAACCATAGCTGGAAACTTAAGTTGGTCTATGGGAGTGAATTATAATGGATCCACTGAACAGCCACAGCTTCAATTGTAGGAATACAAAGCTCACTATTTCCACAGCTCCTAGTCAGTGAAGGGGAAAATCTCTGAGGTCGTTGCAGTTATACACTTGTATTTGGTTAAATATGAGAAAATCCATCAGTAGCAGCAGCAGCACCACCATCATCATCATCATCATCATTAGCACAATTATCATTATAAGTTTCCACAAACGCCAGTGCGTCAGTTAAAAGCATCTGACTGATCAAGTATTTTCACAGTGAACTTCATATTACTCTCCTCTTACCCGTTGCTCCCTAATACTGATGCAGTATCCCCTCCTCTCTGAGCTCAATGCTCAACATCACCACAAGGGGTCTCTCTTGTCATTTCACCAGAATTTTCTGTTCTCCTGTGTGTGTGTGTGTGTGTGTGTGTGTGTGTGTGTGTTTGTGCATGAGTGTGTGTGTCTGAAGGCGCGTTTGAATCTTGACTCCTGTCAAACACCTGAGTCTCTGCTCTGTGGATCACTGTTTACTCTTCGTAAGCTGTAATTTTCTGGTTACCTAGATGTGAATTAAGCGTAGTTCACTTTTTTTTTTAAGGTAAGATAATTAGATACACTTCAGTGATCAAGTCTTCCTTTAATTACATTTAATAGGAAACTGAAAGCTGCAGTCTAACTTGTTTTGGAGGCTTTAGTTGCACTAAAGTGGGCACAGATAAGCAGAGGTAAATCGCAGAATATTAATTAAACGAGACATAACAAGACCCTGTGTAGAGACTTGCGTGAACCGTGAAGAATGTGACTGGCTCCCTGAAAGATGCCTTGGCATGTATGAGCATGCGACAGGCCATCAAACCTGTTTATAGGTCCCACATCAACAAGACATCAATGAAAGCAGGTTTATGATATGTGTATGCACTTGCACACACACACACACACACACACACACACACACACACACGTGCAGTCACAAAACCCTCATATATTAATATGCTATTTCTGAGCCCCCGTGTCACTTATCACCCCTACTTTTGTCCCCTCGTCCCCACCTAGATGAGGCAGCAAGTTCCTGGGAGGGTCCTTCAGCTTTGTCTGTGTCCTTGGCCAATGGTTCTCCAGGGTCTGCGGGCACTGGGTCTGGGCCCGGAGCTCAGCCAGAATGGGTGGACTGCATCCAGGCGAGTGACATGTGCAACCAGAACCCTTACTGCAGCTCTCGGTACCGGGTGATGCGCCAGTGCCTTGTGGGCAAGGAGAAGGAAGCAATGCTGGACAACAACAGGGAGTGCCAGGCTGCTTTGGAAGTGCTGCTGGTTAGTCCTCTGTATGACTGCCGCTGCAAGAGGGGCATGAAGAAGGAGCTGCAGTGTCTGCAGAACTACTGGACCATCCACATGGGACTCACTGAAGGTAGGAGGCAGATGGTTTTACGATTCTCTGTCTCACAAAATTCATATCACATCATGTTTAACTGCATGGCAAATTCAGATCCTCTAATGCACCTTTTTAAGTCTTGCAGTTTCTGTGTAAAACTCCAGATGTATTCATGTCAAATTAGCACTTGCTTCCTTCACGCTTTTACCTGACATTTTATTATGAACGACCTGGAGCTATAGTGTCATTTGTTTCCTTCTGTATTCCCTCTGTGGAGTGAGTTTCAGCTTACAGTTCAGCTTACATTGTGCTCAATGGTTTTGTTATATAGCAGGGCTCTACATGAGCCTCATGGTCATGTACAATAATACAATGCAATGTAACACTGCTGCAGTAAATTTTCTGTCTGCGGATGTGCAGCACGCCTCTATTGATATTAATGTGTGTGACATAGTGGGTTCTTTAGCATTAGAACATTTATTTGAAATGAATGTTCCGATCTCAGAGTACTTTACGGGCAAAGACAAGAGGGATGTACACCACACCCACTGCTGATGCCCAATTCCCTGATGCCCACTTGTAGTGATACCCAGAAGCCCCTGATGAAAAATATATGCTTTCCTACTTTCCTCACCCTCTCGAAGGTAATGGAGCTATAATGGGATTACATTAGGTGGACCTGTTATGGTAGACTTATTGGTTTTCACCTAAAGTGTTCCATATTACCGTGTAATCAGGTTACAATCGTATAGTTCCGTGGCCCTTATGTGTCCACTTATGTCGGACGTAAAACAGCACTCTTGTTGTAACATTGAAACCTTCTGTTTGTTACATTGCAATACATTTAGAGAGCATTAAGCAGCCCCCTGAAATGACGTGGCTCTTGGTTGATCCTTAAGGGTCACAGTGTTTCACATGAAGACAAATTTGATCAAATCAGAGCTGCTGGAGATGCCGTGCCCTGGCGATTACACTTAAGGGAGGGTCGTAACCCACAAGTGACAATTCTTCATGCTTGTACACATGGCCGGAGTCTCTGTGACTGATATCAGGTGTCATGCCATGTAAACATGGAGGACATAATGTGCTCAGCTGTTTTGACACGTGGGGTAATGGTGGAAACGTTGCAAAGTCTCCGAGCTCTGAGCATTCTGGGCTTTTGTGTTGTGATCCGTGAAGTGATTCGCCAGGCTGACTGCTCATAGCACCAGCTACACTTCATCAGACTGATGGCAGCAGAGGGTCCCTGACATGAGTTCAAGGGAAATGTAATGACATGGATGCTCCCCAGGCCTTCTGTCTCCCTCCCTGTCTTTCTCTCCTTTTTCTAACTCTTTCCCCTTTGTAATGATCTTTCTGGTCTCCCTCTTTGTTCCTTTCTCACTCTCTTTCTCCTCTCAACCAACAAACAGCCGCATCAGTCAAAGTGTTTGTGTTTGAATGCATCATGCAAGTTGTCTGGCTGTCAAGGATAGAGACCTCCTGTGCCTGCAGCATGCCCTTCACAGAGCCCGTGTTCCTTTACAAGCAAACGCCTTTCAGCACTGTCCTGTTTTGGCCCTGTCGCCTTCGGAGATAAAACCGGCTTTAACGCAAACGAAAAGCTCTTATAGTGCAGCTTTAATCTAATCACGATCCATTGTGCAGTCAAGCAGGCTTTTGTTAACTGGAAACAATCTATGTACAACATCCATCTCTGGAAGCAAACACGAAGGGCCGAATCCCAACACAACCTCTCGAAATGGTGCTAAACCACTTTAAAAATCATTTGTGGACAAATAAGGAAGGTTTCAACATAGTTGTGGGGTTAGATTACACGTAATGTAGCTTTGAATGTCTTGTTTAACTCATGTGAATGTGCAGAGACGAAGAGTGCACAAATATGAGAGAGAAAGATAAGAAAAATGAGGAACCAGGGATTAAAAGAAGAAGTGTAGAGGTAGAGAAGGTGAATGGACAGACAGAAGAGGGCAGAGATTGTTAAAGACTTGTGTCATTTTGTACTAATGTGATAAGCTCTACATGAAAAGTAAGGTCTGGTGCCTTAAGGGCAAACGTATTCAGCCACTTTGCACATATATCCCCTTTGCAGCAACCTAAGGCCATTATAAAGTGTAGTAAGCCATCTAGAAATCAGGCTCCAGCTATAAGTTGGGCTGTTTCTTATGACCCATGTTGACCAGGGGCTGCAAGTTGGCCTGCAAGCTTGAGGGCTAAACCATTGTGTCTGTGAAGGGAAAGCTGATGTCGACCAGGGATGGGCTGGGATTTGAAACAATGCCCTGCTCCCAGATCAGCTCTATACAAATGGCACACAGATACTCCACTGCCCCAGGCAAGGTTATCTCGCTACCTTATTTAGGGCGTGTACTAATATTCTTTATTTTTTAATACAGAACCAAGGGATGTGGTAAACAGTTAAAAAGGGGCACCTGTGAACATGAATAATCATGAAGGCCATCAAATGTCTTAAATTTTAATAACTTCAGAATGATGAAGGGCTTTGATGTTCCTCTTTTCTGTCAGAGCAAATTAATTTATGATTTTACTGTTTAGCCTTTATGAATTTGAAATGTAAGATAAACCATACAGTTGAGCTTGGCCTATAGAACAGCAATGATTAGTTGATTAGCTGATTGACAGAAAAGTCACTGGCAGCGATATTGATTATCCATCCAATCATTTTAGTATTTTTCTAAGCAAGTTTCATGATTCTGAAATATAAGCTTTTGATGCTTTGTCACACAATTCATGAAAGTGAGCTGGATTTTTGTATTTTTGGTCAGGTACAACATACCATTTGATGACATCACCTTGGGCTCTGGAAGATTACACAGGGCATTTTTTACTACTGACTTCAATGACTAAATGATTCACTGATTATGAATATGACGTTGTATCCCTATTGGACTACATCCACTATTACACTTCCAGTATTACCAGTTTTTCCTTAACGTTGATGATTTCGTAGTTTTACTGTTAAATAAGGGCAATAAAAAAACTGTAAGATCATTTCTTTGCATAATATTTTTTTCCAAAATGTTCACCATCAAAAAATGTTTATATTCTTTTAAAAAAAAATCCACAATACATTTATGTAGGATTGTGCTCAATTCTTTACCTTGGTTGAAATTCAGATTTTGTCATAATCAGACCACACATTTTTCATTCTTCATGTGTGAATGAAGGAAGGATCGCCTACGAGCTGTGGAGGTTTTTACTTGAATAACATGTGATTGCATTTGAAATGTGCACATTACTACACACTTTATCTAGAAGATCTTTTTTTCTATATCAAAAGTACTTTGTCAACTAAAAGACCAAAACACAGAAGTACTCACCATGTGAATCAGCTCGGGGGCTATGCTTTAAATCATGTGAAGAATATCAGTCATTCAAAGATTCAACACAACCTTGGAAAGATCTGCTTCTCCAGGTTCATTACTTTGCTGCTTCATCTCTTTCTCTGTCCACTGAGGTCTATGCCATTCAGCTACAGAATGGTTGTGTAAGCACCATAAGGTAAAGCAACAGTAAGAACTAAATATTAATACATTTTAGTTTTGTATGGTAAATAACAATTATATGGTAATAATAAGGATCCATAGAGACTGGACAAGTAAAACCCTTGTCCTATTTTACATGAGGCATTGCGAGTTGCCTTAAAGTAAAGAACAACCAAATCATTTGTAGCAGCATATGTGGAAACATTACAGTTTTTTATGGTTCAGTTTTATGTTACCACAATGTGATAATGAATATGTGGTTTGGGTTGTCTAGAGTTAGGAAAAGATCATATTTTGGCTGAAAATACCTGGTTTAGTGGCCAGAAACACAGCTGGAAGTATCCCTATGTCTTGTTAAAAATACTCCATTTTGTCTCCACATTTTGCTGAAATGTCACAATTGTCCCATTAAAAAAACCCCACCTTTTTTGCCACAAACACTGCTGAAAATGTCTTGACATGTTGGAAAAAAAATACCTGGTTTTGTCACCACAATCATGCCTGGAAATGCCTTAATGTGTTGTTATATATACATAAATAAATAAATATACCCAGTTTTGTGGTCCAAACACGGCTGGAAATGTTCTGGTATCTCGTCTAAACTACCCACTTTTGGTGTTTGCTGGTCTGAAACTGTCATCTGCTGCTTGGCACGCCATCCACCATCCCCTCCTCCACATGATAAGAAACTCAGCTGAATCTGAACTATATCACTTAAAAACAGTTGATATGATATGTGCGAAACGCACAAATGTAACATATCCTTGCTTTGCAAAAACTTACCAACATTTTATTCTGTTGACCCCATGTAGATTTGGATGTAGAAATTAAACACCTGCATTTTGGAGACAGTTATGTTCAGCGATTAAGTAAGGGTTGGTGTGGGTTTAGTCATTAATTGAAATTAAAAAAAGTAAAAAGAATAACCTGCCACTTGTCCTTCTCTCACCTCTACTGATGTCAGAAACAAGACAAGCAGGCTGAAGTGATGGTTATTACTTTCATTTTTTTATTCAATAGAGAATAAAATGAGAAAATAGCTCAATTATGTTTTGATTGCAAATTTAAAAGTATTTTTTCTTATTATTTTTATTTAAATTTTTGCATTTATAGTGGAGGTACTTAATGAAAGGACATTAAACAATGGTTCAAAACGATGAAGGACAGGAGGGATGTCACTTAGTGTGTGAGATGAATGTACACCATCAGCCAAGCGTCAGCATCACTTGTTCCCACCACTCAGGTGGTGTGACGTCAGTGGACATGGATCAGTGCTGTCAAAATGAATTTCAGATTAATGTAGATGTTTTTCATGCACACTGCTTTAAACCATTGTGTTAAACCGAGCGGCGTGCCCCTCTCTTTCTTCCTCTGTGTGATAACTGAAAATGTCATACTTATCTGAAACCCTGACACTGCAGAGTAATCAATCTTAAGCCAAGTCAAACCAGACTCACCATAAAACACCCTGGTGGAAAGACCCTCAAGTTGCAGTGTGTCCTGCGTCCGTGAGATGTAACTGTAAATTACATTAGTTATAGTCCACACGCTCAGGAGCAACATGAGTGTCTCCAGCTACATAAGTTGGGTGAGAGGTCTGAATGTTCGAAAGGTGTTTTTGAAGTTGACGATTAGTGCGATGAAACAGTGCACGGCTGCTAAGAAAACACCCAGTGTGACAACAGCGTGACTCAACACCGTCACCATCGTGTCACTTGGTGTGTCTTGCAGCACATTTTAGCAGGAGGTGGCAGCTGCATCTCTGCAACACTTCAACTTTTGAAATACATTATACAATGGTGCTAATCCCCAGCTATGTTGTGGTGCTAGATTTCCTTCTTGATCCCTGTGTTGTTATTGTCTGCCTGTAGACTAAACTGTACTGCCCCGATTGGCGAAAAAATCCCAAGCTAAGGGGTGTTATAATGCAAGTCTTTGAGCCATTAGTAATGGTGCTAATGGTGACCTGTTAATTGTGTTTTCTAACGGAAAATGGCAGCTGATTTCAATGTGTCAATGCAGCCATCCTTGATGGATAATGGGTGGTTTCTGCTGTGAATGGGCGTTGGTGTGAGGCAATGAGGTCTAGCAGCTTGAATCTATAAGAGAAGTAATTACTAAGAAAGAAACATTGGCTGCTACACACAGGGATATTGTATAGGCGGCTGCGGTTCTCTTTCAATTGTGCCCTGGGCCTCATGCGGATATAGCCCTGCAGGATTGCAGTAGAATTGGTAATTTAAACGATAAGTTCCACACCTCTGACATACATTATTTCACAGCCTCAGCTGTGAAACCACAGCCTGGGTCTCAAAGTAGGAAACTGAGATCTTTTGTGAGGACCTTTCAGAGCAGTTTAATTAGTTGGGCCAACTTTCACTGCGGGGAGAGAGGAGAGCTCCACCAGTCCTCCACACCAGTCTGAACCAGTTCATTGTGAGAGAGGACCGTATCTTAACATGCCATGACGGGAGACAATTTTGTAAAATGAAGTATTTTCTCCATGTTCATGAATGTCACGTCGCAAAGGTCGCCCTCTGAATATGTCACTGCGTCATGCTAATACCACAAGTTGGCCCCCTGATGGTGTGGGAAGTTAAATGAAATGGTCAGTGTCAGAATGCTGCGCACATCACGAGAGGCAGGGAGGAAGAGAAATGGCGAGAGTGAGGGCGAGGACAGGGGGTGAGGAGAGGATGAGAGATAAATGATTTGGAGAGGGGAAAGAGAATTTAAGAGAGAGAGAGATAGAGAAAACCAAAGAATGAAAGAGCGAAAGGAAGAAAGAGAGAGTCATGGGGGGAAGCCATAGAGGAGGGGGAGTTACAAAGGTACACAGTATTCCTGGGTGAAACCATCATTACTATGAGCAATGGTAGCAGTCACCGGCCATTACCTTAGCCATCCACTGTCATAAGCAGAACATTTTTCCTGCCTGCCCCGCATGTCAGGGGATAGGGGAAGAAGGCTCCTGCATGCTGAATATGTCCTCTCTGCTTTCTCCCTCCCGTCGCTGGGAACCCAGCCGGCACTCGCTAGGTGGCTACTTCATCATCAGAGAAAGGGACCTGTCGATAGCTTCAGGATGTGATCAATAAGGTCTTTCAGGGCTCCCCCTCCTTGTCCTTTTCATCCCTCCTTCTCTCCTTTCATCTTTCATCCCAAAATGTGAAAAGGATCAGTGAAATATGGCAAAAAAAAACCTGGTGCTGTTTGTCCTCGTAAATCTGTCTAATGATTTTCTACCCTGTAAGGTGAAGTGCCCGAGATGACTCCCATTCACTATGAGGCTGTATGGAGTGTGACAGTGTGGCTGAAATGAAGGCCAGGTAGCGGGGTTTAGATTAGCCTTTTATAGCGGAGTGAGTTCTCAGGCTCTCTATCAGAGGGGAGAGTGAGTGACGGCCCATTCTGCTCAGTGAATACTGTCATGATGTGGGCATTAAGACTCACTCCTGGCAGGAAGGTTCACAGCGGTGCTGAATGAATGTGCGTCGCAGAAGTCAACTACCAGGCCCGGCGGCTGTCATCACAGCATGGGTACTTCTCCTCCTCTCTCTCGCGCTGCCTCTCTGTTTGTCACTCTCTGCATCATTAATTGAAATAGCTGCTTGTTGAAATAAGTCAGCCAAGGTTTTTAAAGCACAACTAGGAGCCAGACACATTTGATATATTTAGATGAATCACTTGGGTCGTTATCCCTCAGTTATCAATACAGCAGCGCTAATTATGTTTACAGTAAATATTTAAGTTGCTTAATATCGGCTGTTTAAGCAGTTGTAAATTTACAACATCCAAAATGATGGGGTTTTCTATTCACTCATATTGATATAAAATATAAAATGGTGAGGAGAGGCTGATATATTGGGCTGTGCTGCTGCCTGTTTTTAATGTTCTCCCCAATATGCTGCTATGCCATAAAGATGATAGCCGCTTTTACGGAAGTTTTGCAGGATTTACACCATATTCAACATTTACTACCTGACACCAGGTATTAAAATGCTGATTTAGGTAAGCGAGTGTGTAACTATTCATATTAACGCTACATTCACATAGCCAAAGGGATGGCTTGGAAATTTCAGCGCTCATTTTCTCAGCTGTGTTTGCTCACCACGCCATGCTGGATTGGAATTGTGACTTGAAATATTATTCTGAGCTAATCCAATATTCTATTTGTATGGTTTGGAATTGAGTTTAAAATGTCAATAGCACTTCAAACGCTGAGCCGTTAACTGAATTTATGCTTCAACTTGTGTTCTGTTAAGCACAATTTAAAGAAAGATGCATTCGTGGCATCACTTTAGCTTTTCTTTGTTGAAATGAGCACATTATGGGAGGAAGCCGTGAGGAAAAATTAATGCATTTATCCTAATGTAATAAAAATGTGAATGCCTATATTCCAGTGTTCCCTCTGATACATTTCAATAGAATATAAGCGTGCTTTGAGAAGTGCATTAAAGTGCAAGGTGTTCTGGCTGGCCTGATCTCCACTGACAGCTCATTTGCAAACTTTGGGAGCTCTGACAGCAAAGGCTCGGTCACCTTTTGTTACCAGCCGAGAGCATGAAATAACCAGCAGGTCTCTGCAGAGGACCTCCGGCTGTGCTCCAGGCTGCTCAAGCTGTATTAAGCTGCCTTTGTATGTGATTAATACAAGAACAAAAGAAGTGCTGCTATATGTTGTTATATTTAACTAAGAAGTAATATGTAATATTACTATTTGGTCTTGTCTCAAACTGCCCGCAGCAGATAAACAGTAAGCAATATTTAATCAATTTTAATAAATACGAACACAATCAGCATAGAGCACCTTTAAAAAACAAAACATGGTGAATGACAGTTATTAAAACTGACTTCGCTTCCAGCTGTAAATGGTTTGCCAAGAATGTCGCTGAAAAAAAATCCATAGGACAGTTTCCATCACCTGAGGAGTTTAGCTTCATTGATAATGCATATGAAAAGGATGAGTGATAGCGCCTAACAGCTTCATGAAACTCCTTATGGCAAAGGGGAGGGCTGTGAATCCACTTAAAAGCAGTATTCCTCTCATGCTGCAACAAGGGAAAGGCATGCATGTCTGTCTGAGTCGTGCCGGTCATGCTCCATACTGTCAGAGCAAATGAAGTCAAACGGAGGCTTAATTACAGCGATAAGTTGTTGCCCTGTGGCTAAAAACATCTTATCACTAAACAGCTGGGAAGAATTCTCTATTATGAATGCATAATTGGGTCCAGGATGACTGTCAAAGAGCACTTTTTTTCCCAAAGTACAACATCTCCTGCTGTGGGGTTTTTCACATCCTAAGGGTGTGTGTGATTATAGTGTGTTTTGCAATTTTATGATTCAACACGGCTTGTAACATCCATGTAAATAAGCTTTTAATATTCATTAACTACAACTACTGTTGAGGTTCGACATTATTGTTTTATGGGATCGCCACATTATGCACCGTACAGTTGTACTTATGAAATGTCAAACACTGTTTGATCCCAGGCTGATTGTGCAGCGAAGCTTCCCTGCACTGTAAGAAGCTGCCTGAACAAAATGCTCAGCAACCTCATCACAAGATGTTTTGCTTTTGGCAAAAGATAGGGCGTCCTTTATTTCCATGTTGCTCTGAACAGCACAAAGTGTTCTTGGTGTAGTGGAAGAAGCATTACGCTTCTCTGTGGTGGAATATTTGCCTCTTTTTTTTGTTTGTTTTTTTAAAGACACAATAACTGTGTCTACGGCTGAAAAAAAGACATGGGAGGAGGGTTAAGGTGGTTGTACTCTGAGTAAGTGGTAGTCTTGAAAGGCTTCTACTGAAGTCCTCGGAAGGCTTCTAAAGCACTATAGCTTTAGAGGGTAATTGTTATAATTAGACATACTGAGAGATCTTGAGTCCGGCAGCATCTTCGGTTCCTCTCTATTAACAGAGATGTGAAGACTAACATGAACGGAGATGTGGCTGACGCAAAGGCCACAAGCAAAAAAAAAAAAAAAAAAAAAAAGACAGAGCTACACTTGCAAATAAATCCATGTGCCTGAGTATCCTTCAATACACAGACAAGGAGGGAAAACAAGAAAGCCACATACAGTGCACTCAAACTTGGAGGATTTAGGTAATTTTCTCTAAGTCTCCCTGTCACCCTTTATGTGTTACTCCTCTCCGATTTTCCTCGTCTTTGTCTGTCTTTTCTTTTCTCTCCTTTGTGTCGCCGGTCTGAGTCTCCTCTGCTCTTTTTCTCTTTCCTAAACACACACACACACAATCCTCAACTGTGCCAGATGTCAATAGCTATATATGCTCAGAGAATGGCCAGCTGAGCTGCTCCATCTTGTTATGATTGTCAATATTGATGGAGAGGGGAGATGTAGAATGACTCTGCAGATGTACACAAGTCTGAGGTTGGTTTTCTTTACACTGCGGACAAATGATGTCAGAAAAGTCCTTTTTGTTATTCATTTTCTACTCATTTATCTAACTTGAGTCATTCCTTTTTACTATGCGCCAGAGTGGATATCTTCCTGTGCTTTTAATGGACAGTTCAACCAGTATAACTTCAGTTTCAGTGAAGAATCAACACGTGATGTTTTCATGGCTTTTATTTTTGATTTCTGACTCTTATTTGATGGTTAAGTATGTTCATAGGATTCATGACAAACACTGTATGTGAGGGGTGAGAACCTCAGGTGCATTAGAGAGTTTGTGAAAATGAGTTATATATAGTGAATAAAAGCTCTTGATGTGCTCCTTCTACTGTCAAAACTTTGTGGACTCCCATTTTAAAGCCTCAAGTTCGGCATTTTGGCCGTCGCCATTTTGATTTTTTGGTCCAGGAGTGACCATAATTGGATGAGAGGCTGGAGCTGTGGAGGAACGAGGGCTGGATCTCACTGAAAGACTGTAGCGACATGTCTCAAACACCCTGTCACTCAAAATAGTCCCGCTCTTGAATGCGCGCAACTTTAAGCCTTAATGGAATGTGAACAGGGAAGTTAAAAACAAAAATTCACCCCCCATACAGTTGTCATGAATGTTGAAATTAGCTGTAGAGACCAAAACAGATTTCTGTACCAGGCTGTAAACATGTTTATTTCTGTTGTAAAGTTGGGCATGGGCGGCACGGTGGTGTGGTGGTTAGCACTCTCGCCTCACAGCAAGAGGGTTGCCGGTTCGATCCTGGGCGTGGGAGCCCTTCTGTGCAGAGTTTGCATGTTCTCCCCGTGTCAGCGTCTCTCCGGGCACTCCGGCTTCCTCCCACAGACTCCGGCTTCCTCCCACAGACCAAAGACATGCAGATTGGGGACTAGGTTAATTGATAACTCTAAATTGTCCATAGGTGTGAATGTGAGCGTGAATGGTTGTTTGTCTCTATGTGTCAGCCCTGCGATAGTCTGGCAACCTGTCCAGGGTGTACCCTGCCTCTCGCCCGATGTCAGCTGGGATAGGCTCCAGCCCCCCCGCGACCCTCAAGAGGATGAAGCGGTTAGAAGATGAATAAAGTTGGGCATTGTACCATGGGTCTCTATGGGGGATTAACTCACTGCTGGATAGAGCGCTGCTCAAGTGACCGAACTCGACCCAAGTCCGAGATAGTTATAACCAAGTCCGGCCCGACCCCGACTACCTGACATAGTTATTGCTATCATGGTTACAGCTTGTCTGTTTACATGCTGCAACCACAGCAGCACAGTACAGCACACACACTCAATTGGAGCGTAGATAATAGACACACTGTGGCATAACCTTTTACACAGTCTCACTCACACACTACTTTCACACATAATACCGAAAATATAATTGAATTAGAGTCTTACTGTTGTTTTCAAGTCTTTATCTTCATGAACTTTTAGTGAGTCCGCCTCCTGCCTGAAATGTGACTATTGGCCTATGTTGTGCGTTCAGGCGTTGTCACATAAATAACAAATTCCAGCATGTCAAGTGGGCCAAACCTGAACTGAACCCGAGCAAAATTTCTGATTTGTTATCTGAACCTGGCCCAACCCATCGGGTCCCACTGGACTCGGGTCAGGTATCCACACTCTACTGCCGTAGCCAGCCTCAAGTGGCCATTCGAGGAACTGCAGTTTTTGGCACTTCTATGTTGGCTCCCATGTTGGCTTGATTCTAAATCAATCCTGAGTTAGTGATCCAAACAAAAGATTTAACACTGAACACAGTGAACTATTTAGGGTGTGCAAATTTAAAAAATAAGTGTCAAACTGTTAAGTGTATTGTCATCCACATGTAAATGAAGTTGAAGTTGAATTTTATGTTTTGCTGTCCTTTAAAGTTGGTCAAAAGTCACTTTACGACCCTCTGGTTTTCACCCCTCGACTGTATGTACTGGTAAACACACACACACACACACACACACACACACACACACACACACCCCTGACCTTCCACAATAGCCTTACCTATTATACAAGCCAACATTTTATCAGTTTGAATTGTCTTTTTGGAAAGCATTCGAGGAGGATGTTGATAAACAAAATGTACTATATCTATTGATCGGATGTACTGATTGGGCGTCCCGGCGGTGCAGTCTTGTTCCAACAGGTTTCAGATTTTCTCATTTGTAGCAGCAGGCCTCCAAACCTTCCTCACAACACCCTCACTGTGTTTCTGTTGGGATCAGAATGCAAAGCTATTACACACTGGAGGGTTTGTCTCAATCACACCGAATGGCTATGAATTTTAAATGCGGGATTAGGGCCTACAGAGGAGCAGGCACATGGGAGAGACTCAGTCAGTTGAGTGCTAATTTGATTTTAATTTTTTTTTTTCTTTTTCTTTTCTTTTTTTTTTTTTGACAAACTGGCCACACATTGTTAGCAGGGAAGATGCATTGCTCATCCTTTAGTCCTTCAGCTGCTCCCTCTAATCAAACCACAGCAGAAACAAATATTGTCCAAAAGGAAATGATTTGATCCATATGAGAAAATAAACAACTGCTCATAGTGGGAGTCAGCTGTTGGTTAGCCAGTCCAATGCTGGCTATCATTACAGTGTACTGTTACAATTTAATCCAAAACATTCATGTAAAAAGCTCATTTATTACACTGTTTCCATCAGGAACGATGAACTGAATTTCCTCTCTGCTTTTGTGCGCTCTTTCAGGTTATTGGAGCTGGAATGCATTCCTGTTTCTGTTTTATTTGGAAATGCTCAAATGCTCTGCTCTGCTCTGCTGGGAAAGTAACGTCATCCTCTTGAGTATTAATGCATTTTTGTCATCCTTGTTTCAGGTGGAGACATAGAGGACTCATCCCCGTACGAACCTGTAGCACCAAACCGACACCCCGATGCATTCCGCTTGGCCTCCATCTCTTCAGGTATCACAGTTTTGATCTTAACTAAACACCTGGCGGTTTATCATACGAGTGGAGGTATTTATTCTAGAGAGGGTGAAACCGAGCTTCCTTTAGGATGAATAACAATGCAGTGGTCTACAGAGCCTGTGTCGATCTTTCCTCACTGGCATCCCCCCAGTCAACTGTCCTTCGCCTTTGAATAAATTGGGTGCTTATCGTTTGATCTGTCTTGTAACATACGACGGTTGTTGTGAGCTTGTGAGCTAAACCATATACTCTTGGCGTATTACTCCACTTTTTTTCCAAGCTATTGATTTAGCTTTCAGTTTGATTTCCTCTTTGGTTTACTAATTAAACAGCCCAGCACTCAGCAGGGGAGCTATAGCATGCTGTTTAATTTAGTGGTTATTACCGTCATGGTATCACTAATCAATGCAGATCTTATTATAAAACACAGCCACAATGGTTAATGCAGTGCAGAGAAACAAGTTATACAATAGGTGTGATTGGACACAGGGACAGCGCCTGTCCATTGCCAGAGCCACAGGCTACAGTCACTTGAAAATTTGTTTTCTTTCATCCAGTTCTGACAGAAATTTCCGGAGGATGTTCTCTTATATATACATTTTTTCTTTTTTGCCAGAAGCAATCTACAAACACTGAAGGCAGCACATTTTCCTTTTCTTTTGGCTGATGTATCTTGCTTTGTCTTATAACTGGGAGGTACAAAAAAGACATGCTTTCTGTATAATCCCCTTAGCTTGAAATCAGCAGTGTATCACTTGTTTTTGAAAGTACGCTTGTTTGATATATATTCAAAGAAGGAGAGAGTACCAGAATAAATAGAAAAAAAAAACTGCAGGCTTTGATGACTTCGGAGTTTTTAGAAATGATGGCAAACTGCCTCCCCTGATTTGAGTCCATATTCATCTAGAAAGCATTCAGGAAGCACATTCTTCCACCAGGGCTGCAGAATCCACCAAAATTGTCATTTTAATGATAGAAAATGTTTAGAAGTTGCACCTGGATTTATGATCTGCACCAAAATATTTGTAGATATCAACAATCATGCTGTTCTGTTATCATTTTTTCAAGGCTAAGGTAAGTAAGAATCATGACCACTGAGTTATGGCTCTTTTAAATATTGTCAGTAAATACTGCAAAAATAAATCAGAGTCATCCGTATAGATCTAGATAGATAAAAATGGCATTTATTTCCCCTAACAAAACATTAAAGTAGCAGAAGACAAAATTAAAGACATTTATGCCATTGATCGATGCAGAAAAGGCACAAAATTGGTGCATAAAATGTCACTAGAATGCAGGAAATTGTTTGCTCAAAATTTTCTGGTGGAGAACCTTTAAACCCCCTGTTTCACATGTGTCTTCCCCAATGTTGAAACAACCTACACCTTTGATCAGAGTAAAACAATATGTGCAGCCGTCATTTAAATAAAGCTGCAACTGCATGTATGTTAAAAAGACCTATGTTAAAAAGACAATCAGTTATAATAAAAATTATGCAACATCAAATTCAATATTTTCATCCTAATGAATTATGAACCAAAATTAGCTAAAAGCTGGATGACATTTGTGGTTGAAAATTAGCAAAGATTTTTTAAATGTTGGAAAATCTGTGAAGTCAGAAATATGCAGAATCCAGTCTGGAGGTAATGATTAAAAACATAAAGCACTTTCTAAATGGGCACTAACCATCCTCGATTTTATTGATATAGCCCACATAGTATGTTCAGTAGTTTTGAGATTCCCTGCTTACTAACAGTCAAGCAAGATAATAATCAAAATACGGATGCTCATCTTTAGCCTAGCAGTGTACGAGCAGTGCTTTGGTAAAGCAGGGAGCGCAGTACAGTGTACCTAGACATATTAAGATACAACAGGGGACTCATTACTGCATCCATTTTGCTTCAGCTGTTTCCTCCATTCTCTCCAAGGTGAAATATTGGATTTGCTCTCTGAAATCTGTTTAGCCGCAAGCTTTCCTCATTATTTATCATTTCTGAGGACAGAGTAATTGATTATGGCGCTGAGAGAAAACCACAGGCAAACAGATAAGTAATTACACACTTGTTTTATGAAAATACTCCTCACTTCGATTACTAAACCACACAAAAGTATTCATAATCACGTCTATAAATGTAAAACTGCACGGAGACCCGGGGAATATATGATATCTGGTTGGTTGATGAGGACAGGGGAATGTATACTCTCCAAGAGGGAAGGTAGGAAATTGAAAAATAATCTGCTACTTTAAAAGTTTTTGTCTGGGAGGTAGATAAGGGACAGAAGTTGTGATAGAAATGAAAAAGAATTATACACCACTGTATGCACTCACGCTCGGAAGTCGAAAATTAAATAGAACATATAGAGACTCAGTTTCTGCATTGCCCCAAGTGATACCTGCAAAACTATTTCACACAGACTTCTCCTTCTAATGGGACTGTGTAGTCTTAGCCACTCATGTTTTGCATATCTTCAAACTGAAAATTTGCATGTCCTATACAAACACAGACAAAAAGACAATGGGCACATTTAACCCTTTGGGGTCCGTCCCTTAAATAAGTGCAGTGGCTGCCCTTCAGTAATGTATATCTATACCTAAGGATGGCTTTTTAGAAAGACTGCAATGAAGTCTGCTCATCCTGCCCTGGATTGGTTGATACTCTGCACCTGCATCAGCAGTGTTTCATCACCTCAGTGCTCAGCACAGTTGCATCCAGGGCTTACTGGAGTGTCTTTGTCAACATCAGTGGGCCTTTTTGCACTGATCTCTTTGCTGTGATGGCAGCCAGGCACAGTGTGGTCTCCTGTGCCACGCCTCTCCCCACTAAAGGATAAGGGTGATAGCAGGTGTAGTTTGTGTTGTGACAAGCTGGAGTGCCTTCAGTGTCACAAAAGAAGCATATTCCTACTGTCATTTTTCTACAAGCACTGCCAGTTGGCTAACTTTGAGATGCTGTTAGAACTTAGCAGGTTGTGTGAAAAACGCTTACTGTATGTTTCTCTGATTCCCAGGCGTAGGGAATTATGTATTCAAAAGAGGAGCCCTACGAGGGCAGCAGGTTCTTGTACACCTTTCCAAATTACTGCTTTAAATGGACTCACAACCCAGTTGACACGGCACCATGGCTTTGCTATATCAGCTGGGGGAAACTTGTTCCCCATCCCACCCAAGAAGTGCAGTGTCAGATAGATTCCCCCACCTTTCAGCCCACTGTCACAAGGTCCACCTGCCCACCTTTGTACATTCTGCCTAAGCAGTCTGGTTATTGCCGGATGTTGCTCACTCGTCTGACCTGTGACTCTCTTCGCTATGTCATGCTGTCAGTGTCAGGGCAGAGGGCATGGTTATCTGATAGATGATGGAAATGATAGATGGAAAGAGAGCAGAGGTTATATGGGGTAGAAATGTGAATAGGACAATACTGAAAGCTGACTCAAAGTGGAAGTGACCTCTGGTTACCAGCAAGTAGGAATACTGTGAAAAACACTGCTGTTTTCCTTTGGGAGTGCTGTCAACAGCTCCAGTGCGCACAGTGTAGTCAGTACCCACAACTGGAAACGCTAAAGCCTGTATGTGAAACATGATGTGTTGTAAACCCATACAGGCAGGGATTTGTAGCAAGTCAACCTGATGGAAATCAAAGCTGCAAAATTTACATTTGATTCCAGTGATATCCTTTAAACACAACATACCATCTCAAGATTTATTGTCACTGTAACATACCTGTTACCCTGTCTCCTAGAAATTCTGTTTGTAAGTTACCAAACTGCTTTCTTAGTTACGTTACTGTGGCAACATAATCGCTGCTTGGATTATGTTCAGAAAACAACATTTCTTTCAGGTAACAAAACACTACAATCATGTACCACATAGACTTTGGAAGGAGGTGGCTGGGGACGATGGGAGGCACACAAAGTGCAGGACTCTGACATCAGAACTTTGAGTTCATGTCCAGACTTCTGCCTAAGGTTTAGGAAACAAAAGTACTTCAGTTAAAGTAAGGGAAAGATCCTGATTTCAGTTAAATGTTAAAAGTGCATGAAGGACACCCACTGCTCCACCCAAGGCCAAGGCTGGTAGAAAAGATTTCCACACACTTAAATCTATCCAGTGCTTCACAAAAAAGAGGTAACCCTTTTTTTTACTATTTTTTTTTTTTTTGTAGGTGCCCGTTTTCTTGGGGTTTTTTTTTTTGTTTTTTTTTTAAAGTACTTTTTAGTTTTTCTTTGTAATAATTTTATTTTGTGCTTTATGTGACTTGTATTTATGTTTTTGAGTTGCATGTTTTTATTTTGTATTTTTGTTTTATGTTGTCTGTTTGTAACAGGCAAACTGCATGTCTTAGCCAGGACACTTGAAAAGGACATTTTTAATATCAGGAGGTTTTCCTAGTCAAATAAAGGTTAAATTAAAAGAATAAATAAATAAAAAAAATACCTAAAAAAAGAAAACAATACGACTCGGTACTGTATAGCAAGATTGCTTATTTTGGCAGGAATCAACGAAAATATGTTGTCACTGAAAGTTTTGCTGATACATTTAGTGTCAACATTTTTGCGACTTGCCAGAGACATTAATTAGCAACATTTCCTCATTATGTGAATCGACATTAATTTGCTCGGCATTACATTTCCCTCAAAATGTGTTTGCTGTTTCAAATTAATTGTAGGCCTATAAGCCCATAATTTCTAGAAGACAGGGCTGCTGTTACGTACATCAGACGAAATGTAAGTGAAACACTGAGAAACACAGACAAGATCACCAACATTTTCATTAGATCTTACAGTGACTGTAAAAACAAGCAAGCACGACCTCTGTTTTACAAAAACACAGACGGTACTATATGTAATCTTGAATATAGCAGAAGTTATAAGATCCATTAATACCAGCAAATTTGCCTTTCAGCCATCGCAGAGAGTGAGTTTGCGAGAGAGAAAGAGATTAGACAACTCTGGATCTTATTACCAGTGTCTCAGCTGTAGTATTATCACAGTGAAAACTGCTCAAATGGTAGAAGCAAAGGACACTGCAGCAAATTAGAGGAGTCATGTAAAATGCACTTCACAGGTGCTCTCCATTGAACCCCAGATGAGCAATAACAGTATTGAGCAGCTCAGCACAATATGCTTTTATTTTTGACCTCACTGCTGCCTGGAGTTGCCTTCTACAGCCATTTCATTAACTTATCTTGGTGGTGTTTTCTTCTTGGCATTTAAGCTCGCAACAGGTCCAATCCAGACCATTGTGATTGTATCAGCCAATCATGTATTACAGATTGGATTTTTCCCCTCAGTTACAGTGGTAATCTTTTCGAAGGAGAGACACAAAAATGTATTTTAGTCTGCTGCTACATGTTCATAAAAACACCAAAGGATAAATTCTGTAAAGTTAGCTGTCCAGCTTGAACCAAAACTCCCCCGGTATGTCTTCGCCATGGGTAAATTATGAGACAGTGGGCCCCTGGAAACACACACACACAGACTTTATGGTGATTGCGCCTCTTTTTTGATGTAGTCATGTGTGTCTCTTTGGTTACTTTGTGTCTGTAGATGATTTGTGACTCTTTCGGGTAGTTTTGTGGGGGTTTTTGTGGGTAAGTGTGTGTAACTTTTGGTCGTTTTGTGTCTCTTTTTTGTTGTTTTGACGTTTTTATAGTTTTTTTGTGTGTCCTTGAGGTCTTTTTCTGTCTTTTTTTGGTAATTTTGTGTCTCCTTGTAGTCACTTTGTGCCTATTTTTGCATGTTTTATTCCATTTTTAGGGTTACTTTGTGTCTTTTTGTAGTTATTTTGTGTCTCTTTGTAGTTTCTTTGCATCTCTTTGTGTTTTTTTGATGTCTCTACCAGGTCACAACATGTTAATTTGGTTGAGATTTTACAAGTGACGGCCAGGGGGTCTCTGACACTTTGGGCCTGTGCCCAGTAGGCCCATCCGATAATACATCTATGGTCTTCATTTGACACTGAGGGATATTTCCAGTAGGAGTATTGTCTTCAGGGGAAAGCTTGGCTACATTTAGCCTTGCAAAAAGAAACACACACGTATGTAACTTTTTGCAGCTTGAAAAATCTTCAAATGATAGGGAGTGCTGAGTGAGTCTTTCCCAGAGGAAATCTATTGATAATAAGTTCTCTACCCAAATACCTCTTCAGTTGCTGTAAGAATAGGGCATATTAAGTAATAATAATGCATATTTTCCCTGTTCTAATCAGATTGGACCAACCACCATGGGGAAACTAACAAAATCAAACAAAAGTATGAAGCATGGAGATGCTACAGGAAGGCACATTTGTCTTGTTTACAGCCCCACACCTGCCAGTGACAGACACCTCCTCGCCCCACCAAGTTTAGTTGGTTCAGAAAATGAATCACATTTGGTGCCTGGTGTGGTGCTACTAGTTTGTTTGATGTATGCAGAAATCCTTTGTTGATAAAGAGGAGTGCTGCAACTTATCTTCTGTATTAATCAGTTACTTGTTTGGTCTTTGAAATATGAGGAAATGTGAAAATTGCTAATCAGAATTCTCCAGAGTGCAAGATGATGTCTTCAACTGCTTGTTTTTGTCAGACTGTCCAAAACTTTGTTTGTTACATTTTAAAAGCTTGATTTTTAGGTAGGTTTAGGTACTGTGTGTTAGTTTGAGAAAAAAAAACATGGTTGGATAGTTATGCAGGCTAGATCTAGCAAAGATAAATTACATAGCTTAGGTTTCGGGAGATGGATCTAAATCACACGGCATTCAAACAAAGTATTCCAACTAAAAATTAGTGTAGAAAAAAAAATAAGGTTAGATATAATTTTGATTAAGTTCTTGAATTCTTTTGAATAGATCAAGTTTGTTGTTGTTGTTGTTGTTGTTGATGTGACTTTAATATATATTTTGATATTTGAGATCTTATTTTCAGATTACTGTGTTTTCAGCCCTTATTTTCAGATTCAGACCTTTTTTCACTTTGAGGTCTTTTGTCACTGTCAGATCGCTTTTTTTCAGTTTCAGGATTTTAGCCTTGATTTGGCATGGGGGGCATGGCATCTGCTGAGTGGGATATGAAATTATGAGTTACAGCACAACAAATAAGGCTGAGGACTGGGAAAGACATATGGTGACGATGTATGTAAGTCAGTTATTGGTTTCACATGGTCCTGAACCCTGGTCTCCTGGGGGAAAGTCCTGTGTTTTTTGACCCTTTCAACACCCCAGCCTGCCTCCTTATGTGCCTCTTTATACTACTTCCTTCTTCACTCCCATCGGCACATTGGTCATGTGATTCAAGCCTTCCTGATTGCTTTGGTTATACACGATATACTGGCTCACAGTTATGTGGTTTCTATACGAATTGTGGTGCATTACTTTTCGTAGGTGTATGTGCAAAGAATACATGACCACAGCCTGTGTTTTTTGCCTGGATGCAGAGCCCCATGACAGAGCTCTGTCCATGCTCGTAGCGTAACGTTGCACAACCATTGTTTTCTTGGTTTCATGGCAGAGTTGGTGTGCAGCACGAGTCAATAGCCCTCGACTCCAATCAATAAGACATCATGTATGAAGGATGTGGAAGAGAAACCTTCCCCCACAATGCACCAGGACCCCTATCAAAGCCCAAATGAATTCCATATTACGAACAGCATGCAAAGATATCATTAACTGTAATTGTTAATATGCCCCACGTAAAATGTATTCTGTTCTCTTGACCCAGCGCTGAGCTAATTAACTTATTAGGAGCAGAGGGCGGCGTAGAATCCTGCACTCAGAGGTCCCTCCAGGAATTAAGTTTAACATCCCTTAGTTAGACCTTCTAACTCTCAGCACTAAGCCTCTCACCTCTCAGCTCTCAGCTCAGTGTGCCCACCATCCAATTAAATCCAGAAAGCTGTTTCTACAGCTGGGGAAAAAAGGACCAGTGCAACAGGCGTGTTCAGCATGCTGTTGAAATGTTTGACATTTTTACATTGTCTCATAACAATTACTATTACTTAGGCAAACACTAAGATCTTTTTTTAGCATGCATACGGTTTTTGGGCTTCTGAATATATCTGTGCCTGTGTTTGTTTGTGCAAGCTTGGCTTTGTGCATTCCTGTGATAGTGCCAGTGTATTTATAATACTTTGTTTATATGCTTCATTATTCTGTGTTTTCTAATCAGTTTACCCTTAGCCGAGCCTTAGCTTGTCTCTCTGTGGGTCAGTAATGAGAGCTGTTGTTCGAAGCTCACTTATCTGAGAACCTTTGTTATAGTCAGCGTTTCCCCCCCCCCCCCCCCCCTCTAACAAGTTTAAATTAAACAGCAGTGAATAATCCACAGGACATGTTGCTTGTTTCAGTTTGTTAGTATTTTTAGTTTTTAGTACTTGCGCCATTAATGAACAAGAAAGCAGATTATCGACATTGTGTATGTTCACAAGACATAAATATCCTTTTAGATTATTTTCAATACATTATGCATTATTGCCAGTGATGGTTGAAGGAGCCAAACAGTATGCATATTAAGACTGAGGGGGCCACTGAGGACGCTCAAGCTTTGAATATCACCAGAGGAAGCTGAAACTTGAAGGCAGATGCTCATAAACAGCTCAAGTATTTAGAAGTGTGTTTACAATGATTTAAAATTCCTTTGGACACCCCCCTCCCACCTACACACACACGCATTTATTCTCACATACAAATATTTAGTCTTCTCTCATCACTTCCATCTCCCCTCACTCTCTCTCCCTCTCATCTGCACGCCGCTTCATTTCGCAGCAATAATATCATGCTCAGAGGTGAAATTCAGCTGATCCCTGAGAACAGAGGACTTCATGAACTCTGCCGGTCTGCCTCTGATGACGTCTATATGTCGAACTCGCTCAGTAAGGCTTAGGGAAATGATTTTGTAGATCTAGTGTACCCTCTTACACACCTCTGGAAACCCCCCAGCGACACAGTGTACAGAGCTAATGACTGATGAGCCCTTTGACACGGAAATGCTTGACATGCTCCTCAGGGTCCGGACTAAAGACTTCCCTAACAAGCTCTCACACGCTCACCCAGGGCCGTATTAAATCCAAACTTTGGCACCTTTCCTAATTACTGAGAACAGACCCGAAGCCAAGAGCCTCTTCCTAACCTGGGCTGAACTCCCCTCTGCAGCGCAGCGTCCCTTGAGTATGGGATGATATATGAAATGCAGAATTCAAATTAGGCTGACAGAGAGCAATTACTGGGGAAAGAAGATCCCTTACTCTTTGAGGAAAAAAACCCCATCAAAATCCAGATACAGTATACGTGAACGTTTTATCCACTTCCACTCATTCAAACGTGCTCCGTCCACCTCCCTCACCTTTCTCTTTCTCGTTATTATCCCTCTTTCTCTTCTCTCTCCGGAACATACGCCTTGTGTAATTTTCTGTTTCTCTCCGTCTGTCTTTCTATAGGTGTCTCCTATCTCACATTCTACCTCTTTCTCGTTATTCCTTCCCCTCTCTTCCTCTCTCTCCCGTGTGTGTTATATGTGCGGGAAGAATAGACGGTTATTTCCACTACATTGCCATCAGTGGGGTCTAATTTATGATGCCCATAGAGTAGAGAGCCCTATTAAAAGCCTATTTACAGTCAAACGACGGGATCACCAAAAGCAATGGCGATGCTTTAACTGTTGTTGACATCGACTAAACAGTTATGAGATCGCATTTTCCGAGGCACATGAGGCAGTTTTCAGTAAACAACAGAAGACCATTTGAAACTCTTTTTGTGAATCCCTGTTTTGTATTCCCTGAATTCATTTGAAGAAAAAAAAAACTCCGCAAACATTCATATTAGTTTATTTTGCAGCCAACAGGTGCTGAGATTTAATGGGAAAAACGTTATTTATGACTTCTGCTGCACTTAGTGACACTGATGTGCTGTGTTTATGACATCCATTAATCAATCAGTGCAGCCACCCGCCCATCTATCTGTTCATTCATTCAGTCAGTGCCTCGCTTGCTCATGAATGCATAGTACAACAGTCAGCAAGGTATAAGTTGATAGATTCGTGTAAACTATTGTGATGCTGTGAGCTGTTGATTGCACTGCTGATGGGCTGGGTTAATTATTCCGAGCAAGAGTTGCACATCTCTCCTGAATGAGACTGGATTAATTGAAAGCTCTCCAACATGTCTGCGTAAGTGGCTGTCCAATCTGTGAGTCTGCGTCCCCTCATTTCATCTCTCTATCTGTCATGATCAGCTGCTGCAATCAACTGCTCAAGTCTCCTCTCCCCTCTTAAAGCTTTTTCCATTTTTATACGTCTCGTATCATTAGCTTATCAACCCCTTTCTCCTCGCATTATGGTGGAATATGTTTGCTGAAAACCTTCATTGTAATGCACTTGGAAAATCAATTATAACTCTGTAACACAATACTGCACATTTCCCCTCCCATCTCCACTTCTTTGCTTCCTTTCTCTTCTCCGCCCGCTCTTGCCGTCATCCTGTTTGTGTGTAAGCACGTCAGAGCCATCAAGCGGGCTTTGTGTCTTATGCTCGCCCCAGGACATCTTTTTGGGTTGAGCACCAAATTCAATCTCAGCTCCCCAATCAGAGGTAGTAAAAACCCGTCCATCGCTGCAGCCTCAAAAGCGGCTTCAGCCCTGCTTGGTCAGATAAATCTTAGTAGCTCATCCTTCTCCTATTTTCTTTTCATCCTGGACCCCCCCAGTGGCCCACATTAGAGCCTGCAGATGGCCAGGGGAGATTTAGGAGCTGCAATCCATCAATGTAATGTAGCCTGAACCACTGGACAGCAGCCCCGCTAACCTCTCCTCCAGCTGGACCGTTCTGCCCCCGTTCAGGCCCGCTTCAGCCAAGCTTGGCCCACTTTAGTGCAACTTTGGCCCTGCTTCGGCCTCTTCATGCCCAGTGCCAAGAGTCAGCTCTCTTCTTGAGTCTCATTGTAATCACAGCTTAGCCAAGCCGCTCCCTCCTGACGAGGTCGACTAATTGTCTCACATCCTGCCTTTAAGGTCTGATGTTTGTTACTGTCGCATAAGTGAATCTGAGATGTGATCTGAGCGCAATTCTGTCTGCCTTTCCAGTCACTTACACTAACAAGACTGAGTTTGCTCTGCTGCCAGACATCTGCTGTGGATCGTTTATCCTCTCCCCTCAGAGAGTGCGAGGATAAACAAGTTTCAATTGATGATACAGTTATGTCTTATTCTAATAAGAGTCATGAAAGTTAAGGCTCTTATTATTTGAGTGAAAAAGGAAAGGTTCTCCCTGGTGACCTGTGACAAACACCGAAAAACAGACAGCACTGTTTTGAACACCTTTATCTGTTGAACTCAGGACATGCCTCTGCCTGTTTATCAGAGCGCCGGCTACAGTTAACCTTGATACATCTAAATGAAATCCCTGGTTAACGGAAAGCTAGTTTAAGTGTGCTTTCGCTCTCTCTGTAGTGAAGTTTCGATATTCTTCTGCTATCCTTCAGTGGCAGCCAGTTTGGATTTATCTGACGTGATCTGAAACGCACAAAATCATTAATTTTGGTGGTTTGTTTATTTTTTATCCCTCCCACCGTTGTGATGTGATGTGTTCTATGTATCCCCATTTCTAGGATTTATAACAGGAGATGCACCACTTGGAAACAACACAGCATCTCCAGCACAGCCCTCTAAAATAAATGGTCTTCTTCCTGCTCCAGGCCGTCTGATAGACACAGAGTGAGATTGGTTCTGTTGAATAAGAGATGAATCTCTCTGGGTGTCACCATGCCGCTACGACCTCTGAAATATCATTATCTACAGGGGAGGGAGGTTAACTTCTCTAATATAGCCTGAATACAAGAGAGGGGTGCCACAAGTGAACATGATCCTGCTTTATTACCGGTATATCTCAGAGAAAGGTGTGTTTTTTTTACTGCCACTGTGGTATGTGCAGTATCTCAGAACACCCAGATACACCTAATGACATAATCTGTTTTTCACAAATATGATATGCAGCCTGAGGGGTAATTGCAATGTTTCAGTTTGTGATTATGCTGAGGAATATATATAAAGAGAACTTAATCTTGTACTTGAACCATCCAAACAAGTGGATCTTACAGCACAGCATGTACTACAGCATGGAGTCTTTGCCAAGTCCTTGAGCTTAGTATTTTTTGGGCAGATGTTACAGTATTTAGTGTTGTTTTCTACTGACCAATATTCACACGAATAAGCATTTTTGTCCATATTTTCCCAAGGACTCCCATCTACATTTACATTAGTTCCATAATTGAAACATCTTCTTTACCTGGTTTTATCTAGGAGATGCACCACTTGGAAACGTCAAATAACAAAAGCATTGTATTGAGTGTTATATGTATGGAAATCGACTTGCCACGACAGCTTAATAATGCACTAATATTATAATCACATCATAGTATTACCTGGAAATGAATAATTTATTAACATCCAATTTGGAATCATCGCTTAATTCATTCATATTTCACTCAAGGTCTGAAACAGACTGAATCAATAATTCAGTTAGAGTGGATGCGGGCAAGCTGCAGGCATCCCTCCTGTGGCTTACTGTAGGGTGATACTGAAGAGTCTCCTTCACTGTTCAAGTCTAACATTTGCAATGAACTTCCCGACGGGTAGAGATGCAAGGATTATTGTTGTATTTGTTGATTGTACTTTGCAGCTGAGCCGACCGCAAACTATATCTGACTGATGATGTTGAGTCAGAGGATCAATGGAAAGATTTTTATCCATCTGTTGTGACTGTATGTGATCCAGGTTGTGTTTGCTGAAATACTAACAATCACAAAAAGCATTAGAAATTCAAACTATTCATGCCTCTTTGGAAATACATATAATAAGACAAAGGACTATTTCAAGTGTATCTGCTATGTCTGACACTTCTTTTTCCCTTCAGGTTGATTGAAGTCACTGAGTTCTTTCTCTTCTTTGTGTTCTCTGTCAGGAATGCTCACAGCGGCCCCAAAAGGTTTCCACTGTCTTGATGCAGAGAGAAACTGCAACCCCTGTCTTGACGCGGCCAAAGCCTGCAACCTCAACGGTAGCTGCAAGAGGCAACGCTCCGCCTACATTGCTACCTGCAGCAAGGAGGACCCCAACAAGGGTGAAGCGTGCAGCAAGAAGCGCTGCCATAAAGCACTAAGGTTGTTCCTGGACCGTGTGCCCCCTGAGTACAGCCACCGGCTGCTCTTCTGCCCCTGCCAGAGTGAGGGCTGCGCCGAACGACGCAGGCAGACAATCGTGCCCGATTGCTCCTATAAAGATAAGGAGAAACCCAACTGTCTGGAGCTACGGAGGGTCTGCCGCCAGGATGCTCTCTGCAGGTGAAGGAAAAGGAAATGGTTGGGGGTGGGAGGCTTTGGTACATAAAGGGCAAAGAAAGAGTGTCCTGTATGTGTATGTGTAGTGTAGGGGTAGGGGTAGGTAGGGAAGACAGGGCAGACTTTGATTTTATGCGCATGCATGTTTGTGGTTTTGTTGGTTGATGGACGGAAATAAGTGCTGTGTGCATGAGATGAGCTCCGGCCAAACGCATCTGAAGATTCATTAACATCTTCTTATATTCATGGAAAATGAGAAAAAAGAAAATTGAATCCTTGTGTTAGAGAGAGTTCCTGTTTGACAGCAATTTCCTCCCTCCCGTGGCATCCTAAAGTTGTATATTTCTCTGCTGTAACTTTGCCAGTGAAGTAATTAGACTTTCGGGGAAGCTGTGGCTATTAGACGCGGGATGAAGATGTGAGGCTAAGTTGAAGGGACAACGCTCAATTAAGCTGAACAAAACATTAGTGGATCACGTTGGCTGCATGGGGCCTCTATTGGATTCAAGCGGCCGGATTCAATTCACACCTACCCAGCCGTGACATGTTTCCTTGTGTTAGTGCTGCTGAGAGCAGGTAAAACACAGCGGTTGTACTATCAGCCAAATCAGCTGTCAAGATCTTTTCCCCCCCAGAACCACATGTGCTGTGTCTGGCCATCACATCCAGCTGGATGAGGAGGACGTGCTCTGCGTTCATTAGTCTAATAGCATAAAAAATATGGGACATTTGAATAATTCTAAGCATTTAAAAGCTCATTAATGAGCCTAATGGAGTTCGACCAAGTGTTAGACCCTTGAAAGCTCACTACTAAAAATAATACTCACGATGTGTGAATTATAAGAATGGGAAACTTTTGGCTACTTTTTCATGTCTCGGTGTGACAGATGATTAGGCAGCTGATACGATTCAGTGACAATCAGTGATGGGTCTTGACTGAGTTTGTGGGTTTAATGCTCCAAGTAGCTGTCCAACCTCAGCAGTCATGGGCGATGATTGCACACTTCCTGGTTCGTTAGTTGCAGTAACTGCCTGAAAATTAGACACCAGCCGCTTCTTCAGAGAAGAACTTTCAATTATTGTCAGTGTTTGCTTTAATGTGACAGGTTTGGATTTGAATCCAGTTTGAATTTGGTGAATTTGTGGCAGACATAATAACCATCAGTCAATCAACTCATATTCTGTGCGCTAAAATGAATATGTCTCACAATATGAGTCATAAAAAGCACTAATCTAAGTGTGAAAACATCTTGTACCACTTTTATATTATTTGTTGTTTTGCTCTCATTCAGATAAAACCAGAATTATTTGCTTCTGTAAAAAGCAAGAATGATTTACAGTCACATGAAATTCAAATTAGTCTTGCTGTGCCACGCACAACGATTCTGTGTAAGAAGTATATCTGTGGTGCGTCACATTCATCCCGTTTCTATAGAGGTAGCAGCCTCTGAGGCTGAGCATTAATGGCAAAAACCCAATTCCTCTCCACCAACACTAAATCCAACCAGCATGCTTCTAAAGTAGGGAAACTCTATCGCCTCCTCTCCGATTTATGATTGTCTTGATAATTACCTGCTTGCCTGCATTGTGTAATCTGTTTTCAGGCTGAGTTGCTTTCTCTGACCTTTAGGCCCCCAGGTGTCTGCTGTGTACCTCCTTATTGAGAAAGATGAAATAGAACGTTAAAGCTCATTATCTGTGGCTGCGTAATGCCCTGCTGAGGTCAACAGCTCGATGAGCACGCACACACTCATACAGTGCGGACACACACTGGCCCGCAGACCAACAACCATTCAGCACACACACACAGACTCACACACTCCCACACAACCACTTTGAGCCTGTACGTGACTCTAATAATCTACTGTTTGGGTGGTGAATTCTCCTGCAGTGAATAAGTGCTGCCATGCAAGAGAGTGTCACTACGATTCAATTAAACTGAGATGTCATTGGTCAGTGCTGGGCTGACAATGTTCTCTGACTGGTGATTTTATCCTGCCGTGGGGGGGTGTTCACAATGAACACCATCCTGTGAGACATTCGTAACGTGTCCTCTGTCTGTGTCTTTGTCCTCTGTCTGTCTCTGTGTCCTCCGTCTGGCACATGATGTCAGGCATCATCACAGGACAGCTGTATGTCCTCAAAGACCTTGGCAACACTGACTTATTATTCTGTTTGATCTGATAATTTATAGAGATGTTGCATTACCCAACGCGTTATGTTCTTAATTTGTTCTGCACCTTCAGTGTGCTGTACAAGCAAATTGAATTTAAAACGTATTCGTCGTGCTAATGGAGACAAAGTCCACAGATTAGCGTTTGTTTTGTGCAGCCTCGGAGAGAAATGCAATTGAGCATCCCTAGAAAGAGCCCTTCCAAAACTTTTTAAACACTGAAGTCACAGCACACTCAAGTACAACACCAGAGGAAACTTTTCCTTGGCTCTGTTTTTCCCCATCGCAGAGATGTGTTGATAAAAGCAGAGGAAGATCATTCAACGACAGGCCTGTCTCCCCCGGGGGAGCCCGCCTGACTCCAAACAGGGGATACACAGCTAGCCCAAGCCTATTTCATTTTAACACAAGGGACCGATCGAGAGAGGAGGGAATGAGAGGAGGAAGAGAGGGAAGGAGAGATAATGAGACAGAGAGAGAGAGAGAGAGAGAGAGAGAGAGAGAGAGAGAGAGAAAGAGCGGGGAGGAGAAGAGGGAGGGAGGGTCGCAGAATCGATCCGGGCCGTAAAGCTACTGCAGCGGGTTGGAGGTCAGTGGTTTGGTCACACAGCTATGGATCTCTGCAGCAGACTCTGCAGGCCATCTCAAAGACAAGCTTAGCTCGCTGCAACATACTCTGATGAAGAAAGGGTCACGGCTCAAAACACACCCAAGCCAAAACGGATTTAAAAATGTATACTCACCTAGTTCATTATTCATTTTAGACTTTGAAAGGCCAGCAGTTCCTTGCTGTAAACCAGGAAAAATGCCTTGAAATACTTTCTTTTTTGAGTTTTACCTTGTGCACATTGGATGCCAGATTGGCTGTGATTTCACCTTTGGAGACTGTTCAGATTGTTCCAGGTGGAGCCCAGAGCTCAATCAAACAAAAAATAAATATTTGAAAGGATTTCAAATATATAATTTTGGCTTGGGCTTAGGTGGCATATTGCACTGGAATACTTCATTCCCTCACTGGTCTCTGTGGAGGCAATTGTTGACATACTCTAGAGAGCTAGGGTCTGTGGATGGACGGAGAACAAGCATTATATGTTGCAGCTCTTGTTTCTTACATCTGGTTGTACTTCTGCTGCAGTTATTGCGTTATTTCCTTCCATAATCCTGCACAAGCTGAGAAAAAAACACAGATGTATGACAGACAACAAAACCGTGTTTGTTGCTGTTTTGGTGTTCTGCTCACTTCCTCTCCTCTCAGCTTCTCCACTCTGTGTTCTCACCATCCCTCCAATGGATCCAACATCTATTCACATGGGACTGCTGAGTCCACAGAGTGACAATAGGGCTATATTTGGAAGTGCTGTTTTGGGTAGCGAGAGCATGTGTGTGTGCATGTATGCGAGCAGATAAACTCCCTATCTGTTTCTATGTAAGTTCACATAACACAAGCCCAGTGAAGCCTAAGCCAAATAGCATTGAGTTGTATGTATGTGTACCACATTGATTGTCTGAGGATCAATGCAACACTTCTATCTTTGATTAATATCCCCTGGTCTTCGGGCTCACTGGGTGCCCTTTGATTGAGTTCTTTGGCCACTGGTTATCAAAGTGGGGAGCTGAGAGACAATCGATCACTTGCAGGTAACCTGACCCAGTTTGGGAGATGTTCTGCAGCAGGTCGCCTTTGCTCACAGAAAACTCACAGGGTGCTCTGCTCGCTCTCTCCTTCACTCACACCCTCTCTCTCACACACACACACACACACACACACACACACACACACACACACGCTGGCCTAAATCAACAGTCTGCTCTGTTGTATCTGACAACTCCAGCCTCCACTGAGGGGGGACAGTATAAGCAGACTGACTGGCCCAGATGGCATTACTCTGTAGCCTCTGAGACACAGCTGAAAGAAATCAGGATTGTTGTTGCACTTTTATCATCAGTCTCTCTCCTTCTCACAGACACACACACAAAATCACTAACATACACATAAATCTTTGTGCTGTTGAACTTGTGAAGACCCTCAGTGTATTCCCTGCTCACTAACCCTCACGTTCACACATACGGTCAGTTTTCTGTGATGTACTGTAGCTTTAATGAGCAACCAGGACTTGACTTCATTGAAAACAATTTCCCAGGAAATGTACCAGGATGTAAGTGCATAATCAGAGCTGAGTATGTAAATTACATGCTCAACCCACATACGCCTGAAGCTATAGACTCATGAGAGGCAACAGACAGCCTTTCTCTGTATGTGTGAAGAAGGCATTAATCATCACATCTACATACGGTACCTAAACCCTTACCTTCAAGATGGATTCATTATTATTTATTTATTATGCCTCCACACGGTATTATGTTTTTGAGTTGTCAGTATATCCGTACACTCCACTCCCATGAACATGACATCTCAGGAACGCCTTGAGGAAATTTCTTCAACGTTGGCGCAAACCTCCACTTGGACTCACAGATAAACTGATTAGATTTCTGTGGTCAAAGGTCAAAGGTGACTGTGACCTCACAACACATGTTTTTGGTCATAACTCAATAATTCATATGGAAATTATGTCAACATTTCACACAAATAAAAGCGATGGCATTTTATATTCCAAAAGGTCAAGGGTCAACTTTACTGTGACATCATATTTTTTTTGCAAAAACACTTTTCAGGCTATAATTCAATGTCATAACTCACATACTGACTTTGTGGCAATAATTTTGGGTGCCAACCTTCACACTGTGCTGAATGGATAGATCTTCTGTACTGCTGGGTTACAAATGTGTTTGAAGCATCCACATTTCGCCAAAAAAATACACTTAATATCTTTAAATAAATTCCTTCAAAGTCTTCATTATGTATATTATATGAGTCTAAACAGACATGGATTTAAAAAGCAACTTGACCGGTTGGCATAGGCATGCAACCATGAGCATGGGCATAGGTGTTGTTTCAATACTGGGGGGAAACATGTAAAATGAGGTATGGGAATCCTCCGCCAGAAAATTTTGAGCATTAAACACTTAATTTCCTGCATTCTGGTGAGCTTTTATGCAATTTGTGCCTTTTTCTGCATCAATTTATGATGAAAATGTCCTTTTTTTTTTCAAAATAAAAGTCCTCTGCTACTTTCATGTTAAATATTTTGAGGGGGGTGTTTCCGCCCCCCCAAACTCTACACCTATGACTGTGAGGCGGTAAATTTTTTTTTCTTTTGTTATTTCATGCTACATTTCACTTTACCCGGCATGTGTAGAGAAAGCAGCAAGTTACCAGAGCCGCAGCAGCTTCACTCCTTCATCAGTTTCAACACAGGATGCATTCAGGCACAGTACTGTGTAGACAATTGTATTGATTAAAATAAAAGCATATCTCTTCTGACAGACACGTGAGATGGATGACTGAAAAATGGGACTGAAATGCCTCCTGTGCAGACAAGCTTTTACACACAGTCAGTTGATCTATTGTTAATATAAGAATATTGAATGATTAGTACAGATTTAAACCTAACTTTTATCTGTTCTTTGATGTAAAACAACTCTCAAACAGCCTTATGAAGAGACAGGGACTGGCCGAACTGTCCTCGCTCTCAAGGTCTGAAAATGGTGCTCCCCCACAATGACAGATGTATAAAAGCAAACAACAGGATTTCTCTGATACCTTTACAATCTGCGCTGAAGTTGATACCTTGACTGTTTCTGTCTCCGTGGTTACAATACAAGTTATCAAAGTGAAGTGTCTTTTTCTGATAGTGCAAAGCTCTGGTTTTGCAAGCGAAGCATGTGTCAATTGGTGACCTTTTCCTCATACATAGTACAGTTTGCTGCAGTGTGCGGCTTTAATCAGGCCTTAGCTTCAGTGGAGACGTGCTCAGCCTGCTGGCTACACATGAGAGCGGCAAACGGAGTTAGAGGAAAGTAACAGAGAGAAAGAGAGAGAGTCGAGTAGTGAGAGGGATAGGACAGGAGGTGGAAAGAAAGAGTTGTGCATTTAATTCCAATACATGGATTAGTATATGCCCATTTACTTTCCTAACCGTAATCTCTAAGGGAACATAGTACAGCGGAAAACTGCAGTCATTACTCCATAGGCCTCATGCTTTCCTTCACAATCTCTTATGCCAACAGTACCGTATCTATTATTAATGCAAACATTATCAATAGGACTTCAGACTTATCTACAGTGAGGTAGATGTATGGTTTTGACTGTGTCAATTAGGGCCTGCTCTTTCACTCTTCATCTTTCCTTCTCTGAACTTCTCTTTGTACTTAAGGAGTCTCACTGATAGCTGTGGCTTGTACCTTTCTTTAAACTTTTCTCATGGAACTATTTGATATGTGACTAACAGCTGTTTAATTAACTGTTCTGCAGCGTACTGCTAACTCTGCTGCTTTTTTTTTTTTCGTCAGGGACAGTTCATCCATTTGTTTGACATGTACACTTTGTCTGGGGGAGGGCTGTTTGCCTTGTTCAGAGAGTATTTAGGGAGTTCAGATAACCTTGAATAATCTACTCGCCCCCTTACCAAACACACAGCGCTGGGTTTTGCATGTGGCACGCTTGATTTAGCATTCATCCCAATGACATAACATTCAGTAGGGGGTTGCGAGAAATCTGCAGCGGGTGGCGCAGACAGAAAGTGGGAGAAAGTGAGAAAGTGAAAGAAACACTGACTTGCGAGCCAATTTTCTGGTCACCAAACAACAAACATTGCAATCATGCATAAGTAACTGTTTCAAAATAAAAACAAAAAGTGGGTTAATTGAATGAAAATGCAAGTTCAGATTGTTGCTGTTTTATGTTTTTTTACTTTGGATTTTCTGCTTAAGAATGCAGGGGACGTTGTGTCACCAGACAGTTTTTGTTGGTTTCAATTCTCTGCTGAGTAAGGGGGCGAAAGGTTGTGTCATGTGACAGCTAAGCTAAACTGCCTTGTGTTTTGACTGAATGCCATCTGTCCACGTTGCCCTTTTAGAGTATTGACTGGGAATCCCAATGAGTACAGTGCTGCCAGAAAAGGCAGGCGTCTATCCAGGCACGTTCAAGAGAAAATAGCTGCGGGTAAAATGGACAATCAACTCTGACCACAGCAACAAAGAGACTGTCTCCGGGTCACCAGCAGAAATTTAAGTGGGAAAGCGGGAGCAAAATGCATAAGAGTGTCTTTTAGTGGAAAAAATAAATAAATAAATAACTGACACATGTTGCGCCCTTTTAATCAAAATATATTCATAGCACTCCGCTCACAAGGTCAGAGCAGTATTGTCAGGCTTTTCATAATAATTGTTATGATGTAATGAAGCGTGCTGCACAATGCAGAAAATTCTGAGTGTCGAAACAGACTAATAGTTAAATGTCAGTGTTGCCAAGACTCACTGTTTGCTTTGGCATTTAACATCAAGTGACAAAAGGACACACAAGGCTGTTGAGTCCTATTGATTGAACCAGGGTCAAATATCTCGCCGTGAGTTTGCACACAAGCACTTACGACTACAATGACAATCAGTTTATATGATGGTGACAACAGGGCATTAATGGGAGAGGAGAGGAGAAGAAGAGAGAAGGGGAGAGAAGAGGAGAGAAGGCAAGCAGAGGAGAGGAAAGGAGAGGAGGAGAGGGGAGATAAGGTGGGAGGAGCACAACAGAAAAGGATAAGACAAGGAAGAGGAAAAAAGCATAGCATAGAGAAACATCTTTTGTTTCCCCTCATTTGTGCTTCATGTAACTGCTATTATGTTGGCAGCTATTGTGTCATGGTTATTGTTATGCTTTCTGTAGACGAGTGAAAGATATGGTTTCTAAAGCCTCTCTAGGCTGAAGACGGAGGGAAGTGATAAGAGTGAAGAGCCGTAACATTTAACAGAAATTATCATCCATAGAAGAACTCATATTTGTAGACAGAGCACAGAGGGGAAGTCTCTAAACCAGATAGGACTCTCAATAGACTGTTGTTTTTAATGTAGAGAGGAAGCTATCAGAGGACTTTGGAGTCTGATAACTGTTTTTCCTCCTGCCCCTCCTCCTTCATGAGGAAATGGTTTCCAAGACTGACACTCATCTGATTTGAGTCACATTGTTTGTCACGGGCATCAAGTGATAGGAATAAGAATCCATATAAAAAAGCCATTAGTTTTCTATTACTGCCAAGCTGGATGGACAGGCACTCAGCGCTTAGCCGAATCACTGTGTTTAAAGTGTCAGGTTGGTTGAAAGAAGTCTACCTCTGTGGGGGCTCCCCTGCCACTTCCCTGGGGGCTGAGTGGCTGAAATGACCATAAAACTCTGTTGAGCTAGACAGCCTGTAATTTCAGCAGCGAGTGGCGCTTTGCCGAGGTATAATGGAAAGCCCGTGGAAGCCATGAAATTTGCTGAATCCCGGTGTTGGAACACCATTGTCTGAACACTCAGGACACCTCTCTAAACTTTAAATTACTGTTTTTAAGCCATCATTGTCTGAAAGAGCTCTGCATCATAAAAAGAAACACAGTGCTTGTTCAGTTTCTTTAATCTTCTGCGGTCTTTGCCTTTCCTACAGAAAAATCTGACGTTCACATTCTTTGTTAGCACCAAAGTAAAAGACCCGTTGCCCATATAAGAAATAGAAAAATGGAAAATGTGGTTCTAAAGGTTGCTTTGTATCGACACACTACAGTTGTTCTCTCTTCCCTCAGTCTGTTGTATCTTTTTTATCATCTGGGGCATGACTGTGGCTACAAGTACCTTCTTTCACTCAGAACAGGAACGGATGAGAGAGAGGAGCTTAGAGTGAGGAGAAAAAGTGCAGAGAGGGATAGGTTTGTATTTGTGTGAATTAACATTATGCACTGTTTATCACCATGCGAGCGTGTGTGTGTTTGCATGTGTGTGTAACAGTATCAATCTTTGCAGCCATGGTAGAGCGACCATATGTCTGAAGCGTGGCTTTAGATGTGATGTTAGCAGCATGTCACATCGAGAGGCTCTCCGGGTGATTTGATAGGAGGGCGAATGGAGATGGAGTTGGAGTAATGAAGTGAGTCTGAGTGGGGTTTGCTGCTGGAGGCCCAAGCCCATCACACCACACTGGCTGCATCTGTAGTGAAAGATGCATAGAGAGAGAGAGAGAGAGAGAGAGAGAGAGAGAGAGAGAGAGAGAGACACACACACACACACACACACACACACATACAGGGAGACAGAGAGATTGTAACCTCATCACTCCACATTCCCCCTCAGCCAAATCTGCTTGTCTCCGCTCTCTTTATTCGCAGAGTTGAGATGCAGCATAACTGTAAGAACATTGGTTTTTAACTTGCTGCAACAACACAGGAACTCAGGAACTCTGTCTCTCTCATAGACTGTGTTATGGCTACGTACACCCTCATCCTTGAGCTTCCTGAACAACAATGTCCCTCCTGCTGAAAGCAATAGTTTCAGTGTTTGCAGGTAAACGCGCAGGTAGAGGCTCAGTATCATTGCAATGCATACATCTTATCCAGTGACTTTAGAACCTGAAGAAAAAGGCACACAGTGATACATACGTGATCAGGTAGCATCAGTGTAGAAGGTATAATTAATGATATAGTAGCAATATGTAAATTTCTATGACATTAACATTCCACCTGTTTAGGCTACTGTGGCATGCTGTGGTGTGTGCATCATCAGCACTTTGTTTTTTAATATGAATCTCTGTGCATTAATGCAATGCTGTAGATGCATCTGACAAAGTCTCTCAGTAAACAAACAATAAGACGTACTAAATCCTTCAGTTTTGCTAATCAGTGATATGTGAATGTGAAAACACATGAAAATGCATAAAACACATATGCTATGTTTTATCAATTTTGAGAAAATGTGTAGCCAAAGGTGTGATATCTGTAGCATTTTCACCTTGTGATTATTAGCATATCCATTTTGAGACATTGGGATAATTACTTAACTAAAAAAGACTCCTCACATTCTCCCTTTGTGAATTGCATTTTGTGATAACTATCCTAGAGCACTTAATGGAATAAATCAGCAAGGATGATAATGTTCCTGTGACACAAATGAAGGCACTTTTTTTTTTTTAACACCTTGTCTACACCTTGCACAGCAAAAGAGTGAGCAAAAAAAAGGAGCCGAGGGCACAAGAGAAGCACAAGCTGTTATGTGTCTGGTATGGACAGCTGCATTGCTTAAAAGCACAAAAGTGTACCTGCTCTGTCAAACGAATGAAAAGCCCATTTAAAACACGCCTGACTCCAGTGTGGATAGGTTGTTAGAGTTTGTCAGAATAAAAAAAAAACTATTACCTTCCTTGGCAAAGTAAAAGACAGACCCTCTGACTGAAACTTTGGCACCAGGAAGTATAAAAAAAACGGAAATGCAGTCTCAAAAGAGTAATTAGTAATTTTTGAAAATACATTTATTGGCTTAATTGCCAAGCTGAGAAATGTAAGGAGGTTGTTAGTAGCAACCAGGTGTTAGTAGCCAACAATGCTATTTGCAAATACCCAATGCAGCTATTTACAAATTAGTATAAACCTGGGTGTTAGGACATGAACAGGTCTATTTTGTTCAAGTTTATGTTCACGGTGTACACTCAGCAGCTTTATACATTCTAGGAACTAAAAATAATAAGTCAGCTAAGTCTAAAATAAACAGACACAGACTCACACAAGACTCATACCTATCCAGTATGATAGTCCGGTGCTTAACCCCATTCATCCACCCATTTTTCCTCCTCTGTAGGATGTTCTGACACTACATCACCTGACTTTCTGGCAGTACATTTGTAAGTTTTCTTTTAAATGTACCACTTGAAAATATCTGAGATTGGCCAGTACCAGCCCTGATCATGACCTCTATGCCCCAACCCTCAGTGTTAAAAGTGCTAGAAACTGTGGATGACACTGTACTCAATGAACAATCGTTAGACATTTATTTTGAAAATATTTTAAGTGAGTAACTGCACTAATGCTCTTTTTGGCCCCAAATAATTTACTGTGTTCAGTGTTAAATCTTTTGGTTTGTTTGGATTATTAACTTCACATTGATTTAGTATCAAGAAAACGTGGAAGTCCCAAAAACTGCAGTTCATCGAATGGCCACTTGAGGCCGGCTCCAAAACAGAGTAAATCCCCATAGACCTGTATGTTGAAATGCCCAACATTACAGCAGAAATAAACATGTTTACAGCCAGGGATGAAAAACAGTTTTGGTCTTAATATCAGATCCACCCTTGGCTCCTCCACAGCTCCATCCTCGCATCCAAATATGATCACGTCTAGCTCCAAAAACCCAAGATGGCGACAGCCGAAATGCTGAACTTGAGGCTTCAAAGGGCAGTCCACAAACCAGTGGGTGGTAGCTGCATCCATTATTTTATACGGCCTATGGTACTTGCTAATCACAACATGCAGTGGATTCCATAATAGAGCCATGTAGGTATGGGTGTAAATAGCTGAAAAGCCACAGTTTGACTATTTTCACCCAGTGCAAATAGACACACCGGCTTTAATATCATTCTAGCTTAGCTTTGCATAAAGGCTAGAAACAAGATCAAACAGCTAGCTTGACTCTGTCCAAAGATTAAAAAAAATCCACCAACACATTAGTCAGAACAAGGCTAGCTGTTTCCTAATGCCTCCAGTCATTCTGCTAACATAAGCTAACCATCTCTTGACTCCAGCTAGAGTTCAGAGCGGTATTGTTCTTTTTATAACCTGCAAGAAAGTGAATAAAGGTATTTCTCCACATATCAAATAGCTCCTTTAATTGTGAGAAACAAAGAGGACCAACGCCACTGGCACGAAATAAAGACTGGCACTCTGGCTGGCATCTGGATGGCGATTCATTTCTTTATGGTAATTAAAATGTCACAATTAATTTAACAATGATGTATTGAAAATCCTCACCCACGGCACCCTTTAAAAAACACCATAACAAATGAGCATATAACAGACTGAGAAAAGAAGAGAAGGCTATCAGAGCAGCTATCATGAATGAGTCAAGTCAGCTGTTGTTTATCAGCCACTAAATTGCCCAAAAGTTAGCAACCAACTGGATACCAGCCAGAAAATGCATTCAGTCAACTACCCTTACCAAAAATGTTTCTGTGTGTTTGTGTGTATGTGTGTATGTGTGTGTGTTTGTGTGTGTGTGTGTGTAGTGATTTTGTGTGTTCACGCTTGTTTGTGTTCACTAAGGACAAGACAGCCCGAGGCACGTTGCAGTACCTTTGAACTTAAGGCTGCAAAAAGTGGTCAGACCAGGTCAGAAAGAATGAGTCATGGCGGAGGGAGAGACAGCGAGAAGGAGAGGAAGAGAGAGAAAGAAATGTGCAATGGATTGTGATTCACTTAGTGGGCAGCCGTGATGTGAACAGTACAGACAGAGCAACTTTGCACACGCTACTCCCAATAAACCTACTTAAGTGGATTAGCAATGCCACCCTGGGGGCCTCCACAGACTTAAAGCTCTTATCACAAACACACCGAAACAAAACATACTATTTTTATCAGTTCCCTGGGTTTGTGGGGAAAGTGAGTTTGGGAGATGGTTCAGATGTCCGGGATAAGCATGGAAATAGTGGCCAAAAGAGGCATATAATATCTTTCTCATTCATACACAAATGCACTATCGCTGGGTTTAAGTTGCATGCTGTGAAGATCATAAATAGCTTGTTGGTACAGAGGTATGAGTGAGAGGTTGCTATTCAGGACACCTGTTGCGGCGGCCCAGAAACAGATGTTCCATATACTCTCCCTGTTGGATGCTGGTCTCAATTGACAGATGCTCCAGAGTAAAAATTGTGCCAAAAAAATTAGGTCCCTGTGCTTTGAATTTGTGTATGTGTGTTCATCTGTCATGTGCTTATAACTGAACCCTTGCTTCTCTCCTTTTTTTCTGTCTGTGCTGTGCTTCGTGTTTGTTGTGCAGGTCTAGGCTGGCTGATTACCTTGTGAACTGCTGGGTGACTCCGCACACACCGAGCACCTGTCCCAACCAAGACAATCACCAAGCCTGCTTGGCCTCCTACGCAAGGCTCATCGGTCAGTACAGCCAGGGCTGTGGGTGACACTGCGATGGAGTGAGAGTGTGTTTAAAAGAGAAAAGGGGAGGGGGAGAATGAAATGGTCGGAAAGCTATAGAAATGCACATTTACCTCCAAATCTCACAATAATTGTCTCAAATTTCAGATACATGTTGAGATAATGAGTGATGGTTATAGAAAGTGTGGCAGCAGTCTACTCTACCTTCACTTTCATCATGAGGAGCGGACTGAGCAGTGAGACTTGCAGTTCTTTTCCCCTCCAAACCTAAAATCTCCTGCAGCACACTGGACATCGGTTCACTACTAGAAGTAATTAGGCAGTGGAGCCACGGAGAGAGCGTTTACTTAATTAAAACACTTGATGACCATCTGTTTGCTCATAGTAAATGTTGCTTAAACAATGTGCCTGGATGAGTACATGCACATTTTTCAACCACAGTCGACGTTTGATAACAGCACCTTGGTGATGTTGCAGCGGTACCACAGAGCTCGCAAAAAGTTCCACATGCAAATTTACATGAAATAACTTTTTTTCTGTATAGTGGTTGCTGAAGTGTCCATATTTCAGTATCAGTCACTGCCTCCCTACCATGTGTCATAACTGGTGCTGTATGAAGTGATAATACGCCATGGCGCTTCCTGGATTTCTCTGGAAAATGCTACACAAAGTGCATCTAACACCCCTGACTCCAGCTGAAAGCGTCTACACAGAGAGACATTTGAAAAGTAAAATGTTTTGGTACAGCAGTGCTATATTCAAACAGCACACACACTTCCAAAAGCACCTACTTTGCAAAATATTCATAACATAATGGCCTCTTTACATCAAAAATAAAGCATTCGGAAAGCTTCACCTCCCCATAAACTCAAACAGTGCAAACCTATTCCTATGACTAACAACTTGTTATCCATTTTATATACTATTTGCAATAAATGTAGTCCATTATTGTCCATTAGTGACCCGTAACTGTTTGTCCTAATTTGTGTCTGTGTTTGTGTGTGGATGCCTTCACAGGGACAGAGATGACTCCCAACTATGTCGACAGCAGCTTCTCCAATTGGACCATCTCTCCGTGGTGCACCTGTAAGGGCAGTGGAAATCAGGAAGAGGAATGTATGAACTTCCTGCGGTACTTCACCGATAACACATGCCTAAGTGAGCCATCCAAACACATGGATACTCTGCATGCATCTGCAATGGGTTTTATAACTGATAGGGGTTCAACAGTCATGTAATATTGATAAGAGCATGAGCGCGCGATGCAGTAGTTACTCTTGCTGCCATGTAAGAGTAGAGTGAGGCATGAACTTCGATCTAATGCAACTTTAATGGTCTCATGGCAGATTCTGTTTTTCAGTGTCGTAGAGCTCTTCAGTGATAAAACTGTGGACAGGATGTTGAGGAGTGGATGGTGGTGGGAGGATTGAGTATGGAAATAATGAGAGGTGGGGCCGGATTCTCTTCAGACAGCCAAGTATTAAAATGTCAGAAGATAATTAAGTTGGTTTTAATTTTAATTCACTAAACAAAAAAGAAGAAATTATCTCTGTTATTTGGTTAAAAGAGGAAATTAAACCAAAGGGATTAAAATATTTATGGATGATTGATGGATGGGTAGAAAGGTCAATCAAAGCATGAATGCATGAATGCATGGAAGGATGGATGGACAGATAAATACACAGATGAACAAAGGGATGGATAGATGGATGGATGGATGGATGGATGGATGGATGGATGGATGGATGGATGGATGGATGGATGGATGGATGGGTCGAACAAAGCATGAATGCACGGAGGGATGGATGGATGTGGCTGGAGGGATGGATGATGAATGGATGGATGGATGCATAAATGCACAGAGAGATGGATGGATGGATGGATGATAGGTCAAACAAAGCATGAATGCATGGATGGATAGATGCATGGATGGATGGATGGGTCGAACAAAGCATGGATGCACGGAGGGATGGATGGATGAATGGATGTGGCTGGATGATAGATAGATAGATAGATAGATAGATAGATAGATAGATAGATAGATAGATAGATAGATAGATAGATAGATGGAGGGATGTGGCTGGACAGATGGATGATGAATGGATAGATGGATACATGCACAGAGAGATGGATGAGTGGATGGATGGATGGATGAGGGATGGATGGATGCATGGATGGATGGATGGGTCGAACAAAGCATGGATACACGGAGGGATGGAGGGATGGATGGATGTGGCTGGATGGATGGATGAGGGATGGATGGATGGATAGATGGACTGATGAATGCACGATGGCTTGATGGATAGATAGAAGGAACTTCTTGGGTTCCTAATATAAAAATTGCCTGCTACATAGTTTGATACAACTTATCCTTTGCCCGCTGATTAAGTTGGAATTAAATGTTCTTAGTTTCTCAGAAAGTAGTCATTTCTTATCACTTCTCATCCCTCCTTTGGGCAAGATCTGCCCCGGACTTTAATACAAAAGGAACCATTTGCATGTCATTTTCATATTCAATCTGAGAGAGTTAAAGGGCTTATCCCTTGCGGGAGAAAAATGTCATGGAAAGGAACAGATCTAGCACAAATGAAATAATAGCAGAGGCAAAAATACATATCATCTGTACATCTAATGCATAACACACACAGGGTGCAGCATGACAGAGTGGTTACCTCAAACATCCTTATGCTTTTTCTCCGCTGCGAAGTAAAATACAGTGAGATCCTTCCTTGCTACGGCGGAGCGAGCAGTGTCATCAGCGCTACAAGACACCATTGCCTTTAACATGTTCCATTGTGTGGATAATGCTTTCAGACCATTTCAATAGATTGCTGGGGTACCGTTTTAGCTGAGTGTGCAGGATGAGGGATGAGGCTGGGAGCTGAGGAGGCGTCTTGAAAAATAACACAAAATGCAGCATCTCCTCTCTGCAGTCAAGGGGAACTGGTGATAAACTTCGACACACCAGGGAGGAGAATATACACAAAACATACTCACTGTACAGAACTATACATACATACATACACATATATATATTTATATATATATCTTTCCTCTCTCACTATTTCTGCAGACTAAATAAATTTTCCACATTGATTAACAAACCAAAGCACATTGCAATTGAAACCATGTGGTAGAAAAATCAGTTGTTATCTACAATCTCTTCCCCCACTCAGATCAAGTGAAAGGAAGAGCCCAAGAACAGAATAGTTTCCATATTTAGTCAAATATGGGGAGGCTACCATAAAAATTACAGCTGAGAGGATATTAAAATAGTTTAAACATAGTCTGAACCCTGATTTCCCTCCTCCCTCTGTCTCTTTCTCTAGTTCTCTTCTCCCTTTTTTCTTGCTCCATCTGTCCCTGCAGGTAGGGCAATGCATGCTATGCCCAGGGGTTAAAGGAAAACTTATCCAGAGTCATTAAAAAATTGAATTGCTATTGGCAATGAGCTTAATCACTCAGTGAAACATTTGGGTGCAGTAAAACATCCTGTGTGGAGGCCCTCCAGCCAACTAGTTTGATTTATGACTTTATTCCCCCATCGTACAGCATCTGTAGGGGGATAGCTAGCTATAGACGGCCCTGACAAACAGATGCGTAACATCGCATGTCTCAGCAGTACTTCACTACAGTAGCTCTTCACTGCTAGCATTTAAGTTGTTAGGCTTCGCTGGTGAGCTCTGTTCCTCTCTGTGCTTTTATTTTCCAGCAGCAGCCCGAATCGCCAGTGTCGAACAGAATGAGAAACATGAAGGGTGCTTTTGTATGTGTTAAGTGTGCAGGTGTACGCGTGTGTGCCTTTGTGTGTGTTTTGCTGTACAGTAAGTGTGCAACACTATGTAGGTGGACAGAAGATGTGACAGATAAACGTGGCCATGCATCGGGAGCACTAAGGACTTAGTGTGTGTCCATTATGCTGGTGTGTTCCACAACTATCCTATCTGTCCTTTGTGTGGTGGTGGGGAAATGCCATTTCTCCCTTGTTTGGGAATGTTTTGAATTTGATCAGTCACATGAATCTATTCAAAGTCATCTCTGCATGCTGACCTTATAATGGAGGTGGTTGCCAAGCAATTACATGCCTTGCCTTCTCTCTGGCTGAACAAAGAGAAACAAGCCTCGTGTTTTAAACGGATGAGCAGTGAAAAGGTACTCAGCCCCTATTTTACCATATCTAGCTGAAAAGCTGACTGAACAGGGATTTATCACATTTTTGCAGAGACTCACACATGCACTTAGACACAAAATTACACACATGCGTACAGTACATCTGCAGGCGGATACACGAGCGCAGGCTGCTGTCCTCTGTTTGAGCTGATTGATTTGCTACTTTTAAAAGATTCCATTTCTGAGTGTACAACTGCCGGCAAACAAATTGGGGTTCATCATCTCAAGTGCAGACATTATGCCACTATTTGGTCAGCATGTTGCAATTCGGGAATGGCTGTTGCAACATAAAAGGGTTTTTGTAATGAGCTGAGGACATGAACCAAGGTTGTTTGTATTTGATGAATTCGTCCATTGTGCCTCTGCAGCATTGGCTTATAGAAGGATAATTACTAGTTCAATTGATAGCATACTGAAAACATGTTAGGTTGAAAAAGAAGGCACAGCTTGAATATTAAACATAAGGCAGTATTGGTGTTTTGTAAGACAAAAAAAAAGTGGCCTTTCATAAACAAATCTCCAATGGCTGTTTTTGATTAGTTTAACTTCAAGCTTACTGACGAGGCAAAAAGACTGTCTCCTTACTCTTCTTACCCCTTCCTTCCTCAATCCCACTCCGCCCTCCCTCATTCCCTCGGTTGCCAAAGATTGGGCAGGGGACCAAGAAGTTGACTTAGAGCTGTCTGTCTGCTAGCTGGCTTCTTGCTGGGACGGCAGTGAAAAACAAATGACTTTATATCTCTGTCCCTGCAGGAGATGCCATTCAGGCCTTCGGCTATGGGATAGACAACATGCAGAACAAAAACTTGTCTGTCTCTGGCCCCTCGGTGACGACGAAGACGGGGTCAGATTTGTCGATGGGCACCTCAGTACCTCCCATTGTCACCATCCAAGAGGTAATAGGTTTGCATTAATTGTTTCATGACTTGCAGATGTTACATTTATGTGTGTTTTATTGCAAAAATATATCCATATATTTTCAGTTTGCAGCAACTTCCTTGTTAAAATGGACCTAATACAATAAGAACCATAAAAGCATTCCTTCACTCGGCTTCCATGAAAGGAGGATTTTGTACAGAGGCAAAATCATAAAGCTCAACACGCTGCACCATTCACATTCACATCACATTCAATCTCTACGCTTGTTAAAGCAATTGGCACATCAGAACAGACGCTTTATGATAAGACAGTTCATGCTACACCCAAGATGATGACATTTGGTTGAAATATTATATTTCTCTCTCACACAATGAAATAGTGGAATAAATGGGAGGTGGGGGTTTTAATCTGGATTAGAGGTTCCAAAATACTGGCCCAGGGCCTGTTCTCCGCTCAGCGCCGTCTGCTCTAAAGACTGCAGTCAACTCAGCTATAACTGGGTTCACCGTCTGGAGCAGAAAAACATCACTCTCTGCCGTGCTGCAAGAATGCACGTGTGTTTGTCTTTTAATGGAACTGTGCTTCGTTTTCTCGTCAAATAAAATGTGAAAATGACAGGACCATATCGTCCGCCAAAGACTCCCCCTCTCTCCCCGTCTCTCTTGAGTTGGACAGAAATATTTCACTGCACTTTGAGCAAAGCAGAATTTTTTCTGGTTTCCTTTTTATCTAGCTGTTGAGTGTGATTAGTTTTTACAATGAAATATTGTTCTGTTTTACAGATGTATTTTAGATGTGCAGTGCACCCTTCTGGTGTAAGACTAATGATGTTTTTCACCTTTGCAGGAGACCCAGTTACCAAGCTTGGCTGAATTAGACACTGTAATATACTTTGTAAAACCTTCTGTTTCCACTGCTGCTGTTGATGTTATTGTTAATGTCATTTTTCAGCAACTATTACGCATATACACAAAATCCAAGCACCGTGCAGCGTTTATGAATGCAAATTTGGGTGCTGAATGAATGACTCCCATTAAGACATCTATTTTGAGTAATTCCAGGGGCTTTCACAGCCATTAAATGGTCACACTGCTCCCGAGTCATGCAGTATTGTCCTTTACGCAGAACCCCTCATTGTTGTGAAGACAGCAAATTAAAACCTTAAAAATGTTGCAAAGAGGAGAATTAATGAACAAGCACCACTGATAACAATAACAGTGTGCATGTTTGGGAAAGGTGTTGGAGAGAGAGAGAGAGAGGATGGCGGGAGAATGCATTCTCCAAAGGTTTTGTGTGTGTATGTCAGTATTGATGCACCGCTCTGTGCCTGTCTCACTGCAGCGTGGTGTTTAATTTATTGTAAAAATGGTAATTAGGAAACAATAAGACGTGTGATTACTCAAGCAGGAAGTTTATAATTAGAGAGGGAGCTGGTAGGGACATTTTGGGCGGCCCTGCGTTCTCAGACAACTATGCCTGGCAATTAAAACTTGTCAAACTTCCATGGCAGATAAATTGGGGGAGTGTTGTTATGGTATGAGTCCTCTTGGCAGAAGACTGACTGTCCAAGGCTGTAAATCTCGTGGCGGCCAGCGTGGGCCCCGTAGTAGCATGCACACGTGTGCATGCACATGTGTGCAAATAGCATGAGTAACAGAATGCATCAAGTTTGTGATGGATGGATGAACGGCCATGACACTGAAGGATAACCTATAAAACAAAGCACAGTTAGAGAAGAGTGAGCATAGGAGAACCCACGGTCCGTGGCTAAGCCTGTTGATGTCTGTCATACTGCTATCTTATAGTCTATAGAGTATTTTCAGCTAATTTAGATGCATAATTATTCAAAATGTCACTGCCAGTGGTTGTGGGCTTTATCCCATGCTCAGTGAGTAAACATGTGGGCTGAAGCTTGGTCCTTTGAGCACTGTAAGTCAGAGATGTAGCCATCACAAGTCCTGCTTTATTTATGTGGAGAAAACAATATTTTTCCCTTATACTAACATGTTTCTGTAGAGTTTGATGAAGGTAATTGTAAACAACCAATGATGTCTTTGCCATATTCCCAAGGTCGGTTTCTCACAGATAAGATGGATTCTGTGCGTCTTTTATGATCCTGCTTTGAACATTAATGGCCTCGCTTAACAGATTCCAGAACAAGGAGTTGTTTAAAGGTCTAGTGTGTAGGATTATGGGGGATATTTTTGCAGAAATAATATATAATACATCTGTTTTCTTTAGTGTATAATTACTAGTAGTGGGAATTGCCAGAGGACCCACCATAGGATATTATCACAATTCTTAGGTCACAATACGATATTATTGCGATACTGCAATATGCTGAGTATTGTGATACAATATATTGCTATATATTGCGATTTACCTTTTTTTCCAACTGCAAATTATTTCCCCAACTGAAAACTTTGTCAACATCAATTTAATCTCATACAATAAAGTTTTCAGTCTGATCATCTGACTGAAATCTTTTTTTTTTTTTTTGCGTTAACATCTGATGCAAAGCAGACAGGCTGGCCAACACTGTCATAAAACCTGTCAAAAATGCTGCATACACCTGACAAACTGAACTGCTGGCAGATTTACTCGCCCTCTGCGAGGCCAGATTAAAGTTATAGTTGGTAATCCTGTTCAGAAACACTTCTTGTTATACTGGGTGAAAAGGTCCTTCCATCCTGAGAGTAGTCAATACATAATGTGTTCAGAAAAGGAAGGAAAAAAATCCGACCTCTGTGGCAGCTGCAGGCCTATAAAAACTCTGACCAATCCCTGCCATTCAGTGTGAATGGAGAGAACCAATCAGATGCCTTCATGTCTCGTCCTGCCCGAGCCCCCCTCTGTCCCTCCCTCCCTCCTCCCTGCACGCACTCATCACGTGTCACCGTTGCCGGAAATATTCAGCACACTCCTCAGCAGAAATACCGAGTTGAACAATGGCAGAGAAAATGCAGCCAAAAATACCACTTCCAGCGTTACTTGTAACGGCTCGCCCCACTAAACAGGCTGAGAAAGGAAAGTCGGAGGCAGAAAAGGCTGCGACAAAAAAGGCTTTGGATAAAGTGAGAGGACAAACCAGACATCAACATCGGTGCAGCTTTTGAACGGTGGAGACAACTGAGGGAGTTGAAGGGCCTGAAAAGTGATGCAGAGGTTGCTGTCTTTCTGTTGGACAGGTAATTATTTGTTTGCTTCGGGGGGATTTGTTATTTTACTCGGCTCTCCTTTGCCCTGCTGAGTTGACTCCTACTGCAGGATGCGCGTTCAAGTTTGTGGGGCTGTGGCTTTGGACAGAGCACTGACAGAAGGGGGAGGAGTGGATGGAGCTTAGAGGAGGTGCCGCTTTCAAATCTTGCTAGCTCTCCAACATTACCAACTATAGCTTTAAGCGCGAGAGAGAAACACTTTACATGCAGTTATCCACTAACTGAATGGCAACACCCACATTAGAAGTGTTGCCTGTTACAAAGATAATTCCCCATTCTTGTGCTGCATTTTGCAGGAGGTCTACAGTGTTTTCCCTGGTGTGACTTTCATGTACTGCTCTGTGAGAAAAAAAGTGTTGTTATAGTCACATATGAATCCACTGAAGTCCAGGCTCCACAAGTTAATGCAACCCTTCTTGCTGAGCACAAAGATTCCATCCTCAAGTTTATGCTTGACTTCTCTGTAGAGCTTGGGTATGGCTTTGTCGGTGAAAAACGTCGGGACGGAGCCATATACCTGGGTTCCATTCTTTTTAGCATGTAACAAAAGCCTTTGTTTTCAACAATGCTGTATGGATGCAGATCTTTGCACATGAAATAGGTGAGGTTCTTCACTCTCTCCAAGTTGTATGGTAGTTTTGCCAAGCTAAGAGCATCCAGCGTTGTTAGATTTTTCAGTGGAGCAGGTTTAGCACTAGCTTGGCAGTTAGTGGCTAACACTATCTCTGAAAGGTGGTGTGTGAGGTGAGCCCTTATGTTCGTAGTATGTCACTGGTAGTATTGTATCATATGGCACTGCATGCAAATCTCATGTTTCATATCCAAGTCCTCCCTTTCTTCCATGAATAAAAAAATGCAAAATAAGTCCAGGCATTTGATTTAATCCATGACAGCACATTTCTGATTTCTTTCTGCGTTAGCCACCACATTTAGGAGCCTCTCTGTGACAAGCCAATCAGTGTCGGAAAAACATATTTTTCTTTCAGTGAAACGGCTTTATTCAATATTTTTACTAGTTTAAATCACTGATTCTAAAGGGAAAGAGACCCCTGCAGATAATTTGGCTCCCTGCAAAAAACCCCTGAAGGTCTGAATTTTAAGTTATCAGAGAAAATAAGTGAGCATACATTGGCAGGTGCTGGGCTACCAGCTCATCTGTGATGATCCAAACAGTGTCGGAAAAACACTGATTTCTTCTGTGAAACTGTATTATTTTATTTTATTTTGTTATGTTTCATTTTTACCAGTTTAAATATCCGTTTAAGGTCTGTTTGTTCTGGAGAAGAAGAGACCAAGAGTTCACTCTTGGCACATTGTTGCAAGCTGGTTGCAATTAGCAATCCTCACCAGTAGATGTCACTAAATCCTACACACTGTTCCTTTAACTGTTCACTTTTGCCACATTTTAAGTATAATTCAAAATGTAATGTAATCCAGCTTCTGTGTGTTTAAATCCTTCCTCTAACCTCAACCGCTGGGAAGCTGGTGTTGTCTGTGTTCCCACACTGTCACTGTCACGTGTTGATTTTCAGCTCAATTGAAAGGAATTGATTGTGGACAGAAGCTATGTACCTCAGGGTTACTCGATTACTCGCCTTAGGGAATGCAGTCCGGTTGCACTGTAAATTTGTGTGTACTGTGTAATGTACTGATCGATAATAAAAACTCTGTCCGTAACATGTTCAATGACAAGTGGGACTTCCTTATCAACAGTTTAAATAAATTTTCCATCCTCTCTCTCTCTCTCTCTCTCTCTCTCTCTCTCTCTCTCTCTCTTTTTCTCTCTCTCAGCATGTGTTAAAGCCTCAGTAAATGAGTTCATGTTTTGACATTGTCTGTATTCCGTCACGGTGCATGCATTCATACGCATGTGATTGTGCTCTTAGCCATGTGTTTATGTGTTCGTGTACCTTCTCACGAGCCCGAGTGTGTATGTGTGGATATTGGCTGCAGCCGGAGATCTGGACTCATGTCAACAGGCTGCTGCCACACATCACTGCCCTTGCTAATTAATTGGCTTTTAGTCGCGGATGTGTTTGGTGCATTGTCAAGCTACCCATAGCCCCCCCCCCTTTTTTTTTGGCAACTGTCATTTAACTATTTCTTTGTACAGCGTGAATGCACAAGCCCAGGTACTGTGATAACTGCAGCTATTTTGGATATCCCTCCCTTCCCTCCCTCCCTCACTCTCCCATCTTCCTTCTCTGCCTTTACAGGAAAATAAATATGCCTGTCCTGTTAATATAATCCAACACAATTTTCTTGTTTCATTTTTTATTTTCTTCATATGTTGTCTTGTTTTGGTGGAAAATGAGGTGCTAGTAGATAACATCTGAGTAGATGTTTTTCCTGTGTACAGGGAAATGGACCAAAGTGCAATCTCTGCAAAGGTTACATTGGTGAAGATGAGTTGAGGGGATGGCGGTGGAGGAGGTGGAGGAGGAGGAGGAGGAGGAGGAGGAGGAGAAGAAAATGTTTCATGTTCCTTATGATGTGCCTCTGTATTGCTGTGCTGGACTGAAAATGGTGCCTCCGCAAATTGAGCGAGACTACTTTAACTTCGAGGCAAATGGTTATGCTTTGTGTTACAAGAATCCGAGAAAATTGAAAAAGTATTCAAAATGCTAACAATTTTATGGAAAAGCACATAATAAGGCAATTGCTGTGTGGATATAACGGTGGAACTCTGGAGGCCACAGAGTTTAATATCTGGACTGATGTGTTCCCACTGCTCTCTGCCATAATGTGAACAGTGTGGTAATGTGCCATTTCTCCCTCTCTGTTTGCACTCTGTACATACGTGTATTTTCTCTTGTGCATAAGAATAAACACTGTAGTATTTTGATTGTGCACAGTCAAACTGCATACAAGGGGTCTTGCAAGTATTTTGTTCGGGCCTCTGCTTGCTGTAATTTATGCCTTATGAAATATTGAAAGAAATCCACAGCTGCTGCTGGCTTCTGTAGTGTGTGTTTGGCTTCCTAGCATGTTTTTCTTGTAAATAAAGCCTGTAATGATAGCTCTAAAAACTGTTTAGAGACTTGCTGGCACAACCTAAAAGAGTTCAAGAAAAAAGAAAAAGTCCTCACAAGAAGCTTTCCTTTGTTGCCAACTTGTTTAAGAAGCAGGGAGCATACTAAGCAGCAGGGGCTTGAAATACTGAGATACTTCACATATCAAAACATTTGGTGGATCAAACACTTAATGTTCGTGCCAAAGTGGGTCTGCCACGGATTCATGTAATGTCTCACTTTTACTCCGACTTTCTGACTCTTTGTTTTCCCGTCTTCTCCTCAGCTCTGACCCTGTCCTGTCTCACCTTTGTCCTGTCTCCTCCTGCTCCTCTCCCCCATCAAATGCCAGAACAAGAAGCAGCACGAGTGTCTGAGTCACGTCTAACCTTTGCACGTCTCTCTCTCTCCCCCTGTGTGTCCCTCTATCTAACCAGTATTCTGAATCGAGAGACGATGGCCTGGGCAAAACCCGGGGCCTGCCAGAGGATCACTCTGCCTGTCTGCGTGCCAACGTCTGGGCTCTGCTTCCCGGCCTGGCTTTGGCTCTGGTCCTGGCCCAGCATGCCTTATAGGAGCGCCAGGAGAAGAAAAAAGAGGTCATCCACCCACAAGCTGATCCCAAAAGCAGAAGGTGTTATTTCTGAGGCTGATATTAAGAAGGCTGAATCTCTGGGTAGTTGACATGAATGGCATTTATAAAAGAAGAAAAAAACAAAAAGAGCTGGAAAATATTGAAGTTTTACAAGTGTGAATTTGTTGTTCATTTGATGTATCGTTAGGGCGGACCACAACTGTGATGAAGCACATGGCTTTAAAAAGGACCCTTGGTAGGAGAGGCCCATGAAGGCTGTTCACTGGGAATGACTCTCCCTCAGACTGAGACACAAAATCCTGGAGGACTGAAGCTGAACATTTTAAAGACTTCTGCACTTTTCTCACCAAAGGAGGGAGAGAAGGAGTGAACAACGTAATTAAAAGAAGACAGGATTGACAGAAAAGAAATTGTTGCAGAGAGAAAAGGAATGAGCGAGAGGTAAATGGGGTAGGAGTGAGAGCGAGAGGAGAAAGAGACATATTTCTGCTATCAGTCACACTTTTTGTTTTTTTTTTTTGTCTTGAATTGGTTCTCGACTTAATCTTCTCTTGGATGAACAGACCACAAATTTAGGGGCGAGATGGGGGATGATTACATTCTGTCTTCAACACTAGTGTAAACTCTAAACTGTAAAGCCTACTCAGTGTTCTAAGTGTTGGTATAGTATCTGTGACCATAATCAATCTACCGTACAGCTCTTTCATTTGGGTGCTATACAGTATACTTTTTCAGCAGGTGGCGAAAAGAACTAAAGATGGCGACGTAACCAGTGAATGGTCCTTTGGTCATTTGAGATGTTGTTGTTAATGACTGTGGGTGTGCACCATATGTCCACCTGCACATGTGTATATTTCTGTCTCTATGTATATAAAAAACTCTTTTCTTTCATTCAACCAAATGATATCTACGGTAACTTGAATGGACATTACTGTACGCTAAGATGGCTCTGTATTGGAACTAATGGAAGGCCTTCATTATCTGCGTTTATATTTGTCTATAAAGGTTTGATGACAAAGAATGTATACAGGGATGAGATTAAACGAGCTCTAACTGCTTGGAAAGCCATAACCTGTGTGTGAGTATCATACTGTGTTCACTGAGTTTGTGTGTGTGCGTGTGGACAATTATTATAATGTGTGTGCGTCTATGTTTCTGTGCAGAAGAAAAGTAGCTTATAAGGAGCAGTTTAAATTGCCAGTGCGGGGGTTCGTTCTGCCCCCTCAGAGAGCAGAGGTTATGATGCATAGTGTAATTAACTGCAGGCTTTTTTGAGAGTCAGGACAGCCACCAGTGCTTGTGACCCAGCCTTTTAACTTCATTGTTCTTCTTTTCATAGAATATTTTAAAGAGGAACACCACCGGAATTAAGATTCCAGTACATTATTTCCATAGCCGAGGAAAGTTCAATCAATATTTGTGAACATGAGTGACTCTCTCTTAAAGCCAGAAACCAGAGGAGTCAGTCTCAAACTTGCGATGACATTGAGTACTAAGTCTGGAGCCATAGACAATGAATGGGAGACTGATTTTGTGGACCCATAGAATGTTTGTTTTCTTTTTTATACCCAAATAAACTGTACCGTGCTGTAGCGTTCTCAGCTCTGAAGCAGAAAATGTACCCATAGGGACTGAATCAACATAACGCCACCCTAACAACTGCTATTTCTACCAGGGGGCACAACTGATAATTGATTTCAGTCGTGGAGATATGTGAAATCGGCAAATTTGTTTATTTCTGGTATCATTTCCAGCCATAACTATACAGTTAAACATGGTGGTCCCACCTATGTGACATCTCAGCATTGTACTGCTGTGGACAGGGCTGCAGAAAAACATATTTTAGCCTCCTAAAAAGCCCCACCTGTCCATTTTCATTACACAGTCTATGGAGTCATTGATAACAGTTTTCCCTATTCACTGTTAATGGAACAGCTCCAGTTTTAGCACTCAAGTTTTTGGATTTGAAAGAGAGTCGTTCATGTTTGCAAATATTTCTGGACTTTCTTACCATAGAAATAAAAGATACACTGAAACAATGTCCTTGAACAGTCAGTTTTTGTGTAAAGCTGCCTTCAAAACAAGCTGTGAAAAGTATCAGCTTCAATATTTTGGAAAATACTATTATTCAGTTTCTTGACAAGAGTTAGATGAGAAGATCAATACTTCTGAAAAAGTGGTATCAGTCTTCTTTGGCAGTTTTATACTAAATTTGAACAAAAACAAATTTCTTTAAGGATTTACTCATTTATTTCTATGTACTTTCATACGTTGAAAAAGTTATTTGCTGTAACCATTCCTAGAGACAGTATTTATGGGAATGTCTACAAAACTTCACATCATTTTATGCCAAGGGGGAAAACAAAGCATTCACAATGCTGAAGAGTTGCTGTGTGGCTTTCTGCATGTCAAATAAAATTAAAAATCCAGAGTTAACAAGTTTTTTTTTTCAACCCTTTTTCCCCATGTTTTCATGTCTAAGTGACTAATGGGAACATTTTCTGAAAATGAGTGAGAGCGTAGCAGCCGTCAGCGGCTAAGTTGCAATTCAGGATATTTTGGTACTGTCAGTTTAAGTCCACTAAAAGTGCCTGTGTTTGCCACTGACATATTTATTATTGTAAGTGTCTGACAACATTATCGAAAGGATGCCCACAGAGAGAGACCTTTTTGTTTAAGAGTAATATCCTTTTTGTTTAACCAGACACAGCCTTGAAATCACTATCGTCAGACCAACCAGACTCCATTTAAATAATCAATAATTTTATCATTGTAAAACACACTTCATTTAAAGTCAACAGAAACAATGAAAAATTTATAGACACTGTCTTGGTTCATCTTTCCACTGTTTTAAAAATCATCAACTCTGATTCGGTTGATATAAACTCTTAATTTACCGAGGCAGATGTGTAAATATGCTGGCTCTATACTCGCTAAAATTACAGTTTATTTAAATGTAATCTGGTGGTTTTGGTGGTGGTGATTTTGAGCCTGTTTCTGATAAAACAAAGGATATGACACTTTATCCAAAAAGTGTAAGATTGTTTAGTCACTGGTAAAAAAGTTGTGGGCCTCCAACGACCAGTAGTTCTTGAGGTTGCAAATCTCTGTGAGGTATGTCATAGCACGTTATCAATACAAAGGCTAATGGCGTCGACTAACGTTAGCACTGCTAGACTTTATCGAAACATGCATGGAATTCACTAAAACATGCTAATCTATTACATCATAGTGTTACTGACTGTAGGATACTGATATTATGATAAGTTTAATAATCATAGTTACTAGTCCATACCCATTGGTAGCTTTGTCACCTTCTACCTATGCCAGTCCTCAATGCCTATGTGCAGTTTCACATAGATTGACCAACATACAACAACATTTGGCCACAGGGGGAGCCACAGCAATTGGTCGCATTTTAGCCATTTTTAAGCATTTTTCTGTTGTTATAGCAACACCCAGTTGCCAATTAGAGTTACAGTCACCTTGAGGCGTCCTGTTCTATATATCTACCAAGTTTAGTAAAAATCCATATGGCGGTAAGGCCTAGATAAGAAATTAGCTCTTTAGCACTCCCATTTTGTTTGATTGGGTCAATAATGGAGGGGTCCCCTCAGATGATGTGTGGTCATATGCTTACAAAGTTGCGTGGTGATGGGTGAAACCCTTGAGATGTTATACACCTTTATGTGATGAGCCACACCCTCCGCAATAGTGCCCTGCACGGGCCTATTACCTGGGCCCGGGCCCGGCCCTGGCCCAAGGGGGTGGAGCCCCAGCCCAGCCCGGCCTGACAAGTTTTCAGAATTCTCATGCCCGAACCCAAAAAAAAAGCCCGACTTTTTTTTTTTTTTTTTTTTTTTTTTTTTAAAACCTCCCATAACAACATGTTGGCTGTTAATGTTGCAGACATTACAATTGTTTAATTGGGGATTCTAGCGTGGTATTAAGCTATATTCATTATATTTTGACTTAATGACTGTATTCTCCTATTTAATGAGAATTGTCAACTGTTGCAGCTGCATCACGCACAGTGACTTCAAAAAACAAAATAATCAATTAAACAATCAAACAACCAAAAATGCTTCAAACACTTTTTTCTCATGAGGAGAGGCATCTCTGTGCAAAGTTTCATGTCTCTACGACATACGGGGCATGAGATATGCCCATTCAAAGATTGCAATTTCAATTGGTTGCTATAGCGCCCCCCTTTGGCCAATTGATGTAATATTGCTTCATTCGCATCCTCCCATGACCCTCTACCACTGTGCCAAATTTCACATGGATTGACCAAGTCAGTGAGGAGAAAAACGTGGAACAGAGACACACACACACACAGACAGAGTTTTCGTTCGTCATTATATAGTAAGATAGTTAATGTCATAGTGTCCCTTTAAAAACTATGCGTACAGCATGTACAGACTGGGGTAAAGGACTGCTTTTCCCCACACTGACTCTGCCGTTGCTGTGCACCGTAGCTATGACTACACACCAACTATCTATCCTGTCAACACAGGACGTGATCCTGTCTTAGACCTTGTGGATTTTGTCCCCTAAGAGACCTCTTCATGGCCAGTGTGGACAACAACCAATTATTTTTTCAATGTACATATGGGCGTGTGAGTGTCCTATTAAAAATCATGAACCTATCCTTTACAAACCGTCTGACTGCATCATTTCGCATGGGCACATTCTGTAGCAAGATGTATTTTTGTATGTTTATACATACATAATTCTTTCTTACATTTTCACAATCAGTGTTTCCACCAAAATGTTTATGTCTTCAGTCTGCACATCAAGTACGGTGTTTTGCCACGCACTGTAAATGCATGCTACTGAACCAAACAGCGTTAAGTTACCGGATTATTTTGAAGAAAGGTTTACAATATGTCACAGGAACAGATGTAGAATTAAACTATGTGCTATTTATTATTGTTAACTGCAGCTGCAGTGTATACAGTGTGGTCAGCACTGGCAGAAATTACAGACCTAAACTGGTGTGTTTACTGCCCTGGGCTCCTGAGATTATAAAATGTCAAACACTTGAATATAATATTATTTTCACTGCAAGCTCCACACTCACACTGAAACCTGAACAGTGACACCATGTTTGATGTTTCAGCTTAGTCTTGTTATCATTGTGGATGTCAAAAGATATGGTGATTCTATGAGGTAAAAAGTACAAACAGTTTCATTTTAGGGATTTTTCACCAGTCTCATAACAAATAACAAATAATCCCACATCAGACAACATTTCAAACTACCAAAGTATTTTAAAAGATAAAATGATACTGATACATTAGTAATTTGTACTTTCTGTTAGAAGTAAGAAGCATCTCCTTCTTTTTTCTTTCTTTTTTTTTAATCAGATATCTTTCCTGGCAGCGCTGCCGTCCCTTTGAATTACAATGTATCTGCTCAAAATTACTCTGGCGGTATAGATGCGTGGTTTACAGATATGGTTGTCTGTGTAAAAAAAAAGAAAAAAAAGGAAATAGACCAGGCGTGTAAAACAGTTCAATTTAAACAAATCTATCTAATCATCTATCTAAAACATATCTACAACATCAACAGTAGAAGTCAGACGCAGCGTTTGAGAATCAAAAAGCAAGGGTTTCTTATCCTACATCAACATTTAGCAATTTCAGAGGAGGAAATCCATCAAAGATGAAGCAGAGCTGCCAATTCTCCCCCAAGAACAGCCCCAAGAGGCCTTAATGCAATGCAGCCATAATATAGTGCAGACCCCATCACAGACTGTTTTCTCCAACACAGACATGGATCCTCTTTATAGAAGGAAAAACTTATTGCTTTGCTTACATTTTCATATTAAATTACAAATAAAGTATATTTGAGCTTACTTTGGCAAGATGTATTTGCCCACTTTGACACTCCGTTACCTGCAGTCACTTACACCTCTATGTATTTTACATTTTTGCCTGAATAATTTAGAGCTCAGTCTACAGCAGGATTATTACTGGGAGAAGGTGAAATGCAGACAGACTGCAGCATTTGTACCTGGATGATAACAAGGATCTGGTGATGTTTCTGGGTTGTGTACTGTGAAAAGTTACTGACTGACACTTAATGTTCAACCCCTTCTGACAACATAAAATGTTTTCTTTTCGGCTTTCTCTCCATGTGCGGAGCCAAATAGAGTTCTCCATGCCATCACAGCATGCTTTAAATGTAAATCACAGCAATTGCCTGTTAGCAGTATATTCCGTTCCATGAATGCAACATGAAAGTGAACTTCTGCCCTGCTGTGTATATTTTACAATCTGCGCTATCAGAAAATTTACAGCTAAAAGCTCTCTGGGCTTCGTGTTTACGCAGCTGTCACCAGAACAATGCCGTCTATACCTCCCTGCCTATTAATCAAACTTTGATTTGGTCAGTTTGTTGCTTACTTTTCAGAAAAAAAATGATGACGCACTGTGAGTTATTACATAGTCAGCTTCCCATAAAGCCGATCAAAGCTGGCAGATAAATTAAGAGTTTGACATGTGGAAAATGCAAATAAACTGATCAAAATGCAAACCTCCCCTCTCTTCATTTTACCCTCCCTGAAGCGGGTCTGAGTTTGGGGCCAAAAAGACAGCAGATCAGCAGTTCTTACACAGCTTAAGAGAATGTATATGCAGGAGACCTACACAACACACAGCACAATTCAGAAATGTATCAGGGATTTTGTGGCAGATATTACTGACGCAGGAGCCCAGCGAAGGGACAGCTTGAAAAGAGGCAGAATAAAATGCTTTTATAGGGCAGAAAAGTGAACGATGGGGAGCTGGGATTGTGTTTTAGATGTAAAGCCAAAATGATACGGTTTTCTGTCTGTGTGATCATAATTTAAGCTACTGAGACAGAAATGCGTAGGATATGTGTCTGTAGGACAAAAGACAGCTGCACAACTCAAAAGTGCAAACCGGTGTCCTTACATCCGTGTGTTTAAAGCGGACCTATTGGTTCATACGTGTATTTTGGGTTGCTACTTGAACATGTTTACATGCTTAATGTTCAAAAAACACTTTGACTGTGCAGGAACATCTGTAATCAGAGTCTGTTTGAGACGCTGTGTTTTAGCCCACACATTCTCACTCCCAACTTGTCAAATCAACGCTTGGTCAGTGGCCCTACATGTCAAAATAGCATCCAGCATCATCAGTTTTGAATGCTCAGGGAGGACTTGTAAAAAAAAAGCTTTTTACATGCATTGTGTCTTTCAAGATAAACTTCCATTTACACAGGAAATGTACAGTTTCTGCTTGAATGTGTAAAGTCTCAAAATTAAAATAGAGTGTTGAAAAAAGGTTTACTACCTCAAGTTTAGGCAAGAAAAATACATTTAGGCAACATAAGCATGGGTTAGGATTAGAAAAAAACATCACCATATGTTATGTAAAGTACTGGGTGAAAGTCTGGAGTTTGTTGGTACCAACCTCCTCCCCTCCCATCCACCTAAGTTCTCGTTCTTTATCCTACTGCAGTTGCTCAGAGCGGGGTAACACAGTGGTGCAGTAGTTAGCATTGTTGCCCTTACAGCAAGAGGGTTTCTGGTTTGATGGGCTCTTGTGTGGAGTCTGCATGTTCGCCCTGTGTCAGCGTGGGTTTTCTCCAGGTACTCCAGCTTCCTCCCACAGTCCAAAAACATGCAGGTTAACTGGTGACATTAAACTGGCCGTAGGTGTGAATGTGAGTGTGGTCTCTACTGTATGTGTCAGCCCTGTGATAGTCTGGTGATCTGTCCAGGGTGGACCCCGGCTCTCACCCAATGTCAGCTGGGATAGGCTCCAGCCCTCCTGCGACCCTTAACAGGATAAGTGGTTACAGAAAACAAATGAATGGATATATAGATAGATTGTTTATTTGTCCCCATTGGGGAAATTTGACTTGCATCCCACAGTCATCAGGAGCACCAACACAACACAGTACATTACAATACAAACAAAAAGCAACACATACCATCAAGCATTGTGCCAGCATCATGAACACAGTAGGGTTGTTTAGGTGAGTCACATTTAAAGTACTGATTTAATGAATAAACAGAAATTACATTCACACGCAGAGCTGAGGCGCTTGTTCAGGAGCACAATACTAATGGGGACAAATGATCTCTGTGCTCGGGCTTGTAGCCTAGGTACAGTAAACCGTCGTCCCGATCTCATAAGGTCATATTGATTGAATAGCGATGCCTTACGTCTCCAGCGATGAATAAGTTGCTTGGTTGATTGGAAAATACCACCGCTTGGTGAGTATCATACCACCACCAAAGGATGCCGTGGTGCGAGGACCACTGACCAAGCACCGATATTTGTCTAGTTGGGAGTGAAATCGGGTTGTTTCAGTGCCTGTCTCTTTAAGTCCCCCACCCAAAAAAGCCCAGTCTGCACTGATTGTTCGGCATTTTGGGGTCTTCCATGTCTCCGTGTCTTTGCACTGCAATTGCAGCCAGTAGAATGATGGTCACAAAGCCTAGCTGCATTTTCTACTGTGAAAAATCACCAATTAAAGCTTCTAAAACTCTTAACAACTGAACATGTTCCAATACGTCTGATCTGAAATTGGGGGAAAATTAACATCAGCAACCAAGATTACAGGTTACCCTGATGTAGCCGTGTAGGCTACATAATGTAAACACTTGTATAGTGTGCCTGGAGCAGATACAGAAATCCGCCACGAGCTGACGTCAGCTTGTCTCAAAAGTAGAAAAAAAACTAGTATTCAGAATGTTTTTTTGCTCAGAAGGGTTACACTTAGCTACATTTACCTTAATCTGAAACTTCGGCCATGTTTAATGATGGAAAATAAATAAAAACATAAAGGCACCCTTTAAACACAAAGCATGTGTTGTCTGTGTGTGAATGCATGTGTACACAAGGCTGTGCGCTTGTGGATATGATTGAGAAAGAGTGAAAAATCTTGAAACAGGAAATGTGCTAGGAGAGCAATTTTCTTTTCTTTTTTCTTTTTTTTTCAAAAGGAATCCTTGTGGAGTCCAGTTTGTTTCTTCTCTTTACAGGCGGGTAGAAGTGGAGAAGAGGAAAAAGCAGGTAGCGGAGGGGTTTCGGGGGCACGGGAATAAGAAAGCGGCAGGTAGCTGTACATTTCACAGTTGATTAATGAGTCAGTGGGATGATGTCTCTTATCAACACTCTGCACATGGCGGAGAGAGAAGAAAGGTTTACTGGGGCTAGGAATGCTCCAATCACAGACGGCTCCCATTGCCGTCCCATCATTCCTTTCTGTGCTCACCCACCTGTTTTTGTTGGTGCCTCTTCTTCTCTTCTCCGCAGCAGTTTGTTGCTGATGCAATTGGACCCTCTACTCCTGTTAGGTAAGGTGCCAATGAGTTTTGTCTGAGAAATGAGTGATACATCTGCTACTGTGCAGTTCACAGTGTGTATCACAGTCTTTGTTTGGAGATTACCACGGAAACTGATGTAAACCCTTGTAATGAGTTGTTTAATGTGGCTTATGTCATCATGCAAGAGAAAAGTATAGTAGGCTGCCTGCTGACAGCTAAAAAAGAGCCTCCAGTAAAATATTAGTAATAGTTACAGATGTGCTTGAAAATATATCACTTTCACGCTCGACAGAACTGGATGTTTGATATAAACTCCTGTTTATCAAGTTTGATACGCAGCCTGGGTGTGATCATCCTTGATAAATACTGTATGTATGGCATGCACTAATGGCTCTCAAAACCACTGTGATATGAGTTGAGAATGATAGTTATTTTGGCGCCTGGGCAGAAAAATTCCAGCCACAGCGTGTATCCTTAGCACTGTAATACACTGTGAACATAAATCCCAGGGTGAAAAAAAAATAAAAAAAAATGAGAAAAGAGCGAGCAGCAGACAAATAAATTCAAAGTAATGGAGTGTTCATATTGTTGTGTGTAGTATATATATCCTTGTGAGATAAAATATTACTTTAAAAAATGTTCAGATGTTTTTGTTACGGCCTGTAAGCCAAATTATGTTCTTTGTGCTTTCATTTGTTCCACTAAAGGTGTTAATATTTTACTATGATGTGAGAAATCCTTTCTGCTTGATCGACTTGCAATATGTTTTTAATGGCAGTTGCAGGGAATTAAAGTGATTAGAGACAGATGCAACACCAGAGAGTCTGTCTTTCTCTGGATGGACTGCAGAGTTACCTATTGCTGTAAAGAAGACTTTTTTACCTTTCTAAGATAAATCAGAGAAGACAGAGATGGGGGAAAAAGACAGATGTGAAAAGCAGATCTGTTAGCTTTAAACCCAGCAAATCGCAGCAACATGGGATTGCTTCTTTTCTCTTGAGTGTTTATTATTTAGCACATTATTTACAGCGGGAGAAGGAATAATAACACTTGACACTGAAATTAAAAAAGAGCAACCTGGGATACTCTTTATAGATTCACTTTGCTACTCAAGCTGAGACTACAGGTGTTTTTAAATTACAAAATCTTGCTTATTGGAACATTTATGATGCTTTTTGGAATTTCAGCATGCGCCTTCATTAAATGCATTTTTCAGACACTCATTAAATAAAACAAAGGTTGGCCAAAGTGGTATGCAAGTGGTGGCGTTCCAGATGGCAGCGAGAGGTAATTGAAAAATGTGAACTTCCATTCCCTGCATTCATGCAACCTAAGTGGTGGCTGTGCACAAATATTTCCGCCTCTCCAGTGGATTTCCTGCATGACAAGAGGAATTTGATGATTACAAATGACAAAGCTGCAGTGCGACCTTTTTAGTTTGTTTTAAACATTACATAATAACAAGCGTGAAAAGCCTGTAATATGAAGAATATTTCCACATCCTGTCCATGACATGCCTGAGAAACAGTCTGACATATTGTATCTAGTTCAAGGTCATTGATGACATAATGACAATAGCATAGTATAATGAAAGTGCCTCTTCACGTTGTGACATCTGGATTTGAAGGTCAAGTCACTGGCGTATTCATGTCATGATGCTCAAAAGGCCCGTGAATTCTTCAAATACCGACAGACTGTTTTGAAAGAAAGGCTGGAATCCTGCAGATATTCTGGTCTGAAAAAAGTGAATGTCTGATGCATTTGAAAAAGTTAAATGGTCTGAAAAATTGTAAGAGTTTTCTCCAGACTTTTCTATTAGTTCATCTGACTGTTGACACAAAAACTTTTGAGAGGGATGACAGCCCTGCCAGACACTGCTGTCCTCTCTGTCTATTCAGTATCCAGTCAAGTTGGTTTAACCCTCCTAAAACCTTTGTGCATGTAAGCTCAAGTAACTGTGGTGGACTGCAGTGGTATTCTAACTGTTTTTATTAGTGAGCTTAGGCTTAATGTGATTACAAAACGACTCAGTTTGTCAGCAAAGCCCATTATGAATATGTAGGAGTTTTTAGAAGTGACCGATGGCAAAATCTTGTATATATGTAATTGGAAAAGAGCCAGTAAGGCCTGTATCTTCTTTATGTTGACACAGTATATGAGAACAATGCATGCATATTGATTTTTTTTAAAAGGCTTTCTTTTACCATTAAATGATGTTGTTCTTTTAATGAATTGTTAAACTGTCTCTGCAGTTGCCACATAAAAAATGGTGTTACTTATGACGCGTCGTTTGACAAGTGAAAATTGTTTCGTGAAGAGGAGAGAAACACAGAGACGGAGGGAGAGACTGTAATTGGAAATCAAAACAAGGGCCATATATTTTTTTTTTTTAAGCAAACATCTTCGTTGTCTGCTGAGGAGAGTGGACAGCAGTATTGAACCAGACCACTTGAGATGTAATTCCTTGCTCCAATGAAGAAAGACTGGACATTTCTATTGTCAAGACCAAGAAAAAAAGTGAAGGTGAAAGAAAGAAAGAAAGAAAGAAAGAAAGAAAGAAAGAAAGAAAGAAAGAAAGAAAGAAAGAGGGGGACAGAGAGAGAGGATGAAAGAGAGGCATCAGCGAGAACAAAGAGGCGTTGGAGGGAATGCAGGAAGGAGGGAGAACAGGACTCAAGCTAGTGGAGCTGTGAAACAATCCGATATAGATTCTGCCATGGCTGCGCGACTTTGACTGCGTCATGCTCAGCCCTCTGCCTCTCACATGTGGGGTGGTTATTGATGGAGCCGTCATATCCAGGCTGAACATCTGTAATGAAATTCTACTCCTCTTATTGGATTTGGCGATGGGATCTCTGTCTCTCTCACAGCTGTAGTCTGGGCTTTATTGCACAGCCAGAGCCATCCTGTGGAGGGCACATATATACACACACACGCACACACACACACACTATACAGTACTGTATGTAGGGATTATGTTGCTGCTCACCATTGTTTACCCTCTCTGGATTGGTCTGTCAACACTGCATTTTTACTGTATTTTCATACTGTTTTTCATTCTCAGAAGAATGTTGCCAATTGAATCAGGAGTTAAATTTTGTTTGCGCCCTCTGAAAAACATATTATTCTTGCAAAAGCAGAGGGCAGACAGCAAACATAATGGACGCAGGCTTCCAGAGAAAGAAGCAGGAGTGAAAACCAACCCGAGTTGGTATCAGCAGTGGCTGCAGGCGGCTTGCAACAATAGGTGTTGGTGGAAAGAGCTCTGCGAGTGGTATTATGGAGGGAGAGCAGGAACGTAGCCTAATAGAATGAAATAGTAGAATACAATAGATTTGAACAGAATAGAGTAAACGGAATTGTATAATGCACAGCAAATTTAAGAATAATTTATCAGTAACGCACTAGAATGAATATTACAGTGGACCATGAAGAGCCGCTGTGGCCACGGGAGGAGCTTTCATCTGAATTTCCAAAGGGAGGAAAAGGAAAGGCAAGAGAGCAAGAAAGAGGGACAGCACAAACAGAGCGAGGAGACAGAGTATAAAATTCACATGACAGGTCTCGTTATCTTGAATGCAAATGCCGGCTGTGTGTTTGCTGGAGTGACACATTGGTTCTTTTATTGATAAATTGAGGACCGCTATGCTATAATGCTACCAATATACTTTGCAAGGGCCCGAGTAAAGGACCCACTCTAAAGGCATAGATGATGACAGACTGTTTAGACTGCCTCTCATTACTCTTGCACCTCCCGGCCCAGCGAGTTTACATGTTTATGACGTACGCCAGCAAAAGATTCATTATTCCTGCGCCTGTGGTGATTTAAAATGGTATGGGTGGATTTTTGGATTACAGGAGCTCTCTCTCTCAAAAAAAAAAAAAAAAATAAGCTTGGTTTTTCTCACTACTGGAATATTTTAATTTAGAGCAGATGACCCATCAAAGCACCTCCTGCAGATGAAACAAAACACCTGCAAATACACCAACAGTTTTTCATCAGATTTGCTTGGCTTTTGCAATCAGCTTTTTGGGAATTTTTTATGTAATCAATGATTACAGTTTTTCCTAGATGAGGTAGGAGGAAGGGATTGATAGACAGCAACCCCTTTGAAACTCTATTGATTATATTTTCAGCACTGCTTTGGTGATAGAAATTTATCTAGTGCCAACATTTTCCATAATAAAGCTTTTCTACTATTCTTCACGTCATACCACAACTTCAACCATCTAAAACATCACTACATCCATACAAGACACTGTGAGGTGTGAAAATCCATTATGCAAATATATTCAATCCATACCTCTATGTTGAAGGGGCCAATGTAGGCGCTTGCATTCTCTCTGTGGACATGCACACACTGCCTATAACCTGATGCAAGTGTCTTCCAGACTTGTAATCATATTTACGTGAACGGTGCATATTCCAGAAGGAGTTCTGTATGAAACCCAGTCACTGGGGAAGGATTTTAAAGGCCAACCTCAGTAAAACATCACTATTATAAAACAAAGAAAAAGCACAGCCAGCAGTCCAGCAGTGTGTTGATAAGTATTCAGAGAAAAAAGATTGTCATTGAAAATCCAGAAACCCAGTTCACGCTGCATATCTTAAGGAGATCCACAATTCATTCCATTTCTTTCTCTTTGATGAGCAAGAGTTTCCCCTGCTGCAGGGCTGCACAACAACTTGCTGCCCCTCGACCAATTAGAAAATTACTCAGCATATGAAATACTGTACACCAGTGCTTCATCAATTACTGTAAAACAGAGTATTTCGCTGCTCCAGCAAATCTGCCGCAACTGTGGCGGTGGTCTTAATTATTTCCCGGTGTTAGCAGTCATATCATAACCAGCTGCAAATAATATTAATGAATTATAAATATTTAAGTGTACTGCAGAACCAAAAACAGGGGGCGGGGAGGGGGGGGGGGAGGGGGGGGGCTTATAGGTGTGGACTTGTTGTTGGAATGAAGTGACTCTTATTGGGGATCACTCATTATGACTGAGATGACGTGTCAACGTATCAAACAGTATTGATAAAAAATGCATTATCATAATGAATACTGCGTTTGTCAGTATCAGCAGCCAGTAAATTATAAACTGTAAATACCAATGCAGTGTTTTGACATTGCATTAATTAGCTTACAGAAAAAGGGAGAATAGGGAGAAAAGACTTTGACATCTAATACCTTAATGATTTGTAGTCCAGCGAAGAACACAATGGAGTTGAGTTCAGATCAAAAACTACAGTGAAAGTGTGGACAGAGATTTATTTAGTGGAGAGAAAGTCTGAGTAAAGGTGAATATCATACAAAGCTCAGTGCAATGGTAGAGAGCAGCTCTGGGGATCTCAGTGCGATATTGCAAGTGCATGTGTGTGTGTGTGTGTGTGTGTGTGTGTAGCTTCTCATAGGGGTGTGTTGAAGCTTGTATTTTTAGGTCTTTGCCCAGGGCCGTTGTACTACCCCGAGTCTGTGCACCATGTATGCATTGAGGCTTAGAGAGAGAGAGAGAGAGGGGGGAACACCAGAAGGAGGAGAGGGGATGAGAGCAAGAGAACACCTGAAGGTGGGGGGTATGAATGGAGGGATGAAGAGGTGGTGTTGAACGTCCCCCCCTCCCCTGTCCCTATCCCCCCACCCTCCCTTCAGAGGCGAGCTCCACGTTCGTATTCTGAATGAGGGTATTGGCTGGTGCACCGCACACCACAACCAACAAGCCCCAACCCCAGAGGACCCCACAGGGCCTCCAGCAGCTGTGGACTGACGTGCTGAACAAACCCAATGTCAGGTCAAAACACCTCCTCTTACAACCACACATCAGGCTGGGCTGAGATAGAGAGGGCGAGAGGGAAAAGGAGAGAGAAAGAGGGGGGAGTGCAGGGAGGAAGGGTGGAGGACAAGATACAGACAGTGAGAAATAACAAGAGAGTTGGGGAAACGGAGGAAAAATGAAGGGCGGATGAGAAGGGGGGGTGTCTAACAGATAGGTGAGAAGGTGGGGCTATATACACTGTGTGGTGTATGTATGTGTGTATGAAGTGTGAGTATTGAAGAAAGGGAGCAAACGAGAGATGGATATGGAGAGGGGAGCAGAGACCACGAGAAAAAAAAGACGCAGAAAAGTGTTTTTTTTCCACCAAGTCAGTTTTCTGTGCTCTCTTTCTCCCACTACAGCAGTTTCTTGGTGAATACTGATACAGCACAGACATATACCAAGGGCTGCACTTTGTAGCTACACAACTCACAAACTTCTGAAGATGGAGCTAAACAATAACTCCTGATTGCTCCTTTTGCAGAAAAATGCTGCATTCTGTAGAGGGACAGACGGGGGAACAAAATACCTTTGAAAAATGCTATCATATAGAAATCTATATTTCACTACGAACTGCAAGAAATCTCTTTTATAAAATATTTCGACTCATTGGACACTGTTTGAAATAGCTCGACATTTTTGGGATGTACACTCATCCACTTTTCTTGCGAGTAAGACCAGAATACCACTTTCATGTCTCCACAGTAAATGTGTGGCTGAAGCCAGCTGCCCGGTACCTTAGCTTAGCACAAAGACGAATACAGGAGGAGACAGATAGCCATGGCAAAGAGCTTATAATAAGAGGCGACACTTCATTGGGTCATCAATGCTAAGTCACCGCCATTTTGGATTGAACAATGGGCTTGCATTAATAACAGAGATTCGTAAAATATGCCATTCCTCCGTACGAGAGGGGATTAATCTGTTTAAAACTGCTAGTAAACAACTGCCATGGCAGTCACTTAATCTAAACATTTTTCCTTCTGTCTACTTGTAGCAACACTATTGACATTAGTACTGCTATCTCTCTGCAAATAATGCACCAATACCCTGTAAAATTAATCCTACTCTATCCAAAGCCAGGGATACATTGGAAAAGATGGAACATATGGATAAGGTTTCAGGAACAAGCGTATTCATTTCCATTACAAAAAATTACAAACAGAGATCAAGAGAAAAGACACTATCGAGATCACAATAAATTCATGTATATACATATTTATGTTAGAATAATTCACACCTGTAGTTAGATTCATCATATAAAGATAAACGATATGAGAAAATTTAAAAAAATAAATGTGATGAGTGCTGACTGAAGTATAAAAAGACAACACACATGAAGTAAGAATAACAAAATAAACTGTTTAACATGTATAAATGAAAGGAAGAAAACCCAAACTAGAAAACAAAATCCTCATTGTAACTGACTGACAAAAAGACTTGAGACAAAAAATATATTTATATCTCATTATTGATATTAACATTTCAAGCCAAAGGACTGCTGAACTGCAATGTGAGCACTAGTCTAGTGGTCGTAACAGCTTGAAGGAGCTGGTGAGGATTATTTCATTACAAACCGACGATGTGTCTGTGTGTATCATGCACCCAGTTAATGTAAAGTGAGCTCAAGCCAATTGTGTCAGGTACATTACTGATCAAACCGAATAGAAGGTTTAAAGAACATTATGGAGAAATTTGACAGGCGTATTTTGAACTGAATAATAATTTGCTATAGAAATGGTCTATTTGAGGCAATAACACAGTTTCAGTCTGACTTTTACTGAAATAGAGGTCTACGGTAAAGCCTATAGTATGTAAAGTGACTTTGGTAAAGGAAATATAGAATATATTCCATCTTTTTGTTAATAATTACCTGCCGGGAACACTGCGAACCCTTTGAAAGGCTAGGTTTAAATTCCTACTTTGATCATTTGAGCCTGAGTAAAACTGCTTGCGTTTATGACATAACTAATGCTTTACTCTTTTACTTTGATATTAATCAGGTCAGCGATCAGTCCAAAATGGTGCCCACACTGTAAGAGCACCCTCTTGTGGCTGTTGTGCTAAAAGAACATTAGTGTAGTCTCGTTGTTGTAACCTCCTTGGCCATGGCTTTGTCCAATGGTTCCAGCCTCTCTAAAACTCACTAATTAAACTCCAGTTTGTTAAATCCATGCTACAACAAATAAACTTTCCTACAATGGGCTATATGCTGGAATTTTTATTGGTTGGGAGCAGTAACTTTCACTGTAGGCAGATTTTGTTACCTTTGAACAGAGCCAGGCTGTTTCCCCTGTTTTCATTCTCTGGGCTAAGCTAAGCTAATCTGCCTCTGACTGTGGCTTCATATCTAAAGGCGATATATAAGAATATAGAAATATAGAATATAGAAAGTGAACAGACAAATTTCCCTTGATATTGAACTATTACTTTACCAATGCCTAGTTAATGGGTTGAACTATTTCATAACAAAGATTTCTTTACGATTGAATTTTAGCTTAGCACAAAGCCTCAAAACACGAGGAGCCACCCTGGCTCTGTCCATAGGTAACATAAGCCGTCCACCCAGTAAGTTACTTCTCCAAATTAAGGAGGAATCCACCACATAAACCCCTGTAAAATGGAAAATTATCATATTTATACTTCAGTTTTGTATGGATTAAAGAAACTATGTCAATTAGTAATCTTTCGAGGAGCTTGTGGACAGATTATGTAACCACAAGACAAAGCCAGGCAAGCTATTTCCCCATTTCCAGTCTTTGTGCTAAGCTAAGATAACCCGCTACTGGCCACATGATTAAAGGACAGATATTAGAGTTGTATTGATCTTCTAATCTAACTGTACGAGAAAGAAAGTTGTTTCGTGCATTTCCCAAAATGCTGAACTATTCCTTACAACAAGACAGCCGGGAGGCCTGACTCATAACGAGGTGGATCAATGTAATCTACGAGCCTTTATCAGAAATGAATGCTGGTTCTCCATCACCAACATAATGACTGCTCCATCTTTTACAAAGACGTCACTGGAGACTTCATGAGATGGAAAGAAATGATAGAGTGAGTGGAGAGGAAGACGGTAAACATTACATGGAAAAAGGAGGGAGGAAAAGTGATTAATTGAGGAGGTCAAGTCCGCTAAGGGAGAAGATGGCTGCTTGTTGATGCTTGCAGCTAATGGGGGAAGACAATAAGACAGTAATGGACAAACACAGAGCCGATGATTTGTTCTTGTAGAAAGGGTTCGTACAAATGCTTCCTGTCAACAGAAATGCTGCTTCTGTTTTGCTCTGATTTTAAAGGGAGATTTTTGGCCAGACGGCAGCATTAAGACTGCTTCTGTTTAACATCCAAGCATTTTCACAGCTAATACACTGCAGACCACATCATCCAAGGCCGTGGCATTCAAAACCCCTTCATACTTTTTGTTGGCATTCTGATCTAAATGAATCATTTAAGTGACTAAATAGCCCTTAGAAGTCTGGGTACATTTGAATATATTCTACAATGGCCAGCAAGGGCAAACACGCCAGGCCTCTAGGGGGAGCGCAAAGTGGAACAGCTTGATTGTCGACCTAAGAGAGACCAGACGGGTCTTTGTTTTTGAAAGGGGCAGCAGATTTTGGTGTAAATGTGTTGCTCTTTTTATGATACTGTAAAAGACTAATGCAAAATGTTAAGAGGAATATGTTCCTTTTGTAGCATCTCTTTACTCCACTTTACTTCCCCTTTCACAGAGAAGTCTCTCAACACTCTCTCTTGTCCAGTCTCTCTCACAGTGATCATAAAATCAGGCTGTGATCTGTTGGCCGAGCCGGTAACTTCTGGTTTAGCACTTTGCTAACTTAAATTTGAATAAAATTACGTAATCATGCCACTCTGCTGGACTTTTAAAATGTTATCTGACTGAATGGATCAAATTCTGACAGTAAAGCAAGTCACTCTGGGGGTTGTGACCCTCACAGTAATTTATGCGCTGATTTACAGATGTCTCTTTCACAAAGTAAGTCCATAGAAAACATCTTTTTGGGACCAATGGCATCGTGTAACATACACAAGTTGTAACTCCATTGTTTGGCCGCTACGAAAATTGACCAGACGAGATTTTGTTTTTGTAGCAGGAAGAAAACTAAAGAGGCAACTGATTTTAGTGTAAATCTGTTCTGCTCTTTCAAAATATTGTAAAAGACTAAGGCAAATGTTCACTTCCACTCCTGCTTAAAAAGTACCTTATTTTCCATTGTCTCTCTCTCAGGTCGAAAACCAAGCTTTTCTACTTTTCCACTTAGCACTCCCCCTAGAGGCTCGGAGAAATTATGTTGTGTTGACTGGATATTGGTTTGGCTTTCTGCAGCACATTTTTTTCATTTGCAGCACATTACTGCTGTTGTATTTATTTAAAATTTTCATGTTTTTTTGATTTGGCATCATTCCTGAAGCTGCAGCAGGTTTCTTTTTTGGGCGACTGTAGTGCTGTTACCCTTGTCGGCCAGCGTAGGCTATAGCTTTGGTATTTTGAGGACAAGAGCTCCAGCAACGAGCCTGTAAATGTTATGACACAAACTATTTGATGCATAATGAGATTGCAAAACTTTTGGCTGGAGTGGTCTTTCTTGTGGGCATCTTTATTTTAAGCTTCAGCCACCTGGGAAGCTCAATCCATTGACACAGGAATAATGATGTGTCTTTAGGAAAGGGATTGAGACCGTGAGGAGGTAAAGGATAGGGGGAAAAATCCCAACATCCCATACTACGGTATTCAACTGACAGTGACAGGTTTAGCGTGACAGAGCCTTAAATTCATTATGATATTTATTCTCACTCACTGTCTCTCCTCATTTTTCACTCTCCCAGCACCTGCATCGGCAAGTTACAATGCCAGGTGAGTAAAGCTGAAGTCCACTATGAAGTTTAACAGTTTTAGTCTTAGAAATTATAGCTCTGGACTTGCAAGGCTGTTCTAAGTGTTGCAGCTCTCCGGCTCTCACCTCCATCCCCCCACAGCACTCAGGTCTAATGAGTTGAAACGAAAAGGAGACCAACTGCTGACGTTAGTGGCTGAGCATTAGCTTGAACCAGGCCTCATGCAGACCCACTTATCTGTAAATCACCTGTGTTCTGCAGACCGTATGGCCAATTATATATTGAGCTAAACCAGTACGCCAGAAACAAATCAGAGCGCAGTGTTGTCATTCCGCTTATTCCCCGATCCAGAGAGAATTCCTGTTATTTTATTTAACCTTTATCTGCTTATAGAGGATAACATTATTAGGATGTAATGTATTTTTCAAGATCTGGCTTCTTCCTCACTTGCCCGCTAGGGTCAATCATCACCGCAACAGGGAAGAGGGAATAGTGTGCAGTATGTGTGTGTGTATGTGTGTGAAGCTTCTCCAAGTCATTAATAATGTTCTTTTGGTCTGATATGATTGAGTTTATTTGAGTTTACCACACAGAACAGCTGGGCATCAATTCAATCTCTGCAGGATTTTTCAAACAAGATATGAGGTCCACAGTGGAATAAAATAGTACTTTTTACTTTTTAAGTTCATAGGGCATATGAGGGAGCTGAACTTTTCCCAGCACATTGGGGCCAAACTGCTTCTGATCCAGGGTCTATTTAAACTTTTGACAGCCGGCTTAGTTTTAACTATCACAATGAAGTCCCCCCAAACACAAAGGAATTGACCGCATTATTGATCTGCATGTAAGAGGTAGAGATAACATTGACATGACATTATGTAGAGTAATTTATCTTTCGACTTTTCGATAAAATGATTGACAGTAGAAGGGGAATCTAATCGGGGTCGAGTAGCCTTCCTATTCATCAAAATTATAAGTCAGTGCATGAAAGTGAGAGTGTCTGTGCTGATAAATGGACTCTCTCAGAGCGTGTTTGATGTTGGACTTAACTATGCTTTCTCACCAAGGAGGAGACAATTTTAAACAACCCACTCATCCACAATAAAGCTGCCTTTGAAACAAAAGGAAGTAATTACTGATATCAACTCAACGGTGAGTGAAAGATGTCACACTCCTCGCACAGCCTCAACTTTTATTTTGCGTCAGGGTGTTTGTGTGTATGTGTGTGCTCATGTGTATGCACCTGTGTTCACTGGTGTGCATATTTGTGCTTGTGTCCACTCTCCTGTTCTGCCTAGTGGTCCACTCAAATTACACACTTTATTATCTGGTCTCTCCAGCCAGCAAGCTCATTTGGAAATGAGATTTAAAACAGCAATAAATATAGAATTATGTGGGGGAAAAAGGGAAAAGGGAGTGATTTTAAAATTGTTTTGTCGGGGGTTGGTCCAAATCACGACTGGGCGTCTGGAAAAAAGCAGATAGAAAAGACGTAATGGCAGTGACTAACTGCTAGCCAGTGTTTTTGTGCATTCAGGCCCCCTTGCTGAAAGCAGTATTTTCTCCACAGTTTGAAATCCTTTTCCCAGGATAATTATCCATTGTAGATGCCCATCCTCAGATAATGACTGCCTCGCCACTGAGCTAGGAAATTAACAGGGACCCTGTGTGCTGCAAGCACAATGGAGGGACTGCCCCCTGTATCAGCACTCAGCTAATTTTAACCAAAGAGAGAAACGGGGAAGCTGTTGTTAATACTCCCCTCCTGCTTATAAGGAATAACATAATTTCATTTCATGTATGATATCATCTAGAAGGAAGAGAAAATGAAAAATAATGTGTGGGGGGGGCAGACCTTGGTTTATGAAGTGAATGGCAACAGTGCCCCCTTGTGAAGTGTATAAGCAACTTCTCTGCATTCAAGAACAGTGCAGCTCAAGATTTGCAATGGCTCCACATTTTGCCTTTTCTTTCATACATTAAGAAGCTGATTTGTGCGGTTCAGCCTCATACTGTCAACACACCTTAGTTACTTTAGCCATGCTAAAAAGGATTAAGTGATCAGGAAAAGATCAGGACTGACAAAATGGCTGAGGAAAATGGGTTGTGTGAAGTTGGGTTATTTTAAGGTAGCAGCTCATGAGCAGTTTGTGGCACAGTGTAAAAGACGGATAAAATAACAGTGTGAATAAAGTGCAATCACAAGCTGGTATTATACAGCAGGATTTTTATAAGTGCATTAGTGCAGCGGGGCCTCAGTTTTAATTAGTGTAGCAAGTATTAACACATTTGTTTAGTGCTGTGCTAGTGTTCACAGAGGCTTAATTATATGATAGTGAAGGCCATTTTTCACCAGCTTGGCCTCTTTGTAAAGTAATAACTACTGGCTTACGGACTGCTATTTTCATGATTCAATTGAGACACTTGTTGAGAGCTGGCATGGGGCCCAAAAGTCAGCTATAGGTAGCCATTATCGCAATTTACATATATTTCTACACTAACATACAAAACCCAATGAGATCTAACCTGGCTGTGCTCGGTGAAGTAAACAGATTTTGGAGGACGGAGGTGTTTAGTGTATTCTGCTATTCTGTTCACGCTACCTGACCGTGCACCTTGCAACAATTTATAGCTTAGTTACACTCCATATAATCCCTATTAGCAGATGCTTAAGACTTCTGAAAGCAGTTAACTGGTGTTAGCCTGTGAAGTGTTAACCACAGGGAGAGATGGATGACTTCATTTGTGAAATTTATATTATGCACAAAACACCTGGGGGGCAAAACGGCTGGATCGGGGTGACTTTGGCAGTAATCCATCTGCACTGCACATGAGCACACAATCACCCTGCGTCTCTGCGCCCTCTGCATCAAAAACTTAAATCATCAGCAACAGTTCTTCTATTAACCTCGCAACTTAATAGGATTATGTGCAAATCTAGAGGTAAAATGAGGGTGAAACAGTGGCTGGAAGCTCCAAACAGGGATTCAGTGTGAGCTAGAGGCATCCCTGTCCTGCCATTAACCTTTCACTTTTTCACATTTCCAGGGGGTCAAGATGTTTATTGATGAGTAGATCTGTACGTGTTTGACCCTATACTTTTATCTAAAGTCGGGTAATCCTTCTTCTTCTTCTTCCTCTATGAAGGCAGTGCTTGCTCTGGCTCCATGCCCAACACCTTCAACACGTAGGGTATGTTGATGAATTAAAGCCTCATCAAACGGTGGCTTAGCGGAGTTGAGCAACGCACATTAAATCAATACTAATAACCCCTTTATGTGTTTGTGTGCACATCTCAGTGACAGTACCACTATCTGGGTGTGCATTGCATACTATACTCTTTGCCACTCATCAGGTGTGGGACAGACAACTTCATTGTCCTCATCTAACCTGACAGGCTGTTACTGTGCGCTCTGACCGCTTGGTGCCAGGCTTATTTATATGCTGACGGTGGGAGAGATCTTGGGGAGAGCAAATTGCCTTGCACGGAGAGAGACAGCCATCACTGCTTTGAAGTGTGAGCATCTCTGGGTGTGTACGTGTGTGCATAGCCACATTTCATCTCTTGCAGCCAGCAGGACAAGTTGTACGTATTTATGCCGGAGGGAAAATACAAATCTGTGTATGGATTTTATTTATTGATGACGAGTTTGTGTTGCCTGTTGTCTGGCAGCGAGCGCTGGAGATTTATCAGGTTCAGCGGGAAGCCATGTTCTTACAGGTCAACAAGCAGGTGAACGTCTCTTTTTGCTCTCTCTGGTTCACACAGGCTCTCAGTGGAGTTGTGATGTATGAGGCTCGGAGGGCTACCCTGCCCCTGCTGTACCTGCAGCGTAACACACGGTCCCTGTAGTGTCTGACTCCCTGACTTGTGTCCCTCGCTGGAGCAGCAGAGGATGAAGCAGCCATACATCATAGGCCAACTGAGGCGATGACAGACAAAACCAACAGAATCAATAAAGCTTTAGCTCAAGCCCTACTTCTGTACACTCAGACCTCGCCTCGGCCTCTTTACCTTCTTTTCTTACTCAAATTCTCCTCTTCTTCCCTCCTTACATCTCCTGCCCATTTTTCTCTCCACCTCTGTCTTTTCCAGGGTGACATCATTTATCTGTGTCTGGCTTCAACTTCTGTCAATATTATCTCTATCTGCCCTTCTGTTCAGCCCCAGGTGAACATGCTGATACACAGTGGAGCTGTCAGCCTTGACGGGAGATGAAAAAAAAATAGAGAAGCACTTCAGAAAGAAAGAAAAGACCAAGGCCTGAGGATTACCGAAGGCCATTCAGCTTGTTAGTGCAGCGGCACCTACATCAGACAAATGCATACTTAATTTTTTTCAGAGGGGCTGAGTGATTCAAGCTCTGGAGGGGTGAATGTTCCCCAAATAGACAGTTTAAATGATGGAGGGCCTTGTGTAGTACCCACAAACCATTTCAGACAGCAGTGGAAATGCTATTAGAGAGATAGAAGGAGCACTGGGGAGTAGTTCACGGTAATTAAACTGGAGCGTCAATGTCACTGCTACCTGTTTACGACCCAAAAGAGTAGCAGTTTCCTGTGGTGAGGAGGTTTGGCTTTCATTTATTACCGTCGATTACCATTATGAAGCCTACCCACGAAGGACTTGGATTATATTTTGGGAAATGTTACTTTAATCTCTCTTGGAAATATTTCCCCATAAAAATGATTCTTCAGAGATAATAGTTGTGGTAAAGTATAGATGAAGGGTTCAATAAATCTATTCTGGAATAATTTTGCTAATTATTATTTTAAAAGCAGCTCTTTCTCTGCCCTTGAATTGAAACCTGAAAAAAAAAAAGCGCATACGCATGTAAGACCACTTTAATAGCAGGGTGCTTTGCTTTCATTCCAGCGATCATTTTGTAACAGTAGGCATGTTTTTACTCTGCTTTCATCTCATTTGGTGCGAGATGAAAAAGCCCAAAACTGATTCACTAAAAAGAAAACTGTGCATCTTGCAAAACAAAATCATTCATTTTAACATTTTGTAAAAAGCCTTTGTCAGACATTTGGGGATGAAATGTTACAGACAGTTATAGCTGCTTAAAATGATGGTTGTAAATCATACAGCTACTGTGCATGTTTGCTTCATGGGTGATACTATTGGGACTTGACAGTGTGTATTTAATCTCCAGTGTAATATGGATTCATATTGGATTCACGTTCAGCTGCCTACATCCACCAGTCTGCCAAAAAAGGCATATGTGCAAACACACAGCAGGCTTACATAAGAAATTGGATTTTGAAATCGACGGTGTGTGTGTGTGTGTGTGCGTTAGGGCGTTGGAGAGAAAGACTGTGTGTGGCTTTCTGCATGCTTGTTATAGCACTAGTTCACCAAACTCCTGAGGGCCTATACCATGTGAATATGTATTTAAGGTTACGTGTACATGCATAATAATGTTTTTATGTCCGTGTAAGTGTGTCAGAAGTGAGTGCATGTAGTGACTCAGTGTGTGTGTAACTCAGCTGTGTCCAGCATATGGCCACCTGACACCGACTAGGGTCAGTTTCTTGGGCCAGCTGGGTCAACAGCATTATGCTTGGCCTTTTTATTCAACAAGGTATTGATCTTCCTCCGTCTGTGTGTGTGTGTGTGTGTGTGTGTGTGTGTGTGTGTGTGTGTGTGTGTGTGTCTGTGGGGGTGAGTAAAGATAAGCAGGGAGATGGGGCCAGCCAAGAAAAGGAGGCACGTTCTGGAAGAGCAAATTTGACATAAAACCCAATCAATTGCTGCAGCCCATTCCCAGTCTGACAGCCTGAGCTGCTCCTTCAAGTACAGAAAACACAAAACTCACATGAGTAATCACACCGGTTCATTCACTTTGGCACCAAACACAAACATCTCTTAATTGTTTTCCTGTAATGCAATCTTTAGAGACCTGCTAGAAGATTTATATGACAGTGAGTGTAAATAAACAAAGACCCACACACACAAACACACACACACACATGCACTACATGCTCACACAAAGTGCACTGAGGGCACATGAATAATCAATAACTATTTTTTAACAACCTTGCACATCATCATTGATAGCTTTGCACTGGGGTACAAAACCAGACTCTTTCAAAGCCCACATGCTGTTAAAATAACCATGAACGTATACGTGCACACTGCACACACACAATCCCAGATGCACAGTCCTGCCTACATATTCTCTCATGCTCACACAGGCAGATGCTTATGTGAGGGCAAGTCTGCAAAGAGTGAACAGAAAATGGCACACCAACTTCTTACTTTGTCATGACAACAGGACAAAATAGCCAACACACACATGAATAACCTGGATGTGGTCAGCTATACAAAAAAGGGGGAAATGATAGTGTAGAGTATCGAAATGAGATCCTTCAAATACACCTTGGTCGCAGCTGAGATTACAGGCTTGTATCAAACGCCCCCAAAACAGACAGTTAAACACAGATATACATGTCTCTGGCACCCACTGAGCAGTGTCTCTGACTGTGTTCCTGACCGCTGATAACTAAAGGGGGGGTATCATTTAAGGACAAATTGGCACACCAGGGACACTGGAGGAAGTCTAAAACAGTCATTATATCTCCACCAAACATGCCCAGACAGCAAAGAGGAATAGTGTACGTTTTGTTCACAGGCAGCAAAGTAACTTCAAAACTTAATTTTATTAATATAACTGTGAGGAAGACTGACCGTTTTGATACTTCTAATTGTGATGCAGCTGGGAGTTTTTGGGGCAAAAGATTAAGACGGAGAAAGGAGCGTAGACTGTAAAAGAGGGAAGAAAGAGGAAGATAACAAGAAGAAAGATGTGCAGACAGGCACACAGGAGAATGATGGACACAGAAAGACAAAACAGAGAGTTGGAAGGAGGTACCTGCATGTCAAATGGGTATACTGCCAAGGCTGCACCGTGGGGTTGTAACCTGCACACTACAGTCCTGATCATTTATTCCACTCATCTGTTACATAAATAAACCAAAACACAACAGATCTGCCCCTGGCTTCCTGTGTGTGCGAGAGCCAATGGAGTCAGCTGGAGCAGTGAAGCAGGTTAAATCTTCAGCAGCAGAGCATGGTGGGAAACAGTGTGGATGAGTCATCAGCCCAGCAGCCACTTATTGGCTTACTTGCAGGTGCACATGCATGCACATGTATGTAGGCTGCACATGAATGTTGTCACACAAACGGACACACAACGTAAGGAACCTTTTGAAGCCGCACACAGAGATATTTAGATGGCTTACATATATTGTGTGTGGCTTAGAGTAAGTGTGGGCAGGGATGATGTGCTGTATGTAGGCATGCAGAGGCAGTGAAGTGACTTAAAATGAATAGCAAAGCTGCTGGGCATGACGCCAGGAAAAAGAGAAAAAGAGAGTGAGAAGCGAGGTGAAAAGTGGGACGGAACAGGTAGAGAGAGCTGGATGCGGACAACAAGGGATGAAAAGGTGAATAAACTAAAGAAATAGTGCACAAGTAAAGAGAAATGTATGTAAGAGGTGGATGAGGAGAGCAGCGGAGGGAGGGAGGGTGGGAGGCTGTGTTAGATGTTCAGAGTGAAGGAGAGAGTGGGAGGGAGTTCAGGAGGGAGGCAACGAGGATACACTGTAAAGAGAGGGAGGGGAGAGAGAGAAAGAGCGTGTTTATGGAGGAATGTGTTCAGAGTATGGGAGATGGGACGGACTGATTGCACCGTACCAGGTGTTGAAGAGGGGTGAGAGGGGGACCTGGAGAGATTAGCAACCAAAGCAGACATCTCTTTCTCTCCACACCAGCAATGTGTGCTAACTAGTATCCGTCTGGAAGTGGTTTGTCCACAGTGATCCACACAGCTTTGGGAAACAGCAGCTGCGACAGTGACTGTGACCGTGGGGGCAGGCAAACTATAATGGAGGTAAGTCACCTCCAGCTGGACTTGAATGAAGGTTGTGGCTGTTTGACTGGATGTGACAGGGGACAATTGGCGGCACAGACTCAGTCAGGGCTCACAGCTTTGCAACTTCAAACAGGGGTGAGCCTGGGTGACACTAACAGGTCCCTCAGATATCTTGATGTAGCTCCCATAAAGTTTTTTTTTTTTGGCAATGTTTGTACTGAGTGAGGAACAAAATGTAGACTTGGTTCATTTTAGTAACACCCTGAATTATGCCAGTTGTTTAATTAGTTAAAAATTCTGACTGAACCAAAGTTTCTCAGCATGGAGTCAGTCCAAGCCTTTTACTACTTTTAATATGCAAGCTCAAAGTAAAAACATCTCTGTGTTTGAGGACATGCCAGCTCTGAATGAAATGTCTGCTTTTAACTTTCTTGTTGTTTTGTTCCTTTGCAGAAAAGTGCCAGTAATGTTCTTTACTTTCAGCACAGGCATTACCGGACAAACCATTGTTTTTAAACTGGTAAAATAACAGGGAGCGATGCTGGGATTTATTTAAATGTTACACTATACACAGCAATTTAGGGAAATAAATAGCAGTGGGCACCGAGCAGGTTGTTATAGGTGTTTTAAGCATGAATTAAGTGGATTCATATATGTACGTCCCACCCTATGATTCTCTAAAGTAGTTGGCAAAATCGTTCTTGCATATTCTTATTATTAAACAGTAAAATTAATAGCAACACAAGGTCGGTGTGGGGTATAATTTGCCCTTTGCACGACCTCCCAGCTTGAGAACTGTCACACCGGTGTAGAGTAATGTATGTGTTGAGACCTGTGGGGAACATGAATAGCTGTACATTGTGCTGGTGACAAGGTGAATGGGTAAGTATAGGGCACCTGCTCAGGCATGTTCAGCTTTACTCTGTAGTCTAACTTACTGTACAGAGAAAAACACAGAGGAGAGACTGGATCAAAAGGAGAGGGTGTGAAAGTAGCAAAGACAGGTCTCCTGTATTGTCACAGTAGAGAGTAGCTGAGCTATTTGTTTTTCTTCTGAACAGCAGAATCCCTTTCATTGATGTAAATATCTCGACTTCACAGGTCACTCTCGCATCTTTTACGTTTGCAGCTTTTCTGTGGGAATTAATGCAGCTCGGCTTCATATCTGTAGCGTGTGACAAACCATCGGAGCTGTCATGACCTGCTAAAGAAGACGCTTCTTAAAATAACTGTCCCAGATACCCAAATGCAGCATCCTTTCATGAGTGAAGTCTCTGTGTCATAGAAGTCCAGCATCCCAGCATCTTTGTGAGTCTCAGCTCAGGATGATCTCGCAGAGTTTTCCCAGCTTTTCAGTTATGATTCATACAAACATCTTTAAAGCAGAATTATATTCTGATGGTGGGTGAATCAGCTGAGCAACTGAGCACAGCAGGTGAGTACCAGACGTGACTTTTGTGAGTTATGACACCTTAAACTGTTGAAAGAACCACGCAGAGTTTCACAATCAACAATTTAGCATTAAGGTCAGGGAGGCTTTTATTTGGGAGATGAGCACAGGTATTGCATGCAGCACATATTTCCAGCTGCTTTCAGGATGATATAGACCCCTGAAAGTGAGCTCATTATGTCTGCTCTTACTCCCACATTACACCAGCCACACACACACACACAGCCACAGCAGATTAGGAGGATGGGAGGATGGTTATGCTCCAGAATGACAACCTTATCACTGAGTCTTCAGCTTGCGGGGTCAATGGGCCCCAGTGCCAGGAAAGGCCTCATTCTTTTCCACCTACCTCTGCATGTCATTTCACTGTGATACCATATCAGACAAAAATACAGTGTATAAAAGAGACTTTTAAGAAATAGTGCAGTGACTATGAGAAATACAAAGGTTGGGTGTGTTTATGTAAAACGCATCAATCACGTTTATCTCTTATTTGGACTTGGAGCACAATTTTATGATCTGACGTTGTAATATCACAACAAAACCAGAACAAAACATTTATCCTAATCTGACAGCAGTAATAGCTAGAATAATATGTTACCAATGTAACATTTACATTTTGACAGCAAGTGTGGCTTTCTTGCTGAAAGCTCAATTATTGTACAAATAATAATTTGACTCCACAACAAAGCTTTTACGACAATCCATCAAGTTTAAAAAAAAATTCATATTTATGAGGCTGTCATATCATGCATAAATGACACAGCCTGTTCAAAACAAGTGGTGGGTAATGGAAAAGGTAAATATTCCTGGGTAATGGATGGGCAATAATTCAAAAATGTCTAAAAATACTTTCCATTTGTTACAATGCATTTTCACTTGCTGTTTTTAGAGCGGGATAAAAGCCTTAGATGTAAATATTTCATGACTACAGAGCTGGCCGGTGATCTGCAGCATCTAACTGAAGACACGTACAACTCTTTAAAACCATTTTTGGACTGATTCCAGGCTACTGCATAAGTTTGAGGCATTACATAAAAGTGCAGAGACATATTATAATACAATAATCAATCTTGTATGGATGGACGCAGCTCAATAAAGGAATATGAAAGGAAATTTCGGATATTTAATTTTAGGACTCTTTAAATTCGTAGGCATCAATTCCCATCCTCGTCGCAGCACTAAAGGCTCCCATTTAGACTCCATTAAAAATACATTTTCCTCCATACTCCAGCTGCCAAGGTTATGCAAATGCCTGTACTACAGGAGCAGTAGTTCGCCAGCCATACAAACCCAGTGAGCAGTGCATACAGCCTCCTTATCTATTAAAACCTAAGGAGGTTGATTGTTTGGTTGACCTAATGTCTCATTTGGATTCACATAATAGCATCTGAATGCAATCTAATTTGAACAGGGGGGTCCCTCACTAAAAGCTGGCCTCTAGTCAAAGATGTGGCCACACGGCTGCCAATATAAGACACTGAGATCGAATTAATGAGCAATAAATGTTTCACTCCCGTGATTCAAGGGAACATGCCGCTCTTAAGCCTTTCTCTGCATCCAAACGCCTCAAACTTAGAACAGAGGAGACATTGACTGTTTGCAGGACAATACAATCGTCATCAATGTATAATGCACTGTTAGCTCCACAGAATATAAATCTTTCTCTCTCTCACACACACACGCTGCCTTTCCATGTCTGTCTGTCTCTTTCTCTCTATCCGTGCCTGGTATTCCATCTCCTTACTCTGGGGCGGTAATGAGTGTCTGGTATTCTGCTCTTCAGCATTGAAGCCCTATTCATGCTCAATCTCCTTTACAATGCACTAAAGGGATTACCCAATTAGCTACTATTGGATGCCGTTCTGCGTGTATGCGTGAGCGCATGTGTGTGCGTGCTTGGTCAGTAGATGGATGTGTTAGCAGTGAAGGTGAAAGATAGATGGCTGTCTGTATCCAACACTTCATTCACAGTTGATGTTCTGCTGGAGGCCACATTACTCATCCCCACAACTCAGCCACAGCGAGTGAGACACAAGATGAGAAAGTGTGTGTGTGTGTGTGTGTGTGTGTGTGTGTGTGTGTGTGTGTGTGTTGTGAGTGTGTGTGACTGGGGCCCCGAGAGTCCACAGAGGATGACAGAGAAAAAGACAAAGCACTACTTCTCAATAATTCAACCTATCAGCCTATCATTCTGTGGAAGTATACTCTCTGCTGTCATGCGTAAGCTGTTTCTGCTCCTCCTCGCTTTAATTTGTGAGTTTAATTTCCACTGTGTCATGCCTGGGATGATGAGAAATGCCTGTTTCATTACATGTGAATCATCAGTTACTTTGTGTGAACCACAGATCGATACCAGTTATCTAACGTGTTACATCACACTGGGAGCAACGTGTTTGGCGTACATTTAGAGGATCGAACAGAATAGTAAGGACTGAGTTAGACTGATGTGTCCTCTAAAATTAAAGGTACAAACCAGATTTTTTGACCATCTGAATTGTACTTACTGCTCTTTTTGGTTTTATTACTAGCACAGTTCTTTTGAATGTTCTAAAACAGCATTAATATAATGCATACAGGAAAATATTTGGACACACTTCTGCCTTTAAAGTTGTATTTGATCTTGTTAATATTCCTCTGGGGAGACCAAAACCAGCAATGGATTTTCTAACAGCTCATGCTTTTGATATAGCTTATGCCGGTCCACATGTTGATGTTAAACATGGACGTTGTGGAAATGTCAATGTGATAGGATTTTTTTTTTTTTTAAAGTTGCTCTACAGCGGTCGACTCCTCCTGTAAGTCTTTGATAACGGGCATCCCTGCCAGCACTTGAACACAACACGCTGTAAGCCTTTGCTAAACAAACTGCTTTCATCTGCATTATCTCACACTGATAAGCTAACTTTGACAGTAATATCAGCTGTGATGGATTAGATGCCTCGAGTCAGTTTTAAGTCTGCAGGATGCTGTGCTGACATCAGTCAAAAGGATTGGCTACCTGTAAAATATGACAAACATGTTTTTAAATAAAGACTAAGGTACTTTTGGAACATGAATAGGGTAATGTTAGAAGGGAACTCCAATGACTTTACACATGAAGATCAGTTTACTCATCACGGGGAATACTAGCTGTGTTCTGCAGCTCTGGTGGGAGCATGTTTAAGTCAGGAAAAAACCTGGTGATGTCATCAAGGTTAACTTAAGCTTTGAGACTATTGTTTAGCATATTTTAATTAGAAATCCTACAGGGATTGAGTTTAAAACACATAGGTATACTGGGCATGGAGCGTTTAAAGCAGTGATACTCAACTTACAGCCCACTGGCCAAATCTGGCCCGCAACACCGTGCCAGATAGCCCGCCAACCATTTTCTAATATACAACGACAATAAATTGATCCACACTGGGGTGTTTCCTTTTGTACTTTGAATGTAAATAAGGTGCCAGAGTGCATGAAATAGCATTTAAAATACAGCTTATTTACCAAAAAAAAGTGCCAGGGGAGGACTTCCCAACAGAGGTTAATTATTTACATATTAATTATTAATGTTTGTTTATTAACCATCCCCTGGCCTCCTGACATTTTGCAAAAGCGGCCCCCATGCAAAGCAAGAGTATCCCTGGTTTAAAGAAAATATCATATTCAGCTGAATTGCTTAAAGTCATTTTAGAACATGACCAATATGGACTAAAAGTCAGGATTTCTCAGCCTATGCTGCTTCAGTTTTGACCCCTAACAGACTTCCCTCACAAGTCCTGCAAGTTATATTAGCAGTAATTCAACCACAAGTTCCAAAAAACGTTATAGTAAATGGGTTAAAACTTGCAAAAACAGAGGAGTGATCCTTTGCAGGCTAAAAAGTATGTTACTGATGGCAAGTGTCTCACCAGGTTGGGCCTTCAAATGAAGAAATACTGTGTATGAAATTCTGTGAGCGCTTAAGACGGCACAATGAACAAAGACCCATAAGCTGTCTGAGACTGACCTAAAAAAACAGACACACTGAACTAGATAGATTACACATGCATCTGTTAGAAATTACCATATAGACAGTGAGAATTAAAGTGATGCCATCTGGCACCGTGGCAGTGTAGAGGTACAGTGAGAACAGAGGAGAGTTTCATGGTCATTGTGAGACAGGTATAAATCCTGGAGCTTTATAGCACGCTGCTGCCTTCCACTGGCTGTGGTAATGGATTGGCTATGCCCTCGGAGTGTGCGTCTATGTGTGTGTGTGTTTCTGCTTGAGTGTGTGGAGGTGGGGTGGGTGTATTGTCAGCTGGTCTTGCGCGGGACAGGGCTTTGTGTCAGGCAGGTCAGCTGGGGCTCGAAAGCCAGGACGACACCCCCGCCCGTACACACAGACACACAACAAACGAGTGCGCACACTCTTTTGTGCAGACACAGAAAAAAACATGGAGCCAATCAGATATAAGATTAGATAGATGCATGCATCCACACACGCTCACACACCCCCCCGATCCCATCTCACCAAAGGTCTTAAGCCACGCTGTCCACTCAAAAGCCGCAAGGTCAGATCATTTGTGCTGCTTATTAAAATTTGCAGTGATAGAGAAATAAAAGGAATTTTAAATCACTTCAATATTTGCATCAAATAGAAGTGAAATTGACCAATTCTTTCTACCAAGTGAGTGGGAACATAAAAGTGATACGGCATGACCGTTGTCCAGACAAACGGGCTCGGTGGGCTGAATGAGACTAATCGAGGAACAATGGCAGTCAGCTGAAAGGATGAGTGAGCGGTGCTGTTGAAAAAGATTATGGTAGATGTACAGAGATACTGTATATTGTTTCATTAGTGGGTCAAAAGTCTCTGTGAAAACACTTGATGGGGAAAACTTTCAGACAGTATGATGTAATATGATGTAAACTTTAGAGCTATTCTGTGTGCACATGTGAAAAGATCACGCAGCAGCAGCTTCCCATTAGTTCAGTTCTGACAAATAGATTTCTTTATTGATTTTCGTGCGATGATATCAATGAATCAGTAGTGTTCTATCAGTAGATGCGTGGTAAAGCTGTCTGTTTTCTTCACATTAAGAGAAAGTATACCTTTGTTCGTGACAAAAATGGGGTGCAAGATTTACACTTGTTGTGTCAGCAGCAGAGCTTAGGGGCCATATCTCTTCTGTTGTTGTTGTTTGTTCATTTGGAACACAGTACCTTGTATATTTTCCTGTCGCGATGTGCGATTGTATTTCATCCACAAGGTGTTTTGTCAACAGTGTGTACTCTGTGGGATGCTGAACGCTCTGCTGCCTTTAGAGAGAGACTTGTACTCCAGCAATGAGACTGTGTGAAAGTGTGTGCTATTTGTGTAGACGTGTAAAAGGTGTGTGTGAGAGTGTGTCGGTGTGTGTGTATGTCTGAACAAACAGCATAAAGGCAGTATGGTGGTAAATCACTATAAAACTGAAGCTCTCCAGCCCTCTCATTGTGAGGACTAGTCATTTATTTAACACTCAAATATGGTCCTGGGCTGTTTGGGAAGAATACATCAACCGGCACACAAGAGTCCACACAAAGAGCGGCACACTTCAACAGACAAAGAGCGAAAAGAGAAAGGGCAAGCGCCTTTTTTTCTCCTTCACATGAAGTGCTGTTTGTTCAGGGTGGGTGCAGGGCACCGAGTGGGACGGATGGATGGAGGGAGGGAGGGACTGATGGAAGAAGGGAGGGAGGATGAATGGTTATTACACAGTAAGTCGATGCACAAACGGAGGGTGTCAGTGGGTGATAGTGGGGAGAAGAGGGGGGTACATGGGGGGGTGTAAAAGATCTTTTGTGAAAGCTGGGAGTTAATCACTTGAGCGGCACACGCCAGTTCTATGGGAGCACATGTCGTACACTGGCTCCCCTGGGGGGAGCGGGAGGTCCCAGAACACACACCCCCTAACAGACACACACACACACACACACACACTGAGAGAAAGAGCAAAATTTACATGTCAGTTATAATGCAAAGCTCGGTACAGGCCGACTAGAAAGGCCCACCCCCTCCAGAGGACAGTTAGCAGACCCTCCTGGCCATGGTGAGAGTGTGAGGTTTGCATTTGCTGTTGGTTCACTCAAGGGCATACACACACACATGTCTGCCTGTTCACTTTCTCCAGCACTGAATAGATGACTCTGCAGGGGCCTTGCTAGAGATGGATGCGTAGATTGACCTGGCAGTAAGTACAATCTATTGTTTCATTACTTCAGTCCCATGTCAGTGGAGGATGCTAATATCTGAGAGTGATAGTGAAGGCTGGAGTTTAGATTTAGTGGCAGACATCTAGGCACAGTAGAATAGAGGCAGTCATGTCAGAGACTGTTTACATCAGTGGCACAGACTGGGGGATGGCTTTGCTTTGTTCTATTGCAGGTGCAAATTTAACATCATGGACCATTACTCAACATTTTCAGTGGGTTTACTTTCTAGAATATATTTTGAATTTCATCTCGACTGAAACAGAAAATCAAAACTGAAGACTTCCAATCGGTTATGTGATTCTTTCATGATTGGAAGTCCCTAATGCAATTTGGGATTTTCTTTTCTTTTTCTCTATGCACCTTAAATAGACAACTGTCAGCTTTTTATTCTTCTGTGGAAAACCACTCAAACTTCCCCACTCTGTCTCACTTGCTGTCTGTCTCTGATGCTCCTATTATTCTCCTCATGATGAAACATCTATTTTGTACATGTCTCATTTTGCTTATCATTGTTTTCCGGGCGATGAAAAGTGACAGCCTTGATCAGCTCTCCCGCCTTCATTCAGCATTTTCCCCTTCAAGCATGCCCATCAAACACCTCAGTAAAATGACACTGACAGCTATGCGTATGCTTACCAACACAACCGTGCAACCAATAATTATTGAGTAGCCTTGAGCCAAATGCAATGTACACTAATATGTGACTTATGTCAGGCCATTAGTCCCCTGCTTTGTTCGTGTGGCTATTATGAAATGCTTAAAGGCTGAGGACCAGGTGGTTAGGGGAGTCCACAGGGCTGATCAGCCAGTATGGAGCCCTCTGCTACTAAGACACTTCTTTTCCCCTGTGGGTTGGAGATCAGGACTAGCAACATCTGGGGTCTGGTTGTCTTTAAAAGGGAGGTGGGGACAGTGAACAGAGAGCATCACTTGTACCTCTATGGATAAATGTCCCTGCATTTAAAGTGAGAATGTTAACAACACAAATCCATCCATGTTCTGTGCTCTAATCCGATCTGTATTTCATAATCCCAGCCACATTATTAAAACTTGATATTTCTGTGTGGTCTGTCAAAACTGTGTTCAAGTACAATGGCAAATCCAAAATGTTTGTACAGTGTTATTCAGGTGACAGCACCAGCCAAGTGTTGAGTAGGCTGTAAGTAGCCTAATTGCCAGTTTGTTTTGAGGAAGGGCACCCAAAGGGTTATTTGTCAAATTCAACGGCCGGGCCATAAATCTAGACACACAAAGCCAGGCAGCGTGCCAAGAAAGACTGTTTTTCACTTTGTTTGTTTTGCAAATGCGAACACACCTGCCTCAACATTGCAAGTCTGGACTGAACAGGAAACAATAAAATTTAACAACATCAAAAAGGAAACCTGATAAGCATCACAAGAACTGTAACATTTTGTCATATCATGAAAAACACCTTCTATTTAAGGATCAACCACTATGTTCTCTGTGTTTAATGTGTATTATCCCTGCCTTGTCTTGCAGATGGAGCCACTCACAGTACTTCTCTGGGGTCATGAATTGTGTCCTCCCCTCACCTTTGTGTAATCTGACCACCTGGATTTCAGCCCCACCCTCACCTATGCCTGCAGGACCATGGGTAGTGTCAGCAGCCTCGTCAACGGGAACAGCCTTAACAGCAAACACTGCAAGGCGTCTGAACATAGGTTAAGAAAGGGAACAAATTCTCATAGAAAGAGTGGAGGCTGCAGCCTTGACGAGCTACTGAGGTGCGGCTTCTCTCAGGGCTCCTCGTCCACCTCTCATCCCTCAAAAGGCCTGTCCCACTCCCGGTCAGGGCGGAGTGAAGATTTTTTTTACATCAAGGTATGTGTCGTCAAAACTATGGTTTGAATTCAAAAGAAACATATTGCACATATCATACACTGCAGCTGCAAAGCATAAATTGCTCGCCCTATTCCACATAAGGTGAGCCATAAACCAAGGTCAGTGTACCACAGAGGAGGACCAATGGAAGATCATGCAGGAGGAAAGAACAGAGAAGGGGAATCAGATGGGCGACTGCAACCAAAACTGCTGCTCATGTCAGGAAAAATGACTGAGAGGGTAAGCCAAATGCCAACTGTTTCTTCTCTCATGCTTTACCCAAAAGATAAGTTTTGAGATAAGATTTTTGAGAAACAGTAGAACTGTAGCTGTAGTAAGGTTGGGCAATATGAAGAAAATCAAATATCATGATATTTCTGACCAAATCTCTCGATATCGATATTGTGACGATATTGTAGGAATGACTATAGGTGCTTTCGCAAATTATTTACACGATGAGAAATTTGATAAATACTCACCAGTAATGTGGATATAATGACTGACAATGACACTAAGTGTTTAAAAGCAAGTAATAGAACAGCTAGAATGGTCTGGTAAGCTCCAAAAATTACATCACTTAAATGTAACGCAGCCTTTAAAACCAGGAAAAGACAGCACCTATGACATTACCATATCCAAAATCTAAGATGATTTCTCATCTCATGATATCAATATAGTACATAGACTGTATAATAATGGATATCGCAATCATGACTTAAGCTATTGGGTTGTGGATTATCAGTTTGAAGCCCTAGTTTGGCATTTTGGTCACTGCCATCTTGGATTTTTGGAGCCAGAAGTAACCATATTTAGACAAGAGATAGTCCTTGTGCTAGCTGCTAGCTTGATTAGCACAGTGCATTTACAGCTATGGTTAACTGTAATTAAACAAATGCTAATGCTTATTTACACCAGTGAAAAACAGGATCGAAACCAATAAAACAAAGCGTAGGCCCTATTTATCAGAGAAACTGAATATCAGACTCCATAGAGGGTCTTTAAGCTGCCTACAACCAAATCCTGGTGACCAAAACTATTAAACAATTAACTTTTATGACCTGAAAACACACGTAAATAGCAACAGGTACGCCTACACTCTGTGAATCTGGGGTTACATCATTATTACATCACCGAACCAACATTGTTGCCATGGTAGCAACTTGTCCTTGGCCATACCCCTTTGTGTGTAATGTATAACTTTAAGCCTTCATAGAATTTAAATGGGCGAGTGATATAAAAATTCACCCCCCCCATACAGTTGTCATGAATGTTGAAATTAGCTACAGAGACCAAAACTGTTTTTTCTATCCGACTCTAAACTTGTTTATTTCTGCTGTAAAGTTGGGCATTTTAGCATGGGTGTATATGGGGATTGACTCGCTTTTGGAGCCAGCCTCAAGTGGCTATTCAAGGAACTGCAGGTTTAAGCTCTTTCAAGTTGTTGCTGTTGCTGCTTGATATGATATTGATATTTTGCCCAACCCTAAACTGGAGCCAGCAGATGGTGAGCTTAGCTTAGCATAAAGACAGGAAACGGGGGGAAACAGCCAGTCAGGGTCTGTGCAAAGCAACACATGTCCCCTCATTCACTGAGATTCTTAGTTTGTGCCCATTTTTTTGTAGCCTCATCAAATATTGCTCGTCTTGACCGTAACCGTTGCTATGGTTATTCGTACAACCATTAAGAAGTCATACTGCATAACTGCAACAGACTTTGAAAATTCCACAGCGAAGTTAAGGATAAAACATGCACAGCAGGTAGTGTAATTGGTAGCAGCCATTCCTCATAACCTGTGTTGAACCTTCCTAGCGTATTAATCACCCCCCACCCAGATTAATGACCTAAGACTGCCTTGATCCTCTCAGTGAAGTCAATTCTGTGCCAAGAATACATAGGCAAACGGAGTCTCTTTCAATAGGTCTTTATTCCTCTGGGGCAAGAGGAGGAGAAAGGAGAGGAATAGGAAGCCGCTTTAAAATAAGCAGAGCAGAGAATAAGAGAGACAGCAGAGAGAGGTCGAGGGCCAAAAAGAGTTTGAGGGATAGAGAGAGAGAAAAAAAAATGAGGAAAGGCACCCAAGTCATGAAGTCAGTGAGAAGGAATGCTGAGCTCACAAGCTTTACCTCTTACACTTCAGCAGTAGCTCATATTATTAATATCACAGAGAAGGGCTATTCATCTTTGCTCAGACAGCACATAGGGGAGAGATGTGGGATGCAGAGGGGAGGAGATGAGGACAGAAAGGAGGGGAGGTATGGTACTACTTGTGACGTTCTTGGACAGCACAGATGGGGCATGTGGAGTATAAGTTCATCTTTGAAATGAGTTTTCTCTTTTATGACAGTCTGGTGAATTTTACTTGCAACCACTGCTGTGTGGCGTTTAATACTGCTAGCTTGTAGTGAAGCAATTCTGCACGCTTCAGTGGTTGTGTTTCTAATATGAAAAGACATGATTGGGAAAAAAAACTATCCCTTTCATTTTTACAGACTTCGAGCACGTGACAATATTTATCTCTGTGAAAGCCAGTCATTATGAGTTTTCAAGTTTCAGAATGTGACCCATCCTCGGCTCTTTGTATTCTCCATAACAGCTAAGAAAAGCCACTGAATATAAAAACAAAAATTGCAAAGAGCACCCCTGACTGTGTGTCATTTCACTCTTCTAGACCTCTGCTGAGAAGTCATTGGTCCGTTCCACTGCCTTCAAGCCTGTGATTCCCAGGAGTACATCCTCCTCAGACACAGGCCACAACAGCCTGGACAACATCCTTTGTCCTCCGGAGAAAGCAAGGAGTCCAGACATTAGACACAAGCAAGACACCTTCTCAGGTCTATTTTTTATGCTATATCAATAAAGTATTGCCTTAGAATAATATTATTCAGGTTGAATGACAAACTCCGCTTGAATAAAATGTTGTCTCTTTTCCTTTCAGGAACTCTCTCTGACTCTGGACGCAACTCTATGTCTAGCCTGCCCACCCACAGCACCAGCGGCAGCCTAAGTGCTTCCACGGGCCCTGTCAGTCACAGTGATGGCAGCTCAGCTCCCGCAAACAGCCTCAGCAAGGGAGTGCAACCCAATTTCCCTCCATGGGTCAATGGGAATAGCACTAACCTTGACTGTAGCTACAGGGCTGGTTTAAACAGCGAAGGGTTGGCATCAAAGGCTAATGGGGATGCTGGCTCCCCACTTTCTGCAGATGAGCCAAGCACTCTCTCTGAAACTGCAGGTGGGATTCGGTCCCCCATTACTACAGATGAGTCACTGATTGAACGTTTGGAACAAAGGCTGATGGAGAGAGAGACTGAACTGCAGGAGCTACAGGTACCAAGCTGTCAGCTACGCAAAAAACAGTACATGCTCTTAATCAAGATCAGTAGTTAGACTGTAAGAGTGATAATTCTTTTACTAAGATGTCTTTCACCTTACAACAGGTGAGTTTTGAAGACAAGGAAGCAGACACCTGCCGGCTGTTTGAAGAAAGACAAAGGTACTGTGCTGATGAGATGGAGGGGCTGAAGCAGCGATGTTCCACAAAGCTACGGCAAGTGTCCCAAATGGCTGTAAAAACCCAGCAAGCACTCCAGCTGCAGGTCAGCCAGCTCCAGGTCAGCCATCCTCCTCTTTTTTTCCAATTCCCTGCATTTCTTGTTCATCTTCATCCCACTAACACGTCACCCTGTCTAATGACTTAAAGGTACACTTTACCCACTAAATTAACATTTGTATATCAGTTACTGATCCTGTGTTATGTTGAATTCATGAGAAAAACTGTTTTTCTCACATGCCTCCACAGTAAATAGAGTCCAAAAACAGAGACCATTTTTGATTAACTCAAGTAGAAGGGGTCTGCGTTTGACAGCAGCAAAACTCTATCTATCTATTTACACATCCGTTAACAAACTCTCTCGTGCAGCATGATCCTAGTGTCATTTATTCGGTTGTATGCTCAGTACTTCCAAAACCAACACATTCTCACTCCGACCTCATCTCATATTGATGTCTAGTCATGAACTTTTCACGTCCACATATGACATGCAAGGTACCCTGGGTGCGTTGGTTGTTGACATTCTGGGACACCGTGTCATGTTCTCTTCTTTCACGATACACTTTGGTTTTCACAGGAAATTTAACATTTAGGAGTCTCTTTCAAAAGAAATGCACTATGTCGGTAGAACACTGCGAATTGACATTTTTTTCCTTCAACAACAAACATAGGCTACATGGTTGGGTTTAGGCAACAAATGGAAGTGGTTAGGTTTAGGCAGCAAAAGAACAGGGTTTGGCTGTAGAATCTTACAGGATGCAAACACCGCTCTCTTGGGTAAAGGTTGGTGTTTGTTGGACCCATCCACCTGCCCCACTCGGACTTTTGACGCCTTAACTTTCGTCCTTGTCCTGCCGCGTTTCCCCACCTTAAAACTATAACGGCAATCAGCCACGTATCATGCCGACACCAAAGGATACCTTTTTTTTTGTTGGTTTCTGACGCCGCAAGTCACTGCCCAAGCATTATATTTTGACAACATTAGAGTGAGACCATGCTCCCCAGACTGACAGCCCTTATAATGGGCAACTAAACTTAAAGTGAACACTCTCTTTAAAGCTAGACTCCATTGACAAAAACAGTAATTTTACCTTGCTGAACACGGGAGCTGCTGGTTATTGACTTGATCAGTTGATTGTATGTGTTATTGTGTGACTTTGGTGTTTTAAAGGGTTAGTTTCAATTCACCAGCAGCTCCTATGTAATTAAATTTCACTTTTAGTTTGGTTCTCCATTGCAGAGGGCTGTCAGTTTGGGGAGTACTGAGCATATGATTCAATAAATGAGATCAGGATTAGACTGTACGAGTTGTGTGAGAGTTTAAAAACAGATAATTTGATATAGTTTTGCTGTTGTTTAACATGGACCCCTATGACTTCAATTCATTAACAATTTTATCAATTTTTGCATTCTTTGTTCACATGGAGGCATGCAAGACAAACACATATTTCTTTACAAATTCAGTGTAACAAAGGGTGAGTAATCCATATACCAATAGTCATTTGGGAGGTGAAGTATTCCTTTAAGAGTTTTACCTTCATTGCATTCAAGATAGGAAGCATTCACAGAAGCCAAGAAATAACACACTGTGCCTAAATGATTGAAATGAGAAATAAACTCTTGTACAGGCAGAGAAGGAGAGGCTTCAGGACGATGTCTCAAACCTTACCCGAGAGAAGGATCTTGTTGAGCTCAGGCTGAGGTCTTACGTGACAGAGAGTTCACAACTCGCTCCGACACTTGAGGAAACTCAATGGGAGGTGAGTCATGAGTCATATGTGTGATATTAGTTGGGTTTGAAACCTTGTAGCGTACAGTGCAATGTGGTATGACCTTGATGGCTGCTGCTGAGATGTGGGAACATAATGTTCCTCTATCACTGGAGCTGCCATTATGCATTCTGTTTAATAAGACATCCACTGTGAAAGAGTCAGAGATGTCAACTTTTCCATTTAAATTTCCCTCTGTAGTTCACAATGTTGCCTTTAGCATCAGGAGCTTTTTAACTTTTTTGTTAACCTACTTTTGTTACGTTTAATGTGAAAGGGACAACTCAAAGTGATAAGCCCACAGAGAACTCTTACCAACTCTGCTGCTCTTCTTAACTCTAGGGAACTTTTTTAGCATCTTTCAACTCATTGTTTTGATCTTTATGGCCTGCAACGGTACTCTTTCGATTCAGTTTTATTACTCTTACCTGACCTGTTTCCAGCAGTTGTCAGCAAACAAGCCCTGATAAACCAACTGTACGCTCCTTGCCAAACACCAGTGGGCAGACAAACAAAGGTAGTGACTAGCTGGAGAACATAGTGGACCTGTAGCAGATAAAGAGACAGACATTTCCCGCAGGATTTGGTGGAGAACAAAACAGAGATAAAAGGGAACCTTTGTGACCTAAACATATTGGACATGGAGCAAACGCCTCACATAAGTAGAAAGGGGTTTTTTTTACCTGCTACACAGACTCCAGTTGCTGCCAACTCCACTTCTTGTGTATTGAGTTTTGCCAAGTGATAGAGCAGTTGTTTATACAGGGTTTGTAAGGATAGGCTTTATTAAGATGCACTGATTTGATTTATTCATTTTCATGTGAAATGTAAAAACACACGAGGTTGCTCTGCTGCTTCGCATTACCTCTAGTATAATGAGGTAATTATTTTAAGCATTTTTGACAGATTGTTCTTGTTTTATACACAGTTCTCTGTAGTCCTCACCTGTTGGAGGGCCGCAGAGCTGTGCACAGAGAAGACAAAATAGACCGGCCTCGTAAAAATAGAGAAGCGCTACAGCTACAGTTGATCATAATAGACACACTGCTGCGGGCATGCTGCAGCAGGCATGTCACGTGTGTGTCCCATGTATTTTGTATTTTGTATATATGTATTTTGGCTGTTACATTTGCCTCGTGGCCAGGAATATGATTTCAAATAAATGCGTTGCTCTGTGTCTGCTAAAAGTAAATCATGGATGTATGAGGAGAACTGAATACCACCTTAAAGGACCCTGTTAATTCCTGTGAAAGTTGATCACTGGTGAATGAAGCCAAAAAAAGTTTGACTTCCGCATATAAAACTAACTGGATCTTCCGCATCCATGGGCCCATACAGAAAGCACACTAGCGTTTCCTTTAACCTTGCCTCTTGACAGCTCGGCCTTGAGCTCGCTCACATGAGTGACAGAGGGTAAATAACTCTGGATTCAGCTTTTAGTGAATTTATTACTTTTAGGACATAAATAAAGGTTAAATAAAGGTTATTTCAGTGCACATACAGTACTGGGAAATTTCCGCTTATTTACAGACATCGCTTTCACAATGGAAGTCTATGGGAAAAAGTCTTTTTGGGCTCAATGGCGTCATGTGATGCAACCAGAAGTTGTAACTAGACGGTTTGGCCAATTGTTTGCTAACACTTTTGCCAACAACTTTATGTATACGATGATAACACGTCAATTTTGTGTTAGCCGTTTGCACTGCTCAGCTAAATTGTTGCAGTCATTTAAATCTTCAGCTTACTTTTGGCAGGAGGTGAAAATGTGTTCCCAATGCAAAATACTGCCACATGCTATTTAATAAAGGAACACAATTTACTTATATTTAATGTGCATTACAATTACTCAGCAGACTTTTATGACACTGTGCATATAAACAAATTAAACACGTTGTTGCTGTCATAATGGGAAATGCATAAAATCCATAACTGTACAAATGTACAGGAAGTCTTGAACATTATTAACAGTATTAAGGTATCCCACTGGTTGATTTTTCCTTCCAGTGCAGGGTACATATCACACAAGTTATTACTCTTACTGGCTCATCTTCATAATTGTATCTTTCGAAATGTAGGTGTGCCAAAAGACAGGGGAGATCTCACTGTTGAAGCAGCAACTGAGAGACTGCCAGGCAGACGTCAGCCACAAGCTGAACGAGATAGTCAGCCTCAGGACGTCACTGAAGGAGAACACAGCAAAGATGGAGATGCTCGAAAGACAGAATAAAGACCACGAGGACAAACTTCACTCCCGCACCATAGAGGTTGAGGTTAGTCTGTTCATGATTCAATGGCAATTCATTCCACCACTGCAATACGGACGTGTGAATAAAATGCCCACACACTGCTTATTAAATGAAAGCACTTTGAGTTAGGAAGGATACCTGCTATTATGTGCTACACTCAACTGTGACCTTCAGACTGTTTTCACTGTCTGTGTTTTAGCAGACTTATATAATCAGAGTCTTAATAAGTGAGCTTATGTGACACTTCATATGATTGCACCTGTAATATCAGTCAAAACAGTCCTCTTAATTGCTGCCTTTGTCTGCATATTTTCCATTTTCAATGCAGGTTTGCCAAAATGAACTCCAGCGCAAGAAGAATGAGGCTGATTTGCTGAGAGAGAAGGTGGGCAAACTGGAGACAGACATTCAGGGAATGAAACAGGATCTGGCTATGGCCAAAGAGCGGAGGCTGCAGCAGAGTTTGCAACTTGAGGCCCATGCCCAGACTGAGGCCTTGGGAAGGCTAATCCAAGGCTCAGACTCCCTCGCCCAGGGCCAGGTGGAGGAGAACAGTGGACACATCACCACAGAATCACTCCAAAGAGAAGTGGAGAGACTGAAGCGGCAGCTCGGGGAGGAGAAGGAGGCACAGGAGAGGCTGGCTAACAGCTTTGAGCAAGAGAGGCAAACATGGAACAAGGAGAAAGACAGGGTCATCAGGTACCAGAAGCAGCTCCAGATCAATTACCTGCAGGTGCACAAGAAGAACCAGGACCTGGAAAGGATCCTGAAGGAGCTGACCGCTGAACTGGAGAGCCGGACAGAGCTTGGCGTGGACATCACATACACCTCAGGGTTACAAACATATGATGACGTTATTGCCACAGAGATTTGATGGGAGCACTCACACACGTTCAGCAAAAGTGAACTCGGCACTTGACTATTTTTTCACCACAGATATTTATGATACTATAACAGCTGGAGAGCAGTGTTTTACAAGGGTTATTTAATAGAGCAATCTAGGGCATCTTAGTCACACAAAAAACATAACATTAAAAAAGGCTTTTTGTGATGACACTGTTAGTACTTGTTTAAAACTAAATGCTAAGTTATTTAATGCTCAAATGAGAATTTTTTTATTTCATTTTTTACCATGCTGTCTAACAGGACCACTCATAGTTCAAGTCGTGCACAATATTGTAGTTTAAACACCATTTATTACTTGTTGGTTGACAGCTGATTTATCTGTTTCATGATTAATGTCTGATGGTAACACATGATAAGCATGATAGTGGCTTAACATCTGTCCCTTCCAGCATGGCAACTGACAGTGATGTATCATCTGTTGTGAGTCTGGGTTCCTGAACCTTATTAGACTTTGCTTTGTGTATCCACGTTACTGTATGCTCCTGCACTCTTCACTCGTAGAGGGTTTGTGCATGGAAAACGGTTTGTAACCATTTGATGAGTCATTTAAAACAATACACAGGTCTTACGATGTGAATATTTATTATATCCACACCACTGTAAAAAGTGTTTTGCACTTCAAAATACATGTTAAAATCATTTGAAGCTGTCATGCATTTTCATCCTTAAAGGGGAACTTCTGTATTTTACAACATGAGCCATATTTTCTCATGTTTTTGTGTTTGATAGGAACAATACTTTTGGAAATTGGTCCACCATGAAGGAAGACTGTGGCAGCCCTGAAACACACTGCGGTGTAATCTTTGGGGCAATAGTGCACCAGGAATGTGTGTCTACTCAAAGTGCTTTTTGCCACTGACAGGCTCAGATTGATATTATAAGTGTCAGATGAAAAACTAAAATGTTTTTCTTTCCCTTTTGCTTGTTCCGGATTGTTGTTATGGTCTTCCTGTAACAACCCAACATGTAAGACTTCAGAAAGAGACTTCTCTTTTACACTCAATAACTAACAGACTGGATCAAGGGAAAGGTAAAGAAAAATGATTATTTCTTTGTCAGACATTTGTAATAACATTTGGAGCCTGTCAGAAGCAAAAACAAGCACGATACGTGGATGTACAATGACATTGCGCTATTGCCCTGAAGAAAATTCAATTCAGATATATTTTTTATGCACTATACTTAATATATTAAGTTAATACATCTGTATGTTTCTTCTCATTTTCTGGATCTAGTCAAACTCAAACTTTCTGTTTCTGACAACATTTCAGTGAATCAGTAAATCATCTTACAAGGCAGTGTCATTGCATGTGTCAGTCCAGGTTTCATTCACTGTAAAATCTGACAAGTTTATCTTACCCAAAAAAACAATCTAGCCAAATGGTTTGAAAAGGTTTTAAGTAAGAGTTAAAGTAAATATAACTCTTAGTCTTAAGTTATTTTTTCCTTTGTAAGTATCAAAAGTATTACAAGGTAAATAAAACTAAGGACTAATAGTTTTGTTTACTTGCCTCAAGGTAATCAGTTTCCTAGATTTTTAAATACGATCAACTTGTCAGCTTTTACAATGTATATTATCACTCATACAATAACTCACTGAACAGATAAATAATTGATTTATAAATCTACTTTATTGTAGTTCAGACTGACTGTTTTGATGACTTCTTACGTTTGTAAACCAGTTATCTAATTTAACTGTCCAAGGCTCCATCTACAAACTTGAGCAAGCCCATGAACACTTTGATGAGTTGATGTGTCACTGCATTGTCTGCATATGCATGAAACCTCCTAAAGCCAATCTAATGCCTGAATCCTGATACAGAAATGCACAAATACAGTATATACTAGAGAGCACCTCTGACAGATACCAAGGGCAAATGCTAATTTTGGGATTCACTTTGTGCTCTGTGTGTGTTTAGAGAGTGAGAGGGAGATTAAACGGGGCTGAACAGAATGCAATAAAAGCAAATATTTTTAGAGAACAACAAAGGGAAAAAAGGGTGATCTCCTGGTAATGTCTATCTCTCTCTCTACATTGTTCATCTAACTTCATGAGAGTTCGTTGGCACCGTTCCACTTGGAGACAAACAATCCTTCCTAGCAGCAGCCCTGGACATTTGGCTCTGCTATTTTGGAGCTATTCCACTTCCCACAAGGGCAAAGTAGTTTGTGAAGCAAAAAGTTTAACTACTACACCCACTCGATACTCAGGGGCTCACATAGACTATCAGGCAGAAATATATGCACACTGCGCTGGTCAAGAATGTGTGGCAATCTCTGTAATGAGGCTGCTGCTTGAGATTGCTCAGCTACCCACCATTACATTACATTACCACAGCAGGTCAGGAGAGATTTGGAGGCAGACAGACTAAGTGGAACTAAGGTGAGGAGCTGTAACCAGTGGCACTCAAACTCAAAAGTCTGATAAGTGTTTCACAGCCCTTAGTCTGGTCCTTAGCACAGAGAAGTGGTCAGATAGGGAAGCAGCAAAAGGACGGTTGATAGTGCAGCTATATGGCACTGGTGAAACTTTCAATGTGATTCAATGTACAGAATCAATCTCTTGTACACCTTGGGCAAAAAAAAGCCTCAGTGAAACAGACAGTATGCTGGAATTGAATTGGAAATCAGTGACAACAAACAAGTCAACTTGCAAACACGGGTAATTTAAAAAGCAGCAAATGTTTGTCATTTGTGCATCAGCGCTTGTACGAACACCTTTGCTAATTTGCTTTGCTGTATTCTGAAAACCTGTTCATCTAAAAAAAAAAAAAAAAGAAGAAAGAAAAAAGTGCATTTTACCGCTCCCTCAGCAAATACATTTGCTTGCTGGGGCTCTTTTTGCCAAAAGACGGAGAGTGGATTCATCTGTGTTCAACAAACATATTATTGGAACAATCTGTATAATGTTTGCTTTTAATGATTACTAAATGGGTCCTTTAATGTACTCAGGGTGTCTAAAGATATAACCAAGTAAATTTAAGACATTTTAATAACTATTAATACCAGCTTATTTGAGATGATAAGACGATTTAAGACTTTTAAGAAAACTTAATTTAACACATTTTAAGACTTTTTGAGGACCTGTACACACCCTGGTACTTGAAAGGTGCATGGGTGAATACTTTTGATTAAGAACACCCACGGATGTAGGTTTTGTTTCAACATTTGGGGGACACATATGAAATGTCTGCCAGAAAATTTTAAGTCAAACACTTCATTTTCTGCATTCATGTTTATGTACAAATTTCTGCAATTTTTGCATCAGTTTATGGTATAAATGTCTTTACTTTTGTCAAAACTAAAGTCCTCTGCTACTTGAAAGTTTTTATTGGGGGGGGGGGACAAATGCACATGTTCTAAATACTGAGGGGTATGTGTCCCCTGCGTCCACCCTGAAATCTACTCCTATGCGTAAACCATACTGCAATGGATAAAACTGCAACTATAAATGCACAGAGGTATTAGACTTTGAAAAAAAAGCTTGTCAAACTACTCATTACTATTTATTGCACAACTTCACAAGCAAATGCTGGATTTATAAATAAATATGAATGCCGTTGATATATATTCAAAGCTGTTTTCAGCTGCGCTCTTTGTCAATCCCTCATTATCATTCTCCATTCCTCTTGGACTTAAATAATGAGAAGATTGTTTTCCTCTCCCGCCTAATCATCTAATTTCGGCCTTTATAGTGTTTCCTTCCTCACACAGCAGCTCTTTCCAGCTCATCTTCTGTCATTACTAAACTGATTGGACCAAATCAAAACTGAAATCAAATTAAGGCCCATTGTCAGTGCGCGTGGTTCTGTCACTGACATGAAAGCAGGACCACACAGAAGAGATAACAAGAAATTCAAAGTCGCTGGTTTGACATGAAAGAAAACAACAGAGCTGACTGGATGAAGGGATTTCTTCCTCGAAATATTCATATAAGACATCACCTATTTAGATGATTGTACACCACAAACATAAAAATCCTTGCGGCAATGTTCCCTTTTATGTAAAAAAGTATGCAACCATTTCTAATGGGCTTTACCAGCAGAATAGTTTGAAGTAGGATTTCAATGGCACATTACGGCAGTTAGAAGTATTACATTCTGGCTTTCAGTATTTATCTTTTTGATAAAATCTACCATTTTCAATTAGGGCGTGCAGTGGCAGAGAGGTTTTTGGGGAAGGTTGTGATATACATCTCTTTGTAAGGACTCAGCTGAACATACAGAGTTCTGGTCGAGCAGATGTCTCAGTGCGATTGGACAGCAGTTAGGCAGCCGTCAGAAGACACTGGGTGATAATTTAGCCCTGGCCTGCAGTGACATGATAATAATGCACTCATATCCTGCTGTGATTCTCCTGATCGGCTGACAGTCAAGCACAAAAGAGCCCGAATTCATTAGTAATGGGGAGGCAGATTTGCAGACCTGTTCAAAATACAAAAAAGGCATCACTGCTTACGTATTCACAGCAAACCAATGCAATAAATTCACAATCTGAACTAGTGCGGAAAAAATATATAATTGTACTCCTATGAAATGGGAGCTTGCACTTCATTTGATGGCCGACCCTCACCTCTAACATTATAATAAATATTCCATAGCGGTAAATAATAGATGAGTCAATAGCACTGTATCAGTTTCTACCTTGCCCTCATTACTCATTACACACTCATACTCAAATGTGCTATATCCCAGCCATACCCCTAAGCAATTAGTTGCTCTAAAATATCAGGGGGCTAGTTATTCAGGCATGTATTTCATATTTTTATTGGTTTATTTGGAGCACTGCATGCAGACCAGGCTACAGCAAACACAGCCTCAGCAAATCCCCAAGCTCCTCTGCAGTCAGCAAAGTAATTGGGGAGGGAGTCCCAAAGGGTCCTCGCACACTGCTGAACCCTCTGCTACCGACAAGTTGAAATGGCAATGGAGGTAGATAGGAGTTAGTGTTTGTGTGCGGGTGTGTGTATGTGGAGGATATAAGTGCAGGAGGTGGCTTGAGTACTTTTGTGTGAATAGGCCCGCAGTCTTTGGAGACTCGCTGGTTGGCTGGGAAACCATCTGGTTCCCCTTCCCCCCAGCTGCATTGCCCATGGTTCCCCATTTCTATGGGGATGTCAAATTCTGCTCATGGGGAGGCTGTCAGGATGCCAACTTAAGCCCCCACTGCTTAAAATTAGTTAATTAACTCTATCTCTCACACAGAGAGAAACTTCCTTTGTAAGTATTTCTACCATTCATCACAATCCAACTCGTTTATTCTAAAGCTCTGCCAGCTATCAGCTTGTGAAATTAGCAAGGAGCAGTTGAATGCAGGATAAAAAGGCCCATGTGTGAATCCATAACATTAAATAAGCACACACATAGAGAATGGGCTTAAGCTTTATTTCAGAATTGGAGGCCAGATTTTAAAATGTACTTCAGCTTGCCATTGTATGCTTTGTCTGCAAATACAACTTCACTGATTAAGGTGATAAAATAAATGTTAGACATGCATTCATTGATTTTCCAAATCAATGTTCCTCACATATTCATGGAATATGCTTATCAGATTCCCAGTTACTGTTAAAGCTGTCTGCCACCAGGGACAAGATGTCAGTGTCTGTGTGAGTTTAAAAACAGACGGAGCCTATAATGAGATCTAGTTATTTTTACAATGGTCAAATAATGTCATAAACATATATACAAAAAATACATCACAAGGCTTTTATTCACAACAATCGAGTGTGTCAATTTTGTACACTAACTCTGTGCACAGAGACAAAGTGATCATATCCTGAGGTGATGATAAAACGAAGGTGAGTTGCACTGCCTCCATTTAGCTGAAAGATATAAAAAGATAAAGACAAGTAGTTGTTTTACTTGTTAATTATACGCATTCATATGTTTTACTTAATAATATTTTAATTTCAACTCACCGAAATTGCATTTGACTGAAGACATCCCTCTGTATGTTCAAATTCTACAAGACAATCAGCTTGTTAATCGCAATTTTTGATTCTTCGGCATTTAAACCAAATGTGCAAACAGATACTCTAGATGGATGTTTCTCTTACCTTTCTCTGTGACAGACTCAAACTGAGAAGCATTTTCTGAGGTGTTTTTCTCTATCTTTAGATGCCTGACTGCAAAAGACAGAAAACACAACCAGATATCTATTAAAATGTTTAAAGGAACCACAAACTAAGTACATTTTTCTTTGCAGATAATATATAATCTTGTGCTGCTAGGAAAACTGTGAACGTTTTGGTCTGACACTAATGCCTTGGAGCAATTTATTTTGGCAATAAGCATGTTAAATGTGGTAAATTGTGGTTAAATTGCATGTGCAAATTACAATTTATGCTACGCTACCAGCATGGCTCAATGGATGGTCCACCACTTAAGTACAGACTCAAATATCTCAACAACTGCTGGAAGGATTGCAAAGAAATTTTCTACAGACATTCATGGCTCACCAATGATGTATCCTAACGACTTGGGTCACACCTGTCTTACTTTTTTTCTAGCACTGCCATGAGGTTGACATTTGTGATTTTGAATAAAAATGTCTCAACATTTGTTGAATAGATTGCCATGAAATTTGCTACGCACAACCAAGATCCCTTCAGGGTGATCTGTAATCACTTGGATAATCCTGTTTCTATCTAGTGCCACCATCAGGTCAAAATTCCAATGTGTCCAATGCTGTGGTTTAAGAGCAAATACCTGCAAATCTAATGACATTCCCATCAGCCTCAGTTGTACTTTGTGTGACTGCTGCTCAACATGCTAAAGTAAGATGAACATATTACAGTATAAACATCATACCTGCAGCATGATCGCATTGTCATTATGAGCTTGTTTACATGCTGACATCAGCTTTTGGCTCAAACAACAGCCTAAATGTGCTGGTAGCATGGCTAACAAGACTCTTGTGGTGTCTTCTTTTAATGTACATCTATTTCAATCAGGTTTTTCCTCCTTACAGCGACCATACAATCAGTCCAATATCTTCCATATCAATATGCAATTTAATTAACATATGTGATCAAAGAGTTTGAGGAATAGGCAAAATAACAATATCTGTGTTTCTCACCTGGTCATAATATAAAACATAGACCCCTTTACTTGTGATTACAAACACTACTGAAAAAAAAGGGACTTAAAAAGTCACAGAGTACTTTGTCTTAAGTTAATCTTAGCAAAAGATCATGCAGAGTAAAATGGTGGTGAGTTGACAGCTGATCATACATGTATATGCCCTTCAGTTTTAGGATGTGCTAGACTGTATGTGTTCATTTATTATATTGTGTTTAGCTTCTGTCCTGTTAATTTATGTGGAAAAACGGACATTGTCATGTACTGTAGGTCAAATACCTGCAGGAGTGTCCACACTTAAATAATCCAGCTGTTAACAATGTAATATTGTATAGTATAGCTAGGGGTGGGGGAAAAAAATCAGTGAAGCATAGTATTGCGATATTTTTGCGTGGCAGTATCTGGCAGATACACAGATGCCACGTTTAATATGTAAATTATCAACATTACAATAACAAATTCAACTTTTGATAGCCTACTAGAATAATAAAATCAATTGCTTTTTCAGTCCACTAGATACAATTTGTTGCAATAAAAAATGATAGAAGTGAAATGAAAAGACTGAAAACTTTATCTTATCAGATAAAACAAATGTCAACAAAGTTTCTTCCTTTGGGGACATAATTTGCAGATAAAAACAGGTAATAAATCCCAATATATTATCACAATACGCACCATATATTGCAACACATTTAAATCACAGTCATATGGAAATGTGATTGTTGGGCCTCTGGTGATTGTCAAACCTAGTATCAGCACATACAATAACTATTTACAATAACAGATTTGATATCTTTATACAGTTTTAGTATTATCGAAATGAGTGGGTATATGTACAAGCTTTTATTAGTTTGTTTATAGAGGAAAATAACCCGTGTTTACAGTATGCCATGAGGATCGTCAAAGCAGATAATTCAGACAATAATTCTTTTCTTGATTTCTCATAAAAAAATAATTTGACAGTGGCAATAGTATGATCAGTGGTGTGGTGGAGGGTAGCTTATACTAAGATTTATGGGTAATTCTCTCCAATTTTCTGGCTGTTTTCAGTATATTCACCTATCAGTCAAAAAGCCATTGGAATATACAGTATGAGAGAGTACACCCACTTCCTTCTTAGGAACCTGCCCACCTACCTAGTAGTAAACCCACCTCATCAACGACCACTATACTATGGTGTATAATACTACCCTAGCATCCATACCATTATAGCTGTCCACTGTCACAGCAGAAATGTTCGTGGGATCAGCAAAGCGGATGATGAACTCTTGAGGAAACATCCCGGTGGACATCCAAAACGTGTTAGTGTGACTGGGTGAAAGGGACAAACATCAAGTGTTAACGCTGCACTGCAGCACAAAATACAGTGTACATCTGGCATTAACTTTCACATGGAAACTTTAGGTTGACAAAGCTATTGGCGTTATTTCAGCAACAACTAAGCTAGGACTCACCCATCAGTGATGTTTTCTGGTGGGTGATTCTCATCGCTGGACGAAGCAACGACAACTTTTGCACCCAAAGAACTTAGAGAGTCAATCATCTCCAGAGACGCAAATAAAAGTAGTTTCCACAATAATACACACCAGTGTTGTGTTTAGGAGGACGCGTTTTGAGAAGTCGACAACTACAGCAAGCTAACCCAGCTAACGCTACTGCCGTTGCCAAGCCAACCGCTGCGTCGCAATATATATACGTCACCGTTACTATAGTACGTCACCATTTCCGACGCACGTTACTCGTTAGTTGTTTAGCAATTAGCAGTGAGCAGTGAAATCTACACATCTTCACATGGCGAATGGATGCAAAGACGTGTTGTTTACACGCGGAACTGGACAGGTTAGTTACAATGCACCAGTGAGCACAAGATGACAACACATGCCACACTTCACAGGCCGCTATATGTTTGTATGAGTTGGTAAGCTAGGAAGCTAAGCTACAAGGCAGTGCAAAATTCAGCTAAGTTGCGAAACAAAGAGGAAATGTAACACAGAAATGAAAGTAGAAATCCACAGGGCACCTGTCGTGTTTTTAATTGTCGAGATATTGCCTTATTGTAATACAGTGTGTCGGACAAACACAACGTGCGTAGCTTTAGCTGCTCAAAGATGACAAACCTACTGTGGCATCCACAATGAGGTTAACATGACAGTTCTGGTTTCAGGTCAACTCCAGAAGTAAGCTACACTGTAAAATTCGCCGGAGGATTTTAAAAATGTCAAATCAACAAGAGTCCACAATCTTCATCTGTCTTGTTTCGCATGTAATGGGAGATGCTTGTTAAAAATCTGTCACCTTTAGGGGAGCCATGTTTAATCTGTTGTTCTCTATTTCAGAGTGATGATTCGGATATATGGGATGACACAGCATTGATAAAAGCTTATGACAAGGCAGTTGCATCATTCAAGGTAAAATGGAGGCTTGGCATCATATGTGCATGCAACCATGGAACCCATCAATTATCATATATGCAAAATCTGTTTTGCAGAGATAAATGTGCATGAATAATGTTTCTTTGTTCTTGCCACTCATGTGTCTTGCTTTGTGTGTCAGACTGCCCTCAAGGGTGAAGATGAGCCACAAGCCGCATCCTCTGAGAAAAATCATCCAGGAAAGAAACGCAAAAACAACAAAAAGAACCAGAGTAGGAAACGAACCAATGCACCACCGGATAAAGAGGCAAGTCTGGAATTAAATAGTGGAGATAAATATACAGGAAGGAGGCTTATTGTTCAGCAGTTTTATTGGCAGTTTGTAGAGGTCTCAATGATAGACTTGAAATCAACATCATAGGTGTTTTAACATTTTAATGCACACAAGTTTAGCTTCTGTGTTCCATAACACATGTCAGTGATCTAAATTTGTGTTTGGAGCACCCTTTTTGGATTTGGTTTACTTCAAATCAGGAGATAACCAAACCAGATTGTTTACGTTCTGTTATGTTGTGTCACAGTGGCAGGTTGGGGACTCGTGCAGTGCATACTGGTCAGAGGATGGCCAGCTCTATGCAGCCACCATCTCGTCCATAGATGAGAAGAGAGGCACTTGTGTAGTTGTGTTTACGGGATACGGCAACGAGGAGGAGCAGAACCTTGAAGACTTGCTTTCAGAGATTTCCGAGGGTGATGAGGAGACAAATACAAAGGTAAAGCAGTGCATAGCATTTTTTGTCATGCTTATAAAATGCAGTATATTTCATGTATTTTGTTAGATGTTAGTCATTGTTATATTCTTACCTGTTCATTTAACAGGTTATTGACATTTTTTGGTGGTGTTTTTGAATTATTCCCTCATGCAAATGCAAAAAAAAATAATATTGTCTCCAAACAGCAAAATTTGATGGCATAACCATGTTTTTTTACTGTAAAAGTCAGGTTTTACTGTCCGTCAGTCAGAATCGAAGGAAAAGGGCTTCTTTCCAGACTGAACATTTACATTTTCCCACTAATAATCCCCTGTCGCACATGCACCGTAGTTTGTAGATCACTCATAGACTGTACACTCTGCTGTTCACTGTGAATAGAAGCTAGGGTCATTTTTTATTTTAAAAAATCACTTGGCAGTGAGTCAGCTCAAACCAGGTAATATTTGTACAACCTCTACTCAAAGAAGAAAAGCAGCATCATCCCCTGGCACAGTTCACACAGGGTTATGTCCTTTACTCACCAGAGCACACCAAAAATGAGAAATGACCAAAATTAACAGTATGTGTATGAAATGACAGTAAATAACACCTATTACCTTTGACATACTGTCATGTTTTATATGTTATTTGCTTTTATTTGACCACTATAGACTGAATGTAATAGTAGGTAATAACTGAAAGAAGAAGTAGGGGTCAGTTGAGGCAAAGTGAGATAAATTTGAATTACAGTACTTGATCTTTATCCAGTAATAACTCCTGGAGTGCTATGAACATAAAAAAATGCTGTCTCACAGTGTAATCAATCCACGGATTAATTTATAATTAGTAAAGCGCTTGCATCTTTTATGGATTGTAGATTAATTTGGTGATAGATAAGTTAATATTTTTCCCCTGATTTTGCTTTTTTATTAGTCAAATATAATTCAATTGTGGTATGAAAACAATGACAAAAAAAAAGATGAATCAGGGTTTTAGTAATTTTTCTCTGTAACTGTGGTAAAGGAGGCAGAGTCGTCAACAGAGGAGAGCGACAGGTCAACTACACCAAACCAACACAAACAACAACCTCACAGTAAACCTCAGAAGTCCAAGGCTCACAGAGAACCTCCTCCTATGTGGGGTCCTGGCTTCCCTGGGTTTCCTCCGGGCCCACCTCCCATGCATGCTTTCAGACCGGTAATAAGAAAAACTTCTTGTCTTTTTCCTTATTAGTCAGCAAACAAAATGAACTGATAATAGACTGTTTTAATACATATTGTTGCTTGAGTTTAAAATGTTAGAATCAAGTTTAAGACAATTAAGACTTTATAAAACCTGTTCGAAGCTTAGCTCTTTGCTGCAGCAACAGTCATAGTAAAATGACACTTAAACAATGAAGCGTTTACAGTGTTGACAATAAAACTGGAATATAAACAGCACCCTCTCAGAGCTGGAATTTATTGCTGGGGATTGCATTGGACTGCAATGAATTTTATTGGTGTTTATGTTAATATGTCTATCCTCTGTATTGATGTGACTCTCTATCATAAAATGAAAGAAAGACATGTTTTTGAAAATAATATATATTAAATCAAGCCTTACTGTTTGGTATAACTGGCATCACAGTGTTGTTTTCAACCCTTTCTGTGTCTTTATGTCCTCTGCCAGGGTGGAAGCAGACAATCTGGTGGTGGTCACGGGCCTGTACCTCCATCCTGGCCTCCCATGATGCCTTTTGGCCCACCAGTGAGTTGGAATATATTTCAACATCAACAAGAAATGCAAAAACTACAGTAGATACTGTTTTATCTGTTGCTCAGATAAAACAGTAGATACTGTTTTATCTGAGCAACAGATTTTGCAATCCACATGTAAAAAGCACACACTCACTAGAAATCTGGTAAATTGAGAAAACACTGTCAGTTATTGATAGACAGCAGATATCATCAATCTGCAGCATCTGTATTGTGATCACACTCTCTCCGCCTTAGATGATCCCTCCACCTCCACCGATGAGCCCCGACATGGTGGATGACGAGGCTCTGGGCAGCGTGCTCATCTCCTGGTACATGAGCGGATATCACACGGGATACTACTTGGTATGCACACAGGAGCTAACTGATGTATTACGGGCTGTAAAAGGGATTTACAGCTTTTATTTACAGGTTCAGTCTCTTGCATTATGTTGTGAGGAGCAGCGGGCGTATATGTTAATTTGGACGCCTTTTTTGGTGAAGTTACTCAATCTTTCCTGTTATGCTTCTTAACTAGAGGATCCTTTTTCATGGAATGCCTCCAGCTTTATAATAGGTGGGAGTCCTTGATTTTTAAAAGAGGAGTTCTATTAACATCATATTCTTTTTACAGGGGTTGAAGCAAGGACGCAAAGAAGCCGCCAATTGGACGAAACTGCACCACAAATGAAATGATCAACACAACATTTTATAGTTTAAGTTTTTCAGGGCACCACTTGGAGCAGCAGCCGCCCGCCCTGTCGTGCCTGATGTATGTGTTTTGTTTCAATGAAATGTTATAAACTGAAGTGCTTCGTGCTGGGAACAGAACATTCATCGGAGTTCAAGGAGGAGAGTTTTGTATTCTTTGTAAATAGATTAAATAAAGGCTATCAGAGCACAGTTGGTAACTCTCAGTGTTTTTGTTTTTATTGCACTGTAGAATAGATGCAATTTTGTAAAAATGAAAATCTACTTGGCAAGAGATGAGTGTGATTGTTGCCACTATTTTTCAGTCATTATAAATATATTTGTCTCATTTATTTCACTAATTAGCAAAAGAGGGAGTTATTACCCGAATGTGTGTGTGACAGACTCAATGATATGTGGTTGTAATGGCAAATACTGTCCAGCAGAAGTCAGACTAGTATAATGTAATCACGTTATAGGGAAATGTGGCATGAATACATAATGGCTTGGTGTTTAAACCTGTGCAGAACCATTGCCAAACCCTCTTCCCTTCTAATTGTGTGTCTGCTGTACACTTGTGTCTCTGGGCATGCTAAGAATTTGATTGCCAGCCAGACTTTGAGTCCTGCTTCGGTCCCACTGGTGCTTTTCCACACAGTTAATTCAGAGAATCGTTTCAGTATACGGGTTGCATTCAAGCTTTCTGTTTTCCCTGAGGTGACCCCCTCATCCACCAGCCAATATAGGATGGCATTCATCATGTTTTTCTGCTTGCATCAGGTGTGTGCATATTTCAGGGTGAGAGTAGGCAAAGTTTCATCAACTGAAAGTATAAGACATTTGTTGAGTTGTGGAGATAAAAATTGATGTTTGAACAAAGTCATTGCGATATTAAGATCATTGAGAGACGTTTTGTCTTCACGTCCCTTAAACTTTACAACCTCAGACTTTGCAAGTCTGAAATGCAGACAAAAGGGCGTTTGCAGGTCAGAGAGAGGACAGTGAAGTGTTTTATAGTGATGTAGCAGACACCAGTGTTTTATAATTTTATATGGTATGCTTGTGCAGAATGAGAACATGAGGTCCATTGCTGCTTTTGTCTGCACAGCTATTATTTATCTCCTGAGCTGTCCTGTAAACTGATCCTAGAATGAAGTTTAATGATGTAAGAACAGCAGAGGAAGTAGGGCAATAGTTACTGTATAGGAGAGTATATTTAGAATATAGAAAACCACATGTAATTACAGTGGGAATAAAGCCACAGCCATTCTGCTGAGCCTGTGGCACTTTCATTCCATGAAAAGAAAGCCCAACAGATTTCCCATATTTCCTATATGGGTGATTTGCTGCCTGTTTACACCCACTCCTCCAGTTGGGCAATTGATCATACGTTGTATGTGCGACTGTGTGAGGCAGAGACACAAACAGAATAGGATTTTGTGGTAACATGTAACAGCATGATTGTCTGCTGTTTTTGATATCATGTGATCTTCCTCCAGCTGCTCCGTGGCCATTGCTCTCTGAGTAAAGAGCGGCCCCTTTGTTTGTGTGCTGACTGTGGTCTGCATTTTATAGCCCACTGTGACTGTGCCAGTGTTGACTGCTGTATTTGATTCTCACTGTAGCAGTCACTTTTGTTTTTTCTTCTGTTTTGTGTGCATTTGTGTGGGCAAAAGAGGGAAAAAAGAGGGACGGTAACAGGAGAAAATGTAGTTTGTGGGATTTACAAACAGAATATGCACTATAAACGAGGGGTGATAAACCAGACCTATCTTTTCCCCACAGATGGATTTAAAATCTGCCGCGGCAAAGCCTGCACATAAGCCCCTTGCTTGCCTGACTCTGCAGCATACTGAGCTGCCCAAAGGGCTCAACGGAGCCCAGCGAGGAGTTAAAAGGGGGTCAGACCTAGCTTGGGAAAGCACTGCTCCCCTCTGTGACTGTCTACCCCCTACTGACCAGAGCGGCATGAGGCATGTAAACATAATCTGCATTTCACATAGTCCCTTCTAGGAGACAGACAGACATCCAAGTGAGATCACACTGCTGCATGAGTTACAGCGCCTTCAGCTATTTACTCAAGCTCCCAACATCAACAAACATTCCGCTTTTAAATAAGAGACTTGGGGGGAGATTAGAGAAACAGGGGCTCCAAAAGCCCCCTTTCCCTTTTTCCATAGAGGCCAAGCACCAAACACTTACTGCTGAACTACAGTCATCATTGTAAGTTTAAGATTGTGGTGCAAACACCTTTAACCCATTAGCAGAGCAGAGTATTTGTGGCTGATGCTAAATCACTGGTTTTAAGTGTATGCAGGGTTGTTTCACTGTCAGCATAGTGCACAAAACTGGAGTTATCTGGCTGAGGCAGGCTGGGAAATGTAACACTATTTCTATTTTTTCTTTGTTCTGAGGAACACAAACAAGTGTCTGCAAACAGACACTAAATATAGATTTTCATGATTGGCAGAGAGACAACAGATTGCTGTATCAAGGCTGTTTGTGATTCAGACAAAAATGAACAAACATGCCATTGCAACATGATACCATAATGCCAGACAGTGGATTTTCAGTTAATTGCCTACCCAGTGTTAGCTGAAGAAGTTGCGTTGTAAATAAAATCACAGTAAACAATGGCTCTCAATTACACGAACCCTGATGAAGACTTTATCATAATGCATTGATTTCCAGTCCTGCATCACTGAAGGCTTTCAGCTGATCTGTGGCTTTTGTGTACCCTTTGATTCTCCTTTACCACACTTTATTTTGATAATTTTAGACGATACAGGAGGTTGTGATCGGGGTTACACAGTGTCCGAATGTGCAGCAAACAGATAAATAAGATGAGGAAAATAAGATAAACAGAGATTCTGTTGAACACTGGCCTTTTACCAGTGAATCGTTCTTGTAATATCATCACTGAAGTGCTCACTGAAAGCATGAGAAAGCAAAGAGTTTTGACATTGATTCATTTCAGGCCTGATGCACAAAATATCAGTCGGTACAAGGTTTTGTGTGATGACCTGGTGCGTTGCGTACTTCAAGTAATGAACAGAGTATTAAAGAATGAACAGGCAATCACACACCTACCTTGAGCCAAGGGTGGATAGTTCATGACTCTAGTAGTCCTGAATTGGATGTGAGTCCCAGTATCTGGATAAAATGTACCTTCTTGTGGGACTAAGTAGAGATGCAGTATCGCCTTGTGTCATGAGGCTGGGACTTTGAAGCAGACCTCTGTCACCAGAGGTGGAAACAAGTCATTAGCCTCTTTTACACTGCCCGTTCAAGGCAGGAATATCACGCTGTTGTGCCGCCTCGCTGTTCTGTATTAAAGGTATGACTGAGGAATGGGGGGACAGAAATATGTTGCTTTTAAGCTTGCAGTGGAGGCACACTAACAGCCCCAAATCAGCATCTGTGTAAAAACGACAGGGTGGGACTGGACGCTTGTGTGTTTTGCAAGTCACAGGTAAGTCTCAAGTCAAGTCCCAAGTCCTTAACTTTGAGTTTCGAGTCCTAAACAAGTCATAATGCACTCTTCATGACACTTTAACAGATCAGAAAAAAGGAGTGCTGACATTACACCTTGATTTAGCACTTTGAACCATTGCCATAACAGAATGAATTTTGTATGTTTCTATCCTGTCTAGTTGTATTTAACTCATCTCACATTGAAAACAAATGTCTACTTCCTCTTTATAGATTTGCTTAGGGGAAGGTATCAAGTATTTTCAAGTCAGTAGACTCAAGTCCAAGTAAAGTCACGAGTCATTGGTGTTTGAGTCCAATTCAAGTCTTTTTAAATGTTGACAAGTATAATTTCATCAAATTTGTGACTCAAGGCTGACTCGAGTCCAAGTTATAAGACTCAGCCGCACAGCTCAGTCTGTCACACTCCATGTGGATGTGACCTCTGCCTCAGTGACACTGATCCTCGATGACCCTCTGACCTTATAGAATTCCGCTCACAGCAGGTCCAGTGAAGTCCTGGTGCCGCCACAGATCGTGAATCACATTCCTGCTGGATTTCATGCCCTGTCGCAGATGCTCATAAATAAAATGTTGTACCATGGAGGCAAAGCCCCCCCTGCCAGCCAGCCAGGCCCTCTAAGTAGTCTGCATTTTTGTTATTAAGGAAATGGGTGTTCTCAGAAGCCAAAGAGCAGCAAATACGCATCACCTGAAACACATTATTTAAAAAGATCCTGGTCTTTTGACAGATCAGAAGAATTGTTTTATCTGGTATCCTCTTTATTGCTTTACGATAGGCTATCAAAGCCATGTGCGATTAACATCATTAACCCAGCTGGACCCACTATGAATATCATTCAAAGGTACATCACTTAGCCAAACATCACTTACATCTATATGTATTCTAGTGAAGACCTAAATATTTCCAGTGATATCAAACATGTAAGGTAAAACTTTTTTTTTTTCATATGATTGAGCCGTAATTGAGGTTGATCCTCATGTTCTTGATTCTATCAGTCTTATAGTGTGGGGAAAGGCTCTCACACTGAACTGCTCAAAGGGAATTTTAATTTTCAATAAATATTTAAGGCAGTGATTTTAATATATATTGAGGGGATGCATCCCTCCAGTATTCAAATATGGTTATAATACTTAAATAGACTTAATTATACAGGTAGCCATGCACTACTATCCTAAACAATCATTTGCAAATGTAATTATAATCATAAACTTAACAAATTCCCATACCAGCTCTACTAAAACAGCAGTTCTACGTGTGGTCTGTCCAAGTGGTGTTGCCATACCCCAGCAGAACACAACTCATGGGCATATTCATGTCTTTATTACATTATATTTGTCAGTAGGCTAGCCCTCATGAAGTCTGAGTAAAGTGTTAATTATTTTTGTTACGCTGCTTGTGTAATTTATGTAGACAGTAGTAGCTTTCATTTGTTACATTTCTAATTTTGAATGTTTTTCTGGAGGAGAAAAAAGAAAGAAAGAAAAAAAAGTGAACTTGGAACTGCAATTTGAGGACAGAATATATTCATATTCTGACAGTAATAGAGTGACAAGGAGCAGCGTGAATGGCAATTATAAAATACCATATCGTATATCTAGATTTGGACAGCTATACGGGTCAGCTTTGTCCATATAGGGCTGTCAACTCTGGAGCACATTACTCACCAAAATCAAAGTGCTTACAGATTTAAAATCCTTCACAACAAAGGTCAAGTGCTGACTAAAAGCAAACCAGAGCAGTGCACTCAAAGTTTTAAGGGGTATTAGTGTAAGTGTTTTGGTGTATTGTGGTATGTGTATTTTAGTAGGCTATATTGTGGAATGCGTTCAGTGGTATGTCTTTTGTAGTAGATGTATTGTGGGATATGTTTTGATGTATGTATTGTGGTATATGCACTGTGGCATGTGTATAGTGTGTGGATTGTGCTTTATATATTTTATTGTGCCTTCCATGTTCATAGTGCATTGTGGTTGTATGATGTTTTAAACTGTATATTTTTCTATAACAATTTAGGTCCACATGTTTAAGCCCAACTAGGCACAAGAGTTGAAAATTAGCAATAGATATAACCCCCTGAGACTCTTCGTCCTTGTATGAGGACATCACATTTTGGGTTTTCTTGACCTTATTCTTAATTCTACTTAACTTAGAGCCGTTGTCCTCGTTCATGGACACTTTTTTGTGCCATTTAGTGGTAGTAAGAGCACAATACACTAATCCATGTAAAAACAAGATGGCAGCCATCTCTGCCAAGTCAGTCTGCAGGTGTTTGTCTTGTGATATGGCACCAAATTTGACCAATTAGCATCAGTAACATTGGGACTTAATTGTTGCCTTGTTTGAGGACATTCACACCAAACTTTTGTTAACAAAGTTTAGTTTTTTATATCTACCTAGTTCTTCTGATCCCACATAGCTAGGAGAAATTAAAAATGCACACCAAACAAAAGTGTTTTGGAAGAGGATAAACTCTCAGTCCCATACTCTGTATTGGAAGTATGTTAAATTGCACTGTCCCTATCCAATAAAAAAAATGAATGAATAAATAAATACATGAATATAAAAGTAGTCTAATTTCCAAGAATGCCCTCGTGTGGGCTTTTTGTATTCTGCATATTCTCTTATATGCCAGAATAAAAATAATCAAGGCACCAAATGTTGATAAAATAATTGGTGTGGTTTCATGCTTCATCCGTCCCCGCTGAATGACTTGCATAAACAGGCCTCCAGCAGGCATGTGAGATACTGCAGTGGTAAATCTCTACACGGCATTCATCGCCGGTAGGGGTCTCCGGCACAGGACAGGGCAAAGTTAGGTCCCAGCCCCACCACATGGGGTGTCACCATGTCACTGTTGCGCGCACAAGGGGCAGTGTTGGGAAAAGTGAAAAGTCAGCTGTGTAGGAAGACTCCGTAAATCTGTGTGGTTTTTTTTCTTTTCTTCCCTACGAGTAGACTTGCTTCAGTCGCGGCTCCCACATCAGAGGAAACGCCGGTGTTTGATTCGGGGCTTGCCTTAATCTCCTGGGAGTTCTCTCCCACCCGGTGGGGCCGTTTTGTTGCCACCTGGATCTGCGCTGTGTTGTTTGGCAGCTTCCGAAGCGATTCCTCCCTTTGCGCTCACTTTAAGTTGAGCTAATACGCTGTGCACAGGACTATCTGTGAAGTTGGCAGAAAGCAGGGACGATGTTTTGCCGAAATCAAACGGCGAGAGCAACCGTAGCTCGCGGCTCTGCCCTTGAAATGGAGATACGGCGAGGGAAGTTCAGAAAGAGCGTTTTCCTGGACACATCACAGGTAGACGTAGATTGTCCGCCAGTTATCACCACTGTCTCACCACACACACACACACACACAAACAAACACACACATATACTATAGGGGATTCTCTGTTTTCAACTTTGACTGATTTCTCTCTCACACACACTACACACTAACTTAGTTGGCACACTTTTAATCTTGTTGTGAAGGCTTTTGAGTTGTGTACCCTGCCTTTTGCTTTGTGCGATATTTTAATTAAACTGCACCGGAGAGCTGAGCTGCTGCGTTCAGGTCCTCAAATTAAAGCTCTTAATTGCAGCATTTACAAACTACTTTGCATTTTACTCCACTCTAAACAAAAAACAATAATATCCCTACAGAGACTTTAAAGTGTGTCTGTGGCACTTAGTAGTGGGTGGGTGTAGTAACTTAAATGTGCTTTATGTTGTCTTCCAAATCCCATGGTGTTGTTTTAATATTCCAAAATGGTTTAATATTGCATAGTTTTGTTGGGATGCTGGCACATTCAGGTGGTTGCTGTCATTTGTTTTTCTCATAATGGCTTATTTTTATTTTTAAAAAATGCATTATACTTGTATAATTTTGTTCTCCGGAGATTCCCGCTTCCCTTGGTACTCATCTTGATCAACTGTGCTCACACACTTTTTTTGAGCAACACTGCAACATTTCCAAACTCTTGTGTTTGCTCACTTGTGTGTCTTTTAACTGCTTTAGTTCTGGCTGCAGCATGTGGACAGTCACCCTCAAGGGAACAGTAAGAAAAAAAAGCCTGCATCCAAAAGTTGAGAACTAGGTCAGAGCTGTGTATCCCTCTCAGCTGTTTATCACTGGATTAGAGCTGGTACTCTTCTTCATGCATGTTTTCCTCTTCCTCTCCCTGCAAAGCTCCCATGTCAACATCTGCTTCATATTAGCCACCGTTTGTCGGCAGAGCAGACAGGCTCTGAAGCGGCTTCCAATCCAACCTCTAATTATTTTTACTCACGGGCCACTTTAATACTGTTTTGATGGAAAGTCCTCCCTCTGTCTATCTCCATTCTCTTCCTCTCCCTCTCTCTCAAACACACACACACTTGCCTGTGAGCCGTGGCAATTTGCATATTACTTTGGTTTCACTTGAGAGTGCTGGTATTTGGTTATTCAGTCAGAAACATCCAGTTTTAGGTGTAAAATTAAACCCACATTTCAGCCGCACAGAGTTGTGGAAGGTCCGAGGATTGTTATGGAGTTACTAGACAGAAAAAAGAGGGATGTGTGTGTGGGGAAAAGAGTATCAGAGAGAGAAGAGGAGGTGGTGGATTCAATTGTAAGAGGATATTTAAGGAATGTTAATGGTGCGATATAGCAAATGGAAAAGATAGAGTATTGATTCTGTCTCCCTACTTCGCTCTTTAAATCTCTCTTGCTTTTTCACCCTGCCTATGTGTGTGCAGGCATACACATTGTCAACTTATGTGCACTAGTTGTTTATAATTCTTGTCACAGGAAAACACCACTAACCCCTGGAGAGTCAGGCACACTCACATTGATTTGTAGTCAGAATTGCCCCGATCTGGTGTCTGAGCAGCGTGAGTTCATATCTGATGCACAAGTTCATACAGGCCAACAATACATAACACCTCCTGGAGGTGCAGTAGTGTTATTGTATTGAAGTCTGTACAGCGGTGATACTCAACTTATGGTGCACGGGCCATATTTGGCCAGCAATAGGCTGCCAGGGGGCCAGGCGACAATTTTTAACTCACATTGAAAATGTATTGAGTCGCACTGCTTGTTTTTACTTGGAATGTTAAAAAGGTGGCAGTGTGCATAAAAACATTGAAAGACAGCTTTTTTTAGCAAATAAAAAATGCCAGGGGAGGACCCTCTGGGCCCCCAATGGAGATTCTCCGCTGAGCCTCAACTGCCCTCAAATCCTGGGTTGAATCCAAATGTCAGGACTTCACTGCACTTGCAGAGTCACAGACTTTGCAGGAGCGTTCCCAGGAAGTTTGGGAGTGTTGAGGTGTGTCCAAATCCACAAGTTGTTCAGTCCACGAGGGACCTCAAGTGAACTTTCCGCAGACTTCCAGAGACTCTGCTTGGGGTGTAGACTTCACTGATTTAATTACCCACAAATCATTGCAATATGGACGTAACATTTTGGGGTTTTTTTCATAAATGTGTAAAGCAATTATTGCATTAAAACGTTACTTGAGTCATGTAGGACCAGAGGTATTATTCAACCACATAATGACACAGAGATATGTATACATATAGGCTATAAGGTTAGCACAATGAAAATGCGTTTTATTATTGTAGCCTACCCTATAGGCTAAAAGCTGTGCAGTGTAATGCAAATAGGCTAAGAAAACTGACAGAATAACAATAAAAGGTAATCCAATAAGCACTATTCAATTTGATTTTATTTTTTAGTCGTAGTCCGGCCCTTATTTACAAACATAAGTGTATTTGAATATGTGTAGCATATATGTTATATAAAAACGTATGAAAATTATTTAGTTCAGTCACAAGAAAGCCTATACATGGGATTTATATATTTGTTATCTGCTGGGACAGATGAACAGACACTATTCATCAACTTGCGTGAGGAATGTGACAGCACTGATCACTGTGTACATACTTGTCGCTTGAATGTTTCCATAGCAACAAGTGAAAGACACTTAAAGCCTGTCTATCAGTGTCTCGAAGTCTCTACTCCCGTAGACTTTACATGATGACAGTGAACACGTCACAGTACTTATGACTAAAGTCTGCAAGGGTTTAGTTCACAAGTCCAGAGGGTGGAAATTTGGATTCAGCCCTAGAGATGCCCCTGTGTACACCTGATCTGTGTGGGGCTGCTGCAGCTCTTGGCAAAGATCAGTTAAGACAGCAAATGTGTATAGGTTTAACAATTCATTCATTATATATAATGATAATATAATGATAATATTAGGTTATTAACTGGCCCCAGGCCCCCTGTCACTTGCAACAGTGGCCCCTGGGCAAAGCAAGTTGAGTTTCCCTGCTGATCAGTATCTCAGACAAGATTAAATGATCTCATGTGTTTTGGGGTTTATTTTCAGATGGTGTAACTGGATGATTGTCTTCGGAGCTTGTAAACAGTGTAAGCAATTTTCCTCAGAGGCATTGTGATAAGAGAGATAAGCACATGGTCTTTTTAGGGCAGTGGAGGCAATCATGACCTATCTTATATAATATTTGTATTTATTTGGCCAGTGAGGTTGACTGAGGACTTTTCTTTTTGGGGGAAAAATTAAATCAGAAGCGATAAAACGGGGACTGACGAGGCGTATACCAGACCTTTACATTAATCTTCATAGATATTCCACCCCTACCTCATATTACTTTCTTCTGTTTAGTCTCTGCATTAGTTATTTATCAGGGTAAAGACTTCCCTTCTTTTCACAACAACAATCATTGCTTCCTTAACTGTGTAATCTGCTCTCTGCTGGTTCTCATACAAGATTAATTTGTGTCTTTGCCTTTGTTGCCAATGCTAATGATCCTCTTTCAGAGACTGAGACTTTCCTCCGGCCCTGTGTGTTAGGGCTCTCTCAATGCCACTGTGGAACCAGTCTGTGGCATTTCAATGAAGCAGGCTACCTCGGTGTGAAAGCACCCCATTTTCACCGCGCCAGGGGATATCACGTGTGTGTGTGTGTGTGTGTGTGTGTGTGTGTGTGTGTGTGTGTGCGTGTTCATTTGTGCCAACATTTGAGCTTCTTATGTAAATGTGTGTATGTGAAGGTGGTTTGTCTGGAAATTCTGTCGGTCAATGACATGTTATCAGAGAATGAAACACACAATTCTTAAACAGCAGACAGAGAAGGTCTCTTTTGTTGGACTGAGCCCAAAGTGAGCAGTGCCAACTGTGTTTTAAAAAGTCATTTTGTATATAGTGGGGCAAAAAAAAAGGATATTTGGCAGAGAAAAGACACTGGTTAGTGACAAAATCTTACATTAGGCCATAGTCACAACAGAGAGCTATGTATATTTAATTAGCATTAAATACGGTTGTTGTTAAAGGGTCTCTTGCAGCGTTTTGACTGGAGTAAAATGGTAAAAAAGAAAAGTGTGTGTGTGTGTGTGTGTGTGTGTGTGTGTGTGTGTGTGTGTGTGTGTGTGTTAATCTGCCTAGAAGCTGGAGGCAAATGAAGCCAAGAGCATTATTTTGTTAGACTAAATGACTGCTATTATTAATCCAGAGAGAACCAGATTTCTTCAGATTTCTGTGGATTTATGTGCCTAATTACGGCAATCAGTTATGTAAATAAAAGATTAAAACGTTGAAATGGCTGCCAGACATCTAATTTGCCGTTTATGCTTATTATATCCTTGACTAGTTATTGTTTCCATGTGAATATAATTCAAGGGTCTCCATTGTCAAGAGAAGTCCTGACAGTCTGACTCGCTGTGTTCCGACTCTACATCCACTGAGGTCCTGTGCTGAATCACTCTGCTGTGTGCGCATCACAAATTGACAGGGCAATATGGTCAGAGAGTGGAAGGAGAATGAGAAACCGAGCAAAAGATTGCATGCTCATGGAGCATATGTCCAGAAATCCATTCTGCAGCCGTCCTGTCGATCCTCTGCCTGCCCCTCTCAGTGGGATCAGAGAAGACATCTGCTTTCTGCATCCCTCCTCTCTGATCCACAAGGCCTCCAGTGTGTCTCCGCACTCTGCTCTGTCTTGGCCCTCATCGGCTCTGCTGTTTCAGCTGAAGCCACCCAGGCATGCAGTGGGAGCCTGGGCTAGCGCAGTTATTATCATGGAGGTGGGGATGGAATGTCCTGTATTTCAATGTTCTGACTTATGTTTAACTCAAGGATGGTCCCCACTACTCCACACCACTGTGGCTACCACCAGCTATGCAGGGCCAGGAAGTGGTTTCATGCGTGTGCAATGACACACCCATCCACCCACACTCTCCCAGCTTGCAGGCACGTATGGCAAGGTCTGGGAGTCTGCCCATTTGTGTTGAGCTTTAACAGCTTTGGGCTGCGGTTTGGTTGGTTTTGGTGCTCTGCCCTTCTCCACCCTGTAGATCCACACATTCTCACCAGTAAGTATCCAAACTCAACATACTAGTGGCTTTAGTGAAATTTTGGATACTATGGGTGTTCCCCTTTGCTCAGCATATAGTCACCCACCCTGAGAAGAATGTGTTGGTCACACCAGTAGTGCGGTAATTCCTTTCTTCAAATTTGGGCGCAGTGATGCAGTGTTTTTTATGCAAAGTCATACAGAAGACGAAGGTCTTATCAGAACTCTGGGGGAACTCGGGGAATATTTTTGCTTTTATCAGTGAAAACTGATATGTCCTGGTGTTATTTCTCCCAAGTCAGAGATATTTTCTAACTGATATGTCTTCTCCAGATGCTCGGATGTATGGTTTATAGTTCACAGAGGCAGGCCTTGCACTGTAGGCAGCCTCATGTTCAGCAGCTTCTCAGTGTGGCTTCTGTAAGTGTTTAATGTGGCCTGGCAGAAAGCTGTGATGAACTAAGCCTGTTTATGTAAGCATATGTTTGCCTCCCTGCATACACCGAAGGAGAGAGGTCATATAGATGTTGCCAGGACGACATTTGCCAGCAAGAGGAAGCACCTCAGACCATGAACCCATTGAGAGAAGAGTCGCTTTCAAGGAATGCCAAAACTTCCTCTGAGTCTCCCTCTCTCAGAGAACAATGAGGCATCACTGCACTGCAGCCCAAAACCAAACCCTGTGCTGGGGCTTGAAATGCCAGGGAAGGGGGCTCAGAGGCCTGGAGGTTCTTAAGAGTGGATCCATTTTAACAGATTTCAGTGCCAGAGATGCCAAGACTGCCGTGTAAGAGTTCAGTGAGAGAGTTATGATATAAGATTTGTAGCCCAATCTTCCAAATTAGTGTGGGACTACCCAGTAGTGCTTAAATCTGTATGAACTTTAAAGTGTGCGTCTGCTGCCTCAGGGCTTTTTGGCGAGTTGAACACTGCAGGGGTGCAGGAGAGATGCCAGGGAAAAGTTTACCCCATCCAAGACCCTTCCTCTCAAACAAAGCTCGACCACTGGAGCTTTCTGCTTGGAGGCTTTCTTGGTATGCTGAGGGATATTTTAACTAGCAAATGTTTAACTTTTTTTATTACACAGGCTTTGTGTTTACATCATTGTGGAGCACTGTTCCCACTCCTGCCTTTGAGTGCTAGCACAAATGAAAAATTGTTTAATCTCAGTTTCTTCAAGCCGTGAGTAAACTTCAAAATTCAGCCAATGTCCTGCTATTGTTCCCATGGTAATGACTGGACTGTTTGCCTAATAAGTTTGGTGAAAGAGAGAACAAAGCCTTATTGTTCAAATATTTAATAAAGATTCTAACTTCTCTTACTATTGAATGAATTCACACACACACACACACTCTTTATCTTTCTATGCAACTAGGCAAGGTTATGCTGCAGTTTATTATTTAACACAATAGGCCTATTGTTTGTAGAGAAATTTCATACATCAAATGTAATTCACGTAATGCCCTTGCTGTGAGGCAGTGATAATCTCTTTCGGTCTTTAATTTGTTAATTTTCACCGTGGCCCGTGGCTATCTGAACAACAGCTGACGAACGTCATATACTGTAAGTTTGCTCACTTGTTGTGGGGCCTCAAAAGCTCTGACAGTCTCTGTTCTTTCCTATTTCATCCACCCACACACAGCATTAGTCTCATAGTTAGCGGATGTCCTCTGCACTGGGCCTTCAAGGACAGCACTTTCCTTCACAGCCTTATCTTATCTAAGTCCCACTGACCGGACATGCTGGACAACTTATTTGCTGCTTTGTTACAGATGCCATTCAGCTACTTAATTCAAGGGGCCTCATTAAAGACAGAAAAGATTGATTTCCAAACTGTTTGACCTGTCTTAACTTCAGTTTTAAAGACAGGAAAATTCCTGTCTTCCCATTAAAGAAGCAATTCCTAAACTCATGGCGGTGCCCTATCCTATCTAAGACCACCTAACTTATCTTAACTTAAAGGTCCAGTGTGCAGGATTTGGGGGGATATATTGGCAGAAATTTTTCCTGTAGTTTATAATCACCTGAAAATAAGAACTATTGTGTTTTTGTTACCTTAGAATGAGCCATGTATATCTACGCAGGGAGCATGGAGTCTGCATGTGCACCTCCATGTTTCGACAGTAGCTCAGATTGGACAAACCAAAACTGGCTCAAGATAGGACCATTCCAGTTTTTCTGTTTTTACGCTGGCCACCATAGGTAGCAGCCCCTCTGCGTCGAGCCAAACACCATTGGAAAACAACTGATTTTTAATCTGAAACGGCTTTATTCAGTGCTTTTATCAGTTTAAACTCCTGGTTACACTTGTTTTGGAGAGGAAGAGACCTCTCTGAATATTTCGGCTCCTGTAAAAACCTCCTAAAAGTCTTGATCTTAAATCATCAGAGGAAAAAGGTGAGCGCACATTAGCAGGTGCTGGGCTAGGAGCCCCTCTATCGTGAGCTGAACAGAGTTGGGAGAAATACTGATTTGTAAAATGAAACTGCTTTATTCAATGTTTTTACCAGGTTTATCCACTTGGTGTGTTTGATTTGGAGAGCAGGATACAGCTCCTGGTAAAAAAAAAAAAAAAAAAAAAACCTCCTGAAGGAATTGTAACTGGGAGGTTATGCTTGACACACGGGATAAGTTTCAGCTCTTCAGGTCTTCATTGCTGCACAGTAAATGAATATAGAGTGGACTGCCTCTGTGTGAGGGCCATACATGTTTTTAGGCGTAAGTGTTTCGGCCGTGGAATGTGGTTAGTGGCCTGCGGGTCCGTGTGGCAACTGGTGTCAGGGTGCAGTCTAACAGCTGAGGGTCTGTTGCTGATGTTGCATGTGAACTCCACCCAACCACAGACACAGTACATTCTCTTGTGTGTCACAGGACTTGACTCTGAACAAGGAGTTATTAGAGAGAGCAAAGATAGATAGCGGACGTGTATGTACACATACACTCGCACAGGAAGTGAGTCACACATACTGTCAGTATCCACTTCACAGATGTATGGCTGCACATCTACAACCCTCCTTACTGTTCTGTTATGAATAAAAAAGCTGCTGTTTTGAACTCTTCATTAGTCATTCATGGTAACCGCATTTTGTCAGCCTCTGTTTCACACACACACCTTCAGACAGTGACTAAGCAGCAGTGTCTCCTTGAGCAAGGTCCATTGCATTTTATCAGACACAGACAGGCTTTGTTCACACACTGTGCGCTGTCCCGAGCGAGGCTGTCACTGGCAGTGACTCGGTTAACGGACAGATGGAGAGATAGATGGAGGTGGCGCAATCACTGGATACTTTCCCACTCCCCCAGATGGGAAACTTCCTCCATGCATCATCAAACCTGTCTCATTCAGTTACCACCTTGGTTAGTGAAGTGGATAATGCTTTTGAATGAGAGTAACTCAGAACTGTTGCCATGCGAGTCCTTTCTTGTCTCCCTATTTTTACTGGGTAATACTGGAGAAATATGACAGTGGGATGATTTGGGTGCAGCCCTAGTTGTAAAGTATGCTATCTCAGACAATATGAATGACAGTGAACCAGAATTAGAGGTATATAAGAAACTAGATGAGGTTGTAAATGATGTAATACGGTAAAATGATGTTTGTTTCTTCCAGATTAAAGATAATGAAAATGGTTGACATTACAGAAACATGCCACGGCTCTATATACTGCCTCTGTGAGCTTTCACGTCCTTCCACCATTTCATTCTCCCAATCTATCAACCTCAATGCCTCCCTTCCCCGGGAGAGCCATAATATGTGGGCCACACCACTTGTTTGAGGCTCAGGTCCCAAGATATAGCCGGCAGGAAAATTGGCCTTGTAGGGCTAACCCACTTTCTTGATCCAGATTACACTGAGGAAGTCCTCCTTTGTCTCTACCTCTAGACAGCCATAGAAGATTACTGTTTGTTTTATGTCCCTTTATCTCTCAATCTATTTTCACTGTTTGTCTTTGGATGCGCAACCCACCGGAGAGACTTTAACCTAAAGCCGCGGAGCTCGGCGCTAACAGACTGTAAAACAGAACTTGACTGCCTCATGCCAAAGGTATCTTCTTCCCTGCCAACATTAGACCCCCACTGTGTGCTGCTCTGTTAAACATTGACAAAAAAGACAGCCACCCACACACACATACACACACACGTAGATTCCAATGCGTGGTTTCATTTACAGTCTAGGACACTTGTTGTCAGCCCCCCTTGACTTATCACACAGGGCTTAGAAACATGAGAGGCTTTGTCTCTATGTGGAAAAATGTCATTCTGTGCTGGACACTTTTAAGAAATAGTTGGAATAGTTGGGCTGGTAAAACATAGATTTTATTTCCATTGTCCCTTGTAAATCTTGCTGGTGTTATCACAATAAAGATGGCCGGTGGGGTTGCAGCAGTATACCATAAAACTGTAAACCCTGATATAAAAAATTGAAGGTTATCTTCCGTGTATATTTGCTTATTTACGGTATTGTAAAAAATGTAAAAGGATGGAGAATCACACCTGTGCATCTCCTTTCCTGCTGTCAGACTTTTTACACATACTTGTTTTTTAAAAAATGGCTTCAAGGCTCAAGTGTTTGTTCAGCCAGGAACATTCCTTTAAGGGCCATTGTAACTAATGGTAATAATAATTGTGTAATACTGCATACTGATTAGTATGAAATTGTGATATTTTCCAAGATGGTTATCATACTGTGAATCCTCACACTGTTGCAACCCTACAATGTAGATATATCTAGGTTTTGTTGCATTTTGTATGAACATGCAATCCAAACGAGTCAAAGTTGACCTACAGTTGAAATATATCGTCAACACTTTACAATAAGGTACATTAACCCAGATAGGTGGTGAAAACAAATCACTTTGCACTCTGTATGAATCCATTACAACACTGTATGCTCTAAGTTTAGCCTGCAACTTCACCAGGGACAAGTCATTAACCTTCAAGTCTACGTGGCCATTAAGGCTGAAGAATATGGGGCATGTCTATGTCACCTGACTATGCTACATCTTTTCTACTGTTCCCTCTATTCAAGGCTCTTCTTCTTCTTCTTTTTCTGGACAAAGAGGCTTTTTATCCCCTGATCACATACCTACCTGACTTTATTGTGAAATGGATGGAGTCAGGGCCCCTCTTTCATGCGGAGGAATGCGCTGTGAAAGGAATCAATACGGAGGAATGTTTAGAGGTCTGTGTGTGTGTGTGTGTGTGTGTGTGTGTGTGTGTGTGTGTGTGTGTGTGTGTGTGGTGGGAAGGTGTGTTGCGCATGTCTGTTCCTGCACTGATTTGGACTATTGTTTTCATTTTGTGCAATCTCGCAGTGATGAGTTCGGGCTAAGTCACCCGCCCGCTCTCCGTGAACTGTGTGTAATAACCAGCTGTAGGTGTTTAGTTGATGGATGTGAGTATTGACTCTTAGTGCCAAATAATTCAGCGCGGCATTAAGTCTAAATTTAAAGCCGCATCTTAGAGAGGAAAGAGGGAAAGGGCAAAAGGGCACAACCACCAATGATGTTGCTCTTTGTTTTGATGGTGCCGAGCAGGTGTTTGACTTTATGAGAGCAGATGGGTCTATTATGCATGTCTGCCTTCCCTGCATGCTGCATAGTGTACTCGTCCCTGCCAGCATGGCTGTGTTTTAATGTGTTTGTTTACTGGGCCCAGTGGCAGACGGTGTGGTGTCAGATCTTGTTGTATCGTTGTGTTGTTCCTGCTGTCTCAGCAATTACTTTTATTGTGTCTGTCGCCAGGTTTCCATTATTACCTGAAGAAAAAGAAAGCGATCAGCTTGTTTAGATGTTCAATCAGGTCGATTTGGATCCTTAAAGGAGCACTTCACCCTCAGAATGACCATTTGTATATCAATTACTCACCCTGTGCTATGTTTGAATTCTTAAAGAAAACTTGTTTTTCATGCACACCTCAAAGGTGAGCATTCTTGATGGATTAAGGTTAAAAGGGACCGTGTTTAATGACAGCAAAACTACACCATTTACAAACTCTCTCACAACCTGAGCAGTATAATCCAGGTTTCAATTATCCAGCTGAATGCTAAGTACTTCACAAACACATGCATTTTTGCTAAAACCTACTATTTAAGAGCCTTTTCACACCTGAATGCCCAAACCAAGGTTTACACTTTTGGTACAAGTACATTGAATACATTTAATCCAGTTAGGTTTGGTTCCATATTGCAATAATGCACACTAAAAGACTATACATGACATACCTATGTCACCCATGTGAGCCACTCCCCCGTCCTCCTCCTCTCTTCATCCTCTCGTAAAATAATTAAGTGTCAGAGTTTTTGTGAGTTTTTCCAGTTGACTCTTAATAAAATCATGTACTCTCCCCATGTGCCACCGCAGCTCATTTTGCTGTTGCATTGTTCATGGACAAACTGAAACCCACACTGTGCATTTACTACCACTTGACAACTTTTCTGTTAATGTCTCCTTTGCTCTGAACTGTGTGTGTGAGTGCAGCCGCCAACATCATCTCTCTGTTTCTCAGCCACACACACACACACACACACACACACACACACACACACACACACACTATGCACTGAGGCACTACACTACTCTGATCATATGACGATAGCCTTGCAGAACTCTGGTGTGAAAAAATTTTTTCAGACTAGAAACGAAGCATGGTTGAGTTTGATCCGGACAGAGCCAAACTTATTGTCAGACCAAGGTTCAGCTGTCTAGTCCGGACCATGGTCCAGGGGAGATTTCACACCTGAAATTTTGGTTCAGATCAAACTGAAAAGTCTGAAAGTCCAGGACCTAACAAGGCAGGTGTGAAACGGTCCTTAAACACTTGAGTATATGAGTAGCGCCTGAACAAGTGTGTGCATTAGAACTCGTGCACTCATTGAGCAGAGTTCACACATGCGCGCTTGTTTTAGCTTTTAGCACAGATGCACGACTTTAGGAAGTACTGAGCACACATTTGGATAAACAAGATTTGGATTATACTGCACAAGTTGTGTGAGAGTTTGTAAATGGATGTTTTGATATAGTTGTGCTGTTGTTAAAAGCGGCCCCCAGTTCAATTCATCAAGAATGTTTGCCATTTTTGAATTCTTTGTTCACCGTTGAGGCATGTGAGAAAAACAAAGTTTTCTTCAATAATTCAACATAACACGAGGGCGAGTAATTGATCTACTAATATAATTTTGTAGATGAAGTGTTCCTTTAATCACCTATCCTGAAGGTATAAATGAAAGTGTGCATGCCTCTACGAGCACACCATGAAATATAAAGGGTAGACAAAATTAACTTTTATGAAAAAATGCCTTAAATGTTGAAGTAACAATCACTTGAATGCCAGTTAGCGCCATTTGTCAGCACTGAAAGAGGTGTGACAGTCAGCACTTAAAAATGTGACTGAAGCATAAGAAGAATCATCAGTTTTCAAATGAGGTGCATTAGTTAAAAAAGCTGTAATTTATATTTAATGTGTTGAATTGGAAACACTCTCAAAACTTGCAACACTACAAACTGCACAGTTAAACGGGTATTTCACAGTAACCAAATTTGACGCACCTTTGTTGCAGTGTTTGCAGTGGTAGGTTCCTGTATATCACACCTACATATAACCTAATTACAGTTTAAATGATTATTCAATTACAGAGCAAATCTGATGAGCCTTTTTTCTTTACTATTTCCTACCATTTAATAGACTACATAACTAAAATCAAAGAAAAAAAATGGATTAATTGACTACAAAGTTAGCAGCCATGTAAATATACAGTGTATAGGGCACAATATACACACTCAAGCATACAGTATTCATATGTTGCTTTGTACTGTATGTGTAAATGTACTCCAGACTCAGATCTCACCGGGGGATTCCCCATAGTTGTGCCAGCCAGATGAGAAAACCAGCTGACGAAGTCATGTTTGCTGCTGATGATGTTTGTGATGTATTTTTTTTTTTTAGATAATTACTATTTTAAAGGTGTTCTTAAAAGCAAGACAACTGAAATACCACCAATAAACATTTTATTAGACATAAATTCAATTATAAATTTAATTCAAACCTGAACATGAGCATAACTCCACATGTTGATGGGTTTATAAAAAAAATAAACGACAGAGGGTAAGATATCTCAATTAATTTAAAAAATGAAATCAATAATCGGAATGACTCGCTCTTATATTGACCTTGTTCAGTCAAATGCCTCATTAGACGTTCTTTTTGCTTCACTCCTCGCTGACTAGAAATCAGTAACCTTTAGAGATGTTCGGCTTGTCAGTTTGAGATATGGTTTCCCTGATGTCTTCTCCGCAGATGTTTACATTCTTGTATCGTTTCTGCAGATGTTTACATCTGTGGTTTCTGTTTTAGATTTTACCCAGACAGACTTTAACTACAAACAGCAGCGTCTCACTGTGAAAAAAAAAAACTAAAAATATTTATTATGGTCTGGCAGAAGTGACCTCACAGCAAATAAAAGTGAGGAATTTAGCTTCTGTTTTTAAACCTGACTTTTATATATGGAACAATGGTTTTGTTCTGTCTCTCTTTGTGTCTGTGCTTCTCTTCACTGCTGCCTGTCATGTCTGTGGATCTTCGTCATGTCTGGTTTAACTTGGGCAGGAAAACTAGTTCATTAGCTTCTTTCTCAGTCTCTTCTCTTTATTATGGACACAAACCTCAACTTAATGTGTCATTGCTGTTACTATTATTGTTACTGTCATTGAAGATCTTCTATGCAGGATTTTCTCACACAGAATAATCCTTCTCAGTCATCACTTATGACTCACTATAAGTGTGTGGCAGTGTGTTTTTCTGCAGAGACTCTGCCCTCTGCCTGTATGATCTTATTTTCTCTTTCTATTTTCTGTGTTCAGGACCTTTATGGGAATGTACCCCCACAGCATTCAGGTGAGGTTAGGGCTGTATAAAAACGTAGCAACCAGATGCCAGACTGGAAGCAGCTGTAATCAAAGAGGCACAGAAAAAAAAGCAATTATAGTGAGGCGAAACCCCAAACAAGAATGAATCTGGAGTTGGCTTTTACCATCATTTTTGCTGGCAAGAGTATTTGCAAACAGTAACCGACAATTCTGTATAGTATACCTTTAATAATAACTAGCAAATAACTGTAAATTCCCTGTTTATTAAATTGTGTTTAACATGGTGGCACATCTCGCTGTGATGCTCTTTCTGCCCTGCAGAGGGAGCCATTGCTCTATTTCAGATCCTGCAGCAGCCCAGGAGACGAGACGTGCCTTCTTTATCACCTCTCCCTGACAAATGTGATATTCTCTTCATAATCACCTCACTGTCATTAACAGTAATTTTAGAAAACGCATTCACATGATTAACTACTAAATGAATAGCCTCCGTGTACATATCCTCTTAAATCCACACATATCTGTCTCTGATATTGCACCGCCTGCACTCCTGAGGGTAGAAATCAATGGAGATGAATTGCCTAACGAGTAAGTTTCTTTCACTGAGCTACCCGGTCCTTCAGAGTGATGGGATGCTGCAGTCTCCTGTGACCGGCTGGGGTAGCGTTCCTGAAAGTCAGCAATGATTCTGGGCAGCAGCCACAGTGTGCTCTGCTTTATCTGCTTACTTCTGACATGCTGCACAACTGTCTCTACTGTATGTGTGTGCATGGCTGAGTGCTTGAGGCTGTTTTTCCTTTAGTATGTTGAGAAATAAGATGGCCCCTTAAACCAGGTGCTAAAAAGACTCCCTGTTCTGTTATTACAGTGTGTGATGAGGCAGGCTACTTCCCCAGCTTTTCTTAGCTAATCCACAGACTGTGACGCATATATCCTTTTCCTCATTATGGGATTTCCTGTAGGAGAAGAAGAACACCATTTACATGATTTGTGGGTCCATTCCTGACATTTCATTTGCAATATTACTCAAAGCTTGATCACAGGTATAGAGCTGAGCGTTCTTTACGACATGCATCGTGATAACATCCCCTGTATCTAATCTTAAAGAAGAAGTTAGATCACTCAGACATTACAGACTGAAACTGATACACCTAATAACAAGGTACAGCGTCATTGAGATTTACAGTGTCATTACTTCGTCTCTGTGTCTGAGTTATGACTGCGTAGCTGTCAGCACAGGTTTTTCATGCTCTATAACTGAGAACTGACCTCCAGGGGGAATTTCTCCATGATACGTCTGGTTTCACAGCTCGTCACACGCTGCTGTCATCAAGTCAAACAGATGTGACCCGGTGTCTGCTGTAACACAGCCGAGTAACTGAAATCCTGTGATGTTCAAATCTGTCGAGGCTGTTGTGACGCACATTTTACGGGAACAGATTTGTAACCTGGTGGTTTGGCAGAGTGTGTGTGGCTATAAATCTGTTGAAAAATGCCTCTTATTCCCTCACTGTCCTTGTGCAATCAAATGTCTGAGAGTGTACTGAGAGAAAGCTTTGCAATAAGTCTTATTTTACTTCTTTGCCCTCTGCGTGAAACAATAGGGAGGACGTTTGCTTGGCAGGCCGTAATCAGTCAGACAAACCTGGACTGTCTTGTATTTTAAGACACTTCTGCCACAGTTTCTTTTATGTGTGTGTGTGTGTGTATGATGTTCACATGGCTCTCAGAGTGTTTGTTTATGTCTGTTTATGTCAGGGTGTGTATTTGTGTGTGTAAGTGTAGGCTTGCGTCTGTATGTCTCAGAAGGCGAGTGGGAGCCGTGGTGTGGGTGGGGTTCAGTTTTCAGATTGGGTCTAGATGATAGTCAGAGCTCTTTGTTGTGGTTTGGGGCCCGGCTGGTCAGGGGCCCTCTCCTGTTTCCCTGCCCTGTTCTGCCACCACACTGTGAGTTAGACTAAAGACAGCTTTTAACCTTTAGCACAGACTCTACAGTTGGGAAGATAAAAGGTGGCGTTGCTATCTGTGGCTATAAGATAGTGCTGATTGGAAGATAAAGATGACATTTGTATGATAATCATCTGTGTGTTTGTTTTCTTTGTACTCTTCAGAGTGTCATGTGGATCTCCTCAGGGCTCTTTTTTGGCTTTTGTACACTGCCTGTGTGAACTCTGGGTATACTCTTTATACTGGCACATATGGTGTCTGGTGATATTAAAGGATAATTAGGATTTATCACAACTAGGGTCTTATTTTCCATCCCAATCACCAGAATAAATGTTGGCATCTGCAAACCACAGGTGTGTTACACTTGTACAATTCATATGTAGCAGATCCGTATTCAACTTTACATTTTGATACATTTCAGTTTTCAATTTTATGTTTTGAAGTTGACAATGGTTATGTTTAGGGACAAAAACCACTTGGTTAGGGTTAGGAAAAGATTATCTTTAGTTGCTACAATCAGGGATGCAAATGTCCTGAACTTTCATGGAAAAGTACCCACTTTTGAAAAGTACCCACTTTCTATCGCGCTTTGGAAAGCAGAGCTAGATGGTAAACAAACATGGCACCACACCGGTAAGGTAAGACAACACGTTTACATGTCGTTTTCTATATGTTCTCTGACATTTATCCTAACGATATGAGGTGGTCTTTGTGGAAAAAAAGCTTGTTTAGTAGACTAACTTTGAACTTGAAGGTTGCCCGTTCACTTACGTTTTAACAGGTCTGACGCTACTATGCGCCCCGGCTGTGTCTAGGCTAACGGCTAACATGCTAACTATTATTTTTATGTCACTAGTCACTTGAAACAAATTTAGGACGATAGGAGACAGGTTGACATAAACCGAAATTTCCCTTTAGTCTAGAACAGTGGTTCCCAACTGGTGGGCCGCGGTCCAAGTGGGTCATGGGTTCATTCTGAATGGACTGCAAGTGCAAATGTGTTAAGTTTGTAAAAAACACTTTATTCTGAAGTACGGTGAATTTTCAGCACAGAGCTTTTACTTTGAAGTACCATCTCCTGCTATGGAGTGAGTGACTAACGAACAGCTACTTAACAGAGACCCCAAACTAGCTCGATGTCATGGCCAAATGCAAGTATGATGCTGAATGTATTAGAGTGTGTGAACCTTGAACTAATGACCAAAGAGAAATCTTTACCCCGTGTTTGGACCAGTTGAGAACCACTGGTCTCCAACAGTGGTCTGCCGCTGTCTGCTGCTTGGCAGTCATCTCACCTAGATGTCACACCATCCACCATCCCCTCCACCTCCTGATGACAAACTCAGATCACATACATGTATGCTGAACTACGTCACTTTGCAAATGTTGATATGATACATAGGAAACATACAAATGTGACATATTCGTGATTTGCAGGAACATTCAATGCCAACACTTTATTTCTGCGACAGGGCTGTATTTTCATAGCTTTTGCCTTTGTTCTTATTGGTAATGGTAATTATTACAGTCAATTCACCAAGTTAATTGCTGAGAACTGGAAATGATGCATTATCCAAAAAAAACAAATGATGGGACAAGAAACCTGAGGCCAATCATAAAGGTTGTAAACAGAACTCGTCGGTGAAAGTTTGCAGACCTACGCCACGGTTCAACTTTGATGTTTGGCATAGTTGTGCAGTACTAAATGTTACTACAAACATTTTCACTCACTCTTGGGTTCAACTCCCATAAATTGGTCTCAATTGTACGTCTGAAATGTCGGCTTGTTTACCATTTGATCATTTGAAAACTTGTTTTTCTTGCACCATCAGATTTGCCCTCTTGCGTTCGTAGATCTTGGCAAGCAGTTTGGTGACTAAGGTGTTATAGCTGATCGAAAATGATGAGCAACAAATGTGAGAGCCAAGTTGTGACAAACAAAATGATCCATGAATATTTCTTACATTTTAAATGGGACAGTGTTTTTAGTCTTTCACTTTCATCTTCTTCTCATCGCTGTCATCTTTTATTAATACACGCATTTTAAACAATTGTAAACAGTTTGTCTCAATGTACTTTCCTTCCGACTTTAACTTACCTTTAATCAGGTAAAACACAAAGACAAAGATGTCGGCACACGGACTCTGGAACAAAAAAACATAATAAAATGCACGATTAAGTGACAACAGGAAACCATCATCATCGGCCTCCAGTAGTTAAATGGGCTACTAATCATCAGTTGGGTCATAGTGAGCATTTAACAGTTTGATAGTCTGAGTAATGAAGGCATTATTCAGCCTGTTAGACTTGGCCACTGGAAGTCTACATCTCTTTCTAGAGGGTACAAGTTCAAAGTCTCCATGCAGAGGATTTCGGATTCATGCTCACTTCATTGCGGTCCACCTGACTGTCCAACAAGTGATGCTTTAAAAGATTCAAATATCAATCTGCCTTAAAATGACTACCTTTTCTTACCTCCACTGCAATGACTATACATAAGACACGCCTGTAATATATTTTTGGCTTTTTGCTAGGTAACCCTCAGCTCCAACTCCAGCATGTTTTCCCCTGCTGATAAGGTGTACCAACAGGAAGTTTTCCGTATTCCTCCTCACATCCGTTCAGAAACAAGAAACGTACCGGCTATTGTCTTGAAAGCAGGCCAGCCCTCTCAGAGCCTGTTATGCAAGGGTCAGTGTGTGTGTGTGTGTGTGTGTGTGTGTGTGTGTGTGTGTGTGCTTCGGCAAAAGGATTTTACCCAAATTTTCTAATCTCTTCGTGGAACAAGAGATTCCTGTCAGTGTTCTGTTTATGTAATCCCCCCTCTGTTTTGATCAAACCTCAGCGTTAGAGTTGGATTAACTGATTGTGTAATATATTGGTTTCACTCCTCCCTCGTGGCAGCCAATTAGCACATCTGGCCCCGCTACAGTCAGACCAACCTGCTAATCCACCATCCCATCAGTAGGTAATCACCATTAAACGTAGCAAAAATCCCAGTCAGGCCCAAAGCTGTCAGACCTCTGCACTAGCAGCTAATCTAGTGTCTCTGAATACCTGAGTTTGCCTTGTCCTCTGTGGCTCCAGGCCAAGACGCAGTGATGCTCAGTGTTTGAGCTAGCCGCCTGCCTGCCTCTCTGCCAGCGTGCCCTGTCATTGAGATAATAGCTGTTTTTCTGTCTGTTTTTGTTCAGCCTCTAGGCTTTTGTCACAATGTGTCAGTCTTTGTGTTTTACTGCAGGGAGATTTACCTGCAACATGTTCTGCTTCAAGGAGCTGCCGCTGGTGTAAAAGAGAGACTAAAAGAAAGACTAAATGGATTAAGTGGCTCTGGAATAACACATTGTTGCTCCTGTTGCTTATTCATTTTTCAAAAAAAACACCCACATGTATCAATGTAGAGGTGAGAGCAGCTGTGAGGAAAAACTATCACGTCATTAAAGGCTTGTTTTCACACAATCCAGCGTAGTGTTCAAGGTGTTTGAGTTCTTGTTAGGTGAATATTTTTCCAGTTCAGCAGCATGCCGGATTGACTTTCAGAGGGGATCAACTGGATATGAATCTACACTCAGTGAATTGTGAATCGAAGGCACACACATGTACACACACACTCCCAGAATGTTTTGTGAGCACCCATAACCCTCCCTCTGTACATTCTCCTGAACTATTTCTCTTTCCACCTCAAAAACAATAAATCTCTTCTCTTGCTGTGTGTGCCTTGGTGTCTGCTACAGATTAGCCGTGTGATTTAAACTCTTTAGGGTGGAGGCTTGTCTTAGGGGAAATGACCCGGCTTGCTACTGGCACCCCTGGCTCCTCTCCTTCAGTCTCAGCTGAGGTGAAAGGGCTTTTTACAGCTCCTTTGTTTTCACTGTTTGCCTGTGTGAAAGAGTGTGGACGACGTGCTTCAGAGTGATGGAGCGCCATATGGGCATGTGTGTGCGGAGAGGGGTGGTCCTGACTCCTGAAAGTCACATCCCAAGTGATTTGCATCAAGACAATCATCCTGTTACTTGACTTTCTACAACTTTCCTCTAAGGAGTGATCCTCTTCCTCAGGATGAGCTCTTAAAATCACCTCCCATGTTTTAATACCAAAGAATGTGCGTGTTTTATTACATGCGCCTCTGTGAGCGGTGCGCAACGTGACGCCGGTTTCCTGTTGAGTGGTGCTTGTTGGGATTTGCGCGGCGTGGTCTCACCCACGCCACGAGGAGGGATACACACGCACACATCACACAACAGCTGTGTCAGGTCCAGGATTAACGCGCCGGAGAGGAGAACAGGATGAATGTTTGGATCCCTTTGCTCCTGCAGTGCTTGGCGTTTCTGTTCTGAGGGGCGAAGGCACATTGGCTGTTTTCCCAGAGGACAGTAGCGGAACCAGCAGCAGAGTTTATGACTGGGATTCACATGGAGTAAACTTTAAGATTCACTTGTCTGGAGAAGAGAGGAAGCTGCCACCAAACAGCTGGAGTGATGGGAAAGTAGACTGTCCTCGCTTTGGCATCACTTTAAATGTTTGTTTAACAAAGCAGGGACGCATTTCTTCCTTTAAAAACAAGTTTCTGGAATTTATGTAACATTTAACTTCACCTAATAGTGAATAAGAAGTTGACGCGTCTTTTTGGAGCCATTATTTTTGTTGGATATGGTGAGAATTGCCAGGAGAGGCTTAAATTAATATTTTAAAGGTTGAACTATAAAAGATTGAAACGATCTGTGACACTGGGGACCTGCGCTATGAAATATGTATTTGAACTGGCCAAATGTTTGTGACCCTGTGACCCACTAAGACACATATTTTCCTCCTAAAATATCTGTGCTTTCGGTTGATACATTTTTAAACAGCGGCAGCACAAATTTTGTTTTTAAAAACGAATCAATATTTCAACAAGAGGTTAAAGATGGAGTAATATAATTTCACCAACTCCCTTGTTTTACTGTATCACACTTTTTCTTAAGTGCTAGATAACATCTCTGGGTGTTCATTTTGCTGCCTCCCCTCATGACGAGCACCAGCTGACACGGTTATATTTTCTCCATTTATTATCAAGCCAGTAAAAAAGAACAAAGCTCCCCACCCTGCTATGCATGTGTGGTGGTGTGGTATTTGCTATTTGTTTGTGTAAAAGGGCGTAGAGGCTGCTACAGTAATCTCTCACTCTTTTTCCCCTCATCTTTGATGTGTTTTTTTTTTTTTTTTTAAAGTTCATTACCATCACCAGAGACGCGTCGTAGGGGTTAATTTAGCGCTGACTTGGGGTGCGTCAGGGCGCACACAGTGGACTAGTTGTGTCGATCACTCCCGCAGAGGCGATGCCCTTTTGTGGAGAGGTCTCTTGTCACACAGAGGACAGACGGCATTCACAATCGGGACACAGGGACACAAAGAGAAGAACTGCATTTTAAAAGGCTCCATTCTTTCCACGCAACCGCTGGGTGTTGACTGTGGGTGTTTGAGAGGATCTTTGTTGCCCGGAGAAAAGTAGAGAAGAAGAAGAAGAATACGCGCCGTGAACGGGTTGGGGGAATTTTTATGGTCAGGGTTACTACAGTGCAGCCGATGCTGTCATCCACTCCACCTACGTTTGCTTTCCCGGAGGCTTGTTTTGGATGAGGAGGTGAACTTTTACGCGGTGACTGGACGGAACACTTGTCATGATGAACTTTGTCTCCCCGGTACCTGCTGGATAGCGCGTTGTGCCGGATCTTTAACTTGAAGAAGTCATTTTTGTGGATATCTGTGGAAAGGATGCCAGTTGATAAATTCGCAAACATGGAGGAAAAACTGTGGATACTGGAGGACCTCAATATGATGTACATCCGCCAGATTGCGCTCAGTTTACAGGTAAAAGTTTCAATTTCCAATTGATCATCACCAGCACGTGTTTTTGTTGCGCTTATTTGCGCTGTTGTTTCCACTTTTTACTCAAAGCTGTGGGGTGTGTCAGTGGAAGAGGTATGTGTGATCATGTCTCAAAGTGTTTTACTTTCTTTTTCTTGACTGATTGACACCTCACCCTGAATACAAGCAGGCGCACGACAAACTGAAATCCCTTTTCTTAAGCATAGTGTATCACTGTGTCTGCAGCTGTGCCTCTGCCTGTTGTAAAGTTTACAGAGGGGCTGGTTAAAGAGTCTTTCTATGGGACAAACAAGTCGGGCTGACACTGGTGTGGTCTCCCCCTCGTTACAGATGGCTAATCTTACACTGACAGCAAACAGAAAACAACGCTGCATGCCATCCATCTCTCCCCCTGTGTCTCCCCTTCAAACTGGGGTTCACACACAGTCCACAGCTGCACATATGGGCCTCATAAGTCCCACTGGGGAGTGTGTGTGTGTGTGTGTGTGTGTGTGTGTGTGTGTGTGTGTGTGCTTGTGTTGTGTTCTGAAAAAGACAGAGAAAGGAGTCATTCCATACAACATGCCAAGTGTTTATCATTAATGCAGTATCTAACCTCCCTTTTTGCTGATATCTGCACATCTGTTCCTTTAACTGTTTCAGAGGGAATAGCTGGAGAATGTGTCTATTTCAGTCTGAACAAAGTTGAAAGGAAAAGGAGACACATGGCCATTGGAAATGTTATAGGAATTTCAAAGGAAAATTCTAATATACTTCATTTTAGGATTAAAAAAAGAAATCGTGGCCCCATAATCTGAAAAGATATGAGCTGTCTGTGCTGCAGCTGTTAAGAGGTGTAAAAACCAGATTTTTTTCTCAGTATGTCAACTAAAATCCAGTCCAAAAAGCCTTCAGCTGTGTGATTCAAGGGCTGTATGAGAAGTGATATCACTCACTGCTGTGTTGTACCTGCGAGCGGCTTGGCATCGTTTTCCTGTGCGAGGTGTTGCTTTGTTTATCTACCTGTGCCAAGTGCCACGGAGCGCACCAGGTGTTTGGCTTTTTATCACATAAGAAGAGATATATATGCAACTATGAAACAACACACACACTCCTGCCAGCTTTAGCTTGTGTGAACCCTGCTCTGTTCTCTTTCTGGTTGACGTTATGGTTCCGTAATTGTTGGTGTGGCTTTGAAACTCTCATTAAACTTTACAGACGCTTGTGCTGAAGGGTTCTCCTGAGGCTTTTGTAGCGCCTGTAGCCTGAAATGCACTGTCACAAACCAGCTATCACGAGGTCTTTTTACCAAGTTGATCGGGTCTAATCAGCTTATTAGTTCCTGTCACAGAGCCTCCTTTGATGCGGACACTTGATGACATCTCGGACATAGACTGGAAAGCGGTACTTTGTCTGAAAATTGAATCAGGGGTGGAATGTAGATAATAAGCATTTCTGTTTAGCCATGTAGTTGTCTGTGCTCCAGTTTTATTCCTGTGGATGCTGTTGCAAGTGTAGGAATGCATAATAACAAGATGATGTGCCCTCATGTTGCCCTGTGGGAAAACTTGCTTGTCGCTTCTCCGCCTTCACAGAGAGTTCAGAGGTCAGGGTCGGCTACAGAGAGGCAATACTTTGCAATAAACAGTGAGAATTTCAGATAGTTGGATAGAAAGTCGTTTCAAACATCTCACATGAATATTTTTGCTTGTTTGCTCACTCACTCAGTCACTCTCTCCTCACCCTCCCTCCCCCCATGTCTCCTCAGCCTGGGTGGGTTATGAGACAGGGATTCTTTGTATGTGGCTGGGCTGCACGGCCCACAGTCTAACTGTAATTTCAGCTAGCTATGGATGTTTTTTCGCCCCAGGGTCTTTCATAAACGTCCTGCTGGATCATCACGACTTGCAATTATTGCACTGTAAAGCTTTCTCCTGCTTTTGTCTTTCCCTGCGGCAACATATATCTGAAGGCCGCTCCTCCCACACGCACGCACATACTGTATACATATACATTCATAACATATGCATAAGTGCACATTGTTTGCTGCTGCTTTTCCTGCGCCGGTCATCTCCGGAGATTAGCCTGTCATTTCAAAAGAAAATTTAAAAAAAGTGAGAAGATCATGCATGTCCTGAGATTCCAGCATTCCTCAGGCTCGTATAATTGCTGTGTCAGGAGGGGAGAGAGAGCAGCCATTGTGTTATTTGCAAGCTCAGTAGGAAGGAACTTTTCTGCTCTTCAGGTTTTAACAAGTTCGTTATAAAAGGAATGTCTGCATTCTTGGCTCCGTTGCGCTGTTTTATTTCGTCTTCCCCTCTGCTCTTACGAGGCCAGCGAGACAGTTTCTGCATTGCTTTTTCTTTAGTCACATGCAAAGCGTAAAAAATAATTAACCCCACAGAATACAGGATTCCCCTCATATGAGAGGTGGCCGATGGGAAACAGGAAATGGTCTGGTGTAATTACTGTTTCCCACCGGGAGCGACAACATGATGTCACTGAACCCTCTGCCATTAATAGACACATTTCCTGTCACCACAAACCCGGATACACAGAGCTTTTTTTTTTTTTTTTTTAAGGAATTTGCTTTGCCTTTAATGTCCTGTTTTATCCTCCTATCCTGGTTCACCTTCTCAGGCCTTGTCCCCCCATCCTGTCCCCTTCTCCCCATTGGTAGCCCGAGGGCCGTAGATGGACACTCTCTCCATGGTCTAATTTTAGCCTGCAGACTGGCCTTGAATACATAGATCGTGGCTTTGCCAGAGTTAAATGTGGACGTTTCATAAAGGGTTTCTGAGGTCATTCATTTTTGACTGGAAGTTATAAAAGCAGGATCTGTGTTGTGTTCTATCTCTAAGTAAGTCACTGTTGTAGAAGTACAATACTTTCTCTATGTGCGAGTGTTTGTGTGTTGACCTCACTGGGTCAGAGTAGCCCTGTGCTGCTCAGAAGGGGTACAGCCAGGGGCATTAAGCTGCTACAGCTCTGGCTGCTGCTGATCATGCCAATGATATCATCTGGTGAAAGATTAAAGAGATCCCTTCTGCAGTTGTTCTTTTTGTTGAGGTATTAGGACCCAGAACTGACCCATCACTGTTTGCTGAACCTGACAAAAACATCAACCGGGAAGTGTAGCTAGATATGGAGCAATCGTGGTTAGATACTCCCTAAGTTATCTGCTGAGGAGCAACACTGAAATAGCCAAAAGTTCACTATTTGAGTCTCTAATATCTATCAGCAAGTTCTTTAGAAGTCCTTAAGCAAATAAAAACGCTAACCCCAACATGATTTCGTCACATAAGCTCATCCTCTGACCCTTATTGACGATGAGCTCACGTGAGAGTCAGGCGGGAGTTTCTTGCTGCCTCACTGGGGACTCATGTTTGACCTCTCACACGCTCCCAAACCCTAAACTTAGCAGCGGCCATGCCTCAGATACTTCTGCGTATTCGAGACACCACAGGCAGGCGTTGAATATCCACTGGCTGGTATTCACGCAGCCTCTTCATCTGATCTCACTGCCTTGACCATCTGATTGAGTGGGACTTATCAGAAGTTAGTCTGTCTACTCAGATCAATGCGGCCTCTGTTTCTATTTGAAACTTGCACAGAAATATATTTTCCATTTGATTCAGTGTGTTCCCTTCAGACATTTGTTGTCATGTGTCCGAAAACATTGACTTTGGCTATTTCGCCATTTCCATACCATATATAAAGCCTTAAGGTAGCAGATATTTTGACCCCACATACCTCATGCTTTCTCAATGTAGGAGGCCCTGGAGGGCAAAGGCCAATATGACAGCAGTTAATCCCTGCCTGCTGTGGGACACTCGACCAGTATCTTCTTGTGCGCTCGAGCTAGACTGATGAATCTCAACCTGGATGATGAATTTGTGGAAAGAGCAAAGGTTAATCTTATTTATACCGGGACAGCAAAACAGTGCGTGCAAGGTTTAGCTTCAATTTCCTGGCTTGCCTTGGCCTAGACTCATAGTTGCATTTAAATGCATTTGTAATGTTTACCAGCCACAACAATGACAGCTGGTATTGTTTCACCTCGTGAGTCTGTGTGTGCCATCATGATGAGGTGACACTAATTGTAGCAGGAACTACCACACAGTATTGTGCAAGGTGTTTATATGTCTGACTATGGACAGATTTTGAAAACTTTACAGGCATGTAGTTGAGAACAAAATGACAGTAGAGTCTGAATATGGGTGTGAACTGAGCAAGGGCGGGGGCAGGATTAGTGGGGTGGGAAGTAGGGAAGGGGTCATCGGCCTCCTTGGTTTACGCCTCTGGCTCAGGAAACTTTACAAATGTGTAGTTGAGATCACAATGAAGGCCGAGTTCAAAGATGAGAGTGGTTCGGGCAAATGCACTGGACGTAGGGAAGGGACCATTGCCTCATCACTTTACGCCCCTGGCCCACATTCATTTTAAGACAGTCTCTGGATTAATCCTAGTTTTTCTTTTCTTGTGGTTCTCAATTATCATCTTCTTTTCTCATAATTACCATTCATCTGTTCAGCCTTTATTTTATTGCCTTTTCTGTCTTTTAGCACTGAAGTCAGTAACAATATATCCCTCCATGTAGAAGCAGTCAGCAGTTAAAATCTGTGAGAGTGTGTGCGTGTTAGTTCAGCTGTGAGATTGTTTAGGTAGCCTAAGTTACACCAGACCTGCTTGCTCCAGTGGAAGGTGTGCTAAAGCCAACAGCGCTCGCTCTCCTGTGATACAGGATACACGGTCATATCTTAACCGAAACACATTCCTCCACAACGGACAACTTCATCGTGCACTGCTAACCTGCTGAGCTCGTGTGTGTGCCTCTGAGAGTGTGTGTGTGTGTGAGTAAATATTTGCAAAGAGTAATAAGCCAATAGTGTAAGGTACATAATCAGGCCGAGTGATTTTATTTGATTAGGGACATTAGGTTTATCACCGTGGATTTGACTGTGAATGTGAGGCTTTTTAATAGGTTTTTTTGCATTTGTTTTGAATTAGATGTAAGAGTTTCCTACAGTATTGCAACAGCCTCCAAATGAATGGAAATAGCCATATATATTCACTTGTTAATGTTATGTACATGGGGTTTAGTGTGTTTGCTGTGTGTGTGCGTCGTGTATTTGTAAGTGTGTCTTTGGCATCTGTATCACGGATAGTTACAGTGAGTTCCAGTTCTTCCAGTGCTGTATGCCAAAAGCAGGCACAGAGTGTGTGAGGTAGAGGAGAAAGGGGGCTTTGTATCACATCATACACACACACACACACACACACACACACACCCATTGCTCCCTACCAAGCCCTTCTCTCCTTTTTGGAACCGCACATCTAGCTCCTAACCCTCAGCCATCTCTTCCAAGCCTTCCTCTTACTCCTTGCCAGCTTTAAGTCTACTGACTTAAAACCATCTGGCTCCCCACCTCACCTCTGCGCCCTGACGCTCCCTAACCCCCCTGGACTTCACCATAGTGCTGTATCCCCCCCTTGTACCTCAGTCCCCACCCCAGCCATCGCCCATGCAGCGGTTAGGAGGAGCAGCAGCACAGGTCTGAATAGGAACTCTGTGCAAGCAGGAACCAGTCAGATGCTGCGGCCTGAGCCAGCTTCCTTTGAAAAACAGCAGGCATGAGCCAGGAGAGTGAGAAGGAGAAAACACCAAGCCAAATCGAGAGGTGCTGTTGTTGGAACATCGACCTGACTCCCTGCACCTCCCCAGCCTGTTTCTTTTTGTCATTCCCCTCCCTCCCTCGCTCTATCTATGCATGGATCCATTTGATAATTTCACTCAGCTGTGTTCCTCTCTTTCTGCCTCTATCTCAGCTTTCGGCCCTTATTTCCACACTCTTTTATCTCACCCTTCAGGCTCACCTTTCTTTAATCCTCCTTCACTCTTTCAGCTTCCACCAAGGCACGCACAAAGACACTTTGGCTTTAGCAGTTAAAGGATTTTTATTTTTTTGCAGCTGCAAAGAAAATTGGAGTCACTTAAGCTGTTTGTAGTGAGACTGCAGGCATTATTCAAATCAGCACAGATTGGATTTAAAGCCACGTTTGACTTATCGTGTTAACAGCTCAGAAGTCACTGTTTTGAAGTGGAGATATTAAAAAAGATGCCGTATTCCTTTGTAAAACATGTAATTAAGAATGTCTGAACATGTTCTGGAGATGCAGCTGGCGGCACAGGCTGTTTACTCAGATGGTTGTCTTTGAAAATGTGTGCCGGGCTCGCACACATTGTGTTAAAAAAGCGCATTTAGTAATGTGTTTAATTGCGCCTGTAGATGTTGCTGTTGTGTTTGTCCATATGGATGCAATTTGCGCTTGCGTCTGTGTGTTCTATTTGTGTGCTTTCCAGCTTTCGAGATAAACTCCGCACGGTGTACATGATCTTGTGAAAGTTTACGGTTGGTGCAGTGACTTTATTGATTCATGTGCCTTTGTTGAGGTTTATGTACAGTATGTGGGGGAGGTTTAAGTGTGCGTGAATAAATTCAGTCTATTTCTGTACGTTTTTGCCCTCTGATCTCTCTCTCCCTCTCGATACTGTTACCATGCAAAGCTGGTGCCCCGGAACAGAGAGTAGGTGGAAGTCAGAGAGGCGGAGGACAAGTGCGAAGCAAGAGCTGTCTAAACAAACAATTACCACCATTAAAACAATTCCCCAGTGAAGTGGATCGCATCCGTGGCACCACCAGCATCCTTGTGACTCTGAGGATTGTGTCTTTTTGGGCAGTGTGTGTGTGCGTGTGATGTGTGTTTAAGCAGCAAGCCAAAGTGTCTAATTGAATCACTGCACACTGCGGGATCCTTGGCCACCAAAAGTTGCTGCATGCATGTCTGTATGTGTCACTGCGTGTGCGTGTGTGTGTGTGTGTGTGTGTGTGTGTGTGTGTGTGTGTGTGTGTGTGTGTGTTTGGCAGGTGGAACGACTCTGTCAGCACTTGGAGGGCTGCCGTCTGACCATCTGAGAGTCCATTCTGCTTTCATAAGGGATAAGAGAGGATCTCTTCTCTATTTCATTTATCATGTAATGCCGTTATCATCTTGATCTCCATCTCTATTTTCACAGCATCTGTGAGAAGCCCAGTTACATCACATAAATAGAAGTTTAGTTGTTTATTAATTTGAGTCGCACAAAGCTTAAGTGACACAGAGAAAGCCGAGCACATGGCCTCACAGCATCCGCTTTGTTATCTCGGCAACAAGAGACTAGCTTGAGTTTTGTGTCACATCTGCGGTTGGATGTCTTGCCTTAAGATTGATGGTTGTGCCATTAAGGAAACTCCTAAATGCCAAAGGCGAACCGTCACGGGGGAATTCCAGGGTTTAAAGGCGGGTTAGAAGGAGCCGGGGCTTGAGGCTGAGGTAGATCTGAGGAGCGAGGCTGCTGAAAAGAGGGCCTCTTGTTGTGGTGCGAGGTGTTGAGAGGCATGGCTGAGCTGCTCCACCCCTAAACAACACCCCCTCCCCAAAAAAACAGCCTCTCTGTTTCACCATGATGAGATCAGTGGAACAAACTCTCCAGCGAGATGATGTCATGTTTGGGACTTGAGGTCAAAGTCTCAGGGTCACATTCGGAGAGGATGTGTGTGTGTGGGAGAGGTGTGTTGACACAGACTGCTGTTGTGTTAGTGCCATAATCTTTCTCCTTGCAACAAACGCCTTTTACTCCATTACCTTCTGTGTCTTCCGTCACCTCCACCATTAGTGAAACAAACAAAAGCTTGCGGACCCACATCAGGTTGTCAGAGTTGAAGGGTGTGTCCATATGTCAGCATATGTGTGTCTAATCTTGACATGGTTAAGAGATGCAAAGGTTAATCCATATTATCACCTTGAAAGACTCAGGAACTGGACAGTGTTTTCCTATTGGTTCTGGGGAGCAGCATAGCTCGATATGATTGGCTGAGACAAAAAGCTAACCGGACTGAGACCCCTGTTAACCCCTGCTACACCAAGCCCCTCTGAAGGAGTGTGTCATTGGTCAGTATGTCACTGGACACACACTGGCTTGTGGTTGTTATGTAACTACATGTGTAAGTTTACTGAGGCGCTATTTTTGGCCGACATAAGAATCACATACAGCTCACGTCCCAACAGTTGGCAACCGCAGCTGTCACTGCGAAATCCATGAAGATTGACGGTCGGTATATATAGCTTTAAAATATGATCACTGTTTATTTAACTTAAAAGGTATAGGTTGCAATGGCCATGTATCACTGATGACATGGTAAATGGACTGCACTTGTATAGCGCATGTCTAGTCTTCTGACCACTCAGAGCACTTTTACACTACATGTCACATTCACCCATGCATTGCACACACATGTTCACACTGGTGGCCAAGGCTACTATACATGAGTAACCACACACACACACACACACACACACACACACACACACACACACTCTCTCACACTGATGGAACAGCCATCGGGAGCAATTTGGCGTTCAGTATCTTGCCTGAGGATACTTTGACATGCATACTGAAGGAGCCAGGGATCAAAATGCAGATTTTCCGATTAGTGGACGACCCACTCCACCTCTGAGCCACAGCCGCCCCCATAAGTGTCTTATGCTAGGTTTCTCGTGTTGCAGATGTCGATACGGTTGCAGTGATGATGAGATATACAGGTTTTGTAATGTAGATTTGCAGGCTAGTTAACCTCCAGGCCAGTATGTAAAGTACACTGCTGTGTGACGTGAATACATATCAACTCTTATCAGTGGTGGAAGAGGTACTCATACCTTTTACATATGTAGAAGCAGCAATATCACAGTGTAAAAATACTCTGTTACAGGCAAAAATCTTAAATGTAAGATATCACATTTTAACTATTTTACTCTTGGGTAGTTTAATGTGTAGCACAGTATTATATCATAATTTTTTTTTTTTTCTTATAAAATGCTCATCTGTAAAGTAATTAGTAGTTCCCGATGTCACAGAAACGCAGTGGAGTAAAAAGGGCAATATTTCCCTTTGATATATTGGAGTAGAAGCATAAAGTAGTACCTCAAAATTGTATCTAAGTATAGTACTTGAGTAAATGTACGTAGTTACTTTTTGCCACTACTGCTTATATGTTATAACAAGCTCAAATGAATCAGTCTGTGATGTTGCTGTTATGTCTGTTTGGAGTCAGGCTTCAGTCTACTCCCCACATACTTGAGATCCATGACCAGTTCTACAGCGCCTCAGGCTGTCTGACACTGGGAGGAAAGCTTGTCTGTGCATGCTTCTTGGTCCTTGCATAAGACAAAAACCATGACAGACACATAAAAATGTGGACACAGTTACTTAGACTCCAGGCACAGTTCAGCAGTGCACAGTCTCCTGAGAGTAAAGGAGGGGAGTGAGTGACTCTGTTTGTGTGTCTGTTGATGTTGCCATGCCCTCTTAGTGCCAACAGGGGGCTGATATGCTACTCAGCTTGAATAAAAAATGGTTTTCTCCTTCTATGCCACATCTAAAAATGGACTCATGGATTCTGTTGTCAAAGGACTGATAGAAAATTAGACACCCAATAAAAATGCTTAGATGCATACTGTAGTATGGCTGCAGGAGTGGAAAAAAATAATTGCAGTTTATTTATTAGAGTAGTAGGTGCCCCATTCTCATACTATTCAGGTGCCAAACCCAATCTGCAAATGCACATTGTTAAAACAGTATTTTTTTAAGTTTAGTTATATAAAGTTATATCCACAACAGTCAGTGTTGAGGTTTTTTTTTTTTAAATGTCACAAGTTACAGATTACTAGTTACCCTGTTTAATACGTAACGTAAAATGTGTTTTAATTGCTTTATCAAAGTCATGTAACTCGTTACATTTAATTTTTCTGAATACTGTTCAAACAAATGTTTTAAACTGGGCAATAAAGCTGACACATATCTGGAAATAAGCAAAGCAAAGCTACTACTTTTAGCAAAGCTAAAAGTAGGTATTCCCACACAGCAGCAAGATGCAGAGCAACAGACTGAATGTTATATTCTACATATACACTTTTTACTGAAAAGAATATATTTGGATGTAATCCCTTTGTAATCACCAACATTACATAAGTAACTGTGATTTAATTACACACGTTTCCTCAGTTTCCTCAGTTTTATTTTGTAATTTGATTAGATACAGCAAAGTATCGTGATATTTTTGTGTGGCAATATCGTATTGATTGAAGTATTGATTTTTTTTTTTATTAAATAAATTACCAATATTACAAATACAAACTCAACTTAGCTCACTTGAATAATAAAATAAATTGCTTTTTGAGTCCACTACATACAATGGGCTGCAAATAAAATGGCTGAGGTGAGATGAACAGACTGAAAACTATATTGTAGTAGATTAAACAGATGTTCACAAAGTTTTCCCTCAAGGACATAATTTACAGGCGAAAAAGGCGATAAATCGCAGTATATTTTATGGCAATGCTCAGCATTACACGTTTAAATCACAGTATTGTGAGTTAAGTATCGTGATAAAATCGTATCGTGGAGCCTCTGGTGATTCCGACCCCTACTGACTACAGGTGCACTGAACTACTTAGCTAAATCATTGCAATGATTGTCAATAGTGAGCCACCATAAAAGAAATAACAGTCTTAAAGTAAGACAGTAAGAGGAAGAGAAAGCTATCACACTGTTGTATTTTCTTTATTATTCCCAGCACCTTTGCAGTAAAGCAGTTGAAGCTTATCCATGTGCTTCAGTGCTTCCTTTGGGTCAGTTTATGTGAAATTGCCCAGAGACCTCTTTATTCAAACAAAGAGCTGTGAAAAAAGTGGGTAAAATATGTGAAAGAGAAACACAGGCGGGCCCGTCCCTCAACAACCGCTGCCAACAAAGGCACCAGATTCAGATCTGCGCAGACCTGAGGTGTGAATATTGCTAAGCTCATTTACTGTGAAGTTAACTCCTCCAGGCCGTGATTGGAATTAAGATTTCATTCTTGTTCAAGCTCATGAAAAGACTGCAAATTAAACAGAAGTGGTATAGAAAGATGTCCTATAATTAGACACATGGCTGCGACAGGCTCTTCTGTCTACAGGAGGGAGGGAGGGAGGGAGGGAGGGAGAGATCTTGAGGATGTACAGTAGCAGCAAGAGAGGAAGGGAAACGCTTGTTTGGGAAAAACACTCTTGTCAATGAGTCAATAGGAAGTACTCGAGTCTCAGAGGGAGGGGGCTGAGGAGGTTAGTGAGGCTGGAGGAATGTCCTCTCATCCTGTCAGATGCAGTGTGATGACACTTGGCCCTTAAGTATGTTCACAAACTCAGTAAATGTGTTGTTCGGTCACTGCTGTATTTAACAAGTGGATAGTTTAAGCCACCACCATCTTGTATGTGTGCTGGGCATGTGCCTGCAGTGGTGTCACCCACTTGCGTTGTTCCCTTAGCCCTCCAGTGAACTGTGAGTGTAAATTTGTCCCAGGCAGCACTTCTCTGGCTCACTCTCTGGCACAGCTACTTGCTGATGAAACCTTAATCTGATTAACTGTAGGATATTTACAGCTCTAAGTCCTGAGTTATCAAGGCTCATCTTGTTTTTGTTGCACGACTACTCGCACGGAGAGATGAGAAGAGAGAGATGGACAGATTTAAAGGTTGAAGGCAATTTTTACTTCCCTAATGTTCTTGTTAGTGGTGGTGAAGTGAGCGCCATGACAAAGCAACCCCTCCTCTGTCGTCCTTAGCTTACAGCTGAAGAGCTGTATTCACCCAGCCAGATGCCCAGATGCATTATTGCACCGTTGAAATGGACTTTGTTTGCTCTGTTGCCATTAGCCAAGGCTGCCCACAGACTGACTCTCTCCTCCTCCATCCCGATCCTCCTACATGTCATCTGCTGCATCTCTGGACTGTTTGTCTCATTCCACTTCTCAACCCACAAACAACACACAACAAAACAAGCGTTATGGTTTGTGTCTCCCTTTACTGCCTCCATTTTGCTCTGCTGAAAAATGTTAAAAACAATAAAAACGGGAACAATGTTCGATGCCTTCCTGCAGAGGTATATTTTCATAATATTACTGTGTTTGCAAAGGATGTCCCGTACACACAATTATTCCGTTTCCAGCGCAGATTTCCTGCAGCCAAACTCTCAGTCAGCTGATTCGCCCTAACGCCGGCTTATTCTCTGCACTTAATTCTAGCGGGACTCATCTGTGTTTTCCGTTTCCACCTGCCCACAAATCACTCTCATACATCACCGGCCGACAAGGCGATCCACTCCGCTGCACAGCAACTTCCCAGTGTGCACATATGGGCCAGGCAATAAGCAGAGGCAGGCACAGAAAGAGAAAGGGCAGAGGGAGACGGATGAAGATTTTTATTTTCACTGTGATGACAAGTCGTTCTGTCGGTAGAATCACATATAAATGTCCCAGCTGTAGGCTGCTGGCCAATATTACTGTTGCACAGTGTGATTTTTTTTAAAGCGTTTTTTCCATATTCAGATGAGATGTTAGTCAAATTAAGCCAACAAATCATTATAATAAATGTTAATTACTAGGGGAAACTAAAATATGATGGTATACCTAGTGACCATATTTCACTTTATGCACAAATTATCCCTGTGCCAGCTCCATGATGTTACTATATCTCATCTATTTGATCACTTAACAAGGAAATAGCTGCATTTTTGACCGTCTAATAGTGTCATATAGTGTGTCGACATGAAAATGAATAGAAAAGGACTCTGGGTCATCAAGACAAATGCAACAGTAGTGTTTATCCTTTAAACTTGCAGTATTTCAGCTGCTTTTGAGTCATGGAAGTGAGCAAGGACGTGTGGGAAAAGGGGGATGTTGTGCTTGTGCTGTTCAGCAATGCAAACAGCATATTGACCAGTGCCTTGTGAAAAAAAAAGTTGAGTCATAGCTTAAAAAAAGCCAAACGTCTTTTTTCCACTGTGGGCGGTGTAGGCTCAGAGCGGCCATTGGATTTTACTGACACTCTTGCAACCCACTTCAAACTATGGCCAAACTCAGAGCTGCCAAATCCTTCTTATGTCCCCCAAATAGCTTTAGACCATGCTCTGCCATTTTGTTAGATTTCAGAGGGAAACCTGGAGCCCCATAGGACAGTAAACACTTAAACCTAAAGTCTGTGGACTGGCAATAAACCTCTGAGTGATAAAAAATATATATATAACTTTAGTGTATAATTTCATATACTGTTTGGTAAATGACAGTGGGATGGCATAAAATTGCTGCCAATTCTCTTGGGATGCTCCTCAAGGACCTCTGGAGGTCCCTGGACATAGCTATGGGAACCACTGCCATAAATGACAGCTCGCTCTCCTCTACTTGCGCGCACACACACATGCACACACACCCTCCTCCTCTGAAACAGCTCTCGGTTGGTCCATCAGTCGGTCAGTCTTTATCCTCCCTTGTGCTGCCGGTGGTGTTGTGTGTGTGTGTGTGTGTGTGTGTGTGATCCGGACTGGAGCTCTGGAGCTACTAGGACACCGACGACGACAATGATGATGATGATGAAGCCAACACAGAGAGGGGCTCTAACACATGACCGCTGTCGTTCCCAAATTGCGTGGAGTGGGGGTTGTGTTTTCTGCGCGGATCCTTAACAACTTCTGAGCGTAATAAACGGCAGCTATTTTCGGATTTTCAGTGGATATTTCATTTTTTCCTATTAATGGAGGTGCCTCAAAGGGAAAATCTGAGTTAAGGTATTTCACAGGGTGTGTGTGTGGGACGGTTAACGGACCTTGGTGTTGCGTAAAGCGCCCGTGCTGCCAGTTTTGGAGAGTTGTGAAGCGGATTGCTCCTCTTCGGATAGGATGAACAACTCAAAGAATCAAAGGGTAAGACATGTTGTTTTGTTTCCGAAATGATTCAGAGGACTATACGCTCGAGAGGAAATGGAAAATGACAGTCAGCTGTAAGACACGTCACACTCCGGGTTAATTCGTCACCGTCAGATCACGCAGGCTGTCCGTGATCCTGAGAGGTCTGGAGACGTCTCGTTGGGGCTGCTATTGATTGCAGCAAGTCTGCTCTGGTAATGTGTTGTTTACTCTGCATCGTGGGATTTTAAACTTGGCTTGTTTATCTCCCAAGTCTGCACTCCCAACTGGAGCTAATCAATACTTAATTTGAATCAATAAAGTATGTGGATGAATTCGGCTCGCAGATAATTCAAGTTGGAGATTTTAATAATAAGATTTAAACTTTTAAAGTTGGCTTACACTGCTTTTTATTAGCCACCATGCTTCTTTCTGAGTGGGATGGGGATCGATGGAATACTATAGTAACTAGTTATAAAACATAAATCTACCGAAGTATATTGATTAATTGATGTATAAGATGTATGCCGAATTGAAGAGTGGTACCTAATGTTTTATTAAATGTTTTGTTTCATGTGCTACAAGCTAATGACTTTTACTAGTGATCACAGTTGTTTTAAAATTCAAGATTTTTAAAGGAGGTCTGGTTACAAAATGTCCCAAATTGGTAGTTGTGCCTTTTTACATTAGGGGACATTAATGTTACATTAATTGCATTTCCTGTGGCCAGAACAACCCAATGCAATACTAAGAGCAGCTACTGATTTTGCCCCTTTGTTTTACACCTTAGATAACTCCCTTTCTGTGGCTCTCTCTGTGCCATCCCTGTGAGTCGCTGGAGTACATGGTTACATAGTAGGGGGACAGTAATCCTCAATTTCATGTTGTTTGACTACACTGTGTCGAATCACCCAGCCTCTCAGACTGTGAGTTATTATTGCAATAATGACTTGCATCTCCCAGTCGTCACCCTTTCCCCTCTATTGTGAATAAATCTTTCCTAAACGCCTCGCATTGGCAGCACAGAAATAGCCACGCTCCAACTGAACACTAGACTTGAGAATATTAGGCCTTTTATTGACTTTTTTCCCCCCATGGCGATAAAATAATAAAATCACATGGTTTTCACATATAACAGTTTGCCTCAGAGGATGCCAGTCCACATAGCAGAGACATGTCTATTATCATGCATTCATATTTCTATTTCAAGAAGCCTTTTTCACTCGAACACATGCATGCCAAACCACGGAAAGCACTGAAAAGAAAGGACAGCTACCAAAAAAATGTTTCCCTCAACATGCTAAACCCTTAAGAGCCAGATGTCCTGAGTGTGTGTGACAGGCAGTCAGCTTGGTTTCTTGGTTTGAGAGCATGTGAGCGGCAGACTGGTAGTTCTGACCACTTCCTATAATCAACTTTTCTATCACCACTGAAACTCTATCCATGCACAGATTAACCAAACAACTGGCTGCAGCTCCGTTTGGTGATTGGCTTCACTTTGCTTAATGACAGGCTGCATCCTGATACGAGAGAGAGGGAGATAGATTTTGGTCTCATGTTGATTTAAAAGGTCACCTGCATCAACATCAGTCGGAGATTGAACGAGCAAGACAGATGTGATCTTTCCATTCCTGGGATACAGCTCTGTGTATGTGTATGGAGTGCATCGAGAGCCCAAAGCATGTGGTGTGTGTTCATTTTGTCCCTGCTACTGTTACAACCATAGCCATCTCTAATCATTAGAAGTGAAAAGGTCATCGATGTGCCAAAACTCCTCCTCAGTGTGACTACACAACATCCTCAATATGCTGTTTTCCTGGTGCTTTGTATGCGGTGATTCTGCTGTGTTCATCACATGCTGCAGTTAATCCGGTCTTGTTTCCTGTTAAATGCATTTCTGCTTGTGCTTTTCATTGCATTTGCAATTATACAAGGGGAGGGAGAAAAGTCAGCATCCTGTGTCAGTCCGCTCGCCATGGAATCCTCCGGCCTGTGTCTTACAATCAATAACCACTTACTGCGGAGAAGCTTTCTGCAGTCAAGTCTCTGTCTGTCCACCGAGCTTTCTGTCTCTCCCCTCTTTCTCTACCTTTCTATCTGAATAGGCATCTCAAGTGTCTCCTCTGCTGTCTCTCCTCCCTCTGTTCCCTCGCCGTTCACCTCTGCAGTCACGTGTGTTTTCTCTCGCTGCTTCTCTCTGCCCCTGCTGTGTGTCTGCAGTAGAGGTCATTCTGTTTGCTCTGCTGCTGATATTGTCCATTGCTTTCTCCCAGGAGGCAGCTGCGGGGACTGAGATAGGTAGGACTTCCTGAGCCCGAGAAACACAAGGGGAACTGGAACCCATTACTCTATGTACTGTACGGCGTGACAGCAGCTGTGGAGGAGGAGGAGGGGGTGAATTGGACTTTGCTTTATGTGTGTGTCTCCTTGAGCCAGTTGTCTTAGGACTAGTGTGAAAAATGAGCCACTTACACCCTGTACGACCACAATATTGCCTCACCGCCCACCCAATTATAGATCTTTTAACTCACACTTATTCATACCCACTCTTCCTCTCTCCAGGGGTTTCTTACTTCTTCACAGAGTCTTTTGCCAGCTTTGGTCCTCCTCTGCCGCTTTCGGTTTCCAGCTTCATGACTCAAGTACACACAAGCCAACTCCAAAACCCGCCCCGACATGCCATCGCTGTGCTCTATCAGTAATGCTCTGTCCTATTTTTTTCTGTCTCCTTTTAGAAGCAAGTGTTGTGGCAGGCAGAGTGGCAGAGTTCTCGATGGGTTTGTCCTGGCGTGAGTGCCTCAAAAGAGAAAGAAAAGAGAGTGAGACAGAGTGGAGGAGAGAGGACAGATATGGTTGATTCAGGAAGACATGTCCACGCAATCATACGTGGGACAGCGTGTGTATTTATGCAGCAGTGGATTGATGGTCTGGCCTTATGATGCTGATTCAGTGGATGAGGAGAGGAGTGATGGACAAACAGAGGACAGGCAGATAAACAGACAGACAGACAATTAGAGAGGAGTGATGACCTGACGATGCAGAGGGAGATTGTGCAGGGATTGATGGTCATGGAGGAGAGCGCTCAGTCCCGCAGACGGGTAATCAGACAAGCAGCTAATGCAGAGCTGCTGGCAGCGGATCACAATCAGACTGCTCCACGTCTATCTGTCATGTCTGTCCAAGGAAGCGGATGCTGAGCTGTCAGTCATTTATACTGCGCTGTTCGGCAGGCTGTCTAATACCTGCTACCTGTTGTGTGTGTGTGTGTGTGTGTGTGTAAGTTTCCCTTCATTTTAAACTGCATCCGCACTGCCAATCAGTGATTAGGTTATGTTTGTTTAGCGAAATTGCTCTTGTGTTGCTGAAATGAGTGAAGCCACAAAATGCTTGCAGAGACACACACTCACTAGATCTGCAGAAATGTAACATAATAGATAATCCATCGAGGCAGTGCTCTGTCCTGCTCCCGTGGCCCTCTGATGAAATGCTGGCATAGCTGTATAGAATCGATAATAATGATATCAAAGACACAGCTTTACACTCCCTCACACACACACACACACCATGCTGCTCACACGATACCTCGTTGTGGATTGGGGTTAGATGTTGCAGACAGAGAGGATTGTGTGTGAAGCATGTGTGCGACAGAATGCAAAATAGCTCATGGATTTGTTTAGCAGGAGAATGTGAAAGGGGCGCGGTGCACATTCGATGCTCGGCTCCCGAATGATCCGCTGCTGTTGACAATCAGACATATTTACTTGCATTTATTTATCTGTGTGTGTGTGTGCCTGTTGAGTGACTGAAGTAGAGCCTCCATAAATACTACCACACCGAGCAGTCAGTGACTGTCAGACCTCCGTGCTGCATTTGTTCCATTCTGGAAGAACTTGAGCGACATGCAAGGCTGATATTTTTAGACCGACTTGGTCAGTAGCCAGTATTTTGAAAGCATATCTTCTTTAAATTAGAAACACAATAATAATATTCACTCTTTTGCCCTACTTTTTTTTATTTCTGGGTTAAAAAATATTCTAAACGCATGTAAACCTATAGGGGACAGTAAACAACTCCATTCAAACCCAGCCCCTCCAGACCTGTTTTAAAGTTGGTAAAAAAAAATACTTATTTTGTTCAAAATGGTTTCCCCGCATTCACATGCCACATGTCGTGTTGCAACAGTAGCATCACGTGACTTTAGGCCTACTAGTTTTGAAAGTACTTCTCATGTGACAGACACCACTGAGAGTGAAACTTGGAAAGTTTCAATAAGTGAAAAGAAAACACAAAAACTTTCTCACAATGTTGCCTGTAACTTATTGAATTTTTTATGGCCATATTCTATATCCATAGAAATTCTATTTCCATGGTATTATCACAACCACAATAATACATCACATTCGGTTGACCTTACTAGGTATATGATTTTGGTGCTCTCTAAACTCAACTCAAGATGTGGCATTTGTGTAATGTTTTGTACCTAGACTATATAAAGATACATATACAGTCTGTGGTTTTGTGAGTAAAGTTTAAAGAACCATTTAACATCAAACATGAGTTTAACACTACAACTTTTGGGTCCTGGGGACTCACTATATTGAAAACCTATCAACATCAGTCCATTTCATTTTCTTTACTCAGTGTGCATAGGCTTTTCATTGTCTGTGGTCTATGTTAGCAGTGCATACCCAATGCAGAAAGACATTAAAACTGTATACTTCAAAATTTGATTATTTATCATGAGTCATATTATCATTGCAATATTCAGCAAGGTTATCGAATATGGCATGTTTTCCTGATGTCATGTAGCCCCAGAGTGTGCATCAAGATGGCTACAGTAGTGTTAGAGGAAACATTAGAGAGATCCAGCCATACATGTTTGAGCCTCAGTCACACCCAGTCTCAGATGAGGAGTCTGTTGTGCACCACAATCAGCGACTAGTAGACTTATCAGCATTGCCTTTTGACTGATAGATGGTTATACTGTACACAGACAGAAAAAAGAGGTGTATACCTGTGTATACCCTGCACTTGAATGGTAAGTGTAGTTGGCATCTTATATTTGTTTAGGTTGTTTATTAGCTTGCAGGCAAACTGGCAGTGGCTGACACAGCATTAACGGTTGTGAAAAACGTACAGTAATATCTGCTGCGATGTGTTTTTTCTATATAGTGGAAGGAAGCTTCAGAGTCCAGTTTACATCCAAAATCTGCACGCTGCTATGTTTGCTGTCAAAACTATAACTATGCTAATGCAAAGTCTGCAAGTCTGCTGCATTTGAGGGTTTCAGGTTTCTTTGTCGGTGTTGTAGATATGTGTTTCACATTTTAGACAGAGATTGGCTTTTGTATTAATGACATACCTAATGTAGCGTGCCCCGCGTATGTTTGAAGCTCAGATTTTAGTGCACAGAAATTGCTGCCTTCAGAAGAGGAATGTCAAAACACCTTTCTAGTGACAAATTTAGCACAGATACAACTCAGTATAGTCAAGGTCAGACATTTTAGGGGACATAAACATGAGAAAAACACATTTTTGAGTGAAGTGGGGGGGGCTTCAAATTATTAATATAAACTGCAGTACAAAGAATTAAACATTTAATTGCGGTTTTCACACACTGCTTTGTACGGCATTGACTATTGCCTCTAGACTGCTAAAATGAATGTCCAGTAAGTATTCACCAGGCGATTTAATAAACAGCAACTATCAATTTCACCTTGATTAAAACATGCTTCAATATTGGCAGTTTAAATGGCTGAAATGTGTGTTATTGACACAGTTTATCTATTCTGTGTTGAATGCTTTGTACAAATTCCCTCACAGCACAAACAGTGGCAGGAAAGACTAATGGGGCTCACTTCGAATAGTAGTGTAAGACCGTGTGAGACCCAGACCTGCTCCGTTCATGTCGGCCTGCTTACGGCACATTTACATGTCAGCAGATAGAAGCTGTGCATTGTTCTGTGGTAGCTGTATAAATATGTAGAACCAGTGTCTGTTTGTGCAGTATCGGTGTGTAGATAAGTAATGGGGGAACTAAGTGTGTGGAAGTTTTATGCTAGTTTGTGTGTGTGTGTGTGTGTGTGTGTGTGTGTGTGTGTGTGTGTGTGTGTGTGTGTATGTTAATGTGGATCCCCAATCTCTTCAAATTGTTCTGGAGGGCAGAGATAAGAACCATGCGCGCGCGCACACACACACACACACACACACACACACACACTTTCTGCAATTAATTATATTCCCTCTCTTGTTCTTTTCGCTTCTCAGTCTCAGTTGCCCTTGCCTCCTCGCTTTCTCCAACTCATTTTCTCGCTGTCTCTCAGTGAACTGTCACACATGCTTGTACGCGCACACACACACACACACACACACACACACGCATATGCACAATACACACACACACACACACACACACACTCAGAGACTCCAAGGGTTAATGTGTACCATTAGTAACCAGAGCAGGCTGTAAGTGCAGTAAAGTGGCAGAAGGGTGAAACCAAAGTGACAGACTCAGGGACTGAGGGTGGATCTCACCTTACATGTGTTCCCCATGACATTAATATGACAGTCATTAATCAAGGCAGTGAAACAAATGCTACTTTTATTATCCTGTGATAGAAATATTTCTCTGGTCTTAAATCATGGCAGACATTAATAAATGGCATACCGCAAGGCTGTAAAGCTGTCCTTCACAAAAAGCAATGTGTCGTCTTATATTTCAGACCCCGTTGTTTGAAGTTTTTTGACTAGTATGTCAGTCTTTATTTTCTTTGGGACACCTTAAAGGCTCAGTGTGTAGAATTTTGGGAGATGTATTGGCAGAAATTATATTAAATATAATATGTAAGTGTGTTTTCTTTAGTATATTTTCGTTACCTTAGGATGAGACGTTGTGCATTTTCAAATAGGGGGTGTGTCTTTGATCACAGAGATCGCCATGTTGCACTGCCATGTTTCTACAGTAGCCCAGAATGGACAAACCAAACACAGGCTCTAGATAGGACCATTTGTGATTTTGCTTCACCCAACAGAGTTAAAAGCTCCTCTGTGATGAGCAGTGTTGGGAAAACAACAACTCTTGTATTTCAAATGGTGTTACTCAGTGTATTTACTAGTTTAAATCACTCGGGCCGTTTCTTTTCAAGAGGAGGAGACCACTGCAAATTATTCAGCTCACAGAAAAAAACTCCTGAACATCTGGATCTTAAGTTGTCAGAGAAAAATAAAACAGTTGCTGGGCTAGCAGCCCATCTGTGATGAGCAAAACAGCATCGGAGAAACTGATATGTGACGTGAAAGTGCTATTCAGTGTTTTTACCAGTTTAATCACATGGACCTTTTGTTTTGGAGAGGAGGAGACCTTTGTGGATGATTTAGCCCCTGGTAAAAACCTACTGAACAATCAACAGTGTATGAAATCTAACTGGGAGAAATTTCAGCTGGTTGTGATCTGCATTCCTCGCTGTTAGATGCGACTAAATCCCCCAAAATCGTATACACTGGACCTTTAAACTTTGTTGCAAGTGAAGGTAGGAATACAGTACCTTCTGAAACAGTTGCAAAATGAGTGGCTCTCATCAGCGCATTGTCCCCCATCTCACCCACACACATACATAGACACCCCCTCCAACTGCGCCTCATCTGTCCCTTTCTTGGTCATTTTGCCCCCAGGCCAGAGGGCTGAGGGTCATCTCAGTCATATCCGGCTTTGCTTTAGCTCAGCTCAGAAGTCCCACAGCTTCATGAATATTATAATGAACTGCATTTTCTCGCTGGTCGATAGTGAGTCAAGGACACACATGCACAGATATACACAGCTTCACCATAGAGTATCTGCTGCCCTGGTGTTGTGTGTCCCAATCTCATACACCCTCATGCCGGACAAAAGCCTCAACTCCCCTCGAACAGAGCTCACGTGGGGGCAGCACATGTGATTATACATACACATGTGGCCATATCGTCTAAATAAGGCAACAGTAGCAATGCTGATGAATAATAGAGAGTGATAAAAGTAGCTTCAACTGCAAAGCTCCTGGCTTGAAATGGGTCTCGGAGAGAGCACATCGAACATAAGAGAGAGACAGACTGAGAGAATTGCTACATTTGCATGGATTGCAATATCCCAGTATTGATTAATACAATAGAAGCTGTAAACAACATTGTCTGATTGCTTTTACTTCTACAAGGCCAAAGCTATAATAAGCATAATTGAATTGTGGAGACAAGATAAGTGGAGTAGTGGACACAAACAGTATAAACATTCAGGATGGACCATCTGTGTACTTACAGGGTATACATTTCTTGCTAGTGATGCTGCCAGTCAAAAATATTGGCACAACAAGCTGGATACATCTATATGGGCACTATGATGAGTTTTCCATTTAAGCTAAAAATTTCAGATACTTACTAAAATGCCAAAACAAACAACATCAAAAGAATCTTAAATCTCTTCTACCTCCTCTCAAGATTAATGGCAGCTGGCAAGCAGCAAAACCATATGCTGAGCAGAGGGGCTGGATATGTAACAGTTTTTATCACATGGCAATCATTTGTTAGGATTTTATAAAAGCTTTGTTTTGCTCATCTGAGCTTCACTGCGAGACAAGTGCCGTGAGATCTACTCAGTTTAAAGAGCTCTTTGGAGCGTGAATAGAGGGCTGAAACTGAGAAGAGCAATGCACTTTTAGATTTATCCGCATTAATATGGTGTTGGTCCCACATGCTTTCCACTTATGTGCACCCCTCCATGTGTGTCTGTAGTACAGCAAAGACAGCAGAGGTAAAAGACAACAGGGAGGACAATTTGGCAGGCTTAAATGCTAGTTAGGCCGGCTGAGCTAATTAGCCCCGATTTCCTCATCCCGATTCAGACGAGAAGGAAAGCCTCGGATTACCCAGACGAGCATTTTGTGTGTGCCACTGAAATTGTGTCAGGCTGTTGGAACTGTTCATCAGCAATGAGAGGGAGGTTTGGGTGCACTTATTTGCAAAAGTCAACTAAAGAGCTTTACAAATGTGTTACAGCGTGTTGCACAGCAAGTGTCAGGATGGTGTTGTGGTAGCCAGATAGCTAGCCGCCCCTCACCCCCACTGAGGATGAAAGGGAGCTTAATGCTACGGACCCAGCGGGGATACTGCTCCTCTATCGGGGAGCTGTGGCACTGTGACCTCTTGCCCTTTAGACCGTCCTTTTGTCCGTGTAGCTGTTTCTCATCTGCCATTTGTCCCTGTGCGGCCACTCCGAAGAGTCTGTTTTGTCATTTTGCAGTGTTTGTTCTGTAGAGGTTCATGTGGATTCTGTGTTTTTTTCTTTGTTAACAGCATGAGGGTTGTTGACTCTAATGCCAGCAGTATGCCCTGAATTAATTTGTCTTTTTTGCAAAGCAATATGGTGCTCTTAGCAAACACAAGTATGCTCATCTCAGGGTTTGTTTATTGCTCATTTATCAACGCTGTGTAGCCGCACTTGCACTGGGAAAAATGGAAGCAAAATACACATCAACTCATGTGATATGGTCACAGGCAAACATGCAAACAAGGCTGCAAGAAATTCAGGCCGGCCATTCGGAGATCGAATCCAAAGCCTGTTGTCTCCTACTCCATCCCCCCTCCCCCCCTACATCTACCCGAGGTGTGAGGCAACATGTCACACTGAGAGCTGTCAGTCACCATGACACTTGCACACACACACTGAGGTTCTTGGAAGAGTCAAATGAGGCTTTTTTCCTCCTTTAAGAGAAAGTGTTGTGTCACATACCCCGGCCAGCCCCCACAACCATATCAGCTCAAGCGATAAGTGACGCATCCAACTTCCGTTCACAGACTAACACCTCTCTTCAAACGGTGATGTGTCTGAGAAAGAACAGGCTGTAACGACATGTGAAAAATTCCAGCACAGGGAAGATTACGATGTCACATCACTGCCTTTTTGCCTCATGTGTATCTTTTAATGTGATTAAATCCCCTTTACTTTATCTCAGCACTTAGGGATGCACACGCAGAGTGCTCTCATTGAGAGAGATCACAGCAGTCTTTGATCAGAGGCTTAGAAAGACCTGCCTCGTACCAGTTCCTTTCCTAAACCCTCCACTCCTTTCTCTGTATGGCTTACAGGAAAAGCTGGCTAATCAGTTAATAATACAGTATCAACTTGTATAATAGTCGGTGGCTGTGTTCCAGGCCTGCAGTGCACAACATGGACTGTGCCAGTAAAGTTCACTGATGAGGTTACAGTATTGCTGTGTGTGTGTGTTACTTAATTCATTAATTGCCTCATGCAGCCCTCAGACAGTCCAGTCTGCCAATTACTCTCATTAGAGTTTCTCCATTACTGTTTGATTGGAAAAGGAAGCTGCTTGGCAACAGCTCTTGTCCCTTTCTCACCCGAAGCGGTGGCTCGTGTTTTCTACACTTGTGAGCTGTGAAACATACAAAACTATGCCAGAGCTGCTTAAGAAAACAATTGTTACCATCACATGATTAAAACACTACTTTTTCCAGCCTTTTATGGTTCGTTTGGATTCTTGAAGAATATATTATGTTTTCAGTGCTCAAAAATAAGTATTTCTTGGGGCAAGTAAAATGCCATGTCAGGCTATTAAATCCAGCAACTCAACTGCCCAACCAGGGAAGTGATAAAAAGAATTTAACGCATTGTTTTGTCCGGAGCTGGTGATAGAAATAGCTAAGGTGTGAGCCATTTTGCTTCCTTCTCATTTCTGTTAAGTGTTGCACATGTGCGGTATCGATTGAGCGCTCGCGAGGAAATAATAACCACTAATACAGTGTTTCTCAAATGGTGTGCCACAGGATTTTGTGATAACCACACATTATTACTGCAATATTCAACTGGGCCTGCACAAAAAGTTATGAATGAATTTTTCATTGACTGTATCAGTATGTTGTGTGCACCCATTTCCAAATAAAGAGGCAAACTCTAGCTAAAAAATGTAATTTAATTTAAAAAAAAACCTTCACAGGGAACCTATTTGTCGCCATTTGCTCGTGGGGATTACAAGTGTGTGACACATTAAAAGCCCTGATTGGCAGCCAGTGTGAGGGATGATAACATTTAAAAGGAGAAAGCAGTGAGTGGGACAATGGATCAGTTTATTGTACGGAGCAGATTACAACAAAGCACCAGTGAAAACAACTGAAAAAAGTCAGTAGGCAGTATCACAAAAGCTACCTGTCTTAATTTTTCTTATTTTTTATTGTGTTGTAATAAGAGTGATAACATGTTATAAAAGCTATTGTGCACAGAAATTAAGACAGGTGTGTCTTTGGCTTGCCCTTTGGTGTGCTTTGACCCAAAAAGTTTGAAAACCACTGCACTAATGATTAAGATAATTTGCACGGGGGGAAGTAAACATTACTACGGATGAGAAGATTTCTGACCTTTCTTTTTTCAGGGTAATTATGTATCATCAAATGCTAACCAAGCATAGCATAGCAACTATTTTTTAACTGGTGCAACATCCAAACTGTGTTGACTTTTCAGCTATAAAACAAAATACACACACACAAGGACAGACAAAGCTGACACAGATTTCTGATAAAACAAGTGTTATAAAAGGCGTTGAACCCTGGTTTTGCTGTATTTCTTTCAGATTCGATGCTACACATCAGAGAGGATTTACAGTCTGGTTTATTATATCAGAACATTGCAGTATTTTGAATGAATGCAGCCCAGTTTGTTCCCCCTGGTCCTCTCTGAGGTGAGATGGAAGAGGAACAGAAGGGGGTCCTGCTGTTGTTAGTGTTTTTGTGCTGTTGTAACTCATAATAAACTATCCTGCAGGTTGCATGTATACGTTTTTTTTCCCAGCCAGCAGTTATTTATGAGTCTGCTCTGGAACCTGTACGCGGCATTTCATAAATCTATACTCTCCAGGCCTGTTAGTTTTACGCTCAGAGACCACACACAGTCACAGTAGATATACTAACACACAGTTGCTCACATACTTCCTGTTATTATCACCTATACTTGCTTTGAAATGATTCTGCAGTTTGGTTTGCCTGCCTGCTGCTTCTGCCAGCTCCCACTCTGCTACTATATGATAATGCGGACCCGATGTATTAGGCTGAGTGTGCACAGCCGTGTAAGAGCCATCAAGCTTTAGTGTGCCTATAAATTGCTGAAGTGATCACTGCTTGGCAGACTCTAAGCTCCCTGTGCTCTCTCGTAGCTCTAAACAATTTGTTTTATAGCTTGAAATTCACTCGTCTGTTGCTCTCCTTAGGGCCAGCAGCCAAAAAAGCAAATGCACTTGCAAGTACAAAGTGCACACACAGGGCCACCGTGCACTCATTCACTTGCATGCACTTGTTTGCATACACATGCATATTCTGTCACCTCCCGCAAGTACATAAAACATGATTTAGGATACAGACACATGCATATTATTCCTCTCTTTAGCACTTTCAGCTCTGACACCGCCCCTTGTCTGCCGGGACCCAGCTGCATTCAAACACACTGCCTTTGTGTGAGAACAGCTGGCCGCAAAGTCATTTGGACACACGCTCGCACACACAAGCACATGTGGACGAGCACTCACATAGTTTTCCATGCAAGCAGAGTTGGAACAGTCTCTATTGTCAGCGAATAATTGAATGCATAAGCTGTCGGGAGGGGGGAGAGTTCACTGTGTTCCAGCTATAAGGGCGAGTTGCTGAAACTCTATAGCAATCCCCTCAATAATGACATCAGCATGTTGGCACCTAGACCGGGGTACACAGGCACATTTTGCCATATGAGAAAGCTCTGGGAGTGTGTGTTCTAAGTGTGTCTTGGAACTGAGCAGACTTGGACTGCTTTGTAGCCAGCCTTGCTGTCGTAAAAGGCGAATGCAAACACCCCACCCGGTAACTGTTTCTCCCCCTCCCTCCTCTCTGTCTTCCATGACCAGTACCAAACCAGTTCCCTTAACGGTTGTTGTGCCCAGGCTTCCCAGCAGCAGCTGGAGTCTGACACACTGTAGGGACGTTGTTCGGTGAATTGGATCATTGTTTTTGAGTGGTTTGGGTTTGGTTTTTGGGTTGTTGTCTGGTTTCTGTTTCCTCCTAATCTCCAGACTGTGTGTTCTGTAAAATATTGTACAGATGTGTATGTGTTGCACTTAATGTGTACTTTGTTAAGTGTCTGTTGGCATGAGTGTGACAGTGACATGTGCTGCGTGTTACTCACAGTCACGTTAGCAATGTGACTTCCTCCCCCAGCGTCCCCACTATTCACTCGCCACTCCATTTCACCCATTCACCCATATTCTGTTCATTATTCCTCCTCCCTAATTATTCCTGCTCTCCCCACACTCTATTTGTATCTTCATTCTCTCTTTTCATTTTCTCCCATACTCTAATTCTCTCTCAGCTAATTTGCCATTGATTTTTTTTCCCCTCTCTTCATTTATCTCTTACTCTTTCTTGCACTCTCGACTGCTCCCTCCATCCTTAGCTGCAGCAGAGCACTGGGTGTGGGAGGGGAAGAGGGTGAGCATGAGGGAAAGTAGCGGAAGAGGGTGGAGAGGAAGGCGAGGCGCATAGTTGTGGCTGGCTAATTGAAAGCCAGCACTTTGGTCAGTGAAGTCCCAACGTATGGGAGTGGTCAGGAATTTGCAGTTCTCGGTGATGTTTGTGTATGTGAAAGAGCTGGATCGCATTTGTGTCTATCTTAATGGCTGTGGTCGTGATGATTGACAGATTGCGGATGTACTTGTGACTGTGTGAGCTTGTGTGTTTGTCTGCTTGTTTTTTTTTTTTTGGCGTGTGTGAAAGACTTTCTACCTTTTGGTCTGAGTGTGATTTAGTCCTGCTGTTGTTATTCTCCACTTTCTATCAGCCTCTTTCACTCTGTCTGTCCAACCAGCTTTTGTATAGAGCCAGTCAGCTGCGGCATCTCGTCTGTTCGCAGAGAAAACAACCTCAGAGTCAGCAAAGAAGAAAAGGTGGCTGTTCTGTAGTGGTTAGAGAAACCAGTCTTTAACTGAAGGATGGAGGACAATCCTCTATTGGTATCAGCACCGATGTTAAAAGTCTGTGTACACATTTCGAACGTTAATATGTACATACCATTGTGACAGTAAGATCCTAGGCTTGTCCCCTGAACTAGTACAATCTAACAAGACCAAAACTCTATAGCCATGTTTGTGGCTCTGTGAGTAAATAGTTAAATACAGAATACAAACAGCAAGGTGTTTTGCATTAGATTCATTGGTCCTTACCCTGAAAAAAATTCAGCACAGGGTCCCAGATCTTATCAAACACACCTGCTCTATCTTCACTGTAAACTCGCAGTTTCTCCACATGTATTGTGTTTGTCATTTTCTCTCATGTACAAATCATACCTGGGCACAGAGTCCAGTTTCTGCATTTGTAAGATTTGCTTTTTTGCACCACTCTTCCAAGCAAAATAGCCATTTTTTCCACTCTTATTGCCGACGGATAAGGAGCTTGTTGCTCCAAGTATGCCGTTGAGCGGATCAGGTTCCCGGCGTCTACCAAAAGGCTCAGAGAAACAATGAAAGATGCTTTTCCAGTATGTGTAAAGTTTGTTGCATGACCAGAAAGAACGTCTAGAATTGCCAGTCATAGGCGTACATTAATTACATGTAGGTGAAACATCAGTTAAATGCTGTGTAACTTTTCCCTGCAAAAACAGCGTCTCTTTAAATTTTCATCCCAGGCCTTATCTCAGCCCATCTCTTCATGTTAGTTAAGTCCTGATGTGCTCAGCAGAGCTCTGTTACATAGGATCTGATCAAAAAACGGAGACTGAAAAAGGTATAATATCTGACATGTTAAATATTTAGCATGGTAGCACACTAACATTAGCTAATTTGCTATTAACACAAAGTACAGCTGAGGCTGATGGTAATGTCATTAGTTTGACAGATATTTAGTTACAGATCTAAGTATTGGACAAATTGAAAATTTGACTTGAGCAAAATGATTATAATTCATCATTAAGGGGGACGTGAATGCCTGTAGCAAATTTCAAGGCAATCATGTCATCTCATCTGTAGAGCTAGGCTCAATGGCAATAAAAATGTGCTTTCTATTTGAAGCTCCAAAATTAGTTGCAGCATTTTACAAATACAAATATGAGTACCCTTGTAAACATACAACTCATTGTCCCTTCTGCGACTATCATCCCCAGGTACTCTGAATTAAAGTGGTGCTACTGTACGAAGCAAACTGTGTTGTCTCCTCGCTGTGTTTAATACTAATTTGTGTGTTAAACATAACCCCGTGGACTAACCCCGTGCTGTAACCGCGGCCGTCTGCTCTGCTCAGGTTTCGAGGTCAGAGGTCAGGGGTCAGTGATCTGAACAGGAAAGCCTACTTGCGTGGAACAACACATTGTAAACAAACCATTACACACCATCTGCGGTGGCGTCAAATCCCCAAACCGGCATGTGTGTGTTTGTGTAGCTGTGTGTGTTAGTGGCCCTGAGATCACACCCACAGACACTCGAGTGAGGATCAACACACGCGGCCAGACGGGGACATAGAGGTGACAGAGGAAGTGACCATCTGGTATTTACTGAGGCGTCAAATTACCTGCTGAAAGGTTGCAGTGGCATTATGCATATACTGTGAACGTCATTTGCTGAAATATATTGGTGTTTGTGGCAAATTCTGCTATTTATTATTGCTGTTATCATTGCTGCAATTATAGTTTCCATGAAATTGTTACTCACATTTATTTAAAATACTTTTTTCATGCTCAAGGACACTTCAACATGTGGACAGGGATCAAACCTCCACCAGCCCAGTGGTTAATAGCCATACCATCTCTATGATTTAGCTATAAAGCTTTGGAAGGACATTGACGGTTTAAGTATGAGGTAACTGTCCTGTAACAGTATTCAGCTCTGTCAACCCTCTTTCAAAGTTAATTGCCAGTTAGTAATTAAGAAGTTTTCTGTCTTTAGCCATTAGCACAACTGTCAAGATCTGGAGAGTCTTTTTTTTCCTCTCAGAAATAAACTCTTTCTCTCCCAATTATTTCCATGCCTGCTCATTTACAGAGCTTTATGCTTCGTTACCTCCGCAGCAGATTTGCTCGTATTGAACTCACTGCCTCTCCTTTTGTTGCCAAATCTCTGCCTCTTCATTTTCTGATTGCCACTTTCCTTTTTGCCAACACTTTCTACATTTTACCCCCATCATTGTTGTCTTCTCTAGCAAGTCCAGCACCTTTAATCTACTTCTTGCTTGTCGTCCTCACCAACCCTCCCTCTTCATCCTCGCTTGCTCGTCTCTTGACATTCAGCGCTTTCACTTTATTTTCTCCCACTTGCAGTTCCCGTTCCTATCTCTTTTTCTCCCAGCCGCCTCTCGCACTCCACCCAGACCTTTTCGCCCTGTCAACCCATATCTCCTCTCTCTCCCTCCTCTCTACTCTGTTCCTCAACTCCACCTCCCCTCTGTGTCTCTGCTTGATACCCAACATGCACTGCATCCCCCATCGCCCATCCACCCTTCCTTCACCCTCTATCTGGCTCCTGTCCACACTGCCACCATCAGAGGCAGGCAGCCTCTCTGGCAGTGCCCACTGGTCTAACACCTGCCACACTGAAGACACTGTGTGAGAGAATCACTGTGACAATGTGTGTGTTTGTATAGTGTTGTTTATGTGTGTGTCGATGAGCATTTTTTGGATTATACAAAGAAAATGAGTTTACCATCCACTCTGCCTGTTTGCATATGTGTAAGCCGGTGTTGTTTGGTGTGTTTACCTCCTATTTCGCTGCTCTGTGAATGTTTATGTCAGTCTGTTACACTCTTTTAGCCCGACATACAGCCAGACGCACGGATTAGAGTTAGATCTAGGCTGCTCGTCTTCTATTCTGAGATCCCCCAGAAGGAGAAGCCTGTTAATTTAGCTGCTATAAATACTGGACCTCCTCCTAGCGGGTCACTTTAAGACCCACCGCATGAAACTGGACTGTGGTGACAGCTCCTTTACTCTGTGTATGTGTGTATTTCATGTGTGTGTGTGTGTGTGTGTGTGTGTGTGTGTGTGTCCATTCCTTCAAAGCTGGCTGGCCAGCCTCCGGCTCAGTGGTGCATGGAGCATGGTTTGTGGTGCCTCCATTGACAAGGACATTTGGACACAGCCGGAGCTGGGCTTTCTCGCATTTCCCTCTGTTTCTTTTTTGTTTATGTTTCTTGCTCACAGCTAATGGGTTTGTTTGGATCGAATAATATATCCATGATTCTTTCGACAAAGTGGTGTGTTGAGATTGTGTATTTTGTCCAATGTCATTTTACAATGATATGATAGAGGGGAAAACAGCAGATTTTGACGTTTGAGAAGATGTCTTCTACAAATGTAAGATATTGAATGACTATTGAATGATTGATTATCAAAGCTATCATCAACTTATCGGTTTACCATAAAATTGTTTCACGTAATCTTTTCAGTTGTTGTGTAAGTAGGCCTGGACATGGACACAGCATGGAAACACAAATATAGCAAGGAGAAATGCCAAGTGGACAAAGCTTGATACAAAATGAGAGTAAATCTGGGGTTGTCTTTCTCTTTTGCTGGTGATACTATTTACATTCATTCATTTATTCATTCATTTCTGTAACCACTTATCCTGTTAGGGGTTGCTGCGGGGCTGGAGCCTATCCCAGCTGACACTGGGCGAAAGGCGGGGTATACCCTGGACAGGTTGCCAGACTATTACAGGGCTGACACATAGAGACAGACAACCATTCACTCACATTCACATTTCTGGCCAATTTAGAGTCACCAGTTAACCTGCATGTCTTTGGACTGTGGGAGGAAGCCGGAGTACCTGGAAAGAACCCGCATTGGCACAGGGAGAACATGCAAACCCCGCATAGAAGGGCTCCCCCACCCCATGTACAAGCAGTAACCCTTTTGCTGTGAGACGACAATGCTCACCACTGCATCCCATGCCGCCTGTTTACAAACAGTAACTGGAAATTCCTGGGTAGTATACCTTTAAGGCTGTCTCTTAAACATGGATGTCACTCAAATTAATTGGTACTGACCAAGAAAAGACACAAAAAAGACCATGAAAAGGGGGAAACAATCACAAAGAGACATTAATTGCCTTAGAAACACAAATTCACCACACAGTGATGCAAACTGACCGAAAAGGACACAAAGTTATCACAAAGAAAGCAGCATAATCAAAAACTAAACAAAGGTTAAACCACCCCAAAGTGTGTGTCTCTTGCTTCTGTGTGGGAGAAGTGGTCAGACATTTTGCATGTCCTTACCCAGGGGCCCATTGTCTCATAGTCCGCCCATGCTTTTAAACTATCAGCTAAGTATTCACTGCATTAGTATCAAAAACATAAATGGCAGGCTTGGATGTGCATTTCACTCCTCGTTTTTGTCTCCCACTCTCAGTTATGATTGCCAAAAACAGACACTTGGATGAAAGAAAACCAACTTAATCAACCAATAAACTCTCGTAAACAAACACTTGACCTATAAAATTGAACACTCCACTCGTACCTCGCAGACATCCAGCAGTTAACTGCTATCTTCGTTTGTGCCGTTGCTGTAATTTGGTCTCTTTTATTTACGCAGTCAAGAGTAGTGTAATTGCTTTTCAGTCGGTGAAAGTGTTTATTTAATGACAGGCTTATTTGTGTAGCTACATTGTGTTCGACACCCAGAGTGTAGATTTTACACGACTCTAGACTGATCATTATCTTCATCAGTATAAGTACACTCAATCACGCTCTCATTTTGTCCGATAATTCTTCACTCTGGCGGTGTTTCTGAGGAGAAATCTGCAAGTAATCACCCCTGTCCCTTTTAATGCCATACCATGTTATTGCAGCAAGTGATAGTATAACACATACCAAACTATAACTAACAGATTTTTAATGTTTTTGGTGGTTTGGTTTTGAGACAGACATAAGATCTAATGTGTGATTTACAACTGTTAGTGTGGCTTTCACTACTATTCAGAGCAAGTGTGGCTATATCCCAAGAAGCAAGTTGGTTTTTCCAATACCGCGGTTAATCAGGGACCACACAAAACCCCGTTCTGAAGTGCGCTGCGTCCAAGTGAGAATCTGCGCCCAAATTCCTGCATTCATTCCTCTCCCACTGCGCCTCTGTTGAACAAAGTGTGGGACTCGCGCTAACACAGAGACAGGTAGAAGGGAGAAAGAGGGTGTGGAGGAGAAGAAAGAGAAGCCAATTGAGGACGGTGAAGTGGAACGGATGGAGTGTGAGAGAAGGCGGAAGAAAATGAGCAGTGAAAGTATAAAAGCTTAAATCAAAAGAATAAAAAATTCATAAGAATCAGGCAGAGAGGGAGAGGGAGAGATGATAAATGAGAAACATCAGAGTAGAGGAGGAGAAGGTGCATTTATCTGGCACAGAGAAGAGGGGTGGGAAAAGAAGGGCAAAGGGAGCATTAGAGAGTATTTGTGAGGAGAGAGGGAGCTTGTTAATGTATCACTGAAGAGGACGAGCACACACACACACACACAGATGCATCAGCAGTTGGGCAGATGTTTCACGGCATTTATTCATTCATTACACACACACAAAGTAACCTTCATGTTTCCCCAATTTGTTTTAACCAGTTCTTTAAAGGCAGCCTTACTGATCAATATTCCCCGGATTGAAGCAATTGATGTGCAAATTCATCATTCAAAGGTGTTTTAGCTTGAGGGAAAAAAAAGAGCGCTGGCACTAACACTCAAGGTCAGTCCCGCTTTGCTTTCGCTTGGTCTCCGTTTGATTCTTTGTGCTTTCTCATCCCGCTCCCTTCATATGTTAGCCCTTCCCCTCACTGTCGACTGTTTTAAGTTCATGCATACAGTGTTTTTTGTGCCGCTGACAGACTGAAGAGGGGCTTAGAGATTTGTTTAAACTCTGGACAGCATCAGCAGAGGCACAGCCAGACTGTTGAGGACTGAGGAACCTTTAAGTGTCTGCATGTGTTTGGGTTTGCGAGGGTGTGTGCGTGTGTCCACAGTGTACTTTTTGCCCCAGATAAGCCAGGTCAAATTTAGTTTAATAATGTAATTTTTCCTTTGAGAACGCAGCCTAGAGGACAGGGACAGTGGTTGGAGATGTGTAAGTGTACTATTTGTGTGTCTGGGGTCTCTCATTTGGACTGCAGACGTTCAGTATTTGACAGCTTCATTATTTAGTCTCTCACTTGAGATGAGCCGCTCCCTCTGTGTGTGTGTAGTGAATAAGTTTGCACTAAATGATTCAGCATCTCCGTGTCTGCTCAGCGGGGGGGTGGGCTCACTGGTAAGAGGGCAGAAGGCCGTGTGTTTGAATATTGTCCATGCCACCTCTCTCACGCACTTACACCACTGAACACAGACTCCCGAGTGCTTTCAGAGACACACCTCACTAATAATGTATCCACAAAAGACCTGTAATATACTGCAGACTTACATGCTTCTTCATTTCTCCTATTCTTGTTAAAAATACCCTTCTTTGTATCACTATCTGTTCGAGAAGTCGTGACTATTCTCTATCCCCTTCAATTCACCCCTTGCACTTCTCTAATAATGCCTACTCTATTTGCCAAAGACAAGATTCTTTTCAAATTATCCGTTATTTAAGCCTCATTTCCTTACGCTCTTTTTTTTTCTCCCTTATCTAGGACAGTGACATCCAGAAGAAAATTGACCATGAGATCCGGATGCGTGATGGAGCCTGTAAGCTGCTGGCTGCCTGTTCCCAGAAGGACCAGGCACTGGAGGCGGCGAAGAGCCTGCAGACCTGCAGCACTCGTATCATGGCCTACATGTCAGAGCTGCAGAGGATGAAGGAGGCTCAGGTCATGCAGAAAGTCACACGGAGGTCGTCGGACGCGGGGCCGATGGACGACAGACTCCCGTGCAAAGGAAAAGTGGCGATATCAGGCAAGTAAAACTGTGCATCATTTATTTATTGTTTGAGATTTGGACATGGACCAGCAACATTTAAGGGAAATTGAATCTTGGTGATCCCGTGGTGTTATCATTTAATGCAGAGCTGCTCTTGTCAGGCGGAGGCTGACTTGCAAATGCCGCCCGTTGCAATATGACAGCGGGCAGTCAGATGACTGATTATGGAGCTATTCTGTTTGCATGGCAGACGCACTGCGGAGAGATGATTCAGACCAGAGAGCAGGACTACAGGGTGTTTTTCAAGTTGTTCTTGTTTTGTTTGTTTTAAGAACATAATGAGGAGGGGAAAAAATAAATATTAATGAGATGTGAGACTCTGTTTGTGTGTACGTGGGTAGACGTTCATGGGGGCACTGCTGCATGTCTGGTACCCAGCTGGAGAGCATAACACGTACACACACAGTCATCAATTAGCTGTGGATACTTCAGCCACTGGCTGAACGCAGCACGGACAGAGACACACATATCCAGACACACACATATCAGTGCGGGTGATTAACATTTTTGTGGTCTAATCCCCTGTCTGTTGTCGTTACAGATCTTCGGATCCCTCTCATGTGGAAAGACACAGAGTACTTCAAGAACAAAGGAGGTGAGGAGCCACCTCTGTATGTGTGAAGAGGTTCACTGATGGAGTATTAATGATTTATGCCTGTAGGATTTATTAATGATTCGCTCCTGAGGGAAGTGCTATGTGGCTTCACACAGTCATAAAATGAGTAATTCAAAGATGCTGAATGTGTGTGAAAGCCTTGTTTAATCACAGGGGTGAGTGTTAGAGACCTCATGACTAAAGAATAAAAAAACCTTTTATCACTGATGAGAGGGTGAAACACTGATGTGGACTTTTAGAGTGTGTGGTGGAACTTTTGTCTTCATCATGCATATGCTTATATTGTTTCATTCTTCCTATGTGTTTGTAAGTGTGTGACCTTTGCATTCCCCTTATGTAAACATCTGTTGTTACTCAACATCATCAAGAGATTTACATTCACTATAATCTCACCATCAAAGACAGTCCATTGACTGACTTAGAGATACAGCCGATTACCTAACAGTTACTAGATTGCAACAGGTATGCTCCTCTGATGTAATCAAGAGAACATAATTAAATCAGGAAAGTCCAAGAAATCTACAGTTGATCTCTCATCATCTTGTAGTCTGAGCGTAGGTACAAAGATGCCCTGTATTCACTGTTCTGGGCACAAATTCTGAGCCGGAGGTTGCGCTTTCTCTATAGAGAATAAACTCTTGTGCATGACTGACAGAAGTTTGAGCAGCATTTTCTGCCTCTGATGTGTATATTTATGATATTTGGTGTCAAAAGAGCTTGCAAAGAAATAACTGATTTGTATTATTAGACTGCAAATTGTTTTGAATATTGACCAACAGGTGAAGACAGGACAAAAGGAGGTGTCTTGTTATAATTCAGTGCTCATTACTGTGGCATTGCTGTCACACACTTTATACACAGAGTCACATACAATATCAGCAGTTTTAACACCTTGAGATCTAATCATCAGAGAAAATACCCATGCTGAATGGCATTTGTGTTGCCATGGTTACCAAATGATATGCGCTATGTACATGGCCTCATGCAGATGACATAAAAGATGGCTTCATGAACAGACTTCACAGTCAGCAGATGGATTTATTAGTTTAGCTTTTGAAAGTATGCTAAAATCTCATATCTGCTGTCATAAAATCCAGTGGTTGCTGTGTCTGCATTCATACCACAAATGAACCGCACTGAAGTCTACTCTGACAGTGTTCGGTTCACTTGTTTGGCCTGCACCGGAGTTTGATTGACAGCTTTTGCCACAGCCCAAATGAACTGTACTAACTGAGCACACAGACCTTAGTTCATTTCAACTGAACCAAATAGGTTAGGTGTAAAAGCACTCTTAGTTTCATAGTGTATAAATCTGCTGAGCCTTTGAACTGTGCAGACAGAACATACAGCATGACATTTTTCCTACTCCATAGCACAGTTCCTGGATCTGATTATTACAATCTGTTGCAGTTTTACCAGATAGCACTGTGTTTTCCTGGAACTGACGTTAGACACTCCTGGCAGCACAACCTGACCCACTGCTCAGCCCTGCTGGCTTTGCCTCTTGGCTCTGAGAAGAAGCAGCACACAGGTGCTGAACTGGGTCATTATTAGTAGGGCAGTTGAAAAGAAATGAAGCCTGTTGTGCATTTAAGGAACTCTCTACACTCCTTTATTTTCCCGTGGAATATTACTGTGAACCGGGTCATATGTAAATGTTTTTTACGGCATTACAGAATTTAATGGTGCACTGAAAGTATAACAATGGTAATCTTTATGTTGACTATTTGCTATCCCGCCTCCTCTTGATAGAGTCAATGTAGTTTAACCCCCTTGCAGTCATTATAATAGTCTCAGAGCTCATTCTCTCCCCTGGCAACTTGAATGGAATTAATCTGCATGACCTGTGCATATAAATGAACTCAAGAGACAGGTAGTAGACTCTTAACAAAGCTTAATGAGGCTGTTAGTCAAGGTCATTAAGCACACCAAGACATAAACCAAGCTCGGTAGGTGAGGAGGAGTAAGGCATGTTTCTCTGTCACGTGTCCAATCACATTTAAAGCAGAGTGTTGAGCTCAAACTTGGAATAATAAGCGTGAATATTAAGTGTCAATGGGCCATATACAGGGGAGCACATAAGTGGGAGCAGACCTCCTCTCTCAGCCTCTTCAGTTCTAACCTTGAATTTTAATGAGAATTGGCAAGATCGATGAATTTGGTTGTGTAGTAGAGGAAATAAAGACACAGAATTAAAGGGAGTAGACCATCAGAGGCCACACTATATATATTGCATTTGTATGAGTTGTGTTTTAGCACAGGCATTTGCCACAGTCATTACTGATAATTGTAGTGAAGCATGCCCAAAAAGGGTATTATGTCTTTAAAATGCATATGTATTTCCTTTTCCTCACAATTTATACAAGATGCCTGGAGGAAAAAAAGGTTTTAATATTACATTTAGATGTTTTTATGAAATAATTTAAGTAATAGGGATACAAGAAACATATCTCAAAGATCTTTTTCTTAAAAATATTTTTTTTTATAACATGTCATCTGCAGTGGACAATGGGTCAGTCTTTTTCACAAAGGTAAAACTTTTGCACACCTGAGGGTCGACAGGTGAAGACCATAGGCTGACTGTCATAGGATAAAGAACTCCTGCACACTGTCTGCTACACTTCCAATAATACAAAATTTATTGGGAACAAGAACAGCGTTTTGGTACACAGCCCTTCGTCAGGTTAACTGATAACCTGTCTACCTGTTATCTAGATAACCTGATGAAGGTCTATGTACCAAAATGTTGTTCTTGTTCACAATAGATTTCCTCTTATTGCAAGTATTATATCAATCGTTTTACAGTACAGTACATTAAAATTACATTATTAAATTCACTTTTAAGTACTGAAGTATGGAAAATAGTTACAAATGAGAAGAAGCAAGTCCTACTGTCCCCCAAAAAGGACATGGGTTAAAATATGTACTTTAAAAAGGCTTAAAATAAACATACACTTCTAAAATCTCAATATAATATAGTTTAAGACACTAGAAAGCCCAGGATGTGCCTCACACTGTACATTAGGACTCAAATAAACTGCATGCTACATAAAGGCTTCATTGCCATGTCCCCCCATTGAGAACAAATATGAATAGCTATGTCCCAGAAGGCAAGAGTTGTCATTACCAAGCCCACATTGTCTACAGCAGCATTAAAGACCATTGTGCTTTGGTTTCAACCACAGAACAAGCTAACAATGCTTCACAGGAATTCTTAGCGCAGCTGGGCATTGAGACTGCTGAACTGAAACATAACAAGAGTAGAGGTGCTTGTCAGCCTGATGAAGGAACTGATCTTCTTTCAACCTTTATATACTCAGGTCATATTTTCTGTCTGACCTCTGGCCTCAACACATTGTTAAAACAGTTACCTACATCTCGGAGGTTGCAGGTGATGCTGTTTTGGAGATGAACACAAGTTTTCGGGTGATGCAATTGAATGAAAGCTGTTGAGAGGTCACTTAAAGGTGGTGATTCACTGATTTTTTTATTTTTTTGTCTGTCTTGCTCTGTCTTGCCTCGTCCTTTATAGAGCTCCATCGGTGTGCAGTGTTCTGCCTGCTGCAGCTGGGAGGAGAGATCTTTGACACAGACATGGTGATAGTGGACAGGACGCTCACCGATATTTGTTTTGACAACACCGTCGTATTGTAAGTCATCTGTTAGCTACATAATACCCACAAAATCAAGCCTCACATACAAGCTGAGTGACACTGATGTGGCCATATTTATCACACGTGTATCATTTCACAGTAATGAAGCCAGCCCGGGTTTTGAGCTACGTGTTGAGCTGTATAGCTGCTGCTCGGAGGACGACTACTCAGCAGGGAGCACGCCAAGGAAGCTAGCCAGCAAACTGAGCTCCTCACTGGGGCGATCAGCAGGGAAAAAGCTCCGGGCAGCCATGGAACCTGGGCCTTGTAGTCCTGTTAGCAACGGAGGGGCATCTCCTCTTCTGCTGCCAGTTCCCTCTGTACCGTAAGTTTGAAATATCAGCGAGTTAACATATTGCATAGAGAAAGAAAGAATATATATTTCAGGGAGCTCAAGTAGGCATATTTATGAACATGCACGCTCAAATAGAATAAATTTCTGTCCCCTCTCTTGTGTGCTGACAGGGGCCCGAAGTACCACCTCTTAGCTCATACCACCCTGTCACTGTCACACGTCCAGGACAGCTTTCGCACACATGACCTCACCATCTCAGGCAACGGTGAGTGGCAGCCTCCATCAATCTGTCTCCTCACCATCTTCCTCTTTTCCCTGCCAAATCAGCCATCTGTCTGTTTTTTGTGCTCCTCTCACTCATCACTGTCTCACTTCTCCTCCCTGCATTCTAATAATTTCCCTTAAACCAAGTTTACCGTGCGTCTTCACCCCTCCTCCTCCTCCTCCTCTTTCCCCTTCCTCTCTGTCCTCCTATGTTCTCTGACAGACAGCCATTGTCAAGGTCACAGTAATAAAGGCTGTGCTTGTGAGGTGACTGCTCTGTAAAGCTGTAATGATGTGGGCTAACAAGGGCCCAGACCCTCAGACAGACAGGCCCCTAGTGTTTTATTCATTGGCCCTTCAGCCTGCTGTAAAGTTTCATTGCTGCACTTCATGACACTCCCTGCAGCTGCCAGTCATTTACACCCCTGTGCCTTGTTTTGTGTGCAAAGGGGGGGCAGCGTGATGTGAAGGAAAAGTGTGTGTCTCTCTGTTTGGATGCACATGACTATGCATGTTTGTGTGTGAATGCTGAATGTCGTGAGAGACTATTTTTATTGTGGTGTTTATTTTTGCCAATCCATCTCTCCCCTGCAGAAGAGTGTTCGTATTGGCTGCCGCTCTATGGCAGTATGTGTTGCCGCCTCGCAGCTCAGCCTCACTGTATGACCCAACAGATGATGAGTGGATGTTTGAAAGTTAAGGTAAGTTGGCAGGTGTGTGTGCAGCAGTGACGGGGGAGCTGTTCCTCTCAGGGTTTCAATAGATTTTGGCTTTTGTCCTGGTTTATTTCTGTCCTTTTTTTTCCACCTCCATTCCCTCCTCTTCCTCTTGTGTTGCCATGTTTCTTTGTGTTTCTCTCTCCGTCTTTTACTCCACATTTCACTCATTTTTTCTCTACCTTGCAGCAGTTGGGAGGTGACCCTCAGAGTTGGACAAAAGTGTACGCCGTTCTAAAAGGAACGAGCCTTTTCTGCTACCACCGGCAAGAAGATGTGGAGGCTAACGTTGAACCAGCTTTCACGATTGCCATCAACAAGGTGAGCAAAGGAATCTATCAGGAATGGAGTAAAAGACTCCAGAGGTTGACCCAGCTTTAAAGAACCTATACTGTTGTGTAGTTTTTTGGTAATGCCTGAGGCATCAGTAGCATAGAAGTAAATAAACTGGGCTTGTGGATTGCTGCCAGTTTGAATCTCAAGCCAACTGGTAGACTCAGCCAAAAAAAGTAAATAAGGTATGAGCTCTTTTCTTAGTAACTACTATTAAGGTGCCCTTGAGCAAGGTACTTAGCCCTCAGTTGCCCAGTAGAGCTGCTCAGAGGCCAATAGTAGAAAACTGCGGGGTTTTTTTGCTCAGCTTTCAGGTGTAACGAGAACTATGAAAACAGCAGGCATGTCCTGTTGAAGGCTTTAAAGGTTTTAAAATGAAATCTGTTTGATATGTTCTCAAGTCTCTGCAAACACAATAAGACACAGCAGTCAGTCCTATCCAGCTAGGAATCGCTTTCCTCTCAACCCTGCGTTTTTCCAGGCACCAAAGTGAAGGACGGTCAGTCAGCCAGTCAGGTACTTGATCATTTTATTTCCTGTGTCTGTGAGATGATGTCTGTGGGGCTTCTCATTCCTTCCATTGTGACTCATGCACTCTTTTGTAGCCTCTGACCCTGAGCTCACAGCCGACACAGAGCCAAGTCAGTCAGATCAGATCAGGTCTGTATGATACTTTTGTTAGTCAGTTGTCTCTTCCAAAGAGGAAGGACAAGAGAGTGCAGTGTGACGGACGGATGAATGGAACAACACTGCCATCTAGTGGTCATACACAGACCTGGGCACATTTGGAGTAGAACGAGGATGTGGGAATTGGGAGTGTGCACCTTTTGTTGGATAATTGCTGAAGGGAAATGGTTTGGAAGAGGACTAATTAGTGGCTTTATTAGTGAGGGCTTATTTTCAGTGGGGACTTAAAATTACAATTGCTGTAATGATCACTTGTTGCAGCACATAATTTTGTTCATTCAGGAGTGCTGGCATTTATCCCTGATTGTAGTCATTTTGTGGCAGATGATTGTATTCTTTGTCGCTCTCGCATTTCAGGAGACCAGAATACGTGCGTCAGAGAAAGACCCTCAAAGTAAAGTTCAGAATATCTGTATCAGTAACCAGTACGGAGGTGAGGAGGTCACACACACCCTCACAACAGACAGTCGGGAGGACACACATCGATGGATGGAGGCATTCTGGCAACATTTCTATGACATGAGTAAGTACATGCAGTCACTGACATTCTAACAAAGGAACTTAAAGGAATACTTCACCCACAAAATGATCATTTGGGTATCAATGTCTAAATCTAACTGTGTTGAATTTGTCAAGAAATAGTTGGCCAAAATTTGTGTTTTTTGTTTTGCATGCCTCCATGATGAACAAAGAATCCAAACACAGAGAAAACTCTTATAAATCAAAGTAAAGAGGGCAATGCTTCACAACAGCAAAACTCTCCGTTTTCAAGATCTCACACAACTCGTACAGTATAATGCAAATGCTCATTTATCCAGATGTATGCTCAGTACTTCCCAAACTCATGCATTTTCACTAAAACCAAAGCCAATTAAAACTAATATGAGTAGGGCAACTTGACAAGCGTGCATTGGAACTTTGCTTGTGCATTCCATTGGGTAGAGTTCAAACGTTCAAGCTTGCCAAGGCGCACTACTCGTCTGTTAGTAAGACTGTTTTTATGTGGAAGCATTTTAAATAGTAATGTTTTAGCAAAAATGCATGTGTCTGGGGAGTACTGAGCATACAACTGGATAAATGAGAAATGGGTTGTACTACACAAGCTGTATGATAGTTTGTAAACAGATGTTTTGATACAGTTTTGCTGTTGTGTGGACCCCATTTACTTCAATTAATCAAGAATGTTCTTCGTTTTTTAATTTCTTCGTCCACCACGAAGGCATGAAAGAAAAATAAAGTTTTCTTCCTGAATTCACTGTAACACAGGGTGGGTAACTGATATTCAAATTATCATTTTTTGGGTGAAGTATTCCTTTAACAGATTCCATTTCAAGGACATAACGTATATTGTACTGTTAAACATTCTGGATCTGTTGCTTGGTGCATTGAGAGTGACCAGTTTGTCTCCAATGCACAGGCCAGTGGAAACAGTGTTGTGATGACTTAATGAAAATTGAACTGCCATCACCAAGGAAACCGGCCCCTGTCACACCAAAACAGGGCTCACTCTATCACGAAATGGGTAAGACCTCTCCCTGATCACATCGCTGTGGATATGAAAATGAAAAACACTTTTAGCTGGGAAAGAAAAGTAAACGCAACGGCAGGGAAAGAAAGCACTGTGCCTGCATTGCATGTGATTGTGTGTAGCTTTAATGCCTTGGGTCCTTGTGCATGAGAGATTCTGTCACAATTAAATTTTCCTCTTCAGTATCTCAAACTCACACTCTGCTTACTTCTCCGTAGCTACTGTAGAATAGAATGGGTCGTATCTCTGACACGCTGACTCACTCTCTGTCTTCTCTTTCTCTGTTCCTCTTTGTCCTTTCCAATTTTCCCTGTGTGTCCTGAATCCATCACTCCTTGGCTCCGTCTCTTTTGTCCTTATTTATTATTTCCTTGTGTCCTCATACAATATTCATGATCAACACCACATTTTTCATCAACTTTCGCCATTCATTTTTAACGGGCGAATTATCTTTATCCTTCAACGAATCTTTTCTGCCTCTCTTCTCATGCCTTAACATTCATTTCCTTAATAAACTCGCATCAACATTCATCAATTTCTCTCGTGACCATCAAAACACATAAAAACTGAACTCCACATGTTGCACACCTCCTACCCACTTCACCCTTTCTCTCACTAACCCCCTCTCGGTTTTCCTAACCCCTCCCTTCCTGGCAGCCCCTCTTGCAACACCCTCTTCTGAGGGTCTTCTGCTGCAGGATAACGCTGTGTCTGCTGAGATTCGTGCTCTGCTCTCGTCCTATTACAACGACAGGTGAAGTAACAGGAGTAGGGCTCCATATTGTTATGTTTGGGCGAATGTTGCAGTCCAGGATTTACTGCAGATCCAGGATCAGCCCCACCTGGAGGAGGACAGGATCTTTTAGTTTTATCATCAGTCATCAAAATTAAGTAAACATTAAGATGTGCAGGATTAAAATTTACAAGACATGATTAGTTTTTTGTTTTTCATCATTCTGCTCGACTGTATAATGCATTACCAGACAAACAATAACATCCTCTAATTTGTCTGTGTATTTTCCTTATAAACTCAAGAATACATTTCAGAGGAACATTTCATGAACTGCAAATGTGTCTCTAAATCTAACCATAATATGTACTTTCAGTTAGATCAAAATATTCATTCAGTCTGCATTAGCACAATCATAATCCTTGCTTTAAGAATTAAAAAGAATATTAAGAAAAGAATAACATTTAAATCATCTCAAGTTTATGACTGGATTAGCAGTTCATGTTCCAAATAGTAAGAACTGGCTCGATCCCACTACACAGCAGTGTAATGATGACTTTGATGCATCTCTCCTGCAGTTATTGAGTCATCTGATGACCTCAGCAGCACTGTGTCAGACATCCTGGCTCGGAGGATGCAGGAGCTGGAGCTCCGCAGCCAGCTGGGCACCTCCCCCACCTGGATGTCTATGTTTGAGGAGAACAATCCCAAAAGCGCTGGCCGCCCCCGTCCCTGTACTTCTCGCCTCTCTGGCCACAGCCCCTGCACCCCTCACCGACTGCCCCGGAGCCCTGCGAGCCCTCACCGCTGTCCACAGCTGAGTCTGCTGTCCTCAGATGCGAGCCTGACTTCGGACAGCGACAGCCACTGCAGCACCAGTCCTTGCTCTCACCGCCACGGCTGGCCCGAGCCGGCGTCAAACTTCTCCCTCTTGTCATCTTCTCCCTCCCGCTTGAGGCCACGCACTCTGTCCCTGGATGCTAAGCTCAGCACCCTTCGAGGGAGGGGGTACGGAGGAGGAGGGACCCTCCAGTGCCCCTGCCAGCCTCCTCCCTCCTCGCTGCTCGCCCCACTCCCCATGTCCTCTCGTTCACCTCGCTCACAGCGCAGCACACAGACCACGCTCTCCTGCTCCAGCTCTACTTCCAGCAACAGCTCCAGCAACAGCGAGGGCAGCCACAGCCCCGAGTCATCTGAGGGAGCCCCCTTCTCAAGGCCCTCCCCGGCTCGACGCAGCCTCAGGAACCTCAGGGCCAGACTTGATCCTCGCAACTGGCTCCAAAGTCAGGTGTGAACTAGTTCCGCCTGAGAGACGTTTTATGCTGGCCTAAAGGCAACAGTGCTCATTAAACCATGGTTTAACTGGCTTAACATATGTGAACCAACCTCAGGCAGTCTGCTAGGCCACATGCACAGCCCTGAGGAAGATAAGCTGCCTCTAGCCTGCCTCCTGGTGGAGGATGGATCATGGAAGACCCTCCTGGGGCAAACTGGAACGTCTTCCAACACAAAGGACAGGTGACAATCACTGCAGGCAACTCTGCACTTTGCTGGATTGCCACAATTCTGAAGATGGTCCAGAATGAAATGGGAGGTACTCTGCTTGCTTTGAGAAATTATTATGGTCATGCTGCTTGGGAGAAAGTGATGCTAAGAGCTAAGGACATGCTCCGATAAACACACTGGGCCAACTGTCTGTCCTTAGACTCCAAGGCTTGAACTAGGCTTTGTTTTGTTTTGTCCTCTGCATCAGCCAACCCGGCCACTCAAATCATCTCTACTAATGCACTAGCAGTATTTTGACTGGATGTTTCCTATCTGTATTTTATAAATAAAGGTGTGCGGTGTTAATGCTATGAAAGCCAGTGAGCATGTGGCAAGATGAACATGCAAGATGAACATAAGGTTTAATCAGTCAAGTTTTCAAGTGTTAGAAACTGTTAAGTGTGGAGGGAAGGGTTGGTGTCTGTTTTCTGTACTGTGATATCTACTTCAGTGTACGCATCTAATTATTCATACAGCAGATGATCATTGTGGTTCTCCTAAAATTACTATGCACCATTTTTTTTTCTTGCATGATTTGACTTACAGTTAAAATGTTGAACTACTTGAGATCATTTCAAAAATGGATCTGGTGAAAGCTTAACTTTATGCAAGTGCTCATACATACTGTACTGGTTATTACTGTGATTTCTTCAGGTTAAAAATCTGTGCTCTGGTCTTAACTTTACACACATTTATCTGCACACTATTGACGGGTTACCTTCAGAAGTGGGTGACAGCTTCTTACATGCAGAGAACAAACTCTAAAATAAGCTGAAATTAATCAAAGCTTAAAGGGTCATTTCGATATTTTTCAACCTAGACTCTAGTTCCCATGTTTTTGTGTCTTCGTGACTAATGGGAACAATAAATTTTGAAACTGGTCCAGTAAGGAGTGAGAGTAGTGCAGCGGACAGCACCGAAACAGGCTGCAATTTAAGGTTAATGGGAAATTGTGCTCTGTCAATGTAAGTCCACTAAAAGTGCTTGTTTTTGACACTGACAAGCTCAGATTGTTATAAGTATCTTTCATCATAGTGACAGAATCATCATGGAAAGGATCCCTACAATAAGCCCAGAAATTGCTATCACCATGGCCACCAGACTCCATTTAAGTGAACAGTAAATTTTATCATAGTAAAACACACTTTATTCAAGGTTGACAGAAACAAAGTAAAAGTCACAAAAACAGTTGTGATTAGTCTCTCCACTGTTTCAGCAATCACTGATTTGGTTGAAATTAACCCTTAATTCAACCATAATGTTGCCAGACACAGAATAATAATCTGAGCCTGTCAGTAGCTAAAACAAGCACATTTAGTAGATGTTAACTGACGGTGCACAAATGCCCCATGGGGTTACATTGCAGCCTGTTTCGCCGCTGCCAGCTGCACCACTCTCTCTCAGTCCTGGACAATTTTAAAAATTGTTTTTCTCATTTGTCACTTAGACACAAAAACATGGGAAAATAGAGTGTAGGTAAAAAAAAAAAAAAATACTGACATTACCCTTTAAGTATTATTGAAACTCAAGCCATTCATATAATTCTGCTACTTTGTAGTGCACTGCAGTATTTTAGGATTCCGTCAAGAATCCTGGTCCCTGATTATGAAATGTCCAATAAAATGTGAAACATCCACCAATCAAATATTATGCAACTCAGAAATCTTAGAAATTATTTTACAGTTGCTGTATTTTTAGGCAACTTCTATAAAGCTGAGTACTTGCATGAAACCCCACTTAACTTCTAGGTCGTGATAGTAAGATTGAGATTAAAATTTTTGTTTACAATGCCATTTATGGATTTAATTATATAAGTTATTGTCATTTAGACAACTGAACAGCTTCTTGTCACAAGAAAACAATCATCTGACTCACGGCGTCCATGTGAATATCTTGTAAGGAGAGTCTGTGTCTGTCAGTGCAGTAAAACCTCTTCTTCTCCGTCTCTGTTGTTTACTGTAGATTCTACTTTGGTAATAGATTCCCCTCTTGGGGTTCAGAACTCGTACAACCATTTTCACTAAGAATTAAAACTGTCAGATGTTTGAAAAACAGCATTTGTTACTGTAAATTAATTTTTATAAGTTAACAAATAAACCTCCTCTCTTTGTCTTTTGTTACAATATTGATTTTGTTATAAATGCAGCTATATTGATATCTGATTATCACGATGTTAACAGATGATGTGCAGATCTTTAACTGTTACAAATAGATAACATTGAATGTTATAACCTTGCAAGTTTCTCGTGTTAGCAGGCTTTGTGTTCTGCATGTACGCCGTCCTAGAAGGCGAACATAAAATGAGAAATGTGGAAATCTCATGTTTATATAATATAACATTAATTATAATAAATGTTTTATCAATTCACAACTGGCTGTCTTCACTTACACATCGACATTGTTTTTATGCCTCCACAGCTGTGGTCAGAGGCATTTTGTTTTCAGGTTGTTTGTCTGTCTGTGCATCCATCCCATTCCCTTGAACGCAATATTTCAACAGTGCTTTGAAGGAATTTCTTCAAATGTGGCACAAACGTCCACTTGGACTCAACTAGATTCTGGGAGTCAAAGTTCAGTGTAACCTCCTGTCTGTCTCATTCTTGTAAACATGATATCCCAAGAACACCTTGTGGGAATTTACTTAGATTCGGCACTAACGTCCACCTGAACTCAAGGATAAACTGATTAGATTTTGGTGGTCAGAGGTCATTGTGACCTACAGTGTCCATCTCATTCTTGTGGACACAATATCTCAAGAAGGCCTTGTGGTGAATCAAAGATGAACTGATTAGAATTTAATGGTCGAAGGTCACTGTGAGCGCACAAAACACAGAATTGAAGAATTCATATGCTAATTATTAAACAAAATTTCACACAAATGTCCAACAGGACAACATTATGTGGTGATGACATTTTTATATCCAAAAGGTCAAAGGTAAGCTTCACTGTGACATCACAGTGTTCTGCAAAAACACTTCTTGCCATTATTTAACATCATAACTCAGGAACAGAAGGAAAGACATTTGGTCACAAACTGAATTGGTGACACTAATCTCAGGTTCCCACTTTAAAAATGTGCTGACCACATAGATCTGTGCTGCCAGGTTAAAGATGTGTGTGAAGCATCTACATTAGCAGCATCCAAATTTAAAACACTGTTTACTGTCATGGCTACATATGAGTCTGGAAAGACATGGATGTAAACTGTACCTGCAACTTGACTGGTTTGCTGAGGCAAAACAAACATGAGGTGGTAATTCTAGTTGTTAACAATTAAATACAGTGTTTTGAACTCTGAAATATTACATAATAAATCTGTTAATGGCATAACCTTTTTAGATGAAATCATTAATCCTGTGTGTCTTACAGTGTGATTAATATATGAATACATTCTTTACTTGTATTGACACAGTAGCACAGAATATTTGAGTTATAACAAGTCAAACACACCCTGTGTTTAATTTCTGTATAGTAAGCTGAAACAAGGCTCAAGGAAACTTTTTCTTTTCCACCACGTACACTTTTCCTGCAGTGGGAGAGCTTTCTGTTAGATCACTAAAGTACTTTAAGTGCTCTGCACTTTGAGCACATGATGGATCATCTTCTATCCAATTCTATTCCTCTCTTTCTCCCTCCAGCAGCTAAATCCCACAGGAGATCCCATCTTATGTGAACACCTGAAGATAAAATTTCACACAGACGCTGCAGTTGTCTGTCTTGTGGATGCATCGAGAAGGGCAGGTAGAACAGAGGCTTTATTGTCAATGTTTCAATACCAAAGCTGTAGATTTGCCAATAGTACAAAGCACTGTTACAAACGTTGGAGGTAGTCGACACTGAGCCTTCACTGAGCATTGTAAAATGCATAGAGAAATACTATGGCCATACTGACTCTGCTTTCTGTTTGCAGTGCAGAGCTGTACCATTGTTGTGCTAATATAATTTCACAACTGTTTAAAGTATAAAAATCAAACATATAACCATATTCAATCCAACAAATACATATTCATTAATATAGAACAGAATCACACTATAAATATTTTATATTATATGCTTCATATGATGCTGATTATTGACTTATGTAACCCAATCGGGGAATTTTACACAAAGTTTGGCAATTATATGATATTTTGTTGGATTACATAAGTGAATGAAAAATGTTACATCGGGTTACAGATAAATAAGGGCTGTCTCCCCTCCATATCTAAACATCTTTCTTTGTGTACTTGTGCTTCCCTCCAGCTCCATGATCCCCTCTCATTAGCAGGCACTACGTGGGTTATATGCCCGCAGCGCCACCCCCGCCAGAGTACCCCAGGCAAATGTGGAGAACTTTGCAGGGCACGTTCCAGCTCTGCTGATATATGTGGATGCAATCCGATGGAGCCGCTTTGCGCCAAAGGTGTTGTAGTGTCCCGGGAGGACTTGGTCAACCTGTTAAATGAATTTGCCAGTTGTTAGACACTTTAAAAATGATGTACGGTACATGCTACATTCATTTATAAATCATCAGCTGAGGCACACTGAAACATCTGTATCCACTGCTGTGGTACAAAGCTCTGATTTACTGTAAGGATATTATGTACAGCTGAAAAACAAGTTCTGGTAAAAATTTTGATTTACAAGTAAATGTCCATTCTTAGAATAAATTTGCTAGAGATGAGGGGAAATCCTCATTTGGGTAGCGATGTTCAATCTCTTACTCTTGTGATCAAAAATGAGGCTCAATTCTGACTTTGTTCTGTGCATAGTTCTACAAAAAATAATAAATATAGCAACTTCTGATCACACAATATCAATTTCAGGTTTAAAATCCCAACTTCCTGTTAGATTGCACAGAGTCCGGTTCAAATCTCACACACTTCAAGTTTAAACTCTGCCCAGGTCAAGTCCTGAGACGGAGTCAGATTATTCAGTTGGTTGAGCAGATACAGAAGGACGCCTCTGTCAAAAACATCATAACAGATCATGACCCTCTACATCTAGTATTTCTTAGATGATGGGGTTGGATGTGCATCAAATCTCAATTAGTCTGACCCATGATATGGAACCATGAGCTGAAATGGTCCTGTTGTGTTTCAGTTTTACCTGTTCGCTGTCAACCAGCCCCACCAGGCGCTCACAGCTGCTGATGTAGTCATTGACGTGGCTGTAGGGCAACCAGTCAATCATGGCGCCGTCATACACCACATCCCCACTGAAGAGCAACTTATTGTCACGGTCATGGAGGCAGATGCTGCCCCGCGAGTGACCGGGCATGTGGAGCACCGTCAGCTGTCTGTCACCCAGGTTGATGACATCACCTGGACAGGAGAGAGATGTTTTTCAAAGTCATTTCCACATATTATTGTGTAACATATGCATTTCACTCACAGGTGTACTAAATCCTTATGTTCCTCATAATTTGGTCAGTTGGAATTGATCCAGGGTTATATTTTTGTTTCCCGCATGTCACCTCATATCATCATGATGTCCAGGACATTCAGTGTATCATTGATTTGGTACAGATCGGTGTGAGCGAAGGGTGAAACTGAAACACTGAGCAATGAGATATTCCAACTGCACTGCAGCAGTGGCTCTGACACAGCAGAACCAGTCGGTGCACCGCCTGATGGTGCAGAACTTACACTCTGTGAGAATACTAAAGATCCAAACAAACAAGTTTGGGTCCAAACTCAAACACAAAAAAAAAATGCTTTGAAGCTTTGTCATCGGTTAGAATAAAATGAATAAAAAATCTATCATGGCATAGTGTGAGTTTATTCTGTTAGTGACTGATTTGGTGTGTATCTGCCATTAGCAGAGTGGATGATGGTTAAGTCCATGCTGTGCAGTTAATAATATGGGATGCCTTCCATAAGCCCATCTCTGCATGCTCTTTTTCTTTCTTTCTTGGAAGTGCCAGAGTCATCAGCACGCTGGCTTAAAATAGAGCTGCTCTGCAAAGACTGATAAAGGATGAGCAAAGCAGCTGCCTATAAAAAATTCTTCTTGTCACATATTGTCACATATTGCCTCACCTTCTGCACTCTACATAGCCCATAGTATGTTACCTAAAGAGCTATTTACACCTCACCTCAGCAAACACAGCATCCTTTGCAACATAAGCTTTGTGCATCATACATTTATATTCTGTATGCCTCTATATTCATAGGAATGTGTGTGTGTGTGTGTGTGTGTGTGTGTGTGTGTGTGTGTGTGCATTGTTTAGCAAGTCATTTTTGGTCTTCTGCCAAATTCATTGTGCGGTGAAATCCCCCTGTGGGCATAGGAATAGGAAGGATTCCTCTGTATAGAGCTAATGTACGAGCTACAGCTACTGGGTCCAGGCGCACCCATTAAATACTGTCTAATGGTATCGACCATGATGCTTATTCCTGAGCAAATGCGTTTAGACCTTCTGACCTCGCCTGTGATCACAGACCCACCCCCTAACAATAAATCACACCTGCAGAATCTGCAAAGGCTGCATCTCCTACCTACCCTCCTGCAGGATGTGTGTGGGCTGCACAGCTTTGACTTTGTAGTGCCTGGCCCTCCATCCCGGACTGGGAGCCTCGGCTATCTCTCTGTCGCTGAGCCAGGTGGCCGTCTCGAAGTTGTCTCCGTTGGCCAAAGCATCGACCTCGGCGCTGTGGACGCCCACCTGTTGGAACTGATGCAGACCGCCCGAGTGGTCGAAATGGGCGTGGGTGGCGATGGCCAGCAGCGGGTTCTTCCTCTGCGGGTCCTCGCCCAGCAGCCCCTTGCCGTCTATGTAGTCAGGTAAGCTCCTCAAGCCCAGCCCGGTGTCTATCACCACGTCCTGGTGCGAGCCGCGGAGCAGCCAGATGTTGGCCCGGTTCTCCGACTGATAGAATCGCTCCTGGATCCAGAAGAGTCCGTCTCCCAGCGACTTGTGGGCGTACCAGTCGGCTGCAGACATCCCAGTTCATGCACGTGTCGAATTAACCTGCTGCGGGTTTGGGGCTGTCAGGTGTTTCAGCGGCGGAGAGGTGTAACTAGCCTTCCAGCTAGAGGTGATATGTTTTCATTGAGGTTGGTGTGATGGTGGCTGCCGACACACCCTTGTAGGAGGGGAGCGTGCTCATTGGACGAACAGAGGAGTGACGACAACATAAAGCGCGATATTCTATTGGCTGTAAATAGGCTCCGCCTTCCAAAACGTCACGAGGGGCGGGACGAGTGAAGCCACATTTACGCATACTGCTGAGTGTAGTGTGTGAGCAGCATTACACGCCGGTTACAGCACAACTGTACAAATTTCTATTAAGTATAGCTGTAAATTTAGTGTTTCAGAGTTAGTTTAAATGCCGAACAACAGATAAAACTGAGTAGCTGAATGACAAACCGGAAAAGTGAAAACATGGAGACTCAGTGAGGCTAAATGCCACCGAATAGCCCTGGAAACACGTCTCCACATTAGGAGTAATTCACTAAAAGTGTCATTATAGTGAGTATAACAACGTATTGTATGTTCATTAGTCTCTGATATACTGTTTCAGTGCTGACAAACGCTCAACAGCAGGCAAAGTCAGGCACAAGGCGATGCAAGCTGTGGTACATGAACTTGTGTCCACACGTGTCTGACAGTGAAGTTGCCTGAAAGCATGGGGACTGTGTGTGTTACAGGTACAGAGGAGGCCAGCAGCCATGGCAGGCAAGGGTCGTGGAGTGGCTGCCTTCACCTTCAACATTGAGGCTCTGGGCATCGGCAGGGGCAGCATGCCAGAAGCCAGGGTGGGGCCCAGCCCTCTGTTTCCCGTAAGTACCGACCACACACACTCACAAATGCAGAGATGCCAGGATGACATATCACATTGCAGTGTATTAAACTGACCTAAAAGCCCTCAAAGAGTTGTAAGGCACTGTGTTTCAGGGATGTTAGTCTTCAAAGTATGTGTTGATATATGAGAGAGACTGGTGGAAATGTGCATGACATCTCAAACTGATGTTGTTTGTGTAGATAAAATATAAAAGAAGTGTTTGTCATGGTAATGTTAAGAGTCTGTCTGTTTAAAAGCAGTTTCCCATTAAGTGGCTTCTCTGAGAGCATCATCCTGTAATAGACAAACTGCCAGCTGCTGATGCTAATTTTCTGCATGATGCAGCAAATTGACTGCCACTGTGCAAAAATGACTTTTGGGCCCCTACTGACTCCTCTTCCTCAAATCTCTGTGCACTGTGCATACATTCTTTCCCACATTACACGTAACAGCTTGATTATATTTTGCACACAGACCCAGAGACCACCCATTTGGTGTTAAATACCTTAAATATCTTATCACAAATCACCTGATATACCTGAGGGTTTTGAGGCCTGGGGGTCAGTTTGCCCTGTTGGTAATTAAAGGAATACTTTACCCACAAAATGAGCATTTGTAAATCACTTAGTTATGCTGAATTTATGAGGACAGCTTTGTTTTTCTCACGTGCCTCCATGAGAAAAGCAAACATATTGATTTACTGATTGATTGGGGACCACTTTTAACAACAGATAAACACCCCCTAACAACACACAACTCGTGCAGTACAATCCTTACTCTGTCTCTTTATCCAGTCATAGGCTCAGTTCTTCCTAAACACATGTATTTTCACTAAAACCATATAATTTTAAACTGAACTGAAAGTAAAGTTTATCTATGGTCTCTTCAATGTCACACTCCAATATTAAGGTTTTTAGCAAAAATTAATGTGTTTTGAAAGTACTGACAATACGACTGAATAACTGAGACTTGGATTATACTGCACGAGTCATGTGAGAGTTTGCTAACGGATGTTTTGAAATCTTTTGCTGTTGTTAAAGTGGTCCCCTATCAGTCAAAAAATTCAATAGTTAGCTGTTTTCCGTGGAGGCATGCACAAAAGTCCAGTTGAACTTAAGGTAACACAAACCACAAAGATGTAAGTTCAGGATGTCCTGTGGCCATTTTTGTTTGCTTGTTTGTTTGATTTCCCTTGGCACAAAATTTGGAGCGTATGTGTAATATATAGTATAGTTTGTCTTTGAAGCTAAGCACTTAAGTAACCTTGGTGCTCTGCAGGTCTCCCCTGTCAGCTGAACACCAACGTTAAAAACATCATCCTTCTTTAATTGCCCAGTTTTTTTGAGTCAGCTTATTCGTATTTATACCAGAAGGGCCGTGCACCATTACTTGTGAGGTTGGAATCCAGTTTTGACTGTATTTTAAAACGAGACGAGGCGAGGCGAGACGGAATGGGAAGGGACAAGAAAGACAAGACTTAATTAATCCCACACCAGGGAAATTCACACATTACAATAGCTCAAGAGTTAGAAGCGTGAGAAAAAGGAAAAAAAATATTGTGTGCCAAATAAGGATAAAAATATGACAAAAACACAAGTTAGATAATTAAAAATAAAATAATATTAGACCAATAAACACCATATGCACCTTTTATCATACAGATACTGTATGTCCATGATTGATAGTTGAATTGGATAATTGCAATAACACACATGGTGTGTAGTATTTTTACTGTTCATATAATATAATACAAAATATTATTGCAAAGTAAGTAGTAAAATATTACACAGTAGGAAACTGCACAGGAATGTTACTCAGTATAAATATAAAGGATATATTTTAATTGTCTTGACATCATCTCTTTCACTTAAAGTGTTGGATGATTGGGTGCTATTTTACTGTCAACAACAGATGAAATTGCACTAATATCAGTTAAATCCCAAAAAGTAATCTGCTGAAGAAAAAATTGAAGGTAAAACTAAAAGTGCAAACAAATCTGTAAAAAAGTAACGTAACTTATTTGCTATCATCTCCCTTCCACCTTCTATGTTCCTACAGAACACAGACTTTAAGCCTGTGCCACTGAAAGCTGGCGAGGATGAGGACTACATGCTGGCCTTAAAACAGGAGATGAGGGGAGCGATGCAGCGGCGGCCACACAACATCAAGCCCCTGTCCAATAAAGCAGGTAAGGAGGAGAGTAGTGCATCAGAAACCTGACATCTGACAGAAGTGCTGCGGCAAGACAACTGGCTGCTGTGAGGGAAGATAATGCAGCACTTAGGTACTCGGTCATTTAATTAGGATCATATCTGGGAAAAGGAGAGAGAAGTGTATTTATTGTGTAGTACTGAGTTACAGCTGCTGCTTCATGCGGCTGTTTTAATATGATTTCTGTGGTCTGGCCTGGCTTGCCTGATAGTTCCCTTATTCAGCGATGATCTAAATTTACTCAAAACAAGCAGTAGATTAAGTTTTAAGTCTGGTCCTAAATGTTGTCAGATGCGTAATTGAGGTGTTCTGTAGGAACAAAATAAAGTGCTAACATTTATCATAACGAGCTGGGATTTGATGGATTATGTCTATAAAAGGCATTTTTGCTTTGGGACTGATAAAATTGTCCAACAGTCGGTGACTCTGCAGTCACAACTACTCAAAGTATGATTTAGCGTCGTGGCTTAGAATAAGGAGTAGCACCCAGTGGTCTATGAGAATGAATTGAGTTGTGTTTAAGAGCGCAATCAAGTAGAAATTTCTCTTGTTTACTTGAAACAGAGGTGGAGAGATACACGGAGAGATACCTGAAGCTACGTCAGATAGAGGATGAAGACTGGACTCCAGGTACTTGCCAAGCATACTGTCAAGTAATAATGGCAAATACAAAGAAAAATGGAAGATAATGGATATTTTATTCTTGGTATTTTAGACTGGAACCACCTCCCAAAAGAATTGATGCCCCAAACTAAAAAACCTCGTGCTAAACCAGGTAAATATTTAAGACATTATGCTGAGCGAGATTCCATTTGATGACTGTAAAAATAAAGACAAAATGCTTTAATCCAACAGGCACAAAGAAGAAAGCTGTGAAGATATCCCGCAAAGAAACAGAAGCTGTACTGAGTAAATTAGATGTAAGCTTTTTCTTACTTGTTTGTTCTGTGTTCAACTACTGAGTGTAACATGTACTGTGAATTTTCTCTTTATGTGATTTATTAAATACCCATTTATGTAGGTGTGAAGCTGGTGCATACATGTACCTACCAAGAACTGCGTATGTTCTTCTGAGCTAGCAAATGTTTTCCATAATTAATAAATCTCAATGTCTATATTTCAGGAACTGGCAAAGAGGGATGACGGGAACCCTGAAAAATCAGATGATGAGACTGAAAAGAAAAAAGGAAATGAGGAGGATGAGGAAGAAATTGAGGCGGAAGAGTACGATGAAGAGGATGTTGAAGAGGTTAGATTACAAATCATAACCTGAAATCTTTGTTGGCAAATTCATGTGGTCAATTTGTAAGAAGCAGAGTTAAAATTTTCTTTTGTTTCTTTGCAGGAAAACGACTACATTGACAGCTATTTTGACAATGGTGAAGATTTTGCTGCAGATAGTGATGACAACATGGATGGCGAAGCAACATACTGAGACAGTGTTGACGTAAACCGTCATGATGTACTTATTTATATTGCTTAATTATTGTAGATAAGTTGTCTAGCAGAGTGATAGTTTTGTTTGCTTTATTTTGGGGTGATCTTGAAAGACAAGTTTCCCTTTAATACCTTATGTAAATAAGAGATGCCAAACTGTGTGCACACTGGCAATAATTTATTCAAAATAGATGTATTTATTTTCCAGCCTGGGGCACATTTCCACAGGTTGAAAGGCACATACTGTCAACAACATGTAATGCATTTTCATAAAGTATCAAGTGAACACGGTGATAAAATAAAAGGGCTATATAACAAAGTCTAAAATCTCACATAATTACAAGTATAAGTCATAATGGGAATAATGTGCATTTCCCATTTTCATCACCATGCTCTCAGAGGTTTTTTTTAAATGACAAAATAATGCAGGTCTCTCTAAGCAAGCTAAAGGAAAGAAAAAAGATTCCCAATACTGATAGTGTAAGTAAAGGCTATTCCTCAATAGTCTTAAAATAAATTAATTCTATATTAAACTCAATGGCATTAATCATACTTTTCCAACAAATAGTGTGGAAAATACGCAAAAATGCAGTTGGTCCAAACTGAGTAAAACCTGCTTTAAAACCAAATCCACACAATTAATCTCTACCATCAATGAATAAACAGAAATAGATAAGTGTGTTGTCGTCTGTCTCAGTTTGTATTTTAACATACTGGATACAGTTTGTGTGTGGCTTACTGAGAATGCAGCAGCATGATAACAAAAACATCATCTCAATTATATTGGCTACACTGATGATAATAACTCTAACACGTATCCATCATTTAGGAAAAGTTAAGCCCAGCATAACATTTGTTGTTTCCAGCCAATTTACTCTTTGTTGAAATGTACATAACTGTAAATGGACAGACACAGGGAAAGACTTATTCTGAGTCTCTCAACCGTAAATAAATGACTGTTCCCACCACAGACGGTCCTGTCAGACAGATTGCATTGATGTATTAAGTCTATAAAAAACTACTCAACGATGGGAACATCTGCCCAGTTTTATTAGGTCTCTGAGTTAGCAATAAATTTGTATGTAAAGTTCAAAATCCCTTGTTATGTTTTCTCATGCCCTCCGTGTTCTCCGTCTCCTGCTTTGTCCGCACCGTGTCCCTGTGAATCTCCATTAACCACATTTCCAATATGTTGTCCGTGTCCATCCCCTACATGGTTGTGTTCTCCGACAGCATGGTTGTCATGGGTATGTCCATGATCGATGAGGCCATGAGCATCGGTAGGTACGCCGTGATGGCTGCCGTCAGTTTTCATGAGAACCTCATAGTACAGCAGATAAAACACAGGTGTGACAATGCCCACAACCAGCATGATGGCCACAGCCGTCCACCATCTCATGCCCCAGTCTGCCCCGTAATAAGGGTCCTTTCTCTGTACTGGTTTGTACTCCATTTCTCCAAGCAGTGGCTGCTGTTGCTGTAGCGTCAAGGAGGACACAACCTCGTTTAAGCTGTTCCGCGATGGACCTGTTGATTTCACCAGCCGCTCAATGTCCTTGTCCTTCTCCAGGAGGAATCCCTCCACACTGTCGGTGGAAGAGGAAGAGGAAGAGTCTGTGGAGGACTCGGAGGGGAGGGAGGTAACAGGTGAAATATGGGGAAGGCGCCTAGCACCTGAGGGGGAGGCTGATTTGAGAGGTCCGGTGCTGTGAGTCTCGGTGAGGACACTAAAGCGCCTCACAGGAATCTTGACTGACCGCAAGGCAAAGAAGTCCTGCTCTGTCAAGAGGTTGTTGGCACGCTTTAAATCAGCCACCTAGGAAACACACAGAAAACAGACGAATTTACGACAATGCTTACAGACACAAATTGCTACGTTACACATCAATGTGGTCTTAATATTCCAGGTTCGGAGAATGCAGAAAATAGTAATACAAATTAGTAAATGTGACAAGAACTATAAAAATAAAGCTATCCGAATTAACTTAAAGAGTAATAAGTATTGTCCATGTGCGATGGTGGAAATATACAGAGGTTATGCAAAGACAGTTAAAGTTTTATTAGAAAATTTACCATGTTATTAAGGAGCTGTTACATAAAGTTGTGCACTAAGGAATTTACTGTTGAAATTAATTATCTATATTTTGGCTTACATTTAACCTGTTTTTTTTTTTTGTTGTTGTTGTTTGTCGTTCTTTTTTGGCCAATCACATGCAACTGCAACAAGTTGTGAACACAAAATTGATAAACTATCATCTTTTAAGTTGATGAGGCAAATTTGTTTGCAAACAGCTGTTTATTATTACACATCCAGCAGTAATATAGCAACATTATCAACCATTTGGAGTCATGTTTCTGGCTTACTGACAAATCTATGTCCAATAATCGGTGACCTTTTAGCTCTGTTTGATCTCTATCAACTCCTGAGGGAATATGGGACTCTTGAGCTGCTAGATGTGCCGCTATGTTTATCAGCAAGTCACTAACTGTGTCTTTAGTGCTGAGCAGGTAGTGTACAATGGGTTTTTGGAGCTCTTTCACTAAAAAGAGAAGAGCTGTAAAAGTGAACCAAATGGCAACATTGTGAGCCTGACAGCTAAACGATTAGGTCAAGGGTGTCAAATTCATTTAAGTTCAGGTGCCAAATACAGCCCAGTTGGCTCTCCAGTGGGCCAGACCAGTTGAACCATTATTAATAACCTATAAATAACAACCCCTTCAAATGTTTCCCTTACTTATTGTAAAGAAGTTCATTCTGAAAACTTTCACTCATTTACAAAACAAAAGATCATCAGCTCACAACAATTTTGTCGGTGCTTCAGCAGCGGGGCTCTACTCATATTATTTTAAGATAGAAGTCTGATACAGATCCTTTTGTACTGAAGCTGCTGGTTGACAATATTTTGCACAATGTTCAAAATATTTTTGATTATGACCACAGTAAGTATTCATTGTTATCTCAGAGAGCTGTATTATAGTCATGGTGAAAAGTCTCTGAGGCAGCATTTTACATGAAGTATCTATTCACTGTTTAAACCTTACAATAATTAGCTATCGCAAGTGCATCAATATCAGGTGTGCAAAGTCCGGTGGTGGGCCAGACTGGACTCTTTGGCGGGACGGTGCTGGCCCCTGGGCTGTATGTTTGATACCCCTGGATTAGGTGAAACTCATCATACTGCTGTGTGAATCTCTGCAGGTTCATCCTACAAGCAACCCTTTTCACATCGTCACACGTTTTCACAGTGTCATTTGTATTTGTTTAATGTTACTCATTAGGCTATAGCTGTTTTAAATGTGCAGTATTTTATGACCTGAAAATAACCATTCTCTCTCTCTCTCTGTTTTTTTTTTTTTTTACTAGGGAGTAGTTCAGTCTTCAAAAGACATGGGATGGCATGGAGGAACTATATGGCTTGATTGCTATTAGACTGCATGCTGCTGTTTTATGCTTTTTGCATGGCTATTATGTATTATTATGTTGTCCTGTTCTGTATATATTGTAAATACTGTATCTTACTTTTAAGGCTTCTGTTTTAGGTTATGGTTTCATAACATCTTGCTGGAGGACTACAGTTGCGAATTAGCTGGCTGTCTAAAACTGTCACATTTACAGTAATGTTGATTACTGTGTACTGTCCTTTTTATAAATAAAATAAACTGAAACTTAATATGAATGAAAACATGTTACTGAGTATTGGATAGTACTTTCCTGATGTAAGGAAAAGGAGGACTATTGTTGGGACTGTGGCTAAAACTGAAAATTAACAATGAGACCAATTTCTTGGACATTGTCTACCTAAATAATAAAATACACTAACAACCGTACAAAGCAGACATCTATTAGTGTTAATATTAAGTCTATCAATGTTCTTGATTACACTACACTGTTTGATTGTTGGTTAGACAAAGTAATGAATTTAAAGAAATCAGTTTGGACTAACGGTGCATGATATTATTGCACATCATCAGTATCAGCCAATATCAGCTTTAAAATGTACTATTAGTATCGGCCAACATGCTTTTTCTTATTTTGCACCATGAATGACTATTGCATACATTGAAAAGCGTTCTATTTAATGTCTCCATCTGCTGGTGGGCCATCACAATAACATAATGCATGCATAATAAGATGTTTATTCCACTACAGTAGAAACTTGATGTTCACTATGATTAGGTGAGGAAAAAATTGATATATCTGTATCAGTTGTCGGCCAAATAAGTTGTTACATATCCGCATATTGGACACTGGCAAAAAAATCTGATATCATGCATCCCTAGTTGTTACTCTGGTAACTGTTGATGGGCACGTCATGTTTGATGATTCTACAGACTAACCGGTTACTTAATTTGTCTACAAGTAATGATAATAATTGTTAGTTGCAGCTCTAATTGCTTAAAGGACACACAGTGTTTGAGGATATGCATTATGTAAGAAGAAAGATAGTCTACTTCAGCATGAAAATGAAGGGGAGTTGAGTGGGTAATCTCCAAGGAGACAAGGACATGAAGAAAGACAGACAGACACACACACACACACACAGGTCTGAACATACTGTGCAATGGTACTGCAGGGCAATGCTGTTCAGGGTGTCACCCTCCTGGATATCTCTGGTCAGGTAGACAATATCGTCCAGCCTCTCTCTGGAGGTGCTCCTCCGCAGCCTCTCTCTGCCACGTGGCCGCAGCTCATAGCTCTCCCCATCCTCCTCGGACAGGTCGTTCTCTGAGCCATTGTTTCCAAACAGATAGGCATGACCGCCATTGGCAGACTGCACCATGGTGGCTGACTGGAACCCATAGTGCTGGCTCATACTGGACATCTTCCTTCCCTGTATTGGAAAGAGCAAAGATAGGCCTGAGTACCAAAAACCAGTAAGGGATGCATCAACAACTTGGCGGATAGGGGCGTCAAAACTTTAGCCATACATACAGGCGACTACAATGTCATTGTCTTCCACACTTTTAATCACTCTAGGGAAAGATTACAGTGGGTGCCATTACAAGGAACGATCACTTTGTACCATTACAGTTGTCAATGTCATCCAACAGGTAAACATAAAAATAAAATCAGTCAAAATACACATGTATTGAAAGACTGAATGAAAGCTGCCCTGTGTGAACTTTTTAACACCATAAAAGACTGTACATTTCTTTTCTTTTTTCTGACACCTGCAATTAACAAATGTAGGAAGCAGTGAAGTTCATTTCCACTGATACTTTTCTGACGTTGTTCGACATGATAAAGGACAAACTAAAGTCCATATCTCTGACAGCCCTGGACATTCAAGTTACAGTGAAACTAGATAAGATTGGGGCTCTTCCCATTTGATAACTGAGAGTACAGGCAGTACATTGAGTCAATGTCCTCTATTTTTTTTGAAACATTTCTGCTTCGTCAAGCATTCCGGCCCCGGAAACGTCACCGGCTAATGTGATATCATGCCAGATAACATTACCTCGCTATTCCTCTATCATTGCTGTGATGCAACTGATACGAGAAAGGCAGACTTGATTTCAGATTACTGCTTTAAATCCAAATGTCAGTCCTGAACAACATGAGGTGATGTTAGCTAAGTTAGCAGCTAAGTTAGCAATTTAAGGTGTTGACCATACGTACACCTACAATTATCTTCTTTATCAAGCACACAGGGGTGTTATTAAGAAACTAAGCATGCAAGAGTTATTGTGACTACAATTCCATGTTAGCTACTATTTGAATAAGAATTTGGATATGAAATAACATACCTAATGCTACACCTCAGTTTCTCTCCCTCCGCAAAAGTACAACGGATAACATTATTCAACAGGATGGGGAGACACGTCTGTTTAAAACACCTATGGCTATAATGAACTGTCAGGTTGATTTAGTACTTCTAAGAAAGTGATGCAACGTTAACGTTAAGTTAGAGCGCACGTCCACAGTTAGCAAACTAAGAACCATCTGCACAGGCTAGGCTAACGTTAGTGCTAACTAGCGTCCACCTATGTTGTGTGACTAGTAAGGTTTGTACATTTCTATCGGTCAGTTGTTACAGCTGGCGAATGATATGTTTACAGGAAGTCGTCAACAATAAGCTATACCTGAAAAGGTGAACACCGATCAATCAGTCGACCTGGATAATATCCATTCTTCCCCGGGATTATCTTCGGTCTCACCTTGCCTTTGCTGAGTTCCCTACCTGCTAGCTACTGTTGCCACCGCTCACGCCACGTCAACAGAATGCTTACGTAATGACGTCGACACTGACGCCCCCAACAAAGATCTCACTTTTAATCGCGAGATGGCGCTAAAGGCTAATTTACTGCTAGCGTTGTTGTTGGGCTCTCCACTCTCTTCATGTCGTTATACTTCCATGGCAAGGACATAGAATTGAAGTAGTAAGGTTTTGAATTTATTTTATTTTTATTTATTTTATTCAGACAATGTGTCTGTATCCGTATAAGCTAGTCGATAACCGTTTACCTAAACTAGCTACCCTGTGCAGCGTGTCCAGCCAGTTGTAAACTTGATTATGGTTACGCCGGAAAACAACACACTTTGACGTTAACAGTGAGTAGTACAATGTAGGCTATATATATAACAGTAGCAACATTATTGGCTATGAAGGTAAGAATGCAAGAGACATTTCGCATAAAACCACTTGTGTTTGGCTAGTTATATTATTTTTGTGCGTTTTTAAAGGGGAACTCCGCCCATTTTCAAAATTCATAACTTTACATGTTATTTCTACAGTCCAAAACATTAGTTAACATGAACAACTATCTCTCCCAACTCCAAAAAGTAGAGTGCTAAAACACAAATGTGTGATGTCATAGGATCCTAAAGTCTGGAGCTGCTCCAGAAGTGACCTTTCACTAAGCCCCGCCCATTTGTAATGGTTGGACACAAGCATGGAGCCCACACTGTAACTGACTGCACTCCCTGAAGAAATACTACCATATTTTTGGAAAAATTAAGTAGTGATTTCATAAAGAAGCAGACAGAGGGGTCTACAGTCTGTGTTTGAAGTATATATCCAGGATGTCAAACTGATTCAGTGGCAGAAACAGGTCAAAAAGACAAAGGTAGTTAGAAGCTAAAGCCGAACTATAGGCTACAGATCACAGTGTAAAAGTGAATCACCACATTACTGGTCATCAAGACAGACGACAATGAATGTAAAAGGAAACTTTGCCAATATTGAACTGTGTGTCATCGCAGTGTGTGCAGATGAACAGTGTTTAGATTTGCCCCCGTGCCACTGCCAGCACCCAGAACCACACTGCCGGATGAAAAAAAACGTTCATGTGCACACAATGCGATGACACACAGCTGGTTGACTATCAGCAAAGCTTCCCTGCTTCCCTTCACTGGTTCCTGTACAGCAGGGTAGGTCCTTTTCACTGTTATAATCATTAAAAAGCAAAAGCAGTATGTGTATACATTCAGTAGGCTATATCTTCAGTAGCTAGCTAGTTACCCTACACTTTTCAGGGTTTGATTTTGGATTTGTAACCGGGAAGAAACGGCACAACATTTAGCTCGAAATCCACAAAACCAGCCTGAAAATAAAGGAAATCTGAAACAATTGCATTAGAGTCACTGGAGCACACCTGTGTTGTTGTCGGACCCTGGTCTCAGCAGCCTGATGCTACATTATGATTGGCCAGTTTGTGTCCAGCAGTGGGACTAAGTGAAGGGTGAATTAGGATAGATGATAATGAGAGCACCCAGGGAAATGTTTTGAGTATATTGGTGCATTTTCTGTTTCAGGATGGACAGCACTACAAAATAGTCAAGTTTATTTGGGTTAAAAAAAAAAGAAAAAGAATAAAAGAAAACACACAGTGTGGGTCCATATAATCAGACTTCCATTCATTGTCTATGGAGCAGCTCCAGACTTCATACCCTATGTAGCACAAGATTTTGCTGGTTTCTGGCTTTGAGAGAGAGTAGCTCATGTTCACAATTATTGATTGGACTTTACCAGACCATAGAAATAACATACTGGACTTCTTAATGTAGGTGGTGCTCCTCTTTAAGTCACTTATAAAGAAGTACAAATGTAGTTTATGTGGAGTGACAACAACAGGGCAGCTGCTCGGAGGCTCTATGCCTGTTAGGGTCACAGGGTGGAGCTGTCCGCCACCACACTGAGCACCCTTGAGAGACAAATGGGATTAAAACGTCTTGTCTCATTAGGCAGCGACCGGGAGACGAGCCGGAGTCCCTGAGTAGCTGCAAACTAATCTTTCTGCCTGAGCAGTGAGTCGTGTGTGTACAGTAGAGCTCTCACATGGCTGCAGGAGGACGGAGCTGTGTGTAGAGAGAGGAGAAGGTCCTGCACAGACCGGGGGAACCGCTCCGTCTGTGTTATTTCTCCCGGCTTCAGTCCCGTTAGATGACATACACGCTTCATCCCATGTTGTTCAGCGGGATCCCAACGCTGCTGAAGGAAAAAGCCGAGTTCAGTAGGTTTTTAGGAAACAATACAGAATGATTCAGTTATTGGATGCTGTTTGAGAAGAGAAGGAGCTGAAGACTCTGAGAGGACTCATCGATGTTATCCCCAGCAATAAATAAATTATAGTAATTTATCTTGGACATAGAGGCCAAGCAAGGTGTCAGGTAAGTTGGAATGATTTATTTTATGTCTTTTTTCAGATTGTCTTTGTGATTGTGGGCTAATAGCACGGATGTGTGGCGACCAGCAAAACTTTGCTGTATAATTTCATAGATAGACTTGGATGCAAGATGATACCGCTTTGTGACGCATGGTTTTACCGTCTGTTAGGACAATGCAAACGTCTCAGATTTATTTTTCAGTAAGTGAGTCAGTAATGATTGGTGCCTCCAGGCGCCATAGCCAGTGTTAGATTAATAGTGCAGAGAATAAAGGAAACAAATGAGTAGCGATACTCCTCATCAATTATGCCAGACAGCTCAAGCAGACATATTGTATAACACAATAAGAAAACGATTAAAAGTGGTTGGTCACTGCTAATTTCTTTTTGCATTGTGCCAAAAATCCCCCTCGGAGCAGCTAATAAAATTGAAAAGCCTAAATATTGATTCAGCGCAATCAGTAAATGAATGGCCGGGTAGCCCATTGAGGAGGGAGACAAACGCTTCCATGGTTACATCCAGGATCTCCAGTGTGATTACTGCGCTTTGTGTGGGTTTTTCTCTCTCCCACTGAAATAAAACAACAATTCAGGGGGAACTGCCACACATGGTGAGCTGGAGACCCTCTCATAAAGGCTCCGTTGACTAATCTATAGGCTTACTCGGGCCATAAGTAATCTTGGCACACTTAAAGTTGCGCACATGTGCTGTTACTGTTAAATCAACGCGCGTTGCCTGTAGCCTCATTGTGCTCTCGCTGCTTTGCGTATTTTACGCAGATGTGAACGCTCCATAGTTTATACCAGTTGATGGGGTGGGGTTTTTTTTTTAGTCCTTGAATAATTGAATATGTCCACCTTATCTCTAATTGATTTGACATGATGTCATCTCGGTGCGTCTCTTGCAAATCTCTTTTGTTACCTCCTCTGTGGTGCCTCAGCAGAGTTAAATCCTTTTTCTCACTGGGGAGGAAGGGAGGGAGCTGCTTCTGTATCCATTCAGCACTTACACCTGCTCTTCCTCAGCGCCATCCTTCACTGTTAACTGTTTCTGGAATGTATCTTTGTATGAAAGGCTGACATTATTGAATCTGTTGGACAGGCTCCACTCTTTGTTTGCAAAGATGCAGCCAAACTTGCCATGAAATTTTCACATTGTTTTCTTCCCTCAAACCTGAATCTGTATTTCCATCATCTCAAACCGATGGGTCACAGTCTGTTAGTCTGTTTTTGTAGATTTAGATCCTCCAAGATCCACACTTGCTCAGAGCTCAGGTCCTTTGTTTGTCAGTGTTTATGTCATCGCCTGGCAGGGGTCAGCCCCCAGTCGCCTGTGTGAGAGTCTGAATGTGATTCACTGGGCGGAAACTGTTTTACTGCCTGCCTCTCTCTCCTTCTGTCTCACCCCTTCTAATAGTTGCATGGTACAAAAGGGGATAGTGCCATAAACAGAGCCTGCTCATTGATGAAAGGTGCTGAAGTGTTGCACATTGAAGACAGGGTGAGATTGATGTTTGCTGGGAATGAGAGGGCTTGCGTTCCCAGTGTGTGGGGATAGAGGGGAATAATAGATGAAGGCACAGCTCTACATACACTTAACCACCCTGCAACAGGCTGTGCCCGCCTCCGCTGATCTGTGCACCATGGATCACTGTAGGGGGCTAGAGTTGTAAAGGATGTCTTTATTTGTTGAATGAAGGACATTTATAAACTTGAATTGGATCTTTGCATTGCTTACATAGATATTCAGTACATATTAATGATCATTTTTGGTGATCTACAGTAGTTCTGTATGACATCCTACACATATCTGCACTATTTATATTGAAACATAGGTAATTTGGTTGCTTTCTCGCATGATTTATGCAGCTAATATCCTCTTAATAACACTCAGGCCTGCAGAGAACAATGTTGATTTATATAGCACAAATCATGACAAGCAAACACAATTCAAAAGGTCATACTTGTCCTCTCCTCAGCAAGTGTTCTGCATTTACATTTTCATGATGTGGGAAAAGAAAAACAGCAGACCTCCATGCTACACCTCTTATTAGTTATGGTCTGGTTTTCATTTCCACACCTTGAGAGGGTAAAATGTTGCACCTACTTTCCCACTTCTCCCTCAAATTACAATTTCCCTCAGAAGTACCATGCAGGAGAACAATTCATAATCCCTTGGTGCAAGACAGATGTCTACCTTAAAACTGCCTGTTTTCATTATGCTGGGAGGTGACTGGGCTCACTGAATGCTTATTTGAGTTTATGAACCACAGGTGTCAACATTTTTTAAAAACCAAACCAAAGTTTGGAGCTTTAGATTCTTAGCCATAAACTTGTGCATGCATAGCTGAGATTTGGAGGGTTTCAAGGCTACGGGGTTCATTTAGTTGCCGTTTGGCATCAAAGGGTTGCACACAGAAATAGCCCCTATAAGTAGCTCCACTACACAGACAAACATAGAACACACTGTGTATACAAATATTAATACTAATGTTATATAAATCCTTATATACATGTGGACCCATCTACTCATAATATATGGGACTGATTGTGTTTGCACATGACTATCCCACTTGGTATACCCAATGGGCCTCATTTGTGTTGCCCATCCTGAGCCCATGTACTCATTTCCCATTAGGGCCCCAACTTGGACACACATGGGGAGCCCAAGTGGGACCTACATAAGTTGCCCAAGTGGGCCCAAGATGGTACCCAGGTAGCCCCAGAATAACCTTTGTGGGGCCTACATGCATATGTTGGCTGGGCTATAGAGATCATACCCCATACTTTTTAATATATCAATATTAGTGTTGTTAAAAATGATTGATTTATTGATAAAGTTCTGAATATTTTCTGCAGTATTTTTACACCAACAGCTGCGCTTTCTTAGCTGTGTTAAGATTAATGTTTACCACAGACAGTCTGCTGTTCTCTGCTACTAATCAAAAAAAGAAAAGCTGCTCTATTTTTTTAGTGAAAAATTCACCGTCATCTTTTCCCAGTGCTATCGAAAATGGTATAGAATATTTATGTCTTTCAAGGCATTGTATCAAAGTTAGAAGTTACAGTATTGTGAGAACACTAATTTATATTAAATGAAGCCCACTGAGGTTAAAAAGGACCATGGTAGAAACTGGGAGATCCGCCACCAGTTTACATACTCATGAGTTCTGGGTGCTTTTTGGACTTGACCAGTTTTCTAAGCTGTATGTGATTGCATTAGATTTTAAGTATGTGAATGATTTCAGGATCAATCATTCTAAAACAAAAGTTAGTTTGAAGCCATGTTATTCAGTGATTGGTGTCATTTCATTGTATTGCTTCTCGATTACGTGATATTTGGCCATTTTGGGGAAAAAATGCACTACTGTGGGCAGACAGTATAATTAAGGCTCTCAACTACATGACGAGACGTTGAAGAGAGAAGGAGCATGCTATAGGGTCAAAGAAGAAAATATATTACAGTCATACATCATACAATGTAGTAATGTGATACAATGCAAGGAAATGTCTAAAGAAAGCCATCCATACCACTACCTTAATGAAAATAATTAGATTTTAGTGCAATGACCTGATGTAGCTCATGTTACATTTGCTAATTTCAAATAAACATTCAACATTCACCAACAGCAAATAAGACAGGAACTATGTTAGTTCATAAGCGCCTTCCTGTTGGTTAACTCATCCGCCAACGTGTCTGGAAACCTTGATAAAGTTGATTTTAGATTTAGTGAGCGGACAAATTCAAGTCATAAATAAGTCTCTTATAATGTTCCTTGGGATTTTAATACTTTGTTTTCAAAAATCATTTGACAGGTCATGCTTACGCACAGGAGACAGTATCATGTTTAGTAGTTGTTGTCCTTGGAGCAGAGGGACAGGAAAGTGGTGGGCCCTCAGCGATGGCCAACAATCCTGAGGTCTCTTTAGTGGGTCTGACCAACCACATATTGTTCCCGGTGAGAGGATGCTGGTACGGTCGCTGCAGCAAACCCTCGGCCATGACCTTACTGTCAACTCTCATAACTGTACTCGCATACATACACACACACATACACATGCACGCACACATTGTTATGTGTCCCACTCTGTAGGGACGATGAGGTGCCCTCCCATAGCTGCCCAGCATCTCTGTGTCGAGTATTAAACTTGAACTCTGACCTCTTGGGATGTTAGTAAAGCCGGTGGCCTCAAGATAGGTCAACCTTCTTTCCTACCTGCTGTGCTGAGTATAATGCATGAGCAGTTTCTCTATTAGGTTTAACAATGATCAGTGAAAGGAACACCACAAATATTCAACTCATAACAGTCAAACATTAATTAAATTTGGGGTATTTTTACATGTTCACCAGATTATATAGTAATTGAATTTAAATCCAGTTAAACTAAAGCAGCTATGTTTCATCTCAACTTGCAAACTGCATGGAAAATCAGCGCAGGAAGCACACAGAGCAACATCCTTTTCTCAAATGTCAAAACATAGAATGAACTAAAAGGACGTTTACGGAGGCTGTTTCCTCTGGTTCACATTAGCTTGGCTAGACTCTGTACAAATTAAATTAAGTCTCGCAGACTGTTGAAAGCAGGAATTCTTTTTTTTTTTTTTTTGATCGTTGAATGACTTATTATCTTGAAGCAGTTAAACCTGCTCCGCAGCCTTACTTGATAAATGAATACACTGTTTGGTTGCTCTTCACTGATCCCTTTCTTTAAACGCGCAGACCCCCACATGGGTCCCTCTTTGCAGCCATAAATCTCCGTGAATTGTACCCCTCGCTTAGATGTTTTTGGGGGAGCCACGTGGAACGCATCCCATGGTGGCCCCTGCTTCCTGTCCTAATTTAGACAGGTCAGGTTGAGTGGGTCACACTTCGCATTTGGCTGGAAGGACATCATGGCTATCCATCCTTATACCCATCCTTCTTTGTTACCACCAATGCCTCTCACCACAGCCTTTGTGTGTGAGTATCAGAGAGACAAAGGGGGAGACACTGAAGATTCAGGGTGCCTATTTAAAACATAAACCTGTTGATGTAGGTCACCGACTCCGAAACCCTCTGTTCTCTCCATTACCTTTCCACCACATTTATCCGCCATCACCCACTATGTGTATGACACATTCTGTATTATTTCATCCCCACACACACTCATCTCCAACCCCCCCATATGCCCCGTCCTTTACACCAGCCCTTCTTTCTTTCTTTTCTTGTCTTTCTCTGTTTATCTCTCACTTCGGTCATTGTACTGTCGTTGGTCATGGCAGAGGAATTCCCCGAGAAGGTGGGGGTGGTTGATCCGAGCATGGCTGAGAGGTGGCAGGGTGTGTTTATTGTTATAAAAAAAGATGTATTTATCCACTTTCTTTGGATGCCTGTCATTATGGCTTTGTGAATAATACATCTTCAAAGATCAGGATCACTTGATGGAGATATGGAGAAAACACAGTCTGCTTCTTTTTTTCTTTCGTATGTGTTCATCCACATATATATATATATATATATATATATATATATATATATATATATATATATTTTATTAATCCCTGAGGGGAAATTCAATTTTTCACTCTGTTTGTCAATTACACACAGGTCCGAACACACGCACAAACTGAACTTATACATGCACTAAGAGATGTCAGAGTGGGCTGCCCATGACAGGCGCTCCGAGCGGTTGGGGGGTTCAGTGCCTTGCTCAGGGGCACCTCAGCCCAGGAGGTGAACTGGCACCTCTCCAGCTACCAGTCCACGCTCCATATTTTGGTCCGGACAGAGACTTGAACAGGCGACCCTCCGGTTCCCAACCCAAGTCCCTATGGACTGAGCTTCTGCCGCCCGCAGTACATTTTCAATTTGCGCATAAAAAAAATCTGAAGAGAGAAGCCAAGAATGTGATAATTATGCGAAATATTGCAAAAAAAGAGGAGGGAAAAACGCTTGGAGGAGATGAAAACATTGGTGGATCAATAAAAGGTAAATGTGACTTAGTGCAATGGAAACGGATTCAGCGAATAAATGCTGACTTACACTTACGTATGTATGACTTACCATGCATGCATGGCTTTTAGCACACTTACGCATGCCTACAGGGGCGTTACTAGAACTCTTCCAAGAGTATATAGTTATAATATTCATTCATTTTCCGTAACAGCTTATCTTGTTGGGGGTCTCGGGAGGATATAGCCTATCCCAGCTGACATTGGGCAAGAGGCGGGGTACGTCCTGGATGCTGAACTATGGCGGGGCTACCACATAGAGACAGACAACCAATCACACTCGCATTCACACCTAATTGAGTGTGGGAGGAAGCCGGAGTACCTGGGAAAAACCCACCCTGACACAGAGAGCATGCAAATTCTTGGGTTAGAACCAGGAACCCTCTTGCTGTGAGGCGAATGTGCTGCCTTGCTGTAAGATCGGTTGTTCAAAACTCTTTATTTTCATTGTTCAATATGCTCTCTGTTATAAAACACCCTTGTTTCCTTCATTTGAGGTTTGACTGGCACTGTTTTGATTATGTCATCTCCTTGCGCTCTTCTCTGCAGTAGCACCTGACTTTAAGCGCTACCTACTGTTTATCTCAATAAACAAACTCTCGCATGGCAGTAATAGATGGAAAACCACATAAATCTGCATTTTCTTTTGCCAATATTATGAAAGTTCAGTTAAAATTTGCACTACCTTTGGATGGAAACCCAAGTATTGTGGAATCTGCAAAGCAAAGCAGAGGAAAAATGTTTTAGATTTGGTTGAAAAGCTGTTAAATGCAAGATGAGATACCTTTGCAATTGATTGGTGTGTTTATGTTAATTGTATGACAGGATCTGCAAACACATGTATAATGTGTTCATGAACAATGTGTATGCGCCTCCACTCTTGTATTCACAGCCACATAACAAAGAGTTCTGTGAATGAGTGGTTCTGAATCTGTGGGACTGACATCACGCTTGAAGACCAGCTAGATGAAAGCAAAGTGCAGCACAACAGTTCTTGTTATAGTTCTGTATGATGATTAGAATCTGTTGACCACACTTGTTCAGGGATTTGTATCCTCCTCAGTCCTGCCATCTGGCCCTTAGTTTTCTAATGCTGCAAAGGCCTGAAAGAGCGGCTCTCCCACACCTACTGTACTGTGGATGTGTGTGCCGTGCGTGTCCTTGTTTAAGAGTGATAGAGTAGAGCTGAGAGAAAAGGAGTGAGTCTGAATAGGATGGTTTGGATTCTGTTGGGAGAGGAGGCCAGCATGCCAAAAAGTGGGAGAAACAAAAGAATAGAGGACTGTGGCAATTTTAGAAATGCACACAAAACACAAAAAGGAGCATGAGCGAACAAAAGCCTGCCCCTTAAAATTGTGTGCTGGTCAGTGAATCGTAAAGTCCCGCTTCTTCCTCAATGCAAGATACACTGCAGACAAAATACACCCCCGTTCTGGATTGCCTCTCTGTTTTGGGAACTCTTTTGAAATGCAATTAGCATTTCATCCAGGCCCAACCAGTTACATGCAATGAAGTAATACCCTTTCTAATTTGGCCCTTTGGTCTACGAGGCTGTGGAGAGCACAACCTTGTTTAATCCCCTGAAAGTACTTTTCTGTCTGCCTCCATCGCTGTGTGTCATACAGGCTAATCAGTCATCCAGTGCTCAAACTGGAAAACGTTCTAAATTGCTCACGCACTGGTTCCTACTCAATTGGAACCACTTTCCCTTTTCTATATTCTTTCCTTCCCACTATTCCTAAGAAGAAGAAAAAAGTCTTGTTTTTAGTTAGGGATGCGAGATGCCATTGGCTCAACTTAAGAGCAGCCGACCACGGCAGTGTGGACAATACCTCAGAAAAACTCTCCCTCTCTCTGTTTCTTTTTTCACAGTAAAATGCACACTTGATTGGCAGCCTCTTGCCCCTGAAGGAGAATTGCCTGGTTGAAAAGTATCCCCTGACAATAGCTGGAAGGCTGACCTCATGCATTTTTGTTCTTTAGAGAGGTATTCATTCAAGTGTTTTCTAGTTCCCCTTATGTGGAATGGCATAATTTGGCCGCAATTCAGCACGCTGCCATCCCCATTTCCCAAAAATGTTTCTCCCCTTCTTGTTGGACTAATGGTAGGTTTTCTGTTTTTCTCCTCAAAATAAATAGAATTCTGTTTTGGGGTAGAGCTCTCCAAAATAAGCCAAGTGAGTAACACAGAGTTTTTGTCAGATTTAATGATGTATGTTTTAGCTGTACTCGCTTATTAAGTTTCTTAATTTCTTCTCCCCGTCTTCTCTGTATGGCGAGAACATTCACTGATCTAAAAATATCAGAGGGAGAAACTACATGTGAAGTGCAATTATGGGCTTGTGAGTTGACCCGGTATGGCAGCCGCGGCTACGCCGGGCTGAGAACGGACGGTGGGTGGTTTCTGTGGTAGGGCCCGACACACATTGAGGCTGGTAGCATCGCTTAGCGTGAAGTGCAGCTCAAACAGAAAACAATCCAATAAACAGAGCAGAGGAGGCACCATGGTTTGGGGCTAAAGACATAGCTGGAGACTTATAAATAAAAACTGAACTAATAGAGCGGCCTTTCTATAAAAAGAGAAACATTCTGGTTATATGCATTAAATAACACAATGGCTTCATTATTTGGTTTTATTTTATTAGATTTGCTCTGTAATTTTGTATTTAAGGCATTATTGGCTTTCATAAACATGTTTTGCAATATATATTTTGAGCAAACTCTGCTTTTGCCTGCTCATATTAGACATTTTTCATATTCAGTCTGACCTCTGAAGAATAACCCGGCCATGTGACCACAAGCCACTTCCATTTTCCACTGTTTATATCCCAAAAGAATTGGCTCAGCAGTCACTCCATACATTATACATGAATATAGATTGATATATATGATGGCTTAATATCACCTCTTTCTGTATGCCGTCCTGCATACCACACCATCTGCCTTTGTGTTGCTGTTTACTCATCTGTTTATCTCTGTAAGTATCAGTCATACTGTCTGTTTGCGGGGTCGGTTTTTAGTGTGAATTTGTCCCGAGGAGGCACACAAACGTTCCAGGAACACTATTATATTAGCTGATGTTAATGACAGAGCAGTTTCTCTTTGTGGCCAGACTGACTCCAGATCACCGACCAAAGCTGTAAGATTGATGAATGAGATCCCACTGCAGGCCTCCCACTGTCAGACAACTGGAGATCACTTTCTGTCTGTGTGTATGTGTCCGTGTATGCGGGTGCATGTGACTAACTGCCAGATATAACCACAGACTCTTCACCAAGGGCGTCTCAGGACCAGGGAAGCCTCAGGGCAGGGATGCCTCATGGGAAAGCCCTTGATTAAAACTTACAGACTGTTATCCCACACACCCTCCACCAAAAAGGAAGTAAGAGTATTGCTTTCCTCTCTTAAGGCTTCCGATATGGAGTATTCTCAGTGGAATAACTAGGGGAAAGGCAAAGTCCTTGGCTATGATTATAGAGGCTGGTACTTTACCTCGAGAAGCTCCTAAAGAGCTAAAGTGGGAAAACGGGATGGCAGATTCTGTTTATAATGAGACAGTGAATGGAGGCATGATTACGTATAAAGGCTGCATGCTTAGGAACATTTCCGATAATGCTGAATAGGATGATAATGATATTACTTGTGATAACTAACTATAAATTTCTCATTGAATTTAAAAAAAAAATGAAAAGAATTATTTCCAACATTCTTTTATTGAAGAAGTTAAACAACAACATTAAACTGAACACAAAATGCACCAATGGAAAATGATAGTTACATTTTGAAGTGCGCAATTTTATCTCACAAATTGACATTTCAATGACAATTAAAAAATAAAAAAAACACTGTGCAGCCCTATTGCGTATACTTACGTCAATAGCCTGATTACCTGACCAACCAGACGGCACATGGCACGTGCTATACTGTGAATCCTGCAGTGTCACGCTTACTACCATCCTCTGACTGTTAAGTCTTAGGCTCGCAGTGAATAATTGATGCTAAAGATTACGACACAGAGGCCACTGTCAGGAGAAACCCTAGAGGCATCAGCGCTGGGCACTGACCCCAGGAGCAGCCCTGCAACCAGACACCTCCTCAGCACCTCTGACAGGGATATCCAATAGATCAGTGAGTGAGTGTGAGTGTGTGAGTATGTGGTGTGTCTGCAAGGGATCCAGTGTAATAGTTTTCTGTGAACCAGGCTCTTAACACCAGTAGGCTGCTTTAAAGAGAGCTGACAGGTGACGGAGTCAAACCACTGCTGACCAGCACTGATGTTATCACTGTGACGGGTCATTGTGGTTATCATGTTTGAGCCTGTTGGGAAGGCTGTCTGGTGATGAGCTGTCCATCACAGAGATACAGGAAAGAAAGATCAGAAGATAGAGAGGAGTGAGTGATTGCAAGTGGATACTGAAGGGATACTCTGCAGGAAGTATACATGTCTTTGTGTGCACATTTACATGTGTGTATGCGTGTGTTGCCTCGACATTGTTCCCTTTACCTTTGATCTGAGCTTAGCCGGTGAAACGAGTGGACTTAGTGGCACTCCAGTTGTAGCTCAGTGCCCAGCGCTAAGAAACTTTCCTGGCAAGCACAAAGCCTGCTTATGCAAGAGAACCATAATTCTAAATGACTCTGCATATTGAAAAGAGGAAAAAAAAAGTTAGCTGGAAGTATTATTTGCTGGACAGAAATGGTTATGGCGAAAGCAGGTTCAAGGTCAAGGATTAACGAGATAATAATCAGATTTAAATAACAACTTTAGGAATTTGTTGTTTGTGAGGAATGATTCAGGATTGTTCCAGGGCAAAGGTTAATTTTCATTTGAGCTTGATTTAAAGTGGAAGCAGACAATTTTTCAAGAGTTTTTAAACGGATGTTTTGACATAATGTTGCTGTTGTGAAACACAGCCCCCAATGACTTCATTTAGAATTTTCTCAGTTTTTGGATTCTTTGTTCTCCGTGGAGGCATGCGAGAAAAACAAGGTTATCTTACTGAATTCAACATAACACAGGGTGAGTAACTGATATAGAAATGGTCATTTGGGGGGTGAAGTACTCCATTGAGTGTTTATATACAGCAAAAAAACAAAGGTAGTGTAGGTGAATGGCAAAAAAATAGGAGAGGGAAAACACCATCGCCTCAATATCAAACACAACAAACAAAACTGAAACTAAAGCTGATGGCTTGTTAACATGACAGCTCCGATGATGTCACTTAGGTGAGACAATGTAATTCATCATCAGAACTAAGCAGACAAACTTGGAATGCATTAGAGAGGCAAACTTACTACACAAGGATGTGGGCTTTCTAACATATATTTAAACCTTTATTTCATTCACTCAGACTTTTATTTAAGACTCTGGAAATCAATTGAGGGAGACCCTCACTTTCAGTGATGCTGAGCATGAACAAAGACATTATAAACAATCAATAAGCAAACAAAGACTCATCATTCATATCAGTTAAAATGGATATCAGATCATACAAAACAACAAACAACAATAGCATAAATGATCACTAAGAGGAGAAATACAGCGTTATAAACATGCTAAGGTGTAGATGTATAGTTAAAAGCATTTACACTCAACTAAAGCTATATCTTAAATAAGGCATTTAAACAGCCATAAGGGTGGCAGAGTGTCTAAGTTCAAGGTCTGTTGTAGATTATTCCATGTATGAGGTGCACTGTAAGAGAATGACATTCTTCCTAGTTCAGTTCTGATTAAGGGAGTGTGAAGCAACAACCTATTCTGTGAAGGAGTACCAAGATTTTGTGAGGTCAGAGTTAAAGGGATGAAATAAAGGGTGGAAGCTTAATAAAAGCTTTATAAGTGAACACATACCAATGCTGTTCCTGCCATACAGAAAACCAAGACTTGTTTTCAATTTCAGAATTTCAATATGGTGCTTAAAATTAAGATTGTAGTCCAGCCAGATACCAAGGTATTTATATTGTTCGACTCTCTCTGTGGATGTGCCATTTGCAGGATGAATATTGAAAGACTCAGTATGAGCAGCCTTGGTGAACAACATCCATTTGGTTTTGTCTGAGTTAAGTACTAACTTATGGTTATGTAACTGAAGTTGGAGCAAATCAAAAGACGATTGTAGAAATTCAATGGCAGATTGTGCAGATGCTGTAGAACAATATAAATCTGTGTCATCCGCATACAGAAATTTACAGGATTTTAGCGGCGGGGGGGCAAAATTATATATGTTAATTGAAAACAATATTGGCCCTTACACTGAGCCCTGTGGGACACCTTTAGTTTAAAAAAAACTGGAATGAACATCACATATCTTTACACATTGCAGTCTAAGAGGTTGTTTTCAAACCACAGGCAGCTGACAGAATCAAAACCAGTACGGGACAGTTTTTTTTAAAACTAACAAATGGTCAACTGTGTCAAATACCAGAGACAAGTCTATAAACAGAGCAGTATAAGACATTTTGCTATCCAGGGCTAGCGTTATGTCTGTGTGTGTAAGGTTGCCGATATGGTACTGTGCATATGCCTAAAACCCAACTGATGGGGAGTGAGTACAGAAAATAAAGAGAGATAGGATCTTAGTTGATTATTTACCAGGGATTCCAAAATTTTAGCCAGCAACATAACAGATAGCTATGGAGTTGCGCAATGGTTGACACACTTTCTTTTTGCTGTAAATTAAGCTTTCATTTGCCCAGGAGGTCTTACCCTGTGGTGGACAGAATTGCATAGTGAAAGCAACGCTTGTGTATTTCCATTTTAAGAGTACTTTTAACAATGCATTGTTGTTTTGTTGTGGATTAATACAATGATGTGCATCACATATACAGCCTGTGCTAGGCTATATATAGTGCATAATACATATTTATTGGACTCTGTGTGTGTTCCAGGAAATAAAATAATGCAATATAAAAGAGAAGTCAGCTGACTGAGGTTAGAGTCAAAGAATAAGTCAATAAAAGCAATTTTGGATGTTCAGAATATGAAGTCTCTTTAGTTGTGGTGTTGTCTGTGGCTTGTTAGAGTGCCAGGTCCCAGAGTCCTGGCCCCAGCCATCATTTTCTGTTCCTTTGGCTCACGATATTTGTGATGGGCAGTGTGTTTTCATGCATTTCAGAGCTCTCCAGTGTCCTGGCCTGTCACCCAGCTGTCTGTCTGGGCATTGAGATCTTGCATTTTGGATGCATATGCTGACTGTGCCAGCTCTGTGTGTATGTGTGTGTGTGTATGTGCACGCATGCAACTGTGTCGCTGTGCACCTCTCTACATGGACTCTGACTCCCAGCCTTATCAATGTCAGAGGTCTGCGCCAGGCACTCCATGCCGCCTTTTGCTGTGACAGACAGATCATTGGTCCTCCTGTAACCCCCGGGGTCAGGGTTGGCACAACGCATGATGCCAGCACAAAAACTGCCCCGCCGCTTATGAAACAGACCTGTGCCATCCACACAGCATCTGCTTTGTATTAGGCCCTTTGAAGGAAGTGCGGCATCTGGGTCAGTGGATGCAGAAAGAGGGACCACCCCTCTGTTTTGGGGTATGGGGGTTAGGAGGTTAGAGGGTTGGATGCTTGCTACCATCCATCTAAAAGACTGTGGTCTAAGTGATGCAAGGCAATTATTTGGAAGTTTGAAAATGAGGTTTTGTGGCACAAAGATTTACTGAAGAAACTGTGTGTGGGAAGTCAGACCTTTTGTTCTGAAAACTGAAAACAGACATGACATAGAGAGACTGAGATTAAATGTTTTATTTGGTGCAATTGTGGTGATTTTTAGCAAAGTGTGCACGCTGTGTGTCCTGGTCATAACCAAAATGGACATTTGGTGCCATTACCATCCTCTATGACTCAATTAGGTAGGCATATATGGCCAGGAAAAAGGCTTACACAAGTGGGTACCTAGATGCTATGAAATTGCACATACCCTCAGGTACACTATTATCCCTGAGAGCGTAGCCTATAGTGTAGACTTATACTGTGTAAAGTAATTCCACTGAGATGGTGCAAGAGAGAGGCTTTATATAGATTTTTCACTCAAGCTCTCAGTCAGTGGTGAAGGAAGTTCCCAACCCCAGGAGAGAGACCAGGGCGAATAACAGGATTTATTCCCTTTGTCCAGCGACACACTCACCTCTCTTCCCCCTCAGCCTCACCCTCTGTTCCCCACTGTCCAGCCCTGCTCCCCACCAGCTCTAAATCCCTTTTTGATGGATTTCCCAGCAATCTCTCCACTGCTGGCATGTGTGTGACACATGCACACATACACACACGTGCCCCTTGACACCACGTCCGCACAAACTTTCCCACACGTACAAATGCTCTCCCTCTGTCACACACACCCAGAACATCTGCATCAATTGATTGTGACTGCAGCTGTCAGCCAACGACTTCTAATACTGATACAGTGTCTTGCTCTCCTCTCTGGGCTGACAAACTGATTGATGGATGGTTGCTGTTAAAATACTGACTGAGAATAACTCAGATTGATCTAACAGTAATGGAACATATGAAAAATGGGATATTTTCAATGTCCAACTTTCCTAAATGATTTCTGCTTTTGAAAAAAAAGAACCAAACAGCATGACTTCATCCTCCGTAGCTGCTGATGTTCTTTTTCAACCTTGTAATTAAGAGCAATTTTTTTAAAGACCTTACGTGTTCATACTCTTGGCAAGGATGTGTGGTGCAGATTATGAATGGGATGGGTAAGAGGCAGCAGGGAGGGGTGAGACAGGACGGAGTGGCTGCAATTTAGCTATAAGCTGGCTCCACCCCACTTGTCATGCTGTGTTGTTTTGTTGTGTTAACCATGACAACTGTCTCAGTGGCTCCATCCAGCTTTAGGATTATTCTGGGTGAGAGAGCTGAGGGAGAAGAGAGGACAGAGAGGAGATGAGACAAGAGGAGAGGAGAAGAGAAGTGGAGGGCAGAGGGGTGTAGGACAGAAGTGAGGATGATTGGAGGAAGCGGGAGAGCAGAAAACATAATTAGAAAGGGAGAGAAGAGTGTTGGCAGCGTAGAATTGTACCAAAGGCTGTGTGAAGCTTCACGCTGAACTACTGAAACTACCTTGAGTGATCACATTTATTCTGGCATGACATATTTAATTCATGTGGTCAAAAAGAATAAACTCAACAACAACTGCTTTAACAGTTATGACAACATGAGGACAACAGCCGCTGAAATTATGGTATTATGTCATGAATCATTCAAACCACAATGACCAGCGAGCCTGCCAGCCAGCATGGCTGCACAGTTTCAAAAGCCAGGCCATCTGAACATCTGGCCACTCGATATTGCCTGCAGATCACACTCATTTCAATCTACACTGACTGTGTATTACTTAAATTTTAATATCAACATCTATTGGTTATAAGACTGGAAATTTGCCCACCATGTATAAAGTGTACATTTAGTTATCGCAGGCAAAGTTTGTGATCAGAGTTGTTTGTTAACCTCTGTAAATATCTGGGAAGCTCTCCGTCTGTTCTCATCTTCGTTTTTTGATTTTGAATTATCTGCTTCTACATTACTTTTAATACTGTGTCACAAATGTCTTTAAATAAAGATTTTGATCTTATGTGAGTCTGCTCAGTCTTAATAGTTGTTTTTCTGCAACTTCAGTTGCCTTTTTTAGGGCTGATGAGTAAGTGTTTATGCACATTTTTGACTCAGAATCTGTGCAAGCTTATAAGTGGGCATTGAATGAACTAAGAATTAACTTATGTAGCTATACCAATTTGTGTATTTGTTAAAGTATATGCATTGTGTCTGTTTTGTCTACCTTTTTTTAATATTTCATCCATATGCTTCCCACTTTTTGTAGGAATGCTCCCTGTCCTCCTGCTAGCTGGGTTGATTCTGGCTCTGTCCATCCCTGGCACTTCATCTGAGTCAGCCACGCTGCGATTCCTGGGGCAGACTGATTTTGTCGTCAACGAGAGCAGCACAGCTGTGGTCCGGCTGGTCGTGGAGAGAGTGGGAGACCCGGTCAATGTGACTGCTTTGGTTCTGGTAGGAGGACATTCAGCCCCGCCCATATCCATACTCATCAACCTGTCGAGTCATCTATTCCGTCTGTGTCTAATCACTTTGCCATGGTGTTGTGCTGCCACTTTTATGTCAAGTGAAGGAGAGAATCAGTAAACTTTTTTTATCTATGACCTGTAAGCAGAACCAGTGTGTCTGCAGAAACTGTTTTGGAAGTCACAGAGTGGGTTTTGGCTTTACGTCCTCCACATGGGGGCTAGTGTCAGCTGCTCACAGTTGGTGTCTGGTAAGGCGAGCTGGCTGCGGAGTGGAGTGTGGTTGGGGGTTTTCCTATGCTTCTTGATAACTTTACCATATTTTTTCTTACATGATCTGTTATATCTGAGCTATGGGTTTATGAGTCACTGTAATATAAGGCTTTCCACCCGGAAACTAATGGGAATAGACAGAAGCGCAACTCATTATCAAGCAGATAAAGGCAAAGGTAGAAAGGAAGTAAAAAGACAGGAACACAACATCTTCTCTCTGCTGTTGCAAAGAGCTGAAACAGGCAAAGACACAAAGCCCTGGGCATCCTATTGGCTCAGCTGTTTAAGGCATAAATCATGTACCTGCAGCATCCTGTGTTCAAACCCACATTGTTTCCATCTCTCTTGTGCCTTTCCTGTTTCTTTCCATTTCACACTTTCAAATACATTTTTCAAACAAACAGAAAACACACAACGAGGCAGGAGTCTTACCTAAGGTAAATGGCAAGTGTTACAACTGAATGTTTGCTTGTTTTACCCAGCTAGAGGGAGTCGACACAGGGGACTTTGAAGCCATTAATGCTGCAGCCTTCCTGCTGTCCACTGAGTCCAGTAAGACCATCTTCATTGCTGTGAAAGATGACGACTTGCCTGAAGCCGATGAGACATTTACCTTCAACCTTACACTACAGGTAAATACCCATTGTTTGTCTTCAAGTTTATTTGTATGTGTGCCAACTTTTCCTAAGCAGTTTTTAACGGGTTGGATTTATGTGCCAAATGTCTGTTCCTGGAGCTCCAGGCCTCCTCTCCACAAAGTCGCACTATTCTTACTCTGCCCCTGACCGTCTTAAACCCTAACCCCATCTACCAAGCAAAAGAGAGTGGGGGCGACAGCCACAGTAAGCCTGGTAGGCTCTGAGCTACGGCGTCTTTGATGTGTGTGCTCTATAGGACTTTTCCAGGGCAGGCATGGGTGGGGCCGAATGTTGTGTGCGCCTCTGAGGTTCCCCACTAAAAGACACCTTTGTGAAAAGAAACTAACTGTGACAGCCACAGCCCCACCACACAGTGGATTGAAGTGATTCTCTTATTCATTGTGCCCCACTGACTTTGATTCGCGTGTCCGTTCCGAGGATTTCATTTCTGTATATGTTGTGTGGTCACTGTTGCAAATGACACACTATTTTTGATGAAAGCTCAGTGTTTTACAATGAATCAGTGGGATCACAACCAAGTACACTGAAATCTTTTCATGCATTTTGAGACTTTTCTATCACCAGAAGGTACAACTAGCTACTTTCCTCTGGTCAGGTTACTGCAAGAGTTTCAAAAATGGACAGATGGCTTCCTTTTTTTTTTCTTTTTTTTAGATATTATTGTGCTTTTACTGCTCTGTATAGTCTGGTTTGTAACAGCTATAGAAGTTTTAAAGTTTGAAAATGATTTTGAACGGTGATACATTGTAAATCCTTGTCAAAGGAATCACCATCACAGCTCAGGATGCCTTACACCTAGAGACTATCTCCATGGTTTCATGTAGCCTTTAGCTGTCAAGTTTGATTGATGAGGCAGGGGGGGCTGGTCTAGCTGTCTGCTTGACAAAGGTCATTGTGAATCACTGATCGTCAGCTATGTACTTTTACAAAACACCAACAGCTCTGAGCAACTGTCAGCAAAAGTGACTTTTCTTCACAATATTTTCAATTTGATGCTGCATTTTTGTGACATCTGGTTAAAATCCAGTAGCACAAGCCCGTATTTACCCTGCTACGAGAGTGAAAGACCAGATGAGGCCCACTTAGCCCTTCTGTTTACACTACAGCTGAGACAAAGCTCTGGCCAAATGCTACCCTATCAGCTTACTGAGGGACTGTCTGGAGGATGAATGTGCACTACAAGGGATGTCACAGATCAAACATAAGTCAGAAATAAAGGGTTGTTCAGGGTACATTTATCATACCGACAGTTAAATCTGTAAAATCCATTTCTATAGAACATATGGTACTAAAGCAGTGTGATGTGAGTATGACAGAACAAAACTTGTTAGACAGAAATTGTTTGGAATTGTTGTGGACCAGAGCAGGTGCTGCCTGCCAGCACTGTGTAATAACAGAGGGTAGAAACATAGTGGATCGTAGCATATTAGATTGGGGTGCTACTACAGTATGTAGTGCTACATTCGTGTAACAAAGCTGGCTTTAAGTTGCCAATTTGTGTGTGTATATAAGTAATTTTTTTGTAGTTGGGCACACATGAGTGTGTGCATATGTGTGTGAGCAGCTTCCTGGCTCAGCCAGTGGCTTGGCTTTGTGAAAGCGTGTGGATTCTGTGTCTGCGAGTTGACCGCTACAAGAGCTCAACAGCGGAAAGAAAGCTCTGTTACAGCTGGGAAAAGCCCTGTTTGAATAGAGGGATGAATGCAAGAGGACTAAGCGCTTTCTTGTTTTTCATTTTCTCCTTTGCCCGCTCTCACCTCATCATGTGCTCACACTCACATACAGTTGTTTTGCTAATAACTTTCAGTTGATCTGTTTGGCTGAGGAAAATGTTTTTCAAAATTGTTTAGGGGGAGACAGTTATTTTTCTGTTGATTAATCTATGTCAAGTCTCTCATCGTTGATCATTTTCCGGAATGCCTGCACATACACTAATTAGCCCATGGGCAGATGTTTGCATGGTGCAAAGGCATTTTGGAAGTCTTGGTGGAAGTCTGTGCACTTGAGCTCAGACATGGTGGTTGTCAGCACAGTTGGTCCATGGGATGCTTGTGAAAACATTGGGAAGCTCACAAATGGAAACCTTGGAAAGTTACACCAAATAACAAGACTGTGGTCTTCTTTTTAATGGGGTTCAGGAAAAGAAAAACCCTCCTTGCACAGATCATAGGTTATGGTTCTTTTTGTTAAAAACTCACTGTGTAAGCCTCGTGAAGTCGCTGTGTGATTTTAAGCCTGGTGGGATTTGAAGTTTGTCATGTCTTAGTGCCGAATCACAGAGCACAGCACAAATCCTGAAGAGGCATCCCGCCGTGAGCTAACCTGACAAATCAACCAGGCTGAGACCAGTACTTCCTGTCTTTGTGCCTTCTCACCAGGGACTCTCAGTGGGAGCACAGAAATGAAGTGAAGACAGTGGATAAGGCAGACGTTCTGGTTTTTGGGTCAGGGGGAGGTTAAGATGTGTTCAGGTACTTACTCTATGGCCTGGCTTTATCTAACCCTTACTCTAATTGCTTTCCAGAGCTCCTCTAATGGCGTGACACTGGGAACACCAAACAAGGCGACCATCACCATCCTGTCCAATGACAATGCCTTTGGAATAGTTGCCTTCAACTCAGTAAGAAACCCCTGTCATCCACATGCATCTTGTATTCATTTGCCCACTTTGGTCACATCCATTACAATCTATTACTTTTAACTTCTAATTATGATTAGTACTTACATTAATTTATCATTGTCACATTGTATTATGATGCAAATGTGTTAACAGCAGCAGCTTTGAGAAATATGTAAAAAAGAGAGCAATTTTTTATTCCTGCAAATTATTTCGAATATGGGTCAAATTTGGGGGATTTTACCTTAAATCAAAACTCCAAGTAGTCCTTTTTTAGGACTAGCAAAGCTTCGTGGGCTCTTCCATTGACAATGGGAAACTGTCAGCTCCTTTTAAAGAGAATACAAGGTGCTAAATTGATTGTCCACACTACACCTATTATCACTTCAATATATTAGCCTCCCATAGCAGCACCTATCTTGTGCTGTGCCAGTGCTGGAGAAAGGTGTGGCTGAACCATGCTCTGAGTTGTTTGTATTTCTTTAAACCAATCACAATCGGGTTGGGTGGTGCAAAGCCCAGGATGAAGCGATGGTACCCTTGCAAAATAGTGTTGAGGCTTTTTTTGGTGGAACATTGTACATAGGGAGGCGAGCCCTGACATTAAAATGACAAAATCCCTACAAAAGAAAACGCCACATAAAACGTTAAGAGACATTTTAGCATGTAGGTAGCTAGCTTGAAGGTTGTTGTTTCATACCTATCACTAAAACAAAGCGTGGAGATAGGTCTGGCTTTGTGAGAATAATAATAATAATATAGCCAGACTAATAATATATTCTACTATATATATTCTGATATGCTGCATATTTGTGCCTGTGATCACTAAATGGAAATAAGAAAAACATGGTAAATCTTAGCTGCACTTGCATTGTAAGCACACACTTGCATTTGTGACCAAGTGGTCATTCAAAGGTTGACCTCGGAGGTTGCTGCTTGGTTCCACCTCTCCAAAGGGACTGTTCACCTGTCATGTAAATGTGATGGATCAATACTACTTGGATTACAAATGGACTACATGCAGAAACCAGAACACTTACGATACCGAACTGTTGTCTCATCTACAGATTTTGCATCCATATTCAGAATCTGTTTACAGAGATTAATAAGTGGTAACATAAAGTAAAGGATCGAGGGTGGAGTTATTTGGACCCGCTACTGCAAAGAGGGGTTCAATTATACCAGTATGGTGGTTGTGGGAGAAGTGACCATCTAGTGGTTGTGGGTTCCCAGGGGTAATTAAAACCACAACACTCCCTGGATTCACTAGTCAGTGGAAGTTTTTAGCGTTTCCATGGTAGCTGTGGTATAACTGTTTGCTCTACCACCCCCAGATGGTCTCAGATGCTGGATAATGATTTGGCTTGCTTAGAATCAATAAAGGCCTCCCGGCCTTGGGAGATGTGTTTATGTTAGAATACTAAATTAATTCCTGTATAGCGTTTCTTTGCTTTCTTTTCTTCCCCATTTGTATTGCCCTGAAATTCTTTGGTTATAGCAAAATTTAATTTGAGTCATGTAGAAAAACAAAAGGAGATTTAGCTTCCAAATTTTAAGACCATGATAAGTACTTCCAAGAACAGTGGGACTGAATGAGGTATTTACTCCACGTTGCCATGAAATATAATATAATATAATATAGGGCTACATATTCTGCTCCAATTACTTTCCTTTGTGTTTGTGTTTCTTTCAATTCAATTTCAGTACTTCGTTAGAATGATGTTTTATCTGAAGTACTGCTGCCAAAGCAGTACACACAATGAAATACGAAATTAATGTATCAATTTAAACACACTGAGATTTGAAATTATTCACTCACCATTATTTGTCATTATCAGTATCTATAAAAATGTATAGCAGTTCCAAAATTGAGAAAACCAAACACAAAACATTAAAAATAACAACTCAAAATCACTTGAGTCAAATTAAGATAAATGTTCTCTTGGTTTCTTGCCCTACCTGTGCAGGTCCCATTTAAAGTCAAATTTACTTAATGTTTTGACTTCTTATCACAATCTGCCAAATATCAGGTTTTGTTTTGTTTCAGATTTTAATTTATTCAAATTGGAAATAAGAAGAAATTTATTAAATTTTAATTCTTAATTCTGTTTGTCTGTGTCACTGTCTCACCCTTTTCATTTCAGACTGAAGAGATTGTTGTCGATGAACCGAGAGGAAGGAACCATTATGTGCCTTTCACCCTCATCAGAGAAAAGGGAACATATGGCACTGTGACTGTTAACTTTGAGGTGAGAGCTCAATGTACTGTACATCAAACCAACAAACCATAGGCACTCTGCTTTATAGTATTCACAAAGGACTGACTGTCATATAGATATGCTGACAAATGGCTTTGTTTTTAGCTTCTTGAAGATGCTTTTGTAAGCGTTTGGAGAATTTAGACCCAACTAGGAACATGTAACTCTTTGATCACATAAAGTCCATTGTAGGAAATAGCCTTTTCTCCATTATTTACATGGAAGTTCACATGAACACATGGATATGCTGAAATGTAAACATTATCATGACTCCTCCTGTTCAGATCTCTGAAGGTCCCAACCCTGCCATTGAGGACCTCAGTCCCGACAGAGGAAACATCACCATTCCTGTGGGGCAGGCTGTAGTGCACTTCTCTATTCTCATCCAGGATGACCAGGTATTAAACAAACTCTCTATTGAAAGCTTATCCATATATGCAACCACATGTCACATATATGGATAAGCTTGTACTACTCTGTACCTCCATCTGTCCGACCATCATCTTTTTAGACATTGTTAGTTTCATTCTTCCTTGACAGAAGTTGGAGGGATTATATATTTGGAACAATACTACAGCAAAACATCCATTTACAAAGTCCCTCAGAACTCTTGCAGTATAATCCAAGTCTTATTTATCCCATCTTATTCTCAGTACTTCCCAAACACAAGCATTTTCGCCAGAACGTTACAGTATAAAACACATTCCCCGAGTAATGCACCCTGAGCGTGCCGGATCGTACGAGTTCCACTTGAGTACGGTTCAAATGCACACTTGTGGTGATGCAAGCTACTCGGCTGTGAACGAGACTGTACTAACGTGTTTTAAATTGTAATGCAAGTGTTTAGGAAGAGTTGTGTCAGAGTTTGTAGACAGATGTTTTGATACAGTGTTGCTGCTGTCAAAGGATTCTTCACCTTTTTTGGATTCTCAGTGTATAGTCTCACTGTATAGGCATGCATTAAAAAAAGGTTAAATTTAAGTTTGACACGGGGCGTCGGTGGCTTAGTGGTAGAGCAGGCGCCCCATGTACAAGGCTGTTGCCGTAGCAGCCCGGGTTCGAATCCAGCCTGTGGCCCTTTGCTGCATGTCACTCCCCCTCTCTCTCCCCCTTTCACACTTGTCTGTCCTATACATTAAAGGCTTAAAAATGCCCAAAAAATATCTTAAAAAAAAATTTTTTAAGTTTGACAGGAGCAAGTGGGTTTTTGAAACAACTGCATATAATGTACAACTGTATGTGAACGTGCTTCCTTTCCTTTTGTTGGCCAGATCCCAGAGGACGACGAGGTGTTTTCAGTCAGGCTAACAGACGTGGCAGGTGGAGCCCTCCTCCGGCCCAACGCCAGCAGCGTCCAGCTGAGAATCAGGCGTAATGACAGCCCACTGCGGTTTTCCCACTCTGTCATGGCAGTAGCAGAGTCCGCTGGAGTCATTGCCCTCAATGTGACCCGTGGACGGTTGACTGAGGATGGGCCACTTGTTGGCTCTGTTGACACCGAGGTTCCTTTCTTTTGATTCAGCTATTTATTTACCTAGACTTTTGACTCTGTCAAAGAATAGGGTACAATCACTTTAATTGCATATGAACAGTATAGTTTATACAATACACCATATGTATATATAGCATATAGATTCAGAAAAAAAACAAGCACAAGACAAATGTATATAAACTGTCTCGACTATACTGTCTTTAGGTCTCTGTAGATTACATGGTGGTGAGTGGGAGAGGACTAGGCAGCGCCACGCCAGCTGTGGATTTCCTGGACCTACAGCCAGTCAGAACAGTGACATTCCCTCCGTTTGTCTACAACACCAGCCTGTTGTTCAAGATCAGTGATGACGACGTGCCAGAAATCGCAGAATCCTTCCATGTGGTCTTGCTGGAGGAGACCATCAGAGGAGACGCTGTGCTAGTATCACCCAATGCTGTGCTTGTGACCATCGAGCCCAATGATAAGCCTCATGGGGTCCTGTCGATCAGCAGCAGCGCAGTCATTCAGCCAACCACCATCAATGAAGACCTAACACAGAGGTGGATGACTTACGAATGCTTATGAAGCTATGATGACATATGTATTTTATCTCATTGAATGGACCCTGTTGCATCTTTGTTCACCCTTTGGTCCTCTGTCATTACTCCTAGATTTGAAGGAATCATAATCGTAAGAAATGGAGGCAGCTATGGTGCCGTTTCCGCCAACTGGTCCATTACTAGAAACTCCAGTGACCACTCCCCAGTGTCGGATGATTTGATGCCTGCAGCAGGGACAGTGACATTTGCTGCCGGTCAGGTGACAGCTGTGATTCCAATCGACATTGTGGCAGATGATCTACCTGAAGAAGCAGAGGCATTCATTCTGAAGCTGCTGCCCGATACTGTAACTGGAAATGCGGAGGTTGACGAACCAATGGAGGTCAGTTTAGAGGACATCTGTGATAGTTTTCTTATTTATTGTGTTGCTACATTGGGCTTGTAACAGAGAGAGAGAAAGAAGGCTGCACTTGTTACAGGAACATATCTTCCAGATGTTGCGCATGTGTTACGCATGTGTAAGTGTTTGTGTGCAGCCTACTGTAAGGTACGGTGGCAAACTTGGCACATTCTGCAAAAGTCGACCCCTTAGTGTGTCACTTTGCTCTGTGGGTGTTCCCTTAATGTGGCTGAATCAAAACAAAGCGGAAACAGCAGGCACACTCTGTGTGTGGTGTCTGTGTGTTCTTTTTTAGAAAACGTGGGCGAAGTGGTGACATGTTTTTTATAGCTTCCATCTTTGTCCAAGTCCTCTTGGCCATGTGTGAAAGCAGTGGGCAGATCTAAGTCTTGTTTATATTGAAGGCATGAGATGAGATGCACACAAACACACACCAGAACACCACCTCAGGTTGTGAGTTTGCGGGGTCTGTTTGACATCTGTGCAGAAAGAAGTGGCTCAGCAGAAATTCCCTGAAGAATTAATGAACGACTTTAACAGTAGGACAAGTTGATCACCGTTAATTGTCATTAACGTGAAGATATATCACAGACACCACACTGAGCTGTAAATCGGCTTTTGTGAGCATGCCAGGCAATGCGTCAGACAAGTGTAGGTTTCAGGGAAATGAATGAGCCTCAGTTAAAATGCTCATAAAAACTACTCTAGTCGTCTTAGCAGAGTTAATTAAAGAGGATGCCTCTCTAAAGTTAGCTCAGGGCTCTGTTTTACTACTTTCAGTCTCACTTGTTTTCTTTCCTCTCCCTGCTCCTCACCTCTCCTTTCTTCTTCTTGTGACCAAAAATACAGTCTAACTAACACGAAAACAGGACGCACAACAAAATCCTCCAAATTAATTGATGGTTAATGCGGGCATCATTGCAACTATCCCCTTACATCCTTAAGATCAGTCACCTTCCTCCTCACTGCACAGGGGACTGCACAGACTGTAGCTTGGAGATGCTCCCTCATAGGCATCACAGCTAAGGTCCATCTGTCAAACTTGTGAATCCCATTCTTTTCCAGGACAAAGCATATAAAGTTAATTGTACTGCTGAGAGGGGTTGGATTTGCAGACTAACAGGAACCTGTGAGGGACTATTTGAAGCAGTGAGTAAGCACCAAGGTTATGGTTTATCAACATAACTATAATCTGTCCTTGCCCACAACTAAATTTTGTGTTTCCTGAACGCAGAATGTGTTTTTGAGCATTCCCTCATCTGTCAAAATGTAACATCTACCCAATTCTCCCTTCTCTTGTTGGTCATTTTTATTTGTACTCTTCGTCTGATCTTCCTCTGCTCTTCCCCCAGATGGTGTTCTACATCCAGGACAGTGATGATGTCTACGGGTTTTTTCGGTTTGACCCATCAAAAGAGCAGAGCATCCAGAGCCAACCTGAGGGCCGTTTCCTGTCACTAAATTTCCTACGAGAAAGCGGTACACTGGGCAATGTGTCTATGACCCTCACCGCCCTCTACATCCCTGCAGGCCCAATAGACCCAGCACTGGCCCGTGACCAGGTTCTGAATGTTAGCAGGTCTGTTAATGTGGTGTTTTCCCACGAACGCATGGTCCACGTCATACTGCCAATCAGGAATGATGCCTTTCTACAGAATGGAGCTCATTTCTTAATACAGGTAACAGCCTTTTTGTCCACTTTCAGTGACATTATCATTTTTGAAGTTGTAGTTCAGGCAACGCCAAAAATGCACTCTTTCTGTCTGTGTTTGCACTTGTGGCCAAATCATTGCCATCCAGACTTTAAGTTCCTCATTTGCATGTGTGAACGGTTTGACACTGGCACTTAAATCTGGCATGTTGCTATGGGATTTGACCCACTGTCCAAACGAACAACACCAGCTTGCTCTTGAAGCAAGCAAAAAACAGTACAAGAAAAGCCTCCTTCACATTCTGTAGAACCGTAGTCACATCACACACTTTCAGTCAAACTCTTTAACACATATAAATCAAAATCAAATCAAGTTTATTTATATTGCACATTTTCAAACAACTGCAGTTGACCAAAGTGCTGTAAAATTAAAAAGAATGACACACAACGGAATAACACTGGTAAGAACAATTACATATGTAAAACAAGGTTATAAAATACTAAAATATTAAATTCACTATAAACAACCAAAAGCCATTGAAAACATGTATGTTTTAATATTTGTCTTAAAAGTGTCAATGGAGGGGGAGATTTGATTGAGAGTGAAATGCTATTGCAGAGCTTTGGAGCAGCTACTGCAAAGGTACTATCTCCCTTACCCACCAGCCTTGATCATGAGACAGTTAAAAGACATTGTTCTGAGGATCTAAGAGTTGGGGAGTTGGAGTAGGGGCAGAGAAGTTCAGCAATATAGTGGAGTGTCTGCCCATGTATGGCTTTAAAAACAAATAAAAATTATACATACATACATACATACATACATGCACAAACATTAAAGACACATTGAAAAGTGACAGAGCAGAAACAACCAGATGGTGACAAAAGAGCTCTGTTAGATTAATGAATCTTTATATTAATGTGCTGCCTGTTTGAGTTTTCTATCAATTAATTAAGTTGTTTCTTTTATTTCCCCTAGTTGAATTCACTGGAGCTAGTTGATATCGACCCCACAATTCACTCAAATAGCCCAAGGTTTGGAGGACCTCTAAATCTGACCTTGACTGTCACCCCTGACATCGCTAACGGGGAAATCGGCTTCACAAGCAACACCACAGTGGTGGTTTATGAACCAGAGGACAGCAACACCAGCACAGTAAGACATAGCCCTTGTTTTTAGCAGTTGTACATTTTTTGTTTAGTCACTGGAGATCTTAATTTAAAAGAAAAAGACACATTTCCTGTTTTGCCACTGTAACTGAGAAGAGTCAAAGCTATGACTGAAAACTGTCCTTGCCGACTCCAACCTGTGTTGAGAAAGTGAGTTTTGTCATACAGTACATAAAGGTGGTTAATTCGAATTATGTTTGGTGCTGCAGGTGAGCCTCCCTCTGCGGCGTGATGGGACAGACGGTCAGGCTGTGGTGTTCTGGAGTCTTCAGCCAATTGGAGACAATCGTGCCGATATAACTATTAAAGACTTAAAGCCTCTAAGTGGGTCTGTGGTCTTCCTCTCCGGGCAGAGTGATGCTTCCATCAACTTCACTATCATGGCCGACAACATCCCGGAAGTCAACGAGACCTTACTGCTGACTCTGGATAGGTAGGGATGTTAAACTCTAAGAAAAGTTAGAGTTAATAACCAACATAATAATTCTTCATTTTGTTAGCTATCATTAAAGTGTATTTGACCTATCTGTTCTTGTGCCTATAAACATAACTGTGACTGTGAAGCTTATATTATGTGATGTTTTATCTTATAAAACAAGATAGACTAGTAGAATAGGAAAGGCTGAGCGGGTGCAATCTTATCCCATCAGTCCTTTGGTTTTTGTGGAGATATTTTTGTGTGCGTGGTAGTGGTTTGGGGATGGGTTCATCTGTTAGTCTATGTTCTGATGAGAATGGCAGCTCTCTCTCCCTCCCACTCCTCCCCTGCAGGGTGGAGACTGCACGCTTTATAGTGTACTTCGGGTAAGTGGAGAGTGGAATGAACCTGGGCCTTTTGTGTGGCGTGAATCAGGACTTTGTTTTTCACAGAAGAGCCTACTTCAGGATTTCTGGGGGTCTTGGTTAACGTGGGGATGAGGGGGACCGGGGTGGGGTGGGGGATTCAGCGATGGTGTGAAAAAAGGAAACCCAAAGGAGAGTGGTTGTTGGGAGTAAATAGAGAATCTTCTTTATGTGTTTCGCTCTAATTTAACCAGGCTTGATTGTGAACCCCTTTAAAGATGTCAGTGTTTGCTGTGCCTTGGCCGTGACTGTTTGTTTGGAGTGCTTCATTTTGCAATGTCTTTGTCTCTAATTTACCCGTCATGTGATGCTTACTTGGCTCCGATTTTCTCAACATACACACACATGCACACACATACCCCCACAGAGCAATAAAGATGCAGGCATGGCGTTGACTGACATTGTTATTAAAAGTGGTCTAAACAGCAGGACCTCAACATATGGGGCCAATAATGAATGAGCATCACACAATACAAGGAATGCATTGTGAAGTTTGGATTAAATTTGAGCTGTTTTCTCATTTGATATCACTCCATGTTTCAGAAGTGCAAAACACAACAACAAAAGAAGAAGTCCAAAAAAAACATGGCACAGTTTAATTCTGCTGCACAGTGGAGCTGAAGTGATTTGGATTTTAGTTGTAGTCACTTGCTGTTATGACGGAACACTGATTATGTGTGTATGTGTTGCAGGAGTAATGTTGAAAATCAGATCCTGAAAGCTGGCTTCACCAGCAGAGAGATTGTCATCGTGGAGAACGATGACCCAGGGGGAGTCTTTGAGTTCTCCTCATACTCCAGAGGTCCATGGGTCATTAATGTGAGTCTTGAAAGTGATACAAACAATGTAAAATCATTGTTCAATTAAACTCCACATATTGTTTTTTTTGTCTGTTGTCTCTGGCTCTGATCACATCTGTAAACTTTAAATTTACCTAGGAGGGTGAGGCCGTGGAACTGCATGTGGTCAGAGCCCAGGGACAGCTGCTGAAACAGCTGGTGCGATATGCTGTAATGCCTTCAGGCAGCACTGAATTCTATGGCGCCACGGGCATCCTGGAGTTTAAACCAGGAGAGAGAGAGGTGGTAGTGGCACTGGTTGCCAAACCTGATGGGGTGCCTGAGGTAAGAATATGGTTGATTTGGTCTTGATCTTTCATGACTTTTTGTTTTACAACAGTAAACAGTAAATATACAATATTTATTTAATAAAGTCCTGCCAGTGTGATAATGGTCAATTTTTGTTTAAGCTAGTGAATAAGAAGTTATAAGTTAAGTTATTATCCTTTAAACCCGTATTTGCTTCATTAAAACTCTGTTTGTTCATCTCTGCGTGTGTGTTTTGGTATATGTGTGTGCATACAGCTGGACGAGACTTTCTCAGTGGTACTTAGTAGCCACAGCACTCCACCCAGTCGCCTCGGCAACCACAGGGAGGTCAACATCACAGTGCGGAAGAACGACGACCCCTTTGGGGTCATTGAGTTCATCCAATCAGGACTGACCGTGGCCATCAATGAGAGCAAAGGGGATGACATTCACCGAGGTACTTTGAAGTAGCAGTCCTTTAGATAATAGTGATACTTTTCCATGTCAAGTGACACTCATTGGCACTTTAAATGGACCTAATTGGAGTGAAACACAGAACATTTGTCTGCATGTGGGATGAGCTGGACTTTGATTTAAGTCTGTGTTTTAAATGTACCAAGTTTGTGTAATGCAGAAGAATGTGTTAATGCAGATAAAGAAGTGCTTTGGTCAACTTATAGAGGATGTCCGGGTGACAAACAGTGGTGATGCAGTCTAATATTCAGTTTGATCCAGAGAACAGGGAGAAGCAAAAAGTTTCTCTCAGCCTCCTCTGAATATATCACCAGTGTTTCCAAAAAACTTGAGCCAGACAAATACATTATTATTGTGTTCTGTACCATGATAGCCTAAATTGGAGGTAAAATGTCAAGAGAAAGTTTCATTAATGACTTTAAGGAAGGTTTTAATACTTCATCTCTGTCTTTTGTGATTGTCCCTCAGCGGTATACCCTGTAGTTAGGAACAGGGGTCACTTTGGAGAAGTGTCAGTTTCCTGGGTCTTGGAGCCAGCTCTGTCCGGAGACGTCAGCCCCCTCCAGGGAAACATCACCTTCATGAAGGGGGAGTTCCTCAAAAACCTCACTCTCTTCTCTGTACCTGATGAGGTAAAATGATAAACCAAATTGGGAGTGTGTTTAATCCAACTTGAGTTACATTTCCTAGTTTTAATTTTAATTTATGTTTCATTTAAGATCCCAGAGGACATGGAGAATTTCACCATCACAGTGTTGAATGCTACAGGTGGTGCAAGACTGGGAAACATACTCAGTGCCAATTTGCATATTAATAAGAATGATGACCCCATTTACTTTTCTGGTGAGTACACTGTTCTGGGTACTGTTTATGAAAAATCCTCTAAAATATTATATTGATGTGAAATAGCTTTTGTCATGACTCCTCTTTTATCTCTCTGTCTCCTCCCGTGTCTTGCCCTCTCCTTAGAACCTGTGGTTGTGCGGCTTCAGGAAGGTAGCATAGCGAACTTCACCGTATTGAGGGCAGGGCGGGCAGACTTTGTTGCCACGGTGATGTACCGTGTGGAATATGGTGATGCATCTCAAGGTGACCTCACCCTGCTGAGTAATGACACGTTGCTGGTGTATGACATGGGTGAATGGATGAAAAACATCTCTGTGGCTGTGGAGGATGACAACATACCAGAGACTGATGAACCTTTTTACATCGTTCTCTACAACGCCACTGGTGAGTATGTGCTTCTGTTTAAAACGGGTTAGCACAGGGGTGAACTGTTCGTAATATAGTGGCTGTGTCATATCTTCCTATGCGTTGGTCCCTTGAGATTTTAAAGACAATATAACCATGTCATAACATTCACTCTGAGAACTAAAGCAGCTTAAAGTCAGTTGCTTTTCTCATTTTTCAATGTGCTTTATAGTAGAAGAACCATCTCATCTCAAAACATCACCCTCTTCCCCCGTGTTTATCCTCTTGTCTTAACGCTAGTTGTGCATGTACAGAAAGGAGTAGCTGGGTTATTTAGCATTGTCTGTGGTAACACTGAAAGCTCTCCTAATCCCAGTATTGTGTGTCAGGGATGGGAATGAAAGACCAGCGGGCCCCAACAGGACCTTAATTACCAGACTCCAGACTTTCTAAGACACAAAGACCGGCCACTCCACCGGCCTCGCTCTGTCTACTGATTGACATAGAGTAGAGTCGAGTAAGGGTTAGCCTCTGGTTCCTGCCAGGGGATGGTCCTTTATAGTGATTGTGTTAAAAGTCAATAACCCTCCTGTTAGAGGTCAATCAAACACATTCTGGGACTTTAACACTCTTTACCTTTCCTGTTTAATTAGGGGCAGATTTGCATGCCTGTTACAGTGTACTTGTAGTCCAGCAACTTGGAGTACTTGGGAGAGGTTATTGCAGTTGCGTAGATGCTATTTAAGCAAAAAATATCCCCATGTAGATTGTATTCCTTCCTGTCTTAATAAAAACCTTAAAATATAATGGTTGTAGTTTATTAAGACTGTGTCCTTGGCTTTATTCACTTTAACTCCTTTGCTGGGAGAAGCCTTTATTTTTGGACTCAAGTTTTTCATGATTGAGAAGCCCTGTCCTCTTGGGCTTGGTTACCATAGTTATGGTGTGCTATGTTAATTAAAGAGCTTCCCCCTATTGCATGAAATTAGGATGACAATTATAATATGACCAGTGCAATCCATGTCAGTCTATCTGTCTGTAGGTCCTGATCTAACCTGGTAATATGCATGTGTGCACAGGTGATGCTGTTGTGTATGGAGCAGACACAGCTACTGTGGTGATTGAGGCCAGTGATGATGCCAATGGGATTTTCTCCCTTGAAGCCAGAGAGAAACCTGTGGAAGAGGGCAAGACCAATACATTTTAGTAAGGAACAGGTCTTCAATTTATACTTCTTTTGATTTAAAAGTTATTTTTATGTTAGTTCAAGTTAAAAGTTTTTTTTCTATGCATTGACAAAACTCTTAAGTTGACGCTTTGAGATAGAAAGTTTTGCACCTGTATTCTGTTACTGAAATTATTACTCTTTTATCTTCTGTCCCAGTGTCCTACGTGCAAGGGGCCACTTTGGTAACGTTACAGTCTTCTGGCAGTTGTTTGCCAATGACTCAGTGACCCCTCTGGAGGAGAACCAGGAGTTTACCAATACATCTGGCTCCATCACCTTCACTACAGGGGAAGAGACCAAGCCTATTGTCCTGGAGGCCATCTCAGATAAGCTTCCAGAGTTCAATGAGTTCTTCGTCCTCAGGCTGGTTAATATTTCAGGTGAGTTCAAGGTTAAAGTGACATCTTTGTCAAATTTAAGATATAATGCAGATCTTGGATTATAAAGCAAACTTAACATGAAATATTATTTGATTTATCAACTTTAAAATCTCAGTAATCAAAAGAAGTATTGTCTTGGAAAGTCTTCAGCTCTGGTCCATAATTTCTTTAAGGTGGTTACCCGGGGGAAGGTGGACGACTCGCCGAGACTTCTCTGAATGCCTCGGTTCTCATCCCTTTCAATGACGACCCATTTGGTGTCTTTGCCATCGCTGACAGCAACCTGGACCAAGAAGTAGCTGAAGATGTACTCTCAGAGGATGATATGGATGATGTCACTTCCTTCACCATCCTCCGACAGCAGGGTACTTTCGGTGATGTGCGGGTCGCCTGGGAGATCGTTTCTGGCCGTTACCCAGAGGGCCTTCCTCTGATGGATGACCTGCTCCTTCTAGCTTCCTTCCCAGACGAAGTTGAGCTCAGGCCTCATGCCAGGCGACACCACTCAGCCACAGACACGTGGTTTTTCTCCGGGCTTCCAGGAGCTTATGGGACCATCTCCCCCGAGGATGGGCCTGCTGCTGTTGGAAACTTCACCTTCTCTGCTTGGCTGGTGCCCAGGCCAGACACGGACGGCTTCATAGTCTGCAAAGGAAACGGGAATGGGACCTTGTATTACGGAGTAAAGGTCCACACCAATGAGTCTCATGTCACGGTGATGCTGTATTATACAGTGATAGGATCAAACAGTCCCCAGGTAGCGCGGGCCACTGCTGAGAAGTTTTTGGAGGATAATGCCTGGTTACATGTCATCATTACTGTTGACGATGGGATTATTGAGTTCTTCCTGGATGGGAACCCTATTCCTGGAGGACTGAAGAGTATCAAAGGAGAGGGCATCACTGATGGTGAGCTATTTTATTAAACATATCATAGTGACAAAGGTCAGGTTGTTGAACATATAGTATATATTATATCTCTGTTTGTTAGCTTCAGATTGTGTCTGCAGCTCCTATTTGCTGATACATTTTGTTTGTGTTTGGTTGTCGTGACTTTCAAGCACGTTCATGACATTTTTCTTGCCATTGCACCTTATGTTTGGGCATCAAAATTTAGCCTCTTCGCGCCACTATTAGCTGTTTCTTGTCCTTGTAATGATGATGTCATTGACGGCCTGAGTTTGTGAATCTGCTTTGTGTGTGTTTACGTGTGTGTGACAGTCTGTGTGTGACAGTCTGGGGAGAGAATTCTAAGCTTCTCTGTCGTTGTACACATATGGCATAATGGCAAGTCTTAACTTAGTACAAGCATAATGCATGCACACCGTCACACACACTAATGCACATTTACACACACACATGCGCCCACTTCTCAGTCACTTCCTCATTGTGCAGGACTACTGAGACTCTGCTATGCTTGAGTGACCACTTAGCCTCAGCGCTGCTGGATATTGTTACTGCTAAAGGGAATCAGCCGGCATCTTCTTTTCTTTCTATTCTCTCTAATTAACGGAGACAATAGTCGCAGTCTGTATTGGACCAAAAGCTCCCAGAGGGGAAATATTCTGATGGTTCTTTGGCTAACTTCAGTCACAGTGGATGTATACATAATCATCAATCATGTTATGTGTTATTGTCTGCTACTGGTAACTCAAACCACAGGGAATTGTTTTGTGTCAGGGCTTTATACTTGCTCACTGTGGCAGATTTGTCCCATTTTGCACAAGCAAAGGAAGCGATAGGCATGAGAGGTGTACATATATGAATGAGTAATGAGACAGATTGGACCTGGACAATTGGTGGCCTTAATCAAGATTTTGTTTGTGATCGCAACAGTATTTCCTTCATCATTAACAAATAATACAATTATATGAGCCTTATTATTATGATGGTACAGACTGACCTCTGGGTCAAAAAAAGTCCCAATAGTCAGTATAAAAATTTAGATTTAGTTGCAATCATCTCACCAGATCTCAAGTCAACTAAAATGTTATAGGGAAAGTTTACCCTAAAATCAAAAATGCACGTTTTTCCTCTTACCTGTAATGCTGCTTGTTGGCATCACTGCACAGAAGGAAGTGTGCATCTACTGCTAGCTCACCTAGCACCGCTGAGGTAACCGTACAGCTCAGCCAAAGAGAACACTATCAACGTTTGCGTCTACATCACTGTCACAAGCATGAGCTTCTCGTGCATGAGTAGATGCACACTCACGTCTGCATGGTGATTGGGTTGGTGGATGTAGTTCGGTAGAATGATGAAACTGCTCACAACAAGGTCTGTGGATTATCTTGAGTAATGGAAAGAGACATTGTTGTTGAGTTTTTAGAACTTTTTTTTTTTGCTGCTTTGAGCACCGCAAGTGCCATCTAGTTCCATTATGTTGGAGAGAAGGCAGACATCTCTACGGCCGATATCTCTAGCTCACACCAAAACAATCCAGGCTGATAAATAGTGCTATAGGTAAGAGGAAAATATGTATTTTTGATTTTTGGGGGTGAGCTGTCCCTTTCAGTTACAGATTCTCAGGTGCGAGTGAAATTAAATCAAATTATATTTGATGTACTAGTATTACTCTATAAAATAAATGTATCAGCCTGTGATTTTAGCGTGCAAACGATAAAAGAGATATGACTGTCTGACAATTATTTTCAAAAGTGAGAGCTTCAAGAATTTATTATTTATAAACTATTTAATGGGTACTGCATCTCTGAAAGCCCCCAAAGATGCACTGAAACTTGTTCAAAACACAGTGATCTTACTGGAACAAAATACAGTGAATACATCGACAGTTGATGAGTAGGCGTGTGTGTATGGCTGGTGACAGCTTGTGACCCAGCACCACATTAATTGACTGAATGTCTCCAGATTAAACAGATTATTTTTGGCCATTACTATATTCTTGCTTTGTGTCTTTCTACTCCAGGACCTGCGACAGTGTTTATTGGGTCAGATCCTGAGGGTGAACAGCGGTACACAGGCCTCCTCCAGGATGTCCGCCTCTACAGGACTAAGCTGAACCGCAGTCAAATCCACGAGCTTCACACCCAGCCTGCTAAAACAGACCTGCGTAACATCTCAGGTTATCTCCGGTACAGGCAGGACGAGAGGCAGAAGTCGTTTGTGGTGGAGGTCAGGGATGATAATGAGGAGGAGGGAGAGGAGGTGTTCTACCTGCAGTTGGTAGCAGTTCAAGGTGGAGCGCGCCTGCCTTTCCCCAGACCCATTGCTACTTTGCGAGTCATGAAGAGTGACAATGCCAATGGGCTTTTTGGATTCACTGGTGCCTGCATACCTGATGTAAGTGCAGATATTAGTCAGTGGCATTTATAGGACCATTTTTGCAGCTCTGGGCACCCATAAGCACCCTACATACACCTCTGAACAAGCCCGAGTCTAAATGACCTCTATAAAAGAAGCATTTATTAATCACTTAGTAGTGTTTAAAGAGAAATGATATGCATAGAAACACATGTAATGTAAACCGACTGGTTTGTCAGTCCCTGTCCTGCTGCATATTTCATCAGTCTTCATGCCTGGCTGCAGAGAGAGCACGCTCTCCGTTTTTAGTTGGATCAGATGCGTGGGCTCTCATGTTGGCCCTTCTCAGGTAGAGCGACAGCTGGTGAAGCTGCAGCAGGTCTGTCAGTCTTAAGGCATTCCTGTAGAAGTGGATCAGGAGTTCCAGCACTGGAAATGGGAGCTCTAGTTCCTCGTTTCCATCAGCACAACAGGTGGCAGGGCTGCGGATGGCATTCCATCAGAACTAGAGGATCTTCTTTAGGTCCTAGATCCTTTGGGGATAAATAGACGTAAAGGCATGTGGGCTATCAGGTGTTTTCCCTCTAAATCACATTATGACTGTGCTGGAATTAGACTGGGTCATTAACATTATTTGTAAGACTAGTTAATTTAAGCATTCAGTATGTGTAAGTTCCCACAGTGGCTGAAAATTAATTGACATTTTTATTCCCTTGTTTCTCTTCATAGACCACTGAGGAGGGCTCCACTGTCTCTTGTGTGATTGAGCGTATGCGTGGATCTCTGGACCACGTTTATGTCAACTACAGTGTTACCCATCTGGATAGCTTGGACAGTGAGACGCCAGCACATCAGGATTTTGTTAATGCCACTGGAGCTGTGCTTTTCATGCCTGGACAGCGCTCGGAGGTGTTTGTGTGTGTGTGTGTGTGTGTGTGTGTGTGTGTGTGTGTGTGTGTGTGTGTGTGAGAGGGAGACAGAGAGAGAGTGACTCAGTGGTTGGACTTGTATTAATGTGATCTTGTATGAACTGGGGAAAACCCCTCTGAGTTTATTCAGGGCCACACAGAGCGCAGCCACTCAATGTCATGTACACTGTATTTACACATCAGCATATTGATTTCAAATGAATACTGTATGTCCAGTTTACAGTAACAGCAGTATGTTACAGTCACCCTGTTGCCATGTTTTAGACAACCAGCTCCACCTAGTGGCTGGTTGTTTGTGACTTTACTGATGTCAACAGGTGCCGGCTGATAATTAAGCTTTTATTGACTACTGAAATACAGGCTCTTTTTTTAAGGGTGCAGCCTGGATTTGAAAATGAAACTTATCTGTGTACATTTTTCTCTTAGGTGTTGAACCTGTTGGTGCTGGATGATAATCTCCCAGAGCTGGCGGAGTCCTATCAGATCACACTGGTGTCAGCAGAGTCTGCTGACGGGAAGCCGGGCTCCACACCCACCAGTGGTGCAAGCATTGACCCAAATAATTCTGTCAACACTGTCACTGTCACAGCTAGTGACCATCCCTATGGTATTCACCCGCATGCCTAAAAAACAGTACTGTTTTACATTCAGTGTTGCTATTCTTAGCAAAAAGCAATCCATACTTCTAAGATTATATTGTTTACAGTGGTTTAATAGATCAGCTAATTTTTTTCTCTCTGTCTTCCTCTTATTTGGATCATCCCTGCTACTTCATCACACCTATCCCCTCCTTCTTATTACATTCACCCCTATTTCTTTTAACCATCACTATAACACACATGCCCTTCTCTAATCCAGGCCTGCTGCAGTTTCAGCCCAGCCCTCCAGCAGAGGGATTAATCTCTCCAGCGTTAGAACCTGCCCACATAACTGTTAATGAGGAAGATGGACAAGTGCGTCTGCTGGTGGCCAGGGCTCAAGGGCTTTTGGGAAGGGTCATGGTAGGATATAGGACGACCCCATTCACAGCATCCAGCCCTGAAGACTACGAGGTTTGCTCCCACTGAAATCTTTAATCTCACTGATTCATATATGCCGATGATGTACTGATAAACTAATTCTCTGGTTGCCTCTTCCTCTGTCTTCCACTGCAGGACTCAGAGGGCATGCTGGACTTTCTTCCTGGGGAGAGGTTAAAGTTCATCACTGTGACCATCGTAGACAATCCTGTCCCTGAGCTGGACAAGATTTTTAGAGTGGAGCTCTACAATGCTGATGGAGGAGGTGAGAGATTTGAGCCCAAAATCTTACTGTTTTTATTAGTTTGTGTACATTCTGGTATACTGTGAGCTTTAGAGCTACTTTTCACTGTTTTGTACATTTTTATTAGACATTATTAGAGCTGAACTGATCCTGTATTCTGCCCTACTGTTTTTGTGTGCTTTGTGTGCTGTGCTCCTGTGTGCTTCCTCATACCCACCTACCTACGCGACAACCTGCCTCCCCACATTCCCATTTGCCCTTCCTTGTCTACTCCTCTGGTGTGACTCTAACCTGGTGTGACACTTGTATGATCCTCGTGTGTGATCCATCAGTGGATCAGTTTCTGCGTAGTGAAGGAAGTGGTAGTGGGGAGAGTGACTCTGACTTCCTCCTTCCATCCTATCACCACCACGGTAAGTATCCCCCTCCTTTATTTCCCAGACAGCTTCTTCACTCCCTAAGACCACGTATCTCAAAGCCCAGTTCTATTAGGGATCAAGTGATATGTTGCTGCGGCTGACAAGCAATATTTTGATCTGATATTTAATAACTTCACTATCCAACATAGTACGCAGAGAAAAATTCATCCCTAACACTTCATGAGTTGGCGTCTTTAAGCTCGGTCTTGGTGCACATACACACACACATATCTGAAGGTGTGTGCAGGCGTATGCATGTGTGTTCAATTGTGTGTGGCATTTACTTTGTACTGTGACCCCTGTGAGAGGTGCCCAAGCAGAGGGATGTGGGAAAAGCAAATAGCCTTTCATAGGCAGTAGGGGTAAGTGGTAGACAAAAAGTGTCAGAGAACCCAGTGTTTCACACTAAATGTGGGCTGCTGTCACCTGCTCTAAAATAAGCCCCAAACACTGTATGAAGCTTCGATTTTAATCTGATGCTCTGGACAGTTATTCCACTCTATTTAGTGGTATAAAGATGTGTATTGGGCGGCACGGTGGTGTGGTGGTTAGCACTCTCGCCTCACAGCAAGAGGGTTGCCGGTTCGATCCCGGGCGTGGGAGCCCTTCTGTGCGGGGTTTGCATGTTCTCCCCGTGTCAGCGTGGGTTCTCTCCGGGCACTCCGGCTTCCTCCCACAGTCCAAAGACATGCAGATTGGGGACTAGGTTAATTGGTAACTCTAAATTGTCCATAGGTGTGAATGTGAGAGTGAATGGTTGTATGTCTCTATGTGTCAGCCCTGTGATAGTCTGGCGACCTGTCCAGGGTGTACCCTGCCTCTCGCCCGATGTCAGCTGGGATAGGCTCCAGCCCCCCCGCGACCCTCAAGAGGATGAAGCGGTTAGAAGATGAATGAATGAAGATGTGGGTTGTTATTGGGCTATTTCTATTACAGTCCCTCTTGATTGGTTAAAAGATCATTGTCACATTTCCATTCCCTCCTCTCTGACTGTTGGGTCCTTTTTATTTACTTCAAACTGAAACAAAATGTATCACCAAAAAGTAACACAAGGTCTGGTGTTTTGTGTGTAGCCAGCTTGGGAGCTGCAGCCCGTATCACAGTAACCATTGCCGCCTCTGATGATGCCCATGGAGTGTTTCAGTTCAGTCCTGAATCTCTGTCTGTTAATGGGACAGAGCCTGAGGATGGACGCAGCACTGTGGTCCTGCAGGTCAGTGAAATACACAGTTTGAAAATAAGGAAGTTCCCAGTGAGGCTCAGTTGAGATAGATGCTCCCTTGTGTTTGCATTAGCAAGTCATGATGTTTAAGGGACAGTTCGCTACAAAATCAAGAATATATATTTTTCCTCTTACCTGTAGTTCTGTTTATCAATCTAGGTGGATCGGTCCTTTGGTGATCTCTCCAATGTAACTGTGTATTGGGAAGTTGATCCCAGTTCTGAGGGGGAGTTAATCAGCAGGTCTGGAAACATCTCCTTTGGTGTGGGTCAGAGATCAGAGAACATCATCATCAATGTGGCCCCAGATGACATCCCTGAGTTGGACAAGAGTTTCAATGTGTCTTTGGTTAATGTCTCCCATGGTCGTCTGGGTGTCCAGACATCTGCTACTCTGACTGTTCTCGCCAGCGACGATCCTTACGGTGTTTTTGTATTCGCTAATGCAACAAGGTCTGTCCGACTTCCTGAAGCTGACTCAACTGTCTCCCTCACCATTGTGCGACAGAGAGGCCTGATGGGTCAGGTGTGTCCCACTGTATAAGTTTTAGAAATGTATTGGATGTATAGAAATTAAAGCCTCTCGTGATTGTGTTTGTTTGACTTTTAATAAATGAATAACCCAAAATGATAGATGCTCACATGTGGCTTATGTTTATGGTGTTTTCCATTTTTTAACTTGTCTAGGTGCAAATCACTTATGAGACACTAAAGGAGACAGATCCAGAACCTTACAGGACCCCTGGGGTGGGCCGAGCCACTGAAGGGCGGGATTTTGTTCCCCTCTTGGATTCTGTTGTGTTCTTGGCCAAGCAGAGTGAAGCAAACATCACCCTCCGAGTGCTGGATGATGAAGATCCAGAAAGGGACGAGTCAGTGTTTGTGAAGTTGATCAGTGTTCAGCTCATCAAGGGAGAGCAGGAGAGGCTCAGTAAGATACTGACACCCCCACCATGGGAAGATTTTACCTGACACATTTATTTAGGATGTAATGATACTTCAACCAGGCTACACTAAACTTTCCTGTCACTGTTCCCTCCAGTTTCCAATTCCCCTTCTCTGGGCCCCAGGACTGACATTGTAGCCCAGGTGATTGTGGAGGCCAGTGACGATGCTTTTGGAGTCCTCCAGCTGTCGGCTTCTGCTGTCAGTGTAGCTGAGCACTACGTTGGACCCATAATAAATGTTACACGTGTTGGGGGGATTTTTGCTGACGTATCTGTCAAGTTCCGAGCAGTGCCTTTGACCGCCAGAGTCAGTAAGTGTTGGGCGTGGAGCATGGATTTCAGTCTTTCTCTGTATGATTTGTGTGTGAGCAGGCAGGACATGTCCATGTGTTTGTGCATGTGTGCAATCCTACAGGTGAAGACTACAGCGTAGCCTCCACTGATGTGGTCCTCCTAGAAGGGGAGTCCAGTAAATCTGTACCCATCTATGTCATAAATGATGTGGTACCTGAGCTGGAGGAGACCTTTCTCGTCGAGCTGATCAACCAGACTACCGGAGGAGCTCTCCTGGGGGAGCTTACACGTGCCATCATCACCATACTGCCTTCTGACGACCCTTTTGGTGCCTTTGGTGAGTAGACATTATTCAGGTTATGTTTCAGTCTTTTCATCTTATTTTGGACAGTTTCTCGATGTTGAGCAAGTTCTCAATTTTACTTCTATCTAGTCTTCCAAGCTGCTCCAGTTACCATAGAGGAACCAGGGTCTAACTCCATTGAGGTCACGTTGCCTATAGTGCGTAACGCCGGCGCTATTGGCACAGTGGTCGTCCAGTGGCAGGCCACTGTCAATGGTAAACTAGCAGTGGGGGACATCCGACCCACATCAGGAGAGGTGAAATTCGCTCCTGGAGAGACCATGAAGACGCTCCGAGTGGAGATTTTAGCTGACGATGTCCCTGAAATCACAGAGGTGAGAAGCTGGCAGGGAAAATTTGAATTATGTGAAATGATACAACCTTTCAAATAGTTATTTTGGTTACAATACCTATTACACACCTTCTGTCTTTTCTAGAAAATTAAAGTGGAGCTTACTGGTGCCAGTAATGGAGGAAGCCTTGGTGCAGATACGTCTGTTGACATAATAGTGCCTGAAAATGACAACCCATATGGGATAGTGTACTTTGAACAGTCTGTTTACCGCCTTCAGGAGCCACTGGAGGGAGTTTATCATGCCAATATAAGTGTCCGAAGGAGGTACTGTTAATTATTGTTTTCTTCCAGAATAATGGTTTTATTTTAAGCTTTTTATGTACTCCTATGTTAAACCCCCTTTTCCAATCTGCTGTCTTGTCCGTGTCATCCCTATTGCTTTAATTCCAGAGGTGGCCACTTTGGTCGCTTGGAGATCGTGTACAGCACCTCTGAGATCGACATTGTCGGCTTGGCTCAGGCTGACGGCCAGGACCTGCTAATGTACTATAACCCTCCAAAACCAGGTGCTCCATCTACCGCCCCCATTAGGACAGTTAACATCACTGGTCAGGGTGACCCCCTGGCTGCATGTGCCGCTGCCTGTCTGAGAGAGCGTGCCTGCCAGGCTTTCTCTGTGTCGTCAGGGGTGAGCCCAGCATCCTGCACGTGGGTGACTTCAGGGGTTGACCAGCTGACGGCTAAATCTCAGGTTATGACTTATGTCAAAAACATCACAGCAGCTGCTGTCCTGTTCAGTGCCCAGGCTGTGGCGGGGAGCGATTACAGCCCTGTGACAGCTCAAAGTGCCTTCATGGAAGATGGGTCTGGGGTCGCTAACGTCACAGTCCCAATCTTGACTGATAAATTTCCTGAAATGGATGAGAGCTTCTTCATACAGATCTTAAAGGTAAAAACCTCTATTGCCTTGTGTTATTTATGGCTTTATTTGTTTAACTGGTATTTTCTTTTAACTGTATATCAAATAAAATGTTTTACCATGTGTTGTTTAAAGGTAGAGCTGGTAAATCTGTCTGTGGAACAGAAGAACCAGCCCTTGATCGGCCAGCCAGACAAAGCCGTGGTCACTATAGGGATCAATGGAGATGCATTCGGTGTATTTTTGATATACAGCCTTAGTCCCAACACCACCAATGATGGGCTCTATTTAGAGGTTCGAGAAGAGCCCTCAGTTGTGGTGCCTCTTGTTATAGAGAGGAGAGGAGGGAATCTTGGCACTGTCACCGTAGAGTGGAGGTTTGTTGGAGGAATGGCCACACCAGATGCCGACTTCACTGGGAGTGGAGGGACTCTGGTTTTTGACGGTATGTGAATCACACACTGATTAGCAATAGCATGTAGTCTTATAATTCTCTGTCAAGAATTATGTAAAAAGCTGCATCAAATGTCCAATTAAACAGCATGTGTGTACTTTATCCTCTCCGCCTACAGGTGATCTGAAGAAGACAATAGAGATAGTAATCAGAGATGATATTGAGCCAGAGGACAACGAGAGCCTCATGATTGGTCTTGTTAATACGGAGGGAGGAAGTCGGATCCTGCCCAGCTCTGACACCGTAACCATAGTGATACTGGCTAACGATAATGTGGCTGGGATAATAGGATTTCATCCAGCCTCACGTTCTGTCATCGCCAGAGAAGGTGGGTAGTTGTCTTGGATAATTTTCAAGTGTGTTTGGATTTTCAGTCTGTCCAGGAAAAATATCACTCCCAATTTTTTAAATTCCAAAACCTCTCCACTGTCACTAGAGATGTGTCCTCATTATGTATGAGTGCAAACGTAAGGGAATGCACTCAGAGTAATGGCGGCATGTAGCAACAGGTGGGCTCTGTGGTTGTCTGTCATTGTGTTGAAATTATGTATGCATGAGCGGTTGAAGTGTCCCTGAGCATAATCCATACAGTTAGAGACCTTGAGTTGCCTCTACTGGCACCTACAGTATAAATAGAGGATTTCACATTGGACGTCCATAAATGTATCCATCTTTACAAACCTGTGTTTGAACTTGTATTTCATTTTACAGGTGAGAGGCTGTCCTTATTAGTGTTGAGAACAGCTCCAGGTTTGGGTAATGTCACTGTGGACTGGACTGTTCAGGGGCCCCTTGTACACCGAACCTTCAGCCAAACCTCAGGGACACTTTTCTTCACTGAGGTAAATATTAAATGGAAATCATTGATGAGATTATTGTTAGATTAAACACATTTATTGCACAGTATGGTGGTTCTCCGGTGTAGGTGATTGAAGGTATCAACCACAGAGCTTATAAAGTCAACTAAAAAAGATGAAATTGAATTGTCTCCAGGAGTAATTATGTATTTGGGATGTTTCTCCTTCAGAGAGAACTAAATGGCACCATAGCCCTGCAGCTCCTTGAGGATGCCACACCAGAGGACAAAGACGAATACAAAGTTTCCTTGTCCAACGTACAAACGTTCGGTAATGCATCTGCTCTTAGTATCTTTGTTGTTGATAATTGCGCATGAAAATAGAAATATCTCAAAATAAGCCTTGTCAGGATTCTTACACAGATTAATGTTCCCCTGACTTCCACACAGGTGTTGCGGTGACAGGCCATGCTGCCCTGGATGTTCAGGGCAGTGAGGCGGTGCTTACTGTGGACACCAGCGACCAGCCCTATGGGCTGCTGACCATCGCCCCTTCATCTCTCAGGGTGACCACAGAGGAACGAGACCGAACTATAAACATCTACGTCAATAGAGAATTTGGAGCCTCAGGTGAGTGTGAACACAAAAATGTGTACACATTTGAATGAATGGATTCCCTTTTAATTAATTCATTTCAGTTATTACCTGGTGACTGAAATCATACCTAATGTTTGTGTACAGGAGCAGTAAATATCACGTATGAGGTTATAAGAGGTTCTCTACAAGACATGACCCAGCTGGAGGGTGCTCTCGCTGAACCTGGGCAAGACTTCATCTCTGGTACTGGTTCTGTAATCCTTCAAGATGGGCAGACCTCTGTTGCCATCCCTGTCACCATACTGGAGGTAAAGGTCTTGGCTATTTTCCATTTTCATTTGTCTTTCATCAAACTCAATACCTCAGACCAGACTGTTTTTTCCACAACATTGTGCCATGATTTGTCCTTCCATTCATCTTTTTTGTTTTCTGATTACTGCATCATTTGTGGGATTACAATGTTAACTTTTTTTGAAGAAGATGACGAAATGGATATTAGTTCTCAGCCAGTATAAGCTCTTATTTTCTTTGTGAGATAAGCTCTAAATCCTTGAAGCAGATTTGTTTGAATGTGGAATTTAAAAGCTTTTTATTCCTGTTTGTTTTAACAGGATGACATTCCTGAGTTGCAGGAGTTCTTCCTCGTCAACATAACATCAGCAGTACTCATCACAACTCTTGCCACTGTTCCCCAACTCGGTATGGAGCTAATCTGCACTAAAGTTGTTACTAAATTTATTTAATCACCTTAGGCCATTGTAGACAGATGTGCCATCATAGTGCCGAATTACATAAATTACTTATTTAAATTTAAATTAATTATTGAAATTGTTTGATTTCTGTAATTGTTTCTCTGTTTCTCTCCATTTTTTTCAAGAGCTGCAATAATTAATCAATTAGTTGACAAGTATTAAATTAACTACCAACTAATTTGATCATCCATTAATCGGTTTGAGTAATTTTTTTAAGAAAAAAAGTCAAAATGTCTAATTCCAGCTTCTTAAATGTAAATATTTTCTGGCGTCTTCACTCCTCAGTGACAGTTAACTGAATATCTTTGGACTGTGAGCTAAACAAGACATGTGAAGACGTCATCTTGGGCTTTGGGAAACATGAATTAATATTATTCACCATTTTCTGACATTTATAGATCAAACAACTAATCAATTAATTGAAGGAAAAACTCACCAATGAAAAACAATCTTTCGTTGCAGCCCTGCTTTTTTCTGATATATTTTGCATTTTTAAATAGTTTCTGCATTTTTATGAAATCACTTTCCTTCTTTTCTGTTTATAATTTCTCACCATTTCCTCTGTTTGATGAGTAGAAGTTGTGTATTGCACATTGCCAGGTAAAATACACACTCATATGTTCATAAGCTTTGCCTCAAATGTCATGTAGTTTGATGTACAGTATTCCCATATGGTACATGAAACTACAACATTGTAGTTGACTGTCAAAATGCACCATAAAATAGCTTGGTAGTTACTGCAACTGCTTTTGCATAATCCAAACCACAGTCCAATTTATGAATGAGTAACTTTAGAAAGTGATGAGTAGACAGAATACTACGGGCACAGCAGCAGGCTCCCAGAATACTATGGGCCTTCTGCGTGGAGACACACAGTAAACACACGGACGCTCTTTTGGCAGCAGTCATTATGTGGCTTGGATGGTGAGATTGATGCTTTCCATGATTGAGGAAGCCTGGGGATTTGGTGGGAGCCAAGTAGCACTGTGTGGTGAGGAGACAGAAAGCCAAACTAAACCCGTAGCTGGCCTCCCAGTGTCTTGGCCATAGAGTGAATGGGAGAAGACTATTCGGGGGGTCATAAATCAGTCCGCCCAAAAGACTTGGCTGCTCAGCCTTCAAGCCACTTACAGGAGACGCTTCTTAGCTGTAATCCTTTGTTCAAATGTGCCATGACGGACATTAGATCCTCTACAGTTTCCTCTTGCACATCTTGCTGTTGGTGCTTGCACTGTAGTGAAATCTCTGAAGTCAGCACTGACATTACTTAATGTATTACTACATTCATTATAAACAGTTGACAGTCTAAAAGTTATATGTTTCCTTTTTGTATGATGTAATTTCCCCAGACATCCAGGGTTTGATGGCAGAGGTTAGCATCGCTGCTAATGATGGAATAAGAGGAGTCATTGAATGGACAAACACCATGTAAGAAATGCATCCACCAATAACACATTCTTTATGTTGATTTGTACATACTGTTTTTTAATCATCCAAATGTGTTCTTGTTACCAGGTTTGAAGTGAATGAAACAACAGGAGTTCTGACTCTAGTGGCCTACAGGAACAAGGGGACGTATGGGAATGTCTCTCTCCTCTTCTATGCTCAGAACCTGGAAGCTCAACAGGGACTGGACTACAACACCAGTGAAACGGTCAGCCATACACACAAAGTCACACACCCACACATACATACTTACACAGCACATCATGTACTTGTAGTAGCATGAATATCTAGAGGGGCTAAGTCAAGAGCAACTGGGCTCTTCACATCTGAAGAAGATGAACTGAAGAAGCCTTTTGGTCGAGAGAAAAAAAGGTTTTCAAGAATCTGAGGCAAGTCCAGTTGCCGTTGACTTAGCCCCTCTAAATATACCATTACTTGGGTGACTGAGAGACTTCATAGACCTGTGGTAGCATGAAGTGTTTAAACTGAAAACCCTTCTGTTCACACAGATGCTTCATTTTGTTGATGGCGAAAGGCACAAGTTTGTAGAAGTGCAGATCATCGATGACGCCATTCCAGAGGGAGCTGAGAGGTTCCAGCTCATCCTGTCCGAGCCTTCTTCTGCACTGGAGCTGGGAGCCAATACCACAGGTAGATAGCAGGGCAGAATAGAAAACAATAGAATTTCTGAAATGTCCAAGGAAGTGAAACATAAGCTTCCAGTGCACAGTTAAAATATGAAGTACATAATATACAATTCATGGTCAAGACTTAGTAAAGATTTCTTAAGGGCAGTTAGATAAATTAACAACATGTGAGATAAAGGACGTCTCATACCATGGCCATAGAAAATATTTGTTTCTGATTGGCTGGCAGCAGATATTATAGGATTTGTATGGGAACAGTTATTGTATATCTCTGTTCTATATAAATAGGCAAGTTAAATCAAACTGTAGGTAACCAATAGCCACAGTGTATCTCTCTCATGGCATTCCTAACCATTAATTAACAGACTGCAAACACACTTAAAAAACTGAATGACGTCTTAAACATAGCCAATTTTTTTAACAGTTGGTGCTTAAGTATGACGGTAACAGTACACAACGAGGTGACAACAAGGTATATGAAAACAAAAGGACAGCATGTTGTGTACTGTTGCTTACTTACAATAAACCTATCAATTTATTTTGGGTCATAACAGTTACAGAAACTGAAACAAAGTTCAGTCAGGAACACTTTAGTCAAAGAAAACTTAATTTCCATGTGCAGTTTTATATTTGGCAGTATGGCTCTGTTCTGGGGCTTCTCTGCCTTTCCTAAGCCTACACAGAAAGCCTCTTTCACACACCTACATGGAAAGCTTTAGGCAGAGAGAGTACACCTCTCTGCCCTTCCATGCGCCTATGGAAAGCCATAAGGCAGAGAGAGCACACCTCTCGGCCCTTCCATGTGCCTACATTGAAAGCCTAAGGCAGGGAGAGCAGTAGCAAAGACCTCTGGGAACAGAACAGAGCAGCATCAGTGACAAACAGAAATGACATCGAAAAGTCAGACACAACATGAAAAGGAGGAGCTGGGGTGGGGGCGGGTTGCAAAGCAGCTTGCAGAGGAAGCAGCAACAGTAGGCAGGCCAGAGCAGTTTAAATAGGGCACCCTGAATGAGATTTGTGAAACACAACAGTATTAATATGATGAAATTACTCTTAAATTTGTAAGAATTGACTGCTGATTTGTTCTCCTCTGCCTATACTGCATGTAACTATGATATTATTTTGCTAAACTTCATCTGTATTTTTTCTTGTAGCAACCGTGAATATCCTGGCGAGTGACGATGGCCATGGTGTTATTTCCTTTAACACCAGTGAGCACTTCTTATTGATGGAGCCCACCTCTGTGTCTGGGCTGAGTGAGAGCGTAGCCACCCTGTACGTGGTTCGTAACCCTGAGGAAGGCACATTTGGCACCGTAACTGTTCAGTTTACAATAACTGACACCAACGGGAGTCTAGCAGAGGATGATTTGATGCCAGCACAAGGGTTTGTGGTGCTAGAGGATGGAGTCAGATTTAAGGTGAGGGAAAGTAGATTTTTACTGGTTATACGACAATAAAAACATGACAAAACATGTATAGTGTTAAAGAGCAATTTTTCTTTTCCATTGCTCTTAAAGCTTTAAAATTTTACTGTATAATACATAGTAGTAGTCTTTATCTAATCTTTATGTGTTGTTTCAGATGCTGGAGATCTGGGCAGTACTGGATGCTGAGCCTGAAGTAAATGAAACCTTCACAATAACCTTGTCCAGCCCAACAGGAGGTGCACGGCTGGGTGACCAACTCCAAACTCTCATCACCGTCTTGGAGAACTTGGCTCCTTCTGGCTTGTTCCGCATCGGACCTACTATGAACAGGTCTCAATACAGTTGTACCAAAGGATCTCAAATCTAGAATAGCCTAAACACTGGCAGTATTTAATGTCATATGTACGTGTGGCTGTAAAAATGTGTCTTATTCTATGTGTGTTTGTACAGAACTAACACAGAGGTGGTTGCTGATGAAGGCGGCAGAGTACTCTTCCTCACCGTGTCTCGCAGTAATGGTCTGGAGTCAGCTGTCAGTGTGGAATGGGAGACACAGTCTGACACAGCTATTGCCTCTGGTGAGACCAACAAATGTCTTAATTCAAAGTCACCTCAACTTCTTGAACACTCATAAATGCTCCTCTTTTCTTCTGCTGTTCCTTTAACCCTTTGTCCCTTCCAGTAAGCAATTATGATTCATTTTTCTCCTTATTTTCTAGAGGGTCACCTCCCAGTGATGGGTGTGTACCAGAGCTTTGAGGACAACCCCACCTCTTCTTGGTGCTCCCTTCCTGAAGGCCATTCCTTCCTGGCTATGAGGCTGGATAGGAAGCCCGTTGTTGGATCATCCCACACCTTGGCCACTCTTTATCGGTGGCAGGGTGTTTTTGTACCAGTAGAGGTAGGCTTACAATAGCACTGTCCTTCAACTAGCACATGATGCTCTTACATACTAAAACATCCAGTAGCAATGAGCCCAAGCAACAAGCTAATTATGTTGTCAGCATAAAAATCTCTCTGTCTTTTGGTCATTACAGTCTGTTAGGGTTCAGGACCCCAGCAGCTGTGTGGGCTTTGCAGTAAATGGCTCTACCTACATAGGCATTGCACATAGTGGTCCTCCCTTCTCCCCTGCTGCCAACCTCAGCATCTTCAAATTGCAGAAGGACCTCAGCATCACGTTGGTATGTACATAAACTCAGTCCTTGTACAACATTGCTATCACGTTTTTGTATGTTACCATAACACAGTAACACTGTCTTGTATTATTGTCATATGATTTGAGACAATCTGATTTCTCTAGGAACAAACCTTAGGCATTGAAGCTCTGGATGTGAAACACTTCTCCACCGAAGGCAGAGATTATCTGATTGCATCAAGCCAGGTGAGGCTGACTGTCCCACTGTTTAGACCAATATCTAATTGTTTTTAATTATTTCAAGATCATGAGGAATTTCAAGCCTAACATGACTAAAATCAGGTTTTGTTTCATGCCACAGATTTTTGTTTGGACTGGAGGCTCCTTCACCCTCCTCCAGACTCTTGACCTCGAACAGGACATCCTCAGTGTAACTCCATTCACTCGAGCAGGCATTCCCTACCTGTTAGTGTGCGTAGACAGACAGACTGTCAGCTGCTCTTTGCTGCAGTGGAACAATGGAAGATTTCAGAATCCACAGTCACTCCAACTCACTGGCAGAGCCATTCAGGTGGAGGCAATCAACACCGGAGCAGACGACACTCTCCTGTTGGTTGTCATTGAAGGTGAGCTGTTTTGCTTTGATATCATGATTGAATGCTGTGGGTTTTTCTTGCACGTTTAAATAACTACTGTCACTCTATGTATTTGAACATAATTAAACTGGTAAGTTGAAAATATACGAGCTTGTTAACTTCAAAGGTTTGTGGTGCAGAGATTACATATTTAAAAATGGCCCAGAATAGGAGTCAAGTGCTCTTAGTCTATGGTGTGCTTATGGGTTGTGTTTTTGCAATAATGAGATGCTGTTTTCTGTGGTTGTTCTCTCAGTGTACTTTCTAGTGGATTTTGCAGCGGTTAAATGTTGGTTAGCACAGTACAAACAAATCAGTGATACTTTAGAAGGCGCACAGAAACTACGTGTCTGTTGCAGACAAAACAGCCTTGTTCTGTTGTCTCAACTAAGATGACAAAATTCACAGTGCAGGCCAGATCATTTATTTATACTACGCTCTGTATATTTTGATGAGACATAATCCCTCTGAGTCTGCAAAAGTGGTGAGTTTCCTTGGTTCAGACCTGTTGTGGGTTTACGGGAAAGGCCTCAGTGTGGAGCAGAGCAGAGCCACAGAGGGATTCGGAGGTTGTAATTTGTCAGTCTTGGGTGTGTCATTCAAACCAGTCCTTACTTTACATAAACATGCTATTCTAGCACGAGAGCACGTTAATCAGCATTTGTTTCTGTGCATTCCTTTTTCTTTCTCCAGGTCTCTCTCCATCCTGTGAGGTGTTACAGTGGAGCTCGGGACAGCCTTCACCACAGCTTTATCAGTCCATTCCTCACCCAGGCCTCACCTCTATTCACCCCTTTACAGCTCCTTCTGGGATCAGTAAGGTCAAAAGTCATAAGCTGCTTTGTTTCAATCTGTATCCAGTTATGTTGGAACATTGACCAGACCTTTTCCTTCCTCATAGCTTATGTCCTGCTAGCTGGAAGAAATGGCTCATCACTGTACTCCTGGAGGTCTGATGTCGACCTGTTTGCCATGGTCCTGAGGGCCCCTCCAGCCATTAGCTTCCTTTCTCTCATGGTCCCGTCGCTCAACACCACCAAGACCCTCTTGGCTTCCTCTGAAGAGAATAGCTCCACTGTTCACGAATTCATTTATGTCTCAAACCAGTCTGACTTCATACCCAGGTACCCAAATTGCTTTTAAAAGTCACTAACAGGCTTGTTTTGCCCAGAAAAGCAAATCCTGCCTAAGGAGAAATAAGACATAAAGAAAGTTAAGTAATGCCTGATATGTCTTTCTTTATTTTCTCACATTCAGTTTTGGGGAGTTGCACTTTGCACCAGGTGACAGCGAGTTAGAGATAGCAGTGAACATTGTAGATGACAACATCCCTGAGGAGCAGGAGCACTTCCAGGTCAGCCTGAAGAATCCAAAGGGCGGGGCTGAGATTGGATTTGGTGGTCAGGTGACTGTCATTGTCCCAACCAACGATGATGCCCATGGGGTCATCGGCTTTGCTCAGGTAAGCACATACAAATTTTGATATTAAACAGCTTGTGCATTTTGTCTGTCGTGCTAAAGGGAAAATTCACCATCTTTTATGTGAGTGTCCAATCATTGTTAATGGCAAATGCAGTCAATCTAAGCAATAAAGTTCTCAGTGCATGCTATACTGACAGAGGAAGCTGAGTTCCCCTTCTTGCTGGGCCATGCCAGCAGTGCCGACATGTACCAAGAGGTTTATAAGTTCTGCCTGTACTTCTACAGGTAAAATGAAAAAACAGCAGCACATTACCGCTTCACTTTCACTTTGTGTTTTTTTACCTTTTACAATAAGAGCCCAACTAAAATTACAACTGCGTAAGGTGACAGAAACACTCAATGGTTATCTGCTGTCTCGGCCCTGCTGGTCCAGATTGTCTTTTCCAGTTTATCTTTGGAAACCTGAAGAAGGTTTCCAGCCCACCTCTGTCCAAGTGAGGAGGAACTTTGATGCATGGTAACATCATACAACTGTCGTACAGCTCTTGCAGCGTTGGCAACAGTATGCAATGAAAACAGCTCTTTTAGCAGAGGCACCACCAGTCGATGTTTGCTCTCAGCAGCCCAGGTTCTGAAGGCTCTCCACCATAGCTTCAGCGTCTCTCCACTACAGTTCTTAGGCCATATCTACTGGCTTGAATAAATACGACTGAGCCATAACACTGATGACATGTTTGCTTTGCATTTGCAATACAATTGAAGAGAGCAAGGAAGTTCTGGCTTGGAGGCATTAAGAGCACGGCCCCTGGCTACCTGGTGGAGATATCCAATCTGTAGTTCTTCCTGCCCCCAACTACGTCACTGTCACATAAGATGACTACGCTAGATGTGGGAATGTAAACAGCTTTTGCGGCTGCTGAACCCAGCTTTCTCAGTCAATATGCCTTCATTGACAACATTTACCAACAACACTGACTGGACATCCACATAAAAGGTGTCACATTTTCCCTTTAATTAGTCGTCATGCTACAGTCATTTCATTAAACCTCAAGGTATTCTTGAGTATTACCAAAAGCTATTGTAATACAGAAATGTATTGTCATTTCTTCTCTGCAGAATTCCCTATCTGTGGAAGTGGAGGAGTTGAAGCAAAATAATCAGATTTCCCTCAGTGTGGAGAGGAAAAGAGGGACTTTTGGCCGACTGACTGTCCACTGGGCTGCCAACGGCAGTCTGGCAGACATTTACCCCACTTCAGGAGTGGTGAGTAAACCTTGCCCTCCAGTCATACTTAAGAAACATTACTGTATGTATTGGCGGCATATTAGAAAATGAAATGCTCACCAAAATGGGAAAATTAAAATGTAATGTCTCAAATTTGTAGGATCAAGTAATAAAAAATGTTTTGATATCCTAGGTTACATTTTCCGAGGGCCAGTCGGTGGCCATCATCTCACTGACTGTGATAGCAGATGGTGTCCCAGAGCTGAGGGAGAATGTCACCATCGCCCTCATAGATGTCACCACTGTGGGGCTGCAGGACCTTCGACAGGCTGCGGTCATCGACAAGCAGCGGGCGCAAGCTCTTCTCAGCATCCTACCAAATGGTTCTCCCTACGGGGTGATTGGATGGCATCTGGACTCCCAGTTTACACTAACACAGGAACCACAGAGTAAGGGTAGAATTTATGTCACAAGACATGAATACATGAGTGATGATTTGTCAGTATATGTGTGTTGTTACTGGATCACAGTGCAGCGGAGTTTTATTTTGTGTAATGAGTTTACATTATTGCTAACCTATTCAAAGATATCCACCAATTGTGGTTTCTCTTCAGCCAAGAAACAGTTGCTGTGAGTTAAGCTGGTCGCTGAATACCAATCGTTCTTATTTTTGGATGAGTTTCTTAAGTAGCTTTTACAGTAATCACACTTTGAGATTTACTGTAAAGGAGATCTGCAGTGATTTCCAGGATGTGAAGTATTTCGGATTTGTCTTAATCGGTGTGTTGGAGGCTGGCCTAAAATGTCAGAAAAGTCCAAACATGAGACTTGCATACCTTTATACCGTCCTTCAAATATTATTTAACTTAACTTTATGGGATTTTGTTTGATTTAGTTTGTTACTGCCATCATCCATGACATGACAGGTCTTTGTAAATATAATTTCAATTCAATCTTTTAACACTGATTTATGTAATCTCTCTTTTCTCCCATTCTGCAGGGTACCCGGTCAATGTGACTCTCTCAATAGTGAGGGAGCAGGGCTCTTCAGGTGAGGTGGAAATCCATTACCAGACCAGCCCGGCCCTGTACCAGCCCCCATCTAACCAGGCCACTGCAGGACAGGACTACACTCCCAAAGACAACACCATCATCATGATAAATGGTGCTACTGTGGCCCTTGTCACTGTCACAATCCTACCGGTAATGAAAAGAGCATTGAGTCCTTTTATCTACTTAGCATGTAAAACCAAGAGGGCAAGTATAAGGAAAAAGACTGAGAGCATACAATCTTACAATGTAATCCATCTCCCATCTGAGATAAGGGATAATACATTTTCTTGCTCAGTCTCAGCCACAATTTTATCTAACACCTCCCACACTCACGCCCATTCAGGCTTGTTATGTATACTCCTGTTCTTTTGCCTTCAGGATAAAACATGTGTACTCTAACCAGCCCTGTGACTGTGCAAAGACCAGCCTTTAAATGCCAGGCGTAGGCCGTTGCTAGAGGGATACATTTAAGATTTCATCTCCTTGTCTCCTTCTGTTACATTTATCCAGAATTAACTATGAACCTTCAATAAATTATGCCTTTTCTTATCTATCTTATCAGTCTTTCTCACCCTTGCTATATAAATTATGTGTTAAGATAGAGAGAGCGTGTTTGTTTTTCTTTTATTTAGTGTATGTCTTCATGTTTGTTTTGGAAGGATGACATCCCAGAGCTGGCAGAGAGTTTCCTGATAAATATCACCAGTGTGGAGCTAATTAGAGGATCAGTGGGAGCAGGGCAGCCCAGTGTGAAGAGGCCTGGTATGGAAGTGGCAGAGGTCACCATCCAGGAGAATGATGACCCTCGAGGGATTCTGCAGTTCAATGTTTCTGAGGTGAGCGCAGGGTCATCTCTGTGACTGTGACTTGGACATACATTTTTAATGCCGATTTAAGAATTTATGTCTTTGTACAGTTTGCAAACCTCTGGTTTGGTACTTAAAGAGCTTCATTAGGAATAACTTCTCAGCTGATGCAGCAGTGACACATCTAATCTAAAAGACTACATAGAAATTTAACTACTAATTACATTCAATATAATGAAACAAATATTTTGTCCAGGATATCACTGGAAGCGTGCTGGCATATGAGTTGCCACCACCAGACAACAACCTCAGTCTGTCAGTGGTGCGACTCGCTGGTACAACTGGAAGACTGGTCCTGTACTGGGAGGCTCAGCCAACCACTGCTGATCTTAACGATTTCAGTCCCACATCTGGGAACATCACCTTTCAAGATGGGCAGGTAGACAAATAAATCGTCCTTATTTGAAATTAACCTGCCTTTGATTTCACATTAAGCCATGACATGAAGCTGTCCATAGATTGTTGCATATAGCTTCCAGGGTGTCAGCTTGTGTTTATCCATTGTTATTATAGAGCGAAGCCACCATTGCCATCACCATCTTGGATGACGAACGGGTGGAGACTTTGGAGACCTTTAGAGTGGATTTACTGCGTGTGATTGGTGGTGCTCGACTGGGAGAAGTGACATCTGTAACTGTCAGCATTCCACCTAATGACTCACCTCTCGGACGGTTTGGATTTCAGGAACTGGAGGTGAGTCTAAATAACTTACTGTACATTTAAGGACACTGTCTCCATCAACAGGGTTCATTTTCATTTACTTTACTTTTTCATTATCATAAATAATCATCTCTCTTAGGTTACTATTAGTGAGCCAGAGTTTGCAGATGATCCGGCTGCTGTGGCAACGCTAGCGGTGCTACGCAGTTCAGGAGGCGAGGGGGCAGTGACTTTGGCGTGGCAGCTGGAAGACCAGGCTGCAGATGACCTCTCACCTTTTAATGGAACTCTTGTCTTCACTGAGGTACAGTATAAACAGGGCTGTGTCACTGTCCCACCATATATTGTTACATTATTATTTATATGGAATGATTTAAGTAGCCTGTAATAAGAATTTTTAGAAATATTCTATCTTTTATCTTTATGTGCTACACACATTACGCTGCATCATGAGGTCTGATATACTTTTCATACTTTACAGACTGACTCTATGAAGACGTTTGTGATTAGAGCCCTCGCTGACACTGTACTGGAAGGAGATGAGCATTTCACTGTCTGGCTGTTTCCTGCCGAGAGTGGTGCTGTCATCGACCCCTTAAATGGTCTGTATTTATGAAAAAAAACTTGAGCGCATCACTTGATTGAAAAAATATACCGTCTTCACTTACTGTCTCTTCACGCACTCCTCTAGGCATGGCCACCATCACTATAAGGGCAGACAAAGCTGCCCTGGGGATTATTGGAATAGAAGAGTCTTCCAGGAACATCCTCATCGGAGAGCCTCAGGGAGATTACAATGGCAGTGCAGTGGTCAGGTGAGATAAACATCAAACTGTATTATGCACCTGGGGAAATAAACAAGAGAGCCTCCATTTATTGATTAAGAATGTAAATGTTAAAATCCTTGTGTATATTTGTGTGTACCCCCCAGCCTTGTGCGTGGGCCAGGTGTGTTTGGGGAGGTCCAGGTGTACTGGAATATCACTCCAGCTGTCATGTCTGAGTTTGAAGCGATCTCTGGCACTGTGACTATGAGAGACAGACAGTCTGCTGCCACAATTATTCTCAAGGTATTGAATGATATCGATTGTTGATTTTACAGCAAAATGTGGTGTATCAAGGCACCACAGGATACACATATGCAGACCAAAATGCATCATAATAATGTCTTTCTATGTACTTTCTATAAAAATGTCCCTGTCACATGTATCATGACAACAGGCCCTGGATGATGAACTCCCTGAAGAGCGCCGTGAATATCAGCTTACTCTGACCTCTGCCACCTCTGGACTGGAAATCAATCCCATAGCCAAGCATGCCAAGATTGTTATGGTAGCTAGTGACAACCCCTACGGCCTGTTCTCCTTCACCCAGCACCAGCTTACTGCTTCAGAGGAGGAGGGAATGGTGAGGTCAACAAAATGAGACTGATTCATACACAGATCTGATATATGTTATGTGGGCTCATTCATAAATAAGGTTGTGTATACAAATCTAACCCACAGCCATTTGATTTTCTCTTTTAACTGCAGGTGAATGTGACAGTCAATCGCTCCTTTGGCCGTCTGGGCAGCGTGTGGGTGACCTATTTGACCTCAGGCAACACAGCGGTCACTGGAGTGGACTTCGCTCCAGCTTCAGGAAGACTGCTCTTTACCCCAGGCCAGACCTCACAACAAATCACACTGTATATCCAGGATGACAGTCTTCCAGAGGAGGCTGAGATGTTCCTCCTCAACATCACTGAAGTGGAGCTCGTCAATGACAGGTATGACAACTTGATAAATTGGATTTGATAAACATCTTTGTTGGTTAAAATGTTAATTATAGTTTCAATGAGTGGTTGTTGCAAATGGTAATTCAGGGTCATTCATAATATAGGCATTGCAGAGCCTTCATTTTGACAAACTTCTGTGTTGATGTGACTGTCAAAGACTTCATGTCAGTGACCTCTCATTCTGTGTCTCCCTCTGGTGGTTAGTGCTGTGGACTACACAGTGAGGGAGTCGGGACTCCAGCTGGACCAGCCTCCAGCTATAGGCGACATCTCTTCTCTTGCTGTAGTTATTTTAAAGAGTGACAATGCTGAGGGCATCCTGGAGTTCAGGCAGGATTACACCAACATTACAGGTAACATTCAAAACAAAGGCAGTTTGAAATCTAACTTGTGAAATGTGATATGTTCAAGCAAGGCAAACACACAAATAGAACTCAGCTGTGCTATCACACCATTTGATACACAGCAAATATTTACCACAAGTAAAACCTGTGTTTCTTCTGCCTTTCTGTCTTACAGTTGAGGAGGATGTGGGCACTTTGTTGATCCCAGTGGAGAGAAGACAGGGCTTATATGGACTGGTCTCAGCTCAGTTCACTTCTAATGGCCTGAGTGCAACCCCTGACCTCGACTACATCCTGAATAATGGCTCAGTGATGTTTTTCCATGGCCAGAATACCAGCTACATCAATGTGACTATAATAGATGACCTCGACAGGTGAGAGGAGAAATTAGAAATAATTAAAAGAAATATGTAGCTTAAAGTGGTCATATTTGTATTTAAGACACACAGATTTTCTGTGCCACCCACATCAATGTGTCGTGACTTGGACAATCATGTAAGCACAAGTGAAACTGCGGAGAACAAAGTAGTAGATAAATCACTGGAACTCAGCAGGTCACACATTTCAATCGCTGTGACTTCAAGAAACATGCAACAGAAACATTCACGAGCAAAGATATTATTTAATTCCAGTTTAACACTGTAATTATCTCCTGCAGTGAACACGCAGAGGTATTTGAGATCCTGCTGGTTGGAACCACAGGGGGAGCAGTTCTAGGCTCTCATCGAGTTGCCAGGGTAACCATTGCCAAAAGTGACTCTCCAAGTGGGGTGGTCCGTTTCCTAAATGAAAGCCTAATCACTGTGGTCAATCCCAACTCCACTCTCAAACTCATGCTTGTTTTGGAGAGAGCAGGAGGCCTAGTGGGCAATGCAACGGTATGAGGAACAATATCTACCACCAGTTTACTCCCAGATGTAATACCTCATGGACATCAACGAATTCAAACTGGTTTTACCTTTTGACAGGTTGCCTGGCTCATTCGTGGCCCAAACAGCGGAGACGTACTTCCTCCACTCAATACAGACATTAGAGAGCCTGTGAACGGGTCCTTCTTCTTCAGAGACGGAGAGGAAGGTACACGTACCATAGAGCTGCGGATTCTCCCCCATGGGGAAGTGGAGGTGGAAGAGGAATTTGTTATAGAGCTCCGCATTCTCACTGGAGAGCTAGATGTTGATTCTCAGGCTGGTTCCATAACACTAAAGGTACTTCATTGTATAATAAAAGTTGATTTCACCATTATGAATCAGATTGCTTACAAAGGATTGTCACAATTTGATTTTCAAAGCACTTTTTGCTGAAGGAAATCTAATGGGATGTGAGCCTCAGCACCCTACTCACCCCTACTTGCCTCTAATGTGTTTTTGTCTCCCAGATAGAGAAGTTTGGTGACCCAAATGGTATCGTCCAGTTTACTGAGGATGCTCTTCGTGAGCATGTCTACAACGAATCCACAGAAGCAGAGGGCCCATTCAACATTTCCCTGTTTATCACACGCAGAGAGGGTGTCATGGGTAACATCACGGTGAGATTACATCCGTATACATTTATTTTTCATCAGTCCTATCCAGTATCAGTGTTTAAACTGTCTGAATTGAATTCATGTAGCCGCTGTTAAACTGTTAACACAACCATACTTTTTTTTCCGCAAACCTCAGGTGCTTTGGCAGATACAGAGTGACTCGGATACAGCAGGTGACTTCCTAGCCTTAGCTGGCTCAGTAATGATTCCAGAAGGCCAAAGGGATGCGGAAATTATCCTCAGCCTGTTGCCTGATACAGTGCCAGAGCTGGAGGAGCTCTACACTGTCCAGCTGACAGCTGTGGAGGGTGGTGCTACTCTGGACGCCAACCCAAACCTCATCAGGGCGCGCTTCAGGTTTGTCATGATGGTTCTGTTAGACTCAGTAACATATACTGATTTCCAGGTAGAAATATGTGTACATTTGAAATGAAATGAATCTTCCTCTCTCACCCTTAGGGTGCGAGCTAACGATGAGCCCCACGGTGTCTTTTCCCTGAACCCTGAGCAACAGTCCATAATGGTGGTGGGGTCGGAGTCAGAGGTCATTAGAGTCCTGGTTATGAATGTGACACGGCTTGCCGGACTGTTTGGCAACGCTAGTGTGGGCTACAGGATCAGTGGAGGGATAGATGAAGTGATGGACATCGAGGAGATACTGGGAGGACAAGCTGAAGGAAGCCTGTTCTTTAGAGAGGGACAGACCTTCAGCTCTATAACTGTGCCCATCAGCACTCAGGTAAGGATGATCTTGAGCAGAGATGTGTGTTCAGCAAATAAAGGCTTAAAAAAATATCATAGCTTATTTTGTTTTTAAGCTCCAGTTGAACACTTGTTTTCCTGCTTTTCTCTCTGTAGGTGTTTTTGTCAGTGGGTGAGAGCTTCACAGCAGAGCTGACTGATGTGAGACTAGTCAGTCCTATCCTTGGCTCTCCGCCTCGTCTTCTACACGAGGCCAGCATTGCTACAGTGACTGTGCCCGAAGAAGCTGCCAGCTCAGAGGTGAGTTGTGGTTGTTGGTTTTTTGGTTTGTCGATATACTGTATGATTTATCTTTGAGGGAGAAACTCTTTTTTAAATTGCTCCCTCAATGATTTATCTTTGAGGGAGAAACTCTTTTTTAAATTGCTCCCTCTGCAGGGCACTCAGGATGCAACTTGCTATCTTGGTATAAGATATTTCAGCAGGATGTGTGTTTCTGCTGATGATATAATCACTGTTTCACTCTGAATATCTCAGCTGGAGATCTTTCTGAGGATCAATGAACATCCCGTTTAATAATTTCTGTTTCTTTAATTATTTCTTAGCCAAGAGATGACAAACTTGAGATCTAGAGCACCATATTTCTCTGGAGTCTCTTCCATCTCACTTTAATGTCATTTAAACTTACCTATAACTTCTATAGCAGAGTTAGTGGTGAGTTTTTGACTGCTCTGTTAGCACTCAACTTTATCTTTTCAAGGCAGCTGAAAGGTCCCTTAATCCCATCCTCGTATACCTCTCCTCACCTCTTTAATTATATTTAATTATGTGTAGCTCGGTGCTGTAAGAGACAACAGTGAACAACAAACATTTTTACCTAATTTATTTGCTGGGTTTAATGGTAAAGGAGGCCACAAGATAACACCATTAATAACTGATTTCTCTCACATATGTTATGCAGGTCGGCTTTGCCTCCCTGGCTCTGCAGGTTTCAAATATAGAAAGAGGGACATGTGAAGCTAAGGTGACGCGAATGGGACTCTTTGGGGATGTCAGGGTGCAGTGGAAAGCTGGGTATCCTTCAGGACAGGCTTCACCTGGATTCAGACTGGGAGCTATCACTCCAAGCTCAGGTAAAACACCCATAGGAGGAATGATCCCTGAAAAAATGAATCATAGCAGTGTAGACTTGCACATCATCTTAAACAATGGAGTAATGACTGCCTCCTTAATGTTGGTAATGTGCTACTTTCCTCATATTCAGGATCAGTGACTCTGGCCCATGGAGAAAAGACTAAAGCCATATCTCTGACAGCTGTTGCTGATGCATCTGAGCCTGCCTCCTACGCTATACACCTTACTGCTGCCACCTCCAGCACTTCTGCAGCCAATACTGTCAAGCTCAGGTAAGGGATTCACAGTGGTCTGAAGTCGTGACAGGAATGTTAACTTGGAAACCTTCTGCATGCTACAGGAATTATTCAGACAGGGGGATGACAGGGTTTAGGATATTTTTTATACAGATCATCTGTGCTTATTAGCTTCCTATTTATTGTCTGTACATCCTATTATGAATACAATTCACATAGATGTCAAATGTAGCCTCACTCCGATGTCTCCCTACACAGGTCGGGATATACTGTGGCAGAAGTGGAGCCACTGGGAATCTACCAGTTTGCCCCTGATTCCCGCCAGCTGGTCATTGCAGAGGACATTCAAACTATAACACTGTATGTTCAGAGACTCTACGGTTCACGCAGCAACAGCACCCGCCTGTCCTACACAACAGTAGCAGGCAGTGCAGCAGCAGGAAATGACTTTGTTGCAGTGCCAGACGGCCGTTTGGTCTTTGACTCACCTCGCCAAACCAACACTTCCTTCAGCCTTTCAATACTTGACGACTCCCTCTCAGAGGCTGATGAGTACTTTCACGTCAACCTTACAGATGTTCAGGTCCTTACTCCAGATTTAGCTTGGGCAGATACCTCTCCTCGACTCAACCCTCAGCACAGTGTGGCTACTGTCACCATCCTGGCTAGTGATGTGACCGGAGGAGTGCTGAGTATTGGACCTGGGGTGGTGCAGGTACCTGAGGACAGAGATGAGGAGACCCAGCAAGAGCGGAGGGTGGTTCTGAGGGTGCGCAGGTCTGACAGCGTGGTTGGGGCTGTGAGAGTTCGGGTCCAAGCATATGGAGGTGTGTGTTTGTTTTGTAGCACTGCTTTTGAAGGAATATTTCACCCTACACATTGCCATTTGTATATCTGTACTCACCCCATGTTACATGATGCATTCCTTTAATGCTCCATTGTAGTATATATTGTGATTTACTGTGATGTCTACAGTTTTGGTTTAAGTTGTGCTTCTGTGCATTTTTATCTAGATGGAAGTACAACACCTCCTCCCTTCACTCTGGATCCTGTTGGGGCCCTCGCAAAGGAGGAACAGGACTTCCGCTTGGAGTCCACCATAGTGTCTCTTCAGCCTGGTCAGAATGAGACAGAGGTTATCCTCCTCATCCTGGATGACTCAGAGCCCGAGGGACAGGAAGTATTCTTCATTTACCTCAGTGATCCAGAGGGAGGAGCGCAAATCACAGACAGCCCATACCAGGGCTTTGGAGCTTTTGCCAAGATTACCATCCTTGGTAAATTAAATAAATCGCATTTATTACTGTTTCCGTCACAGTGTGTTCTAGCAAATAAATTGATGCAACATCATTTATTTGTTGGTATCTATTCTGGACTCTGTCTCCTTCTATTTACAGCTCTTAATTATCCCCTAGTGTGTCTTTTGGATCTAATCTAGTGGACCCGCAGACATGTGTTTGTTATCTCAATAAGTGATTCAGTGTTCCTCTCCGGTTTCACTAATGCCATTTGATTTGCATTAGGTCACCACTGTATTACTCTCCAGCTGCTATTTTGGTCCTCCCTTCTCACATAATCACTGCAGTGGGCAGATTATTTGATTACTCTGCATGTATGATTGATTAGAAAATATATTAATATGTAATTGTGAGGTTATGAGGACATTAATTTGTACTCTCCATCTCTGTTTTTCTCTGTTTCTGTTTTGTTCTCTTTATCTATTCATACCAGGGAGCGACGTCCATAACGGCATTGTAGGGTTTAGTCTTAATTCTCTGATGGGCCAAGTTCTGGATGAGGATTCAGAGAACAGAACTGCTCTCCTTTATCTGCAGCGACAGGAAAACAGGTAATAAAACTTTTTTTTTTTTTTTGCTGTTAATTTAAGAAATACAACATCTTGCCTCCCAAGAAGTTTTCTGGTTTGTAGTTAGGTAACAGGTTATTTCTCCCTCTGTTCAGAGCCTTCGAGGATTTGCAGGTCTTCTGGAGAGTTACCTTCAGCAAGGCAGCTCTTAGTCTTGTCAACAATGGAGTCAACCTAACCAGAGAGCTGGTGCAGACCTCAGGAATTGCGCTGTGTAGGAGAGGAGAGATAATCTGTGCTCTCGCTGTGGAGGTCCAGGATGATGAGGTGAGGGAGAGGCAGAGGATCCTTGTGAAGGCAGTTGGTATCTTGCTGACCTTGAAATCTGCCAAGTTGTACAGTGCACAGATAGATTATAAATGTATCTGTGTATTCATAAGAAATGCTATTAAAGCAACTATCTGTGTTGCCGTAGGAACCAGAGCAGCAGGCATGGTTCTTGGTGGAGATTTACCAGGTGGGTGCTGGAGCTACAATTAACGAGACCACCCGTTTCGCCAACATCACCTTGGCAGAAAGCGACGATCCACAGGGCATTATGTACTTTGCCGTGGGCCACAGACTGCCCATCGCCACCCTGACGACCACCAGGCTCAGTCTCCAAGTCTACAGGCGAGCAAGCACAGCCTCGGTCATGTCTGTCCAGTATCGCACACTGGTAAGTAACAAACAGACGTAGAGTAATAAAGCACATGCATACACTGTTAATGGCACACATACATGCATATGAATACAATTGGGCACATGTGCGCACAGTAAAAAACATACAAATGCATACAAACACGCACCGTGCAAATGCTTGAAACAGATTTTGTAAGTGGTTGAATTTTTTGTTTAACACTGATGTTTGACTTATTTATTGGAAGCACTCATTGTTGCCTTGGAAGTGTTCTTCTGTGTAGCAGGATATCTAATTTTAATCTAAGTCAATATGATTTCAAACTAATTTTTCTGCATCCCTTGTGATACCTGAAGGATGACTGTCTGTCCCTGTCTGATCTGGTTTTGTTGACGTTATTCATCATAGGTTTCAGCACACATAAGTCTTTTCATTTTTTGAGGCTAGTTTTAAAAACTTGATAACTTGATTGTCTGACTCAAGGCGTCATTTTTTTCTCGCTTGTTTTCCACATGAAACAAACTTGGGAACATTAAAAGCATGAATAGGAGTTGTTTATGCTCACTTATTCTTAACTGGGACACTTCTTAAGAGCAGTTTTGAGTAAAAATGAGTCATAGTTAAATTCTAATTGTAATGCAGAAATGCTAGAAGGACACACACCAGATGCACCAACTTTGCATGATATGATGATCCTGATACACAGGTCTTTTTATGTTGCTTATGAACAATGTTTCCTTCTCTTCTCACCTCTTTGATCTCGATGCCACCCACTCTTTCTCTGAGGTATCCGGATTAGAAATATCTCGGCTACATTTAGTTCAGGGTCATAAAGTATTCACTGGCTTTCTCATTGTTTGATAATGGAGATCAAAGCAAGAGAGTGTCGAGTGGACAGTGAACAGAAATCAAAAACCTCTCTGAGACACATGGTCAGGTCATCTGCTTTCAACTCTTAGAACTAGAGCATATTGTGAGACAAAAGGTTTGATGCAAAGTCAGAGCCCAGTTCCCTTTGGTTTATATTATGCTCCCACAACATGGTCAGCTTTACTCATCTATATGCGCTGCACATGCAGACCATATGGACGCTGTTTACCAGTTGTCCCTGTAATCGTCTAAAGCAGTCTGATGTACATTTTTTTGTTTTTCTCTGTTGACTTAATTTTATTTTACTTTGTGTGGGTATATGTGTGATCTTGCAGGTTTATTCTGCCAAACAGTCCTGATTAACATGACTCCATCCAACTCGAAACATTTCTGTTTTTCCTCTAGGAGCTCCCCAGAGAAGAGATAGTGGGCCCATCTATAATCCATCCTGCTAAAGCTGGGATGGACTTCATTAAACAGGAGGGTAGGATAACCTTTGCTGTGGGCCAGCGTAACACATCATTGGTCATTCGCCTCACACCTGACCTCGCCTCATCACTGCCCACACCGAAGCGCTTCCAGGTGGAGCTCTACAATGCTACAGGGGGAGCCAGAGTGCACCCTCAGTTCGGGGTCGCTAATGTGACTCTGGTGTCAAATGCAGCAACGGCAGCTGTTTGGCTTTTACTGGACCAATTACATCAGCCTCTTGACTCAACTATATTGAACCAGGTGCTCCAAGGACTGATTGATAAGGTCTCTACACAGCTCACTCGTGAGCAGATGACTGCTGTGCTCGAAGCTCTGGGGAAGGTGAGAGGGTTGGAAACTGGGGACAAAAGTATTTCCTGGATTACAGCCAATTTTATTTAAGCAGGAGGAGAAGATGAAACTGTGATATTACACCATACCTAACTATTCTATCTGCTGCTTCACAATATAAATATCAGGCAATCAAACTAGATATCATATAGGATTTTTGAATATTGGAATGCCTCTGTATAATTTTTTTATTTTTCACCACTTGAAACCTCTGAGTCAATGTAGTAGTCTGTGTCAGACAGATCTGCGCTTAAGGGCATACATCACCAGCACTTCACTCCTCTGACAGATCTAAGGACCAGTTTGTCATCTGAAAAGGTCTCAGTTGTCACTTTGCATGAGCACTGCTATCAGCATGTTGCTCTGATGTTAGAGTCTACATATTGGGCTTTCTCAGCCCCCAGACAAGCGGAGACACCACTGTAATTTAATACGAGGAGGTTTGCGGGGGACGGAGGAAAGAGTAGAGACAGCAGGATTGAGTTACACAGCATGAAGATGCGTGGGAGTGCACCGAGAGTAAGAGACACGAAGGAGACAGTACAGAGAAGGTGGCATTAAATCCAGATAAAAGCTGCATGACACTAAGGCCTAAACCAAGGGAAGTGACAGTGACAGAGCCAGGAGGGGTGGATGAGATAAGAACGGCACTTAAGTGCAGATCACACATAGAGTATATCAGAGGGATAAACATGCAAACAAGGGCAGAGCAAACTGTTTCTCAATATTTTGTTACTAATTTTTTCTGTCCCTCTCTATTTCTGTTTCCTCTGAGCCAGGTGCTTGCAGAGGCAGAGAGGACACCTCTTCAGGAAAGTAGCCGTAATTTGACCTACGACATGCTGTGTGCCTTGGCCAATCCCAGCAGAGTCGACACCCGAGGCCTCAGCCACCTTGCTGAGGTGGCTGAGCGATTTGCATTCTCCCTCCTCACACAAAGCCAATGTGAGATGTGAGTGTCCCTTTCTCAAAAAGAGTGAAGAGTGGGAGTGTGTTGCATCAAAACACCAAGGATTATACTTTGAAATATTATTTGCAAGGTTTCCATGCATGATATTATAACTGTTTTCTTTGTGTGATTTCTCCAGAAGGGGTACCATCGTGGAAACATGTCCGTATATGACCATCTCTGCCTTCCAGTGGTACCCCACACAGATCAATGGACACAAATTCAGGGGCCGTAACGCAGACTTCTTCCAGCTGCCAGACACCTTGCTGCCAGTACCAGCAGTCCCGACTGCTGACTGCGGCAACCTCAGCCGGATTCAGCTGACTGAGTTTAGAACTGAGCACTGGTTTCTTACCAATGATACAAATACTGCTCTGAATGGGAAGGTAAGGAAGCACTGAGATAGTCCAACTTGATTAAGAACAGCAGGTGGCAGTGTTACTCCAGTATAAACTAGACATTGCTTTTTAAGTTTGTTCCTCAGCCGAAGCCTCTTCTCTTGTTTTGTATGTGTCTAGGTGTTCTCAGCCAGCCTCCAGGACCGAAGGTCACGACCCCTAGAGGATGGCATTGAGGTGGTGTATCGTATCCACACCTCTGGTCAGCAAATTAAACCAGGACGGTCTCTGTGCCTGCTCTGGAACCAGACCACTGCAAGGTAATCTACCACAAACACACCAGCTCTGATGCATGCTCAGCCATCCTTAGTTAAGTTATAACAGCAAGCTGACCCTGAAAATGTTTCTATTCTTGGTGATATGAGCAGGATTTCTTCGGCATTACATGGTCATATCAGTGGCTGAGGTTGTTTATTGTGATGTATGCCAATTGAAACTTTGTTCTTCTTACGCCAATTGTTATTTATCTCAGCTGAGTCATTTTTAGCCTCTCTGACAATGATATCAGTTTATAACTATCTATAGCTCTCACCCCGTGCTCACCTCTGTCTGTCATCCTCACACTTATTGCGTGAATGAGACCGGTTTGCTAAGTGAAGGGCAAAAGTCCAAGTGCAGCCTCTCAGTAAGGCCTCTCTGTGGCCACAGGGGAATCACATCATTCTGTTTAATATCTTCACATTCAGTGTGCTACACGCTGAATCCTTCCACTCGGAGCCAGTCTGTTGAGGACATTCCTGGGGCATGGAATGGGACTTGGCTGGAACACTCTGTTACAAGTTAAGAATTGGCAGGTTCGGTTTGGCCGGAACTGCTACTTGGACGATGTATTGCGGAAAAGAAAACAGATGAGAGAACAGATATGAAGGGAGAGTAAAAGGTGGAGAGTGAGAAGCAAAGTCACTGACAGGGAAAGGTCAATGTTGCAGTATGACTCTCGCTGTGAATAGAAGGTCGAAATAAAAAATGTAAGAGAGGAGGGTTGTTGGTTTTTTTTAGCTTTTTAAACCCTGTACATCCAATTCCTGTCTGTTGGTTTTGCAACCAAATCCACAATGACAACATCACACAGCATATTTGAAAGGTAAAGGTAACTGCAGATAACTCTCAAAGAAGCCAAAACACCAGGGAGAAAACTGGACATAAACATGATCAGAATCAGAATCAGGTTCATTGTAATAATGAAATAAATATTAAAAAATGATGTGATGAAATGAAGAGCTGTACATTTTGTGCATGAATGGACAAAAGATCACTATATAAAGTATAGAGAATATGTGCAATGTACAGAGATGATAATCCTTAAGATGTGCGTTAATGCAACGCATTGTGATAGATGCTTATGTTAATGTAACGTGTAGTGTCTGTGGGGCGGAATGAGACTCAGACACACTAGACTCATTCATAGACTATAAAAATAATTGACAAGCATGACTTTACCCATCGGTTTGTAGACTCCCATTTTGAAGCCACAAGTTTGGCATTTCGACCATCGGCATCTTGCTTTTTGTTTGGAGTCGAAAGTGACCACATTTTGACAAGAGTCTGGTGCTGTGGAGGAGCGAGGGGTGGATCTGACGGAAAAGCCAAGAACACTATCTGCAGACAGCCTGTTGCTCAAAGCGAGCACACCCTTCATGATGCATAACATTTAGCCTTCAGTTATATAAACATTAACACCCGTAAAGTTGTCATGAATGGGGAAATTAGCTGTGGAGACCAAAACAGTTTCTGTGCTAGGCTGTAAACATGTTTATTTCCGCTGTAAACTTGGTCATTTTAACATGGGGGTCTAAAGGATCGACTCACTTTTAGAAACAGCCTCATGTGGCCATTAGAGGAACTGCACTCTTTGGCACTTCTATGTTGGCTTAGTTTTTCAGGTGCGGAGGTTGCCACTCGTTACCTTGACTGTCTTTTGTTATACACCAGTGGTTCCCAACTGGTCCAGCCATGGTGTCCAGATTTCTCCATAGTCATTGTTCCAGGTCCATACAGTTTAATACATTCAGCATCATACTTGAGTTTTCTGTCTCCGTTATATAGCTGTCCATTAGTCATTCACAACACAGCAGGAAAAGACACTTCAGAATAAAAGCTCTGTGCTGGAAATTCATTGTACTTCAAAATAGACTGTGTTTTTTACAAACTTGACACATTTGCAAGTTACACAACACTTGCCGTCCATTCAGAATACACCTGCGACCCACTTTTGGACCGCGACCCACCAGTTTGGAACCACTGGGAACCACTATACACTGTTTTAACAGTAGTTTCTTATCATCCTGCATCCTCTCCCCTCCTCTCTCTTCTAGCTGGTCATCAGATGGTCAGTACTGCAGGGTTGTGAAAGAGAGTGGGAACTATGTGGAATGTGCCTGCTCCCACTTGTCTATCTACACGGCCTACGCAGAGTTTGCCACTCTTGCATCCTACAACGACGCTTTCTATGCCTCCGGATTTATCTGCATCTCAGGTACAAAACGCACTCTCCCTTTGTCTTCCCTTTTTAATGTTGTTTTCCCATGTTTTTTTTCCTGTGTACCCACTTCAGCTTTAGCTGTCCCCCTGGAACATACCTTCCATAATCCGCCCACATTGTTATAAATAGCCACCGCTGACTTATATTAAGCATTTGCTTATCTAACACTAATGTTGGTTCCATGTCTTCCAATTTTCCCTTCTCAGGCTTTGCCTTGGCCATTATTTCCCATGTGCTGTGCTCCCGTTTCCCCATGTTTGCTGCCAAACTGCTCACTCACATGATGGTGGGCTGCCTTGGAACCCAGGTAATACAGTTCTGCTCACGTTATATGTCATACTATGATGCTTTACAATGAGCATTAACACCCACAATTCACTGTTTATGCTGGCTCAGATCTTCATACTCCCACATCTTCTGCATCACTTTCATTGGCATTTTCATCTAATCGTATCTGCAGATTCTCTATATGCTCTTAAATGCAGATGGATAGGGAACCTTTGCAAAGTGTTATACAGGCATTCATCTCCCTGTGCTGTATGAATCAGTAGCTCACACACATTAACACAACTACAGTGTGTGTAGCACAAAACTTCCCTTTGACAATGACAGAAACATAAAAAACACACATATATGTACTGCTTTAAACTAGAATATTTTAAACTGAGAGTGCACACACACACACACACACACACACACACACACACACACACTGCATGCTACCAACCCTTCTTACTAGCCACCAGACATGTCACATTATTTTCTTGGAAATGTGCATAGATGTGAACACACATTATCGAATGTCATTGGTTGCGTAGCTTGCGGGCCGGCGCGTCCTGACAACGCAACCATGCCCCCCGCACCCTGGCCCATTAAAAACGCAAGCTGTCACATAAGCAATGAGCGAGATAGATATGTGGCTGCAGGTTAGTCTCTCAGCTGGTCACCACGTATGTGTGTGTATGTGTGCATGTGTGTGTGCGTGAGGGAGTGCGGGACTGGTAATTTTCCACTGGTCCCCCCCTCTCTTTGGTTGACAAACACGAGCCCCTACTAAAGCAGACTGTCGTTGGGGGCTAACCACCTCGGGCTCAACCGGTTTATGGCCCAGGCAGAGCCCCTGAACCTGAAAGGGTTTTGGATGGAAAATTCCGTCCTGTTCTGTTCTTTGTTGGTACTGTACTGCATGTTAAGGCCTTCTTCCTCAGACGTGCACGTGTCTGAGATTGTGCTATAGTTTATAAAATACACGGGTGTGCATCTGTGGCCTTCTAGTCAAGGCCAGTCGATGAAGGTCTGGTTGGATTCCAGACAGTCAAACTAAAGGCCTGACTGAATGTGCGCTCTGGTATTAAGATGTACCCTCTAAGTGGTCGTCTGTTACTGCTGGGAATATTTTGGATATAATGATGGGCTCACAGTGCAGGATGTGCTGAATTAAAATAGACCAATGACGTCATTGTCTTCACTTTAGGTATGCATTTTGTCCCAGATCTGAGATGGCTTAGTAGAAATAGAAAAAACACATGTTCCCTTTTCTATAAGTGCATGGGAGCTTATTTATTTGGAGCTTATCTATCCGGTGTTCTTGTTGCCAAACAAATAAGTAGGTCAATCACGAAGACTGAAGACTGCCTTAGTGACTCACTCTTCATTGTTAATGAAACATGCATGGACAAAGTGATTTATGCGGTGGACTTAATTCTAAAATATGAAGTTGTTCTCACGATTCAGTGTTGTCTTTGGTTCTTTCGGAAATCATCTGCCTCCCAGCATCAAAAATGTTGTCACACTTCCCTTGTTGTTGATGGAACTTTACGAAGAGGTTCCAATAACTTTAAGGAAACAGAAAGTTGTGGGTCAGACTTTTTAGTTTCTGTTCCTGACAGGGTTCAGTCTGCATTCTGTCTGACAAACTACGTTTTCCTAGTTCCATTTTGTTTCCCCCAGTGGTTAAGCACACGAGAAATCATAAAGCAATGCTGTCACGCCAAAATTAATGTACTGAAGTCGATCTGCATTGAAAGTAAGCTCAGATGATGGATTTAAAGGCTAAAGGATATTCGGGCACTTCTCAAGAAAAAAATCACATCATATAAATCAATAATGACAGCAAACAAAATGAATGCTGCCCTTGGGATACAGACTATTAATGTTCACTTCATTTCACGTGAAATTGCACTTTTAAAAGCACTGTAAAGATGAATTCATATTTGTGATGCATCTGGGGTTTGCAGTTTGACGTCAATAAGTCTAACCAGCATGTAATGGCCTTAGAGTGTCACACTGACTAACCACAGAACCAAATCACCATTGTGGTCTATTTAAGGACATTCAGATATCTGTGAGGATTTATCTGAATCCACATCTTGGTATAAAACTGAGTCTGTAACTGTTGTACAGCACCACACCGGTCAGTCATGTCGTTAATAGTTTAAAGCCAATCCTCCAGTGCAGTTGAACTTTTGTCTTTTTGAATTTAGGATGCATCTCAGCTTTGTATTAACAGTCAAAGGTAGGCATTAGGAAACGATTAGTGTCCAATTTCCGTATGAAGGCCAAAGATCTTCCATCTTTGATAGAAGAGATGTAATTAGTGACAGAAACGTTTCCTGAACTTGTGGGTCTCAGCCGTGCTTGCGCCTCACCATTGATTTGAACTGTCAGGTCCACTTCCAACCACCTCTGACAGAACAGGCTCTCCATCTGTGGTGGCTGGGCTGTAATTAGTCACTGACGCTGCCCTCTGTGGGGAGAAAATTAAAGCTGCCAGTTTGATTTATCCTCTCTGCTACAGCTACAGTCAGCTAGAAAGAACCAAAGTAATATCCTGAGCCTCTGTGAGAGTCTGAGAGTTGAGAGCAGGTCTAGGGCATAAAGACGGTGGAGGCTTGTGGTTCAATTTAGGTAGTTTTTAATTGTCTTACTGTCTCAGTACTCTGGCTGACATCCCTGTTAGCTCTATAGTATCTAGTTAGAATATGTCACAGACGTGAGGGCACCAACGGCAGTACATTTGGCTGTTACACCACTAACGAAGGGAAGGCAAAACAAGCAAGAGAGGAAGATGAGTGTGTTTGCAGGATCGAAGGAGGAACAGAGTTACATGAGATCGGTGCTAAATTTGTAAATAATTATACCTACAAAGTTTCATCTCCTTGTTTTCAGACATCATGTATTATGTCATCCTCAGATTTGCCCCTCTTCCAGGCAACTGCGGGCAGTATAATAAAAAAAAGCACATCTATTCATAATGCACATATTGTATTCATTGGTCAGTCGGTAGGGCCACCAAACACACAACAAGTTAGTCGCTGTAGTTTATAGGATGGGGGGAAGTGCTTAGACTACACAGTATTAGATATGTTCTGTAGGCTTACATTGTTTCAGTAAGATAGCTTAAGGTTTAACAGTGTTTCAGATATAGAAGTGGGTTGCAGAACATGTGGAAGGGTCAAACTGATCTGGTTTTGGTATTAAGACACACACACGGGGTGACAGGGCGCGGCCACTGACAATGATGTAGACGTCAGACGTTCAACTAAGAGATTCGTCCCATCCACCACATGTGCGTATGTGTGTGTGTGTGTGTGTGTCACATCAGACTTTGTGCAGTGACAGTCTCTGGCCAGCGTTTTGTCCTCCCCTCTGCAAGACAACTGAAGATTGTCTGTGTAGAGTGGAAATTTACCCAGTGCATATGTACTATGTAGGTAAACCTCACCTGGTCATACGTGTGTAAGTTTGTTAATGTGCATGGGATTTTGAGTGTGTACGCACAGCCTTTATATTTGCAAATGTACCTGCAAGTTTTTGTAGGTTTTTCTTTATTTCTGTCCACATACGCTGCGCTGAACAAATGTTTTACAAATAAAACCAAGAGTATTCTTTTTAAGTGACACTTTGTCTTATGTTTCTCGGACATTGTAAGTCCATCAAATGAAACAAATTGTACTTTTCTATGTTCCATGTTTTGATCCGGACTAGTTATATGCTAAATAAAGACCAAATTGTAAATTCTTCAATCAATATTCATGCAATTTTGCTGTGTCTGCAGGGGACAGATCACTACCGTCATAAGTCTGCGTTCATTTTACCAAAACATAAATCAGTGACAACACAGACAGCAGGGTCACAAAGTTGATGGATTAGAGGCCTTAAAGACACAACTAGATGGCTGATGGTTTCATTTCTCTTTTTATTTGCACCGCTTCCATCTCGTTTTCTCATCTTTCAGCTTCCAGGGCGCTTCATCATCCCATTTTGAAAACAGTGGTTTGCATCCTAAAGGAAAGGAACAAAACAAAATTATTTCTAATTTTATTAACTTAATTGCTTTTAGCCATAACTGACAGTTTCCTCAGCAACGCCCTGTCCAGCATCTTGACTCTGTACTCCAAAGCCCTTAAGCAAAAGGCTCTAGTATATTTCATTTAAAATGCTTCAGCCTGGTCAAAGAAGGAACAGGATTTCGCAGATGTGTGACTGCTTACACACACGTATCCAGGTGCCGACGTGGGAAAGGAAAGTCTGGTCTCCATCTCTATAGCAAACAAAACACAATTTAATTTCTCATCCATTGTAATTAAACAGCCCTCCACACCCCAGACAACGCTCACACACACAGACTCTCAGTGAAGTGTTTACCCCAGTAGGTCCCAGTGCTGTATTCCAGTATCTGGGAGCTGTTTAGGTGACTCTTAGCTCTGGTTATAAAGGATTTCCTGTTAGCTCTGGGACGGGATCCAGCATTCAGACGTCTGCGCCTCACTCCACAGACACACACAAACACACACACACACACACACACACACACACGGATAAACATTAACTTTTACCCCCCCATACACCACCCACTACCCTCACTTCCAGTATCTGAGCAGAATAAAGAGGGTGTCTGATTGCTGACAGGATTCCTTAAAGTTCCTGTTTGTCGTCAGAGTCTAATGAGTGTCTGTGTTTGTGTGCGTGTGCGTGGGGGTGGGGGGAGGTGCTGGGGTTAGGTTTTGGAGGAGCGTGCATGCAGTTTCTCAGCCCTCCAGGAAAGGGGATGTCTGATTGTGTAATCCAAGACCTTACCGTGTCCTTGGCTGTAGAACATAAGATCAACACAAGTCTTTATAAATGAAGTGAGCGACCGACCGCTTTTCCTGAGGAAGTTTATCTGTTCCCATCATGACAATCAATCATTAAATCAATAAACAGGGAGATTTTTTTGTGCGTCCATGTGGGTCTAATTCTCTAGTTGACGTCAGAGAGGGTGCCTATCTTATCGTGCTCTGTGCTTATTCCCACAAGTGTTTGGGAGCACAGTAAGAAGGCGAAATGGACAAGGAAGCAAAACATGGAATTTGATTATTCCTTCTTCCATCCAGTCAAAGACAGCAGATTATTTGAATATTTTCCTCAGATAAAGTATATGGCATGTCCTTGATAAGATTTTAATGCAGTTCTAAGCTCTTTACTGTCTGTCAGCCCGAGCTAATGGCAGGCAAGTGATGGAAGGGTATAGTGTATCAGCAGTCAGGGTCGGTGTTAGTGTGTGTGTGTGTGTGTGTGTGTGTGTGTGTATGTGTAGACAGGACAGTGGAGAGGTGAAGGCGGCCTCTTGAGAGACTCACATTACGTCCCACTGGCTGGTCCAACACCTTGTGCCTAGTGTTACCCTGCCTCCTCTCTTCTTCATCGGATCCGGCTCCGTTTAAGTCAGCAGCATCTCTCCTCCAACGCTCACTTCACTGTGACCTTGTCTCTTTTGCCTGCCACTGAAAATGAGTCTAAATTTTGCTAATTTGCTTGCTTGTATATTCTCTTTCATGTCTTAATTTTCCTGTTTTGCTTTCATCTGTCTTTCTGCCCCTCTGGCTTTTTCCTTTCTCCTTTCACCCAACCTTTATTTCACAAAATGATGAGTAATGTCCCTGTTTCTATTCCCTGTCTCCGTTATCATTCTGGCTGCTGCTGGGCTTAGCTGGGTGCTGTTACATTATGAGCTGCAGAAAAGACTGCCTTACTCAGACTCTCCCTCTCCTTCCCTCTCTGTCTCTGTGGAAGTGGCACATCCTGTGTGACTCATCAGTTTGACCAGTGATGACATTTTCACGTTGCTTGTCCCTAAGCTGGTTACAGACACTAGACGTATTCGCAGAGACTCACCAAACATCGGCATGTCTGTTGGGACCATTTATGTCAAAGTGTAATCACATAATCAACAATGGAATGACTGCTAGTGCTCAAAAGTCCCCTGTGGAGTTTTGTTGTAAACACAGTTATGTTTACAGTGTTTCTCACAAGAACACATTGCGTCAATCCTTGAGGCCTATCGAACGTGCATATATTTCCCACAAAACATCGGCATTATTGAAAGGGACACGCAGACTGTCTGTAGCACACAACCTACTGCGCAATCATTTTGTAGTTTGTGCACTAACCACTTTCACACAATAGTTACACATTATCATTCCATAAAATCCGTTGATAGTCTTTTCACACTGACGTTCTCTTCATCATGTACAACTTATTTCATCACTTTCTTGAGGATATAGAGCAAGGTTCAACGAATTTGTCAATCAAGTTGCAAGCACTCACTTTACACACCGTGTACACTCATCAGATTCTTCTGTGTTATTATAAATATGTAACCATCCTCTGTAACCATCACCCATGTACTGTTGCACAAAGGCAGCAATTATTCTTGAATCATTGTAGCTATTTATCTACCAAGGCGGTTAGACATTAGTCCTGTCTGAATTACATCATTAGGTTGCCTTCAGGATAAAACGTGCACACATGCACATCCAACATTATGCTAAACAAGCCATTACTTGTCAGTCAAGTAGAGTTTCCTTGGTAAACTGGTATTATTAAACTGGTTATGTTCAGTCATAAGCTCACTTTGTTCTGTAGTTAATATAATAAGGAGATAATGACATTTAGCTGTGTAGATTTTGCCATATTCTATAACAGCATTCACTGTGTTTTTGTCAGCCTTTGCCACACTTTGGCATCAGGAGGTGGAAGTTACGGTGGATGCAACCAAAGCTGGATGTCTGCCAAGCTGCAGACCACTATTTGTGACTAAGAAACCACAAAACCTTTTTTCCAGCAGCCTTTTAGCTCCCAAACATGGGTGTTGTTTAGCGACCAGTTGCTGCTTTATCAGTGGGAAGAGTGCCACAGAAAGTAGTTGTTTTTGTACTAAGACATTGCTGCTTTTCCAGCTGGGCTTGTGCCGCCAGAACCAGGGATTTTAAGCCAAAATATGATCTTTTCCTAACCATAAAAAAGTGGTTCTTGTGCCTAAATCTTGCCACACATTAACCCCTGCTTTGTTGAAGCGTAAAGTTTTAATATATTTACAGCTGTAACGGAGCTGTGGTTTGCAGAAACTTACAATGCAAACATTTTTCTGGCGATTGGATTGTTTTTTGCAGAGGTTGCAAGCAGTTATGATATTAATTTGCTAATATCTACAAGTGCAGTGTAAATGGGTTTAGTTTTCTTTCCATACATTGTGCTATGGCAAACTTTTCTGCTCCTCTCTGGACTCTGGAAGTTACACTCTCATTTTTGCCAAATGTGTGTTGTCCTAGCAGCTGGTGACCCCAGAAACACTTCCATGAACTTTCCTCTATTTCCACAAAAAGCACGGTAAACAGAAACAGGAGGCCACAGTAGCCGTTCACCTTCGTCAGGGCTCCACAGTTAGCTCCTGTCTGCCTTGTCTGGTAGCTGTGAGACGTGACACAGCCCATATCCTACAAGATCGTTCTGAGGTAATGGGACATTTCAACCACACACACTTTAGGAGATTATAACAAGTGACTGTGTTAAGTCCTTAAATACAGATTCACATAAATATGGAGATTCAGCTGCAGTGTGTAATAAGTTATTTTTGTAATGTAAGTGGCAAAGACTCACTGGGCACTTAGAGAATCTCTGAATTAACAAAATCTATATCCAACAGATGTGACATATTACTTCCCTTTAGCTGCAACACACTGACTCCTCATCCATTATCTGCTTCAGTGGATAAATGTAATACAATCAGCAGATAGATATCTGTGCGTAAAATCACTTGTGGCAAGTCAAGGGCTTGTATCATTTATCACTTGTTGGCATCCCTGTAATCTTATTTTATTTTGACAGGCTCATAACTTAAACATTTAAGACCAAAGTGTAGTGAATGTACTGGCATACAGATATCAGTTTAAAATGTAACGTTAGCCACAGCGGCAGCCACCTTTTACCTGATTCTGTGCGAGATTCAGTTTGTCATCAAGGACTTTAGCAAACAGGGCGCTGACACTGTGAATGATAAACAAGGTGGGAGCCTACAGTTGTCAAAGTCCCCAGTATTCTGCTCTATTTTTGGAGTCTGACAGCTTGTCTTGGCAGAGGTTTGTGTGTAGAGTGGAGTGAACCTTGGAGGTTTAGAGAAGAGAAAACATGGTTTACCCTGAAACTGTTGAGGTCAGAGATGTTGCCATTCCAGCCTGATGTTTGCACTGGGTTTTTAGGTTAGGCTGAACAGGATGTTTCGCACTTGTGACACACAACACAACATATTCACGTTATTGCTGTCTCTTTTCAGCCATATTGTACAATTAATATTTATATTGACATGAAGCAATTATTTGTGAAGTTTCTGCCGAGAGCCTTTAGAGTTTTTCCCACGCCTGGCAAACTGGAACATAAGACAGAGAAAGAGGAATTGAGCAAGCTCCGTGATGCCAGCTTAATGGCCTAAAATAGAAAATGAGAGTCGCCTAACTTCCTCAAAGAATCAGGAAATGTTGAATGGAGGAAGGAAATGGCGAACGGTAATCAAATATAACTGAATCTATAATAAGGTCTTTTGTTCTTGGCTTATCAGCAAATTGTAATCAGTGGACTTCATCAGTTTGTTTATAGCTTTGTTTGAATCTTAAATCTGGGATAGAAAACATTAAATGCAAGGCAAACATGCAAATATTGCAGCACATTAATGTGAATATGCTCACACACACACACACACACACACACACACACACACACACACACATAAATGCACACGCAAATGTCGTTCTCAGTATTGTCAAGAGACAGAGCCAGATCCATGATGATATAGTTATGAAACGCATGCATATGCTTGCATTAATGAATGGACAAATATACATAAGCATACACAGATGGCTGTATGTTCACATAACCCACTCCACTCTACGCAGACACACACACTCACTCACTCACTCAGCATCATAAACAGCCCCAGCCTTCATCTCTCTTGGTCACTCCAACCTGTAGGGGTCACTGTAGCTCCACAGCCGGAGCCAAGTTCAAAAGCAGATGTGAATGAAGTGCCTTATCAATGACTCCCCTGAGCTCTTCTCCTTTTTATGACTAGGCCCTTTTTTGGAGCACAGCAAGAAACTGCTGCGCTGATGTCCAAAAGGAAACGGTTTAAGTCAAATCCTCCATCTGTTATTCTTTGAATTTTAACTGTAGCGATGTTTACGCTGTAAATATCGTTCCCCCCCAAGTATACAACCAGCTGAACGGACCGTCAAGAAGTTCTCTAGTGCAGATTTATCTCAGTAGCTTGATACAGAATTGCGAAACTGTTTGCAGTATATGTACAACTGTAGCTAGAGTCTCTCCAGCATTGTGCACATTTAGTCTGGGTGGTGCATGGTAGTTGAAGGGGGGCAACTGGGACATTATACAGTGCATGATAGTACAGATGTTACTCTGATTAAGTCTAAATTTGGCAGTGGGGTACTAAAGCACAGTGTATAGTTGAGTTTGTGTGCAGGAGCAGCATGAATGGAGCACAGAGTGTTTAACTTGATCAGACTCTTCACAAATTGATTAGCTTTCCAGCCACCCATTGACAGACACTGAGAACTGCTGCAGATCGGCCAATCTGCACAGAAGGGATCTCTGGTGGATCGATGTCCTGTTGGACAGCAGTGGATGAGGCTGCTTCAGTAGGTGTGTGTTGGCTTCCGTAGGCTTTCCGACCCTCGTCCGTCTGACGATATGGAGGTGATGCAACAGGTTGCTGTGTGTGCATTCTTGCGAACAAGAGTGGCTTAAGTCTCAATTGTGATGTAACTCACATGCCACTGTCATAATTATATCAGCATACATGTGCAAATGTTAGAAACACACATTTCCTGTTGTTTAGAGCCTAAACAATAGTTACAGCTGACAGGGGCATAACACATTTATGGGCATGGCAAGGCGGCTTTATTTGTATGGCACATTTCATGCACTTGGGCAATTCAAAGTGCTTTACAGAGCAATAAAGTATGAAGCATAGTAAGATTTACAATAAAAGAGTAAAGACAGAAATATATAAAAGATCAAATTAATTACTAAATATAGCCCAATTTATTTTTTCAAATTGTCATGTTATGTTTTTTTTCTCATTTATTTGGGAGTGTGGTCCTTTGAATTTTTTTAACACTCAGGAGTGGGCTTAAAGGTGCTTTATAACTCTGGAGAGAGACTTTTGATTGTTTAGTCTCATTCCCAGGTCATCAAATACCGATGCTTTGGATTGGTAGACTAAATCACCAACCCAAAGCAGTGGTATTTGACAACCTGGGAATGAGATTGTGTTGGTATTTTACGACTTGGAAATGAGACTGAACAATCAATTGTCTTTCTTCAGTTACTTACAGCACTTTCAAGTTTCAAAAGGTTAAGAACCTGCTGGTTCAGACAACACCTTCTCTCTCTTGCACAGAGAGAGAGAGAAGGTGTTCAGACAACACCTTCTCTCTCTCTGTGCCTCTGATTCTGAATAGATCACACATGAAAATGTAAAGCAGTTTGTGCTATTAAGGGAATAAAAATCCTGTAAGTTTTGTGCATCTCATTGTAACTAAAAGGCTTTGAAAGCCATGAAAGTACTTTCACAGCAACATTTGTGAGTATAACCCAACAGTGGTTATGTTTTCTTAATGTTTTGCCCTGTGCCATTTCATTTACTGGCCCACAATAGTATAAATTTACTGTGATTAATGGTCTAACCGTAGCACACCGTTTAAGTCTATTTGTGGCTTGGTGCACACCCTCGACATGTATGCACTAAAACACACACACACATACAGAGGGTTGTGATAGAGCAAAGTAGACCCATTGAGTCTGTGTGTTCAGGGAGCTGACCTTGAGCAGCTGGCTACAGTGTTTTTATAGCTGTGTGTATGCACATGAATCCATGTGCGTGTGTCTCGTGCCGTGCAGCCCAAAGAGTTCTCTGTCTAGTCTCCAGACTGGTTCACACCAGATGTTGAGGAAGGAAATTCAAGAGCCTCCTTGAAAGCAGCCCTGTTGTGATTGAAAGCAGCTGCAGACTTCCAGCAGCAGACACTCTGACTGAAGTGCAAAGTGGGAGTGAAGAAAAGGAGGCCTACTGGTATACAGCTAAGGCTACATCCACAACAATACAATTTAGTTTTAAAACCCATGACTATGATTACACCTAGCACTCAAGGGAGAAAACATTTGAAAACGCTGCTGACCCCGTTTTAGTTTAAAAACTCTGTGTTTTAGTCTGAATGAGCAGAAACATAGACTTTTGAAAGTAATGACTCAGACACCTATGTTTGCTTTCTGATTGGATCTTATAAGGTCATGATGTGTCATCTTCTGATTCGTCACACCCCTATCACATGACCTTTTCCAGGAAAAAACCACAGCCATGACTACTCATTTCTTGTTTTGTTTTGTTTTTTTGTTAACAAAATCAAGCCAAATTTTTATATAAAGGCGAACTTCCTTCTTGTGTGGGCGCTCACGATGGATAATGTTTCCAGTACTGTTCTAATATGTCGTTGTATTTACCTTGCAGCGACTCCCAGTCTATGTTGTCCGCCATTTTGATAGCCTTATTCTCACGTATTAGTTTCAGTAACAGTTCCACAACATTGTTGGTCCAAGCAAAAGAATCTCCAGTTGTACTTTTTGACATACTTTCCTGCCTGCTTACAACAGCAGGCACATGCCTAATGTGATAGTGTTTACAGGCATGTTAGTATGGACAGGGATTATCTATAAAATGTGTGGTGGATTAATAGGGTAAATATACTTAACGTGGGTGGTGCCGCTGAGATCGTCTAAGTTGAGTTTAGCATGAACATTTGTAGGAGATGCAGCAACAGCACAAATTTATTTTTAGTTAAATCTACATCTGCCCTCATTGAATAGGAACTGATTAGGATAATATATAACCATTACATTTAGTGTGCACACTACATGGAGAACATCAGATTATATGAGAGAATATAAATTAAAACAAATCACGATTCTAGATCCTTTTGAAAATATGCAATTATTTGGCTTCTTTTGTAATGTAATATGGAAATATTTTATCCCTTATTAGCATCAAGTCGTTAGTTTTTTCTTCAAAGCTTCAGACTACACCAAACAGATCTGGGATATTCTTGCTTTCCGTATTCCCTCGCCTTGCAACAATGACACTTATGACACTGTGTTTGAGCTTGTTTCAGCTGCCTCATACTCTTCAAAGTGCTGACTGTCTCTTTTTGCTGCGTCACACCACATCACATTAACACTCAGACACCTGCAGGCTCTCATCTTATCCTTTATTCTTGGAATCCCGTGTGTCGGTTTTTCCCACAATATGTGATAAAGCCTCTTGATATCATCTCTCTCTGCTTCCCGCACGTATAGACTCCACTACTGTATGACAGTGTGCTCTCACGTAAGCAAATGTACATGCAGTGTTGTGGTTGTTTGAATGTGAAACAGACTAAATGGGAGTGGGTGTTTATTTGCAAACAGCTGGCTCAGCAAGTAAGCTTCGGCCTGAGGTTCAACCCAAAACACATGTGAACTTTACTTCTACACCCTGACCTTAAGCAACCGGACATGCTGTAAAAAAACACTGAAGGTAGTTGCTCATCAGCACGCATGCAAAGTAAAATGAGGTGTACAGTGAGGCTTGAAATGTTGAAAGAATGGCGACAGTGGTTCCTGTAAAGGGGAATATCATTTTATTCCTGTGGTCTTAGACAGTTCAAAAATATTATTAAAAATGAACAGCTCCCTCTCAAATCCGAAAGCCAGAGTGCTAAAACTCAAATTTGTCATGTCATAGAGTATAAAGTCTGGAGCTGCGCCCTAGACAATGAATTAGACAGGATGTTCTAGATGACAGTGAGAGCACCCAGGGGAACATTCTCAGTATATGGTTACATTTTCTGTTTCAGTGCTGGGAACATGACAATAGAGTAAAGCTTGACTTTATACCTATGACATCACAAGTTCGAGGCTTGGAGAGAGAGTTGTTCACGTTCACAAATATTGATCAAACTGTCCTTGGCTGTGGAAATAACATACTGGAATTCTTAATTTAGGAGGTGTTCCCCTTTTAAAGACCTAAGTGTTTCTCTGAAAATGTGACACACTTCATACCAGTAAGAGTTAATCATCCTCCATCTCAGCCGTGATGCAGCGGCTCAGACTGGGCTCATCTGTTTTTGTCTTCACTTATTTTTATTTTAACAGCCTCGTGTGTCTTGTCAGCAAATGTTAAATCACCTTATTTATCTCCCCTCCTTCTCCGCGCACAGTGGCCCACTAACCCACCTATCAGCCATCCCCATGTGACCTGCTTCTTGCTACTGCCTGTCCCGTGTGCTTCAGCACATAAATAACACACACACACTTGAACTGAGAGGCTCCGGCACGTGAGGAGAGTGATGATGACTGCACATACTGTTGAACAGCACTGAAATCAATATTGTTGCCAGTCACATTGCTCGATTTAAAGCTGCCATAAATGCATATATATGTAATTTGAGATATTTAAGCTGCCTTCGCTAAGGTTGCAAGGATTAGTCAGCTGAGAATGGGAGTGACTGATGGTGATACGGACTAAAGTTGCTTAATAGAAAGGCGTTGCATTCATGAGCAACTGATGAAGGGACTGGGAGTGAGGATGGAATGATAATATCATATTTCTCTTTCTCCCTTTCTATTGCTTTATCTCTTCCTGAACAAAGGCATACGAGGAAACACCCAGGGTGCAGGCTGAGGCTGGAACCAGCTAGATCAGACCGGTAGCTGTTAGAGAGAAGGGGGAGGTGAAGGAGAAAGGAGAGGGAGGAGGAGGAGGAGGAGGAGGAGGAAAAGCAATGAAGGGTGTAGCAGAGGATGGAGAGGGAGTTGGGGGTAGAGGGAAGAGGACGGGATAAGGGAGGTTGGAGGAGGGGAGAGGTGGAGGTTAAGTGTTTTGGACACGAGTCTAGATAGATAGTCTGGCAGGCAGACAGCTAAGGCCCCATTCCCTCAGTGATGTAATGCATCAGGCAGATGCTATTTTTAGCCGCACTGATACACTTAGCTGCCTTAGCATCAGCACACAGGGCAATCGATCAGCTGCAGAGCTCAATGGGAGGATGAGAGCTGCAGCCAGCAGCAGCAAAGTAGCTGCAACAAAATATGATGTTGTTCTTTGACATATGCTTTGATATATGATTATCATCTCCTTTGTTTTGGCCTCATGATGAAGTAGTTTTGTAGCTATTTCATCTGCCTAACTTTATTTTGTTGTCACCTTTTTTTTGCTAAAATATCTTGATTGTCTCAGTTTTCTTGAAGCCATTTAGCATTATTCTAGTTTGCTGTCAGCATCTTTATCAGTTACCACCGCACAGCTAAGGTTGGGAAACAAGCATTGTGTTTCTTTCAGACCTGCTTATCATAACAAAGTGAGGTTAAATTGTGTTTAAAGGCTAGTAGAATTATTCCCAAGGCAGCAATACATCTGGAACAAAAACAACAACAACAACAATAAACCGACTCCGTCTCCTCTCCTGGGTGCTTCAAGGCCACAGAACAAAGGGGAGCACTCTGATTGGACACGTAGTCGAGGAGATGGATCAATAGTTCAGGCTTAAGGTCTTGGGCCTGGTGTCAAGGCCACAGAAGTGCTTTGTAGAAGAAGAGCTGCTTTGTTTTGTAATTTTTTTTGTATGTGTTCTTAAGGGCTTTTTCATGGCCTCTGTCTCCTACAGTCAGAGCTCCCTGCCTACATACAGTATGTCTTACTTCCTCTCATTTGTTCTGGGTAGACAAAATCACACAAGTTCATGTATCAGGACAGCATCCTGATATATAATCTCTGTACAATGGGGTAATAAATTCATTGCATTCAGGCATTATGTGTACGAGCTTCGGTGGTTCCTGTTTCACCAGACATGAGAACATGCAAGCACGCACACAGCACACAGCACACTGACATGACTTGTATTTAGTGTCCTGCAGCACCGCCCAGTCTCTGCTTTGAATAAGTCTGCAGCCCGAGGGTCTAGACAGGTCGACTCCCGGTGTCTTACACAAAATTGAGGAGGGCCCGGGGACAAAGGACAGAGCAGTAGATAGAGCACTGATAAACACTACATCCGCACCTGTCATCTCCCCACCCTACTAACCCGTCCCCGTGGCAGGTCATCATTACCACAGTGCTGACATGTACTGTACCTGTGGGATTTTCACAATGGACTGAACAATAGCCACAGTTGCAAACTTGACCTCCATACCTACTTAGCTAATCTCAGCTAATGGGCCTCGACAAAGGCCGTATCAATCCCAGCTGTGTAACATAGTTTGCTGTTGACTTTAGACTTCTTTCAAAACCACAGAGTTTGACCTTAACACAGATTTGTGCCCTGAATATTGTGCGTCTGTGTGTGTGTTCAGAGTTAGACATTCAGTTAATTTGTGTGTAATTAGTGTAATTAGCTCTAGGGAGGATGGGTGCCTCCCTTATCTCTGTCACACCCCATGTCACACTAGTTTTAGAACAGAGATTGTCTTCACTAGTTCCACTTCATGCCAAAGTCGTATTAGATAAAGTTTGGGATGATTTCTTTCTTCAAAATCTGGTCTGAGGCCTTATTCAGCACTGAGGCTGATTCCTCACAAGCAAACTGCCACTACTGTTGCAGACGATTCTTTAACAGCTTCTGTGGAACTTTTTGTCCTAAACTCACCTCAGGTATTAAGATTTTCTTTTAGCCTCATAACATAGTACAGCTGGATTAACATAAGCATTTAAATGGCAAAGCTTTTCTGGCTCAGTACACACCATGTAAAGCAACAAACGCTCCAGAGGAAGATCAGTTTCCTATGTATATTTGGAAGCTTGTTTCTGGCCTCCCATGTAAATTGCCTCCCATGAGTCTGAGTTTAGACAAATAAAACTACCTAATGGGAACAGCAGCCTAACATGTCTGTTTACAGAGAACTTCATGGCTCAGTTTGATTAAAACTACACTCTTTGACCTTCTCTGTACAGTGTCCGTGCATGGATGTCTGTATATGTGTTTCTACCCACCTCTTCTTTAATGTCACATAAAAGAAAATAAGCCATATAGAAACACTGTATGTGGTTTAAATAACTTTGTGAACTTTAACAGTTTCATGCCCCACCCTACTATTTTAGGCATATGACATAGCGTGTGATATATTAGCCAGACTGTAGTCACTGGAGACAATAGAGTATTATGCAATAGGCAGGAAAGCATTAAAAAGTCAGATCAAGTTCCTGCTTTCCAGCTTTTTGAAAAGGCAGATGGAGACAGCACTAATCAAATAAAATGTTTATTGGATCCACCCTCTTCCCGGTTGACTCACCCAGACTGATTCACCATACCTGTTTACCTGGTTTCTAACCTTGACCGGAGCAGGTAGTTCAGCCCAGCTCCAGGGAGGACACAATTACACAGACATGCACATCTGAGCTGCAGCCACCTGTAGGAGAGTCTATTCACACCACTGCACATGAACACCCTTTTAAGCCCTTTGCCCTCCTTTCTATACCAGGCCATTTCTCCCTACTGGTTATGTCATCATTTCACCACAGGTCAGTAGTTTCAGTGGTTCAATAGTTATCCCTGTGGCTATTAGGGTTTGTCACGGAAGGCTGTAGTAAATTTGTGTGAGTGCAGTGCTCACAGCCTCCCTCTTTGTCTCCACACTGTCATGCTTTTTCTGTCTTGGTGCAGTCTTCATCCTCTGTGACACCCTCCACTTCATCATCATCATCATCATCCTGAGATATCTGAGATATGAAATGACATTGTGTGCCCTCCTCTCTCCTGTTGCAGATGTGTCCCACAGGTTACGCCACATTTTCTTCACTGTGTCTCGGTCAAACAACTCTTTCAAGGCTTTGACGGATGCAATAAAAAAGGCAGAAAAGTGATGAACGGAAAGTTTCAGAGTCAGTGTATAAACATGATCGGCCCGACGTGAGATCGTATTTCACTAGCAAGGACCACGCCACAAAAATATGTTGTTTCAGGAGGTGTTAGTTGTTGAGGACAGGTGATTGGATGTAAGCAGGGGTGAAGGTGGAAAGGGAATGCCCTCTGTTAGGCTGATCTGTTAGGATGTCCTGGAAATCGGATGGAGGGAGACTCAGTGTGGGGGCTCCGTCTCAGTCGTTTTCCCGCCCGAGCTGATTACAGGCCCCCCTTAGACAGCTCCTAGAATGAGACATGGGAGAAGTATGCACCAGATTGAATAAGAAGAGATGAGGGGAGAAGGGAAGAGAGGATGAAGGAATGAGTTGGTAGGGATGAGGTAGGGAGGATGATGGATGAGGGGAAGGGAAAGGGAGGGCGGATCGAGACATCTGAGACAAACAGAGCAGGATGGGTTGACCAGGTATAAGTAGGCTTGGTAGGTAATCAGAGGTGTCGTTGAGGTGTGGCCCTGCTCCCTGCTTATATTTAAACATGTGACAATTTTGTACTTGGTGTGCAAAGGTCTTCAGACTAGTGTTTTAGTATTCACAATGTTGTTGCATGTGTTGCAGCTGAATCCAATTTAAATCAAGCCAAGTAATCATTAAAAAGGATGAGCTGAGACAATGTGATTGACAGTTTGTTAGCAACCCCTACTATACCCACTGATTATTTGTACACTCTAATTCTGTGTGTGCCACAAAAATGTGTCGCCACCCTCTTTGTACATGCCGCACTTGACTGTCTACGCTTGATTTAACAAAATTACATCCCTTTGTGTTAAACTAACATGCGTGTATGTACTGCATGTTTGCTTATGATTATGTGTCTAGCGTCCTGCAGTTTACTTAGCATTTCTCGCTCGGTAGTTTTCCCATTGTTTTGCTTTCGAGAGGATAGATGGTGTGTCATACTGTGCCTTTGGCCCAATGAGGCCAGCTCACTGCCAAAAACACACAACCCTGCCGTATAATCTTTGTTCCCATAAGCTACCTGAACAGCCTCTCCACATAGGCACAATTCCAGGCAGCTCGGGCACGAGTTTCCTTCCTGTGCCATCCCTCCTACTCACAACCCCACGGGGCTTGGAGCATGGATGGGAAACTGACTCATGATAGTTTCTCTTAATTTTATTATTGTTTAAGCCCCTGACTTTTCCCCTTACTCAACAGGAGGATGCAGATGGGGTTAGTAAGGGCTGGAAAATCCAGGAGTGGTTATTTCGGGTTTTCCTGATGGAGGAAAATTGGATGGTGGAAATCTACAAAGAATTAGAGAATAAGACCAGACAAAGCCTGTGTGGAGAAACGACATTTGAGAGTGACTGCGTTGATATCGCTCTACTCAAACATGCAGGATTTAGGGTGTCATCCAAAGGGCACTTAATGTCATTCTTTACATAAACGAATCAAACAAACAAAGCTGTGTGCGTGTATATGAGTGAAAACAAGGTCGTCACAGCTCACTGTGCCTGTTTACCTGGTTACTATAGAGACTGTCTAGCTAAGCAAATTAGCCGAAACCATAGGGTGGTGCCAACAGTATACATCAGCTTGTTTTGGATATATTAAGAGCTCATCTTGTCTGTTCTCAGAATCATTTGCTTGACATTGTTAAGCCAAATCAAGTGACTGTTGAGGTAACAGAGATAATTACAGTATGTGGGTAATAAGACTCTGAATAAGATGCTGCTCAAGAATCACAACAAAATAAAGTCTGCGTTCCAAAGCCCTGTCTACTACTGCATGTCCCTGACTGCTGCGTGTAATGAATATAATCTAAGTGACATTTCACACCAACTTATCATTCTCCCCACATCCCTCGGCTCCAACTCTGTTCCATTCACCCTCTCTCTGGTCCTCTGCATTGGCAGCGGGCCGACAGGCTGCAGGTTATGTAACAATCGCCCGGCTGCATTGGCACCACACTCGGTCAGTGCCAGAGGTTAATGAAGCTCTCTGATAGACAGCGGAGCAGTATTTTCTGCTGCCCTCATGGGTTTTCCACACTGTCCTGCCTCCAATGTTACAAATTGAATTTTGGCCCTGATGCCTTCCCGCCCCCAAAACCCTCTCTCCCCTTTCGCTCTTGCCATCTCTCCCTCTCTCTCACACGCACACACACACACACACACACACACACCTATACACACACTGACCACAAGCTGTTTTCTGCAGTTATTCTGCAGTGCCCTTTATGCTGTTATTTAGAGAAGTGCTTCACCCACACATTTGTACAAATCTTTGTGCGTGTGGGACGATACAAAGGGAACATATTTGCCAGTGTTGTTTATGTTGTTGTTGTTTTTTTTGTTTTTGCTCCCGCCTGCATAGCTTGCTGCATGGTGATGTAACAGGTCTGCAGGATAGGATGTCTCTCTTTGGAGGAGGGGAGGGGGGGCTATCTGAATCTTGCTGTCTCCTTTAAAAATGTATAGACTATAAAACGAGCAATAAATCGCCTCATGCGCAAATATGACCTGCTGACACTGCAAGGAGTACTGCACCTGTGTGGGAGTGTGTGTGTGCAAGTGTGCGGCAGTCATACAAAAATGTCACCATGATCTCTTAACAGCAAATTGCAGGCATTAAATAATTGCCATAAAAACTTACTACTGCTGCCACTGCTTAGGTTAAAGGATAAAATGCTCATTTACACACAATTATAAGTGATTTTGAATTTGTCTTTTTCTCTCTCTATGCAGATCTGTTTCCTGGTGTCAGCTTTCCGGGGCCGAATGTTTTCAGAGGACAGCTGTGCTGCTCTGGCACTCTTCTCTCACTATTTCCACCTCAGTCAGTTCTTCTGGATGCTCATACAGGTAACAGCAGGTTAACAAGCAACATTAAATACAACTGACTTCACTCAACAACTCCTTATAGGATTGAATATTATATAATGTTCCTAAACCACGTTTTTCTTCCCAATTCTGATGCCTAAATTGGTATATTGGTGGATACCGAGTGTCGATCTGATACCATTGTGCTGAAAAATTTTAACAGTTGTATACTACTAACTGCATGGATGTGAAATGATTGCTGCCATCGTTATACGGCAAAACTCAAGTTAAACCATTTGTCAAACATGAACAAAAACAAACAGAGAATGAATGCCATATCCAAATTGCTGACATTTTGCAAACAGCTAACGTAACACTATTTACCAGAAATCAATTCTTCTTTGTTGCTTTAAAACAGCAGTTGCCAGAGGCTGCACAGTGCAACTTGATGTGTAGGCTACTGTTTCAGAGCAGCAAAGAAGAGCTCCCTTTACACGGAGTGACACGTCTTTGAAGTTTAATGATAAGTTGCGAGGCATTAGATCATTACATAGACTCGTGTACTCGCCATTACCTGAGCCAGCATTTTAAGGCAGTATCTGAGGCATTTCTGAAAACTGGTATTGGAACAACTGTACATTAACCCTACATATTTGGGCATAAGCATCATCACAGACATTCTATGCATTCATTTTTATACAGGCACGGCCACCAGCAGTGGACATACCCCTGTAATACCCAGTTTTTGCTGTAATTGTTGCCATGCAGCTAGATCATAGATTACACATTCTTTTCCAAATATAAGCAGAGGTATTTGCTCTCTTTCTGTTCTTCTACCTGGATAAAGAGCTGAAGTAGAAGCTGCTTCACAATGCATTTTCATTAACATGTAAAACTGTGTCTGCCCAGTCTGCAGCCCTCAACAATAATGTCTATTCACCAGGCCTCTAAGCAGACAATGGGGCCAAGTGTTGAGCTGTAACTCAAGAGGGTCAATAAAGTCAGTTTATTGGTGAAAGATAAACTGTGCAGCAGATAACATGTCCTAGTATATTATTCACTTAAATGTCACTTAACGGTAGTTTCTTGCAGTAAATCCAGAACTCACTTTTTTAGTAATTCAGGTTTTTATTAAAGGGCATCTGTAAGTCAAATCTGTTTTTCCTTCTCCTGCTCATTTTCCTCATGACCTGGCATAAACAGGGTTCCCATTCTTTCTTTCGTGCCTTACGTGAAGCATGTGTTTTTTATGTAATAACCAGTGAAACTTCATCCCTCCACCACGTGGGCTTAGGCAGGTTTTGATTAGGGGGTGAGATGAAGGTACCAGACTGCTGCATGACATGATCTTTGACCCTAGACTGGTACCACTTAGTAACACCTAACCCCAGCAGCTCTTAACCCCCTCCATCTTCACCATCTGCCCTCTGTTTCTTTTTTGTGACATAACTGCCGGGAACAAAGCAGGGCAGGCAAGGTCCCAATTTGCAGCTTAACATGCACACATGAAGAAGATATTAAGGCTTGGTTTATACTAGCAAAGTCTGACTCACATCAGAAATCTGCCGCAGATCTTTTTTATTACTGCATAAACACCAGCTCTTGTTTTTTTTTTTGTTTTTTCTGTTCAATCGTAAGATCCATCCCACACACAAAGCCAGAAATAAGAATATGATTTTTGCTGCCAGCGTAAATCTCGCCTAAGCCAGTTTTAATCCCTTAGAGAGACTATAGATGACTTGTGACCTGCTGATAGAGCACAGGAATGCGGTGAACATTGTCCAGAGTGTTTCATCAGCCCCTCTGGGGAGGAGCAATGCCCCACTGATAGACCCTATACCTCAGCTGATTCCCCTCCTCTAAAGCCTGCCCTGTAGTAAAACACAGTCGTTGACCTAACTGGAATAACTCCCTGTTAATTTATCTGTAAAGAGTTTTAAAATTTAAAAAAAAATATATAGCCTCTATCAATTTGATAGAGGTTAAAGGTCCCATATTATGCTGATTTTTAGGTTCATATTTGTATTTTGGGTTTCTACGAGAACATGATTATGTTCTTTAATGTTAAAAAAAAATCGTTATTTTTCTCAGACTGTCTGCCGCAATATATCTGCAATATATCTGTGTTCACCCTCTATCTGTCACTTTAAGCCCCCTTTCTGAAAAAGCCCAGTCTGCACCGATTGTTCCATATTTCCAGGTCTTCCACATCTGTGCACTTGGCATCTTTGCACCATCATTGCGGCACTAAAATGACAGTAACTGCACTGTAGCAGTAGTTTCTAGCTTTATATAGCATAGTTGTGACATCACAACCTCATGGAAGTCCTGACAGTTCGTTTGAAGGCAAACGTTCTTAATATGGACTGTGTGCATTTCTCTCTGGATTGAGTGTTTTGATACTTTATCTGTATTTATATAGCACCTATACCTGCATTATAATTAAAAAAGACATGGAAACTGGACTCTTTACGATATAGGACCTGTAAGAAACTATAGGGAATCATCTGTATGAGGCAAGAAAAAGAAATTCAGCTTTGGAAATGATCCACTGAACCTAACTAAAACAGCAGTTTTTAAAGGTTTTACTGTCTTGTTTACACAGTATTTGCTGTTGGTGTCATGTATTGTCATTTTACAAATGACTGCAAAACAACTTATCTTCTCAGCACAGTGCCCAACTGTGTCATGAAAACTGTAATCAAAGCTCAGGCCCAATTAATATTTCACATTTTAGGGTGGGAAATGTGATGCATTGTCAAAATATCTTAAAACTGTTGTTCTGTGTCCAACAGTGAATTAGATAAGAAGACTCTCTACAAGTCATTTAGGCTGGTTTTAAATGAGTTCCATCACATTAACACGGGAACCCAGTGATTGTGTGGATTGTACCAGACCAGTATACCAAGGAGACCTGTCCCCAAGTAAACTTTCTCTTCCCTCTATTTGTTCCCCTCTTGCGTAACTGACTGTTGCTTTGTTTCCATCACTCCTCAGTCTTTGACACTGTGTGACGTTTCTAAGTGAACATAACCATTGTTTACGTAGTGGATATAATCTCTCCTGGCACAGATGTGTTATTGGTGGAGTATTATAAGATTAGCGCTTTTTTCATATCAGAATGTTTACCAGATGACCTGCGAGATATCTTAGGGGATAAAGGCTCAGACCAAAGGCTTTCGTGTGGCTTAAGAAGTGTTAGAATTTGGATGACGAGAATTGGCAGTGAGATGTGTTTGACGTAAGAGGCGGGTTTGGACACACATGGTTGGAGTTAGTATGGTTGTGGAGCTGATATGATCTTGTTGAGAAAACATGATTCACTGCAGAAGGAGTTCAAAACGGAGGGAAAATGTACCATGAAGAGAAAAAATTCACCTAGGATTTTCAGTTTTTTGTTTATACACTGACTCACTCATACTTTAACTTCAAATGCCCTTGATCTTTAACACCCCTGCCAAAAATATATCTGGCCATTCCCTTATTGTCAGCATATAGCGGCTGACAATGAAAATATTGCTGCCACTCCGGGTTTGATTGATGTGTGGCTTTAAAATCTCACTGACGTCTCAGTATCGACCCCACTGATGTCTCACAGCTCATTTTTCGCCCCCTATCAGGTCGCTGCTTTCAGCTAAGTAGCTGATATGAGTTGGTGCCAGCAACCCATCTCAGACCACAAAGAAGACTTCAGATCAATAACTGCAGTGTGTGTGGGTGTGTGTATGTGAGCATGTGCATGTCCAATCGTTGGTCAGGGAAATGTGCGCTGACGTAATGCCAGAAAACAGCCAATAATTGAATCACTATCCAGACCCGCTTTTTCTTGACTGCAGAGGCTCGCAGGGGCAACCTCAACTTACTGAGAAACTACTGCATTATATTACATAACAATACTGTATGCCTCTTTCAGCCAGGGAAGACCTGCTAAAGCCCTCGCACTGGCCTGCAGTGTATTTTTTACCCTGTTTCACGGTGCTAGTTAGCCAGCAAATTTCACGGGTTTGCAGTGAGACCATACCTGCAAGTGTTCTACTAGTAGACAAATGCATTTGATTGTGATAATAGGTGGATAAGAAGCCATTATTGGCCATCAGGTTAGCCAGTCAGTTAAGGCAAACAGGTGATGGGGTTCCCAACTGCTTCAATCACTCTTAAAGGATCAGTTAACCCTAGATTACAAAAAGTACTTACCTTCAGTGGTACCCAGCCATAGATGGATTACTGAATGGGCTGACAAGGCACAGGCACAGAGCACCCTCTAACATTCACTTGCAAAATGTCACTTAAATTAACATGCACCAACCAAGAAGAGATGCAAAACAACCACAAAGAGACATAAAATAACCTCAAAGGGACCCAAACGATTACAAAAAGACACAAAACAACCACTAGGAGACGCAAAATGACTGCACAGAGATGCAAAACCACTTCAAAGTCTGTGTGTCTTGCTTCCATGTAGTAAAGGTTTTGGGGCCCTTTGCATCCACCCATGTATCCAGCAGATTCAGTTTTAGTTCTACTTGTGAAGCTTTTGATGTTTTCTACTGCTCCTCTAATGCGATCTGTATAATCCACATAACACACCATCGACTGTTTTCATGGAAGTGTTCCTTCGATAGAAATCAGTCACTGCCAAATCAGTGGATTTTCCAGACTAACCAGGATATTGTTTTTTGGAAAGATACATTGCTGTTGAATTTTTGTAGTCATTTGTCAGTGCATTTTGATCTGTATCTCAGTCATTTAGCCCGACAGCACATTGTTTTATTCGTAGACTGTGCATCAACAGTTAGTGAGGGATGCAGCCACTGCAGAGGCGACAGCTCAGCCCAGACTTACCCATAATCCATTTACTGTTTGTCATCAGCTCCAGGCTGCTCGCAGTGAAGGAAAGACAATTCTTGAATCTGACTGACACCACGCTATTGTCTCAGTGGAATGCAATCAAACAGTTACACAACTTGAGTGTAGCTGCTGCATGTGTGTGTGTGTGTGTGTGTGTGTGTGTGTGTGTGTGTCATTGTGACTATTCTTGTGTTGTGGGTTCATGCAGCAACCTATCAGTGGTTATAGAATATGGTTATGATTATGGGGGAGACAGAGGTTATCTGAGGGAGAGATAATTGTCCCTTAACTTCTTGTCATTAGTTGCATCACAGTCCTTGCCGATGGACAGTCACAAATATCATCAGCTGTTATTCATTATAGCTGCTGAGCTGTTGCATAAATTTTTACGACTCTGAACAAACGAAGGAATAGCTATGATGATAGTGCTTACATTTTTACCCCCTTTTTAATTAAAGTTAATCTGAATAGGCTGTAAAGTGTTTGGTCTTAATGAGGCTGGATGGCGTAAAGGTCATCAATTTGTAACCCCAGCCTGCAGGATAGGCTGGAAAATGGAGAGCTACTTCATCTTTTTTGTGAGCTTAGCTTTAAAACTTGAATTCCCCTCCAGTGAAAATGAAGTGTCTAACCTTGTCAGCATGTCCATATGGTGTTTTAATGCTATAAGACACATCATATGCAAAATAAGTAGTCAGTGCCATGGCTGAGCATTTACACCTTGTTCTCCAGAACGCAGAGTCTGACTCTCAGAGTTTGTTACATCACAAACCTAAGGAACCAGCCCCGTCAACTTGCAAAACAAGGGGTATCAGAGGAGAAGCAGATGTAGCTATGTATCGTTATTTTGCAAGTTAAGTTTTCACTTTAATTTCAACGTGTCAGACCTGGTGATCGGAAACAAGGTTTCTTATCTATCTTTAAAAAATCTAATTTTGATTAACATAGATGAGTTTTTAAGGGTTAAACCAAAGCCCAGGGAGGAATTTCAAAGATAACCTTTAACCTTTTCTCTTCACCAATGCAGTGGTTTAAAACTGTCTGAAAGATATATTATTGTCTGCTCAGGTCTTCACACAGGGATAAGACATTGTGTTGCAACCAACAGGTGTTCAGTAAAAGCTGCTTATGTAACGATGTGAAGCTCAGGGTCTCAGATGGATGAGAATATCAAAGCCTGCTAGATTACAAAGCAAACAGAGCTATTGTGGGTGTGATAAAAGTGTGGTTGTACTTCACTCACTATGATGACCAAATGTCCTCAATGAAAGATGAAAAAAAATATTTCAAACTTTATTATCTGTCAAAATCCTCCAAACAGCATTGTTGGGAAATATTACATTGCATGAAGTTGCTGCTTGTGTTTGCACGTCTGTTTTTCTGTTCACAGTTCCTGTACACAAGTTGTTTTCTCAAACTATGTCCCCAGGCGGTGAACTTCTGGCAAGTGCTGGTGATGAATGACGAGCACACAGAGCGTCGATACCTGCTCTACTTCCTGCTAGGCTGGGGACTTCCAGCTCTTGTCATCATTGTACTCGTCATCGTCTTGCTCGGCGGCTTCGGATGGACCATACACAGTGTGTACGGACTGGTGCTAGGAGATGTGTGAGTGGACAGCGCAGAACACATGCACACAAATACACATACACACACACACACGAGTCTTTAGGACGGATCAAAGGGAGGTGGAATTGACCCAACACTGACGTTATCTATTTTTTTTTTTTACAAGTGTTACAAGCAGACCCGTGAGTGGCCTTTTTAAACCGGTCTGAGTCAGTCAGTGTCTTTTTTTAGGCTTAGGTAAATTCCACTGCAGGCAGGAGTAGAGCAAACAGAGAACACCTGAGCCAGTGACATCATGTGAGGAGGTAGCTCGGCCAATCAAATGAATGAAATAATGTGTCTCCCCACACAGAAATATGAGTCTTCACCGTAGAGGTGGAGGCTTTTTCACAGCAGGGTAGGGGGAAGGGAGAAACCTTAAAATAAATGACTGTTTGTGTGAGCTAAAAATAACTAGGTGGCATCTATGTATAGAGAATCGTAGAAACACAACAGATGAGATCAGTTTGTAAAAACCTGAACAAGGGTCCCTAGTCAGGTACGTCTAAGTTTAAGTTTGTGCGTGTTGTAATTCCTAAATTAAACTTCTTACATTGCAGTGTACACGCTTTAAGGGTGTGTAATCGTGCGTGAATATCAGGCGAAGTCAAATACTGATGAAGCTTCAACCCTTGAATGACATCTAAAATTAGCCCGAGAGGTCTTAGGTGTGGCTGTTATCCCTGGGATCGAGTAAGTATGCGTGTTTCCTGTGGGTGGGTGTGTGTGAGACAGTAAGCTTACACATGAGAGATTCAAGGATACAGAGGAGTATTCAGTTTCCCTGGAAGCGTACCTTCCTCTTACAGGGAATGAGGCAGCCTTTGAATCCCCTCTCTCTCCCCATGCGTGTAAACAACACACTGTTTCGTTTTCTCACAGCTCAAGTTGTCTCAGGTTCACCCTTTCTGCGTACAAACAGGTGTCAAGCTCAGGCCTTGCGTCAGTGAATATTTTCATGTCATACATATTGCATTTTTATGTATTTGTTTCATACATATTTCATATATATTCTAACAAAATAACTCATTTTTCTGTCTGTTTCTGTCATGATTCCTTATTTTTGTCACCCTCTCTGTCACAGCCGTGGTGTTTTTGCCCTGTCCTCCGTACAGTCAGTACTTACAGGCCTTGTTAAGGTTTTCATCTACCTAGCTGAGTCTTACATGTGAGAGCTCCTGTTCATGCTGTGTTGGTTTGACCTCATTTCAGTTTTACTGTCACACATAGGCTGTACATCTTAAATTAAGCATGCATCTCTACATTATTTATTATAATAAACTTTTTGGCCTATTTATTGATATTTTTAACTTTCTGAATGTTTTAAAGGTCCAGTGATGAAGATATGAGGTGTTCATATCTACATAGGGAGCAGGTCCTCGTCCACGGAGTCTGCCGTGTCTCTACAGTAGCCAAACATTGACTCTAGATACCAGCCACTAGATAGCCACTAAATTTACCTAGATATTAGGGCTGCAACGATGAGTCGACTAATCGATGACTAATCAACTATAAAAATAATCTGTGACTATTTTAGTAGTCGACTAATTGGTTTGAGTCATTTTTCATAGAAAAGTACTATAAAAGTACCCCAAAATACTCTTATTGCAGCTTCTTACGTTCAAATATTGGCAGCTTTACACACTCTCCCATGACGGTGAGCTAAAACCCTTTGGCGTGAGTATGAAACAAGACATTAGATGACATAATTTTGGGGTTTGGGAGACCGACATTTTTCAACATTTTAAAACATTTTTCGATAAAGTGATCAACTAATCGAAGAAGTAATCGACAGATTAGTCGACAATGGACATAATCGTTAGTTGCAGCCCTACTAGATATTACACACTGTTCCTTTAAAAAGGTATGATATAAATACAAAATAGCTTCATGATGATTCCCTACTGCAAAAGCCAATACTTATTCTGATGCCACATTCAAGCCTTACTTTCATGTTAATTATTTACAGTAAGTAGTCCTCTCTTACTTGTTACTCATTACCCAAGCACAGTTTATAAGCAGAAGTGATAATAAAAATTTTACTACAGATGCATCACCCAACTGGGGTTTGCTAGTGCAGGAGATCCCATAACTGTAACCAAGTTGAAAAAACAATTTATTTACAGCTGTATTTTACAAGTTCTTATTTGAGTCTAAGATGATACACGATGTTACCTCGACGGACTGATTAATGGTTAGGTTGGCTACTTTATAGGTTATGAATTTGCCTAAGTAATTTTCTGTGGAGGCAGATATTTACACCTGACAACCACTGTATCTATTCCATGCGGGCTGATTTATAGCCTCACCTAGGGAAATGTAAATTTACAACTTTAATGTCCTGCAGTCACCTTATGCGAGTCAAAGGCTACTGCAGCAGCACATCGCTCCTTAAGTCGGAGTTGATTTATACCTTTAACTTTATATTAGGTGTTCCTTAAATAAGGCATTGTGCTTAAATGACCATTACACTACACAATGGTATATGTATAGAAAAGACAGCCCCAACAGTATTTCTGTGAGAATTCCCCAGAAAGGACATTTCTTGCTTTATTTCTTCTCTCCTAAACCATCAAGTTAGTGAAATGATCCCCTGGGTAATGTTCTCTTTATTCACTCCAGGAATCCTGGGATTTCACTTTTTTGTGAGACTTTCTCTACAGTACGGTCTCATTCTCTCACAAGGCCACATAAACAAATATCCATATTCCAGTGTGTTTACACTCTCATAGTCTGGCTGTCTTGCTGGCACAGGGTGAGGCAGGGCTTTATTTGGCATACCTCATGTTATGTTATGGCTAGCATAGCTCCAATTATTTCTCTGGGATTACTCAGGCCTGCAGTGAGGTCCTATCTGTTTGTTACGCTCCCACCAACGCAGGGGCCGAGCTTGTTTTGTGAAAAGGGCAGAGTCACAAGAGTGTTTTGATAGTTGTTTGGCAGTTACAGTTTGTATGAGTATGTTGATTTTCCCAGAGAAAAAAAAATGTTTTGCTCAGTTTTCTTTAAAAAAGAAAAAACACGTCTGATTGGACAGAAGCCGGGAATAGACTCCTGAGATTTCCCAGGAACACAAGTTGACTCACACCAATAGACAAAGCTTTATTGTATTAAAAAAAGATTAAAGCTTAAATAGGGAGTTCCACTTTTTCAGGAGATAAGCTCCCTTTTAACCTTTGGCTGTTCGGCAGAATCAGCAGATGAACTCACATAACCACTCTGTATTCATCTCCCTTTCAAAGCAGGATGTCTTGTTTGTTCTTTCAAGAAAGAGAAAAATTCTCTTAAGCGCCTTTGGCCCTATATTATCCCGCTGTAGCTGCAGGGTGACGTGGTTGCTCAGAAGATTTAAGAACATACATGTTTTGCCGTTGAAGGGAAAAGCTGCTATTGAGCAAGAATGCAGCGAGTCTTAGGCAGGCTCAGAGGTCTCAGCAGCTAGATCCTGTTTGTGAAACCTAAAGAAACAAAGTCTTAACTTGAGTAAATATAGAGCGATATAGGCATGTAATATGTTTGCGTTTTCTGGAACTTACCTTTGAACTGGGCGGACTCTTATTTATAGCTTTTTGGCATGACTCCCTTCTCTCAGTCTCTCTTTCAGTTTCCTCTTTTTTACCTTTTTTTCTTTTTCTGCTGTTTTTTACACTAACTGAAAAACAATCATTTACAGTTTTGTCTGTCCGCTCTCTACTCTAGGTGCTTCATCCCCAACATCTATGCAGCTCTGTGCACAGCGGTGCTGGTGCCTCTCATCTGCCTGGTTGCAGTCATGGTTGTATTCATCCATGCCTACCAGGTCACTCAGCAGTGGAAGGCCTATGATGACATTTACCGTGGACGAACCAACAGCACAGGTACCAACAGTGTTGAGCAAGTTATTCTCAAAATGTAATATATTACATATTACTAGTTACTGTCATTTAAAAGTAATAAGTTACTAATTACACTACTTTTAGGTTAGTTTGACCAAAATGACCTCAGGAGAACTACTAGGCATTTTAAATGGATGAGGGTCATGTTGGTTCACAGCAGGTAATCAAAGCCCAGAGGCTTAAGTTTATTCCAGTTGATTTCAAGTGCTGCGCAGGTCTGAGCCATTCATGCATTCACGTACAGTGCTTAACACATTGTATTAAAATTCCTGCTTGTATTAATAATATCATGATGATATAGAACAATGAAATAGCCTTGGACACAGTGAGGGTCAGGCAGAGGATCAAAGCCTGATAATTATGAGTTATGGATCAATATTTGTGACTCTATGATATGAAACACAATAAACAAATATTGAGGTAAGCACAATAAACAGAGTGGCATGCAAGCAAGTCACTATGACAAGCGCAAATTAATAGACCGGAGCTGGAGGACCCACCTGCCGGTTGCTGGTGTGCCGGTCAGCTACAACAGCATCAGAGAGAATTATACATAAGAATGGGACTGTGTGCCGGCATTGCTCAGCAGTTTTAGGGGATGTGAATGGAAACATCCAACTTATACCAACATCACTTAAATATGTCGATTACTGGGATGTGTAAAAAACAAACCTGAGGCCAGGTGGCTTTAGTGCGCAAAAGCAGAATGGGATATGGCATAGGTATATCAGTGGAAACACACTGGACATGGTAACGCACACGATCACCAGCACTCTTCTATAAGGTAGGGTATGATGAAGGACATGATAACACACAACAACCTTTAGGGGATGTTTTTTTGTGGTGGTGAATGGGCAGAAGTGGAGCGGTGTGGGTTAATGAAAATCGAAAACAATAAACAGTTTATTTCGGGTGGTAACACGTGGCATGTAATTGTAAATGTAATAATATTACCTAAAGTCCTTGTGGTATTACTTAATCATTCATTTCCGTAGCCACTTATCCCATTGCGGGTCGCGGGGGGCTGGAGCCTATCCCAGCTGACATTGGCCGAAAGGCAGGGTACACCCTGGACAGGTCACCAGACTATCGCAGGGCTGACACATAGAGACAGACAACCATTCATGCTCACATTCACACCTACGGACAATTTAGAGTCATCAATTAACCTGCATGTCTTTGGACTGTGGGAGGAAGCTGGAGCACCGGCACCCTGTACAGATAGGCTCCCCTGCCCTGGGTTCGAACCAGTAACCCTCTTGCTGTGAGGTAACAATGCTAACCACTGCATCACTATGCTGCGTTATATTACTTTGTTACTGCTAAAAAGTAATATATTACTGTAAGTAACACGTTACCCCCATTACTGGGTACCAAATACATGCATGTGCATTCACAAACAAAAATGAATGCAGTTTTACATTAAGCATAGCTTTGAGAAATGTGCACTCTACTGTAAGAGGCAAAAGTATGTATGTCCATTAAAGATAAGCACCGCAAAAACAAGTAACCTGCTACCAGGATGCCCTCAGGAACTAGACTGCATCCACCCCTATTTTTTCTGAACGTTTCAGCCCCTATTTTGCTCAGCTTACAGGCTCTGTCTCTGTCTGCTGTGTATGTGCCCAGTGGGTTTATGATACTGGAACAAATAAAAGCTGCTTTTCTGAATGAAGCAATGCTGTTTATTCAGCCATTGCACTTAAATGTGTTTTCACGCACTTTAAATGCACTCATTGCAGTGCAGTAAGTGGAAACAACCTCAAACTTTACACAAGATTCTTGTTTGCAGAGAAATACCGTCACAGAGTTACGGTCAGTATGAATCAGCAGCATTTATTTAGTGCAGTCGGTCATCTCGCCCACACATGACGATTCCAGCCAAACCGCTTTAGTCCCTCAGTATCATGGCTGCAATCAGTGGCCATCTGTGAGAATCAGCAGGTTTTAGCTTGTTTTGCTCAGTCAAGGCCCTCCAATGACAAAGCAAAGCCTGAATGCCAGTCCTTTGGCTGGCAGGCGGTTTGCCCTACACACTGTGTGTGGCCTCTGAAGTCGTGTAGGAAACCAAAACAGTGCTTTGAGGAGCTGCAGGTCGGTGTGCATTATTAAAAAGACAGCAATACTTTCTTCTTCACAGGCCAGGCTGAGGCTAAAGGTCAGCCTGCAGGATTTTTTGCCTGGCAGGAGAATACACTGTATACACAGCAGACATCAAGAGCAGACAGAGTTTGAGTAGACAGGATGTGTTTGGAGTGAGGATTGGGATAAGGAGACCAGGGATATGGTACTGTATGCTGAATGAAAAAGTAGAGAGGAAGCAGTACAGCAAACAAGATTTCTGAGGCTTCTAAAACTCTTTATTTACCCTGAGAGAGAGAAGGAGAGAGCAAATGCAGGGGAAAGTAAGCACAGCACAGGCTATTCAAAGCAGCAGTGTGTGTGTGTGGCACAAGCACAGAGGACAGAACGGCCCTTGAGGTGCGAATATGTGTGTCCAGTTTTGTGTAGAACAGCTGCGCTGTGAAAAGCCTGCACATGAATGGGAATTCAAATGAATTGAAAAACACAAAACTGGACAGCAATAGGCTTTGTCAAAGTTCATGCAGTGATGGATCAGTGTTGGTTGCACCTTGAAGTTTAATATGGATGCATAATGACACAATACTACCCCATATACACGTGCACATTTATAGGAGCACAACCTGCAGACAAAGTGTATGGACAGCTTTCTCCTTTTGTTGTAGCTTTTGGCAGAGTGCAGTCAGTATTCTTTGCAATACATCAGTATTGGCTTTGTCTCAATGTGTCCAGAGTCCAAAAGGGAATAAAACAAATGTAAGGGAAAGGCTTGTAGTATTTTATTGTTCTTAACACAGGCTACGCCTCTGCACATTCCCTGGACTCCACATTTTATATGGTTTAACAGGTTTAAAAGCCGCAGGCACTTTTATTGCAGCCCTGATGAGTATCAGTCCTGCAGAGTGTAGCGGTCAGACAAAACAACAATCATAAGAAAAATCTTTTGATTCACCTGAATGCACTAATCAGACATGTTTTGCCTCAGCTTGACGGTTCCATCCGGCTGAGGTTCGTGCAGAAACCTGTTGGATCACTGATGCCGTTCAGACAATGAGTATTTCAGTCGCCAACATATTTTAATGCTTTACTGCAGTGAACAGTTGATGAGATAAGATGAGGGCTAATCTGTGCGTGTATTTGTGCACTTGTCTGATTGTGAGAAATCCACATGTAAAACTCACACGGCCATGCGAGATATAGCAGGGCTTCTGACGTCAGTGAAATCAAGCAAGTATCGGTATTGTGTGTTGGTCCTGACCTGCAGACCTGTACCTGCACCTCAGTAAAGATTAGAACTCCATTGTGCCTAAATAAAAAAAACAAAAACAAACAAATCTGAACTTGCAACAGCACTATTCAAAGCACGCTGGGTAGCTCTTATCACAGCCCTGAATGAACCCACAAGGTGTGTTTGCGAGACATGATGTTCTCTTGATACAGAAGTAAACAGACTTTCAATTTGCAGCGGAGCAGAGTTGAAAGAAAAAATATTATTGTTCTATTTTTATGGCTCCAAATGTTCTCCGACTGCACTTTGATTGCTGATTGGTCAAGAATGTGGAAATAAACAAATAAATGTGACGGATGAGCTTTGATTGCAGAGTGCTGAGTGTTTTATGTACTTTGTGTGTTTGAGGATCTGCAGTTGCTTTAATCGGATGCCAGACACGTGTTTCTGTTTTGCTGTCATCATCGTTATCAATGGCCTTGGAATACAAACTATAAATGGATTAGAGTGGATTAGTTTTCACATACCTGATTTTATATTATGTTTTGTTATGGCTACAATATGCACATATTATTTTATAGTTTTGTTTTTGTTTTTAGGAGGAGTTTGTTTCCCTCATCCAGCTATAACAAGACAACAAATCACCAAACATGGAGATTATTACTTCAGAGTAATGTGAGTGCTAAAACAGCAAAGCCTCAATCTGCTGTATTATGATGACAATAGCTTTGAAATAAAGGCCATTGCTTTATGTTTGCCTCAAAGACAGAACTGATATTAGCAACAATTCCACACAAACTAACCCTGTAAGGTTGAGTTTTTATAAGGCAGGTGCAGTACAATACATAATACACATTTCATATCACTTAATACATCTGCTCCACTACACTCCAGAGGAAAGTATGTACTGCTTTGATTTGATTTTTTATGCTAGTTTCTTCTAGGAAACTAGTAAAGGATAAACTGGATAAACTTATAAAATACTATCAAAAAAAGTTGTACAATACTAGTGGTCTCTTGACACATTTCAGATGTCCATGAGATGTTTTACATGACAGATTTGAAGGGTTTCATTCCGTTCTCTTTAGCAGCACCAATGTCGATAAGCAGTAATTGCAGGTGTGCATTTGGATCTCACTTCCCAGGATTCCATACAGAGTCACCTGTGTGATGTCAGTGCTGTTTTTTGTTTGTTTGTTTGCTTGTTTGCAGTACACATTTAAAACAAAACTGAGTTAAAGAGTGAGTCTGTTGCATTAGCTTCGCCTATCCTCTCTGGCGGACGAACCACTGCTCGCCGATAAAAAAAAAAGGATCATGATCGTGCAATACTTACAAAGTGTCCTGCAAATGTCGGTACAGAGACCCAGTTTGTAACACTAAAAATGCAAGAGCTTTCATCAGTGGGCCATAGTCTCAGTCACCATTGTGATACCTCATTCGGCGATGGATAGCGACTTATGTATAGTGACTTTATGTCAACTAAAATCTTTGAGATTACAAGATCCACCAAAGAGAAAATTGCCCTCTAAACATCTCTGATTGGTTTCATTTAAATAACAGTTTAAGCCACAAAGAGGTGAAATTATCTAATATTTTACAAGAAAAATAAGAGAATGGTCCAAAAAATCTTGTCATTTGACCCTGTGAGGGAGTCACTGGACCAAACTGTATATAAAGTAGTTAAACGCACTGCTGCCTGTCATGCATCGGCATTAACAATCTAATAATGTGATATATAATTTATAATATATCAGTTACAGGGGCTTTTTTCTGAAGAATTAATACCTAACTTTGTTAGATTTTAAGGACATTTTGCCGCTAATACTTTTCTTTATTTACTAAATTGAAATTTTGAATGCAGGGCTTTTATTTGTAATGGGATTTTCTTAAATTGTAGCACGTATTTGAGTAAAGGATCTGAGTATTTTGTCTTCCACTGTTGGCCTTTTTTTCCTTTGTAAACTGATAAATGTACTTGTCTTTTGCTGCAACCATGAAAGCCCACACACAAAAAACATGCACTCTGAACTATAGTGTTAATAATATCATTACTCTCACCAGAATATTGAAATTAAACCATATAAAAGACACAGTTTTAACTGTGCCGTGATGTTCACACTTAGTTCACACAGATATATTACTTGTGTGTGGGCTGTTTGTGTGCTTAACACACACTTATTACAGCTTGTTGTTATTACAGCTGCTGACCTTTCTTTAACAGAGATGTCAGCACTGTCTTGAGTTTCTGCCTCGGCTGTTTTTGTTGAATCCGAGTTCTCCTTTCAGTTTGTCCTCTCACACCAGGAACCAGCTCTGGTCAAATGGAAACTGGGGCCTGTGCTCCTGTGGAGAAAAGTAGCTCCCTCATGTCCAGAGAAAATCACAACAAATAGATTTGAGCAGAAACTGCACTACTGGGGGTCGTTAAACAGTTTGTTTACCTCTGAGCTTCGCCGGACAGAAAGATACCCATGACATCATCTGTCATGTTTAACATGAAGGCTTACATATGCATTAATGCATGTTCACACACATAAAAGTATATGCAGACATACAGTAATTACAGAGAACTTGGGCCTGCTCTGCTTCTTTCTTCTTAGTGGTGTCAAGCCAAACAGTCAGTCAGCATTTGGCTCTGGGAACCTGTTCTTACTGTGGGAGCTCTGCCCTGTCCGCAGACTGGAATGTGCTTACATGGTTGGAAAACTCAAACCAGGGAGGGAGCAGATAGAGACAGATGTGCAAAATAAAAGTAAAAAGAACAAGATAGACACAGCCTATGTTGCTCTGACTGGAAACAGTAGAAGGTTTGAGAGTGCTGAGAAAAACAACAGTGAAGAGCAACCGATCAACAGGCTTATGAAGCAGATTTACAGACTCTGAACAAGCACACACCAAAATAACACAGAATGTCCAGAGTGAGCAAAAAGCACAAAGAGGTGTGAAATAAAAATACTGAAGCATCGGAAAACAATGAGCACTGGCGAAATGAATAATGACTTACAGGAAACAAGTCTCAAAGGGAAAGGGAGAGGCATGAATAGAAATAAGGAGGAAACAGCGCTCAGAAAGTACAGCAGGGTTGAGCCGGAGGAAAGCTGCAGTGAGATAAGGAGCAGAACTTGGAGCAGAGTGGAGCTGACAGGGTGGTGGAAGTGGCACCTAAGTGAAGGGCTTTTTGTGCAAACTTGGGGCCAGCGCCCTGTGTTTCCATCCTACTTGTGAAGTGAACTGTAGAGCCTGCCCTACATAACACCAGCCAGCAGACGACAGAGTGACTCAGCAGTGCAATTTTGAATTGGTACATTTTACCTCCGTATTCAAAGCATTTATGTCTGTCTGGGTACAAGTGATTGTAGATGTCACCTTGAAATTCATTTGTTATGCATTAGATTAAACTTATGGTGCACTCTTTTGTAGATTTGATAAAATATTCTCCATGTGGTCATGCAACAGAAAATACGACCATATGGAGTTATCATAAGTTATCAATGGTACATCACACTCTCAACCACACAAGATGATCTTGCTGCAAACTCTACCCACCCTACCAACCCAGCCTTCTACACCCCAATAAACACACTCGCAGAAATACACAGAGCATCACAGACATTGCATGCATAAAGTCTTTTCACAAGTAATGCAGATGCATACGTAGAGTAAGTTGCTCAGCTTTGTAGCTTCATTGAAGCAACAGAAATGCAGTATGGTTGCAGAAAAACATTTGAGTGCCATCTACAATCACCCTTGAGCTGGCAACACAGGCTGCTCTCATGCACTATTTGTACTTATACCTACGACAAGTAATGCACAGTAATTCGTATTTAACTCATGTAATCATGAGCAAAGAGGCTGTGCTCATGCACTGACGGGAGCAAAGGAGGGAGACAGGAGTATAAAGAACAACAAAATCAGCATGGAAGGTAGTCGGATCAAGCACACATAGGATTTTGACCCAGGAGTCCACTATTCATTGTTCCTTATGCAAGGGGCAACGAATAGTGGACTCCTGGGTCAAAATCCTGGATTGTGAAGACACGACCCATCCTACTCTGCCTTACTTTGCCTCTGCCTAATCATAACCAAACTCACTCCTCATGCCTAAACCTAACCAACCCAACCAAAAGTCAACACTGAGTTATTTTAAGTTGTATATATACGTCACAACACAGCATCACGTTACATTAAAGCCACAGTGTGTAGGAATTTCTCCCATCTAAGGTTGAAATCATATATTGCTTTCAAATGGATAGCGCACTCTAGCACCTCACTGTTTCAAACATGTATTGCAACAACGGTAGCCGCTGTGTACCAAAAAGCTATGATAACATTGATGAAAGCATGTCATCCGATACTTCATGGAGTATTCAATCAGGCTCCTACACAGACACACCTGACGGGAGCTGACAAACCCCCTCCTCACCATGCTGGCTGTGATTACAATGTAGGACTGTTGGGGTGGGTGTATATCACAACAAACCAATCATGTCTTGTCTTTTGATAACTGACAAGCGGCTCAACCTCACACACCTCATCCCTCTCCTCGCATCACTGTTAGCTAACAGCAGCACTGGCCTGTGATTGCATTACCTTTCTCCTTCAGCAGCTCTTTCCACCTGGAAAAGGCTACCCCGATGTTGACCCTCGTTTTTTGAATTTGCCGGTCACGTTGCCTTTTTGATTCCCTTTTGTGCTTTCTTGGTGACGAGGATTCCATCTCCCGTGATGCTGCATATGCATGATCCTGCCGGAGTATTTGCGAAGCACCTCTTGCTCCTCTCCTTCAACTTCTCAGTCACGCAGCACTGGCCTGGCTCTCAATGAAAATACTGAAGGCGGGGCTAGTCCCTGGTAGTGGTATATGTCCCCTGCAGGCGGATGAATTTTCAAGACGGCAAAACGTTATGGAACCCCCCCAAATGACTTACCTGCCCAATGTACAAACAAATCCAAAATTCTCCTTTTACGAGAATAAGTCAGATTATTGGTGGAGGTAATAATACACCAATGATGACATATTTTTGCCAGTAAACAACTGAAATTGCACAATGTCCCTTTAAGTACATACGTCATTTTTTCCTAAACATAGCCTAACTGTTACAGGCACTTTTTGTAAGATATACAGCTGTTGGATGAGTATACACTAAACAACAACAGGCTAATGATATTCAGTTCTCAAACTTTCTTTGTTACTTTTTAGTTTGGTCATATAATTCCTAATATTCTGCCTCTTAAAGCCTCAATTCATCAAGTTAAAATTTATCAGACCGAGGCTAATGCTAACAAATCAAAAAGATGTGGGACTCTAATTTGATGGTAATGGCTGAAAATGTCCCCGCAGTGTTTACCCAGGATCTCCCATTAGCTCTACACATTACAGCCACTGTGAGTATGGTGTTCACGACGTGGGTGGGTTTTTAATATTCTGTTGACAATGTTCAAATTAGATCAGTGAATTACACCTGTGACAACCAGCTGGCAAACAAATCCCTTCCCCTCTTTTGTGAAGCAAATGATGCTAACACAAACACTTAGCAAGCAGGCTATAATGTTTATGCTTTTCTCTTTTGTAAATCTCTTTTCTTTACAAGGAACCATGTCCAGTTAAAAATGTAGCATTACTAGTCTTGTTTCAGCATTTTCTCCTAAAAGAAACAAGCTGGATAGGAGTGAGCTTGTTTATTTGTCAGGCCTCTGTCTCTCTCCCTCTTTGTTGTGATGACTCGTTCTTGACACTTGACTCAGTCTGCTCCTGATTGGCAGTGCTCATTTTGTTTGTCCTCTGATTAACCTTTCCAATAATAGGTGAGAGAATTATTTTTTCAAGCTGGGAGGAACACCATGACCCGATGTAGATGAGGCGCAAGGACTCGCCACTGGCCTTTATTCAGTCTCCGCCTCAGTATGAGACAGAGGTTCTTCACTTGAACGCTCACATCATGAATCATTAAAAGTACAAAGGGCAATGGCTAAAAGGAATCTAAATGTATCCGTCTTTACTTTTATAAATAAAGTCTGTGTCGCATGACATACTGTATGCCTGGTATACACTGTATCAGCCCTGCAAGAAAGTGGGTTACCAGTTGCTATGGGAGAGCTCAGTTTAGAAACACGTGCAGAGAGGTCTCTTGGTGGTCTTATCTTAGAAACACTTGACGCAGTCCAAATACAACAGATCTGTTTCAGCATTTTTCTGCATGCTGTGTTGTGCAGAGTGGTGTGTGTTCATTGTAAACAGCATGCAGGAGAAAGACTTGGCATTTTGGCACAAGGTCATGTTTGTTTTGTGGCAAGTGTTGATTTGAATGCTTATGTGTGAAAGCATGATTATAGGGCCATATTTACTTAAGGACAAGCAGAAAGTACAAACTCTCAAATTATAGAGAGGGGCACACCTATCTCCAAAACAGTGCTTAATTTATTGACATTAATTAGTTTCGAAACCTGTTGTGGCCTTGAGTAGGTAAATTGTGAGACTTTAGGATGTTCCATTACTAATACTACTACTATTACTATAATCTATCAGACCGCATTGGCTGAAATGCAAAATTGGAGCACATCCGCTATCATGTGACAGCTGTTTAGCTTTTTATTAGCTATTCTAAAAGCTTACCTGCATTCCTATGCTATCTGTTCATTGAGATAAGCCATAATGACCTGCTAACAGAGCAGGAAGTCTTGACCGATATATCCCTTATCCGGATATCCAACCTGTTATCATAGCCAGGCCATCAAATACCAACTTTTTTTTATGTCCCCCAGCATCTCGTAACGATGTACAGGGCAACCTTTAGCCCAGTGGTTCATTCATATTCACTGTACTTCACTTTTGGACCGCAACCCACCAGTGGGGAACCATTGCTATAGCCTATCTATGTGACACACAGCTGAAACACATTGTAACATTTGGTTAATGTTGTGAAACGGTCACGGTTAGGTATAAGCAACAAAACTACTTGCTTAGGTTTAGGAAAAAGATCATGTTTTAGGTTAAAACATTACATCACTTGATATGAATATGTCACATGACTCAGGTCAGTGAGTGACGACTGTACGTTATTGTGTAGTCAAACAACATCGATTTTTGCTTTCACACAGGACACGAATTGTGGTCACCTGGTCGAAAGTCTGGTTTCGTTTGAACCATCCACCCCCCATCCCTACCACCTTACATACTCTGCTTCAGACCTTCATCAGACCTTTCATCAGTTGCTCTCAGCGCCAAGTATTGCTGTGGATGGGTTTACCTTGGTGTTACTTGAAAGCCCAGTGTGTCTCATAAAGATGCAAACGGGTGCCTTTGGCATCAAAATCACATTACAGAGTGCCAGTATTTGATGCCCTGCAAATGAGAACAGGCTGAGATATCTGCTGGCTACGTGTGAACTCCTGCTATATTGGCCGTTGCCCCCAGAGGTTAAATACACATCAAACAAATAGCCGATGGGTTCTGAGATTGAATGTTCAACCATTGGACAATGAATGCCAGCCACATTTACACACGTGTCAAGTGAATTAAGGAGTGATCATAATCTACTCCATTTTGCACCCTACCATTTCTTACCCTTAAAAAAAACAGTATGAATAAATGTGGCTTAACATGCTATACATGCCAGTTGCTTATGCCATTTCTACAAACAAAAGGACTGTGCACACAGGCTCTTTGATCAGTTTCAGCATTCATGGCATGGCAAATGCTCAATAGATTAAGCCCTGAGTGCATGCTGGCTTGTTTATTGCTTATTGGCATACATGAATGTGTGTGTTTTTGTGTGTGTGTGTGTGCGCGCCTGGGGTCCTCTCAGCCAGCCTAATGTTTTTTTGCTCCTCAGCAATGTACAGCAAGCACTAGTTTGGGCTGTAATCAGTGTCCTCATGACTCCACATGTAGACCATGTGTACTCATTAAGACTTTTGGAGCAGAAAAGACGCTGCGCACCAATGCTGATTTGGGGCTGTAAGAGGTGGTTCATTAAACAGCTCCTGAGGCCCGCTCTTGGCTCTAACACACCAACACTTTCTTGCTACTACCCTGCTTCAGAAAACACTGCAACATTACATTAGGATTACCCTATACTGTGTCTCACCCAAAAACTAGATCATACATCAACATCCGGACTCAAGCATGAAGGATGGATCATTTATATATCACATTAAACTATAAAATGTCCATAGTAGTCATTCAGGTGTTTGTGCATGTCAACAATCATATAAGAATACAGCAGGTATTATGAGCCTTTACTCATCAACTATAAAAATGATAAAAGTTTATTAACTTGATTTTACAATAGTCATAAAGGAATAACTCTCTCTTTAAGTTGTTGATGTATTAACTTGTGAAGATGCTGACTTTTAATCCTCCCCTGTTGTTATCTTTTGCTCCAGAGGTGCCGCTGGTCCTCTACCTGTTCCTGCTCATCTCCCTGGTCTGGTTGTGGGCAGGACTCCATATGGGCTACAGGTACCTGTGGATGCTCATCCTCTACGTCATCTTCAACTGCTTGCTGGTGAGCTTATTGACCTGTTTATCTATTTGTCTGTTGACATGTTCACTTACTTGTGTGCCTTTTCATTTATTTATTTATTTATACAGTTCTTTTATTTATACTCTCAATCAACAGCAACATCACCGTACCAAAAAAGATGAATGTAGTGATTTGCTGTCCATTACCATCATTCCGAATCTAATCATTAGTGTTGTCATTAATTTCACTGGTGCCATCAACATAACTTTAAGTTGTCATTTTTGTTAATGTTCCCAGTGCAGAGTCATGAAGTGAAACTAATCTAAAGAAATGTTTTGATCTGCACCCTCAAGCTTGAAGTGTTCTCAGGTTTGACTTCAGCTGACATTAGAGGTACACTATTATTTTGTTATACAGCTCCCAGTAGCACCTCCAAATCACCTCCCAGCAAAATGTTGCTGTTTCACTTTTGGCACACTGAGCCAGGAGAAGTAATGGGGCACAGTAATGATATCAAGATGTGTACTTTTGGATGAGATTTTATGGAACAGATTTTTATTTTCTGTGTGGTAGTTGGTTAGTGTAGCCCTTTTCCCACTGGACAAAAGAATCACCAAGACCCACTTACATTTGTTTTTGTCTTCAGTGGAAAAGGTTACAATCGGCATTCATTCCCAGGACAAATGACTCTGCAGTAGTCCAAGGAATTTATCGGCTTCAGCTCAAATAGGCTCCGGTCGGCAGTGATGGAAACATGACACTCGGGTGGACACAATCATTTTGGCCCTTTTACAACACAATGCAGCACGCTACCACAACTTCCATCAGTCTTTGTCAAAGCAGCACTTGAGCATCAGTCCAAAAAAGTTGGCACCAATTTGAAAGTGAGACTGAACAAGTGAGAGATATAAAAAAGAGCGTTTACCGCTGGCCTCCATGCTGCTTCCTACTGTTTGCTGACCTGTTTTCCAATGTGTTTGTGATGTCAAACATGACACAACAGAAAAGCAAACTCATCTATTGCAGCGCCGTATACATGGCTTTGGTCTACTGGCATTGGAAAAGGAGTCTATCTTTTATCTTTTATTTTAATTGTTTTTTTCTGCGTTTAAAAAACCTGCATTTACATGCTAATTTGCATTCCTTGCATTGTGATACCAGAAGGCCTCCTGAAATAGAATATTGATGATTTAGGCTACTAGACTAGTGTGTTGGTGTGGATGTGTTGATGCTTTGTTGACTCTGGGAGTGAGGGAGTGATGAAGGCTACTTCATCCCACTTTGAAGCCCTACTTTGATGTGTTGGCCGGGTCAGAGCAAGAGGAGCCTCAGGAGTGGATACAGAAGCAGGGTTATCACCGTGTCACATCTCTATGAAGTCTCTCACTGCCATCTTTCTCTCTCTGTCCACTTTCTGTTTGTGCTTTTGTCTGTCTTTTTGCCTCTCTCTTAATTTGTCACTCCCCGTCTTTATTCCGACTCTGTGTTCCAAGAATGAGAAGAGATAAAGCAAGTACATTTATGAGGCACAAGATAACTGCATATCTCTTCACAGCTGGAAACTCCCAGACATTTACACTGCAATCCACTGTAACTTCAAAGAGTTGCGTAACAGACAATTATTAATGATTATAGGTTGAACTCAGCTGCCTCTGGTTTCAGCATTGATAGTAGTTTCTATCAGAGATTAGATTTCTCCAAGGCCCAATCTCTTATGCAATTTATGAAAGACTTGCTTGATATAGAGATGACAATGTGCATCCTAATGACTTTTTTAATTGCACCTGGCTGATCAGAAAGAAATGGTTTAGTGTGGACTGGGAGAATGTCTTTCTTTGAAAAAGCCTGCTTTCTTCCCCCAACCTGCAACAGCTGCCAAACCATCTCAACAAGGATATTTTTAAGGGATACCATGCAGGACATACTGACCATCAGTGGCTTGAATCCAAAATAGAGTTTGACTGAAAAAGCTAGAACGTGTTTAACACTAGTTTTAACAGTGTCACAGGAATGTAGTTATGTGGAGATGTCTTACATCTCGAGCAACTCCACAATGCTGTCTTTCTAATGATACCCAGGAAGCTCTCCCAACTCTACTCTCTTTGGTACAATAGGATCTTTTCTTTCATGTCTAGTCTATAAATGTTTTGTGGTCTCTTCTGTCATCCTCTGAGAGACACCATCTGCATGTAAAGTGTGCCGTAACAGGTCTGTGGTAGCCAGTGGTGATATGTAGCATCCGCACGCCAAAGACAACAGTGTTGCTCCAAAGTAAACTTCTCCTGTTGGTGAAGTGACTAATGAAGAGAAGTGATGTCAACGCCAACAGTCGATGTCGTACTTAACACTTGTTTATGAGCTCCAATAGAGTTTGTCCCACTCTGTGACATCATGTGGTCAGTTCCTTCAGCTGACCAGTGGCGTGATTGTGCTCCTTAAAGTCAGTGGTCGTCGGTTATGTGACCAGGTTTGTCAGTATGTACAGTTCTGTGATACATTCCTTTTTTGTCCTGAGACTGAGTGACCATTGCTTTCTTAGATTCCTTAACCTTTTTTTAACTTGTCCGTGTTTTCTAGACACAAGATTCATGTTGAACGAGGTAAAAATCCCGTCTTAATCCTATAGGAACATTTCAGACTAGAGTACTTTGTTCTTTCTGTAATGACCATAATGTGTTCTTGTCTTTGATTCAGGCCCCTGAGGCCCCCTTAGTTTTCTGCCTCCAATCCTCCGATGTCCACTTCCACACAAATAACATACAGGCATGCATGCACATACACACCCGCCCCCCTCTGCGGCCTCTATAGCAATCAGTTACATTTCTTCTGAGAAGGGGGGAATACAACATAAAAGGACTTCATGCCAGCCTAATAGATTGCCTCTCATTGCATCCAGTTTTCCCTTGGCTTTCGGCGGGACAAATTCTGGCGACAAGTTGACCCTCGGAGCCAACTTTTCAAACTCAGCATTCACAACAAAAAAAGTCTTTTAGAAAAGAACTATGGCAATTGATTTTCAATCCTAGCTCCTACATTACAACCTCAAAGCTCAGACCAAAACGGGAGCCTCTGGGGTTTGGTCTGTGTCTGCAGTAGGAATAAGTAAGGATTCATCCGAGTGGAACAGACAGGTAAAGAGCCCGAAAGCCAAAGTGTGTCCAAGGACATTGATTAGCAGTAAACAAACTCGTCTGACCCAGTTTTCACAAAGCCCTGCTCAGGAAAGGCACTCTGTGTTGATGGAGATGCTGTTGCCATGAACCACGCATGGTTGCAATTAGATTTGTGTGCACGTACGTTTTATGGAGCAATCTTTATTTATGTAGCTGTGAAGGAGAAAAGAATTGAGAGGTAAGAGGCTGACATTTGTGTTATTGTGCGGCTTCCATTAGGGACTGAATGAAAGTTTAATGAAAGCAAATGGGATCCTGATAACGAGACTGAGAATGCACTTCTCATCAAACACTCTGTACACCTTTAACAGCAATTAAATGATGTCCTGATGCAGGCCCTCAGAAATGTATGAAATAAGTTTATCTTATGGTAATGAATCCTGGTGCCATTGCAAGGGGGCTGCTTACAGAATGCTTATAAAAATTGTTGCACAAAATGGTGTGATGATTGTCATGTCCAAATCTCGTCAAATTAGATGTCATGTCAGGTAAGCAAACTTTGTATTTGCATATCATACAGGCTAAGGTGTTGCATACTTGTTTCTTGCAAGTTATAATTCCACTAGCTGCTTTCATTTTCCATTTTGTTCATTGCCTTGAGGTTAGAAGTCGTTGTACTGCAGGTTTCTGCTGCAAAGCATAGTAGAGCGGTTGTTTTTCTTTCCTTCATGCCGTGAATTTTCCATTAGGTGAATTTTCCGTGTTTACCTCGTTGTTGTTGTTGATGTGGTTGTGTGGCACATTTCCCAACAGCTGATTACTAAGCACCATTAAACAGCTGCAGATGCCACAGCTGTGCACAACTGTGCTTGTGCTGCAGAGCACAGAGAACTCTTTGGTTACTGAGTGCAGTGTTCGTAGAAAGCCACCTTTAGTTGGGATTGAACCATTCTGTGAAACAGAATAATGATGATCTTTAGACATTTTAAAGGACAAACCTCAGTTTCTTAAGATTTTCTCTTTTTCCTTCCATCCCTGGTTTTCCACCATACCGCACCATTACTCTGGACCCACATCTGTGCCACATCAGCCTGAATTAGTAGTGGACAATAATCCAATCAGCAAAGCACCACCCCTCATTTTCTCCTCCTGCGGCGGCCTCTGTGCTGGTAAACCTTACGTTGTTGCATCATTGCAGCCAGAGACATCCACAATGGAGCAGCACCATGATCCATTACAATTCAGCTCCACCCCCGCTTCCCCATTCAACCTTTGTACTCGCTTATAAATAGGACACAGGATATCTGTGTGTTATTATGAAGAAAGAAGACACTGGCCCACGCGTGTGCATGCACATACAGCCAGCTGTGTGCGGCCTGCAAAGAATTAGGATTTAGGGGAAATAGATCTGAGCACAGAAAATGATTTCCACACATCACAAGACACTTGAAGGGAATATTGCACCCATCCAGTTTATCCTAACAACAGCATCACTGTCATATGAGTCAGTTCAAAAGCCTTTTGCCATTGTTCCATACACATGTGCTGGCCTAACTTGACTTGGTTTGACTTTGCGCATCAGCACAACACAACACAGCACAGCACAGCAGGGATTTGCATCTTAATTAGAACAGGACTACCTGCTTGAAGGTGTAATTCTGATGGCTTGTCTTGAGTGGATGAGGTTTAAAAGTCAACTGTTATTTTGCTGCAAGTGTTTTCCATAATGCCACACCGCAGGTTAAAGAAGTGTACGTACTGGAGGCAAGCTGTTTGCACAGGAACAGTGTGGGCCTGTTGTCTGAAGCTCCTGATCTAAAATCTCACGGTGGCTGTTTCTGCCTTTACTTTCCCTCCCTGTGGTAGTAGTAGACTTGTTTGTACTGAAAAAAGCTGCTAACAAAGTTCTGCTAATCTGGTGATAACACATTTAATTTCGTATAATTTTTGTACAATAAAAGTCCCCTGTTATTTTGTTACGTAAACACTTTTACTGTGAAGCACCAAAAGAAGGAAATACTGGGTTTTCATAACCAACAACTTAACATGACTCCTATATGCTGAAAACGAACATGAAGCAGTAAAATAAAGCAGATATCTGAAAGTACAAACAAGAACACAGGAGAGAAACTAAACTCCAAACCACAGAGATTCAGTTAGAGACTTTGTAAAATGTCTTCCTCTCTGTTGTCCTGCACAGACATTAGTTAAGTCCCACAAGGCTTGTTTGATCGGGGAGAAGGAGGGTGGTCAGTGGTTGGCTGCGGGCAGCAAGACGTCACCGTTTTGGAGGCAGTCAGGGCTGTCTTCGGCCTGACTCCAGAAATGGTCCATCTCAGGCGTGGCGTGACACAGCATGGTTAAACTGACAATGGAAACTCAAATTTGCACAATGTGGTTTGACTTGGCACGGGCAAAAGTGCACATGGAAAAGCGGGCTTTTATCTGTTTTGACAACTCTACTTTATTGTCTCCTTGTCCCTTTCACATATCACAGACAATACACTTCCCCAGCTATTCTTTTGCTTCTTCCTTTCTCCATACATACACTTCATCTAGTTTTATTGTTTCTGCTCATGGTCTTCTTTTCTTTCTCTTGATCCAAGCTTTCCCACCCCCACCACCTTCCCTGTCCTTCTTGCTTTCCTTATGTCCTTCGCTTTCCATCTCTAAAGACGTGGCCTCTCCAGTGATCAGGGAACACTTACATAACAGGCCTATGGTAGTAAAGCCTGTTCCTCAGGCTGCACCAGCTGCTAATGATCTGTGCTAATCACCCACAGCGCTGTTGCGATGGAGCCGCACTCATGGTTAGCAACATACACACCCTTATGCGAATACACACCTGGCTGCTTTTGTTAAGTGTTTTATGTTACCACACAAAGAAGGTTCATTTGTCTTTAACTTCATATGCAGAAAATGCAAACAGAAAGATTTGACAGTACAATCACAGTACACAAGACTTACACCTTACCTTTCTTGATGGACATAGTGTCCTCATGTTTAACATTGATGTACAGCACTCATAGACAGTAAGTGTATCTCAGTCTTAAAGACACACCAGGCTATAAAGCACAGCTAATGACCTGTGTGGTCTTTCCATGTGTTTTATCTGTTTGCAGCCCTTTTTTCCCTTCCTACAAGCTGGATGTTCAGGTTTTACAGTGCACCCATAAAAACACAGTTTCCAGTGACGATTCCTGTTGTCCTCCTCATAATATTGATTGTAACCATCAGCACTGTTTATAATCCTTTCTCTGTGTCAATATCCCTCAGTTACATGTTGATGGTTTTACAGTTTGCTGTCATTTGTTATGCGGCTGTTTCATCTGCTGTCTCTTGTGCTCAGACATAAAACAGAAACAAGTGGTTTGGTGACATGCAGCTTTATGGTTTGAATATGTAACAAAATTGATGGTCCCAAAATTGGATGTTTAAAAAAATCTGTTTTGGAAAAGGAAAGGATATAAAAGAAATCTGGTTTTAGGGACTGAATTAGCATATCTGGAGACCACAGTCTTTCCATCTGTCTAAATGTGTGCCTGTGTGTGAGGTTGGGTTGTGCATTTGCATGCACCTGCATACACACACACACACATGTTGTGCCCTGCACTCTTGTGCAGCTCTGTCTGCCGTCATCGCCCGGTTGATGGGTGTTGTGAAATGCGGGATGGCCCTGCAGTATTTGACACTCAAGTGTTTTGGGGTAATTCACAACCCGGTGCTGTTGACCAAGAGGATTTGGTAATGACTGGGAAGTCGGAGGAATTAGAAATACCAGGGTGCCAATGATGTCATGGCCCAGTGATGAAGTCATACTTCATTAATCATATTGGGAGAGATGCTGCTGCTAATAATGATGTAAAAGAAGTTTAATTTTTAGCCCAATAGCAATGCATTGCTCAAAAGGAATGTATTCTGTCTGCAGTATAGTGATATAACAAAGTTTATCCTGAAGTTTTATAACTTTAAAATATATACATTCATATTTAAAGCATTTAGTTCTTGGGCCCCTAGCATTACAGTCAACCATGAAACCTGCCAACATCAGAAACGTTTTCCTAACAGAAAGATGAAGCTAGCGATGTTACAGATTCCATGAGTCTGTATCAGGCTTTAAATTAAGCTTACATGATACTGAGGAGCTCTGCAAGTAGATAAAGTGACAGGGCCGTGGAGAATTTCTCATAATGCTCACCACCCCCCTCTCTCCACAGGGCTTGTATGTGTTTGCAGTGTACTTCGTCATGCACAACCAGCTGTGTTGGCCGACCAAAGCCAGTTACACAGTGGAGATGAGCGGCCATGACAGTCCCGACTCCACCTACCAGGGAGGGGGACCCACCACTGTGGGAGGTGACATCAGCAAATCGACTCAGAATCTCATCAGCGCCATGGAGGAGGTACACACACACACACACTCACACACACACACACACACACACAAAGCTTTAACAGGCCATCACAGAGATAGAAACACTTGTGTTATACATACTCCATCACCCGTATATTCCATACTCTAGTGCTCAGCATTTTTATTTTGGTTACAGTGCACTTCATTTTCCACTCTTAGCTATTAGCCTAGTTATAGAAAGTTATGTTTTTTATGATCTAGGTCTTCTGCTTGTACATTTCTACTGGTTATGAAACATTTTGCTCGCAAACATCTTTGCTACAATCTGGGGATGCAGCACCCAGTCCAAAATTCACTTCCCTGTTCAATCTTAACCTACCATACTTATCCTGCCTGTTGTCCTTCCTAGTGTGTCAAAACTGGCAGCTTGGTTGGTGGCCGTTGGTGTCAGATTCCAACGCACAAGGCACCTTTCATCTGTATTAGGGCTGTCAGAATGAACTTCGCTATTCGAAAACAATTCGAAGGTTCGAATATTTTGAAAAAAACAAAAAAAACCAAAAACGGTGCTTTTTGGGGAAATACATGACTGTCAGAGAAGCCCTATTTACAAACAGACCTACAATCCATCTCCTCTCCTCTCAGTCGGTACCGACACCGCTGCGCTGACATGCCGGAGACGCTCACTTTTGCATGTGATGCAAAATATTAAAATAACGTCATTATAACACAAAAATATAAAAATGCGGTGGTAGGCCTAGGCTATAGCCTATACCAAGGAAAAATTTGAATGTTATTCGAATTTTTAACATAAAAAACATTAAAAATTTGAATCTGATTTTGGGGGAAGATTGACAGCCCTAATCTGTATGAGACGTACCGGGCTTTCTGCTAATTTTGATGTAGATGACATAGTATAAAAAGCAATAACAGCCTGCTATGTACTGTAGTCATGATTATGATTGTAGCGCACGCTTATGTCTTTGATTAGTTACAAGCTAATCTGTGATGGCAACATAGAAAGGAAATGAATGGTTTGAGAGAGCCTTATATCCTCTGAGGTGGTATTAAAAATTTGAGAACCACTGGTGTAGTATAAAGAGCGAGGAAGTCCAAGTAGGTTGGGGTGGTTGATGGGTCAAACAAACACAGGACTTTTACCCGGGAGACCTGTGTTCATGTCCTGTTTTTTTCAACTGCATTACCTAGTAAATGTCACATAGCCTAGATCATGTCACATACATTATGTTACATAGTCGTTAACCTACTTAAGTTATATAACAAATTTAGTTAGTTGACTTAAACCATGATGTTTTTTCTAAAGTAGTTTTGTTGCCTAAACCTAAAATTGTTTGGCGGCAACACTTACATTTACTGTGAACATGGAAGTTTATTTTAAAAAGACACTGTGCATGCAAGTTGGTATACCTGCAGCTGGAGCAGCCACATGACTTGCCCACCATACTTACACGTCAGTCCATGATCAGCCCCCTTCACCCCTTGACCGCGGAAGCTTAAGTCGCAACATAAATTCTAAGTTAGCTATTAGCTAGCTATGAAGTATCAGGGTTACAGCTCGTTACATAAAGTGAATTGTGTCCTCATGTATAATAAAGTAAAAAGTGGATTATTGCTACATTTGGCCCACAGAGTCACATTGTAACAGGGCTCAGATAACTGTTGCAATGGTGGTTTTGTCTTGTACTAGTGATAGGTGCAGTTTGTAGGGGCATGTTGTGTACTCTACAAATGGAATGTGTCTGCAGCTATACGTGTCTCTGTGCATGTAACAAGCAGAAACTGACACACCATCCCTGAGTTTCCAAAACTGACACTGGAGGGGTAACTAGAGCGTCATAGTTTGAAGCGTAAAGCCAGTGAACAAGCTGTCATATTTAACGAGGTTTGAGTAAGAATGCGTTAATATATGATGCAGTTTTCTATGCAATGAGGGCAGATAGCTTACATTACCGGAGCATAATTAGTTTCACCACCAATCATTTAGATAATCTTGCTGAGAGTTTTTTTAACAAACTGTGTAATCGTCTGACTACTTGATTTTCTTCGCTCCGCTAGGGATAATTGAGTAATACATTATCATAATTTATAGGAGCAAAAGATAAAACTAGGAAAATTAGACCAAGCTTGTAATTTTACTTTACAGTCCAGTCTTTACCTTATGTCACTGCGTTCCACCTCCCCTCTTTTTCCCATGCCCTCATTCCCATGGCTCTATTTGCCCATTCCTGGTCGTCTCTCACACATTTCTGACATCAGCTGTGCATGACTCCACAAAGAACATTCATGCTAACTCAGACACTCACACTCTTTTGGCACGTCTGCCACTTCAGACTGATTCACAACACGTCTGTGTAAACGGTCAGCCTTCATAACTCCCACTAAAACCCACATCAACTTCTCCTGCGCCCTTTCCGACACATCGGCACATTGCATGGAAGCACAAAACACACTGTATGCACACACACGCATGCAGTACTTTTGTAGTGACTGTGTGTCCTCAGCAACTTTGTCCCTGGAGAATACCCTATAAGGACTGAGCTGGTGAGAGGCAGAGAGAGAAGGAGAAAAAAAGGGGGCAGGTTTAACTTCATTACTCCTGGGAACTCCCCCTTCCCTCTCTGTGTCTCGATCTCTCTCCACACACAGGAATCCAGTAATCTTGTTTTATTCATGAGAGCACACTCCTGTCTCTCTGAGATTTGGCTACAGCCCAGTGAGAACAGGAACACAGATAGAGACCACAAAGAGTGGCGATGTGAGTGTGCGATGAGTGATGATTGTGGAGTGGATCGGTTGAAAGGAAATTGAAGTGAGACTAGAATAGGGGCAGGTGCATATAACTTGAGGGTTGAATATCTTATTGAAATGTTTGAGTCATCCACTCACTGCCTCTCTCCAAAGTGGATGTGACAGATCTTAGGTGCCTGGTGGTGCTTAATTCACCTCACTGGGACACGCTGTACCGGTTACAGGACAACAAGCCTTAGAAGCTTGTACAACACACACCACACGCACACATTTATGCGTACACATGCACAGATGAGGCATTCATAATAAATGAATACAGAGGAAAACAAGGGAAGATAATGGATTCGTCTGGTTGTTGTGGAAAAAATAAGCAGGATACACGCATTCAGTGATATTCTTTTGTTGTACGATAAATCCGTGTTGTCAGTTTTCTCTTTTTATTCCACTCTCTGTCATCTTCTCTCTTTTTTTCTCCCATCACTCTTGTCTTTTCCTGTATGGGTGCTTGAATAAAACGTCCCCACCCTTCCCACAAAAAATACTATTTATGACTCTAAACAAAAGGCTGTCATCTGTCTCACTGTGCTGACAGCATCATTGCCATGACGTTAGGCTGATTCAGTATGAAACCCTAAGCCCACTGACCTCTCTCTCACCCCATGAACCCACTGTGACCCTGTGCGTTGGCCTTAACCCTTCAGGGTGCTCGGACAACATGCACTCTGCTTGACCCTAACTCGTCACAGACATGATTACACGGCTGACAGACGCAGCATCCTCTGAATTACGTGTGTGTGCGTGTATTTGTGTGAGTGTGCGTGAGTGAATTGATGTTGAGAATGGTCGACCTGATATCGCCCTGCGTTCATGTGAAGTTAATGTGTTAGCTTACCTTTATTAACAACACATGAACACAGTCTTTTATGTGTACTGTGATATGTAGCTTTAGAAGTGCAAGTACATAAGTGTTTTATATGATAATGCACATTAACTGGTTGCAAATACTTGTAAAATTATTTTGCTGTATAAATAAATTTACTATTCATTTTATTTTGCCGCTATCAAGGGAAAATCCTACCTAACAGTTTAAAGTCAAAGTTCTATTTTTTACTATCATGCATTTTCAAATTCTATTAAACAGGTTTCAAAAGGAATTTATTTTCCCAAGCATTTAAACATCAAACACCTGTTTGCATGCTGATGTGTGTGTGCTCATATGGCTGTGTATCCATGTGCTTCAGGTGTCAGCAGACTGGGAACGAGCATCGCTGCGGCCCAGCAGTCAGCCCAGCAGTGTGTTTAAACCCAGTCCCGTGATGGGGACGTACACCACCGAGGGAGGCTTCATCAACACCAACCTGGTCACCGCAGACGAGGAATCACAGGAGTTTGACGACCTTATATTTGCCTTAAAAACTGGTGAGGATCCCACCAAGACACCCATACGCACACACTGTTATGGTGAAATTTAAAAGTGTCCTGACCACTCAAAGCGCTGTTACATTACACCACATTCACCCATTCACACATACTTTCTCACAATGATGGCCTAGGCTACCATACATGGTGCCACCTGCTTCTCAGTAACCATTCACAAGCTCTCACACACACAGATGGAGCAGCCATTGGGAGCAATTTGGGGTTTAGTTTCTTGCTCAAGGATACTTTTTTTATCGTACACTATATCATCTGTTTGACAAATTAGTTTTAAAAAGTATCTGTATTCTACTTCAAACACTTGCTGAAATTCATACGAACACAGACATTATATCTTATTTATATTGCACATTGGTTTTAATTTATTATTTTGTTTAGGCTACTTTTTAAAAGCAGGGGGGTCCCGCAGAGGTTTAATGGGGATTTGGGCAAGATAAGCAGCAGCACAAACAAAGACCTTTCCAGCAGATTATACAGCAGTAAAAACATACAGCAGAAACACAATATATATTGAAATACTGTGTTTGTATTAATAGTTTTATGATAAAATTGTTAGAGTTTACAAGTCACTTTTGTTCACTTTCTTAACAACTTCACCCTCAGTGTTTTCATTTCCTTTTTTCTTTTAAATATAAAATATTTAACAAGATTCATTTTGTTGAAGCATAGTGTTGCAATGTTTTGCACCGCAGTAATTTATCAATACACAGATGCTAAGTATCATTTTTTTTAAAATATAAATATTAATGTATCACATTGAAAATACAAATTAGAGTTTTGGTAGCCTACTAGAATAATAAGATAAATTGCTTTTTCATTCCACTAGATACATTTTGCTGCAATAAAAAGTTACTGAAGCGAGATGAATGAATGGAAAACTCGTATTACATAAATTAGACTTTGACACTCTTTTGCTTTGGGGACATAATTTGCAGTTGAAAGTAGCGTAATAAATTTCAATATATCACAATAAATGTTTATAGCAATACTCAACATATCGCAAAAATATCACACCCCTAACAGTTGTTGCATATTGAGTCAGAAATATGCAACAGATCAGAAATGTTTAGTTTAGTTGAACTCTGAAAGCATAAAAACTTTACACACTTCTGTCAAGTACTTTTCCATGAAATATAAAAATAAATGCACTATATGCTGTAAAAAGGGTCGCTGCAATCCAATAACAATAGCCACAATAACATTTTAAAAATTACAGTAAAAGAAAAACACAACATCCTTCGGTTTTAAGAGAAAAGATGTGATGTTAAATAGAAATGTAATGAGATTATAAAAGTTAGACTACAAAGAGAGAGAGCTGCGTGTGTGTGTGTGTGTGTGTGTGTGTGTGTGTGTGTGATAATCTCATAGGGTACTCATACATACAGTATCTTTAACATCCATTAGCATCAGCCGTGCTTAGTCATTCCTCTGCTGCCATGGAAACCATTCTTCCTCCGTTGCCATCAATGTTTAATGAGCTGAGGGCCCAAACTGCTCACTGATATATCACCAACACACACACACACACACACACACATATCTACACACACAGTCCTCTCCTCACTCTTTGAAATCACAGAGTAATTGCCTCACAGTGTCTGAATGAGAATCAGGCTCAGCTGGACATCAGCCAACAGCAGCCTCGGTGCACCGGGACACTCCTCTACTGTTAATGTGAGACATTACCAGAAATAGAAGGACTCCACTGGATTCATTTTCGCACAGCTGAAAAATAACCACTTTAAAATGAGTACAAGATAGACGTGATGCAGTGATGCTTACGTAAATCTAATTTTAGAATCTGCTGTAGGCTCATTTATTCAGCTGTTTGGTGCTGTCATTGCAAAGTGTTAGCCTTATATGCCAGCAAATTCATCTAGCAAAATCATCTTCTTCCTTTTTTTTTTACATTTTTTGACAGCGAGGCTTGTGGCGAAACTGTGAACCATTCGAGGCATGCAGCAGGATCATAGTAATGAGATGAATAATCTTTGAAGCATGGAGGTTTCTGTGGGGTTTCGGTGAAAACCTACATGATTGTTCTTGTTTTACTTTCAGCTGCAGAAATGAGTCAGTCTGTGATGCCTTAAAGGGACAGTTCACCCCAACATCTCAAATACTTTTTTTTTTTTCATTTTATTTGTAGTGGTATTTATCAGTCTAGAGTGTTGGAGATATTGACTGTACAGATGTCTGCTTCCTGTTGAATTTAATGGAACTAGATGGCACTGTTGGTGCTAGAATCCCCCCAATACACCGAACTACACCTGCCAACTGTATAACCACACAGAAGGAAGCTAGCACCCACGGCTTGCTCACTCAGCACCTGCAGATGGAGATTTCAGAGGAAATGCAGGGGACTTTTACTTGGATGTAGTCAATGACATTACCTCATAAATTGAAAAAGGGTACAAACTGGTACATGAACATCACCAGAATGCAGGAAGTGTTTGCAGGAAGTTTTTTTTCTGGTAGAGAACCCCACAAAACACCCCCTGTCAGATGTGTATCTCCCAATATTGAAACAAAACCTACACCCTAGCTAGCATCACTGAGCTAGCTAACTTTAACGCTCAACCGTAGAGGACGTCATTAATGTTTACATGCACAACCACTGTATCACCGCGCAGAAGGACGTTTTTCAGATGCATTAGTTTTGGCACTTTGAGCACCACAAGCCGAGTGCCAACTAGTTCCATTATATTCGAAAGAAGGCAGACATCTCTACGGACGATATCTCCAACACTCACAACTCAGCAACTCATACCAAAACAATGTGCACTAAATAGCGCTGTAGTTAAGAGAGGAAACATTTATTTTTGGTTTTGGGGTGAACTGTCCCTTTAAAAGTACAGTATTTTTGAACTCTTGCAATTGTCTAATCTCAAGAAGTGAAAATGCCAAGAGCTCTGTCTGGCTCTACCAAACAGAATTAAATACAACACAAGACAATTAATAAAGACTGACATTGAGACAGAACATCATAAAACAGCATGGCTTTTATATGACATAAATGTATTTTATTCTTATTTTATTTTTTTAGGAGAGAAGCTGTAATGGAAATTCTTGTCTGGTGCTCAACCCTGGATTCGATTACTTTTTATTGCTTTACAGATCGTTGTCAGTCGCCGTTACTCCCCACCAATAGCAAGCGCTCCTGCTGATGGACAGCTAATCATTGAACACAGTCATTCAGCTCAGCTTTAAGTATATCCCAGTCAGCTTGAGTATCACATCATGAAAGCAGCAATAGTCTGGTCCGTTATATGGCGGTGGCTCTGGGGGAGATAAGTAGTGAAGATAGACTGACTGAACCGATAAGACCATAAAGTTAATGGGACTGAGTCAGGTCACATTAAATGTCTCTGTTAATCTCTTGGGGTTCTGGAGATGAGGAATATCTTTTAAGGAAAATAAATGAATCATTAATCATTCATATTATTGAGCAACACCGGGCGTCTGATGGCTTTGAGTCCATTACAAGTGCAGTCCCGATGTTTGATTTGACTTTGCAGAGACTCTCATAAAGTCTGCTCAGGTACCTCCGTGCAGCGTAGACCTACATGCAGCAGCACTTGAGACCTGCTGGCATGCAACCCAGGAAAACAAAACTTGTAACCATGGAGATAGCCAAATCGAAAGGCCTTCCTAACAGGTGTGAGTTCAAGAGACTTATGGGTGTTAATGAATGTGGATTAGGCTGAGAGGATAGTGTTTCGCTTTACTAAAAACTAACCTCTTAAGCTCTTATTGATTGTGTGGTGACAGCGTGAATCAGACCCAGAGGTGTGTGTTTGTCCGTGTGTGTGTCGCTCCCCATCTCAAGTAATCTGACAGTTGTAGCAGCAGGACATTCATCTTCGCCTGACCTGCCCCTGCTGTCCCGAGCTCGTGTGGTGTTCAACCCTAAATAGCCCCAGGGCTGCAGTACACAAGCCAGGGAATTTATTGGTCTCCTTGTCGGCAAACTCAGCAGTACGAAGTTATCGTTTATATCATTCAGCGTAGCAAAGACGCAAGTTTAGCAAGATTTAATTAAGTTGAATCAGCTGGCTCCTCGCAGGTCCCTGGCATTGCCTCAAGAAAACACAATATGTACTTTTCTGTGTACAAACTAGAATGCAAACTCCAGAACTTTCATACAAACAATTTTCTGATGAACTGACAACCTTTTCAACTTTTCAAGTAGTTGCTCCACCAGTCACAAGGACATTCTTCTATTTCACACTTTCCCTGGTGACCTCTGACCCTCGCTTTGTCCGTATGCGTCACACTGAACTTATAGCCTGGTTTGATCTCAACCAGTCAGTCAGCAGTAAAGATCTTCGCTAATCAGAATTATATAACAGGGCACCGCCTGACGGGAGGTCAGTAAGTAGTGCTGTAATGAGGGTCTTCACACTTCATTTGGTAGTGAACCATTAACACACACACTGGAGCACCCACACACTTTCAGCACACGTACTCTACATAGTACGACTGAGAGCTGATCATTAACTGCGAAAGGGCAGCTTTTTCTTATCAGTGTCAGAAGGAGCCGTGACTGCCTGAAGCATCAAGTGTCTGCCAGCTCCTCTGGTTATGTCATAGGTGCCAGAAGTCATCTTATTCTGCAGGGTAGCGTTTAATGCAGTGTATTCAACACTGGACAAGGAAGCTGACGGCACCCACCTTTGGTTTGCTATGCTTTATTGACAACACTATAATACTGTGTTCAGAAAAGACATTGTAGAAGTTACGAGAACATAGAAGTCAAGGACTGTTCATGGTGTTTACACAGCCAGCAACCTTTGTTATAACAGGAACATGTATTCAGTGTCTTGCCATGTTGTAGCTAATGTAAAAATAGCAAAGATTCATGAATGGTCTATCTCATAATTTGGAGAAATCCACACACAACGTTATTTCTTGCTTCTTGTTTGGCCTGGTAACTGGTTTTTCACCCTTACACATTAAACTCTGTAGGGTCTCTCAAGATATCCTGCACACATACACATACCTTGGTGACTGTTGTATAAAATCCATAATAGCCCGAAGCATTGATACTATGGAATTGTGCCTGCTGTTTAATTTATCCTTTGACTCATAATGAGTTTCTCGTCTCAATGCTTTCCTCAGCTCTTGTGTCAGAATCTGCCTATCTGATCCATGTACTTCTTTTTACCATGACTGATCAGATACAGATACAGTATGCTGTCTGATAACACAGAGACTATCACATATAGTATTGGTTACATATATTCTGCAAACACACTGCAAATGATTTGCTGTGTGGATGTTGGTGGATTGGATTGGCACTAAAGGTGTGCACATTAGGTGGTTCACTACTGTTGCAACTCAGTCACCAGCAAAAGTGTTTCTGCAAATCACGGTTATGTTACATTTGCAAATTATTTTGCAGCAGATACTTCGAAACTTCATGTTTCTCAACAGCACTGTGGGGACGATGTGGTTAGGTTTAGGCACAGAAGTCACTTGGCCATGGTTAGGAAAAGATCATGTTCTGGTTTAAAACAGCCATGATTGGTGGCACAGAAGTTGGTGGAAAAGTCAGGGATGAGTTGGTGAAATATACCCAGGTTTGAAGGCTCAAATGCTGCTGGGAAACGCTGCAAAGTCCCAGGTATGATGCCACAAATGGTACTGGGAAACAGCAAGATGTGTCAGTAAAAAACACCCAAATTTGGTGGCTTAAATGACGCTGGAAAACGCCACAATGTGCCACTAAAAACACCCAGGTTTGGTTTAAAAAAAAAAAAAATGTACCACAAACACTGATGGAAATGCTGCAGAGGGTCACCAAAACCACAACCAGTGTTGCTGTTTGTTGGTTTCAAACTGACCTGCAGCTTGGCATGCACCTTGCCAAGGTGACACACCATCTACTGTCGCTTGGGTGACACGTTATCCACCATCCCCTCCATCTCTCAATGACAAACTTACAAACTTATATATTATGTCACTGTAGAAATGTTGATATGATCTGTATGAAACATGCAAATGTAATATATTCATGGTTTTGAAGTACAATGCAAACATTTTCTTCTGGCGAGTATTATGGTATATGTAATTTATGAAGAAAAAAAAATCATGTAAATGTACTGCAGAAATCCTTCCACATAAAGAATAACTACAAAGAAAACAATCCTGTGTTTGGATCAAAGTCTAATGTAACTTTTTTTCCATCTGTTTTAGGGACCGGCCTTAACGTCAGCGACAACGAGTCCATCCCTGGAAGCCACGACGGAGGAAGTGTAACCAACTCCCAGATAGTCGAGCTGAGACGAATCCCCATCGCCGACACACACCTCTAACCTGCTCACCTCACTCAGATCCCCCGTCCTCTATTCTTCATTGGGGGAGGAAAAAAATTACAACAGTATTTTTATATTATAAAATGCTTTTGCACTAAAACACACTTTTTGAATAGAACGTTTTCATATAGATGTTTGATACTGTATGTGATTTTTACTGTACATCTGTTTTTTTATATATATATATATATATATACATATATATATATGAACCTATACATAAATGTTTTACTAAATTAATTTTTTAAGTCCTTGATGGAGTTGTTTTCTGAATGTATATTTGGAGTTTTTTGTTGTTAGAGACCTAGCAGATGAGATATAGACAGATGTGGCCTCAGCGGAACGACTGCTGCTGAGGCTGGATATTGTGTAACATTGTTAATAAATGATTTACCATATATTTTATATTTGGCTGTGCTGATTCCATTTTTATGGCTCATAACTTGTCAAGAGATGCAGTTTACTACCGGGAGGATGATGGTGACACTTATGTAAGTGAGTCACTGTGGGGTCAGGGGTCACAACATCTTGGAGGATGGTTTGTGTGAGTAATCGCTGCCTCACAGAATTTCTAATAAACTGGTGTTGCACGTCAGAGAGGTCTGACTGCTCTGCTGGTGTCTGCAGTGAGAGCAATGAGTCAGAAAATATGAAAAAAATGTTAGCAATGCAGATCAGAGCATGGAGAATGTTTTAAATACTGTAAAACTTGAATGTGAGCTCTTCAACCATATTTGAATCTGTTTCACTTCACAGCATGCATTTTTTAAAGCGACGGCTCGTCTTTGATCTGCTCCGTGAGGAATCGTTGGGTGTGAATGTACGAGCAAATATTCCACTTTTAACTTTGACAGCAGCTTTGAACTTAATGGAATCCAAAGTCTGCTTGACCCCTTGTCCCGACCTTTAAACCTCTGCCCTCCACCAGCTCGACTTCTGAACATGCTTACTGTTTGCATGAGAGGATGTTACCTTTACTGCTCACTAAAGAGCAAGAATTTGCACGAGAAAATAAAGACGAAATGAGACACAGACTACGGAGAAGCAGGAATCATGTATCCATCCATTTGTTGCCACTGTTTGCTTGATCATCACAGCTGCCTTTACGGCTTTAGTTGAAGGTTAAGGTCATGATCCTAACAGATAATGAGAGAGCTGCAGCAGCAGGATATGAGTGTGCTACTTGAAGATATTTTGACATTAAGGAACCAGATAGAAGATGTCTCCTTATAAACCTCCCTCCTGCTGGCTAATGACTTCATTTCCCTTCCTGCAAGCAAATAGGGGTGAGAATTAAGAGGACAGATTAAAAGTAGGGAAGAAAAAATGAGTTTTCTTCTTTTACACTTTAAGTATTTTTATTTCGGAGGTGAGTCAGAGCCCATGTTTCTTAGATGTGCAATCTATAAAAACTATCGATCCTGCAGTGGGAGAGCTGAGAGAGCCTGTTTTTGTTTTTCTGTCCACCTCTGAGGCAATTTTTCACCCCTGAGGGCAAAGCAGCAAACAAACTTTGTTCACAGAGGAGTGTGGAGATATTTCTATCCTTAGATAAACCACATCACGTCCCCAAACACGGCAATGTTAAGTGTGTGCGTCCTCTGTTTCCTGCTTTATGAGACCCATCTTCTGTCAGGAGGAGTCTCTCCTTGGAGAATTGAAGGAAAACATTGCTGTAATGAGCAAAAGAAAGCAACGAAGTTATTACTCCATTTAACAAGATAACACTTCTGGGTTTGCAGCAGCAAATGAGCCTGTAATAGTGCAGAGAGAACTTCTGGTTGTAATCTAGCATTTCATTGTTTACCTCCTTTGAAGAAAAGCAGTTAAAGACACAAGCAATTAATTTCCATGCTTTATTGCAGCGTGCCGTCACGGTGACATTACAGCTCAGACATATTTCTGTTATGTATCTATTAAAGTAAACTGCAGCTGACTGACTGTATTTTGTCATCAATGTTAATGAGAAATTTCAGAAGCAAAGAAAATAGATCTCCTGCAAAAGAAACACCAAGGCTTGCAGACCTTTGGTCGGGCCTGCAGATAGATAAATCACTACATAAAAACTGCTGACTGCCAGATAACCCAGTGCACATAGCATATTTTATAATACATTGTAGTTATGTAATTAACTACACTGTACACCACAATCTTATCTAATGCTGGAGGTCAGGTGTTTGACAATGTAGCAGGCTGAGATTAGACAAATGGATCTGTAAAGTCTTCAAAAAAGTCCCTTGTCAAGGTGGAGGAAAAGAATGACGTCTGCGAATAAAGAGGATTAGCTGTTCGCCATAATGTAATTATATAACAGATGGTTGTGTATGGGGAGATGGTGACCCCTGTGCCTGGTGCTGGATGCGGATGTCCTCCCTGGTATTCTTCCAGCTACCTGCCTACTCCTTGTGAAGGACTTTTGACCCATAGCTATCACACGTGATGTCATGATAATCATACGCCATCACTCTCAGGGAGGTGTCTTGTCTTTAGGGTGTACCATCAGAGATGTTGAGGTGTTGGTTTGTCTATAGTAAGTGCTGACTCTGCAGTAAATATGATGCAGGCAACGCTTAGTTTGGCTTAGCTTAGCTTCGTTTAGCTTAGCTAAGCACAATAACTGGAAAGGGGGGAAATAGCTCGCCTGGCTCTGTGCAAAGAAGGATAATCTTTGTAAACTGAAACAAAAACAAAAATAAGCAGCAAATAATATTTTTGTAAACTGAAAGCAAATAAAAATGGTATCCTTTTGGAAAATCAAAAAGTAAACTGAAATAATATTGCCTGGTTGAAAGTATTTTAGCTGAATATATCACCACCAAAAACAAGGACACAGCATGAATTTCCATTAATTCTCATGACATTGAACCACAGAAACTGAATGACAGAAAACTGACATTCCAGGAGTTTGCGTTTTGCTTCAACTGCTTCACATCTGACAGTAAAGTAGCACAAAGGTTAAATGTTGTGGCCATTTCTACACCGTTTTGCAACAAGGGCTGACACGATATAAGTTTTTCGGTATATGATTATCGTGGTCAAATGAATGAATGATGATATTATTGTGATATCTACAGAAATTTTCTTTCTTCTCTTTACTGTGAATAATTTTCACCCAAAATGTGAGTGTAGAGAGGCCGCAGTCAAAGCAAGAATGGAAAGAAACAGAAATGATTTAGGATTATTCACACAATATAATCATAAGTGTAATATAAATATGATATCAATATTTCATTTTTCAAATATCACAGCTATCATCAATACTGATATATTATGACATCCCTATCTAGATTATATATTATATCCATTATAACCTTGGTGCAAAGGTGACAAAATCCACCTTCCTGCACCTCTAAAGCTCACAAATTAATACTTTACATTTTGTTTGTTTAATCCTTACAAAAACTGAAGTGTACACACAGCAATTTCCTGGCGCTTTCTGTTCAATCAACAGCAAGGATCTTTTGATAAGAACTATTTGTCAAACTACAGTTCCCAAGGTCAAGAATGAGCCTTAGCTCGAGCATTAAATATGATTAATGTGCTTTGTTGGAATTGGTTCTTCCTGAGCCTTGGATGTCTCAAACAGACATTTTCAGATTTGCGAGGCACTGATTTGGTGGCTGATATAAAAGCAATAAAACTTTTCTGCACTTCACAGGATCTCAGATGAGCTGCTCCGAGCTAAATCATCTAAATCGTCTCTCATAGCTGTATAAGGAGGGGGGTAATTAGACAGCCACAGCAGACAGCGTCATGTCCCAACCCTCCAGCCTCAGCACGTGAGACACCAGACTGCAGGCAAACGTGTTTATGTTGGTCTGTTCTCGCCTGTGTGCCCCCTCTATTGGCCTGTGACCAGGGGGTGGGGGATGACAGAGATAAGACAGCAGACAACCAGGCAACAGCTGATTCACACTCACTCGCAGTCTGTCTTTCTGTATACTCAGATGATGACTCTGCACTTCTAGCTCTGAGTGAAATCACCTCATCCTAGACCCAAGGTTGTCTGACAAAATAAAGGAAACAGCACCTGCAGGGTGATGAAAGGAGCCTGATTTCTCATCACTCATGCCCTATTTTAGGAACAACTTGCTTGGCCTTGTTCCAAAGTTATGAATGGGGGCTTTTCGGGAAAATGTCTTTCACAATCTTATCAGGAACGAAGCAGGAGATGAAGTTACAGCATCAAACAACAAGACGTATCACTGTGTGTATTTATATACTTTCAGTGACATTCAACTAAAATATATTATGACAACAGCAGTCTCCAAGAATTACATAATTCCTAAAATTCAATGGAAAGGGTGTGACTTTCCGAAAGGTGATAATGTCACCTTTTGACTGTTTTCACTGGCTCTTTTCTCTCCAGCATAATGAATGTAAGAAAACCCTGCTGTAATTCTTTAGGCTCTGAATAAGTACCCAGTTTAGGGTGAATATAAACTAGTCAGACCTGTAGATGCATCACGCAACACCTTGTCTCAGACTACAATAGAGTGACCCAGATCCACCCGTACTGTACAGCCTGCTGGCAACGCCTTCATCAGTTAAATCAATACAGCCAGACAGTGAGTCAGGAGTCACTGTGGTGCTGGGGGATGAGGAAGGCTGGGGAGTAAGGAACAAGCAAAGTAAACGTGTGCTTCATGTTCCCCTACTGAACATCCCTTCATTTTGTGTTGCATATTATACAGTCTTGTTAATAAGGAGAATGCAGTGTCTGTACATCCTGTGCAGTCAGAGTTTCACAGTGCAGCAGACTGCATCTAATCACTGTAAACATACCTCATTAGAAGTACCTCAATTCAATCAACCAATCAGCCTGCTGTGACGTCTGTTGGATAATCAATAACTTGCTTGCAGGTAATTTGAAGGATATGGAATCTGATTTTAGGGGGTTTAACTCACCACAGAGATCACTCAAGAGCAAATCTAACTGAGAAGCAGTAACGCGTCAGCTACAGACATGTGCACGGTACATAACACACTGTCATGTATGCATATCTTACTTTATCAATAACATAAGGTATGCGTGCATGACAGGCTCGGCAAGATCTAACAGATTTCTCTCCATACAAAGAGAGCATGCAAGAGACTAGAGAGAGCCCTAACCCGTCATATCCCTCAGAGACCGCTGAGCAAGCACTGCTGTCCACATTCACACCCTCTGAATTCACTCAAGTTCAAGTGCAAATGATTTACACTGTTAGTAAGCATTTGTGAACCCTTGTAGTTACGCACATGGACTCCTACTACATTCCCCATGTTCCTGTCAGCCTTCACAAAACACACCGCAGAACACAAAAAAGGTACGCCGAGTCAGCAGAAGCTCAGTCTGAGACGGCAATAAACCTCTGGGGCCAAGGGCCAATATTGTAGCCAGTGGATATCTGGGCCAGGACTTCCTCTACTGTGCATCAGTCATTTCAGCAAATCTCTATAAACAGATACCTACATATAATAAAGATGAATTTTAAAAACAAAATAAATAGTTGTCAAGATATATTCAGCTTTGAAAGCTTTTTAAATACCTATGGTCACGCTCCTTCTCTGCTTTATGAATATGTAACAAGACACCAGCACACCAGATGAGAGGGCCTCAACAAACGGTAACTGTGGCACTGCATTATGCAAAACCTCATCTGGACAATCAGTCATCTCTGTTAAAGGAGCGGAACTATGAAACTGTCTGCCAATTGGATTGAAAATGCAGCACAATTTAAATGTTTTTTAATAGAGGTATTAAATCCTGGCTAAAAGAGAAGCAACTTTGTCAGCAGTAATATTTGTAACAAAGTCAAATGTACATTTGTAGGCCTCCATAGTCACTGTGTGAAACATTGTTTCTGTACCCCTACGTTCACCTTTGGGGGTTCTCCACCTATAAAGGGGTGTCTCCCGCCTTACCTCACCCCTTTGTGCTGTCGTGCTCCGTGGGAGAGGTAAGCAACATTGCTCTCGTAGTAATTTCTGTGTTTTAGCACTGTTAAGCTGTTTATAAGTTCATTTTATGCTAACATATTCCTGTGTCACTTAAATTGTGTTGGGGCTCTAGTTTATAATGTTGTATTTGACAGAGGATTTTGTTTTACCTCTTGCTGTCAGGTACGTTTTCTGTGTTTTATTGTACTTAACTGAACGTAATATGGCCGTCGCCCTTTTGCTGTTGTGCGCCATGGAAGCTAGTTTATGTTGTATTTGATGGAGGATTTTGTTTTTACGTCTTGCTGTCGGCTGTCAGAAATAAAAGGAGATCGCCGCCAAAGATATCTACAGTCTGGGTCTCTTCATATCAACACAACACAGACAACACTAGAGTCCACCAGTTACACATGGTCTTTTCTTTTTTACTTTTAACAAGGCTTCTGTGGACAGGTGCTGCAAAGTGGCATTTCATTACAAACATTAAACTCAGTACATCTGGCTCTTGTGTATAAATGGACACTTCTAATGCTTCTCTGATGTACTAAACAATAGCTAATGAGTTTTGAGATTGCATTTGCAGATTGTGCTCCACCTCTTTTGCTCTTCACATGGACTGTTTAACTGCTGCTCAAATATGATTGGTCAGTATCATTCAGACTACAAACTGAAACCAGAACACTTCTGATACCAACATTTTGCCCTGTTGCTCACATATTCTGCATGCATATGCAGGTGTCTGTTTATAGAGATTACCAGAAGCTTAATTCATGAGTGCTCTGCGAAGTTGCATAACATGCGGAGAGAGTGACTCACACAAGCTTAAAAGTAAACAATGTTGAAATAAGGGTGCCGAGGAGAGGGTGCTTTTGCGCATATTTTTGCATATGTTTAAGCTATCTTCCCATCTTTCCTCACGCCCGTGGGAAGAACCAGACAATAAGCACAGTGAGGACAGGATGCAAATACATGCGTGTGCACCTGTGTGCGCGTGTGTATGCACATCATATTGCCCCTCATTAAGATGGCAAATGATGACCTTTCTATAATGAGATCAGAGCGTGCTTCTCTTTTCGCACCTTGACAAGCCAAAGTGACTTAGCCCATCTTCTCACCAACGTTCAATTACATCGCACTCATCACCGCTGAACTGAGTCTGACATCACCGACAACTCCTGGAGGGTATCCGGTGGCTTCAGCAGTGCCAGTGGTGTCAGACTGCTTGAAAACTTTGAGTATATGTTTATTCGTGGGTCATTAGATGAACAGTTTGGCCTTCCACAGCCAAATATGGAAGTATGGTATCCTACAGCGTTATTATTAAACATGCAGAACATTATCGTAGATCAGTAAGTTGTAACCAGTGGCAACGCTTTAGTGACCAAATATGTTGATTTTAAACAGGAAATATATTTTTTACCACCTGATAGCTCAGTAACTTCCCTACATATTTAGTCAAACTTGAGTTTAGATTGGAATTTGACTTTTTTGCATTAGTTTTACTATAAACTAAAAAATTGTTATGATATGGAAATAAATATATATTTCTGTGAAAACAGGATGTAAAATTTGCATTAACCACAAAACAAAGCTAACACTGCAATAGACACTCTGGCTGTGTAATTTATGTTGTCTGGCTTTGTGCTGTTGCTCAGTCTGTACTGGTTTAATCACGTCTGGACTGTGGAGCGCCATCACACTTACTGCACTTTGTCGCAGGGAGACAGCCAACTGAAAGCAAGACATCTCTGCCCAGGCCAAGTGAAAGCAAACTGGAAAGTCCGGCTCAGTTTTTATTTGAAGCTGCTGACACACACAGGTTAGATAACATGACCTTTTGACTCTTTCCGTCCACTGACTCCAAAGGTCAGGCAGATTAAAAGGGAGCCTTGTGGAGGTGTAACCAGGAGCACAAGGACAAACAACATGTCTTGAGCCATAGACATAGACTTCACAGATCAATGCAGACTGTTCATTGAAATGAGCAGGCTTATTGACTGAAGTTGACTGCAGGGTGTTGCAGCGCAGCCCTGATTGACGAATTCAACTGTCGTGATGAAAAGAAAAGCAGGCAGACTTTCTCTTTGGTCAGCTTCTAGCTGTTGACACCTTTCTTTGTTTTGCTGCCACATTACAGTAGACACAGTGTGTTGTAGCTGCAGGCTGTAGCTGCTCTATGAAATGTGATTCTGCAAAGTGAAAGGCAACACTGTCCGTGGTGGCCTTGCCAACATGGCTGACTGAGGGGCGCAAATTCTGGATTGTATGAAGCCAAAGGGAGCAGATATATCATGTCTGCAAATGACACTCTGTCTTGTTCTCACTATGTTGTCTGGTTGGCATGAAAACAAAATCCTCTTCTCTGTGCCATGTGTTTATTTGTGCCTTAATATACAGTATGTCTATGTATTAATTTTTTATATGTGTGGGCCCAAAATGTATGAGGGCATGCATGTGTTTATGAAGGTTAATATGCATGTAAAAGTGTGTCTCGCTATGAGTGCGTGTACTGCATATATGCTTTCATGTGCCTGAAAGACGACACTGAAGCGATGGCCCACTGGTTGCTATATATAAATATGCCATATATATATTTAACCTGAAGTGGTCGTCACGTTTGGACGGAGGAGTTGTTTTGCTGGGAACACAGTCCTCACTTAGAGCCACTAACCATCAGAGTCAGATCTGAATGTCATTTTATCCCCTATGTGTGAAAAGTGTTACAGGATCAAAGCTGTGTGCGCTGTCATTGTGTTCTGTTTGCTTTTTGTAAGCAGTGCTACGTTACAGTGCATGACAAATCCATAAGCCAGAGCTGTCACCACCACTGCACGCATTTGCACACATGTGTGCTCAAAGTCAGTTAGCGTGTGTGCACGCTCTTGTGTCGGTGCAGTTGAGCACTTTCCAAGCAGAGCCTTGATAGAGTATTTCAGAGTCGCCAGCTATCTGTGACAAGGAGTAAAGTCGGTTACATACTCTGGCTAACTGATCCCCCCCACCTCTCGCATTGCTCAGCGGAGCAGGCTGAGACCAGTTCTTGCTTATCACCCACCAGTCACTTTTGCTGTGACAGCTTAATACATGAGGGACAGATAGCTGCCCTCATGTCATCCTGTTTATTGTGACAACCTCCTTCACCACTGTGACTGCCAACATCATCATCAATATTATCTATATAATCATACCACTGAGCATCAAAGCTGAAATTGATAACTATTTGTCGTAATTGTTGAAGCAGTCACTATACCACACAATGCGTGAGGCAGATAATCTGTGAAAAACATCACGCTAGTCTGCCTCCTTGTAGTGCTTCTAATGGCATTTGCAAGATTCCAGCACATGTAAGTGACAAAACCAATCATAGTCAAAGTGTCTCTAATGTAGCTGTCAATCATGTCAGTCACTGCTCTTGAACTGCAGGGAAGCTGTCAAACTAGGCAGCATTGATCAAATATGAATCAAGACTCTGTTACTGCATTGCCTGTTTCTTACCTAAAATGTTTTCAAAAACATATTTTAGTGTACTGTTTAGCTGTAAAATAAGAAAGCTTGAGCCAAAATAAAGCACCACTCAACAGCCAGAGCAAGCTGTCTCATTTTACAGCTAAACAGTACACTAAAATACGTCTCTGAAATCATCTGAGGTGCGAAATAAGCAGTGCATCTTGATTCATATTTGATCAGCGATAACTAGTTTGACATTTTGACCACAGTTCACAAGCAGTGACTGACATGATTGACAGCTATGTTCAAGGCTCCTCAGCTCTGATTGGTTGTTTTCCAACAGTGGCAATAAATTCTAGCAAAACCAGAAGAAGCACTTTGAGAAGGATGGATAATAATTTTATCACAGACTATCTGTCTCATGTACTGCTGTTCGGATGTAGTGACAGTTTCAGCAAATATGACAACAAGTTACCAACACTACATTTGCTTCTTTTTTTTTCGGTTGCTGTGTACGCAGTTTTAGCTAGTTATGACCATACCTGCGCTCTGTAACTTTGCAAGTTACAAGTGCAGAGTCTTTGCAAATAAATACACTGCAACACACTTCTAGTGGGTCATAAGTGATGACTGAGAGGGATTACTCTTGTATCACATTTAAGGGAAGAAGAATTTTTTTTCAAAGACTACATTGTTACCAGCCATCTGAGTCACTATGTTCAAATTTCTAATCTCATGGCTTAGTCCTGCTTGAATCAATTCAAGTAGGTCAGGATGAATCGCCTTGCCACTTTAATGAGTAGATGTGGCTCTCCTTGAGAGAAAGAGCACTTTCTGACCTCAGTGGTGAGGATGCACTTTATAAATACCACAATCAAAGAACAGCGAGTGGAAATGTGGGCTATCTTGGTGGCAGATATCACTTCCAGCACTTCAGCTAGCTTCCACAGGCTCGTTTCACAGATAACAGACCACTGGAACAGGACAACAAAGCGAAAACAGCAAGGAAGTGGGAGGAAAGTTGCCGGAGTGAAGCGATACAATGGGAAAACAACTGGTGACCTCAGTGGAGAGACGTGCGACCTTTCTAAACCAAAGGAAGTGACACATCAGAGAGAGTAAGTCATCACTGGCTCCTCTGTGTGCATCCAGCCAGACGTGGCTGGTTTGATCCAGCAGTTCTTCTGCACCAACAACAACAGCATCAGCAACACGAGTAGGCATGAGGCAGAGTTAACCGGCCCAATCAGGCTCTGACTGCATACAAGAACAATATCAGTTATTGTTGGGTGTCCATGATGAAATGTCAAATTGTCAAGGCAGACAGAGCAGGACCTGAGGGTTGGTGGTGGGGAGGCTGCTGACCCACCCTACAATGGAGTTACTGTGATGAGGGGGGAAAAGACGTCAGATACGAACAGAGGCACAAGTATAATTTTCATTAAGATAATGAAAGTACTTTTCATCTTTTCCACCATTCACATGATTTCTCTTCTGCTCTCAGTCCAAGATCTGCATCAAAGAAATGAGGACACAGTGTAAGAAAATTAGGTCAGAGAGCCATTTAACTTAATTTAACCTTAAAATGTGCTCTGGTACATCATGCAGATCTCTCACCTCAGTGGTACACTGGTGATAGTACCTTGAACATCTTTACCAGGAAGTGTTTATTCAGAGTTAATGCGTTCTTTTTATATGCTGCGTGCTTCGTAGGTCATATTGTTTGCAGTCGCCCACCTGTTGGTTCATATCGGCAGGCATGGAGAACAACTGAGGGAATCACATGCACAGTGTGCTTGTAGTAACATTACAATAGGCTTTGTGGGTTTTTAGATAAGCGACGGCAGTGATCATGATTTTGTTATTGTGACTGACTCGGTCATCCTCCAACCTAAATTAAACCTGAACTTTATGTACACATGGATGGATTACTGAACAGGCTGCGTGGGCACATACCCAGGGGCCCAAAGTTCCAGGGGTCCTTCTGGCCTTCATCTGTAAATATCACTCAAAGTAACAGGTAAACAACCAGGAAATTACTCAAAATGACTTCAAAGAGACACAAAATGACCAGATGGAGACACAAAATGACCAGAAGGAGAAACAAAATGACTTCAAAGAGACACAAAATGACCAGATGGAGACACAAAATAACCTCAGAGAGACATAAAACAACATGGAGACACAAAATAACTTCAAAGAGACACAAAATGACATGAAGGAGACACAAAATTACTTCAAAGAGACACAAAACACCCAGCAGGAGACACAAAACAACTTCAAAGAAACACAAAACAACCAGAAGGAGACACAAAATTACTTCAAAGTGACACAAAATGATCATGAGACACAAAATGACCAGAAAGAGATACAAAACAACCAAAAGGAGACACAAAATGACCAGAAAGAGATACAAAATGGCCACAAAGAGACATAAAACAACATGGAGACACAAAATTTCTTCAAAGAGACACAAAACACCCAGCAGGAGACACAAAATGACTTCAAAGAGACACAAAATGACTTGAAGGAGACATAAAAGGACTTCAAAGAGACACAAAAAAACAGAAGGAGACACAAAATGATCAGAAGGAGAAACAAAATTACTTCAAAGTGACACAAAATGATCAGGAGACACAAAATGACCTCAGAGAGACACAAAACAACCAGAAGGAGACACAAAATAACCAGAAAGAGATACAAAATGGCCACAAAGAGACATAAAACAACATGGAGACACAAAATTACTCCAAAGTCTACGTTTCTTGTCCCTATTAGGAAACGCAGTGGGGCCGCTGTGTCCAGGGGCCCAGTGTCTCACAATCCACCCATGTATATACAGTGTTACTCAGACACACAAAGTAACTGAAAAACATATTTGACACAAGATGTCAAAATGCGATAATGTTCAAGTAGGTTTACTTAATGAGAAACATGAAGTTTGCAGGCTATTCAAGGCTTCAGCTGGTTCTGCTGTGCCATTTCAGATCAAACGGCCTTGACATTGGCCTCAAGATCACGTCATACTTTTTAGCACTTGAAAATGTAGACAGTTATACAACTTTTTTCCCATAGAGTCTTGCATTAAACAATATTTATGTAACTCACTAGTCATGTTCAGATCTAGTTTTCCAGTGGATAAAGATAAAAGCATTTTACTGTAACAGGATGTTTTAAAAGTTGCTCATCAAGAGACTGAATACTAATATCAAGATTATCATAAATCATCCACATTACATATTGTGAAAAGAAACTGCGAGCAGGAGCAGCCGAGTACATGGCGAGCAGAGAGTGAACTGGTCAGAAGATGATTGCTCTGATATGTGTCACACATTCCTCTCTGTCTGCTCAGCTCACAGTCACAGTGAACGAAGCGCTTTGCAGCACACACTGCTGCAGCTCCGCAGTTAATTTGGAGGGAAAAGAGAGAGGCTGCCAAAAACTGACTCAGTTAGATGAAATGAGAGAAGCCTTTTAGTCCCTTTTTTTCATTGGGCGGCCGCTCCAAATGATTAAAATGAGTCACAGAACTGGAGCAGACCGGACCGGGCTGCCCTTGTCCTTAGGTGACTCTTGTTTTTACGTCACTTCCAGGACATAACAGAGGACAGAGATGCTAAATCGGCCTGTTTAGAGAAATTTACTCTGTAGTTGTGACTTTGCACACCAGAGGAAATGAACAAAAAAGTGACTGAAAAGATGCAGTTTAGAGTAAGGGAGGCTGTTTCTTTGAAAGTGAAATAAAGGCAGGTTTTGCTGATTTATGTGTGTGTGCATGTGCATATCAGATGTTGTAGATGGAGTAGCAGCATGGGTGAAACTAGTGTGGGTGTGGTCAGTCCCCTTTTTCCTATTGGCTGACCCCTGACAGCTAAAACAGCTGGTCACAGCCTAGGACAGCACCCTGGTGATTCACTGCTCAGAGGAGAAGACAGGAGAGGAGAAGGGACAGAAACTGAACAAAACACACTACAACAGGGTTTACAGGAATGAAAGAGTGAAAAAAGAAACAAAAACTGAAGAAGAGAAACTGAAAGAGAAAGACCAACTGAAAAGACAGGAGATCCCTCAACATCACCAGATTGTCTGAGGGTTTTTTTACAGAAAGAAAAGTGTGAATTTGGAAGAGTTGAGTTTTGATGAGTCTCCAAAAGTTCCATAAAGTACCTAAGCCTCTCTTTGAGTAAATGCCACATCCTCTCACATCCCTCTGTCTCCACTGTTCAACATTTGCCAAAACTCACAGGCCTGACAGAAGACTCAGCCTCGCTCCAAATCTTCTTACGTCATCTCAAATCATCATTAGCATGAGAATGACGCGTGAGTTTCACAAAAAATGTTGACTTCACTATATCCGCCTGTCACTGATTAACACTAGCTTGTGGAGAAAATACATTGTGTTAGTAGCCTACATATAAAAAGCAACCCAGAAGAAGAATACATAAGAGTGTTTTTGTGCAACAGCAGCAATTGGAATATATAATATAATATAACATTATGACATTCTTCATTGCTATGGACGCAGCTGTGATCACAGATGCTTATCGAAACTACAGGAGTCATTTTTAAATCAATAAAATCAATTTCAAATTAATATTTTGTGTGAAATTATTGATTTCTGATAATATAATATAATATAATATAATATATATTTATGTGTTGTGTAACACATCTTTGTTATTCTCTCTGTTGTCACAGAGCCAACTCTAATCTCATCAACATTTCAGCAGCTCCCACTTTATTATGATTAATATCTTTTGTGGCTTTCATCAAATTGTCATTTGGACACAACTAAGAGTGTTGCCAAGGGACAATCTGGACAGACAATTCAGCTTTATAATGATGCATGTGTGTGTTTGTGTGTGCATAGATCTGACTGTGTGTGTAAGCGTCGATGCATCTTGTTTAGCCACCTGGTCATTCCTGTCTGTTCTGCTGGATTCAGCTCTACAGACACCAGCTGGGGTGATCGACCGTGCTGTTTACATGTCAGTCTGACCCAAGGAGTGAATACAGGCACGGGGGAAATGCCCACTGGTCCAGTCCAGACCACACCAGACGGATGGATGGAAGCTTTGGGAACATGAGCTGAAGTCCCTGGATATTTGGCAACGCATTTGGGAGATGGAAAGTTGTGTCAGCAGTGGGCCATGCTACACCTGAGATGATGATAAAATGTTGCATTGGTTGAGTGTTTTTTGATATTATGCTCCATTAATAGCTGAAGTCTTTAAAACAGTGTTACGTAGCTAAACATAGCATCTTGAGGCTTGCAAAAGATGTGCTCTTGAAGGCCTTTAAAGGAATACTTGACCCACATAATGACAATTTGGAAACCAGTTAGTCAAGCTGTGTTACCTTGAATTTACTTTTCTCACATGCCTGCAGTGAAAACTGCAAACATTTTGATTTATTAATTGATTGGGGACCATGTTTAACAACAGTAAAACTACCGTAAAACTTATATTAGTAGTGGACTATTATTTGCTTAAATCACTGAACTCAACAGTGCTTAGCAAAGATGGGGAATATAAATTGATTATTTTAACCAGTATGAATATTATTTGTATAAAAATTAGGCTTTGAATAACATATCAATTATGTGTTATATAATGAAACCTGTTTTGCAGCACCTGAGGATTATGGCACCAAGCATACCGACACAATACCACTTTATCCTGTTAAAACAATATTCACAACTTGGATTAATTTTAATGAAAACACTTTTGAATGTTCTGATTGGTGGAGGCTTACACTTACAGACTAAAGGAATCTAAATAACTTACCAGGTAATCAAGGAATGGACACATATTCTGACTTCAGTACAGCTCCAGAGGTAACATAGGTAGTCACCACTTGTTTTTCATCTTGCCGGTAAATCTGAATGAACCATGCTCTTCTCTGGTGCTTATGGTTTCAGTAAAATGAAATTAACCGAGCTAACGATGTTTCCATATTGACAAAAGTTTAAACATTTATATTTGTATTTCCAGTGGAAGCAACTAACTGATGTTAGCTCAAGTGGGTAGTCAGCAGTCCAGTTTTATACACTCAAAGAACTTCTATAAAAATGAACCACTTGGCAACCAGACCAGGCTCCTATTTGAGACAGGCCCTTATTCGTCAAAATGCGCAGTTACACCAAGCTAGTGAAAGAGATTGGGCGATTAACTGGGACCATGCCTTTAACTACTTTTACAGTATATCCCTAGATTAGTGAAACTTGTTTTTTTTTGTGAAAATGTATGTGTTTGGAAAGCACTGAGCAGGCAACTGGATAAATGAAACTTAGATTATACTGCACAAGTTGTGTGAGTTTGTAAATCAATATAGTTTTCCTGTCATTAAACATGGTCCCTACTCAATAAAACAATACATTTGCCATTCTCCATGGAGGCATGCAAGAAAAACAAAGTTTTCCACACAAACTCAAGGCAACACGGCATGATAAATTCATTTACAAACTGTCATTTTGTTGATGAAGTGTTCCTTTAAACCCCCCAAAAACTTGAGCGTGACATGCTAATAAATAACTGATGCATCAGAGAGAACACACCAAATGAGTAGCCTCTTGAAAAGGTTATTATATTAAAAAAAAAAAAAAGACAGATGTTTCTGTTTTCCCATCTCAAATCCTTGATCTATAATAAAACAGCAAAGGGGAGCAACTCTCAGTGCTGTAGATGCTTTAAACTGTAGAGCAGCAATCATCACTCATCTCAGCTCTTTACAATCAAATGCCTGCGACAGGGTCGTTTTTAATGTCAGCTCATTTATAGACTAATCAACAACAAGTGTCCCAGTCCTATTTTGAGCCAGGCCAGAGAGAGGTTTTTATGAGTTCCCCTAACTGTAAAGAGGGTTTATGTCTCATGTCTTACGGTGCAACAGCAGATCTGAAGGCTACACACAAGTATAAACCCAAAATAGCAACATAGTAGAGAACCCATCAACATACATTTTTGGAGACATTTACTTATCAACTTATGTTATTTATGTAATGCAGAAAAATAGATGGACATTGACATACGGTATGTGTTAAAGGTAACTAACATATTGTTAAAAAGAGATCATAAAAAAGATACTTAGTTTCACTGCAGTTACATATATTTGCCTTCAGCTCCATAGTTGATGTAGTTGGAGCTTTGCCAAAGCTAACCCGCTAACAAAACCCCTTTCAGACTTGTAAATGTGTACTTGTGCCCTCTTGAGCTGTATTGTACAACTCGCCCCATTTTATTGTGTGGATAAGGCCACCATGCTATTTTAGGAGTCATTGGGCTATCACTTAGAGGGTGTTAAACAACAGAGCGATCTGGGTTAGACAAGAAAGGCCACGTGATATTTGGAAACCACTGTGTGCACAACACAAGCAATGGCCTAGAAACCATATAGGCTGCATGCAAAGAGCAAATGTTTGACCCACAAAACAGGTGGCTGTTGCAGAAGTTCAGAAATGTGACACTGCAAGGAGTATAACCTTTCGAGAAACATCATGCACCTATGAGGAGACAGCACTTTTTCTCAGGTATGAGGGACAGAGAGAGAGAGAGACAGAAGATGTTCTTTCTTTCAAAAAACAAGTAAAAAGCAGAAGGTCATCTTGTGTTAAGCTCAATGCCGTGCATGCAAGATTGTAGAGGACAATGCATAATTTCCCTAGAAAGAATGTGCCTTCAGTAGACGGGAGAGTGGCAGGAATTTAAGATTAGAGGAGCAGAGTGGTGGCAGAGGTGGAACAAGTGCAGAGATAGAGGTGGAGGAATGGGCAGACAGAGGGTGAAAGGGTTTAGAGAGACTGGCTGAGGGATGGCGATGAGGCGACAGATTGGATATTTGGAGGCAGAGGGGGTGAAATAACAGTGAGAGGCAACTAGAGGGCTTGGACACGCTGCCCACCAGACAGCCCGCCCTCTTCAGGCCCTGCTGCACCTGTTGTTTTTCAGGAGCGAGACGCACCGAGGGAGGGGGGCGCGCAGGAGGGGGGTCTGGTTGAATAGGAGGGGTGTCTTTTGCTCCCTGTCTGTGACTCAGGAGAATCTGAGCAGACACGGGGAGGGAGAGTTAAAGCTGAGCAGGGACATTGTGAGAGAGCTGAGGGAGGGTGGGGGGGTTGGAGGAGTGGAGGGGTGCTATGCTATGAGTCAGCCGTTGCTAAAAAAGGAAACTGAGCAACTTCCACAGGCAGGATAAAATAAGACAAGTGGTGAAACAGCACTCCTCAGCTCGGGCCTCTCATTCCCTTGAAACCAAACATAAGGTGACCAAGGACTTGGGTGCCAGAGTTACATAAAAAGCACATCAAGTTTCACCTTGTATAATCATGCTTGACCTGGTGGTTACCAGTACATATCACATTTATATGACACAAATAGCACTTAGAGGTATACTTCATGCCCCAAAATGACCATGTGGATATCAGTAACTCACCCTGTGTTCACTTGAATTTGTGAAGAAAACTTCTTCTTCTTGCATGCTTCCATGGTGAACAGTGATCCAGTCGTCAGTTCTTCCCAAACACATGCAACTTTAAAACACTTCTGCATATGAGCAGTGTGCAAGGGCAAGTGTGCGCAATGCGCATTTGAACTCGGCTTGTGCATGCCATTGAACAGAGTTGAAACCCATGGGTGCCCTCTTCATGTGCATGAGATTGTTCATGAGGAAGTGTTTTAAAAAGTAGGGTTGTAGCAAAAGCACATGTGTTTCGGAAGTACTGTCCATACAGCTGGAGGAATGAGACTTGGATTATACTGCACAAGTTATGTGAGAGTCGGTAAACGGATGTTTTGATATAGTTTTGCTGTTGTTGAACGCAGCCCACTTTTACTTCAGCTCATCAAGAATTTCCTGTTTTGAGAAAAATTTCATAGTTGATATCGAAATGGTCACTTTGTGGGTGAAGTGTTTCCTTTATTAACAAACACGAAAAGGGACATTAAAGTAACTAAGGGTGCTTTCACACCTCCCCTGTTTGATTTGCTTCAGTCGACCTCAAGTTTGTTTTCCACCTAAGTGCGGTTCATTTGGGCAGGTGTGAACACAGCAATCACACTTGGGTGGACACCAAAACAACCAACCTTCTTGAAGAAGTGGTCTTGGTTTGGCTACAAGCAAACTCTGGTGCGGTTCATTTGTGGTGAGAATGTGTTCTCACCTTGATCAGAACCAACTGCAGTCGCATTATGCATTGTTTGGGTTACAGTCCTGGAGGATTACTAATGTGCGCCTCCTCCTGTATTGCCTTAATATGCACATTCATATCCAATGCATCAAAACATTCTCTAGTTGGAGCCGCGCCTCATTTTCAAAAGCACCCTTAATCACATGGTATCTCAATTTCCAAGCTGTGTTAACATATTGTCTAATTCCTGCATCTATGTTCTCAGATACAGCTTCTTTCCTGCTTTAATGAATTGGTCAAGGAGATTATAGACACTACTCTATATTAAGACACAGCAATTAATCAATTCAACACTTTACAAGTTAAAAATAAAAAAAGAGGGCTACAGTAGAATTTCATCCACTCTGTATTCTGTAGCTGAATCCTCTGTGACATAACAGAGTGTCACTGTTCAAAATATCTCACATTCCTCCCCTCCAGCTCTCAGAATAGAGAAGAGCACCCACCATTGCTCACCATGGTGAGGAAATGCAGTAATTTGAGTTGCATGGTATGTCGCTTCACTTAATGTTGTGTGGTACATTTCAAACATAGAGGTTTGTTAGTAATGTCTGGCTGACTTTGTTTTTCTCCTTGGGTCCATGATATGCAGAGTGCCCGATGCCCCATCAGTCTTTCTCACATGGTGATGATAAGAAAGGCCAGCTCATGTTGTGTTGCTGTAACCATCACACCATCTTTCCAACACATCTGGGGATGAGGAGAGACTTAAGATGGAAACTTTAGGGGTGAAAGAAAACAACGTGGATGCATAACATACAGCAGATGGCAAATGCTGGAGAAAACACAGAGAGAGAGGGAAAGGCATCTCCCCCACTGCAGTGTGTCAAAAATGAACTCATGTTGACTTTTTCCTTGTGGACTGGCTCTGACAGGATTATAATCAAGCTTGACAAAGTGTTCTGTTTACTTCTGCTGGGATGGTGGTATATAAGCAGTGGAGCACAGCTGCTATGCAACAGTATAGCAACAGTACAGCTATAGGTTTCCTAATCCCTCTGCAGCCTGAATAACAGAAATCAAACTGACGTCATTCTCCACTGAGCTTGTTTTTGCATGAGCTCAGTTACAACGGCCCCGTTAGGGCTGGATTTACTCGACGCCTCATCTTATGTCTCACAAGTGCATTTAGAGATTAAGATGCCCCAGTTTGGTACATAGAGTATTTCTCTATGGACAGTTAAAATGACACCTGATATCATCTTTAGTCCCTTGAACCTGACCTCTTCCTTTAAGTACATCTATTTTGGCAGTTGCAGAAAGAGCTGCAGGACTTTTCCCGACTGTAGTAATGGCAAGGTCCTGAACTTGCAGTGCTGCGTATGAGCCAGCCAGTGCAGTGCAGTGTTTGTGTGTGAAGGATGGTTAGAGGTGGTATGCTGACCATGCTGGGACTTTGGTATGACAGGGATGGGAGTCCTGGCATGGGAACATAGCACAGTGTCACTCCGGCTATCAGGTTCCTGTCCATACTAAATATGGAGGGCTACAACAGCCTGTACAGCCCCACTGAGGATACTGAAAAGGACTGTCAATTAGCACCATCATCATCCATTATACTCAGTCCATGTATCAAGGTTGTTGTGCTATTGCTGCTATAAGCCACAGAAAACTGTTTTCTTTTAAATTAGCAATTACATTTTTGCACACTTCTCAGAAAAGATGACACATTAGCGAGGTGAAGACATGAGGCTGAGGCTAGAAGAGGAATCTGACATCTGTCTCTCATGGAGGGACTAACATGGAGTCAAACAGTCTGAAAACTGACAGGCGACAGATAGTGTTTGTGTGCAGCAGCTGCTGTTGACACGCATGTACTGTATCAATATTCATTTAAAATGGTTTTGCAGTGAAAAGGCATGACAGACACAAGATCCAGGGACAAAAGGTCACAGAGGGGTTCATCCTAATGTTCTCTCTCTCTGCTAAAGTGAAATTACAGCATAAACAAAGTAAAAAGTCTTGCTTTGTGTCATTTCGCTTTTCAGCTGTCCAATGTGGTGCACTGTGTGGAGGTAAACAACTCGTTCCTGGCAAGGTCGAAAAACAGCCCAGCTTTCAGTGGCGAAAAAGCAGCAGCCTCTGCTGTCAGCCTCTTCATGCAAAAGTGCTTCAAACTGGAATGAACCAGCTGCCAAGTAAGATCATCAAGAAAAGCCCTTGGAAAAAAAAAACATTGCCCCCCCCACCCCCTCCGCCTCTCAGTTCAGTCTATCTGTAGCTCTATCTCTTTTCTGTCTTTGTGCCCATAGAGAGAAAACAGAGCGAGTCTGTGCTCAGATGGAGAGCTGGCTGCAGTGCTGCTGCTGTGCGTGCGAAAGGGGCTGATGAAAAAGTTCAGTGACTGTTGTTCCTTGATGTACTTTCCTGCAGGGTGTATTAAAGAAATGCCTACAAACACAGGTCTTTCAAAAGTCATTCTGTATCATTCATCATTCTGCGAAGGTCCTCAACACTCATAAATGTAATATTTTTGCTGTGGGAAGTTTGACCCCTCACTGCGCAGACTGATGTGTGCAGACTGTAAGGCTTTCACCTTCATCTACTGAGAGAGGAAAGCTTTGTGATTCAATGCCCATTCATACAAGTGTGATGACAAGCTGAAATTACAAATATTTGCATATTCATACTCAATCATTTGGCAGAAATCGTGAGATTGGCTCGAATATTTTAAGTTTAATAAGTGAGTGATGTTGCAGATGAGTTCGAGTGGTTGAAATAATGAACTTTAAGGCATACAATGACCTACAATGCTCAGTCAGTCGAGGTTAGCCTATAGAGTGCTCTAGAGATTATGTGGCAGCCCAATCAGGTTGCACAGGTAGTCCAGCTGCTCAAGGATGGCACATCCATACATGCGGCAGCAAGAAAGTTTGCTGTGTCACCCAGCATAGTCTCAAGAGGATGGAGGAGATATCAGGAGACCAGCCGTTACACGAGGAGAGCTGGACAAGGCCGTAGAGGGGCATCAACCAAGCAGCAGGACCGGTATCTGCTCCTGTGTGTGAGGAGGAAGAGGGGGAGCACTGCTAGAGCCCTACAAAATGACCTCCAGCAGGCTCCTGGTGTGCATGTTTCTGACCAAACTGTCAGAACCAGACTCCATGAGGGTGGCATGAGGGCCCAACATCCTCTAGTGGGGCCTGTGCTCACAGCCCAGCACCATGCACCTCGACTGGCACTTGCCAAAGAACACTAGAATTGGCAGATCTACCACTGGCACCGTGTTATCTTCACAGATGAGAGCAGGTTCACACTGAGCACACATAACAGGTGTCAAAGAGTCTGGAGATGCCATGGTGAATGTTATGCTGCCTGTAACATCATCCAGCATGATCGGGTTTGGCGGTGGGTGTCATAGCCAATGGTACCCTGACTTCTGTTAGATACCAGGATGAAATCCTCAGAGTGATTGTCAGACCTTATGCTGGTGCAGTGGGCCCTGGGTTCCTCCTGGTGCAGGACAATGCTCGGCCTCATGTGGCCAGAGTGTGTAGGCAGTTCCTGGATGATAAAGACATTGACGCCATTGACTGGCCTTCTTATTTCCCTGACCTAAATCCAACTGAGCACCTATGGGACATTGTGTATTGTGCATTTGACACCTTCAAGTACCGCTACAGGCTCCAGGAGCTCACTGATGCCCTGATCCAGGTCCGGAAGGAGATCCCCTGACTCACTGGGAGGCTGCCCAGACATGCAGGGGCCATACACATTACTGAGTCACACTATGAGTTGCCGCAATAAAATGTAGGCAAGTTGGATCAGCCTGAGATTTCAATTTTTTACTTTGAATTTTAATGTGACTTTGAGTCCAGCCCTCAGTGGCTCGATGATTTTGGTTTACATTGACTGTTGTTACATCATTTTGCTCTTAACAAATTATACAATGTACATCAGTAAAGATTTTCAACTTGAGGAATTTATTCATCAAGATCTACTGTGTGATTTAAGTGTTCCAGTGTATTTATTTATCTTGAATACTTCTATCTTTCTCTTTTTGTATATGGAAAGAAAGGTGAATAAATTGATTGGATTGGATTCTTGGAGAAATATGAAGTGTGTGCCAGCAGAGCCAGGAAGTGACTCACCTTATGAGGTTAGTAGACCTAAAAGTGACTCAACTTTTCTTGGGAGCTTCATTTGGTAAATAAGTAACACAGAGCGTTGAGATTCACGGGGCAGCATGTATGTTAATGATAATCAAACAGTAGCTCCATTCTGTCAGTTATTAGAGTTATCAGCTGCAGAGATCAGACTGCCCCTTCAGAGGGTCAGGCTGTACACAGCGAACACTAAATTACTAATGTATTAATTCAAGATGTGATCAAAGGTTTTTTTGGACTTAAAGTATTGATGGTGTTAGAAAGAAAATTCAAAAAACCGAGGCACTCAGGGAGTAGAAAAATAAAAAGCCTTTATTAAGTCATGGCTTTGTTCTGATTAAAAATGTCGACATGTTTCGGCCGTGTGGGCCTTCATCAAGACAAATAAAGAGACTCTCCTTCAGACAGCCTCTTAACACTAGTAAACAGTCACATGATCAGCGTGGCCAGGTGGAATCTCTTCACCTGATTGGGGTGAGCAACCAGATCAATTAGGAGCAACAGAGAGAACACACATCATACCATCAAAACATCACAAGCAGGAGAGAAATATACAATAATAGCAAAAATAACAACAATAATACAAAATACCAAAGATTCTCAAAGATGGAAACATCTCTAAAGTTCTATTTTTTAAGTGTTTCAATTTTAAAGTAATATCTTCAAAGTGTATAAGGCATAAAAACACTGCCAGGCAGAAGGAAAAAAAATAATAATAAAGTAAATAATTCATTGTTTTAATTTATATAAGTAAGATTTTTAAGATAGAAGATCTAACAATTATTTCTCAAGACTATGACTATATTCTCAAAAACATCTTTGAACCTTTTCTAAATGACCTTAGAATGCAAATGATTTATTTAGTTGGGAAGGGAAAAAAAAAAAAAAGGAATAAAGAAAAAGTACTCTGAAATTTGAAAGTGCACTGAGGGAAGACAACCCTCAAAAAATATATAATACCAAAAACAAAGAAAACAATATGCCTTATAATACAGGGAGCCCAAACACTTTACAAAAAGGGAGAGAAGTCCAGTTCTCCATTTAAACCTGGATATTGGGTCGCTTTCAATGTATATATCCAAAAAGATTCTCTCTGTAAGAGCCTTTTTAATCTGTCTCCACCCCTTATAGAGTTTGCAATGTGGTCAATGCCAGAAATCTTTAAAGAATCACAGCTTCCATGGTTAACTTCTTTATAATGCAGAGCCATAGGGTACAATGGATTACCGGCTCTTATAGCTTGTTTGCGTTCAGCCAATCTTACCTTCAGTTTGCGTTTAGTTCTTCCAACATAAAAATGACCACATGGACACTCAAGTCTGTAAACTACAAAAGAGGTATTACAATTAATAAATAACTTGATATTATATTTATGTCCTGATGTAACATCTGTGAAAAAGTTAGTTTTTGTCATATTACTGCAGTGATTGCAATTACCACACTTGTGGTTACCTGATCTAGTACTCAACCAGGTTTTCTGTTGTACAGGGGGAAGATGGCTCTTTACAAGCTTATCGTTAAGTGTTGGAGCTCACTGCTTCACTGCTGTACTGTGTCACAAAATACACTTGATTAGAACTCTGTTGTTGCCTCTGTTTTTTAACCAGTAGCTGTTCTCTAGTGACACTTTTTGCTTTATTGTATGCTGTATTTATAGTCTTGTGTTTATATCCTCTTTTCTTAAATCTTTGACTCATCTCATGAGCATTTCTTTCAAAATCATCTTCTGAGTCACAGATGCATTTAAGTCACTGAAACTGACCAAAAGGTATGTTATCTATCAGCCAAGGTGGAAGGAAATTATCTGCTTTAAGAATTGTATTGCGGTCTGTTGGTTTTCTAAATATTGAGGTATGTAAATCCCCATTACCATCTTTAAAGATCTTTAGGTCAAGAAAATGGATTTCAGTCAAAGAATAGTCTAGACTAAGTTTCAAATTGCTATTACTGCTATTTAAATATGCGTGGAACTGAAAAAGTTCTGTCTCTGACCCAGACCATATCAAAAGAATATCGTCTATATATCTACCCCACCATACAATCTTGTCCAAGTAAACATTAAGGCTAGAGTACACAAACCTCTCCTCCCAGAGTCCCATGAACAGGTTAGAATAATTCGGTGCAAAACATGCTCCCATTGCTGTGCCTTTTGTCTGTTTATAAAATTGATTCTGAAACAAAAAAACATTGTTATTCAAAGTCCATTCAGCAAGTTGTAAAATAAATGCAGCAGGGGGCATCTGTTCTGATTGTCGCCTTTCCAAAAAGTGTGATAGAGCCTCCAATCCCTGATCATGGTCAATATTTGTATAAAGTGATTCTACATCCATGGTGACTAAAAAAGATGATCCAATGTTCTTGATATCTTTAATTTTATTTAATACGTATGTGCTATCTTGAATAAAAGAAGGCAAGTTCCCCACAAATGGCTTAATGTAAAAATCAACAAATTGAGATGCTGGTTCTGTAATTGACCCGTTACCACTGATTATTAGTCTACCAGGTGGATTCTCCAAATTCTTGTGCACCTTGGGAAGCATGTAGAAAGAGGGGGTTCTTGGGCTTGGACAAAAAAGAAAGTCATGTTCATTTTGAGAAATCCATTCTTCATTCTTTGCCTTTAGAAGTATTTCTGTCAGCTCAGTCTTAATTTGCTCAATGGGATTAGACAATAAAGGCTCATAGTACTCATGGTTGTCCAGCTGCCGCAGCACCTCTGTAATGTACTGGTCTCTGCCCCACACTACAACTGCTCCTCCTTTATCAGCTCTCTTGATTATGATGTTTTCATTAGTTGAAAGCCATTTAAGTGCTTCTGTTTCTTCTCTGGACAAATTAAAATTCCTTTTTCTCTTCGAAGACAAGAGGTCATCCACTTCATATGTTATTTTTTTGCAGAAAGTGTTCAAAGTGTGATTAAATATATTAGGGGTGAAAGTGGATTTTGGCTTAAAAGGTGTTCTTGAGTCCGACTGGACATAGGATTGAGAGGCTGCTTGACTGGGGTTAGTGTGATACCAAACTTTCAGTTGGAGGTTACGGTGGAATTTAAATAAATCCACTTTTGTTTGGAAATCACTAGCTGTATTAGTGGGGGCAAAAGTGAGACCTTTAGAAAGAACAGAGATGTGGCTGCTTGAAAGTGGGATGCCTGAGATGTTAATCACCTGTTCATTCTGGACTTGCTCCTGGTGTATCGGCTATGGCTTGGGGTTTCTGAGTGACCTGCCTCTGCCTCGTCTGGTCTTCCTCTTTGTCTTCTTCTTATTCTGTTGTCCTTCTTGGGTCTGGTGTCTAAAAAATCAGTAGAGGGAAAGTCCTCCATCTCAGATTGGTCCTCATCAGTGCTTGGAAGTTGAAAAGAAACTGCTCTCCTCCTTTGTGGCTGGGCTTTGTGGCTGTATCTTTGCTGCCATGTGTAGATTTGTCTTCTTTATAGTCAGACTGATCTCTCTTGAATTTAGTCAGTTTCACTTGTTTGAGCTCTCTCTGTAGTTTTTCTAGTCCTTCTTTCAGTTCTTTTTCAAAGGGGAGTTGCTCTTCTGTGAATCTGGTTGAGATCTCCTTTTTAAGAGTGGCTATTTCAGACTGAGTTTGACCTTTTTGCTTCTTGGCCTCTTCGATAAGAAGTAACATAAGGTCTAGGGAGCATTTATTAAGGATGGCTTCCCATTTATGTTTAAACTCAGGATCTTCCAAACCAAAAGAAGGGAACTTTTTTTATTCTTAATCCTCTTGGTATCATTTTTTCTCTCCAGTAGTCTGATAATGTTGTCATATGTAACTGTAATTTCAGTTCTTTCTCTGAAGATTTTTTAAGCTCAAAAAAGAGTTTTTTGGCATCTGTAGTCTGTGCCAAACTCTGATCAAACAGAGTATCTGAGACTATAATGCTCTCACCTTCTTCTCTTGAGTAGGAAAAATATCCAGTTGAAGTGGCCATTTTGGGTGATGAGCAATAAATTCCCAACGTTCAAAGAACGGAGCTACTCCAGTTTAGGATGATCCCTCTAGGTCCTTCAATCTTCAGTACAACATGAGGTGCATGGAGTGCTGCTGGGTGTAGAAAAAGTGTGCTTCTAGTGCTCTTCGGTGTGGGGATCAAAAAAGTGATAGAAAGAAAATTCAAAAAGGCACTCAGGAAGTAGAAAAATAAAAAGCCTTTATTAAGTCGTGGCTTTTTAATAAAGGTTTTTTATTTTTCTACTCCCTGAGTGCCTTTTTGAATTTTCTTTCTATCACTTTTTTGATCCCCACACCGAAGAGCACCAGAAGCACACTTTTTTCTACACCCAGCAGCACTCCATGCACCTCATGTTGTACTATTGATGGTGTTATTTTTAGTTTAATTTTATAATGCCCAGAAAATAATGACACATTTTATTCCTGTAAACTGGCACGCACATGAGGAAGTTATACACTTCTCTGTCTTTAATGAAAGAGCGGTTCTAAAGTCATATAACTATCTGCTGATCTGTTCCTGCAGGACATTTTTTAGACCTGTAGTAACACTGGTTCTTCCATTGTTTTGAGGAATGTGTGGGCTTGCATGGACGCTGTGCTCCGTGCCTCAGTGCAGAGATGTGTGTGTGTGTGTGTGTTTCTATTATGTCACAGTGATGATGTGGCACTGGCAAGCAGACGTGCGGGGGCCTCAGTCCAACCACCCCCTCTCATCCGTGCTGAACGTGCCTGGTCACAGCAAGCTGCCGAGAACCTCTGGATCACAGGGGGTTTCTGGGTAGTGGGATTAGCTGGTGAGAGGAAACAGCTGAGGCCTGCGTAGCGTCAGCACTTGCTAATCAACACTCCCACCACACACACATACACGCATGCCGCCCCAATCTATGCTCTCCCTCAATAATCCCCTCCTCCTTTTTTTCGTAGCAGGGGTCAGACACCCACAAAGGCCCGGGCCCACAAAGCCAAAAGGGGGCCACGGGGGACCGACGGGAGAAGAGGAGGGCACAAAGGGACACTGAAGTGCTTGGTCAAAGCTGACATAGCTGCTGAGTCATCACTGATGCTGGTTTAAACTGATAATTTGCAAAAAATCCCAGTAAATTTGACGAGCTGTCACTATGTGCTTGACATGTCAGTTTTGGGTAAATGTTTTTTGCAGTTTTTCTCTTCTTTACGCAACAGTTACTGCAGGTTCCTGCGTCACAGAGGACATTTAGTTATCCAAAGGTTCGCTTATGCAATAGCAATGACATTCATGCCTTTTTCACTCTGAGCACTTCGTTCCAGCTTGACCTACGAGACGAACAGCACAGTGTATTCATTCACATCCGGCATGATCGAATTTGCTGAGCTCATTTGTGCATGCTCGTATATTCCAACAAAATCAATTAGCTGAGAACCGGGTTGACGTAGTACAGGAGTCGATGTGCTACGAGTGAAATTGATTGACTGCTCATGAAACACACTGTTGCACATTATGAATAGGTCATGTGTAGACAAGCTGGTACCAGAATGAAAGCAGCCCTGTGCAAGATAAATATTTACAAATCAAGCCACGAGAATTTCACTTAAAGATTGGTAAAACGTATCAAAATGTTAAGTGCAACAATCACAATAAAACTGCCAACACAAAAATAACATTACAAAGGTGTGACACATTTGCGCAAATAAGACTTGAGTGAAAAAAGAGCCCAAAGTCAATAAAAATCATTTGCTGAAGCTTTAACATTGTGTGTCGGAGATTACAGAAGATTATAGAAAATGGTTGGTGCATTTAAATCGCTGATACCTCCGCTATTATTGCACTGCAGCAGGCCAGCGTGTCCTTTCTTGTGCATGCATCTGTCAGCAGAGATCAGTAAATCATGTGTTTTTCTTATCTGTGGACCGGTGACTATGCTTCACTTGGCCTGTCGCCATCGACTTCAGGTTTCAAAGAGAGAATCCTAGAGAGGAGTGCTGTGACTCATCCACATTTCTTTTTAAAGGGTGCATTGGCTAAATTGTAATTCAACATTTTAAGACTTAAATAAGATTAATAAGATTTCAACAGCTAACCCTGACTGAACAGCAGTAAAAGATATGCATTGCTTTCAAAAACAGCTGTTTTGGAGAACATGGTTCAAACTATATTATTTTTACCCCACCAATAAAAGCAAATGAGCCTGTACTTTAAGGTAAGAAGATTCTGAGTAAATTATTTGGCACTCTGAGTCACTCAGACCTGAAGCAGTCACACAATTCACATAAGGAGCACTTAAGCAAAGATAAAAGAGCAGCTATCTCTCCTCCTCTGACCCGAGGAATAGCTGCACTTAAACCCTGGAAACTGTGGTCAGGAAAGACCAGTGTGGACATGCACAAACAGAATGCAAAGACGAATAAATCCTGACCCCTGACAGAAGAGGATATTATCTGCTCTGTGCCCTAAAAACACACTTTAAATATAAGTAAGGTGCATTTTTCAGTCACTTGTGCTTAACGTACAGCTTATTCAGGACCAACATGAAACTTTCTCCCAGCAGAGGCCAGGTGCACTTTTCAAAACCACCTCTAGGGGCAGTGTTGTACTAATTTTCAGAGGATAATCTGAGTCCAGCAGAGTGACAACCTGTTTGCTTCTAATCTGAAACTGTCATGACCCAAATAAAATAGATTTGGGGTAAAGCGATGGGTAATGATTAATCATGTGCAGCCTCGTGTGAGCACTGTTTGCTTTTCAGGTGAAAGGATGTTTGGATGTAACTCTGTCAAAGAGTGGTGCTCAGACAAAACAAAAGCAAATGTTCTAAATATATACTTGTACTTATACTTTTGTGTTCAATCTCTCTCAGATATTCACACCACAGTCCATTGTAATTTAGAACAAAACGTTTATTCAAATCAAAAGGAAGAACTAGACAAAAGGTTAAACCATTCAGAACGTAGTATATTCATAGAATATCTATACATCGTCATGATTGACAGACAAAAAAAAAAGGAGATAAAAACAAACATACAAATGGAGAATGAAGAAAAATTCAGTGAGTGATATTGCACTTTGTTTCTAAAATGTTTCAGATCCCATCTCCCGGGTTCTTTATCTCTGAACATTTCAGCTCCTGCCTTTTACTAGGTCAGGAGTTTAGCTTAGTTTTGACACTGGACTACTCTGCGGCCCAAGCAAATGGACTATGGAATTGACCAACCTGAAACAAATATGTAAGCTTATTCGTTAGCGTGTAGCTCGATTCAGTTTCCCTAAGATAAAAATCCAAACAAAGAACTGCAAACAAATATAATCAGGATAAGATATAAGTTTACCGTGGAAGAAGGGGTTTGTATGCTATCCCTAAATGTTTCTCAAAGGGGTGGGGGGGATGCTGATCAACAGCTGCCACCCCTAGGCCTGAGGGGGGACCAAAGAGGTCAGGGAGGCTAACTCAGGAACGTTGCTTGTTAAACTAGGAAGCAAACTATATCAATGCCCAGAAATACATGGAAAAAAAAAATAGCTTCATCAGCGTCAGAAAAACAACACAATCGAGAGGCCTGTCCAGGATATCATTTTTGCAACACTTGCTTCTAAAGGACTTTTTTTTTTTCCCCTCTTCCCTTTTTGTCCTTTTGAATAAACATGGAAAGGTCTAAAACATACAGGTGTGTACAAACAATAATAAAAAGGAGAACACGAGTTAACAAAGACACTGTAAGATGAAGAATCATGATCAGGTCTTTTCTGTGTCAAGGCCACGAAGATAAGATCACTTTAATAATCTGCAGTTTGTGGATTACTGTCAGAAGCTGTGTATTTAGTTGCCAGCTGGATCTCGATAAGAGCGTGCACACACACACACACACACACACACACACACACACACACACACACACACACACGCACAAACTTGTGTCAGCTACGTTTTAAATGTAAACTTAAAAAAAGGTCACTAATCTTAAAAAAAAAATGCATTAACGTCCTACACAACACTGCTTTACTGAAAAATCCTCTAGTATAACATGGTTGGTACCACGGTTTTTCTCCAGACCTTCACCATTGAATGCTTTTTTTTTTCATTGTTTTCTTATCAAAAAAGTGCTGCGTTTCTTTTTTACTTCTCTATGTCAAACCTCTGTTGCAGCTGGTCTTTTGTGTTGAATGAGTTAGAAAACCAATGTATTACTCATGTCAACCTACTACTACTTGTTCTGACCAGTCTGAACAGAGGTTCAGCAACATCCCCGGCTTTACATTTGTGCCGGGTTTGCTTTGTCGCGCCTCTTTTACCTTCCTTTCTTTTCTTTTTTTTTTTATAGCTAGCATTCTGGCTTCACTGGTCTGGTAGAGTCTAACTGTTGGTTGGATGATCTGGGCAAGTGCAGCAGGACAAAAAGGGAATGTGATTAATCTCGGAAAGCTGCCTTGCTTCTCTGCAGGTCTATCCTCTTGTTTTGGTAGTTACAAAAAAAAAAAAAAACGCTTCATTATTTTTAACAGTGCAATTTAAAAGAAAAACCTATAACATTTTTTTTTTCTCTTTTTCTTTCCAACCGTTTGGCAAGTGAGACGACCACCTGAGACAGTGCTTTTTGGGCAGTTATGCAAGCCTGGCTTGCCCTGAGATTAGGAGTAGAGGGGCTGCAGGTAATTAGGGTACCACCCTCTCTGTTTCACACACACACACACACACACACACACACGCTCACACACGGACTCACACTTTTCTCTTCAGCTACGATTTTTTGAGTGGCAAATACAGGTCTGCAACCCTCCTAGTCCAAATCCAGAGCAACCTCAACACAAAAAAGGCTAAAAAAGCTATTCTATGATTGGAGCTAAATACAAAAACAGAATAACAGAGCTAAACTAAAAGAGGAGGGAAGCCACACTTGGATCCAAGCTGAGGAGGCAACATCTTAAAAGAGCTTCCAGATGGAGATAGTGTGCTGCAGTTTTTGTTAAAGTCCAGTCTGTGGTTGTTATAAGTCACTGAGGAAATGTCGTAAGGAGAAAAAAAGAAAAAAATCTTAAACAAATCAGTGCATTGTTCTTGTCCTTGTCAATCTTTTTTTTCTCCAAAATCAAATCCTGTTCTCAGCGCTGCTCAAAAGTTATGCAGATGAAAGTCTTAAAAGAAGCCTGCAGTCTCATATATTCTTTGTCTGGTGCATTACAAGGCTGGAACCAAACTATTAGTGATTTCTTTTTTCAATTCTCATTAAACAGAGCCACACAACTCAAGTAAAGAATAAAATGTGCAAAACAAAAATCCAAAATGAGGCAGGAGGAACTAGTCTTTGCTCTGTTGTTGAGTGCTGCCACTGAATGCTCTCATTCATACAGACTATGGTGGTTAGAACGTTGTTAATTTTCTCTCTTCATTCCGTTTTCTTTAGGTGATTCTGCTGAAGTCTGGACATGATTAGTCCTGCCCTTTGTATTAGGAGTCATGTCCTTATGTGCCACGAGTTCAGAAGAATCAAAGGGTTAAAGAGGAGCTTGGCAGGCAGAGCCTTGCTGATTCTTCATCGTCATTGTCAATACTATCGCCAGGGCTCTCGCTACCAGTGGGGCTTTTCATACAGACTGAATATGTGTTTGTCTGTATGCGTCCCATCCTCAGCAGGCTGACACAGGAAGGAAGCGATGCCCCAAACTAGTGACTCCTGTTTCTCTTGCTGAGGGAAGGCAGGAACAGGTTTGTCCAACCCAACTCAACCGTGGGTATTTGTCCAAGTCTTTGTCTGTTGGTTGGATACTTCATTTCTCTCTTGCTGTCAACAGCGTTGTGTGAACGTTGTTGTTGGAGAAAAATAAACAAAGCTGAGCCTTGCACGCGGGTTTCTTTTGAGATCCCCAAGTCAGTCGGGGGAATTTCAGAAATACCCTTCAGCGTGATGGACAGGCGTCAAGCCTGCGCTCCTCTGTGCGTGTGGCGTGATCGGGGTTAGGATCGATCTGGAGTGGAAAAAAAGAGGGTTAATATATTGAAATACATCTGATTTAATTTAGTCTGTAATAAAGATATAAATGGACAAATGCCTTGCTCTGTGTTACTTGGTGCTTACCTCGGAGTACAGAGGAGGAGGCTGGAAGCGGAACTCGTGAATGTAGGCGAAGAGAGGTCCGTCCAGCTCCTCACGGGCTGCTGGGACATCCAGACTGCTCTGCCTCTGCTCTTCTGTCACAATTTCTGCATAGCTTGGAGGAGCTGCAGAGGAAGAGCGAGCCACGTGTTAGCATTCTTGGGAAGCATACTCAAGAATAGAGTCCTTAATGTAAATCATGACCTTGAGATCCAACCTACCTTCAGGCCTCTCAGGCAGTCCCATGCCCAACCAGCTCATGCTGCACTGGCTGCTGACGCTGGAGGTACGGGAGCCGAAGGGGTGGAGAGGGATGGTTCCAATGACCAGGGGCAGGTTCAGGGAAAGGTTAATCGCCCCAGGTATGTCCACGTAAACCTGAACACGTGAGGACAGCACAGTAGGTCAGAAAATGCAAGTCATTCTCAGGTATAGTAAACATGCTGCAGTGTAAATAAAGGGCTTTGAAGCGGAACATTCAGCATGAAATCGAACAGCTTTTTAATCCTCTATAAAATAAAACCATGCTTGTCTGGGCTAAATAAGTTCAACCATATGTGGGTCAGTAACTTGAGGTCTGGTGCTTACGCAAGGCAGAGTCTGCGCCTGGTGGCTGTCTGTTCGCAGAGTAAAGAGGTTATAAGCACCTTCGAGGCAGGTGTTACCAAAGATATTCTGGGCTAATGCTCTTAGCAGCATGTGGAGATAACACCTGGTGCAATCCAAGGCCCAGATTTGGCAATGCAAGCTGAGTCAGCCAGGTCCTTGGCCTAGAGACTGATTGGCCTATTAGGAAATATTGATTCTGTACTGATAATGGTGCTGAGTAATGGTGATTATAATAACAAGAGGAGACTGTATTAAGGGCAGAAACACCTATGTGTCCATGCCAGTAAAGGTAAAGTGGCAAAGAAAAAGAATGGGGTGTGAGTGTAGCCCAACTACAGCAAGACTGTACTCACCATGAGGGAGTACTCCACTCTGATAATGCTGCAGTCCAGGATGGAGGGTGAGACAGGTGGGATCTTCAGCATCTTGCCACTCCAGGTCTCGGTTTTGCCCGAGGACAGAGACTCTCCCCGCAGGTTGGCCACCAGCTGCTTGACCTCCTTCATCTTCCCTTTGGCATAGAAGGTCTGGGTCTGATAGATGGCTGCCTTTGGCACCACCATGCGGGAAGAGCAGTTCTCGATCTCGGCAAAGATTTGGATCGACTCTCCTGCGAAGTCAGAGAGGGTAGAGGAGAGGTTAATCCGAGTTACTCTATGTGTCCATCAGTGGTAATCATCTTATTGTCATCACTGATTAATGCACTTCTGGTGAATAGATGACTAACAAGATTCTCATTATGAATCAGTTACTCATTCTCACCTGGGGTGTATCCCTTCCTTTCGATTTTGGCACTTAGGGAAATAGGACCTGAGGTGCAGAACCAACAGCAAAGTGTCTTGTCTTTCGTGCCGGCCTGTGGTGACTGAAGAAAAAGGAAAATATTCAGAGAGTTTTTCCTAATATTCTCGACCAGTGTCACCAAAGTCTGATTCTCTTTGTCCAATGTCTCAGCCAATAATTAGACTAAATATAAGGTTGTTTAAAGAGCACTTACCAGCAATAATGGAGTGTTGATGTCAATGTGCTCAAAGACTGTAAATTCCTTCTTGGTCTTCATTGGCAGGAGCCATGGCCTGTGGAGTTCTGCCTTTACCCAGTAGCGCACACTGCCGTGCTTCCCTTCAAAAGAGGTAGCCAGAGGTCTACAGGAAAGACGAGATGAGGGAACAAGAAGAGAACGGGGGTTACATTAACTGTCAAGAGCTCATACTGTATACCCTCCAGCTCAATAACGATGATGTTGATATTCAATTCAAAGTGCGGTATTAAAACACTTACGTCTGTGGAAGCTCGAGGCTGAATGCATACTCATGTCTTCCTGAATGGATAGTGGTGAGTCCTTCCTCCGAGTTGTCATCGTCTGAAACACAAGGAGGACAATATTCCAAACACATGTATACCATACCTGGGCAAAATGCTCTACGAAGGCATCTGAAAGTCATACCAAAAAACACAGGGTGGGGGAGACAGAAGAGAATAAACGGATTTTACTATCATATCTGTCCGTTGAAATAAAAATGTATTGAGAGATGAGCAGCAGACTAATATCTAGACTAGAGCACACCAAAGAAGTTGTGTATGAGGTGGCAGAAACTGTACGTGCATGACTGAGCATGCTTTTGTATGGACAAAGAACAACATCCAAGAGATCCTATTGTGGCATGTATGATGGAAATACCAAGCTATTGTGGGGGGGGACTGGGATATATGGGGCAACAACAAAATGTGTAGGTTAATCTGTCTCATAAACTAGGACCAATTTCCATTTATCTCTGAAAAACAAGAGCATCTTATTGCAGAGGGTAAGGCGTCGGCAAATTGCTCATACGGATTAAAAACATTTTTTTTTTCCATTTAAACCAACAAGAGTGCTTTTTGAAGAGCTGGGTCGACAAGCCGGGTGTGCTTCTGCCAGCTCAGCACTCCCTCCCCCTAGCAGCAGCAGCAGCAGCAGTCGTGTGGTAAACAAGTGCGGAGCTGTCAGTCAAACGGCAGACTCCAGCAGGAGGAGACCGGCCTAAACCGGTGTGAGCAGCTTCCCACAGCCGCTCTGCTCTCATTACGCATTCACTGTGCGACACCGCAGTCACTACTAACAAGCCTGCTCCCTCCGACCACCTACTACCGCAATTTTTCCACCCTTTTATCTGCCTCAGCATCACCGGAAATGTCTCATAAATAGCTTGGGTAGAATAGTAGCTTTGTAAGAAGTATTATTTTGGGTAGTGTTGCGCGTACTGCAACAATATATCACCTCAATTTAACCCTTAGCCCTTGCCATAGGCAGACTAAATGTCTGACAGTCAAGCAAAATGACAGCTTCACCTGATACACACTCAATAAGCTGCTGCCGAGTGGACAGAAACTATTTATCCATTTAATTATAAGAGTAAAAAGGTGTTGCACATGAAGGAAGCGAAACCCAAGCCAGTAAAGGCACACGTATGCACATGCAAGCGTCTACAATGAAGGCTTTTCCGTATTACAAGCAACCATAATGCGGTTGAATGAACGCGAATGTCTAAAGCACAAAGCTGCTGACAATAAACCCCAATGCAACATCATATTATCTCCCTACAAAGCACATATGTGCAAAGGAATGGTGTTGTCAATGGAAGAAGAATGGACACTATCAATTTTGCACCAATACCGCATATTATAATGTATTTTGAACAGCTACTTGTACCAACTCATGCCATTTTGCAGGTGTTTTCTTAATTAAAAAGTTGCAGAATTTTCTGTCACTCTCTGCAAGAACAGTGATGTCATTGGCCACACATGAGCACCTCAGCCAATCACGCGCGGGCGGGGGAGGAGCATGCGCGTCGCCCCGCCCCCGCCCGGTCCAGTTTTCTGAACAGGATTGAACCGCTTTGAACAATGGGTGGAAACTTAAGAAAAGCTACAAAGAAACGCTAAATTTAACGCGTTTCTGCGTCGAAAATGTCCAACAAAGCCGCACATACACCACTGCACGTTATTAGTCTGTCGTCCCGCGTTTTAAAAATGAGAATTATTGTCGTTTTACACTTGAAATACTGTGAAAAACACAAGGCAGTCGAGGTGCTGTCATTCATTCTGACACCTTGACACAAACAAGTAAGGATGGAGCTGTACGCAGCCACTTAACACCAACACCAGCACATGAAAGAAACTACAATATAAAAGGTTTTGAATTCTTATTATTAAGGTATTAACATTGAAATATAAGGAAACAGCATTGCCAAGTGAAGCTGATCTCAACCAGCACAAAGAGCATCCACAGTTTCTCTAAAACTTCTGCTGTTACAATAAAACAAAAATCTCTTACCTCTCTCGTGTCCAATTAAAATATCTTTGTGATTTAGATATTCCACTTCTTCTGTGTAGTTTTGCGTGTAGGCAGTGTTGGATCCAGCATTTCTCGACTCAGTCCAACGAACTTTAGCAAATCCTTTAGCGTGGATTTTGAGAGATTTCACGCGGATCTCTCCGGTGACTTCGATGATCACCCTCCCTGAGACGCAGTCCCCGCTGGAGAAGACGGGAACATTGCTGTCATTGAGACAGTCGTAGCTCACTGTGAAGCTCTTTACCTTTCCTAGCACCATGGTGGAAAGAGATAGGCTACGGAGACCTTGAAGTTAGAAAAGAGAGTCTATGAAAAATATAATTTCATAAGAAAAAAGGGGGGGATGCAGTCTTTAGACACTGATCAGTATCTCTGCCCTGCAAAAAGCAGTAGGCACGATCAGTGGCTTCTGTGCGAGCAGTTCATTGAGATGTGTGATGGCTGAATAACAGCAAGGGATGCTGTTATCATCCGCCTCTCTGCGAGTTGGTCTCCAGTCAAAGACAAGGAAACCCCCGTAGCTCAGCTCACTTTAAGCGACAGGCTGTGTGAAAAACAACCTTGGGCGCATGCGCGGCGCTCCGCTGCCCCCTCCTTCCGCCTTCTGGAACAAGGCAGTGAAGTGTGGCTCTGAGCCAGATGACAAGTTTGGTTAAACAGCTGAAAGACTGCACAAAGAAATGTTCACCACAGTAGATTTATAGGTGAGTCTTTACAGCTCATTTGTTGTATTTAAAACACATAAATATATATCCCCAAAAAGTCTCATCCCTACTCATCTCCAGGCTTTTTATTCAGAGTGCTATAAGAAATATGTGTACAGATTGTAGGGCCCACTAGAAACAAATAAAAACACACATTTCCACTCTTTATAACATAACCACACATAACTGGTTCACCTTGGCATCTTTTCTGAGCCTTCCATTTTACACCCTTATGTCTTGGCTTGCAAATGCATTGTTTACATCTGCCATATAATCCACACATATGGTCTCACATACATCCAGGGACACTACAACCTCTCCATCCATCAACAGAAAACAACAGAGCTGAATCTTGCATGATGCCTGCAGCATAGATCATGTACAATTCCCGTATACCATAAATCCACACGATTTAAGGGTATGGGCAGACTTTCAGAGAGGGTTCCCATATATTCATCTATATCATATATCCCTGTTTTAACATTAAAACAATCCGTGCACATATGGGGGGTTGGGATTTCTCATTGTGTTGAAGTCACAGTTTACAGAAAAACAACTCTGAGGCTCAAAACGCCATCTGGTGGCCACCAGGGCTTCTAACGTGAGCTGCAGCATCACCTGTTGAACAGCACTGTAATTGTGCATTGTGCATTGCCGTCAACACACTGATCATGACAATGCAAAACATTTGTGATTCATTGTGGTTATTTATAAGGTGCCACACCAGTTCAGCAATACAATTATCTGCGATAATGAGCATTTAAGTTGCAGGAAGTAGTTGGATAATTACAGTGTCTCTGAAAGTCTATGGTTGCAAGATCAATTAAAAAACAATATTCCATGCTAACCCCTTTCATTTAAAAATGGCACCACTTGCAGTCGTATGAGGCTGTTTCACTTCATAAGTTATTGGCTAAATATTTAGTTGGTCTCACAAACACATAGACATGCATCTCTGTGATTGTGCTACTCTACAGTTGTGAACATAACAGTGCCAGCTCAACAACAATGTTCAGCAGAGGTGTTTTGTTAAAAGATTAATGCTGCCCCCCAGAGGTTATAGTTTGTCATTACAGTAAGCTTTATTTATGTATCCCCATGTAAAAGCTTTTTATTCTTATAATTATTTTCGCAATTATTGGTGGCAGTGGGAGTGAATATTTCTATTTATCAATGAAGTATTTTTTTCCACTGGAAAAAAATCCCCAAAACATTTTCATAAAGTTGGACTGCTTCTTTTTGCCATAATATAAGAAAACTCTTATTTTGAAAGCGTAACCAGGATGTATATGTCAAGTCCCTCAGACTCGGAAAATAACCAGTACTTGAAAACAGGAACAACTTTTGACTGTCTTCTGTCATGAATCTCATTCAGTCTTGACAAATCTATATTATTACATCGGCACATTACCATATCTGAAGAGGTGAGACGTCATGAATACGGAAGTGCTGGCTTTGATATTCCTTCTTCAAATCTGTGGTCAAAGTTTGTGCCAAAATGCAACCAGACCCAACATTGTGATGGTGATGAGTGATGCATTTGTAAGTATGAATAATGTTACATGTCACAGTGCTTTACCACTGTATAGTAACTGACACAATAACAGTAGAGTTTTTATATGTATGTAGGCTACAGCACTGGACAGGACAGGCTGTAGTTCAAGATTAAACAGAGATGCAGTATTTTTCACATTTAATCTTTGTTTGACTGTGCACCTTAGTAGCTTTGGGTCCAAATGTTATTTTTCTTCTTTATGCAGGATGGGCGATTGACCTTCGACCCTGGCAGCCAAGTTGTGAAGCTGCCATATATAAACTATCTCAGGGAGCTTGGTGCTACATTCCTCAATGCTTACACCAGCTCGCCCATCTGCTGCCCCTCAAGAGCAGGTAAGTTACCCATTAAAGCATCACTGGGGACAAAGATATTATGGCATATGTGATGGTAATAAAGGTAGAATAATGAGTGTATGTTTAACTGTTCTATCTCTGTTCTGCAGCTATGTGGAGTGGTCAGTTTGTTCACCTCACGCAGTCATGGAACAACTATAAGTGCCTGGATGCTAATGCAACAACATGGATGGATTTGCTGGAGGCGAATGGATATGTTACCAAGTCGATGGGCAAGCTGGACTACACCTCAGGGAGTCACTCTGTCAGGTAAGCAGACTGTCAGGAACAAGAGTGAGCCTGTATCTCAGATACAGGGGAAAACACCTACACTAACCTTTCTTTCTTTCTATTCATCACTCAAAAACACAAAAGACGCACCTTAGCGTATGACAAAGAATGATATACTGTGTATGTGGGCAGCTATTTTCCAGAACAGTGTGAATCATCTTTTGGGACACTTGTCCTTACATGCTTCTTTCCACTTCCCCTTTTTTATGTGTCTTTGCCTGCACTTTGTTAGTATTTGTGTGTCTGTGCAACTTCTGCAGTAATCGAGTCGAGGCCTGGACACGAGATGTTCAGTTCCTCCTGCGCCAAGAGGGCCGGCCTGTTTCGCAACTTGTTGGGAACATGTCTACAGTAAGGGTCATGAGGAAGGACTGGGAAACCACAGACAAGGCTGCACAGTGGATCCGCCAGAGAGCTGCATCGTCACAGCAGCCCTTCGCTCTGTATCTTGGCCTCAATTTACCTCACCCGTACAGAACTGAATCCCTGGGGCCCACCGCAGGAGGATCCACCTTCCTTACCTCACCATACTGGCTGGAAAAGGCATGCTATTTCTTTTCCTGTGTCTAGAATGCTTTCTCTCCATTATCATAAATCACTATTAGGTTTTAAATTCTTATTTTACACACACAGGTGTCCTCTGAGCTCATCACTGTTCCTAAATGGCTGCCTATGGCTGCCATGCACCCTGTCGACTACTACTCCACCTTCACCAAAAACTGCAGCGGTGATTTCACTGAGGACGAAGTCAAAAGCATAAGGGCCTACTATTATGCCATGTGTGCCGAAGCAGACGCCATGCTGGGTTAGTTGACAGCAGTAATTCACCAGGGGGTGGACTATCTAAGCAGGAGGTAGTGCGTGTGATAGCTAAGTTATTAGACTCACAAAGATGGCTCAAGTTCAAACCAAACTCTGTTGCCAAGATTACTAATGAAGCCGCACCAAACCTATTCAGGTTCACAGACCCAAACACGCACAAGGCACTCATCTTACAGGATCCCAATGTGGCAAAATACAAGTACAAAGGTGAAGTGGTGTCAGAGAGAGACCAGTACAGCCAGCATACTAATTTGGCTATAAAACAAGGCATTGCATAGCAGGTGACAGCAGGTAGCTAGATTTAAGGCATATCAGTCAATTGCACTGAACTACTTCAGCAGTGTCACTGTTGATTTAGTGCAGCCTAATAGAACATATGGGTACTGTGACTGGAATTACTGTAGGTGAAACCTCCCTCAATAAATAAAGGCAAAAAGAACAGTAAATGGTTTTGATAGGCACAATGATATGAAATTGTCATGGAAGATCCATTTCCTGTAGCATGCATCAGCAAGAGTTAAATGCTCTGTATTGCTTGTATGTATTGCAGTAGTTGTTTCTTTACTTATGCTCCCACTTTAAGTTACTTAACATGCTCACATATCAAAGGCTTGCCATTACAATTTAAGTCATTTCTTAGATCAAATTAAGTAAAAATCCAGCTGCAGCTCAATGCTTACTCTGTGTCTTGCACATTCTCTGTCTCACCAGGTCAGGTGATTTCCGCTCTGAGAGAGACTGGCCTGCTTAACAACACCATTGTGATCTTCACGGCCGACCACGGAGAGCTAGCTATGGAGCACCGGCAGTTCTACAAGATGTCAATGTATGAAGGCAGCTCCCATGTTCCCCTGCTGATCATGGGGCCTGGGCTGATGTCTGGCCTGCAGGTCAATCAGCTTGTGTCTTTAGTTGATCTCTATCCCACTGTGCTAGGTGAGGAAGTAGACAGAAAACATACATTAAAATGTCTGTTGAAAGGTAGAATAAAAGTGTTAGAGAACTGTCTCTCTGCTGTCAATAAAAGCACTACCAGATTTAGATTTTAGTATTTTAACTCGATGTAACACACTTGTGTATTTTGCAGACATTGCTGATATTTCAGCAGTAGGCATTCTTAGTGGCCACTCGCTCCTTCCTCTGCTATCCAAGGCCAGCACTTTCTCCAAGAAGCAACATCCAGACTGGGTTCTGAGTGAATATCATGGCTGTAATGTTAATGCCTCTACTTACATGCTGAGAAGTGGGCGGTGGAAATATATTGCCTATGCAGATGGTGTGAGTGTCCCTCCACAGCTTTTTGGTGAGTTCCCAATTTCAGAAACTAAACTTCAATCCTCATATGCTTTCAGTATGGAAAAAAAACAATGATAAAACTGTACTTTGTGTTTTTTTGCAGATATAACACTGGACAAGGAAGAACTTCATGATGTAGCTCTAAAATACCCAAATGTTCGAGCACATCTGGACAAGCTGTTGCGTAGTATTGTAGACTATCCAAAAGTCTCTACAACTGTCCATCGTTACAATAAAGAAGCATTCAGTGCCTGGCGCCAGAGTTTGGGGGGAAACTACAGTCAGGTCATTGCTAACCTCAGGTGGTTTGTGGATTGGCAAAAAGATCCCTCAGCCAATGAGAGAGCTGTTGACAAGTGGCTTTATGGCTCTTTGTGATATTTTTTTTATGGTTATGATGATGGTTAACTTCAGGGTGTCTTTTTTAATGAGCTGGACTCAGACTTTGCTTAAACAAGGACTTGATGTTTTATGTAGAGCACTTTAAATTGCCTTTTTTGCTGAAATATCTATAGATTAACTTGCTTTCCCTAACGTGACAGTGTCATGAAGTGAGGTATATTAAATTCCTTCTATAATAAAATCGTTATTTTCCAAATAAACTGTTGCTATTGTGTTCATTTTTGTATAGTTTTGCTGTTTGTGTTTACATCTGTAGACACTCAGCTGACTGAACGGGCAACTGATTTTATTTTGAAAATCCAAAGGAGGTGTGGCGGCTTCGCTTTCACTTCCGTGTCATCTAAAGGGAGCAGAGCAAGCTGTCAACGTAAACAGTGGGTGTCCCCAACATTTGTTTTCATTAGCAATAACGTTACCTGCGAGAGTAACAGCTCAACCAACTGAATAAATAACCTGACATGTGTCAAATAAGGTTTGAAACCAGCTCTTATTTAAAGTAATAGCATAGTTTAGAGGCTCTGACTAGCTAACGGCTAATGCTACATTATTGTTAGCTAGCTAAAACTGCAAACATAACCTCTATGGCCTGGTGAACTCTGTTTACTGTTAAGTTATTTGTCAACTTTTTAATCATGTACATCACCGCTACTCTGTAAGCATAGCAAGTTTTCACTGAAACTGTTGTTTATTGTAAGTAAATTGTGTATTAGCTCCTTACTTCATTCATATGAACGCCTTGTAACTATGCTGCAAGTTCAACCAACAAACGGTAAATGGCTTACAGCTATTTTGGATTTGTGATTTGGCAGTGTCTTGTCTGTGTCTTTGTTTCTCTTAGATTATTACAGGATGTCTAGTAAAGAAGTGAAAACAGCACTGAAAAGTGCCAGAGAGGCCATCAAAAACAAGGAGTTCAAAGAGGCCCTAAAACACTGCAAGGTAAAGTATCTAAGGCTCACATGCTACAGTAGATTAAGTGAGGTATTTACATTGATATGCATCTGTTTCAAGAAATCGTGGTGCTAACTTTGCTCTTTTTACTGTGCTTTAAGGCTGTTTTGAAACTAGAGAAGAACAATTATAATGCATGGGTATTCATCGGCTTGGCAGCCAGTGAACTGGAGCAACCAGATCAGGCACAGACGGCCTATAAAAAGGCTGTGGAGCTGGAGCCTGAGCAGCTGCTGGCATGGCAGGTAAGGTTGGAAATGATGTGGTGTTTAGAGCTTGCAGGGCCTTCCAGGCTTTAAACAATCTTGCAGACTGAGAGAAATTCATTTAGTGATTTGTATAACTTAATTAAACCAAGTAAATTTTCCCTGGAAGTTACTGATGTGTTGTTTTGATATGTCATATTATCCTTCCGCTCTCCCCAGGTGGGGTAATTATGAACTGTGTGTGTTTTTTTAAGGGCTTGGCAAATCTTTATGAGAAGACTGATCAGTGGGATTTCAAAGCTGAGCTGCCGAACATCTACCAGAAGCTTGTTGAGCTGTATGCAAGGTAGCATATGAAAAACCTCTTTAGGATGTTTCTTATGACTGTAGAGGAGGTTGTTATGATTTAACTCATATTTGATTGTTCCCAACTCCTGATTTATTTGAAATATTCTGAAGTTTTGGCTATTAACATATTTGATTTGTGATGTTTTTAATTCTCATTATGTTCTCTCTTAACAGCTCTGACAAAAATAAATGTTATGAGATGATCAATAAGCTGTCCGAGATCTATCAGTCTGAAAAGGAATATTTAAAGGTATGTCATTTCAAATCAGTTGCATTCAATGAAAAAAAAAACATATTTTTCTTTTTTTACACATTTGATTGAATTTGTATGTTTGCACATAGTTGGCAAAGGTTTGGCTGCAGCTCATCCAGGTGAAGGAGGAAGAGGCTGTGGACAAGAAAGAGTTACTGCAACTGTGGCTACAGATGACCCAACTCTTGTCAGACTGCCATAATGAGGGAGAGCAGGACAATGAAACTCAGCAGCATGTAAGACTCCTGCAAATGTGGACTTAAATTTTAGCAACCTGTGTGTCTTGTGTATAAACACTTTGCGACACATAAAGGCCTGTCCCATCCAGTCTCACAGCCCTAAAAGGTTAAAGTCAGAACTTATCATAGGTTTACCATGTGGAAGTCAGAACCTCCAGTATCTGCCACTGGCTGACAAATACAAAGATCCTAATTTTCTTAATGCTGTTTGTAGTGTACATATCTCTCTTTGATTACTGTTTATGTGTTTGTGTTCAGTTAATCACAGCATTTGAGAAGGCCATGGTTCTCATGGATCCTGTACCAGGAGAGGAGCATAAGAAGGCCTCAGCTGACTATATCAAATGTCTTTCTAAAGTAAGTGCACTTTATTTTATGTCTGTGTCATCACCACATAAATTCAAGGACAACTAGAATGTATAAATGTTCATAAATAGGCCACTTCATACTCGACCCTGTACAGTTGTTACCAAATCACCTGCTCATCGTGAATCTCCTCTTACTGTAGCTGCCACAAGAAGAAGCCAAAATGAAAGAGGCATGTGAGTCCATGCTGTCCCACTACCCCAACCAAAGTTATCCTCTTGAGGTTCTGTGTTCACACTACCTCAAAACAGGTAAGATACTGTAATCATGCTCATTAAATGATTCATTTACAGATACTCAAGAGTTTTGTTCAGTAAAATGCATTAGATGTCTTTTTCAGACACTAGATGAATCATTGGCTGTTGCATTCAGTCTCACTCTTTGCACATGTTATGTTTATTCAAAGGTGTTCAGGATGAGGATGCAGTCAGCTGTTTCTCCCGTCTCCTGGATCTGGCTCCTAACAGTGGATTAGGTCACTTGGGACTGGGAACCAAAGCACTGCAAGAAGGAAGGTTTAAAGATGCTATTAAGAACCTTGCACAAGGTTAGTTTAAACAAAAAATGGATTCTGTTCTTAAAGACATACTATGGAGGGTTTTATTAAAAGACAAGGTATAGACACATATAGAAGTAATCCCTTTCAGTCATCACATATGACCCACTAAAAGTGTGTGGCAGTGTATTTCTTATTTTCTGTGTTTGGGATATTTATGAATGTGTACCCCCACAGCACTCAGGGGAAGTTGGGGCTTTATTAAAAGGTGCTAGACTGTACACAGCATATCCATCCAAGAGACAAAGTGCAGGGAAAAAAACGCTAATATAGCAAACTGAAACGCCAAATGAAAGTGAATCTGGGGTTGGCGTTTACTTCCACTTTTGCTGGCGAGTGTGTTTATAATCAATAAGTGTCAATCCTGTATAGTATACTTTTAAAGTGAAACCCACCTGAACACTTGATACTGACAAATGCACTCCGTTACATCTCTGGAATGTAGAATTTTTGTGGTAACTACACACAACTTGTCTCTTCTGTTTTGTTAGGGTTGAAGAAAATGAGCTCCAGCACAGGATGGTGCAGCCTGGCTGAAGCTCAGTTTAAAATGCAGAGATACGCAGACAGTGCTGTATCATGCTCTCAAGGTATGTTTGGTCTATTGTCTATCACTATGTTATACAGGTGTAATTACTGATCCAGCTAGTCCTAAAGAATATGTCCAATCAGACTTCATCAAGAGTTTATTAAAAACTATTTAAGCTATCTTTAGATATCTTTAGTCCCTGAAGCTGATAATGATCTTCACTGTGTCCCTGGTGCTGTTAGGTCTGACCGTGTGTGCTTCTGGAGACAAGGAGCTGAGGGTCAAACTGCTGAAGCTGAAGCTAGAGGCTTTGGTCAGGAGTGGAGGAGAGAAGGCTGCAGACCAGGCTTTGGAGACATTTTCACAGGTAATGTGATTTACTTATACTCTGTTTATTGGATTTTTGTATGTATCATACCTTTGAAGTGTCTTTTTAGATTACTGGGTGCTAAGTAATTCAGCAGTTAAAAGTGCGATCGTTAGCCTGGGTTTTGTATGAAGATATTTTGCAGTTGTAACCTTGGACATGCACTACATCATATCAAAGTAATGGCGTATCTATGTTTGCTGTTTTTCTCCATTTTTCAGATCCCAGTTTCTGAAAAAGACCCAGTGATATTAGCCCTTCAAGGACGTGCACACCTCAACAAGGGACAGACTGATGAAGCACTTAAGGTTGAAAAGCTTTTACCTACTGGAGTCTGTCTGCAAAGAAGTCAGATTAACTTTGTAAATTTGAGCAATTTACAGAATTGAACACTCTATGATAACAGCTTGAGATGAAATTGCTTTTACACTACATGTCACTTTCACCCATTTACACACTGGTGGCCGAGGCTACTATATAAGGTATCACCTGCTCCTCGGTCATACACACTCACAACCCGATGGAACAGCCATTTGGAGCAATTTTGGGTTCCATATCTTGCCCAAGGATACCTATCCAACTGCTGATCTTCCGATTAGTGAACGACCTCCGAGCCACAGCCACCCAATATATATTTATATATTGTATTATCTTGTATTAGACACAGGGTAGATACGTATATGCATATTAAACTATTGTGTCTTCTGTAGTTGTCATCAGAACTGGTGGTCTCAAACCCTAACCTAGCCCAGGGGTTCGAACTGAGAGGACTGGCACAACTAGCTCAGGGTCAGCAGCAGCTGGCAGAAGAGAGGTAAGAACTCTATTTTTTTTTTTCGCGTGTTTTTAATCTGTGGCATGTCATTTCTAGGTAAGATCAAACAAACCATTTGTATTGTGCAAAAAGGTTTAGTTGTCCTAGATTAACTCTTCTCTCTTGCTCTACTGTTGTTTAGTTTCCTAAAGGCAGTTAGCCAGAGCCCAGATTGTGGAGAGTATTATTTCTTGCTGGGACGACTCTACTGGGACATGGGAGAAGAGACCCGTAAAGACAGAAGCAAAGCTCATACACATTTGCTCAAGGTTAGTACAATTATTATTGAAATCTTGTAACTTTTGGCAGGTGAAGGGAATTTTATTTTGCTATGTGTTAATTTTAAAAACTCATTTAATCTCAAAATAGTCATGGTCCAGTCTATGACAGGTTAGTGTTAAAGGACTTAACGTGTGCACAAATAAACTTGTGAAATGTCACAATATGATTTTTATTTCCAGAAGTGAGGTGTAGTGCTGATGGCACCTTAGTTTGAAACTTTCATTTGTCCATTTCAGGCTGCAAAGTTAGACCCACACCTTGGTTGTGTATTCCGCTACCTCGGACATTATTACCGTGAGGTGGCAAAGGATCTTGGCCGGGCACGGGGTTGCTATAAGAAGGCCTTTGAGATAGACAACGATGATACTGAGTCTGGAGCTGCCTCAGTGGATCTCAGTATGGAGCACAATGATATGGTAAGCAGATATTTTGGCGAACAGTGATAGTGTCTCCTTACAGAGGCCTTTCTTATTTGTCTTGACCCTCCCCATGCTCCTCTTACCTCTATTCTCCCCTTTTATTCTCCTTCCCTAAACACCACAGGAAACTGCCTTAGCAATACTTCAGTCAGTGATTGAGAAAGCCACTCCAGGCTCAGCTAAATGGGCTTGGATGAGACGAGGGCTATATTACCTGAAGGTCGGAGAGCATCAGCAAGCTGTAGCTGAGTAAGAGTTTCAAATCTCAGTAGCTAAATGTATACCTTATGTATTATCATTATTACTGACCATTTAATTTATGTTTACAGCCTGCAGGCAGCGCTGAGAGCAGACCCAGAGGACTGGGTATGTTGGGAGTGTTTAGGCGAGGCCTACTTAAACCGCCGGAGCTTCACAGCAGCTCTGAAGGCCTTTGGTAAGGCCCATCAGCTTCAGCCCTCCTCCATCTACAGTGTCTACCAGGCTGCTGCTATCAAACAGACCCTGGGCAAGTTCAAAGAGGCGGTTGCAGAGTATTTGCAGATCACGGCACAGCAGGACTATGTTCCTGCTCTTAAAGGTAGGTGCTTGTTTCAATAGTATGCTTTTGGTGGCATATGTCTGAGTCATATACCTGAATGTGATCAGTGTGATCTGTTGTTTAGGTCTTGGGGAGTGCCAGCTGTCTCTGGCAAAAAGTTTAATGGAAGACTGTAGAGATGGGGGAGCCATCGACCTCATTCAGCAAGCCATACAAAACCTCTTCAGGTAATGACTAGACAGTAGTTTAATTTGCAAATCTTAAAATGAAACAATTTTTTGTGTGTGATTCATTTATCACACAGACTCTTTGCAGTTTCTTTGATCTATCCTTTCACATTTTTTGTGTTCTTCAGAGCTGTAGAGCTGCGTCCAGATCTGTCCTGTCTGTGGAAGCTGCTGGGAGATGCATGTACTGCCGTCAGCACCGTGTCTCCAAACAGAGTCCAGGTTCTAGTGCCCGCCCCCCTGGCTGGTTTAGACCCCAACATCCAGAGCCACACACTGAACCAGGTCCAGCTACTTAAAGTTGGTGAGAGGTACGACCACAAACTGGCGTAAACATTTTCTGAGCTTCCTACTGGTGCTACTCTGTCAATTCACACATTTTTGATAGCGTAGTGGTCTTTTTATGGCCCTTAGGTTCAGTGTCTGCTCCTGTTGGCCAAGCATAGAATCTAAACACTAAATATTCAGCACATGTTTTTGTTTGCAGATGTTATGCCCGAGCTTTGAAGCTGATGTCTGAGGTCCCCAGCCTTTGGTATGACCTAGGACTCAACTATTACCGCCAGTCGAGCCTGACCTGCCCTACAGATGGAGACCAGAACTCTCCATCTCATCTCCTGGAGAAGGCCCAGCAGGTAATTCACACAATCCTGGAGTTTTGTATTGTTCCCTCCCAGAGGTGGTCTTTTAAGAATTTTTTTCTTTTCAGTGTTTAAAAAAGGCTATCATGATGGACAGTGGGAACCACAGCTACTGGAACGCCCTGGGAGTGGTTTCTATGAGCAAAGGTAATAAAATGCTACCGCATTCTTGTGAATAATAGCAGTCTACCCTATCTGATGGACACATTGATTGGTTGGTAAATCTGTACTTGACCCATCAATATTTTATTGGTCCATAAAAAAGAGTAGGAAAACACTGAGGTTTACAACACCCTTGTAAATACAATTCAGTACAATTTGAATTGGTTCAGGTAAGCTACAGATATTGGATCAAGGTTCTGTTTAACCTAAAAAGCTGTAATCTTTCAGATGTTGCCATGCCTGATAAACAGACACATGTTTAGCACTTTGAGTTAGTCCTAAGACATGACAGAAATAAATAATCACGCTCAATAGCACTTTTAACCACATAACTGTGTATGTAGATGCAACATTTTTTCTCTGATTAATACTTGCAATTTTATATTGTCTTTTTTTTTTTATTTATTTATTTATTTATTTTTTTTGTTACATCAGGTCTTGAGAACTTCGCTCTGGCTCAGCATTGCTTCATCAAGTCCATACAAGTTGAACCAAATGTATGTAGTACACATTTGTTCTGGCGATGAGTAGTATTCGCAGAGAATATTTTGATGTTCTTATTTGATTCTTTTTAATATTTTATTACAGAATGTTGTTGCTTGGACCAACCTTGGTACCTTGTATTTGAAGAAGGACAATATAGAGGTGTGTTTTTATCAGTTGTTTTGTTTTGTCGTTTTCATCATAGTTGGCCGACATTTTCTTTGTTAAAGCCTGGTCTTCTTTTCTTAGCTTGCACACGAGGCCTTCAAGATTGCCCAGTCACTGGAGCCGCTTTATGTCAACTGCTGGATCGGACAGGTAAGACATCATAATAAGACCATGTTTAAAGGTCACTGTAATTGATGTTGTCAAGTAAATGAACATTTGGCAATAATTCAGCGTCCGAGGGTTGGCTTCTTTATTGCACTTTATACACTATTATTGCATTTATACTTCCTGTGCTGTATTTACATGTATGTGTGACAAAACATGGGTTTAGCTGGGATGGAAAATGGTAAGGAATAGACATGAAAGCTGGGTGAGAGGCATCATGATGATTTTAATGAGATGTAAAATGAGTACAGAGAAGAAGCCATTTCTTATATTTCTTTTGAAATCAGTTATATATAAATTTCAATTAGCAATGCAAGGATTCAGCTTCAGTGTTTGGTAAGAAACACTTGCCTGATTTTAATTTGATTCTGTTGGTTGGTACTTGAAATATAAATTACAAGGTTGAGAAATTGCATAGCGTGCTAGTATTCATAAGACTTAATGAGTGTCTGTCTCTGACCCTAAATGATAGTTTTGTCCCTTTTGTCCTCCTGTCAGGCGCTGATAGCAGAGAGAGTGGGAAGCTATGACACCATGGATCTTTTCAGGCACACCACTGAACTCAACACACATGTGCGTGACCTCCCAAAACCCCTGAGGGTTGCTTTTGTAATACCCACTCATTAGCTGACTAATAACAGTTTAATCTTTGCTTCAACTTTCTCTGTCACTCTGCTAACTTTTCAGCTATAAGCCTTTCGCTACTACTAGAAAGTAATTAGGGGTGATACCACAATGAAACAATGTGTATTCCTTGCCTTCCTCTGCCTTTTCTCCTTCTTCACCTACATCTCTCTACCTCTCATCTTTCCCCTGGCAGATGGAGGGAGTGAAAGGTTATGCCTACTGGGTATGTTCCACCCTGCTGGATAAGAGCAACAGAGACTCTGAGCTGTACCGCTACAACATAGTACAGATGAATGCCATCTCTGCTGCTCAGGTGGCACTCAGCAAGTACACAGGTACAGCATCTGTTTGTGTGTTGATGTGTGCATGCAGGATTTGCACATCCCTCGGGTTGTATTTGGGTCACGTGTCATAGACGGATGTTGTGTGACATGAAGTTTCTTGTGCCTCCCTCTCAGAGAGGATCCAGTCTGACCCTGATGCCTTCATCATGCTTGGCTACCTGAATGAGCATCTGCAGCTGAAGAGGCAGGCCTTACAGGCGTACAGAAGGTGTCTGTCTGAATCACACTTGCTTTAACTTTAACTCGACTTTAAAGGCTGAGACAGTGTACCAAGAAAAGATTAAGAGACAAAAGATGTATAAGAACCACAGTTTGGTACATTTATGTATACAAATTACCTTTATCAGTTATAATTCTGTTTCCTCAGAGCTGTTGATCTGCTTCAGTCCATGTCCTCGACAGAAGAGCTGGCTTTTGCTCTGGGCAGCTATGGCCGTGCCTTGTGGTAACACCCAGCTGTCTTATTACTATGCAGTTTAAACATCTTTGAAAATGCTAACAAAATACCATAAAATCCATTCTTTGCACGCCCCACTGTGTCTTTTGCAGCACCGTAGGCCAGTCAGAGGAGGCAGTGCGTGTTTATAATTCCACTCCACTGCAGGAGCTCAGTGATTTGGCTGGGCTGGCTCTGGCCTACTGCAGGGCAGGACTTATCCCAGAGAGCATCAGCGGTGAGGACTGGGGGACACACTGAAATCAGAGACTGTGTATGTGTTTACATACCAGAGTGACCTTGACAAAATTGTTTTGTGTGCACTGCAGCCTATGAACGTGCCTTAGCTGTGGCTTCCAGTGAGAAGGACAAGGCTTACATCTTGACAGCTCTGGCGTTGCTTCAGCACCGGCAGGGTAACCTAGACTCAGCCAAGACTCTGCTGTTTAAATGGTTAGTCCACACACTGTTGTTTGGATCATACCAGTTGTTTATATGTCTTTTTTTTTTTTTTTTTTTAAATGAAATCACCGTCAGCTCCATTACCACATGATTATAATATGTAATAACACTTTTACTCTACTTGCTTGTAAGTTAAAAGGTATTTCATCTGTCTGCTTTTTGCCTCCACAGCTCGATGTTAAAGGAGCCAATCTCAGAGTCTCTGCTGTGTCTATGTGCCCTGGGATTGGTGCACAGGGATGCTACACTAGCTGCTGCTGCCCTGACTGAGCTGCTAAAGCAAGGTTCAGCCTCTGGGAATGTTATAGAACAGCGATGTCTACTCACCTGCGCCTTGCTCGCCCTGCAGGGTAACTACAGCGCGGTGCAAAGAGAGGCTTCCCGAGCTATACACAGGTAAAGTACCATGCTGACATGCATGGCCCTACAATAACCTTTTAAAAAGGACAATCATACATAAGTGTGAGCAAACTGCACTTTTGACTCTAAGGCCAGATTTACTTCGGCTTTTGCACTTCGTTTTAAGTGCTTTCTGTGGAGGACTGCAAAGTCCTCTTCTACAAAGGCTTTGTCTTATTTCTCTACCTTATATACAGCAATCCTGGAAACCCATCTCTGTGGGCTCTGCTGTCCAGGCTGGTACCACAATATTATCCCAAGAAGGCAAATGTAAGACTTAATACATACACAAACATTACACACACATCCCAAGTACAAACCCAGGAACTCTGTTATACACACACGCATTTAACAGAGCATGCACTTTTGCCATAGTGCAGCTGGACAGTGTTAGGGCTCATGGTCCATGGTTTTGTCTGCTGTGTATTTCAGGGTGGAGCGGTGGCTGGTCACGTTGCCTGTCTCTCCAGTATGACCCAAGGAAAGGTAAAGGAGTGACTGAATATTTATCTTGACACGACTTTGTGTAATTTTATGTTGTGTTCTGTTTGTGGTTTTACACTCTCTTTAACCTCATTGCCATTATAAAATAAACTCAACACTAAATTATATTATTTCAGACTCTGTAGTGTTTAATATATCTCACACTGTTGATGTGTCAGCATCCAAAATATATTTCTACGGTACAATACTGACTTTGGTATCTTGGCCACCATGTCATATGAAACTGTGCTGATCTAACTTGTGTCCTGCAGAGGGCGCTGTTGTACAGTGGCGTGAACCAGCTGGCTGGTGGAAGACACTCTGGAGAGGACAGTCACAGGAATGCACTGAAGACTATGCAGAGAGCTGTGTTGCTTTGTCCTGGTACACACACACACACACACACACACACATTCAACTACCTGCCTTGTTTATGTTTATTCCTATTTAATAAATATAAACCTACCTTACACCTACTATTAAAGGAATACTTTGAAATGTCCTAGTAATCTGAGTCTCCTCTCTTCCCTCCACTTTCAGATGATCCGGCAACATGGGCAGGATTAATGGCTGCCTGTCACACAGAAAACACCTCCTGTTATCTTTCAGGCTCTGCTCCCTGTAGACAAGGCCTGGAGCAAACCCTCATGTCGGTGGTGTCTGAGAAAGGTGTGTGCATTGGTGTGTCTGTGTGTTTTTTGGTGATAATTATTTTGTGTGTGTGAGTGTATAATAGACACCTTTTTGTATCCCAGTGCATAATGTGGAGGAGATAGAGCGTCCTCTAGCTCAGAGTCTAGAGGGTTGGGTGCTACAACAGGCAGTTACTGGTCTCATGCTGGGGGGACAGCTGGAGCAGGCAGAAGCTCTTTGCTCACAGGTGGGACATGCTTTCACAGACAGTGTCAATATTATTATCTGATTTACTTCACTGTTGAAAGGTTAAGACTTTTTTTAGACTAACGACAACATAGATGGAGTAACACAGTGTACATGTGGGGCCTCTTCTTTCCATTGTTTGTCTCAGGTGCTGAATGTTTCTCCAGAACACCCAGCAGTGATGCTGTCGCTGAGGCAGGTACAGTGTCAGCGCCTCCTTGTGGCCGATGGTGGTGCTGTCCTCCCAGACTCTGTGCTGGAGCAACTAAGCAACACTGTGATTATGAACCCCACCAACCTTGGCGCTTGGCACGTGAGTGGACACTCAGTCGTGTCAATAGTTTACTTTGTATTGCAGTGACTTAATGACAAGCTATTACTGTTAAATTTCGGGCACCAGCTAAAAGTGCAACAGTTTGAACAGTGCTGTACTACATTGTTCACACATACATTCACCCAACAATCACAACATTAAAACTACTGACAGGTGCTGGCATTTATGTGGATGCCACTTTGCATGCAGCACCCAGACATTGGTAGTGACCAAGTACACTCCCTCGTAGCAAAGGCACTTCCTGATGGCAGTGACCCCACCCTCAGCAACACAATGTGCCAAGCCACACTCAGAGCTCAGTCTGACCCAGACTTGCCACATCCCTCAAGCCCATCCACAGACATGCCAGGTACAGGCACGTCCCACAGATGCTCAATCAGGTTGGTATCTTCTGAAATTGGAGGCCATGTGAATAACATGGATCATCAATCTGATCAAGTATACTCAAACAGATTTGGATCTTGTGAATTTGAAGGCCAGGTTGATGACTTCAGCTCTTTGTTTCCTTCCCCTGCGTGGCCTTTCCTTAGGAGGGGAAATGACCATTGCCATGAGGGGGTGTGCTCGGTTTGCAACTATGTTAGGATGGGTGCTGTGTGTCAAGTGGCATCCACGTGAATGCCAGGACCCACGGTTTTTCACAGCAGAACATCGCATTGTAACAAGATGTTTTTTCATTTCACCTGTCAGTGGTTTAAATATGGTAGCTGATTGGTGTGTATATGCAGCAAAAATAACTGACCCTAACCAACTCAATTACATAGCGGGGCTTGAAAATATTAATTGTCTCAGTCTCAGGTGATCACTTGTTAAGTGTTGAGGTAATTGAAATGATAAAATCTGTGCTCTCCTCACCACAAATAGCCATTTTGTCTCACTTCCACTGAAACACTGGCCTAATGAAGACCATTTCTGTGCCTTGTTTGAGACCTCATATGGCTGCACTTAACATCAAATGGCTGCTACCAGCAGGGGAGAAGCAAGAAAGATGCCAGGCTCTCTCTTTACAGCCGTAAACATATTGTCAGATTGTGGCCGTGGTTAATGAACTGAGATGTTTGAGTATAAACAAGTTAAAATGTTCAGCAACATCACAGTGTCAAAGACCATTCATTGTTGCTGCATGTAATAAGTACAGCTTTAGCTTCATTCCTGTTACGACAAGAATATTGTATTGAGAAGTCATTGTGTCATTACTAGCTGAACATAAAAGCATTTTTGTACCCATAGTTTGATATTTGCACCAACTTGAAGTGAGAGGCGGTAGATTATTTGTCAGCGCTGACACAATGTAAACTCTCGAGTGACTCATGAAAAATAATCACATCATGTTTACCTCCGTCTTTCATCTCTTCCTCTAATCTTTATCTCACACTGCCTCAAACAATCTCCTCTATGACCCTCTTCCTTCACCTCTCGTATTTTCTCTCCCACCCATCCCTTTGTAAATCCCATATTCTCACCTCTACTCCCACTCATTCTCGTTTTCCAATCACTCTTCTCCTCTCCTTCTCTCAGTGGCTGGCTGAGGTGTATCGTAGCCAGGGCCTCCTGGTCCAGGCAGTCATGGCTTACAAGCAGAGTCTGCAGCTGGCCTCACAGCTCGGCCTGCACAGCAGCCAGGTATCCAGCCTGCTCCGACTAGCCCTGCTTGCCCTGGGACCTTGTATGGTGAGTTTCTGCGTAGGATGTAACATGAGTCTAGTTCCAAAATGTGATAGGTGTGCTGTAATAGCTGTACTAAATTTGATATCTCTTTGCTGCAATGCTGTGGTCACGAATAAGAACATTTTAGACAGTATAAATATAATGGCATTGCACAATAGAGGTTAAAATTAGCTCTATGTAAGGATGGTAGCACTGGTTGTGCCAGGATTACTGTTTTAGCAATAAAGACAAGAAGTGTTTTTGAATAATGACAGGAAGACTTGCATGTTAGTACGCACACGCAAACCCAGGGGCAGCTCCTGTCGACATCCCTGTCAGCAGATGACAAAGATGGAATTATAGGATCAGCAGCCAAGGCCAAGTGGAAATACAAATAAGACACGAAGCAGCCTTTGTGATTCTTCTGCAGGGGATGTGTTTTTTTTATTCCACTGCTCACAGAACAGTACATCACATAGTTAAATACAGTTCTTTTTTATTTTACATATTGCAAACTCCTCTGAAAGCAGACAGTAGGCAAATTATTTGTTCCTATTTTGTTATTACACTATGGACCTTCACCTACTGATATATCTATAAATGCATTGCTGGTGGAGGTTTTAGTCCCTGATGTGCCTGGCAGCAGATCACTGTCTGTGCTGGGGGCTTTAGAAACTGATTCACCTTGACTGGCACTGCTGTCAAGTGGAGCATCTGACTGTTCAGCTGCCAGTGCCACCTTTCCAATTATTGCTCAGATTCTTATGTCTACTTACGAGACTGCCATCTCCTCCTGCCCTCCTCTGGTTGTCATATCATAGAGCGCTTGTCTGGGGCAGTGCATTTTCTTTTTTTGCTTCCATTTTCATGTCAAATCATTTTCTTTTAATTTAAGTTTACTGTGTGTCCCTGTGCTGACACAGCATTTACGACATCACAAATGTTTTGCCGTTGCTGGGTTTATGATTTTTCTGCAACACCCGTACTGACGCTGTGTTTATTAAACAGTACGTCAATTTCACAACAGCTGAATTTCTTCTTACATTGTGTTTTTTGGTGGCATCGCTCCAATTCTTGGGCATGTGCCAGAGTATTTGCACACAGCACAACACCTGCCCTTATGTAATGTGCAGGTGGCGTTACCTACATGCTAATAACAAACCTTGGGCCACTCTCCTCCAATTCATGATCAAGTGGGATCCATCATTCAGCACACCTGGCCAAGAGCATATTTGGATGGTTTTGAACGTGTGGTGCATCTGGTATTGACTTCTATCATTTTTTCCACTTGACAGAAAATTAAAAATAAGTTAAGAAAATGTTGCTGCATGAGGTTACATTTTTCACGTAGTTTTATCCCTAACCCTGTGTGATCTGACCTTTCAGGCTGGTGTCCCAGGAGACGACTGGAAAAACATGATCCAAGAAGCCACCACTGAGGTCTTGAAGCTGGGTTCATCCCCTATGGCCCAGCTTTTCCAGGGTCTGCTCCAATATGTGACCAAGATGGGTGCTAGGTCAGTGTTTCTCAATGTGTTCCGTTTTCACTGCAGCAGGTAGTATGTAAGAAGTACGTGCACAGTTGCAGGTGTGTGTTGCACTGCGTGGATATGCAATAATTCTCTCCCATTGGCGGTGGAAGTGAAATTTATCATCAGAGGTGATTAAATGAATCATAAGTTTCCTGAAACTTCAGAGTTATGCCTCCATCTGTCGTGTCAAGATGTTGGTACTTTTAAAACTGCACAGCAATTTACAAAGCAAAGTTTTGCCCTGACATAATAGCCTTCTGTCAGTACCACACAGGCCTGCCAGGACGCTTAATGAGAATGCTGCATTTATCAGCGAGAGCTGAGTTGAACAAATATGCCAATCATGAACTGGCTAAATTCCTTGAGAGATGCTGCAGGAACTCCCCTGTGCCAAGCATAATCACCATATCAAAGGCCCTTTTATGCCACAGACAAGTTTCATTTTATCATATATATTGGAAAAAAGAGAGAATACTAAAGGTTCAGAGCAGCAGAAGTGCACTATGCCAGCTAGACATCAAGCCAGGTCAGCAGCTATCCAATGCCATATGTTTTCAAAAGAGCCAGTGCTACTTACATCAGCACAGGCAGCACGATTAGGAATATTCATAACATGTTTTTCTGCTCATTTATTCACAAATTCCACTCCCACATGTAGCCTGGGTGTATGAAACAACCCGAACATGAACTGGAAAGTATTTTGGTTTACAGGAAATGAGGCTCATGTTATATATTTGCCCATTTGTGTGTGTCCTCTGCAGGGAAACAAGGCGTTTGTTGGAGAGGGTGGCATACGCCCAAGACTTCCCAGTGACAGTGGTGCAGGTGGCCAGCTGGTACCTCCTCAGACACTTGCATGCAAAAAACGATGAGGAACTAATGAATGTGAGCACACAGCTGCCTCATACCTGCACTGGCACCTGATCGAATCATTTATGTGGTGATATATATTCAGTTGAAGCGCCTGTGTCCAACTGAGGCTTCAGTGGAAACAGCCATAGCACATTAATAGTGAAACTGAAACAGACATACTTTTGTGTTGTTATACTTCAACTACATCTTAAATGGTGAACATATTTTCTCTTCTTTTTCACAGGTCCTTTTGCACCATGCCAAAATGAATGGAGATCAAAGACTGCTGGAGTTTAATTCACTGCTTGCCTCTTCTTCAGCTTGAATTCATCAAGTCCACAACTTTATCGCTATGAAATCATGCAGCTCAGCGGGTTTATCCAAAGGTTTACTGGGTCTCTTCGCTAAATATGAAATCACACCAGACTGGATATGATGTGTCTGATATCATAATATTTATTGGCTTTACATGATTCTTTGATTTTACATGATACAGTGTTCAGGAAATCAATTCACAAATCAAAATCATGAGCATTTTCATACATTATTTCAAACTGACTTCACATATGGTAAACAGTGTCCACCTTGAGGCTGCAATAAAGGCATCTCGCTCAATACAAAAAGATTGTCTCATCGTGATTGCACATCATCTTAACACATGCTGATCTGTCAACATGAAATGGAGTGTAAATTAGATCATTTTAGTGAACTTCAGTAGAAACAGTACTTGATTAAAACAAAGGATTTTGCAGATAACATACAGAGATCCTCGAGATATGTTTGGCAGTAACTACTGTAACATGTTGCACCAATTACAGTTATTTATTTGTAGAAAGAGTCCTTTTTCAAAAGTATGATTAAAAACCTGAGCTAAACATTTTTACTCTTTGGTTAACTTAGGCTTGGGTTGTCCCTCCACTCTTCCTCCACCACGTGTTTCTCAATAGCACTGTTTCTCAGGCTCTGACACCCTCTCAGTGGCCGGTTCGACATACATGCTTGGTCATGAGAGAGCAGATGTTTTGCCCACAGCCCCAACACGCTTGCTTGATGTGTGGAGAACTCTGCTGGGTCTTTCTCTTACACAGTGAACACACGTCCACAGTGTCACCAGATCCTTCGCTGGGATTTCTTTTACTATTCGCCACAAGTTGCTCAAGCTCTTTCAGTACAGTGTCTGGAGCCTTTGCAATGCCCACGACCTTCACTCTCTTAGGGTCAAACACACAGTCCTCCTCTAGGCCGCTGGGCACGGCTTTCATGCCACAGTTGGGGGGCACCCAAGCCGTGTCGTAGCCCTGCGTGCTCCAGGTGTACTGCATAGGATGGTTGTCCTTGTCAATGCGCTTGACACGGCCCACGCGCACACCTAACTCAAGGACCACGCGGTCTGAAGGGTTATTGCGCAACGGATAACGTTCTGCCTTTTTCCTATCACGACTGACATACACGCCCTTTCCCAACATGCCACCTGATGACTGTTGAAAGCCATTGGCAATGATAAGCCGTGCATTTGCAACACTGGTGCCATGGTACATGGTGTAGACACTACGGTCTTTCGGCGCCTGAGCTTCCCTCAGCTCCACACGAGGAGAGTCATCGTCATAGGTCACCTCCCAGCCGTAGAAGGGCAGCGACATCTTTCTTTATCAAGAGATGCTGTTAAAGCGCAGCAGCTCTGTGAGGAATGAAAACAAAAATAGCATCATGTTAGAACAGATTCAAGAGTGAATGGGTGTCACTTTTCATGATAAATATTTAAGAAAATACTGGATGTAGCTTTAACTCTGTGGTGGACATGGTGTCATCATGTGCTTGTCCCCCATGTCAAGAAGCTTACATACAGATTACTACTGTTAAAAATGTAATAGATAATGCAACTATTTTACTTACTTCATCAAAGTAACATAATGTTTTACCTGTCATTATTTTTTGATTCATTTTCTAACAAATGTTTTAAACAAGGCAATAAAGCTGAAATATGTCCACACATAGGACATGGCAAAAGAAGGCATTCCTGAATGGTGAAGCACCACAATGAATGTTAAATAAGCTTTCTTACTGAAAATAATACATTCAAATATAACCCCTTTGTAATCATCAACATTTTGATTAGTAACTATAATTTAATTATATAATTGTCTCAGTAACAAACTGATTTTCATTACATTTATATTACATAATATACATTTCATAATATAATAATAATTATTATATTTGTATAGCACTTATCTAAACAATGTTTCAAAGCACTTCACAAAGTGCATAAAAATAAGAAAACTAAACATTTAAAAAATGGAAAATAGTGTGTACAGAGGCAAACATGGAACAAAAGGAAATAATAGCCTACACAAAAAATACAAATCACAAAAGTACAAATCAGACATTAAAAGGGAAAGTTTTCCTAAATATTAATAACAGGAAATGTGCTAGCTAGCCTAATCTACTCAGGTGGACAATTTCAGAGTTTTGTGGCCTTGATATCAAAATGCTAGTCTCAGCAAACTACCAGCCTGGACGACTAGTGAGGGTCCGGAAGAAGGGTAAAATCCGATTTTAAACTTGCCGTGAACGGCAGCTGTAATAGACTAGCCAGTAGTCTTTAGATAGCAGGAGCTAACCAAGCTGTGTGTGTGTAGGCTAAGTAAAAACGATTAATGCTACTATATTAATGCGACGTTAGGTAGCGTTCAGTAACTTAGACTATCACTAAAATGAACGAAAATTAGTTTTATTGCAGAAAAACAAGCTCTTGCGAGAAGTGACGTTTTTACCTTGAAATGCTACGTTAGCGAAAATCGGACACTTCCAATGTATGGAAGCTCTCTGACTTTAACTCTCATATTTTACCTCACAGGTAATGTAAAGTGTAACATTCACTTACTGATCATTTACTGTAAATCTAGTGAGCTATAATGCCGTTTAAACTTATGACTTAACGTCAACTAGTTAGTAGACAAAGTAGACAAACCTTACCGTCAGCGAGTAGTCGCTTTAATTTCAATAACTTTCACTTTCTATTCATCAGAATGAAAATGCAAACTATATTGAAACATGAGTCATACCGTGTATTTACATATTCAAATTGCTAATTTTGCGTCATGGCAGCATGGCCGGTTAGCTCAGTTGGTTAGAGCGTGGTGCTAATAACGCCAAGGTCGCGGGTTCGATCCCCGTACGGGCCAATGAGCGTTTTTGTCACCATCCTTCATGTATCCCTTGTGCTGTCAATGAGATATCTTCATGTATCTCTTATGCTATCACTGACATATGGCAAATAATTCCCCTTAAAGATGAAAGAGTAGTATACTTCATATGTAAGCTGTTTTTGTTTTGATAAAGAGTAGAGGTTGGACTATCATCTAATAGTCTAATGTGAGATACCTGAGTTAGAAGGAGGCTGGATTATAAACTGGGTAATAGCCACCCCCGAGGGGACTGCCAAAAATATGATCACCTATAACTTTGTCAGGGAATAACACACAGAAGCTTAATATCAACTGACATGATAAGGACTTTAAGGTAGGTGCTGGTCTGATTTTACCTGGCCCTGAGTCTAAATCTAACTTTAGGAGAGTATCTCAGAGGATGTTGTGATTACATGATGAACATTCCCAAATTAGTTTGTGTTTAATCATATTAATCCACAGCAAACTTGGGGTAGTCTTCCAGAAGAGGAATACTGTATTACATGCACAGAGAAGGGGAGGAGGGTGTGTGTGCCCAGAAGCCTCCAAGCAGCTTAATCTGGTCTAACGTGGCGAGCAAGGCCAAGTGAAAACCCCGATGGGAGTGTGCCGTGAGTAGCTGTATCCTTTTTCCTTCTTGTATAATACATACAGTAGTGGTGTCACAACAAGGCTGTTAGATTATCTTACTCCCGTCGCTCTGCTCTTTGAAATGAACAGCACAAGTTTGTGTCATGTGAAGTGGAAAACTGTATTTTTGTATCAGTCTGGGAAGAAAAAGTCTATTTGATATTCCAGCCTCTCCTCATATCTTCAGTTAGACTTGAAACAGCAGTCGGCACATCTGTCTCTCTGTAGCACGTGAATAAGACATTGAATATAGTCTCACCTGGCTGTTTAGTTTTCACCACAACATGCCCCCCTGGGACATGCAAAAATAAATGTTTTATTCGCATCTCTACTCTTCACTGCCGTGGATTTTGTAACAGGGAAAGTATGAAGTCACGAAGCTGTGTGTTTATGTGAAGGCTGCTAAATAGGCTTTTTAGATTCTCTTCACTAATATGGAATAATGAAATATAAAGGCATTATGGGTCTGATAACAGTGACATTTATTTACATGAGTTCTGTTTCATTGTATTCAATAAACTGAAGACATTTCAGTCACATATAAAATAACTGATGTCCATTGTCAGACAGGAAAATCATTCTGCATAGCACGTGATCATAATGCATGCTGATCAGAGAATATAAAAGTCATGCAGTGAGAATAAGAGCTACAGTTGTCTATAAATGATGTCCATTAATGAGTGGGAGATCCCCAAAACATGTCCAGCACCTATTACAAATTGCAAACACTACTTTATAGAAGAAAATTATTGACAGTATGAGTCCAGTTTCCACAGCCTGATTACACCCTGAATTTAGATTTGCTATTCTAATCTGTATCTACATCATCTCCCCCCTGTCTGGGTTTGGCTGGACAGAAATGCTTGGACATGAGGATGCAGATGTTTTGCCCACACTCCCAGCACCGTTGCTTGACATGTGGAGCACCCTGCTGGGTCTTCCTCTTGCACACTGCACACACATCTGGAGCACCATCACCTCCTCGTCCTCCATGTCTTTTGGATTTCTTTGACAGAAGCTGCTGAAGCTCTTTAAGGATGTTGCCGTTTGGTGCATTCGCAATGCCGACCACCTTCACTCTTTTGGGGTCAAACACACAATCCTCCTCAAGGCCGCTGCGCACAGCTTTGAGGCCACACCTTGGGGGCACCCAGGCAGTGTCGTAGCCATGCGCATGCCAGGTGTACTGCAGAGGATGGTTGTCCTGGTCGATGCGCTTGACACGGCCCACACGCACGTGCAACTCAAGGACCACGCGGTCAGAAGTGTTGCTGTTCAGTGGATAATGACACGCCTTTTTCTTGTCACGACTGACATACACGCCCCTTCCCAGCATGCCACCTGTTGACTGTTTAAAACCACTGGCAATGATGAGCCGTGCGCTGGCAATGCTGGTGCCATGGTACATAATGTAGACGCCTCGGTTTTGGGGTTTCTGGGAGGATTTCAGCTCCACGCCAGGAAAGGAGGCACCATCGTCCACCACCTCCCAGCCAGAGAACTGCACTGACATCCTGATTCAGGGATGTGGCTGATAGAGGATGTTGTTTCAGCCCCACAAATATCTGCAGTACTGTGGGAAGTTAAAACAGAGATGTAGCATCATGTTAGAGGACATGTAATCAGGGTGTAACACAGGCAATAAAGCCATTCAGTCAGCTCAAAGGTTTTCTGTATTTAACATGTATTTTACTGTTTCACTTGAAGCACTCTGATTAGCCTTGTTGTTGTTGAGAGGAGCTTTATAAATGAACTCGCCCTACCTTGTTTCCGTTGTTGCTTCCTCATACTTACTGATTTAATTGTTTGATCAGTGAATCATCTGTTTTTGCTTCCCTGTCATAAGTCTGTCCATCTACCCTACATGTTGCTTTGTTGCCTCAATGGAGGTTACTAATTTGAATCTTAAAGCCCTGCTAGTTTCACTATTATTCAGTTTGTGTTCCTTCATAAATCAGATTCATTCAGCTTTTCATATGGCACTCCTAAGTTTTTTTTCTCGTGCTCCCACTGTATGAAAGACTGGCCTATGATAACCACAGTCCGTGTGTTTCAGAAATAAAGCATTACGTTTTTCATGCATATCTATCAAAGTACAAAACATTTGAAGTATAAAACACTGAAACCTTACCGACAGTGAAGAGTCGCTTTCTCCGTCTGCTCCGTGATACTTTCTGTTTCATTTACGCTTCTGATGACGTCACAATTGAGCGCTGACAGGGCCGGTTAGCTCAGTTGGTTAGAGCGTGGTGCTAATAACGCCAAGGTCGCGGGTTCGATCCCCGTACGGGCCATGAGATAAGTTTTCCAAATTGACAGAAACACAAAAAAGAGATGAGGTACTACAAAGAAAACTTCACCCACAAAATGATGAATATATGTCAATTTGTACTGCCCGTGTTAGGCAGGGAGCCAGAAGCAGGGTCGCAAACAAAGTACAAAGTTCATTTGTGAAGATCATCCTGCTGCTTTTTTGCAATAATCCAAAAAACAATGGAAAAACGAGGGCGATGCCAACTTCCATAATGTCATCACTGGAGCATTCTGTTTAAGCCTATTTATATATTTGTTTGTTTACTTATGTATGTATTATTTCAGCATGTTTTTATGTGATCTTTTGTCAGTATTTATTTATACACTTATTTAGACGTTTCTTTATTTTATATTTTTTGTCCTCCAAAAGTTTGTATTTCCCATGAAAGATCCATAAGGTCTACTCAGTTGCCATGGTTGCTTCGTTGTCTCAATGGATGTTACTGACTTGAATCTTAACTTAAAGCCCTGCTAGTTTCACTCTTATTCAGTTTGTGTTTTTTCATAAATTAGATTCATTCAGCTTTTTTCTCCTGGCACTCCTAAAACACCATGCTCCCACTTTGTGAAAGTCTGGCCTATGATAACCACTAACCACCACTTTCATTTACGCTTCTGATGACGTCACAATTGATGACAACCAACGGCCGGTTAGCTCAGTTGGTTAGAGCGTGGTGCTAATAACGCCAAGGTCGCGGGTTCGATCCCCGTACGGGCCATGACATAATACTTCATAAAATAATGAATACCACAATGAATATGAATGAATTTGTTTGGAGCAGAGGTGCTGCTTTGAAGGGGGCCAGCTGAGGTGATTTGGGCATCTAATCAGCATCCACCTCTGGGTATCTCCTATTAGAGGCCCTCTGTACATGTCCAACTGGTGAGCCTGCAAACATTGAGGATTATATATCTGATCTGGATGGATGGATGGATGCTGCTGCCCAGCCTGCTGCCCCCCCAACCTGGCCCCGCATAAGCAGATGAAAATGGATGGATGGATGGATGGATGGAACTGTGTGATTCTTACATGCCTGTAGTGGACAACAACATATATATTGTAGTTTTCTTCGCAAATTCAAGGCAGGGCAGTGAAATATTCCTTTAGCCTAATTAACAGGACATAAATAAATAAATAAATAAATGTCTGTGTCTGTATGCCAGTATAATAGGAGGTTATTTGTTTCGCTATTTAGGGCCTATTCCAGCATTTAAAGAGTGCTCCAGGAATGAGTCCTAAACCAAGGAAACTATTAAAGAAGGAAAGGTCATTCATCAGTGACAGTATTGGAGGAGCCACACTTTGGTGCCAGTTCTATTGGAGTCATAGGGCCAGGTATGCCATATCACAACATAAGCTATCATATCTTTGTTGTTTCAATTTTGACTCAAAAATCATTTGACCATATTGAAAAACACTCATAATGTGATACTTACTGATGATTTTTTTTTTTCCTAAATATGCACGTTTTCCTTGTCACTGGTCTCCAAACAGATCATGGCTCTGTCTAGGTAATGTCAGGTAATGTGTGTTTTTAATCTGGTGGAAGGATTTTTCAGTCAAAGTTGAATTCCATTCCATATCCTTTGTTTTTTTGTTTTTGAGAGCAACTTGAAACTTTAAAACATTAGAAGACCATACAAAAGTTTTAAACATACAACATCCCATACTAATAATAATATAACAAAATAGAATTTAATAAGCTAGGGGGGAGATATAAATATATAAAAATAAGAATTGTAAAAAATTATTTGATAAATGAAGAAGAAGAAAAGCAGGCATAACAAATTTGTCAAAGGAAAGCAAACGATATCGAAATCCAACACGAGTCATAATTCAAAACAGCAAAAATTTAGAAAAATCGACACTTAACTCTCTTGCTGTCCTGCGAGAAACCTTTTTTTTTCAGTAAGAAGAAAAACAGCTTAAAGTCATTTATAAACCAGTTAAAGGAGGGTTTGGTATTTCTCCACTTACTCCAATGAATATAATATTTACCTAAAACTTAAATTATGTTTATTATGTCAGAGACAGATGAATACAGATTATCCATAAAAAAAGGATGTGAGAGATGTCAAATGTTGGTATCATTCATCTTCAGCGATAACCAATTTTTTTTTATGTCAGTCCAAACTTTTTGGGACACAGGGCATAGAGAGAACGTGTTCTAAAGTTTGTTCATTTTTACCACAGAAGGTACAGCTGTTGGATAAATCTTATGAATAATCTTAAAATGAGTTTCTTTAACTTTTGGGGCAACAGGCCACTTTATAAATTTAGAATATGCTTTGTCCATAGTAGCTAGATAAAGTCACTGACCCTGGGACCTGTGTATCACTTTACTAAATCCTCAATGACAGCAATTTAAATTATACTTATCTACAAGTGTTGTATAATGCAATATGTTATCATTGTCAGATGCAAACATCATATTTCTCTCAAACCAATCCCATCGGCTTTCTGACGAGGGAACCACAGTGACGCTAATTTCCGCGTTGAAAAACGTCATCACTGGCGCACTCTATTTTGTACGTATATAGCTGTATTCTATTGTTTAATACATTTATTTGTGTATTAGGCTATTTCAGCATGTATTTATCATTTTCATGTATTTATGTAGACATTTCTATATATTCTTTCCTCCGTAAGTGTGCACTTCCCATGAAAGATCCATAAGTTCTTTTCAAGATCAACATATTTGCCGTAATTTGCTTTCACGACCCACAACACTGTTCACTATTTCTTTATATGTGACATGTACCATGAACGTAATTGTGATGTAAGCCGAAATAGCTCAGTTGGGAGAGCGTTAGACTGAAGATCTAAAGGTCCCTGGTTCGATCCCGGGTTTCGGCAGAGCTTTTCCAGCGCAGTGTAATACAGCGCTCACCCACAGGAACTGGAGAATGACTACATACCATTACAATGGCTACGCTGGCGTGTAGCGCTCCATGCTGACAGCAAGAGTCAGTGCATTCATCATATACAATAAATGGTGACTAAAATAAGAAAAAAAACTCAAAAATATTGTGAGAGCTTTTATTATGCCGTTTTTGTTCATTAAAAGTAAAATGATTAAAATCATTAATACCAAACAAATATTGGGACAGTCTTTTAATGCAGTAGGGTTCTCATCAAGCTTCTAAGTTAAATCTAACAAGATAACTGCATAAACGACAAATCATGGCTGAAGCTTGTATATTATAAAGCAAAAATGAGACAGGGATGGAGTGAGTTAAAGTAAAATGGTGTGCAATTAATCTTCTTACCTTTTTAAATTACACAAAATGAACCGTCACTGAAAGGTCTGGCTGTAATCAAGTTGCCTAACATTTAACAAATGGTATTCTACTTAAGATGACAAGATAATTTCTCTGATTTTCACAGGGTGATTAAATTAAATATAGCCGTAGTCTAAATAGCTGTGGGCTCATAGAATGAAATGTGAATAAAGCCAGTGAGGAAACAGTTGACGCTCTCACCGACTGCTGGGCCTGTTGGTTTTTAAAGAGTTTGATTCAGGCTATTAGCTCCTCTTTAAGTGATATATGTCACACGTCGTTGAGCTCTGCCTCCTTGCTGCAGATTTGCCGGATATCTTTGTGAAGCTTCTCTTTGTCAAGGCGGGATTTGATGTCGCCTATCTGCCTCAGGGACTCAATGGCATCATGCACAGACAGGAACCCTGTTCAAATGAGAAGCAGGGTGAGGAATCAATTTCGGTCCTAATCACCAGTTATCATGACTTCACTGGGTAGTAAGGAACATAATGCCTAATATGGAAATATTTTTTAATATTGCAGGTACTCTATGAAGCACTATTCAGTGACTGTGAGATGGAGGGATAAACTTTCTCATACAATGGTGGGATATTAAATCTCCCCCCTTGTCTTTCTGACTCCCCGCCTGTCCTGCCACGAATATTTACGACACTCATCAATTATGCATTGCTTTTCTCCCCTCTGATACCATCTCCCTCCATCTTTTTCTTCCTGTACTTAAAATAGTGCGATGGATGGATGGCTCTCTGGTTCTGAGAGCAATGGCTGAGCAATGATTCACGGAGCAGTTTACTCCTGCTCTTATTTACTGGAGGGAGCCTTTGCCTTCTTTTATATGTGTCTACACTTTAATAAGAGCTAGAGACTGAGGGAGGTTGACAGAAAGTGGGAATGGTTTGAGATCTTATGCCAGGGCTCCTGGGAAATGAGCCCTCTGTTGGCACAGCAGTGAGATGGAGATGGATGTCAACAGTAGTTTGATGTAGAGCAGAGCTGCTGTACCAGGTCGCCTGTGTGGTTGTGTATTCCTATGGCCTGTCTTGCTGTGTGACTTATTAGCTACACGTAGCAGCTATAGCTCAAATCTGGTTAATTTAATCTGGTTAAAAATGCTGCTGTATTAGCATTTGTGCTCGTGTCAGTGTGTTGCTGTTAGTTTTCTTTGTCACAGAGCGGCAGGCTTGTCATGTGTCTAGAAATAGTTTTTTGATATACTGTAATTATATGTTTGATTTGACTTACCATACTAAAAATCAATATATTTCAGACAGTTATGCTGAGTATAACGAGTTAGCAGAGCAGTCAGGTCACTTCAGTCTCTCCCTCTCGCTTTCTGACTCTTTAGTGAAGCTTTTCTGCATGTGCATTTTTCCCTTGATGTGTAAGGTACACATGTGTAGTATGCATGTGTTTGCTCACCGATGATGGCAAGTGACAGACAGCGATCACCCACCTTTGTGGTATTCCTGTTTGAGCAGCTGCAGCTCCCGATGAAGGCTGCTCTCCACTGAGGTTAGTCTTTTACCGAGTTTGGTTTCAGAGCGTTTCAGCTGATCTGCCTGACTGCGGTCGGTCTGATCCCGCTGGGCCTCAACCTGCTCCACACGGGCCTCCAGAACACGTAGCTGGACAGCTAATCTCGACTCTGCCTCCAACTGAATGCAGAACACATGCAAAAAAACACTAAAATGTCAAACTTGCAACACACTGCACAGCAGTTTTTTAAATCCTCACGCTGTGTGTGAGACCACACCAGAACATCCTTTTTAATCCAGACTTTAAGGTGCTGCATGTAACATTTGAGCTTTACAAAGTCACGATCATATTACATGTACAGTAACCGCAAGCGTGTAATTATATCACAGGCCTCATGGTAAAATTAATAATGATATATCAAGGCCTAAAAATATCTCACATGGCACCTTGAACAGCTCACCCATACAACTCTCTGCAGCTTTCTCACCATACTTCCCATCTGATTATCCTTTTCCAAAGTGAACTGCTTTTTTTTCTGCTGAGTCACAGCTCAGAAAGTGTGACTGAACTCTGCACATTTGAACACCTCACACAAGAAGTCTAACCTGACAATTTGATACTGGAGGCACTAAAAGACCAAAAGAACAGTAAAGACAAAGGAGACAAAATCTACAAATACCACATTCTGAAAGTAGCCTCCCTATTCTATTACTTGCATGTTGTAATTGTGGACATAATTGCATAAACTGTGTGAATCTACATCACCATTTTGTCCTGCAGTTGTGTGCGGTGCTGCTGGCTGCTTTCTGCATGAGTCTTGGCTAAGCTGTTGAGCTGCTGATCTGTCCACTTCCTCAGTGAATCTGTCTGCTCCTTGGCTTCCTTCAGTTCACCTGACATCCTGCAAAGTCACCAGGGATAGAGAGCAGAGAACTGTGGGAGGCTTTACTTTGGAAATGCAGTTACAGATGACAGTTGGGAAGTTGCATTTTTCTTACTGACAAAGTAGACACAGAAATGCCATTAGCAGATTAGATTATAAATGCTTTAAAAATGCATACAAACTGCCAGATAGCTGGAAGCTGGAGCCATGCTCGCTGTAAATTGAGACCCATTATATAGAGTTCCTATTTGTGCTTGGCATTGGAATAATAACGTGTCTGTTTCCATAACCAATACATTATTACACCTTCATTTCTTTGCACCGGGTGAAACGTCTGTGGTGTGAAAACAGGGTGTCAGTCATAAATCAATAATTGATATTCTGTCACTTTGTTTTCAAAGCAAGATGCTTTATGTTCAGCTGGTTGAAGCTGTCTGAAAGCCAGTGTTCAGAATTGTGTTCTCTCTTTAGTTTTGAGAGGTGAGACTTCCTCGGCAACAGCGCTGCTTTTTTTGGTTTACTTGATGCCAGCCTCAGCAGGCACAGCATTGTTATTCCGAGGTTGGTTGCTGCTGCTATATAGAGACTCACAAAACTCACATTGACACAGACAAATAGCTGAATACACATATGCACACATGCAAACATGAGCATACATAGTAAATACCATTTTTTTTGTTTGATTCTTTTGGTATCTAGGCATTTAGATTTTTAAAACTATGCAGAATACTTTGATATGCAAAACACTATTTGCTCAAAAATGTGAAACGTGGTGGAATGATGCTGCATGAGCACTGAACAAACACATCATGCTGATCTTAAAGCCTTTATGTAGCACTGTGTTTGTTGGGGGAAGTAAAACAAATCCCCATGTCTGTAATATTGGACTGTGTTGCCGTTTATATAACTGTATGTACCTCACACTGCAGTCAACAATGTTAAAATGTCTCATATAAAAGCAACAACATTGGCCACAGTGAGTAAAATATTGTGTGGGCTGTACTGTATCACAAAACGCAGTGTCTCATCAATTTTTTCTATTATATATAAAACATACTGGCACGTCTATTCAATTGACCTTCTCTCTTCTAATCCCTCTGATTCGCAGGATTCTCCCTAAATGAGAAAATCAATGAGGCAAGTGCCAGGATGTTATGTTTTGTGTGTGTCTGTATTTGACCGCAATACAAATCAGACTCCTGCTACAAATGAATTTCAGGTCTGCTGCTACAGACACACCTCGTTTATAACTCCACACTAGCTGGCTAATCTGGCTGATGTTGGCAGTTGTTAGGCCAGGCGTACACCAGACAACAGGACGGCTGATTTATCCGTGTTAGATGAGTTTTCAGAATCCCGTTTGTCACTTCCCTATTGTAAAAGGGTCACTGTGCCTCGATTTATTGCTGTCTTTGTGTTCTTGAGCTTGTCTGAACATCATTATCAAGAATGTTTAATTCTTTTGTCAGTGGCCTTTTAGTTTGAGCATGATAGTTGGCCTTTCTATTGAGTGTAATGGCATCTGTGGTCAGATGTCTTCCAGGTTTATAGGCTCTAAATACTATGGCTTTTATCAAAAATGTCCTGACGGTAATTGCCACTCAGTGTGTCTTAGCTATAAATTCGATGGTCAGAGCTGAAATAGTGTGACTTTGAATGTTTAACAAAAAGCCAGGAGGATGCGCAATCTACTGAGGTCCCTGTGTGCACTGAAGGTTAATGAAGAACCCTCTTGAATTAGCTGTGTCTGCTTCAGAATGACTTGGCGACACAACAGACAAGGTAGGTCAAGTTTAAAGGGCGACCAAACAAAGAGCAGCCTGGATGGGTGGATGGACATTATAATATTGGCGGTTGGTTTTTTTTGTTTGTTTTTGTCATGATTCCACCTGGCTCAGAAACACAGACAGTGCTGCTTTTCATCTATTTTTATCTATTTTTCTTTTGGTTCTAACATGATCAGTGACCTGATTTCCATTACAGATCTACAGCATTACTAAATAGAGCATATTCATCATTCATGTCTCTCTGTTTCTGTTTCCACCATGGTAAAACTATTGGATCCATTTTGCATATTTGCTGCCAATTGAGATTATTTTTCAGATGGAATTAAATCAAGTGAACTAACTTTTCTCTGCCTCTGGCACCAATAGTTTTAAATGGCCATGGCTCTTAAAATGCCCAGCTGTAGAGAGCTCTGACTGACTCGTGCTATTATTTGATAAGCAAATGAGTAACTCGTAGATTATTATTTATTATGTGGGTCTGGGCAGAATGAACAAGGGAGCATAAAGAATGAATCCCTTGAGGAGTGCTGCTAAACTGCAAATTAGCCAAGGCTTTATTTCCCACTCGCATGCAGAACAGTAAGTACAGAATAGTCTGCGAGAAATTAAAGTCAGGAGAAAGTATGGAGTTAAAAAAAAAATAGTAAGCTAATGTTAACAAAGACACGTTAATTTAAACATTACATCCACAGATGTTTCTAACATACAGGGTTTTTTACAGGAACACTAAGGCATCCATTCATCCATCCATTTTCATCTGCTTATCTGGGGCCGGGTCGCGGAGCCAGCAGGCCAAGCAAAGCACCCCAGACGTCCCTCTCCCAGCAACGCTTTCCAGCCCCTCCTGAGGGACCCAAAGGTATTCCCAGGTCAGATGAGATATGTAACCCATCCAGCGTGTTCTGGGTCTACCTCGGGACCTCCTACCAGTGGGACATGCCCATAACACCTCTAATGGGAGGCGCCCAGGAAGCATCCTAATCAGATGTCCGAACCACCTCATCTGACACAAAGGAGCAGCGGCTCTATTCCGAGCTCCCTCCGGATGTCCAAGCTCCATACTCTATGTCTAAGGCTGAACCCAGCTACTCCTATGGAGGAAACTCATTTTGGCCACTTGTATCTCATTCTTTCGGTTACTGCCCAGAGCTCAAGGCCATAGCTAAGGGTTGGGACGTAGATGGACCAGTAAATTGAAAGCTTTGCCTTCCGGCTCAGCTCCCTCTCCATCACGAGGGTCCAGCGCAGCGCTTGCATGACTACAGATGTCGCAAGATAATTATTGTGAAAAAACACCTTCCTAGAAATATTGAAATCTAATAAAACTTAGCAGTGTTTTCATGTTTAGCAACAGCCCGGTTTCTCCAAAAACATAGTTTTGATAATCAGGCAAATCCCTGGAAGCACATGTTCTAGCAGTATGTCTGCATGACTCATCAGCACCACAAGATAGGATGTGTTGCTGAGCTGTATCAGTTATGAGCCTTTTTTTTTTTATCTTTTTTTTTTTTTTTTTACTCCTAATCACTGATAGCTATGTTGCTGTTAACGTACAGAAGCACCACTTTGCACCGAGGTCAGCCCATGAAAAGAAACAAATGAAGAGATTAATGCTTGTCTCAGTATTGTAACAAGTAACCCAGGATTTGCTTGGTTGATTGTGCTTCCTCTTTAACTAATGGCCTTACCTGGCCTCTAGTACTTTAACTTGTGTATGCAGATCAGACATGGAGCTCCTTTGTCCCTTTGAATGCTCTGACAATGATGCTTCCAGTCTCCCCAGGTCACGATGAAGCTGGGAAAAGAAAACACGGAAACACATGCTGTTACTATGATGTTGTCGCATCTTGTGGTGTCGGCTCCATGATCTGACCTTTACCCTCTGCGGTTTCTGCTGAGTCGAGCTGACTGAGCCACTGCACCACCCCTGTAGCCAGCCAGGACTGAGAGTAAACAGCAGTGACCCACTTTCTCTGCATTTTCAATTATCTTTATGGTACATGCTTGACCACTGCTCCACAGCTAATGTGCTGCCATCACAATGATTTACCACTAACAGAACTGAGTCCAGGCTGAATCAGTGTGGGTGTGTGCGTGTTGAGGGCAGTAGTGGTCGCTTTGGATTTAGTTAAGTGATGGAGAGCTTTATAACATATGTGTCCTAATCCAGTATTTTAGCATTGTTATAATATTTAGCTTGTAAAGAAAATTTGACCTCAAAGGGCAGTAAAAGCTGTTTACAGGGAGACCTTGACATCCCCCGTTTGAATTCATTTCACATCTCATTTCCTTCTCTCGGAGTCTGTGGCTGAGCCTCTGCCTTCCCTTGATAAGGCCGGTCTCACAGCAGCAGTAAGCTCTAACTCACCTGCCAAACAGCTAGCTACCATCTCAAGGATAAACAGCAAATACACCCCCTGTGTATATTGCCAGATTATTATTTCCTTCATACAAGCAGCATTGGAATGAATGTAATCCCTCTTTAATACCCAAATACAATCACAAAGGAGGTCATTATTCCTTAATTTGAGACTAGAGTATTTAAATGAATCCCAAGATGAACACTATGTGTGTGAGAGTGTGTGCATGTCTGCGTTTAGATAGAGGAGGGGTGAAGATTCAGTTAGGGTTGTAAAATTAGCTTTGTGTAATACATAATGCATAATTTAAAGGTCTAGTGTGTAGAATGTAGTAGAATCTAGTGGTGACATTGCTGAAATGAAACTTTGAAAGCATGCAGGAGGGTGGTGGCTGTTGTGAAAATGCAAATGGCTTTATAGAGTCTGCTGTGGGCTACTGTGAAACAACATAGTGGCCTCCATGGAAGAGGACCCGCTTTGTATGTAGATATAAGCAGCTCATTCTAGGTTAGCAAAAAACAAAACCGTATTTTTTTTATTTTTCATTTAAATCAAACGTCTGGACTTATTTTGGATGGATCTGCAAGCAGTGTCACATGTGAGTAAAATACTCTGGGAATACAACAAACATGAGGGCTCACTTCACACTCCACCATCCAGAGATAGCATTAACCGCTGATGGCCAAGCTAACGCTAAACCCACTCTGCCGAAAAATCAACCAACAGTGGACACACTTAGCTTGACAAAACTACCATCCAACTCTGAGCAAGCTAAGAAAATAACACAGTCCATCACCTATTTCATGTGCAAAGATCTGCGTCCATACAGCGTGGTTGAAAGCGAAGGCTTTTGTTACGCTAAAAAAAATGGCACCCAGGTATGTGGCTCCATCCCAACGTTTTTTCAGCGACAAAGCCATACCCAAGCTCTACAGAGCAGTGAAGCATGAGACTGAGGAATCTTTGAGTACAGCAGGAAGGGTGGCATTAACTCATGATGCCTGGACTTCAAGGTCAGTGGATTCATATGTGACTATAAGGCCACGTTATCTCACAGAGGGCTGGCGACTGCTGTCTCATGTTCTCCAAGCTACAGCAGTGCATGAAAGTCACACAGGAGCAAACACTGCCGACTGCCGACAAAAACCTTGTTTTAACAGAAAATGCTTCTAACAGTGTTGCTATTCAGTTAGCGAGAAACCTGCATGTGAAGTATTTCACTCATGCGCTTAATCTGGCTTTGCAAACAGGTGTATGCAGCATTTCTGACAGGTTTTATGACGGTGTTGGTCAGTCTGTCTGCTTTGCATCACATTTTGCTGCAATAAAAATGATTAAAGTCAGATGAACAGACTGGAAACTTTGTATTATGAGATAGAACTGATATTGACAAAGTTTTCCATTGGGGAAATAATTTGCAGTTGGAAAAAAGGTAATAAATCACAATATATTGCAATATATTATATAGCAATACTCAGCATATCGCAATATTGCAATAATATCGTATTGTGACCTAAGTAAGTGAAGAGGTACTTGGAGCTCAAGGCTGACGCCAACATGCTAACATGCTAACATGCTCACAGTGATGATGCTAACATGCTGATGCTTAACAGGAATAATGGTTAATATGTTTGCATGTTAGCATGCTAACGTTTTCTAATTAGTACCAAACCCAAAGTACAGCTGAAGCTGATGGCAGTATCATTAGTTTTGCAGGTATTTGGTGAAAATCCAAAGTACTGAGCAAATTGAAATTTTGGCCCTACGATGGAAATATATGAAATGTTAAGCGATCATTATAGTCAGACCAAATTTTAATGGCAGTCCATCCAGCAGTTGTTTCACTGAAAACCACAAATGTCAACCTTATAGTGGCACCAGAGAAAAAGTCAGGAGGTCATCAGGGCTATTAGAAATCATCCTCTGGGGACCAAATTGGCAATCCATCCAACAGTTTTCAATACATGTCACTAAAAAGCAAAAATGTCAACTTGCTCGTGGCGCTAGAGGAGAAGTCAGGGTATGACCAATGTGACTAGGTTCATTTTCTTAGGACTGTGAATGCCTGAACAAAATTTCATAGCCATCCATAAAATAGTAGAGGGCTGACTGACTGAAACACACTGCCACCCATAGAGCCATGCAGCTATCATGGTTACAAATATGCAGTGTACCATGCAAATATGCAGTGTACCATATTACAGATATCAGAATGTTCCCTCTTGTGCAGTTCTGCCAAGTTTTGATGTCTTGAAGATCACAGAGATGAAGAGGAATTTATATACAGAGGATTGACCTTTAAATATTCATTAAGATTTTCTTTTTGACACTGGTGTTCAGCTTCTTTAAACACAGTGTGGACTAAAGTGCTGCCTTACGTTTTGTCTGCCAAACCCTTTGTCAGCAGTCACGCACCATCTCTCACCTTGACTTCCAGCTCTTTGAGCCGCACGTCCACAGCTGACCTGAGCTCTGCCACCTCCTGCTGCAGTCTAATCACCCGCCGCTCCCCAGAGCTCATGTCAGCGCTCAGCTTGGCGATGCTGGCATCACACCTGACATATTAGGTGGGGAAGCAGAGAGGGACCACTGAATGAGAACTGGGAAATGGGAGAGAGTTGAGGAAAGGTGTAAAGACGGAGAGGTGAGCAATAAAGCACAGACAGTTGAGTCTATAGACTAACCTGGATGGATGGAAGAAAAAGAGACAGCTGCCCTTATCAATACTTTCTAAAGCAAGCTAACAGAAGCCAAAAGAAATCTGTTCTGAATCCTAAGCAGTGATCTGCCATCCTTTGAATGCTGAATGAATACATTTGAACTTTCCAGTGGAAACATGTTTGAATCTGTTGAAAAGTTATCGATAAAAACATTGGAAAAACATCACAACCAATCAAATAAGTAAACTAATTTAATAAATGTATCACCAAGAGCAGCTGGCAGGTTGTGGAAAAATACTTTGCAGCCTCTCACATGCAACATCTTGCCTCTAACATATTCTGCACTGAGTTTATGTAATAAACACGAACTGGGGTAACCCTTATCAGCATTGCAATTTATCTCTTTTCCTTCCTATGTTCAATTCAAGATGCCATCATTAAGCCAGCAAATACACATCTCTATCAGGGTTACTTTGTGTGTGTGTGTGTGTGTGTGTGTGTGAGAGAGAGAGAGAGAGAGCGAGATAGTCAACCTAATATTTGTAATAAAATACAATATAGGCTCAACAACCAAAGCCAGCATCTAATTATGGAAATGCCCGAAGTGAAATGAGGGTTATTTCCCTGTACACCACTACAGCACTTCACAGAAAAATACAGTTCATCAAAAACCACTGGCCCCTCAACTAACTTGATTATTTATGACAAGGCGCAAGAGGTCATTAGGCTGAGTAGGTGAGGTTTTTCTTTTATTGGACCATAAATCAGCTCTTTGTTGAGTAAAAGGCAATATTCTCTCTCACCACTGACTTCTTAAACACCACAGAGGGAGCAGGCCTGCTGTGAAATAAGACATTCGCAAAATAACATTCATCTTTGATCTACTGTCTGATGAGAAATTATATCACCTCAAGTGTATTGATCAATGGCTGCCCAGGCTGTTTAAAATAACCAGGTAGCTACACAGCAAAAACACAGATCCTAATGAAATCCTCATGATGACAGCCTCTCTTCAGCAATCCAATCTAAAAGGTGCGATCTGCACAGACCAAATAATGAGCAGGTGCTAATCAGCATCTAGAGTGTGTTCAAACCCAGAAACTTCACACTCGTGTGAACAAAATAATTAATGCGTGCATGCGTGTGTGTGTGTGTGTGTGTCTGCGGGAGTGTCAGAGAGGCGATGCCACTACGGATTGAAAGTTGCGAGACTGTGAAGAGCTGCCAGACAGGATGCAGGCTATACAATTTCACTTCATTAGAGGGAATGAAAAACAAGTAGAATATCAGCAAGGCGAGGTAATCAGTCAAATCACTTGTGCATCAGACCTTGGTCTAAATAATTATGCAATCCATCCAAATAATACTTCAGTGAAAAGTTTTAATCTGCAAGCACTTGGCACTCATTACTTTGCTATCATTGTTAACACTCTTTACAGTTTGTACCTCAGTGTTTGCAGGCATTATTTGACCCAGGCAAAGTGTGCGTACCTGGCTACTCTTCCTCTCAGGTCTCCAATGCCGGCCATGTTCTTCTGTTCCAGGCTTTGCACGGCCATTGTGGTTCCAGAGGTGATGCAGTCACGCTGGGCGATCTGTCTTTCAAGGACCTGCTCAGAACAAAGAGAGCATATTTGTCTATTTTATGTGAAAGGAGGGGTCTTTCTTAATAGTCTGTTACTTAATTCCCTTTCCGACTCTCATGTTAATGCTGTTAAAATCACCATTGTTGGCAAAACTACCTTATGTCCTCTGCTGAGAAGGCTGACTTAAAGGGCTACTGTGTAGGTTTTAGGAGGATACATTAGCAAAAGTGAAATATAATATGATTAGTTGGTTTTCTCTAGTGTATAATCACCTGAAAATAAGAATCATGGTGTTATTACCTTAGAATGAGCCGTTTCTACCTACATAGGGAGCGGGTCCTTGTCCCAGGATTGCCATGTTGCATTGCCATGTTTCTACAGTGGCCCAGAATGCCCAAACCAAACCCTGGCTCTCTATGGCCAGTCACGTTTTTGCATTGGCCACAGTAGTTAGAAGCTCCTCTGTGATGACATTGTCCAAAAAACACTGAATTTTTTTTCACTTGAAACTGCATTATTCAGGGTTTTTACCGGTTTAAATCACCTGGTGTGTTTGTTTTGGAGAGAGAGAGAGACCTCTAAATCAGCTCTCAGTAAAAGCTTCCTGAACGTCTGGATCTTAAGTTATCGGTGAAAAAGGTGAGCAAAACATTAGCAGCTGCTGAGCCAGTGGCCTGTCTCCGACATACAAAGCAGCATCAGAGAACACACTGATTTGTACTGTAAAATTGCTTTATTCAGCATTTTTACTGGTTTAAATCAGCTACTCTCTTTGGAGAGTAAGAGACCTCTACAGATACTTTGGCTCCTGGTAAAAACTCTCCAGAACAATGGAAACTGAAGGAATTCTGACCTGGAGAAGTTTCAGCTTGTTGCAATCTGCAATCCTCACCACGAGATGTCATTGAATCCCCCTGAATTTTACACACTGTTACTTTAAATCTTAAATCTTTAAATCTAAACTTTTACATGGATGATCATTGCAGAAAACAGGCCATACACATGTGTGCAATGTGTCTGTGATAACTCAACTCAACAAGACGACCCCCTGGCTTATCATGAGAGCAAATAGTGGCTGCGTGATGTTTCTTTGATTGGATTTACCAGCATATTCACTTCACGCCTTGGTTTATTACTTCTTCATGTGCAGATTAAATTAGCTTTCAGGCATTCTTGTGATATTTCAGATCATGAAAGCCTCTAATCATGTTAATGGCCCATTCGGTATGCACTAATGAAGTAATATATTTCATTTTTGTGCTCTGTTTCTGTAAGGCAGTTATCAAACTCAGTCAAAGAAAACTCCAAACACTCTGTGAGTCATATTTCAGTGCACTTCCCATTAATTCTTCCGACTGCTGGTTTTCAGAGGTTGGTGCATAAGTTGACAGTATTTATTTAACCACATACTGTGAACATCATTAGTTTGTGCTTGTACGGACAAAATGTCACCGAGCTGATGTTGACGGGGAGTCAGGCGGGCTTTGCTCAGGCGCTGCACCATTCTATCAGGTGTAATCAAATCAGCTGCAAGTTTGCGGGCATGAGTGTGTGTCTGTGTGTCCGGATGTGTGCTGCACAACAAAAGTAATGAGGGGAAGAGGGGAAAGCAGATGAAAGAATGAGCAGAAACCAGACAGGTAGAAAGAAAGGGAGTCCACACAGATGGACAATGACTTCATCCACATAGGTAAGATATTTCTAACCCTATCCTCCACCGTCCACCCACTTGCATACCTGTATGTCCATGCTAAGCTGCTTGACAATGCGTGTAATGGTCAGTATGTGATTCTCCAGCAGCTTGCGGGACAATGCCTCAACCTGGAGGGAGCCCTGGGCAGACTGCAGACCTGCTGCCACCTCCTCTTTGATCCTGAAAGCCTGTTCCAGCAGCACAGTCAGCGTCCTCCCTTCACTGCTCAGACTAACCTCCAAGACACCAGGCCTTAATCAGGAAGTAAACAGAAACTATTTTCGATTTGGGTAACTGAGGGATATGTGTTGCAAAAATGAGACGTTAGCATTCTCCAGCACTGGAGGCACAGGAACACATCCAGGAATAAAAACAGTATAATTCAATAAAGCATTCATCCACCCAGACTGCTAATGAAGACAGAATGAGATGATGCGCACTGGTCTTCATACCCTCGGGTCATCCTCAAACCAGATCTCTCATTGACTTCATGTGCGTGCTGTGTCACCCTGTCTGATGCTTCTGTGGATTAAGGATTAATTTGATCAATGTGATTCACGGCGGTGTTAGAAAGGTCGCTGGTGGTTCTCGACTGTATTTCCATCCCATCACCTGGGGGGAAATAGAACTTATCTACCTCTCAGATGCAGATTGATTTTAGAATTGAATTAGAGAAACTACAGGAACTAAGGAAGATGAGAAACATGATGATGCTGTGGTAGTTTTGTTGGATAAAATACACAAAAAATGAAATACAGTTATTCAGTAAGAAGAGTTACCTGGAGGAGTTCTGATAGGGCTGTAACTTTGACTCGTGTGACATTCTTCTTGCCTAAAAAGAAAAAAAATTATATACTAAATATTTTTGGATGTACAGTAGTTTTTGCTCAGATGTGTTTCTAATCTGCTTTGTTAAAAAGCAGATATTATAATTTTCAGTGTTAAAATCAACAGAATAAACCACTTTATTTAAAAACATTATATTAAGCAGTCATTTTCATTTCAGAATACTCACAGGCCTGTGCTTTCCTTCAGCCGGCTCTTGAGTTCATGTGTTTGTGTTGTCACTTGGTAACTGTGGTCTCCTTGAGTGGGGTGTGCCTGCCTGCCAGGGTGAATGTGTCAACACAGTAATGCGAGAATGATGCATTGTATACCTGGCTTAAAACTCAGTGAACCACGACCTTGAGTGTGAACAATTACTTTTTTTTTCACACTCTAAGAAATGCTTGTTCTTTTTTATATTCTATAAGCTAGATAGTTGATTACTCTAAAGTTACTGATATCTAAAACAGTTTAGTAATGCAATGGTGACTTAAAGGAATGGCTCACCCACAAAATGACCATCAGATTCCTAAAATTGGACCATATAGCTAACGAAAGGTACCCAATTCTCTGGACAACCTTTCAAGCTATACCATATGAAGCAATTATCAGAACCTCCATCTTGTCTGCGTTTAATTGTAAGTATCAACTGATCAATAAACCAATATGTTCACAATTTTCCTTGATAGCATGTGAGATAAACAAAGTTTTCCTCATGAATTTAAGGCAACACAGCATGACTAATATATATATGCAAATGGTAATGGGAATTTTGTGAGGCAAGTATTCTAGTAGGTTTCTCACTTTATTTTTTTCCACTTTTTTCTGATTATTATTATCTGATAAGCTATTAAATAACTCCTTTTTTCAACATTTGGGTTTCATTTGGTATCATATTGTACATATAATTTTTAATTTTTTAATGGCTTGCATTTTTCTATGACGTAAAACAACAGAGCCCTCCTGGGGTGGTCCTCCTAACGCGGCTAAAGGTGACGAACATACTATTTTAGCATTTGATTAGAATTAAAATCCACATTCATATATTCATAGAATATGTGGTTATTTGAACTGAGCCCAGTAGTAAGGGGAATATCAGTGAAGGGATCAGCTCCACTTCCCTTCCCGCTGCAGTTCCATTGCATACAATATAACTAGCTATCCATTGAACACTGAGTTATTTTATGACTGAATGAATTACGAGAGGCATGACTCAACACTGTGAAAATGGCCTTATCATGTTTAATTTAACCAAAGCATGACCTACATTATCTTACAGCGTGACTCAGGTTGTTCTAGTGGTGCCACTGAATTATATGCTGCTGCAGTTAGCGGAATAATTATAATTCACTTCTTTTTAAGTGTCTTGTTTGCAGGTATCTGTGTGCCCAGCCCCACACACACACGCACACACACACACACACACACACACTGTAGATAAGAGACCAGTATCATTAAGAGGAAAGGCTTGCTCACTGCAGACTCATCAGTTATCCAGAAAAGCCAGTGGTAGCTGAAAGCAATTGTTTGGCTCACATGCTCACATCTCCATCCACTTAACTGAGAGAGGGGTCCAGAGCTGTCCACTGTGTTGCTGTCACTGCCCTCCTGGTTGTAATTAAAGTGTTTTATTCTGTGGAAAGGATGAGATATCAACCAAAGTAATCCCAAGCTACAACAAAACTCATTATTGGATTCTCATCCAATATTTAATATGCATCATGATTACTTAAAGACCAACCCAATCACCAGAATAAATGTTAGCATTGTACATTTCTCTAAATCATGGCTATGTTGCATTTATGTTTCACATGAAGCAAATGTGTTGAAACATTGTTGTGACAATACTGTGGTTCGTGTGTGGTTAGGTTTAGGCACAAACACACTTGGTTATGGTTAGGTAGAGATCATATTTTGGCTTAAAATACCAACTTTTTTGCCGCAACAGCTGCTGGAAATGTGCAGACCGTGATTTAAAAAATACCCAGTTGTTGTCACCACCACCACTTCTGGAAACATGCTGACGTTGCCTCATAATTACCCGTTTGTTGTTGCATCAAACACCTCTGTGAATGTCACATCATTGCCCTAAAGATACCCAGTTACTGTTGCAATAAACACACCTGGAAATGTCACAATGTCGCCCTAAAAATACCCAGTTACTGTCGCCACAAGCACAGCTGGAAATGCCACAACCATGTCTTAAAAATACAGTTATTATTGCCACATACACCACTGAAAATGCCACCACATGTTGTTAAAAAACTTGGCTGGTCTCAAACAGGTCTGGTGCTTTGCATCCGTCTCTATTAGCTCTCACGCCATCCACCATCCCCTTCTTCTGATGTGAAACTAGCTCATAGACATGTAATCTAAACTATGTCACTTTAGAAACGTTGATGTGATATGTATAAAATGCAAATGTGATGTATCTGTGGTGGGCAGAAATGAATGATGCCAACATTTTCTTCTAGAGACCGGGCTGCATAAACATGCCTAAATGTTTGGGCAAACCTAAAGTTAGATTAGTTAGATGAAGTATTCTTCTGTAGAGGTCAATGTTGCCATAAATCACCACACAACACTGAAGGCTGATTATCATTCCGTCATTATTAGAGGGTCGAGTCCTCGGAGCTGGCAACACAAGGCTTTGTCAGTGCCGCTCACACCTTCATCATCACTCCCACAAGTGAAACCAAGGTCATATTGTGTCTCACATGAATACCTGTCCATGCAAGCAGCATATAAGTCCTTGGACTCTCAGTCGCTCTCTGTGTAGTGTGATGAAGTTCACCCAGTTGTAACATTCTTCTGTTTGCAGATGAAAGGTCATTCTGTGACCTCCTCTATGTCTGTACATGTGCATTAGAGAGAGAGATGGAGAGATGGTTTTCATTCTTGCAACTGTTGTCTCTGTGTGTTTGTTTACCTGATAGTGTTAATAAGGGGGACAGAACAGTCCACTGAAACAAAGGCCGGAGGGGGAGACGTAATGAGTTATTATGTGCACCACAGTCGCACAGCATCTAAAAAGAGAAGAGGCTGTTCAGCGCTGCGTGCTTGCTGCTGCATGTGGGTGATAACATTCACTGAGGCCTGACCTATTTGACAGGGAGAACATATCCAGACATGGCTACAGTGCAAGAACATCCTCACGATACAACAGTGAACAAGTCTTTTGAAACCTCCAGTGTTTTGGACTCCAGATTTAACCAAGGTCACTGCAGTGAAAGAGTGAATCTAGAGGCTGCTCACCAGGCACTACAAAGAGATACACTCAGATGGGGTGACAGTGGATCCACAGTTGAATTATAAACATCTCCACGAGGCATTGTGGGGTTGCGTTATGCAATCACCAGCATACAGATTATTCAGTCAAGTGACTTAGTTGGCCAGAGGGAGGCGCGGTGCAGCCGTTCGTCCTTCATTTGAATATAACAATTAATGGGGAAGTTTGGCCCTTGTAAAGCAGAGTGGACAGAGCAGAGATGCAAAGACGGTCAACAACTAAGCGGAGCATAACCAAGCATTTTAGGTAGTCTTGGAGAAGTCGGTGCATGTGTTCCAACTTCACCACTGAGCTGAGACAAATCTTTAATAGACGTAAGGGATTGCTTGCGGTCTCTAAAGCGCGCTGCACAGTGTGTGACATAAGATTTACAGCGCTGCCTGCATAGGCATTCTACAAGGTTCGTTGGGAGACTAACACCCCTTCATCACCACACTGTGCGTATCCTTCTTGGCGCTCTAAACCAGATCATCAGTGGAAGTGCTCCCGAGCTGCAGCAGCCCAACTGTGACATCCTTCCACAATTCAGAGTGCGCTCAGGCTGGCTGGCTGCTGCACAGGCACCATGGAGCAGAAATCACCTAAGGATGAGAGCACCGCCAAAGGACAAGAGTCTCTGTCCTACCAGCGCAGGATGTGGAAGAATTTCCAGGAGAAAACCAAGCCTTGGCTGAGCCCTAAACTGGGATCAGAGCGTCGGGGTGCCGGGGGCGCGGAGGGCAGCAAAAAGGAATCGGGGTTATGGATGTTTAAGAGGAAAAAGAAACAGTTGGACCGGGTGTTTTCGTCGTCTCAGCCCAATCTGTGCTGCTCTCCGCCGGCGCCTTTTGAAGGAGATAAGAAGTCCCATGGAGGCGACGCGGTTCCCGGCACCAGCAGCGACGGGCAGCCTCTACATCACCTTGGCGCAGCTTCTGGAGCCACGGGGAGCAAACCCGAGCTGACGGCGCATGGAAGCCCCAAACTCCCTGTATCCCAGCTGATCATGTACCAGCAGAAGAGCTCCTCTCTCGGGTCGGCGTGTTTCGAGAAACTGGTGGTGGACCCGGCCGCGATTTTGGGAGAGGAGGAGCAGCTGCGTAAAAACGCAAGTGATTCTGTGAGTAAAGACGCATGTGGTACAACACGCATCTGGTAGATTATCTCTTTCTATCAAGTCATGGTAGGCAAAACATTAAAATCCACACACAGGCGGGCTAGACTACATTTCCCTGGAAATTAAATGAAGGAGACAAGTTTCATGATGGTGGTGCTGCGACGTGCTCACTGCTCGTATCATGTGATGCACTCGTCGATCAGCTAGTCCACTGCTTTCTTTCCCCTGTCCTGTAGCTTGTAAGGCTATATGGGCCATATGACAACAACCAATGCCAGTCTATGTGATCATCACCAACAACAAGCTTACATCAGCTGCTTGCTCTGTTATCATGTCATCATCACAGTCACCCCATACTCCACATCCTGTGGCTGTGTATAGGGTTATTTTTATTATAGACTTCCTGATAGGATTTCTACTCAGGCTACATGCTCTGATGTCAGCGTCCTTTGGCTGGCTCACATTCTTTATTTCCAATGTAGGGATTGTCCCCTAGCTTCACAGGCCATCTGTCACAGTGTCCTTGCCAGTAGACAGGCGGCTGCAATGGGCCCATGCATGATCAACGCTTCATCATGTTTTTTCTCTTCATGGAAAGTGACCAGTTTGGAGATGGTTGTCAGGCACGTGTTGGAAATCAGTGGCAGGTGTATTCCCATACAACTCATCATGCTGAGTCAGGGGGACTCAAGGGGAAATACTATCAAAGGGATATATATGTCAGTGAATGTAGGCCAGTTGTGAAGGCTTCACTCATAAATAACATACAGTCCTATAGGTCTGAAAAAAGCCAAATCATATGGAAAATAATGCCTAAGTAATAATTAAGTATAAAAAACATTAAAGGTCCAGTGTGTAGGATTTAGGGGGATATATTGGCAGAAATTGGGAGATGATAATCACATGAAAGTAACAGTTGATGTGTTTCCATCACCTTAGAATGAGCCATTTATATCTGCAAGCCTAGCGCTGGTTCTAGATATGGCCAGTCATGTTTTTGTGTTGACCACCACAGATATGAGCCCCTCTACGATGAGAGCATTGGAAAAGTACAGATTTTGTTTAACGTGAAACTGCTTTGTTACCTGTTTAAATCACCAGGTTCATTTGTTTTGGCAAGAAAGAGACCTCTGCGGCTAATTCGGCCCCCCTTAAAAAACTCCTGGATGTCTGGATCTTAAGTTATCAGAGAAGAAGGGTGAGCGCACATTTAGGTGCTAGGCTTGTGGCTCTTCTCCATCATGCTGAACAGCATCAGAGACGCACAGATTTCTATGGCACTTCTTTATTAAGTGTTTTACGTGTTTAAATAATCAGAGAGCGAGAGACCTCTGTGGATAATTCAGCTCTGGTAAAAACCTCCTGAACAATCAACACTGACAGAATTCCAACTGGGAGAAGTTTGCAATGTGCAGTCCTCATCGCTAGATGCAACCAAATCACCCTGAATCTTACACACTAATGCTTAAAGGCAGGGGTGTTCAACTCATTTTAGTTCATGAGCCTTATTCAGCTGTATTTGATCTCAAATGGGCCACACCAGTAAAACCATTTAAGAAAAACTGAGATATGATAACAACCTTCACATTTTTCCTTTTCATTTGGTGTGAAGACGTAGAAGTACATTTTAAAAACATTTATCTATTAAATAACAGCCTGAGATATCTGAAGAAAAAAGTGAAATTTCAACAGCATGTCTCGGTTTTTCAACATTCAGTCAGTCTACGACTCAGTGTCATTAAATTTTTCCATACATTGCCACTCTTTTGCACCAGACTAAAGTGGAAGCTATTGAGGAAGCAGGTTAAGTTATCTGCGCCCCACAAACCATTTACATATCAAAAGGTTTGGGCATACCTTAGCTGCAGGGTTCCACCAAAAGTTATTTAAAGTAGATGTCTGATACAGACTCTTTTGTAATGAAGCTGCTGGTTTACAATATTTTGCACAATGTTCACTATCTTAAAACATGACCACAATAAGTATTTATTGTTTTTTGCAGAGAACTGTATTCTGGTCAGGGCAGAAAAGCCTCTGAAGCAGCATTTTACATGAAATAGGATGCTCATTTAACTTGCTTCTGAAAGCTGCACCTCTTAGCCTTCACAACCACTTCAATATAAGATGTGCAAAGTCATCTAGTGGGCTGGATTGGACCCTTTGGTTGGCCGGTTCTGGCCCCTTAGGCCATATGTTTGACACCACTGCTTTAAGGTCATGTCTGGACCCACACCCTTTACCCTAATAGTAGTCCAATTCAGCAGTCCTGTCCTGTTAGTTTAGATGAGCTGTTCTAAAATATATAAAAGGGCTGTCAAAAGAAGTTATGTTGAAGATAAAGTATGCGTGCCCATAAGTGCATTCTGTTGCAGTGGCGGCAGTTATTGCAAAGCTTTTCATCTCACCACTCTTGAAGTGTTCCAGACCTGCTTGTCTGAGCATCATCCAGATTGCTGTCTAAAAGTGATTTAGTATTTGAGTACACTTCTCCCACCCCACTGAAGTTAGGGCCAAAGAACCCTTATCCATTAAATCTGGGAGAAGCGCAATACACTCTGCTGAAGAGGTAAAAGAAAGCAACTATTAATGACTTTATTGAAACTGATCTTGCAGCTTCATCTCAGCACTTACATCAGTCCGTTACATAATACACAGGGATCTCACTTTGCCAAATAAACTCTCAGCATTCAGTGTGAGACATTTCCTGCTGTTGTTGCCACATTTATACAAACTTCTGTTTTTCATTTGTTGGATTTTTCCACATACCTGAAAAGAGGAGAGCGGTTGTGAACACAACCCACAGTGACAGCATTATACAATGGTCTCTATTTGTTAGCACGACTGAATGCATGTACAATCACAGATGTAAAATATACAGTATGTTCTTAGTCTATTATATAATGAGTTCAGAGGAAGAAGGAATGGAAAAAGATGGTATGAGATGATGGATGACGAGAGTAAATAAAGGTGACGGCGAGGGATCAGACAGGGTTAGAGATAATGAGAGACGATGAGGGGATGAGATCAGGTCAGCTGAGATAAGATGACGATGTGATGTGTGATAAAAGGAGATTAAGATGCGAGGAGAAGGGGTGAAGAAAGAGGATAGAACATATGAGATTAGACACAGAAATAAGACATGCCTTATTATAATACCCTAGGCAAAATCAAGTATTATATGGCAAAGAAGCCAGTGGAATAAACACTCAGCATCACGTCACACAGGCAGATAATCTAGCGAAAAATGTCTGTGGTTGATTTTTGCATGTGCATTGTTGCTCATGCAAATTGATTGGATTTATTTGCTTGTACATTATGTGCTCCTAAACACTTTCATAACCCAGCAAGGATTATAACTTACACCACTTTTCTAGTAATCCACAAATCAAGCATTAGGTGAGTGTACATGATTTCTCATTGCTAAAATGACAGCATAAAGCCCCAAGCTGCAATTTCATAAATTAAATAAGAATATATTGCCAAGTTCTGAAAGTCATTTCATTATTGACTCAAAGGGGAAAAAAATGATTTGCACATTTTACTTTTGCTTGCAACTCTGGGCAGTTGCATGTGTGCATTTCTGAATGTGTGTAAAGACTACCGTAAAACATGAGAAAGAAAAGCGCCGGCTGAAATAGAAAACTGTTCGTTGATGTACTGATACTAAGTGTCAGTTACCTTTGCACACTCCACATTTCACTTCCCAGTGATTTAAGATTACAAAGCGACAGACAAAACACACATCATGTTCTGCTATCAGATTTTAGTCTTAGATAATCGTAATCCCAAAAGTTAATGCCACTGTTACAGCAGCATAGCAAAAAAGACAAAGATAGTGTTCTGAAGATTGTACAATGCTTATCAATATACATATACAAAACTTAGCAATATACCAACAAATCTTTGCAATATACAATACTTATTGACATTAACTTAACTAAATAAAAGGGATTTTACTGTGCATATACACATATAATGCTGTAAAGCTGACATAAAGCAAGTAATGCAAAATTAAATGTTACATTAAATTAGGGCAGTTATAGGTCAGATATTTTAAAGGGGATGAAAACTGCATGGGGAGGGGGGCTTCACCTCCTTAGCACCCCGTCCTGAAGCAGTGAACCGCTTGTACAAAGGGATGGCAGCTGGCAAGAAGGACCTGTAGCAGTCATAGATCAGTTTCTCACTGAAAATGCTCCGCTAGTTAACCAGGAGGTCATTAAGAGGATGCAAGGTGTGTTCCACGATGCACAAGTTTGTGCAGCCTCCATTTCACTACCACCACCTTTTATGGCTTCAAAGTTGTTCCCAGAACAGAAGCGGCCTTTCTGAAGAGTTTATTTACTCCACTTCCACTTTATGCTTGCAACAATAGAATGGTAAAAGATCTGCAACATCTTGTTGCACAAATTGAAGGACATGAGTTTCCTCAGGTAGTTTGCTCTGTCCTATCCCATAAACAGCCTCTGTGTTACATCTCCAGCCCAGTCTGCCATCTAGGTAAACTCTCAGATATTTCTATTTGTCCAACACTTCCACCTCCTCACCCTGATGTTGATGGGATCAGCAGCAGTCCATGTTTTCCTTAACATATTCAACAACTGCCGAGTGATATGAGAATTTCTGCAGATGACAGGACTCTGAGTTGTACCGAAAGTCTGAGGTGTTTAAAGTAAACAGAAGAGGTGACAGGATGGTCCCCTGTGGTGCTCCTGTGCTGCTGATCAGCGTGTCAGACATGCAGCTCCACATACCGCACAGACTGTGGTCTGTCTGTCACTCAGTTATTGAGGACATGATGTTGACAGCTTCCTGCATCCCTTGAAGCTTCTCACTCAGTAGCTGGTCAGCTGGACAATGTTGCGCCTCATTCGGTCTCTCTAACTATACATGTCTTGTTTTATTGGAATAATCTTCTCTCAATCTCTTCTTACAGTTTTAGGCTAACAAGTGGTATTTGATCTATAAACATTTCAGTAAGTTTTTACATGCATGTTTGCACTGAATCCTTCAGTCTCAGGCAGAGTTGCCCCTCTATCATTACCTACCTGACCTGGTAGAAGCCCCGTCTGAAGTACCCTCCATAACTTTAGCTTTATTATTGATGTAGATGCTTTACTCTGTCATGCAACAACAAAGAACAAACAAAACAAAGAATATGAAAGAGTTCTCCATGTTCCCTCTGGCTGTCTTTGCCTTTAGGCTACTGCATCTCAAAGTGTGTGGCCTCACTAGCTGAACATTGTTAATTTATGAGCCTGTAAAGCAAGCCATCCTGAATCAGTCAGTTTGATATATAATGTACACTGGAGGACTCTGCATCTCCAGGGGCATTTATAACATAGGTAGAAAGACCTAAAGTAATAATAATAATATTAATAATTTTAATAATAATAATATTAAGAATGTTAATACTACTATGACTACTTCTAATAATAATGTTTTTCAAATTTAGATAGATTGTGGGAAGTCAAAGGGGTAATGTAATGCATAATGCATTCACTTAATAAAAACAATGCTGAATTAATGCTGAATTATGTTGTACATTCAGAAAAACAAGAGCAGAATTTTCTTCCATGAAAACCTTTCTTATTATTCTGAGATAATAATCTCGTTAAGTAAGAAAAACAGGGCAGATATCTTTTTTTGCTCATGAAAACTGTTGTTATACTTATGAGACAATAATCTTGTTATGTCATTTTATTACTTTTTTTATTGTTTCTAGTGAATCTGTAACGCTTCTGTAAAGGGCCAATTAAGGCCATTCAATATCTTCAGAACAATTTATTTGATACACAATAAATGAAAGCAAGTGCCTTGAAAGACAGCTGAATGTCAGATTTTGCTCAGAAATGTTGTCTACTCCACAATTTTTGTGTCATATGAAGTGAGTAAATCAGGTAGATACAAACTACACACCTGAATTAATTTGCTTCTGGTGACCTACTCTGAATCTATTACCTGTACAGATGTGTTACCTCACCTGGAGAAACACTCAGGTCTGCAAAGCGAGGAAAATTAGTGGAGTTTCGAGGGGATGGAGGCTTAGCTATTCGTTAGCGGCTAACTATTAGCATAACGTTAACATGAATGGCTTTCTTTGGCCCTGGCTGCTTCTGCTGCTAACACCTGTCTGTACCAGATCCATTCACAGCATTACCCAGTCAGTTTATACAAAGGTGGAAAGCGTATTTGAGTGCTTGATAGATTATAAGGACAGACACAGGTTAGAAAGACAAGCCATCAGCTGCCTATTGCCCCCACACCCCTGACCACCGTTATTATTTGTGGGCCTGTATCTCAACTAATTGCCTGGCATCAGCTGCCCAGGCCTCTATTTTATTAAAACAGGGCCTGACTGTTAGTGCCTCCTCTGCCTGTAAAAAATGTGTTTCCTACACTTCATGGACACATTCATCACCAAACACAGAGGAGCCATGTTTCACACAGGGAAGGGCCCAGTTAGCGCAGCTGCCTTGTGTGTTGGGCCTAGACGATCCAACACAGACATTATTTAATGCTGAGTAAAGCTTTAGCATTGTTTCCTATGATTAGCACTTGTGATTGTTGTGCTCGTACAATAATTTGAATTCTGTACTCTTGTATGTTTTGTCACTTGAAGTGTCACTGTCCATGGTACTGAGTGGTGGATGTAATAAGTGACCAGTGTGGGCAGTACAGTAATAACATTACTTTTTTCCAGTTATGACGAGTAATGTAATTAATTAGCCTCCTAATGACATTTTAGTAATGATATTACAGTTACTCCAAAACCAAACAACTCGTTACAACGTTACCTTTGTTATATCACATCACTACTGACCTGAAATAGAGTAACGTTAGTCACGTCAGCTGACTCATTTTTGTAATCGTCGTGCTGCGCAGATACGTCACAAATCAGCAAGCTAGTTAGAAGCGCGTACTTTAGCGGTTGGAAATATTCCCATTACTTTAATTTTGTCGGAAGGAAAGATGACAAGAATAATGTTGCTGCAAGTAGCCGGACTAAAACTTTTTCCACTGCGAGAAACACGTCCTCAAACCTCCGGTCTGAAACACCTCGGCTGCTACGACCGACAGCACAGCAACGTGAAGCTCCAGGAAATACACCCCGCCAAAGGTGAGGCCTCTGCAGCCGCAGAGGTCGACGGTAGCCCTGCGCTGGCTGAACAACCCAAATTGGATTTTATTCGTGGACAGCTGCAGCTACAAAGAAGTAATGAAGCTTATGGCTGGATATGTGGTGGATGAAATGTTGCTCCATGAGGGACTCTTCATCTTTCGGGCATAGCCTTGGGAAAATACCGGTTACAGGCAACTGAAGACCCCAGGTAAATTGAAGCTATCTAGCCTTAGCTACACTACCCAGACATTCACACAGAGACAGACATCTGCATTTTGGGGAGATACGCAATTACCAATTTTAGGGGGTGTAACGGAAAATTAATGTAACGACTAGTGTAACAAATTACTGTTGGCAGGGAGTAATAAGTAAAGTAATGCCATTACTTTTGTAAGGAGTAATGAGCAATGAGTAATACATCACATTTTTAGAGGAATGAGCCAAACATTGTAAGCAACATGGCAGTTTCTCAAACCAGACAAGTGGGATCAACCTGATAGGCCTTACTGTAGCTCTGGCCACCTTTCTTTATCATCTCCAGTCAGATTACTTGTATCTGTGTCTCGAAGTGTAATCATAACAGAGAACCAAAATATGACTCAGTTTCTGAGAGCTTGTGCTTTTCCTGTAAATATGCAATAAGTTGTAATTTACAAAACATGCAGCATTTCCAAAACATGCAGCATTTCCACATCTCTTAATTAAAATATGTATTTAAGCGAAACAAAACAGGGCCATTAGAGAAATAAAAAAACTGTCTCTTTATTTTGTGCTGTTAATCAGAGGTTCGGCTTGCTTCCAGTTTTCAGCCATGCCTTCCTCCTCCCTCTCTTCTGCTCAGCTCATATGAAATACTGTAAAATATTTAACACTTACAAACCAGGGAAGTAGGTTTTTGTGTCACAGAGACTATACACTCACAGCCTTATGCTAAATATATCAGATGCAAAAGATGTCTTGTGGGTATTTCATTCATGGGATTTGTCTCGCGGACAAGGTGGATAGTAATAACTGAAGATAATACACATGTTTTTTGGAAGAGCGTGGCCCAGACAAGTGCTTCATTTTTCTAAACCACTGAGTTAGTGTATTACCCGTCAGTGATTAGGCATGTATTTAATTATTTAATTGTAGGATCATGATTTGTGTCTCTTTAATGTCTTATTTAAAATATTGTTCCCAAGGTTTACGAGTTGCTGAGTGAATCAGAGACTGAATCATACTCTTTATAAACCACCTGTCAGATTGACGATTGGTCCAGCTGCTTTAGCTCCATCAGGTTTCAGTGGATTTTTATTAACTAAAATCAAAGTAACCTTGCAATATTTTGTCTGGCGAGGTCAGACATTTGGTCCACTTAATAAACACTTTGCTTTTATTGAAAGGATATTATGAAATATAGATTACAGATCTTCGTACATGTTGCATATCAGTTAAATGCTGTAACCCTGGGATGATTTTAGTTATTGTCCTCTTTTTGATAATGCAGTGACTTTAAATGAGCCACTTTTATCTGTCCTGTCGGAATAAGTGGCTCATTTGTGGCTGTTGATGTGTTGCGAGAACAGCATCACGGCCACTTGGTAACAGCCCGTGGCCTCGTTCTGGAAGTCTCCTGATGGCAGCTTAAATTAGGATTCATTACAGCCTCGGGGACCGTCGTTTGTAACATGCACTGACAAGCACATGATTGATGCTGACCTCGAAGCTGTCTGGGCATCACAAAGTAGGAGGAAAAAAAAAAACATTTTCACATTGGCGAAAGTATGACTGACACCATTTGGGGATGTTGATGGGTTCTCGCGCTCACTTTGTGATTAAATGTCATGTAGTGCCTGTTGTCTGCCTCCCACACATCTGAGTATGCCTGTTTCTCTGCCACGGGAATCTGTGAACGACCTGTGATAGAGGATTTGAGTGATTTCACCTGTAGACAAGTGCCAAATGTGAGCAGCAAATTTTGATTTAATTTTAGTTTAAGGAGGTGGCATGGTGGCTCAGTTGTGTGCAGTGTTTCCCAAGAGCCAGGAAGCTGAAGTTGATTCTCAATCCCTTTGTCTTAGCTTGTACACAACAGCTGTGAACATTTAAAGACTTGCAACTTATTGTAGGTGCATCAAAAAGTGTAAGTGACCTAGTGACCTGACAGCACAGTGTGTCCTTGCTTTCGGCTTTTTACCCTGAAAAAAGATTTAATAATATAGCTATGATTTTTATCATTCATTCAGAATACTGGAGGAACTTGAGTAATTATTGATTCAAGTGCCCTGCCTCAGTGCTTTGTTTTAGCCATGGAACTGGAACCAAGAACTGAATGTGTGACTACCATGTATGAAAGTGGGGGAAAGAGAAAATCAAAACAAAAGGAAGAAACAGGTGGTAAAAAAAAAGAAAGAAATGTGAAAAATTTGAGAGCATTTAAATGCAAAAGCTGCAATGCTGATGCAGCGGCAACTGCTGGAGGTTCATGAAAATTATTATCTTATAAAATTATGATAGCATCAAAATTTACAACTCTTTCCTGTAGAACATGCCGCTTAGTATTTATTTAGTTGGTGTTTTCCAAATGCTTGTTGTGTCTGAACTTTTAAAACACCAACAGCAATCAGATACAGAAAGGCTGCAAATCCTCACATTGATTGTCATACTTTTGCCAATAGTTAACTGTTAGCTAAGCCTTTCAGCACTGATTCCAGCTGCCAGATAAACTGTCACTTGATCAAAAGCAACCCTTTACTCTATTTTGATTAAAGGGTATTTTTCAACCTGGACCCTGTTTTCCATGTTTTTGTGTCTATGTGACTAATGGGAACAACAATTTTTGAAAGTGGTCCAATATTTCGCGAGACTGCTGCAGCTGGTTGCAGCAATACAGGCTGTGCTGTAATTACACTCTGCATCGTCAATTTACATCCACTAAAACTGCTTGTTTTTTGTCACTGACAAACTCAGATTATTATTCTGACACCTACACAGATAGACCTTTTTGTTAAAGTGTAAGATCCTTTTTGTTCACCCGTCCCTAAAATTGCCATCCCCAAACCCCCAGACTCCATTTAAATAAACAGCAATTTTAGTGTGTATAGAGCCGGCATATTTTCACATCTAACTGGATGAATCAAGGGTTAACAACCAAACCAAAGTTGGTGATTGTTGGAATGGTGAAACGACAAACAAAGCCTTTTTTGTTGTTGTTGTTTCCGTTGACTTTGAATAAAGTCACAAAGTGTGTTTAGGGCTGCCCCCGACTAAGAATTTTCCTAGTTGACCAATAGTCATCATTTAGGGCCATTAGTCGACTAGTCGCCCACATGTTTACCATGTTTGCATGTAATTATTACATTTTATATTTTGGGCAGGGCAATACAATGGTTTGAGTTCAGGATCTGAGAAAGAATAGTGTAAGTAACATTGTTAACACTTTGCTACATTACAGAGAAATACAAATATAGGCCTATATTTTATCTGCAAGTACACGTCACACACTGAGCGAGCTGCCTGTTAATGACGCTGTCGGCAAAGCAGTAGTGATTGTGCTAAGTGGCTAATGGGCATGTATCTACTTGCTGTTTCAGATGATTCATGTTTGTAGCCGATGAATGATAGGCAGATGTTTGCCTGCAGAGTTTACATATCAGCTTGGGTTCGTCCTTCACCTTCTCAAAATGATCCCACACTTTGGATTTCCTGCCCGACATGTTATTAACTAGCCTGTGGAATAACTGCAGGTACCAGCCCTGGAAATTAGGAGCCTTACACATACACATACTGCATCTTTAACTGCCTGGAAAACACGAGGTCAGGCGCTGGGCGCTGCTCTTGTGCCTTTTCTGTGCCAGCTTTCAAGAGTACAGCCGCAGGTTGCGTCTGGGGTTGCTAAGCAACCTTAACAAGCACAGTATAGCCTATGTACCTGAAATCCTGAGTGCAGAGCTGATCTTCTTCCAGGTGCTGTTTATAAGTGTGTAGGTCTATCATCCGTGGGTAGCTCTGGGTAGCCCTGCACTGACATGATCAACTTTTCCATGTTTATCACAGACCGAATATTTACAGAAGAAGGGAAAGATCTCTGTGATTGGTTTGTAACGTGACTCCTGTCTGACCTGCTGAGTGAGGTCTCTTTCTGTGGTTCAACAAAAATGTCTATTTACACTCAGTGGCAAAAAACAAGGACTTTTACTGGACATAAATTAAAACTGAGAACATGCCCTGAATGGTTACATTATAGCCTGTTTTGCCTCTGCCATCTGCAGTGGTCTCGCTCAATAAAGAACCAATTTCAGAAATTGCTCCCATTAATCACTTAGACACAAAAACCTGGGAAAATAGGGTAGAAGTTGGAAAAAACTAAACTTACCCTTAAAGCTCCTTTCCCCCTGTCAGTCATTCTGTGCATCTTATCTGAACTATCCCTGCCGCAAGGTCAGAGACCATGTGCTTTTGCCAGTCATTGCCCTCAGTGATCCAGAAAAATGTCCCTTTTCCCTCCATCACTCCTCAGTCTGTCCTTGAGGGATAACCTTACCTGCATTGTCTCTTTCTCCGTGATCTATCTCACATCTCCCTTTCTCTGATCCCAGTCTTAGCCTCTCTGATAACGGCACTCCCTTACAAGAGCTTTCGGAGGACAAATCCAAAATATATCCCAGCCTGTCAGAGGAACAGTCTGCGTACTACAAGACGGGAACTCTGCACTGTGACATTGCGTTACCCTCCAGCGTTGTTCTCTCCAGTCTCAGACAGTCCCATTACAATCTCATACACACACTCGCAAGCGCATGCATACACAAATAAGGCATACACAGACATTCACAGCCATACACTTACTAATCTGAGCCCCAGAGTGTTATTGTAAACAAGGTTAAGCACGACTGTGTAGACTGCTTAATGACTCAGGAGTGCCAACACGCCTTCGTGAATGGCAGCAATACACAAAGAGAGAAAAAGAGATTGATGTGTCTCTGTTAATACTCTTCGCACTGACGAAGACATCCAACTCTCTCCCTTTCTTCTCTTATTAGAGCATCACGATCAACCGTGCACAGTGTATATTAACTGAGACCAAAAGCAGTGACAGACATGACTGTCAGATGGAGTAATGAGAGAGTAGGTAGCGATGGATCCGCCCTTACATCAATAGATGGAACCAGGGAATTAGCTCTATAACTCTAAATGCTGCCCTCCCATATAGATTAATCATCATAGAGTTGAGTCAGACCAAAGCAGTGGCTTGGCGTAGGAGGAGATGCTTGTGTGTGTGTGTGTGTCTGATGAGGGTGGTCAAATTACAGAAGACATCCAACAATAGCCTGCTGTGTGATATTTGCTGATCCTCAAGAAACGAATGAGCGTTTGTATAGTTTGAGTGAAGGGAAGCATTGACTGAAAATGATACATGCCCAGACCTCTGTGTCTGCTCCTTATTGTACCCTTCTCTAACCTCCAACCTCAATGTTCTTTAAATTTAACAACCTTGCAACTGAACTGTGACAGCTTTTATAAATGGGTCGAATGCACAAGATGAAAGCGAGGACAAACCCAGGCAGTCTGAGACAGACAGACAGACAACAATAATATGCCACAGGCGGGCTGAGGCCATTCTTTCCCGACAAAACAACAAAAGGTGACCAAAGGCTGTGGGACATTTTTCCTATTCCTCATGCTAATCAAACGTAGATCATTTGCAACTCAATGTGGACCCCACTTCCTCAGTGGTGAGTGGATATTGAATATTTGCAAATGAGTCTCCCTGTGGCATAGATGAAGCTGTCCCAATACCCTCTGAGTCATAAGTGTTCCTGAAGCCCATTATTAAGATCAATATGGGGGCATGGCTGTACAGTGGATACACTGCATATCGAGAAGTGGACATGTGTGCCTCCTATTATTCCAGTTAATGATTGGGGTGTTGTGTTTCCTGTTCTTGTGCAATGTGTGCTGCATCTTATTATAAATATCCATTTCGTTGGATATGAATGTTACCCATTGTAACAAGAACCCATTCCAGACTTTTAAATTAGCTGATTTGCTTATTGTCACATTGGTGCCTCATTTGTGTTTCATATTAGCCTAGTTAGCACACATCTACCAATCTCAAACCATTAAAAAATAAAATATCATGACAGTGGCTCTGGACTGATTATAGAGTCCTCTCTGGAGCATAGATTCCCCTGAATAATAGTATCACACTGAATAGTAGTAGGCACGGTGTTGCAGTGGTTAGCATTGGCGCCTCACAGCAAGAGGGTTCCTGGTTCAAACCCAGAGTGGGGGAGCCCATTCTGAATGGAGTTTGCATGTTCTCCCCATGTCAATGTGGGTTTTCACCAAGCACTCTGGCTTTCTCCCACAGTCCAAAGACTGGTGACTCTGAATTGTCCGTAGGTGTGAATGTGACTGGTTGTCTGTCTCTACGTGTCAGCCCTGTGATAGTATGGCAGCCTGTCCAAGATATACCCCACCTCTCTCCCAATGTCAGCTGGGATAGGCTCCAGCCCCCTAATGGAAAATAAATGAACTTATGAATGAATGAATACAAGTGGTGTGACGCCTAATGGGGCTTTCACTCCACCACATGGTAACTTGCTGCCTCCAGTAATTTCAACGAGGGGAAAGTGGCAGAGGGGAAGCAGTTTCAAGGTATGAAGCGGTTGCTGCCCACGATAGAACAGGCACAGATCTTGCTGTATGTTGAACTTCTGGCAGTTGCCACCTAGCTTTTGCCGATCAAATAGTGGGCACCGCCGAAGCAGAAAGAACACAAGATGAAGGAGCTGATAATACTAGTCTCTGAATACCCGTAGATATGGTATTAACAACTTAAAAGGACAACCAGAAGAAAACCTTTGCCTGGGATAACATTTCCACCAAACTTCAGATGATTGTTTAGTTGTTCTTATATGTATAAATCTTTCGTAATTTTAGTGATTTCACTTGCCTTGCTACAGTATGCCGCTATAAGCCAGCTTGCACTACTGCCCGTCATCACAACCGCTTTTTAAAACACTTTGTTTTGGGAGAATGCTCTTGCAGGTAGGCGGTTGTCAGGGCAGTTATTGCTTAATGTCATCTTTGCTCTGCTTTCTAGAATTATGTTGACAAATGTGCTGTTAGTTTTCGCCACCAAACTACTCTATGTCTTATCTTAACTTGTATATTACGCAAAAAAGTAGAGCACATGCAACATGAACCTAGCTGTGCTGAACTGAAGTTGTAAACATGTGCCATGCTTAATGAGGCCACTTAAAAATAACATAGGACAAGAGCATTGGATTGTACTGCGATAAACCAATTAAGCCTAACGGGCTTTAATATTTCATGACACAGAATTCCCGTGCTGCTGTTTGCAGGTCATAATCTTCCATTTTAAGAGTTCAGTAGATCTGAGCTTTTGACTCGAGTGAACATGTTTATGTGTCTGTGGGGTTTCTCAGGAAGTCATTATAATCAGCTGAAAAGCCATTGTATTGATCCAGAGAAAGAGCAACACAGACAGAGAGTGAAGGAGGGTTGTTGATACTAGGGTACTAGAGTGTGAGATGTGGAAATATTTGCAAAGGAGAGTCATTTATTTAAACTCCTACCTCACTTGTTTTCCATTGGATTTCTTCTCAGTAGAGCCCAGTGTTCAGTACATTTGGTGGTTACAGAAGAAAGTGGACCTGAGCAGCTCTAAGACTGATTTAGAGTTTTCATGCTTGCCAATTTTTACTGCAGTGCCACTTGCTGTGAAAAACTGCCCACTAGAAATGTTCCAATACAAATGGGCTTCTTAAGATGGAGCTGACTGTACTGATTTCAGATTTCAAGGAGGTTTCTTTCAACAGGAATTTATTTACGGGTGACCGTGTGAGATTACAAGTACCATTTACCGAACTCTACAACATACACATTTGAATAGGTTGGTCTAAGTATTTTTGTTTGTTTAATGGATGCGAGCAAAAGGGCAGCATCTCTTTGATTTCTTTCCCTTTCTCTTGCAGTTTTTATGTTCTCTGAATATACTTAGTGGTATCCTGTGAGCGAGTTAAATCAAGGAACGGGGTGATTAGAGTTAGGTTTGTGTGTCCACTCCATATCTTCACAATTATGTCTAAGTGTGCTTGTGTCCCTGGGTGTTTGGTTTAGTGTTCTCGAGTAGATTGACTGTGAGACATCCTTAATTTCACCACTTAATGGGGTTTATGTCGAAGCCCGTCTGATTGCACAGTGAGGTTCAGTTTGCTTTTGCTTAAGGCAAATGGAAATGTTTCTCTTACATTAAGGACTGAGGTATTTGGCCTTCTAATTTTATAGCTTGCACTATAAAAGAGTATATTTTGTAGAGTAGCACTTAAAGGATGCCTAGAGCAATTTATGTTTATAGGCAAACTGTGGATTAAGGGATTCTTAAATTGTCAATATTTCCTGCAGCCCATAATAAGGAGTGCAAAGGCCAGGCTCAAACAAATACCCTGATTATAACTGTAACAAAATATGCAATGCCACTGGAAGAAATGTGAGGTGAAAAAAGAGCTCATATAGAGTTTAGAAAACCGGGTAAGAAAGGAAGTGAATTTTAATAGACAGTAAAAAAGAGAGCACATCTTATAAAAATAGCAGCGTTCCCTTATGCAGTCATTCTGTGTTCATTGCCTGTATGGCATGGAGAATAAAGCAGCTCCTATATATGTTCTGGCTGGTTCTTGGGACCCTAAATCGACGCCCACACGGGAGCAGCTAAAACTCCGAGTGTATTAGCAACATTAGCAGATTCTGTAAGTAGAGATCAAGATATATGGGTTATGCCACATATACTCAAGTTATATCAGTCTGGTGTTTGTCCTGTTCTGGACTTCTCGTCTGGGGTTGGGAATCCAGACATTTCAATAAAAGTATAGGTTTGCACAATAGGGAAATTCGATACTTCCTAGGAGTCCATAAGTATGGTCCCACACCTGCTGTTAACAGTGACATGGGGTGGGTGCCGTGTGAGGTTAGGTTGAAGGCAAATATGGTAAACCTGTGGAATAGAATGCTTGACCTACCAAACAATAGACTGGCAAGCAAGATTTTCAGATGGTATTTCTCAATAGGAGGTGACAGGTGTCAGAAATGTGTGATCGTTTTCATCAGCATGGGCTTGGGCATCTCTACAGCCACAGAGAGAGGATGGATGTGGGGATGTTCAAAGAACTTGCCATAAAAAGGTTTCAAATGAATGGGTGGAGGGAGTTAATCACAAACTGAAATTATGGACATATTGTCTGTTTAAAACAGTGTATGAATGTGAAAAATATGTTGTGTATTATCTATCTACGAGCTTGAGTTCTCTGTGTACAGTTTCGTTCTGGGTTATTACCACCACATATTGAAGCTGGTCGATATACTAGAACTGAAGTACATCAAAGTTTATGACATTACTGTGCTCTTGGTGAAGTGGAGAGTGAAATTCACTTTTTACTGCACTGTCCATTTTATGATGACCTTTGGAAAATTCTTCTTTTTGACAAAGTACCAAACCAGGTAGGCATGTTCAAGGATACCGCTGTTATTAAACGGCTTTTGATAGCCATATATTTGTAATATCTAATTCTATTCATAAAGCCTGGACCAGAAGGAAACACTCAACTTATGCACAGTAGTGGGCTCTTAGGGTGGATCTCATAAAGCATCACTTTGCCCAATAGATGAATGTAATACACTTACAGGTATTCAGTCTCCTTCTCTTCCTCTTCCTTTCTTTTTCGCTCTTGTCTCTCCTGTCTGTCCTCTCACACTCTTTATTCTGAACACTTATCTGTTTAATTTGTTTACTTTCATTTGTATCAGGTATTTATTTTGTTATGCTAGTGTTTTACGTTCAATTGTTAACTTTATGGTTTTTAATTCATTTTGTTTTGTGTCAGTGTGTTGACACTAGGTGGCATGGTGGGGCAGTGATTGGCATTGTCGCTTCACAGCAAGAGGGTTCCTGGTTCGAACCCGGTGTGGGTTTTCTCCGGGTACTCCAGTTTCCTTCCACAGTCCAAAGACATGCAGGCCAGGTTAACTGGTGACTCAAAATTGCCCGTAGGTGTGAATGTGAGTGTGATTGTATGAATCTATGAGTGTGAATCTATGTGTTAGCCCTGGGATAGTCTGGGGACCTGTCCAGGGTGTACCCTGCCTCTTGCCCAATGTCAGCTGGGATAGGCTCCAGCTCCCCCTGCAATCCCCAACAGGATAAGCTGTGATGGAATGAATGATCGCACTAGAAAAATGTTTCTTTAAATCACTCTGAATAATCTCTAAGGGTTAGGCTGTATTGAAACAGCCAGACATAAAAATTCATTCATTCATTCATTCAGCTCAGGAAAGTATGACAGTGCAGGACAATATCACTATGATCCACCATGAGAGTTGGTGCACTTCAAGCCTGTCCCGTTTCTCTATTATTACTGACCTGAAACACACAGATCAAACATGACATAAGACAATGTGGCAAATTCACTTTTGTTGCAAAGGTGATAAAAGAGATTCAGGCTAAACTCAACTCAACCCATTATTAGATTCTTTGCCTGTTGGCTTGTCATCCCAACGTGGAGCACACAGACAGCCTGCAGACATGGCTGCTGCTGCTGTCCTGATACATCGGTGTGGAAGGATGCACCTCATCATGGCTGAGCAGAGCTGGGTATAGAGAATTTTTCACATGATGTCCCGTTTTGTTTATTGTTGGACAGTATGAAAATAACTTTGGTGACAGACAGTGAAAGCCTGCTGTTTTTTTCCCCAGTTTTTCACAAGGCACATGTTCAGTGACACCATTTTAACTGGTTGATATATAGGATATAGCGTGAGATCAGTATGGTACAGATATGGTCATGTCATTCTTTCTTACCTCGTGGCTCATCACAAAGCCTGAAGAGAAAGTGTGTATGTGAGGGTGGCGGTTCAGGGTCACTTTAGGCTCAGTGCCTAGTGATCTATAGAGCCAGCCAATGTCACTTAAAATCCCACTTGGCCCACTGAGAGACGTTTGCCTTTTTCACTCTGTGGTTGGGGTGGGTGGATGGATATCAAAATGTCAACACTGAAGATGTTTTTGTTTTGATGATCGATTCTAGCATCAGTAGGATTGATGCCAAAAAAGCAGGGATGGGTATCGTTAAGATTTTACTGCTGCTACAACTCATGTCGATTCTCCTATTCACTCTTTTTCATTGCTAAAAATTGCTTTTGTAGAAAATAAATTAATTTAAAACAAGAATAAATTCAGAACAGGATTAGAATTGAGTATTTTAAATATTTAAATATTTAAATATTAACAAAACATTGTTTGTAGAGCAGCAACAGTATTTTTACATCACAATACTGAGTGATGTTTTGTTTTCATCAGTCACTATCAGTCTGTCCTCCTTTCTTTGCTGATGTGATTCACTGCCTGAAGGTAGCCTACTGCTGATAGAGAGAGGAGGGGCTGTTTATTTCAGCCAGCTGCAAAGTTTACAAGAATTAACCAAATTTTAAGAATATGGGCAAACTAAACAGTACAAGCAGACAGCTTTATTAGAGCTAGTTTGTAACAATTCACTATTAGTTGACCCAGTGAGCTGTGCTCAATGGTGGTGGATGAGAGACTGCAGACAGAGCAGATTGAAATACTGTTCTCTACCTACATTTTTAGTAGTGCAAAGGTTTTATTGCACTTGCAGTAACGAAGTTAGTTGTAAACTTGACTGACTTCACTCCATGTTGCATATGTGTGTTTGTGTGGAGGTCATCCCCAACACAGACAACGGGGGTTAGGCTGCAGCATGATAATAAATTACACCAAAACATTAAAAAGTACTGATAAAAGAACTCATAATATCAGAGCATATCAGTACTACAGTCTTTAATAATTCAGCCCTGGGGCCCGTTTGATATCGGGTGACTGTACCCTTCCCCACTAAAAAGGAATCAGTTTCTTTCTTCTACGCTGTACCCATGTGTATTTCAAGAGTCCAACTGTGTAAACAACATTCTGATGCTGGGAACAAATCTAGTGCGTGTCCTCTTTACTTCTCCGCTACTGATGTTGTCTTGTGTACACTCGAACAGCATGTTTCACACACGTGCAGCACACCTAATTTCAGTGATAGCTGAACAAGAGAGTAAAAAAAAAAACATGAGAGAGAGCATGGAGCTGCCACAGAAAGTAGGGAGGAGGAGGGAAATGCCTCAGCATCCAGACAGAGCTCATTGTCTTTTCAGAGAGGCTCGGAGAAGGAATATCCAGGGACATTGTAGTGACATTATATTTAAGCCAAATTGCATTACATTTTCAAACTGTAATTGGTAACTATTAGCTTTTACTTTATAGCTGATTATTCATCTAACAAATCATGACATACTGCTCTCCCTTACATGAAAGTACATAAGCCGCTTTTCACAATAAACGATTAACGACCAGTTCCGGTCCTGTATTACTTGGTATTGGATCGAAATAGGATTTTGTGGTACGGGCTTATACCTGTGGGAAGTTTTAGAGGAAATCAAAGGAAATACCTCAGGAACAGCAGGTCATAGACCAGAGTTTGTTTTGTAGCTAGCCACAGTGTAGTAGGTCATAAGGCTTTAAAGTTATACTCCACCCACATATCTGTTTTTTTACACAGCCATGACCTTAAGAGTTGGCCTTTAGAGCTGGCTATGATATGCAAATAAACTCAGTTATTACCATACTGAAAATGACTCGTAGAGATAAACTGTTTATTTTTTGCTCCCCATGTCTGCATGATTCATTTTGTAGGTCTTCTTAATTTAGTGTATCAGATGACTTGCAGTCTCACTTCAAATCTGTAGAGTCATTCTGTCCCTGAGAGCCCATCAGTGAAACCATGTTGTTTTAGTGGGTTTCTCTGTAAAGCTGTCATCTCTCCGGGGGTATGGTTTTATTCAGGGCTCTGACTGTGTGAGAGCATCATCATTTTGGCACATGATCATCACATTAGCTAAGTGTCATCCCAGCAGAGAAACTAACAGACATCAACATCACTCCAGTATTTCAGTCTGTCTCTGCATGCAGACTGGGGATCAGCTGATGGTCAGCTCAGCCTGAAAAATGACAGCATGAAATCAGTGTCTGTCAGACTTCAGAGCGAGAGAGGCGATGGTCTGTATCATCATGAGCTGCTCTTTGCCAGTGCTGCTGATCCTGCTGCTGAGTTTGGCCGGAGCTTGGAAGGTACTTAGTGCCACCTACTGGTGCTCATGTGGATCTCTGGAGAGAGGAGAGAGGAAGCTGGCAGAGCATGATTAGAGAAGCTTTTGGCTGGCAGGCTGGATGGATGGATGGGATACTTAGCCTTCCATTGATATCACACCAAGGCCACTTCCTGCACACTCTGCACTTTCTCTGAGATTAAAAGGCACTTGTGCAATAGCCTTAAAAAAGTTACTGTGATTGGATGTCATTCATGCATAAATCATATTTTCTCTACACGTGAGGTTAAGTAATTTTAATTAATATTAAATCATGACTGCATTGTGTGTGTGTGTGTGTGTGTGTGTGTGTGTGTGTGTGTGTGTTTTACCTCCTGAAATGTGGTTTTAATCTCATCTGGCTTGCAGTCAAACAGGCTGTAAGGTCAGGATTTAAAGAAGTCACCTGTGCATGTGTGCATGTGATAATTAGTAAAGGTGTTTTTGCGAGCCATTTATGCCTTAGTGTTACGTTGTTCTTTTTTTAGTTCATCATCTCTTCTTCAGTGAGTAGTTAAATTTACAGACGGGCTGGAAAGAAAACAAGCAGGATGTTTCTTGTCCCCTGTATATTCAAATATAACGACTTGTAATTTATGAGTTTCAGTGCAGAAAGGGATGTGCTGAGAAACAGGTGCACAATTAAAGGAGACTATTGTGTGTATGTTCACATGTGATATTACAAGCAGGTTGTATCTGTGTGTACAGTTGCTGGTTGCACATTAGGGTTTGTGTATGATTCCTCATATAACTGAGTGTTCTTATTCACACCAGAGTCTAGTCACAATGTGGCGCTACGCCTAATCCCAAATCTTGGATTGTGTCCTGACTACTACAGAAGCCGGACAGCTTCACTGCTGCGTTTCATCTTCACTGTAAAGAGCCTGTGTAATTACCTTGCCAACTGCTGCATTTTTTTTGTCCTAACAGCACCCACTAGAAAATCATCCCTCCTTAGGAAGTCTTTTAAATGAACACTTATTTTTATCAGCTGATTAAAGTCACCCCAGGTTAAACGATGTCAGGTGTTTCCATGGCATTCATGTATCACAAAAAATTCTTGAATCAAGTGATTTTCTTCTTAAAGGACTCTGAATTATATATCTGTGGTTTGGAAACCTCTGTCAGGATTCTTTGCTTACATGTAACTTTAATCTCGACAGTTTTGATGGATCTGGGAATCTTTCAGGTGGATTCATGTTAAGATTTTATTGCCCTGATAGATGAAAGCTGATGTAGGTGTCGGGAAAAATTTTTAGCAACAGAACTGTTCTTCGTTGTGAAGTATATTGACTATATCTCTCAATTTTTTTAAGAGCAGAAAACCTTACTGAAAAAAAAAAATGAAGTGGGAGATGAGGTAATTCGGAAAAGGCCCATTTTTGTGGTGCACTGGAGGTTACCAAAAAGCTCCACTATCATTTTCCACCACTGATCAGCTCATAAATCACGCACTGCAGCACCAACACACTGCAGAGAGGGAGACACACTCCTTTTTCAATCTATTAAAGCTGGAGATCGTTGATGCTAATGCACAATGTTTTATTTACTAAATATTGCATTTAATTCTTCAAGTGATTTTGAAAGAATGGCAGACAGATGAATGAAAATGTTTTGTCGCGCTGAGTCTCTCAGTCCTCATCTTCTAATCTCTTATAAGATGCAGAGGGATTAAAAAGGCGACTCAAGTGTGTCCTCATTTTTGCCAGGGGGTTCACTTCTTTCATATTTAGCTTCATTTGTTTCTGTGACACGGGAGGTGCCACCCCTTCTTGTTTCTCAGTCCTCTGTTGGTCAGCTGGGTGAACTTTACGGTTTTCTCTCCTTTCCTGTTCGTCCATCCATTCCTTCCATTGTCTGTCCATCAGCAAAGCCTTGTCCTCTTTTATACTGTCCACTTCGCACCCTTGCTTCTTGATCATGAAGCTGGGGTTGGCATAAAAGGGATTCGTCGAGCTTGAGCTTTCCCTCTTCTCAGATTCCTTCATTAACTGGCTGGTGTCAGCGGCAGTGGCAACATCTGATTTGGCTGGCTGTGAACTGGTGTCAGTCTCTTGGGAGACATCATTGGTGTCACTATGACTGGTGTCACTACCGCTGGAGCCACCACTGCTGTAGACATCTGACATTTCACAGAATGTTACAGAAAAGCTTGATGTGTCCAGGTCGAGACACTTTGCATCATCATTTCCATCCTCCTCACTTTTCTCCTCATGTTCTTTCTCCATTGTCATTGGCCAACTTGATGTCACCCCCTGCTCTGGGCTCAGCCTGGCGTAAAGTAGGTGTCTCTCCCCTGCTTCTTCCAGTGTCAGCTCTCTTAGCTGCGCCTGGATCTCAGCCGCCATTTCCTCTCTCAGGGCTTGAAACAAGAAAAGGATTTCTGAATGCAGCTCTGTGATTTCCTTCTCCACCTTTTTATTCACCATCCTGTTGATCCATACGATGCAGAACCTCCTGTCGTTTGCAGCCTGTCGTCTCCTCCTGACCAGTCATTAAGACAAAAAATCATATTTGTTCCCAAAACAATACATAAGTATGATTTGTATTAAATTAAGGGTAATAAAAAGTAGACAGGAAAACAACACAACATAATATGTGTAGCCATTGCCCTACAAAAATGGATAGTGTAAGAACTGTACCTGAAGAGAGAGACACTGAAAGATTTCTTTCCACCAGATTTTGCCATCAGGATGTTTTCTTGTTCTGTGAGGATAAGCAATGGTTATTGTAAACTCTCTATTATGATTTGCTGGTAGGTGTGGATTAACTTTTGATAACTAGACAGTGTAACTGGACACTGATACAGATGTTTTTTGCCTCTCACCATCTCTTAGTAAAGGCAACAGCAGTACGGCTTAACTAAAAAGCTTTCAGCAAGAGTTATTTGTCTGACCAAATTAGGAAAAATAAATAAATAAAGGCATCATTTCAATAAGAGGCAGTCTTATGATTAATGTTGGATACTACCCTCCAAGTTTGTAAATTTCATGGTTGTCATGGATGGTGGGTTAAACACCACCTAACACAAAGGTGGGTATTCTCTCTTGGATCAGTCATGTCCAAAGTAATAGTAGTTCATTTACTATTTATTTTTCAAGCGAGATCACTTTGCATTTTTCTTCATTCACCTCACCTCACTTCATGGACCAAGTAGGAACTGCGCAGACAGAACTAATGTGTTTTCACAGACATATGGTAAACAAGCTAACGAATAATTACCTAACACCTGCTAAGTAGCAAACATGGACACAGTAAAGAAGCATAAAGTCAAGAGCGAGGGCTGCTGCTTTCAGGAGCAGTGGAAAGCTGAATACTGAACTGAATAGATGAAACATTTGGGTTTATGAATTGTTGGCCCCCATTCAAAAAAGTTTGGACGCCTCTGTCTTAGATAATGGACCACATCAGCATAAATAGTAGCTGTAAATTTAATGGTTACATTTTTAATTTGTTGAAAACTATAAAATATATTTTTAAAAAAATCTCCTTGAAGAAAATGTTCTTTATTTTTTTTACCAAATAAATCTCTACAGATACTTATGTCTGTACAGACAGGAACTGTAGGTTGAGCCTTTGCTGTCGATGACTAGCTGTCGCTACCATCTAAAATGGTTAGTTTGGGCCTCACAACTTAATAAATATTACTGGATTAACTGAACTGTTAAATAGTAACATTACAGAAATGTTTTCATTAATATCATCCAAAATTGACTTACCCTACAATTACCCAACACTTTCTTCTTTTTCCTCTTTGTCATTTCATAGAGCTTTGCATCATCTCCAAAACTGTGTTGCTATGGAACATTCCAGGGCTTCAAATTCTTAAATAAACATGATACAACAGTTAGTTCTGACCAAGAGATTTGAACAGCTCAATCAGGAGCGACTTGTTTTTATAGTAAAAAGAATGTTTATTAACGTGTGCATATAAGAATGAAAAATGTGAAAAGTCTTTGGTGATTAGACCCCATTCAGATGGTATGATTTTAGGAGGGTGATGCATCCATAGTTGAATAGGGCACCCCTAGACGCTGGTGGTGGTAGTGGTGGTGAAGATGAGGTGAGAGGAAGGTGGATAAGTGTCAATGATATGGATGAGTGGAGGAAAGAGTCTTTGTTGAGCTTGTCTTGGACTCTGGATCTGATGGCTGGAGGTGATCGGGGTGGAGGAGGGTGCCAAGATTCTGCCTAAAATGACAGCTGACAGCAGCAGAAGAGAGAGCAGATTTAAAATTTTGCAGTGGCATCCTGATTGGCTGATAGAGATTGTGGCGAAGTTTGATTGGATAACTAGAAGAGTGAAGAGTCAGCTGATTACAGGAAGCAGTGGGAGTGAGAGAGAGAGAACTGTGAATGAACGAGCACAAAGAAAGTCTTCTTGATTGAATCATGCTTAAATATCATAGAAAAAAAAACATTTAGATTCTTCTGTGAATGTTCTGTGGTGTGAATTTTCTTTTCTTTTCTTATGTAATGTAATGTCATGCTACATGAGATTGGGCTGTTTCTGATCTGGAGCGTTTTTTGTGCAGATGCTAACTTTTCACACAGTTTTACAACTTAAAATGAGTTTATTCCCACATACTTAATGTTTTCCACTAGTTGTGGAGCCTAAAAATAGTTTATGTGAATAACTACATGCTTATACTGTACCATTTTTATTAATTATTATTCTTATTATTTTATATTTTGATCAGGTTAGTTAGTTGTAATCTTAATATAAAGAGGAATATCTGTAATGTTGGTCCTCTGTCTTTATGTGATAGGTTGATGGGGTGTGTAAATCAGGCTTTTTCCAGTCTCCATCAAAGGCCTGCCAGCCGCTTCGTGTTGTGCCTGGAGTCTCCACCTCCAACAGGTGGCTGCTATTTCTAAGTCATGATTATGACCAGAGGCTATAGTAGTCTCTATAAAAAGGCTTGTCATGCCACAGCGTTACTTTCCATTTCACTTCATTCTTTGCCGCCTGTCACTTTCATTTTACCTCTGTTTGCGTGCTCGCCTCTCTTCTCTGTCTTATTTGTCACTTTGTCTTTCTGTCTCCATCTCCGAATACTTCATCGCCATCTCAAGGACAAATAGCAGAGATGTAGAGGTGTTGCTGATTTGTAATTCTACCCGTGAGGTGTGAGGAGGGTCTTTTTCCTGTTCAACCTGGAGGTGTGAACTCATTGGTCTGACATAAATGTGCTACACCCTCTCTGGTGACCTCTGAGGCTGTGAGATCAGGCAAGGATTCCTGATCCTATTGGTGTACACATGTGCTGTTAAAACACCAGCTGATAATTTTGGACACACACACACGCAGCCTCAAGTATTGCCCATTAACTCTGTCGCCCTCAGTCCTCTGAGTGTATTATGGTGCTAAGAGACATCGAACCCCTCGCACTCTTTCATCCATGAGCTCCACAGAATCAGGGGTGAGTTTCATATCAAATTGCTCTAACCGTGATTTGTGATAAAGATAGCTAACAGCATTGTCACTTGATACTCTTTTTTTTTTTTTATTGCCACACAGCAAAGTTGGTGGTAACTGTTTTGTATCTCAGTTCCAGTACAAAGACAGAGAGAGGAGAAAAAGAAACAAGCAACAAACACAATAAACCATCACCACAGTGCACATAAAAAGGAAACACATGATTGTGAAAATATGTCCAGTAAAAGGGGTCTAGAGAGGTCACTTGTTATTTGAGCTGACCGGTTCAAGATGGGCTTTACTTATAGTGTGCTGACAGGCAAGATCACATCCAGTTAGAGGCTTTAGTGGAAATCTGCTCTCGTGTTTCAACTGTCTGGGCTCCCATACCAGATGGTGAGAGAGGACTTCAAGATGCTTTCTATGATGGCTTTGCCGAAATAAACCAACAGGTGTCTTTACGTCTCCGCGCCGGCGATAGCTATGTTGTGAGACATTATGTTTTCGGGTTGTTCCTCCGCCTGTGCATACATCTGTACGTATGTGCGTCTGTTCCATTCTTGTGACCACGATATCTCAAGAATGCCTCGAGGGAATTTCTTCAAATTTTGCACAAATGTCCACTTGGACTCAAGGATGAACTGTTTAGATTTTGGTGGTCAAAGGTCACTGCATATTTTTTGCATATTTTTGTCCATAATTCAAGAATTCATCCACTAATTATGACAAAATTTCACACAAATATCTTACAGAATATGATGATCACATTTTATATCCAAAAGTTTAAAGGTCAGCGTCACTGTGACATCATTCTGGCCATTATTCAACACCATCACCCAGATACAGAAGGGTAATGCTGCTGGGTTGAACATGAACGTGTGTGAAGCATCCACGTTTTGGAATATGCAGCTTCCGTGCAGCAGCATTTGAAGCATTGTCATAGCCACATTTGGGCCGGACAGACATTGATGTAATTTGTAACTGCAACTTGACCGGCTCGCTGAGGCATTTCTGAGGTAATTCTAGTCTGACATGATAACTTCTGTAGCTGCCTGAGGAAGTACAATTTTTGTTGTGTTGTGGCTGGTATTGATGTTTCTCAGAGTGTTACTGATGTAGGTGCCGAGGAGTTTGAAGGAGTCAGAGATATGAAGCAGGGCTTTGATGTTTGTCTTCCTCCTGAAATCCACAGCAATTTCCGTTGTTTTTGAAGTATAAAGTAAGAGATTGTTGTTTCTGCACCAGTGTACAAACCCAATACACCGTTTGTCCTTATTGAGTCTTGTGGTCATTATCGGTGAGACCAATGATAGTGGTGTTGTCGGCGTCATTGAATACTTTGACTGAGCTGTGGTGGGTTGTAAACCCATTATCACTGTTTATACAACACTAAATTTTCTTTTATTCAACGTATTATTTTAGTGTTATTCTATATAATGTCTGCTTGGTAAACTGAGGAGTATTAGTTGGATCGAAGTTTGACATTTGGTTAAATACAATGTTTGTTTCAACACATTTGACAGAAAATGGTTGACACTTACACACCCAAGGGCCTTCCAAATGAGGATGTGGTGTATTGTACACTGCTTTACCTTAATGACACGACAGTAGTGACTCACCGCAAACACAACACACACCCACCCACCCAGCTCAGTGATCTTTTTTATGTTCTTGTGTGTAAAGTCACGCACCCTTACATCTTAGATATACACACATCAGTATGGAGGGTTGTCAGCATTCAATAGGTCATGCAGCACAAATAGATTTGTCCGTTTACATAACAGATGATATTGTTTATGTAGCAATATACTATGTGCTGCCCTAGTGTCATTGCAAAATGATAATAGAATCTGCTGTAGTGTGTGTGTGTGTGTGTGTGTGTGTGTGTGTGTGTGTGTGTGTGTGTGTGTGTATACATGTTCATGCATATCATTTCAGTCTTATCAAGACAAATGTTAATCTCTCTATTGAAAATGCTGAAAACAGATTTGAATATTTATATAAAAGTTTGTCTGTCATACCAGAGCATGAAGTGTCAAGACAGGCATGAGTGATCATTTACTGTCTGGTGGTCCAGATAGAGAAAGAGACTAAGATAACTTCACTTAGCTTTTTATTTTTTTAAATTTTTGGTGAACAGTGGGACTAAAGTGTCAGTCATCGTCTGGAAACTGGGAATGCTTCTTGCTATCAGCCATCTGTTCATCCCTGTCTTTGTCTCTTCGTGTGCTTTAATCTCTCCTGCTGCTCACACTCATTTACTCCCCCACTAAAAAGTGCATTGCCAGAATGCATTATCAAATTATGTAGACTCTTCTTTTGGGTCTCCTGTACATCTATACAGACCTACATCAAAGGAACATTTATGTCACCTCACAGTGACCATGAAATCCATAGCCTGTCGGTGGACACGGGTTGAACACGAGCAATAATATTCGTGCAATCCGGTTTTCCCATTAGGAAAGATCGGTTTAATCTTATGTTATTTACATTTAGATACAAACAATACATCATTACAGGGCTGCAGCTGTGAGCTAAGTGTTGCGCTTGTGGAAGATAAATGCATATACTGTACCATGTGACGGTATTGTACTTAAAAAGCATAGGCTAAGTGTTCATACACATTTGTCCCAGCCTTTAATTACTGTGTTGCGCTGATCATGCCAAGACCCTACTGACTGATTCGTCGAGAGGGACAGTCGTGCCTTGTAATGTCGCTGCAGGGCTGATGTAAAGTGTGTTTTGGATGAAATGAAAAAGACGTCATCAAACTTTAGGAACCAGGAGCGAGGGCATTTTTCATAATGGAGGCTCCTGCAGAAGCACAGATTTTCTTTAATTATTGAAGAATGCACAGGGGTGAGTTATAAGAGATCAGTGCACTCTCATTGGTTAGAATGATCCATGTGGCGGTATGAGTGTGCATGTGGGTGTTGTTGTAATGAAAGAGGATGAATCACTGGGTGAAACTTGCAAGGTTTGCTACTACTGTGCAATTGCTCAGGTCTGGCGTGTGGGCTTCATTCCAGGTCTGGTGTGTAGGTTGCTGTGATGACACATTGTGTGGGGGAAGAATCCCCGGTTGTTCAAGGGAAAGCATTTCCTTTCCAGAAACTTTTTAAGTAGCTGTTGTGCTGTATATTGCATTTCTGGGCCTATATTTGCATGAATGTTTATTTCTGTTTTCCCGGATAATGTGCAATTGTAGGTGTTGTTGTGTTGCAAGTATATGTAGTGTGATGCCACGCCAAACTATTTTCAGTGGAGCTTCACAGCAGAAAACAGTGATAAACGTCAGCTTCACATAATCACTGAGGGAGGAGGGCTTCGTTCTTAGCTCACAGGGAGAAATCCTCAAAGATGAGTCAGAGATACCGGCTTCTCCAATAACAGTAGGTTGGTAGACAATAATAATACCTGCACCCACAGCAAAGGGATGTTGTTTCAGAAATCATTTTTGTCATGGTGAATTCACATTTTAAGTTTTCTTGAAGTTATTACCTCCACTTCCACAATACAGAAACACAAGAGCCCCTGGATGACTTAGTCATAGTGAAGTGTAATGTTATGGTCACACTAGTTATAGATATTTAACCTCCTAATCTAAGTCTTCCATAAAAAGTAGACGAGACAGGATGTCAATTTTACAGAATGGATGGCTCTTTCCTCAGTACCTTGGGGCTCATAGTTAATGTCTCCTCTTGAAAGTTATCTACACAGTCTTGTAGTTTTCCTTTTTAAATCAGTGAACCTGAATTCTTCCTGCCTACTAGCTGTGGTTACATGGACAATATTTCTTCAGTTCGATTGAAATCATTCTAGTCATAAATGAATGACTTTTATTTTTTTAGCTCCAGTGTTTCCTCATGGGGGGCCTCCACACTGAGAGGTGTGCCCGGTCTGCCCGCAGGGACGTCGTCCTGGAGATCCCTCAGGTCCGGAGGACTGGGGGCTCTGCACCATGTGTGGACTCCACCCCGGTCTGTCTGGGTCGGGGTGGTCTCTGTGGTGGTGCTCCCTGTGGCCGTAGGCTGTGACATCTCTCAGTATGGATGAGCTCCCCATAGGTGGTTCTTTCCTCACCTGGTTCCTTAGTGCCCAGCCATGTTACTATATTGACTGTTTTGACTGTGTGTGTGTGTGTGTGTGTGTGTGTGTGTGTGTGTGTTTATGTGGGGGTGGGAGGGGCGGGTTTTCAATATGTATGTAGTATTTTTGTTGTATGTTTTTATTTTGTGAAGCACTTTCTGCTGCATTTTTAATGTATGAAAAGTGCTATACAAATAAAGTTTGATTTGATTTGATTTAGTCATATGAAAGACTCATATGAAGGCTGCAGCTACTGATAACGATAGATGATTATTATGTCCAGTGACAATGCAGTTACATAACGCTACTGTGTCAAAATCAAACAGCATTCACATAAGAACACAGCACTAGCAGATTTGTAAATATTTTTTGAATTTATTAACAATTCTCTGTCAAAGTCAGAAGAGGGAGGCATGAAGAAACGGCTGTTGTGGCATGTCATGTGGCGCACACAATCCCTACATCATCTATTGTTACCCCCTCACGTGTGCAAAAGGATACAAGAATGCATGTATTCCAACTGGGGAGAAAGAATCATATTATGCGTTTACCTGGTCATCACGTGCTAATATTTTCCTATTGAATGGATTATCAAAGGTTTACACCACCCCTCTCAAGCCAATCAGGCCATATCAGAACTGTGTCATTCAACTGAGGTGGTTACATGAGGCATTTTGATTCTGATTGGGCTATTATTCTGAGTATTAGTGATGCACCTTCTTTCTCACTGTATGTGCTAAAGAGTCAGCTGGTTGAGTTTAACAGATGTCCAAGCTAGAAACTCACTATTACAACTGCCCAACCAACAAGTACAATTCACAGATGTCTTAATTACAAAATAAAGTGTATTTGAGGGCTTATTACATAAGGGGGAATATAGGAGTATGTCAGTACTATGGGCCTGTGCTGTTTTTAACATGCATGGTTCTTAGTATTTGGTAGCAATCTAATCCATTACTCATAACCAGAGTTAATTACAGATTATTTTTTAGGAAAAGGAAGATTAGGTTTGGAGATGTGTTATATCTCTGCCCTCTATAGCTCTATATCTCTGCACAGCACACTAATGATGAGGGAAAGGCATCAGACCCAAACATCAAAGTTTCATTGCCTGCTGAATATTGCAGTGTTTGGTGCATTAGAAAAGGAGTGTAAAATATTAGCACATGGCTGTGCTAGGGTCAAGCTGTACCAACCTCAGTCACAATGCATCTGCAGTCACTTGATTGAAATTAATCAAAGGGAGTGGATGGAAACTGCGATTCAGAGTTGAACAGGAGCAAAGACTTCAGTGAGACATTAAATAGGTAATTTGCCTTAAACATCCCTTATGGACTGCATCATTTGAATTTTATATTTATTTGGTAAACTGTGCCACAATATAGTGTGACCCCATCATTGTGCTAAATCATAATGTGAACTGAGCAATGTTACGTTCCTGGAGTCTTTCAAGCCACAGTCACATTCACAACCACAAGGCAGCTGCTTATTGGATTTGAGAGTCACTATTAGGCTTGCTTTAATGAGGTCATAAGTTCTGTTGCCTGTGGCCTCTGTCCGAATTACAATGATCTGCAACTCACACAAACCAGGAAGATACAGTTTAAACTTCAACTTTATTTTATTTATAGTTCACATCACCCAAAGAGGCAGAATCCCAAACAATCCCCTGACAATGAAACTCACAACAGAGACTGGCCCCAATTTGCAGTGTGAGTTTATCCCAAAGAATGGGAGCTCCTTAAGCAAAGCTGAGCTTGCTCTAAAATTTGTACTTGGAAACAGAGAGCGTACGAGTTTAAACTGCACCACACACTGAAATCTCTACTAACAGTGACAATGACTCATATGAATGAGTACAACGCGAGTCGAATGCACATTGGCAGGTCCTCGTTACATCCGTCTGTTGTTTGAAGTGTGTATATCCTCTCCACGCTGCAATTTTAAAAATGATTATATGCTCATGGGTCACAGGGTCTAGGAGCCATTTCACTCCCCCTTCCTCTCCTTGCTATCCTCACACTCAAAGAACTGAAACCATATTTATTTATTAATTTATTTATTTTGCGGTGGCGGCAAAGATTTTGCTAAGCCGGCCATCCAGGACCAAACATTACTGGCGGAAACACTGCAGTAACACACTCAAATTACTTTGATTCACAATGATGAACCCAGGTTCAATTGAGTCAATTATCTAAAGGTCGGAGTTTTCCTCCTCTGATGTTCTCTAATTTAGGTGACTGATTACTTAAAGTTTCTTTACACATTTGTCTTTGAGATGCTGAATGCAAATTGGCAATCTGGCTGAAACAGAAGCTGTCCAAGGATACAGACAGCTCAAAGGAGAAAGAAGACAAAGGGGAGACAGAGGGTTGGGCACCTTATCGACACAGTCAGGAGGGTGGCAGCAGTACAAGGAGCGAGTGATGAAGCGAGCACAGCCAAGGAGGGAGAAAGGAAGGGAGGGAGAGACAGACAAAGACATGGGCAGAGACAAAAGTAAACAGAGCAGTAAGATGAATCCATCTATAGATTCAGGGGAAGTGGTGATTCTCCCAGAAGGGGGTATACTGTGTCTGGCTTGGCTCCCAGTGTGTGCCTCCCAGTTGGCAGCCACTTGGGCTACTCAGCTTTTAACTAGACCATGCCTTCTGTACATCACTGCATGCCTTTATCTTGTCTCTGCCCTGACTAAAACCTCTCATCTCTTTCATTTCATCATTTCTGCTTTGGCTCCTCTGATTTGTCTCATTTCTCATTTCGATTTCATTTTGTTCTTTGTGGTTTAAGCCTTTACCTTCTCTCGTTCTTCTACCTTCATTTGCATGTTTTAAAATGTTTATCTAATTTTGACTTGTAATTTCTGTTGGTGCTTGTCTCTAATTGATGCCTTTGGCAGTTTTTACACCACAATGTCTGTTGTGTTGGTTTTATCCCAGCTAATTATCATGAATAAAAGGATGCATCTTATATCTCACGCACACAGATGGATTACTGAATTGGCCATTCTCACTCCAACCTCATCACTTGTTGACATTTAATGGACTTTCCACGTCCACATATGACATGTTAGGTACCCTGGGTGTGTTGGTTGTTGACGTTCTGGGACACTGTGTCAAGTTCTGCCTGTTATGCCTCTTTTTGTTGCTTTCTGACACTGCCAAGTCACTGCCCTAGCAACATTGCTTAAGTGTCAACCCCCCGACTGGGCTTAACTGCAAAACGTCACTCAAATTAACATGCAAGGACCAGGAAGACACTCAAACTGACCACAAAGACCTGCAAATGAACTGCAAAGAGACATGAAATAACAACAAAAAGGAGCGAAAAAACCTCAAAGAGACACAAAACAACCACAAGGAGACACAAACTGACCACACACAAAATTACCACAAAAAGATGCAAAACAACAAATAGATGCTTAATGACTTAGGAGGCAAAACCACCACCAAGTCTGTGTGTCTTGCTCTTTTGTGTGAGAAGTGGTGGGGCATTTTGCATATCTATGCCCAGGGGCCCACTCATAATCCGCTCATGCTGACATAGAATGAAACCCTAACCGTATTTGTTTAAGTGACAGCTCAAAAATCATATCACACACTTACAAGCACACAAACAATCCCTTGCTTCATGTTACCTAACATACTGTTCGCAGATCTTAAATTTGGGTTAAAGAGAGGGCACTGGTATCAGATGGGTCCTCAGTATTAGCAGATACCCTGAGTTGAGATTTTGGATTCAGTATGTTGAAAGAAAAGTTGGATTTGGCTTTCCTATCAAATAATCCGTTTATATTTTAATCTCTAAGCTTCTTACAATCACATCATCAATACACTCTTAAACAGTTAGCAGTTGTCGACATGGCATTTACAGTTATCTAATATCTCATCTGTGTACACAGATCTAAGAGAAAGATGTATCATAAACAATGAGTGTGTGGGTGAACATGCAGAAGGCTCCAGGCAGTATACCTCTCTGTCACACACACACACACACACACACACACACACACACACACACACACACACAAGAGGGAGGCAAAAGGCAGAGAGCAAGAGAGGATAAAGGGAACTAATAAAGAGTGAGAGCAACAACAGAAATATTAACCAGAAAATGGCATCAGTTGAGTTAAAGGAGCAGTGTGTAGGATACATAACATTTAGTGGCATCTAGTGGTGAGGATGACAGATTGCAACCAACTGAAACTTCTCCTACTTGCTGGTGTAGGATACTGTACCTTCAGTGTTCATTGTTAAGGAGCCTTTTACCAGGAGATGAATTATCTGCAGAGGTCTCTTCCTCTCCAAAACAAAGATGTAACCAGTGGTAAAAACACTGAACAAAGCAGTTTCATGTCACAAATCAGTGTTTCTCTGACACTGACTACGTTAACATGCACACCGTATTCCTGTATTATTTGGAATATGCTCAATATTCTGGTTGCGCACGAGTCATGTAAACACCTGCATAACCCGATTAAGGTCATATTCCAGTTGGAGAATATTCCGAATAAGACCCCTGGCATATGCCTGTTTTAACCAGAATATTGTGACATGTATACACCTTAATCGGAAAATGCCCTGTACCGGAATATTCATTGACGTCTGTGCATGCTTGATTCGCAAGAAATCCTGGGTGGTCGGTGTTGTCGTGATTATGGCAAGGAGGGAGAACAGCAGAACTGGCTTCGTACCTTCATCTCCAGACTCCAGGGGGCTCTGGCTGGCGTGACCGGCATAAGCTGGAAGGAAAGGTCCATGTACTCGTTCGCCTTTTCTTCTCACTCTCGTTTTCTATTGTTGAGGACAAAATGGATCGGCAGGAGTGTTGTAGTTCAGTTGTGGTGCAAAAGCGCAAGTAGGACAACACAGGGGTATGTTGGAAACAAACATTACAGCTCCTGTTCATTTTAAACACAACAACTTCTTCTTCTTCTTCTTCTTCTGTATTTCCGGCAGACCAGACACCTATAGGCGTATCGCTGCCCCCCGCAGGTTGAGTGTTGCATTAAATAAGAGCATTTCTGGTAGGCCAGTAGCCCAGGGTCTTTTCTGGAATACGCCGAAACATGGGAATATATCAATTAACATGTAAACAAAATGTTCCAGTTGCTGCAGCACATATGTAAACATAGTCATTGTTTGGTTTGTCCACAGACAGGTGGCTAGCCCAACACATGCTCACCTTTTCTTTCTGTGAAACTTCAGGAGGTTTTTACCGGGAGACAAATCATCTGCGGAGGTCTCTTTCTCTCCAAAACAAATGTACCCTGTGATTTCAACTGGTAAAAACACTGAATAGAGCAGTTTCATGTTATTTCCGACATGAAACTGCTGCTTACTATGGTGGCTGATGCAAAAATGGAAATAAAAAGCCAAAACAAAATGCCCTATCTTAAGTTAGTGTTTGGTTTGTCCATTCTGGGCTACTGTAGAAACTAGGGCTAAGTCGCAGTTTTAGTGGGAATGGTAAGTCTTGCATTATATTCACTGAAATTATTTTTTAAAAGATGATGATGTAATTTTTGCTAGGGCCTGTACCAAACAAGCGTGATCACTTACGTCTGGAGTACGAGTTGTAGGCTGGGGAATCTCTGTAGCATCACAATGCTTCATTTAAAATGGTATCTTGTACCGTTATCAAAAAATTGCAGCTCCTGCAATTTGGGTATTGCACTTGGCCATATTGCAATTTCGGTAATGTTTTGAGCAATTTTGCAGCCCTAGTAGAAACATGGCAGTGCAACATGACTCTTTGGACGTGGACCTGCTCATTATATATGTAAATAAATGGCTCGTTCTAAGGTAACAAAAACACAGCAGTTCTTATTTTCAGGTGATTATTCACTATAGAAAACATACTAATTATATGACATCCCATTTCTGCCAATATATCCCACTAAAGCGTAAACACTGGACCTCCAAGCATCATGTGTGCCATCTGTACAAGTGACTTGTGGTGAGCTTGTTGGTTTCCTGCTGGGATAGAGACTGTTTGATTCCTGCTGAATGCAGACGCTACTCCCTGTAGCTGCTATACTTTTGCTTAATTGATTTATTGATTTGTATTCTAGAAATGCCACAAGCTTGCTACGAGGTATGGGGCATGAAAATAAATAAACAAGCCTTTGTGTGTGTGCGCTTGTCTGCCTGCTTATCACTCTGTCTCTTCCATTTCCCTCCCCGTCCATCTGTCAGTCTGCTTGTCGAGACCACCATGCTACTTCCAGCACTAATAAAGCCTGTACCTCCTCCTCTTTCTCCCACTGATGACACTGCAGTAGTGGAAGAATGATAGGAGAGGAGAGGCTTGCAGAGAATTGGAAGAGCTTGTGTCAACGCCATTGTCAGTCACAGTGTTGATGGCAGAAACATTAAGAATGCATTATATGTGTTTTACTGATGTAATGCTGTGCATGTGTGTGTTTGTATATGTGTTTGCACTGTGAGTAATGAGCAGACAGATGGTGCACACCCCAGGGTTTGGTGGTGCAGACATGCCAACACAGGAGATTCGGGCACAGAGGGAGGCATTGCATGGGTGTGTTTGTTTATTGCATTATATGAGATATGTGTGTATGTTCACAAGCAGAAATTTGTGTAGAAAAGAAACAACGTCACACGTTTTATAAGGGCATCATAAGGGTGCACATTTGTGTGTGTAAAGACAGTTGTTTGCCTTAAGGGCACTGCTGGGAGGTTTTGATGTTTACACAAGCTTGAAGCCTCAATCACCACATGTTCTCAAAATGTACATGAATGTACTCAGCTACAAGTGCATTTACACATGCATGCACACTGTGCTGTACACGCAGCAATTTTTCTCTGATTCCTGCTGGTCATGCTTGTGCCACTTCTAAAACTGTCAGAATTGCTTTGGCCTAAGGAACATGTGCTTTATTACTGGATGCACTGGGGCATCGCAAACCATTTTATGGTTGTTGTTTTGTTTCTTGAGAGATCTAGGCGAATTTCAGTTTGATCTGTTTTGCTGTCACGCCCTAGGCTGTGAGGCTGAGGTGTGTTGTGTTGGATTGAACTCAGCAACTGAAGTCATAAGACCTGCTGACAGACACAATGCTGAACCAGCCTCATACAACAGCACACATGAAAGGGACAGCTGCCGTGTCCTGGGGTCTGACTCTATTGTAATATAAGAACATGTGCTCACAGACACACACAGACACACATACACATCCCTCTCTTTACTGTGCTTCAACAAGAGTTTTGTCGTGACTCTGCAGAGCTGTCTGTGCCAGGAAGCAGAGTGGCACCTCCCTGCTGTCGTGCCCCCTGTCTTGCCAGGCAATCACCCTGTTTTGCTTCCGAAGTGCAAAGAGATCAGTAACGTGTTACGGAAGAGCAAGAAATATACATGCTCCCTGTTGCGTAAGCCTCCCAGCATCTCCTTCCTGTTCTTTGTGCTGTCAGGTGCTATTTTTTCCATTTCCATACCCCCAATTCTGTATAATTTTAGTCTCTACTGCTGCTTTTTCCATACTTGCCCCTGAGTTTTTTCAGTATTGTGACACTGATGTTGCTGTTAAAATGTTCCCCATCTGATGTTTCCTATCTACCATCCTATCTCCATCCTCCTCTTCTTTCTCCTACTGGTTTCAGTCATCTACCCGTCTGTACATTTTCTGTTTTATAGCAGCTCTTTTATGATTCACCTTACCAAAACATATCTTTTTTCCTGACCTGTAAAGTGAACCTTTCCACAGTTTCTCCCAGGATAACACTCTCTTTTTTTCCTTTGGACTGATAGCTACTGGCAAGGAGCCCCCTTCACATATGAAAAACCAGCAGGCAGAAAAGCATGGCGGATAGGATTGACAGTGAGAAAGGAGAGAGGGGGAGGATTGGTCTTTACATTATTTACAGCTTACTCACGTACTCAAGAGGAGAATAAATGATACTGTTGACAGCAAAGCATGCTGGGATGTTTTCAGCATCAAGTATGCACACACAGGGCGTGCATATTCATCGTGTAAGATATCCCCCATGTACTTACGTGTATGTACTTTCTTCTCTATTGACTGTTCACACTATTGTTGTGTGCTACAGTGCATTAATAAATGGCCTCATTAAGGCAAATTAACTTCAGGCCTTTTTCCACACACACACTGCACAATTCATTGTTTCTTAAACATTGATTGGCCACGTAAGTGAAAAAACCTGAACCACCTCGGCATGATGTCCTAAAGGGGAAGTACCAACTCAGCAGGAAAGTTGTAAGTCTACAGTACTGGTGGTAATTGGTTGTTTTGCCCTCCCATTGTTCAATGGTAAAGAAATGTTTTTTTTCCAATTTACTACAAGTTTTAGTTGGTCTTCAGGCTAGTTATGGCGTGTAAAGGGATTGCAAACCAACAGAAGTAAAGCAAAACTGCCTTTTCAGCATTTCCCACTTTTAACAGACGGCTACAAGACGGGAAAGCAAATTAGGTTTTTCAAGTGTGACAAGAAGGATAAGTGTAACTGAAGTATATACTGTTGAAGGCAAATACAGGAAGATTGTGCTATGTTTTGTGATGACAGGATTTTGTGCAATGTCAACAGTTTTCTAGAGCTCCAACTTGTATGACTAATCCAGCCCTGCACACTGACACAGGTGTTTTCAGTTATTCCGGCGATTAAGCCTCTAGTCAGATTGAAATTGGGTGGTGCGTGCCATGCTGTGAAATGGAAGGTGTCACAGAACTCTGCATAGTAGTGCTGTATTTACATTGTATTGCTCAGAGCGTAATTACATGCAGCCCAGTCGAAATAATGCTCACGTCAGCCTCTTTGTTTTAATGCTGAGTCGTAGATATGGGGAAATTCTGACAGATACAGTATGATATCTCTACTGGGTGAAGGTAACCACAGGAAGAGTTTAGCAAACAGGTAACAAAATGACTGCATCGAAAGCTGTTATAGTATACCTAAGTGAATTTCAGTATTAACACTAAGTGATTGGTTCGGTTGTTCTTAATAGTACAACTTGAACATTGATAGGAGGGGGGGGGAGACATAGGGGGTGACATGCTCAAAGGGCTGTGGGTCACAATAGCCTTTAGTATGTGGGGTGCAAACTCTACCACGTGAGCTACCAGGGTGCCCCAATTCAGCTGATGTAAAAGGAGTTATACTTTATATGTATCTGTTTTCACTCCTTAAGGAGCACTTTAAATAGGTAACACAGAACAAGTAGGTATTTGCAGGAGGGGTGTAGAGGTGATCCATCGATCTAGATCGATATATCATTTCAATGATCAACGATCCAGTATCATCGATGCAAAGTGAAAACATCGATCCATATCGTCAGGATACGCTTTTATTTTGAAAGTCTGTGTCACCGTCAAACAGCAGCAGGCAGATGGCAAGCAGCCTAGAGAAAGACGATGGAAATAACGTTACTAATTGGGAATAAACCTGCAGCATGGAAATACTTTTGATTTTGGAGAAAAAAAGGACGTAACGTTAGCTGCCTGGTCGGGCATCTCACTCAGCTAACTTCTCACTACAGCAACATTAGTTCTGTTTAAACAATGTTCAACTAAAAAAGACGTGCATGGAGGCTGAAATTAAACCGAGCTGTTCTGTCAGGAGAAGCAGTGACTTAATCCACCGGTGAGTATAAAAAAGTATCAATAAGACAAGTAATTTGTTAAGCTATGAATGAAGAAAAGTCTGCTAGCCGCTAGGCTAATTTATGCAATGTAAACATGCTTGAGCTAATAACGAGACTAGCAATAATCAGTTGACAGGTCTCTGAACTTTGACAGTTGTTATTGAGCTGAATTTTATACCTTTATACCTTTTTAAATACTTTTATTAATCCATGTTATATATATATATATATATATATATATATATATATATATATATATATATATATATATATGCAGTCCCTTGTAAGTACTAGTGCTGCTGACGTCCCATCACATCCTTTGTACATTCATTCTGTCTTCATATCTAGTTAGTAGTTGATCTCTGCATTTAACCTCATTTTCTTGCTGCCTCGCTTTCTTAGCACCATTGTCTCTTTTGTCATATTGTTCAATAAAGCAAATATGTAATCAGATGTCCAGCTGACAGGACTGGAGGAAGATAAAAGCAGTTCTGTCAGTGGCTAAACTATCAGCAGATGTTTGAGACAGCACCTGGAAGTGAGCTCCTGGTTGTGCCCCTGTTAACTTTTTGTGATACTGTTCCATCCCGGCGGATTAGTCAGTCGATGGAGAGCCTCTCCACACAGTTGTATGTGCGTGAGTGACAGCAGGAGAGAAAGAGAGACAGAGAGAGAGGGAGAGATAGAGATAGAGAGAAATCTGCAGAGTTGTGATGCTGAGTGAATGCCTGTGGGGTATGCAAGAACCTCACAGCTGGTTGCCCTTTGCTGTGTGTGTTGCTGTGTGTGTGTGTGTGTGTGAGCAAGGTAAGGAGTGAGCCGGTATGTGTGTGTCTGTGTGTGTGTCTCTCGCTCTCTCTCTCTCATATAGAAGAGTAAGCCAGCAGCAGCAGCAGCAGCAGCAGTAGTAGTACAGTGGAGCGTGTTCAGTGTCTGGATGTTAGCGCTGCCTCTCTCAGCTGCGGGACGAAGCCTTACTGTAGGTATATACACACACATACACAGAGTACACACAGCTGTTTTGACTGTCTACCTGCTGTTTTTTCTTGTAGGCTATGCATTTCTGTTTGCTTACTGTTTTTTGCTTCTTATGCATATCTGTGTATTAAGTGTCAAGGGAAAGAGTGGCGTTCTTTTCATTCAGTTCTTTTTCGTGAAGAGTATCTCAGTCCATATGATTTGAGATGGTTGAGTGAAGTGGTGAAAGGATTAAAATATGCCACTCATCAGCAATATGTTTCCATCACTTCAGCACGTTCACAGATTTGCATGCAGAACATATTTTCATACAGTATTTCCATAAACCCGAACACCTGCTTTGTGTACATGGAGATTTGTACTTAGTGTTGCCAACAGAAGGCAACACTGAGCTTGGCCAGCTCTACACTATCTGCAGGTGTTATCGTGTGTTTGTCTGTGAGTCTGGCGAGGTGGAGGTGCAGTGGGTGTGTCGTGTCCAGTTTCCAATAGTGTGGAACTTGAGCTGGCTGCTTGTGTGACATGACATGGGACCGTTAGTCAGACTCTAGGAAGAGGCAGGAGAGAGCAAGGAGATGAACAGAAGGAAGAAAACAGGGATGTAAAACACAAGTGTGAGACAGAGGATTCAGAAATGTACAGAAAAAGGATATCCTCCCGCTTGTGCTTCCATCTTGATCAGATAATGATTAAACAGAAAGACAGACTGACACATTTGTAGGAGGGTATTCCCATGGGTGGGGGAGAGAAGGCTTATGTCCCCCCCCACCTCATCGGCGACTCATGTGTCTGGTCCACACCCCTCTGCCTGTCTCTCCAGCCGCAGTCTTGTTCCCTTAATTCCTGTTTCAAGGGCTGGGTGCTGAACGTGCTCTGAATGAGAGCAAAATAGCCGCGACTGGGGAAGACGGGAGGACAGGAAAGAAAGAGATGGACGAGGAAAATGATAAGAAGTGAAAGGAGGAAAGTAAAATTAAGGCAAGGTAACAGAGAAGACATGGGGAAAGACAGGATTGGAGAAAAGAGGGAGAAAAGACCACCGTAGGTGAAAATAGAGGGGATAGCCTGAGGACAGTGAAGAGGAATGGTCTGATGAGAAGATGTGAGTGACTCTGTCTCCACTGATGCTCCTCTCATTAGACAAGTGCTTGATACATTGCCAGGTTTCATTAGGCACCCTGGCATTTTTTAAGTAAAATTCTCATCAGTTTGCAAGACCAGTTTGTGGCAAGAAAGCATTTGAGAAAACCCAGACTTAGACATCACTCCTCAAAATGTCTTTGTCATCTAAAAAGAATCAAATATTTTCACTTCCTTCTAAGAATTGACTGCAAGAAAAATGGCAACTTGTGTCTGAATTCCTGAATAGTATATTTTGTACTGCTTGCATACACAGTACAGTACATGAATAATGCACACTGTGAAGTTCTCCAGGGAGAGGCTAATGTGTTTTTAGAAGTAAGTGCAGCATCTGCAACTTAGCCTCATGAGGAATGTCATGTTTTGCAAATCTGACTGAATCATTCATTTTGTCATGTGAATTGTATGTACTGTAGACTTGGGCAGTATCTATTATTTTATATGTTCATACCTTCCTGACATTTAAGTAGGGTATAGGATATACACGGTATTTGCGTTTTAAAAAAACAAAACAAACAAAAAAGCCTAAGCCTAAGTCTTGGGAGTCTGGTGCTTGGGCAGTGACTTGTGGCATCAGATACAAACGAAAAAAGGCGACCTTTAACGTTGGCATGATACACAGCCAGTTGCCGTTATAGTTTAATGAAGCCTGGCAGCATCAGATGGAAATACAGCGGGACAAGGACGAAAGTTGAGGGGGCGAAATCCCAGTTGGGCCAACGGGAGGGGTGGTGGATGGGGCCAACAAACGCTGACTTTCACCCAAGAGAACGGTGTTCGCGTCCCGTAAGATTCCAAAGCCAAACCCTGTCCTTTTTTCCTAAACCTGACCGCTTGCTTTTGTTGCCTAAACCCAACCATGTGTGCTTGTTGTTGAAGGAAAAAGAACAATTTGCGGTGTTGTTCCGACGTAGTGCTTTGATTTTGAAAGAGACAGTATGTAAACGTTAAACTTCCTGTGAAAACGGAAGTGTATTTTGAAAGAAGACAATGCATATAACAGGCAGAACTTGACACGGTGTCCCTGAATGTCAACAACCAATGCACCCAGGGTACCTTGCATATTGTATGTGGACGTGGAAAGTCCATGACCCAAACATCAATATGTGACGAGGTCGGATAGAGAATGTGTTGCTCTTGGGTTTGAATACTAATGGCCCATAGAATAATGAATAGATAGAAAATAAGCACCCCTCTTGCTGGAGGACCCGATGACACTTGAAGTCATCTCAAGATAAAGTTATACGTGGCAGTACTCCCAAACACAGGCAGAGTAATTTCTACTTTTTCCCAGTCCTGTAATGTTATCCCCACTGCTATTAGTCGCCATCTTTCTCAGCTCAGCTGCCAGGTTCACTAGTAGGGACCAACCTTGTGTTGTTGACTACAATACATTGCCTTAATATAGCATATGTATTGCATATCTTTGAGATTTCTAAATACCCTGGTAGCTTGATACTCCCCAAGCCTAATGCACTGCAGAAGACATATTGTGCATACCTTCTCTTCAATACTCAAATGAGTCCACATAAAAGCCACTAACAAAGGATGTCTATAAATAGATGAGAGGGAGCTGAAATCCCATCAGGAAGATGCCCGTATTATTCTTTACATCAGATAAACTCATTACATATATAGCTAGGATGTACTCATCTTAATGTAACCCCTAACCTATACTCCTCTTGGTATGGGTTCAGGTCGTGTATCAGCATCATCCCCGCAGTGTGGAGTATTTATTGGAGTTTTTCTTTCATTTAATAACAAAGAAAAATGCAGACTGGGAAACAAACTACGTTTATAACCAACCGGTTTCGGCTGCTAGATTACAACATTCATCAGCCACTTATGCTACTCTGGCATCCAAATTGAGTTTCCGAATTTTAAAAGAACCTCCAAACTATGACAGATTACCTGTCAGCGTGCCTAGCAGAGTTCAGTAACAGCCAACACTCACACACACACACAACTGGCTGGTGTAAATATCCCAGCAGGGGAGAGGTGGAGAGGTAGAGGCTTACTCTTTACTGATGTGGTAGATTACAACAGTTGCACACTTTGGGTGATTAGTCACTGGTTTTGTAGTAGTTCAACTTGAAAATGGCCAGAATGCTTTACCGGTTCCTGTAACATTAAAACTATTCAGGACATCAAATTACTAGTAAATTGAATTTTGTACAGGATGCTGTTTTTGTGGGCTTGCTCATTTTATTCTGTCAAATGATGTGGCATGATCAGTATTATCTTGGGGTGTGATGAATAGCTACAACCACCTTCCTCTGTATGCAATAAGAACTATATGGGGGGTTGTTATGCAAGTGGCTATTTCTCAGGAGCTTTCTGGCACCTAGGATATTCATATGCTTGTCATATGGAGGCAAAAACCTCCCTGTATTTCTCAGCTGAAGCTTGCTTATTCCAATGAACTGCACAGTCTGATTAAAAAGGTCTGCTAGACCTGTGTTATGTATATTAATTGCATATATATTCACTTCTCCTCCATCTCAACCTCTCACGATTTCTGTGTTTCCATCTGCCTTCTTTATCACTTGGCACATTGCATCAGATACCTCACCTGCTCATGGCAGTTTACTCCTAATTCCTCTCACCTCTCAGTCTTTGCGTTTTTTTTTTTTTTTTAGCAAAGGCAATGGTGTGAAAGGTACACGCTCTTGTCGTTCTGCCAGATGGTTTGTTTGCCAGTGTGGAGGTGGTGCCCCAGTCTCCCTTTGATCACCATCATCCTCACAGTGTGTAAGGTTGGCACTCCCTGGCACAGAGACAAACTGCTATACAGCGCGTAGTGAAAATCGAGATTTATTGGATTGGATATTCAATTTGCAGGCATATTGTGGTCATTTATTGCATGAAACTTTGTCACAAAGGAATTGATTTAGTGCTTAGGTTTGTCACTTAGCAAATAAATATTTTCTGTAAATCTTTGGTAGATAAATAGACGACCGGAGTGATGCCAGCCCATCTGGTCAGTGCTCCTAACCTTTTCCAGAGCAGGCTATTTATTGTCCTGCATACTGCAGCTCCAACTGATTCTGTTGGATAAGCTTGTCATTCTTTTAAATAATTTGTTCTTCCATAGCTTCACAGTATTTTCAATTATTAATAGGAGCTGATGCAGATGAATTTAAAAACTGAATTATCTACAAAAATTCAGTATTTATGCAATGCACTGAGTAGTATCTGAAAAGACGGTTTAGACCAGATCTATACTCCAGCATCACGACTCAGACAGAGGTGGGAACAGGTCCTTGCCCTCGCCGGTGCAGTACGACAGATGAGGGGTCGTGCCTTGTCACACATGCCAATATAACGCTGTGGATATAATTGAAAATGGGAGCATTTCATAACATATGGCAGCCTACAGTCCAGCACAGGGAGGTCCACATTGGCAGGAGTGAAGGGGAGAATCTCTCAAAAGGAAGAAATGAGAATAAAATGGACATACTCCCCTCTTTGTCTCATTAGTATGTGCGGGAGAAGGTGTAGCATGCCACGAGACAAAAAATGCTAATACCACTACTGGCTCTGCAAGCTTTCTTCAGTATAGTAAGAGTTTAAATGATTCACAGGGGAGCTGCAACACACAGGAGTGCATTTGAAATGAGATGATAATAGCCTTTTTTATTTTCACTCCTCTTTGAGTTCAAAACACCATCTCACAGGACCATGAAGTCAGAGTGGGTTGTGTATGATAACAAGCGGTGGTAGTAGTATGAGGACGGAATAACAGGGGAAAAAACCTCTCAGAGATGTGGTATACAGCATGTATCCAGGAGAGCCCATGTTACCTGAATGTTTAAAGCTATTTTCTTTCTTTAAGATGCAAGAAATGACACATAATTAGTTGTTATTAATCATATGTGGCAAAAAGGGCACAACAGGTTAAATCACAGGAGCATCCACATAAACTTAACAAGATAACACCTGTTTTTCTATCTAAACTAGAAACTGAATACCTGTTTGTATTAATTAACCAAAAGATCCTTTGATATCGTTATCTTTGATTTATATACACATAATGTCATAGAGCAATATGCAGATGTGGCTATATGAGCACAGGTAAAACGGAGCTGCATTGGGTTGAAGTCGACCAGTCACATACTCCGATTACTCTGTTATTAATGTCCTCCTGGTACACAAATGACACTGGTGTTAGCCTTGCCCTTTTGTAACAACTAGATGTATAGTTCAGCTTCATTATGAAAAATACCGTCGTAATGGTGTCTAATGGCGGCTAATGTTGGTTTTACATGTACGTGAAAATGTCACTGTTGCAGCAGCTGTAAGGCGACTTTAATACAAAAATATCTATTTAGTAGTAGTAGTAGATATTATGAGAATGAAAAAAATGCTTTACTCACATCATTACCCTCAGCACACTGCCACTTTTAGTATGCACATATTGATGGAGTTTTAGATTTCAGGCATCTGATCCACAAATCAAATCTATGCTGCTGAGTGGTTTGAATTATAACAGTGCAGTGTGAAACCCCTTTATGCATTATTAAAGAGAACAATTAATGAGAATTAGTAACCAGCATTTCAACATTATAATTAATGTATCAACAGGAATGTTTATCATAAGGCAGTAACTCATTTTGAAAGGAATCCAAAAACACTTATATCTTTTCGATGCCTGGAAGCTGAAATATATATATATATGTCCGCACAATGTTGTTGGTGGGTGGGAGATGGCAATGCTTCACAAAAGCACATCAGCAATATTTTTGGTCTGGTTATGTTTTGCTATGAAGTTGCTGAGCCAGCACATGGAGGCCTAGATCTACATGTTCCTGACGGATGTGCTCTTCTCTGTTCAGAGCAGCACCGTGGTCTGTTTGCGAGGAGTGTCAGCATGTTCCCGGACTGGCATTGACTCGCTTCTGGCCGGTTGACAGGTTGGGTAGGCAGCAGGGCGACCAGCTTGTCTGTCCGCGATGTCAGCAACACTTGACGCTCTCTGCTCAGTTTGTCACCGCACCGAATTCAGTGGTGACAAAAACATGAGAAAAACCTGCTAATGCTCTGCAGTTTGCCAGTATGTTTGTCGTGTTAGTGATGTTTTGCAGTTTTTTGTATCCTCGTGAGTGTGTGTGTGTGTTTGCCTACCAGAGTTTTCTGTATGTCTGTCTGTCTGTCTGTCTGTCTGTCTGTCTACCTATCCCTCCTCACAACTCTTCTCTCCCATCTCCGTCTTTTATGCTGTCATAACATTCTCTACATCTTTTAAACTGTCTGCTGTTTTCCGTTCATCAGTGTACACCTCGTATTTCTCTTTCAAACTGCCGTTCTTCCTCTTTCTCTCTTGATCGCACTCCACCTTTACTTGCTCACTCTTCCCTCTGGTCTTGTTTCACCTCCTCCCACCTCCTCCTCCTCTATCTTTTTTTCCTCAGTGGAAGATCTTGCCTCTTCATTATTTATGGAGAGTGGCTGCGTTATGTAGCTGTCAGATGCAGCAGACAGGAGTGCTGTCTCTCTAGCATTAACCCGTACTGAAGTCCAGGCAAATGCGTATCTCATATGTTCTGAAAGCAAAAGTGTTCTTGTCAACATGCCTGTGAATGTAATTTGCCCCAGCTCTCACTATGTGGTACATCCCAGCAGAATAGTTGCAAGGGAAGTAAAATACAGTTGCGTCAGAATGTGGTATTAACACGTTTAGCACTTTTAATCCACAGCTGATACAATTTATGGAGACATGTTGAAAATGTCATTTTCTATTTGTGTGTTTTCCGTGAAAGGTACGACGAGACATCTTGACGGTAACATGGTGAGGTGTTAAAGTGCTAGTGATAAACCGGTCAAAATTGACTGTGTGAACAGATGCTTTTATTGTGGTGTCAGTTACAAGGGAAGTGCAAAATTGTAATGGGAACAAGGCTGCAGGATGTCACATCTGTAATAAGAACAAAATGATCACATAGGCCCTGTTTACACCTTGTATTCACTTGCGTCTTGGCAGATCAGATTGCGAGTGGACAGCTTTATGTACAGGTGTGAATGTACCAAATAAGTCCTCAATTGCTCAGACCACATTAGGAGGTGGTCTGGGCTGCATATGGCCCCGTTCTTTCGGCACTGTGTGCGCCAATGTGTCCTAGGCCACATTAAAGACAGCCTACTCTGATGACGTCCTTGTTTATCTACTCCCTGCCAGAAGACGCAGCACTAAAGGACTGTCCCTGGAGCCACCCTCCTCTCAGGCCAGGAAACGGTCAGTTCAATGTCTGCTTGTGCTTTTAAACCGTCCCAAAAAATTCACACCAGTGCCGAAACAACTTGACTCCTTTCTTAAACCTCTTAATAACTGTTAGGTAACAGCCGTATGATGCTAACAGTTAGCAACAAACAAAGCAACAACAAATCTTGCATTTGCAAATGTAAATGATGTATGTGTTTAAGTGCATATAGAGTGGGAAAGTGAAATCTGATCACAACTGGTCACTTAAGACACACACAGAGACCCATTATAATGCCAGGTGTGAACTAACACACTTTAAGCTGTCCACTTGCGATCAGATCACCCAAGGTGCATGTTAACACCATGTGTAACACCATTTTACAGAAAATGATCTACCATGCAAGAAAACCATGTCCATATAACCAAAATGATACGCACAGTAGCTAAACCTCAACATTTTGCTTTGCACTGTATCTCAATGTACATAAATACTGTCTGCTGTCATGCTCTCAACTGGCCTGACCTTTTCCTCGGCCACCAATAAAATTCAAACAAACTGAATTAACTCAAGCTTTTAAATGAATTAGTCTAACTTACAAGTGCAATCACAATCCATAGACTGGACTACTGAGTCACAAATCAGAAGCCAGATGCGACAGCAAACATATGCATCGAGAACATTAAAACGTAAAGCATTCTTTAATGTCAGTAATGCCTCATTACACTTGCATACAGCAGTGCATGAGTAGTGATCCTATAAACGAAACTGTAACATTGTGGGCCAGTTTGCAAGCTGCACAAGCAGAAGGAAACAAGAGCTTATAATGGATTGCGTGAGATAGTGGTTAAACACACAGACATACAGTAGAGCCCTAATCTTGCTCATCATGGAATTTACCATGAAAGAGGCTCCACCCACTTCTGAGCTCCTCCCCTATATGTTTATCGGTTTGCCACAATTGACCATAAACCAATCTGGGCCAAGCCACAGAGCTCAGCTCTGACATCTGGTGTAACTGGGAGGGTGGGTCTTTACACAGTCAGCGGGAAGCATTAAAAGTGTGTTATTATGCAGGGTATGGAGGTCAGAGCTATAGATTAGAGTCACACACAGGGCAGCTGGGGTGACATCAGGAGAGATCATGATGAGTAGGATGATCGTGATGTTAGAAAGAGCCGAGCATGAGGTTGCTGCTTCTTTTGTTGTGAGTCTTGTGACTCGCTGTTGTCCAGAGAAAAGGACTGTGCAAAAGAGATGATGTTCCCACTTCCTACTGGTTTTATCTCTCATGCCCAGTCTGTTAATCCTTATTTCTCTATTGGCCTTTTTACTTCTGCTGGTTCTCTCTTCTCTCTGCTCTGTCCCGGCTTTTTTGATGTAAGATTTAATGTGTTTATTGGACATGAACCAGGCTTTCAAGTGTAAACACGATGTCCCCAAAATACCCCATAGCACTGCTGCAATGTAAAGAGAAGACGTTACATAATGGTATATACATACACACACCTTTTCATGTACTGTCAGCACACTCACGCCCCAGGTTCACTTGGTGGGTAATTTTAATGAATTCAGACAAGTTGTCAAGTATGACACATAGAGATTGTGTCAGCCTTTCTAACTTCTGACCTCTGTCCTTGTTTACGCTCCTGCTTGCATGTAATTACCACAATGTGACACAAAATAACACTGAGGCTGTATTTTAGATTATTATCACACTTTTATTAGGGACCTTATTAAACAAAATCCAATCCTAAATCTCTTTTTCGTAATTATGCTCGATTAAATGTCTTGTTATGTATGTGTAAACTTACATAATTACCATTTTAGAATTGTGTCTCAAGGCAATAAAATTTTTTCCTAAGCTCAACATTGTCCTCGGGGGCTAGAAAACTCAGGACATATCCTAATGTGCTTTGACAAGAATGTATGCAGCACTCTTGCTGCTCTGAACGGGATGTCAGAGGAGACAGATAGGGAGCACAAGTCAGCTCAGAGACTCCTGTCCTCAGTTGATCCTCTGTCTCCCTGTCCTCACCCCCCAAATATTAATACATGTGCAGGCCAACTAATCGAAAGTCGTTTTTCAAGTGGGTTAGGGGTCACTACTCCCTCTGACTACAGATGAATGAGAGACCACCGTGCTGTTCTTCTCATCAGAATGCATCATTGCAGAAATACCTTGAACAATAGCAGCCGGGTGAGGATGACTTGTGCTTGATGACCATGAAAATTGATGGTGGTTGATGTGTTGACTTAAATGCATTTTCCCTTTGCACTCAATGTTTAGTTACTCCATAGTTTCTTCTTTTCTTGACACAATGGGGCTCACGTCTGCCAGATTAATGCCAGCTGCTTGTTCCAGTGGAAAAAAAGAAAAGAGAGAGTGAGAAGGAGAGATTAATGTTAGGTTGTTTAATGACAGTTCTAGAGGAGCCATTATTTAATGAAGACACCTTTGGGTGTTCATTTCTCTCCTAGGAAGTGATTCTTTTATATCACTGATGTACAAAGAGCTATTGATTACGGTCATGGAAGGATGCAGGAGAACAATCCTCTAGAAGCTGATCACGTGACAGCTGTTGGACTGCACATCAGTGGGGAGACTGATTTTGCCAAGACAGAGTTTTTTAATCAAGTACAGTTAATGCATCTGCACTGCTCAGACATGCCATGATCTAACCATGTTGACAGTAAACCTGTTAAAAGAGCATCATGCTAAAAGCAGTAAGCATGACTGTCAGCTGCAACAATGGATTCACTCCAGTGTGACACAAGGTCTGAAAACATTGTAGCGTAATTATATGCCAGCCAGTTAGAAACTAAGAGTTCATTAAAAGCATAGCTAATGCTGTGTTCGTATCATGGTTAGGTTACAGCATTTTCGATCCAAGTGGTAATTACCACCAGGAATCTTAACATTTTCACAAAGTGGCAAGGCAAGGCAAGTTTATTTGTAGAGCACAATTCGTACACAAAGTAATTCAAAGTGCTTTACAGAACAAGAAAATGCATTAAAATCACAATACAAAATAAAAACATAAATAATCATTATAAAATGAACTTTAAAAGAGAAGAGTGCAGATAAGATCCTTTCAGTCATATGCACAGTGAAATAGAGCTGTTTTGAGCCTAGATTTGAACATTGTCAGAGTAGAGGCCTGTCTCACATCTTCAGAAAGACTGTTCCAGATTTTAGCTGCATAAAACTGGAATCCTGATTCCCCATGTTTAGTCCTGACTCTGGGCACCAGCAGGAGGCCGGTCCCTGAGGTCCTCAGAGTCCGAGATGGTTCATATGGCACTAACATGTCAGAGATGTACTTTAGTGCTAGGCCGTGGAGAGACTTGTACACAAGCAGAGCTGCTTTAAAGTCTATTTTCTGAGCCACAGGAAGCCAGTGTAGAGACCTGAGCACAGGACTAATGTGCTCGTACTTCCTGGTTCTGGTCAGGACCCGAGCAGCAGCATTCTGGATGTACTGCAGCTGTCTTACGGCCCGTTTGGAGAGGCCAGTGAGCAGGCCGTTACAGTAGTCTAACCTACTACAGACAAATGACAAGTCTCTCCAAGTCAGGTTTAGACACTATACCTTTGATTCTGGCAATGTTTTTTAGATGGTAAAAAGCTGCTGATGTTATTGATTTGATGTGGCTGTTAAAGTTCAAGTCTGAGTCCATTATTACCCCGAGATTTCTAACCTGATTTGTAGGTTTTAGAGAGAGAGACTGGAGGTGACTGCTGACACTTTCTCTTTGTTTCTGTGGACCAAATACAATGACTTCAGTCTTGTCTGAATTTAGCTGGAGAAATCCACACACTGACCTGTTGGATGCAGTGACAGAGTGAATCCACTGGTCCATATTCACCTGCTGTCAGTGAGATATAGAGTGTCGTCTGCATAATTGTGGTAGGACACATTATTACTTTGTATTAACTGGCCTAAAGGCAGCATGTAGAGATTGAACAGAAGGGGTCCCAGGATTGACCCTTGGGGCACCCCACAGGTCAAGGCCATGTGGTCTGAGACACAGTTACCAATTTCAACAAAGTACTTCCTGTCTTCTAGATAGGACTTCAACCAATTTAGGGCAGTGCCAGAGATGCCCACCCAGTCCTCTAGTCTCTGTGAAAGGATCTCATGATCGACAGTGTCAAAAGCAGCACTCAGATCTAGCAGGACTAAAACTGAGACTTTGCCTGCGTCAGTGTTCAGGCGGATGTCATTTGTCACCTTAATAAGAGCGGTCTCAGTGCTGTGATGGGGTCTAAAACCTGACTGGAAAACATCAAAGGAGTTGTTCATTAGGAGAAAGTCAGTAAGCTGTTGGTAAACAACTTTCTCAAGGACTTTGCCTAAAAACGGCAGATTTGAAATGGGCCGGTAGTCAGTACTGTGGCATCAAGACTGCTCTTCTTTAGGAGAGGCTTTATGACCGCAGTTTTCAAGGCCTTTGGGAATGTTCCAGATTGTAGTGACATGTTAACTATGTGAGCGAGTGGTGGTAACAAACTGCTCAGCACAGACTTTAGAAATCTAGTGGGTAACACATCGAGGCAGCATGTAGATGAACTCAGACTGGTGATGATCTCTTGGACAGTTTTGTCAGTTACAGGTGCAAAATGAGTCAGCTCAACAAGTGCTCACATATCTGACTCAAGTAATATGAAAGTGTGTGAAAAACAAACGCGGGTGCATCATATCACCTTATCTCCAGCTTTCAAGATAATTATACCCTACTTCATGAGCTAATTTGATAATGTTTTATCACCATGTTACCACAGCTCTGCCTTTCATGCAATTGCATCTTAATGAGAGATGGAGTACTTATTCATTCATCACATAATTTATTACATTAATAATTAGTATGTTGAGTTGAGGATTTATTACTATATTACTGCTGTTTGAAATACTGTAATACTAGTTTCAGGTTTCAATAGAGCTATTTTTTAATACCGTAAGCAAGTGAAACACGTTTTTGTTATGAAACCAAGTAAGTGAAAATTGTTAAATGTACTTTAAAAACAAGCAGCTCTACAGGAACTTAACCTAAATAAATTCTGACTAAGTCAAATAAATGGAGCACAAATCTGAACAAGCATTCATTCTCAGATTTTGTTACCTGACAGTTTGCAATACTCAGTACTATGGACTCATTTTGGGTTGTACTAAAAGGTTTAGGTTCAGTACCCGATGTCAACGCATGCAAGTTTCAACTGTGGGAATCTTCCCCATTGCACAGCTCTTTTGCGTAATGACAATGTTGTGTCTTTTTTGTGGGATGCTGTCATTTGTTGGGTTACAGTGGACACAAAACTGATGCAGACGGGACTGGGATTAATGATGAAGTCTTCTATGGATATAAAGAGAAGAACCAAACTTCTTTTTGTTCTAACATTGTATTTCTTTATTGTGACTGATGCATGTAAAGCGGTTGATCTTGTGTCTGCTTCTTTTCACTCTGGATAGTGGCTCATTTTTCCAGGTGAAAATGCCAGAAAGTTATCGCATTTCAGTCCTTATAAGTCCTCCCAACAACAATGTGCAGAATATAATGGGTTTTAACCTTGAAAAATAGTTCAATTTGCTCTTTCTTGTACTGACATTGAACAAATGAATTAATTTTTCCTACTCATTCACCGTGTCATTGTACATTTTAATCACTTCATTGCTTTCCATCTCAGTGACTGTGGCTCTCCCTCACTGGGTTTCTCTTTTGTGATCATGAACAATTGATATACTATGAAATATCACCATCTGGGCTGTTAAACCATCTTTTCATATCAGGATAATGGGATAGGAGGCGAGGAGCACAGGTTGACATCTGTGTCTGTCTCAGGGAAAGCAGTGACATTCAGAGGTAAATGAGAGTGTGATAGTAAACAAATGTCTGCAGTGCATGCAAATGACTAAATTATGTTTTTCCACCATTGACAGATTCCATATTCAGTATTTTTAATGTGATGTCTGGCAGATAAGTCAAGGTGTTAACATAGTTTGTCACTGCTGACTCATCTACTTATCAGTGTTTTAACTGTCACCTACTCAAACACATCCGTGTAAGTGTTTCAGGTGATATAAGCGGGGCATTATTACACCTGCTGCATCAAGAGATTCATTACCCCAGTCTGAGACCAGCTTTATCGCAGATGCTGGAAGAGAATGTGAAGAAGCTTGCTCTTTGTACAGTGCATTGGCAGACTGTTATTACTGTAGGAAAAGAACACACCAAAGATACCTCATTATGTAGCTGAGTGGCTGTTGGCTGTCTACCTACCTGAGCCCGCACTCGCTCGGCGTTCTGTCACATTAAGCATTACCAGGCTGCACAGACTCAGGAGAAGAGAGGCTCAGTAATGGCCCTGAGATAGTGGTATTTAATGGAACAGCTTATTTGGCTGGGAACGATTAATGGAGAACATTTTTCAAGGCTTTGTGTCTGCTGCTGTCTGATGAGAGAGAGAAATATGTGCATATTGTGCATATCTATCCGTCTTTATTGGTTTGCAGTGCCAGTATTTAAATAATATTGAGTCCCAGACGCGGCATCGGAGAAGCTGTTGTGTGATTGTGATACTGTCACGTGGTTTTACTGAGAGGGAAAGAAAAAGAAAGTAAAAGTAGGCAGGAGAGAGAGATGACAGTTCTGATGAGAAGAGGCAGCAGAGAATGATAATGATGATTCACTAATTATTGATGAAGTGATGATGACTTTATTGAGTTGCTGACAAACACCTTTACCATCTGTGAGGAAAGCTGGCTGATTGGAAATATAACTCAATCAGGAATTTTGGATTGATGGATTTTAAGTGCAACATTTATGTGAGTTAACTGTATTTAAGCAATTTATTGAGATCATACTTTTAAAAGCGGCCAATAGAACAATTTATTTTTGATATTTAGAGGTATCTTTTTATGTGACGTGTCTCTAGCACATCATTCCTTCAACTTTTATTTTTAGTTTATGTATTTTAGGATATTTCTATGTACTGCAAAGTCACTGTAGGCAAAGATTTCTGTCTTTGCATTCTGTCCGGATGGTTTTGCTCGCTATGTGTTATTTTCAAGATATACAAGAAAGAGAGGCTGAAAAAAAAAACTAAAAGTGGCTGTTCGACTTTCATAGCAGGCATCGTACTGTTACTTCACTTCAGTAGAAACCTCCCAAGTGTCAGGAGGGTCTTGAGGGAGAAATATAGCTTACTGTAACATACAGCTGGAAACAACTTCAGACTGCATCTCTTCTTCTTCTCCACTATTCGCCTCCCCCATATGTGCTATAATTAGATCGAGTACATGAAAGATACATTTCTAGCAATTCAATAGGCCTCACTGACAGACCTCAAGAGCCTGTCTATCCTTGTGTGTTCTCAAGTGTCTATGCACTGCATTTGTTTTCATACATTTATGTGCATGTTTATGTTTTAGTTAGCAGGTATTTCAGAGGCTAAGGGTGGAAATGGCAAAGTACCAGGGGAGTAGATTGGGTCAGTGCTGGGCAAATTAAAACCAGCATTAAAGCCAGCATTAAAACCAATGATCCCGTCTAGCTATCTCTTGTTTCGTGTGTGTTAGTGTGCGTACCTTTGTGCACATGCAAAATGTGTGAAAGTGTCTCAGTGTAGGTGTTGCATATGTGTATGGTGCTGTGCTTGCACGCTTTTATCTTTGAAACCTTGAAATATCTGTTTGATGGATGACTGTATATCCTGTGAAGCCAAAGCTTGTTAAGAGGCTCTGTGACTTAAAAAGAATTCATAAAGAGAAATTAGATTGCTATTATTGCTGTATTAGCCTGTGAAATATCACAACTCTGACTGGAAACGGGTTATGTTCAGCCTACCTTTGTATTAGACTGACTTTTCCTGTTCACATTATATACTATTCTTGTGTTCATCGTGGAAAACAAGGGGATATGTTTCATCTCTGTCTGTGAAGTTAATTTTATTTTTGAGTTTTTCTTGTGGTTGCGTAGCAACGCTCATCCAGCATCTTATGTTTTTGCCTGTACAAGACCTAGATCCGTACCCTCAAGGAAACAAACTCTCAAAGAGTAGACAAGAGATACAGACTTCTGTAGTATGTGCCAGGATTTCTTACCTCCCCTGATAGACATCTGCTCTATGAAGTGCATTTCCATTTCAGTTTCCTTAGTGTTTTTGTTATTAATAATTTTCTATCTTTGGGTTTTCCCCAGCGCTCTCTCATACCTAAATGACAGAATAGGACATCTTAGACTGTCTTTCAAAATGATTTATATGACAGGTCCCAAAAACAGCATATATTTCCATTCTAACAGCTGCAGTTTTAAACACCTTGTTAATGTGATGAAATGGTTGCAGTTACGCTAAAAAAAACCCTGATTATGTTTAGGCAACAAAACTATGTGGTTAGATTTATGAAAAAATATTATAGCTTGGCATACAATAAATACTTGTGTCACTACACATTATGTATGTCACATACGATGTGTAGCATATGTCACTAGTGTAGCATGCTACACATACCAATATACTAGACTATGTTGTTATTAAAAGAAGTCAACAGTAACGTAGGGATGCAAACACTGGTCTCCTGGGTAGAAGTCCTGTGTTTGTTTGACCCATTCATCACCCCTCCAGCCTACCATAAAGAGGCTTCTTTGATATTTGTACAACATTACACAGACTTTGTTGCTTTCTAGGCTACATCATGTCACTTACCCCTCTGCTCTTGTAATAATTACCATGGCCAACAGAGGCTGCTTGTACAGCTGACCTATGTGGTGGGTCTTTGGTGAGAGCGGGCTGAAAGAAGACATTAATTACAAGTCAGGAGCCAGAGATATTGAAATACACGTAGCTTTTACTTTTAAACACATGACCCTGAGGGACAGGACTGCACTGCCCTGCCAGTGTGATGTAGTGGTAAGCAAAATTCTTCCATCTCAGGGTCAACGAACACAGCAGTTAGAGTGCATCTAGCAACAGCCACGTGTCGAGTATTGCATCCTTGAATAAGACACAAGGCTGTTCAGCACTGCTGTAAGATTATTGACTGATGGTTACTGACTTGAGTGACTTTTTTTGTGCTGCATGGAGTCACTTAAATTGTTAAATCTTTTTAAATACCCAGCTTCCATTATGAGATCAATTTTAGTTATATAAAAGCCACATTTACTTAGAGCACCTCATAATGTGGTTTGATTAATGTACAGTAGTAGAGGAGTGTTTCTTTTTTCAGCTGGGGCAGTGAAATCAGATCTCAGATCATTGCTAAACTGCTCAGGTTATGGCTTTGAGGAGCGGGTGGATCTTGGTTTCCAGTAAATGGCGTCAAAATCGATTAAATGGACTCAGTCTATGAATTTGTTCACTGTAGTTCTACACTGAAAATTGCAGCACCTGTAAGAAGTCACATTTTAACTTGCTAAAAAATAATAATAAAATACGAAAAATGTATGGGGTGATTTGGTCCAGCCTTAGAGATTGTACTTGATAGGACACTTAAAGGCAAACTAACTGTCATTGCCATTTTAGGAAGAAAGTTGTTCCTCTGAAGTTTTTCGACTGAGAGCAAAGCAGTAGATAAAAGTAAACAAAAAGAACTGCAAAGATGACAAGAGTCTTGGGCAAAAAAGTCGGTGGTCAGTGAAGGGCGACAAATATAGGTTGTAATGTTGGGTAGCAGGAAGTGGCATTTCCACTAACAGAGGGAGAACTGTCACGACGTCCTTGTTAATGAGCAAAGCACGAATCAGGTTATTGTTATGCAGGAACGGAGGTGCCGAGCCTGGAAATTACCTGCCATCGCTGTGAGAAACGAGAGTCTGGCTCCACACAGTGCCCAGGGCTAAATACAGGCTTCCTCCTCCATAAAGACACCACTGTCATGACATATAATCCAGGATAAGAAATGTATGACTCTGGTTGATATCCCAAATGGGAAGTTTTCTAAGCAGCTATGTAACTCACCCGTTTACCCTTTAAATGTGAAAGATGCCTTTCAGAAAAATCTCCCAGTAGGCCATTTCACTTCTTTCAAGCTTAAACTACAGGGCTCTGCTGAAGGATTTAAACAACAGCACAGCACATAGTCGTATAGTAAAACTTTCAAAATAATTGTCACACATCAGCCACCACCATCACCAGCAGCTCAGGGGGTTAAGGATGTTTGACATGCTGATAAGAAAATTAATTCAAACACTAGAGGACTGAACTTCTACAGTTGCATGCATGCTTCTTGTTTCTGTAAAAGCAAGTTTGGAAATAAACCCCACTCTGGTGACAAGTCTTGTACCATTTGAACTTTTACAATATCTTTTATCTCATGCTCACAGATAAACAGAACTATTAGAACACAGGAAGTCAGAGCTGACTGCTCTCCTCAGATGTACTTAATTTCCGTTTCCAAAGACCAGATGCATTGATGTCTTTAAGCGGTGGGAGGTTCGCCATGCTATGCACACACTATAGCACTGCTTAATTAGTTTGCCTCAAGGGGACAGACTGCGGAAGATCGTTGAAGGCTTTGAGGAACTTTGTTAAAGCTAGAAAGATATTGACAGATTTGAACTTCCTCAATCAATAACTCATAAGTGAAACGTTTTCATCAAAACAAGCTGTCCTCCAAGCTGGACAAATAATATTGGTCTCTATGTGCAGCCGGTTGGAGATGAGTGCGTAGGGACTGTCTACAAAGTGCAACACTGAAAAGAGATACTACAAAAGTATTCAATAACTTCACTGTTATCATGTTACAAGCTGTTGTGGGTCACCTCTTGTTGAGCAGCACAGTCAAACAGACTTCAGCTTGTAATACGTAGGTCCTTCAGTGTGGTCCAGGACACGCTAGTGTACACACTGCTGAAAGTGTGTGGTCTGAGTAAGCAGATCTCAAGACGTATTGAGGACTGTTCTTAGAGCTGTCCACTGGTGATCCGATTACTGAATTGTTGGGTACTGTTGTAATTTGGTACGAGGAGTGACAAGCAGCCATTCATCAACACTCAGTTTACTCTTTTTTTCTGTTTAATCTGTCATTTTAATAGATTACACCCAGAAGCCTCTTGTTTTTACAGCATTATCGCCTTGTTCCGCTACTGCACTTTACCCTGTAGAGTTTGGTTAAACCTTTCACAGCTGGCTGTTTTCATTGACAGCCTGAGGAGCCCCACAAAGTGGAAAGTTACAGGTCTTGTATGGGTTGTGAGTACATCCTTGAAAAGTGCCTTTCCACACTTGGTGCTGAAAAAGAGATAGGACATTTTGAGCTGTCAAATGACCAACTTAGTCTTTTGATGTTTGACACACTGAACTCGCCTTTAGGCCTATATAAGTTTGATACTAAGGGTGTTCCAATGAATCACCACTGATTGTTATTGGCTGATATTGGTTCTAAATAATTGATTGGTGGTCTCTATGAAAGCCAATCAGAAGAGGCGATAAGATAATGCAAAACACGGAAGACAATTTCTCTATGCGGCGCTAAAATGCTAAAAATCACTGGTCTGGCAGTTCTGACAAACTGTAGCTCACACTGAACATTTACTGTTTGATTCATGGTTTACTGCTAACCTGACATCCAGCTCTCCTACCTGTCCTGAGTGCAGACACACCATCTGTTTCCCATTGCTCGCCACACACACACACACACACACACACACACACGCACGACACTGAAGGCTTCTGGCAAGGCTGCGATACACTCTGCTGCTTTCTGACAGTATTTACATTTAGCTTTGTGCTTACACTACCCACATGGCATCTTTGTTGTATTCCAGCTCTTTCTCATCTGCATTTCTCCAGGATTTGAGTTGTTTGCCTCACTGGACATTTCTCTAAACTGCTCAGTGGAACAATGCCGAATTAATTTATCAACGAAATACAGCTACTCACCAGCTACCTTTCTTTCACATGCAATGCCCACAGCTTTACTCACAAACCTCACTGTGAACAGCATGGAGACATCATTATCCAACTCTCCTACTTTAAAAACAGCTTGAAAACAATTTGGATGGTACACTGACTTATAATAAGGAGAATGGTGCCTCTTTCATTCCCACTATGTGTCCTGAACTCCTGTTCTTGCACTATGTAGCATCGGTGAGCAGGTAGTATCTCCTGCGAGATGTGTGTAACATAAAATGACACTACATCACACACACCAACTAGCTATAAGAAGAAGCAAGCTCAGTATTCTCAGTGTGGACATTGTGACAGAGGCAAAGAACCATTGTTGAACACCTCATAACACTGTTAGGAACTTTGTAACTGAGCAAACTATGGCAGGGTTGCTGTTTAAGTCAATCAACGACAATCCGATAACGGAGTGTACATCCCAGATATTCATTTTAATGCTTAATATACAAAGTTGATAAGAATAACTAAATCACTAAAAATGCACCACAATAAATTGGCTTCAAATAGACCCTGTGATTGATGGTTTGCGATTAGCGATTGGCCGATAATCCTAATCAGAGCACCCTTATTTGATACTGCTAGACACTGGAGACTCAGGAGCAAGCTGTTGACCTAAAAGGCCAAAACTAGCGTTCCCCTTCAGTGGTTTTTAAAAGGTCACAGACTCAATTTCAGTTTGCTGCACAAATGTGTCAGCGAGAGCATATCAGAGCTGGAACATTCATTAGCTCCACACCAAACCTGCTGTTAGTTTTGTCATGTCAAATTTCATTTTGTACTACTAAACTGCGACGCAGATCAAGCTGTGGCATTGTGTGTGTTGATCCTTTGTGAGATTTGTTGTACAGTGTAATTTTAATTAAGGTTCGGTGTGAGTCAATAGAAGCCAGGCTGTTTCACTAAGTGGTTTTTATGGCTCAGTTCATAGCATGTCCCACAGCTGAACCGATGCTCGTGCAGTATATCCAGATAATCTACTCCTAAACCTTCTGTGCCCTCCCTCCTGGACTGTAAGCAGCAGATTATATGCACTGTGTCTGGCTGGAGTCTGCTGGTGTGAAATAACCTCATGGATATTTATACTCATCTTTTCAGATGTGTGACACATCATCTGTCTTAGTTATTGATGAGGGATTAGCTCCCTGTCTCTGATTCATTTCTGATAACTCCACACATGAAGGAAAAGGCAGCAAGACACACACACGCACACACACACACACACACTCTTTGTGCATGCAGTGACATATACAATAGCCCCCTGGAGATGAGGGAAGGATGCAAGGTTTCCATCAATATTTGCAATGCGATGTGAAACTCTATCCCATTAAAGTAGTATTTAGTTAATGGAAAAGAAAATTGATATTGATTGATATTTGAATGTATTCAGTTGGGATTCAGTCAGAAGGGGTTTTTGCAAAATGCCGAAGGCTTGTATCCAAATACACAGAGCACTTTCCAGTGTAGTTCCCCAGGGATTATTTAATGAAAATTTAAAGTGCTTTGATTGTTGAAGCTCACTGGATTGGTGCCACATGCCTCCGTAATGAAACTTCCTACTTTCCTGTATTTACATTGTGCTGCTGGATGGTATTTATTTACACAGACATCGCTTATAGTTCTTTAGGTTTAGAATTCAATTATATTTAGTACACACATTTTAGATTAGAAATGTTGATGAAAAAATCTGTTAAATTGTTTGTGCTCAGAACCTTAAATAAAATATTGTAAATTGCATTTTTTGTGTATAATGTGTCACAGCTGAATACTTTTATTGCAAAGAATTCGCAGTGAAGTGGAGGCCAAATGAGCAAAGACATACACCTATTCTGTCTTTCTGTAAGGTCTCCCTGTGCCAGAATGTTTATTGCCCTCTGGGGCTTGAGTGAGACTGAAAATTAGGTTGTGGTAGCAGTTGTTTAGTTCTCTGTCAGCTTCAAGGAAGAGCACAGAGAAACACAGAGCAGGTGGAGTGGGATGGACCTTTGCTGCCTTTTCTTTTCCTGTTTTTTTTCTCCTTTTCTGTCACTGTGCATGTGTGTAGTCTGTATCTTTGCAGTATGTGGCTCTCTCTATTGAGGCCTGAGTGTGCAGAGGGAAGGGCTGAGGTCTACAGGGCTCAGGGGACAGGATAGAGCCAAATCCTCTGGGCCATATCTGTCCCGAAGAATGGACCTGGGTGATGGTTATTGAACAAAATGACTAGTTTGAGACCTAGAGTTTGCGTGTGTGTGTGTGTCTGTGTGAGTGTATGTGTGTGTCTGTTTATATCTGTCAGTATTTCAACTTTCTTTACTTCTACTTTTAGTTCACTTTTTTAATTATTGTGGCTGAGAATTGTGACAGAGATTGTGAAGAGAATATTGTTGACCTCCTTCTCTTCAAGGGAGACCTGGCTGTTTATAGATTAAATGAAATATTTTTTGACTATTCTAGATTTTAAATGGAACAAGTGAGCCCAATCAAGATCAACACCCTGGTCCCCTGCTCCACCCATACTTATGAGTTTGGGTATGCAACACAGAGCAACCCTCGTCTTTAACTGCATCATATTTTCTTTCTGTGCATGGTAAACAGTTGTATACTGGCAGCCTGTTTGTCTCTTTTATCTGGTTGTTTGCTCTAGCAGAGACTTCATTGATCCTATCATGTGTACTGTCACTCACTCCAAGAGCCTGCACTATCTGCAAATCCATTTTAAATCCCGAGCTTCCTATTATGTTTGTGCGCATCTGTCTGTGAGTATGTGCTTTTAACTTGTGTGTCTGTGTCTGTTATTGGTGCTGTACGCCATACGCACAATAAATACTGACATTCTGAAAGATACAAAGCACTGAGGATTTCATACATGTGCAACAGAGAGGAAAAAAACGTGCACTGGCATTTTCTGTGGGCACAGCGTGTCTGGGGATTTCCATCTTTTCCTTAATCGCTGTGTGGTATGATGTGACCTGACTTGACATTGTGTTCTGTGTGTCTCTGCGTCACTGTTAGTCACATTCATAGACAAAAGGGCTTAATGTTACATGGTCAACTGTCATCCAATCCTATTGGATGTATCCACCCACAGTTCAATTACAATACATGCCCTGTTGACCCCAGGTTTATCTTATCCAAACACACAGCTTGAACTCTCTCTGTCCCTGAATGTTTGCTATGGATTCTCCAGATATTTGTTGAGCTGGTGCACCTGTTACCTAACAACAGATTACTTTTGTTGTGTCTCACTTTTTCCTTTTCCCCAAAAAACTGACTCTAGTTCTCTTCCTGTCTCGTTTGTACCTGTTTGACAGCAGGTGCTGTTAGGCTAAAATTGCCAAGGGTTGACTTTTCCATGGAGAGCACTACATTTCCCATCTAGCTGCTGTGGTTTGAAGTGCTGCTGTGTGTTATTTGTACCATGATGAAAAATAGTAATGTGCACAACTCCAAAAATCTTAAACGATACAGATGGCAAGGATCCAAAAACAATCGGAACACTGGCCCTCATAGATAAATTTACTTACTTAATGTGGGCAAAATGAACAAAAACACATGGCTACAAAGCCATCTTCCGCAATGATGATAATGCTTTGTGTTGTATATACAATCTGTACTATCCTCTGCACATAAACATATTGGTATTTTATAATCATAGCTATTTGAATTACACTGGATCACGGTTACAGTGATCAACTGTTTATATGGATCAGAAAACTTGGGACAGAATCCTATACAAAGGATGTTGTAATTATTTCCATACAGTAATCAAGTAGCCTGCTTACAGTGTTCAATTTGGGTTTTTCATTCACAACATATGGAAAAAATTAAAGCTGCGCTAATTTAATTTTGAAAATTTTACTCCCATGACACTTTGTCTTGTAGTAACCCATCTGCTTCCAGCTGGCTCCCTGAGGCTGGTGCTGCATGCACATTGAAATCATTGCAAAAAAAAGAAAATTTAATTGTGTCTCAATCAAAAACGTAGTCTCTTTGAATCTTGCCAAACAAGATGCAGCAGATAAACTTGGTGCTCCTCAGGCTACTCAAACGAAACAGCCATGGCTGCTAGTGATGGACACAGAAAATGACTGTGCACGCACAGGGAAAGCACCTGTGGTTGAAGCCGCCCTCATTATGTGGATTGTAATGCTCCTCTTAAGTGGGCCCTTAGTGAGTTATACTTCATATACAGGACAGTATTATCATGTATTTGAATTATACACAGTAGAAAAGCCTAATTTAATTTGTGCAGGTATTTGAAAAGTTTTTGAAACAGCTGTACTGTGTTTTGAAACAGTCAATAATATTCAACAAATAGTGAAGCTGCCAGTTTTATTAGTTTATATTCATGTAATAAATATACAGATGTCAATTAAGTGATAATCTGCATGAGAAATGTGATCAGTCTGACCAAAGTGATTACTTGAAATGGTTTCCACTAATTATTGGCCTTAATGTGTTGACAGTGACAGTGATTCTTTTTGGCAAGTGTCAGTGGGCTGCCAGTACTGACATGTTGTCGCCTGAACTGCATAGATTTACAGCTATTTTAAGATTATTTTCTAAACTGATATTCCTCAGATGTAGTTTAATAGTAGCATAGTTTTTGAATTGCCTTTTGTGTATCATAACATGATAGCAATATCTCCTGCAGTCTCTGCACACACTTGCTAGCACGTTTGTTTCTCAAGTGGCATATTTACCAGTCTCAGTTTCCTCATGCATAGAAAATGAAAGTTAATCATGATATTCATTATAGATTATTACATTAGTTTATGAGGGCAGCCCGAGATAATCACTGTAATATAGTGGGACTACACTGGACTGCAGTGTAATTATACTCACTATTATTAACCTGTAGCCTCGATGCAATGCTGTCCCTACAGTACTGAAGAACAGTGCTGCACTATCATATTCCACCATAACAACAGCAGGCTACGTCTAAAAATAAGGTGCTGACTGCCGTGCATATTCTATTAGCAAGCAATAAAACAACTATTAAATATGCATATTGTTAGCATTATTACACACAGACATATAGACTGTTATTAGGGTTATCCATCCTTCACTGTTATTACAGGGATTTTTGTCGACAATAGCCCACAGTCAGTTTATGATTTAAGGCAGCCAGACATCATTCTGGAGACAATGTTATTAGCAATTACAGGAAATGTTATGACAGCATTATTAGTGTGCATTTTGATGACAGTGTTAAAAGGGAGTCTCCTCGAGGGCTGCCTTTCTCCTTTTTCTTCCCCATTTGCATCCTTACCCTAATTTTAGCTGTCCAAAGATCACTTTGCTCTTGTGCTCCTCTCTAGAGAGAGCTGCTCTTATGCTATCCTTGGTAGTCTGTTAGTGGCCTCCCAGTGGCCCACTAGCATTTTTCTCCTCTTTTATAGCTATGCTTAGCCTCATCTCAGAGTACGATAGCTGGGTAGATATGACAGCAGTGCCCACGCACGAGCTGGGGGAGGGGTCTGAGAATAAAAATAAGATGAGCAAAGGCTGGATAATGAAAGTAAGCTGTAGTGGATCTCAGAGCATACCCTGGTTCGTCATGTGGCTCGCTAATGGGCCTCTACATCCAAGGGGAACCATGATTAGAGCCAGTGGGGGCTCCATGACAAAGTACAGTACAGCACTGCCCTCAGGGCTGCAGCATGGCATGTAACGCCATAGAGATGACCCCTTCCAATAGCTGTATACTCAGAAGCTTTCCAAGGAGGTTGCATGCCTTTTACAAGTAGTTGTCAGGCTACACATTCAGCATGTGTCATGTAATGTACAAATATTGACTTTTCAAAGCGTGAGAAATTTCTCTGTTTACCTTTTTAAATGTCTTCTTAGCTGCAGGCTTTTTATTTGCCCCGCTCAGAGAGATTGATTCAGAGCAAAGTGATGCTGCAGCAGAAATTTCTCTTACATTTTGGACACGTTTTAGCTGATGTTTAACTTTCATTGTATCTAAATATTAATGGCTCTGACTCAGACCAAAAAGTTATCTGCCTTATAATATAGAAATAATCATTTTAGTAAGTCAGATTTATTAAGATACTGACCATTTTGAAATAGCTGCCATTTAATTTGACATATTAATGTATATCTTCTATGCTTTTATTGTGATTATCTTTTGCTGCTGCCTTGGCCAGGTCTCCCTTGAAAAATATATTGTTGCTATTATTGATTTTAATGTCACATATGTGCTTGCTGATGTTGTCATTTCTTTGACTCAAAGATGTGTCTGGTTTATGTACTGTATGTCTTCTTCCTTTTCTTTGTCCTTCTTTTTATCCTCCACTGTACTGGTAAACCTGTATAGCTCATGTGACTTCTTCTCTCTACAGGGCATCAACATAGTGGGGCCCAGTAATGCAGAGCCGCCACCTCGACCTCCGAGCCCAGCCATGTACCAGCTGGATATCGTCCTGAAGAAAGGGAACAACTTGGCCATCCGAGATCGGACAGGTAGGAGCTCTGTTTGTTCTTCCTGTTACCTCAGCAGCATTGAGGTTTATGTGTGAAGACAGGGTAGACAGCTTTATCAAGCCTCTATTTAGCTCACCAAATGAAAGCTATGCTACCCTGCTCTCTGTCCACCTCTTTCGATTGCTTTTTCACTGATGCAGGCAGCCCAGCACCCAGGATACGGTCTTTGAAGAACTGAACTGTCTTATGCTCATTTTCATTCTTAGCGTATCCTGCATTCACCTGCTGTCTTTGGGGGTCTTCCTCCATTTTCATATGTGCCTCTTTTTGTCAATGTAATATTTATCTTGGCACTATTCTTTCCTCTCTTTTCACCTCAATTTTTCACCTCTTTCTTATCTCACTCCCCTTGTAGGGTTTTATTAAATCACACATCTCATCCTCACACCCCACTCCATTTTCCATGTGTGAAGTGAGATGAAATTACTAGGGATGATGTGGGACATTTCATGTGCATCCAGGAAAACAATTCAGCTTTGGCTCAAGCTTGAACAATGTCACATTGTGAACCAGTTTTTGCTAGTATGATACCCTGGCTGCTTTTGTGTAATATGACTAAACCATAGTGAATGTCTTTCACTCCAGTGTTCCAGTGTGATCAAGGCTTTTAGTTTAAGTAACGACTGTACTGTATTGTTTATTATTTCATGAGACCCATATTCTCACACATGTTTCTGCATTTCATGATAAATATTTAATTCAGTGGCTTAAAAGAACCAAAGTCAGAGGGCCAAAAATATTGAGTGGCACTTCATAATGGTTAAGGGAGGGGTGGAGGAGGAGTGCGAATGTTTTTGCAGTGTTGTCGCCCATTGTGGAGAGAAATAGAGTTTATCTGCCCTTTGCACCAGTTTAAAAGATATTATCTCTATTAAACAAGCTGCTAAACAGTATTTTTTTGCGTCTTTGGAGCGATTGTGATTTTAACTGCAAGACAGATTCTAACCCACTGTGGAGGCTGTCTGAGCACAGCCCTAATAGTGTTTTTAAGCAGGCAGTTATGTCTCGCATAGTGGAAAGGCCAGCCAGAAAAACAAGCGAGGCGAGAGATTTTCTTATAAAAACTCACAGACAGTGGTTTGGATAGTGATGGATGCAGAGGTCTCATTAATGGTTGTAGCAGTAACCATGACGACGGACCCGAAGAAAAAGCTCCCTCCCGTACATTTTGCTTGACTACCTGTCCGCCTGGATAATGAGCAGTGAGGCACGGAGCTCACCTGTCCTGTCCTGAGTGCATAAAGACAGCTCATTAGAGAGAGAAGAAGAGACAGAGACACAGTTAAATAAAGGAGATATCGTGGATTGAATTTAATATGACCAATAATATCTTAATAACAATCAGTGTTGTAACACAGCTTGTTTTGTCACACAGTGTTCAGAGAGTGCTTTTTTTTGTAAATATTAATATATGCAGCAACTGATTAAATCTCAACATGCTGTACTGTCAGGACATTCACATGCTTTCCTACAGCAACCAAAGGATAAACTGCAAAAGACAGACATAGGATTTTCGGGATTTTCCATGAGCCAATCAGTCTGAGCTCCATTGTCAGGTAGATTGAAGAGGGCTTGGTTGTCAAAGAAAAGCATTTTCTGGAAGAAACAATTTACCTCTGGTACCTATTGATTCACTAAAATCCTTGACATGAATTATAAATGACACAGATGGCTCCCAGTTTTGTCTACAAAACATTTTTCGGAAACATCTTCTCAGAAATACCTCCGCAGCATTATGGAATTTCAGATATTCATACTCAGTGAACCTGGAAGTGAAACTAAAATGAAATGAGCTGAAATTCTCACTTTACATCCAGACTTTGCATACTAATCACCACATTGCAATATATCCTAAACAAGTGTGGCATCAAATCAAGTGGCTGCTGTCTGATTTCCAGTCAAACTGCTATTAAAGTCTTGAATATTGATGGATACTGGGATTTACAACTTAACTTTAAAGGAGACTCGACATGACTTGACTTTAAAGGCGCTAACAGAAGCACACAGGTAGCAAACGCCTGTCGCCGCAGCTCTGATCCATGCATCAAAGTGATGTATGCACCTAGACACAAGGTTGACTAGTTAGACACAAAAGCGGTGGGGGGGGGGGGGGGGGGGCGCAGTGACAAGGGGCATCTGATTTCACATGAGCACACTGTCTTCTGTTGATATCCCTTTGTTGTAGATCCAAGGCATAAAAGGAAGCTTTTTGTGTAGCGAACAAACGAGGGCAGGGGCTCAACAGAAGTTGAGATGGAAAAGCCCTCACAGCCAATTAAAGGATCTGTTGCTATAACAACATTTCCTCAATTTGAGGAGAGTAAAGTATGGACCCTTCTCAAAGTGAATACAAATAAGACAGAGAGTGGAGGGGCATAATGGCAACAAAACATTTGAAATTTGAAATAAAACTGTGCTTGACCTGGCTGTTCTCCAGAGAAGCACTTTTTTATGATAATTAAATCAGGATGATGTGTTTTAATTTACTTTACATTATAATAATAAAGTATATGTATGCAGTATTGTAAATCAACAGACACTTAAAGCAGATGATTCACTAACTTTAACTTTACATTTTAATTTAAAACATCATGTTACATCTGTGGCCGGAGCTTCTTTCCATCATGCGTTCACCAAACTTTCCCATGTCACATTTCATTATGGGCTACACAATTTGCTGCAAGCAAGAGGATATGTCTGTCTTTTGGCTATAAGAAATAGAGTTGAATTTTTAATAGTTGAGGATTTCCTCCTCAGCAAGAGGCAAGACAGTGTCCAGAACATGAACAATACATCCAACACCAATCTTTGAAGGCTCATTCTTGTCAGTCTTAGACTTTTTGAACCCTTTATGGTCACTTTCTATACCCATAAAGCACTAGCAAAAACAAGTTGCCATGCATACAGTAGCTCACCTGCAAGCAGTGTATATGCAGCTGCTTTCCTGTAAGGGCATGATACAGTAATGAGTCACAAATATGATTTTATCTGATTAAATAAAACATAGTTTTTCTTATAAATGGGTTCAAACTTAAAGCACTCCCACTGATTAAACTAAATATGAAATATTAGCCTCTCTTGACTGGCCACAGAAAAGCCTCTTCTCCAGTTGGCAACAGCTGCACTCTACTGCACTCCTCATAAAACATTTTGAGCTCTTGCACCCTCTTGTGCTCGTGAATTCCGCTGAGCATGCAGATGCTGTCATCTTAAGCCTGTGAGTGCGCGGTGCTCAGGGCAGAGAGCAGACGTGGGACACAGTGAAGGCACTGACAATACATGCTGGAAGAGCAATGTGACATTATGCAAATATCTATGTGTCACATTATGATGGCATTATGGTGTAATATTAATTTCACCGTACTGTAGCCCTTATTCACATGTTTTTACATTGACAGTATCCTTTGTCTTCCCTTAATTCCTTAGCAGTTAACCATGTTATCTTCATCCTAATCCTCTTACAGTACACACAAATGTTTGAATATACATGCGTAGGTTGTAGATGCATCTATGTTCAGGATAGTCATTGCCACATTGGCATTATTCTCTGCTAGAGTTTAGTTGGTATCTAGCTGAGCCATCACAGCACACAGACCTCTAAGGGAGCACTTCCCTTATCCTCAGAAGACTGCTTGATAGGAGTAAGTCGATACCACTCCCGCACTTGTCTGGTGTTAAGCAAACAAGAGACATTTGGGAGCTTACCACAATAGTTTGCTGGCATTTTCATCAGTCTCGCCTCAGTCGGCACAAGCCACTTCACAATTTGTCACCAGGAGAGACAGCCAACAGATGCCATGGTTTAATACTATGACAAGATAACCAAAATAATCATCGGATATGAGTGAACCAAGTAGATAGATGTGTTCCACAGTTGTTTTAACAAGGTACAGCTTGTACAGAAGCTGACGATGTGGTCTCTCATCTAATCCTGCCTCATTATACCTCCCTCTGATGATACTGTATTACATATAAACCGCAGGAAGACAGAAATTAGCAGTGAATTAGACGGAGTAGGAATGATGGCCACTCCTTTTTTTCTTTTTGTTTATTGTTCCAGCCCAGCAAATCCTTCTTGTCCAATAACCTTGCTTTGAATTTCACTTTCACTTATCCTGTTGGACCCTGTTGTGTCCCCGGGGTGCTAACCCTGACTTAGCTGTCTTATATGATGGGTTACCAATGGGACATTTTGCAGCTTTGAAGGTGACCTCAGATGAAAACACACAGCCCTCCATCTCTGCTCTTACACTAGTTCATCTTGGGTGAGGTGAAACAAGGTGACACTTACGGTATATATAGCCCAAGACACAACAGCCTTTCTTTCCATCTTGCATACCTTCTGTGTATTTGTGTGTGTGTGTGACAGAGGACAAAGAGGATGCACGTTCCTTATTGATTTAAGCATTTGCTGTGTCTTTTGACTTTAAGGGGCTTTTTAAAGTGGGGTTGTATGAAGTACTTATCCATAGTCAGAGTAGTATATACAGTAGATGTCAGTCAGCATGCCCCCAGGTTGAAGAAGCAGGCTGGATGCTGACATGGAAGCCAAGCAATTTACTGCTGTGGAGAGATAGCAACAAAATGTATTTTTGCCACCTAAGAAACGTCCCACCTCAAAAAAAAAAATCAATATCAGTTTAAGTCTACACTATATTGTGAGTTTTTTCACTGCCTTACCTGAATGTCAGACAGTGATTTCAAACAGGAAAATGAACTGTTATGTTGCTCTCTTCAAAGGCAGACTCCCAAAACTTCAGCATTGCTGAACAGAGGAGCTGCTGGTCTACCGCTTTGTGTTATTGTGTGACTTTGGGGGTTTGGAAGGGTTAGTTCAGATTGTCAGTCACACAATAACACAAACTAACCAACTGATTAAAGCAGCGGAGGACCAGCAGCTCCCTTGTTCAGCCAGCTAAAATGACTGTTTTTCTCAATGGAGTCTGGTTGCTGTGGTGAGAACATAGATGGGGAACTGAAGCTGTTAATGTCTCTCTCATCGAAATGGGCTGTCTGACCAAAAGTTAAAGCGGTGAAAATACTCTCAATGTAGGGCACACTTAAACTGATACTGATTTTTTTTTTAGGTGGCTAAAATACGATTTGTTGCTGAACCCCATCTACAGCAGTACATTGTTTAGCTTCTGTGTTGGACTCCAGCCTGCTTCTTCACACTGGGGGCACGCAGACAAACCTACTGTCGTTAAAACACTGTCTATGGATAAGAACCCATTTTCAAACAATCCAAAATATCCCTTGACATAGGTGTACACTTTTAGACAAAACAGCATGTGAATTCTGTGCCGTTACCAAACCAGCCTCAAAGTCTTGGACGCTGGGCTTCCCCACATGCACATGAACACAAAGGAAATTTGAAAGGTTAACATAACAAAAAAAAAATCTGTTCATAGAGGAGACTTCCTGCTGCCTGCTGATGTGTGTGAAAGGCCTCCCCAGGTGCTACTCCAAAATCAAGAAAGCGTTTCCAGCTGTCAGAGGCAATTGAAATGGGTAATGTCCAACAGTTTAGTAGTGATCAGGAATCTGGGAGGTGTGACATAGTTTATAAAGTTATAGTGACCAGATGATGTGTTGTTAATTGGGCTACTAATCATGCACAAAGATCAAATGTTGATCAGCTGTGAAGATGGATTTGTTAGTGCTAAACATGTATGCGTGTGTGTGTTTTGTGTGGATGTGTAGTTGTGTTATAATGTGCACGTTTGTACAATATATCTCCATTGAGTGTCTATTTAAAGAGGCAACAGACAGCATATTTTCCTAAATATATCATTATGAAAATAATGTAGGTTGCACAGGGTAGTGGCTACAGTAAAATCAGACTATCAGTGTTTACATAGGTTACTTAGTGGCTGTGCAATCTTTGCAATAAGCTTCTGCCGGTGCCGAAATTTCGCGGAAAAAATCTGCTTTACGGCAGGAAACGCGTCATGTATTGCGAAATTGGTTGGTCAGCCAATCAGGGACTGGAGCTGGTCCTTATGAGGAGTTGGGCATGAGATAGTTGAGTCGCGACCACAATGGCAGACGGACAAAGTTTGGAGACAAGTGAAAAACGGCCTAGCAAAAGAAAACGAGCTCCTCTGTCTGAGGAGGCAAAGAAGAGCAAAAAGGAGAGTGATAAAAGAAGAGGGAAAACAAGAGTAAACCTCAGTCAGGCGTTCAAGAGATGGAGGGAACTCCGTGACCAAAGAGGCTTTAAAACCGATGTCCAGCTAGCTTTCTTTCTAATGGATCAGTAAGTAACACGGCTAAATGTTAGCTAGACGAGAGAGGACTGTACTGTACTGGCTGCTAGTTAACTCCTAGCTGGCCAGCATCGCAAATCGCCGCAACCAGGGACCGGGTAGCAAGTGTTGGTCAGCTAACATCCTCATTGCCATTCTACGGCAGCCCTCAGACAGTGATACCCCCCTCCCTTTCTTCTGTTCTCTTCTCACGGAGGCAGCTATCGACGGACATTGCCCAGATAAGTTACGCCCAGCTAAGTGAACACTGGACTTTGTTTCCCATTCAATTTGAGCTCCAACCGGCGGCATTGTTTCCATACGGTACCCTTTATTCTAGAATCGGGACTGTTTACATGTGCATATTGGTATAATTCCACTGTGTCTACTGTTGTTTGTACTGATACTGTGCATATTGGTATCATTTACTGTGAGTTGTTTGTACTGGTACTGTGCATTCTGGTATAATTATTTGCATTACTATTTGTTTTTTCTTCAGATAAATCTGATAATTGTTGCTCGGTCTCTTTACTCATTTATTTAGTAGAGTGTCCACACACCTTCTCATTATACATATACATAGAGGTATGCCAGTGGCTTTACAGCCTACATTTCATTTATTTAGAGAGTCTAATAGAGTCATATTATTGATTATTTCTGATCCCCACGGACAATTTGGTTGTTGCGACAGTGCGACCAACACCACTGACGCTAGGTGGCGCCAAGCTAAAAAAAAAAAAAAAAAAAAGAACCGAATCCTATCTGTTGCCTCTTTAGGTGTTTGAGTTTTTTTAAAGTTACCATAGAGTTATTGTTTGAAATTGTTCCTAAAGTTGATGGTTTAATGATTCCCTGTGCAGATATCATCTCTCTCAGGCTCTGAAACTGGGGAGAGTGGAGTCCTAATGACCGTTTTAAGCACCATAACTATTCCTGTTCCACTCCTTGGTTTGGATGTAATGGGTGATTATGCAAATGAAACAGGTGCACGTTATATTGCACAGAATTGACTCTGCTGCATTTCAGGCAGAGTTTAGTTGAATGCAGATAAATCAGATTGTTTCAGATGGGAAATTGTTCCTAACGGAAAGTGATTTGTAGTGTCAATCTGCAGATACGATCAGAAAGAGGGAAATGAGCATTCGCCTGAGCTGCAAATCATTTTTTATCTGCTGAGACACACTTTTTGCTTTGCAGTTATTAATCATAATTCTTTGTTTAAAGATTACCTTCATTCAGCTTCGTATACCATTGTAAATGTACAACATCTCAAAAATGCAATACAGATCAACTTTAGATTCCTGACACGATAATTACGAGTGGTAATGCAGTTTTTGGAGCATTTAAACACTGCCAATAGAAACACTGGTGAATTTCAAGCCTGGTTACAATCAGTACAATACATTGTATTTATAGTCATCAGACTGACAACATGTTTCCACCAGTCGTCAATATTTGTTCTCAATAGTTTGATCGGCGGTCTTGATAAAGGCCAATCAGATGATGCAAAACATGCAACACAATTTCTCTTCGCCCCACTAACTAAAATGCAAACAAAATATTATAGACTGGTTGGCTAATGTCAGTGTGTGTGTGTGTGTGTGTGTGTGTGTGTGTGTGTGTGTGTGCGTGCGTGCGTGTGTGCGCGTGTGCTTGCATGTAGTAGGTGGTTTCCCAATTGTTGGTTATATGCGCAGGGATGCAGATGTGAAACAGGAGCAGGACAAGTCATGATTCAACCCGTTTTATAAGTTTGATTATAAAGACAAAATAATGGTTTTCCCTCAACTAGATTGACTTAATAAATTTAATATTCCCAAACTTTATGTTCAACTAAAACTTGACTAAAAAGCAGGATAAGTTTGACTAAAAATGCTAAAAACTAACAGCTAACTTAATTAACAATAGTTGTAATTTCGGTAGCACTTTATAATACAGCCCGTGTTTTACGACGTAACTCCCCGTGTCTTACGGCGTAACTTCCCGTGTCTTACGGCGTAACTCCCCGTGTCTTACGACGTAACTCCCCGTGTCTTATGGCATAACTTCCCGTGTCTTACGGCATAACTTCCCGTGTCTTACGGCGTAACTCCCCGTGTCTTACGGCATAACTTCCCGTGTCTTACCATATACTTATTGGGACTTTCATGGTAACTCTCTGACATCTACATGGCATTTTAGAGGAACCTGTTGTGTAGTTTCGCTTGTCTTACAGTAGACCTGCCGGGGTCTTACAGTGGAACTGCTACTGTCTTATGCTGTCACTCCCAGTGTCTTATAATGGAACTTCATGCGTCTTACCTTGCACTTACTGGGACTTCCCGGGTGACTCTCTGACATCTACCATGACATTTTGGGGGAGCCTATATGGTTTAGTTTCACTTATGACTTACAGTGTAACTCGCTATGTCTTACAGTAAAACGTCATACAGTCCAACTCCTGATGTCTTACCATGTAGGCCTACTTATTAAAACTTATAACTATAAAATCAGATATGATTTACAGTTTTAAAATACACGAAAATCATACTGCAATATGTAACCTGTTTAATCACACAATGACAACTTCAGAGTTATAAAATATCTTTATTCTTTACCACGCAGACACCTGGTACTTACATGCTAAGTGCCCAAGACTTCCCCTGTAAGTACCAGGGACCGGGCTGTATTGTAAAGTGCACACTGTTCACCCTTCCTTACCATGCAGGTACCTAGTACTTACACTCTAAGCACCCGAGACTTCTGCTGTACCTACCAGGGACTTTCCCTGTAATTACCAGAGACCTACACTGTACTTATCAGGGACCGGGCTGTATTGTAAAGTGCACACTGTTCGCCCTTCCTTACCATGCAGGTACCTGGTACTTACACTCTAAGCACCCATTCCCCACCCATGAAGTTCCATTATAAGACACTGGGAGTGACAGCATAAGACAGTAGCAGTTCCACTGTAAGACCCCGGCAGGTCTTAGAGGAGTTACGCCGTAAGACACGGGAAGTTATGCCGTAAGACACGGGAAGTTACGCCGTAAGACACGGGGAGTTACGTCGTAAAACACGGGCTGTATTATAAAGTGCTACTGTAATTTCTTGTTTTAATTTGCGTGTGTTGTGCTCATTTATCTTTTATGAAATTTTATTTATTTTATTCCGCAGGAAAGCTTTATTTGTTAAGCTCCAAGCTGCTCCCAATAACCACGTGTAGGCTGCTATGGTTTAAGTTGTCTCTGAGACAGATAGTGGACTATGTTGCACATTTGGCCACCCAATAAATAAACAGTTTTTATTTAGATACTTAACATACAATGTTGTTAAGAATAGTTAAGATCGGTAGATAGAAGATAGATTGGTATCTGACTGCTTCCACTGATTGGTGATCAGCCCAGAAATCCTGACCAAAGCCTCCTTAATAACAGGCTGTTCTGGCCAGTCAGACTTTGAGTCACATTTAAACACAATATTCCCACAACTGATGTGAAAAAAACTCAGCTGAATATATATCTGCAGACTTAATGTGTAATACTATGAATTATTAAATTAAGTCTAAATGTAGTTTGTCTATAAACTAGTGCAGCCAATGTTGGCTTATGTGCATTCCTTGTCCTTACACATCCCTACTAGAAACTCCTGTGATTATATCCTGCTGAGACTAAGTAATGACTAGACGGTTGTGTGTGCTGGCACTTTCCGTGCTCATTATATGATACATATGTGCTGTGCGTGTACATACTTAAAGGACTAATATTAGTGTAGAGGTTTGCAGTGATTAGATCTCAAAGTACGGCTGAGACCAGTCTACAGCAAGTCTAATTATCTCGTCTCCTGCGCCACGGCTTCTTAAGATTTGAAAACAGCGAGAGAGCCAGAGCTTGACACCACAGTCGGCATGGTGTCTCCTGTTTTATTTCAAGTCCCCTTCATTGCTTTCTCACCTCCCATGCTGTTCTCCCACATGCTGTGCAGTTTTGTGCTTTATTTTTGTTTCTGCTCATTCAGCTCAGCTGTATGAAACAAGAGATGTTACTGTTACGGTATCTCACACTTTGCATTTAATTGCATCATGGTGTTCCAGCATGGTGTTGCACAAAATAATGAAGGTTCATTTGGGGTAAATATCAGCAGAGGGCAGGAAAGTAAAGTCCTTTCATCATAAAGCAGCAAGAGGCAGAAGCATGCATGTGTGTGATTGTGTGTAATTGCAATGAGGCAGGCTCTCAATCCATCTGCCAGCATCCCATGATGAAGGCTCTGGTCTTTGCAGCCTTTTACAGCCAATACATCCTCTAGAGCAGATTGCATTCTGGGTAATGGGAAACCCCAGAGCTGCAACCATCCGTCAGTCCTGACATTACACATAGGCCAGCAGCTCACACTCGTATATACACATTCTCTCCTACAGCCGCACACAGCGCCCACGATCTGAGCACGAGGCTGCTTGGGGTTTGCAGCTCGAGCATGACTGTCGGTTTTATGGGCAGCTTTACTACATTTTTCTCTCCTCCTGTTCTCACATCTCATGACAAGCATCAGTGAGCCTCCTTCATGGTGTGGTTCTTAATAGCAGCATTTTGACAGGCAATGTGTTGGTCAACTCCTGCACTCAATATCAGTGCAGCAGTGAATGCCAAGAAGAAGGAAAAGTTCAGAATGAGCAGTTAATTTAAAGGTCAATGCTGAGGTTAATATGGTGCCACTTTTATTATCTTATGGTGAAATCCTTTTTTTTTTTCTCTTAAATAGTTGGCTTAATTTTCTTTTTTCATTACCGTCAATGCCACCTATTAGAATGTTACTTGTATAAAAGAATTAAAGTATTTGGGGCTGCATTCACAAACACTCTGAGAATACTCTCAGAGAGCTCCTAACTTAGCCCAAAAAATAGTAAGAAGTTCTATCTTGGGAGTGATTTAGGAAGGTTTTCAGAGCAACCCAGAGCTAAGAAGGGACAGAAACTTTTACCTTAGTGATCTTTATCTCCATGAATCATCACTTGCGCTCTCTGCTGTGGGGACGCCATTTTCTGCTTCCATCATGAAGTTGGTTTCATTGTCATGTGCAATGTAGTCACTAGCATGTAGCATCTAATCTAATCCTGCTTTGAGAACGCCTGTTTACACTTGCGCTGCTCTTGTTTGCCCGTTATTTTGTTGTAACAAAGTAATGAAAATGCTTAGGACACGGAAATACACTGGAGTAAAACTGGACTAAAATACTTTTACTCCAATAAATAGAAACGTATTAGAGTAGTATATTATTTAGGAAATGTGATCGAGTAAAGTTAAAGTTAAAATATAAAAACTTGAGTAAAGTACAGATACTCCCAAAAACTACTTAAATATTGTAACAGTATTATTACTTTTGATCAGGAGGCTGCTGTTTATAGTATTAAAGATTATATCATAAATGAAGGTATTCAGAGAGCTTTCCTGAGAAGTTGTTTTAAAAATTGAAGATTTAAGATCATCCCTTGGAGAATGAGATTCCTTAAAATGTTTTGTCAGTTAGTGTCCTTGTCCTTGTCCTTGTGCTTCTGGATACATTTTGGTCCACAAATGTAAGTTCACAGTGCACAACACTTCTTGCTTTCACTCTGCTCTCTGGTACAGGAGGCAGCTGCCCAGATGAAGGGAGGCTTTGCCCAGTCAGGCTCTGAGTTAATGTTATCTTCTGCCATCTGCTTTCCGCTTTTAAGTGGTAAAATTATAGCTCACAAGAACTTAATGTGATAAAGTTGTGGACTTTTGTTTGATATATAGTATCGGCATTTCAATCTGTTGTTAGCGTAGTTAGCACATATTAGCTTGGAGGGCTAACTTGGCTTGTTTACTATATTATGTAAGGTTGCGTGAAAGTCACTGTCACCCTGAATTTTTGGACAAACCCTGTTCAAACTCTTCATGAAAAAGTCAGATCCTTAGTTCATTTCCATTCAAAACGTATCATTCAGATTTGCATTACCCTGGAACTTAAACATCTAAACATACTATAATAGTTGTAGTGTTATTAATCGCCCCTGTGCTTTTCCTGTTATGATTTGACAAAATGTCTATGTTTAGAAAAGATTTAGAACTTGGAACTTCTGCTTTCACCGCCAAGGTGTCGTGCATAAGAGAAAGTTTATCAGAGATTTAAAATTGTCCAGGGTGTCCCCCAGCAAATTGATATGCAGAGGAGTGTTGCTCTGCTCTGAAGGTTAACGATATATTTCATAAAAGTTTAATGATTTGTTTGATTTTTGCAGAGGTGGTATTTTTATTTATTTATTTTCAGGAAAGGCACCACACCTCCTGTGTAGTTTGCTGCAGGAAACCCTGTTATGTGATGTAATTGCTATTGGCAAAGTTAGCAAGTCAGTATAAATGAATGTGTTGATTGTGTCTGAGCAGACATCAATCTATGAAAATGAACTCTAAACTATATTTCACAACATTTAAGAGGAGCTGTCTCAGATCCTGTAGACATTTGAAAAGTGATCTATTACAATTTAATTTTCAGGAATATGCTCTATAGTCTGTTGTTTTCTGTAACAGTCAATTTTCCCACATAAAATTAACATAACTTTCTCATATACTGAAAACTTAACAGCTTGGTTGTTTGGTGGGCTGAAAGCAGAGATTTCACGCTGAAATGTTACATTATTGATGGCTTTCTAATGCTATCAGCATGCGGCTTTTCTCATCCATATTCATTGTATTTTCATACTCAAAATGTTATCAGTATGTCTCCACGGTGTTTTACTCCAGCTCAGATCACATTTTCCATATTTCATCAGTGAGAAAATTGTTTGTGTTATTATGTAATGCTTAGATGGATTGAGTGTACAAAGAGCTGCCCCTGCAATATTTCTCTCAGTGCAGTTAATGCCTTTTAGATATGTGTTGTGAGAAAGATTAACAAGTCCGTTGGTGTTTATATTTGAAAGGAACAAGCACACTACATGCATGTTTTACTGCAGTAGGCTACTTTAATATCCAAAGCAATGAGTTCAACTTTTTTCTCATGGAGTATGATACTTATTTTTAGAACATGATATCACACTGTCCTCTGTAGAAATGTAATTACCTGCTCATATATTATCAGTTAATAATTCAGGACCGTTTGTCTTCCCTGAGCTGACACAGAAAGCTATTGATCATGAATGTGTAATGAGTATCTACAGATTAATGATGAGAATGGGGACACAGCATAATGAATTGGTCCACATGTCAGTGTGAAGCCATGTGACAGAAAAGAGCTTTTTATTTTAGAAATGTGCAGCTAATCACAACCCTGTATAATAATTATCATCCTTCAGCCTGCAGTCATTAACAAGCACCTTTCATTAGCTTGTTAAAAGGCCCTGACCAAGTTGGCGTGTGAAGTGGTGTACAGTTTGAACGTGACCTTTTCGTAATATTATGCCATTTTAAATGCAGTAGAAGCCTCGTCTCCGCGGCATACATATCACAGCACTGTCTGCTCTTCCTCCCACTGCCTCAGACAGACAGGAGTCATCCTTTGTTTTTCCAGAACCTTTTATACAAGGTCGAGGCCTCGTGTCTGACATTACTGTCAAGAGTCCTGTCTGTTCATTGCCCTGCTGTCTCTCAGAACAATGAACAAGGCAGGTGTGTGGCTTAACATATGTGTGTGTGTTTGTTTGTGTGACTACAGCGCTGACGACTAAGTGCATTAATCCTTTGCACTCGAGGCAGATAGTGACTTTGTGTGTTGAAAAGTGAGACAGGAAGAGTAATGGAGCGTTTGTCACTGGAATTGCCACTTCTCTGTGTATGGGTGCATCTGTGTGCAATAAATGCCTTGCACATTAATTGCATAAACTCATACGCAGGCACAAAGTTCATCTCCTTTCAAGACTTCCTCCTCATACGTGTGGAATAAATCAATCTCGAGTTATTGCTCTGGGGTTTGTCTGGAGCGTTCGGAGGCGTACTTGCAGGCTCTAGGGCCACTGCTGCCTGCCAGAGCAGCACTGGCATTTAAATGAAAGCATTAGACCATGGGTTCTCAAAGGTTTTACCCCGCATATCACCTCAGACAATATTAGCCTGTCAAAGTACCACCACTATGACCATAGTTACAAGACAGTCATGTATGCCTAACCTATTCAGCTATAGACAGTTCATGCAGACAGCAGGTTTATTCCCAGTCAGAATAATAATATTGTTGTTGACTGTTGTCAGTGACAGCCACACTGTACAAAGGAGTAGCACTAGAACACCAGTTGACACTTAACCTCTTTGACATAACTCTCATACATTGCATGGGCCAGCCCCTCACCAGAATCTGTGGAGACTGCACTGGCACTCAGTTGATTGTCGTCCACTTTACGTTCAACAGAGCTGCTTGAAATATTCTCCTCCTGATCCGCGCCTCTCTTCCCATTAGTTTCCACTTTTAACTCACTCATTTTACCTCCACTTACTATCTGGCCATTTAACATATTACTAATCATGGATGTGTGCACGTGTTTGTGAATGTGACATATGTTAATGGGTGACATAGAAACAAAAATACGGTAGGAAAGGCAAAAATTATTTTAAGTTACATTTCAGGGATCTCATAGTTCAAAGTTTTTTTATTCTAAATGTTGTAGTAATTTGATAGCATTATACATATTTACATTTATTTAACATATTTATTAAATATTTCAATCAGGAGAGACAAGTCTTTGGTGCTTGGACACCAGAGGGAGATATGTTGTGATCGAGGGACATGTGAGCAGCAGCAAGATAAATTCCCCCATGGAGTCCGAACACTGCTAGTGGTGGTGGTGGCTGCGCAACCCGAGGCGTGCTCAGTTTGGTAGTTTGGCAGACCGAGGTGCGCTGAGATGGGTGTGGCAGCGCAGCAGGGGGAGGTGTCAACAGATCCAGCTTGGTGCAGTGACAGTTTCGTGCCAAAAGGCTTCGCTGAAGGTGCACTAAAAGCTCACCAGCTGAAACCACGTCTACTGTCAGTGCAGGCGGAGCACAGCCGGTGTAAGCCGAAGTTTGGCTGACCGGCGGACAGTGCGCACACGTCACCAAAACCTCACAGGCAGGTTTCCAGAATATCAGGCACATTAACGATGCAATAAATACCCAAAAAGCCACTATTCAATGCAACTATCTGCAATCAGCACATAAATGTATCTCTATATCGACTGTCCCATCACATCTGATGTCAGATCAAAGGGGATTGGCACCGTTCGGCCCATTTGGTACACGTAATGGAAACCCAAACTGATTTGATTAACACAGCTGCAAACTAATGAGTTCACATCCCTCTCAGCCAACCACAAACAGCCACAGCATCAGATAGGGAGTATATATTTAGCATCTGTCATCTTAGAAAAGTCAAAAGAAAAGAAACAGAGTGAGACTGCGAGAGAGAAAGAGAGAGCGCGTGCGCACGAGAGAAACGCGACATTGATTTACAATTGTGGCGACCTCCTCCCAGGCTACCTTTGCATCATCAGCCCGTGGAGGTCTGCTCGCAGTTCCGTATATTCGGACACTGCGAGCTTGGATCTCCCGGACCAAAACATCAGTTTCCTCCTGGGAGAAGTTTGGCCGTCTGATGCTGATGCTCTCTTCCGCCATGGCGAATTGAGTAAACTCTCATTACGCCTTCACGCGGTGCATTTAAGGGCGAGGAGAGGGGCTCATTTGATTGGTGGGATGTGTGTAAAACCCACACCACGCCTTCTCTCCTCCCTCTTTCCGACTTGCGCAGGTAGGAGGGACGGAGGTGGGATAGAGGAGTAGCTGCGCCAGAGCGCACGGTGTGCCAAACTTGCAAAATCCGCCTGGCCACACCCATTTGGCGAAGCGCAGGTGCGCTGCGCGCCCACCTCGCCCGGTCTGCGAAACTAGAGCCCAAAGTCTGGCCTGGGGGCCATTGGTAGTCAGCGGTTCATTTAAATGGCCTAGAGCTTGTTGTTCCAAATATACTACATGCTGCCCACCACACAATACTGGTTAATCAAGCAAGAACACTGAATTTTTTCCGCTCCTCACAATGGCAAGACTACCATACAGTTTGTAGACATGCACCAAGTAGGAACTATGCAGACAAAACTAATGTGTTTTTCATAAATAGACAGCAAATAAGCAAATGAATTCCTAACGTACAGCAGATGTTTCCTGCTAGGTAGGAGACATGGCCACAACAAAAAAACGTAAAGCTCACAGCAAGGGTTGCCGCTTTCAAGAGCAGCAGAAAGTTGCTCCTGAAACCTTCCACTGCTAAGATTATATGGTTGCATTGCCTTATTTGTATGTTTTTGGGGTTTTTTAATAACCTGTGTGATGTGCTGGCCTCCAGGTATTTTCACATTATCTAACCTGGCCCACATTCTAAAAAGTTTGGACACCCCTGCACCAGATGCTCCATCATTTCTGCCACGTTAATGCTGCAAATCTTATTTTCATTTTACCATGAGGCAAATCGTGCTTCCTGAAGACTGAGCCGGCTGTCGGCTGATACAGTGAGAATATGTCAATGCCATAACTTTCACTAAGTACCTATGGCAGCAAGGAAATCAACTGGAAGTTAGTGTGATGATGTAATTTAATTTAGATGGCTGGAGGGGGGAGAGAGAGAGAGAGAAAAGAATTATGATGAGATGGAGAGAGAAAGGAAATTGTTTTGTGGAGGAAAAGACAGAGTGGAAACTAGAGAGCAGCAAAAGAAGTTTATTTCACAAATGCAGCAAAGCTCAAGAGGTAGATTGACATCAGCAAATGTGTCTTTGAAGATCAAACCAAATTTGGTGAATAAAAGAGACAGTTGGATTTTGTCAAAAAATAAAAGCTAAGGCAGATCAAAGACAAACATTTCCAGAAAATAACTCAACACAAAAAAATATGAATTGCTTTTACTCATGCATATCCCTTGAGTGTGAGTGTATGATGTGTATACACATTGCCTTCCATTTGTAATGACTGGCATGTTATAAATAGCTGCAGAAGTGTCTGCACTTTTATTAGCACAAGCTTCATTAAAATACAATTATGCATATTGCTACATTGGCAACGTGGGAATGCACTGATAGGCCAGTTTGCAGTCTGGACCGGATAAACTCAAGCATTATTACTTTGCTTTGTTCGTGAATATATGACAGAAAAATCCAGCAAATGGTATCAACATGCATCAGTGTGATGTGGCGTACTGTGTCTGTAAGTGTTAGCATGCTAGTTAGTTGTATTACTTTCTATTCAGAACCTTTTACTGTTAGATATCCCTACTCTTCTGCTTGTGTAACACATAGATGTTGCTGATTTTTCTGCCTTTTGTTTATCAAGTCATTGTGCACAATCAACAAACATGCAAGTCCTGATCATAGACTGTAAAAATAACGGATGTAGCTACAGTGATGTCACCCATTGGTTTGTGGACTTGTGTTTTGGAGCCTGGAGTTCAGCATTTCGGCCATCGCCATCTTGGTTTTTTGGATGCAGAAGTGAGCATATTTGGGCAAGAGGCTGCTGCTGTGAAGGAACAAGGGGTGGATCTGACTGAGATCCACAGGCTGTTTATTTCTGCTGTAAAGTTAGGCCTTTTAGCATAGGTGGATGGGGACTGACTCACTTTTGGAGCCAGCCTCAAGTGGCCATTCGAGGAATTGCAGTTTTTGGCACTTCCGCTTTGGCTTCATTTTTCAGCCCTGGAGGTTGCCACTTGGTCCATATGTACATGTACACATACATGCATACATCACATATGCATATAAAATACATACACTTTAACTGTGCATGTGCACAAGAACCTGACAGCAGAGGTAAAAGAAAAAAAAACGCCCCTTATTATGTGTTGAAAATGAGAAACAGTACTGCTGTGAAAGTAAGAAAGAAAGCAAGAGACTTTGGATTTGTATGCAAGTGGAATCAAGTATAACATTTTGACCAAACACTATACATTTTAGGTCGACAAGGTGGTGCTGTGGTTAGCATTGTCACCTCACAGACAGAGGGTTCCTGATTCGGACCCAGAGTGAAGGGTTCGAACCTTGGGGTGGGGGAGCCCTGCTGTGCAGAGGTTGCATGTTCTCCCCACGTCGGTGTGCATTTTCTTCGGGTACTCCAGCTTCTTCCCACAGTCCAAAGAAATGCAGGTTAGGTTAATTTGCGACTCTCAATTGCCCATAGGTGTGAATGGTTGTCTGTCTCTCTGTGTCAGCCCTGTGATAGTCAGGCGACCTGTCCAGGGTGTCCTCTGCCTTTCACCCAGTGTCAGCTGGGATAGGCTCCAGCTCCCCCGCGACCCCTAACAGGATAAACAGTTACGGAAAATGGATGAAGAGTTTGTGTCTAAGGCTAAGGATTAAAATTTTTTGTTTCTTAACCAATCACAATCAACTCCAGTTTCACTCTCATGTTGGAATGAGATGAGTTTCGTCCACTTGGTGTTTTGCCTTGCTATATTTGTGTGTGTGTGTGTGTGTGTGTGTGTGTGTGTGTGTGTGTGTGTGTGTTTGTGTGTGTGTGTTTTCCCTGGCACTGTATCTACAATTTTTTTTGTAGCTTTTTCTTGGATGTGTGCTGCATATGGTCTGACACGCGGTCGCTATCTTTTATAAAGTTTTGAACTCACCTAAAACTGGCGGAATGCCCGCGATCCCATTTGCATATTGATTTTTAAATGCCGGTAGAATTGCAACCTAATAAGATAGAGCAATAATTCTTTTTGCATTTAAAACTGGAGGAGTTGCTCTAACTTACCATGCATTCATTATGTCCCAGAGTGCTGTTTCCTTGCACTGACAGGTTTGTAGAAAAACAGTAAAAAGCGCTAAGAACAAAAACATTATAATCCTGATCGCGGGTATTCACAGCACTTCCTATGTTGGACTAAACGTCATCACATTGTGAGCATGAACTGTCACGTTATTTTCTTGCGTGTCTTTCTCGTGACACTACCCGCGGCAACAAGGAGTGACGTCATTTCCCGGGAAATTCCTCTCTTTCTTCCGCGGTAAATATTTCTCTCAGCTTGCAGTCACACACTCGCTCTCGTTTAGTAGTTTACTCTTTCACAACAACACTTAGACACACACACACACACACCAGACACTCACCACACACTTGCACACATATATTTATGGAACTGCAACAACCCGGACGCGCGAAATGGCTTTTCTCCCAGCGCGAAGCTTTCAAGCTAATTACAGCGTTGGATGAAGATTCAGTCCACTCATCTGGTCCGGATTCTGCTGACAGTGGTGATGACGCCGACCTCATCCAAAGGAGAGATCCTTCCTATGACATGTATGTATATATTCATGAAATATTGTTTGTTTATGAGTTAGAGTAAAGTAAAGAAAATATATATGTAACACAACTGAAAGCATTTTGCACTAAATATGCACCATTATTGTATTACTCTCATGCTGAACACATCTAACACACTGTGTAACATCTGTATGCAGAGTTAATGATGAGGAGGAGGAAGTGGGGGTCTCCTCGCCCTGCACCCCGGAGGGAGGCAGAGGGGGAGGAAGGAGTCCGTCTCCAGCAAACAGGCTCCAGGACAGAGACGCTCCCTGGTGATGCAGCTGGCTGGAGAACCGAAAAGGAGCCTGACATCTTGCCACATCCCCTACCACATTTTCTGCCCAAAAGGAGGCCAGGTGTGCAGCCACCTCTATCACAGTATGTGGACAATCCCTCTCCATCTGAGCTGTTCAGGATGTACTTTCACTGAGCTGCCATCAAAACACTGTGTACCAACACCAATAAAAATGCAGCAAAAATATTGCTCATCGTGGACTGGAACTCTCAGAAGACCTATCACAGCTCCCCTGGTGCTATTGAAAAGTAATGTTTGACTTTGAACTTTGGTTGTTCTATTGTAAATAGTTTATTTTGATGTACATGTTGTATTTTTTGCTAATTTTGCACAATGTGCATTTAACTTTTCGTTTGTCACATTTTATAAAAATGAGTGTATTTCAAAAATTAAGTTATGAAAACACTCAAAATAAATTTTCTGTGGTTTGAAAGGATTTTGTGCAACTTTTTTACATTTACAATTTTGAGGGATACTGCCATGATATTTCTGTATTTAGAAAAATATGTGTAAAAACAAGAACAATTTTCATTTTTTTAGTGGTTTATTGCACTTTTTAGCAATTTCTTTCATTAGTATGGACATATGTCCACACATATTATTAAAATTTGGGATTTAAGGGTTGTATTGATGTATAGCATATTAAAATACTCCAAAAAATGGCCCTACAGCAGGTAAAATTGTAAAGATATGCTCTGGCAGACTTGTTCTATGGTAGGTCATAAAGGGTTAATAAAGTCCTGCTGTACCCAGGAACATTCATAATGTAGCACAATGGGGTTGTTGTTTACATTTGGATCAAGGATTGTGCTTTCAAGCTTGCTGTTGTTGCACTCTCAGGTGTCTGGCAGACTAGCCTGGCTTACTGTCAGACAGACGCTGAGAAGTATTTTAATGGCTGCTGTCCATTAGGTGTTCAGCAGCGATATATGTGTGGTGGATTATGTTTTCAACTGCCTGTCAGGAAGACAGAGAGCAGCTATCAAAAACAAGTCTATCAGGGGCTTTTAGATCTGCCTATGCGCCACACCCAAGGCAAAATTACCTGCTGAGTGCGCCACTGGGTCCTCTCACAAGCACATTTATTTCTCCTCCCAGCTACTATTAAAGTGTTTAGTGGTTGGTTTTAATAGCATCATAAAAGATGAATAGATTAACACCTCGATATGAACCACTCAGTATCTCTTGGTGTCCTTGACAAGTTCTCCTCGCTCACTCACTTGCCCACTCACCCACCAGTCTGTTGACCCTGGGGTTACCTCAGAAAGTAGGTTTAGGAGGTCAAAGGAATACTCCAGTCCCCAAATGACCATTTGATAATCAATTATTTACTGTGTTAATTTGAATTTGTGAAGACAACTTTTTCTTTTCTTGCATGCCTGCTTTTGAACGAAGAATCCAAAATCAGAGAATGTATTCCTTTAACCAGGTCTTTTATATCAAAATTGAGAGAAATCCTGGAGTTGGGGCTCAAAGAAAAGCCCCATTACAGCATTCACTGTACATCAGTGTCCTCAAAAGTGAGCATGTGTGAGTGTTGTCTGACCAATACCAACATTTTTAATTGGAAGTCTACTTGAGGATAAGTTGTGTTTTATTGGACTTAACTCGATTGTTGGTTGGAGGTGTTTCGACTAGGACTGTCCGGAATGCCATTTTTTAACATTCGGACCTTCGGCAGAATTTGTGGCTGTGCTGCCTGCTCTCTCCGGTTTTACGCCAGGCTCAGCTCCTTTCAAAGACTCCTTGCGAAGCACTCCTCCGGGGTTTTTTCGGACTTAATTGTATTGCGAAGTTTTGCACAGCAGCAACCGGATCTTTGCTCTCAAACCACAAAAAAATGTGATGGCACAACAGTCTCCTTCAGTACATTATGCTATGCTTTCTTTTGATTTTCACATTGGCTAGTCATCCTGTTTAATTTGTATTCTGATTAAATCGGAACCGCTGAAACAAGTTGTAGGAAGCCTCTGCAAATAATTGGTTGCTGGCAGACATTCTGTGCTGGATAATGGTTAATCAGCAGTGCCGTGCACTGTAGAGCTGATGCGCTGCTGGTTCTGCCGGCCTGAATAGAATATAATGTCTACTGTTGTGTACACAGCCTTTATAGACTGAGCTGAGTAGTGATGCCGCGTCAACCCGTAACCCACGGGACCCGCAAATGGACCTGCGGGTTGGGCAGCAGTGATCGTCTGTTAAATCAGTCTGTAAATGATATTTTGACATTATTGGCTATTACTGTCATGGCATCCGAAGGTACTGATGCGTTGAGCAGGTGACAGTCCGCGGCCGTTTTCAAAACACACTTGTGTCACGCACTCCAAAAGAAACTTGTTGAAACTTTAAACAATAACTTATTGCACAAAACGGGGGAAACAAACGTTGACAAAAACGGTTCCATAATTCATATTAAATTCAAAAGATAACGAAAAAACAGCTACAAGTTAGAGGGAATAGTGATAAAGTGGTAAAACTTGGCACTGATCCACAGCCTCAGACGGATGCGCTCAAGCCTGCCGTGCACAAGCTGCGTTGGTAGGCGATACTACATTTTCACATTTTTAACAATGCAATTTAAAAGTTTTGATTTTTATTGATAACCTACATTTACCAACAACAAAAAGACTACACTTAGCACCAAAAAATATGTTAAAAAAAAATAAAAAAATGAATATCGAATACCAAATTTTCATAACGAATACCTACCCATAGAAACGAATATTCAAATATCCAAATATTTGGGTACAGCCCTAGTTTCGACCTGCTATTCTTGATGTTTTTCTTGTTAAACATCAAACTGCTGTCGTTTACTTTTAAAGTTATAGTTGAATCTTTTAACACCTACTTACAAGCTTTTCAAATCTCCTTTTGTGAACAGGATTTTACCTGGTACATTTAGCCCACACACCTCACCAGTAATGCCGCTCAGCCGTAGAAAGACAGAAAATCACTTGGTGCTCTCCATGGCTGCTCTTCAGCACCCAAGGCACCTATCTACCTTTGCCAGTTCATCAGTGTGTGACACATTGACTCTTTATACCCAGTCTCCCTTTACCCAGCACTTCCATTTCACAGCTGTCTGCCCGCAAGGTGGACAAACATTCAGGGTGCACCAATCCATCAGTCAGGGTCTTTAACCCCAACTGGTTTTAGGCATTCTCGTCAACCATTATTAATCCGTCTAAAGTTTAATGATTTATTGCTTATTGACCTGTCCACCCGCCGTCTCCTATGTGGGACGTGCACTCTCTTTCTTTATGAACTTTACCCAACTGTGGGAAATATTTTAAAAAATATGATATAAATGTCATACATGGTGGTTGATTTTCAAGAAAGCACCCCTGCAATCACTTCTCTGCACTGTACCCACGCTCACTCATATTCATCCACCACCCACCTACAGCACCAACCTTTTCCATTTCAGACTTCTCGGCCTGTGTGTGTTTATGGCACCATAAAGCTGGCACTGTGGGATGCAGAGACTCTGAGCCAGTGATGTGTGTCTGGGGAATATCGACCCGATGTGACGTAGAAAGAGTGAGAAAGAGGGTCGCTGGCGTTTTAGAGATAATTGGCGTTTGCCTCCACGATGGGCCCATTTCTCTTTGATCCTGTCATTAGATAGTTCATGAAGCATCACCTTATGTACATGATACACTGTGCTTCACTTCTTTTACAGGGAAATAGATTCCCCTTTAATTGCTTGTATTTACAAAATCCAGCTTTGTATTTACTGTCAGTTATGCCACACAGTAATGTCCTCCCAGACATTTCTAGCTGTATCTCTTTCACCTCCTGCTTTTCTCATCCTGTCACCTGTGTCCACTCGCTGCAGCTCTCCTGCAGTGATACGTCAAGCAGCAATATGTTTCTAGTATCTCTGCTGGTGTGCATGAGGGTGTTTAAATGTGAAGGATTGGACATTTGTTCCCAGCAGGCCGGTGTTAGTACATATTTTTCCTGCTCTCACATCAAAGCTTGCTGGCAGCTGAGAATCATGTCAGCAGTTTTTACTCAGACAAAGCTGGTGTCATACTTTTATGTTTATTGATATTAATAGCACTCTTGTTAGACTCAAATGACCTGTGATTATTTAGTATGGAGTGCATTTGAATACTATCCACAGTATAATGTTATATAGAAGTCTTAATCGTCACAGCCGTATGTTTGCTCACACTTCTTGTAATAACATCACTCACATAAGTCTTGTCATCAGCCTCTTTACTGCCTCTAATAAGCATCAGTAAAGTCATTATGTGAGAGTCAGGTGTTTGCACTTCTTCTCTTGATAATGATAGAACACAGCTCCATCTTGAACTAATGAGATGTGTGCAAACACTGAGCGAGCTCAATCTTCTGTCATCTAGTATCCCGACTGTCAGCCTTGTGTACGACATTCGTGGCTGTCTGCAGACAAAAGGGAAGAATATTATAACACATAAACCTCAAGATAATGTTTGCTTTCCACTCACATCATATATGTTGTGTACTGTACGGTGGATTCTGTATGTTTGCTTACATTCCTGTTACTGGCAGAAAGGATGAATCCCAGGCATAGAGTGAGAATTGTCTGATAATAGGATTCACCTATCTCCCTTGAGATTTGCTTGGTAATCGCCTTGGTTGCAGTGGATGATAACATGACACTGATTTGAAACACATTCAGCGAAAAACAAATGGATCAGCATGAGGTACCGTTTTACTGGAAATTGCCGCTCATAATCCTTATGGTTATGCACACTGCAAGGGGTGATGGTTAGGACAATGAGATAAAAGGCATGAGATTCTGGCATGCCAACGGTGGAGGGAAGGATGGCAGAGCTCAAAGTTGTATCTGTAATTTTGAAAGGGAGTATTTTGTCTTTGTAGTCATATAAGGTGTTGGTTCACATACATGCAGTGGAGCTGAAATATTATGGTCTCTCTGCGTTACACTGTAAAGGGAGAAACACAGTACTCATAAAATTATTATAATGAAAAGACAACAAGCTGTGTTATGTAATTTGTACGTGCTATATACAGTAATTATATACTGTATGTATGTGAAATGCCTACGATTAATCCTGTGATCAGGTCCCTTCGGCCACTTTATCTCAATCTGGACGTGAACAGACTGCCGAGCCGGTAAACCTGATTATCTCCTACACAAACTCAGGATGCAAACATTGCATCATGAATCCTTCCCAGTCGCCCTAAATTTGTGTTGTTGCTTGTAATTTCCATTCAGACACAGTCAACATTTGAACTTGTGTGTCTGAGGGAAGAAGAACCGCTTGGGATGCATGCTGAAATGTATCATCTGGACAGAATGTCACGGATACTTTATTTAATTTAATTTATTTTAACGTCATAGTCTCCGATTTCTTTAACTGACCTTGTTCTTTGCTTCTATGGTGTGTTTCTGTCTCGTGTCCTGGTTTTTCTTTGCCTGTCAATCCAATTGATTTTATCCTGTTTATGGACCTTGGGGAATAGGATGTTAGGATAAAGCAGAAATGGAGCAGACAGGAGGATCAATGCCCATTTATCAGGAAAGAAAAATGTAGATATAGAACAACATATCCTTTTGCCTCTCGGTCATCATAAGGAATGGCGAATACATAGAGATAATAAACTGGAGACCCGCTAGCCTGTTTGAGGTTCATGTATGTCTCAGAGTAAACTGTATGTACAGTATGTGTGTAAGTGCACATTTGTGTGTTTACATTTATGTATAAAATAATGTTAGTTTGTGCACTTTTTTTAGGTTGACATGTTTATAAGCATGCAAACACCTTTTATGCATAAAATGAAGAACAGTTTCAAAAGCATTTATTGATTCTACAAAACTGTTGGCACTTTTATAATATGACACCAATATAAATCAATGCTACCACCCAGTGGTCAAACAGAGGCACTGTATGGGATGCGTTCATCTGAGCACCCAGTGTTTTTAAAATCATGTGTCACATGACAACCGAATTATTCACGGGAGAGGATGAATGTTTTTGATATTAATAATAATAACAATACATTTCATTTGTATTGCACTTTACATTTTAGCAATCTCACAGTGCTGCAGAGCAGGATAAAAATAAATAAATAAATTAAAACGAATTATTAAAATGATTAGAGACAATAAATAGTTAAACGTTAATGTCAGTAACTACTTTATGATAATCCTTATTGTCTGTGCTACAATTTTACCAATGACATAAGCTAAAGAAGGTGACCTGCTTACACTTTCAATATGACCCTTTTCCTGAAAGGTAGACAGGCAGCATATATGATCACTTTGGTGTTACTCGTTGCTTAACAGTATTGCTTTGTGTTTCCCTGCAGGGACCAGTGACCCATATGTGAAGTTTAAGATTGCAGGGAAGGAAGTATTCAGGAGTAAGACCATCCATAAAAACCTCAACCCAGTGTGGGATGAGAGAGTAAGTCTTCTGGTGGAAACCCTGAAGGACCCGCTATATGTCAAGGTACAGCCAATGCATCCTGGACTTTAAATGTCAGTCTGCGGTAATATAATTTGCTGCTGTATATTGGATGACTGTAAAGTCTCAATGGACATGAGATCACTTTGCAAGCTTCCTTTTTATGCCAGGTATGATGATTCAATGTGAAAATAAAGGCAGGGGCAGATAACATTTGCAGTGTGGTGTTTAAGGTCTTCTGTTAACATTTACTGTGTATTGTCTCTTTGTAGGTTTTTGACTATGACTTCGGACTTCAGGATGATTTCATGGGCTCAGCTTACCTACACCTGGAGTCACTGGAACATCAGAGGTCTCTTTGTTTTTGTGTATCATTCACTTTTATACTTTCCACTTACACTTGCCCTCCTATTAACTTAACTGTTTCCTGTACTCTCTTGTCCATTGATTGTATTTGAAGTGCTGTAATCATAGCTGCATTTGCCCCACTAATGGGCATGTTCAGAGATGATGTGTTAAGATACAACAGTTGGGGGGATTAGGGATTTGGAAAGTCTAAGACAAACACCTCGCCAAGCTTCTTTCATTGCTTTTGATGCCGTCATTGTGATCAAATATAGCCTGTTGTCTCCCTCTAGTGGCAGTTACTTGGTAACTCACCTCAAACCTCATGAAGCGTAACAGCACTATATTCAATTTGGATTGCACAGAGAGGTATATGAGGAGGACTTTAATCACCAATCAAGTCCATAATTTATTCACTGTTATGTAGAAATACTACCATCTGTAGTGTAATCATTGTATCATCTGTAAACTTCATGTGTGCCATCTTTTTGGGGTCACAATTTTGAGTGCAAAATTATTTTTTAGGTGTTTTTTATTACTCTAGCTGATTACAACTCCTCTCAGGTGGAGGTTGGATCAGCTATGCTGGCAATACACCTTTTTCACAGCAGATGTTTGGCCTTTTAAAAGCATGAAAAGCACAAGTTTGATTATTAACACTGATGATGACTGCAGCCTATTCCAGTAAGCCATGCCAGTGAGCCAGCTAAATGGAAATCTTTAAATTAAAATGCTTCATATTAACACGAGAATGCTCTCTGTGTTCTTATCTATCAACATTGTGTGGATTAATGAAGTTTAGTTCACATTTTCATGTCCTCAAATACATTACTCTGTATTACAATAAATCCCAAAGGGCTGTTGAGCTGCTCATCACAACAGGATTAGTCTTGCATTGTCAGAACTGTCTCGACGTTACCTGCTGTGTTTACCAACATCTCACTTAACAGCACCATAAAAAATTCATAACTTCTGCCACGGCTTAGTGTTAGTACATGTATATTTAAAGACCTGGATAACAACTTGGGAGTGATAGGAGGTTACAATCTACAGTCTTGAGTTTAGGGATACACCAAACTAACACTGATACCAGGGTCGATACTGACTCAAATTGCTTGATCAGGTATCATTGTCAATTAAATTCAGTTCTATGTTTACTAGGGTTGAGCCAAATACTTGAATGAAAACAGTCTCCAGTAGGGACAGGGTTGGAGAGTATCAGAACAAATAATTAAGTCACGTATTAAAAAGGGAAATTGTGAGTAGCTTTATTTCGTTACAGTTGCAGTTTGAATTGGTGGTACTGAAGCTGAATACAGTTATTGTATTTTGAAACAGATAACTTGAAGAGATGACTTTATTTGTTTTGTTTACTTACTCTGACAACATGTCCTAACTGAATGCAGTGCGAGTTGCGTCAGTTTGATAGCATTGTTTTTACTGGAATGTTGCAACTGGCCTCGAGCAACACAGCACTGCTATTATGAACTGAACTTTTGTCATGCATCTTGTTTGTATTTATTCATGCCACTGGCTTTGAAAGCTTTGCAATAGACAAGGAATGGCTGTTCATGAAGTCGAAATGAGATGTTAGCTGCACAACACCTGCTCCTGGCACTACAAAAACCCAAATAGGGTGGTTGCCGGCTAGACTGAGATCGCAAGGGAGCACATAGAATCTGGTGAATGACCATTGCTAATAACAACCTACCTGCTGCTGGCTAGTACAAACATAAAAAGATAACAGGTACTTGCCCATCTTTTAAGTGGTTACGTCTCCAGCTGAGGCACAGCTGATGTAACGGAAGTGCATATTTAACAGATGCATTGTGGACAGAGAGCAACGCTAAAATTCATATAAGCCACACATTTCCCATTAACAGATTTTTAAAAAGTGTGTGAAGTGCACCTGCTACATGACTAAGGCAGAGCAGATGCACAGCCAGAACACTGTCCTATGTTTTTTGTTTTAAGAGTATGTTTCTTTGTTTGAATAATGTACAAATGTTTACATTCTGTGTTACAAATTACATTTTAGAGCATTCAGTAATCTGTTGTGGAATATGTTACACAAGAATACAAGAATTATCTGAGTGAAATGTGTCAATATCCGTACTGGTGATGAAGGAAAATCCTCATTTGAGTGACTGTGTTCTACTTCTTGTTCTTGTGGGCATGATCTGAAGCTCCATTCTGACATTGTTCTGTAGTAGTTTTCTGATAAGTAGTAAATGATCTTCAACCTCTGATCAACCTATATCAATTTTGGGATCAAAATAACAACTTCTGGTTGAGTCACACCAATGTCTGGTTTAAACTTTACCCACCTCTAGTTAAAACGCTGCCCATTTCAAGTACATATATAGATACAGCCAACTTATGTGGCTGAACTAATACAGATACAGATAACGGTGTACTCGGCCATCCCTAATGTTTGCATCTGATTACATGTGTGCGTACTATGTCACATGTCAGCAAACCACAGAGATTAGGTAGCTAACAACAAACATGTCAGCTGTTTTGAGGTATTTCATTTTTTTATTTTGTATTTATTTGTTACATTTTATTGTACAAAGTTGGGCAAGCGATGGTTAAGTCAAGCCTCTGCACATGAAAGAATTGTCCCAGTCACATCCACACAGCAAGGCATACACCTTATTAATTACACACTGGTGTTTGTTAGCAGTTTTAGCCAATATCCAAAAGCCAAGCTATTGATGCTAGTTGAGCTTTGGTGGCGGGCACCCATTTTGTTTACATTTGAATCAGGGATTGTGACTTTAAACTGGTCAGGTCTAAACTGACTTCAGCTCGCAGTGACTTTTGTTAGTGTGCTAAGGGTTTAGCGAGGCAGGTAATATTTATTACCTTCCTCATGCATAATTAAAGATTGTTAGCCAGGTTGACTGCTTGTTGTGATTGTAACTTACTACAAACGGCAAGAATGGCAGCTAGTAGGAAGAGAGCAAGGAATGTCACAGCTTGTTGGGCAGGTTATCTCTGCACATCCATTGATTCAGACTTGAACTGATTAAATATGTGTATCCACTTTACATTAAGATGGGGGTGTGCGCGTAATGCATGCATTCATTCAAATGCACATAATATGGAATTCATGCCCTTCATGCATATGAATGTACAGTATTTATGTAAGCACTTACAGTTTGAATTTCTTATTGTGCTTCCCTGAAGGACACTGGATGTGACGCTGGACCTGAAGGACCCACAGTACCCTGAACATAACCTGGGCAGCCTGGAACTAGCTGTCACTCTGTCACCGAAAGAGGGAGAAATGAAGGATGCTGTAAGAAAACTATATGACCTTTCAGTGAGATTACTCATTCATCTCTGTCTCTCCCTGCACACACTACATTTCCTCCTCATTCAGGGGAATCATACCCTTCTATCTTACTTGCACCACTGTACATCATCTGTGATGTCACGCGAAGATAAAGAATAATATGCCAAATAGAACTTCTGAGGATCTATGTTAAAGCTACAGTTGGTAGCTCATGTTTGCTGAAACTGTCACTATGTATACGCATAGTATTATATGAGACAGACCTGTTCCATTTATTAGAATCTACCATGACTCACAGAAAACAACCAATCAGAGCTGAGGAGTCTCTGAAGAAACACACCACCCCTGTCATTTTCAACGTACAACCCCACTTGGTGGCTAGAAGCGTGTCTGCGCTCCTGGACGCACTGCCGTGCGGCACTTCACACCACTGTCAGATAAAAACATAGAAATATCACGAGCTAAACAACCCACAATCCCATCTTTATAGACAATGGCCAAAAAGACACTGCTTGCCGAATCAGAGCTCTGGAGATTGGCAGGTCAGGTGAGAAATTAAGTTTAATTAGGGGCTGTCCACACGTGATTTCAAGCTAATGCAAAAGTGGAGGAAGTAGATCTTTCATTAAATGTAGTAATAACTTTGCATGGTCGTCTGTTGACGTGCCATTGCATTTTCAACTCAACACAGCTGTCAATCATGTCAATCGCTGCTCATGAACTGCAGTCAAAATCTCAACCTATGTTTCTAGAAACATATTTTAGTGCACTGTTTAGCTGTAGAATGAGAAAGATTGTGATGCAGTCGCCATGTTGGAAAGAGTCAAGCTGAAAACTCAAAACCACCCACCAGGCACCCACTTTCTCAGTTTACAGCTAAACAGTACACTAAAATGTGTTTCTGAAAATATTTGAGGTAATAAATAAACAATGCAGTAACAGAGTCTTGATTCATATTTGATCCGTGCTGACAGCTTGACTGCAGTTCACGAGCAGTGATTGACATGATTGACAGCTGCTTTAGAAACTCGTCTGCTTTGATTGGTTTGCGCCTTGAGCCGCGGTAGATTATAGCAAATGCCATAAGAAGCATGAGTGGGAGGAGAAACCTGATTTTTTTTTTTCACAGATCATCTGTCTCATGTACTTTGTGAATATACTGATAGTTTCAGCAAATATAACAAGTTATTTTTACAGAAGTTGCACACTACAGCTTTAAGCATAACTGCTTTTCAGTAAAAACAAACAAAAAACAGTTTTGAATTTTTCATAATATTCATAATTTAAGTTCAGCAACAGTGTTTGCCAGGTCAAAGATTTGTTTCTACATCAGGTGCCCAGGCAGGCTGTGTTGAACTGGAATGTGCTGGCTTCAGTCAGCCTTACTTGCTGGAAACTCTTCAACTCAGCAAATGCATATGCATAAACACAAGTGTAATTAATATGTTCTGTGGAAAAGTTCCATGTTCAAAGATTCTCTCTCCTAATTATGTTGGCTCGTGCCTCTGCGGACATGCTCAGTGTTTCAGAGTTGCATTTATTTCTGTTCAATTATTTGTTTGGTTAATTGGACCCCTGCATGCTCGATCCGAAACAAGGCAGAGTCATGTGGGAAATACTTTATTCCTTTTGATCTGATGTCTTAATTCTGCTGCTTATTTAGTACTGTAGTTCAGAGAGTCCACATTTGACAGAACAAATAAACTCTATTTAGGTTAAGCATCATTTTGGATCTCTCCAACTGTGAAGAAAATGAGTACAAGGTTACACCAGTACATTCTGGATGGCTCTCTCTGTTGCCATCTACTGGTATGAAAAGGTGAGGAAAAACACAGAACTTCTAAATTAGTCCTTTACTGAACTGCTAGTAGTCTGGGGATTTCGGTAATCATGCAGCATTAACAATGGGTATGTATGATGACCTGCGTTATATGCTGTGTGCTTTCAAGTTCACGAGTATTGTATGACATGAGGGAGTTGTGTGAGTTTCTTTGTGCACATGTAACCAGTCCTCTCATGTAATGATTATTTCTGTATTTGAAACTTTTGCATTAATGACTATATTTAACTCAAAGAAGCAGAAATAAGCCACATTTATCCCAGAAATAAATTGTAGCCAGAGAGACATGCGACAAGACCTTCAACAAATCTGCATTTTTATGACATGTCTGTAATCCTCACTCTCATGCCTCGCCAGTGCAACAAAACTTTTGTGTACAGTGAAGTACAATGTTTAACTGTTTTTCAAGGATTCTCCATTAAACAAAGAAGTAAAAACTATGCAACTCAAACAAGGCAGCAGCTATCAGTCCCTACTCCAATCCTGTCTTTCTCTGGGTCCAGGAATGGAAATGTAATTTGTGAAAGTATCAAGTATATAAATGATGGTTACACTGTATGAGAGGCACAAACTGCAGCTACTGTTATGTACATTTATGCACTAATCAGCTACAACATTATAACCACTGACAGGTGAAGTGACTAACATTGGTCATGTGTAACAATGCGGTTGTCTGCTGGGAAATTTTGGGTCCTGGCGTTCATGTGGATGGTACTTGACGCACACCACCTACCCAAACACCGCTGCAGAGCAAGTACACCTTCTCATGTTAATAGCAGTGACGGATGGCAGTGCCTCCCAGCCGGACAGTGCACAATGATACACAGTAAAAACTGCTCAGGAATGGCCTGAGGAACATGACAAAGAGCTCAAGCTGTCAACCTGGCCTCCAAATTCCCAAGATCCCAATCTGATAAAGCATCATTGGGATGTGCTTGCACTCCACCTCACAACCCACAGGGCTCAAAGGATCTGCTGCCAGCACCCTGGTGCCAGACACCACAAGACATCCCCAGAGGTCCTGTGTCCATGGTCAGACACAAGTCCGATCCAAGGAGGCCCCTGCGTGGTTCGGCCTCAGCTTTGGAGTCCTGGTATATCCCATGGATGCTCAATTGGATTTGGATTTGGGGAATTTTGAGGCCAGTGGCGTCCACATGACTGATAGAACCAGAGATTTCCCAGCAAAATAATGCATTATAATGACATAATCAGTGTTATACACTTCACCTGTCTATGGTTTCGATTTTGTGGCTGATCAGTGTTTGTGTGTGTGTGTGTGTATGAGTGCATGTCTGCATATGCAAATACCATATGACATAACACCATGTGACTAGTAAGAGCGCTTCTTATACACTCTTTGCTCACTTAACTTGCATGAATGACAGCTGCCGTTGTGTATAACCACCCCCCCTGCACCAGGCCAGGGCTAACATCTGAACTTCATGTACCCCATCCCAACTGTAGCTTTGAAGCTACAGTTGGTAACTTTGTATAAAAAAATAACTTTTTTATATTTGCTGAAGCTTTCACTATGTTCACACAGCAGTGGATGAGACAGATAATCTGTGAAAAAAATCATACACCTCTGCCTATACTCTACTGCCTTGTAAAATTTCTAATTTCCTTACTGCAAGTGAATGAAAACATCCTGAGGAGCAGAGGAGTCTCTAAGGCAAAGTCAGTCAAGTCAGTAATCGCTCAAGAACTGTGGTCAAACTGCATTGCCTATTTCTTGCTGTAGATGTTTTCAGAAACATATTATAGTGTACTGTTTAGCTCTAACATGAGAACGTTTGTGAGCTGGCTGTCATGTTGGACTCCATCCACTCCTTTCTCATTTGACAGCAAAACAGTACACTAAAATATGTTCCTGAAAACATTTCCGACTAGAAATAGACAATACAGAATCTTGATCCATACTTGATCAGTGCTGCCTAGTTTGGCAGTCAGATGGCAGTCATGGAGTGATTGACATGAACTGATTCATTAGAGGTAGTAGGAGGGGAGGAGGGATAGGAATTCTTTCCACATACTATCTGTTTCATGTACTTCTATCAGAACATAGTGACCGTTTCAGCAAATATGACACCAAGTTATTTTCATAAAAGTTACCAACTGTATCTTTAACCTCTGACCCTGCAGCTCTAAGGGGGAGACAGTGGGGGGCGCTCTGTAACAGCTTTGTCTCATTTACAGACCATGCTTTTGAGAAGGAACTGGAAACGATCTAGTAAGGTAAACTAAAACAGCATGTAACTCCCCCACCCACACAACTTCCGAGTGTACTGTAACCCCACTACCGACCGCACTGCACCGCACCTTTCCTGCACTCTTCACTTGTGTCCTGGTTCATGGATGGAGTCTCCCTGGCCCTCTCCTTTCCTCCTTCCTTTTCCTTCGTCCACAGTGGTATTGGCGGTGTTTCTTTTCTTTTTTTTTTTTTTTATCAGTTTTTAATTTCTCATTGTCACGAGCTTATTTTCCACGAGCTGCAATATACCACCTGCTACTTACATCACCTGAGAGAATGTAAACAATTTCTTTTTCTTTCTTTTTTTTTTGGAATGCAAATGTAATTAAGCCTAAAGGTAAACTGTATTTACATGTGTGAAGGCAAGTCATAAGTCATGTAAAGATACACAAGGGGTGGAAGTAATGCACTGCGATTGCGGCCATTGGTATAGGGGATTTTTTTGTTTATTTCACTTTTTGGATTATGTTTACATATTTAGTGTTTCAGGTTTAGATCAACTACAATCTGGAGTCAGTTACTGTGAAGTAACTGTGTATGTTTTCCTGAAAATCTAGATAAACTATATTAAACTTTGTCCTTTAAAGCTGTTTAAATTATTCCGTGATGTATTTGTGGTACTTCCACCTTTGGTCTGCACAGTGTATTGCAGCTGCTTTGTAGGAAAATATAGCAACTGATTTGTTTTCAGGGGTTTTTAAGGAGTCCTGTGCAGCAAATCAACTGTGACATAAAACAGTTTGTTGATTGTTGACTTTGTGGACAGATTATAGGACACCCTTAGACCCCTTTGCATCAGCTGTAATTCTCTGATGTTCACATTATTTTAAGTTCTCATCTTGCCATACATAAGAGACTGCTACCTTTTGGTTTCATTTTCTGTGGTTCTTGTTGGCTGTCAGGTTGAACAGAAGGCATGCCAGTCGATGCTCTGCTGTTTTTTACTGGCTCATGCATGAAGCACTTGCTTTATTTTTTGTCAAATACAGTAGTATTAGAATCAGGGACACATTTGTGAACACAACTGGGTTTATTATGTGTCACTATTATTGAGGTATTTTGTTAGTTATCTCAGTTTTACTTTTAGTCGATCTCCGAAATCGCAGTAAGAAGCACTGAATGTTTCCTTAACTAACAGCAAAAAGTTTGATATCCTACCAAGAGACACAGATCCACATTTGAAGTGTGTTGGTCAGAGCTGGGCAGACGTCCTGCTGTATCGTGCTTCCCCAAACCGAGCCTTTGAAGCCTCCAAACTGGGCCACCCTGCCTGTGACTCGGGAATTAGCTCAAACACTAACTAGCTACTGTGCTACCCCACTGAAAAAGGCGCTGCTCCTGAGTGCCTCCCTGCCTCCGTGCTCAACTGTATACAAGTGCGCGGCTATTTTTACACAACCACTTCTTTTTAATGAAGCATCCATGAGTGTTGAACCCACAGCAGAAGATGCAAACTATTCAAGAAGTAGTTTGAGATAATGATTATGAGTCAGATGCATATTAAATCCAGGTTTCTCTAACTTTACCACCAGGCAAAATGCTTATTTTGGCACTTCAAACGTTTTTATTCTTCCAAAGGGCTGACAAAAGTTGTGTGCGAGGCTGTGTTAGTTCTTAAACTGAGCGTTAGTATCTCTTATAAGACTTTCAGCCTCCGAACATCTCTGTGCGTGATCTCTCTCATGCTGCGCTCCGGCAGAGGGAGCGGATTCCCAATCCAAATAGCCCATGGTTTTCTGTAACAAGAAATATGTAGCAACAAAACAAGGAAACAATTAGGATTGTGCTCGCGTAGGACATAACGGCGACCTCTCATCATTAGCATACAGTGTGTTAGCAGCAAGTGAACAGGAGAAATGAAAGATGTGGGAGTTGCAGTATGGGAGGTTGGCTGTATTGCAGGGAGCCATTCGCATTGTTTAATGTCTGGAGAATGGAAATTAAGAGGCTCCGTCTCCAGATCAAAGGCCTGCGCTCGCAAGGCAGGGTTTGTTCAGAGTTTAATGAAATTCACCCGCAAAACAAAAGCTATGCTAATAAATTCTCCCTAACGAGGAAGGAGGAGAGGGAAAGGCAGAGAGAGAGAGAGAGAGAGAGAGAGAGAGAGAGAGAGAGAGAGAGGGGTGTATTTGTTTGACAAATAAATACCCTGCTCTTTGTTTTAGTGAAGGATACTGACATGATTCAAAGAGAGGTTAAATAGGCCTGTAAGTGCTGAGAAAACTGTTGGATAAAAAAACAGTCTTAAAATATGGAGAATCATCAATCTGAATTTGCAGCGCTGTCAAGCTACAGTACAGCCAGATGGAATACGAAATTTATGGAGCCACACTGGAGCAGCATTTCAGTGGTCTTCCCGTTTTGGATAAGACAATCTACAGATCACTCACCTATTCATTCACTTTTTTATGTTGAGAATTTGTATGAAAAAGGCCAAACTGATGCAGTGACACGTACAGTCTTGTGCAGTAGGGGTGTAGCTGTACAGTAGTCTGGATCGATATATTGTTTCAATGATCAATGAACCAGTATCAAAGTGTACGTTGGTACATATCCTTATTTTTAAGACATGCCTTTATTTTGAAATTCCCATAGCACATCTGTGTCACCATTTCCATTTACTGGTATCGTCTCATATTGATCACAGGCCCCTGCATTGAATCGAATCAAAATTGTAAAGTGGCAGACTTTGTAATATCAGCAAATATTGTATCATTGTCCAAAGAATACTGTATCATAATGAAACTGATTTACAACCCTACTGCGCAGACTTTAGTCTACAGCAGCAGCATTCCCCAAGAAATTGTTCACCTTGATTTACTCGTGTGATATTTTATGTTCTGTAATGTGTAGTGATGTTCTGGCATGTCAGGTGAGCTCACATGTTGGGTTAAATTGTGTTGAATTATCTCATTTTCTGTTAAAGTGTTTTCTTGTGTGTTTTGCCTGCCCCTCTCTGTGTCGTCTTGATGTGTTTGCAATTGCTTTTTTTTCCCCCTGTCGACTGAGTGTACACAAGGCATAATTCTATCTTGGGTTTAATTAATGTATATGTATGTTTACTTTGTGGGTGTTTGTTTGCATACTTGTGTATATATATATAAATGCACATGTGTTTGTGTGAATGTTTCTTTGAATGTGTGCGTGTGCGCGTGCGCCTGCTGCAGTATCAGAGTATGCGTCTGTCAGATGTGCACAGAAAAGCCCAGCTGTGGCGAGGTATAGTCAGCATCAGTCTTATAGAAGGTCGCAGCCTCCAGCCAATGGATGCCAACGGCCTCAGCGACCCTTACGTCAAATTCAGGATGGGGCACCAGAAGTACAAGAGCAAGGTAAACACACTCCTGTTTGAAACGTATTTTAGTGCACTGTTTGGCTGTTAAATGAGAGTTTGTGAACAGAAAGTGGGCACCATACTGTTTGCTGTATTGTAAAAACAGAGGCTAAAAAAACTGAGATGAAATGGTAAAGCTAATCAGTGCTAATTAAATATGAACCAAGCTTCTGCTACTGTGTTTCCTGTTTCTGACATAAAATGTCTTGCAAGACATATTTTAGCTCACCATTTAATTGTTATATAAGATCGTTTGTTAATAGACGGCCACCATATTGTTTCCTGTGTCAAAAAGAAGAAAGCGCGTGTTACATCACTCACCAGTAGCAGTGTTTATTGGTCTGGTGCAGCACAGTGCATTCTGGTAGTTATAGGTGTTCTACCTCTTGAGCAAACCGAATGCCACAGGCCTTTTTCCACTGTTTTCTCTGGTCACATGGCGCCAGTCACAGTTTTGTGACAAGACCATCTCTCCAGCAGGGAAATAGCAATAGCAAAACAGCTAACCTTCTGCAGTACATGTACAAGCACAAATGAACAATGTATTTCCATCTGCCATTTACACAGACAATTCCCAAAACGCTGAACCCTCAGTGGAGAGAGCAGTTTGACTTCCACCTGTATGAGGAACAGGGAGGCTATGTGGACATAACAGTCTGGGACAAAGATGCTGGCAAGAAGGACGACTTCATGGGAAGGTACAGTGGTCTTTATTAGGCTGACTGGACATGTAGCTATCTCAGTATTGTGCCAGGTTGTAGCTTACCAAAATCACACATGACTTAGGACCTATTCACACAGGGTAGGTCTCACAGAAAAAGGTTGCACAAAGACAGTTTTTCCAATCATTTTTAATGGCCATGTCTAATTTGTTCGGATGCGCTCATTTTTAACATCCCGTTCAATATCCATGAGTGTTGCGGCATTGAAGCACTGGAGGAAGCCTTTGCTTTGAAGTCTTTGACCCAAGGCCAGTAATTACTATTGCCATGCCTTGATATAAAGCGGAGATATATTAAGGACATGCCAGAAAATCAATTCAGGCAAGAGAAGATGCTCTCAAGTGCCTACTTAAAGGTATTAATTGTGTCAGCTCTGGCTAAGTTGTATGCAGCTGCTTATATCCTACACACATGACTGTGTGTATAGTATTACCAGGCTGTAGCTGTTGCTATGCTCCAGCACAGTGTGCAATGTATGACGTCTTTTTGATGAGATGACAACTCAGAAACTCGTTTAGACACTTCATTTATAATGGGAAAGTGAAGACCTCTTTCTGTGTAACCTCACAGACATTCTGTGATGATTATTATTTCACAGACATTTTTTCTTCCTGCAAACTTAAGCGCCAAAAAAGGCTGCACTAGCATTTCTTTAAGTTTGGTCTTTATTGTCCTTTCTAGCTTTGCTTAGCTTCCTCTTTTACTATCAGCCTGTTTCAGCATAGTCAGCTCCCCCACAGTATGTGCAATACTCTAACACTGTAATCCTGTTTCTATTTGTTTTATGCATGTGTGTGCATTTTAGGTGTACCATTGACCTGTCGCATCTCAGTAAAGAACACACACACAAGCTGGACCTGGAGCTGGAGGAGGGGGAAGGTGTGCTGGTGCTGCTGGTTACACTCACTGCTTCCGCTGCCGTTTCCATCTCAGACCTGTCGATCAACATGCTGGACGACCCGCACGAGAGACACCAGATCATGCAGAGATATGTGAGTTTAGTTTTGTTGTAAGAGGGGCCTTGTGTTATGTGTGAGGGTAGGATATGATAATGTTGTGTGGACACTTTTCAGAGGAGCGTACACAATGTGAGAGAGCTCAACTGAAAGACCAAAAATGTTATTAAAACAAATCCCTAGTATACAAGAGAGCATACATACTAGGGATTTTCCTAATGAAGTTTAGACTAGTCAACTGGTCTAAAAGTGAGAAAACACTTGACAATTGAGCACAATATAGTACATAAGGTAAGGCTTTTTGAAATCATTAATCATATTTTTTAATAACCAAATCGTATTTGAAATGCTGCTAAAATGAGGGGCACATTGCATCTGGCATTATGAACTTTGCACACAATCCTAGAATCATGACAACTCATGAATTAAAAGCAAACAAATGACAATTATGTACTGTATATTTATTGTCTCAAATTACACACACACACTGACACAGTAACTCTGAGTGTGCATGGAAATTCACACTCACACACACACACACACACACACACACACACACACACACACACACACACACACACGCCCAGGCTTCTCAGGATCTCCCGTGCACCAAACTAACGCAAAGCCAAAGCACCTCTCTCATTAAGCCTAGCAAGAAGACATCCAGCTGACGTGAGTGTGTCTGTGAAGGCTTGGACACACTTTACATGTTGAACGTCCGCAGCCAGCTGTGGACGTTCAACATGTGGACGTTCAGGAACGTTCAGGACGTTCAGGACGTTCAGGAAGAGCTGCTGATGACCAGAGCTGCAGGTTAGCCTCGTATGCCCATCCAAACCACTCCCATTTTCCTCTGGTTTTCTTAATGATAACTTTAACCGCCTTGTGCAGACGAGCGCGGGTACCAAAGTTCAGTCGACTGATACATACAACTGCAAAACAACCAGGTCCAGTTCTTTTAAGTGTTGATGTAGTACTCAAATGTCCCAGTACTTCATATTTTCCCTCATACACAGCTAGAACAAATTTCATAACATCAGTGTTACTAATTGATCATATACCTGATACTGCTTCTTCTTTTACTGACAGCTGTGTGACGCGTGTCGACATGTCCAAGCTGCAAAGACAAAGCAAATAATTGTTTCTTTTGTGTCATGAGTCAGGGCTGACGTGTCAAACAACAACCCCCTCACACATTTATCATCAGACTTCTGATTGTTATAAAGTCACAATTGATTCACATGTTATGAACAATCTCACTTATTCATCAAGAAGTGTCTTCTTTTTTTCACAAGCTAATGTGCTGAGATTTGAAAATAAAATCCACCAAGCTGCAGCTGTGGTTTGAAGTTAGAACAAGTGGAGAGCGAAGGAGCGGGTGAAGAGGGAGATGATGAGATTTAAACAGGGAAGGAAAGGAAGGAGGAAATACAGGGGGTTGAGGGGTTTGGACCAAGTGTTTGGAAAGGACGGGGGCTCATATTGCTGGTTTGTTTCTGTCCCGATGATTCACGCCACCAGTACTGTGCGGTATTTGCATCAGCATGCTGCAGTGTGTTGTGCATTTATGATTAATGCATGTGGGCTCATTTATTTGTGTGTAAAATGTCTTTCTCTGTTTGCCAGTTGTCATTGATTTGAGCTTAGTATTAGAGAGACAGAGACAGTGAGAGAGAGCCCTAAGGCCCCATCTGCCCCTGAGGCCCTCCACTCAACACAATGCTTTCAGCCTATGTCTTTGTCTTAGCCTAGTTAACCCCTCACACCCTGTCATCCTCACTCCTTGCTACAAAGAGACACTCACACACTTTGAATAGGTTTCATTCACTGACAGCCTTGACATGGTACATCTCTCTGCACATCAGGGTCTGCTGTTATTATCACTCAATGCTGCGGCCGTATTTGCTTTCAGTCACGACTTTTAATACAAAATGTAAGACGTCTGTTCACTTAATGTTTTTAGTTTATTTTAGGACCTAATGACAAAAAAGGAATAAGATTTGTTTAATCATTATTGCATTTAATTGTCTGGGAGAATTGTTAGAGCACATTTTCCCATGTGTGCCACTAAGTAACGTGTGCTTTTATGTGTGGGTAAATGGTGCGTATGTGTCCACATACTGTACAGAACAGTAAGTAGCTGTCTGTGTTTGATTTCAGTTAACGGTACGTCCCAGCTGGTGTGTGCTTGCGTCTTTCGGTGTGTGCACAGGCACCAGCGGCGAGGCTCCACAGGCCAAACACGGGTGCCACGACCTACATAACCGTGGTGGTGCCTTATTGGCTAGCCACAGGAGGTTGACCACTGTGCTCCGCGCTGCAGCAACCACCCAAGATCAGAGGGGGGAGCTCTAGGACTGAGACATACACGCTGTGCCTCTCCTCACAGCCACAAAATGAGGGCGGGGAGTGTATGTGTGTGTGTGTTTGTGTGAGTGTGTGTAATAGGGGGCGAGAGGTAAAGGATGAGGGTTGCACCGGGAAGGGAAGGCGTGTAAAATGAAAAGAAAAAGCTATTTCACCTCTCTCACAACTCGTGCAGACCCCGTTTTTCTGCTCGGCTGAAGGCGAGACATTTCCCTTCCTTCGCCTACCTCTTTTCCTGCCTCCTTCTCTCTCCTCCGCACTCCCCATCTCTGTCCCACTCTCCCGGCAGCCCTCGACTCTTTGTCTGTCGCCACTGTGGCCCTCCTGTTCGATGAAGGGATGGAGAGATAGAGGGTGGAGGAAGGTGGGGGGTTGCAGATGGAGGGGCGCAGTGAGGTCGGTTGAATGGTCTCTACCTATTAACATATTCCTTTTCCCTAGACCGGCCGTCTTTCAGTTAGAGAATTTAATAAAGATGTACCTTATCAAGGAGCACTGATAAGACCAAGTACCACCACTAATACATAACAGTGCTGCTCAAAGCCCACTAATCTGCCCAGTGTGTGTATATGTGTGCACGCACATGTGTTGGTGTATGTTATTGTGCTTGGGCACATTTTTACTGACTGGTATTATCAGCTTGAAATCAGCTGTCCAGCACAAGCCTGCACAAAGCACCCACTGCCGCTAATCACAAACAGGCACACACAAACAGACACATTCAAAAACAGTACCTTCCTGCGTCAGCTATCTAATAAAAAAAGATGGGGGTTGGCGGAGCAATACAAGTACTATGCTGTCATCATCACAGCTTTAAAGAGCAGATACCTTCACAAATGAGAATGAGAAAGAGAAAACAATTGAAATCCTTTGCTCGTGCCAGCCTTCAGCAGTGCGGCCTGCTCATCATGAAAACACACACACACACACACACACACACACACAAGATTACTTTAAGGCAGTGTGCGGCAGTGGAAGTGTGGCTATTATTAAAGAAACACTCCTACATGCATGCACGCTCAGTTTAACAATCTGAATCTCTAAGAAGACATTACAGATTTTAAATCCCACAGACGTCTTTGTTGCGCACACGCACGTGTACACATGCCACACCTCTTGTGGTCACAATGAGGTCACTGTGTTGTATCTGGCAGGTGTTCTCTCCTCATCCCAATCTGTGGCCATTAAAGAAAGCACATAATAGACACCTGAGTGCTGGGATCTGATGCTAGCGCCGAGCTCATTAATGCCTCTCTCATTCTAGCTGTTCTGCATTGTGACGGCTTTGTGCATGTGTGTGTATGTCTGCCAGGTTTGAGAGCGCCTCTGTACACTTGCATGTAATGCATGCATGTGTGTGAATGAGAGTACACATGATTTTCTACTGCAAACTACTTTGAATGCAGCTGACGACGGAGCTATATGCAACACAGTGCAATACACTTAGTGACAACTGCCTTAGATGTACTATTTCTCACCGTAACCTTTCCTTCATCCCTAATTACTGTTTCCCAGAAGTAGAGAGGGACAGAGGGAGAGAGGGAAAAGGAGAGAAAGAGATTTATGCATCATGATGGCAAAGGAGCACACACACTAATGGCTCTTAATGGGCCTGAGGTGGCCGCAAGATGGGTGGATGAGAGAAGGAGGACATGGCGACCTCAGCTGAAGTGGTGGCACTTCACCACCCACCCACATGTACGCACACACACACACACACACACACACACACACACCTGCAGTACCTCTCCCACCCACTCCGGTGCCCTGCTCTAAGGTGAAGAGAAAGGACACAACCTGGACAGGAAGTGAGATAAGGGGCTGCAGTGAAGTGTGGGACGGGCAGAGAGCAAACTTCGAGGGAGAATCTTGACAGACAGTGATCCCGAGTTGATGAACAGGAGTGGGAATTGGGAGGTAGTTGTTAGCATTTGGTTTGCGTTTGAGCATTTCACAGGCATTTGATTAAATGTCCCCTGAACTGCGCGGCTGCTGGGCAGACGCTTTATGTGTGTCTGTGTGTGAAATGTTACACGGAGCGCTGATGAAAGGTGACACGATGCAAAGATGACAGCGAGTCATAAGCCTGTGCAGGGGCTGATTCATCTGTGTGTTTGTGTGTCTGTAGAGTGTGACAGAGACGGGAAGAAGATGTCACAGTGACAAGATGTCAATCAAAGGCAGGGTGGGGGTTTGTTTTATGAAAGCCAACTCTGTCCTTCCATTTTTCTCTTCTCTCCTCTGTTCATCCTTCCTTTTTCATCCCCGTCATTCCACCTGCGTGCTGATGGGGGTGTGGGGAGACGTCAGTGAGGGGGTGGGGGTTTGGTTGTGGCCTTTCTTCATCTCTCTTTCTTTCTACCTGTCCGTCTGTCCGTCTTCTCCATCTTTTAGTGTTTATCTTTCTGATGAGGGTTTGAATCCTGGTGGAGGATGGGTGCGTTTTCTCCTCCAGTCATGGATTGAGGCTGAACCCTCGATGTCCCCTCAGGGAGCCTGCATGGTGGGAGGATGGGATGGAGTGTAGATGTTGGGTTGGGGGATGAAAAAAACATATCACTGCATCCATACATTAAAGAAATAATTCTGTCTCATTTCCTTCGTTCAGTTTCGCTGCCATTTTGTATATCTGTGTATCATTACTGAGACAACTGCTCTCGTATCATTTGAAACCATGATACTCGTGTCTTTTTGGTACAGTACCAAATGGTACTTTTTTGATACTGAACTTAAAACTATATATACATGTTTTGCCACAACAAGAGGCCAAACATCTTAAATGTCCAAACCGTAGACTGTATAATAAAGATGGATGACATAACAATTCCCCTAAAGTAAAGCCAAAACCTCTCGGTCCTCTCCTGGTGCTTGGCAGAAAGGACATGGGCCAAACTATAAAATCAAAGAATACGTCAAATAAATGTTTCTAAAAGAAGGTTTCTTTCACTTGAAGTAGTTCTTATCACACTGATGCATGTTCAAGTGTCCATTTTTCCGACAAGTTTGGTTTTAATTAGTTATTTGATGCTATAAAAATGGGGTTTGACATCATGATTCAAAGCTGTGGGTGCCAATTGGTGTGCTCATGATCAATGTGCTGGGTAAACCTGCAGGAACTTAAAACCACAGAGATCTCTACTGCACAGCCTCTGGCTCCAAATGACGTTATCGGCACAAGATGGCAGTGGCCATATCCAGGATATTTTGGCATAATTTTTGTACAGTGGAAGTAAGTGGAGGCGCTTCATCTATCTTGACATACAGCCTATAGTCCAAACACAAGCAGCTGTACAATAACTCCAACTAAACAAAATACAGTCCGAACTTCAAGAACTGTCCGTGACAAATCCTACCAATAAAATATATTCTAAATTGGTAAAATTGTATGTAAATCTGTATGACATTTGATTAAATATTTAGCAAGTAGGATTATGAATCTTACCTAGGCTTACGCCCAGGTAATCGGATTGTATTTCGACAACCAAAGGGATTATTGATGATTGTTTTTTCTTACACTGATATATGATTTTAACCAACTTACTGAAAAATAATCTCTAGAAACTGAGACTGTGCATTTACAGATGTTTTTGGTGGAGTGATGCGTAGGCTTACTGAGCCTCATAAATCAACAGGACTAATGAGTGAATAATTATCATTAGTAATGAACTATTTAATAAAATCTAATAAATATACTACTACTACTACTGCCAATACTACTACTTATATCCTAATCAGAATGGTATTAGTAAGGTAAGAAAAATATTTTAACTGTAAAAATGTTTTTATTACTCAACCATAACTGGTTCACAATAATCAAAGATACTTAATTACTTTTAGAAATCTAAGACCTAATGGACAACTGCACATTGAAATCAAGAGGTCATTGCATAATCAAATTGTGCTTAAATTTCAAAGAGCAAATAGTGCAAATCTATTTAGACTCTGGCACACATTGGTGTGCTATGTTACCCCCCAACCTCTACTGCCACCCCCTGGTGATCAGATCCCCAATGGGCAATCTGGAACAACCACAATTGGACAATATGAAAATAGAAATAATTGCCAAACTCTAATCTGACCAGACATCCGATGCCAGGTTTTGCTACAGTTTTGATACACATTGCCACAGACACATTTTTGTGTCTCTTTGTCCCAAAAAAGTAATAATGTTCGATTCCTACCTCAACTGCTGCTGTTGAACACTACAGCACTAACTAGTGAGCTATTAGTTTGCCCTCATCTCTCCTCTGTTGCCTCCCTCATGCCCTCTCTCTGACTCTTTTTCTCCCAGTGTCTCTTTTCTTGGCTGCGCCCCAATAATCACAACAAGCAGCTGTATCTTCAGAGAAATCGTGCCTTAAAATTGAGAGTTGTCCCCTCTCTCCCTCTCTCCCTCTCTCTGTATGTCTCTCTTTTTCTCTCTTTCACATACTCTCTTTCCCCCTCTCTTTCTTTCACACACTCTCCCCTCTCATCTCCTTTAGAGAGCTTTTGGACAATGATATCGCTGGAAACAGGCAGAGTCTGACAGAGTTGGTAATAATGAATTAAGTCTGTAGCCTGGCCCTGACTCTGAAATTTAAATTATAATTACTCCTGTGGGGATGGAAGGGGTTATTGCCAGAGAGAGAGAAATAAATTGAAGTGAAGTGCATTTCCACTTTGCTTTTAAGACACGCCGACATGCTACTCAATTTGGCCTCAGTGTAGGTTTTCTATGCATGTGTTTATACCTGAGTATTTGGGTGTGAACAAAAGCAGGAGTTTATGATTGTGCGTGTGTCTGTCAGCGTGTGCCCATGCCTCATGGCCCGGCCGTTGATCTCTACAGGTCTCCCTTTATCCCGCAGATTTACAGACCAGTTTTAACACAGTCATCATTCTTTCTCCTTCTTATTAAAACCTTGTACGTACAGTATTTCCCTTCTCATTTCAGAAGATCACAGGACCATGTGACATCTCATGACTGTGTATGTGTCTGTATGGTGTGTGAGCAGGCAAGAAGGAGAAAAATATCACAGGGAGATAATGTGTGTGTGTGTGAGAGAGAGAGCGCAAGACTGTGTGCTTTACTTCTTGTTTTACAGTTAGTTTGTTTATCCATCAAGAGTGTTTGTTTCCCCTCTCTTTTGTTTGGATATTGTGTAAACTGGACAGTGTGCGCTAAGGTCAGTGTGTGTTTGCCTCATAACTATGATATCTCTGCCAGTCACGCCTCACTGGATGTGTCTACTCACCAACAATGTCTCTATTATTATTATATTATCAGCTTAATACGCTCTCTCTGTCTCTTTTAAAGCAAACAAACACACAAGCAGAAGTGTAGGGAGTATACAGTGAGCCCTGTAAGGACACATTCATATCAATAAGATCACATCACATGCAATCGTGCATATGTGATGTAATTACTTGCACATTTTTCTTCATTTTGTATCATTTCTGGGCAACATATAGATATTATATCTACCATGATATGAGACTGGACATTGTCTTAGATTTTGGATATCGTAAGTTTTATTTTTCCTTGTTTTAAAGGCTGCGTTACAGTAAAGTGATGTAATTTTCTGAACTTACCAGACTGCCTTAATCCACCTAGTCATTATATCCACATTTATGGTGAGTATTCGCCAAAAATCTGTGTTAATATTTTCTGAAAGCACCGATGGTCAACCCTACAATATTGATATCAAGGAATATTTGATCAAAAATATTGTGATCTGTAATTTTCTCTATTGCCTGACCCTATTTTGTGTGTACATGTCACACATTAACAGATATTTGATTGCTGTAGGAATTATATGTTTCCATATTGCACATAATTCACTTTTGTGTCTTCTTTGGCTGATACTAACGCTGCTATTCACACACACATTCACTCACTTAACATCTTTTTTTTCTTACAAACATTGTGAGAAAGCAATTCTGGGAGTGACTAAAAAAGCAAATACCAGCCAGCTTTTTCTATTAAATCATCCAGACTGACAGTGCATACCAGCGAGCATATCAGCTCATACAACAATACACATTAAAATGTGTTAAAACTGCATTCAAAATTCTGCATATTAGGAATGGAGAGGTGTCTAAATCCTATACAAAGATTTTCTGCCACAAAAGTTCCAAACTGACACTCCTCTATTTGTAGTTATTACACAAAACACCATGTAAAACTTTTATCTAAAACACCTTAGGTAACTCTTTCACTTTTGAAAGGAAAAGTTAATGGAAAAGCACAAGAACCCTTAGTTGATTGCAAAGGTGGACATTTAACATTTATAAGTTTGGCCTCATTGTTTGTTAGGAATAGATATTATGCTGAGAACTATTCTGTTATCATATTATTTTTTGTGATGTTCTACAAGTTTTTTGCTTTAACTTATCATAATGAAGTAAATATTTGTTGCACATTGTAATAGCTGGAGAATAATGACGTCATCAGCATTTAGTTTGTTTCCCTTTAAGTCTGCTTTTCACCATGCAGCTCTGTCTGCCAAACTCCAAGGAAAATGAAAGGCGATTTACAGCACAAACGTCCACCATTGTGCAACCAAAACAGGAAGAAGATGGTGCTTTTGTTTTCCCTGGTAGAAATTGCCAGCTAACCAAAGAGTATTGGTGTAAACAGTGGACAGTGGAAGGACGTCATCCGAGGGAACAGAAAGCCTACAATGTCTCTGTCTACAATGACCCCTATTTGTCTGACTTTTATCTGTGTACTGTTTTTACTCACTGTAACCTTTTACAGTATATTTCTGCATGGATCATCTTTTTTTCCCAAAATCATTGAACTTCCATTTTATCTCCAAAGTACAAAGTCAAGAAACATTTTAAACAGGCAAGCACAGCTATTCAGTGAAATTAAATACAGCCATTTGTCCTCTGTTAGACTCGACCATAAATGCCACCTCTACATTTTCAAATCAGGACTGTTAAAGGACATATTCTACCCTTTCGTCTCTTAATGAAATGTCAGGCTATTGACCTGCCTTTCTCTTCAATGCTAATTTGGCGTCCTCTTTGACCCCTCACCCCTGTTCCTGTGATGTTTCAGAGCCTGTGGAGGTCATTCCACAACCTGAAAGATGTCGGTGTGGTGCAGGTAAAGGTCATCAGGGCTGAGGGACTGATGGCAGCAGATGTCACAGGTAAGGCAATGACCTTAAGTCCAAACAACAAGACTATAACCTCTCTAGTTCTCATGTACATTGTTAAAAGTTAGTCCGTTCATTTTTCACTCCTGCATTTATGCTCATATATTCATTTGCTTAAAAATAATCTGACAAATAGGCCTCCGTTTTTGCTGCTGTTTTGCAATTTCTGTTACTATCAGAGTGAGCATTACAAGGCATCTGGTAATAATAATAATACTATCAATAACGAGTATTTTTTTGTTTGCTTGAAATAACTTTTGCTTGAGTTTTGCATCGAGACGCTGAACAATTCCTGTGGCACATTTTCCTCCACCGGCAATCTGCCATAAATCTAGCCAAAGATAAAGTCAGAGTGTAGAGTTGGTTTAAGGGATGATCCTGCGCGAGAATCCTCAGAGAGAGTTAAAGTCTACTTTGTGCAGGACGCTAAATTTGTCTCTGCGTTTTTTTAGAAAAGATGCAGGCTGCTCATTTGAATAATAGAGAAAAAGTACATATTTGAACCAACAAATCTCTCTCCCTCCTCCTCCTCCCTCCTCCCGCTCTTTCTCTGCTTGCTCTCTCTGAATCCTCCATTCTCCATTAATTCTTACTTTTAATTAGGTCTACAGTGGACAGGCCTAGTTTTTCACTCTGTATTATCTAGTAGAGAGAGAAGGAAGAGTGTGTGTTTTTGTGTGTGTGTGTGAGTATGTGTGTGTGTTTGAGAGGGAGAGAGAGAGAGAGAGAGGGAGAGTCTAGAGTTTTTCCCCATTTGAAACAGCCACAGTCCCATTAGCCAATACAGAGTGGAGCTGGTTGATTTGGGTTATTGCGTGGAGCGACCGGAGCAGCCGGAGTGCAGGGCTAATGGCTCTCTGGCTCTTGTATTTCACTCGGAGCAGAAATTTGCTCCGTGACCTCGTTGTAGAGCTCATCATTCAGTCTGAGCTTCATGGATCCTTCCCAAAAAAAGAAAAAAATAACACCCCAAAAGAGTAAAACTGTGGAAATATAATGTCTAGTGGCTGTTTGTTTGCCTTTCACTTCGCCTCTGTCGGTTTGACGTGGTCATAGAGAACATGTTTGATTTCAGAGTAGTGCCTCTACAGCCTGTGGTGATTTGAAATTATTTCTACAGGCTTACTGAACAGTTAAAGTGCAGCATGTCTTTTGGTGCCAACATGGGCTAATACTTTACATGGAAACTACCAAGACTGAATAAAAAACAAGTGTAAAAAAAGTGTTGAATTCAGATTTGAAATCCCACAACAAACATGTTTTTTGAATAAGACTGACAAAGAATAAGGTTCTACTTAAAATGTGAAGATTTAAATTCACTGGAGAAATGTTTTTTACACATGTAAATTTAATCATTTCATGTGTTTCATGTGGAAAACTTTGATTTCATAAGATAAAAACAGAATACAGGTGAGGATGTTTCTGCATGGGATTGACTAGTTGTCAACCTTTAATCGTCAACTAATTTGATAAATGATTAATTAGTTTGGGTAAAGTATATAGAAAAAAAAGTTAAAATTCTCTGATTCTTCCTCTTAAATGTGAATATTTTCTGGCTTTCTCACTCCTTTATGACAATAAACTGAATATCTTTTACATCTGAGGATGTCATCTTGAGCTTTGGGAAACACTGATTGACATTTTTCACTATTTTCTGACATTTTATAGACCAAACAACTAATCAATTAACCAAGATAATAACTAACAGATTAGTCTATGATGAACTACTTGTAACTCTTTATATATTTACAAAAAACAAATCACATGTGGATTTTCACACATGATTTTTTTGCTGTAGCCAAAGAGATCGTGAATTTAGGCAGTCAAATGTGTAATCTTATTTAATTTATACTTTCTTGCAAGCAACAAAGTAAAAAGGATTTTTCTTTTGTTACCCCAGAAAACGTTTTCTTTCAGCCAGTCTAACCCTTCAAAGATAGATACAGAAGGTAAAGTGATATGGATAACCAACAGGCAAAGGGGTTGTTTCTAGATGGCGTATTCCTGTTTTGAGTCTGACGCTGTGTGTGTGTGTGTGTGTGTGTGTGTGTGTGTGTGTGTGTGTGTGTGTGTCACTGGCAGAAACAATAGCTCTGTAAGAGCCACATAAGAGCCCTCACCACATGAACACCCTATTTTAACAGCCCAGACCAAGAGAGGGTCAGGAGCAAGGTGAGAGAGAAACAGACGGACAGACAGACAGAGAGAGAGAGAGAGAGAGAGAGAGGAGGTCAGCGAGAGAGAGAGAGAGTTCACAATCTCTCTCCCATTCACGCTGCCTGTCTCCTCGCCTGTCTTTCTCCCTCCTCTCCCCACCCCTCTCCCCCTCTCCTCTCCTCTCTGGCCATCTCTCTCTCTAATTGAAGTGTTTTTGTGGAGTAGCTCCTCTCCAGCCCGAGTAGGATAACTGAAAATAGTCTCTAAAACCAACAATCCCTTTTGTCTGCCAGCCCTTGTCCCTCTGAGTGGATGCTATACTGTTAGAACATTTCAATACTAACACACACATGGACACGCGCACACATGCACTTCCAGCGGCAACACCGTAGCTCGTGTAGACATCATTCTTTTCTCCCTCAATATCAAAACAAAACCTGTCAGTAAAGTGTAGATTTCCCGCCGCATCACTTGACACAAGGAGAAATATACTCGTATAGCCTATTAAAAGGTTTGGAAAGTAAATGCAACAAAAATGTGATTTACATTTTAAAGTCTGAATCATAATTAATTGTGATTATACAGCAACATGAGAGCGTGCGCTCCCTCTCCAACCTCAGACTCCTCACTAACTCTGAGCTTCCTGCAAGGCAATTACAGTGCGCTCCCTCGTCTCTGTACTGTATTCATCCTCCACACTTATCTTAGGGCACACTGAAATGAGTTTGAGCCCGCTCCTAGCTGCAAACCCTCTGCCAGTGCCACAGAGATGGGACCCAGAGGGGGGGAGGAGCTTTGCTCGGACATTACCTGGATGATCTCTGAGTGGCGCTCAAACCTGAGCGTGTAATTGGTTAAGACAGCCGCCTCTGGTGCTGGCGGCCAATAAGGTGAAAGTTCATCACCAATGACAACTGGCTCTCTGCGGCAACACAGCCTGCCATGTCATTAAAAACAGAATATTAGAGAGAAAATGGGGGAGGGACAGGGTTGTGCAGAAATAATTTCCATCTCTTAATTTGGATGATTGCATTTAAATTTAATCAGACTTGATTTGTGGGGACAACATTATAATCGTTTATGCTATGGAGGCTCCGGATGATTAAGGAGGATTTCAAATATTCGCTAAATATTGAATGAAAACTGCTGCCAAAATATATTCTTGTTACTTGTTTGCAATTTGAAAATACATTTTTTTTTTGTGTTTATTCATGATGGGCACAAGGAGGAATTTGCATTTTAATACAACACATGCGCGCCATGCAAACAATTGATATGGCTGACAAAGTATGTAGACAGAGAGAGGGAAGTAGGCTGCTGAGTCCATTGTCTTTTGTCTATTTTAATGTATCTTGTTTTCTATCGTAGGAGTCATAGCTGTCAATATCCACTTCAAACACTCTACATCAATAGGGCCCCACAAACAGATATGAAAGGCAACACCTACGGCTCAGCATTGATCACGGTGACATTTACTTTGCACACCCACTAAATGTCCTGCCCTTGTCACAACATTTGAAGAAAATCACACCAATCAATGACACACAGACGGACACGCAGAAGCACAAACACAAATGTGGCGGGGGGGGGGGACTTTGAACTCAATCCCAACTTTATTGAATCTTATTATGCAACATGGCTGCTTTTCTCATATTTCAACACTCAATATTTTCCCCGGGAATTCGTGTGGGACAATTTTTTATTTTTTAAACTTTCTGACCCAGTCTTTTCAAGTGATAAGCTTGAACAAACAGCGCAACGGCTCCCAACAGTTTTAATAAAAAATAATGATCAAAGCCAGAATTAAGAGTTTTGTTGTTTTTTTAGTTCATTCCGAGGCGATGCAAGGGAGGTGGGCTGGCAGGCATGGGGAGCTGGTCTCACTCCTTTCTGTGTACAAAGAAATTGAAATGTGAGATGTTAGTAAACAAATGGAGAATATATAGGACATTACTGGTTTTGATTATTATAGTACAGTATTCTATTCTCAGGAGAAGGAAATAACTCTGTGATTATGTTTATTTCTCCTCTCAGTTTCGCTCACCCTCTCTCTTTGCTCAGTTACGTAACTGTAGTAAATTCTGAATTGAAAGTTTTGCTGGAATGAATTAGCATTAATGAATGTGATTTATCGTGAACCATATATCATATCTGTGTTTTATAACATCTAAGGGTCTTTAAAGTTCTCACATAGTGTTGTAAAGTTTTATCTTTTGGCAGCCACGGGCTGCTTAAATCATTTCATACGTGAGTCATGGGTTTTGGAAATTATTTATTCTATCAGATAAATTGGATATATGTTTTGTTATTATTACTGTTAAGTTTCACTTGATGAAAGCGGTATTTCTGCTAGTGTATAAAACTTCAGCAGTGATTTCCCCGCAATAAATACAGCTTTCAATTTTAATATCCAAAAACCTTTCTGCTGTTTTTATTAATTTACACAGCTGTCAATAGAACAAAGCAGTAAGGATGAGGAGGGAATGTTTTCTGTCATTCCTTCATCATTTAATTTCTCATGTTGCTCTTGCTTTTCACTCATTTTTTCACCACCGTCTCGCCGCTCGCTCGGAATCGCTAATCATGGACCGGCCATGTTTCTCACACCCCTGCTCGGCTGTCTTTATCTTCCACTTTGAACTTCTCTGGCCTTCAGAGCCACATGGCCGTCTGTGTTCTCCGCACCATCCATTCTCAAAGTCTTCTCTCTCCTTTCACTCTCCCACCCCCTCCTTGTGACTGCCCAGGGCAAAGTTGTCCTGGAGCTTATCTTCTAGTTGTCCATGTTCCCAGGGTGTTGATAGAAACAGCTTGCAGCTGTTCCACTGATATACTGTTTTATAATATATATGGCATCAGGGCTAAAAATGAAAGACTCATATTATTACAGCTCTGATAACCAGAGTATTGGAGCTGTCATGTGGTGTAAAGGGAGGAGGATATATACACTATCTGTATTAATAATATGAGGGATTGGAGATAGACAAAAGCTGTTGGAATTACTTAAGATTCTCGCTTCTTACAGTCAACACTAAACAAAAGTTTAGTGTTGACTGTATTTATGTCTTTTTCTTTTACTGAGAAGGTTATTCTTGTATGATTTTTTTTTTCCTTTTGCTCGCCAGGTAAGAGTGACCCATTCTGTGTGGTGGAGCTGAGTAACGATCGGCTGCAGACGCACACAGTCTACAAAAACCTCAACCCAGAGTGGAACAAGGTCTTCACTTTGTGAGTGGCTTTTACAATACTACATGTCACACATACAGTTTGTGCTCACTGCAGCAATGACAATAAAATATTTAATTTTTATTTTTTTTAACTGACATGTATCTTTGAATTAAAGAATGGTAAAGTCACAGCAACAGTCTTATGAAATAAATTATATATAATTACATTTTTTCAATTTATAACACCCAATGGGTTTTTTGTGTGTGTGTGTGTGTGTGTTTGTGTGTGTTTTAAAATTAATTCTGAGAATTAAAAAAATATTCCTCACAGTTTATAGTGTGGAGTATATTTTTATCAATGAACTTTTGAACTTGAAAAAATATTAATAATAATTGTTAATACAATCCTAATTTAATAGTGTTTTAAAATGTGTCATATCCCTGCAGTGAGTCCTAGAATAAATGAAACATAAGAGAAAAAGGAGGCTTATCACATTTTCATTTCTTCAAAAAATATATATATTTTTTTCTTTTAGGTATATAGCTACACCCAGGCGGTAGTTAAATGTTGATGTAGATCTAACTCTGCATAATTTCTCTCATATATGATGGCATTTCATTCCAGAGTAGAAACTTGTGAATTCCCACTGATGGGGCAGGTTAATTTAGTCATTCTTTGAGCGCACGTCTTTCTCATAGCCTCCTTTCTATACATAACATCAGCTATCTTCTTACTAGCCTAGTTTTCAAGAGATGACACGTCTGAGGATGATACTTTAGTTTTACTGAGCTCATGCAGTAATGTAGTGCAGTGTCACATAAAGCATGTTAACGGTGATTTTTAAACATTTATGTAAATGCAATGGAGGGTATTCAAATACAAAGCATATGTTATGCCTTGTACAGCGTTTCAGATTTCAAACTGTTTTCTAGAGACATTTAAAGAAGCTTTTGTAAGACGTAATAACTTTCACACTGTTTCAGTTTCTAACCCATATATCAGTTTATATGTCACTGATGTTGTCTTTGTGTGTGGTCCAGTAACGTGAAGGACATCCACTCGGTGCTAGAGGTCACTGTTTACGACGAGGACCGAGACAGAAGTGCAGACTTCCTGGGGAAAGTGGCTATTCCTTTACTAAATGTGAGTCAGAGGCAGATTTCTGTGTGTGTGTGTGTGTGTGTGTTTCTTTTTCTTTCCCTTTGGGGATAATAGAGAGAACATAGAGGAACGGAAGGAATGAAAACACACACGGTGGAAGATATAAAAAGCAGAGGTTATTTTTGCAACTCCACAGATGAGACTGTTATTATTTCACAAAGAGAAATAGATGACAGGAAGGAGAAAAAATGGAAGAGAGGCTAAGAAAAAAAGGAGAGATTGATAGGTGAGAAGAAAGAAAGTGAAGGGATGAGAGATGATATGAAAATGACACTGATCGAGAGATGGAACGATGCGATTTATAGAAAAAAAGAGAAAGAAGAGTGTCTGTTACATTTGAAAAAATACAGATAGCCTGTGAAAGTACTGTGTGTCTAATATATCCATGCTCTGCTGTACAGTATGATTCCCCAGGATAGTTAATTTCTGTTTGACAGAGCTGAGCTGCAGTGGGTAATGAACAGGTACTTGTCAGAGTTGCCACAGTTGTTTTGGGTTCCCTGTCAGCGCCAGCAGCTGGGGTTCAAAGGTGGCCCGGGGAGCCGATTCAGCCGGGTATTGCCAGACAGACGCCTGTCATGTCCCTCTCCCACAGATCCAAAATGGAGAACGCAAAGCCTACGCCTTGAAAAGCAAGGAGCTGACAGGGCCAACAAAAGGGGTCATCTTTCTCGAAATAGACGTGATTTTTAATGCTGTAAGTCTTTCTTTAGCTTTTTTTGATTCTCCTCCCTGTTTTTTTTTATTTTGCCCCCCACCCCCCATTATCCTCTCTATCCATCCCTCCCTTGTCCTCTCCAGCACCCCCCCCCACGCTGCTGTTGTCTTTATTCTGTTTGTCCCCCCCCCCGCTTCCATCTCATCCCTCGTCCCTTGTCCCTCGTCCTCGTTTTGGCTTTAATTATCGAAGACTCCCTCTCAACAGCCTTTGTTCGCCCATTCACCATCGCTGTGTGTGTCCTATAGCGGCCATCTTACAGCTCTCTCTCTCCCGCTCTCTCTAGCCTCTGACATGGGGCACGCTCTACGCATGTGCTGCCAGTATCATTACACATTGTCTGAGAAAAACCTTCAAAATGATTAACAAATATTGTTAACTCGCTGATTGATTGACATAATTTCTGATTTATTTATGTGTATTATTTCAAATGAGTGTGATTCCACTCTCACCGTTTGCTGTTTATGACGCTGTGTGTGTTCACTCCATCTCCAGGTGAAGGCTGGTCTCAGGACGCTGATTCCCATTGAGCAGAAGTATATCGAGGAGGAGCCCAGAGTGTCCAAGCAGGTACATCAGCAGCCAACACTTATCTTCCACCACTCCGCCTCATTTTTATCTGTGTCCACCACTGTACCCCCTGTTCTGCTTAACTGTCTGAAGCAAAACCAACAAGCCTGGAGAGTGGCATCTTGTAAACCACAACAACTGTGTGGGCAAGATACAACAGGATGATTGAAGGAAAAACAGCATTTCGTTTCTTTTTTTTCTCTCTCTCTCTCTTCCCTCCTCTCTCCCTTCTCTCATCTCTCCCCCCCTCGCATCCACTCTGAGTGGTGAATAGAAATGTCAAGCTGTCAGCTCTGGGGTGCATAAGTAGATTGGCCATCCTTATAGTTGGCCCTCTTTGCCACTGCTGCTTTGCACTTCATTGTCACGCCGCTCAGTGTGGCGGCACCACAAAGGGCTGAATAGTAGGGGCTGGCCCACATCAGACATGTCATATGAGTGACCGTTTGGGCTCAGCAGTCAATGCTGCACCATGCACAGCCGAGCACAGCGCGCACACACACACATGCACCAGCTCCCATACCACGCTTTTGTCAGCCTTCCATCTATTCCCTTCTTTCCTCACTGTTCCTGCCTTCTCTGTTGCTCTCTGTCTCGGCCCGCTCTCCACTTTCCTCCCAAATGTGGAATCTTTTTTTCATCTCCATTTCACCTCTGACTCACAGAGATGACCCATGTCAGCGTCTCGCAATGATGATGTCACTGGCTGCTTTAGAGGGATTGCCCCGTGAGGACTCTTTTGTGTGAGAGCAGCTCCCCTGCTGTTGCTTGCTGCTTAGAGTGTGCGTGCACACACGCACACACACACACACACACACAAACACAAACACACACACACACACATAAATGAAAAAAAAACATAAGCTGCCTGCCAAACAAAACCATTTAATTGTAATTATGACATTTGACTTAATAAATGACTCCACTACATTTCTAAGTGTTTTGAAGGAATAACTCAAGGCGCACTTTGAAATAATTCATGAAAAATGAAATATTCTTATCAAGGCAGTTATGGCAATAATGAGCCAAGAAGAGTGCAGCGTGTACATCAAGTGCATGCGCTGAGGAACGTGGAAATGGATGATTCACAGTCTTGCTGTCCTCAGGGTCTGTGTGTCCCCAGCAGGACACCATACAGTCATCCTCAGTTTGGCAACAAAAAGCTTCACATAATTATACATAGAGAAGGAGGAATCCTCCTCTCATCTAGCATCAAAGCAGCCAAGCCACCCCTAACCACATGCAAATCCACCCGGAAACACACATGCATACAGACAATAGACTTTACTGTGGTGCAACAAACACATACAGTATAGCCACAGAATACACACATTCAAACACACACACACACACACAATTTTCCAAAGAGTAAAATAATGGCCTAGAATTTTTTGAACAGCGATCTGCAGAGACAGTTTGTCCTTTGGGAGCACTTTCTCCTGGTGGTGACCTGATTGGGTGGTTGGCGTTCTGCGCTGCTGTTATGCTATTCCCTGAATGGTTGGCAACCCATGGGGAGATCAGCAGTTAGCCAGTTCTCTCTCATATCTGGCCAAAATGCGCGGAGAACCCTCAGGGAGGAGAATCCAGGGACTGTGCTGGAAATTGTTATTATTGTACTTAACTTTATCACTGGGAGAATGGAGTTAAAGAAACACTGTGAGTCAGCTTGTCACACTTAAAGCAGCCGTTTGTCCCGTATGCTGATCCACATCCATATATAGCTATCCAAAGACTGAAAACACCCCGACGTCCTCATGGTGTCCTCGGTGCTGTAATGTTGTAATATTGGAGCCAAAGTGAGGTCAAAGCTGCAAATCTCAAGTTGTAAAAACTTAATGCTCCAGTTAACTTTCCAAAGTGACAGCTGAGTGAGACACAATGGGGTTTGAACCAACCATATTAAGACTTACTGTCACTTTAACTAAGGTGCTAATTGTATGATGTAACATGTTTACTTACTCAATTGTGATGAATTCACTCCATAAATAAACATAAAAGAGGGAAAACTGACCTCTTTAACAGTATGTCCTTAGCTGTGCTTATGTCTGTAATAATAATGTTGCTCCTGTTTACTTTGTCTTTGGATAAAACTTTCCAAACATTACACATGTGCACCTTATGTGGAAAAATCACAGACCTTGATGTGCTAGTGTGTTTTTTTACAATTACACTCTGCTGCCTGTCACATTAAGTCGCACCAGATCTTCACGTATTCACACAACAACATGTCATTAAGTCTATTTTCACTGAGTGTATATGTTTACACTCTGTATCTACAACTGAAACAGTGGAGTGATATGTATTTAGCACCATGTTTATTCCATGCTACAGCTTGTTTCTGACCTTAAGCTCTCACTTGTTTTCATTTTTATGATCAACTGTTTATTATCACTTTTAAATGCAAACACTACAAAATGGAAATGAAAATGCCATACATTGTATTGTGACAAATTAAACTGGAAAATAGATAAATCCTGATCATAATGAACAATAACATAAGAGGAAACTTACATGACGTCACACCGGAGCACACATGTGTTTTAACATTCACTTGTTTTGTTCTTGTCTCCTTTCTAGCTGCTGTTGCGCAACTTCAACAGAGTCAGACGCTGCATCATGTTCCTGATCAACACAGGCTGCTACATCAACAGCTGCTTCGAATGGGACTCTCCACAGAGGAGCATCTGTGCTTTTGTAGTACGTAGAGGTGCACTTAAAAGTACACGGATAGTACCTTAAATTGAAACATATCACACACAAATTTGCACAATTTCTCATCTTTTTGTGTACAATTACTCTATTGCCACAAAGATTATTATGCTGTATTATTATTTATGGGGTGTGTTAACAACTTAATGTAGAGAAAAGACAATCTCATGTAGTTGGACCTACTGTTTTGTCAGAATAATTACCTCACACTTTTTGAAATTAAATGAACCCCACTCACATTGATGAATCCGTACCGTCCTAATAGTCACACATTTTTTACCAATTACACTTTTAATGCCAGTTAACATCTGCACACACACGCAGCAGGAGAGCAACATGTTCACAGAGGCTGTAGGACCATTTCTGCTAACAAAGTATGGATCCTTCACTGGTAATTGCACACTCTAACACGAGGGGTTGTTGATGTCTCAAGCACATTTAAGTACATTCCCACACTGTAACGCCCCACTACAGACTGTTAGTCACACACTCAAATATCTTGATATGATAGTCTCCATTAAGTCCCTTTTCTGGCTTTGTATTTAATGTACAAGCACACATGGTATATACATGGCACGTGTGTGTTTTGGCACTCAGTTGCTGGGGATAGAGTGGAGAGTTGGTGTTGCAGCCTAAACACTGTATTATATGAGACCCTCAGACATTGAAATACTTAGAAAATGCAGCTATAATCTATTGAAGTGTGACAAGCTGTTCCTGCAGACAGTGGAAATGGCAGCTTGTTTCTCTCTTCTCCCATCAGCCTCCTCTTCATCCTCTCTCTCTCTCTCTCTCTCTCTCTCTCTCTCTCTCTCGCTCTCCCTCCTGTCATCTGTGTCTGGTATTAAAAGGTGAAGTGTAATTGGACAGCAGAGCTATCAGTAAAAGACATTCTCCTGCAGGGCGGTGAGTGGCTGCATGGAGGTTCCTACCCTAAAGATGACAGAGCAGGCATTTAATCCTGTCTGGTTTAGTGTCCTGACTTAAGTAGCTACAGGACAGGTGGACCCGCCCCGCCCCAGCCCTTTACCATGGGGGCACTAAGTGTCTCAACAGCAGACATTAGACATTAGCAGCATTTGGCTGTCTGACACCAGTTCCATCTCTGCAGAGGCTGCATGTATGTGTGTGTGTTTGTACAGCAGGTCACAGTGTCATCACTAGACATGGGTCAGAAGAGACATAGTATTGATCAGTTAACATTTTCTCTGTGTGTGCGCAAGCGCGGTCATGTGTGAGCCTGGCGTGTGCGCGTACGTTTGCATTTTCTCTCATATAAGGCTGAAGTGGGCGTGAGCCCCCCTTATCTTTTAGAAATAAATGAAAATGTCAGACAAAAAAAAATGTCAAGGAATTCACAGAAAACAAGGCCACCTCAGAATTGCCAATCTACATGGTGAATAGAGAAGGGAGGATGCAACCTTGGATAGCGCAGCCTCTATGTCAGCACACACAAACACACATGCACATGCTTCGTATAGCCCTTCACCCTTTTTGAAAACACAGTGTATAGTACATCCATTTCTGAGTAACAGTGCCGACTATTCATATTCTCATTGTACTCACTTAAATTCAAAGTATTCAGATGACGATAAAGGATGTATCTAGGCCAAGGACGTAGCGTTTTATAGTTTATAGAAAGTCTGAAATTTAGGTGTCATTGTGCTTTTCCTCTCCCCCCCCTCCTCTCTCGCTCTTTTGGGAGTCTGTTATCGTAGGAGTGTGCACTTAGCTAAAAGCATCAGAGTATTTAGGGCCTCTCCTCTACACAGGTACTCCCTCCCTCCCTTCCCTTCCATTTCTTCATCCCTCTCTCATTTCTCCCTCACTTTGAGAGGCCTCTTAATCACTTCGCTCATCTCTTTAAGTGGGTTTTTATGGGGGGCCATCTGGCCAAGGTGGTGCGTTCATGAAGGTGTACGGCTGTGTGTGATTATGGGCATGTGTGTCTGTTCACATGTGCACGTGTGTTTCTGTCTGGCTGTCTTTCTAGACAGATGTTACACTTAACTTTCCAACACGGCTGTAGCTACAGAGGCGGAGTTGTGGGCAATTCAACCTCTAAACTTACAAATGTGTGCACTTCTTAACTGCTAAGTAAGCCCGAGGGGGGGGGTTAAGCGCGCTCATATATTTGTGGTATTTTGTGAACGCAATAGTACATCAAAATGCAGTTGTCATACTGTGCCACTTTACAACGTTTCCTCCATAAAAACGCTCAAAATTTTCTTCATGGTCTCTTACTCTCCTTCTGCCCAAGTCTGAAATGCCAGCCGCATGTACACATCGGCCATTAGTGCCAGCTGTGATTAGTGTGTATGTTGTGTGTGTTTTGTGTGCATGTGAGAGAAGAGAGATTTCGCATAGTCTCACATGCAGCCTTTCTCTCTCTCTCACACCCACACTGCTGTCACCCACCCATCCCGACAGTGAATCAGCCACCGTGGCAGCTTTGCCTGAGGCGTTGGCACAATGGACGGGACTGGAGTTACCTCCTGTCCTGCATGATGGGTGGTGTCTGTGTATGTGTGTGCGTGCATGTGTGTGTGTGGGTGGGTGGGTCTCGGTGTCTCCGTCTCCCTGTCTCGGGGTTAAGCGTCTGCTTCCTCTCTCCACACCTGCAAGCTGAGTGTCTCTCCCTTCTATCCGTCCATCCATCCCTGTTCCTCTTTATCTCTCCCTCCCCTCTTCTCCCTTTGCCTTCTCTCCCGGAGAGTCGAGGCCATTGTGGGGCTGAGCGGTGTTGGGTTCTGTTCTCCTGCTGCTGCCAGCTCTCCCCACGGCCCCTGCAAGACAAGGCTGTTATTGCCCCAGGGACCGCAGGCCTCAGCAGCTCTTCCTCCAAACAAATTTGCTGTAACTTTATCTGCAATTGGGCCCTGAATTGGGAGCAAATAGAGGCAGCTTTGTGAAGCTCGGGGAAGGGCGAGGGCAGCGAGCTGGGGGTTGTTGGGGAGGCAGGGGAAATGATACCGGGCTCTTTTATGTCAGGCAAAGTAGGACTCTTATCAGGAAGAGAGCCCAGACAAGGGAGCTACTTCTAGAGGAAACTGGAGCACCTATCACCTGCTTTGCATTTAGATAAAAATTCACCCTGCTGAAATAAAAAAGGGAAAAAAGCAAAGACAGGTACAGAAGCAACTATTGGAGTGTGTGTGGGTGCGTGTGTGTGTGTATGTGTGTGTTTGCACATGTCTGGCAGTTTGATACACATAGACACACACACACACACACACACACACACACACACACAGTGCAGAGACGCCATAGCAGTCAGTGGTACACACCACTCCAGGTCTCTTTAAATTGCTCCTTTGACTCCTCTTCAAAGAACCTGTCTAACTTTTAAAAGTTTTAAAGTCGGGAGTTCGTCTTTGCCCACAGCAAGGGACAGCTTTGAAAGATATACTTTCACATTTTACTGCTCTCCTGATTTGCAAAATGAATGATAGTTGAAATATAGTGGCATGACTAACAGAGAATACCAAGTCAGAGTTTAATCACCAGAGATAGAGACTCAACAGAAAATGTGTGAGGCCTTTTGTTGAGACGTCAGGGACTCAGCATCCTCACTTCTCGTAGGTACTCGTGTGCAGTTTCATCACCGTGGCCATAAAATGGTGGATGCTTTGTTTTAATTTTTCATGTTATTACAAAATGACTGGCTTCGACACATTGGGCTTAGTCATTTGGGCTGCTTTTTTATCGGATGAACAGCATTAATTGTGCTGTGGATCCAGGTTCTGCAGGAGTACAGCAGGGGGCAGTCTAGCACCACTGAATGGTGGGTAGGTCCGTTCACAAACAGGACACAGTCTCCCTCCCTCTCCAGTTCCCTCGAACTTAACAGGACTTCTAGTTGCTATCTGGCAACACTTAGTGCCAGCATGGAAATTGATGTAAGAGAGATAAAGGGGAACTCTGAAATCCAAACTTCAGTTTCACTCCACTGAGACAGAGCAGGGGGAAAGTTAGCCTGGTGTGTGGTTAATGTAAGCCAAAGTACTGAATATTACCCTCCCACAGTGCCGCGGCTCAGAGCCGTAAGGACGCGGGTTGTGTTTTGAAACAAATAATGCAAGATACAACTCTCAATGTGCCGCACTGAGTGCTTGAATAAATCATTTTGACTTCTCCATTTTTTTTTCCTTTAATATTAAGAGAAAGCATCAAAGATTATAACTGTAATGAAATCCAACTACAGAGACTTGTCAGAATAACTTAATTTACTGATTTTGTGTATTGGTATTTTAGCCAAAACATTACAAATTATGCTGTCGTGATTTTTCTTTGTTCATGTTTGTGATTGTCTATTTTAATTATACATCACATTTGAATTTCGGCTTGTGCTTAGATGTGAAGTTTGCCCAGTTCAAATGTAGCCTTTAACTATATTTGAATGGTTTCGCAGTTTTGACAGTGGAAAATATTGTTTTACTTTGTTTTATGACAAGTGAATAGTTTTGTTCCGAGAAATTTTCAGTGCATTTCACCAAAGACTTGTTGAAACACAAATAATTTTGAAAAGAAGTGATGGTAGGTTTTTATGACAAAACAAATATGCTGTTTAAAGGTAAAGTGCTGCTGTGGTTTTTGGTGACAAAATCAATGTCCACTGCAGAAGAAAGATCTAAACTATCTCTAAAATAGATATTTATTGCTACTGTTCTTTAGTAGTTCAGATAATTACAGATAATGTTTCTTACAGTGTCAGTACAAGAGAGAAAAAGATGGTACATCTTCAAACAAATTCAACTTACACATTTATTTACATGCTCTCAAGACTAGATTACAAAGTTTGCATAATTTGAATAATATATAAGCACAATTAAAATACACTGTTTTCAGGAATATTTTTTCACATTAACACACAGGTAAGAATTCTGCAGTATTAAACAGAAAAGCAAGAGTTCAGCAAGATGAGCTTCCCTCTGTGTGCATGTTCAGATATTCACTATGAACCGTCACCAACCACTACATTATGTGTCTCTCTGACCACACGGAGTCATCTGCAAATTATTCCCATAGACTAAGTCTGGAGCTTCATTTAGCATTTTCCCTCTCTTTTCTTCCTTCGGTCCAGCATGTTTTCATCGTCTTTTTTTTTTTCCTTCCTCCGCCTTTCCCTGGTCACTGACATCCACAGCAGGCTCCTTCCCACTCCCTCTTCCCCAGGCGAAGAGCCTGCTATCTGGTCTAGCAAGCAACGGGGGGTGGCTGTGATCGCCCAGTCCTGGTGGAAAGGTCCAGGCACTGCAGGGCCCCTATTACCCAGCCGGGGGGCATGGAGACGGGGCAGGGCTGGCCACTGCTGAGCCTGGGTGTCCGGTTCCTCTAGCTGCCAGTCAAAACTTCGCCCTCAGCTACTATAACCAAATGGAGGAGGAATGAAGGGGGACGACAGGTTAAACAACCTCAGGCAAATGGAGAAGAAAGCAAGATTTTTTTTTAAACATAAAAGAGGGTTTTAAGGTTTCATATAAACATCAGGATAATGTAGAGCTATTCATTTGTCTGTTGTGTTATAACGATACCATGAGCGATTAGAGATCCAGACACTACATATATTTACTGTACAACATTTGCCTACTGTACAGTATATTTATAGCAGAGCGCTTGAAAGGAGCACTGTGTGTATCTGCATGAAGGTTTTTGCAAGTGTGCAGGTATTTATAGCTTCTACCAGAATAGGTTTAAAACAAGTGAGCTCCTTTGTTTATTCGACTGAAGACATGTTTCTGCACCTCTATCGCACATTTCTTAGTTGTGGATTATTCCAGTGTTTATCAGTGTTACACATTTGTAAATTATAATAATTTGTAGGAAGATGGATAATTTTAGAGTGGTTACATTTTGTAGAGAAAATATGTGTGTGAGCATGTGTTGTTTGTCTGTGTGTGAGTTTCTGTTGCTGAGCTCACAGAGTCCTAACAGCCTTTTCTGATGTATGAAGGGAAATGGTTGTGTTGCTTATTAGTATACAAATATGAATTATTGAATAGTTGTTTTTTTTTTCTCTTCAAATTCTCCCACACAGCTGTATTAGAGAAAGACTCTTTGTATTTGAGAAAGTGAAGTTGAGCCTGAGAGAGACAGAGAAAGATTTCAATCCTTGTGGGAGATTTGCTTGTTGTACCGAGGCCATTCAGGTTTATTTGAAAAAATAAATTTAGCTGTGAGCATTATGCAAATGTGCTGGACATTTCTAATATTTAATTTATGTCTCTTTTTTTTTTTTTTTGCATTTTATACTCTGCGTCTGATGGTTAATTTTACATGAAGTTGTAGCTCTATTGAAAAGTTTGAATGTGAGTCTTTCAAACTTTTTTTTAACATGAGAAGGGGAGAAGTTGAGAGAATGTAATTGTTTAATTGTGTTGTTATTGTGAAAAGTTGTTTGCATTGATATTCAGATGCATGTGTGTGTATGTGTGTGCGTGAAAGGAAAATGAAACACCGACGGCTCAGTGCGAGCGTGTGTGTGCGCTTTAGTGTCCGACTGGCTCCACTACAGTAATAGCAGACCTGTGTACGCACTCTTGAGGGGCTGTTGAACCTCATATTCATATTAACCTTAGACTGTAAACACAATGAAGAGCTTGTTTTTCAATCTCCTCTCTCTCTCTCTGTCTCTCTGTCCTTTCCCACACACACACACACACACATGCACACACAGAAATAAAACAATTTGATTGTTGATTATTAAGCTTTCTCTCTTTTGTTGTTGTTCAGCCAGACAGGGTGGATCATAATTGGTACACAGACCAATAAATCTGCTTTATACAGTAATAGTCTCAATTTCACCTCTCTTAAAAGTTTCCCATCAAAACTGACTGTTAAACACGGATGCATTTTCATACCGAGAGTAATTAATTTCAAATCTGCTCTGCTTATATTTGAAATAATGGATTTCTTGTACTTGAATTTGATAAAGATGTTTTGCTAGTAAAAGATTAAGTATTAGACATGGTTTGCATTTTCAGCATTTCTTATAATTACTGCTGAAGTCTTATCAATCCGGGAAATCTCTGTATATGTATGCATAACATTATTAGACAATATAAATATTTAGCTGTTTGTTCCTGATGTATTTTCTTCCCCACAAATATCACATTTCTTCCAGCTAAACTTTTCAAAGCAATTGACAACAACGCTTTCTCACACTTGAGATAACAAGCTTCCATCATTAGCAATTTTACTTTCCCACAGATATCTTCTCCCAACCACCTCAACAATCTGTTGTCACAGGCTAAAGAGCCCTGCCAAAATCAGAATACAGGGTTTTAGGAAAGGTTAATTTTCAGATGGTACTTTTCTTGTTTGGTGATGAGAGGGGAGGTATAGAGGTTATGGATTTGGCAGATGGGTGCAGAAAGGTTAGAGATGGGGCATAAGAGCCTTTTGGGGTAGGAGAGAGGGTATTGGGGCTTGGAGTGACAGGGTTAGGGACTCGGGGTGTGGGGTGTGTGGGGTCAGATGATGTGGTTTGGGGTTGAGTACGGAGGGGTCAGCTTTGACGTGGTGCAGCTGAAAACGGTACATGACCTCAGCCTCTGGGATGATTGGCATGGAGGAAAGAGGCTCTGACGTCTTGTACTCATCCTCCTCGTCGACGTCCTCCTCAGCTGAAGGCCCAAAAGAGCCTTGAGGGTCAGGGTTTTGAACCGAGGCTCACCGACACCAGGCCTGTACCTTTGTTGGAGCCCAGTCTTATTTTTACGCTTTGTTCCGTGGCGGTTATGTTTCTGCATATGAATGCGTATCGTTTCCAATCGCACATATGGTCGGCGTACGTTCTCAGGAGTTTGCCTCATAAGGGTCAATATGGGGTCTTGAATGTATACATTCTTTGCCCACACTGTTCTCACTTTTTTGTTCTCTGCTGACGGTTTTTGTCTTTTTCTCTCCCTCAAGCTTTTTGTCATCGTTGTCTGGAACTTTGAACTCTATATGATTCCTCTGGCTTTGCTACTGCCTTTGGCCTGGAACTATATCCTCATCACATCGGGGAAGGATACCAGGCAAGATGTGGTGAGTAACCCCCCATACCTTCTTGATATTCCTCCGCCTTTCTTTCTTTTCACTGTAAAAAGCCTCTTTCCACACACAATGCAGTGTTAAAACTCAGACACCATTACCACAGAGACATTATGTTCTTATTTTATTTACAACATTAATCACATTTACAAGGATTTCATGTCTTTCATACGAGACAACGCATAGAATTTGTGATATTAAAGACGTGACAGGTGATTAATGTCAGTATAGATGTACAGATGAGCTGAAGTGAAACATACTTTTTTTTAAACAACAGCAAGATGAGCATAATACAAACTCATTTAAAATACACCTTTTGATTAAACTGGACAAACTTTGAGCAAAATTGGAATTTAATTTAAAAAAAAAATCTCTCAGGTGAATTTTTTTTCCCTATCTGCCCCTTGAGGAGCTGCATTCTCAGTGCAATCTCACATTTCTCACTTTGCCTTCTTTGAGGCAAAGAAAAGGGAGAAATAATAGGCTGTCACCTTGAGCTACGTTACGCCACTTACCTGGTAGTATATTTATTTAATTCATTTATTTTTATCTCTTATACCAATTAAATGATGTCAAAGCAATGTCATGGAGAAACAGACATGTTTTAATCATGGCCAGGCACATTTGGAGAGTAGAGAGTGGAAACGAGAGAGAGAGCCGGACTATGGAGTGAGCGTGAACAATGAAGTGATTAATTTTAATAAGTGCCTTTTTCCAAGACTCAGTTGGAAATAACCAGTTAACAGACCTCAGATTTTTCTTGCAGTCTCTCACCCTCTATATGTGTATATTTATCCCTTCATAAGGATTCTGTGGGTTAGATTGGATTGGATTTGGAAGATATATTAAATTCAGTCATTATAATGAACCAAATCTCATTGCTGTGTGTCATTGTAGTATTACACAGAATAAAAAATGGAATTAGATGTGAGCTGTACATTACTTACAACACAGATTTATTTGGTAAGTCTCCAGAGCTAAGTCTCTCTTTTTATAAGCCTCTGTGTCTGTATTTGCTCATTTAAAAAGTTGACATAAAATCAGCAACAGACCACCCTTAGGAGACAGATACAAGCTGCCAGTTACTTATACAGTAGTCTGTGGCACATACTAGAATTTAAACTATTTAACTAGCCATAGTAAACTCAGTAATTAAATGTTTGCAATAGCAAGTAGGTTCATAGACAAATCATTTTTAAAATTTGTGAATGACACAGACTTGAATTTCAGAGGATATTTCTCTTCACCTGTAGATGGCGACATTGCTTGACAAAAAAAAAAAAATCCCACATGCCTTAAGACAAAACCCGGCATGATGATTTGTCCCCCCACCTGCTGCTTGTATTTATCCAGACCTAATGATATTCTTTTCCCATGCACTTCCTAATTAAAATGAGGCAACAAAGGTTACATATTCTCGTAATGTGCCACTCACTTCACATACGAGTAAATACATGTAACTCCCACTTCATGCAGAATTGCTTTTCTCTCCCCCTTGAAAGGCACCATTGTGTCTCAAGTACCTCAGGAATTAGTTGGAACATTAAGACATGTTGATATTGTTGATACTCTTATGGCAAGTGCCTTTTAGGGCGACAGTACTATTCTGCTCAGTTCTACAAAGTTGTCCTTTGCTCAGAGACAAGAGAAGATATGGACACTTATTATAACATATTTTAGTTTCACTGTTTTTACTGTCTGTCTTAAACAACACTGTAATTTGATTGACATGTACTTCCACATTTAGACCAGTGACATTGAACCTTGGTTTGTTATGATACAAGCACTACCATTTGCCACCAACTATGACAGTATTTACTTCTCTCTACTTTAATTGCTTGTAGCTCTCCTTGTTGCTATAGCCTTTTGTATTTCTTTGCCTGGTTACAATCAAAGCTAAAGGGTTTATTTGCCTTTGAAGGTTGCTTCAGTATGATCATCTTCATAGTATGGTTTGAGGGGTTGAATTTAAAATACTTATCTGCTTGGGACACCAAGGCCAAGCATGTTTTTAGCCATGAAAGCACTGCTGCAAAGTTTCATATCTGAACTTCATACAGTGAAATGTCTCAGCTCTCTCTTAGGAGCACAGTGAGCAATGGCTTTAAATGAGTGCGTTGTGTACTTGTTACAGTTTGACAGCCTTGATATGTGTGGAGCAGAGGGTCGGTGCTGCTATTGGCTGGTGGATGGTATGTAAAGAAGTTGGTTCGGGCTGGTGGTGAGATAGTAAGAGGTAAATATGCAGTGCAAGAGAACGGGATAGCAGTAGCATATATGTAGTGTAAGTGAATGTGCAGGTGTGTGCCTGATACATGGATACTGAGTACTGTGTGCGTTATTTTGGTAATGTTTTCATGTACTCTGGCGTGGTCACTTTTATTCCAAGGTTATGAGTCAGGCTAACCAAAGTGTCGAACCACAGCTCATGCAAACGCACACATACATTTTGCATGTGTGAGTCACTCCAGGTGTGTGCTTGTATTGTACTTGCATGGGGGGAAATACAGCAAGTGTACATGGAGATAAAAGTTATGCTTGTGTGTCTGTGTGGAAAAAAATGTGTGTGTATTTCCAGTCACTGTGTATGTACACACGAGCGTGCATATGCGTGAGTGTGTGCAGACATTCTTTGCAACAATATATCCGATGAAAGTGGGATTAATTGTCAAAGATTAGCACCATTAATGCTCCTTTTCTTGCCGCTGTGACAGTTGTGCTGCGCAGTACAGAGAAGCACGGGCGACACAAAGAAGATTCTCTGACAATCATCGTCTCTCTTGTCTTGGCTTTGCAATCTCACTGTCTCAGGATTGGTGAATGCGATGAACCCTCTCTTCTTGCTCCATTATCAACTCCCTGCCTCTTCCAGTTGTGATATTACTATCTTAAGTCAGCTAAAGTAACGTGTGATGGTGTAAGCATTCATTATTTTCAGGCATTTGTGTTTGCAAATACTGTACACACACATTCAGACACGAGTATCCCTTGAGTCCTGTCCCTGTTTGTTTTCAGACAGAGTTTCCCAATCTGCGTGTAGTGCAGGGGGGAAGTGGGTACAGCGAGAGCATGCAGTATCTGTGTTCTTCGCTTCCTTTCCCGGTCCCCTGGATTCCTCTTCCGAGTCTTTATCAAGCTGAAGTCATGGACGACTCACTGTTTCCCTCTCGCACTTGGCAGAGAACAGAGAAGAATAGAAAAGAAAACAAGGGAAAAAGGCTTTCTAATTACTTTAAACAACACACCAAATTAAAGCATTGTGCTGAGCCGAGCAAGGGTCAGCATCCGGAGCGCTGCGGTTTTCCAGCAGTCTGGGGTGAGGGTAATGCCGAAGGAATCTGTGCTGAACTCACTCTGAAGGGTGAGAGAGAGAGAGAGAGAGAGAGAGAGAGAGAGAGAGGGAGGGATAGGGTGGGGGAAGAAAGAGAGAAAACAAAAAAAAAGTATACGCATGAGTACAGACTTCCTAATGAACTGAAGGGCCTTGCTTCTTCTGATGGGTTCAATGTGAGGACCCTTCCCTGATTTTACACCGCAACCACAGTCCATAGCCCTGTCTATAGCAAATAAACAAACACAGTGTTCTCTACACACTGTAATTCACTACTCAGGGTCACTGAATGTTGTGTGGTTACATGCTGCTTTGCAAACAGATCTCGGATCAGCGCGCCTTTCCCCTCGCCCCAACCTTGACCAGTACCTGCTAAGCAGTCGGAGCGTCCTCAGAACAGCGATTAAAGGAGGCGATGCACCAGCAAGGTCGTTGACCTCCTCTCTTATCATGTAGCACTCTGACCTGTGAACCCCAACTCTTCAACACTGTTTGCTGACCTGTGTGTCATGCTGTAACATGCTCACTGAAGCAAACCAACAAACAAAGAAGAGGACCTTTTACGCTTTTGAATATATGTGGAGTAAGATAGTGTTTTGACATTCAGAGCTAATAACGTACCGTCAAGGAATGTCTGCCCTGTCTTTCTGCGTTTGTGTGTGGTTCCTAGAGGGGGAGGAGCAATTCCATAACATGACCCTGTCCTATCCATCTCTATCTTGTGTTGAAACCTGGGACAATTTGAGGCTTAGATCCATCCATAGCCTGTTGCAACGGAAGCTGGCAGTAGGTTGGGCTCGGTCAACCAGAGGATAGAGAAGAAGGCTGCAAGGCGTGTGTGCATGTGTGTATCTTTTCATAGCAGTGTGTCATATTCACATGTGCGCCTGCTTGCACGAGTGTATACAATGCGCGTTGAGATTAAGGACCCGAGACACATCCCGATAGAAATCCTGCCTTGCTGTTCTGTTGGCCCAGAAAGGCCCTTAGCAGATGTTACGAAGGTGTTAATTTCAGTGCAGGCTGTCGTACAGGGCACATACGGAATATGGTGATGTCTCTTTCTACCACGGGATGATGGGCAATTAGGCCTTGTCACACTGGAGGACCATCATCTTTATCCCATGCTTCAGACCATTACATAGATTCACCCACTAGATTCACCAACCCATTACAGAAGAGAAGACCTTAATGGCCCGAAGATACTTCACGCTCATAGACGTGCCTCCAACGTCGAGATCGAGCTGTCAACTTTCAACCCACTCTACATCCTGAGTGAGATAGTATTTCCATAAACAACAACAAATATGGAGTTTAATCTCCCCAACAAGACTTAGTCATCCTTTTAGAAAAAAAAATAATTGACTACGGTTTTCTACTAATTTTGCCATTTTCTATTTGTTCAAATCCATGTCACTTGTTGTAGTGTAATCTTTACTTTCCCGACTGTGAAGCACTCAGTGTGACAGCGGCATATTGTTCATTAGCGTAAAAAGAATCTGGTTTATTTCCAAGACAGTAATAATGACTGATTTCATTGGAACATTGTATCATTTCTAGAACAAAACTTCATTGCCATTTTTATCTATTCTATTTTCTCCCTGATTTTGCATCTCAAAAAACCCTCTGCTTCTCTAAACACACTGTGCCTTGACATCTGCCCTCATTAAAAGCCACGCACAACACAGGTAGAGAAGAGTAAATATTAGGAAAGCTGGAAGGGAAAAGAGGAAACACAGCCTATTATACCTCAACTCCTCCAGAAAGTCACACCTCCACTTTTTCCCTATAAAACCGCAACTCTGGAAAGAAAAGGAGAACGAGAAAGGGAGATGGAGTGGGAGCAGGAGACAGAAAAAGACAGAGAGGCATTCAGAGAGATGGAGCGACAGAGAGACGGAGGCAGAGGAAAACAGCGGTGGATGGCAGGCACTCCTCAGTGCGGAGTCAGACATGGCAGTTGGTGACAGGTGACAAAATCAAAAGGTCATGTCACTTTTAACTGGGAGCGCCTGTGCCCCACTGATTTCCCCCGTGCCGCCCCGGCATCACCGCGCTCATCTCTGCTCCTCTCGCTGCCTCTCTGTCTCTGCTAAACTGGCAGATAGGATGGCAGGCTGGCAGGCAGAAAGACAGGCGACGGGCATAGTTTGAAGCGGGACGGGAGCATCGGGAGCATCAGGAATGCCACGGCAGAATCCTCCCAGCCTCCCTTTTCATCATGTTGTCTCTCTTTCCCTTCCTTTCCCTCCATTTGTCTAACTCCCTTCATCACACTGAACCTTTGTAACTGTCTGTGCTCTTTGCTAACAACGTCAGCGGCTCAGGGTGTCTGCCTCAGTGCTTGTTGTTGTTGTTTTGTCTATACAGTATACCCGCTGTAGCTTTTTGTGAGTTTTTTGGTTTAAACCTTGAGCTTAAGCCCACAGATGTGAGTGTGTTTGTGTGCAATAGATTGCACATCAAGTGTGTACTAGCTCTAGCCCTCTTTTCCACAAGTGAATATGAGAAACAATAAGACAAGACAGCATCATCTGTCTGAGAAGGACAATCATCTTATCACTGAATTTACAGTATTTACTCGCTATCTCAACAATGCTAGTGGAGCATGTAAAATTGGGCTTTCCTCTGGATGGCTGCTGAATCCCTGACTAAACATACTTGCTGATTTGTCAGCAAATACACAATGAGAAATGTACATTGTTTGCCACGCTTACATTACTATCCCGAAACTCAATCTCTCCAAACACTCACAGATTTGGTGTTGCTTTCATGAATATGGAGCCGCCCTTCTCACCCCCACCCCCAGCCTCCAGCTCCAGTAGCACCCCGGCTTCACCCCTCTCTAGCCCCCTGCTGGGTGAGCCCTGGCTGGGGCAGTGCAGATGGAAGGGCCCCCCTCTGAGGGCCACGGCTCTGACAGCTTGTGAAGGGCCCGCGTGGGTCAGCCAGGCTCAGCCAGCAGCCCTTATCAGACGCACAGCCCTCCCCCAGTCTGCAGAAACTGTGGTGTAGGCAATATGCACACGCACACACACACACACTCACACTCACACACATACACATCCACTCATGGACAGTGCATACCAAGTAGGGCCTTGAGATCCCCCAGCCAGCCAGTCGGCCAAACCTCAGCAGCTGGAGAGGTTAAAACCCCCTCACGTATCAAAGAGGAAGAGCAGCAGGAGGATGGAGGGAGGGAGGGATAGAGGAATGGGAGAAAAAAGGAGGAGAAAGTATATCTTCATGTTCGCCGGGATGTCTGCCTCCGCGTCAATTCCCACTGCGGCTGTCATTGGGAAGGTTAGGAGGGGAGATAGTGGAACTCAGCCTGGCCAGGGAGCGGGAGAGGGGCGAGTGTAGAGGCATTTCAGAAGAGGGGTGAAAATGATGTGGCTACTACTTCAGGTAGTAGATTTTTACTTTCCCTCTGTGGAGTGTGTGCGTGCACTTGTTTCATTGATCCAGACAGGGTCTGTTCTCTTTTACTTCTGAAAGTAGCATCCATCTACTCCAAGTACTGTGTTTTGTTTCTGACTTGTCAAGTTAGATTTAAACTCTCCAGTATGTCTCTTACACAGCAGGTGCTTAAAAAGTCTTGAAATGTATTAAAATCAATTTTATAAATATTAGGCCTTGAAAGTCATCATATAGTTTTAAATTTAATATTTTTAGATTTCTTTTTGAATCAAGTTCAATCCTCATTTATGATGTTACAAGTCTTATTTGATGTTACATGTCTGCCACTGTAACTCATAGTGTATTTTTACTTTATACTTAAATTTACCTTTTGGCAAAATGTAGATTAACCTAACTCACTTTAATAATTCCCATATTCTTAGATAAATCCTACCATTGCACTGGACCTTTATACTTAACTGCAATGCCTGAATAAGAAAAAGAGGATTTGTCAAGAACTCTGTCTTAAATTTGGTTAAAAAGGGTCTTGGAAAAAGTCTTTTAAAGCATCAAATTGATACCCTCTCACACTGTAGTTATACAACTATTGATAAGTACATCAAGTTGATTAGTTACCTAGCATTTCTTAATTATTTGGGCTCAATGCCTTTACATTGTATTCACTAGGTAAGGGTTATGTTCTATAAGGTACAGGACATTAATAAAGATTGGCCAATTTTAAATTGCAGGCACTGTACTCCAGCTACAAATGCTGCCCTGTTTTAAAGGTCCAGTTTGTAGGATTTAGGGGCATCTGTTGGCAGAAATGGTTCATCATATTCGTAACTATGTTTTTATTGGTTTATAATCACCTGAAAGTAAGAATGGTTGTGTTTTTGTTACCTTAGATTGAGCCCTCTTCTGTAAAGTCCACCATTTTGTTCTACAGTAGCCCAGAAGGGACAAATCAAACACTGGCTCTAGATAGGGCCATTTGCATTTTCAGCAAATGTCAGCCAGCGTAGTTCTTCTACTCATATGGCACACGGAAGAAGTTTCAGTTCTGCCATTAAACCCTGCATACTGAACCTTTGAGTTAAGAAGCTTCGGGTCACATTAACTATCACATTCAACAAAACACTACAAAGCCATGGGGCTACCTGTAATCAGAAGTTCACTGTACCCTATGACCCCTCAGAGTTTGCTCTCTCTCCTTGAATAGGCACTAGGGGTGCTGTTGTGCTGCTGACTTTGTGCTAGAAGCTCTCTGTAAAGGCAAAAGGAGAATACACAAATTTCTCTCTTGGGAATCAATAGTGTAACAGAATTTTCTACCTGATAGGCAGTTCTTGAAACACCTTTTTTCTGCTGTTCCTTTCCACCACTCTTACAACTTGTTCATCACATCTCAGTCAATCAGTCTGTGCAGCAAAACATCAGATCAAAACACACTCTAGGCTTTTCGTCTTCCTTAGATTCTTTTTTTTTTTTTTTGCCAGACTTAATTCAAATTCAGTCCAGGAAGATTTTAGCTAGCACCGTGCACTTCATCTGGCACAGAGCAACAGTAAATGGAGGAGGGAGTTCCGTAAGGCTGAGTTTAAATTAGTGCTAACATAAAGACGCAAAACATAGAAGAGTCACAGTTCCAGCTTTGTAGCTGTCAAGTATCAGTCACCGAATGGAGTAAAGCAATAGTCCTGCAAGGATGCACTGAGAAGGCAACAAAATAAAAGGATATTACACAACCTTTGATTTGATTTGGTTGCTTGGACTGTGGTGTCATTAAAAATCAAGTCATACATATGATCGGAAGCTCTACGTGTAATTTTCAAAGTAAAGATAGATAATGCACAAATGCTTTTCATTTCATTTTAATGGACATTCGTATGTTCTTCTTATCTGTATTTGTACATTGATGGGGATTAACGTAAGCAAGAAATCTGTGACAATGTGCTGGGATCTGAGCCAGTGCAAGAGAAACTTTGGCCCTGTCTACACGTCTACAGATGTTTTTGAAAACTGATATTTTTTCCCTCCATTTTAGAAAAACAATTCTGTTCACAGAACCTTTGATTTATACACTAGAATGCAAAAATGACTCCAAGCGCATGCCAGTGTTCAGCAATCTACCTCTTTACAGGGGTAACAAAGTGTACAGGCTTATTTAACTGATCTCATCACAACTGATTCCTGTAAAATTTAAGGATTAAGGAGCTGAGTCAAGCGTACAAGTGATGCTCTGGGCATGCAAAAGTTTTCCATCCATTCCTCATGGACAACAAGCCCACTTTAGAAAGTGTCCCACCATCAGCTGGTTTAACTGGGCCTGATCCAAAACCGTTGTTTCAGGCGGTCTTTGAACAGTGGACGCTGAGGTGGAGCAAAAACATCGGGTGTAGCAAATGCCTCTGTTCAATCATGAAGTGGTGCAGTAGTACGATGTCTATGAGTGATATAGCCTTTGTATTAAGCAGTGCTAATAAAACATTACCAAACATTGTTGTTTTTGAACGTGAGCATGTGCAAATTGAGATTACCATACGTCATCAATACCCATTATGTTCCATTATACATGTCCACACAGATAAACAGTAACCAGAGTTTTAGGAAATTTGCACCTTAAAAGGCAATTTATTAGAGGCCAAATGGTAAAGAAAAATATCAGTTTGCAAAAAATATCTGTGTATGTGTAGACAGGGCCTTAATTCTTGCAAATCAGCTTTATAGGTATGAGCCACTAAAGCCAAACAGATGTATTTATACTTTTACAGCCATTTGAACTCTCAATGTCATTGTACTCACTTATATTCTTTGTGTGTATTTTATATTATCACCATCTTTGTATGTATTTATGGGGCACAGTGTAATCTGTAAGAGTAGCCTGCATCATCCCTGTATCATTTGAATAGGTCTGAATATGTTAATCCCCACCTCAGTAGATATTGAATTGACTGGAGCGGCTCTGCAGGCAACATGAGCTCTACGCGATCCTGTCGACAGCAAGGCTTTGATGCTGCCGTGCTGTAATGATAGTAATTTAAACAACATGATAATGGGGGGATAAGCAGACAAATGATATCATACACCAAACAGGTCTTAGAAAGAGCGAAAGAATGAGACAAATAGAGAGAGAGGGAGAGAGGTAGAGGGAGAGAAAGAAAGAAAGATGTTTGGAATTCATCGGCTGCGCTGAGGTAATTTATATCCTCCCCTTACCGAGACAGTAGCTTCAGTGCACACATTTAGCCGTGGCAATCTTCAGGGCAGATGACATGTTCCATGTCTTTTTATTTATTAATTTTACACTGTGTCTCATTGCGGGAAACATGACTTCTCTCTGTAACCAGAGGCGATAGAGGAGAGAGAGCAGAGCGGAGAGCAGAGAGAGACAAACGACTCTATCATTCTCTCTGTCTCTCTAGGTCATGCTTCTCCAGCTAGCTCATGCTCATTCCCTTTGTTTAAAGTTTGGAGCGTGTGCCAGGCGTGCCCTAGTAAAGCCTCTGTGTGGAGGAATCCATTATGTTTGTATTTTGGCACGGGTGAAAGGATTTGGGAGGAACCATGATGACTTTATAAACAGTTATAGTTCATTTGTTTAGAGTTGCCAGAAGGCTTTCATTTTACAGTATCATGTTGGCATCTTTTACCTCGGCTGAGCAGGAGAATTCCCTGTCTGGTGTTTGTATACTGTATTAGTGAATGTATTCTGTATCAATAAAGAGATGAACTGTGAACACTCAGGCTTATTTGTCTAGACACTGATGGAGTCTCGGTGAAGTGGGAATAACCAGTTGCTGTACAGTACAGGCAGTTAAAATGAGAGGTGCCATGCACACATGCACAACGCTTTGCCCCAGTGACTCTGTGCTATTGATAGAACACACACACAAACACACCCAAGCACTATTGACTCTACCCTCTCAACTCTGCTGTTCTGAACTCCTCTTTGTTTGTGTGGGAAGCTGCATTTACATAAGAGGCTTATGTCAGCCGCCACATAGTTTCCCCCCCTTATTCCAATGAAAAACAAAAAGGACAAAAGCTATTGTCTTGTTAAGTAATGATTTTTGGATTTCTCCAAACTAGTTTGTGCCGTTCTGGAGGTGGTTAGGGGGTTGTGGTGATGGTGATGGCGAGGCTGGGCAAAGGTTTTTAGGGGGTTTGGGGGTTGGTGACAACAATGAGAGTAGATGAATGCTGAGGTTGACAGCTGTAGAGCTTATGATATGGGTGTTTGTTTATGTAAATTGGGAGCAGCAATATGACCTTGTAGCTTTGATGTGTGATTGACAGAAAGAGGGTGGATAAGAGAGGCAGGGGGGATCTGTGGTTTTTCGCCTCGCTGGCATCAGTCTAGACACGTGAACTTGTGTGTGCTCACAAAGACACCCAAACAACTCCAGTACTGTATTCCAATTTTACATTGTATCACTGAACACAGTGGCCCAACCTGCTTTTGTTGGTTCAAGGCTTTCCATATATGCCAAGACATTTGTTTACTCGCTTGCTTTTCACATACAGTTAGAGGTTGGAGCTGTATGCGAAGGATGGCATTTTCTATTCATTCCAATGCCTCTTAATTTTTATATAGAAATTCTATTACTGAGGGGGGAAAAGTACAACATGCAGTTTATGTATCCATATGTGCCTTTGTGTTTCTTTTCTGACTGTGTGCATGTGAGTGTGTCATTTTTCCTTTGTGTTGTACAACGTGTATCACGGTATTTGGGGGCTTCAGCGCTATACCAGCTCCAGTTTCATCGGTTGTGGACCACTGAAGCACGTAGTTGCTGTTCTTTGTGACTTGCTCTCCGCGCTGCAGGCTTTCTTCTTCCTCCTCTCACGGAGCATCATTCTGTGAGAGGATGTGAAACGATAGATAGATGAATGTACAGCGATAGGGAAGGCTGGCGGTTGAGGTGAGAGACGAGTACAAAGGTCGGGGAGGTCAGATGAGACCGAGCAGAGACAGAAGGAGAAGAGTTCTGCAGCTCATCCCGCTGAATGCTATAAGATTTGAATGCTTTTGTGCAATGCGATTTGAGTGGATGAATAGACTTTAATCCGCAGCCCGTTGAAACTCAAAGCCAGAGCATTTGCTTACATTTCCAGAAGTGTCAACACATTTGAACAACAGAATGTTTCTAAAATTAAATTCTAATTCTGAACCTTTCGGAGGCTCGTGACATATTAACACACACCAATCCGATAGTTGTGCTATCTGCATGCTTTTCATACTCATTAACAAACTCTTGCCAGACATAAGCATAACCAATCAGCTTTAGTATGCCTCTTTGGCTGTTCTGATGATGTTAACCCTGTGTTATCTGATGTTTGTCTGTACTATAGCTGTTGCATAAACATTTTTACTTTCTTCCTCTTTCCTCTGTTGCGACTGTCAGCAAGCAGTGGAGGACCTGCTGGAGGATGAGGATGAGGATTTTGACAAAGATGACAAGGTAATTATGTCTTGTGTCAGGGACACACACAAACATATGCACTCACACACACACACACACACACACACACACACACACACACACACACACACACACACATACGCACACTGCCTCAGGAGAGGTTGACACCGCTTCACACACACCGGAAACACAAACAGACGAACGGAATGACTCCGTCTTCCCCTCCCATCTCCTCCCCCGTTCAGGTATTCTTGTTGCCTGAGGCACAAACACGTGTACAAAGATTGTACAACCTTTTAACCTTTTGAAAAGTTTTCTCTGTAGATATACACACAGCACATTTCTCACCTTTCCTCCTTGTGGTTTTGCTTTGCTTTGGTCTGTTGCTGCAGCTTGGTACACTATCCTTATTTTTCCTTTCATGTAACACTATGTCGAATTCACGTTACTAACGTTCAGCCCCGCTTCCTGAGAACATGCACCCATATAAAGTGCTTAGTTAGCTATTTAGGTCCATTCACTGCTCCTTTATGTCCCAGTAAAACAGCATCTGGGCTTGTCCAGACACTATCAGGTAACAACAGGTGGCTGCTTTACTGCCTCCGCTCGTTTACACTGTAGGAACAGCTACTGAAACAAATGCCACTGGATAGGATACAGTCCCTTGTCAATGTTCCACTTGGGAATGGTAATTGAAATGGTGCAGCTCTTTATCCACCCACTGTGTTGTCTGGTTTTTTGGTGAGGCGTACTTGAAATGAAAACAATATCCTGCTTGATACACCAGTCTGTTGAAAATCCAACAGTGTTAAACAAGGACAAAATTGAAAGTTCAGCTTTTAAAAGAAGTCCACATCTTTAACGATGAAAACGGTGAAGTACCTAGACTGAAAAGTAGGCAATAGAAATGACTTGAGCTGATACTTGATGCCTTACAGCCACACTCCAGCAATATAAAGGTTAGTAGGCTAAGATGTGGTAAATCGCATGGTCTGGTTTGGTAATCTTTGTGGAGGAAAACTCTGGCTTTTTGCAATGGTAATTGTGAAGGCCTTTGACCAGGCAATTTGATATCTGAAAATTATTTTTGCCTGAGGACACTCTTTACGCCGAATTTACTCCAGCAACTGCAACCTTGCTACAACCTCTCCCGTTTTGAAGGGTCATAACTGCAAGCCTGCAACAAAAGGGTTAAAAAAACACATTTATAGTGCAGATGGTCAAATAGTCATCCCACCAGTAAGTCAGCCAGCCAGCCCGTCAGGCGATGAGCACACAAAGATACGTGAGCATTACATCCTCTCCCACAGTGATGCAGAAGCAAAGTTTCATGGCTGTGAAGTTCCAAGGCTGAAATGTACAGGGGGGCCACCGACTGAAGATATGCACCAGGCAACCTTGAACCTTTTTTTTTTCCCTACCCTTTCTTTATGTCTGTCCTCCATCATTGCATTTCCCACCTCCTCTCAGGGAAAAAAAATAAAAATAGAGGCATTTGAAAAGCTGCAGATTATATGAAATACATTTTGGACTTTCATATTGAAATGAGGTGCAGCAGCAGCTTTTGCGGCCTCCGTCAGATTTGGTGCCAAACTGATTATTCCACATAAGAGGGCCTTGCTCTCTGTGCTCACACAGGGCTGGGATGCTGGATAGCACAGCCGCCACAAAGGCTACAATTTACCAACTCTGGCTTCATACATTTTGATCTATTGCTCCCCTCAACTGTTAGCATTTCATTTGAGCTGTAGGGAAGTTGAAAGGGGGGCATTTTTCTTTTTTTTTTCCTTCGCCTACATGTCTCTCCCCTCCCACTCTCCTTCTACCCTTCCCTCAATCGTCCTCTTTCCTGCCTTTTTTCTCTTTCAGTCTGACACATACTCTCTCGCTCCCTCTTCCCCTCTCTCCCTCTCCCTCCAACCTGGTTAAGTGCAGAACAAATGGACTTTCAAGGCTTAACAAATTTGTCTTTTACATTGGATATGAGGTCTTTTACATTGGATATGAGGCACAGCTTCAGACTGTATGAGTAAGTATGAAGGACGGGTCAAAGGAGGCCTCTTTTATGGCACAGGCCTATAGGGGAGAGAGGGAAGAAGGGAGAGAGCAAAGGGAGAGAGGAGAGGGGGAAAAAAGATTAATAAATATGCCAAGGCCTCATTTTAATTGAACTTGAAGCATATGTTGCAAGTATGTACAATCCGTCCCAGATGTTTACGCCGTCCATGTGCACGGCTCTTCCCAGTGCACCACAAGGCAGCTATTAGCTGGATAACCTTTGCTCCAGAGGCTAAATGGGGTATTACATGGCCAAAAAGTAGAGCACCTGTTTTTCATTGCATAGAGGACCCCTTGCAGGCTTTTTGCCTTGGATCACCACATGTGTTTTGACTTAACAGATTGTTGGGCAGACGTGAAAAGTGTCTTTCTTGTGAGCAAGCGCTGATATTAGTCACTTAATCTCAATGAAAGTCCAGCATCCTGACTAATTGATGGGGACGGCTGAGTTGTTAAAGCCAAGCAGGCAGGCACATGAAGGGTGAAAGAATGTTAGACACAAACTAATTTTTTGTTCCTCCCTCTCCCCCCCTCCTCCACCACACTGTGTGTTTGTGTGTTTGTGTGTGTGTGTGTGTGTGTGTGTGTGTGTGTGTGTGTGTGTGCGCGCACTGACCTTCAACATGGAATGTTGCTTGGATCTTATTGCCGATACACACACATAAAATATGTTAGTGGTATACTGCCCCAGTTTTTAACCTCTATTTTTAATAAAACTGATTTTAAACATAATGGCAAGATGCAGATGCACCCTTTCTCCTTCAAAGTACATTAGTGAGCCAATACATAGATGTAAAACACAAAGTTATAGAAATTGTACGCTTAGACATAACCCATATTATATATGTTTTGCAAGCGAGGATATTTATTTCGACAAGTAATCCACTTAGTTACCTATGCTGTTATTAGTCACCTTTCTAGTAACACTGATTTCATTTTAAGGACCAGTGTGTTGGATTCTGTGGGATCTAGCATCTAACTAAATGTCCCTCATCCCCCCTTTCCAAGCATGTCAACTGTAGCATTCGGTTAATGTAAAAACCATAGAGCCTGTTTAGACCTGGTATTAACCTGCGTCTTGAGTGATCCGATTACAAGTGGACACTTGCCACTTGGACCACTTGCCGAGGTGGTCTGGGATGCATTTGACCACATATCTTTTGTAGTGTAAATGTTTATAAGTCCAGATGTGTCCCCTGTATCATCCCAGTCCTTGCTGTGGGCACATGTTATGATGGTTGTTTTAGTGCCAAGGGGCTAATGCTCTATAACTTGCCCATTTTATGATGAGTTGGACGAAGTGTTGCATGACCATCCATTGTTTTGCCCTGTGGGAGAAGCGTGTAGATTTCTGCTGAAAGCACTATCTGCCAATATAACTGCTAAAATTACTAGTGAGCAAGCTAGTGAGAGTGTTAACGTAATAACAGTGCACTTGGCCCCTTGATCTTCTAGGGTAAGTGACTTAGGCAGTAACAAAATCTGAACACAAGTGGTCTGCTGGAGATGCATGATAGACACAGGTGTGAACAGGGATGTGTCTCAGCTGTCTTTGTGCTCGGATCACTGACATGCATGTTAAAACCAGGTTTAAACAGGCTCATAGACTGTGTAAAAATAATGGACACAGCCACCATGACATCATTCCTTCGTTCCCATGTTAGAAGCCTCAAGTTCGGCATTTGGTCGTCTTTTGGAGCCAGAAATGACCATATCTGGGTGAAAAGGTGGAGCTGTGGAGAAGTGAAGGGTGGGTTTCTCTGAGAGCAAGAGGAACACTATCCACAGAAGGCCTGTTAATTAAAGCGGACCGCCTCAATTATGCGCAACTTAAAGTCTTAATAAAATTCAAACAAGTGAGCTATATAAAAATTCACCCCCACACATTTGTTATGAGGGGGGAAATTAACTCTAGAACTCTAAATTAACTCTATGTATTTTGTAACAGGCTGTAAACATGTTTATTTCTGCTGTAAAGTTTGGCATTTTAACATGGGGGTCCAAGGGGATTGACTCGCTTTTTGAGCCAGTCTCAAGTGGCCGTCCAAGGAACTGCAGCCTTTTGGCACACCTGCATTGGATTCATTTTTCGGCCCTGGAGGTTGCCTCTTGTTAAAACCGCGAAAGTTCCTATTTATTTTTTTATTTTTAGATGCCCCTAAATCCTCCACACTACAGTTTTAACAGGAACATTATCAGAGATGTAGTTGTCATTGGAAAATATTTGATTTACTTTGTAAAATGATCTTAAGAGAGTTTTCAACCAGAATGTAATAGACCTTTATTATGGTAGATATTTTGACTTGTCATGGCAGGTAAAGAGGAGGTCTGATTAACAACATTAATAATGGCTCCATTCAATCAAAGTGGCCCAGTAAGCCCTGCTGCTGAGTAGCGTGCACAATACCAGGACCCTGGAACTGGTGAGAAGTGAATAGTAGCAATTATCAATGTTATTAGTTACACCTGTGAGTTCCTGCTGTTATGTTTCTGCCATTTTTTAAATTACATAGACAGTTATTCATATCTAATCTAAGTATCTATGACTACTGTCACCTCAATCATCCCTACACCCACAAGTCAAAGAAAATGCATGTGTTTTTTTCCCTTTTAATTTTATCTTACCGACTAAAAACAACCGCAACAAACCTGTCCTTTAGCACCTTTTTGGTCCTATTCAGTATCTTCCAGCACAGCTTGAAGTAACAGTGTGAGATAGCATTCCTATATTTACAGGCTACTGGCTGCAGGGGCTTCAGTGTGCAATGTAGCCTGTGATGTCTCCTCTCACCTGTGGGCTCACTGTCCAGAGCTGGCATGAGGCAATCACCTTAAGGCTTTGCATGGGTGTGAGTGTTAGTGTGCGTAAATGTGTTTGTGTATTTGTGTGAGAGTCTCACTTATGTGTGTGTGCAGTGGCTCAGCAGCCTCCCAGAGGAGGGCGGGAGGGTGGGGGGGGGGGGCTTACTGGAAAAAGGGAGAAAGAGAGTGAGTGTGAGAGAGAGACAGACTGAAGGAGTGAGGAGATTACCCTCACACGGTTGACTGGTCACTGAAGCGCTCGTGCTCCGCTCAGCTAGGCTCCACTAGCCTCAGGAGGACCTGACACAGATAAGATACACACTGCAATCATGTCCTGCTCACGGGCTTACTGCTCAGTGCACTCCCTCTCTCTTTCTCTCTCTATCTCTATCTATCTATATCTCGCTCACACACACACACACACACACACACACACACACACACACACACACACACACACACACACACACACACACACACTTACACAGACAGACATACCACATGAACCTTCAAAATATCTCCCGTTTCTTGCTCATTTTCTCCTTCCCTCCCTCATGTGCAAAGTTGATGGTAAATAGAGAGTTGACTTAATTTATTAGCTTGAAGACATTGATCTGGAAAATCTGAATTACGCTGAAATGAAAATTCAATTCAAGTCTTATTTATGGGCCAATTCCTGAAGGTATTCCATTCCATTAACCAGCACTGAAATCTGTTTTCATTTAAGACTGGGGTCAAACAGTAACCCTTCTGTGTTTTTGTCATTGTTGTTTTTGACCTACTGAAGCACCAGCAGGTTTTAGTAATGTCTTATGTCGGCCTGCATAGCCAGACCTATCTGCACATTTTTCTTTGTAGCACTGTGCCACCGCTGGAGAGAGGTCTGGCTGAACCAATCATGATCTGCACTTAAGGAATAGATGCAGTGATGGTGCCCTTGCAAATTAGTGTTGGGAGATGGGACTCCCCAAAAACTTGGTATTTTATGCGTAAGCTTTGCCTTACCCCCCGTGTCACACAGTGTTGTGCAACTGATGTGCATTTTCATCCGCTTGCATTTGATCATACCACCACTTTTTGGATAAGCTTGCAAAACTATGCCTAAAAAGTTTTTTATTAAGATAATCTTTGTCTTAACCCCAAGACTAAACCACAAGGGGATTTCAAGCCTAAGTGTAACTTCAAACAGAGATGATTTTTCATGTATTTGTGATCATCAATTTATGAAGAAGCACTTAGATTTCTGCTCTTTGTACTGCTGGCAGGGCTGCAACCACGACTAGAGCTCCCTGCAAATTTTCAAATGACTTTTATCTGACTGCTGATAAATTCTCAAATTGAGGTTCAAAAGGTTATACTGGAAAATATTTGCAACTAAATAGAGCTAAAATACACTGATAATTAGATGGACTAAATTATGTCCAACGAACAAGCTTACAAGGCAGAGCATCAATTTCCATGATGTGCATGGGTGTGAAAAAAGTAGACAAATCATAGAAAAACATGACTTGTAAAGTCTGTATACCTCCATACTTGACATGCATCAAATAAGATGATCTCATATTGTAGGTGTGTATTATTCTCTCTAGTTTGACATATATTCCAAGCTTAAGAAACGAAACTAGCCCATACTTTGCCACTCAGTCCAATTTCTCATTTTCATCAAGCCAAAATAATTCTAGCGAATGTGCGCACGTTATCATATAAAGGTATGCTGTGTCTTGCAAAACCACGCCCATCCAGGTGAAATGCCAAGTTTTGGTGGAGCCCTGTCAGGAGGTAACGCAGGGGAAGGGAAATTCCATCTGAAACGGGCAGCCACTGGCAGGCTTATATGGCATGCAAAGTCTTTGACCTAGACTATGGCTTATTCGATTGAAATACAGCGTTGGATAATATTGGACTGTATGACTCATGCAGAGCTTGGTTACTCCCATCCAACCAGTATTCCTGAAAGGTTAGATCAGGTTGAAATGCATGCATGGTGTCATCAGTTTTAAGTGTGCTGTTTGTATTTTTTTTTTTTTTTTGGAGGTCTTGATGAGTTCACTGTGTGTATAATATTGAGCATACTGTACATGATCTTCTGTTTCTTCTTCTCTCCTGCCACACAGCCGTCTTTTGACACAACAGTATCTCTTTATCCGTCTCATCTATAGTGCTGAGACAACCGTCCCACCCTCCACTGCTTTCCCCGTAGGCACGACTCACACACATACATGTTCATACACAAACATGCAAGCATGCACATTTGTGTGATTATCAGTGCTTCTCTGGCAAATATGGTTATCTAAAACTCCTGGTAAAGGGCTAGTATTGGCACATATACCCAGTTCTCATCCTGCAGGCCTCACAGCCATTTTCAGCGACTTAATTTTTTTTTGTATTCTCTCTCCTCAGCTCAGTCCCTTCTTCTGTGTGTCATTAAGCTGGTGTCTAGGATCTCTGCTCCATGTAATGTTAAATAAGGCACACACTTTGTCTCAGAGTGAATATGGTTTAAAACAGTGAAAGTTTTCTGACTTATTTCCAGATAGCATATGGAGCTTTGCGGCACCCTCCCAAGCCCCGGCACTCCTCTCAGTCCCAGTCACGGCACTGCGCCGATCACTCAGATAGCGACATGGCATAATGTAATTGGACTAAAGAGAGCACTGGGAATTATATCAATGCTCTGAAAAAAGAAGTGTGACTGAAATGTTGTTCTGGGGAGGCTATTGAGCTTGTGATGCAGCAGGGTTGTCCTCAGGTATCGTGGGGGTTTCAACTGCTGAGGAGAATGGGGAAAGAGAGAGAGAGACAGAGGGAGAGAGGGGAAGAGAAAAAAAGTTTGAATGTCTGTGTTCTTTTCTTCTCGCCGCCTGTGAAGGATGAAAAGCGTCACGCTGTAAAAGATGCTTTTGACTTTTCCGCTTCATTTTTCTTCCCATCTCACTGTTTTTTTTTCTTCTCGTTCAGCAGAGACGCTGGTAGGAACTGCATTTTAATCATGTTTCGCTAATAGAGGGAGGAATGAAAACAAAAAGGAGGGTGAAAGAGGCATGGAGGGGTATTGTCTCTCTATGCAAAATACACTGCATTGTTTGTTTGTTTTTCCTCTTTGTCACACACATACATCAGGTGGATCATCTCTCACTATCTCTATTCCCCCCAGATACAGATCTAGTGCTTTGTCTTTTGCTTTCTCTCATTTCTCCTTCAATCTCTGACTCTCCGCCATCCTCTTAACACTTTTACTTTAACTCTGGCCTTTGTTATTTAAATGAAATGTTGCTGTTTTTGCACTGTGGGTCTTTTTCCGTAGTTTTATACACTCTGCCTATAGGCTAAACAGTTTATAGTATACTCACCACTGTAATTTCGAGTATTATACTGTAGACATGTGTGCTTCTCTGGATACAGCTTGCTATTGTCCAATGGACTATCGAATTCGGTTGTTTTTAAGGCTATACAAAGATGAGTTCTGGAAAAAAAAAATCAATTATGACTGTGGTCTGCATTGCAAGGCTAAAGCTGTTTTTAGAGCGGTGCGTATGTTTACAATCTGCAGTACATTTGGTGAGAACAATGTTATTCTTACCTACAGGCTACAGCCAAGTTATATTGGCCGAAACATCAACTTTAAGACCCAGTTGTAAAACATCCACATTTTTTTCCTTTTACCCTTTTACCTTAATTTCTCTGGGTGGTAAAGAGAAAATCTCACTGTAATCTATCCACAAGGACCCTAAACCAGGCCCCTGGGAGGACAGCCGTGATAAAAACCATATCCTCGAGGATATGTTGGCTTCCTGGCACTTTGAGTGGATACGAGCGATGGTGGTAAGTGGGCATGTGTGTAGCTCTGGCACTCCTGATGGTGTGTGTCGCTGTCTTCCGGTTTCCTATTTAGCTCATCGTCTGTCCGACGGCCTCTGTCTGCCGTCCTGTCGGGGTTTGTGTGCAATACTTGTCCCCTGTCCACGTCTCAATCAACACCCACGCACTGCACGTTCGGCCCGCAACCCAACCCCACCTCGAGGCCTCTGCCTCTGCCTGCTCTTTAAGGTGATGGGGGAACTAATGGGGCTCCAGCATGGAAGGCTGCTCCCGTCTTTTTGTGTGACTTCCCTGTAGCATTTTAGACCTGTTACACTACAAGGTGACAGCTGTATTGAGGTGCAACGGTGTGTTAACTATGTTTTGCTGGTGGAACTTTTGGCTCTGGGGTACGAAAGGGTGACATTGGAAGTGACTCGAGTGGTTTTTTTTTTTACTTGTTGGGGGTATAAGCTGTGCAGTGAGAGGGGCCATAAGGGAATAGATTTCCCCTCATAAAGTGGTGTAGTGTGTTTTTTATTTTTCCCAAAAATACACTTTCAGATTCAGATTTCTTTTTTTGAAAAGCGCTAATTACATTCCTCTCACAAATAATGATTGTTTTCACACCTTATGACCCCTAAGTCACTGATAATAAGCACCGAACAAACTAATTTTCTAATGAGTTTCAGAGCCCCGAGTGTGTATACGTGCGTGCATGTGTGTGCAGTTGTGGGTGGTGGGGTGATTTGAATGCGCTTGTGAGCGCGTTTTCTTAAAAGTTGCTACAGAAAAAGCAAAACTATTTCATATTGCTAGAGCAAATCCCAATGCTCATTATGCCTAATGCAGCAATGTCTACTCCCCCAACTGTTATTGTTCTGAATCACATACACACAAGCGGCTGAACCAACTGAACTTTTTGACTGATGAACTATGCATCAAAGGATTACGACAAGCACTCGTTGCACTGTAGGTGAGGAGTTCTTGTGTGCTCTCATCCACCCAAAGTAACTCTCTCCGAGACTCTCACCAAATAGGATGTTGAAGACGGCACACACTCAGCCCTCCCGGTCTCTCATTGGACAGAATGTGGAGCACAACACTTGACAGCAGTGTCGTCTGAATTTGAAAGTCAGACATGTTAGAAGGCAGCCGCCACCTTTTCTTTTAACAAGAGTCATAAATCTGTAATGAGCACAGAGAGGATGCATATTTTATTTACTTTTTTGAAGACGTGATCCCTTCACTTCATAGCGATGCACCCTCGCTCTGTCTTTTCTTTTTTTTCTTCCAAAACAAAGTTTAAAACAGTGGATGTTACAGCTGTTTCTATTGCCTGTGTCTCTCTGAACATGAATATGTAATTAAAGGTACGCCAAAGTTAGTGAGAGTTTCACAGACCTAGGTGATGAATCATGCGGTTTTACCAGAACAAGAGTAAGATATGATTAAGTTAATTATAAAATGTTAAATATTGTATAGTAAAGTCATAATTAGCCTAAATATAATAGGCTCATGTGCATACACTTTACAGAATCATATTCTTTTTAATTAATTACCTAATTCCTGTACCTTATCTAAACATGTAAAAGCCCATTTGTACCCTTATCTTGGGGTATAGCCGAAACAAATTAATCCAGAATTTACATTGTGCTGTAGCATATGTTTGAAGGCAACACAGACAGAGACTGAGACGGACAAACAGACAGACTGACAAACAGTCAGATTGGGGGGGGGGGATGGGCTGGAGCAGCTAAACCAGGCCAACAGAGGACAAGAGTAATGTTGTCCCATTCATCACACACTGCCAGGCTGGATCCTGGGAAGGACAGGGGAAGGAGAGTGCAGGAGCAGGGGAGCAGAGGTGAGGCAAAGTGGGGGAGAATTGGGCAGGCTGGGGGTGCAGGGTGGGTGGGGGTCGGGTGGCGTTCAGCGGGAGGCGGGAAAGGGGAAGCGCTGAAGTTGCGGGGTGGTAGTCATTTATGTGTACGTGTGTGCGCCCGACCTTGAGTCTGATGGAGTGGCTGGTGTGGTGGAGGTGATGAGAGGCCCCAGGGGGAGATGGGTAAAGATGATCAGTGGCAAACAACCTCCTGCCACCCATCAGAAACACACACACACACACACACACACACACACACACACAAACTCATAACACCAGAAACCTTTCTCTTTAGGATAGGAAGCAGAGGTCAAACTGAAAATAAGTCACCACCACCACCACCACTTTTTCCTTTTATTCCCTCTTTTTCTTTTTCCCTCCATCCCTCTCTTTTACATATGTGTATATTTATCCGCGCGTTGGGACTAGGCTGGGTGAAGAGACTAATTAATACTAGAGAGCATTGTGTCTGCCTGGTCCACCTTCAGCTGACAGTCTAAACTAGAGTTTGACTTTGGCTTTGTGGGAGCAACCCTCAGCGCGCACGAATATTCTCAAAGAAAACTGTGTGTACATCCTTCACATATACACACACTCTCCTTCTCACATTCATCCATTTGGGCCTATGGGAGTGGGACGCCCCTTCACATCTTAACGTGGCCTTTGTGTGTGCGAGCTGCTTGATGAGGGCCAGGAGGACGTGCAGCACATCTCAACACCCTAGTTAAACAGATATTTATGTGTTTATGATAAAAAGAGAGGGAGGGGAAATTGAGATGTATTCCCTGCATTCGCTCATGGATTAGTTGTTGTATGAGATAAATTATTTATTTAAACCGCAGCTTCCAAAAAAAAAAAAAAAAAGGAACATCTGCCTCTTTCATGTGGCGCTGGCAAGGTGCCAGGTTGCATGGTGGCATCTGAGGCCGGTCGCAGGGCCTTTTGTCTCGTCTTGTTGTCATTTCCTGACAGAGGGGAGATGTTCTTCTAGGCCACTGGGTTCCCAAGTTTGTTTTTTTCCTCCCTCAGGGGCCTCTCCTAACTCCCAGTGGGTAAAATCTGTGACTCATCGCTCCCCAGCGGAGTTGGTAATACTTGGAATAGACACAGATAAAACATATTAGTTTTAATTTTAAGGGCAGTCACTGGCTTACATAATGTGCCTCTGTTTTAGGAGCTGAACTATTTAAGTGGTCAACATGAGAGATAAAAAGCACTCCATGCTGCATTTGACTCACTGCCAAAAAAATACCATTATAAGAAACTATTAATTCATTATGCCTTTAAAAAAGTTAAACAAGGGAAAATTACTTTAGTAGTTTACAAAGCAGCTAATCACATTTTCATTAAAATATGCCAAACAAAGTTGTCTCATTTGGCTGATTATTTAGTATTTCACCCCTGGAAAGACAGTCTTTTCATAAAACTGGGTAGTAGACAGACACAAATACTTTAGAAATTGGTGCTATGTGACCAGAGAAAACAGACCAGAAAGGCTTTGACATTCCTTTTAGCTCGAGAGGTAGAAACCTTAACCTGTCAGAAAGCACTGTACTGCACCAGACCAATAAAGGCTCCAGCTGGTGCGTGACATAATGCCGGCTTGTCTGTTTTGACACAGACAGCAATATGGCGGCTGGCTGGTAACAAATGATCTTGTATTACAATTACCATTAAGCTTAAATATGTTTCTGAAAACATTTTAGGTGAGAAATAAACAATTCAGTAACAGAATCTTGGTTTATTTTTGATCAGCGCTGCTTAGTCTTACAGTTTAATCTGAGTTTGGTCAGAGTTTAGGGGGAGATGGTGTGCAAGTATTGACATATACTCGCCATATGACTCCCTTCAGAATATCTTTGAACATAAATTAACTTTAACTAGAGACAGGCCATCTGCACATTTAACTGTTTCGACTTGAATTGTTACTCATGTATGGAGCCAAACAAAATACTACAAGACTAAACTAAATGCCACCAGAGAATGCTAATAAGAAAATGAAAGCCTCGTCTCCTACAAGTGAACAGTGTTACACTTTCATCAGTCATCAAATTGTATGTATTTAATTGCAGTAAGCCAGCAATTCAGAGCAGCCAAATATCACGTTCATGAGCACTAAATCATTGTTTTCTTTTATCCATATTTCATTTTCAGAGAGATTGCAACACGTCAAGTTTTAAGTATACAGTAGATGCTAATTGTATGCGCTATTTATTATTCTGTCATTCCTAATTCTTGCACAGGCTTTGGAAATTGAATTTGTGTCACCCCTAAAGCATTCCTCAACTTGCCCAACTTTTCAATGTTTTTTTTTTTTTCTCGTCTTTTTTTTTTCCTGGGGTGGAAATGGGAAGGATGCTGCCTCCCTCTGCAGTTACAAAATCAACACGAACGCTTTCAGATGCCCTCTGGGAGCCACATATTAGCATCCTGTCACGTTTTATATGACATTTCAATTTTTACTGTGCTGCCAGAGTGAGAGAGGCGAAAAAGAAAAACAAAGAAAAACAGGTGCAATTTTAGCACAGCAGCAACGAGCGGCACCCACTTGTGGTTCAGACTCATTTTGTCGTGCGCTGGGATGTATGTTGCTGCATTATAACGGTTAGGTTTATCATTTTTATGGCGTAACCCAGCAGGGAGAACAGTGTGATCGGAGGTTAAAACAGTCTCAAATGGCTCTCTCTATTTCCACCCAGTAGATATAGGACAGATATTTGAGTCCAGCGTAATAGGCTAAGTCCTCAGTGACCTCTCTCTTGTTTAGCTCTAGGCCTTGGGTCAGTGAAGAACATACTGTCTTTGCAAAGTTTACAACTGCTCGCTTTGCACTTTTGCATATAGATGTACTCTGCCGTGATGCTATCTCCCTGAAAGAGAAATGGAGCAGTCGAGTACACAGAGGCATTGTGCATCTTTCCTTTGTTAAATATTTAATCAAGTGTTTCAAGGAGTTTACCACATTTGTTTACCACAATTTACCAGCGAGTGCAATGTGGTTAGCCTGACTTGGCTGTTTCTGTGCGTGTGTGTGTGTGAGAGAGTGTGCGTCCCTGGGCTCTCTCTGGTGTCACTGAGGGTTGTTTCTCCTTAACGCATGCAAACAGCTCATATCACTTTAACGAGCCTTCCCGCCTCTGTCTTTCCTGATGCGAGCGCTCCCATGATGCAGCCTGCTCCACACACTTGTACACAGGGTGGCTCAGTGCTGAACTGATGGGTGCTTGGCTGAGATTTCGTATCACACTCCGCACATCCAAACAATGATGCAAACTTTGGACATAACCACAAAAGATGCATTTATATTCTTTAAACGGCCCGCATGCAATTAAAACGGGTCTCGCTCTCAACAAAGGACACCGACTCACTAAATATTTCTGCTACCAGCCTGATGAGAGTTAATTGATGTCAAAGATTTCCTCTGCACACAGAAACATTTCATTCACGGGATAAACAGATTGTCTCAATGCAGTTTTTCATTTAATACACAGTAGTATGCAGTTCTTCAAACTTTACACATACAACTCTGAGCGGCCCTGACCCTTTGCTATGCAGTGGATTATAAAACAGATGCTTTTCATAAGGAGAGATAGACCATCACACAGGAAAAGACAAAGAGAATGAATAATAATGACAGAGGAAGTGTGTAAAGGCCTCAAGATTCCTTTGTATTTATATTAGATAGACACTCTGGAGTATGCACAAATTACTGATGTTTTAAATTAGCAAATCAGTAGAGTACTGATGGTCATGGGCATTCAGAAAATTAATTAAAGCAGTATGTATTCTCTCTTCTTATATATTCCGTCAACCCACAACTGGGGATGCTAAATTATATTCAGTGTTTTGATATTCTTGCATATATTTTGTTTTCATTTAACATTACTCCTCTCTATTGTATATGCAATCATTTTAAATCCTTTGTGTAAAGCATGTGGTTCAATATAGTTGTGGCAGAAAGCAAGCCACAAATCTTAAGGATTCCTCTCAGAATATGATTTGCTTTATTTAAGCAGGAGGTTCATGCCATTGCACATAGTTTTATATGGGTTCTTTGCAGAACATAATATGTGTGCTTGACATCTATATAGATTCAGAGCTGTCTTACAGGAGATGAAATCGTCAAGAACGACCGCTCTGTCAGCCGACTGCAACGACAGTTTGTAGTACACAAACTGAACTGGCAGTTACTGTAACATGTCAGCGTAACACATTGCAGATTAACCTACAGTTGCAGTCTATTAAAATGCATGATGCTAAACTCATTAGGCAGGCTTATTACACTATCTGTCGGAACGATTCAAGCCATGCCGCATCATCCTTCAGAACAACTGCTGTCAGAGGTGCTGGGATTTGTAGCCTACTTTGAGGTTTAACATGACTTGCAACTGTAGCCAAGTCAAAGCGAGAGGCCTCACCGATTTAATTTTATTAGCCGTGCCTTCAGGTCTCCAAACAAACCCACTTAGTGTTCCTGACAGACACAGGAAGAGACAGATGGAAATACCGGCCCTGAGTCTCCTGCACAGCCTCTGCTCATCCTCCTGAGTGAGACCAGAAGCTAGTCAGGAATGGAAAATCATGTTCTCATGACATATCACATGTGAGCTGGTGGATGACACACATGCACACACATTCCTCGGAAACCACAGAGAGCAGGAGTCCTTGATTTAACTTATTATACTGATGATGGATCCACTCTTGAGGATGTGAAAATGTGTGTCTTCAAGAGCTCACCTCCCTGATTCACATATTTTGTATTTTGTTTGATATCTAAGCCAATACAAAGCTTCCTTTAACCTTGACTGTGATGTGTGAATGCCATGTCTCTCTCCTTATCTTTCTGTATCAATTCCCTGTCTATCAGTGATGACATTGCAGTCTAAAACAAACTTGCTCGGTAGAGATAGAAACTGCTTTTAGATGTCAAGGGCCCTCATCGTATAATCTGTCAGGATATAATATCGTTTGTAGAGTCACACAGCAAGACCAGGTGTGCAGATCAACCTTATCTAATAGCTGTAGGGTGTGTGCGTGTGTGTGTGTGTATGTTTGTGTGCATATTAGGTTCCATTATAAGAACAGGTTGCCTGGCTCCATATGTGCGCAGTGTGCGGGGAAGCTGGGAAAACAAGGTTCTCCGTGGCCCTCTGTGTTATTGCTACCTCCCGCCTCCCCAAGCCGTGTTTGAAGACAGGAAATACGAGTCAGACCGCAGTCCGAGGGGCATGTGGCAATGGTTTATACTCCGATGACCTCTGACCTATCCTCTCCACCCCCGCCCGCTCTCTCACACCGCTCCCCTGGCTCTCAAACACCCTCCCGAAAATAAAACGGCCTGACCCAGCCCAGCCAGGCTCGGCATGGCCGAACCCAGCCCAGCACAATAGACCCTGCGTTCTGAGATTTGTTTGAGCGAGCAATGAAAAACAGATGGACTCTGACGAAAGGACTGAGAAGAGGAGGAGAGAGCGAGGAAGAAAGAAAGGGAGTCTTGTAAAATATTTGCGAAGAAAAATAACCCAGGGACGCTGTCTAATTATATCTATTTGTCTTGTGTGGTTTTGCTGGGGAGGCCATGTGGTCTCCCTGACTGCTCCATGGTTCATTTTTCACATTATCTGATCTTGGATGGAGAGTAAAAAGAAGAGGGTGGGTTTCGGGGCAGTGGGGGGGCAGCTGGGTGTTTTGGGTCTCAATGGGAGGGTTGTGGTGAGGTGGGAGGGGGTGCTGGCCTATAGGAGCGAAATGTGGTAAAGGCCTCTGGGGTCCTGGAGGTTTCACGTCTTTGACTGCTTCACTGTCTTCTTTGGGTATAATGATAAGGATTACTCTGAGTTTTACTTCTCTAATATAACAGTGACCATCCATCTTCATCAATAACACAGCCATTGCTACACACGCTCTTTCTCTAACAAAAGAGAAGAATTTGGAGGCCATGTAGGGTTATGCCATGTTCTTTTGGCTTTTCTTAAACTTTCTGACTAAAGCTTCATCTTCTCCTTTGCCTTCAAGTTCTTTAAACAGCTGTGTAATATCCTTATTCTTTCCAGCTTTATGAACTCCAGACTCTCTGAACCATGAATGTTTCTGGCATCTTTACCTCATTTTCTTTTGCTGCAAATGTTCATTTGTTTAAAGGTTTAGTGTGCATACTTCAGGGGGATGTATTGGCAGAAATATTGCACTGCCATGTTTGTATGGTAGCCCAGAATGAACGAACCAAACACTGGCTCTGGATAGGGCAACTGGCATTTTCTTGTCAGCCACCGTAGTTAGCCCCTCCCCAACAAGACTTTGCTTTTCCCAGGAAAGCAAAAGCCTGACCCTTCCTATTCTGCCTTACTCTGCCTCTGATTGGCTTACCCTGACATTCTTACCCTAATCAATCTCACTCATGTTGCCTATGCCTAACCAATCTAACCAATGAAGGCAATTAGTACTAGCCAATCAGAAGGAGAGAGAAGGGTGAGTCATGCCTTCGCTATCCTAGACCTTTACGGAAAGCGGAAAATTTGTCATTTGTTTTGGAGTGGAAGAGACCTCTACAGATATTTTGGCTCCTAGCAAAAACCTCCTGAATGTCGGCATCTTAGGGTGCTTTCTTCAACCTTGCCCAAACGAACTGCACTTACGGGGTACACGAGATTTAGTTCAATTGAACTAAACCAAACAGGGCAGGTGTGAAAGCACACTTAAGTTATCATTCAGTGTTTTTTTCCAGTTTAAATCACCGGGTCTGTTTGTTTTGGAGAGGGGGAGACCTCTGCGAATTCAATTTGGTTCCCACTAAAAACCTCCTGAACAATGAACACTGGAAACCGGGAGTTCACGGTTGGCACATTGGAGAAGTTTTAGCTGGTTACAATCTGCAGCCCTCATTGTTAGATGCTTCTAAATCCTAAACACCACTGTTTTAACATATTCTCAACAATCGGGGAAAAGAACACATCAAATCATCCACTGAGAGAATACCAGCAATGCCCCCTTCCCTAAGACACAAAAATATTGTCACTATATCAGCAAGAAAGATTTTTTAAAGCTGTCTACACGCTGGTTTGGTAACATACTGGAACTGGATGATCTTAAAATGAAAGTCTACTACTTGTCATATAGTATACTGACGGGCTGTGGTAGTACCACTGGACACTCTTGTAATGTTCTTCTGCTAAAAGATAATCTTCCTCTTCTTCTTGTTATGCCCCCCGTTTGTCTCCCAAGCATGCCCACCAATCACATCCAGCCGCAACCAGTCTGCGTGTTCATGTCCTCACTCAGCCAACGGCTCTCGATCACTCTCTGTCACCTCATTCTGTCCAGATCCATCCTGTCCCTGCCTGTCAGTTAGTCAGCAGGCAGCTCGTTGACTGTTGCATGACTTCTTCGATTCTTCACTTTGTTTCAGTTAGGGGAGGGGGGATGTAGATTTTAGATTGCCTGTCTAGTTTGTGGTCCCCTTCTCAAGTTCTCAACCATCAAAAGTTGAAAAGGAAGAGCTCTTCATGGTGGGTGACAACGTTTAATGAGGATGATAATGATGTCACGGCTGGTGACATCATCACAGTGTGCCAGCCAGCAGAACAAAAGAGGGCTCTGCCCGGTCTTCCTAGCTGTCTTGGCAGCAGCAGAGAGAGAGGGAGAGAAAGAGCCACCAAAGATTGATGTATCCATTCGGCTTTCAGTTTAATTCTGCCTCTCTATTCACATATTCAAATTTTCCTGTGTGAGCATTTTGATTTGTTCTGCCGACTTTATATCTCTATTACTGCCTGGAATGAAAGCACTCCGTCAGTTCATGCAGGATATCCGGTGATTTGGCTCCCCATCCCAAATCTTTGACGCTATTTAAAATGTATTGTTTTCACAAAGATGCCTGTGCCCAGCCTCTGTCTTCTCTCTCCTCTTTCTCTCTCCTCTTTCTCTCTTCACTGTCTCTCTCCATCTCTTATTCCCTCACCCTCGCTTTCTTTCTCGCTCGCCTACATCTCTATCTGTCCTCTTGCAGGACTCGGAGAGAAAGGGCTTCATGAACAAGCTTTATGCCATTCAGGACGTGTGCATCAGTGTGCAGAATGCACTGGATGAAGTGGCCTCCTATGGCGAGAGGATAAAGAAGTGAGTCGTAAGCCCGCTCCTCGGCAGCGGGCCCGCTCCGCTCTGCTCCGCACGTCCCAGTGGCTTTTTTTTTTTTTTTTTCCTTCCGCAATGCCAGGTTGCCCCGCTTCCCCTTGCCAGCCTCACTGGGTATAACTCAGTGCTGCTCTCAGGAAACACTGCCAGCGTGACACTCGGCCCTGAGAGACAAACACACAGGCTGTCTGTCTTTATGTCCATCACATCTCACTTAACCCTGCATGACCTCTTAACTGAATCATGTACATACTAGATTAAACACATCACTGCACATGCACACACACACACACACAAAACCATTTATTCACTGCACACTCCTGCATACATGGGCGCCTTCACTTTTGCATTGAAATATTCAAAGCAAAGGGAAGGCAGGCAATTTAGTTTTGATTAAAAGCTGCAGTAAAAAAAGGAGTCAGGCTACAGGTTCCTTCTTTGGTTACGAGCAAAAACATTTTAAATCAAGCTGACACATTTGTGACCCGTGTTTTTGTAAAGTTGAAAGCATTTTACTGATTAGATAGTGTGAATTGAACAGTCGTAGCCCATTTTCACCCTGCAATGCTGACCTATAAGACTTAGGGGTGAAGTTATTTCCCTCCACACAGTTCCAGTGAGTGTGATGAATTTGTAGTGCAGTGACATCCAGATCAGCTTGTTTGGGTTGGAAAGAATTAAAATGCCCTCCCTGACTCCACTCTTTACTCTTTCTCGGCATGTTTGGCTGGACTGAACTCTACCATGTCTCCTGATTTTTACGGTCCTCTTTTTTTCTTCTCTCATTTCAGCACATTTAACTGGACTGTGCCTTTCTTAAGCTGGCTGGCCATTGTGGCTTTTGGAGTGGCCACCATCATCATTTACTTCATCCCTCTACGATACATTGTGCTAGCCTGGGGTGAGCTAATGTCAAGGAATGTGTAATGTCTATGTACATGTACTGTAAGTGTAAGTAATTCACTTTGAAAGGTATAGTTCAATACAGAGCAATGGTGTTTCTATGTCCCATGCTGCTTTTTGTCTAATGCACTCACACAAAACGAATACAACAGCCATAGAGGCTTTAACAGCTTCTATGACATACAGTATGTGCTGATGTCCACTTCTTTTTCCCACCTCTTCCCAACCTGCCCTCACCGTTTGTCTCTCTCTACAGGTGTGAATAAATTCACCAAGAAGCTGCGAGACCCTTACACCATTGATAACAACGAGCTGCTAGACTTCCTGTCCAGAGTGCCCTCAGATGTACAAGTGGTGGGTGAACTTTCCACTTTCATCTCTGTCTCATCTTTTATATCTTTTTGACAACACATCTGTCAGTTCCAGACAACGGCAAGAGTTAGGGCTCCTTTTATTACCTCCTCTGTCTCTAACTCCATCCTTTTGCTTTTCTTTTTCATCCTCTCAGCCGTTGGCGCCTCTCTGTTGTACTTTTCATGTGTGGTGAACTCACCATCCATTGTTTTAGCCACACAGACGTCTAATCTAATTGTTTCAAAGTCGTTCCTGTGTTTTTCTATTAATAGCTTCCTAGTCTAATTCAATTTCCACGTACATAACTGGAGCTGTGTAATAAGATAACGAGGTTAAGTGAGTTTAGTGCCCAGCATATAACTAGGTTGATTGACTCCATACACATGCACTCACACACAATTACAGTTAGCTGTTGTTTCCCAGCTCTGCTAGTAATTGGAACAGAGTGTAAACCAACAGTTAACCAGCCCCATGCGGTTTTGCTTCTACATTAACCGTGAGATCAGATTAACTTTGTGGCTAAAGACTGCAGATGCTTCGTTAGGTAAATATAGGTGTGCGTGTGTGTGTGCGTGTGTATGTTAAGAGTAACGTGCTGTGCTGCTCAGGACGGAGTGCAGTTTAAACTGCAATTAAGCGGCAGCTTGTGAAAGTCGTTGTGTTATCCAGCACCGATGGTGTCCGCTGTGGCCGTTAAGCCCTGCTGTGCTAAGTTCAATACACACGCACATGGACGCACACATAAACACACATGCAGGCTGAGGCTCAACGACCCAGGGCCTCTGATACGACCAATCCCCTGCCACATCAGCGCTGACACACTTCCTCTTTGATCGCTTGTTGCCCGCAACTTCTTTCATCTTTACAGGGTCATAATCCTTGCTCTCCTACACACCCCAGCCAACCCCCCGTGTTCTCCCCCTTTCGGCCCCCGTGCAGTTTTACAGTGTCATAGTTTACTGGGGTCTGCTTAAGCAGTAGGCACAAGGCAGGTAGCCATCGGCCTAAATGAGATCAAGCTGTCCCCTCTGGTGAAGTGCAGCCACCTTACACACCTGGAGCCTGGAGGAGCAGAGCGGTGAAGGGGCCCAGGCCCGGCAGGTATAAGGCCTTTACAAGGCCCCTAATGAGGGCCTGCTGGCTAGGGAAGGTGGGGGCAGACATGCTGCTCTGGTCTGGTTCCCGTGCTGCTGGAGTTGTGCCTACTGTATAAGTAATACTGTAAGTGCTACTGTAACGGTTATTGCTGCAGCTGTTGGAATGGTAATTGTTGCCAGGTTTCACTGACAGTTTGGAGGCTTACCAAGTAATGAGGGTGAAAGACCAACGGAGAGGGGTAAGAATAGATTTCAGGGGAGGAAAGGTGAGGATGGAAATAGAGAAACAGGATGGTGGGATTAGGACAGAAAGAACAAGCAGGGTTGATTGATCATTGGAGAGGATTAGTTTGATTATTTAGGGTGGGGTAGTCTTGTTTGTATCAATAAGGCCAATGAAATTTAGAGTGACTGTTCAGCTGGTGTAGAACTGTGCTGATCACATTCTCACTGAATCCAAAGGTTAATTTTTTGTGAAGACACCCGGCTCAGCGGTCATTGACTAAAAACAGACCAGGACGTTCTGCTCTGCGGTGCGTCCCGCAGCTGCCTCCGGTGGTGGGTTCACCTCATTGCCTGCCCCCGCCTCACTGGGTCAAAACCGTCCTTGGGGATTAAGCCCTTTAGGCTCTCGGATGATGCAGAGAGGTGCTGGGGTCCAAATGGAGCGTCCCCTCATGGGCACGTGTCCATAGCACCCGCTGGCATTGGTGCAGGGGCCCACTATGCCTGATACCGTGGATGACTAATGAAGTGCTATTTCAGGGCCCCGGTGTGACCTAACACACATACATAATCACACACACACACACACACACACACACACACACACACACACATGCTCTCCCAGCAGTAGTGTATGTGAGGTGGGTTGGGGGTGTTTCAGTGCAGTGTTCCGCATCATTTGGAGGTGCTTCAGTGCAGCAAGAACTGATGAGGTTCTAATGACTTTATATACAAAGGGCATCCACACTGGGCCACAGTCCATCATAACATGTGTCGCTGTGCGGCACCACAGTAACTGTTCTATCTGATAGTTTTGTCATCTTTCATTTATCTTAAAAGCATACATGAAAGTGCATAAAAGAAACTTTGCATTTAGCCGAAACAGCAATCCAAATGTAGCTCTTTAAATCAATGACACTGGGCCCCTAACAGCTCTGTCAAACACCCTTTAAAAACCAAATCTCCAGTGGTACACAGGAGCTGCAACAGGCAGAGTTACCTTTTACCACCTGAACAGTTTACTTAAATCATTATGTCCCTCTGTGAGCAGCAATTGTAAAGGCTGGCATGGTATGTAGAGCATGTGTACATGAAAGAGTCACTGTCCCTCTCTGAGTAACACTTTCTCGTATCTGGTTTGGATCTTTTACCGGCGTACGCTATCGTTATGGTCATTATCAGGGAATCCTTCATGTCCTCTTAAACGAGGCCAAACCGAGCACCTTTATAGTGCTAAGTATTCCCTACCTGGCGTTTGGGAGGTGTCAGTGCACTAGTATGTTTTACGACACCATTAGCCATGTGAGCTAGGGAGTGCGTAAGCAGGGCCAAGGCAATTAGCATGCCAAGTGGCCCTTTATGATCGGTGTAAAGGAGCTGGATCAAACCCCCAGTACAAAAATAAGCATGAATTCCAATTTAGCGCCTAATGAGCAGTGGGGAGTCGGGTTAATATTTTTAGACAACATTTATGTTGGGGATGAAACCTCATCGGACATACGGGGGTCAAAGGCAGGGTAGTTAAAGGTTGAAACGTTGCCAGGTGCCATCACTTACATCTACCAGAGGTCTCTCTCTCCTCCGCTTTGTCCTTTCCCACTTTTGTGACAAATTTAAACATTTTACTGCGAGTGGCCAATTAGTCACTATTGAGTATGTGTCGTGCCACAGCAGTTAATAGGCAAAACTTTCCTTACTTTGTAATTTTTTTTGTTCACTGATTTATGTCACCTTGACATGCCTTTTCTTTCCCGCAATAGACGAGAGTGCTGAATCCTCCGATCTGCAGATGTGTGAACTATACACAATAGTGTTTCCCTGGAAACATTTAATAACCCTTATGCTCCATTAGGCGTCACATGAGATGAAACCCGCTGAGTTTTGTGCTCTGGAGAGGACTGGAAAACAGAATAACATAGTATCATTAAAATGTTGCTCCCTAGCCTTCCTTGACTTTATTTACTCGCCTATTTTCCTTTTTTTTTCACTCACTGTCACCCACCTTGGTTTCGCCTTGTCTGTCTGCCCACACTGGCATCATCAAAACACAGTCAAAGGTTCAATGTGAGAGGGAGAGAGAGAATGAGAGACAGTGAGAGAGAAAGAGAGGAGCAGGTCCCGGGATGCTTTGTGGGTAACACCGTTAAACGAAGCACGGTACACGGCGCCCCTTCAGCAGAGCACACTTCAAAGCCTGTTTTGCACTTGTACTGTCAACATTTGGGAGAGGAGAGGAGAGGAGAGGAGCGAGGGTGGAGCAGCCTTTGAGCAGCGCTGGGTCTTTACCCACTGCCTCTCCTGTCGATGTTCGCTTTAAGCTCCCCACTCACTCTACCAAATTGCTTATGTGCTCGCCGCATTACCACACTTTTTTACTTTCACCCAATTCCGGTTTCTTTTATTTTGCTAACGTCCCACTTTCTCCTCGTCTACTCTGCCTTTTCTTCTCTTTTTGACTTTAACTAGCTCTTGTTGTCTGCATGGGTTTGGTGCCTGTGTGTGCTTTTGTGTGTGTGTTATTAGGTGAGGTGAGTGGGGGAGCCAAGGGTATAGCATCAGGCAGGCCTGTCACCTGTAAGGTGGAATTGAACCTGTGACGCATGAGCCCCATTTCTCTTGGCTGGCAGCTTTTCACAGAGAAAACTCCTGTTTGATTGAGATATTGTTTTTTTTTTTGTTGTTGTCTTTTTTCCCTGCACCCTTTGTTTTTGTCGATCCCCTTCGCTACTCTTCATGAGAAACAAAACCCTACTTTCTACTGACATGCAAACTTTTCTTTGTTTTTTCTGCACTCACAAATAGTTTTGTTTGGACAGGAATGTCAGCGCTCAGAATTAAATTGCCGTGTTCCTTTTTTGCTGTTGTAGGCGTTTGGCCGTGTAATGGGACCACTAACAGCCAGTGATCCCGCTCAGTACCTGTCCTACTTTTGGATCCATGGTAGCTTGCAGCAAACGATGAGTGAGAATGAGTTGCATATCGAGAAACATTTTTATAAATGAATAGTTCATACATTTTCCATGACCGCTTACCCTATCAGGGGGTCGCGGGGGGGATGGAGCCTATCCCAGCTGACACTGGGCAAGATGCAGGGTACACCCTGGACAGGTTACCAGACCATCACATGACTGGCACATAGAGACAGACAACCATTCACGCTCACATTCACACCAGTTACCTAGCCTGCATGTCTTTGGACTGTGGGAGGAAACTGGAGTACCCACGCAAACACAGGGAGAACATGCAAACTCCGCACAGAAGGACACCTCCACCTCCGGGATTGAACCCCCTACCCCAGGTTTTAAATAAGAACCCTCTTGCTGTGAGGCAACAATGCTAACCACTGCATCACCGTGCCACCCTAAATGAATAGATGAATGATTTAATTCACTCATGAGTGAAAGGTACTGGCCCTGACACACCAAGCCGGTGGTCAACCATCAGTCAGTGTTGGGTCATTGGCAAGGGTCTGTTGCCCTAGTTTTTGTGGTGTTTCCCACACATTGGCACTAGTAATTCTGGGTCAGCCGTTGACGGCTGTTTTTCAGGCAATCCAGTCCATTGAATCCACGTTGGAGCCGACAAAGCCCGTTGGTGAGTGAAATCACTCTGATTGGCAGTTCATCTGTGTTCAGTGCACGAAAAAGAAGCAGATGTAAGAAAAGCAAGCAAATGTAATATACTTTGCTCTGTTATGCTGTTAACCCGTTGACATGCTAACTAGCATCTTGAATCGGTCATGTCGGTCATCCACTTTCCCTGCTGAGTACAGAGTACTGCCTCCTACTGGTATGGAGAGTTACATCCTCTCTCACAGGCGCAGAACATTGTGCTAGTTGGCCGTTGGCTGTAGTCTTTGCAGTGTGTTCAAGCGCAACTTTTTGGCCGAGACACAGGTGACGTGAGGCGACCTTAAACAGCACATCTGCATGTAGTGTAGTAACATGGACATAATCTCTGTTAATATCAAATAACTGCAAGCAAATTCACAAAAAAAAAAAAAAAATCAAATCACCATGAATGCACCAATGTCATTGATTGTAGTCAGTGTTGGCACTCTGCCAGGACTGTCATGGTCCTCTAACCAAACTGCCACTGCATTCACACAGACACACACAGATGGGGCCATATAAACCCCTCTCTGTCCCCTGGGTTTTTGCTCCGTTGTCTGCTTTAGTTGGCAGGGCTATAAAAGGATCCACACCCACATGAGAACAGTATCTGTCATCACCCGAGTGTCCACAGATCTCCCTCTGTCTCACCCAGTCTCTTCTTCACTCTCATTGTTTTCTCTCCTGTTTCCTTTGTTGGTTTGTCCCGCTCTCTGCCCTGCCTCCCTACATCTTTCCATCTATTTCTGTCCCGTCTCTATTTCGTTTCCCATCATTCCTTTTCTCCCTTGTTTTCTCCACCTGGATTATTCCCTCGTCGCCTTTCAGGCTACCTCATAGTCTCTCTTTCCCTCTCGCTGTATTCAACTAACCGCTTTTATTTGTACAGCTGTTTAGTAGGATGTTAGTTTGCCTTGTGGACAGTGAGGAGTATCCAGATCTGTATCAGTGCAGTCTGGCTGCCTAGTGAGGCGTAGAGAGCAACACATGCTGGCCTAACCACTCTGTAAGCACCTTAACGAGACATTGGTGACCACCACTGTGAGACAGAGGAGCAGAAATACCCCACTGTATGTGTGTGTGTGTGTACAGTGTGTGGATTTGTATGAGAATTTAATGATACAGGAGTAGCAGGGTGTTGTGTGTCTGCGTGATGTGGGAGACGCAGGTGTGTGTGCTCTCTTTGCTGATATGTGTATGCATGTGTCTTCATTGGTGAGACACACACACACACACACACACACACACACACACACACACACGTCTCTTTGCATCTCAGATTTATTGCAGGCAGAGGATACTGGAAGGCGTCATTGAAGCGACAGTGGGAACCAGTAGAAGATGGATGATAAAGGCTCGTTCCCAGCCAGTGCTGAGAGACGCCGCTGTTCCCGTCCACAGCAGACAGACCCACCATGAGACAGAACAGAGAAACCATATTGACGTCAGTTTGTTGTCTGCCTGGAGAATCAGAGAGGGTGTCAGTCAGTCAGACAGGCAGAGTAGCCTACAGTACATCAGCCTAGGAAGGATCCCACAGACGATACTGGCTCTTTGGTGCTGTGACTGTTAAGTTGTGTTTTTTTTTTCCATTAGTATTCTGATTCAGTGGCTAGTGCTTGTCAGTGTCTTGAATCTGTCTGGGCTAGCGACTGTATTTGTGTGTGCGTGCACACACATCTGAAAGTGAGAGACTGCCAGAGTGACAGTCTCTGGTTGTTGACGCTCAGCCACTGTGATGCTGTTGCGTCTGAATGTCCATCACTTAAGAGCAGCCTCTTTCTAAGCTCTGCTCACCGTCTTTGCAAAGCATCACATGAAGTGGGAATCAGTTCCCTGTGGGAGAAATAGGTGACACTCCTTCAGTGATAAAGCAGATCATTAGGGTTGGGCAATGTCTACCGAATTGCACATGAGGATGCGCATTACGAAACATTGCAATGGAGGTTGATACGGTTTTGTGTGTGTGTTTGTGTGTGTATTGAGGGGTGGCGTGGGGGGGGCTCTAACGGGCTAAAGGTAATATAATTGTACATACTTTCTTTTATACTTTTTATAGTTTATATTTGCACCTCCATAACAACACAACTGAGTGGTAAATAGTGTGATTGAATAACCTGATTTTCCTTCAGTAAATCAGGTGCAAGGAGCTTTTATAATAATTACAATAAACCCATTCTTCATTTTTTGCACTCTCTGACTGACACTTCTTGTAATAAATATTCATCAGTTCTAAGGCGCTAAATGTTGGTACTTCGGATCTCCACCTTCAGTTGCACCTTCAATTGCTGATAAATCTGAATTGTTACTTTTTAAGCAGGCAATGAATGCCATTAGCGCCATTGCAAACCCACCCGCTGTTGGTGTGGATTTTTAAATCACGACGTCGGGCTCAGTTGTTGATGACTGTCAGTTATCGGCCCAACATTACAGAGCATTTACTGAAGTGATTGTCATGTGCCACTAAATTGTTAATAATGATACAAAAGTAATCATGAGATATTTAATGTCTTGGCTATTAATTTAACCAATACATTACACGTATTACATAATATTAAATTGTAGGATTAAAGGGATAGTTTTGGGAAACAAAAATCAGTAGGAGCTAAATGCTTGATTATTTTTTTTTGGTATGGTGACAGCAGGTCAACAAGACTCCAGACGGTCACTGCTTCTGATCATGAAATGGTCCAGAGCATATCCCTTACATAACCAGAACTTGCTGTTTTTACATTAGGTGGATTTTGTAATGTGTGGGCAGTGCAAGGCCAGCTGTTGTCAGTCCTTATACTGAGCTAACCAGCTGTTGGCTCTCACTTCATATCTAGTTGACACCTATGAGAGCGGTATTATTCCTCTCATCCAAATCTCTGCATGAAAGCAAAAAAGTGTATTTCCCAAAAAGTCTAACTGTTTAAGTTAAGCCTGGGGTAGGGTCAAAGAGTTGTAGACATGTAACAAATCTGCTTATACTTGCATGACTGTCACAACATGCATAAGAGAACAACTAACATGAACATGAGACTTTTTAGAAAGTCAAATTCTGCTTTTTAAAAAGCTGTATAGCTCAACAGGTAGAGCATGGCATCATTGGTGGTGGGTTTCCTTGTTATTCAGGGTGTTAAAAAATATGCACACGGTGATGCTTTGAACTAAAATATCCATCAAATACCTTGTGTCACACTTTGTGATCAAACCATGTCAGTGTCAGCATGTTTCCTTCTGCCATAAATATCTGAACAGTGTTTTTAAGGAAACTGGAAATTCAGGACGTTGCTGTGTTCCTTTTTCTGTCTGTAGCTGAATCAGATTAAATCATCCAAAGTAGTTAAAGTTGATGCTGTTCTGCTCCTAATGGCTGACAGGTGCTCCACCTGTGTGCAAGGAGACATGAGCCCCATCAGGTCAAGTCTTCTATAGTTTTTATTTATTGTTTAAAAGAAGAAGGAACGCTCCACATAGATAGACAGACTGCTCTCTGATGCTGCAGTTGAGCCAGCCTGAGTTAAGAGAGAGAGAGAGAGAGAGGTAGAAGAGATCGCACGTTGCTGTTTTTTCTTGGGTTTTGTACTATGAATGATGCAAACACAGTGAAAATCTCTAGTGTTCTTGTTTTCTCTCTGGCCTTCAGACAGTATACATTTTCTAATGAACATTTGGATTTTTATCAGAGAGGTCAGTCTGTCTTACTTTTATAATAGGCTCTTTATTAAACCGCACATGAATTGAGAGTTAATACTTTTGTCCCTAGTTACATGTTTAGCCATATGAAGCCCCTGACATTTACTGTAGGATCTATCCAGCTACACATAATCAGTAATAAGTTGATACTTGATACTTGACTGATTGATATTGCAACAGTATTATAGGGTTGACTATTGTTGCTTTCACAAAATATTTACACAGCAGTATTTTTAGTAAGTAATGTGGATATAATGACTAAGTGGGTAAAGGAAATTAATACAGCAGCTAGAACATTCAGGTACATGGCTCTGCAATAAGGGTTGCTCGATGCCTGGGGCAAGGAAAATGCCACATTGGGCTAGCAATTCTAGCGACTCAGGTAGCTAAGGAGTGAGCCATCTTGCTTCCTTCTCATCTCTGTTGAGAGTTGCACATGTTCAGTACCGATTGGGCAAATGGGAAAATGGCGGCAGGTAAAGACAAAGTTTATGAGCTGAAGTGCAAGAGAGCATTTCTGTTATCCTGTAAACAGAAGCTTAGTTGATTGGCATCAGAGGATGTAGGTTAAACTCCAACTATGTGTTGCGCAGTTTGCACCCTGAGAGCAAGGCGGATAAAAGAGGTCGTTTTTCCCTGACAACTTTAGTCTTTGTTGCCATTTGATAACCACTAATAAGTAAAACAGTTTGTATAGGGGGAGATAAAAATTGACTTTGGGCAGGTAGATTTCTGACCCAATTGCCCAAAAAAACCATTAACATTTTGCCTTAAGGTAAGTTTAGAAAATTACATCACCTTACTGTAATGCAGCCTTTAAAACCAGGAACAGACGACACTTAAGATATAATGATATCTGAATTCTAAGATGATATCTAGTCTCATATCACAATATTGATAAATCGCCCAGCCCTAGTTACAGTGCGTTCTCTCTGTCTTCTGTCTCCTTCCCATCTCTCTGCCCTTTCTCTCCCCACCATCTTGCCATGCTGAGATGACTCTGTTGTCTCTCCAAGCTTTCCCATGAGGCCTTGCCCTGTTCTCTGTTTGTTTGTGTGATCCCTTCCCTTAGGCCACTGTCCCACATCTGTGGAAGTATGTGTGTACGTGTATATTTGTGTGCGTCTGTGTGCGAGCATGAGTGTATTTGGAGCTTTGAACAGTGTACGTGGATTGTGTTTGTATGTGTGCGTGTGTGTGTGTGTGTGTGTGTGTGTGTAGATGTGAGTGTCTTCATGTGCATCTCTGTGTGTACGTGTGTGTGTATGTGTGTGTTGTAATCAGTGTGTAATCCCTTCCCTGCGGCCACTGTTCCACACAGCTGGACTCAGAGAGCCTCTGGAGGGTTTCTGTGCTATTCAAGCATCCTTTGCTCTTTCCACCTGACCGGGTGGTGTGTGTGTGTGCGTGTGTGTGTGTGCGCACGCATGCCTGTGTGTGTGTGTGTTTCTGTGTGTTTTAACAGGTGCAGTACCGAGAGCTGAAACTGGATCCCAATCCCAGTCCAAATAAAAGGAAGAAAAACAACCCCGGGTAGATGACTGTGTCCGCCCACCAACTCTTCTCTTCTCCATTTTTCTTCTCGTGCTCTATTACTGGACACTGAGGAGCAGAGGAAGACGGCTCCGGACCCGCTCGCCTCAGTTATCCTTCCTTTTTTTTTATTTCCTATTTTCTTCTCTTAAACCGTTTTTTCTGTCTTTAATTGCTCATGACGTACAGTACAGTTTCCTGAGGTGTGATTTTTGTATTAAAAAAAAAAAGGACGAGTACAAGAAATATTCTTATTACCATTATGCTTTTGATTGATTTTAAATGCGAGTGGGAAGGATGGATGGAATGACCTTTTTCTGCCGTATGAGCCGCTCTCCTCCTTTTCTTCTCTCCATCACTCTGACAGCTCCGAGGACTCTGTCCATCTGCTTGCCACAAGTGTCACACAATGAGTAAAACGAGTTTCAGCATTTATACACACACCGTCCCATAAAGACATTTTCAGTGTGTCCGTATTTATGAGAATACAAGCCTTATACTATCATTCTGCATTATCACACTGCAATAGACTTTTAAGGTTATTGGTTTTTTTTAGCTCAAATTGTAGTTATTAAATGATTTTGGAAATATGTTCATATTTTCTAATTGTTTTTGTACTGAAGTATCTTTTGTTTTGTTCTTCTCTTGGATGTGGTAATGATGTTATGTTCCCTGGCAGTAATTTGGATTGTGTCCACTTAACTCAGCCAGCCAAGTTGATTAGCAATTATGGTAGTAGCCTCCAGATACTATGTCCTTCTACACAAACACAAACCTGGACCAACAGGCTGAGGGCTTGTGGTGGTATCTGTGCTTTAATACAATGGCCAAATTTGCTATTTTTAAAAAAAGATATTAATCCAGAACATAAAAAAAAAATCAAACCACAGTGGGCAGTGGTATTAGTTTAAAGTACAGTGAGTCTGTTCCTCTTAAAATAGATTGCGATTACATAATCGTCATTAAAAAAAATACCCAGAGGGAAAAAAAGAACAACACTAGAGTTGGCGGCAAACCTGCTCTCTTCTAAATGTCCAGATAATTTAGCTGTAGCCTCGTTTAACCCCTTAAAAACATGTCAAAGTCCACTGTCAGTCAATCAGTGAGACTCCTTCTCCGTCTGTCAGGAGCAGCAGACTGGGCCTTCTGCCGTCTTGGTGTTAATATAGATGTCACTCAGTCTATGCAGAGTGTCGCCAGGCAGGCAGGCCTTTAGGCAGCCACAGCCCCTAATCTTGTTTGAAAGGCTGGTCTCCTTTCCTCTCATCTCCCCGTGCGTTTGCCTCGGCGGCCACACAAGACAGCATCCGCACACTCACACACACAAGCATGCATGCAGACACCAAAATAAAAAATAAAAAAAGAAAGAAAGAAAACCGTCCTCTCACGTGAATACACTGCTTCTTTAAGAGATCTCGCGTACACATACTGTACCTACTTGCTCACAGATGAAAGCATAACATCCCATTTGAGCAGGCACATTCTACTCCCTCTCAGGCACACACACACACTCACACAAACATGCTCTCTGTGATGCTGTGCCCCAGGCTGGCCGCCCTCTCCATCTGCCCCACCTCCTGTGCCCACAGCTCAACTTTGATCTGTCTTTCCAGAGACAGAGGCTTGTGTATGTGAACTGTGCATGTAAGAGTGTTTGCGTATACACGTTTATGCAATCAAAGACACGTTGCTTTTCTCAGCGTTGGTGTGTGTTACAATTGTATCTCCCCTCCAGCTGTAGACTGATGCGTTAGATTCAGTCGATGTGTGTGTCAGCATGCAAAAGTGTGTGTGTGTGTGTGTGTGGTGCAGCACAAGTGCCAGCTGTTATTTGGTGTGGAGTTTGCTGGTGTAGAGGGCCGTCAGCTAGATGAGCAGCAAGCCGCTGTGTGACAAGGCAAGGCTCTGAGGGGACTTCGGCCTGAGATGTCAGGGATGGAGGGATGTGTGTATGTGCGTGTGTGTTTTATGCTATTTCAGATCCCTCTTCCCATCATGCTTCTCTGCGTTTGCTCTCTCTGCGGTTCCCTCATTCGTCAGTGAGCGGGGTTGCGACCCTGTCTGAAGGGACGGTCTCCTGGGCTTCTTGCTGAGCATCTGTTGAAAGATCACAGCTCAGGCTACATTTGAGGAGGTCTCCTCTCATCCTACTGATCCCTTCCTCCATCTCCCCCCTCTTTTCTCCATCTTTTTGTTGCCTTTCCCCTCTTTGTCTGTGTGTCCGTCTCTCTGTCTGTCTTTATCATTCTACACCTCCTCCCCACCACAACTACAGCTCTCCTCTGCCATTTTGTCATCCTCTCTGCCCTGCCTGTCTGCTTGCCATCGCCTGTACCCTCTCCCCCCCTCCGTCTTCGCCCATCCATCTCCATGCTTAAATATCAACAGGCTTGGATCTGTCACTCCAGAGGGCCATTGATTTTGTTTTGTTGTTTTGAGGAATCCACTTGAAAGACAATAACAGACTGTCCCCTAAGAGCAGCGTCGCAGACTGATTATAGCCTCCTCAACAAACACACTCTGTGGCTCGTGAAGGATGGCTTTTTATAATGCCTGAAGGGACTGTTTGAATACCTGATATATATGTGTCTACTACTGTATGTAGTTATTTTACAGCAAATTGTGGTGACTATTGTGTGGTATTGCATCCAAATACCATTATTTTGTTATTTATTATTGGGTTTTGGCTCTGTTTGCAAGCAAACCAAAGTGTTTTTATTTTGTATGATGTAGAGAAAATAAATTATATAAAGGAATGTATCAGACAGACAGCTGTAAAGGGAAAAAAAGCACTTTTATTTGCACCAAGTTGCAATGAGACTATTTATTTTTTAAATAATACTGTACATAGCTAACTACTTAATTTATGTTTGTATTTTATACAGTATGCCTGTTGATAGTCTGGTGATGATGTTGTAAAGTAGGTGTATGCCTGCATCATTTTATGATTTTTTTATAAGATCTGTCTTTTTTCCGCCTGCAACGTTGCCTGCCTGTGACATCATCTTCATGTGCCCAGTTCTGACCAATGACATTTTGGGACAGGAATAAAGAGCTGAGACATGGGTTGGTCAGGAGGGGGTGAGAGAAAATATGATGTATATTTCCGGTTTGAGAACTGAAATGCATCTGATGTATGTTGCTTATTTTGAAAGAAAAGAAAAGAAAACAAACACAAGATTAAATATTTTTTATCATCTTCCAAGTGTCTGGATTATTGCGAAATTTGTTTTCCACTTCAGCACCAACACTGGAAGCAGCAAGGGAAATAGACGGCTATTCATCTCAGTCTGAGATACCGAATACTTACACATTTCAGGTTCAGATCCCTTCTCATTTCTGCTGCTCTATCGTCGACTCGACCCACTCCAACAAGCAGGGCTGAGCGCCTTCAGGAAGTGGTTCATTCCTCACTGCTGTCTGTGTGGCTGAGACCCAAAGCGAACATCAGCACCCCGAGGATCTCAGACCAATTTGACTTCGGCCAGAACTGGTTCTATTCTTTCACTCTGGCCCCCACATGAAGCCACTTCATGTGTCAGAGTATGATTCATCCTTAAACTGACAGTTCACCACAAAATTAAAAATACACATTTTTCCTCTTACGAGCTAGCAGTAGATGCACGCTTCCTTCTGTGCGGTAATACACTTGGTATTTGCGTACATATTTGACTACTCTGCTGATTAAATGTTATCAAAATGACTGAACACCACGGCATGATGTTATTTTCATTTATTTTGTTAAAAATAATATTTAATGTGAAACAAACTTTTATATTCAAACAAAGTGGCAGTAGAAAACTAGAACTTGAGGTAGACACAGTCTATACAGAAAAGTGTGTTACCATAAATACATGCAACTCAGAGCATTCAAAATAAATACATATTTTTTAGGAAAATATTTACATTTGAGGAATATAAAACAAGTTGGTGAAATAAATCCAAACTATGTCGTATTTATAATCAAAGTATAGAACTGTTTCTCTATAGAAATGAACATAAAACTTCAAAAACACATGCTTACCCATTTACCTGAATGGAAAGACGGGAGAAGGCTCATTATTTTGCAGGCGTACATACACATAAGGCCAGAAGGTGTTTGCTGCCTGTATAGACATTTTAAACTGTCATAAACTGCCAATAATAAACTATTGTATATAACTGAGTAAGATGCCCTTTTGTGAGCATGTCAATCACAGGTTGCACATTCAAGTTTCAAGCTTTTCCGGTGTGTTGTCTATTGATCCCATGTCACAGGTCAGCCACGAGCGCTTCCCCCCGACACTTAAGATCCTCCAGTATCTTTAGTAGGAACAGTGTATTCTCCCCTGTGCACAGTTTCACTGGCCGAGACACCTGCTCTAGGTAACTCCCTCGGCCGAGCTCCAGCAGTGTCTCTGCGTCCTCCACCAGCCTCACTGCCCGCTGGTCTGTCCAGCCCAAAATCACTTTTTGGTGGGAATGTGTCTCCAGGGCCCTGACCAGCGTGTGGCCCAGGCTGTGGGACTTGTGGCTGGGCTGCTTGTGGCTGGGCAGGCCCCTTTCTTGCTGGTAGGAGAAAATGAGGTGGGCCAGCAAAGTGGATCCGACCTCCAGGAGGGGCAGGTTCAAGACCTCAGTCGAGTCATTTCTCAGGGCTGAGTCTCCGACGTGCGCGCTGTGGAGGAGCTCCTCCCTCTGACTTGTTGCAGAGACCAGATCCAGCGCAGTCTGCCCGTTTCCATTAGTCTGCTGCAGGAGAACTGAGCCTGGAGGGGGCAGAGGTATACAGGATCAGATCACACAACCTTTACTAACTCAGAACTTAAGGCCACTACATGCTGCTTCCACAATGACGTGCAATGCTGCAGCAGGAGGAAACAACCTGCAATAAGCATGACTGCAACTATTTGCCTTTAAATAGTTTTGATACTTTTAACCAGGAAGTTTTTTTTTTAACCGTGCTACAGACCAAAACTAAAACTCAAGTTTGTTCTAATAGCACCAAACACTTTTTCAACATAATTGTACAATGACAAAGTGTTTTTAAGAGGATCTTGTCAATGCCCCGATTGAAGTAAGACAACTCTCCACATGAGAGCACAAGGACGAGAGCGCATCGTGTATTCAGTTGGAGCGCTCGACACAAATACATGCATGCGACAGCCCATGTCAGAAAATCTGTCAATGCCCCGATTGAAGTAAGACAACTCTCCACATGAGAGCACAAGGACGAGAGCGCATCGTGTATTCAGTTGGAGCGCTCGACACAAATACATGCATGCGACAGCCTTCACACACACACCATGACCCCCAAGTATTCTTCCTTCACTAAAGCTCACTTTTAAGGGGTCTCCCAGATCAAAAGCAATGAAGGATGTGCCGAATGGCATCACCTGAAAGTACTTGTTAGGGGAAAAAAAAACTACAAATGAACTTAAAATGTGACTTAAAATTAGATTCTAGATGTAATTTTGGGAAGCTGTGATATGGTAGTATTTGATTTTAAAGGTCCAGTGTGTAGGATTTAGGGGGGTACATTGGCAGAGATGGAATAAAATATAATCTATGTTTTCTTTAGTGTATAATTGCCTGAAAATAAGAAATGTTTTGTTTAAATTACATTAGAAAGAGCCATTTATATCCACATAGGGAGTGAGTCCTTGTCTACAGAGATCACCTTGTTCACTGTCATGTTCTACAGTAGCCCAGTACCGACAAACCCAACAGTGGCTTTAGATAGAGCCATGTGTTTTCGTGTTGGCCACTGTACAGTAGTTAGCAGCCACTCTGCTGTAAGAAAACACTGATCTTGTACATGAAACAGCTTTATTCTGTGTTTTTACTGGTTTAATTTACCAGGTCCATTTGTTTTGGACAGAAAATGACCTCTGAGGACAATTCAGCTCCCAGTAAAAAACCCTAAATGTCTGGATCTTAAGTTATCAGAGGAAAAAAGGTGAGAACACATTTACAGTAGCAGGTGCTAGGCTAATGGCCCATCTCTGACATGCCAGACAATGTCAGAGAACACTGATTTGAATCTGCTTTATTCATTGTTTCTACTGGTTTTAATAACACTGTCAGTTTGTTTCAGAGAGGAAGACACCTATATGGGTAATTTGGCTACTAGTAAAAAAACTCCGGAATGCTGAAGGAACTCTAACTGGGAGAAGTTTCAGCTGGTTGCAATCTGCAATCCCCACAACTGGATGCCACTAAATCCCCCTAAATCTTACGCATCAGACCTGTAAATGTTTGATTTCAAAATGTCAGAGAGCAGGAGGTTAATATGTCAATGTAAACAGCTGGCTGAGGCGACAGCGATAACATCATGGCATACAGCTGAGCCACTGTAGGCTGCAGCATTATTATCAAATAAGGTGGAAGAGACATTGCATGGGTCAATGACAGGATGCAGCAACAGATATAAATAGTTCATACAAAATGCACGTGCTATACAGTGTGCACACACTAAAAACTCGCACTCTCAGTGAAGTGAGGAGTTAAAGTGAACAGCTGTTTTCCCACTGGGCCTCAGTGCCAGCCAGAGCTTTTAGCTCACTTCAGCACTAACTTCAGCTGACACTTTGTCTTAACTGTGTGACTGGCGGGTCACTTTGTGTTTGTGTAAAAGGCGCAGAGGGTTGGTGACCTGATGGAGGCTCCGCTTTCCTGTTGGCGGATAGCGAGCTCATCGCTATCATCAGAAACACTAACGCAGAGAGCTACTGGGGGGTTGACAAACTCGCAACAGACCTCGACTGTGACATCAGAAAATTGCTCTGCTAAAAAATCCTTAAAGAGATGTGAAAAGGAGATTTTTGAGCATGATTTATAACACCAAAGTCGCATTAATGAAAAATCATTTGTTACTGCGCTACAAATACTGCGTCTCATCCTGCACTTTCAATGAAGTTCTCTATTATAATTTAAGTGAAAAAGGGAAATGAGGCACATCAGTGTTAAAAATCATACAATACAAATACCCATACATTCAAAGCCTCTCCAATAACCTTGACTGCACCCCTTCAAAGCTGCACTGCATTCAAACCAAACAAGACAGTCATAGTTGAATGTAACACTTTTTTCCCCCTCCTACAAAGCCAGGAAAGTTATAACAGTGACATTTACCGTCTACTCTCTCCACTCTTCTGCTTTGTCTGTTCAGACTGAAAGCCATTTTCCAGTGTCAGACAGCCCGTGCGCACTTAGCCTACACAGAGCGGGTCGAGTCAAGTGTGAGCCCTTTGTTTGCTTTGAGATAGACCCATTTCTATGGCAAACTGCTCTTGATGGCACTTGACTGTTCAACCTCGGCAATGCTGCTGCCACTTGCGAGTTTACGGCTCTGTGGAGGCTCGGGCGTGACACACACAGACGGCTGCTTGATACCACTGCTGCCAGTTGTTTGTGTGTGACAGACATTGTGGGGCTGCAGAATTATGTTTTAAAGAAGGGACAATCATGTGTGTGTGTGGTGAATTGTGACATAAACGACACTTACTAAGCCTCCCAAATGCCATTTTGACAAAAAGACAGCCTTGTTTTAAATGACACCTGAAAAAAGAAAAAAAAAGTTACAAATGGAACAATATGAATTCTGAAATTGCTCTCCATCTCTCTGTCTGCCACTGAACTAACACTGTGTGCAGCAGTTATGAGATAATCGGTGAGAGCTCACGTAGCTGTTAGCGCGGAAGGTCAGCGCTCATCTACCTTTTAGTGCTTCAAGCCTGAGTGGCAAAAACTCAATCTGCATAAATTGTGGCATTAATCTACATAAACTTTTACATAAGCGGGGAAATTTCAAATGCAGGGGTCAGGCATCGGGGGCAGCAGTCAAGGACGTAAGAGCACAGATTTGATCAAAGTGGCCACGAGAGAAAGGCAGAGGGGAGGGAGACAGAGACGGAGCAACGTGGTGTGTGTGTGTGTGAGAGAGTGAGGTTGTTCACAGCAGGTCATAATCGCCAGGTTTCTATAACAAGCTGTCCTCGCTATTACGCTCATGCAGTAGGAGTGGCTGTGAAGCCAACCATAGAGTGACACATAGCAGAGAGATTCAGGTCCACCAGAATGAAGATTTTGTTTTCCAAACCACTACTATAGGAAACAGGCAGACACAAGAACATGCATCATCATGTCTGCTGGAAAATGGATCCATCTTTGTCCCTTTCTAGATGAGCTCTTAAAGAGACTGAGACCTCCCTACAACATATCATGTTCTGTTCCGTCCTTTGAAAGGACCAGCCTTGGACTGAGCTCTTCAAGGGGCCTTGAAGCCCGGGTCACGAACCCAAGCACACTGTGGAGTGTTTTTAAAGGAAAAGTGGAGGACAAGGTTTACTTCTCCTTACTTACTCCTTCTTAATGTTTCTCCTCCACCAGTGTTTTCAGCTGTCTCAGTACGGGAACATTTAAACTGCCATGGAATATAGAGAACACACAAATGAACAAGGGACAAATTCAAGTAAAATTAGGGCCAACTACTTCGAAGCATCAATCACTGTCATGGTATTTGACACCTAGATCATTATCCAAGTGCTTCGATTTTTTTTTTCACCACTTAAATGATGGAGGAAATTGAAAGGAGGTGACAACAGTCCGATACGAATGACACCAGTACACTTAGTGACCCCCACTTCAAGGAAAAGGAACAGGTGGGACACATTGCGGACAGTATTCCACAGCTGCCAACTGAAGTGAAGCACTTGTTTCGCATCTAAGAGGCCAGACCTGTGGCATTCTCAGTTAGTAATAACTTGCAGAAACATTGCTTGCAATAGTCCACCTTCCACCTTCTCTTCCCTTCATCTATCACTCTTTCTCTCACACACAAACGCAGCCGCGCAAAGTCCTACTAAAGTCGGCAAGGGTTTGGGTGATTGGTTAGCGTATATGAATATGATTGACTACTATTACCCCTCACCCATCCCCAGCTTCTGTAGTGTCCCTTAAAAGCTTCAAATATTTGCAGGTAGCTCTCACTGAAAGCCCCTAAAATGGTATTCAGCAGGAAAGGCATAAGTAAAATACTCAAATATGTGCATGGATCACATGCATAATATCGAGTGTATGTGCATGAATTAAATCTGAAATGACTTTATGTCAGTCACTCTTGAAATGCATGAATTCCATACATCAGTAAGATGAAACTGCAGTACGTTCTCCTCTCATGGGAAAATAGCTTGTTGCACCAGCAAAGATATGAAAATGAATTTAACTTAATAATAAACTAAACAGAGATAATTGAAGGATAAAGCACCAGACAAAGTAATTAGGCACTCACACTACAAGTTACATTCCCATTTACAACGTATTGTCAAACTGTAGAAATCTTGTTGCACTAGTTTTTTTTTAAATGCACAGTGATCCAGTCACCCAGGCTTTGCTTTTACTTTCCGATCCATCCTACAGCTGTCTCTTCCACTCTCTCTGGCATCTCTCAACCACAGCTCTAATCACTCATACACAAGATGCACATCATCAGCACAAGAGAAAGAAGTGCAAGCTCGAGAAGCGCGGCTTCCCATAGTTCCCTGACGCCATCGTGTCAAACCGGGCTGACAGACAAGCTCCAACCAGAGGGATGACACTGGTGTGGGGAGGAGAGGGCCCCTCCAGCGCGGCCCTGGGCTCGGCTTGCCTGAAAGCCTGTACGGCTGTGTGTTTGATTGTAGATCTGTCTGCCTGAAAGCTAACTGTGCATGTCGGTGCGTGCTGTCTGCAGTTTGTCACATCTGCATATTTACCTGCTTGACTTTCTCCATTTTATTCCCATTAAGCATCAGTCTGTGCCTTTTGCTTTTCCAGGGTTGTACATTTATTTTTACTCCCTTTCTATACTAATACGTTTCACCCTCTGGACAAGAGAATCACTTATAATCCATCCTGAGAAATAAAACACGTTCTTATGCTCCTCCACACAGCTCAACTGCACTTAATATAGACATCAACGGTCATAGCCAGTGCTAAATTACATATTTTTCCAACAGAAGACAAACAAATAGCATCACGTGCTGTTTATAATGTAATACACACACACTGTTATGAGACTAGAGGCTGGGGAATGGCTTTGGTGCAGGGACGGCGACTGAAGTGAATCCAGGTATTGGCGCTGGGTGTCAGATATGCTGCAGTGGAGATAAATACAGCACCTGGGGGATTACATGAGAGCACAGGGTAATTACACCATCCTTTATGCGTGTGTGTGTGTGTGTGTGTGTGTGTGTGTACACACGGATGTGAAAATGCCCCGCTAAGACCTCAGCTCTGAAGCTACAGCAGAGGAAGGAAATTCACATGCCGAGCAAAAGCCACTGCCTGATGCAGTCTGACTGCTGCACACACACACACACACACACACACACACACTCACATACACACACATACATATACATACAGAGCGCAAAGCCCTTTGGCCTTTAGAGGGCAGGCGAAGACAAGAAATATAAAAGCGAGAGTGGAGGAGGGGAAAATTGGCGCAAAAAGAGGGAGGGAGGGAAGGAAAGAAAGATGCAGTGCTCCCTCCCCCCTATGTCTCTCTCTCCTTCTCCCTCTCTGTCTCTGGTCTGATGCTGTGACTGAGGCAGACAAGCTGGGAAGCAGGCAGCTCCACAGCATGGTAAACATCCTCTCTCTCTCTCTTTTTCTCTTTCTCCCCCTCGCTGCCTGAAAAAGAGAGGCAGGGTGAGTGTGTGTGAACTGCAGCCAGGGGCACGGCATCACATATCCACAGGGAGCTGCTAGCTAGCGACTAGAAACCACAGCAAAAACAACAAGGCCAACCAAGTGAAGCACCAAAGCAGCCAGCGGAGAGGCATCAGATGCAGGGAAAAAAGAAAGACCAGCCAGACATGTGAATATGCTAACATCCCCTGTCTGCTTTAGCAACAGTGTCTGAGCGCTCGGTGATATTTCTCTCCCCTTTTCTACCTTGATATTCAGAGTATAAAAAACAGGGATGGGGATGCCTCTGGAGGTTACATCAGATGAAGCGGCTGGGTCAATATCTTTTGTATAACAGCACAAGGGTATATATCGCCTCTGATGTATTCTCCTTTTCAATTCACCTTAACCGCCACTAATGACATTATAGTCAGTGACTGTCTTCTCAGTAGCAGGTGAGCGTCATCTTAACAGGTTGCGTCTGATTGTCCCTGAGCTCCTCACCCAAACACAGCCTGGCCAGGCGCAGATTACAGTTGGATCACAGCCTTTCGTAGGAGGTGGGGCAGATAAGGATAGGATGTAGGATGTAAAAGCACGGACACCAACTGCTAGCTTTGTGTAATCCCTTGCCACTACAACACCTCCAGTGTCAGGGTCATAGGATATATTCTGATTTACTGGATGCTGATCACCAGTGGGCGATAAGCATCTTAAATAATCAGAGTGGAGCCCCAGATGAACTCTCAACCGGCCTCTTGAATCAGAAAAGGCTAATCACTGCCATCAGCTGTTAGCTCTAATAATATGTCATGCACTGAATCATCATGTGCAGGCAAATAAACAGTTTCCTGTGTTGCCATTAGCACGCACACAGCCTCATTTAGTTATTCAAACTATTCAGAAGTTAATTCAATACAAGTAGACTGAAATACTCCATGAACACAGAAGACAGGAGTGAGATGAAGACATCCAATAAACAAATACAGACTGATTTTAGAATTCATTGCACAGCTCTCATGAGCATAGTGATTTGGTACAAATTTAACCCATGGGTTCTTACTTTCATGGCAATGACTGGTCCAAGAAGTGCTATGACAACTTGGTATTTTCCTGTACTTAAAATGCTCTTCTTGTACCCAGTTCAACACACAATGTGCAAAGACGTGAGTTTTGTGCAAATATTCCGGTATAAGGTGAGGTGTTTGTTTAGTACCAAAACCAAGAGTTTACAGCCATACTAGTAGCTCTGTGAGGCTGTTCTTAAGCACATTGGCACTTTGAATTAAACGCTAGTGCAAGTACACAGTGACGGCAGGTTCAGCAGCTGGATTTGGTCTAGTTGGATTCGGTCATTCATCTCGAGTCTCAGCTGAGTCGGGCAACCAGACGCAGACCGACTGATTTTGTGCCGCGTGCCGAGTCTTGACCGATGCTGGGCCAAGTCATTTTTTATAACAGCAAAGTCATGGCAGTGTTGGCAGGCCAGTTTATTTTGCCCAATTCTGGGGCATCATTCATCTCGAGTCTAAGCCGAGTCAGGCAACCAGAGGCTGACAGACTTGCTTCTTCCGGCGTACTGAATTTGGGCCAATACCGGACCAGATCATTTTTGATAAGGGCCAGGTGATGGCAGTGTCGGCATCTGGTATGGCGCCAATTTATTTGGACTGATTCTAGAACGTCATTCATCCCGAGTCTCTGCTGAGATGGGCAACTGGACCCTGCACAACTTATTTTTTCTTCTGGCCTGCCGAGTTTGGGCCATTTTTGAGCCAGGTCAATTTGGCTACCTGGGTACGCTGACGTGCTGATGTTGTATAATGTACCATGTTCGCTGTGTTTGTTCAATGCATTCTTGCTCAAAGTGTGGCCAACAGGCCAATGGCAGCCCTCAGTCACATTTTGTGTGCCACCCGAACATGAAACGCATCCATTATGTTTTAAGTCCATTTCAATACTTTCACTTTCAATAACTTACATTTAATACACTATTAGGAGACTGCATCAAACGAAACCCCCGACAAGCATCTGTCAGGTTAGGTATGACGACTTGTAGAAGGCTAAGTGACACCAAGTTTTACATTCTGTCATCAATGCTAATGCTGTTAGCTAAAGTTAGCGACTTTGGTGGTCAACTTGCAACTGCACCTTTCCTGTGCAGCCCTCAATCATATGCTTGCTCCCTAAATTGTCAATCATTAAAACCTGAAGCCCCCCTGGTTTAGAGTCTTAGCATGCTAACACTTGATAATTAGCCCTTAAGACAAAGTACGGATGAAAATATGAATAATACAGATAGGAAATCACCAAGACATTCAGGGTTATCCTGGTTTTTCTGTCCCAAAAGACAGTATACAGAGTAAACAGCAAAACCATCTTGAGCCAATCAGAAGTGCTCCCATTCTGATTCCCTTCTCCCTTCCTCTGCCTCTCTCCTCATAAAGTTTAGTGAAGGCAACAGCCCTACTAAACTGTGATATGATGCCATAAGGCAGAATAAGTGAATACATTTTAGTTTAAAACTAACAGGACCCAGTCAAAAAACAAGTTATCTCTGGATAGTTGTGTAAACAGAATTATTGTGAGAAGTAGTTGATGCTGTCACATAACTGCCTAAACAACCTATTGCTTTACTCAGAGTTTTAGCAGCAGTAACTATGTTGTAACATTTGACTGCGCATTTAAAACAGAGAAAATTCTCTGTATTATATAAAGCCTTTACATTTGACATTGTGATGGCAATGTTAAACTTGGGAACTCCAGACTCACTTAATATTCCTGTTGAACGAATAACTGCTCCCACCGTACGCACCATCCTTAGCGCTGCTCCAAACTCTTTAAAAGTACAACACTCTACAAATGCTGCAGGGTTTAGCTTCTTATTGAAAGAATGACTTCAGCAAACACACTCAACTGCTTTTGAATGACTTCATTTTCACTGTACTATGAGTTCAAACACCAGCCACTGTTGAACTTTCAACACTCATTGTCTTGCCTGTATTCTATATCAACATTGTATTTTTTCAATATACTTTTAAGGTACTTCCTGAGCCGTTGTTGAATGTTTTAACTTAAGGAAGGGGAAGGAAAAGAGTACTACCATTTTGCTCTTGCGGAGTGTATGAGAAGTTAAGTTCAGGGCCAGAGCGCAGAGACAGGGAACAATTTTCACAGCCAACAACACAAAATCATCTCTTCTCTGTGACCGCGTTGTTTTTCTTTTCACCTGGCCAAAGAGCAGAGAAAAAAAAAAGAAGTAAACCTTGAAAGTTAACTTCGTGGATGGAGGAGCGTGATTCACAAATTCACAACTCTCAATTATTTTTTGGTCTCTACAAATATGTATAGGACTACAAATAACATAAAGATTCCTAAAAAATCATGTTCCTTGGCCTCTGCCCTTTCCTTTTCATTGAAGCTAGCTCAATGTGGCCTTCGTGCTCGCCAAATGCTGCTGTTGATTAAAAAGGAGAAAAGGGACAAGGTATGCGTGTTTTTGTACACGATAAAGGTGGCGCTGGGCAAAAGTAGCCTGCAAAAAACATTTGGTAACACATCGCAAAATCATCATCCACCTCCTTTGATCCTCCATGGCCCTCATTTGTATAACACATACACACACAGGGCTCATTAGAAAAGGGGGTCTCTCCGTCCCCACTTTGAGAAATGACCGGGGAGACTGTTGGATAGAGCTCCAGACTTAATCCTGGCAGCCACCCCAAAACACAGAAAGAAAGGTTGGGGGGAGAGAGGCAGGAAGAGATGAGAAAGAAGAAGAACCTAGTCAAAAATTCCCAGCGAGGGAAGTCCTTGAAATACAGCCTGGAGAAACCCGCAGTTGAAACATCAACACACCCCAGTGAAGCCAAGGGCTCCAAACACAGCCTCACCTCTAATAGTACGAGTGCTCGGCTCCTCGCTGTTGCCAGTTCAGGACCCACAGGGAAATAAGTGCCGAGCAGAATGAACTTTCTTTACCGTGTTGACAGTGAAGAGGCCCAAGTGTATCTAAAGTACTACCTGTGTATGTGTATGTGTGTGTGTGTGTGTGTATCTATGACAAAGATAGACAAACAGACAGAGACAAACCATGACTGACTACAGTGGTCCAAGGGGACTGTGCGTTTCCTGTGCCACTGAGCAAATGACATCTTTCTGCTCCACAAACACTCTTTCACATTAAGATCTGCAGGGACCGCAAGATGCCGTGCATTAACCGACCGTGTGCGTTTATGTGTGTGTGTGTGTGTGTGTGTGTGTATGTGTGTGCCAGAGATGCACAAAAATCAAAACAGAAAATGAGGGAGAGGCAGCCGTGTGGCAACCTCTCTTGCCTTCTCTGAACTTGACTCAACCCAAACGATTAGAAAAACAACAAAAACACTTTTACACATACCTGAACAATTCTTTCTGCTCCTATACTCGTTCCCCTCCAACATCTAAATGAGTCTGTGTGTGTGTGTGTGTGTCTGTGTTTACAAGTCGAGGTGGACTGGCTGTGCTTACTAACACGGTGGGCTGTATTGAGAGGACGCCATCAGCGATTACGGTCACAGGGCCGAGTGGTGACAGCTTAAAGGCTCTTTTCTTTATTTCTCCACCCCCTTTGCTCACTGACACGCCTCCAGTGTGTGTGTGTATGTGTGTGTGCCAGGTCTGAACTGCACAGCTAAAGGCTCCGGGTCATTTTCCATTCCAATCAGGGGTACCGGCTGCCCTGGCCACCCTGCAACATTTAAACACTCCTACCAGCTGAGGAAGGGGAACAGGGAAGCATCAGCAAACACACACATACACACAGACACACACACACACGCTCAGACACACACTTAATTGCAAGCCAGCATACACTCATTACAGCATTTGAGATTCAAGAAAATATTTGTGCATGCATACACATACACCAAAATATATAGCCAAGGACACTTCCATACCGTGTAAAAACAAGCCAAGCGCGCACACACACACACACACACACCCTTATACACAGGGTCATGTGGGGCGGCCTTGGGCAATGGGAGGAGGAGGGGAGGAGAGCAGAGTCAGCCTTGCCCTCAGCCATGGCATCCTTTCCTTGCCAGCTCCATAAGCCTGGAGGGACTGAGGTAGAGGGGGTAGGGGGTGGGATCCATCCATTCCTCCCCCCTACAATACACCCCTAAAAATGCGCACACACACACACACTCACACACACTCACACACACACACACACACACACACACACACAGACAGCCCAGGCCTCCAAGCAGACAGGCTTACAAAGGGGTGAGATCACTCCCCAATAAAGGCTTTGTTGGTGTGCCAGTGTCAGTGTTGCCCTCTCTGGCCTACCAGAACCTTGGCAGCTAGGTTCAGCTCGTCTGTTGGAAACAGCAGGGTGAATGCCTAAATGGAAAATATAGTTTCAGGAGATGTAGCAGGCACTCAGAAGAACAAAACACAGGAATATAATAAATAAAAGAGAGAGAGAGAGGGATGGAAATGCATCTGGCCCACTAGCCTGTTTTCCTACCATGGGACGCTGCAGCGAGTCTCCCTGGCCAAAATTTTGAAAGTATTCTAGCATAGAAATGCTGCCATAAGCACAAAAGTCCTGCTTGAGTTTAGAGTGAAAAACTGGAATGAACAACAACATAAAGATTCTTACGGTAACTAAGCACGATGTAGCCCCAAAGCAAAAACTTTCCACATTTAACTGCCAGGACTTAAAGATCTAAAAAAAAAAAAAAAGGGGGAGGAAAAAAAATGCTAGGCCTATCGATGGTGTCCATGGCAACAAGATGGAGATCACGGAAAAGAGACCAAGAGAGACAGTGTAGCCTGGAGTCAAGAGGACCACCTCCTCACCAGCTCCCTGCTGTAGCCTTTAGACAACCCACCATCAAGGTGTGAGGAAATAGCAAACAGTCAGGAGAGAGCGAGTGAGAAAAAGAAGTATAATGTACAAGCCTGCAGGTGTTTGAAATTGGGAGTATTCTCATTCCTGTTGTTCAACTCGGTCCCTGCGAAGAGACCTGGCCTAGACAGCAGGCCAGACGTCTGCTGCACACACATACACACTCACACTCTCTCTCTCTTTCTCTTCTAATTTTACAGATACAGATAGCTGCTTCTTCCTCTGACCTCTTTTAATTTGCTCTCCCTCCTGTTACTGAGGAAGCAAGAGAGAGAGAGAAAAAAAAGGAGCGCTCTCTTGTTTCCTCTCCGGGACTAAACAATCCCAGTCTAATTTATTTTTTGAGGACAGAATATGTACATGTGTTAATGGGAAAGTCGAATCAAATTAACTATAATTAGTCAAACTGGAGGTGGGCAGAGGCAGAGGTATGTTACATGGGAGACTTGTTCAACGCTGGCAAATGGCACCCCTCACCACCTTCCCCCAAAAAACGCATACACACATTCCCCCTCTGCCACCTGCTGCCACGCACCCAGCGACGCCACCCTCTCCTGAGCTCCGACACCCGTCACGCTCGCTTCAACCCTCCTGAGCTCAGACTGTATGTGGCATGCAAACATGCCGACGCACAAACTAGTTGTGTTGTGACACATTTCCACAAAAAAAACCTGTGTGTGAATTTCGCAAGCGGCGGATCCTGACTCCTCTAATCTCGTCAAAAAAAAACATTAACAGACATCTCATGAGGTGATGCTGTAATCTGTTTGGACAGACACTGCAGTGCAGGATTGCATGAGGATTATAAAGACAAGCAGTGGGGGCAGAGGGAGAGATGGTATAGATGATCTAGAATTCATACTGTGAAGAAGCAGACAACTGCTACAGCCTCTGGGGTCTGGAATTTCTAGCTTCCATACAATACCTTGAAAAATATTGATATTCAATTCCATTTTCGATACCATAGGGAAAATTGACACTGAAGGAACAAAATTTAAAATTTCTGTTGAAAGATAAATTTAACAAGGCTATGACCTGACAACAACAACTTGTCTTTTCTTGGTTAGTAGCAAAAGTACAGCAGATCGGGTCCAGGCCTTTCAATCCGCCAACTCCATTGAGTTTGAGTTGACTGATTTGTCTGGCATTGTGACGCAAAACAGCGGTTTCTTGGTCAAAGTAAAAAACAACCAATGGGTGAAATCTGTCCTTATGTACGGCTCAGAATGCTGGCGAGTGGTGAAAGGAGACATGAATAAAATCAGTGCCTTCCACAATGGGTGCCTGAGAAAAATCTGCCCAATCTTCTGGCCAAACAAAATAACAACCAAGGAGCTCTACAGCAAAACAGGATGCAGAGATGTGGTCCTTGAAATAAAACACCAGCGACTCAGATGGCTAGGCCACATCCTAAGAATGGACAAGGAGATGATACCGAAGGTAGCATTACGATGGACACCACCTCGAAAACTTAAGTGTGGGCGGCCAAAGAACACCCGGTGGAGAACAGTTGAAGGGGAGCTGAAAGAAATGAAGCTTACATGGGGAGAGGCACAGAAAGTAGCACAACACCGAGATGAATGGCGTCAAGTCGTCGAAGCCTTATTTCCCATCCGGGAAGAAGAGGAGTAAGTAAGTAAATAATGAGTGCCACGGAGGAACTTTTTTTAGCCAATCAGTGCCATGGGGGGAAAAACGCCATTGTCAAGCTGTTGTCAAGCAGCGCGGCAGAGTCAGGAGTAATAGCAACAACAGCAAGCACTTAAGACAAGACAGACTCTTGTTTTGAGGCTGTTCTAAATCAACATGTCTTTTCAACATCACTCAACACTGTAGTTTGTCTTACTTGGCTCCACTCCATTCTTGAAACCCCGGCAAAAGAGATCTGTTGACGTGGCCATTTATGAGTGTCGACTTAAAATGACGTTGAATTATTCTGGTGCATATGCAGGTTTCTAGTGGTTAGGGAAAATCGAATCTCCCTCCCCAATGAAGATCGTTTAGAGTGGACGCCGAGTGAAGATGGAAACGGAGTGTAACAAGTTGACAGTTCTGTCTGATATCAGGTAAACAGAATGACTGTAGAAAACGAGAATGATAAGAGACAGTGAGAACCGGTACCGGTACCGTTGGTACCAGTGTACTGATACAGCGAAAAATGACTATTGAAACCATTTCAATTGATATGTATTGGTAAATCAGTGTTTTTGGCAGCACTAGTGGGGTCCAATACCAATTCTGTTTGTCAAGGGATCAGTGTGTATGTGCAGCCCACAGTCTGTTTGGTATTGTAGTTGACCTTCAGATAACATACAAAAATTGTACACAAGTGTGAACATTTAAGGGATATTCCAGTGAAAATTCCCAACAATTTCTCCTAAATATGGAACAAGCCCCAAGAACCCTAGGTCCTACATTTCCCATAATGCCAGTTGACAGCATCTATAGTTAGATAAGGTAAATGGCCCATGTCTTTCAAACTCTACACCTCCAATTTGTAACACAGGGTCTCTCTGCTAAAATGTTTCATGCCCAAACCAAGTGAACCCCTAATGACATCATCAAGGGATATTTTGTTTAGACTTTTCAGACTTTAAAAAGCTGTCTCCAGAGCCACAGAAGACATTATACAGCCGCTTTCAGAGGCTGAATAGTCTTATGTGTGATGAATGAACTGAACTTGACGTGTAAAATCGGTGGAGTGCCCCTTTAAAAGCCCCACCATCAACAGGTCCCTCTCACTCTACCAGGAGGCTGGTTAAGATAAAACTGGCCCTGCTAATAAGGTCGAAAGCAGCATTCAATCTGTCAGTAAGCTCCGCTGCATTTGTTGGCGACATTAAATTGAAAGCTTGTCTTGGCTACAGCAGCAGTGACATGCAGCCCACCACTGCAGTAAATCATTAGCTAAATAGCTAATTCTACAGATTAGCTCTCTTGGCAGCCAACTGGCCGGACAAGTTAAAGGTGTTTTATTTTGACATTATATGATTCTATCAATGTGACGGGGACCATTTTGTTGAATGAATCATTTCAGGGGAGATTGATTACATGAAGATATGTGAAAACAGAGTACATCCTGTCCAATTAGGAAAAAAAACACATGTAATATACAGTTAGGGTAGCAATTTTTAACTGAACCTGCCTCAGTGGGGATGGTATTGACAAAATAAAGCCCCAGGACAGAAATCAGTGTTACACTTTCAACTTAAAAAGCTACTATGGAAAGACCTAACCTGAAAAAAGACAAATCTGATCCTATTCTGATTGGCTGAGCCACATTAAGAGCATAAGCATAACCTGATAAATATGCACCATGACCACAAAGGTGTTCATTTACAGATGTGCTGCTTAGATTCCAGTTTCAAACCAATATCACTTGGTAAAATAATAATATGTGACTATTATTTAGGCATTATAAAGACATTTGTTTCTATTAATTTAAATAGCGTTCAGCTCCATCTTATAAAACCAGTACTTTGTGTCATGCCTTGCGTCAGCTCCCATTCTAATGCAATGTCTACAGGTATATTAGTTAAGTGTACTCACCTGCATGCTCCAGTAGCATTTTGGCGATGTCCATGTGTTCGTTTAGGAGGGCGTCGTACAGTGGACTAACTCCACCCACCTGGCTATTAAGCACAGGGGCAGGGCGGTGACGTAGCAAAGCCTCCACACATGCAGTGCTGCCGTGGTTGCACGCTTCATGCAGTGGCGTCCAGCCTGCGTGGTCTACATGGCCAACAAACCAAGCACAAACATTTCTTACTGTTTAACATTTTGGAGGTTAAAGAGCTTAAATATACTTTTTAGAGACCTCTGGCCTTCAAGACTTTGCGTTCTGCTAAGAATTTGGTGAAAAACAGTAACTGAAGTGCAATGTTTCGCAAAGAATTTGGTGTATCAAGCAGATGAATAGATACGCACATCTCCCAAAGTATGGTATTAAAAAATTGTGAAGTTTGGCTCAAGTGTCATGATGAAAGATTTAAAGAGTCTTACTGCAGCTACATAAGCTAGCAGGGGCTAATCTGAAGAACTCTGCTAAAGCTGTAAGAAACTGACACCTTGCAAAGTGATTGAATCTAATACTGTAAGTGATGCAGGCATCAGCAATTTTTTAATAACTTTTTTGTAATGAGTTATCTGTCTTTTCTAACACCATAAGACAAAGGACATTAATATGACTGAACTAAGGCTGCTTCAGATTGATTAGCGAATAACAATGTGCCATTAGATTGCTTGAAATTCTTGTTCGGGAGTTACAAATAGGTTACGAACCACCGCCCATATACGTCTTACATAGTTATAGAAAAATCAGTATTTCCAGGATGTATTAAAATACTTAAGTCCTTTGTGTTTTACAGCTTTCATTCCAAAATTAAAAAATGGTCATGGATAGAAAAGTCCTAAAGAATAAGAATTAGACCATTTGGAGAACATCATAACATAGATCTATTTTATCTGACAAGAAAGGACTCCAACCAAAAATGTTCTGCCACAGTTAACTCGGGCCTCGTTTAGGGAGACGACTGCAAGGTGACAGCGGTAATTTTACCATTTTGCACATAGTTCTGCCTGATCACATGTCGGACATCGCCTATTGCATAAGCCCCCTACTAAGATGCAAGTTAATTTAGGCTGCTATTAAAGGGCTATTACAAAATCGGAGAAACCTTTGAAACAGCACAACACTTCCATAAAAGGAGGGTAAGTCATTATATTTGACCTAAAGGGACAAAAGAAAGTCACTCTGAAATATCAAAAGGCATTCAATTCACTTAGCAAAGTCACCGTAAAACTATAAATCTGAGCCTCCAAACCCATCTAGCTCTTTCTAGACACACCCTTTACATTTTAGCTAAAGGTTAACCTCAATGATGACGCACACACACTCCTATTTCTTCTCACCTCTTTTTTTCCCCCTCAATGTTAATCGCTCTTTGAAACCCCACAGCAAACAGTGGGAGTGAAGTCAGATGACGACGAGACAGAGGGTACAGAGAAAAGGGAAAGCGAGAAAGTCTTACCTTTAACGTTGACGTCCGTGCCAGGAAGCGCCAGGATCTGAAGCACTGTTTCCACTTGGTTCCTCTTGCAAGCTCTGTGGAGGAGGGTCTCTCCTTCGACCAGGACACACACAACGGACAAACACACCCAAAAGAGAGAAGAGGCGGAAGAGAAGAGAGAAATCCAAAATTAGGGTGTGCCCCGATGTCCTGCCCATTGTCCCCCTCCATATGGTGAACACACCAATAAAATACCACAGAAATGTCCCCAAACACCAAAAAGAAGAAAAAAAAACCTGACCTAAAAAAGTACGACCCGCCAATGAGGATGCGATTTAAGGAGAGTGATGAGAAAAGGGGGGAGATCTTTCAAGGGAAAAAATGGGAGGAAAAAAAATTAAAAGATGGAGAGTTGAACTAATTTGCCTCGGTCTTTTCCGCTTTTATAGACACAGAGATGTTCCACTTACACCCCGAGCCCAACAAAGTTAATATCGGGTCAGTCAGCGAGTGAATGAATGTAGTGGTGAGAATGTAGTCTTGCTTCCTGTCCGCTCGTCCCTATATTGTTACTTGAGAGGAAGTTATGGTAGACAGCCCATGCACAAAGCCTCGAAAAGGATTCTTCACAGATCCAGGGTTCAAAAGCTCCGCTGGGCATTGCCAGTGTCGCCACGTGATATTTAATCAGCAAACTACCGGTGAACAGGCATGGAAAAAACCTCTCAAGGATTCCATTTACATTTTTAAACACAATTTTCTTCTCCCCTCTTCCCTTTTTTTCTCATCTTTACCCCGTCCCTCACTTTTTCCTGATACAATATTAAACCAGGAATATATTAGCGGGCCAGAGCCCCCTCTTTTCATGTATGGCTGAACTTCAGAGGGAAGTTAAAGGCCAAGCATGAGTGGCTCTGTGCTTGCCAGTATAATACAGGACTGCAAAGCCCATAATAAATGCTTTACTAGCTCTCCCCAGGATGCCACGCCTGTACAGGGGCTCCACTCCAGCGCGCACAGACTGGGGCAGAAAGGAGAGGGAGGGAGGAAACAGGGGGGCAAGAAAGAAGAAGCAGTGGAGGAGAGAGTGAAAGGGTTTCCTGAATTTCAAAGCATATAGAGGAAATATTGGAAATCCTATTCATTCTGAAGAACTCCTTTCTTCCAGGAGGTGTCTTTGAGGATGCAGAAGATGCATTAAATGTCATCCACCGGTAGTAAAGAGGTTGAAGAGTGGAAGGGAAAAAAAGGGGATGGGGGGATTGGAAGGACTGTTTATCAAAAAGAGGATCATTTATGCTCTGCCTAGAAAGTTGATGCAAAACCTAACAAGCAGAACAAAGTTAAAGGATTTGAAATATATATATTGTTTCTCGACACATTTCAGTTATAAACTTTGACATGTTGCACCTTTATATAACGAGAATTTTTCAGTAGCCATTAAATAGGTTGATGAAGGTTTAAAAAGTGTAATAACATAAACCAGTGTCAACTAAAGACAACAGAAACCCATTAGATACAAAAAAGTCACTTATTTGCTGTATGAATTCCCAAAAAACAACCACTCAGAAACAATGAGGACACAAACAGGACGATGAAGCAGGTACTTGACTGCAACTTATTTCAAGCACTTTGTCAGATGGTGTGTATGTAATTTGTTATGCAGCCCTGTTAATGATATTTTTCCTAGTTCATTAACTGTATTGTGATTAAACAGTAATGTCTCAATTCATAACCTGGAATTTTACAACTATCTAGACGACAAGAAGACCTGACGTGAATTCAGCCTTTTGACAAACCCCAAAGTATATCCTTTCATCATTAGGGGTGTAACAATACATCAGTCTGGATTAACCAACAATCCAACATCATCAATGCGAAGTGAAAACATTGATACGTATCGTCATCTCCCAGATACACCTTTATTTTAAAATTACCATGGCATGTCTCGCCATTTCCGTCCAAGCGCACCTCCTTCCTGGTAATTCAAATGGTGCTAGCACCCTAGTGCCATGCAGATAATGGGAAGGTGCCAAGAAAACTACAAAGAGGGTATTTACTGAGATTGTTTCATATTGCTTTCAGGCCCTGGAACTGAATCGAATCAAAATTGTATCGTGGCAGACTTTGCAATATCAGCAATCATATCGTACAAATAAATCAATATCATATTGTGACGGAACTTCTGATTTCCACCCCAAATCACCACACCTTTGCAAATGTTCAGCAGACAAGCCGGATACCATTCAGACACAAACAACTGCCAAGTTACAGGTCGGGTCACTCCAGTTCAATAACCCACTATCCTGTAGTGATATTTTGCCAATTTGATTTTCACTCTTAAAATATGTGAGGGTAACATCAGAAAGCAGACATCAGTGGTTGAACAGTGTCAGCGTCATAAACAATAATGAGGTCAATCAATGAAGCAATCCGATATTTCCAATCCTAAAAATCAAAAACACCCAAATAGAGGTTGGTGCCCAATCCAAACTACAGTCCCTAATGAGTAAGCTGTACTGTGTGGCACGTCAGTGTTCTACATGGGCTGCTCTGCTATTACCGGGCTCTAAAACGCTGTGATTAAACACCCATTCCACTACACCCCATGTGTACACATCCTCGCAAATGCCAGGGCCAATCCACGCACTGTTAAATCACTTTAATGGCTCCAATTTGGACACAACGCCTCTATTATAGGGGTAATTGCATGCTCAGCATTTACAAGCACGGAAAGGATAAATCCGCCTGTCCTTTTCTATAAATCCCCCGTTTCACACTTTAATAGAAAAGTTAAATGTATGTGTTGCTCTTTATATCCCTCAGTCTGCTTGCTACACTCCTGTAAAGTGTCACTTGGCCCGCCGATCCCTGGACCGAAAAGCTGCTGGAAGCCTATAACAATGCTATTTGCGAGGAATGTGTTAGAAAGGTATTCGTTGCCAGTTATTGGATATATACGAAGACTACTGCTGTCGCTGGCTCTAAGCAACACGTTAATTTCCCAAAATCAACATTACTGCAATGCAGCTTTCACAAAGAATTTACTGGCATTAACGTATGTGACCATCATTTTTACATTTCACTGGTGAAGATTTTAATATGGGACACCTCCATTTAATCAGTCAAAAACAACACTGGGCAGCAACAGCCCCTTGATGCCCTCCTCTCTGCCAACAGGAAGTAATAAGACACAAAAACAGAGTGTCTCTCAAATATTACTGATCAAATCCACTGTGGCTTGTACACTGTTTTATTTGGACAGAGCTGTCTGCCAAATGAACACATGCAAAAGTAAATAAGCGTAATGTGAAAGCCAAGCTCACAAAAATCTTTTTCCTCTGTCGTCTTTTTGTTGCACTATAGTATAAACATATTTATTACCGATGGCACGTAGAGGTGCAGTAGGAACGTTGTGATTGATCAGGCACAGATCCGAATCAATATTCAGTGCAAAATTACTGGTTAGAAAAACAGATCATAAAATAGATGGGGCAATTAAATTATCATTACAGAGACAGTGTTTTCACTGCCCAATCTGCACCGCATAGGTTCCTCAGCTAGTTTATGCTCCAGTCTCGCTAGAGGTGGGCAATATGACCAAAATCTTCTATCATGGCAATGCTGTATAACATGGCAACACTATATATTCCTATACAGTAATTGTTCTGTAAATTCAATAAGGAAATGGTTTAAAATAACCAAACGTTCTTGATCATATTTCCTTCTTTTATTTGGAACTTCCATACAAACAAAAAACCTCATTTGAGATACTTCGGTTAAATCTCAAATCAGTAAATACTGACTTATTTCAAAACTGAAGTTTAAGGGTTACTGGGAACAATAATTCAAGTGTTTAGGTTTCTGTGTTTACACTTTTACTCTCCTCCTTCCCATCTGCAAAAATCATGTTGCAAGCGCTTGCGATGTAGCTGGATTAATTAAATCACATCATGTGAAAATCACAAACATCGCATGAGAATTCAGCCCTGATTGGCTACATAGCATGCCCAGAACAGCTCCCAGGGTAGAAACGGTATTGCCAAATCTCTATCAATGGACACATTTCTACCGTCACACAGTTTATACCATCATATGGCCCCACCCAATCCAGGTAGTGGGAAATAATGGGAGTCAAATAGTTTGGCTACAGTATGCTTGGGCCAAAAAAACTCCACTCAGGTTTAAGGCTTCAGTTGCTGTATCTTTTTCAAAAATAACAGATGAGTATGCCGTAACTTCTGACTGTGTTCAACAATATTTGATATAAAGGAATAACACTTTGATCATCTATTAAAGCACCAACTTTTTACATAGTTATTTCTCATTGCTGGATAAAGTTGCCTGGAGTAGCTCTCCATTCCCAAGGACAACGCACCTAGCTTTTGAACTGTGCTGCCTGAATGTTGACTTTAACAGTTTGTTTCAGGATGACATGACGCGAACAGCAAACAGATTTTAAGCGATGAAAAACACACAGCAGTTCTTGTTTGACAATCTACATACAGTATATTCAGGCTGATTTAGATTGAAATCTCTGCTGAGCCTCCAGAAGCAAATACGGAACTGAAAAAAAAAAAAAAAAAAGCAAGAAGTTCATCCCAAATCCCTCAACCCCTCTCAGCTACTTTGACAAAGATACTGAGGTTTCAGGAGGCGAGACAGATGCTCCAAAGCAAAGCAGTGCAGCATATAAGAAAGCAAGCTTACATATGTGGGTGAAAAAGCCTGTGAGAGAAAGAGGGGAAGGGAGAGAGGGAGAGAGAGAATGGGATGAGAGGGCGAGAGGGGAGGATGCTGCGCCGATGGTTCATCAAAAATTAATGCCGACCGCATCGGTATAGAGATCACGTAGTGGAAAAACAACACATGCCAACAGCCTTGAGTCTCCTGCCTCAGCCCCCCCCCCCCAACTCCCTCCACCCCTCCTTCGCACCGGCACAGGGCCTTTCTGATCAGGTGGAGGGGGGAGATATGAGCTCTGACACCTTCAAGAGTTCACACAGAGTGCCATGCCTCTAATTGCAGGAAGTTCCACCAGTGCAGCCACTGTATATCTGCAGCACTACCCTAATTGCTGCATTTAATATCCCTAAAATGGAGATCTGAGGCGCACAGTGCGTACTAATATGTGTTATTGTTTGGTGCGAGGAAGCCATTATTTCTGTCCGTGCCATTTATTTATTTATCTTTTACTTTTTTAAAAGGTGAATAAGACATCAGGAAAAAGCTAAACAAAACAAAGAGCGCAGTGCTGAATATCAATGTGAATGGAACAAGTGGAGGAGGAGGCGTAATGCGGCCCAAACTCTGCCCCGAACATACACGACAGGCCGAATTATGCAGCCGAGTTGCCTTTACAGCTGACTAGATGGAAGCGTGGTCCGATGCAAATCAATCACTCTCTCCATACATTATGTGCTCTTCATTAAACTGAAAGTGATGACAGAGCTATCATGTCCCTCTTTACTGATGACCTAGTGCAGTGCATCAGTCCATTAAAAGTCCGCTCCTTGCAAATGTGCAACGATACTGTCAAGCAGCAGTGAGTGTGTATATGTGTGTACGTGAGTATGTATGCACCATACCTGCTGCGTTGACTCTGTTCAAACCTCTGGGGACGTTCTCATTCTCCGGGCTTGTTTCTTTCACCAAAGAGCTCTGAGCACTGCATGGAGACAAAGGACATGGTCAAAGGGGTAAGAAGAAAATATGCATGTATGAGCTAAACTTAATTCAATAAGAGATTACCCATGATTTACATAAACAAGTCTAAAGTTTCAACAAGTGACCATTTCAGCATGGCAGTGAGGAGACCTAGCAGTACAGAAAGTGGAACGGGCACCACTGTAGTGTGAAGAGTGCTATTAGCAAATGAATCCCTTGTGGCGTCGTATCATTTTATATGAAATCTGACAATATCTGTCAAACCCCTACTGTGTTGGCCACACACACACACACACACACTTCACACACCCAATCCTCCATTCCCGTCTCCAAAGCACTTTTCCTCCCACTTAACGCCTCAAACGCAGAGACGGAGAATTCGATGTGAGCAAGCACATTAGGAGGAATAACTAGTAAAAGAAAGTGAAGCCTCTTCAAAGTAGTGGCGTGCTAATAGCTGTGGGCTGTCACTAGTCCTGTGAGTGGGTATGGGAGATCTGCCTGCATGAAGCCTGACAGGTGTCTGGAGTGTATACGTCTGTGCACGTGCGCGCGCACCACATTGAAGCGGAGTGCCATCCGTATTACAGGGAAGAGGCTTGTTCCCTGGTAATTGGCTTGTTCAGAAGCCAGGAAGGAGCTCCCAGCAGTGAGGAGGAAACACACGTCCTGTCACGTTGCTTGTTATTAGCAGGGACAAGGCTGAGAAGAGATGAGACGAGCTCTGTGTGCGTGTGTGTGTGTACGAGAGAGTCCATAAGAGTGTCTGGTATAAGGGCGTACCGCATCTCATCTCGAACCACTTCACCCAAGTGTCCCTTGTCCATATAGGCTGGCAGCAGTGGAGGTTGACAGTACTTGGCTCGTGTACGCCCCGGTCTCTCCTTCCCTCATGGTCTACTTTAGGAGGCCAGCATGCTGTCAGTGGCCCAGCTATCAATTCTGGGCCTGGGGCAGAGCGTGCCCTTGGAGGCCGACTCTCAAGAAACTTGTGAGCAATAATGGAAGTGATGGGGAAGTGCATGTCGAATGCCACGGCGAGAAAAAAACATGCGTTACATTTTCAATTTGCTTTAATTCTACCAAAAAGGTCATAGCAAAAAAAAAAAAAAACCCCAACATTTTATCTGTCTCCATTTTTGAAATATTAGTGGAGTTGATCTAGTTACAGGCTTCTCTCAAATCCAGCTGATATTGACTACATGCAGGTCTGCTCATAAGAAATGGAGCCAAAGTAATGACATAGTTAAATGGCTTGAAAAGATAACAGCAATACACAGAGCCTGATTAAACCAGCAGGAGAAAAATGTAGCTTCCCTTCTGCTAACAGCATTCACTGCCACGCAGCCAGCCGGCAAGTCAAACGGCCATCTAAACAGTCGGTCAATCAGCCGGCCTGTCAGCTTGGTATGGCTTGGACGTGTGCCCTGATGCCAGCCTGTCTGTTGGTGCAGAAGAAGCACACTCGCCATCTCACACATGACTACAGCAGCCTCAAGTCACAGTGAAAACAGCCTAATGGGTTCTAACAGCCAGAAATGAAAGATGAAGGGGTCATGTGGCCGCTCTCAACCTTTATGACCTGCTCTTTTCATAAATCCAATACCAAACATCTCGGTAGGATTTTCTGCTGTGTCCTACGGGCAGGTTGAAAACTCAGATAAAACAAATGTGAAACCATTTTTAAACCAATACTTCTCTACTGAAACCACAGTCGCGTCTGTGCTATTTAAACTCAGACTTTTAAAAATGTTGTCTCATCCTGTTAAGGACTATGAATTACTGACAAGGGCTCTAACAATAAATACAGTTGATTTCTTAAAATAAAATATTTAAATTATTTTACTGAATCAGAGCAGCTCCACCAACATAGAGGATTGTATTGAAAATGCTTCGAGATTGAGCAGTGTGTCAGACTCATACATGCTTCAACACAAGATGTGTTAATTGATTAAGAGTGTCAACATCACTGAAAATATGTATAATATCATGAACTCAAGCGTGAAAAATAAGGAAACAAGATTTCCTTTTGCTTTCTGTTCTCGATTCATCACAGGCTTTGTCATTTTGATTTCATTCTTTCATTCAGGGTCAAATGATTTTACATGCCCTTTGGCATTTCTTTATCTCATCCGCACAGATTGCATTCCTTGTTTTATTCAGTTCCTCTCATGTCTGTGTCAAAACAAACTAAACCCCTTAAAACTGTGGGGAAAGCAGAGTGTAGAAGGAGTAAAAAGCAGCAATGGAGGGAAGAGGGGATCGGGTCAATGCGTGAACCAGTAGCCTTCGCATGAACCTGTTCCCTGGTGGCGCCTGCCCTTCTCCAGGCCAACTACCTGCTGGTGGAAGAGCAGATGTCTGATACGAAGTATGGGGCCCGTTTGTGTGTGTGTGTGTGATCGCATTCAGAGAGGGATTAAGTATGCGAGGGCAGATCAAGAGTGTGAAGGCTGAGAGCTGGTGGTCGTAAGGGAAGACACAAAGGCCTGATGGGATATCCTAGTCTGTCTATCTGTCGGCTTCCTGTCCAAATCAGACCCAGCAGTGTGTGTGTGTGTGTGTGTGAGGAGGGGGTCTAACCTCCCTTTGCACTCCTCCTGTCAGCCAGCACACACTGATAGGATCAGACCTGGGCATGACCCATCACATGCCAACTCCTCACGCTCCATCTGACCTCCATTTGCCTCTCTCCAGCTTTCCCTCAGTCTCTCCATTCATGCATCTCTGCTCCTCACCCCCACCCAACCACCCGCCCTCACACATACACACTCATCCTCTCTCCAGGTGTTCCTTTGTTCCTTTTTCACTCACATCTCTCACTGGGTTTGTACATTTTCACCCTTTTCGCCCACGAATCTATGGGTGGAAATCTGACTATGGAGGCAGAGTAGACTGCTGCTTGAATAGCACTGTTGTTTTAGACACAGTAAAAGAAGATTCAAAAGTAAATGAAAGACTGATGCAGCTACTTTGATTTTATTACACAGCCTGAGTGACATTTGACTAGCGACATGTGTGCTGTTCGACACAAATTTTTGTTGATTTTTTTGCCCCAAAACTTATATTCTATCAGCACTGCCTAATTTTACCTCAGTTCAAAAGACATGATTAACATGAATGTCAGCTGCTCTGATTGGTTGTTTTCATTCATGTGCCGTAATGCCATTATAAGCAATGAGGAGGCAAAGGAACATTTTTTTCACAGATCATCTGTCTCATGTACTGCTGCGTGTGGATGTGTTGACGAATTCAGCAAATCTTTTGGGGGGACGCAACAAACCACAGTGAGAGAGAAAGTATTAACTGGATTTGATATAGTCTAAAAAAAGGATTAAGCAACTGGGTATGTGCAAACACTCTGGTTTTTCCTGACTATATAAATCTCAAGCAATTAGCCTAAGTGTTTCTCTGACCACCTACAACATTAAGTCACAAGAGAAAGAGCAGCAGACCTGTAATGATCTGCACAGACTGCCATTTGAAATTCCCAGGCTGATCTTTAAACATAAGTAAAATTACTTAAGGTTTGGTAGTTTAAAATGTAGTACAAGACTGAAATGAGAAGGCATGTGTAATTTAATGTATTAAGTTATCAAGAGTAAGCTATTGCACATGTGCAGCCCCTGCTTCTACATATATGTGCTCACATGTTCTGCCTAGGGCTCTACCGAACATGTACCTGAGAGACTGACAGTGGTATGGACAGAGAGCTGTGTGTAACTGACCTGCTGCCGGTCCCCTGGCTCGTGCAGCTGTGGGAGGTGGGTCCGGTCCTGAGGCAAGCACCCATGGGACTCTGAGCTAAACTTCCCAGAGCAGGCAGGTAGGACATTACCTGTCAGAAGTTACACAGACACACACAAGGTTAGACAGTGCCTTTACACTGCAAGTCCATGATAGTGTGTCTTCGGGGGACTGAGGAGGAACAAAGACATCAGTGAGTGAGAAAGCCAGATGTTCTGCAGCAAGGAAATGTAATGTGTAGACCACATTGGCCATCTTTGTGTCCCTAGCAGAGACCTGTAATACAATCTATAGCAATTTTCACACTGCTAAGTAAAATAATACTTAACATCTGTGTTTTACGTTTTTTTACCGCAGCACAAAAGCACAGGAGAAAAAGGGAACCGAAATAATTACAAGTGGTGTATTTGTCACAAACTTTTTAATCAGTAATGTAGTTAGTTTCTCCACTTACTTTATTTGCTGTTTTTTTCCAAACAAACATTGGTGTGTGTTTGTGTGTGTGTAGTTTTACCAGGATTGGCGGATATTGCATGTTCTTATTTTGCCAAAATCACTTTCAAAGCAAAACAAACAAAAAAAATTCCAGTAAATAAACTGAAAATAGGTGCCAACTGAACTTTTACAAAGTGTCATTCAGTGTCTTCATGACTTACTGAACTAAGCAGCACATGCCTGTTGTGATTCACACAAGTAAGAGGTGCATGCCGAAAATGACAAAGCCCGTCAATGGCTAAATGAATACAGGACTGATGAAAAAATTAGGTTTCCCGTGGGTAAGTAATGGGAAATGTGAAGCGAGTGAAAAACGAGAAACAGTCATTCACACACACAAATACACACATGCGCGCGCGCACATGCACACACACACACACACACACACACACACACACACACACACCATTTTCTTGAGAGAGAGGGGTTCATCTCCAACTGTGAATCCATTTCTGCAGCAAAGACTTCTGAATATGGCATCTGCTATCACCAACTTAAGTCTGGTAGATTGAATCTTGACAACCAGCTCTGCCAGAGCCAACGGAGACACATCTACAGGACAAAACGGAGGGAAAATACGTCAGACACCATAATGTCAGTAATTAATTTATTGATTGAAATTTAATAGATTAAAAGACAAAGCTGGTCAGAAGCAGCCCATTCGCAAGAATAAAATTATACAGCATTGTAGGTTCCTGCAAACTGCAGAGACACTATGTTTTATACATATTGTATCATCATTTCTGAAGAGACGCGGGTCAGATTACATGCATATGAGCAGAGTTTTTCATCAGGAGATGGAGGGGATAGTAGATGGCATGACAGCTAGGCAAGATGGTCCCACTGTTTGAGGCCACTGACATTTCCTGCCATGTTTGCCTCAACGAATCTGAGGTTTGCAGAAAAGTCCAATGCAAACATTTATTCTGATCCATGTGTTGTTCTAGCACAGCAGCTTACTGATGCCACACCAGGAAAAAAACTGATCAGTATCAGGTAGTAACATGAAGAGTTGATGATATTCTTCATATTTTTTACAAGATATTTTTGTTATAACAAGAATTTCATGTTATACAATCTTTTAAAAACGTGAAAAACATCTTGTTATGACAAGAAACTTTTTATGTTATTATTTGATACTAATTAGCTTTTTTTCCTAGTGTGGCGTCGATACGCTTCTATACACTAGTGCACTGCTATACGTTTAAAATACAAAAATATAATGATAATTGTTCAGGTAAAAATTGGGACTGAATTACTTGAAAATAATGTTTTATTGCACATTGTATTTTCTAGTGCAGTATTTCTAAAAGTAGTAGCAGCTGAAAAGTAGCATGTGTACAAGAGAATTTGTCTCACACTCAGTCAGACACACAGACTTGAACCTTACATACCCTGGCTGATAACAGCGAAGTGCTCCGCGAGGTCTTTTAGACCCTTCTCCACCAGACTCTGGTTGAGTTTGAAGTGCTGCTGACACCAGAACTCCACCAGCACAGACAGGAGGTCCAGCAGGGTATCCACCAAACACAGTCTCTGCTTCTCATCATTCTCAGCGCAGTCCTTCAGTGAAGATAAACAAGATCACAGCATGTAGTTCAGCTAGGAGTAGGAGTACCTTTGTTTTTTTCTGATCACAAATCTGACCCAACTGGCATTTTTGGGGGGATGTAACACACTTTGCCATGAGAATAACAATGCACGAGCTCCAGAGTATTTACCTCAATGACAGCCTGCACCAAGAGCTGGGTTAGTTGTTTCACAGCTCGGGACAACAGCGTGGTGCGCTCCCATACAGTCCAAAAGGTTCCATACAGCAAAGATCCTGATGCTGAAGCCTGGGAGGCTCCGGTTTCCTGAAGCAGCACAAAATCACTGCGGCAGAGAAGAGCAGGGGTAAATAAAGGAGGAATACACCATCTAATGTAACAAATGAAATAGTTTATGTAAGAAAAAAAACATGGCATAAACATTTAATTTAATTTTAGTCAATATTTAGATACACTTTAGTATTAGCGAATAATTGTTGACTTGAGGGTTTTCAAATAATGTGCAACAAAGTGCAACCTGAAAAATATTATACATCTAGTTTCATTTAAGACTTCAAATTGTATATGTTACCAATAGACTCCAGCCTGCTGTAGGGCTATGAGTCACTTCCATGCTTTGGATTAAAATAAACATGTCCCAACACCTTTGTGCTGCTATGCAAACCAGCTTAAATACCAGAGTTTGTTCTACTATTTCTGGAATAGGTGAATCCCCCCACAACTATGTCCATGCAAGAAGGATTAGTTGACTAAAGAGAAAGGCAAATTTGCCCTGCCCTATGACTCCCGCACTGTATGTATCGAAGTTGTTACCCGGCGGAGACAGCGTAGAGTTCCCCCTGGAAGAGCTTGAGGAAAAATGCCAGGAGGTCACTGTGGAATTGTAACAGTGTTGGCAAGGCAGGTCCAGGGAGCGGGTGACAAGTGACCTCACTGGACAGGCAGTAACTGCAGGAATACGCACACAGAAACAGTGCAAAAATTATTTTATTTCTGCGTTTTCAATAAATGTCAAGAATGCTGGTTAATAACACAACGTTAGTGTCTGTTTCCTAACATAAGCGCTACCTCCAATATTGCATACCATGAACTCCCTACTCAGTATGTATACTATCATTTAAGATACTGTTGTGCAAATGAAAAGCAGTACGCATTTTTTGGACGCACTGACCTCCAATTACTATGTCACTTCCTGCCGGTTGGAGATTCATCTCTATGGTAACACATGTCAACCTTAACTCTACTGGCAATTTCACATTTTTAAAACATAGTACACCTAATTGAAGCATTATTGATGTTAGAGAGCTGTCTCGATTGCCATCTGCCATTGTCTGTTCTGAATGTTGTTGTCTACCACATTGCATTGTGGGATATTTATGCCAGTGTCGTGTCCAGTGTTTGCGTACTTTAATATTTCACCAGAAACAGTGCACAATTGATGCACTATTGGTTTAATACTAAGGTTTTGGACATACTAAAAAATATCACACACTGTTTTAGAGCAGGGCGGCTGGTTCGATCCCGGGCGTGGGAGCCCTTCTGTGCGGGGTTTGCATGTTCTCCCCGTGTCAGCGTGGGTTCTCTCCGGGCACTCCGGCTTCCTCCCACAGTCCAAAGACATGCAGATTGGGGACTAGGTTAATTGGTAACTCTAAATTGTCCATAGGTGTGAATGTGAGTGTGAATGGTTGTTTGTCTCTATGTGTCAGCCCTGCGATAGTCTGGCGACCTGTCCAGGGTGTACCCTGCCTCTCGCCCGATGTAGCTGGGATAGGCTCCAGCCCCCCCGCGACCCTCAAGAGGATGAAGCGGTTAGAAGATGAATGAATGAATGAATGAATGTTTTAGAGCTAGAGCTGTTAGTATGGAATTCGGACGCAGCCTTAACATACAATTATTTGACAAGAAATCCCACGTGATATGAGGTTTACCTGATGGCTGTCTGGAGAAAAGGCCACAGGCCCGTTTTACACCGAGGACACTGCAACACCTGAGTGAAATATTTTTTCACTTTGCTGGGAGCCAGCCAGGGAGGATTGGTAATAAGCAGGTTACACATAACCTGCTGGAAATTTCTCAGGAAGACAGATGTGGCGTTACCCTGTGACGTCGTGGACAGACAATGATACAAGTTTGACTGGTTTGTACATTTGCATGCAAAGTAAAAATGAAAAACATACAGCACAGATAAGCCTAACGACAGTGTTCCAAAAACAAACCAAAAACAAAAACTTGAATTACAGCTTCCCGGTTTCATGCCTCTGTGTACCAGTCATGTTGCACAGTTTACATTCATGTCTAAGAAAACACGGATGATTCACACACATCTCCAACCCCCCCCAGCAGCACAGAAGATCTATACAATCAGCACAGTTTCAACGTGGACACCCAAGATTAGTGTCACCAATTCAGTGACTGACCAAATTTCACCCCTTCTGTTCCTGGGATTTGATGTTGAGTGATGGCCAGAAAGGTCACCCTTGGCCCTTGACATTTTATCCTATTAGACATTTGTGTAAAACTTTGTCATAATTAGTGAATGAAGTCTTGGCCAAAAACATGTTTTGTGAGGTCACTGTGACCTTTGACCATCAAATTCTAATCAGTTCATCCTTGAGTCCAAGTTAATGTTTGTGCCATATTTGAAGAAATTCCCTCAAGGCGTTCGAAAGAAAACGCATTCAAAAGAATGTAACAGATGTAAGGTCACTGTGACCTTCGTCTGAGTGGGCGGAAGTTCGCTGCATAGATCAGCCTCTCATTGGGCGGAACGAGCCACCTGCTGAAGTCCCGCCCTACCACCTCCGGTTGTGTAGCAGTTTTCAACCGTTTTCAACTCGTCCTTTACTAACTTTTGCGGTGTTTGATCTTGCAGGGATGTAGCCATTTTTCTGCCATGGTTCGCGTCCTGTAGGCGATATTTTTGTGGGCATGTTACACCAAAACCTGTTTCCCCTGGCAATATTTTTGCAAGCGCACCGTTGCTGTGGCGCCGCCCAGAACGATTGTCATTGGTTGAAAGAAATACAAGCAGCCGGGGCGTTTTTTTCTCCAATCTTAAAGTGAGAGTCGGCGCAGCCAGACCTTTCTTTTCTTGAGAAAGGTCTGGTGAGCTAGACTACTGTGACCTTGACCTTTGACCGGCAAAATCTAATCAGTGCTTCCTTAAGTTCAAGGGAGTGTTTGTGCCAAATTTGAATAACTTCCCCCAAGGCATTCTTGAGATATTACGTTTATGAGAATGAGGTAGATGATGTCACAACAACCTTGACCTTTGACCTATGGCCATCAAACACTAATCAGTCCATTGTTAAGTCCCAGTGGACATTTGTGCCAAATTTGAGGATATTTCCTCGGGGCATTTCTTGAGATATTGCGCTCATGAGAATGGGATGTATATACAGACAACCTAAAACATAATGCCTCCGGCTGCGGCCATCGCTGTTATGGAGGTAGAAAAACCAAAAAAGGCAGCTACCAAAATTCTAAAATATAATGAAGCAGGTTATACTTTCATGCAGCCCCTGAGGCTAATGCAGCAGCAGGTGGGAATTTATGCACTCTGGTAATTCTGGTCCTACCTGCTGTACGTATTCTAAGAGGGAGATCAGGTATGGCACTGGTGGCAGCAGGCCGGGGAACACAGCACTTCTGATTGATTCCAAGGCTTCAATGAAGAGGCCGCACTCTATCATAGTACCAACGTTGCTGAAGTCTGTTTCTGTAGCCTGGAGGAATAAAAGAACAATGATGAAACGTAAGCGGTATATGGAAAGGAGGAGAAAACACTGCACTCTAAGAGACGGGCGGCAGAAAGAGGAGGGCAGAAGGGTAATGGGAATAGGAAGTGAATGGGCATCAAAAGTTCCTGGAGGTCATTTCTGACTGTCTGTTACTGGCAAATAGCATATGGATTCAGAAAGTACAGAATGGAAATACATGAGCACTTATAATAGCAATCTGATGGAGATCCACTTGGGTAAGGTATGGACAGGACGGTGGAGAGTATTGTTAATAGGCCTGCCAATCAAAACTCTCAGATCAGCTGACAGTGGTGGTTAGATCGGTGACCTGAGTATGATGCGCCCTTGCTCTCGATGTCACTTTCCATTGAAATGTATGACACAAAGGAAATTGAATGCCCTGATCTTCTTGATGAAACACATAGTTATTTTAGAGATGTAAGGTAGTGATCAGGGGTGGGGAAGGGGGGTGGGTATGTGTGCATGTCTACCTGGAACTGTGGACGGTATGGGTCATGGTAACCCATAAATTCAAGGAAGCACAGTCTCGGGCGACTCTATAGCAAAGACACCATTAACAATGTCAGATATATACATACAACACAGGGACAAAAAAAGTAAGTTCAAGTAAGCAGAATGTAAGCCAACTAAGAGCTTATTATATGATGACTAGAAAGTACGTTTCTCTGCAACATGCTTTCACACACACACACACACACACACACACACACACACACACACACACACACACACACATATTTCCAGACCTCCTGTTTGATGACATAGTCCCTGAGTTCTGTTTCCAGGCTAGAGATATCCACAAAGTTGGCCTTCTTCGTCTCTGATGCAGCATGATCACTGTTTATGTCAAACATATCCACGCAGTTGCTCTGCCAGAGAAAAACACGGCAGCAACAGTAGAAGACTTTTAATATTTTCAAGCCAATATTCGTACAATTAAAAAGCATTAATATAAATTGTTAAATAGATTTAGGCAACCAATCAGAAGCAAAATAAAAGCCTTCAATACTTGAGTGCTGACTGCACATAAATGAAATCAAGACAGCACCTTTTACATAAATAAGTTTAACTTACCCCAAAGAGGTGCTGGACAATGTGGCTTACAGGGTAGCAAGGAGCATTATGGGATTTTGTGTCCCCAGTGAAGGGTTTCGCCATGACATGTGTGACAGAGGCATGAGAAGGAGGAGGGCATCGGTATACTTTTGCCCTGCCTGCTTTTAGAAGCCTGGGAAAGATTAAAATCATTTAGTATCATACTCCACAAAATTATATTCATACATGCATGGATTGTTGTGATTGTCGATAAAGTAAAGACATCCCACCGTCTGAACATGGCCCTGCGTGTGGGTTCCTGGACCATGAGGAGCACCCTCCAGCCCTGGAAGGCTCCCGCTAGCCTCCCACTGGCCACCTTCTCCCTCCACTGCCTGACAGGGTAGAAGGGAGACGTGGCACCTGTGGAAAAGGCAACTTCATAGGGTCCCTCTGCGAGCCAGGAGCCATGCTTAAAACTGTCCAGCACGTATTCTGGAGTCACAACCCACTTTCCTGGTCAAGGCAAATGAAAGAGAGAGCAGCAGTGTTTTGTAGGTAGTTCAGTTAGATGATAACTTCAAAACGATCAAATATAACTTAATTTTCATCACTGTAATAATAGCAATCATCATGACTGACCTGCAGCACAGGCTGCCAAAAACTTCTCACTGGACAAAACCTGAGGCACTATGAGATGGGTGCTGGCATGCTGATAGACCTAGAAGACGATCAATGGATCAGTCTAATGACATGTAACACACAATTATAAGTGACAGACAATAAGAAGTGGGTTTTCATATGTCATGAATACAAGATGTTCCTGTAGGTGGGTCTGTATGATATGGTTAAAATTAAAATCAAATAATCTAATTGTTGCACACTGCAAAGAACTGTGTTCCGCTGTTACGTGTTTCAACACTCGATTAATCTTTTCAAAACTGCTAAGTATATACCAATAGATACATATGAAATAAAACTCTGTCATATATTAAAAGTAGATATATAAAACCACACATAACTATCGTAAAAGTTGTGAAAACCAAACTACAGTCGAACATCAGTTGTAAACACTACAGTATTAAGCACATAGTCTCTCTTAGTGTGTAAACATCTACCTGGCAGGCACTACGCACACTGACAGAGAGACTAACTGCTGTCAGCCAGAGGCAAAATTTTCTGCATGTGTACCGAGAACACAAAGACCCAGAACCACCGTGTTCTCCGACTCCTCGCTACACGTGGCAGTTAACTGTCGATCTGAGATACATACAGTACACTGCCGCCAGTGCCACTGTCTGATTTATTCACTCAATTACAGTTAGTACTGTAATATACTAAAATACTTTCACACAAAATGGGTGCTATAGGAATACAAAGATTAAAAGTCTCATAGTTAGATACTAGATTTAGGGCCCCTTGTTTGCGGTGACACACTACCATCGTCTGGCTCCCTATCCCTCACGTCATAGCTTCATGGATCACTTAACGGACTGAACATTCATTGGAGTAAATGGAGTAAATGTACTAACATTCGCTGGTTCTTTAAAATGCAAAGATTAGTTTGGTCATCTTAATTTAAGCTTCTAGGCTACTTGTGATACTAGTAACCATTTTTAGGACATCACACAAGCTCTGGTTAAGGTGTGAAGGGCATTAATATGATTTGTTTATCATCTAACACTGAATAATAATAAGATATCAGAAAAAAAGGAAGTTAATCATCAGTTGCAGGCCCTTTAAAACAAAATATTTTACAGTCTTGGTTGAAGTGCATCTGCCATTTCTCCTTAACTGTCTTTAAGGGATCTGTACTCACAGAGCCACCCATGTATGTTCCCCCCAGCTGCTGGATGCACTGGACCAAAACTCTCTTCTTCTCACGGGTCTTGATCCCAGAGATCTGGAAAATGTGCGTGCTGCTCGCCATCCTGACAAAGACATATAAGCAGAGACAAAGTGAGGCTGCAATTCTTGTTTGACTGCATGACTTGGAATATGTTAACTGCACATTAACACACCATAGGGAAAAACAGGGAGGGGATCATTTGTAATGGTTTAACGACATATGATGACACTTGATGACACGTTTAGGGCATATCATTTGACTGAGTCGGTTATATAACGTTAGACAGGTGGGACAAAGTTATTTGCATGCAAACAAAACAACAAGATAAACACACTCTGCGGCAGCTCCTCTGATAACCTTACACCTGTAGGCTACAGTCTCAGGGTTCACTGGATTACCAAAAACCAGAGTTGATTCTTGTTCATTTACCAGTGGTTCAACTTCAAGTACTCTTAAACACAGCTGACCGATCAGGTACCTTTCCTCATACCACCGATGATGAGTCTGATGTCCTCCCAATTACGTTCAGGCGCGCCAAAACTCCAACACTGACACCGAATAACGTGGGCAGTGTTGTGTCCCAGCGTTTTGCAGCTCCTTCCAAAGATATGTTCAACTTCGCGAAAACAAATACATGGTAAATTGATTATTAGTGTTAATAAACATGTCGATATGTGCTTGCGACTTCACCGCCCAATTGCCATGTGTTGACAGCTTCGCGGCACAGCCAACTATTTCGGAGAGGGGAGTTTTTTCATGTACTAGTATTATTGGTACGTATTGTCAACGTTTAAACAACAATTTCTTCGATAAAAAGATGTAAGAGTGAATTTAAATTATTAACTTTAATAAAATTTGATCTAATGTTGGCAGGAAACGCATACAATTCCGACATAATGGAAAAAGTCCACCCCCATTTAGTTTGCCAGTTGGAATCCTCCATAAAGCGGAAGTTTTCATCGAGCTACTTCCAGGTTGTTGTCACGGACGCTTTCTATCCCCGGAAATAAGGATAATAACATATCGCACAGTACTGATTGATTAGCGGGGATCGATTGATATTATTATCTTGATTCTGACAGAGAGTCTGCTCATGAAACCGCTCGGCTGTTTACTAAAACGGCTCCGTTAACGTTCACTGACAGCGATAGATAAGCTCCCCATCGCAGTAGTGTCATTGTATTAACCTGCGTGGTGGCACACTTGATGCTCAATTGTATTGGTTTATGGTTTATAGCCACAAATAGCTGCCGTACCGTAGACAAATGTCAGCAATCTGGAACTCGCACATGACGGTGTCCATATTTCCCCTACCTGTGACGTATTGACATCAAAACGAGAGGCAAATATAAAGGAGCTTATGAGAGGTAAGATACTACAAACATGCATGTGTTGTCGCTCAGAGAGTAACACTGAATTACACAGGTGCCACGTGAACCCACTGCATTTTGTGAAAAATACAGATCAGCAAAATCAGCGAGGAGGCTATAGTGTCAATTCTTTATGTAGAGCTGCTGTAGAAGATGTGTCTGGTCACATGGTCAAGTACCACAAGGAGGGAAAAGTCAACAGCTCTGCAAGTTATGGTCTCTCTTTTTCTCTCTGTCATTGATGTGTTGCTTACACCTACAAAAATATGTTTATTGTTAACACCAGAAGAAAACTATGAGAGTAAAGTAGCCTATAATCAAATAAGCAATATTATTACATGTTGATTTATTATTTAAGTGAAATTAAAAATACCAATAAATTTGCTAGGTCCAGCTTCTTAAATGTGATCATCTGCCATATGATTTTGATTTTTATTATTGGTAACTGCATAGATTTTAGTGTCGAGCTGCTGTTTGGACAAAACAAAAAAATATTTTATTCTATTTTATTTGTTCATTTATTTTACAGGTTTTTTTGACACTCTAAGGATAAAGGGATTGATCAGTAGTCAAATCAATCTGATCAAAGAATTATGACTAAACCCCAGCATACCAAAAGATACTGGATGAGACTGTTTTAAAATTAAACTAAACTAATGTTTCCAAATGACAATATAATGCATTTTTTGAGCCATGATGATGAAACCATTAATCGATCATTCATTAGCCATCATCAACAACAATTTAGATAGTCAATCATTAATTGATTATTTGCAAAATTCATAAATGTAATGATCTTCAGCTATCCTTTGTTTTATACTGAGTTGGTGTAAATTGAATACCTTTGGGGTTTACGTGTTGGTTGGATTAAAAAAAACATGAAGTTTAAAGCAAAGTCTCACATCAGTGTCTGGTTATTTGAGATTTTTTTTCACTATTATCTGACATTTTATACAGTAAAAGACTGATCACTTATAATAGATCTGTTAATAATGCAAGTAGTTGTTGTGTTACACCAAATTCTGTGACCTGTCAGAATCTGTGACCCCTAAAACCCAACTCTAACCACTTAACAATTCACAAAACTATGAAATTTTTTTACCAGTATGTATTGACTGTATTTACTTTGTATGCCAGATTGTCACCCATCCAGTTACTAAATACAACTAATAAAGCCTTTATGTTTATGTCAGTTGCCCTGCTGTAAATGCATGTTTAGGATAGGAGTTTTGAGTTCACTGAAATCATGACTGTTGGGATGCAATAAGCCGCGCAATATGAACTGCTCCACTGTGACAATATTGTCTTGCTTTCCAATGGTTGTAATTGACTCATTGCTCAGCGTACTTTTAATACTGTTGAATGATGATGATTATTCTACAAAACAGCAATGACAAGTAATATCAGGATTAAGTCATGTATTATTCATTCCCTCAGCGTAGGCTAATCACATGGGCATTTGTTATGATGATGCCAAGTTGTTGCACCGCAATTTTAGAGCAGTCTTACACAACATATTTTAAGACGATATTATGTACACATATTTCCCTATGGTGTAGAAAAAAAGTGACCAATATATTTTAACAAGATTAGTGCCACCTAAATTGAGCATAACTATCACTATATCAGATCTGATGAGACTAAAGCCCATCACTAAGCAGACAGGACTTATTGTAAAGAGGAAAATCAGTCAGAGGCAGTGCAGTGTAGCAGGACCACATGGTTGCACAGTAACAGTGAAGCCATGTTCCCCCCCTGGGCATGCATGAGATAGTTTTCAGCAGTATTGTGATCTTAGAATATTCACCTATTTAATCTATTATGTTTCTTTTACAGCAGACTGTTAGGTACCCCCTTTAAAATAATGTTGACTTTAACTTGACATGCTCTAAGTGGCTTTAAAGCGACGGCCTGGGGGACGTGCTGCTAAATATTTCAGGACAAACTCATTACTGTAAATGGGCCTGTGTGTTAGCCTAGCTGGGGTAGACAGGCAGCAGCAAGAGAGATAGGACAGTGATGTGTGTGTGTGTGTGTGTGTGTGTAGCTGGGTTTCTTCCCCTGTTCTAATAGCTGTGGAGTGGATGTCTGAGGCAGGCAGCGTCTCAGCGCCTGGCCCAGTTGTCCCTGTTGCAACACTATGAAACACACAGGGGCTCCTCCAACATCTGCTTTGTAAAGAGCTAATGACAAGACAATGGAGACCGGATGATTTAAAGTATAGTACTAATGAGGCCCTGTGTGCTGCTTGGAGAATCCTGACACACACTCACTTACATGTACACACTCATGCTCAAGATAACAGATGATATGTTGGGGAGACCAGGAGGTAGACACCCAGCAGACATACTGTACAGTGTACACATTCAGACCGTCTGTCCATCTGTCTGTCTGTCTTTTATACACTTAAAGAGTGTGCTGAAGACTGCACACACACACATTATTCACAATCACACACTGTCTGGCTCAGCCCAAATAATTACAATGTTGAGTTCCTAATCCATGGATTTAAAATTTTATTCCCTTTCTGCAATGGCTGCGCATAGAACCCTTCTCAGACAGTGGCGCAGAGGGAGCGTGATGATGAGGGGAAACAGTAAGAGAGAAGAAGAGAGGGAGAAATAATAAAGGACAAGCTTAACTGGTGAGGCTGTCAGCGGAGGAAAATAATATTTGTCCAGCTGGACAGGCCTCCCTTTGTGCAGGCTAAATGAATGTTGAGCTTCCTGTCTGCCCTGTCAGGGAGAGTGGCATAGACTGTATGCAGCAGCGAAGAAGCGGAGCGGAGTGTGGGGAGCTGTTTGGAGTTTGACAGGGATTATTAAAATCAGAGCAGATGACGAGGAAAGGGGCGAGAGGCGGAGTGTGAGAAAGCCAAATTGACACAGACACTCTCCATTACCTTCCACTTGACTCACGTTGATGACAATGTTGATATGAGACCCAGCAACGCGGCACCAGCGTGGGATTGGCTGTTAGCATGAGCGTTAAGCACCACAGGGTAGGGGGGCGGCCCTCAGTTGTGGCAGAGACGTAAGGAGATGAGTTGTTTATTTAAAGCCTTGACTGAAGAGCATCTCACCTCATTGTTTATTTATTTAGTCTTTTTTTTTTTTTTTTTTTTGCTTTGTTAACTCACTGTAGTGTCAGTAGGTGGAAATGGTTAGAGGCTGAGGCAATGCATTTTGATCAGGGGTCCTCCCACTGCAAATAATTGTCTAAGGACAGAGGAGGGGAACTGGAAGAAACTGTTTTTGTAGATGATAAGCTTCCTTTTGTTTCAGGTGTTTCAGGTGCAATTGATTTGTGCCTCCTAATAAGACTCCAGTTTGAGGAGATTTCAAATTATTATAGTCCACATGACTGTCGGCGTGTGTGTACAGAGTGTGCGTGTGTGTTCAGTGCCTTGACAGACAGCTGTGATAATACAACACTCCAGATCTCTGTTATTTGGTGTCAGTCTAAATTGTTGATTTAATCCTGACACCAGTGCTGTCTTTCTCATTATTTTGCTTTATGAACTGGTACATGTCATGTGGAGTGTTTCTAATGTTATAGTCATCTCTCTCTCTTTCTCTCTCTATTTCCTTCTCCCTGCAGAGCGGTATGGAGTGGCCTGGGGATTTTCCTCAAGATCATGCTTTTGTGGAGCTGCTGGTTCCAGGGGTTTCCAGTGAACTGGACTTTGAGCAGCTCCTAAAAGACACAGAGGAGAAACTCAATCTTAATGCCAACAGGTCTGTCAAAATAGCATATGCCCTCTTGATTCCTTTTGAGCTTGAATTAGTATAGTTTTGTCCTTAAAGTTTTCCCACATTTCTCTGACTTTCACTTGTCCCCCACTCACTTTTACACCACTTTAAGAATTTAAACTTCATAATGTCAAACCCAGATTCAAATTAAGTACTGTCCCAGTTGACAAAGACGCCCCAAATAAGAAGACATGGACATGACAGTAGAGTTTTTAAAGTGGACTGTTTTGGGGGGGATTATTTCCTGGTGGGGCCTCTCATTTCGTCTTGTAAATCTCAGGTGAATGACAGGAAGTGGAGCGCAATATAATGCGCAATTTAGTATGAGAGCACAACACTGGCACAATTAAATAAATGTAAAACAGTAGCTTTGACAAAACATAATTAAAGCTTCATGTTTGCTTTGATGGATTATATCACTTCTCAGAAAACATCTGTGGAAGCTGTTGTTCACACTGTACAGAGATTAAGGGCTCTGATTTCTTTATGCTGAATGTGTACAGACACTAGCAGGAGTGATTTTAAAGAGAGGCGCAACCCGCATGACTGACAGACTGGGAAAAAAAGCCAGTCATATTGTTTACAATGGCAGCAATATGAGCAGTGCTCCAGCGGTAGAAATATTAAATCATGATTAAAAGCTGAAAGACTGCATCCATATTTTGGTCTGTTTTTCTTCTTCTTTCTCTCTCTGCCACTATGTCTTTCTCATTATCACTCCACGAGGATTAATCATGTCAGTCTCCCGAATTAAAACGTCCAATTTACCAATCAAGCACCTTCATCAGTGTTTAAAAAAAAAACATATTGCAGACTCATTTGGAGAGCATTGTAAACGCAAACACACATTGCTGAAATGTCATGTGTCGTGAGCTCCAACAAAAATCCTCACTTTTGCAAATGCCTGCTTTAAAAAACATCACATTTAATTTAAAATAAAGGCAGAAGAAAATCCTCCATTTCATCAGTTTCTGCTTTCCTCAGTTGGAAATAAAAATATTAAGAGAAACCTGTTTAACACAACGACCAGAAATCAGGTTTTTCTGCCATAAAAATCTTATTTCCCGACCCTCTGCACAGACGTCTAACAGGCAGTTAGTTTACGTGATATGCAGCACAAAGACCTGTGACAGGTAAAGTGTCACTGTGGCAGCGGTGCTGAGGAATGAAAGGAAAGATCACTGCTCTAGTTGTGTCTTGTTGTTGCTAAAATATAGCTAATCAAATCCAATTTGTGATTATAACTGACTGTGAAACTAAAATCAATAAGTCAGTTTTTACAGCTGTTTGTAAAATTCAGGCACAACAGGGAAACAAAGTGAACTGACAATGACTGTCCTTTTACTGTGCAGTCAGAAATGCACAAAATTAAAAGTGTCATAGACAGTATAAAACTAAACTAAATTCAACCCTTGGCTCAAACATATGGAAGCACAGAGAGAAATCTGAGCAGTTACAGGTTACTGTGGCTTTTAGACTAACCAGCCTTAACCTGATTTCTCTCAATGACCTGGTCTGTCACACATGTGTAAATATAGTTTGAGTGTTAATGGTTGAGCTCATTTGAGACACCTGGATTGAGATTCATAAAGACACCATGATCCAACTTTAAAAATGATCTCAAAATGTTTTTAAAAAAAAGTATTTGATTACATAAACTGACAGAGGAATCTTTCGTGGTGGTTCATGGTTTCATTAATTAATTGAACAATGTTGCCATCGTGTGTTATCGAAGAAAATGCGACGTAGCAACTTATTTTTTTCCCCGTACACTGTCACCAAAGACTGAAATATAGACATCTGTCAATGATGGCAGACGGGAATAGTTAGAGAGCACAAATAGACTGATAAAGAGAGAGACATGGAGGGTGAGAGAAGAAAAGAGAAATCTATATTTCAGGTCTTTTATCGTTTTTGGCGTTGTGAGGCTGAGGGCAGATGATGAAGGACAGGCTAAATGTAGCAAGTGAACAAAGCCTCACTCTGGCACCATTAGTGTCTGGGACTCATCCCTTCCTCTCTCTCTCTCCCTCTCTCTCTGGCTCCCTCCCCTTCTCTCTCTCTTTCTTTCCTTCCTCCTTCTAAATGGGAACATAATAATTGAAGATTCCACATCTTGAAACGAAAACCCTTGGGTAGGTAATTCAAGGCTTATTACAGAAGGCCGGGCCATTTTTCTGCTTTCTAAGCATTAAAGGGTTATTTTGTGTTCCTGCAGATGGGAGTGGGATAACCATTATGAGAACAAAGCATCCAGATAATGGAGAATGGGGCTAAAAATAAGGCAATCCTCCTCTCGCCGTAGGGGACCACTGGTCAGTGTCTGTCAGGCTGCAGCTAACTTCCTCCCAGACTACTTCAGGATAGCCCTTTTACTGTCTGGACACATCCAGACAAACAAAATCTTGCAAGGCCTCTTTTTCGCCTCAACCAGGGTGGGCTGCAGGCATACACACACACACATCCACAGCACACTCACCTGCTGCCTAATTGACTTATCAGTGTCTGGGACAAATTACGGAAGTGGAGGAGAGGAAACGGAAGCCGAGTAGATGGAGGAGACAGAGCTGCCCACACCCGTGAAGGACTTCAACCTGTTTAGGGGTCAAAGTGACTGGCCTGCTCCCAGTTCTCAGATGTCAGAGATTTGCCTAAGAGCTGCACCCTAATTGAAGGAGATTAAGACCGGCTGACAACGGAGCTGGCTCCCCCAAATTGAAATGCTGTAATCCATTAGTTTTCATCAGATGGGACAGTGGCGCTGTTTAGGGTCGGGCGGCGAGAGGGGCGACCAGGAAAAGACCTCTAATGAAGTGTCAGCATGGGCCTGGAGACTGCAGACAGGCCTCTGGTTTTTACACAGGCAAGGCTAACGGCTCTCACTAGTCGCCTGCCAATCTTGATCAGGGTACAATATCAATACTTTTAAATTTAATTCTATGTGTGTGAGTGCTTCTGATAATCAGGATTTGTGTGCAAGCAGGTGGAGTTGAACGCCTGCCACGGTAAAATAGCGTGAAAGGTTCCCTCTCAATGAACAAAAATACTGATCTGCAGTCTTCGCAGTATGTAGTTGATTTTGTGTTTAGCTGTGCGTGACACGTGTGTTAAGTTAGTATATCAGCTGTATCGGTTCTCCGGTGTCATTGGCTGGGCTGGGTGGCTGTCGGGGGGGGTTGAGGGCTGAGGGCACTAAGTGGGCGACGGGCTGGGCCAGGACGGGATCTGTTTTCAGCCTGTTCATTCAAGCCCATTCACTGCTTTTCCCCACGCAGAATGGGGCCCTTTGATGGAAGAGATATTTAGTTCTCAGGCGGCTGGTTTGGCACTGACTGGAGCTGGGGCTTATTTGAAAGGGATCTTCCTGCCCCCGTTGCCTCCAACCCCCCACCTCCTGTAGGCGAGCGGAGGGGAGCGGAGCGCGACAGACAGACAGCCCCACAGCAGCCCACCCACACTAAATTAATTCTGACAAGGAACTTAAGATAACGTCAAAGCGCTGACTAATCGCGGGATTGGGTTTCTGTAAGTCAGGGAGCTGTGAAATGTGCCATCATATCTAATAAAAGACCTCCGGTTGTTCCCTTTCTCTCTCAGCGGTGGTGAAGGTTGGGGGGGTTGTGCGGGGTTGTGGTGTCGACTGTCTAGCTAGACCAGTCTGAAAAACAATTAGATTTCACTTCAGCAGCGAAAGTGCAAGTGTGTGTGCATGTGTGTGTATCAGTTAGGGTAAGATGATTGACATGTTTGTCAAGAGGCCTAAAGAATCCTTTCCTCCCAGTTTCCTCTACCTCTTTTCTCATTCTCCGGCTCTTTTGTTGAGTTCTGCTCTGGCGTTTTTGCCATTACAGGTTCGTCCATTGTCGTCTTCACTCAGATAGTTGAATGGTTTTATTTTCTGTGACTCCTCTGTTTTTTACCCATTTTTACCTTCCTCTTCTCTCATTCTCTTTCTGTCTCTTTCCCCGGCATCTGAGCTGCTGGCAGTGGAAGTCATCAGGTTCGGAGCTAATCCTGCCAAGTTGATTAGGCTGCAGGTAGCTTTTACACCAGCGGGCAAAAGGTCGCAACATTGTAGAGAGCTGGATGGACTTCTTGACACAGACATCCACATTGACTTTATAACTTACAGCACAAGGCCCTAAGGGGGGGTAATTGAAAGGCGAGAGTACGGAAAAGAAAATTAGGAAAGTAAGAGTTTCGAGGAGAGAGAAAAGAAAGAGGGGAAATAGAGAGAGAAAAACTGTAGAGGCGAGGCTCGAAAATGTATCTGAAGAGGCAAGTGCTGTTGCTGTAGCCATTAGAGTACATTGTTTTCTTGAGTGAAGGCAAGAGTGAGATGATGGGGAGTGGAACAAGAGAATGAAGCCTAGAAGCCATTCTCCTTCCTGTCTTAGTCTGTGGCTTCATACAGGTTTCAATGCAACAATCTCTGAAGTCCGCATATGGTGACATTGAGTCTCATAGGTTGCTCTAACACCTTACAGAGTCCCAGGCTATTAAAGTGGATGTCCTACAAGCTTAATCTGAAATTAAAAACCTCAATTACGTTATAAACTTGCGTAACAAGAGAAAAGCCACCCAGGTTATATCCATAGTGTAATCTACTTACGTTTTCTGCTTTTAATGAACTTCAGAGAGTCAGTGAAAAGTGAGCTATACAGATGGAAGCCCATTTGAAACCTGCTGTCTATGTGAAGTCCTGGGGTGGAGCCCAGAATGAACATCCATGTTTATGACGCACCATAAACACACATACAGTGCTCCGTGCTGCCATTTAATCTACAGCAAGGTTTCATTGCAAGACATGGCATATAGCAGAAATCTACGCTTAAAAATAGACTTTAAAATATTTTTTGTATTTTTTTACTTAAATGTATATTTCTTCTCTTAATATTTTACCCACCCTGAGTGCGTAAGAAAAAAAAAAAAAAAAATCACCAATAAATATTTCTAAACCTAAATCCGAAATGATCCGAAATTGGGGAAAAATGAATAACATCAGCAACGAAGATTGCATGTTTCGCTGATGTTAGTATGTAGATACATGCAGGAGTGTACTTGTACTTGTACTTGCAGCTGGGGAATGAGTGTAACAAAGAATGGTGGCTCTTTCTACCATGAAAAATCACCAATTAAAACCTCTAACCCCAAATCATCAAAACCTGACATGTTCCTGTGGGAACCCAATCCGACATTGGAGAGAAATAAACAACATCGGCAACCAAGGTTACATATTTCCCCGGTGTTAGCATGTAGATACAAATAGCATTGAAAGCTACTTAAACACTTGCAGTATTGAGCTGACATCAGCTTGAAAAACAGAAAATAAAAGGTAGAAACTAAGTTAGAGTAATCGCAACAGTCTGAACCCTGAGGTATTCACTCACAAAGATTACTTTTACGACATTCAATATAAACATTCCACATACTTACATTATAAAAGATAAGGAAAAGTATAATGGTCCGTTTTAATTATATTGTATACAGAAGTCAATTTTCTCAGAACGTCATTGCTATATTCTCTTCAGGGAAAGCAAAGTCAGAGGTTGCACAAACAAACCCGCATCTGAACAGTCCTTTGTGTAGTTTAAAGTGGTGTTTTCCACACAGTACCGTCAGCAACCCTGAGTCGTGCCGGTCATGCTTTGACCTTGCTGAAGTTGTGTGAGTACTCATTCAGTCTGTCACAAGTTGATACAATATATTTCCTGTACAATGTTTATACAAGAAAAAGCAGGAACATGTAAAGCAACACACACACAGGGTGAATAAAACACGATAAAAGCTTATTTTAATGACGTGTTTGAAAGTTCTGCACTTGTCTAACAAATATTGCCTGGCATCACATCACTCCAAACACACAAAAACACACCCACTTTATAATCAAGGTTTCTGTCAGTCAGCAAGTTGGTGTCAAGAGAATAAAGTAAGATGTATCATCTGGCCTGCCTAAAGAACAAGAGAGAGAGGAAGAGATAGTTAAAGAGAGGGAGAGAAAGAACGATAGCATTAGGCAGTGTTCAACCTAGAGGATAGCGGTTTGTAACAGTCTATAACATTTTATCCCCTTGCGTTTTTCCCCTCTGAAACGAAAGTGTGTCAGATTGAACGGTTATTTAATGTGTTGCCATTGTAAGACATCTGGATGCGTTCATGGCCCAGGAGCAGGCAGGAGGCAGTTTATAGACCTGCGGTAGGGGATGAGCTGTCTAAAATGGCACTTTGGCTCATGTAGTCTACCACACACACACACAGTCATACACACACACACACAAGTTTGGAAGATAAGACATGTAGTTCCGCAATTGCTGATTGCAAGTTCGCAAGGACCAAAGTTATGTATTAAACCAACCTTATATCATTATTTGATTTTCTGCATTCATACATTTCCTTGTCTTTCTTTTATTATTTGATATTTATTAATTGACCAATCGATTGTCAGATTGATCGTTTCAGCCCTACTCTTATATATGCATGCTCACGTTCAGGCAAGCAAACACACCCAAGCACATCACAGAATGTAGCAGCGTTCACAACACCATAACATGTTTAATTATGCAGGTATGTAGGCCTATGCACACACACACACACACACACACACACTGTCTTACATGGCCAAATATATATGCATTGATTTGCATGGAAATGACTAAACATGTCGAGCCCAAAGATGTCATTTCTAATCTGTCATATTAAAGGGGAAACGGAATAGCTGATGCAGTCTGTTAAAATCAAAAGTGTGTGTGCGTGTGTGTGTGTGTGTGTGTGTGTGCGTGCGTGCATGTCAAAGGGAAGAGTAAGACGTGAGACGGCAAGAAGCGTGTGTCTCAGATGCCTGCCGATGCCTGTAACACCACTTCACACCAGATGCTTAGCACACACTCACACACTGATATATCGATGTCTGTGTTCATTACTGTTGATGCTTCTGTATCTGTCTTCTCACGGTACGGACACTGGATGAGAGTGAAGAAGAGGCAAACGTGATGGGGTGTGTAGGTCCGTGTGCATCTGCAGTGTGGTGTCTGTGTGTATGTATGACTTTAATGTGGCTGGTTGCATGTATTGTTCCTATGTTTTTTGGTGCGGCAGCAGTGTCTTCATTTGGGAACATATATGTTGGAATGACTCGGGTGTACTTAGTCTCTTTCAAAATTAAGTACTGTTTTATTCCTGTAGGACTAGTGTAAGGCAACCAGTCAGAATGAATTGCTTCCAAACCAAGGAATTAGTAGTGGACTTTTGTAGGAGCTGTGAGGATCGCCTACTCTTGGTCTTTAACAACAACGAAATTCAACATGTGGACAGCCACAGATATCTGCAAGTGACACTCTCTTCCGCTTTGAAACAAGTGGACAACTCTACTATTCTCAAGATAGTGCATCAAAGACTTCATATTTTTAGACAATTGAAAAAAAATGTAGCATACTAAGAGATAGTTTGGGGCAGTTTTATATAGCAGCGGAAAGCATCCTTACCTATGCAATAATAATTTGTGGTTTAGCCACATGTCAGCTGAGGACAGGAGACAGCTGAAAACTGCATTCACAAATATTTGATGTGATCTCTCACTCTTAGCAAAAATCTTTAAGGCTGTAGGCTACAGAAAAAAGGCCCCTCTCCTAGCTAACAGCTTATTAATTTCCTTCCTTCTAAAAAAAAAAAAAAAAAATACTAAGCATTGACACCAGAAAATCCAGGTTCCAAAACAGCACATATCATGAAGCTGTCTGCCTCCTTAAAATTACAAACATAGCACAGCAGGCCACCCAGCAAGTTAAATAATTCTAAGATAGGGCCGATGTTTTTAAGCACTTGATGCACTTTATGTAATGGGTCTTTTCATGTGGCTAATTTCCCTATAGGTGCTAGTGTTTAATCTATTGCGTTTTTAAATGTTAAATCTTTGTGTTATGCTTTACATATATATATATATATATATATATATATATATATTTATATATATACTTTATTAATCCCCCTGAGAGGAAATTCAATTTTTTCACTCCGTTGTCATTAGCACACAGGTCCGAAATATACACACACGCACAAACAGGACCTATACATGCACAAAGTGTCAGGCCTTGGTCAGGCGCCCCGAGCAGTTGGGGGGTTCAGTGCCTTGCTCAAGGGCACCCCGGCAGTGCCCAGGAGGTGAACTGGCACCTCTCCAGCCACCAGTCCACGCTCCGTATTTGGTCCGGACGTGGACTTCAGCTGGCGACCCTCTGGTTCCCAACCCAAGTCCCTATGGACTGAGCTACTGCCGCCCCCATTATGAGTATTTATGGGTATGGATAGTACCTTTCTATTTATACTTTGTTGAATGTATTATTTTTGATGAGTGACTGGTTTTAGTACTGGTTTTCGTCTTTCTTTGTATTTACTCGCCAGGACAAATTCCAATTAGTCATGTTGACATGGCAATAGAGTATTGAATCTTGGATCTAGAGACACTGTTCTAGCAGATCTTGACAATCAAACCCTTTGTCCAGTCATAACTAGGTAAGGGAACAGTTTAGATCAACAGGAACACGTTGGCTGGTAAATATGGCATGTAGGAGAATATCAGATGGACCATCTCTATGCCAAACCAGAAAAAGCAATTTTTACCAAGACATACTGTAAAGTTGAGACTAAATTCGGTTGAAAATGTCATTCTTCTGCGTATTTTTGTTGTCCCTTTCTGTTGTTGTCAGATTCAAACATGAGTGGAAACAATTGAGAATGTGTGGGGGGTATTTTCCACTCAGTTCCCTCAACCAACATTTATTTTGCTGAGTGCTTTACTCTTCTGCTCAGAGCTTGGCAAAGTATACTGTTTCATAGAGCTAGGGCTTTTAGACTTACACAATGTATCTCTCTTTCACTCAGCATTGAACAGCAGCTGAAGGAGCTCCAGGCCAAAATGGGGGACTCCCGGGAGCGTCCGCTGAGCCCCTCAGAGTGCCTGCAGTGGTTCAACATCAGAGCGCACAGCAGTTTCAGGCCTGTAACCACAGGACATCAGGAGCTCATGGACTTCTTCAGAGCTTTGGTAATACATCAGGGTGATGATGACACTGAGTGATGGCAATGATATTAATAAAAGTGCTATTTATTTTAAATATTTCACAGATAATAAAACTGTAGAAATGTTCGAAAATGAGAAATCTAGAAGACTGATAACTAATGGTGGTTATGTCCGTCATTATGATTTCATCAATCTGCATTTATATTACTGAGTTCAGTTTCCCACTTAATTGCACAGACATTCTGTTATTAACATTTAGCTATCCGTTGATCTGCAGCCCTGTTTATTAACAAGACCCTTCAGATGTATGACGACAGCCCTGTACTTAATAAATGGATTTGGCTGCAAAATATTTTCATAACTTTTGTATAATGACGATTAATGAGCTGACTTGCAGTCGGCTTTTTATTATTAACATTGTCCCTCTGTCCCACTTAGAAACGGTACCTGAGGTCTGAAGAGGAGGGGAAAGAGGAGGTGACACTTCAACTACTGCTGAATGTGTCTGCCCAGTGTGGTGTCTGCTTTCCCTGTACCCCATCTTCCTCTCTGAGTGCCTCCTCCATCCACTTGGTACATACAGTCAGAGATGATGCTTCATTAGAGGTAATATACTGCAACATTTGTAATTCAGTTGAATGATATCTTACAATTTTTAATAGTTCATGGATTACTTAAAGGAATACTTAAACTCCAAATTGCCTTTTATACATGAATCACTCACCCAGTGTTGCATTGAATTTTTGAGGAAATTTTGTATTTCTTGCATGCCTCTGGTGAACAAAGATTTTTTTTGATGAATTGAAGTCATAGGGGTCCACCTTTAACAGCAAAACAATAATAAAATCCAAGTATAATCCAAGTCTTATTTATCCAGTTGTATACTTAGCACCTCTCATACAGACAGCCCTTTCAAATGGGGAACTATACTGAAAGTTAAACTCATCTTTGCTCTCTTCAAAGCTAGACTCCACTGACAAAAAGTAATTTTACCTTGCTGAAGACGGGAGTTGTTGGTCTACCACTGCCTCGAGTGGTAGTCTATGTGTGTTATCGTGTGGCTTTGGTGAATCCGAACTAACCCTTTAAAATGCCAAAGTCACGCAGTAACACGACAAACTACCAGTCCAGTGTTCAGCAAGGTAAAATTACAGTTTTTGTCAATGAAGTCTGGCTGTAAAGACAGCAAATTAAGTTGCACTTTCCAATCAGATCCTCGTCGGTACTGTAAGTGCTATCAGTTTTGAAAGTACTAAGCATACAACTGGATGAATGAAACTTGGATTGTACTGCACAAGTTTTCTTCACAAATGTAATGTAACACAGAGTGAGTAACAGATATACAAATGGCAATTTGGGGGGTGAAGTATTCCTTTAAAGGATAGGTTTACATTTTTTCAGTGCCATGTTAAAACATATTTTACATGTCTATGCATTGAAACTGTTATTGGTCACTGTAATTGTTTCTGCTCCTCATACTGGCCACAAAGAGATTGGGTATCTTCCAAAGTCACAGAAAGTGTTTCCTTGTGGAGCTGCAGTGGAGAGATGGTACAGTAACAAAACTGTCTAACAGACTTTAAAAATGGGAACCCGTCCTTGAGTATATGTTAAAATAAGTTATGGCATTGCTCACTGCAAAAGATTATTATTCAGATACCCTCTCATTGTCTTGTTGTTGATTATCAGTGTGTTTGTGCACTTACCCTTCATTTGATTATTTCCTTAAGATCCAGGAGGCCTGGGATGATGTGCGTCTCCAGCTGCGCCGCCACCTGCTGGACCGACTGTCTTCCCACAGCCCAGATCATCCTGGACCCAGACACATTTCCGTCCCTGACCGGGTCCACTGTCTGCAACAGCTGTTCTTTCTTTACCCTGAATCTGAGGTGCTCACACATTACCAGGTGTGGTACAATAGTGAAAATACAAGAATTAAAAAATCTTGTGAAATACTTTATCTCTATGTGTGTTTCAAAATGAATGTCAGCAAGTGTTTTTTCACCATTAATTAATTAATTAAGTCCTGAAGTATATGTGATATTATTTTGATTTTACCTATCCAGGGTCTGAGAAGCCAATCTGTGCTGGTTCTTCTGCTCTCTGCGCTGAGCTCAAGCCCAGGCAGTGATACAGGCTTTGACAGACTGGCTCTAGGCTTCCACTCTGTGGTTCCAGCTCTGACCAAAGCCCTTACAGAGGAGCTTCATGTCCTTTCAAGACTCGCAGAACCACACACCATTTTGGGTTTTGTTAATGTGGCCTACCTCAGCACTGTGGCCCAAGAACTGGCCTCCCTGATGGAGAGAGAATATGAGACGGCCCTGAGAGACAACACCACGCTCAGCAGCAAGATCAAGAAATATTCAGCCAGGTCACGGGCAACCGTAGGTAAGTGGCTCTCTGCAAATGTTTTTTTTTTTTTTAATCAGATTTGACCCTTTCTGCTTGTTATGTTTTCTTTTCCTCACTCTCCAAGTCCTTGGTTAACTGATGTATGTACCTTACAGCAGTTGTTTCCTTTTATTTCTGCCTTCTTTCCTCTCCTCACGCTTCTTATTGTTACCCAGTAAAGGCTAATGATTTTTTTTCTTTCCTTACTCTCCATTTTTACTTTTCTGTTACTTTCTCAACTGTAGTGTGTAGTGATCTGAGCCAGAGCCAGAGCCAAGGCCTCTGCAAGTGATTGTCAGTAACTGCTGTTCCCATTGTAATTGCTTTCTTTTTACTGCCCTCTTTCCCGTCTGCCTCACTTTCCTCTTTACCAACAAAAAGAGAAGAGCAACATTTCCAGGTCCAAGGCTTTTTTTGAAACTACCTCTAAGCACTATTTACCACATAGCTTATCTATGACTATGACGAGCCCTGATCCCAACAGAGCTCCAAGCCATATCCAAGGTCTGTCCACAGTGTGTTTAAACCACAGTTAATTCACTCCCTCACCTTGAATCTGAGGCAGTACGCACTGTGCAGTCTTGGAGAATGGTTTGAATTGCGTTGATAAACATAGCTCTGCAGTCGTCTTTACAGGAATTCCATTAAAAAATTAATCAAAATCAAGTTTATTAAAACATAACAAGAGCAGAGCAGCAGCACCACCACCATACACAACCTCATGACCTTACAGTGGAGAAGGAAAACTGATTAATCTTATCCTTCCTCTTACTCTTGAGCAGCGATACAGCTAAGAAAGAGTTGGTCCAGGGGTAAGAGAAAGGTTCAACATTCTCTCTCACCTTGTCACACAGAGGGATGGACATTTGAGAGAAAACAACATGGTGAAGTGGTTTTAATATTTGTCACTAATGCAGAATGTGTCACTGTCATATAATAGGCAGTGGTGTTATACACTTAGACAAGAGGAAAGTAGAGACCTTCACACGCTGTGTCACTTTTGATACTTAATTCCCCCCATATTCTCTTTGTTTGTTTCATATTGGCCTATTTACGGCTTGCTGAGGGTAAAGATTCACAGTAAAAAAATGTAAAGTGTGTGAGCCATTGTTTACTTTTTTTCAAAAATGGTGCACATGTCAGCTTCCCTGCGGAACGGGGAGAAGAGTGCTTTTACATCTGCCATTCTTCGATAAACACACCACCAGCCTTGCGTCTTTTTCTCCCTCTCTCCCTCTCTTCCTCCCTCCCTCTCTCTCTTTCCATCTCCCTCTCCTGGTTTTTACTTTCCTTCTCCTTAAATGTGAGATGAGAGGAGGCAGCCAGGATAATTGGCCATGCGTCAGTTGGGCTGTTTGATCACGTAACGCGGCGGAGGCTACACACCTACGTGCCGCTCAACAAACCGTCAAATGTAGCACCGGAGGCAGAACACGGCTCCAAAGGGAGCGGGGGACCCGTGCTGTGTAATGATGGTAAAATGGAGCAGTTTTGCCTGTGCTGGTTTTACGTGTGTGTTTGTGTGTGTATGTGTGTGTGTTTGACTATCAGCTGCAACACCGCTTTGAGGGCTACAACTGGGATTACATTTTTGTGTTGTTCATGTTTTAAGTCCCCCCCCCAAAAAAAGCTCAAGAACCCACATATCCACCACCCTAACGCCCGTGGCTCCTTAAGAGCCAAAGCTTGAACATTAATGCATAATCTGCTTTCACACTTTACTGTCTATACTGTATGCTACGCCCATAATTGTCAAGACAATTATGACAGTGGTGAGAAAAAAAGTGATTCTATTTTCATAAGCATCCTATGACTCCTTAGATCTCCCCCTCCTTCCCTGCTGTGTTATTGTTTATTTCCGCAGTAGAGGCAGGCGGTAGGTATATTTTGATAAGAGCCATGCCTGGGAGACTGTGCAGGCTCCCAGGGGAGCAGCGCTGTCTGTAGCATCAGCCACTGTCAAACCACTGAACCATTTAACAGCGTTCACGGCAAGATCTGCCTCCTCTTTTAACCCCACCGACTCAAAGGCAGGCTCTGACATTGTACCTAGACAGATGTGAAGGGTCTCAGCCCTCTTTTTTTCTTCCTCTTCTTCTTTTTTCCCCCTTTTTCCTTTATTCCATCTCTCCAGTGTCCACTTCCCCTCCCCTTTTCTTTTCTTGTCTTTTCCCATTTTCCTGTAGTTTTCCGAGTGTAATGGGGTGAGCAGTGAGACTGGGGAGTGTGCTAGACAGGTTGGTTGGTCAGGAACAATACAGGCTTTAAACCTTACTAACACACCTCACTGAGTCTGCAGGGGAGTGGGTGGGCCAAGTCTGCATGTGCATGTCACTGTATGTGTGTGGGTGTGTGTGTGCCGGGTTTAGCCAAAATAAAGCAAATATAAAGCAAATACTGTAATTTAAATTTTATCAGTGCCCTTATGGTGGGATAAAATCAACCCCAGATTTCCTCTAGGTTGGCGTCTAGCCTCATAATATTTGCATTTTTCTGAGCTGTGTCTCTTGGATGCCTGCTGCTTACAGTTTGGCACCTGGCCGCTACCTTTTTAGAAAGCCCTGACCTCACCTGAGCGCTGTGGGGTTACACACCTGACAACGAAAATCCAGGCAGAGGGCAAAATGCTCCACCACACACTCCTGGTGGGACATAACTAAAAACTGAGATGGATTAATCCTGTATGAGTCATTGTTTTTAAGGAGAATCCTGCATAGTATGTCTGTATTTCTTTATAGACACAATTGCACATTTTTCTCTGTGTAGCGAGTCATTGCTCTTGGTAATACAAATATTAGTGACCGGTATATCCTTTAGATAAAGTTGGAATGATTCCATGCCAAGAAATGCACACGACACCAGTGCAGAAACACCAATACTGCAAAAACCAATTGCTATGGTGCAGTTTTATTGTCTTTTTTTTACCTTTTACTTTTTGCCCTGATGTGTGAATGTGTGTGTGGGTGGCTGTGCATGTGCATGTGTTTTCAATCACCTATGAGCAAGTGTCATGTGAACATGTCTGCCCATCTGTTTTAGTGGCAGTGGTAGTGTGTGTGTGTGTGTGTGTGTGTGTGTGTGTGTGTGTGCGCGCGCGCACTAATTGCAGGCCTCACTTAGAAAATTGTGTGATCAGGAGTCATTTAATACCTCCCTTTTAAAAATGCATCATTAAATTTCCATATGGCATCAGTAATTTTCATACATATGAATAGTAGATGCATGTTTTTGTAGGACATCAAACGCTTTTATTCCAACATCTCTGCATACACACACACAATTTATTCCCTCACAATCGACCACAGGGGTGAAGGCGAGGTTGTGAAATTCTGTTCAAACACTGTGCAACCCCATTCTGATAGCGCTGATTTGAATTCCACTTCCACTAATTTCCCCATATGATGATGTCGGCAGCTCCCTATAGATAAAAAAAGATTGAGTTAGAACATGTATAGCAAGCGCATTCATCCCCACACCCCCTCGCCCTTTCTGGCTCTTTGAACTCTTTCTTAGAGAAAGCACAGCAGCCTATTCAGCAGGGAGAGAGGTTCTGTAGTGACGCGAGATAGCTAGGCTGAGTCTCTGACTGGCATTGGAGGTGCTTGTGGGGATTGAGACTGCTTGGGAATGGCGTTTGTTAATATTTATTAAGAGCAGCTCCTCACTAGATCATATCGCTGCCTGAGTTTATACACACTGTCAGCCAGGGACGTGCACCCACATGCTGCCATGTAATTATGGGCAAGGTAGGTGGGTTTGTGTGTGTCTGTGTACATGTGCCTATGTGTATTTGCATGTTGCTTCCACTTCATGAATGATGCGTTTTCATACCGTTCTCTTACCGTCCTGAGAAGAGAAGGCCTTGTTTAGGAAAGTTACCACACTAAGCAAGTGCTTGTTTGCTAATGTTAATGAGAAGAGCTGGGTCTTTACTTTCTGTTAATGTGTGAGTGTATGTGGGTTCATTTTCTCTAAATCACGGAACCAATGAAATCACACAGAAAAATATGTTTCATGGCCCTTGAGAATGTGTATTATGCTTGCCATTTATTTTTTTCCCCATTTCCTCCGAGTGGTCACAATGGCTTTTGTGTATCACTCTTGAAAAGCTCAAGGATATGAACATTTTCCTGGCACCTTCTATTGAGAAAGCTCAGACAAAAATGGCTGGCTTATTGAGAGCAGCCAGCACTTCGTGATGAAGAGTCCGTGTGATTCGCCGAGGGCTTGAAAACAATAATACGAACAAGGGCACTAAACAAGTGGGTTTTAATGAAATGCTCCCATCAAGACAATACATTCCTCCGTGTTCTTCGTTGAAGCAGCTTGGTTCAAGTACATGGAGGGAGCTACAGAAATCTTAACCCTATCTTACTGTCAGTGCAATATTCACCACAAAGAGAGCCAGAAACAAAAAGAGACACAGAGAAGGACAGAAAAACAAACATAAAGTCGAGGAAAGTTAGTCCTGCTTCTCTGCCACCACCAAAAGCACCACCATCACCACTAAACCTCCTTCTTCGTAAGGCAACTTAATTGAGATATCAAATATTGCTACTTTCCCCTTCTGTGAAGGGCAGGTGGCCCCTGCTGTGGCCCGGTTGGACAGCACCCAGGGAAAGGGCCACGAGAGACCAGTGCTTGTGTGGTTTGTGCACATGTATGTGTGCGTGCATGTGTCAGAGTGTGTATTGGGAATCGCAGCAGGAGGCTTCCCATAATAATGCTGTCGGAGTGAGCAGTGGGCCGCAACTGACGAAGAGGACCCCAGCTGTCACATGGCCTAGCAGGCGGTCCACAGTGGCTCATACCCTCCCCACATACACACCCATACATACACAGACGTACCCCAAGGCACCCACACGACCCTGCTTGACACCCAATGAACACACAGAAGATGTGGATACCACATGCACAAAAAGAAACGCACAGAAGTGCTCAACGGTCATAGCATCACAGCCCAAGTGCAAAGCCCCATGATAAGATAAAGTCGTGCACAAATACACACGCATACATGCACAAGATTGGGATAGACCAGCCCACTTTGATATTTTAGTCCTTCGGTATATTTGTTAACATCTGTATCATAAGGATCTCAGACGGTATATTAAGAAAAAATGTGGTAGAATCTTTCAGGAGAGTTGTGTTTAATCATGTCCAGTTTTAAGTTGGTGCTTTGTTTTCACTGCTGCTGCTCTTCCTATAGCACCACTTCTTTCACAATTTGACTTTTAATTTATTTAAATTATGTCTGTGAATTGTTAAGTATGGACTGTTAAATTTGGAAACTTTTTTTTTTAAATGGTTTCTATGTATAAGAGACATTTTTTTTTTTTAAATTTTTTTGTTTAAATCATAGGCCACTTTGCTCTGTGGAGTTCCACAAGATTCATAACTTGATCCCCTTCTATTCAGTATGTAGATGCTTTTGTTTAAGGGGAAGTGCACCAATTTTACACAGCCAAGTCTGTTTACAAGTCTCAAGTACTACTGCATATTTGGAAAGTCTGATAAATTGCCTCAAGTGACTTAGCTTGAGGCAGTGTCAAGTGGGGCTAAAACAGTTTGAAAATCTGGGCGTGTGAATGAGACAGGAAATGGGCATACTAGACCTCTGTTGCCTGCTCCGCATCCCTGCATGAAACTAGCTGCTCAAGGCTACATTGGCCAATATGAGCACATACGCAAATCTCTGACAGAACTGCCTGTGGCTGAGTTGCATTATGGGTAATGTAGCGGCTAGGTTTTGACAAGGACATATGAGGAAAAAAAAACTGATATCTTTGGTTCCACTGCTTTGATTTTGGGTGTTGTTATGGGCCTGCATATAAATTTTAGCAGCCACGTCACAACAGTTATAAAACATCTTTTGTCATATGAAAAATAGATGTCAAAGGATTCATGTCCAGATGTCAAAAAGCATGCTTTCATTTCCAGCAGGATAGATCATTACATAATCTCTCAACTTGCTCCTATGCATAGTTATGCATAATTACGAACAAATCACTTTACACTTCTCAAAACTTTTTCTTATCTGTATAATTCTGTTTTATGAATCGTATGCAATATGTAAATCAGGTTGAATTTCCATTGTTTGAGACGTGCTTATATTGTCTTGCCTTCTGAAATCCCCCTTTTTTTTTATCTTTCTGGATCTAATGAAACCAAATGCTTACATCACCTGTAGAGGGTGTTGTACAACTCACACATCAGCACAAACACAGAGAGCTCGTCTTCACATATTGTGATCACATGATAAGAGACTGGAGGCCAGTCGGGTAGTGTGGTAACAGAGAGGCAGACCACCCCTCTGATGGTCTGATTTACACTACAGAGAGACAGAATGAGAGAAAGAGTATAAAATGAGGGACAGAGGATGAGAGAGGGAGAGATGCTGTGCTGGAGAGAAATTAAATCAGTGGCTAAATTATTGCATGATTGCCCATTCCCCAAAGACTTGGGCATCATTTGGTAGAAAGTGTCTAATAATTGGTTTTCGGCCATGTCAGACACATGCAATTCCCCCTACTAATGGCTCTGTTTGGAAGAACTAGGCCTCCTGGGTCAGAGAAGGACAGAAAATAGCCAGACGGCAAAAAGCACCCTACGCCCTTCTCCTTTTTTTTTCTTCTCTCTCAGATAAACGAGGGAACAAGAGAGAGATAGAGACACAGAGAAGGGGAGAGATGGCAAGAAGGAGAGAGTGTGTATGTGAGCGAGGAGGAAATGAAGTGGCAATAAGTGCAGCCAAAGGGGAAATGCTCTTCACCGTGAGTTTAATACATCAGACTGGGGATTTGGCAGCCCGCCACACAGCAATTGTTTACCTTTTTGCTCACTGGCTGCATCTGTTCTGTTTTGTAAACGGCACTAAACTATTCGCCCGTAAACACCGGAATCAATAACAACTGCTAAGGGAATTCCCTTATCCCGCCCCTCCCTCTCTTTCCCTCCCTCTCTTACCCATGTTTTCATCCCTAACCACCACCCCCTCCCCCCCATCTCCTCCTTGCTACTCTCTCTCTCTCTCTGTTCGCTGCCAGTGAAGAGCAGTGTGTGTGTGTGTGTGTGTGTGTGTGTGTGTGTGCATGAGGGAGAGAGAGAGCTGTGGAGCTGCTGGTGGAACCCACAGGAGAGACAGACGAGGAGAAGACTGATGGCTCGCCAAAAATACCTGCTCTGTTTGTTTGTTTTTTTCCTTTTGTGTTACATTGTTGTCATTGTTAACAGCTACAAACTGAGACTGGCCACTGTAGACTTGCAGAGTTGGGTATTTTCAGACTTTTTTTTTTTTTTTTTTTTCTTACTTACAGTGTTTTGACTTCGTATGAAACATAAAGCCCCCCGTCCACACGCACTAGTTTTCTGCTTGGCACATTTCTGTTGAATGACATATTGCTTGACATATGCTTGTTTTCTTTGTGGGCTTCTGATAAGATGTATGCTACTTTTATGGTTATCACAGTCACCATTGATTTTCTTTTTGTTTATAAGAACATCCCCACACTATAATGTCATATGGGATAGTTCTTATATAAACATATCATTTTTGCCCCGCTTTCAGCACCAGCTTTCAGCACTAGTCTGCCCTTATTGATTCTCAGTACATTGACCTTTGGTTGAACTCCTCTGCCTGCTAGTGCCCTTTCTCATTCTACTCTATGAGACATGCTATGCACTACGCTATATGACACACCTGGGTGCTTTTAAGCACACCCTCTCCATCAACTGGCTATGAGAGCCTCCATTTGGCCTCACTGTTGTGACAAAGGTATAATGAGGTTTAGATGGCTGTGTACTAGACGGCTATGGCTATAGGGCTATTTGGCTAGGGAGACGACTATAAATACCTATATAGCCTGGGCGGCGGAGCTTGATAAGATGCCGAGGCAAAGCATTGCTAAACATCAAGGTCATGTGCGACTACTTAGAGTGTGAGTTAGTGAGCAAGTGAAACAGTCATAGGGTCACAGGTTGAGGGATTGAGTGGTTACAAAGGAGGGAGACAGAGATGATGCTCTGGAAAAGGTGATGCTCCAGATGAAGTGGTGGTTAATGGGTACTATGCTCAGATGAATGCCCACTGGAAGGTGGGATGGGGGGGTTGTGTTGATAGCATTTTAGAGAATCCACCAGCTCCCTCTCTAATGTGTCCCTGTCTCATCCGGTTTAGATTGTTTACTCTTGAGTTGTTGACAGTTTTAGTTTGCCCCCGCATTGAGGCACGGAAGTCTATGTTGATTTGCTGGTGACTTCAGAAATAGACATGATTGTTGGTGCGTGCGTGAATGTGCAAGCTGGAGAACGAGGCTGGCACGTGGGTGTCAGCCAGGTCACGCATGTACACATGCAGAACGAGGCAGTCTCTCTAGCACAGACTCCCACTGGACCCCATTACAGAGGAGCTGCCGAGCTGCGGACCCATGCAGCCTAATCACACACGCACATACACACAAATGCACGTGCGCACAGCCAAACACACACCAAATAATTACTCAGCTATTCACATGTGATTTCATACATGCATGCACCCACACTTGCACATAAATACATGTATACACTTAGACTTGCAAACACAAACAAACTTGAGGTCAGAATATATTCCATGGTGACCACAGAGTCTGGTAGCAGTGTGGCAATTATCCTGCAAGACTGACATGTGCAAATGTGTGTGAAAGTGTCTTCTACAAATCAAGTTATTCATAATGACCTGCATTACATGCACATAAACACACGTGTGCACACCCGGCACACACAAACACGCAAAAACTGATCGACTCTCACTTATAAACACTCATGTAAACACACACACTCATGCCTGCACACAAAGAGAGTCAAACCTCATGCATGATTAAACTAGGCATCCTTGGGGACAGTGTGTTGTCATATTGTCAGATTTTGTTTAACAATATAGCAAAATTACATTAGGATCCAGAGGCAATAATGTTACAATTATTGGAAAAGGGCCCCCCTCTTCTTTCTTTCCCAACGCTCAATCATCTCCGTGCTTTCAGAGTCAAGGCTAATACTGAGCTCATCCATTCCCAAATGCCTTTGCAGTGGAGGAGCTCATTTAAGCGGACACACAAAAGTATTTGTGCATGTGTCTGGGAGTATGGCAACGCATCTCCCAGCCGCCCATTCTCCAGCTTAATGCGGAACATCCCCCGGGTGATGGCTTTGGCAGCCTCCAAAATGGGAAATCCATATTTGCCGAGGGGGTCATCGGCGGGTTAGGGGGAGAAAAGTTTTGTGCCGAGAGAGAAGGATGTGCATGTGTGACTTCTCAGGGAGCAAAGTTTTGCATATTTTTTCACTGTCTCTTTGTTTATGCTGTGTATTGGGAAAACATGAATGGGTCGATATTTATAAGAGGTGCCGTGCAAGGCAAGACTTGAGGAGGGGGGGGGGGTGTTTTGTGATGAGTGCATGTAGGTTGGGAGGCTGGGTTGAAAACCTATTTTCATGAAATTGTTTATTCCTTTACTGAACTGTAAACTGTAGTGTAGCTTTCACTCCTCTATCTCTCTGTCAGTCATACATCCACAAGCATATGCACTGCTTATTTTTCCTCTTTCCTCTTTTACATTCTCCCACCCCCACCCCTTCAACAGCACCAATGGAGCTTCCCATGAAAAATAGGAGCTTCAGTTTAACTTCCCACCAGCTGAGGGCGTTAACCCAGTTGGCCTGCACCCTGCTGGGCTTTGAGAGGACTGTGAAGGAGCTGGTCACGAATATGACCTTCATCGATTGTACAGGAGAGACTCCCTGTGTAAAAGGTATGACTCCATCCACATGTGTATAAATATTAGACATGTAATGCAGGCTGTAGCTACCTTTTACATCACTGAGGTCATGTTCGCTTCACTTTTTCTGGGAATTCGAGGAGTCTTAGCAACCTGAGATGCATCTTACATTTTGAAATTACACATACTTTAAGGCTGATTCAATATTCTTTAGATCAAATATCCTTAAAATTCACCATTTTAAGGCCAAAAATATTGAAATATATTCAGAGTTTCCCCACAAGATTTTTTGCCTGACAGTGTGGAGGAGGCTCTGAAGCTGCAGTTAGACCATCAAGTAGGGAGTTAGATTTCGCCGAAAATTATCAAACACATAATGAATAAATAAAATGTGAATAATCCAGAAAATTAGATGATTAGAATCTTTCTCTCTGTGTGTGTGTGTGTGTGTGTGTGTGTGTGTGTGTGTGTGTGTGTGTTTGGGGGGGTTATAGTAGGGAAACTTGTACTTGTGACCTCAGTATTTCTAAAACACTGACTACAGCCCCGCATGTGTGCATCTCCTCCAGGCATTAACTGTCCAGTTACACCCCCACAAACACACACACGCATTGTTACGTGCTCTAGCGAGAAATCTGAGTTGTGTCTGAAGAAATGTTATTTTAGTGGGGAATTATCTTGGGTATTATATAAGCCTTTGGTATCCTTTTCCTCTCTCCCCTTTGAACTGCCGCTGTAGAGATGTTAAATGAAAGCTTTTGGTGCATGGAGTAATTTCCATAAAGGTTACATTTACAAAAACAAGACTTGCAGAAAGGCTCAATTTACAGAGAGGTAAACAGCCTTTAAAGGGCAGTTATCCAAATCATTAATTCCAGGCAATCAAACGGCTTAATTACCAGAAATTCATCAGATGGGCTTAAAGGTCAAAAAGTGATGCGCTTGCTGCTTCCTCCTTCTTCCATTCCATGCGGTCTTGTTCGGCTAAATTGCCTCGCCTGGGGTCTCACTCTTCGCCTTCTGATTAGGAAATTGTGGCCTTGATGTTCACGCTTTTTAATTGCAACCCAACCCAACATCCTGTATGCTTGTCTTCACGTCAACCCCCCCACATTCCCCCATCTCCCCACACATCCACACGATCTCCCCTCATGGAATTACCCCATATGTGGTTGATGCTATCTGGGTTCAAATCAAATCTAAGCCCCAAATTTAGACTCGTAAAGCCGTCGCCATTAGCATTTACTGCCTTTTTCTGCTCCCTCTGAGGCATATACAGTTATACTCCGGTCACTGTGTCTCATTTTGGCTAGTGAGGGGGAAGATGGGAGCAATGTGACCCATATCTGGCTCTCATATATACAGTTGCTTTCATGCCACTGCACTTGGCATTCAGTCAGGCTTTTAAAACACAATATGATACAGTAATTTATTTGTGATATGGAAATATTCATGCTAAATAATGCATAGATTTGAAAGACCACCACATAGCTTTTTTTTTTATCTTATGAGGTTCTGTATCATTGTTGTACTCTGTTCAAATTTTACTGACATGATTTAAGAGCTTGACCAGGCACGGTCATTGTGTAGTATCTTTCAAGATGTGTTTCATGATGTTTGCATTAAGAAAGTAAATTTATCTGTCATTTAGGCATCTTGAAAAAGAACAGAGAGGATTCAGACATGACAACAGATGGCAAGAAATCCACAGCAGAGACGCCTCTACATGCACCAGAGGTGAGACTGTTCTATGTGTTCATTTGCAAGACCCTATTCTATTACAACTATTTACAGTCATTTGGGCCTATTATCATTAGCAGCAGGGTTCCCACACTCATGAAAATACTTAAAAAGGTATGGAATTTGAAAAACTGTTATCCCGGCCTTTTATGATCTGGAGGTCTGGATAAGCCATATCCAGCCACTGTGTTGGGTCATAGATCCACTTGGACAGGGGAAGCCTGAAGGGGCATGCTAGCGATCAACCTCAGGTTCAGGTTCAGGCAAGGTCACAAAACAGACATTAGACATGCCTAGAAAAAAAAGTTTGTTTATCAAGAAGTAAATGCTTGCAAACTTGTCAAAATTATATCCAAACATATAGAACTGTATTGACAGGATCTTCGTGTTTTTATCCCCCAGAAAGAGGCATGACCATAACATTTTGCAAAGTATTCATATGTGCCGGTCTGGTCTATTGGCATATGCAGCTATTGGCAGCAGGAATTCCTAACAAGCCAGTAAAGTTAGCAAGTGCTAGCAATTTGCTTATTCATAAATGCCTGGAAAGAGCATATGCATCACTGTGTAGGCCTACCCATTTTAAACTACTTAAGTAAAATCTTGGAAATAGGGTGAAATATAAAACAGATGTGGAAAAGTTTCGAAAATTCATTAGTAAAAATGTGTGGGAACCCTACAACACATAAAATATTCCTTTCGGCATTCAGATGTTAATTGAATGTTGGGTCATCTCCTGTTCTGCAGGCACAGGTTTTGGAGTTTGACTGGAGGTCAGCATTCAGGGGGCTGGTCCCTCACATGGCACACTGTGTGAAAGTGGTGCTGGATGATGTTTGTGCCAAGAGTCTACATCAGGAAGAGGCCTCACATTCTTCAGGACATACCTCCATAACACTGAGCAGCACGACTGGATGCAGAGCCATCACTGCCAGCAACACACACCTCAACACACACCTCAGAGAAGATTCCTTCTACACCTACTCAGAGAGGGAGACTCCCAGAATGATAGCCAAGGTATGCCGGCTTAAGGGTAGGATAGACTCGAAATTAGTCTGTCAATATTCGTTGGCTAAGGTTCAACTTTTGACAATTAATCAGTGATGTCTTCACTCTTTTGTATATGATTCCTTATAAAGTATTATGTTCATGACAAGGAAAATAGCAAGACAAGGAACAATACAGGAGAAAAAATATTGACATGTGGTCAACATCCACCATGTCTGTCTGAGGGCTTCACAGTGGGTAGCCTTCAAACTGGAACGTCTTGACAGTTAAACAGAGAAACACAAAGGAAAACATGTCTGACCTCTTCCATTAGGAATCTTCAGTATCTCAGTATTTCTGCATCGTCATTGCAGCCAGGGGAATGACTATAACGAGGTAGGTAATGTGATAAATCCCCAATAAAAGCATCTAAACCAAAATTTCATGGTCAAGTAGGAATATGATTTGAAATCGGGGAGCAATTTAACAACATCAGCAACCAAGATTACATTTTCTCTCATGTTAGCATGTAGCTAAATGTAGCGGTGTATGTAATGTGAGCACTTGCAGTAACATGCGTGGAGCAGATGACCATATAAAGAAGTCCGTCCAGGCTGATGTCAACTTGTCTGGAAAGAAGAAAAAAAGGCTGAAAACAGAGTTGTCAGAACGGCCTGAAGCCTGAGGTTTTTGCTCACAGGGATTACTTTTACATATGCTAACCTCATTATTTGAAACTTTGGCCACATTTAATATAATCATTCAACATGTAACATGGCAGAAGATTAGGTAAAGCATAATAGGTCCCCTTTAAATCAAATCATGAACGTATTTAGCCTGTCATCTGTATGGTAACAAATGTGATTGGGCGAAGCAGCCTGCTAACAGCATTTTAAAAGTTGCTTCCTTGAAAGAAAGTTGCATATTTCTTGTTAGAAAGAGTTTCCAAGGTTGTTAATCTTCAAAAAAGTCAGCTACAAAACAGAAGTCCACACAGTCAACTATTTCTCTGGATCACAGGATTTATTGTTTTACCATTGCTATCAGGACAGAGCATTAGCTGGCCTTCATTTTTATTCCACAGATTCCAAGTCTGAAGTTAACAGTTTTAGTCTGTTAATGTAAACAAGAACTTTGAAGCTTTATCAAGTTGTGTTCACAGTAATAATCTGATTTTGACTAGTAATTACAGTAAGGTTTTACTTTTATTAATCTGTTTACATTGGTTAATTATAGGACTAATCCTGTCATATTGTCTTCTTCATGGTATGGAGCGGAGCCGCTTAATTAAGATGCCTCCTCCACATTTTTTTACAGCATGAAATTTAATGCTGCAAACCTTATATTTCTCTCAGGTTGTTATCACTGAATTACCTTGTGGCTTTATGCAGCTATTGAAATAAGATTGTGCTTTAAGCAGTTCTTTTCACAGTGCCCACCGACAGCAGAGAATGCGCAAAGATGCTTCACTAAAGAAAGAGACACCACTCTGTGAATGGCCACCAGCACTGCTGGAAGCACAAAACATCTGTAGCCTGGAGAGCATTTGTAAATGATGAAACATGAAAGTGACAGTGAAGTGTCTTACTAGAGCTGTGAGATTATCTTTTAAATGCGTCATCAGATGTGTGTCATCTGTGTTGTTAAATATGTTGAATGTCACAAAATCCTGTGAAAACTCTGATAGTGAGAGTGTAAGTTTTCATATCACCTCAATACTCTGCAACAATGCAACTAAAACTTGAGTGATCCATGGTTCTTAATACAAATATGGTCACCCTCACATATTCAGGAAAGTGCCTTGTGTGTTGGCGAAATGATTCAGTTTGATAGAACATCATTTCTTTTTGTGCCATTTTTACAATATTCAGTCAAAAATTTTCATTTCTGAAAGAGTTTCACTGCTAATACAGTGCAAGAGCTCATGCTTGTTAACAAGCAAAAGTCAAGTCAAAATTTCTGCTCTTGGTAAACCCTGTTGAATTTTTTAGTCTCTAAGAAAAAAAAAGCTCCAAACTGAATTCCAAAGAAAAACCAAACACACACTGAATTTTAAATTTTGAATATTTCACCAGTTTTGTAAATCCTCCATTGGTCCATTCCTAACATAGAGATGGGGTTCTGTTTATGGGTTTCACATGTTTTTCTCGTGTTAAGACATTTCTAACACTATATACCAACAATTTCTAACACCAAAAGCTATTTTTTTTTCCTACAATATATTATACGTCATCTGTAAAACTGTAGCCCAGTCGCCAGAATAAATGTTGGTATTGTACATTCCTGCACACCATAGATTTGTTACATTTGTTACATTATTATGTACCAGATACATTGAAACTTTATGTTTTACTAACATTGGGGTTAACACGTGGTTAGTTTGAGGCCCAAAAACCACTTGGTTATGGTTCAAAAAAGATATGTTTTGACCTTTGGTAGCACATTCCCAGCTGTAAATACATGATGTCTCAGTAAAAACCGAACATGGTTGGTAGCTGAAGAGCCACTGGAAACACAGCTATGGGTTGCCAAACAAACACCCACGTTTGGTGGCTTAATGCTGCTTAGAATGCACTGATGTCTCGGTATAAAACAACCACTTATTGTGGCACTTTACTGGCAGCAAACGCAGTAATGTCTCAGTAAAAAACAACCGCTTTTTGTGCCACTATCCCTGGTGGAAACACTGTGACGGGTTGCTGAAGAACATCCAGGTTTTGTGGCTAAAAAGCTGCTAAAAAAGGCAGTGATGAATAGCTAAAGAACAACCAATGTTGTTGTTTGTTGGTCTCCAACAGTGGTCTGTAGCTTGGCAGCCATCTTGCCAAGGTGTCACACCATCCACCATTCCATTCAACTCCACAATGACAAAGTCAGCTCATATACTACGTCATTTAAGAAACGTTAATATGATACTAATGAAATGTACAAATGTAACATATCCGTGGTTTGAGGAAATGTACAATTTCAACATTCTCTTCTGGTGACTGGGCTGAAAACTCGGTTGTTGGACTTCCAACACTTCTTTCTCCCTTATATACCCGCAAACTGAAACTCACGTACGCACAGGTCTAATACATACTTTAATTGTGTGTACAATTAACCTTTGTATAAGACCCCAACTTGTCACTTCTCACCTGGTACATTGAGCATGTTTTGCCATACACCCGTATCCCTGTCCTTTTCATCCTCCTTTATTACTACCTGGCTGAACAATGCAGGTCTACACACATCACCCAGACCCAGGGAGATTAGTGTTTTTGTAGCCCCAGCGGAAAGCACCCTCTACAATAGAGAGCCCAAATGATTTGGGCCTGACACAGTTGACACCCTGGATCAGAAAGGGACTTGGAAAGAGTCATCAGTATTACTTGAGGGGAAGACTCCAGGGACAAAGGAGAGACAGGATGATGCAGTATGGGTGATATTATGAGGGCTAGATGGTGTTTAGAGAAAGGTGCTGAATAGGGGGAAAGTATAGGGTATACAGATGATAGAGGGATGTATCACAAAGGCAGAGAGGCTAGGGTAGAGAGCAGGATAAAGATGGGATAGTTTGAGAGAAGAGATGAGAAGAGAGGGCCTGGGAAATGGCAGAGAGAGGTGAAGTAGACACCAGAGATTGACTTTTCTCAGGAGGAAGACCAGTGTCTAATGTGAGACCGGGCTTAGTGTCTTACTCTACAAAGGTTCTGCAATGTTGCCGTCTGGACTGCCATATGCTCACTCCTATTTAAAATGACGCTGTGGTGTTTTTCTTACCTATTTTACCATTGCGGAACAACTTTTCTTCCTGAAAGTCCCTTAAACTTTCTCCAAATCACTTTCCCTTCCTCGAACTCCTCTGCTACCCACTACTCTACTCAATTCTGCACACTGTACAGACTCTTATCATTACTGTCTCACCTCTCCTCTCTCCTCCTCCTCCTCCTCCTGCTTCTCCCCCTCTCCTCTAGCCCTTTTACACTGACAGTATTTGTGGCTCTCATTGCTAACGAGTGTCAGAATTTGTCTGTGCTCAGGACCTGTACAACGTATTTATGTGTAGGTCAACGCTTCAAAGATGAGAGCCTTTCAGCCCAAAGGTTATACATGCATGCATTTGCATTCAATAACACCGAGCCAGACAGACATCCAAGACGAGGCTGTTAGATATTATATATATATTTTTACCCCCCCACCCCCTGTCCTTTTTTGACACATGCCCTAGTGTTTGAGCAGAGAGCAAATTACTATACAAGACATAAGCATGAAATATGGCCGGTTCAAAGGCATTATGATGGATCAATATTTCACACATTTATATTCATATGTTCGTACCTCAATCCATGCTTTTTTTCAAGTGAACCCACTTCACTGTCTGTATTACCATACATATGCAGGCTGCGATGATACTGTTCATCCATCAGAGTACTTTAGATAGTGTACTTTTTTTTTTATCGGCCATCAGGTGTGTGTTGAATGCCAAATACACTGCTCAACAGCTGGAACTCGCCCTCTTGTCAGAACCTGGGATTGAACTTTCCTTGTTTGGGTGGGCCTTTCTAAACTAGACGCTACCTCTCTATTATAGCAACTGAAGTGCCTTCTCTGTATTCAGACTCCACTGAAGCCCTCACCTGCATGTTCACTTCTCCACTTGTCTGTCTACTCCAAATTCTGCACACACAAACAGGCCTCCCTAGCATTTAAAAACTTTATACAATCTCTTTCACCTTGCTGCAGTGGTCCTGGTGGGATTCTGGGCTTTGATCTTAGCTAGTTAAGGTTTCAGTCTGACTTCAGTGTGGATGCATGTGTGCGGTTGTTTTTGTGTGAGTGTGCATGTGAGGATGACTGTCTGCTTAGTGTGAGTGTGTGTTTCAGTTCGTGCCAATACTGTATGTGTATAAGATACTTCTCCAGGGCCTCTCCATTACCCTGGTAATACTGAGTGTTGTGTCTGCCTCTGCTTTCTCCCTCTCAAAGCTAAGCTCCTAATGACTACATACAGTCAGATATTGACTTAATTGTCCAAACGGCCATTGTTCCCAGGCCTTTTAACCCCACTGGAAGCTTTTAAGGAGAAAATTGTGTAAAGAGATTGTGAGATTGTCAATTGTGTACAAATGCTGGAGCCCCGATCTGACAGAATGTCGAACTTCCCAGTCAGCCCCTACAGTAAGCCAAGTAATAGAGTGCGTGACTCTAGAAGCAAGTAATACATGCTATGATTGATTGATTGATTAAACTGGCAAACAGTTTTCTGAGTTATGGTGATTTTCTTTCCCCCTCAGTGTGACCTGGCTCAGTAGCTCCGGGGAATATGGGAAATATGCTTTGTTTTAAGGCATTTTAAAGAATCTGCCTGACTCATAACTCACATGTATAGGTGTATAAATTTGGAGGTGAACTTATACACACATATGTGACTCCTTGGCACATGCCTGATCAGCTTTCACTGTTCTCAATGTGATGTCAATAGGAAGCACATGAGGTTGTGGGGGCAGTGGTGTCACGGTGCGCATATGTGCATGTGTGCATTTTGTTCTCTGCAGTAATAGGTACAGTACATGGTGCTTTTTTTATACCTCTGCACTGGCGACAGCTATGGCTGGGGGCATTACGTTTTTCATACGGCATTGAGAGAATTTCCTTAAATTAGGCACAAATGTCCATTTGGACTCAAGGATGTACTGATTTGATTTTGGTGGTCAAAGGTCAAGGTCAGTGTCGCCTCAAAAACACATCTTTTGCCATAACTCAAAAATGTAAATGCTAATCGTGATATAATTTCACACAAATGTGTAGCAGGACAAAATGATGAACTGATGCCATTTTTTATCCAAAAGGTCAAAGATCAGCTTTTCTGTTACATCATCATGTTCTGCAAAAACACTTTTCTGGCCATTACTCAACGCCATAACTCAGGAACAGAAGGGGCGACATTTGGTCAGATACTTGGTTGGTGACACTCATCTTAGGTGTCCATCTTGAAACTGTGCTGACCATATAGATCTTCTGTGCTGCCAAGTTGATAATGTGTCTGAAACATCCACTTTTTTAGATTTTGCAGCTTCTTTGCAGCAACATTAATATTTGAAGCTTTGTCAGCTGTCATGGCTACAACTTTTTCTTCTATCCTGCTCTTCTAGTTTACCAGAAGCTCATTGGTTTTGCTGATATTAAACTTTCGGGCGATTATCATTGCACCGTGTGACAAAGCTCTCTGTCATTCCTCTGAACTCCTCTGTGAAAATAGTCTCTAAGTGAGGGCAGCATATTTCTCACTGGATATTAATCCCTGGAATCAAATATGTTAATATAGTGATAGCTTCCATTTTGTCAAAGAATACACTTAAAACTTTTGCTAAATATAATATAGGAGTCTGGACAGACATGGATGTAACTTGACTGGTTGGTGTCAGCGTACATTTGTAACCATGCTGATTGACACAGTCCTATCAACGTATTAATCAAAAATGTTAAAGATTTAGAAATAAACACCAGAAAATATCCAGACTGCTTATCTGTATCTCAGGAAGCACACACGCTCCATTATTTTAAAGCACCTTGATCAGCCAGTCTCCCAGTCCCTGGAGAGGGAAAGGTGTAGGCAGCCCTGTCCCTGTAGGCCTTACTCCAGGACAAATGTGGATAAATGAGATAAGTCTTGCTTGTTGCACTGGCAGTTTATAGAATAAGCTGTAGGTCTTTTACTTTGCTGAAGCAGCTCTCTTTCCCTTCCTCTCTCTCACTCTCACCTTTACCTGACCTTTTTCCTTCCCCTCAGCACGTCTGACTCTCCCACCTCTTCCTATGTACTGTAACATTTCTCTTTGAATGCCGTTAACAGGATGCATGCTTTTATAAAATTAGACAAATGCCTATGTGCTCTCAGAAGAAAAGGTATTATTTGACCTGATAGCAATTATGCATGTTCAGCAACAAAGTTTATGTGGAGGGCATGTCTTCAGACATCTGTATTCTACATTTGCACTGATGTTTGCTTTTCAGCTGTAATGGTTTGCACAATGTTCGAGAAAAATGCATGTGTAATACTCGGCTCAGTCTCGAATCCTTGTCATTCTGATGACTCCTCGCAAATGTTCCATTATTTATATCTAATGAGGTCGCTTTCTGATGTTTCTTTTTCTGTTTTTCCTCTTACTGACAGATTTTCCCTCTGTTATTGAGATGATTTTGTCTTGTCTGTGTCTCCTATCTCTCTCCTCTCAGTTCTGCGGAGCAATCATGACTGAGCTGGATGCCTTACTACCCTTGGCAGCAGCCTGCAGGGACAGCTCTCTCCTGGAGGTGCGCTCAAGCTTTGTGGAGGCGTGTAGTAGGGCAGTGTTTGCCATTTTGGGCCGTTTGCAGGAGAGGGCCCTGGAGGTACCATCCTCTGCACCCCTGGGGAACCTGCCTGCTCTGCTGGCCACTTGCATTTATGTGCACCAGCGACTGGAGCACTACCATGCCAGGCTGAAAGATTCAAATACTACTGCAGCTAAAGTGTAAGGAGAGGGTGTGTGCATGTGTGGGTAGTATGACGTTGGAATGAAATGGTTCACCTGCAACCAAGCATTTATGTATGTGTGTGTTTTAGTGTGTACATCAATCTATCCCTCTACCCACTCCAGCATCCAGTAGATAATACACAGAAACTGTTATTGGTTATTCATTGAATCTTGTGAGCTCAATGTATAACATGCAAAGCAATTTGATAGTTCCTAACTTTTGCTCTATAGTTAAGGCTGCCATATCAGAGGAGCAACATTATAATTGAGCCGTGGGGAACATGTATGTCTGTGTGAGAGATGCTGACTGGCTGCACTAATCAACAGAAACATGGGGATTGGTCATGTTGGCAAATGAGGATTGCACTGTATATGCTGCAGTCCTTTTGTTTTATAATCCCAGTTAACAATACATGTACAATTACAATAACAATACCACAATGATGTATATACCCACAGATGGTGAGTATAGAGGGCATCAGGCTATGTCACACTGATCAGGCAGGCCTTATTTCCAACATTACCCATTGTTCCTCATCTTTAACATTACTGACTCGTTTCCAGAGTGCTGTTAATTTATCAACAATAACCTAATCAGACAGCCTTCTCAACAGACACTTAGCTGAATTGCATTACAAACAACTGTACCACAGACTGAGTGAGTATATCACAACTCACTCCATCTACTCTGCATATACAGTCACATGGTTTTTGCCTATATTTAGATATGTATTCAGAAAAAATAGGGATAGAGGGAATGGATCAAAGAGTTTTCTGCTTCCAAAATGTCTTGTAATACAAGCAGAAAACAGAAGAAACATTTTGAAAGATTTAGAAATGTCAAGGGAATTGCACATTTGCGATTAAGAGGAGGGGACCAGAGAATAAAAAGAAAGAGTAGAAATGATTGGCAGGAGGTAATGACACCCATATTGTGTCTACATCTGGTGAGTTTTTATGCCCCATAATACCCTCTTAACCTCTGCCCTCCACACATCCCTTCTAAAGGCATCCCTGGTGCTCTCAGTGCTCCTGTTGTCGCACCTCTGGCCCTGTGCACCCCTCCACCTGCACTTGCACCGTGCCTCCTCCGGTCATAAAGCACTTTCCCCTCACTGCACCATCCAGTCCCCACGGTTTTAAGCCTCCTGCACCCCTGTTAAACTCTCGCCTCTCTCTGGAAAGTATCAAGGAGGCAGGCAGGCAGATTTAAAGGATATGAAGTGTCGCACTGAATGTTTAGAATAAATCATCAGCTCTTTCATCTAATCATCTCACCTCATGTTTGTTTGATAGCTCCAGTCGTCAGCTATGCATCTGGATTACATGATTGTGCCCTTGTGCTCTTGACCCCAGCTGCCCCTTTCTTCTTTCTTAATGTACCATATGTAGTAAGAATTTTCTGCCATTACCTTTAAAGCTTTGTTTCTTTCATCCATGCCTAGACCCCTGACCCTGCTGCCTATCCAGAAGTACCAAGATACAGTGGAGACCTTGAGAGACCAGCTGACCAGCTACTGTATCCATATTTGTTCCACCTGCCTTCTTCAAGATGCAGAGAGTCACCACTGGGCTGACCCCAAACCCTTCTACGAGGTAAGTGTGCCTTCATTTTCCAAAATCTATTTGGTTTTCCCCAAGACACCTTGATAAAAACTTTGCCATGCTATGCTAAACTCTTAAATGATAAAAAAATATTTTACTGTCTTCATAAACTTCTCTGGGTTGAAGTTTCAGGCATTTAAGATGTATAAGTGGAGCCTATTTGAGTATTATTTACCCCCCAAATCAAAAAGTCAGTAACACATAAAACATCTGCAGTATTGTCTGGTGTTGATTTCATTCATTTCATTGTGAAAAAGTGGAAATTCTAATGCCACGTGTCTTAGTAGGCTTCTTTTTTTTTTGGTAGATTGTGAGGAACTCTAGGAATTATACTCTGGAGCTTTCTCGCTTCTTCTTTTCATTCCCACAATACATCTTTACCTCCCACTCTCCCTCTTCTAACTGAGCCTTCTACTCTGAGCTCCCTGAGAACATCTGTGGCTTCCATGCTGCCCCGGGGGCTCCAGGGATTCAGCTTTCTGAAGTCTGCAGTCTACACTGGGACTGTCTGGAAACAGCATAGGGCCTCTGAAACTCCCCTACCTTTATGCCCTTAAACCAATCTAAACCTCCTCTCTCTTTCATACTTTACCCTGCTTTCCCTTTGTTCCTCCCTCCTTCCCCGGGTCACTGGTGTCAGACAGACCTGCTGTGCGCAGGTGTGTGCTTTTGTTCAAGCATGCCGGTGTGCATCTGTACAGATGAATGCATGTGTGGGTGTGCAGCAGCATCTCAGGATGTGCGTTTCATTTGCTGCAAATGTATGCATGTAACTATGTTTTCATGTCTGTTGTATATGTGCAGTTGTATGCACAAGGTTTCCATCTCCTGGATCCCCAGCCCTGTGTCGTGGCTCCTTCACAGCAGTGCAGGTCCAGAGAGACCTTTCCTTCCTTTTGTTATTTTACATTGATATAGACACATGAATAGTTGTTGGCAGAGAAATATTTAATATGCTATTTAATATGCTATAATAACAGCACATGAGGTCAGTAAAGGCAATCAAAGGAAGTTTAGAGCATGACCTTGGGTACCTTTCTTGTCAGGATTTTGCCTTCAGAGCCAAATACTAAATTTCATTTGCGAAAAAAAGCTGTTATGAGTTTCCAATTTTATTCCATCCTCAGTTCCTCATCCCGGATTCAGTCCTCATTGCTGCCAGGTCTTCATCTCTAATAGGAATTTGTTCATAGTTGACCTGGCTGGTTAAATAAAGTTTGACTTGAATGGATGGATTAAACAGTCCAACCACACATGCAGTTGTGGCTGCTCTTGGTTCGGATCCAGCGTCTGTGTCTGCGTTTGCTCTGCCGAGTCCACAGGCGGAGGATGGCGGCCTAATCCCGGACATAGAGCTCGGTCACGCTCCCCATCAACCACCGATCCCTAAATGACTGGCTCCAGGGAGGAGAGGAAGGGAGGGGAAGGAGAAAAGTAAAATACGAGATAGATGAGGTGAAGTGGGAAGAAAATGAGTAGGGACTGTGGGGCATGATGAGTTCGAAGACGGGAGGAAGTTGGGGAGTTTTGGATGTGTCAGTATCTCTCCGCCACACACATGCACCATCCGCTGGAGCAGTTTATTATTGGAGGTTAAACATGAGGATTTCAGAAGAGTAGAGGTAGAAGAGAACGGCTTAATGAATCAGTTCTTCTATATTTAAACCACATTGCTAATAATCTCTTATTCTGTTCTCCTCCTCTCTGTCTGTCTTTCTTTCTTCTCACTCTCGCTTGTCTTTGCTCACTTTATTCAAAGTTCTCGATTTCTCCCCTTCACTCTCTCTCTCCCTGTCCGTGTATGTGCGTGCAAGTGTGTGCCTGTTGTGATGTGTTCTCCAGTTCAGGACTTTAAAGCAGTCTAAAATCCCAGTGGGGGCAGAAACCCAGGTGCAGAGTGCAGGTGGCGTGACCACTGAGACATCCTGGTGTTGACAGACCTGCCTCTGTCTCTGTCTCTCGCTTTCTTCTCCTTCATGTTTTCTCTCACTCTCTCCTTCTCTCCCTCTATTTTTATCCCCTTCACCTCTTGGTTTTCTCTGTTTTTGCTTCACTGTCAATATCCATATCACAATATATCTTCATCATCTGCAACCCCCCTTTCCCTCCTTCCCTTCCCCCCTCCCCTCCTAACATCCACCACTTTCTTCCACAGGGCGAGCGCTGTTCCTTCTCGGTGCAGATGTGGTTCTACTTCCTGTGTGGACTCCGTAGCGACCTGTGGGCGGTCCTTCCGGCAGAGATGGCCAAGGACATCCTCGGCCAGGTGCTGTCAGAGACTTTACAGCTGCTGGTGCAAAGATATGCCAGGGCCCGTCCTTCGTACAAGAGACACCTGCAAATCAGGTACGCTATCATGTGCCATACCAACCTCTGTAATTTTCACAAGCTGTGGCTGTTTATAGCATCTATACCGCAAATTCCTTACATGTACCCGTAAAGTTTTCTTGGACTTTTTTATGACATTTTTTTGCAACATAAAATGCAAGTAAGCTTGCCAGTGACAAGTGACAGCTGTTGATATTCTACATAGCTTGTCCATCTCAAGTAGCATACCGGTACATTTTAAACATAAAAACAGGCCCAACATAATGAGTTCTGACTGAAGAATCACATTTACAGTTATAGTTAGGATTTCTCAAATTAAGATAAGATAGTAGGTCTGAAATTGCTTCTGTGACAGGAGGATATGATTTTTCCAATCTTTGAAACTTAAGCTAGGACAAGCAGTTAGGATATTTTCCTGTAATGAGGCCCCTGCACTGCAATTTGTGTTCTCGCCCATTGTTTAAACATTTAGATATAATTAAAGTATCGATGTGATGATTCATACCATGAGATGGTTTCTCAACCATCACATTTTTCTGTACTGTTTCTACTAAGGGAATCTCTTTAACATCTCTGGTTGTAGCTGGTTGATGTGAGCAATTTTGCAGATCAATGAGAATAACTGCTTAATGGCAACAATTGAATTTACAGAATTTCCTGCATCATTGTAATGACGTACCTTGCTATCTACAAGTAATTCACTTGTCAGCCAGTACAGGAAATCCTGTCTGGTTGTATTCTCTGTAAAGGGTTTCTTAATTGAATTTCTGGAAAAATGTTCTAAGAAGTATCAGTTTCACAGTATGAAATTACATAAATTGTAATAGAAGATTTTATCCCTGCTGCAGAGTAGCATAGTGGAATGTCAATTAAGAAAACAACTTCACCACAAGGTCATTTAGTTTTGGCTTTAAGGACCTGTTCATGTTGGGTCCTCAGCTGAGGTTCAATTCAGTCTTGACCTTGGAAACAGTATTTTTGTAAAAAGTCCCAATCTCAGCTCTTAGAGCAACCTGGCCAAGAGGTGCTTAGAAAAATTAAAATTTGAACAATTACAATTCAATGTCATTGTTTTATCAAATGATGTTTGTAAGGTCACAATTAAACTTTGAAACCCGGGAATAATATTTGTTTTCTATCAAAACTGGTTATTTTTCAGTTGGTAATTTGTGGTTTTCTTGACACTTGTCAGTGACTATAGATGGTATGTGTTTTAACTTGATAATTTGCTCATTATCTTTCTCACACAGATATTTGTGTAGTCTACATGTGCAATATTTAGACTTTGGTATATACTGTACATGAGTATAGACTTGGGTATACATAATGGTTTCCCAAATTACATCAGAACTTCCAGAAAGCTCTAAATGGTTTAACCTTTCTCACTGTTGGCCTAGTTTCCCTCAGCTCCTATGGGTCCGATGCTGAAGGTGGTCTGACGTAGTGTTAGCATGTCATTGGCATGCTCTCCGTACAGGCTCCGGGGTCATCTTCTCCGTCCTCTTTCTCCTCCTAATGGCTGTATGATGACAATGAACAGGCTAAACTGTGGCACACGGCAACAGGATGAAAGAGTGACAAAGATGAAGTGCATTATACAGTACATGCGTAGCACCGCAGGATGTCAACGCAAAGCCTGGTTTATGTTGCCTGGAGATGCAGTGTTCCTGTAGGGACAGTTGTAAAGTGTAAGGCTAGCTTAAACAGATGGCTTTTCAAAGCTTCTTCAAGTTTCCTATGTGTATAGCACTCACATGGGCACCCTAATGCTACCTCAGCTCTCCTGTATCAGTCCATCTCTGTGTGTGTCTAATAACAATTTAGGCCATGGGAAGAGCAAGCATGAGGAGATGAGAGATGATGAGCAGCTCTCCCTGACCAATTGAGGAAACAGATTTAGGGGCGTATAAAAGTAAAAGCAGTGACTTTTATTGTGAAATCCAAAGCCCTTTGTACACTGAACTTTCCAATAGTAAAATCACCAGGAGGGTCTGTTGTCTGGCTGCCTGCAATGAGGCTGTTATGTCATGATGTAATGGTGCATGTCAGCCTTTGAAGACAGGAATGTTTGCTTTCAGTACCTCTCTCTTTCTATTTCTTTGTGTGTTTTTCACATATTCCCCCCACATCTCATCTTTTCTCTTTCCATCTATACATTTGCCTTTTCTGTTTCCGTACTCTGTGAAGATGTGACATTACAGCAGTGCTGCTGTATGTGGAGCAGCTCATGTGGAGTGTGTGTGAAAGTCCCGAGGCCTTGGTGCGCTCCAATCCTTCTTCAGCAATTGCCATAATAGCAGGCGGATCAGATTGGCCGTACCAAATCCATAGCCTGTGTGAGCAACTCCTGACGGTCCTCGTCATTGTCACAGCGCCTCTATCTTTACTGTACAGGTTGGTATGCACACTGTTTTTTGTTATTAGACTTTAAAGGTGGAGTCAGCGATTTTGAAGAAAGGTTGTTGATATTGGAATTCAACACCCAGACAAATACAAACCCCCTATCAGTGATCCTTCAGAAGCTCCAGTAATCCACGATGTTATTTACGTTTCATTACTAGCATAGTGTAGAGTAACTGTTGAGCCACTTTGTTTCCCATTGACAGAGCCTGAACACAGATATTTCTTTTCAGTGCACTCACAACAGACAGCCAGCAGACCGTGAGGAGATATTTGCTGAATTTGACAAAAAGTGTATTACTCAAGTCAATGTGATGGCACAAGATTGCTGCCATCTTTGTTTGGAGGAAAGGGGAAGTGTTTTCTGTGGTCTGTATAATGCAACATCTTGAGTAAGCCTCGGTTTTTCATCATTTCTGGTTAATTTCACAACCTTGAGTTACATTTTGATTGAAGACTATTGAGGTAAACATTGTGTTTATTATTTTTAAAGCCCTTTCAAAATGATCTAAGGCAAAATATGGGAGAGAAGTCAACCTAGTCAGCCTTGAATCATGGTTTAGGCTGTCTTACATGACACCACTACTTTTACAGTAGCTTTAAAAAATAATTAATTAGTACTAGTATGAGTAAAGTACTTTAAACTGGCCAAGCCTGGGCCTATTATGACTACCAAAATGCAAGACCAAACACTCGGAGTATCACTGTTATAGCATTATTGTATGACTTGTTAGTATGAGATTTGTTTATTATTCTCACCTGTTATGAAATGTGTAGAGCAGACATAAGAGTGATTTGACTTTGGGGGACTAGAATCTGTTTTGGGTGACACTCCCGTGTGTGTTTATGTGTGCCCTTTTTATGGCCACCAGCCCCTTTTTCATTGTTCAACTGATGTGATATAAAACTGGTGACTTGGATTCGTCTGGTCTTCTCAGTCATACAGCCAGTCACCCAGCAGCTCTTTGACATGTTGGTGTGTTGATGTCACAAAGAGAACAATCTCAATTTGGCACATTTCCAACAATAGATACTGCGAGTGATATTTCCCCCTTGCCATTGTTGCATAGTAACGACAGGTCGGAAGTTGAACTCAAGCACTGGATTAGAATTGCTGACTGCACCTTTAAGTTAAAGTAAGATATGACCTACAGACACCAAACTGATCTACTTTTCATATAAAACTATTTAGCCACTGGCTTTGAAATCTTGTCTCCCAAATGACCATGGATGTAGCCCCACACCTGACTTCACATGAGTGGGTTGCCAACTGTTACAAATAAGTAAAATAAAAATATACTATGCACATAGGTGAATGTATTTTGTTTATGATATCACTACCTGAGGAAGTATGACCGCCATATGTAAACTGAATATGTATTGTTCAAAATCGCCCCGTGTGATCTCAATCTCCCCCAGGATATTCATGATTAATCCTGAGAAAGAGTCCACACCAAAGCAGCTTGACAGCCCTCTTGTCCACTGGCTAAATGCTATCAACCCTGACCTCTTCACAGAGCAGGCCATACGGTATGTAAAATACACCCATCATACCATCCATCACCCATCATACAGTAGGTACACATTAGCATGTCCACACACAAACTTACATACACACACACTCTGGTATGCTAAGCCATCACACACACCTCCACCCACTGTGTAGAGAACCATATGTGTGTATGTGTGTGTGTGAGTTACAACCGCGTACTGCATGTGCAGATATATAACCAGACTTACCCATTGCTCAGGGCCGCAAGCTCGAGTTGCCGTGGTAATATAACACAGATGCAAGCTGGGAAAGAAAAAAATAATAAATAAACTACTGTAGCCGCTGACACTGATTTTGTTTATGTTGATGGTTGCTGAGGGCTTTACACATGAGGCGTCAACAGAGTGCACCGCGATGTGTGCGTGCATGTGTACATGCGTGCATACATGTGTGTCCAGTTACTGTTGTGACCTCCAAGGTGCAGTCAATCACTCTCCCCCCGTTCACCCTTGACTCCACCCTCCTCCCCTCTAATCTCCCTCACTGCCAGAGGTGATGTCATTGCGTGCTGATGGAGCACAAATCAAACTAACCCCCACTCTCCTGCTCCTAAGTATCGGAGAGCTGAAATTAGTTTATTTTTATGACCTCTTTATTTCTTTGCTCCCACCTCCTGCCTGCATGCAAAGGCGCCAGGGGGGCCCTGCCAGTGGCCCGGGGCCAGATCCACAGGTCCTCATCCAGGACCCGGCCTCTGTGGCCAGATCTCTCCCCAGCCCATTAAAATAAAACCCATTGTTATGGTTATTAAATAAAACAATAATAAAATCACAAAGCACATAAATAAATCATCTAGCATTACGGGCTATAAAGAAAGCATCTGAAGTTATGTTTTCTGGCCTTATGTGTGTTTCTGAATTTGCACACATTAATGCTCTGCTTTTTCCACTTGCCTCTGCGCGTGTGTGTGTGTGTGTGTGTGTGTGTGTGTGTGTGTGTGTGTGTGTGTGTGCCTTGGTTCTGTAAGCTGACCCTGCGCTGTAGCCGGGCAGATTTATCAGAGCAGTTAAAAGAGGATTTCTTCTGGATTTGCAGTCCTAGTGACATCATAAATTGCACTGTCAGATTGAGGCATAGTTTTCCTCAGTCAAGCAGCAGGGTGCACCCTGCTCTAGCTTTTTGGCTCAAATGGAATGGTTAATTTCTGGGCAGACACCCCCTGCACTCCCTCCCACCTCCTCACTCCTCAGACAAACTCTGTCCATTTCTTCCATGAGATTTTTATTGAGATGTATAAAGTAATACGCAGGCACACACATGTCAGCATGCCCTCATGCTTGCACACGTACATAACCACAAGCACAGGCTCTGAAGGGTGCACACACACATACACTTGCACACACTCACACACACCAAGGATACGGCTCATTACCCACAGCTGGCTGCAGCCTCTTGGTTATACAAAAGATGTAGGAGGGGGGTACTGCTGTATATTCATGTATTTGGCTGTCTCCCAAATGTTAATTTGGTTTTAGCTGGCCAAGATTAGAGCTAATTCCTTCCCGGTGCACACTATAAGTAAGCGAGAGTGAAGGCATTTGCAGACTAAGCTCATATCAGGAGTGAGTGACACTGACGGAAGTTACCATTGTAGCATAAACAGTATTTCCTCCCAGATTGTCACCCAAGACAACTGTGATTTCAGTCTCTGTCTTTCACTTGTGACACTCTTTCCTCCTTTGTTGTCTCTTTCTAAATGGACTGCTATCTGTACCCTCACCTGACACTGCAGAACTGTCAACTTTGTTTTCCTTCTTTCCGCTCTCAGAGATGGCCTTATGGGCCAGGCGGCCTTTGCATGTCAGCTGAGGCTGCTGACCTCTGACCCGGGACACAATCCCAGGTTGCTTCTGCGAATGTTGCTGCACAGAGACTGTCACCTGCCCAGAATACTCCTGGAAAACTCTTGTAAGTCATTTTTTTTTAGTTTATATGGAACTGTGTGTGTAAATAGCTAAAGAGCACAGTGTGTGAGTGTGCCAATCCATAAGCCTCTTTCATTAATTCTTTAGCATTTCCGATTTTATAATGCTGGACCCACAGAGTCAATCCTGCAGGGGCCATGTGTGGGAAGCTGTTTACCAGTGTCTTAATTAGGGTGCTCAAAGATCCTAAGCGAGTTACACAGACCTTAGATGAGCTCTATCCATTTTATGAAGTTATCATCAGCATCTTTGCCATCATCATCATTTTCACCTTGGTCACCATCATCACTAAATCAATAGAGAGCAGTAATAAACACTCAACAGGCCCAGGCGGAGCACACACGCTGACCTTTAAAGATTTTCCCTTCCTTCTTCTCCCCTCCGCACCGGCAACAGTCTAACCTTTAAAGACTGTTGTGCACTCGCACATTAATTCACATTATAGCGACCTCATTAATAACAACTCTCACTGTCTCGTTCTCTCGCTCGGTCTGAGTCTGGCTCAGAGGCTCTGCAATGCTTCTCCCCGCACGCTGCCGTAAATCAACGCTGGAAGCGCTGACTCTCGCGTGTTATCACGGTGACGGGCTAATTAACCAGGAAGCAGACAGACAGAAGGAACAGCTTGACTGAACGCCTACACTCCCATAAGCCACTTCACTTCCCTATACATGTATATACTGGGGTGTGTCTTGGTGCTTTATTGATAAAAATTCAAATGTATCTTACTAATAGATAATAGTAGAGTGAGTCACAAACTACTTCAGTTGGACTCTGTTCCTCTAATTCAATTCAATTTAGTGTGTTAAAGGTCCAGTGTGTAGGATTTAGGGGAATATATTGGCAGAGATTGAATATAATATATCAACTGCGTTTTATTCAAAGTCTAATCACCTGAAAATAAGAATAGTTGTTCTTTTCCATACCTTAGAATAAGCCGTTTATATCCATGTAAAGAGCAGGTCCCTGTATACAGAGTCCACCATGTTGCACCACCATGTATCTACAGTAGCCCAGAACTGACAAACCAAACACTGCCTCTAGATTGGGCCATTCATGTTCTTGCATTGGCTGCCATAGTAAGCAGCCCCTTGATGACAGGAGCATCCAAAAAAAACCAAACATTTTTTTAATGTGAAACTGCTCTATTTTGTGTTTTAGTGGCTTAAAAGACCTCTCTGTATAATTGAGCTCCAGTTTAAAACTTCTTGAATGATGAACACTGAAGGAATTCTAATCGGAAGAAGTTTCAGCCGGTTGCAGTCTGCATTCCTCACCACTAGATGCCACTAAATTTTCCACATTGCTCCTTTAAAGTAGTTGTCAAAGACAGCCGCTGTACCTTTTTCTAATAACCAACTTTGTTTCATTAACAGCACTTTTTCATCAGTGCTGTTGCTCTGTGACACGTTTTACAACACAGTGTATCTGCCTTATCAAAAGCACACTAGCTTGCTAGAGAGCTAGCAGCTGGATTGCCCCAGCCATTGTCTGACAATTTGAAAATGAAACTGTTTGCAGAGGGATAACACCTCCTCCACATTCATAAAAACAGTTTTCGCCTTTGCACAACTCACCCTAAATCAGAAGATACACCACTTCTGGTGCACACACACTCATACACACATAGCCTTTTTATTATCATCAGCGTGTCTGCTTCCAATTACAGAGGTTTGCAGAGAGGGCCCTTGTGACTGGTTGACTGGTTGTCCGGAAGATAAACAGGTGTATGTATTGGCGATGTATCAAGGCTGGATAAGCTTAGAGACAGAGAGGGAGGGAAAGAGAACGAGGGGAAATAGGAAACCGAGAAATCGACATAGAAACACAAACCCGCTGGAATTATTGTGTGCTGTAGCAGTAGTGGAAACTCCACAGAGATGTGCCAGCGCACTGTCATCAGTTTTTCTCAAGTCATCTGCTGCTCCATAATGGGATCATTATTAAAAGGCACCTAGTTAACCTGCCATGCTCTCCAGCACCCCAAGTGGAAATTAATGTTAGTCACCCCCTGTTTCCTTGGACCGTTGGAGCCACAGCAGTGATATCCAGAACACTCTCCCCTTAAGGACCAATTACCAGACATGGAGAGAACAAGATGCCGGCGTAACCCACATTATGGCGCCTAATAGACTGATTGTAGGTCAGGTTGGTTGACCACTTTTGAGTGCATGTGTTAGATGTGTTATTGTGAGAGAAAAGGAGAGAGACGTAGAGGGAGACTCAGAGATAGAGACAGCGAGATAGATGATATCAGTTTTCATCCAGACCTTGAGTGGTGGCAGTGCTACCTACCTGCCTGTTATTAAGGTGGCTGATATTACTGTCCCTGTAATGCAGCAGCTAATTCAGCGCTGTCATTTTAAAATAGTCCAGCATTAGTCAGAAGGAAGCCGCGCTGCCCTCCATCACAGCGCCCCCTCATTGACTGCTGCGTTGCATACACTCTCCTATTCAAATAGCTGTCATCTCCCACACAGCAGACTGACAGACCGCTGGATGTCTGCCACCTCTGGAGCAGTGGGCCTTTCCTCAGCAACCCCTGTCAACTTAACACACACACACTTGTAAGTGCACAAAACACATATATAGACATCCATATGGTTTACACACGCACACACACCTCCATCCTCAGCCCTGTGCTCAGACAGCAACCCCCACAAGGACACCCTGTCAAAACCTCTTCCTTTTCACTTCCTGTCTCCATGTGCTGTGGGGGCTTTGAAATCTGTTCCTTTTTCTGTTTTTTTCTGGTCTGTTTTTTTTCCCCTCCATCTAACACAGATGTGGGTTTTTCTTCCCCTTCTATTTCACAATGCCTTTTGTTCACCCTTTCTGTTAACATGTGTCAGGTTGGGCAGCCTTGACATTTTCCAATGTGTTTTTGTGCGAAGAAATCAAGATGCTGCTTCATAGGATAGGCTTTTATATCTTTCACTACCTACCTCCATAAGGTTGATATTTTCTGAATCGTAATTCAAAAAACAGTCCGATTTTACACTCACCTACACACACCCTAACTGAGAGTATGTGTGTTCATGAGTCAGCCTTTTTTGCTCTTTGTGTATCCTGTTACAGTGTATGTGTGTGTGTGTCAAGTGTTCATGAATATCAAGATTTCATAAAATCATTGACATTTTGATTGCCCACACATTTATTTGTATTGTGTACAGAAGTGTCTCACTGACTAAGACCGACTCTGTTTTTCTCAGATTTTTGCCACGAGAGCTGCTTAGAAACATCTACAGAGAGCTGCAAGGCAGGAGATGACTTCATAGTTGCATTGTTCAACCTATTCAGTTGCCTAAATAATGTTCCCAAGGCCTTGTCTCAGTTCCTTCAACCATACCTGGAAAGGGCACACATATGGGAACATCTGTACACACTGGCAGGTAAAGTAGCAACCAGCTGCTGTATAAGGTTGAAGTTCAGGAGTCATTACTACAGAATACAGACTAACACTTTACCACAGAAGCTATAGGGCTATTGTATATCATAGAACTGAGCCACTCTACATTATTTTTTTAATCCAATGCTGCGTTCATGTTAATAGAATTATATAGTTAAATATTAATAGAGTGCTGCATGTATGAGTCCCAAAACCCGGAAATGAGTTAGCATTTTAGCACTCCTTGTTGCCTCATCTCGCAGTCAGTGGGTTTTTTTGAGGGGAAAGTCTGTATCTGAGGACATAAAACACTAAACTTGTGAATTCTGAAGCTTGAATGTGTCTTAAAAAAGCCCAGAAACCAACGTCCATGAGCATCTAGTACTTGGTGGGAAATACAAGAGTAAATCCCCACAAAGAAACATCTCTTTTTTTTCCCAAGGGCCAGTGTTGACATTGCATGCACGTGAGCCAAAGCATGACTTTAATATGCTGTTACAGAGACTGCAATTACTCCTCAACTCTTCCTTTCTTTCCGCCTCTCTCTGGTACAAGCTTTGATACAGAGCTTAATCAGAACTCCTGTGGAGTATGGAGCCCTTTTTGGTGGTGATTTTTATATCCTGGGTGAGTGGTAATTATTGTAGCATAAATTAGGGTGATTGGAGAAGAGTATTTGGATGGAGACAGAGCAAGGGAGGGGTCGACAGAGGGAAAGAACGAAAAGGAGATAGAGTGAGCCAGAGAGAAATTCTCAAAGTCATCCAATCATCATTTATCCTCACAGGGTAATTAGTTTAATTATTGGACTGTGCCAAATCTTTGTATTATAACTTTGGTTACAGGATACCCCCTGTGCCCCCATTTCTATTTAAACTGTTCACTGAGTTAACTTTCATAGATTAGGTTGAGAGTTTCACTATTTCTCCACTTACACTGATGTTTCATCACACGGTAGCAGGTTGTTTCAAATCAATACACCAGTCAATACAGTAGCGGGCGGTATAAAGTCTGAGAACCAAGTGACTTTGAAAAATAGGTCTAGGTCTCACCTGCCACAGAGCGCTTCTCCTCCGAAAAGCTATATCATTTTCTGTTCCGCTCTCGTCTTTTTCTACGGGTCTGAGGTCACACATTTGTTAGGCGTCCCTGGAGATTTCAGTGCACTTCCAGTGCCGTCACAGCACTATATCTTTCTGTTGTAGCCTTTGGTTTTACAGCCGACGCTGTAGGAAGTTTATGGGTGCCATACAACTTCATGCTGTAGCTGCTCTGCTATCAATATGCGCAGGATATGAAAGGGCAGAGCGACGGAAGACATAGTGCACCTGGAGAAGGTTGTAAGATTTCTATTGTCAGGCCACCTGGGTTTGATCGAGAACATCTGAATTTAGCTCGACATCACTCGCTTTTAGTGGAGATATTTCAACAGAATACCTTAGCGCTCTGTGGATGTGCAAGCTATTCATGTCTCTGTATTTTCCCATTGACTAAAAAGTGGAGTCATTTGTGACACAGACTGAGTGCGCTATGAGCTAGGTGGGCTATTGCATGTAACCCACCCTAATTGGTAGCGATCATAAAATTTCATCTACCCTTCAATTTTATGTCAATAATATGGCATGTCCGCAGGTGTATGACACGTTTACTAGTCCAAACCTTTTATAATTTAGGACCTAGTGTAGTGATAAAATTGTATTTTAATAGAATAGTATTAAATCTTCCTACATACAGGTGGTGCCTTATTTTTTATTGTGCAGTAAGAGACTTATATGTACTGCATCCAAAATAATTGAACTGTTTTGTTTTCTTACAGCAGGCAACATGTCTTCTTATTAAATTCAACTAGATATACCTTTAACAGTTGATTTCTATTCACTCTCTAAACAAACTATGTCAGTCTGTCAGATTTTCAGTCTCAGAATTTCCAAAAGAATGACATGGCACATAGTTTATATTGTAGGACACAGCTGCAAAACATCTACTGCATCACAATGAATTTAGTTCACTTGGTAGAACAGATATTTTAATTGCCAGTTATGACTAAGTGAGTCAATTTAGTTCTGATGTTTTGTACCCTCTTATCTGTGTTTCTCCTTCTTCACTGGCTCAGTCCAGCTCACAGCACCACACTGGTTACATAGCCTTACATGAACTTTGTGCTTGTTTGTATATAGCTTAGTTTAGGCTTTAAAAATCAGTGATAGGTAGAATTTGTCTCAAGTCTTCAACTTGATATTCTTTGAGCCACTGTATTCATTTTTCATTTTTGTCAGACACAACCCGGGCTGTACCTGTAGTGATCAATTGTGTCCGGGCCATAATCACCAAATCTACCAGCGCCCTGCTGGTACACCTGGTCTCTATGGTAATGGGTTTGCAGACCACAGAGGACCCCATTGGAGCCTCATTCAAGCAGAGTGTACCAGAGAGCATCCTGGCTAAAATACCCAAGGAGTGGAACTACACACCTGTGGAAGCATGGGGAAAGGAGACTGCTGCTAAGAGTACGCACACACTTGGGTGTCACATTTTCAAGCGAGATATAAGAAATTTTACTTTTGTTTTCTCAAACTAATATTCCTTTCTCCTTCCAGCTGTCATATCTGTAACTATTCAAGCCTTGTCCTTCATTTTCACCAACCTGCCCTTGGCCGTAGCATCCGTGCCTCTCTCCGTCCGCTTCCTCTTCCAAGTGGCAGAGAAGCACCTCTCCCAGCATGCCCGGCAGCTGCGCTTAATGGGCCTGTTACTCTGGGCCCTGTTAGGCTGTCTGATCCAGGGCCTGGAGGACCCAGCCACACTAGAACAGATCAGTGGTCTGGCCTTGGACCGTGGAGCAAGGGAAACGCTGTCCCTGCTTGCTGAGTGCCTACAGGCTACCATGGGCATTCAACAGAAGGTAAGGGCTAAGGTTAATATGGGCTATAGGGCTTTAATATTAACAATACTATCAATAGGAGTTTCAGGAAATGTAGACCATTATACCAGGCTGTTACGACTGAAACTGTATACCAATCACAGCATCATATTGATATGTGCCAACAAGTCATCCTACTTCTACTCAATTACCTGAATGGTCTGTTGTTTGTCTGACAGGGTGTTCCCAAACCCACAGTGCACAAAGTCTTGCAGGTTCTGGAGGAAAAAAGACCCAAGTGGACAAACATGCAGCTGCAGAAGGCCCGCAAGCTCTGCGCAGACAGGTGAGAGGTCAACTGCAGGTATTAAGTGAGAGGTCAAGGTCAGGATGGTATTGATGTAGTTAGTGTTACTGTTTTCATGCGTTTGGGAAAGTACTTTATATGTGTTATCCATCATTAGACGCAATCTGTATTGATTATTCATGTGCAGCTTCAACAAAAAATGAGGTATCATTTTATTCAGATCATTTTGATTGTAAAAACAACTTTTTATTAAATTAATTTCCCAGTACCTAATTTTCATGATTTATAAATAGCAAGATAGAAATTGAGGCCTGATGAAGGAGGAGGCTCAAACTGATCACGCTGACTGATGGTGTATACAGCTACTTGACGTTGAATTTAGATGCTGAATAAAACAATGAAAAAGAATGCAGCTTAGACATGCTTCTTTTTTCTTCTTTTTTTTTTTAATTGAGCATTCAAATTCTGATGTATCGTATCATCGCGATCATTTTTCATTGAAAAGCTTCATGAGTGAGATCAATGAATCTCACGTGTTTGTTGGGGTGAATGATGGACACGCCATCTGACTGAGCGGACTGTAGCCTGGAGTGATGGGAAAACAGCTTTCACTTTGGGCTGATCTGTGACCTTTGGCTCGCCGTTTTGTAGCTCGTTCCCAGAAATTGCGCCTCTGGTCGCTCACTTCATCATAACAATCTCTGGGTGCATCCATCCTCATAAAAAGGTGATTCAGCACCGTAACACAACATTTACAATTAAAAAAAAAAGAAGAATGAAATAAATAAAAACACTGAGTAGATTACAGCCGGTTCTAGGAAATGCTGTCTGTTTCAGTGACAGGAAGAGAGGATGAGATGGAGGTGGGGGGGAGAAGAGACAGGGTGGCGGAGTGATAGGGAGGGGGTTGAGTGGAAAAGTGAAAGAAGAGTGATTATGTATCACCTGTCGGAGGCATTCAGTGGGATCATTACTATTCATTAAACTAACCTTCACAGGGAAGTGACGCCTGGCTTGTAAACAATCAGAATACAGTGTCAGAAAGAGAGAGAGAGGGAGAGAGTGGTGTAATAACTCCAAAAACAACTGGCACTCCACTCACTGGCATCTCACACACACACACACACCCTAGTAAACCCCTCGACAAAGAACATTTGCCCCTTGCGAGCCCTCCCACCTCTGTTCCCTCATCCCACTTTCCCTCCTTCCTTTCCCAACTGCCCCCCCCCCCAAGCCACCCACCTTGTCTTTGCAAAGTAATTTGTAGAGGAGAAGATTATTGTTCTCCATCATGGTGACCCTGGCTGGGCTGACGGGATGCATACACAGATGAAGATGAATGCAGTTATTCCTTGGCGGAGGTCTGCCTCTTTCAGGGCACATTGGCCCTAATGACATGATTGATAGGCTGTCCCAAATCCGGAGGGGCCCTCATTAATCACCCCGCTGACTGAATCCAATCATCTGCTTCACCTGCACAGTGATGGACAGGAAAGGATACAGCGCAGGTGCTGACACGGATGCACAGCCACCATCGCCGACAACACCACCGTCGGGCCGCCAGGCAAAAGAATGAGGGGATGTACGCGGACGAGAGGGGACTCCTCTTCCTTTGCCACTCTCAATGTCAAGCAGCCAATGGCTGGCTGACAGGCGACACCGTTCCTGCCACCTTATAATTACAAAGGGGAAGAGAGGGAGAGAGAGAACAATGACAGGAAGTGTATGTGAAGGAGAAGGGTTGATGGACGGTAGTGTGATATCCATCCATACAGGAAGGGCAGGAAAATGATGCGGGCGTCTGCCAGGGGTGGGGACTGTACATGCATGAGGACCTTGACACACAATTACACACACACACATACATGCTTAAGAACACACACACCAATCACTTTTAGTGCACCAGCATCCTTCGGTCAAAATTCCCCTATGTATCTCATGAATGGTAATGAAAACAGTGAAAATTATTTTTATTTTATCTAACCCTTAATAATTTGTCTGTATTTCTCACTTGTGTTGGCCTTGACTGTACTGCATAGTTTTTCAGAATGTTCAGCAGAGCAAAGAGATATTTCTTTTCTTGCCAGGAATTGCATTTTCAGTTCATTTGCCCTCTGGAGCAAATGATTTCTCTAAAAACTAAAACTCATTAATTCTAACTCAGGAGTCGTGTTTCAGTTAATTTTCTTGTGTACAACAAATTCCAAATTTTACTCCAAATTTTTCTCTAAACTAGAAAATACTTCCTCAGCCAGAGGTGGTATAGAGATACAAGCTGACACCCTCCCTCGTCCTGTTTCCTCTCCTTTCTCTTTGCCCCTCACTGTGTTTTTTTCTGTCTTTGTGTTTACTCTCCCATCTCCTCCTTTTCCCATCTCTGTTTCTCTCTCAGCGTATTTGAGCGAGGAAAGGAGAGCGGAGTCGCTGCGGCTGAACTGACTGAGCAGAAAATAGGCCTGATGCTGCTGGAGGTCTGCCACAAAGCAGGTGGCAGCGACTACCTGAGGCAGATCTATCACATCATCCAAGGCAATGAGGTAGGGAAGCACTCCCTCTCCCCAGCAATTAGGTGGCTGCTGGCCTGAGGCCGCAGGCTGTTCAGGAGGGGGAGACGGAGGGAAGAGGGCTGCTGCATGTGTGCAGTCTGCTTGTTCTGATCTTCTGTTGTTCAGGTGACCTCAAGGGTGCAAACCTACAGTGATTTCCTGTGTTATACGCTCACCACATGTAGAGGAGAGGGAGCCACATGTAGTTATTCAGTACAAAAGTCTTTGGAGGAGATCTGAGTGAGAAAGAGCAGTGCTTCTTTTTTTTTTAAACTCAAGTAGAAGTTATTTTAGCTAAACTCACTTCAGAGAAAAAAAGTTGAACAGAATGAAAAGTAGAAGTTCTCTAGAAAGTTAATTGAAGTATATATGTGTGTATTTATATATATGTGTGTATATACAGACAGAAAGTGATATTTTCTTTTAAGTACACAGTTGGTAAAGCATCGGCTTTAAAGTGAGCATGGCCCCTAGGAAAATAAGTAAAACGTACACAAGAAATGTTATGTACAGAAACTCAAGTTGTTGTAACTGGTTCCATAACTCCTCTTCAGGTCGGCCTGTTGACATTTCTTCTTCAGTGAGAATCAAACCGAAACATCCTCCACCTACAGCATGCTACATTTATATCCCACAAACAATCCCCTGCTATTGTACAGTATATCACAAAAGCACCAACATATGCTATTCTGCACACTGCAAACTGCATCACACGTACCTATGGACTGTAACCTCAGCACAGTGACTCTTACATTGGAATAGGATTATTAGTTATGTGATGAGGCTTGCAGTATCCTGTATTTGTGTTAACAAATTCCATTAAAAAATCAAAACCAATGGTGAATTGGTCCATTTCTCAATACTTTCCATCTTCTCCACCCAGGCACAATGGTTCCTAATGAGGACCTAAATCTTTTTAAAAGGCTAGTAAATATATAGTTTCATTTTTAGAACAGGATAAATGATTTTGTAAAACAACTGGACATTGTAATTTTTTTTAGCAAATATTACTGGTACAGGTAAATCATGTCAGCAGTGTGGCTCTCTGTTGTCGTTTTTATAGTGTTTGAACAACAACAGTGCTCAACAGCAAATAGGAATAAACTATACCAGGCTTTAGATAATTTTTGTTAGTGTTATTAATTAATTTTTGGTTGTGGTCTTGTCATGGAATTTGTTGTTAAAAGTATAGATTATCACCAAATGTATATTTTAAAGTACCAGTATGTAACATTTAGGGGGATATATTGGCAGAAATCGAACATAATACAGTAAGTATTTTTTTTCTTGAGTATATAATCACCTGAAAATAAGAATTGTTGTATGTTCATTGCCTTAAAATAAGCCATTTTTATCTACATAGGGAGTGGGTCCTCGTCTACGAAGGTCGCCCTGTTGCACAGTTTCTACAGTAGCCCAGAAGGGACAAATCAGACATTGGGTCTAGACTGGGCCATTTACGTTTTCGTGTCGGCGGCCATAGTTAGCAGGCCCTCCAGAACTAGAGCATCAAAAATATTGATTTTTTTTATTGTGAAACAGCTTCATTGAGTCTTTCTATTGGATTAAATCACTGGGTTCGATGCTTTTGGAGAGGGGGGAGCCTCTGCGGATAATTTTGCTCCTGGTAAAATCCTCCTGAACATCTGGATCAGAAATAAAGTGAGCACACATTATGTTATCAGAGAAAATAGGCGAGCACTCTTCAGCAGGCTTTGGGCTAGAACAGCATAGGAGAAACACTGATTTACAATGTGAAACTATTTTATTCGGTGCCAAAAACCTTCTTAACAATGAACACTGACAGAATTCTAACTGGGAAAAGTTTCAACTGGTTCCAATCTTCATCCTCACCACTAGATGTCATTAAATCCCCCTAAATCTTCCACACTGTTCCTTTAAGAAACGTAAAGCTTAATTATCTTAAAAGGGGCAATTGCTCTTCCAGAAAAAAAAAATACAGCCTTAAAAATCCTCAAATGATTGGTCAATGACACTACTAGTGGAGGACCCTCAGTGATCATCCCAGCACAGCATATATAGGTATAGGTGAGGTAATAGAGTTGTCAAAAGAGCGAGGAGATACTTGGTTGGTGCTCGTGATTCTTACAGACATGGTCCTCCTATAGACTGTCTATTAGGACACAGCATAGAATAATGAAAACATAAGCACCATATACATTATGCTGCCATTGATGGAATCCGTGAACAGCTATAACTCTGCGTAGCGCTTTAATAGAATGTGAATGGGTTTCCCAAGTAGGCTCCGAGTTACCCTCCTGGCAGCTCGAGTATCTCTACCCAGCCAAGGTCGAGGCAAGAACACACAGGTCAGGGACAGACCGGGCTGGTGGTGAGGTGGAGGGATAGGAGGTTCAGAGGCCATGTCAAGCTGACGGATGGGAATATAGTGAATTCACACCAGGATGCCCATGCAGACACACATACACTTATAGAGACGTACACACACTCATTACGTTATAGTGTACATCTTGCAAGACACCTGTGTGAAGCAACCGCAGCAAAGGTTGCAGAGACATAAGTGGAAAGTGTACTGTTGTCCTGAAAACCCTTCTGCTTCTCTACAGTGTTATAAACTGTATATTCTGTGTTTTCGTTGCTCTGTTCCTGAACGTCTTTCATTAATTATACTTTTGTGAGGCTGATCAATAGGGGAATACGTGGATAGAGAGAGTTCTGCACATCACTCTGCTCTATTGGAAAGAAGTGCAGTATAAAAACCTGTCTGAACCTGTCTGTTGATTCACTTAGTAAAATTCAAAGTGCATTATCATTATCACAAATGAAAAATGAAAATGCAGTATTTGTAAAAATGCTGCCAATGTCAGTATGCTGAATGTCCTTGAGTGTGCTCTATTGCTCTTTCAGTCTGAGGAAGTTTAGTTTTTCTTGTAAATAACTTTTTGGCCTTTCTCTGTTGGTCTTAGTTTGTCAGCCCTTTTCCAAACAGAGTATTTTCTGTCAGTCATAATATGTCTTTTTCAACCATTCTACTTTCTGTCTCTCTTGTGTTTTTACCCTCTCTTTTCCCTTCCGTCTTGGATTCAGGAACTATTGATGTCTAAACTAAGTGGAAGCGCAAACTCGCCCAGTAATCCTCCTGAATTGGTCAACTTTGACCCTAGCTCTGAGAGTCATGCACACACAGCCGGCTTCAACCCTCTCCACCAATTTGACCACATTGGCAAGAAGAAGCTGGATCAGGTTTGTCAAGCATTTTTAAGGTTATCATCATAGATTATTTTGGCAGCACAATCATGTATTTATTATTTATTTTAGCTCCATAAAATGTCTTTGATATTCTAGTGATTACTGGAGCTTCTTCGTGTCCTCAGTCTTTGTACCGTGTGGGTGTACTTGTGATGTACAGGGCGTTGTCGTTTTAACTTTCTCCCAAGGCCAGAAGCATAATGTTGAAGGTTAGGAGCTGTTTGAGTCTCTAGCGAACTGGATACTGTGGCAATCTCTGAAGTTGTCAGGTCTTTCTGGGGCTCGGCTCTCCTATTCTCCATAGGTCGCTGCCTTTTTCCAAGCAGGAGTTAGGCTGGCAGGAAGAAAAGAACACTGAAAAGGTGAACAGATGAGAGAAGAATCCTTTTTCATGAAAGAATGAGTAATGTTAAAGGAGAGTGCAGTCTTAAAGTGCACTTCTTTGGGGCTTTGAACCGTATACCCTCTTACCCCAAACTTACTCCCAGGAGTGCCACCGTGATGTTGAGTTAATTGTTAGATTTTTTTCCCCCCGATAAAGGGGATAAGTCTAGCTACAGGTAGTTTTAGCTTGACGTGAGAGCTGTCGGCTTTCCCCCTCATTTCCCTACTACTATCAAGGGAAATCCCGCTGATATCACAGAAAACAATCAACAAAAGCTAGTATTTCCTCAAGACAGGCTTGCGTGTGTCTTTTTTTAACTTTTTTTTAAAAATGGATTAGATGTATTTATACACACAGTACATCCCTTGTAATGTAGCTGTGTTGCCGCCATTGTTTTTCAAGAACAGACACGTTTTAATCCTAAGACTTGGCCTGTTTTTGGCTTATCACAGGAGGCTGCATAGCTTTGCATAGAAACACCCTATTAAGAGAATGATTAAAATGCCTTCTCCGCTTCAGGTGCCTGTGTTGTTTGTCAAATAAAATGGAGGGTGGAGGGAGGGGGGGGGGAGAAAAAAAAAGTTACATCCATCAATCACCTACGAGGAAGGAGCAGAGGGGGGATGGATGGATGGAGGGAACGAGTGGAGTTCTCCTCCTTTTGTCAATAAAACTCAGCCTGGAGTTAAGAGTGACATTTTGGCAATCAAAGCAATCTGATTTTTATTTGCTTTCCCAATATGGTGCTAGTGCCAAGCGTGTTTGTGTGTACGCGTGTGCGTGTGTGTGTTTACAAAAAAAAGAGAGAGAGAGAGATGGAGAGAGAAAAGGAGTGGGGGGGGGGGTTGGCGGGGTGCCATTGAAGATGGTAAGAAAAAAAAAAAGCCGAGCAGTCACAAGAGTAACGACTCCCTCCCAAAATTGATTTATCTTTCTATAAATGATGGCTACATCCCCCCAAATGGATTTATAAATTAATTGCTGTCTTATTGGAATAAAAACCTTCTTGTGCGGACATGATTGATCGCCTGGTGTCGGTAGCCTGCGCTGGGGACCCCCCTCCTCCTTTGTTAGTGGGTCCCAGCTGGAGCGGTAATGCACTGATGGTATTAACCCTGATTAATAACTAACAATACGCTATCCTCATACATCAACAGAGTGCAGTGGTCGACTGGGCATGGGACTGGCCGAGGCTGCTGCCAGCCTATCAGGGCATGAGTCAGGTCACCTTCAAAACTCTGCTGGCCAACAGGTAAAACACTAATTTCACTCGTTACGCATACACATGTTCACTGACAGCGGTGTGCGCGCACATGCAAACGCAAGTGTGAGTGTCTTTTTTTGTGCTTCCATGTTTTTATTATGATCCTCACAGGTGTTTTTTGTTTTCCGAGCAGTCTTTTCATGAAATAAAAGCCCCGCTCCACAGAGGCGTGTGCTGCATCAGTAGTGTCTTTACCTGTACAAAATGCGGCGTTCACCTGGGACTCCTGAGGCAAGTTTCCCTCCAACCCCAAAATTCCCTTTTGACTGAACTTCGGTGTAAGCTCCAGTCATCGGGGATCATATAGCCTTGCTGCTCTTCATCAGAGGTTCAAACTTCCACTTTGTTCAAAGGCCAAGGGCTCCTGTGGCTCCCACAATGGAGGCTGTGGAAATAACTCTTTGGAAATTTTTGGAGTGCTGTAATATGCTGTGTGTGTGTTGAATCATGGAATCCTGTCCTTGTTCATGCACATGTGTGACCAACTCTCTGCGTGGACAAAATGTTTGCAGATTTCTGTAATTGAGGTGCGCCTGCTCATCGGGTACGCCTGAGGCCTTGAAACAACCAGAAAAGTAGTTAGAGAAGAAAAAGAGCTGTGTGTCACCTGACTGAAGAGTTTTTTGCCCAAGTCCGCCACCCCTGTCCCATCCTCCCCTCCTCTCCTGTTTTGCTCTGCAATGGGCATAAATATTTATGCAGGTATGTGACACATATTAGATGGCAATACTTCAGGCTGTTCCCTGTTCTCCATTCACAGCTGTCACGCTGCCAGCTATCAAGGAGCCATGGGGCTACTGCACCTTGTCTCCACGCCTACGCCCAATCCATTCTAAATCACCGCCATTGTAACACACACACACCTTGCTAACAAAGGGCAAGCTCTGCATCTGCCAAGGACACAGGTCTAATAAGGGTGAAGTACGCGGCTCTGTGCTGTGCTGTGCTGTGACGAGCTTTGTCGCCTCCGTGCCTCTACCCCCTCTTCCCACACACACACATACACACTCTCCATTCTTCCTCCCCTTATATGCTGCTTTGTTGCATGTTAAAACAGATACTGTCATTGCTTGACTGAGCCAAATTAGTGTTGGGGCATACATGAATAGAAACTGAATGAAGTGGATATGAAGTCAGATAGGAAGAGAGAGAGAGAGAAAAAAGAAAGAGAGATTGGATGCAGTTTGAGATTGTGAGTGACACAGAGAGGGAGAGAGAGCAGTCAATACTGACACGCCACCAAAACGTATGAGGAAGGATGGGAGTGGGAGGGGGGTAAAGGTTATATAATTCACCCTAATCTCACAGTATCAAAGTGTCTGAGATTCTGCCATTTGCCTCATTAGCCTCTCTTTGTTGGGCCAGAGGAGCAGATTTCATGGAGGATTTGGAGAATGGCTTTGGTTCTGCCTGAGACGCTCGCACAGAGCAGGAAGTTAGTTTCACGGCTGGCGACATGTAAGCTGTCAAAGTTTTCCTCAGATCCATCTCCGACTCAAAAATATCTCTCAAGCTATAGAAGACCATTCACGGGATAAGCGCACTGATGTCGGATCCACTGATCCATTTGTTAGTGCAGATAAGGATAACGCTTTCTGCATAACCGCAGACTGAAGTGCCCTCGGCTGTTTTCACAGAGGCTTCACAACAATTACTCTTTTGCTCCCTCCAGTTGCTGGACAAACCGGAGGACATAATCTTACACTCTTGACAATCTTAATAGTAATGACGCTGTCTCATACTGTACAAATACACCTATCATTGTAACCTTGTGATGTTCTGTATTTTCTGTCTTACGAGTTTTAGTCTCCTTGAATGACTTCCTTCCCTGTACACAGCCAATATTTTTTTTTTCGCTCCCTTGACTGTGTGAGTTAGCAGTGTGGCCCATTGGCCTCCTATATATTGTTACAGTGGCAGGACAGTTATTGTGCCCAGAGTTTATATCACATTCTAATGGAGCAAGGCTATGAGTTAAGGGCGGTAGGCTTTTACACCAGGGCTGTTAAATCACTGCTCAGATGACTTCATTAGCAGAGCAGGACACATGCTGAGACACTTGCACGCTGCACACACATAAACGCACGCACATACACTTTCACCCTGCTACCTTGACGGTGTAGCCAGACAGGAGGGAGAGTGGATTTATACAGGTGTGTGTGTCCTTCTTTGTCACCTGTCACTTCAGTTCCCTCAACACGATGGCTCATCCATCATCTGCAGATTGAGCTTTTCAGCAGAAACCAGACTGATTAATACTACCCCAGGACCCCCAGGGTTGACTGGCTGACTGGCTGACCTGGCTTCCTGGCAGTCTGGAAGTTTGAATGGATAGATGGAGGAATAGTGGGTGGGCTAACTTTTTAGTCTTCTTGTTTGCTGGGTAAAGGGCTGACTACCTGGTGGACTCACTGCCTTGGATAGGTACTGACTGATTGGTGCAATGGATGTAAGAAGTGGTGGAATTGTTCACTGATAAGATTAGATTATTGACAGGCGGAAAGATATTTTGACTGAGTGTTGAGAAGGTTGACTAGCCCACTTAGCAAAAGAAAACTTTTAAAAAAAATATACAGGAAGGCAGTATCTCAGCATTTCATTCATTTCTGTGAAAAAAAAACTAAATGAAATTGTTGTTGTTTTTTTATTGTTTTTGCAATTATTATTCAAGATAAACTTGTAATGATAATAATGATGATATAAGCATAAGAAAATAAAATAGAATCTCACAGGATAAGGGCACAGTGAAGACCTGAACACAAGCCACATTCCCAGCCTTTACTTTCTACTAAACAGCCTCATCCTGCATTATAAAAGTACCTAGTTAAAACAAATAAAAGGCTAGGAGAGCAATGGCCAAGCATTAGGGAGAAAAAAACCCTTGAATTTGCCAAAAAAGAAGCCTATTAGAAATGTATCATTGTTAAAAATATAAAACGGATAATAAGACAGAGAATTGTATTTTTTATTAAATCCTAAAAATATCAGGAAAACTCATCTCAGATACAATATTCTGCTCAATCTGCTCAAATTCAGCCAATAGCTTTTTTTACACAAACTTCCTGCAGTTATTGCGACCACTGTTTGAGTTAATTGTGCATTTTATCAGTTGCTCTGCAGTGGTATTGTTATGCATCGAATATGATATGTAATATCCCTAAAATATGTCACTTACTCAGGGCTCGTCACTTTACTCAATGATGGAGAAGGAGTCTCTTAAGGAAAAAAAGGTTTGGAACCAGTGGACTGACCTGTTGACTTTTTTTTTTCCTTTTCTTTTTTTTGATAAATAGCAGGTCTTAAAAATAGATTGATAGATAGGTAATGGACTAACAGACCGAGGCCAACTAGTTGTCTAGTTGTTCTGTTTCCTGGCCTCTTACACATTTATCCCATCTTCATTATCTTGACACCATCTTTCTACACTCAAATCATGTCACTTAGCCTATAAACTTTGATTTATACCGTTGCACAGTTGACTTATGAATGAGCTGTACTGCAGAAGTATCATTGTAATCGTACAGTAATCAAAGTTCAAGGACTACGGCACATTTCCGATTTATATTAACCCTCTTGATGTGTATTCACTCAGTTGCTTTATTATGAGTTTCTAGCAGCTTTCAAGCAAGGCTCCTTTTATGAAATGCCAAAATCAATGGCATAACATACCCAGGTTAAATATGTGCTTGACGTTTCACCTTGAACAAATTGCGCACCAATGGCTTTGTGTTAATTGGCATGATCTACGGATTGAAATGTGTCCACATTGCCTCCCTCTTTGACTTCAAGTTATGAGCCGTCATTTGTTGCAGAAGCGCGGAGTCAAAGTGCTAAGTGACTCAACTGATATGGAATAGTTTCTCTTCAACTCGTGATCTATGGATAACTCTGCTGCTTTGTCCTTGGTTAGCCTTTGAAATCCTCTTTTATTTGGCAAATGCTTGTAACTCTGTCACAGCATACAGTACCTTTGTATGAAACAGTGAAAAGCAACACGACCACTATGTAGTTTGGAATTAATGGCAGCAATGCTGGCCCTTCTCTTTTCTTATGTCAACTCTCATTGTGTTACAAGGCCTTAATAAACTGTAGTCTTTGCTGTCATTTTTCCTTTTCTATCCAGGAAAAATAAAGAAAAGTAAGGAGTATTGCCACGGAAGAAAATCACATTTTAAGCTTCATCTGCCAAGGTGACTTTTTGAGATACTTTCCTTGTGTCGGTATGTCAGAGAAGGTCCTCTGACCTGGTTGATAAGGGGTAACCAAGTATGAGAGATGAAGCTTCATGTGTCACAGGGCGGCTCTTCCACTCCATCATAAGGAGCTAATATCATCCAAGGACATTCATGCTTACATCTACAACACTGGTCCACTGCTCCAGGTCCCATTTTCTGCAACCAGCATGTGACAGCACATACATGGGCGACCAGTAAATTTAAACTTAGATATGCTGTGACTTGCGCTATCTTTTTTTTTACGGCTAATGTTCCGAGTAAGCGCGATTTTATTTCACACATTGACAGTAAGAGAGCACTAGCAGCATTGACCCATAGATTTGGTAGCTTTATATGGTAAGCTACACTGTAACTACTGAACACTAAAGCATTTCCTCTGCATTGTCTCATTGTTGCTGTTACCCCTCAGGTCCATAACAATAGCAGTTTGTGGAAAAATGCCAGTCTGTGGCATTCTCTTGCTTGAGCGGCTCCTTAAATTGCAGCGATAGACGCTTGTGCTTTCAGGAAGTGGGCAATCGCCATCTGTTCCTGGGCTCTGCCATATGGTGGGCCTTTTTTCTCAGGGAATAAAATAAAAACAAATATGTCAGAATGTTCGTCTTCCTCCACGGACGCTGATCAACCTGGGGAGAAGCTGGATCTCAGTGTGTCTGGATTAATGGTCTTACTTTACGCTTCAGGGAATGAGGGAGTGCGTGCTTGCGGTTGGTGGGGCTTTGTGTGTGTGTGTGTGTGTGTGTGTGTGAGAGCTACATGAGCATGCCTGTGTGAGGGTATGCACACGCTAATGCACATTTATGTACCTGGAAGTATTTCTAGAATCGTTTATCTTTATCTGCGATGTTACCGTACCATTTTGAGCAGTTGGTTGCCCTAGTCTTGGAAGCATTAAACAACACAGGAGAAAAGAGCTTCAAGGTTAGCCAGAGTGACATTTCATGGCTGCCGCTGCCAAAGAAACAAGAAGAAACGCTCTCAAGCCATCATCAGGCTCTTCGTCTTGCGAGGCCAGAAATTCAAAAGACTTGTCACTTTTGAAAATCAGGAGAGTGTGATGTGTCATTGAGGAAGGGCTTCTTTCTTCTCTCGTCGATCCCCTTGTGTGTGTCCTCTCCACTGACTGACAGCTAGGGATGGGAGTTTGTGTTGGTGGAGACAGAATACATCTTTTGTCTGCTTGGTTATACATGGTGTGTTTTGTCTTCGCTACCCCTGGACAGCACTGACACATTGAGGTTTTCATTAGCCGTAAGCAGGTGGCGGAGGAGAGGGACGAGCTTGTGCGCATGTTTCCAAGCCTGCCTGCCTGCCTGCCTGCGTGCGTACGCATCTGCACTGCACCAACTTGTATACTGTATGCATATCGTGGAGGGCGTACATGTGTCTGCCTGCATGTGTGTGAATGTTCGCTCTTATATTTCAGTGTGTGTGATATTTGGAGGTTTGCTCCAAAGGCGAATAAATCAGTGATGCCTGGGATAAGGCCGTGGCCCCTCCTCAAACTGCACAGACAAGCTGAGAGGCTCATTAATCAAACGGCCAGTCACAGATGTGATGGCTTCCACACAAACCGCCAGCAGACTGTGAAAGTCACATCCAACAGAGTCAACTGTCAGCCAGGCAGGCAGGCAGGCCGGCCGCACTTTTCCCTCTCCCCCCTCTCTCCCTCTCTCTCTTCCCCCTCTATTGTATTTATCTCTCAGTCTCCCTTTACCTCCTCTCACCTCCAGCATGACGCCTCAGTGTGATACATCTGAAATATTTGTCTTGTCCCTCTAAAAACGATCTGGAGGGTCGAGGCAAATCTATCTTCTCAGAGAGTGGTCATGGTCAAACCATTGTAGGGACACAAGACATCAGTCATTACTGCACATTGCTCTGTTCTCTTTGGTTACAGCAGACAGTACTTAGTGGTGCAACATAGTTAAACATCTTTTTATCCAACCTTGACTATCCAAATTCTCTTGTAACCTTAACAAATCTTAATTTATTTTCCCATGAAAGTTGATATAGGCACAATGATTTTGCATTGGTCAAAAGTTGATTTTAAAAAAGTATTTGAGTTAACTTTAAATACTGGATATGCAGTGGAACCCCCTGAAGTTTTTCACTGAAGTGGCCAGATGGGGCCACTGAATATCTTGGGGTAGTACGCCAAAACCAAAAGCCATAACCAAATTTCATTGGCTAGTTGAAAGCTATGTCATTATGGAGAGTTACCGTAACGAATTATGTACTGATACCTTGTTTTCTTATTTTACAGTTAACTGCTGCTCATAGACTAATACTGCTACAGTTAACATTTTGAGTTCCAAAACAATCCTGTTATGACATATTTTATACATGTTAGGCAATTATTTTTCTTTAGATAGGCTGGTTGTCCTTTTCCCAAACATCAGGCATAAATGTCAAATACTTCCACTTCGGAATAGACCTGTGAAGATGTCGGATCAGAGACTCACTGAAAAGATTTTTAATTGGGACACCTCCCACTGTCATCCCTGGGTTAATGAGTTGAAATCCTTATTTCATTTTAACAATTTGGCATTTATTTTCCAGAACAGGTTACTTTGTGACATTTAGAAGATCTGGAGTGAAATGTTTTGCATGTCTACAGAAACTACAAACTTATTGTCTCATATAGAATAGCTACAGTGTGGAACCTTACGTGAAGTATAGTCTAAACAAAGGACAAATATCTCTGTGTGCACAGTTGCGCTCAGGAACGTTGCCATTAGCCTTAGAAACTGGAAGGTTTAACGCCACCCCAGAGGAAGACAGAATTTGTTTGTTGTGTAATTTAGGTGAAGCTGTGAATGAGGTTCACTTCTTGTTTTATTGTCCTGTATATGAATACATAAGGAGTGTACTTTTCCATGAGATGACCTCTATCTATGTTGATTTATTTTGGTTGGATGATCATGAAAAATTTGAGTTTTGTTTAGGAAAGGGAACCTTTTTGTGGCTGAACTTCTTTGCAAGGCCTGGAATAGAAGGCAGAGTGTTCTGTTTCTGGACTGAATAATTAGATAACATTTATCTTTTGATTGTTACTGCAACATTATTGCAATGGTGTCTTGTAAACCAGTGAGGGTTGGGCAAATGTAAGTGTGCATGACACAAACACAAAAAAATCAGAAATCAATCCTTAAAAGGACAAATATACAGCTTTAATTTGAAAGAGTGTGTAGATTGTAAGAAACAAGTCTTCTCAAGTTTAGGGGAGACTTGTGGGTATAAACCAACTTTCATTCAAATATCTTGAGGTGAGAGCTCAAGGGACTCCTTTGAAATTGGCCATGCCAGTTCTTCCCTCGCCAAAATTTAGCCTACTATGGAGCATTATTTACCCCCCTTTCCGACAAGCAATGCCGAGATGGTTGCTAATGGATACCTAATGTTGTCCAGTTTCAGGTGATACCACTCTCTCCAAGCTAGCTTAAAAAATGAGCATCACAGCTTCTTAAATTCACTAATGTCAGCCTCCAGTTATTTTCGCCAGATCGGCCACTGGGGGGGCCGCTGTAGATGTGATTGTCAAGTCAATACATACTGTTCATAGTGTCCAGCTCTAAGTGTAAATGCTGACACAGTACAAACCTTTTCACCTGTCATTTCCACTGCACAGAGCATTCAGAAGTACATTCAGGAGTCAGATGCCTCTTTCATGGAAATGCAGCCATGTGTAAATGAGTTGTCCCATCCTTTTCTGGTTATTATATCACATATCACATTCTAACCATTTCACTGCTGCAATCTCCTCTCCCAAAGGGTTTGAATTGTTCACAATAGTTACAATAATATCACCATTCAGTGACAGGATTGTCGGTGCACAGTGCTTATGCCACAAGGAAGCTTCTCAACAGGATTATCTGGTTATCCCCTCACGGATTGTGAACTTCCTGCAGTTTTCACCTGACCTCTTTTTCACAGATATTGTGATTTCAGTTAATTTCATAACATAAATAGCAACCTCTGTGATTGTTCCAACTTCCAACCTTGGATGGATAAATAGTTGGAGACACTCTGTAACACCAGAGCTAAATGAAAATACCACTTAATCTACTGCAAAGCCCTCCAAGGATGGAGAGAAATGCTGGATGGAACAGGGACAAAACAAAGCCCCCCATTTCCTGATTAAAAATGGCAAGTCCCAAGGCTCTCCAAATACACTGGGGTATTTTAATGGTACAAATATAAAGACAGTGCTCCACACAGCAATTGAAAGCTATGCTTTTGTTTTCAGTGTGTGTAATGGTGGTGTAGGGGAGGAATTTCTGTTGTTTTGATGCCAGAATTTTGAGGATGACACCAGTGCAGTTGGAGCCTCACAAAGCTGAACTGCTCTCTTGCAAGATCCCTTTTTGCTACACAGACCTTATGAGCAGCTATTTAAACCAGGTTTTTATAAATATGAAATGAGCCATGATTCAGCAACTTTATGGCTTATTTAACACATTTTTTTTTGTTGTTGTTTTTTCAGTGTGAAGATGAGAAGCAAAACAATAATGACATGTCGATGTTGAAGTGAATAGATGAATTCTGTCTATCATGTCTTGTACAGCCTACTTAAAATGATGTGTCGCAATAATAGCAATACCAATTTAGCCTTGCCACATTACATTAAGTGAAATTATGGGCTGTGATTTAAGCCTTGTAACGTAGTATTAATATCTATCTTAAAATGCAATATCACTGAATACCTCGTCAAACAGAAAAATGTTCACTGTGATGCTTTGCTAAGTTGCCACACTTGTTACCTTTAAGTATTTTGTCACCACACCTGACTTTAGGAACTTTGTAGAAACTTTTGCTTTTGCTTAGAAATTCTAGCAGGCCCACTGGGCATTTGTTTTTTGTCAGCTCTGTCAGCAAAATAATTCCATATTTTGCCCCTGGAACCAGTTTTGTCAACCAGTTAAGATGGACTGGGACTCAGTTCAAGATGCGGTGGACTGTTTGACGCTGTTGCCATGTTTCCTGCTGATTTACTGAGTTGACTTTTTAGCTGACTGCAGCAGTCCATTGTCAAGAGCCAGACTGTGACCGTCTGTTCCAGTCCATCATTTTCTTACTATTCTATTCCATGTGCCATCTTTATTCAGACCCTCTGGAGGTGACACTGAGTCAGGCTCCTAGCTCGCAGAATGTTTGATTGTTTGATGAGTGTATTGAAGGATTATACTGGAGAACCCAGTGTTGAATTGAAAAAACTAATAAGACATTTTTGTTTACTGAGTCAATACTGCAGTCAAGGAGAGCTGTGCTGCATATCAGTTATACAGTAGTAGTGGCAGTGTTGATATCGCTAATGACTGAATGAGTAATAACACACACACACAGACAACTGCAAATGTTAATGTGTGTTTGTATATTTGTGTGTGTGCTGGTCCACTTTTGTAACACGGGAGTTGCAAAAAGAGCTCAATTTTTGTATCTGCCAAATATCATGTTCATGTATTTTTGCAAAAGTCACTCTTAAAAAGGGCACCAGCTAAATGCCTAAATTATAAAGTGTGTGTGTGTGTGTGTGTGTGTGTGTGTGTGTGTGTGTGTGTGTGTGTGGACGAGTGTGACGGTGAGGGTTTGTTTTGGTGGTACATCACGAGGTTGTATCCTGTCGCCAGGCTCATTAGCCCATCGGCAGCGCCCAGGCTGCCCCAGCCAATCGCTGCACTCCGCGCGGCTCTGCCATTTGCATGTGGTCCAGGAAGAGATAATTAGAGGGATCTCTGCCTGTCACTGTTAATCTGGGACTTAGTGAAGGGCTGTGACGCCGACATGCTGATGGACTGACACACATGTCTGCACATACACACACAGTGTGGCGTCATACTCGCGTACACTTGTTGGCATCCGATACACACACACATGAAGGAACAGCAAACACAGTACCTGCACACACACATACCAGCACTGAGCACAGGGAAGCACCGTCTCTCTGAACTCTCTGGAGGGTTGGTCTTTATTAACTCTTTCTTTTTGAGCTGTGATGAACACAGTTGTCTTTTTTATGATCTTTTTTATCTCTAATATGACAGTATATTACACTAAAATAAATCAGAGCTGCTTCACCATTGGTATGTGAATGATAGCATGTTGACTCAGTGGCTGTTTACACCAGTTGTACTATGCTGTTGACACAGGTTTTAGATCCCTGTTCAGATAGACTGTGCGCTTGTTGCTTCCCAAACAGGCAGAATGCTCGGTAAGCCTTTTGAACAAGCCCAGCTGTCAGCCCTATATACTTTCACACATACACACACACATTGATACACACACATCCGAACAAACATGTACATGTGCTCATGTGCTGGCACGTCCCCAGCCACACACATGCCGAAAGCACACAAACTCTCTCACACATCGCTGATTGGCAGGCCTCCTGTTTTCCCATAATTCCGAGTGATTTATCCAATCAATCTCACTTGGAGGGCTGCTAAAGCGTTGAGTAATATTAAGAGTAGAACATGCGACAATTAAAACATCCTTCAGGTAATTACAGAGCTGGTTTAGCAGCAAACAACTGAAGCATTTTATACATTCAGCATGTTGCCTGTGTGTTTTATTTGTACCTGTTTGATAGTTAATCGGAGGAAATGAGGTACATCTGCGAGTGTTACCACCTTTAATGCACATGTGGCATATTATGTAAAATATCGTATCATTAGCTGAATGTGTCTATGCAAATATTGACTCTGTTCACCTAATTGAATATCAGAGACAGTGTCTCATCCTGTACAAGAAAATCCTCTGTAAAAAGCTGGATAGATGTTCTTGTCACTGCAAAGCCTATTTTCCACCCAAATGACAGCCAGTCCTTTTTGCACACTGTGGAACTGTTTAATGGTGCATGTTGAGAGAGAGGGTGAGCACCGTTGCTGACCTCATCCGTCCTGCTCTGTGACCCTGTGTCACCACTGATGACACATAATAGTTGACACTTGACTTTAGGGGCTCTTTAAGTGCCAAGAGTGCCCGGGGCCTTGGATTCATATTCTAATGCGGTCATCTTTGTACTCTGCGCCTCCACCTTTCGTCCAGGAGCTCTCTCTACACTTGTTTCCACTTTTTCTTTGCTTTTCTTCATCACTCCCTCTCTCTTTCTTTGTCTTGTCTCACAGACGAATACACACACGCAATCACACACACACACACACACACACACACACACACACACACACTAACACTTAGACCTACTCAGACACGCTTTGGCTGAATTGAAATAGCCTGTCCCGCCCTCCTGCCCCTGTGCCATTACAGGTAAGCACAGAGGTGCACTTGTCTCGACACTTGTCTTGACAAATCTATAGACAGCCGGAGCCAACACTCCAGCTGGAATCAACCCTCTGTTTTCCTCCTCTCCTCTCCTCTTCTCTCCTCTCCTCTCCTCTCCTCTTCCTCTTCACTGGCTCTCATCAGCATTTCTTTTACATGGCTTCACTGCCTTAGACCCCATAGATATTGAAGATTACAGTTACTGTAAGGGCTGGGTATTCATTCAGATTCACATTGTGCTTATTGATTCCTAACAATTAAATGTTTTTCCTTCAATTGCAATTTGAGCTTATGTGAGTCGGCAATATAAATAAATACATAAGTAAGATTGTTATTTTTTTAGAGGATTAAGCCATTTGACATATATAAATTACAAGGTACCATGCTCAAGACGAATAATGACAGTTGGATGAACCAGCATTAGCTAACAAGGCATTATGCCTATGACTGGTACCCTGGAAATCCAGAGTTCTCGCGAGAGCACAATTTGAATTTGCTCAGCGAGTCACTCTGGCAATCAGTAATGATGATCGTTACCCATGCCGTTGGAGCCGAGCTGCACCAATCACATTGGTGTATCTGATATAGGCGGGTCAGAGGCGAGCTAAACAGATGAGGACAGTGCTGCAACGATAAAGTCCGGAATCAGTCAGTAAACATTGCAAGATGGCTACGGATGAACACCAGTTGTTTGAAACGGCTTTGGCCCCTACAATGAACGAGTTAGACTTGGCTTTTTCTCTAAAAAGGAACAGAAGACAGCGATCAAGTCTTTCCTTTGCAAGAAGGACGTTTTTGCTGTTTTGCCGACCAGATATGGCAAGAGTCTAATCTACCAGTTAGCTCCGCTGGTAGCTAAGCACTAAGTATTGTTCTGATTGGTCGTAGTGTTATCCAATTGCGTACAGTGATATTTTTAAATGCATGCTTGGTGCCACCCCTCGAGTTGGGCCATTTGCATTACTCATGGCCAGACTCTAAATCTTTCTAGATTTGGGTCTGGATTTCCGGGCTATGTGACTGGTGCATTCTTGCAACAAACTTCCTCTTTTCCATGGCGTCATTTTCACCCAGTGTTTATATTTTTCTGCAACACTACCGGTTTATGCAAACTTTGCTACACTTTTCAGTGCAGCAGTACCCGCCTTAACTCGATTAAACACGTACACTGACACATGTTGAACCTGTGATGCAGATGGAAGTACAGAAGGTCTAAACTTAATTTTCAGGAACTAAATGGCTCATTCTTTTCATAATCCAAAGTTCTATTGAATTCCAATAAAAATATCCAATAACAAACACAGACTAACAATCACAAACATCCAGGGAGGTAACCAAACAGACACTGATATAAGAAAAACAGCTATTAGTTGATAATAATGTGGTGGGCATTAGTACAGCAATTACAGATATGCTGTACCAAACCATGGCATTCTTGAGTTAGGTTGCTCCCTTGGGATATATACCCACTGAGGCTGTCCTGTTGCTCTTCAGCCATATAATCTTCCCAACATCTTTTCACATGCAACTATTGCCATCATTTTTTTCCCTCCACATTTTCAGTTTGGGAGTTTGAGAGTCTTTCCAACATCTTAGAGTCAGTGTTATTGGCCAAATATTAATACTCTAAATGCAGATATACTCAACTACGGCACTAGCTTTAGTTCCCAAAGAGACACAACTTTAGGGATCTGGGCAGTTCACACTCTAACCATTCACCCATATTAAAAAAGCATACTTTTAAAGATAAAACATGCAGAATTTCCCTAAAAACGACATATAGACTGATAGAAAAGTAATCCCTTTCAATCATCAGCCATCGCCAAGGTGCATTTTTCTATTGAGACTCTGCCCTCTGCCATTTCCTGTTGTTGGGACATTTGTGGGTGTGTGCTCCCACGGCGCTCAAGTGAGGTCGGGCTTCATAAAAACGTAGCAACCAGGCACCAGACTGTAAGCAGCAGTCATATAGCGAGGCAATTCTGGGATTGGCTTTTGCTTTAACTTTTGCCGGTGAGTGTGTTCACAAACAGTAACCAGCAATCCTGCATAGCATACCTTTAACAAAATGACTTTTAAAACCAAATCCAAACAAATTTATGATGCTCAACCTTAATTATAATCTAAGACAGCAAGGTCAGCATAAACTGTAACTGTGGCGACCAGGTAGGCTGTTTATCCGTGGCAAATGGTAAGTGTGTGCTTGCACTCTCCCTTCCCCTTGCCTCCCACTCTGTGTTTCCCCCATCTTTGCGTATTTTTACTCTATGTTTCTTTCAACTCGGTCTCCTTTTACCTGCTCTGGCTCCCCCTCTCTCCTATCTTCTCAGAGAAACCATCATGGGTCATGTTTTTCTCAGTCTTTGATCACTGAGTAGTCTTTCAGCATGTTGACTACAAGGCCTCTCACCTCCCCAGTGGTTGTTGCAAAAGAGGGGGCACACTTATCTGGCTTCTATGATGTTAATGGTTGAAAGCATCTGCTGATGTTGAAAGCGTGTGTGTGTGTGTGTGTGTGTGTGTGTGTGTGTGTGTCCACTCAGACATGATGAAAGACTCTGTTATAGCACTGGGTTATGATCATGTTGCAACTAGATTGTAGCTCCATTCAGAGTTGGTTGATAAGGAAGGCATTCTTACGTACTGTGCTGTTTCTGACGGATAACAATCATGTGATGCTGTAATCACTTGGGAGAAGATGAAAAAAACTCAACGCTTAAAATTCTTACATTGTTTTTAAATAGCTTAAAAGGTTGGAATTTAGATCTCCTACTACCCCGAGCATTTCATCCATATCTATTTGTTCAGTTATTGCATGGAAAACTTCCTTCACTGTGCTATAATGGGTTTGTCCTCAGGGCACAAACTCTGGTTCAAATAGAAAAGCCTTTTTTTTCCTCCTCAGTCTTTACACCTCATGTGTGTAAACGATGGTTGGGTGTCTGAGAGCTTTGCCGCTCCATCCAACTGCAGAATTCTCCCCTTTGTAAGATGCAGGGGATGGCCTTGATGTGACAGCTTGCGATGTTAGCCCAAGTTGTTTTTGACAGAAGACAAAGAAAAAGGGAAGGAGGGAAAGAGAAAAAAATTGAAACATGAAGGGAAAGCTTTGGAATTTTTCCTCTGAGGTGAATTGCCTTAGCAGGAATCAATTCTTTCTCTCCTTCATTTCTTAAAAAAAAATCATCTTTGTTTTCGTCTGTATTGCTTTGTCATGACTGTTAAGAACAGTCGGTTTGATTGAATTTGCCACTGGAGACATTTAGTGATCTTGATGGATTCTTTGGATGCAGAACCTAGGCTTGCTTGGAGCATCTTTTATTTTTAAAAAAAAATTCTCCTTATGACATTATGGAAACAGGTCTACCCTTTACAGCAGACTGAACGGTGAGTGGTATTATTTGACATATTGTACTGCTACATGCCAGTCTACAAGAATGCCAATGACAATCATGGGAAAGGACATTTAGATTACTGTCGAGCCTCCCTGTCCTGTCTCTTCCTATCTGGCCTCCTATCACTCCATCTGTTTTGTAATCTGTCTTCTCTTCATCTTGAGTTTGACTTGTAATGATGAAGAGCTGGTCAGAGGGGTATAGAGCATCCGTGTGTGTGTGTGTGTGTGTGTGTGTGTGTGTGTGTGTGTGTGAATGAATGAATGGATGGTTCTTGTGGGCCCGGTATGTGTGTGTATGCATGTGTGTGTCCAGTATCTCTGCCCTCACTGAGTCAGAGTGTGACCCTTGGGCTGTACCTTGCAATCAGTCAGCCTGCCTAGCCCTCCTGTCTGAGTGTTCCTCCTCCAGCCCTTTGAAAGAGCCCTTCTTATCACAGTGTGGTAGACCTTCCCTCTGCCCCTCACTGTTCTCAAGGTTAGCCTCACTCTGCGGCCTTTCTGTTTCCACTATCCTTCATATGCACCTTACTGGTATCTATCCATTCTCCGCTTATTACACAGTCTCATAAAGGAGTCAGGATGTTGGAGGTTTTAGCTCTTCCCCTCAAGGTGAGCCTCTCCCAGCGCTCTCCATATAGCCCGCCACCAGCTCTCTATCCAAGTACTTACACACATCTGACAAAGGAGTGGAAGTTTAAAGGTGGCGCGGCTCCCTCCTCCCTCTCATCCTCACTTTCTCTCAAGGTGAGTCCCTTCGTGCTCTCGTCTTTTCTTTTTCTTTTTCCCATCTTGTCGTCACACAAAGATGCATACACACACACACACACACACACTGTTAGATCCTCAAGAAAAAAAATCATTCTGAGTGAAAGTTGGTCCACACTACCATCTCTTTTCTTCTCGTGTTCTGCCTTGGAAGGCCTACCCACCTCCACCGACGGTATCTGTAGGGTCTGTAGTTTTGATGCCCACATGCCTGTTGGAGAGGTCAAAATGCCTGCGGTAATCTCAGAGCCTGCCAACAGTAAAGACGTTTCAAGGAGGTTCTCCTATATGTACACCATGTCCATATCTATCTGAGTCTATGTGATGTGACCCAACAAGCTCGAATACTTGCCAAGTAAAAGTTGTAACAATGGATAAAAATACTCCTTGTTGAGTTATGAATTTATGATGCATCTTTTGATTTAAAGTTAGTCTTTCCTCAGTGTGTTGTCGTTATTGTAACGGTGGATTTTAGGAAAACAAATCGGAATGTTTTTGAATGGTAGTGAAGGTGTGTGAAGCAATTTTGGTAACAACAATGGGAAAGACACAGCATTATTTTGCAAGCAATTAAATCCTAGTGCACGGCTGCAAATGAAAGAGATTGTGAGTGAGGCATTTTTAGGGTGTAAAAATAAACTGCTGCAGCACAGAGGCAGAGTTCAGATGGTTGCAGCAGGACGAATTGGGCTGATGTCTTTCACTTCAGAAAAGGAACATCACTGAGCCAAAGGGACAGTCCGTCACCAGAGTCTTACAACATAGTGTGCTCTTTCACATCTCTTGTTGCATTCTCCTTCAACCCTGTCTCCTGTTTTTCTACTACTAATTTGTTTTGTCTGTTATATTAAAGTGAAACATAATGAATGCTTGAATTCTGTTGATGGGGAACTTTTTTTCTAGTGAAGGAAGTGATGTGCTTTTGCAGAGGACACATCTCATAGGTAGGGTAGATATTGTAGTGGATGGTGGGCATACAAAGAGTTCTCATCCTGAGTAGTGCATGTGGTTAAGTTTAGGCATCAATAGCACTTCTGTTAAGGTTAGGGAAAAACTGTGGTTATGGTTACATGTTGGACGTACTGTCATGTGCTTCACATTAATTTGTTTTAGTATTAGATAAGGTGTATGATATATCCCTAACTTTAAAGGTGCAGTCCGTGAGTCTAATCTAATACACCTTCTGTCAAATTCCAAGAATATCTCCTCATGGTCCGCTAGCTATCCATTCTGTATGTGCGCTGAAAAAATGTTGGTATTGTACTTTTCTGCAAACCACGGTTGTATGGTGTTACATGAATGCATTCCATACATATGAAGCAGTACATATTGCAAGTATATGAGCTGGGTTTCTCATCATGAGCAGGAAGGGACAGTGGCACCTAGACGAGACTGCTGCCGAGGAGCAGACCATGGTCTGAAACTAACAAAAGAGTTTGTTCTTTTAATGACAGTTTGGTACATGTCCAGCGGTGTTTGTAGAGACCAAACTGGGTATTTTAAGCCCAACATTACGTTTTCCTATCCCTAACCAAGTGGTTTTTGTACCTCAACCTGGCCACACATTTACCACAGCATTGTCACCACATAAAACTGAAAATTTAAATGTAAAGAAATATAAAGTTTCAATATATCTGCCTCATATGAAACATATCCATGGTTTGCAGTAACGTGCAATGCTAACATTTATTCTGGTGATTGGGTTGAGAAGATCCAGTATTCATACACAGCCCTGCTTGGCCATACTCTCCCTCTTCCAAGCCTGAGAAATGGGGCTACACCATAATAGTAATGAAACGTAAATTACATCGGCACATTACCAGAGCTTCTGAAGGTGCACTGACAGAACAGCTGCTTTTAAATGGGTGCTGAGTTCAAGTATCAACAACCTTTCCCTAGAAGTGGTAACTCCACCTTTGACCAAGATCTGTGGATGCGTAAATCCTAACATAAAAAAGCTGAAGCATACTTTAGGTGCTATGAGCAAGAGCAGCAATTGGACGTAAACTAAATTAAAAATTAATTGTCAGTGAACATTTTGCACATACGGTCAGTATCAGCATATTGCAACCATTCAAATAAGTGTTTTACCAGCTTTTTCTCATTATGTTGACGACATGTATGTGTGTATTATACCATCCCAAAAGCCAATGTTTTGTCCATTATCCATTAACATTTTCAAAATTAGTTTTATGATGGTAAACGACAAAAGAAAAGAAGGGAAGTTTAATGAATATATCACTTCCAGTGCACAAATGTGCCATTTGACTTACAGTAACAGCCCTGGATTCTGTTGGCTCATCACTTTCTCTGGAGGTGCTTGCGTCCATGCAGTGGGAGGCCAGTGTAGGCTGATATCTGTCTCTCTGTATCTGTATCACTGAGAGCAGATATGGCTGATATCTCTGTCATCTCAGCATCTCAGACTTGACAGCACCGATCATAATCAGTCCCCCTCCGGCTCTCTCTCCCGCTATCTGTTTTTCTCTGTACCGCAACCTAACCTGAAAATTATACCAGGTGTATCTGTGTTTTTCTGTTGTTTAGTGTTGCACCTCACTTTTCACATCTTAACGACACCTCTCTTTCTTGCACTCTTGCATGCAGTAATGGAGCACTTTGGGAATATGCACTATATGCAAAGGGAGTTGGTGTTAGGAGGAATTCTGCTGTTATTTCTGTACAGGGTTTTGTGTATGTGTGTGTGTGTGTGTGTTTGTTTGTGTGTGTATGTGGGTAGGTGGGTGTGTGTCAGAGAGCATTTACAAAGGGATCAGCCCTGGGGGTGTCGATGCATCGCTGCAGTGGAGGGAGAGCAAAGGGGGTGGAGGCGAGCTAGTTCACAGCAGATGTAGCAAACAGCCAACTAGCTAGAAAACCTCGCCTTACTTGGCTCTGCACTGCACAGTTCAGTACTTATTTATTTATTTGGGTTGGGGGGCAAATGTATGTTCAGTGGCGTTGGATATCAGTGACAGGAAGGATCAAAGAGCGACACCACAAATGAAGCTGTCAAAGTGGCCCGACAGCTGGGTCCCGAGGCGAACATCCCTCGCTCGCACATTTTATTATGATCGCAGTGAAACCTCACAGCAAGAAGGAAAGAGAGAAGGGGGAAAAAAAGAAAACCATCATCTCCCCAACCAGAGAGAAAGAAAAAGAGACAAAACGAGCGGCGCTGTATCATCGCCGTCCATGATGGAATGAATTATGAATGTGTGGAGGGGATTAGGAAACAATGGTTGAAGTCACTAGGATCCTCGCCTAGTTTCCTCACCCTCAGCCCGGCAACTAATTAGCACTTTCAACACCAGTGTATGATCTCATTAATGTGATTTCTGCTTATGTAACGTGCGTGCAGTAGCACACGCTTACATACAAAACACGCGCGCACACAGAGATTGCAGTAGCATTACATAAAGCAAATGAACGTGTGAGTGAAAATGGATTGTTTATTGTTGAGCTAATGCAGTTAGAGTGATGAATCAAATGTTTTTTCTAATGTTGAGATTGCAGTAATGCTGTAGGTTTAGTCGACAGTGCTGTTCAGCGTTTAGGGCATTTACACCAGGCTTTCCCCTTATGTCTTGCAATTATCTGAGCAATTTGATAATGCATGATGAATATCATCAGTCATGGTATCATAGTGTTGATTGGTCCAAGGCGAAGACAGTTACACTGCTGGATTGTTCCTGTACTACCTCAGTGGGGAGAAGAAACATTTCAAGCTCACACTGGTGTTACAAATGTGTAATGTTTTAAAAGGCAGGAATATAATTTTTTCACATAATTGCACAGTCTATTTGTATAGTAGATACAATTCACATCAGCTAATTAGTATCCACACACTGAGATATAAGGAGAGGGAGGAAAAAAAAGAGGGGGAGGAAGCAGGGAGAGGGTAAGGGTAGATAATTAGACAGAATTAAGCCATCTCTTTTAATCTAGCCCCTGAAAGAAAGAGAGGGAGAGAAAGAAAAAGAGATGGGGGGCGGGAGGGTGGGGGTTCTGGGGGTGAGGCCTGCACATTCACCCCTCTGCTCTCTCACTCGCTCCTTCTCTCCCCGTCTGGCAGAGGGTGTGAATGTGTGGGAAAAGAGGGGCCTGGTGCCTTAGCCTCAGCAGAATGGATCAGCTTGTGTTTCTGAGGCTCTCGAAGTGTCCCATTGTCATGATGTCACTGCAACTCAAGAAGGCTGACCTCTGACCCCTATGGATTCATGGCAGCCCAACGCAGCACCGCCACACCCCCACAATGCCAAAAGGGCCAGATTGCCGCTGGGCGCCCACTAGGGGGTACCCAAGCCTTTTGCTGTGGAATTCGAGGTGCTTGCGGCTTTACGGCGCGCGACTCATAGTATATTTGCCAATGAATCCGTCCGTCTATGTCCCCCTGATTAGGGGTCCTTTCCCTCGCTCTACCCGACTCTTTTTTTTTTGTCTTGCTTTCCCTCAGTCGCTCTGCCAACCGTGGCTCTTTTTCTCTCCTCTCTCTCTCTCTATCTCTCTCTCTCTCTCCCTCCTACACGCGTTGTATCTCTGTACCCATGAATATAGGGAGCGCCGCCAGATGTCGCAAATACATCATCTGAGGGATGCGGCGGTGATGGAAAAAAGTCAAGGCACGTACGAGTGGGGGATGTGAGCCGACTTGAGCTCTCTGAGCGTTTGTGTGTGTGTCACTGTATGCCAGCGTTCATCTGTGCACGTGTATGTGTGTGTGTCTCTGTTTTCCAGTGTGTGTGTGTGTGTGTGTTTGTGCGTGTGGGTGAGTGCGTTCCCTTTCTGTGCATGTGTGGAGGTCACAGCAGGTCAGCATATTGTCCCTCAGATGTTTGATATTTTATGTATAAGAGGGTGGCTAGAGTGAGAGGATAAGCACGTTCCTGACAGAGGCATCTCTTCGCCACAATCCGCAACCTCAGCAATGTAGAGCCCAGAGTCAGATCAACAATGGAGGAGAGCTGCCTTATACCCAGTGAGGGCTGATGGGAGGAAGAGAGAGAGAGAGAGAGAGAGAGGGAGAGAGGGAGAAGAAAACCTAGAAAACCAAGACTGCTGCTGCTGCTGGGGCAGTCAGCAGCCTGACAGCACTGTTGCAATAAAACAACTATATGATTATGCACAATATTGTGTTTACATATGCAATGTGCTGCAATGGATGCAGCGAGGCACATCATAAACATGCGACAACAATACATAAAAGCCCCCTCACTTATTCATCCACATGGATGAATCAGTTGACAAACACACACAAGGTTTTCTGCTGCTGCAGGTGTGTGTGTGTGTGTGTGTGTGTGTGTGTGTGTGTGTGTTCAGGGGCCAGCTGGGGCAGAGGAGGGGCAGTGGCGTCTTCAGATCAGCCCGTGTCGGGGAGGAGATTCCCCAGAGTGGAGCTATCCCAAACAGCACTCCTCTCTTTCTCCTTCAGGGGGAAAAGTTTACTGCCAGCTTGCTTTTGTAGTCGGCCTCAAAAGATTTGCGGCAGTCAGCATTAAAAGGCACAGATCTAAGGAGACGCCTCCAACTGAAATACCTACAGAGGAAGGAGAGGAGGAGGAGGAGAACGAGGAGAACGAGAGGGGGGGACAAACTGATATAAACATTAAAGACAGACGTTAAACGCTCCTCTTTATATTGGCTTTGTACCCCAACAACAACAATAATAACAACAAAAATCCCGACCATCATCTCATGGTGCTTTTTTTTTTTTTTTTTTTCCTCAGCTAACGCTTTGATCCCTCCCTCTTTTTTTCGGGCTTTGCCCTTTTTCACACTCTCCTATTTGTGCTCAGTTGTTGAAAGGTTGATTTCTTTATTCCCTTCTGCACACAAACACACGCACGTAGGCTGGTTACCAGGGTGATGGTGTGGCGGATGACATCATGCCCTGACTGTGTTGTATGGTGGGTCGCGCTCTGGCAGGGTTCATGGGATGGTGGCGTGGGCTGGCGCAGCACTACTCGCTGTGTTCCCTCCATCTTTGCTTGTTTCTCTCCCTCGCCTTCTCTGTGTCTCTTTGGGCTCTCGGCATCAGCTTGTCCAGCGCGCCCTGTGTTCCCTGGGAAAACGATTAATTATTCAACACACAGCCTCAATTAAATTTAAATTCGGCAGTTCAAGTAACCTTTTAGCATGGCACATTTATTATTAAGGCAGATGCTTTGGCCCTGTTTAGATTTAGAGCTTATCGGATTCTTTCAGCCCCTTATCACATAGGCAGTTTACTTGTGATGGCTGTGAGGCTTGGCCTTGGCTTGGCTGGAATGCAGTGGGATGTATTTTCTCAAACAGCTTCTGGTAAACATTTCTCACTATAAATTTCCTTCACTGAAGATTTTACAGTATAATATCCACTGAACACATAGTCAGTTTTACATGTGACTCATGCAGTGAAAGTGTGAGACATGTGGTGCTTTCATTCAACTTAGTCTCCAGTTTGGACTTTCACCGTTTGAAGTGGCTATCAAACACAAGACAGGATGTCATTTTGACGTGCATTTTCTCGTATAATGGATACTCGAGTTTGAAACTTTGGAGCCTTCATCAGTTGCAGATGTCTTTCTTTTCCGTCATGTTCTTTCAATTCCTAATTCCTTTGCTGAATAGAGAGGAGTGGCAGGAACAAAATAGGGACTAATAGTAGCAGAAACATCCAGGAATAGATACACAGAGAGAAAAAATTAATCAGGTTTCATTTCAGACCAGAAATACGCACTCTCTGCTGATACATGTTTAACAAATTGCACTCCGTGCCTGCAAAATGTGTTGCCGTCGCATGGTCACAAACACACAAAGATTGATACATGAAAGCACAAATGCTAACATTTGCTCCTGCACACAACAGCTCAGCGGATTGTAACACAACAAGGAAAGACAAGAAACAGCCTTGACGGCCCCTCTCAATGATCCCCCTCCCCCAGTTCCTGTCTCCCCATTTCTCTCTTCTTCCATCGAAGGAGGTGGTGCCTTTGTCAGGCAGGAGCACGGAGACCTCACAAAGCGAGGGAAGATGTCACAACAAACAAAAACAGCATAGTAACCCCCCCAAATCTAATCAGGAGCCATTGATTCATGCTCTGAATGGAGACTGAGTACCTTGAGAGTGGCTCATCCAATAAGGCCATAGACAGCATGACAGGGGCCTTCACAATTCAGCTGTATAGTTCCCTATCATTCTGTTCTCACCTTTAGACTCGACTCTATCAACTCAAAGATGATATAATCATCACTCCACTCCTCTCCAGGTCCTTTTTATTTCACTAATTCATTTGTGTGCCTCAATCAATGTTTTTTTTCTTACTGATTTGATGTGTGGAGTAGTTGTTTTTTTTGGAGGGTACACTAATAGCTTGGCTTTGTGGATGCAGAAAGATATGAGTCTTTAGTGCCTTAGTTACTCTGATTGTGCTTATGAAGGATGCTTCGGTCGAGCAATTAGGCACAAGGTAAACCTTTACTTCTCAAGTTTGCCTTGGATTTCCTTTATTTCAGTCTTGAAACTTAAATTGGAAAAGACATGTAACTAATGGTAATGTGCATACGTGCAACACATAGAGTACACACTTGTGTTTGCATGTTTTGTCTTTTATTTTTCATTACATTATTATCACAGTGTTGCCTTTTGCTTTGTTTTGTCCCCCCCACCAAAAAAAAAAAAAAAATCGCATTAACAATGCAACTCTATTAACTCTTACGGGAATCTGTGACATTTCAAATGAAATTATTTAATCTATAATACGTGCATGCCCTTCTGAGTTTTTTTTTTAAATGCTCAATATAATGCAACAACTTTGCTCTTATTATTTGTAATGATACTTTGGCATTACAGGGTAGAGGTATTGATTTTGGAACCAAAAGCCTTTATTGTGGAGGTAAATGTTATTATTTTAATATTGGACTCATGCTAATTTAATAGAGCGTAACATACACGTCAGGGTGTGAGCCGCAGGGGTCTCTCTGTCTCTCTCTGTCTCTCTTTCTCTCTCTCTGCCACTGAGCATTGTACAATATACAATAATCTCAGGTAATGTCAAAGACCAGTCACGGCTGCTCCCCGGTTTTGATTTGGCTGGCCCTGCTTCAACTAACAGAGCGGACATGTTTGGAAATATGTTTCTTGCACATTAACCTCTATGGATTGTTAGTTAGTTTGCATTAAATATCCAAGAGAGTGCACCATCAGCTGAGCTACTTCTGCAGTGCTTAGGTGAGCTACAGGCTCTTGGAGAAGTCAAAAGGTCAAAACCTTTATGCCTCATTTTCACATAGCTCTGTGTACATATGCAAGTGAAGCAGATGTTCATTTATTCCTATGAGAACCTACGTGATCTCCAGACTCCATCCAGACTGTGGCACAGGAAGTTTGTGAACAAAAAAAAGTTTGACAACATATTAAGCTAGCAAACATTTGGAGCATGCTAGCTATGTAACACATGCAATGCATGCATATTGGTTCATACTTTTTTGACAAAATATTTCGCAAAGTTGGCTACACACCAGACAGGTCAACTCCCTCGCCTTTTTGTCATCTGTATTATTGGTCCTTTGTCTTTTTACTGCTTCATGCACACATTCCACAAGACTGGATGATGAAAAACTCTCAGAATGAACTTCTCTGCCATTTCTGCGGTGGCATTTTCATTCATCCATAAAGAGATGCATTTGCTTGTGCTAAACATTAGTGACATACTCTGTATACTACACACAAATATGAAAACCCTAACCCATCCATCCATCCATCCATCCGTCCATCCATTTTCTAACCGCTTATCCTCTTGAGGGTCGCAGGGGGTCTGGACCCTATCCCAGCTGACACTGGGCGAGAGGCAGTGTACACCCTGGACAGGTCACCAGACTATCACAGGACTGACACATAGAGACAGACAACCATTTACGCTCACATTCACACCTACGGACAATTTAGAGTCACCAATTAACCTGCATGTCTTTGGACTGTGGGAGGAAGCCGGAGTGCCTGGAGAAACCCATGCTGACATGGGGAGAACATGCACACTCCGCACAGAAGGGCTCCCGCACCCAGGATCAAACAAGGAACCCTCTTGCTGTGAGGCAACAGTGCTAACCACCATGCCACCCAACCCTAACCCTATTTTTTTTTTTTTAAATGTTGGAATGAGGTGTTAGTGTTATGTAATGAACTTTGCATACATAGAAATTACCGTATAGTAACACTGTGTTAGGTATAATTTGCACCAATCATATCATTTAAAAACAAGTGTCAAGACCGCAATAGAGTTAAACTTCCCATGCAGCTTAACTGCAGTTTGCCAAATGAGATATACAGTAGGTCAAAACAAGTGGCTCAGACTATATATAACACCATTTGTCACTGCCATTTAAAAGTGATTATAGATGACTGGATTTAACATTAAAGGTGTTTTAAGTTTTATTGTTTGTTTGTTTTTTTAGGGCAAATTTAGATACTAGATGTGCACCATAAAAACACTTCAGAAAAAGTAATGAAGTCTCCATCTCCCCAACATCCTCCCACTATCAGCATCACCATTCTCATGCTCGCTATTTTCTGCACAGGCTTTGAATAAAGACATGATGCCACATAACCAATTTTAAAACCAACAAAAGTTATACAAGAAGTCCAAAGTTTTTCTGACCCATCCATTCACCCTGACCTCCACCCTATGTGGAATTTTCTCTGTAATAAAGTGACTTACTCCTTTGCTCCCGTCATAATCACTGTGACTGCTAGAGGGCTTTGCCATTTGAACGTAGACATATGTTTGTTGTTTTAGGACACTTGCTGAAACGACCAAAGCTGTTAATCTTCATAGGAGCACAGTCTCAACTTATAAATTGTTTTACAATTCATTTTCTATGAATTTGTTATCATGATCATCACCGATGCCACCCCACCCTGTACAACCCATCTCGCTTTTTTTCACTGCACTGTTCAGTCAAACAAGTATGTATTGGGGGGAACGACTTCCCCCACTTTTCTTAATAGACCAGAAGATCCCTGGCCTCTCAGTTACCATGGCAACTGACCCATTTGCCTGCTGCATATGAAAGTAAGGGTGAAGGATACTGAGTGTGAGACGGGGTCAGATGGATTGACAGACAAGCAGGCAGACAGACAGACAGGTATAGTTGTAAGAATGCAGCAAAGTCCTTCTACTCTGCTCTCGACTCTTTAGCAGCATCTCTGTCTCTGTCTGTCTCTCTCCATCTCTTTCAGCCATCTGATCAGCTGTATTAACACAGGGACACTTGCTGAGCTGGGTTAAAAAGGGCACCCATTCACTCAGCGCAGACACCCTTCACTCTCTCTGTGAGCTTGTCCATGTGTGCGTGTGCGAGTGTTAGTCCTTGCACATTGTTGAGTGGGTGTGTAAAAACTTATTAGAGTGGGGCGTAGGTGTGTGTGCACGTCTATATCTGTGTGTGTGCTTACCCATGCTTGGACAAAGAGGTGGGGCCTTTTTTTAACACCCTGTCAAAGGCGTTACCAGTAGAAAAGGAGGATTTTGGGGTGGCCTCCCCCCGACTCGCAGATATGAAGCTGTCATGGGAAGAATAGCTGCATTCATTGAATGACACTTATTTTCTCCCACTTTACACAAGTGCAGTGAACAAAACAGGCAGGGGAGCAGCTGAGGAAGACATTTTCTTCGCCTTCGTCGGCAATGACAGACATGCGGCAATTACTTTAAGTCTAAGCAGACACCAAGAAAACTGCCATTCCTGCTCAGCTTTGTTACTTCATTCTTGCAAGCTGCCTGGGGCTTTTTTATGTTTACTGGATGTGATGTGTTTGTGTGTGCGTATGTGTGTGTGTGTGTGTGTGTGTGTGTGTGTGTGTGTGTGTGTCTACATTGAACCTCATGCGCTCTGTCTATGTGTCCTGTCTCTATTTAGCACTGCCATTACCATGTGTCACAGCTGGCCACAATCTATATGGATCCCAAGTCCACAGCCTGTTCCCATGCACGCTAACAATTCTACAAACAACTTAAGACCAGGTTACAGCTACTTTCCACGCACTGCAGCTGTTAAGGCCTTATGTTGGTTATCTTAGTCAAATTCGTACTTAAAGAGACATAAAAAAGACGGAAAAGGAATACTTTAACAAAATGACCATTTGTACATCAATTACTCACCCCATACCTCAGATTTGTAAAGAAATCTCTTGCATGCCTCCGCGGTGAACATAGAGTCCAAAACAGGCTTACAATCTTTATGAATTAAAGTAATCTGTATCCTTATTTAATAACAATAAACCATACCAAAATACCCATTTACAAACCCTCACACAACTTGTGCAGTATAATCCAAGTCTCATTTATCCAGTCGCATGCTCAGTACTTCCCAAACACATGCATTTTTACTAAAATGTTACAATATTAAACACTTCCGCCCACGAGCACTTGTCTTCAGCAGGAACGCACACGTGTGCCCAGGCATGCTATTTGTTCATGCGTGAGACTGTTTGTTCTGACACGTTTTAAATTCTTACATTTTAGAGACAATGCATGTGTTTGTAAAATACTGAGCGTACGACTGGACAAACGAGATTCGGAGTATACTGCCTGAGTTGTCTGAGGGTTTGTTAACAGATGTTTAGATATTTTGCTGCTGTTAAATGCGAACCCTGAATACTTCAATTCATGGAAAATGCTCGCCTTTTATGGATTCTCTGTTCACCATAGAGGCATGCGAGAAAAACAGTCTTCTTCATCATTTCAAGGTAACATACAGTGAGTGGTTGATGTACCAATGGTCGTTTTGCAGGTAGTGTCTTCCTTTAAGCAGATACAGACTCATTCAGTTGGTATTTATTCTTCTTTTTTGATTCTGCCGTCAGAAAGGTCACCGAGTACACTGTATGTAAGGCGGAGGTGTTATACAAAGCAGCATGGTTACCAGTGATGGAAAGAAGCACATCTTCAGCATGTAGTAGAGCTTGTGTTGCTGTCCTCTGTTTTCCACCAGATTTCTTATTTTCTCACACAAGACAGATGTTGACTTTGTGATTAGGGTCATTATTCTTTCTATATCTGTGATTGGTTTGCATGATTTAGGTAATATGATGCACTCTGGGTGGCAAGCCCACATGGACTCACAAGATGTAGCCAAACATTTCACTGTAGTTTGTATTTAAGAGCCTTCTCCTCAAGAAATGTATCACACAAGTTTGTTTGCCCTGCCTTTGCAGATAAAATCTGACATTTCAATGAAAATGTTTTATTGGATTATAACTAAAAGCATTTCGGGGAAATAGTAGCTTTTTTGCCACAGTGTGTGCTGTGCTGGTTGTGATGTCACAGCCACTTCGGTTCAACCTAGGTCAAAAAGCCTGAATACACACATGATTGTTTTTCTTTTCCTATTGTCCTGTAGGAGACCTGCAATGTGTGCGTGTATATGTGTGTTCATACAGTATATCTATTTGTGTGTTGTCACTTTGCCCACTTGGGGTTACCTAATAGCTTGGCAGCAATGAGTCTCCCCACCTATGCCATGTGCCTCGGTCTAATCTGACCGTAGCTAAATTAAAAGTCCTTTTGGTGCGGAAGTGGACGACAGTGTTTCCCTGTAGCTCACCTTGCCTCCCTCCTGCCTTCGTGTGCCTCTCTCTCTGCCTACCCTCTTGCCCTGGTGGCCTGCAGCCCATTTTCCCACCAAGACCAGGTGTCCCACCACACCGGAGAAGAGTGTGTCTTAATCAGTCCCGCAGACGTGCATGCCACACAATGCAGGACACACACACGCACTAATATACTCACAATCATGCATTCATCCATGCAAAGTCAAATCGAGCACACACACACACACACTGCAAGGGGCGCCCCACTGTCTCCCTGCCTTATGTCTAGGAGTGACACTTGGATGACACCAGCAGCAGGATTATAAGAGCATATTTATTAGCCTTAGCACCGGCCATGTGCAAGGCAGGGGCAGGAGTGAACACACAAGTACAGAAGTACATTGAGTGAGGAAAGCCAAGAAGAGAAACTAAATGACAATTAAACCACATTAATTATGCAATGGGTAGATGCAGGCAGTGGAACATTTTCAGCTCCAGGTCAAATTCTTAGAATCTGCACACCTGTTTTTTACAGTGTACAAAGATGCAAACAAGTCGCTTTTATGGAAATGCAGCCTGTCTCGTGAATTTAGGTGAATCGAGTTTTATTTATTTATTTATTTTTTGTCATGTTTGTATGAGCAGCACAGACCTACTTCATCACACGGTTACATGTTATATGTGTATATATTTTTATTTTTATTTTATTTATTTATTTTTTGACTGTGGGTGTTTCCTTTGTTTCCCCTCTGCACGGGACTACAAATATATTATTTACCTTTATACTTAGTACTTTTTTCTTATTAAATTCTTGAATAAGAAAAAAAGATGATTTATCCAAAACTCTGTCTTAAACTTATTTAAAAATCATCTTGAAAAAGTCTTAAACACCCTGGATGTTGTGGGGCATGGGTTTGAAATCACATTATGTCATTGTATGTATCTGTGTGTAAGCCATGAGTAAAACAATGGAACAATTCAATGGGAAAATACTTCTGGTCATTTAAAAAAAAAAATCAATCTAAATTGACTCCAAACACTATTAAACGTTACACACCTTAAGGAAATGGCCAGTGGTGTGAATTAAAATACTCCCAGGAGAAATTTTATTTCCCTTATCTGTTCTGCATTGTGTCAGGAAACAGGTTTGCCCTGCATATACCTTGACACTGGAACGCATTAAGAAGTTTTTCATATTGAAATGTAGAGACAAGTCGCAGATAAGGATGAAAGGACTTTGGTATTTAAAGGAGAGAATTGTTAAAGAGAGCAAAAACAAAGACGCGACTCGCTGTTGCCATTTCCCTCCTCCCCTGTCCTTATTATCCTGTTTTGATGCTTTAGGGAGACAAATGAACTTCAGGTGCCTTGAAATCTCTTAATGAACTCTCTCTTACCCCTCAGCCTGTCCTGCCTACACTAAGCTGGCACAGCAGCGCTTGCTTTATTTCCCTTTGGTGTATGAGTGGCTACACAGATCCAAAAACACTCACGCACTTAAGTGGAGGCCACACATTGAGTGGGTTTCTTACAGAAGGTGCACAAACATACACACCTGCACATGTATACAGGTACACACCCACATGAAGCTCAATGTCATTCAAGCTTTCTCTCACAACATACTGTATGTGCACTTGTAAACGCACACACACACACACACACGAGTACAGAGAAGGTTTGGTACAATAAGCATATCATGCGTCATTTCATGTTTAGATGCAAAGCTGTGCTATGCGTTTAAATCTGAACAGGCAGGCACTGTAAGAGCTTGTGTGTTTTCCTACATCAAATAATCACCCTCTGATTATCTGACTCAATAGAAAGACAAGCACCAAACAAATAGCATGGGGCATCTCCTCCGCAAACAAGCCAAATAGATTTTCTGTTTAGCCCAATCCTTTCAGCTACCCCGACCCATTTTCTGTCTGTCTCTCTGTCTGCCTGGTTGCATCTGTTTATCATATGTGCACTGCTTTCAAAACTAAGCCAAATTAGTGCACTCTAAATGTACAAAATCAGCCAGGATGCGATATTCCCTCTCATCCTCCTTTTCTAAATGTGCCGTCCTCTTGTTCTGTCGAAGATACAGCTGTGTGACAGCATGCCTAATGCTACGGAGCTGGTCAGCATGTAGACATAGCAGAGAAAAGTGGTCACACACTTGTAGCCTCAATGTAAAAGTCAGAGCCAGTCAAGGATTACCAGATCATAAAGGGCAAAGGATGTAGAGAGACAGAAGAAAAATCCAGACACAAGGAAGGGAGAATGAGAGAGACTAAGAAAGAGGAACAGGCAAATGAAGAGTGACACAGATTGGAATAGAGCATATGTTAGGCTCAGGCAGCATGGCTAGCTTTCTAGCTTCCTTGAGCTCTTTTCCCAGCCATGGATGTATATGGAGTTGGCCGGCTGGCTAGCTGGCTGGCACTGTTGGCTGCTCAGTGGTCCTGAACCGGCCTATTTGAAAAGCCTGATGTGTTTTATTTGGGCCTGCTTCACACTGTCATCTGCACTCGGAGATAGACTGTAATTGCGAGTCAACTCTAATCTGCATGGAGGCAAGCTGAGGAAAGCCTGGGAGGTGAAGAGAAAAAAAGGGGGTCTCTGGTTTAAATCTAGTACAGTGGTGTTTTTACAAGAATATGAATATCCTTGACCTATCGTCCTCTGCTTGTAGCTGATATCATGTCTCCTCTCTTCCTCTGTATTGTCCCCACAGCTAAAACACATGCATCCATTTGATTCAAACTTTACCTCACTGGAAAAAGCTGAACTCAAGGTCGCGATTGTCAATTACCTTTTCCATTCTTTTTCTCTGTCTGTCTCTCTTCCTCTTCCTCTCTCTTTTCACACAGTGTGTGATCTTTGCAGTCCTTGGATTTCAGCGGCACAACAACTTTTTGTATCTAGCAACATCAAATAGAAAGTTTGGCTGGCAGGAATGTCAGTGTCTGTCTGTGTGTGCGTTTTTGAGTGTTTCCTGTCTAAAATGGACGGTCTGCAGTAAACCTTGGGGAGCAAGTAATGACTGAGGAGCACTGTGGTCGGGAAGCTAGACCTCAGCCTCTAATGCTACCATCTAAAGCAGTTCAGATATATCAAAGAAGAGCTTTGTGTATGTGTGTTAGTGTGAGTATACAGTAATCTGCACGTTCATGCTCCATATATGAACATGCACGTTTGTGTGTTTTTGAGGAGAAGCCTGGGGGCTGGCTTGTCTAAGCTACTCTGTAACGACATAAAACGCTCTGTTTGTGCGTAGCCCATGCCAGCAGACTGCCACTGAGGGTATGGAGAAACAGTATGGCTCTGGGGTTAGGTAGGGAGCTGTACAGTATGGGCTGGGGGCAGGGAGCAGCTCAGCAAGGCAAGGCCCTTCTGTCTCCTTGTCATCGCCTAGTGCCATTGGGGGTTGAAAGTGCCAGTGTGTGTACGCGCGCATGTGTGCGAGGGACGCGGTGATGCGGGTGGGCGCACAGCCGAACGGGCACTTGACTGGCGCTGTGGCACTTAGCTAGCGAGTAGCTGCTGGCTTGGCGGCGCTCCAGGTTAACTCGCCGTGCTGTGAGATTTTTTGTATCCATGTGCGTTGGGTGATGTGGCACCAGATGCCACTCCATGTGCCCAAATCCTGTTGACATTTGGAGCGTGGGCAAGCGGGCACACAGGAAGGAAGCAGAAAAGAGGAGGGAAATTTAATTAAGATGAAACAGCAGCCTCAGACACTGCTACAGCGTGTTGTGTTATACATGTACATGCAAGCAAAATCGCCCAGACACAAAAAAGGCATGTAAATACACACATATTTTTGTTATTGCCAATTGGACTGCGGCTATATGATTTTTTTACACAGTGTGTGGGAAGCTGGCAGATAAAGACAGCAAAGGGTGCAAGGTTCCGTAAAGGAGAAGACGAAGGGGCAGGAGGAGGGACAGAGAGGGAAGTTGATTGAAAGATGGGTTTGTGTGTGCATGGGTGAGGGGGGTAATTTGATTAAGAAGGCTGGCAGAAGGAGGAAGCAGGGATGGTAGGGTGACAGGTTGGTGCCAACTCCTCCTGGCATGGCCTTCACCCTTATTCCTGACTGAGAGGAGATGGAGTTGTCGGGGAGCCTTACAGTGTTTGGCCTGTGATGGAAGTAAAGGGGGAAGAGAAGTAGTCAGATTCAGATAAAAGAGAGAATGAAGGACAAAGGGAGGGCAACAAGGTGCACAAGGGAGTAGAGGAAGAAGGGGTGCCAGGGAGAATGACACAGGGACTCAAAGGAAAAGTGGCGAGATAGAAAGGTGGTGAGTAGGTGGTGATACTGTGTGGGGAAACGACAGGAGGTGAAAGAGTAGGAGGTGTAAGGGGCAAACTGATGACACCATGTTAGAAAACCTCTCTTACAGTTTTTATTCAACTTTCACACAGTCAGCTTGCCAGAGCTATTTTTTGACAGATGAAAATAACACTTTTTAATCACTATGTTGTGGTTATGAGATTCTGTATATGCCATGTTTAATCAGAGGTTGCGCAGCACAGTGGGTTAACACTACTGTCAGTGGGCTACCAGCAAAACATTGTGTTGAATTGTTAGCATATTTTTTTCATATTTCCTTCCAATAACACCTTCATTCATTCAATTTTCCACTGTTTTAAAGGAGCAGTGTGTAAAACTTAGTGGTGTTCAGTGGTTAGAATTGCAGATTTCTCTCATGTGTCAAGTGTGAACTCCTTGTGAGGATTCCCTCAGTGTTCAGTGTTCAGGAGGTTTTTACCGGGAGACATATTCCCCTCCTTTCCAAAACCAACACATGCTCACTCCAACCTCGTCACATATTGACGTTTGGTCATGGACTTCCCACGTCGCTGTGTCAAGTTCTGCTTGTTACATGCATTGCCTTCTTTCAAAATAGACTTTCGTTTTCACAGGAGTGACAATTTACATACAGTCTCTTTCAAAATAAACGCACTATGTCGATACAACACCGCAAATTGACATTCTTTTGCCTTCAACAACAAATGCAGGTAGTTGGGTTTAGGCAACAAAAGCATGTGGGGTTTGGCTTTCCAATCTTACAGGAAGTCCATCCATCCATCCATCCATCCATTTTCATCCGCTTATCTGGGGCCGGGTCGTGGGGGCAGCAGGCCGAGCAAAGCACCCCAGACATCCCTCTCCCCGGCAACGCTTTCCAGGCCAGACGAGATATGTAATCCCTCCAGCGTGTTCTGGGTCTGCCCCGGGGCCTCCTACCAGTGGGACGTGCCCGGGACACCTCCAGCAAGAACACTGGTATCCTGGGTGAAAGTTGATGACTGTTGGTCCCATCCACCACCCTTTCCACCAGCCCTACTCAAACTTTTGCCACCCTTTCGTTTTTGTCCCGCTGCATTTCCCGCTGATGCCAACTGCCACTAAACTACTATGGCGACGTTAAAGGACGACCTTTTTTGTCACTGTCTGATGCTGTAAGTCACTGCCTAAGCACTGAATTTCTACGACTTCAGAGTGAGACCAGGTTGCCAAAACAAACGGACCTAGCTGATTAAAACCAGTAAAAACACTGCATAAAGCAGTTTCACGTTACAAATCAGTGTTTCTCTGACACTGATTGACTTGTTGTAGATGGGCTGCTAGCCCAGCACCTGCTGATGTGTGCTCACCCTTTTTCTTTTTTGGTAACTTGAGATCCAGACATTCAGGAGGTTTAAAATGTGAGCTGAATTAATTGCGAGGTCTCTCCCTCTCCAAAAACGTTTTTGGTGATTTAAACTGGTAAGAACACAGAATAAATCAGTTTCACGTTAAAAAAAAATCTGCGTTTTTCCGAAGCTACTTGTCGTTGATAGAAGGCTAATTACGGTGGCCAACACAAAAAACAAATGGCGCTATCTAGAGTAAGTTTGTCCGTTCTGGGCTACTGTAGAGCCATGGTGGTGCAACATTATGGACTCTGTGGACAAGGACCTGCTCTCTATGTAAATAGAAACATCTCATTCTAAGATCATGAAAACACTTTGATTTTTTAATTTCAGATGATTTTACACTAAAGAAAACATACTTATATTCCATTTCTGCCAATATATCCCCCTAAATCCTACACACTGGACCTTTAAATGTCATTGTCCTCCCACACTTCATTCATACTTAACTGTCCAAGAAACTCTAAATGACGAGGACACTGTGGACTGTGGTTTAATGCCCACAGGTGTCGTTATCCCGATGAGCACATTTACATAAAAACAGGAAGACAGACACATTCAGTTTTCAGAAAATGACAGTTCCTGTGAAATTCTATTATTTTAATATTTCCTCTTTAATTTAATATTTTACCAATTAAAGTCACAACTCTAAAAGTCATCATTATTATTCAGTATAAGACTGTAGCTCTTCAGGTGTCTAACTTGCAGTAAAAAAAAAAAAAATCACATTCATTCATCTCAATATCATAAAACAGAACTACACCAGAGGTTCAGGGGGCTTTGACGGCCAATTTGGGCATTCCCCAACATGGTTTCCAGTAGCTAACACTAAAGTGCAGGCGAACACACACTCACATATGCACAGTGACACACACACACACACACACACTAAGCCTCATTTAGATGCAGAAGGCTGGGTCTGACGTCTAGCATCAGGTCTCACAATAATTATTTTAAATTGCTACGAGGAACACAGGTCCTGGTGGGATATATTACATCTACTCTAACCAGAGATAGATTTCATCCTGCACATACATGCACCGCAACCTTTCGGCTACATATTTATTTATATAAATATAAATTTGTGTGTGTGTGTGTGTGTGTGTGTGTGTGTGTGTATTCGCGCAGGAGGCCATAAACATGTGCCTGTATGCTCGTACGTGTTTGCAAGCAAACATAGCAGGCGGGTGTTGCTTTTTCTGTGTGTCAGTGTAATGTATGTATTTCAAGAGAGGCTAGCATTAATTTTTTGATGTTTCAAGACAAGGTCGTATGACTGCATCTGAATGCTTATATATGTATACATACAGTATGTACGACTGTGGGGATGCTGTGCTGAGTGGCTGTGCTGTGACTGTTCATCTATATAAGTGGTTATTTTGATCAGGTGTCTTAAGTGTGAATCCCACTTATTCCCTGCAGACCTAAGCACCCACACAGCCACTACACACCCACCCACACACACAAACACACACACACTTGACATGATGTAGACTCTACGTGTTACTATGTACAGCACTGCCGCCATGTACCTGTCTCCATAGACTACACCCTGTTTGATTGGGTCAATTGGTGCAAGTATGTGTGTGTGTGTGTGTGTGTGTGTGTGTGTGTGTGTGTGTGTGTGTGTGTGTGTGTGTGATTACGTGTGTATGCATGTAATTCCTGTCACCAGCACTTCTTTACCTTGTTTTCCCTGCTTTACACGTCCCTCATAAAAATATAATCAGGGTCAGTGCACACAAACTTTGGTTGTAGAGTAATATGTAAAGGGAATTGATTATACGTTAAGAATGCCTGGCAGCTGCTCCTCGTACTTTTTACTGATTTACAACATTTGGCTTCTAAAACATCCAGGAACTAAACAGGGCCACATGCTGAAATAAATCCTGACCACTTCCTGACCACTGGTGATGTTTGAAAAATTCAGCAGTGACAAAAAAATCTGAGTAGGTATGGGATTTTTTTTTGTCCACAGGTGTGTGTGAGTGTGTGTTTGTGTGTATTCTGTACATGTTTTATTCAACCACAACTGGACATACTAGAAAATGCCATGTTTATTATCTGTACCAAAATTGAGGATCCTCACTGAGTATGCAAGTGACACATGCACTCCTCATAATAAAGGTGGCACACTGTCAATGGATGACTCTGCTGGGCAGAGAGGAGGTAATGATGTGAGGTATATACGGATTTAACAGTCATAGTCCATATGAGCCGGGATGTACAGCTTCATAAACCCAACAGAAAGAGAAAGAGGGAAAGAATTACAGAGTTGGAGAGTGAGATGCATTCCTTCCTCCATCCCTCCATCCCTCTTTTTTCTCTCCCTTCTTTAACCCACACCTGAACCTGTCAGCTCTGTATTGCAGAGAATTTTCCGGCAGCTCTTCGACATCTCACTCTCGCCCTGCCTGTCAAAGACCGCTGAGGGCATAGAGAGAGAGGGAGCGAGAGAGAGAGGGGATGTACTGATGAATCCTCTCACAGAGCAGAGAGTTCACCTCTCAGGTAATCCTATAAAAAGCCAAGGTGAGATGCTCCTCTGCCTCCTGCTCATTATAGCATCTTTACCCTGCACCGCAGCCACTGCTCTCTTCCTAGAGGTATATTGGGTTGGTGGTGCAGGGGAGATGGGGGAGTGGGGAGAGATGGGCAGGTGGGGGCAAAGAGAAAGAGGAGAGGGAGACCTTCTCACTATGCACACAGTGCTCACACGTTGCACCGCATGCGCCACATCTGTTAGACTTTTTTGTACCTCTCCTTCTTCTTCTTCTCCCTCTCTCTCCTTCTCTTTCTCTTTCTCTCTCTATGTCCCTCCCTCCCTCCCCTCCACTCCCCTCTCAGTTCCTTTTTTAATCTTTTATTCATAGCTTAGCAGGTGATGAAAAATTTATGCCCTGAGTCTGGCATTGAAATAAATGCAAAACGAAAACAGAAGCAGTTTATACTGACAGTCTGAATATCTCTATCTAGAACAAGGCTGCTCGCTGCAAATCAGGAAGCCTGGTGCTCTCCTGTTAACTCCACTGTGTAAATGATGCTTTGTGGCTTCCTGCGAAGCCAGAAGATTAGTGTGTTTTGTTTTTCCCTCTACTCTCCTCCTGTCATCTTACCAGAGGGGAGGGAAGTGGGCTCTTCTTTTTTTTTTTTCGGGCATCATATCCCAAATCTTTTCCCTCTCCCCTCCCATATCCACTCACCCACCCAGCCCCGCAGCCCAACCCTCTTACCCCCCTCCCACCGCCTTGTTTTCGGGTAGCCGATCAAAGTGGGCGAAGTGTTAGATTTGTTGTTCTACATGGTGATTGTGTGTATTCTCAGGTGTATTCTCAAGTGGTGTGTGTGCGTGTATGTGTGTGCGTGTAAACCTCACTTTAGCAGCTGCTCCAAAGTCCCCAGTCTGGCTTAAAGAAATATCCACCCACACAGGCATACACATACAGACACACACAAACCAGTTGGCCCTTACGGCTTGTAAGAGGGACTATCCCTCTCTTTGGAAGTGTTATACAGAGGCTAACTCTTCCCGCCAGCGCTGGCATATTGCTGCTGTTGGTTTTGGAAGTGGTATCCCCCACCTCCCTCTCCTCCCCCATCTCCACCCTTCATTTTAAATCTCTGTGTTTTATGAAACAGTAAAAAAAAAGAAGAAAAAAAAAACAGCTGTGTTAGTGAATATGCAGCATGCAAAGAAGTTGCCCAGTCTTTACAGCAGCATTATTAAATGTGTAGAGACCTCATGCTTTGTAACAGTGGGTTTTGTATGTATGTGTATATTTGTGTGTGTTTGAGAGTGAGAGATCGGATCAGAGCACGCTCATAAACACGACCGCGTCTGTGTGTGTGCGCGCGCTTGCATGCGCGTGTACGCGTACGGTGCGTTGTGAAGTCCTGCTGTCAGCTGTAATGATGTGTTGTGGTAGAGTGCTGAGAGCAGAGAGGCCGGCTTGGCCTCGGCCATGGATCTAACTACTGATCTGATACTCTCTGACAGCCAGGGAGAGAGAGAGGGAGAGATATAAAGATGGAGGGAGAGATGGAGGAGAGAGGGAGAGGAGAGGAGAAACACCCGATTTAGGGCAGAGAGGAGGAATGGATGGAAGTTAGGGCCTAGAGAGAGAAAGAGCATTCAGTGAGAAGAGAGAGATGGAGGACAAGCCAGGGCTAAAAGAAAAGGAAACTGGCATTTCTCTGCACAGCTCCTCATGGTTACACCCAAAGCACAGTTTGAGGGGTTAATATATGTTATGGTGCACACATATTATAATCGTGGTTGCTAATATCAAAGCAAAATAATATTGTTTCCTACTGTAAGACTTGAAACAGTCCAGCTACAGCGAGGCATTTTCCTCTGGGAGTTATCATCAGGGAGATTCTTTCATTAGTGTGTACGCATGTGTCTGTGAGAGTGTGTGTGCATGTGTGTGCATATGCATGGGTGTAAATGTGTGTGTGTCCCTGGCCCTGCCCCAGTGCCACGGTGCCAGTCGTTGGCAGAGCGTGGCGGTGTGTAGCGAGGACGAGTCGCCCGGCAATTAAATAAAGATCTCTAATTGGCTGCTTCATATTAGGGTCAGCAGCTGGAAAGAGAAGAGAGGTTTGTCGCATGCACTTTCACACACACACACACACACACACACACACACACACACACACACACACACACACACACGTAATACGCACATGTGTACACACATTTGCAGGCACGTATGCTCACACTCATATACTCGCATACAGAAACGCGCACGGCTTCTGAGCAAAATTCAATTATTAATGGACTGATTGCTCGAGTGGAGCTTCTCTGGGAATCTGAACCTGCCACACTGAATAAAATAAAACCACTGCTTTACATTTTCATTATACCAAACCGTGTTTTAAATTGCAAATGCGTCTCGGAAACCCACCGTTGCCCCTCCCTCCTTCCCTCCCTCTCCTTCCCCCCTCTTCCTTGCTGTCTCACTACAGCAACCCTCTCCTCCTCCTTGTCCCTTTCCTCACCAGTTACACGAATCTGTGCACACGCACCCACAAACACACACACACATACACGCACACATGCACATTTTACCGTTGTGGTGTATGTGTGTACAGCCACCATTAAGCAGTCTTATTAAAGGGAAAGGCTGTGTGTGTTTGTGAGAGAGAGGAGTTGTGTGCATGAGGAAGTGCTTCTGGGCCGCGGCGGAGCTCCTTTGCTTATTTGCAATCAGGTCAGACAGACAGCACAGCCACATACACCACTGTCACCTCCCTCTAGACCTCTCTCTCTCCTCTCCCCATCCCTCTCTTCTATCTCTCCTCCTCTCCTCCTCCTCCTCCTCCCCCTGCGTCTGTGTTTTTTCCCAGCTCCAGTGAAATAGCACATTTTGTCAGGAGTTGGATATCTCAATTATCTCCTTCGTAATACTGAGGACATTCCTCTTTGTTTCGCCAACTCACTCTCTCCGTCTCTCCTCCTGTGTCCCCCCTCTCTTTTCTTCCTCTGCTCCCCCTCTCTGTTAAATTTCCATTTCTGATTTACCTCTTTGTATTTCATCCTCACCTTGGTTGCCCTCATTCTGTCATAGGTTAACTTAAAGCTAAAATACTGATATCCCAGTGCTGGCTTGTGTCCTTGTGTGACAGGGGTTGGCTGTTTCCACATCTGCCTTTTTATGTGTAAATGTGTCAACTTGTGTGCTCTTTTTTTTAACCCATAAGGTCCTAGTTTTTTTTTCTCAGAAACTTTGCTCATATGTGGTGTGTGCAGTAGTGTTTTTGGCTTGCACATGTAGAAAAATCACTTCCTAGCCAAGTTAATAAAGTATAACTTTCGGTTTGTGGCACTTTTTTTCTGCAAATTCTAACCACCCATTTCCTCTTATGTTTATTCCAATCAAACTGCTGCTTCTGCTGCTGCTGCTGCTGCCGGAAATTTAAAATGCATGTCCTCCTGTGCACCAAAAAGGATTTTTCTCATGAAAGACCAACCTGACACCAGATGTTTACAAGTAAAAGTGAAAGAAGTGTGGAGAAAATGAAGTGGCCATAAGCTGGATCACTATTATATTGTGACAGTCTGCGATGGGACGTAGCAGGACGGAAATGTATTTACATGAAATTGTGGAAGACTGTTACTTTGAATCTTCCAAACATTCTTGTGCTTGCTGTGTGTAACTCAGTTTCATCTCAGTAATGGTGATAAGCCGGTGCCGCCAGTACAATTTCAACAATACACTTGTATGTACATGTACAGCAGGTATCCTCTGTTATTTTCGGGTAATCTCAAAACAGGTGTTTACATAGCTGCTCTATGTTTCTGGAAGTCGTTTGTGTCTGTGTGTGTTTGTATGTGTGTGTGCTTCACATAGTGTACTTGTCAGTAAGCATGTATTTGTGTGTGCCACATTTTTATGCATACCTCCCTCTCTACCTCTCTGTGCTGCTCCTTCTTTTCATTTGTGTATATTCTGGCTGTTCATTTGCTTCTGTGTGTGTGTGTGGGTGTGTGGGTGAGAATGTGTGTGAGAGAGAGAGTGATAGTGGTTATGGAGGGGCAGAGAGGCTCATGGGAGTTGTGCTAAGGGCCATAGTATCACTCCACTGTCTCTCAGGGCACATTGTTTATGCATGGGGCCACATATGCAGCAGGCACAGACACTCACTGCATACTCCCAGAGACACTGCAAGGCTGTTTGTGTGTGTGCGTGTGTGTGTGTGTGTGTGTGTGTGTGTGTGTGTGTGTGTGTGTGTGTGTGTGTGTGTGTGTGCATGCGTTCCCGTGCGCATATAAAAGTGTGCACCGTATGTGTGTGTGCGGGCATACATATTTGCGTGTTTATGTTTTCAAGTGCGCGCACATGTGTCTGTCTTTATGTGTGTGTGTATGTATGCAAGAGAGGCTCCCGTTGCCATTACAGCCCACGGGCGGGACCGTGATCTCATCCTCTGGTCTCCGTCTCTGACGTGTCAGCACCCCGTCGGCCATGTTGTTCACCTTCACACTATTTTCCCTCTGCTCTCTGTAAACCTGTTCACACACACAAAAATGTGTACACTTTTGCATATGTATGTGGTCGTACGCACGCGTGTGTTTGTTAGAGTTTGATTTTGCGTGTGCGAGTTTGCCAGTCAGACAAATGGAAGGTCAAGTACTTATGGCTGCTATCTCCCCCTCCCTTCTGCCTTCTCCCAGAGAGAAACAAGCTTGTGCCAGATGTCCTGTTAACAATCACCCTTCGGTCCTTGCTGACTTCTCCTCCATTCCTCTGTCTTTTCATCCCGCGCTTCCTCATTTAATTAACTTCTTCATCCAGTAAAATGCTGTGACAAGGACCCTGCTGCCTGTATTCTGATTTCTCACACATTAATGAACACATTACTGACCCAGTGTACACACCTTGTTACCTTTCTCTGCTCTGCTATAGGAAGTGGGTTTTATGGTGGTCATTCTTGCCCATTAACACATCAGCGCACTTACACCTGTACACATATTCACTTAATCTCTTGTTTATTTTTCTTTGACAGCTTTAGTGTACTGAAGCTTAGGCTAATGTCATACTCTTGGCCGTGGGCGATTATGTATATAAAAGAATTTGCACAGTGCGAGCTGTATAGCTATATTAAAATGGAGTGCGCAGTTGAACTTTGATCCTAAGTAATAATTTTTCTTTCCATCTTAAGGCTATTTTGCTTAATTGAATAACGTAATCCAAAAGTGAACACATGGTTGATTTGTATTTTGCAAATATAAATTTTCAGACTCGATAAATGATGTTGTAGTTTTAATTATTTCATGATTTAAACTGCACTTCACTGTCTTTATAAATCACTTTCTAGCACGTCCACCTCATCGGGTGGCATCTTACGTGGTCAAACTTTGTTTTGCCTGCATAGCATACAAAAGGAGTGAGGGTAAAAGTGCCTATTAACTGGTAAATGCATCATTGTTTACAAGTTAAACTTCTTTTTTCAGTCTGGTATACAGAATTCAGGACAATTTATTTAGTTTAACATGAAACTTTGGTTCAAAATGTTGCATCAAATGCAGAATGTTTAGTTGTCCTTTAGTTGTCTTATCATGAAGTAATATGTCTCTGTTTATATATAAATAGATGTATTTAGATATTTTATAAACTGTGTCAACAAAAGCAAGGTTAATGTGCTCTTAAAGGGCGGAAATACATACTGCATATTTACTTACATGCACCCTTTAAAAAGAAATACAATATGTCCACCCTGGGTAGAACACGAATTAAACTTGAAAAATCACATTAAGGTGTTGAGGCCATAGGTGACAGAGATCGAGATTCCGCCACTGGCATGCGATGCCATGAAGTAATGGTGGTCGTATCTGAGCTACTACACTCTTATGTCATAATCTGCCTGGCCTCTGGCCAATCCTCCGCCTCCCTTTTCATCTTAATAGATATCATAGAAACTATCTACGTATGCGCTGCATTGATGTTGCCATGCATTATGAAATGACATTTCTCTTCTGTGAGTGCCTGTCAGGAGTGGCTTTGAAAGAAATGTGTCATTGCAGCCTTGACAACAAGGTGGCACTCTGCACTAAGACAAATCCCCTGAGGCCCTTCTATCCCCCAGAGGACACCTTTACCCAGTGAGAAACTGAGGGGAATAAGGGGGAGGGAGAGGCACTGACAAACAGAGGGAGAGGAAGATTGAGAGAGAAAGAGACCTGTGCTCTTCTGTGTCTGTATACTGTGTTTGAATGTGATGCTACAAAGATGCTCTCTCTCCAAACACTCGCGCTGTGATTTGGCTTAGTGACTCGGGGGTCTGCCCTAACCTGTGTATGAGTGTTCATTGGTGTGCATGCACGTGTGTATAAAGCGTATAATGAAATGAGGAACATACAGTAACAATGAGTATCCTATACTTAAGACAAGTCAGACATAATAATTGGAGATATGCTCTCTTTTACATAAGCTTTAAGGGTGTGATTACTGAGTGAGGCAAACGTCTATTAAGAGAAACATTTTATTGTCTGAAATATAATCGTGTGAAGTGGAAAATGGTTAAACAGCGGAGTTTGGAGACTGAAACAATTAAAGCTGACATTTTTAAGAGAAGAAACCTAATGATTTCACAGAAAAAAAAATACTTTATTTAAGTCTACGCTAAATTGTGGAACTTTTAGAAAATGCTTGACAGAATTTTAAAGATTAAAAGCACAGGGGTGAGTTTGTGTGCTGTGTGTGTCCCCGATGGTGGTCTGCGTGTCGCTCTGTGTCCATGTGTGTGTGTGCAGCATGTCACTTCCTATCCTCTAAAGAGAGTCCAGGTAGCTGTGTGTGATGATGCTGCTTTCACTGGAAAGAGATCACTGGCAAGTACGCCCAGAGCCATCTGCACCAGACCTCAGACTGCAACATCTGTGATACTCTTTCTCACACACACACATACACACACAGTGGGCCCATCACCATCCCATGAGGAGTATACACTTCTATGTTGTGACACTGCTGTGATGTAGCTGTCACATACCAAGCATATGGCGCTAACCCTTCCCCCCCAAACCTTAAGGTCCAACGTCAGATGTGACAAGCTATGTAGAATTAGTCTCAATTCTTCTTTGTAATAAAGGGTAGTTATTCACATTATGCTGAGGTCACTCTCATAACAACTGTCAAATTAGGGCGCATTTTGATTTGATTGCCCAACTACGTGCGGGGAGAGGCAATGATGAGTGATTTTCAGCCTGCAGTTCAATAAAGCCTGATTTGTAATGGCTATGTTGAGTTAAGTCGATGGCTGAGGTCATTCGAAACTTGTTCTCCCACGCTCACTACTATGACGGTACGTCAGAGCATGCAGCATGTACAAAGCAATTCCTATAGTATTTAAAGCTTAGTGACTGACACGACTATACACTGAATAGAGCTATAGTATCGGGGCTGCACGTATAGGTGAATGATGCGAGATGTGAATCAAATAGTATGTCATTTCTCACATATTTTGAGCTCTGCTTTTATACAGCGTTTCTATCAAAGGGTTTGTTTCATTTCACGAACACATCCATCCTCTGGGCATGATGGAATTTTCCTTAGCAAGCAGGTCATGTCACGAATTTGACCCAAAAAATATACACAAGCCAAACTGTTGGGCCAACACATATCAAGGTTTTCAACTTGAGCCTCACGATGTTTATTTCACCAAACTTTCAAGCATGAGCTCTCACGAACTACTCAGTCAGGAAAAATGGCCTTATATATGATTACCCCATGAAATATCAAAAACCCTCTGTCTGCACAAACATTGTGTACACTTGAGACGACTATAATGGTATTTGTGTGTGTGTGTGTGTGTGTGTGTGTGTGTGTGTGCATAGCAGCCCAGGCGTGTACAGTAGACTGTCAGACAGAGACTAATCACCTCGGTGTAGCGGTGATTGCATATCCACGGGCTAATTTCTCTGTTGCTTTAAGGGCTGATTTGACTATTACCAAGATCCATTGTTAGACTTTTCCACTATTTAACTGTGATCACTGTTATTAGGACATCAGCTGTTAATGAATAAAGAGGTTCTGATTGTTCTCTTAACTCAAATGCGACTACAAATGCAGCAGCAAGAGAAAGTATTGTTGCCTTCTCAATGCCTACTTTCAAAAGCTATAATTTTATTGTACAACTATTTTGCCTGTTTTGCGTTTAGATTTTGTGCCTGTTTTTAAACTCCTTGCTGACTTTTTTAGATGTTAGAATTCCCTGTGTTACATACTCACAGGCCATATTTCACTGGTTGATTTGGTAACACTTTATTTGGATAGTCCATATACAGATAGTTTATATTACTCAACCTATGTTGCATAGGTTGAGTGAATATTTCAGGTTCAACTAAATTTTTCGGAGGATATGTAGGTACGTTCGTGAATTGTCATATATACTCTACAGATAACCTGTTAAATATCTACAAGATAAAGCAAACAGTTATTATTTAATCTCAACTAATAAGCTGTTAAATGTTACAAATACTCGACAAATCTGTCAGTGGACTATCCAATAAAGTGTTATCGTTCATTTTTATATTACTCTAGAACCAGAAAAAGTCTCTAGTAGGGATGTTTAAATACATTTTTGCTACTGTTCTCAGTCCCAGTCATTTAATATTGAGTATCTGTTACAATCTGATATTAATATTTTCCAACGAGACTGTCCTCCTCCGAAAAAAGACCACAAAGATCATTTTTACATGCTGCAGTTGTGCCCTACATTTCCGTTTTTTTGTCGGGCGATGACCTCTAGTGACTATAGTAATTATTATGGGAGTAAAGGAGGAAGTCAAAAGACAAGTGGGCAGTGGATTGACTGTCATCCAGGAGACCGGTGTTCATGTTCGTCAAACCAAAAGCCAACATTGAGTTATTTTAACAAATGTAGGTATATGATGTCACATTAGTTAGTTTTAAGTCAAATCATGATCTTTTTTTCTAAACCCAACCGAGAAGTTTTGTTGCCTTAACCTAACCATGTAGTTGTGGTGCAACTGTGACCATTACACAACTCTAATGTGTTCGACCATCATTGGTCATATATGATCTATTCCATTGTTCACTGGTGGGTCGCTAATGTAGGAAACACTGGGTAGTATTAGGGGAGAGAAACATACGGTGGTGGCATGGGTTTAAGAACTAGTTGTTTCCTACATAACACAGTTTCACATTGCACATTTAGTCATAAAAAAGACTACAGTAAAATTCATAAATCAATGAATTTATATATGCTTGATGGCTGGCATTAACAAACTGCAGCCTGCGTCACAGCTTTTCTTTTATGGTTGTTTGGTATTTTATGTGCTATCTGTGGAGACAGCAGTTTCAGTCTGGATCTGTTGTGTCTGGAAAGTTTGGGGAGCATGAACAAAATACTAAAGTTCAAGTGTATTTTTCAGCCAACAGCAGCACCTGTGCGGTGTCACTGGAATACATGCAAAGGGACAAATCACAAACAGTTAGTGTGCATATTATTAATTGAAACTCCTAGCTGCTGTTTATGTGTTTTAATACAACACAGTTTTGCATTTTGACAGCTGCTACACCTAAAGATACCAATCAGTTAAAATAAAATCCTTAATTGGCCCTGATACCGATCCTGTCCGTCAACTTGGAGAATCCCCCGCCTCTGGTTTAAATGTTTGCTTTGTACCCACGTTCCCGTCTGTTTGTTTGATAGTGCGGGTCCAATCCTGACTCAGTGTTTACCACTTCACCCCCCTTTCCCCTGCTTCGCCTCCTGCTCTCCACCCTCCCCCCTTCTTCGCCCCCACCCCCAGCCCCACCCCTCTAAAAGTGAAAGTGCTGATTGCTTTAAAAGACCATACAGACACGTTGGCAGCCATTATCTATGGTTAGAGAGGACCAAGTAGAGAGCCAGGCCTTTTATCCCAACGACTCCCCCTCCACCCCCGCTGGTTTGTGTATGTCAAAGCTGCGTAATTTGGCTCAACGTATGGCCCAGCGAGCCACAGTTAATGAGGGGTTGTTTGAGAGTTAAATGCACATGAATAATCATCAGGGAGCTGGAGCTACAGAGAAAGAGAGAGAGAGAGAGAGATTTAGATATCAACACATGCAGAGGGGGTCTAGGGACTGAGTGATCAGAGACACACAGTGTATGCAGACATGTAATGGTAACTGTGCTACATGTTCAGTGGAGCCAGTGTGCATTTACATGTGTTCTGGACACTTATTAACACAGTGGATGGAGAAGTTACTGCACATTTAACTCTAATAATTCACTTTACCCTGTCTATGAGTGTATGACACACATAAAGGTTTAAAACTACAGCAGTGTATTGCTGCCACACCAGTTATAGAAAAACTGATCAGTTTACTTTTTTTTTTTTACATTATAACAAAGTTATTCCAGTATTCAAACTTATTAAGTTATCTCGTTATAACGTAAGACGCTTCATGTTGAAACCTGAAACCTTATTGTTATAACGTAAAACATTTCGTGTTATAAAGCGATAGGTTATAGTCTTATAACATGAAAAATTTTAAGTTATAACGTGATAAGTTGGTGTCAGGAAGAGGTACCCATGTCGCCTTCTGTGCTCCTCTAGCTGACGAATGAGAAATGACGCTACCTTCCAAGGGTCAGATTCATTCTTACTTCTGTACAGCCCCATGCATTTTTAATTCCTTCTTAGAGGATGCACGGTTATTATCATCTACCATGCTCTATAACAGCAGAATTCTTGTTCTTGTTCTCCACCACCGTTCCCTCATTCAACATGATTTTTAGGTTACAACAATATAGGCTTGGTTATTGTATTTTAACGTGAAACATTTCAAGTTGTAACAATACAAGTAATTACATTGTAATGTAGTTTATAACATGAAATGTTTGACATCATAACAAGATAAATAGTGTATCGTTATAGCAAGGAAAGTTTCTTGTTATGCCATGATAACTTTGTATGTTGTAATAATGTGAAAATATCTTGTTATAACATGGAAAAATCTTTTTATACTGTGAAATAAAATAAACTTTTCATAACGTGATACTGATCTGATTTTCTTTTTCTGATGTGGCAGCACTACACTTCAATATTAAATGATTCACGTTGAACAGTTGTTGGAGGGAAAAAAGCAAAAAAAATAATGCCAACGCTACTTATGAATGATCACTCTTGTCTCCAACAAGGGGAGAAGATTTCTGTTTTTCCTTCAAGGGATGAGCACGTGTCTAAAATGGACTTTGAGGAAAAGAAGTAAAAAAAAAAAAAAAACCTAAATAAATAATATAAGCCTGATGTTTAGCAGCGCTGCCCTAGGATATGTGAATCCTTAGCGATGCAATTAGCTCTATTGAATAGCTGGCGTGGTGGCTTTGGCTGCTAAATAGCCTGTTGTTGACATGTTTGTGGGCTTGTCAGGTGTTTGCATGGCTCGTGGTGGGTAGACGCGTACATTCCTCTCTGTGGGAAGTAATCAACATGGTTCTATGGGAATCCAATGAGAACATGTTGTAAGTCCAACGCAGTAAATTGGCATCTGCTCTGCTGTACTGTTTTTTTTTTTATCTTGAAGTTTGTTTGATATGTGCAGTGTACTGCTATTTTTAACATTGTACTGTATGTTGACACAATTTTTTTCTGGTTTTACTTGCCTACGAACTAGAGTAAGACAGATGAACCAGAACTACGGGATCAAGAGCTGAGTACTGAATCCACATATTATCCAACTGCTGATTTAACACACTAATTAGACCGTGGTGCAGGGGTGTTTAAACACGCAGGGATCCCTGTGTTCCAACAAAGACTCACTCTGCCCAGCACCAGCTATCAGGGAGAAGGAGTGTAATGGTAGAAGTCAAAACAGGGCCATTCATTTGCTCTTGTTGAGCTAAGTGCATTCTTGGCTCACAGTCGGGGGGCATCGCACCAGACTGTGCGGCGAAAGCCAGAGAGCCCATTTGTGGAGGCAAATGTCACCATGTCACACCGCCCTGCATCTCTGCATCTTTCTCTCTCTGGCTGGTACCCTGCCGTGCCCTTCAGCTGTAAATCTTTCTCTCTGTGTTTACATCTGTTTCTCCTTCTTTCTCTCTCTCTTCCGTCTCACTCTCAAGCCCCTCATCATGTCCATCTCTCTGTCTTTCAAATCAGTTACTACTTACCTTTGAGGCTGGCTCTTTCTCCATATTGTATCTGCCTCAACAGCCCTCCAAATGTTACCCTCACAGCTGAGCTTGTTTTGTGTCTACCTCCTTTTCACTCCTCTTCCGGCGCTACCTTTTTTCTTGCCAGTCATCATTGAGCCTCAGCTGAACTCTAAAAGCGGGTAGCTTTCTCATAACATTGCACTCTCTCACCCTCAGTGCATTCATCCATTCTGTCTTGTCTGTCCTCCCTCCCTTTCTTCCTCTGTCAGCCAGTGGACCTTTTCTGCTGTGTTTATAACACAGAGACCCGAAGCTTAACTGAAGGAGAGTGATCAAGGCAAAGATGGAGAGTGATCTCCTTTATCCCTCCCATCCCTCATTCCTTCTTTCTCTCCCTTGCTCTTCCTCCCTTCCTCGCTCATGTGTCACAGAGACTGTTTCATCTTTCCGGTGCCTGTTTGCATTGCAACCAGAGCGCGCCCCATGGTTTGCATGTTGCCACTCTATCACAAAACCAAACAGTGAGTGTGTGCTCTCGGCCTGGCAAAATGTTTTATAAGGCAGTAACCGGGTGTGTGGAGCTGCCAAGATAATGAATAGGCGACGCAGCTCATGCATGCTAATGTTATGTTGTAAGCAGTTTTGTTGACAAGTGCTAATACTTCTTTCATACTATCATCAAAAGCAGCTAATACAACAGCCATTACTCCATAGCACTCCATGCACGACATGATGGATTGTGACCTTAATATAGGTTAGCCGAGTTTTGAAAGTTAAACAACCTGCAATAAATCACGGAATTATTACAATGCGCTTTAATTGGTTAAGGACTGTTTATTTCCTAAAGAGGTAGGAAAAATTGGGTTTCTGCACTTTTTAATTTGCAAAGTGCATTTTCATTACAAATGGCAGTTTAATATTACCCTCCTTTGTCATGCAAAATACGCAACACACTGGCAATCTATTAATTGGACAAAAATGCGGTGCCAGCGTAAATCCTCCTCCTCTCTCACTCTGTCTCTCTGTCTCTCCCTCTCTCTCTCTCTCTCTCCCCCTCTCGGGTGGTAAGAGCTGGTAACATCGATCAGAACCACAGACCAGGTAGACAAAGTTAAACACTCTCTCTCACTCCGTGCCAGTCCTTATCTGTTGAGGAAAATGCAACAACAAAGCACAACACAAAATGAAGATGACGGGCCATTGTCTGCTCTGTGTCAGTAGCTTATTAAGAGATAGTAAATATGAGGGACATGCTTGGTAATTATTCCTGCCCCCTGTTGGTTTTGGATTTCAGCTCTTCTTTACAGCAGCTGGACATGATTCATACAGGAGACAATGAAACTGCTGCTTTTTTTCCTGCATTAAAAAGATACTTTGAGCTTAAAAACACTTAAGCATGCAAGTGTAATAGGGTCAAGGTATTTGACATATTACACACACACACACACACACACACACACACCACCATACCGCAAGCTATGTCTTTTCGCCTCTTGTTTTACTTTTGTTTTTGACTTCACTATGTGCACACAATCTGCATCTTATGGTGGCACATATGGGAAAAAATCATCCTTAACATTGTAGCTATTCACTGCGTGTATCACTGTCCATCTTGTTGTAGTGGTTTTTCATCCCCTCAGATGAATGTCCAAAGAGACGTGTAGGCTTTAGCAAAATTAGAAGTCAATTGAAGACATACGTTTATTTTACTTTGTAAAAGATGAAGAAGCACGTTTTGCTTTCAGTCCATCAGAATTAAAGAGCAAGGGATTCTTTCTTTTTAACCACTTGATTGCTGCCTTTTTCTGGGATGGGTTGTCTAATATGTCCCAACAGCTATGCAGACCTGCATTTTCAAAATATGCCAAAGGAAGATATTCCTGCACGGCAAAAATATGCAAATCATCAGAATGAATGTTATATTCTATATACATGATTTTTACCAAGAAGAAATGTATTGGGGAGGCACAGCGGTGCAGTGGTTAGCATTGTCGCCTTACAGCAAGAGGCTTCCTGGTTAGAACCTGGTATGGGGGATTCGAACCCTGGGGTGGGTTGCCCCTCCATGTGGAGCTTGCATGCTCTCGCCATGTCAGGGTCGGTTTTCTCCAGGTACTCCGACTTCCTCCTATGTAGATTGGGTTAATTGGTGACTATAAGTTGCCTGTAGGTGTTCATGTGAGCATGAATGTTTGTCTGTTTCATGTGTGAGCTCTGTGATAGTCCACGGTGTGCCCAGCCTCTCACCCAGTGTCAGCTGGGATAGGCTCCAGCCCCCTTGCGACCACCAACAGGATAAGCGGTTACAGAAAATGAATGAATGAATGAAAGAAAATGAATATATTGGATGTAACACCTTTATAATTACCACATTTTGTTAGTAACTGTAATTTAATTGCATACTTTTCTCAGCAGCTGTAACTGATTCCAGTAACATTTATTTTATAATTTAATTACGAAACTCTGCTACATGTTACAATTAACTCCCAAACACTGACTGTGTATGTTTGACCCAAAGTTGAATCCAACAAGCTCATACCTGTTCTCTGCAGGTTGTCAGAATACCTTTTAGGAAATGTATTCGACTGAAACTAAAACGAGTATACTGCAGCAAAAAAGTAAAATACACCACACCATCATAGATTGAACTTTCTTTTAGTTTGATAGTTATATTCCTGCTTTCTCACCAGTAAGCATTCTGTTTGAAACATTTTGTTTGTTTTTGCTTTATTGCTGCTGATTATTAAACCATTGCAGTCATTGAATTTGGTTATAATGTTGGTGGTCAGGGATTTTAAATTATTCCTGTGTGTTCATAGATAGTGATTATGAAAGTGATGTAAAATGTGAACATTTAACAAGAGCTCCCGAAATTAACTGTACAATTTAGAATAAAAATGTTTTGGTATGTGCACATATATGCTTGGGTTTCACTTGTCTGACATATATTCATAATTATATTTTGGTCTCACAAATCACTATATAGAGAGTCATCAGTGGGTTCAGATCTGATTAATTTTTTCCTATTTATTTGGATGAACTTCACAAATGGGTTAAAATGATATGACTCTTGAAAACCGCGACTAGAGTGGCGTATGACTCCCTGATGGCAGCATTACGACACGTTGCCAGCTGGCTTTGACAGGGTGCCACCCAGACATGTCACCGTGCTGTCCTGTGCCTCTAACCCCAGCCAACACACACACAACTCACACACACTCTATATCCCCTTGAGGCCATCACTCACCCGTCATTCTTCGATGCCTCGTAGACCAATCAGGCGCCGTCTCATGAGACGCAGTGTCACACATTTAAGGATGCATGACAAAGTGCTCCTTGATTTCCCAGTGGCCACTGTCTGCAGCCTGCACACGCCTCTAAACACGCACGAACGTACATACACATTTGCCTGCACCCACAGCACATTTTTATATGTGATAGAGGATGCATGTCAGAGGGTATTACGTCAGCAGTAGGTGAGGTGCTGAGAGTTTGGCTTAGGGGACAGTGTCTTGGGTCCAGTTACAGCTAAAGCCAGTAAAAAGCCAAAATTTCAATGATTTGAGTTTTATGAAACTGTATTTGTCATTTACATGTCAAATTAGAGCATTTTTAGTTAAGACAGTAACTTTTCACTCAGAACTTTTGAGCCAATGTAACACTCAAGCACTTTTCTCCCACCATACATCCTAGTTATAGTGTAATGTAGCAAACAAGGCCAGCTGCTGGGCACTAAAAGCATGCGGCTTCGATTCATATAAGATGTGAGGCCATAACCACCCAGTCACCAGGCTATTTTAGACCGCTCTTGGTTTGGCTTTGGACCCCGATTCATTCTGCAGCAGGGAAACATCCACGGCCCACCAGCACGCCCCCACCGATGGAGAGAAGCTTCTCTTTGATGTTGACATTTTCAAACAAGGAAAAAGCTCTGTGGTTGACCTGTGTTCTCTCTCTCCCTCTCTCCCTGTGTTTTTTTTGCTCCGTGTCTCGCTCTTTCTCTTGTTTTTTTCTCTCTCGTGTGTGTTTGTTGCATTGAGCCAGGCTAAATGATGGGGCCTGTGAGGTACCGCAGAATGGTTTTACTATTAGAATAGAGAGAGAGAGAAAGAGAGGGAGGAATTAATAATAGCAGTAGTCTGTTCAAGTTGTTCGGGTCTCGAAGTTACCTCCACATGACCCACAAAAACAGTGATTTTGTTCAGGGAAAAGGCATTTTGGACCCATTACTCAAGCCATTGTGGTTGTGCACTCATATGAAACAAGGCGGAGAGGGTGGGGGTAAAGGCGAGAAAAGGTATAGCACCAAAGCTCAATCGCAAACATAGCTTTTATGCTGGATGAAAGCAGAACTTCAATTGGCGAGAGCTTTCAGGGTCCTGTGTATGGGTTGCATTGAAGAAAGAAAGGCGTACAGTAATGTTACAAAGCCATTTGTGCCACACTTTTGCACAATTACAGCCTTTTCTCTAAAAATGCGTTGTTTATAATAGGTGACTGAGACAACAATTGCACTGGAGTAGCTTTGAAGCTGGGTGCTCTGCAGAGAGTCGAGGCACAATGCACCAAACATGTGACAATGAAGAAGAGCATAATCTTCATAAACCAACAGCGAATTGCCGTTTAACCGGCATTGTGTGTAGAGTGTATAATCATGAATAATACTGTATATGTTGTGAGTGTCTCTGTTTTTAAATCTTTGTATTTGTGCAGATGTGTTTGTGTGTGACTATCACGGGGTTTGCCTTTTTTCAAAATAAGCACAGTGAGACAGTAGCCCCTCCTCCCACCAAACTCCTCTATCAATCCCGAGCATTTAGCGATTTCTCTGCAGTGACAGCGGCCACAGCGGCCCGATGTTGTGACACCAGCTGCTGCGAATTCACTGTGTTTTTGCCAGCTATATAATGCAGTAATTGTTTGTAACGTAACGCCTGCACGTATCCCAAAAACCCAACACTGTCTTAGGCTTATGTGAGATAAATCAGTCATAAATCAATTTACCAAACCGTATATTCTGAGCTGGCTTTTCAAACCAGGTCTGTTTTGGTAATGGAGTAATCCTTTTTAATAGAAAATACACACACCCACACTGTTCTTTTTACAGAGTTTGATGGATTAGCTTTTCTGCTGAATTCCATGGATGACATCCTGGAGTGGAAATCCAGGTGTGGTGATCCTTTTATTTATTTTTTTTCCTTTTTTTCCCTGAGGGAGCTGGAAATTGCAGACTGGGTGGGTGATTTGCCATCAGAATGATGAGAAAGAGAGAGACAGAGAGATAAACAGAGAGGGAGAGGGTTGTGTGTTTCATTATAGTTGTTGAGATGTTTACTAGTTAAGACATATTCTATATTATTTGTGATATTACAGTACAGCACAGTACTCTCGTTGCAGTGATTTCCGAAATATTAACATCTCTTTTTGCATGCTTCTTTTACTTTACGAGCTCCTTTTACTCATCCAAAAGCCCGTATACTCAATCATGTTAAATGCAATAATGCTGCCACTCTAACATGATTGATCCTCATTCCACCAATTAACCACAGAGGTGAAAAGTTGAAATGGTTCACAGCGACATCTTCCAACAATGGGATTCATCACCACTCAGCTATTTGTCTTTCATCCTTCCCTTTCTGCTTTGCTTAACCTCACCGCTTCATCCTCTCTTTAATGGATCCACATCCACGGGGGGAGAGGGGGTCAGGTGTAGCTCAGGTGCGCTGCAGACAAAGGCGAAGAGAGTGCAAATGAAGCTACTGTGACCGCATCTATTTATCTCCAGCCGCCTATGGCTAAAACACTGGCTGTGGCCATTCAGCAACTCTGTGCTGTTTTCTTTAACCAATTGCAAGGCGTGACGTCGGAAAGTGAAAGTACCTGCAGCCACGTTCTGCCCGGCCTCAGGCGTGACAGACGGGCCTGTCAGCGAGCGACATGAAACACCTGGGTAGGGAAAACAGCCGGCCAAGACCAGAATTGCTCCCATGTTTTACTGCTGTCTGAATCAGCTATTTGTTGTTTTGTCTTTTCACTTTGGATTAGGGCCAATAAAGAGAATAGGGATGGTTGAACTCCGGTGGGTTCATCTCTTTCTGTGGCACCTCCTGCATCCTGAAGCTGACTTACAACCCAGCTGCACACAGGCGGGCGGGCGTGTTCACTCCCTCGTGTCCTCCAATGCAGTACCAGCAGATATAGTTAAAAAGACAAGCAGGCAAGCATGCACGTACATACACACAAGTCGTAAGTGTGTGGGAGTCACACTGACTTACTTCTCACACAGGAAAGACACCTTTTCACACACTTTACACCTAGAGATGATCACTATCCTGAGGATTTATAGATCCTAATAGACATTCCTTGCAGTGCCCTGGATGAGATGTCAGAATTGATGGCATGCAGACTTTTATTACCTGGTATGGTGTGTGTAATTAGGTTAAATAGATGGGGTTGGACACGCATGGTAAAGGCTACATTTCTCACCCCGGCTGGATTTATTGGCCACGCTCCGCTCTCTGAGGTCTGCTCTAATGCACTCATTTGCATGAGGGCACATGTAGCTGATGTGTGTATTACTGTTACGTCAACTGCTAAGCACAATGACAAGGGCCGGCTTATGAATAGTTTGGTTCAGTGGTTGGCAACGGCCTGGCCCGCCAACTGCCTATTAGCTATGATATGAAAGCTGCCTGGCAAGTGTTAGATTGATACTTGACACGTCGAACAAAGCTCATTGTCATTATAATTACTATACGTTGAGTCTTAATTTCATGGTCGTCCATATTGCCAGCGTGATAGGGCTGTCTGTTACTTACATCTTCAGTAACAGCTGTCTATTCAGCCAGTGTATCCATCCGCCTTTCATATGTTCAACAGTCTCGGAAATAACGACTTCATAATGACTATAATCACCTCAGATGTAATTATAATGCATAGCTATCGGTACAATTAAACTGTGTTTTCTGAAGAAACGTACCACTTTTTTTTTTCCTCCAGATGTCCAATCAAGTGTAAATCACAGATAAACTAATAGCAGAGGACTATATGTGTTATGACCCGTTCATTGAATAGACTTTAAAAGGAATCACTTTATACCAGTTACTCTGTCATTTGCTGGAGGGTCCATCCCATCTGTCTGTTAAGGACAAGCTGATAATGAAGTGTATTTGATGAAGTAAGTTGATAATGAGAGCTAGCCGGCCAGCAGTAATGACAGTGTAGGAGCGGAGACAGTGGCAGTAGCCTGCAGTGGTAGATGTTACTGTTCAGACTTTTCTGACCTTCACAGATTCCAGTTTCCCCTCCAATACCCATCATCAGATTGAATCATTGAGGAGGCGTGTGTGCTCGTACTCGCGCGTTAGTGGGGAGTGTGTGTGTGCGCGCGTGCAAATGTGCCAGGATGATCTCATTCACCAAGGTCTCCCCCTCCTAGTTTGGTGGGGGAACAAAAATAATCTTGCAAAGAGGGACGTTCACATTCACACGCATTCATGCACACAACCCGCCTCTGACTCCAAGGCCAGGCAATTGGCTTGGAGCAGCTGAACCATGTTACGCTACACACACACGAACACACACGCAGGCTCAGGCTCCCATTTCCTTGAACCTGACTACTTGCTTGTGCATCAGGACGAGCTCTGTAAGCCCTCCACTGGGATGTGGGGTGCATAGCGAAGCAATTTGTCTAATATCTCCTGCATCCTCTCTGCCTCTCTCTCTCTGTCCATCTACCTGTCTTTATTTTTTCTCTTGCATGCACATGCACTATTTCCCCCCTCATTCTCTTTCACTCTCTTTTTATTCCCCTCTTTCCTCATACTCAACTACTACACGCTTGCCACTTTCTCCCTGTTCCACCCTACCTCACCCAACCCCCGCCCCCGCCCAGGCTAGGAGACACCATAGAGGGGTCTGCTGAAGACAGGACCCATTGACAGGCTAGAGTGGCAGTAACTTATTGTCTATTGATGGAGTGTGACAAATCATGTGGGAACGCAGGGGTGCATGGCAGTGAGAGCCAGGGTGTTGAGTACGTGAGCGTGCCTGCGTGTGTGCTCGCATCTCACATGTGTGTATGTGTGCCCGCATATGTTTGTGCCTTTTTGTGTCTATGCCTGTGTGTGTGTTTGAGCGTAACGTCTTAGTGTGGGGCAGGCGGGCATAGCCGGGACCCTTCACAGCTCATTTAGCCCAAATGGGGCCACCTGGGTGGTGAGGGAGCTCAGCAGGGCGGCCCTGGCACTCTGGAGCCCCGCTGACAGCCCCCAAATATAGGGGCTCCGTCGGCCTATTAATCAACACAGCCACTCTGACAAATCACCACAACTATGACCTAATGAGGGGGGGAGAGAGAGGAATGAGGGGAAGGAAAGAGGTAGAGACATAATGGAGGAGGTGGAGGGGGCACAAGGAGTATGTGGACTAAGGTGGAGGGGCTGTAGGCATGGAGGCTAAGAAGTGACAGAGAGAGCAGAGGCTTAATGAAAAGGAAATGAAAGAAGGAGTAGCCTGACATCGCGACTGGCAGTGCGTGCCATGGAGGTAAGCCATGAGGTAATGAGAGGAGAGTGCTAACACAGTTGTCATCCGTAGCTGATCCTCGGTTCTCCAGTCCTACTCACAACAAACCAATTGATTTGTTATGAAAGCCCAAATCATGCACTCCAAAATGTAACAGAGTGGATTAGCAAGCACCCGCTCAGCCCCACCAATTCTCCGTCACTGGAAAATAAATTAGACTACAAATACTTTCTCGACACTTTTTTTTTTTTCGTGCAGATGCTTCAGAGCAAATTAGAGGTGAGAAGACGTTTGAGTTTGAAAGCAAACAACATTGATGTATGTCTCCTTCTCTGGTTCCCACCCTGAGGTGAGCTAGCATCTAATCTCTCCACTACCAATCTCAGGTCCAAATCACATTAGCCGGGATCAGAGGTGAAACTGGAGCTTTTCAACAGCAGCCTGTTCTCACTAATGAACCCCCATGGCCATCCACTGCATATTACAGCCACACTGAGTGAGGGGGAGAAACTTTTTGCAATAATCATTATGTAATTGCACCATGCCTGGGTTTCCATTGCCCTGACATTTTGAAAGCTCGATAGCAATATCTTTATGCTTCTCTATAGGGAATATGTTTGGAACGGCTGTACTGTATATGATTGATGGTTTTCTGAGGCTAAGCAATCTACTTTATTGTAATTATATACTTCAGTGTCCATCTGAAGTTTATAATATACAGTATTAGTTTATTTGCGATATGTTTTATGGTGTGAACTCAGATGGACTTGACTGACATTGATTGTGTTTGTTTAAGTGACCCAGCTGTTAAGTCACTCAATCAAGAGAACAAAACATCAACACTCACCTGCAGCTACCACACACACACACACACACACACACACACACACACACACACACACACACACACACACACCTATTGCTTCTCCCTTTCTCTGCCATCCTAGGAATCTTCACAAAATCTGTATCGAAGAGCAGAGCTCTACTTTTTTGTGTCCAATTAATATGCAGCCTACCACTGAACACTGGAGTGAATATTCAAAAGCAGCACCCTCCTATTGACTTGTATCTGTCTGCTGTGCTGTCCAGCCATGGGATCTATGTGATATACTAAGCCCAGCCTGTCTGCTCCATCGACTGGCCCAGGATGGAAGGCCCATAGAGAGGATGCACAACTGCATGCTCCTTCCATCCATTACCTAGTTATGGTAACGCTACAACAGCTGCTGCTTCTGATACTGTGGAACAAAAAGCCACATACACACCTTGCTGGGTATGCACACACAATCTGCTCCCAATTCACACTGACGGAGGTTCATTGATGAAGGTCTTATCCTGTTGTGTGTGTGTGTGTGTGTGTGTGTGTGTGTGTGTGTGTGTATCCATCACCAAAGGATTCTTCACCGGCTAATATGAAAGGCATTTGTTTGCCCAAGGTGACGACTAAAGTGAGATACTTTGCCAATGAATTAGGCCTATTTGTTCTGCTTTGTGTGTTTGCCGCGCAGAAAGAATAAGATCAACCCGCCACCAAAATGTGTGCAGCTTTCGAATCAGTAACAGTTGGAGCTTTTACTTGCTTAATCAGTGGTTTGTGAAAATGATACAGTTTCAGATGTTGCCTCTGTTTGCTTATTTAAACTAGTTCTTTACATGTCGTATTTAGTTGAATGATGTAAACACTTGTGAATCAAAATCCACTGATTATAAGGATTAAATCTGTCTTCTGATCCAGCGTACGGCCGGACAATTACTGTACCGCCCCTCTCAGCAGCTGCAGCTATACAGTACACCATGCTCCCTGAATGCAAAGTGATAGAGATGATGAATGTATGAATGTATAGTAAGAGGTATACTGCACTATAGTGTGCAGTCTCACTTTTGCAATGGGTGTAAAGTCTGCCTATGCTACGTATTGTCCCCACACTGGTTGTCAGACCATTGATGCCACTCTATTAGTGAGTCTGATTCCTTTACATTTATTGTATTTGGTGAATAACACTAATCTGATTTATCCATTGTTGTGATTGTAATTTGAAAGTTGTGGGCAAGGTCACAGAGGACAAAATGGCAACTTTTTAGACACAAAATGACCGATGTGATCTGACATTTAGTGCTGATGATGGCAGCTTAAGCCAGTAAAGTAGTATATTAGTGCCCCTCACCTCCTGTTATGACCCACACGGTACTAATACATTAACGTCAATGTACTTCGTTCTTTCTGGCACATTAGAGCTACAAAGAAGTGAAAGTGTTGGCCTGTACAGCACGAACGCAAAGCAGGGAAAACTCTACATCACATGGATAAAGGTTAAAAAAAAAATTGACTCAGCGTGTTATGCGTGTTTTCTTGTGATATGTGTGCCTGCAACCAAATCACGAATGATGATGTTACTCTGCTCTTTTCACAGAATTTGACAATGTTTGTATTTTGACTGTAAGAAATGCAACACTGCCAGAGGGCTGTGTGTATGCGAGTGAGTGTGTGCATGTATGCTCCTCTGAGTTGACAATAGACCTTTACGGCATCAAATCCCTACAAGGTGAGGCACAACTTAAAAACGTCTTTTCATCGCCTTCCTTATCTCTTTCACACTGCTGTTGGCAGCAAGAAAGAGAAAGAAAAACTGAGAGAGGGAGCATTATAATTTTATTATAAGGACAGAGGGGGTAAAATAGAGCACAAGCGATAAGGATCTGGAGATTAGGATGAAGCAGAACAATAAATTATGCAAAGTGTTTGAAAACACATACAGCTATAATTAAGTGCCATTTGATTTTAAATGAGGTGACAGCAAGGATTTATTTATCTCCTTAACCCCCTAAAACTGCCATTAGCATGGTAGAAAATGAACTGTTTGAAATGGTAAGAGAACAAGGCCGTGATCTGATACACAATAACAGAGCACCCCCCCCAACCAAGACTGGCACACACACACACACCCACACATAGAAAGGTGAGATCAATGTCTGCATGGACTAATCAGTTCATTGCAGGCCCAGCAAAACCACGGGAGCCTATTGCTAATAATGTCATTATGAATGGAGCCGGAACACTGATGTATTTACAGTATGGCCCTCAGTGAAGATTTCCACACCAACCGGTGTCAGTTGGAGGTCCTAATTTCCCCACACTGTGCAACTATTGACTGGAATTTTTACTGGTAAAACAAATGTGTTGTATTTGATGATTTGGGCATAGGATGTAAAACACAGTGCTTCACAAAGGAGCCTTTTCTCTGCTGATGTTTTACGTGTGTGGTGCAAAAGAATGTCCATCAAAACATAAATCTATGCCTGTTACCTGATGTTTTCCGTGGGTGTCCACTACCATGGTGCCTGATAAAAAGTTTCTAGCAACTCTGTTTAAGTCACTGCAATGATGAAGCTACTTTAACCATGGTGTCTCCTGTCTGATAGTTTTCTTGTGTAACAGATTAAACCTCAATAATATTAAGCTAAATCTTATCCCTAATGCAGCCAAATCAGAAGGGTTTATCCCTGCTTTTCTATGCAGTTGTATCACAGCATACATGAATGCAATGTTTGTGATTGATCAGATAGTTTTCCTCTGAATAGGTAACACTTGGTTTGATGGACTGCAACTCGAACTATAAACGCTGAGGGGCGAATTCACATAGAATTTTGTGACCACTATCTGCCCAGTCTCAAGGTCTGATTCATAAAAGATATTGTGCTAATGATATTACAGTTTTGCAGCTGCGTACAATTTGCCCATTGTTTTATGTTTCTTTTCTCAAGAAAAGAAGTTTTCAGGCCGCAAGCAACACGTCCTGACCGAAAAGATGCAGAGACATTCCTCAAAACTTCAGGCTAGGAATTTAAATGTGACAAGGAGAAACCATATTTGGGATTTAATATCTCAGTCCGTCTGTGCTGTTGGTGTTTTCAAGCACAAACCTTCATACTGTAAAAGAAGATGGCATGATTTGTGCTTCAGTTACCAACAACTCTCTGAATATGCTAATACTGTCTCTTTAACTGCATTTGCCTATTGGTGCTTATTTTTGTGAGTTGGACTGTTCTTGCACTGAGGCTTACTTGCACAGAAAGGGGCCAAGTGCATGTATATTACCTGCTTTGAATATAAGCAAATGGCACACGAACACTGAGACGCTATTTGCTAGGCAGCACACTTAGGGGTGCATTTCACTCTTTGCGAATGCTTTTTGAATAACATGGTTTCTTATTCTTATTTGTGCAGGTTTAGTGGCTGCAAAGCAGCGCAGTCCTTTGTGAACTTGCCCCTCAGTGTTGATACTGTACCTGATGAAACTTAATTATATCTGGAATCCAAGATCTTGCTCTTATTATTATTCTACGTCCAAAAAAACGCAACTGCTGTTGCATGTTGTGTGGTAGCTGTGACCTGTTGTATTAGAGCTAGCTTGTGGCATTGGCCTTGATGTGGTCTTTTATTTTTGTGAAAGGGCTCCAGTAACTTCACTTTTATTCCAACACATGCTTGTTCTTCAGCTCAGTCACTCACTATGAAATCAACCATACTAGCAACTCACCCAACTAAGCCACTACATAATCCATGAAAAAATAGAATATGCTGAAATATGCAATTTATTCATAGTGGCTATGGAAATGATATATAGCTGGGTTTGAACAGAAGTTTTGCCAGATCAATGTCGAAGAGCGAGGCCTTTGTCTGAGAGCAAGTCGCAGTTTCTCAACCCTCAGCGCTCCTTAGTAGATTTCACAGTTTATATATGCACAAATGACAAAGAGAAAGTACTGAATAAGTAATAGGCTATTTCCTGGTAGCACATTGAGGTGAAATCACAACGAACATCTTTTTTCCCCCCCCTCTGTACGCTGTTCAGTGGGGAGATTGCATGAGTGAATGCTTGTTCTCGGTGTTTGTGCATGTGTGTGTGAGGAGGGCAAAAATCTAAAGCTACTGACTGTTTATCTGAATCAGCTTTGTTCATTAATTCATGGGTAATATTTTATGCATTTGATGACAAAGTTTAAAGAAGTAGACCCAAATGCAGACACAAGACACTGAGGGAGACAGTATGTTATGGTAGGATTCAGTGATTATTCTCTAAAGGAAGAAGTTGAGGGAGGCATGCAGATCATTTGGTGGCAGGGGAGGTTGTGCTGGTGAGTTGAAGGCTCAAGCGTGTTACAGAGAAGGGCTGATGAGGGCAACAAGTAATCTTAGGCTGGAGGTAGTTGAACATTGTGTCCTGGTGGACTGCAAAGGGGGGCAAAGATGGAAGAGAATGTGGTTCTTTTATAAGCAACTGGTGGACCTAGGAGGACAAAGCTTGCAGGTTACAACCAGGCGGCAAGCAAGGAAGTGCCAAAAGCTGCAGTTCCACGAATGGCCACTTGAGGCTGGCTCCAGAAGTGAATCAATCCCTATAAACACCCATTTTTGGTCTCTAAAGCTAAGTTCAACATTCATGACCCTCGTACAGGGCGTGATTTTTTATATAACCCACCCATTTACAATTTATAAAGGCTTAAAGTTACACATAATTAAAGGGCCAGTGTGTAATATTTGGCATGGTTTATTGTCAATCTGAATCTGAATCTGAATATTCTACCCATTAATATGTTTATATAAGTGTATAATCGCTATAAAATAAAATGCGTTTGGTTTTCGTAGCCTTATAATTATGCTTTTATATATATATATAGCAAGGGCCTTGCTTTAGAGAGATCGCCATCTTGCGCCGCCATGTATGTACAGCAGACCGAGTGGACAATCCAGCCAGCCAGAGAACGCATTTCGCGTGTATAAATGAACCAACAAAGACAGCAGAAGGAAGGAAGAAGGAGGAAGAAACAGCAGAGTGTTAGTAGTTCATCGATAGAGAGTAGTGAAAAGTTTTTTTAGTTATAAAGTTTGCGAATGGACCACACTTACCATGCAACAGGAGAGAATGAAACCGAAACGTCAACTGCGAGGAAAAGAAGACGTAACTTCACTCCTTGTGATGCACTCTCTGCGGCGCTTTTCCTCCTGATGATATATCTCCCCAACAATGGTAGCAGTAGCACCGAATCCCATTCTGTGCATTCAGCCTCTCTTCTCGCCCGCTCAGCATCAAACACATGGAGTTCCTCATCTGTATGCTCTGGCTCAAACAGGTATGACTCTGGGTCTGTGTCCGCTACAAGAAACTCTTCAAAATCACGTTCAAAGTCGTCCATTGCAGCTACTATAGTCCGGAGATATTGCTAAGCTAAATAAACAGCTGAGCACTGTTTATAGGCTACGCTGTCAGTCAGTGTGCGGGCTGGAGATTGGCGGAGCAGAGAGGGGAGGGGGGTCCCCACTCAGTATGGTAAACGAGTATGTGTGTAAAGTTATGAAGTGTGTCTCTTACGCTAGAAGAGTCAGAGTTTGGGACAGAGTGGAGTGTTACCAGAGTTTCTAGAGTGCTCAAATAAACAGGCCTTTTTCCCGAACGCTCCTCTGGTCTCCTGCTCGTGAGGGATTCATTACAATATCGTAACGTGGTTTAGATTTCTAAATAAACATTCACCTCGTCGCTAGATAGACCTACTTTTGAAAAACTCGTGCGCAAGGCTTTTTGTCCCTACGAGGCCACCATCATTTACCCGACGGGAGGGGTGAGCAAGTGAGCCCTGCAATCTAGAATTTGACCACTGATGTCACTGTTTTCAACCCATTTTACACACTGGCCCTTTAAGGGTGTGGCTGCCCCAAGTGACAGGCTGTCTGCAAGGCTTCACCATAGTCTATTACTGAGATCCACCCCTCGCCCCTTAACAGCTCTACCCTCTCGTCCTGGTTCCAAAATCCAGAATGGCGAGGGTCGAAAAGCTGAACTCAAGTCTTTGAAATGGGAGCTCACAAACCAATCGGTGTCGTCCTGGTAGCTACGTCCATTATTTTATACAGTCTATGGTTATAACAAAAATATAAGATTATTCAGAGGCACATCATGGTGAAATTATTACGGGAAACTGAACTGATGAGCATTAGATAGACTGGATTAGTATGTGAGATAGTATCGTTTTAGCTTTTTTAGCTTGTGTGTGTGATTATGTTTGTAACCATATTATCCATGTGCACATTTATTTGCATGTGTACAATTATCTTTGTTCAAAGAAAGAGCCCTTCCTTCATTTCCTCTTTTTTCTATCTTCTCTCTGCTACTTATCCATTTCTCTCCCTCTATCTCCCCCCTATCCTTCTCTCTTTGGCTCATGGGAGAAGACAGATTGCCTCTGCTGAGATTTTTTGATCCCAGAGACCTGCAGGCACACTGGAGCCGTTAACAGGTACCTGCCTACCTGCCTGCCAGGCTGAATGACTGACTCACTGGCTGCCCAACTAACTTAGCCTCCCCTCGTTACTGCAGTAACATACAAGAGAAAGGTGATGGAAGGAGGAGGAGGGTGGTTGCGGGGCATATGTGGTAGATAAGAGTACGCTGTCATGCTTATAAATGCATCTGTTTTCAAAGGTATCACACCAGTCAAAAGATCAGAGTGTAACATCAGAAATGCAATATTAAAAAGCATCGATGCTGATTGCATTCATTACTATTTAGTTCCTTTTGGAAATAAATGTTGTGCCCCATGTGTTGGGAGTTTGAGAGGTGGTGTCAGAAAGTCGTCAGGCATACACAGGACACGGCTGAAAGGTGCCAAGGTGGTTGGCTTCCTTAACGAAGGACCTTGCTGTACTGATTTACAGTAGCTCAAGTGAGAGAGGTCACACACACACACACATAAGCACATACACATGCTTGCAGTTCTCCATGTCACAACCTCCTCTTGGGTGCTGTTTCAGTGAAAGGTGCCAGCCTGCTCAGCCAAGCTCCTAACAAGAGCCAAACAGTCGAGAGACCGAGGAGGAAGAAAAGAAAGGTGAGGTGAGGTGGGGGAAAGTGGGGGTTGAGGAGGGGAGATAAGAGGAGCAGAGAGCTGTCAACCTCCCGGGACATGTGCAGAACTCAGTGTCTATGTGGAGCAGTCAGCTACTGCGCTGCACTGACCAGCAGACGTTGGCTGTGTAGACTTGGCAGGTGTTTGGTTATTTGCTGTTGTCTGCATGTAATAATACATTCACAAACAGCAAGGATTCTAAATTGGACCTCACCTTGTCAAACACAAACAAGGCCCCCTCACCTTTTTCTCCCCCGGAGCAGTATTTGATAGATCTTACCAACAGAAGCACAGCGAGCCTATTTGAGGAATGTACCAAACTGTGTCCAATAGACTAGTACTCACAGTCACACTGTGGTGGACAAGCAGCCTAATGATGTCTGAAATACCGGCGCAACTGCTATGATATGCTGTGATAATTGCTACCCTCCTGTCCGCAGTACAAATAAATGTGGAATCGGTGGGCAAACACATTAATATGGAAATGTCTACATTAATTTGGAGCATGGTCTAAATTATTCAATAATTAAGCCACTGCAAATTTACACAAACTTTCCCCCTGGATGACTGGAGAGAATAGTGAGGAGCTGGAAACGGCCATGCAGAGGGATTTGAAATATGTGGTCACATGATGTGAATGCATAGTCATATTAGTCAGTGAATTCAGGCACAGCTTTCAATTTGGATGTGCGGGCACCCATATAAACGTGCATGGCCGTAGACATTTTACTTGGATATCTTAGCTTTACAAGTGTTAACTACATAGAAATAAAATGTAGTAGAAAGAACATCGAACTGTTTGCTGTAATCATTTAACTAGTACAAAGGAAAGTGGCAATTGTTGATAGTTGAGGACAAAAAATATTGTTTTTCTCTTTCACTGAAGTAAAACTTACATTGGCTTAACCTCCTTGTTAACTCATCATAAATCACACTTGATTCAAACTTCACAGACACAAAATAAAAGCAAAAAATAAAACTCACCAAAACCATCTTAGTTGGGCTTGTTAGTCATTTAGTTAGTGAGTCCACTGTTCCAGAAATCAGCAACTCTGGTTTGGTGGAAACCAACTCTCAATTTCTAGAGTTAGATGTAAAAAAATATGCGGGCTCTACATGCTGGTTATCAACGTTGTCTCTCTGTGCCTCTCAGCTGCCGGTTGAGCAGCTATCTACTGAGCAGGGGCTCTTATTCTTCGGAGGCAGCTACAGTACATCATGTTTCAAAAAATGTGAAATTAATGGCAAAAAAAAGGACTAGGAGTTACAGCGAAAAATTTAAAAGTAATGGATTGCTTATTTGAAAATGTGATGTTACTACTTCACTGCTTGTTTGGTTGTTACTGCAAAACCTCACCTCAGTGAGTTTGTGACTTGAGGCAATGGCACACGTAAAGATGGCAGCCGCTCTGACCATCGTGCTGTGTTGATTTGAGTGGGAATGTCCGTTCTACTCTCATTTTATTTCTATAAGCTAACGTGAGCATTAGCCTACACTGATGTTCTACTTGTCACTGCAGATGCCAAATATGACCTGCCAAAATGCAGTTGTATAGATGACAAATTAATGTATAGATTACAACTAATTATAATGTATCTAGATATTCCCAAAAACTGTTCCAATAAGTGTCCAGCACACTGTACAAGTACAAATTACATTTGCAAATCAACAGGATACTAAGAGAAATGCAAAGTTCACTCATATAATTCAAGAAAGTGTAAGTGCTACCATTTAGTGTGTAACTCTTCTGTAGAGATATATGACATTGTATCTCCGGTCCCTTTTCACTCCCCCAGTCTCCCTCCATGTTTAGACCCCCAGTATTAGGGTGCATGTGTGGCGTATTTTAGGAAGAGGCCCTTTGTGTCATCTGATGTGCTGGACTTATCATTGCTTGGATTTGGAGTTTAAAACCACAGCGTGTTTGAAGTTTTGTGTTTGTGTGTCCTTTCTGTGCATGCATTTATATGTGTATGCATGTCCCTAAGCCTGGGTGTGTGTGTGCGCATAAGCACGTACAAGCGTGTCAACTTGTGTAACTGTGGATGTCCTTTCAAAGGGCCTTCACAGATCTGTCCGGGGCCCTTTGATCAGGCGCTCTGTGACTCGCCTGCTCTCGACGGCCCTCAAGATGGGAGGGTGCGTGCTGGGTGGGAGACGAGGCTGGTTGGACATGGATGAGACTGTGGATTTGACCCACACATTCACACGCCCACACAGACATACAAGTATCAACACACACACATTTAGAATACAGAGATATCGGCTTGCTGAAGTGTACAATAGTGTAGCTTCATTCAAATGTGGATAGATTGTGAAAAGACACAGTGATAGTATTCGACAGTGCAGATGTATGTGCTTGTGTGTGTGCCTGTGCATGTGCGTGTGTGTTATTGTATTTTTGCTGCATGAAGTCAAAATGTCATCAAAAGAATAGAAAGTATTCCAGGAATCATCAACCTCAGCTTCTGAAGGACGGGGTTTGAGTTGGAAAGGTTGAAGTTGAAGGTCAGCAGTTGCAAAGTTAATTTTGTCACCCTTTCAAGTATTGTAATACAACATTGTGTGTATTTGCATTCGACTATATTGAACACAGCAGTTCATGTTTACTTTGAAATAGATTTGCTTTGATATTGCATATTTTTGTCCTCGCTGATTTAGTGCGCGTCATGTAGCTTTTGAGCGGACATCAGTTTGGATTGAGATGGATCTCAGGTAGGGTCTAATACTGAGTGGCATCACCGCACCACACGGACATACTGTAGACCTGACACTGAATTGATCTGACAATAGAATGGATCAGTGTAGCGGCTAGTAAGTCAGAAGGTAGAGCATAATCCCCTCTGTCAAGTCTCTGTCTCGTCAATATTCAAATCCAGCCAGCTGTCCAATGGCTGTCAGTTACAATCTTCCTCTGGCTCATGGCCTAGCACAGGCACATATCTAAATTGAACTGGATGTTTGCTTCTCAATGGAAATTGAGTTGAAGAAATGACCCCCCCTCCCTTCCCGCCCTGTATTGTGAACTTGTCAGTTCACCCAACTGAACTGGATTCTAATGTACGATTTCCATTCCCGACTAATTTCTTATCTTTGTTGTTTTCTTTTTTTAATATGAATGCTTATTTTTCTTTTAGTGTTTTTTTTTTTTGTTTGTTTTGTTTTTTCATTTCCAGAAACCATGAACTGAGGTCAAATTTCAGATCAAATCAAATTTGGACAGATTTGTATAACAAATTGTGACTTCTTTTCAGAGCAACAGAACTCCAAATGCTTTCTGTCACCTCTTAAAAGTATTCTGTGCTATCTGCTGTCATGACTTATTCCCATACACTCTGCTTCTGTGTAACTCCAAAGGCCTAGTACACAACAGCTTGAAATGAGATAGTATGGACTTCGCATGGCTTCATGGGGTTGACACGTTTTTCTTGAGCAGTTTCCCTTTCACATATGCAGCACCCACCAGGAGATTGTGCATGTCGGACGTGCTCTCACCTACTGGAAGGCATTATCAGCACATTCAATGGTTTAGGCAAGGGGTGGCACATGGGTTGCGCATGCAGGTGGCAGGACATGATGTGGAGTACAAAGCGGTCACGTAGCCGGTTCGTAATTTTATCATAAACAGCCAAGTCTCTTTCCCTTTCTTGGATTTGTCTGACAATTTTGGCATAGGCCCTTACAGACAGAAGTCCCCGAGTCATCTCTCTAGTTAAACATTTTTGTCCCTGTCTTTGTGTAAATGACCCCCAGCCACATGACAGAAACGTCATCCACATGCCCACTTGGGACAATCACCTGCTCTATTCACCCATGGGCTCAATCAGACATTACACATAGACTTTGAACTAGGGAATTGGCAGGGTAAAGTCAGTTTAATGTACAATACCGCTTATTCTGACATTTGCGTTCTCACATACAGCTCCTTCAGGTTATGTCTAGATAACTTCAGGTTTGCAGTGCCCATATGAAAGGGACTACACAGACATACTGTACACATACCTCTACAGTATGTACATCCTTTCACCAACTACATTCATCCACTAGTGGACTATTAAATGGCCATTGTCAGTGGTGATAAGTATCATAGATATGGGCTAGTAGGGGCCTGCCACATCTACTATAAGGTTGAGATGGCCATTATCAGGCAATAAAATGACTGTCTGCCAGAAAGAACTTTCATGGGAATTTCTCCCATGTGCGGGAGAAAGTTTGCATACATGGTGGATGGAAGGTGGTGGTGGTGAGGGTGGATGGGTCAAACACAGAACATTAAACCTAAAGAAAATTGAAACGAACAACAAACTGATAATGGCCATTGAAAGGGATGATATCACCTTCTGAACATACCAGTAGGTCCAGTCCACTTTAATTCATATCTGTGGGGCTTATAACCACAGATAGCAGCCACTTAATGGGCTGATAACATCCCGATGGTATGCAGTCATCCACTGACCTCACCTCTACTCATCACCTTTAAACACCTCACCTCAAACTTCAACATCGGCACGAAGTAGCTGCTTGAATTTAAAAAGTTTTTGTGGTCAGATTGAAAAAGTTCATCCATCCCCAGCTTTCTGTGGGATGACTGCTCACTCGGAGCTGTCTAGAAGCTATTCTTTTTATAACTTGCAAGTTTTGATACATCAATGCTCATCTTTCTTTTCGTTCAGAGGCATAGGGTGAATCTGAGTGTCTTGGTTAGTGAGGGACTATCTTGTCAGTTGCAAACCCATTTTGTGATGTGAATTACTGAAAAGGTTTTTTTGTGTGTGTGTGTGGTTTTTTTTTTTTTTTACACAAAATCAAATTCATCCTTCACCATAATCTCAGGTTCTAACCCTAAATGAGATGGCTGAAGATGTGACGACCAGTCAAAGTGCTGTCTGCTCACTAAAAGTAACCTGACTGCAAAGGTCTAAAACTGAAAGTGGTTCTCACAAGGGTGAAAATGATAGAGGACATTTAACCATACTTCTCTCTTCCTCTCTCTTGTTCAGTCCCTCTCCTTCCTACTACTCTGACACATGTCGCCCTGGCATGCATGGAAAGGCCTGACCTTTGGAAAGTTTAGCACTTTAAATATTTAGGCTTGGGTTATGATGGATCCTCCAGGCCCTGCGGCAATGTGCGAAGCCTCTGATTAGGGCTGCTGTCAGAGTCATTTAGCCGAGTGTCTGGCTGTCGGTGGCGCTCTCTGTTTGACAGGCAAGCCTTTTAAACAAACAGCGGTCCCAGTGGCAGAGCGGGCAGGGCACCCAGCGCAGCACAAACACCCAACACTCTGAGAGAAACCACTCAGCCCACTGACAGCTGCAGAGGAAACCACTGGCCACTGTCTCTCATGATCTTTCAGGCACTTTGTCTTCCTGCTCACTCACTCTCTTTTACAGTCTATACTTGTGCCTCTGCTTGTTTTATTTTGTCGCTGTTCCTTTTTTTTCCCTTTTCCCCTCTCTTTGTCGATATTTTTTCTTCATCAGAGTTCACATCTCCTTTTTGTTATTCTCTGTCTCCGCGAGCTGCTGAAGTCGAACATCAAAGTTTCATCTGTGGTGTGTTTTGAGTAAGATTTAGTAAGTAAGTTGATTGCTGGATGATCTCTGAGCAGGGCTTATGCTCTTAATTTGTCAAACATCACTACTCATTATCAGCTGGAAATCAGGATAGATGCTCTCTGTCTTGTGCCTGCATCGTCCCATGATTAGGACAGCTTACATTGATGTTCGCGTTGAAATACATCTGAGCCAGCCTTTTCATCTCACTCTGAGACAATCTCCCGTGGCATCAATCCTGTAAATATATGAGTCTTAATATGTGTGTCCTATTCTGTATTCAGAGGAAGAGCCAAGTCAGCAGCTCCAGTATTAATGCATGAGAAATGAGCAGAGCCCATAAGAATTAAAGGGTAAGACTCCCCTTATTAAGATGTAAATTCCGGGGGAAAACTTGCCGAAATGAGGATACAGTGAAGTTATTGTCAACTTTAGCCTACTTATGCATTTCTAAGAGGCATTGTTGTGTTATAGTTGTTGAAATTAGATACACACAGCAAAGCACCTTGTGTATTTTTCGGCTCATTTTCAGCACGAGATCAGCCAATATGCAACCTATACTTTACGGAACAATTTACACTTTTGGCAACATTATCTAGTGACAGTATACATGGCAACTATCGTGGTAATTCAATCTCTGTCTGTGTGTGCTCCTGTTTTTTTTCTCCCTCTCTACCTCTTTCTCATTTCAAATTTGCACTTAACACCTTCCTGGGGAAAGGCTTCTCATTCATCAACGGTGTTTGTCCCGGTGACAAGCAGGGCGCCTCCTGCATATCAATATCAGCTAAGACAATGCTGAGCCTGTAACCTTCAGCTAAATGTCATTCTGCTTAATCCTATTTGAAAATTAAACATTGAAAAACCTTTAGCGTACCTTCCTGTCTTCCTTCCTCTCCCGCTCCCTCCTTTATTGGCCGCCGTTCCTATAGCTGTCTTCTCTCCCTCGCTCCCCTTTCCTGTTCTTGTTTTGCACACTGTGTGACATTTGTATTGTTTATGTTTGTGTGAGTGTTTGTATCCTATAATGGTTATTTAGTAGCACTGATTTTAATTTTATGCCAATGAAAAAATAATATAGGAGCAATTTGTCTGCCCTCAGTCGTCATCTGCACTCTTTTAACAGAGTCTACAGCAGTCATCAAAGGCAGACGTAACTACTTCCTTCCTTTGTTCTGCGTTTTTTGAGACAGTCCACTCACTCTGTGATGGATGTAAAAAGAGAAATCCAGACTGACACAAAAATTACCCAGAAAACAGAGAAACTAGTGACCAAAGTTGCACGTGGAGGGAGAACGCAGTCACATGAGAGGAAGCCTCTTTGTCAAAGCTGCATATTTACATAAACAGATCCTCCCCTTACTGACGGTAATTACTACACTGACAGTGGTTGGGAAGCAGAGAAAGAGGATGTCTGATTTTTCTGGATACACACCATGACAGAGGCTGAAACTTCATCAAAGTGCTCCGCATTGAGAGGCCCACTTCTTAGTATGCATGAAACACATGCGTGATATACTTGGTGTTTTACCCCCTTCTTCCTCCTTATGCACACGTACGCCTCACACACACACATGCACAGAGCACAACTATATGGTACATGTTTGAAGATACAGTGAGGAATCGGAAGGGAGGTGGGGGGCGGGATAAAAGGAGACGCAGAGATTGCAATGAAAATGCAATCATTTGCAGTCGGACAGATATAATTCTCCTTTGGAGGGAGTGTGATGCGGCAGCTCAAAGACAGCCTTCAGCCAGCTCTCCATATGGATTTGATTGACCACAGTCACTCGTCAAGAGATTCCATTGAAATACTCAGAGTGAATTACAACGTGACTACCCTTGATGTCTTCATATTGAAGCCCTCCATTCACTCCCTAGCTCGAAGAAATTAGAAAATGTGATGGAGAGACATACTGTAGAAGCGGGTTAAACAAGACGGGGAGGCAACAAGATGTGAGGAGCAATTTCCACTGGGCTAAAAATTAGTCACCCAAACAGGGTTGGTTTAAAGTTCAGCAGTTGTTATACTATGAATTGGGCAAGGGCAAAGAGTGAAACGCACGGTTCTCTTTTCTTTCCCTTTTTTTCCCAACGTTCTCAAAAGCATCCCTTGAGTCTTCGCTCTGTTTGAATGTGTGTGGATGCTTGCAAGTCTGCAAGTGTGTGTTTGCATGAGCACAAAACTGTAAAGCGCATAGTGTATCGCAGCAGCAGAGACCGCTGTGAAACTGACCCACACAGCATGCCAGAAGAAAGAGAAGAGGATCCCCATGTGAGAAGTTAAAGAGCGAAAGTGTGGCTTGCAGAGCCTTGGTGTGTGTGAAAGAATTTATTTTGGACAACGGGTTATTCCACGCTCTGTGTTGAACCCAAGCTGAGTTGTGGGCGGTTGGTCCTTTCTTTTTACTCGGTGAGACACAAATAGAGCGCAGATATGGACACACAATCTTCACACACCGGCATGACTTGTAGAGGACACGTTTAGTTCTGCTGTGTATGCATTTTAATTTAACCCTGAGCGACAAATGCTTGTTGGTATTAAAACAGCTGATGTTCTATCTCTCTCTGCTTTCCAGGTGGGAGATGCAGGAGGACGCAGAGCTGGAAGATGGAGAGAAATTTATGGTAGAGGAACTTCAGAAAGCCTATTTTGTTTGCTGCTGCAGCCCGGGACCACAGGACCCTCCTGCAGCTGATGAGACACTGGCAGATCAGACCCAGGGGGGAACACAACAATCCGATAAAAGTGCTGCCCAATAACAGTCCACGCAGTTTGAATTTTTATCATGTTGTAAATGTTTGCTTGTAATACTCACTTGCAGCTCTCAAGGTAGAAGAGTGTGTGTACGTGTGCACATTCGCGGGTGTAATTGGGTTTGTGCATGCACCGTGTGCAGCGAGTTTGCATATGTGTGTGCATGAAAACACGAGTGAGAGAGCGGACAAGAAACTGTGGAACAACAAAAAGAGTGAGGGAGACGTTGCTTCCCTCTTTATGCACACGTCTCAGACAAACTCTCTGTGCTTTTCTATGCTGCATCAGACGCATTTCATCTTTTTGGAGCACATCTCCAGAAATCAGTTCTGGGAAATGGAGAGCCTGGATTTGTTTGCCTGGGACAAGATGGGACTGTGTGATCATTGTTGGTAGTTGAAGTTTTTTTTTTTTTTTTTTTGAGACAGTGAGTGTAAAGACGTTGGTGTCAGCATACTTTCTCCTGGTTCCTGAAAGCAAACATCAAATATAACGGTTGGGAAGCAAGATGATGTATGTTTTGATTACAGTGTGTCCCAAAAATCTGCCCCACTCTGTAATATCAGTCAGTATTTTGTGCAAACTGAGAAAACATTTATTTTATGTGTAATACAATTGCTGAGTATATTTTTCCAAGTTTGTCCGTATTTTGTTATTTATGAGATGGAGAGAGTTTTAGAATTAAACATGATAATAAAATCATATTCTTACTTCACCATTGAACATGCTTCTTCTGTCGTGTGATCAATTTGTGGGATCTCTGTGAAATCAATAATTAATGATGATTTGTGACTATGAAGTTAGCATTACATTTTTGCATTGATTCATCACATGTCCCTTTGTGTTATATCTAATGTTCAAATAAGGTTTAACAACACACATGATGCTCTTTTCATCACAAGAATATAATTCCAGCTCACAAAGGCTACTGCACACCCGGAGCAATTCCTTTGAGGCGGGGGGGACATTTCCAGCTCCAGAGAGAGACGTTCCTTTCCTTAACTAGATTTTTAACGCAAATGTAGGAAGATTGCAATCGCCAAACCACTTAGTGAATACAAAAGACAACAAAATGTTCCGAAACTGTATTCTGCCTGTGACTCCAAATAAAGGCTAACAGACAACAAAGCACCATTAGTCTTTGTAGATGTACTGTATTTGACATAACAATGAAACTGTTTTATTTTGGTGTTGCAAAAAAAGAAAGTATTTGGCAAGCCAAACTGTTCGTATTCTGTGAAAGAAACGCTTTGATCTCTTTCTTTCTCCCTTGCCATCCCTCCTAGAGTAAGTACCTGTAGGGTTATCCACTTGTATTTCCATCGGGTGAGAGGTTCAGAAGACAACTGTCAGAAAAGCTGACAGTATAATTCACAACAAATCATTACAAAGAATGATTCATCACAAAGAATAAACTGAATATTCTATTATGCGGCATTCATTTGGGGATTATCAAAACTACATAAACATTTTAGGATCCCGGAGCTCATCATGACATATTCATGCAGGATAAACAGTCACAGCATTTTGACTCCTCTGATTTCCATTTCAATTGATTACCCTCAGTATATTAGTGCATTATCCACAGCAAACTCTCACAGCAGAGACATGTTGGTTTTATTTGTATGTTCATCCATTGAGTACAACAAGCTTTGTGTCAGCATGCAGCGTGCCAGCATGGTAGCTTTACGGGAAGACGATCCTTTCGCCAGCGCATGCACTGGTTTCACTACATTTCCATGTAAAAAGTGTTGATTGCTTATTCCTTGGCTTTCAAAGTACAAACAAATCATAATGTAACTGCCCTCAAATTAATCCAATTCAAAATACATCAACAAAGCTGTTATTCATATACTATATCACATTAAAACATCAAAAATGATGCTACAAGAAAAGACATACAGTCACATGATTGCTGGAGTTTATCAGTAGTATTAACTATAGAATGTCTTTGTAAACAAATGAGGAATCAATGCAAGCTTTCATTACATGAAATCTGAAAAATCCTGCCATTAATTTACAATAATTACTTCATCAAGTCAAACTAAGCTTCAAATAGGCCCACAGTTTGGACATTGGCCAGAATGTCTGCTCTTTTTTAGGTTTGAGAAGGGTTTCAAGCATTTCAAGTCCAACTGAACTGATTTTCTGAGACTTTTTTTAGTTATTTGTCAAGTCAAATCTGGAAAATATCAAACTTGGAACAAAATTTAAGCTACAGGTTTGACGTAAATCCAAGTCATATGACTCAAGTCCACACATCTGCTCTTGGATGCTGCATACAAGTGGGTGAGAAGCATCTCCTTTATCTTTTCAAGCTCAGTGCCATATCAATGCCACAATATGTCATCTCTGTTTCTTATTTGGGTCTCCCCTTACAGCATCTCCAGCGCTCTGCTTGAGGAAACAGGGTAGCTCAGCTCCCCTGAGAAACAGCTTCAACTTCTAGAGGCCATCCAGAAGTAGGGCATCCAGCTTTAGTATAACCAGGAGGCTATTTCTGTGAATTATAAAAGCACATGTCATAACATACAGCTGTAGGTACGTGATATAGGTGAACTGGGTGTGGAAGGTGATCTCTGGTAAGACACCTGTTGCACCCTATCAGTGAGCCTGTCAGGTTAAGTTTCAGCCATTTTTTTTAAGTAACATCCTGTGATCCATTTACTCTGACAGTTTTGCAAGAACAGTGCTAAACACTTCCATCACAACAGCTTCTCCTGAGAGGAAACTGGCGTCTTTGTGCCAGAGGTGGAGATCAAGTCTTCCTGCCAGCCTGATCTGATCCCTATCCTCTTCTATTATTATGTTAAAGCAAATAATGCTGTATTTTTTCCCCTCTGTTTAAGGGATTTACATTAAATTAATTTTCTCTGCGAGTCAACGAGGTACAGTATGGGCCCAGGTGAGAGAAGAACCTGCGCATGCCTATCCTGATGTAAGGCTTTAAATTAATCCTACACTTGCATGATAAATGAGCACCACGTCTATGATGCTGTACTCCCACTACTCCATCACAGCCACTCACACATGCATCAAATCTTGTCCTATTTCTAAAGGTGTTGACACATGTAAAACATGCAGAGGTATTACACTTTATTATATATTGATATATATTATTCTGCCCTTATCCAATATTAAAATGGAAGTGAATATATAGGATGGTTAAGACATCATAGCAATTTAGGGATTCTATAAAATACAGATTGTCACCACAGGCATCTTAAAATGGATATTGTCATCAAGCATGTGAGGGAAAAAATAATGTTGGTCAGGCATCTGCAGTACTGTAAGTAACAATTTATGGACAATGCAATCAGTGCGTCATGTTGTTCCTCTTATGTAACACAGAATATAATACAGTTTTGTGGATTCCAATCTTACTTATTGTTCATCATTCATCATCTTTCTTTACTCAAAAAGATATCAAACAAACATTGGTAACTTCCCAATTACAGTGTTGATTGTTGGGACATCTTGAATGAGAATTAATTGTATACCTGTACACTTTTAGCATCCTACATCTCTTGCACAAGCTCTTATTTATTATGGTCCTTCACTTGTATAGTGCCTTTCTAGTCTCCCAACTACTCAAAGTGCATTTTACACTACGAGTCACATTCACCCATTCACACACACATTCATTCATTGGTGACCAAGGCTACCACACAAGGTGCCACCTGCTACTGCTCACTTTTTAATACACTCACACACCAATGAAACAGCCATCAGGAGCAATATGGGGTTCAGTATCTTGCTCAAGGATACTTCAACATGCAGACTGGAGGAGCCGGGGATGGCACCACTGACCTTCCGATTAGTGGACAGCCCACTCTACCTTCTGAGCCACAGCTGCTCTTGTTTACTATGGATTTGAGTGTATCTGAGGTAAACTTGACCAAGAATCTTTGTGTATTTAAAATACATTTTATAATAATTTTAAATGCCCCATATTGTGAAAAGTCAGATTTATTTATTTATTTAAGTAAAGCAGGCAGGGGCTATATAAATACTGTGAAAATATCCAAATGCTCAGTCTGCAGAGAAATGCACACAGTTTGTATTGAGAAGCTGCATCTCAGCCTCTGCTAGGCCAATAACAAGGAAAATGAAAGTGCATATTGACATAAAAACAAACAAACAAAAACCATCAGCAAGTATAATGTACGTGTTTTTTTGATCTGGTGGAAGGATTTTTCAAAGGTGAAACAACAATGATATGATGGGTTAAAGTGTGACTTGTAGTACCTGCCCCATTCACTCCAATAGACCTGACACCAAAGTCTGGTTCCTTGAACACTGTCTCTGTCAGCATGAGCGTTTCTTCTTTTATACTTTCCTTGTCAGCTGACAGGAAGTAAACATGGACCCAAGCTTCTTTCTGGCAATGTTAGGCAAGAGCTTTGGTTTTGTTTGTTTGTTTATTTGTTTGTTTTTGAATGTTGTTTTGTAGTTTTCCTGTTTTTTGTTTGTATTTTGTTTCTTTTTGCCTTGGATTTTTAATTATATATTTGTTTTACTCTATGATGTAATCTTTGCTTGTGTAGACCCCAGGAAGAGTAGTTGCTGCCTTGGTAGTGACTAATGGGGATCCAAATTAACAAATAATTAAATAAATGCAGTTCCAGTGAGACAGCCTACAAAGATAGAAAAATGGAGCGTTTCAGACAAGGGGTGATAACAGCTATTTTCAGGCAGACAGTGTGAGAAAAATAATGTGCTTTTTGAACATTAGAGCACGTAAACATGTTCTTGTAGAGGCCCAAAATACAAGTATGAAGCTGAATATGAGAATTATATGGGAACTTTAATGTACAAATAAGTAAATAGAAAAAGTGAATACATATTAAACTGTAGTAAAAGTATCAATAGTAAAAAACAAAAAAATAGCACCTATTATGAAAATTTAAACAATGTTATATGGCGTGGGATAGTGTGATCTAAAACAATGCATCCTTTTTAATAAGATGATCATATGTTTCACATGTAAAGTCGTTATTTACAAAGATAACAAAGATGTACTTTTTGCCAGCTGAAATGCAGTACAGTAGAGCATTACAATTACAGCATAAAAATACAAATACTTCAAATTATAGTTACAGTTACATTCCACCATAAAGTATTACATAGTAAACCAAGAAAATCAATATCAGACAAGAGAAAACATCTGTACAAACTGGAACAGCTGCTGTGTCACTGTCTCTTTAAATATCCCTTCCAGTCCGTTGCCCCGGTAACCCGGAAGCTTCACGCTCTCCATGCTCCGCACTGCTCAGAGTCCTTCCTGTTTTAGAAATTTCAAGGAAGCAGCAGCAACTGGACAGTCGCAAATACTGATGGTGCGTGAGTCGAACAAAAAGCATGCATGCATCTACCGTAAACAGCTGTTCCTCTCCGAAACGTTTTGTTTCGTTCGGTTGACACGACTGTGAAATAAAAGCACGAGTGTTGTACTGTACCTGCTCGCAGTGACTCCATGTACAGCGACATGTCACACATTCCGGGAGTTGTTTGTGAGAGCACGAAACATTAAACAGATGTTGACTGTTGTTGGGAGAGTGACAGAGCAGTGTGAGGTAGCTAAGCGTGTGGAAATTAATGTGTTTTACTGCCTGCAGCGTGGGTTTGGAGCTAGAATAACTTTGCTGTGTTTGCATAATTAATTCAGTTGACGCACGTGTGCAAAGTTGGGGGACTACACGACTGCAGCCGTACCAGCAGTTACATGTTTCATAGCCATAACGTTGACAAATACTTGAACTTAGTTGGTAATGCAGTGTGTTATTGCATTGTGCATTATCACTGCCCCGCTTTATACAGTTAGCTATAAGCGTGTAGCCTGTGCAGGAGTGCAGGATTCAACGCTATGTTATAATATTTGGCTCACTGCCATCTTGCAGGTGCAACAAGCTTTGAGGCAGTTACCTTTATGGTCTGTGATAAATAAGGAAGGGACTCATTCTCTGACAGGTACAGGCATGTTAGAGTGTGATATAAGACAGCATATGTGCTGTATGTGTGATGATTTGTAGTCCTTATTGTCTCCTTTTCAATTAACCCATGTGACAGGATGCATGTCAGTGATCTTTGGGAGGGGAGGACCCATGCTCTCTCATCTTCGCACTGCCACACCAGCCCTGTACATATTGTGGATCACTATGGCCCAGATAGCTGGCCAGGAGGACAGAGAGAAAACAACTGCACTCAAAGGTAAATATAGCTAGAACAATACCCTGAAAATGTATTTTCAAAAAGGAGGGGGCAACTATACTGCAAGGGGAGAAAAGGTACTCAAAGGGCATGACATAAAATTATGATTACAGCTTACATGGCCTTATATCGTTACATGTTTCTAGTTTTAATTTAATGTATTTTTCAGTTTAACTTACCGTCTCCTATGTCGAAACTGTTGCTTGGATCATCTCCAGCAAAAAGTCTCCTAGTCTGCTGCTTTACCCCCTTCTTAAGTCTCTTATCTCAACCTGTAGGCAAACACACCAACATGCCTGTCTTGCCTAATAAGACACAGAAATAAATACGGATTTAATCTTATATCACTGACGATGTCCAGTCTACTTGTCCCTGTAGGAAAACTTTTCCGACTGTCTTGAAAACTACAGCAAAGAATGTGTAGTTCCTGCGAGATTACACCATCCTAGAATTAAAATGATAGATAGCATTATGAAAATGTGAAATCACACAATATTGTGCATAAGTCACAATTCAGTAAATGTGCCAGAAACACTAATTTTGTCTCACATTGTTACAAAGGAATGTGCAGTCCTTCTCACTCTGATGTGTGGCTGTATGCCTTTAAAGTTAATGTGGCCTATCTGATGCTAAATTATTTTTTTTTCTTTTGAATTATTTCCCACAAACTGAAAACTTTATTACCAGTTCATATTTAACTTGCCCCAATAATGGATGACATATGAGAGGAAATGTTGTACTTAACCTTGAGTCCAACATATTTATCAGCCATTTTTGCAGATCAATGTATGTGATTTTTTTCCCCCCACATTTTTTAATTAAGTGATATTTTTGCAAAAAAAAAAAAACATTGTTAATATGCATTATGTTGTGGTACTTATTTGATAGTAATATCATCTTTTCCATCTGCTATGCCACCTTAGGATAAGTGTAAGCATGTAGGAGGACTTTGGCGCAGCACTTGCTTGCTAAGTTAACCAAATGTGGGGACATAATTAAAATTTTAATGTAGGTGATGTTGCCAGGTTATGATGTCATGATTGAGGTCGTGTCATGGCATTTTGACTCTTGACATTCTTTGAAGAGAAGCAGCTGTGACTGTTGTCGCTAATGTCTGCTAACTGTTGATCTTCTGTGTTCTCCCATTCCTCAGATTTGCTGTCAAGAATAGACTTAGATGAACTGATGAAGAAAGATGAGCCTCCTTTCACTTTCCCCAAAACACTGGAGGAGTTTGAATATGCCTTCAATGAATGTAAGTACATATTTTAGTCTTCAAAGCACACAGCCTTCTGCTTTAACAAAGACAAAACAAAACTGAAAAGAAACAACAATAGAGAGCAGAACAACACTGTTGACAGTTCAGGCATAATAACTCAGCTTAGGTGAATAGAGAGTTAAATCTTGGCGCTGAGTTGTCGAAACCTCATGGGGTCTAGATATATACTGTAGGACGAATAACTTAAAGAAATGGGTTTGTTCTTACTACATAGCATATCATCCGTAGCGGTCTTTCTTAGTGTTTTTGGCTTGCCACCCCTTTAGTTCGAATATGTCCACCAAAAAGTGATTTTCCCTCTTGAAAGGTCTTTGATTGTTTGATTCAAATTGTTCATGACCTAAAGAGTTAAAACTCTCCTGTATTTAAAAAAAGCAAAGATTGAGGGAGTAGCAGAACTTTTTTTCCATCTCTGTCAGACATAAGCTTGGAGGGGATCATGTGTTTCTTTGTTTGTGCGTGAGTGTGTTTGTGTGTATCTGTCTGTTCGCAGGTAATCTGGCAAACTACTAGACCAGTCAGTCTAATATTTTGCATACACATGTATGACTTTATGCTCAAGGATCTCTCATGGTTGTGGTGATTCACAATTGTTGATAAGGTTTGTTTTATACTGCCATCCACTGCTCACTCCTCCTCTTAACCATTCGGTAGTTTTTTTTATACTTGTCTTGGCTAACCACAACAAGTCTTACCAAGTCTGTTGCAGGTCACATTTTGGCCTTCATCGTGACTGACAAAACTGGCATCCATAGGAAAGTTTGGTCTCATTTTGAACTGCAGCATCTGCAGATTGTTCCATACCAAATATGTTAGGCACATTATGAGATGAACTAGTCCCTGCTGCTATTATCTTCACTGATGTCTTAACTGTAAGAGAGCCAAGAGGGACATTTTCATTAGGTGCAGCTCTCTGCAGTGTTTCAGAAATGGAACGTTTTGTCTGCCAAATTTTGTTAACTTGCAGATTTTTTCATTGATATTTGTGCTCCTACCATCAGTATGTAAACAAGTTATGTAGTTAAATGGTTTCTTTTGTGTCTGTTTCAATTGTGTTAATTGTTATTATTTCCTACCATGTTGTGCTGTAGCCTACAGACAAAGTTAATACTAGTACAAGTCCAGTTACGAATTACATGGATCAAAGATTGGTGGCTGTGCTTTATCCATTTAAAATACATTCAACCTCATACTTACAGTGGTATCTATATTCCAAATACAGTGCCTGTTAGCAGGAAAACTTGATCTGCGCCGTGCAACGCACAGGGCTGTCAAAAACAGACAAACTGCATATTTTTATTAGCTTCTGAAAAACATTGCGGCGCGTCTGCTGAAATTAAAAGAGCCCGGGCGGCTGCCTGGTGGAGACGTTTTCTCCAGTGAGTGCATTTTTCTAGTTTTCTTCCTTTATTGACCTCTTATCATCTTGTGACCCCTCAGCTGAACTTTCAACTCACCCCACATTTCTGTTACTGGGTGAAGTAACTTCGAAGAATATACACTGATACTCTGTGGTAACAGGGGATAACTATTGATAGCTACTGGGGAAAACAAAAGTGCTGTCCTCTTCCTGTTTTGGTTGCAAAATAGTTGATGTACTTCCTTTGTGATGTAAATTGAGCTCTTTTTTTACCCGTAAGATCATACACATAGCAGACACAATTGCATAGTGAAAGCAAGGCTTATAGAGTGTGCCAGGGCTGACGTCAAAACCCGGAAGTTTAGCATCGCGCTGGTTCCCGGAAGAGAAAGTGAATGTGATTTTTGCATTGCGTTTTGGATTATGACAGAAAATAAGCTCTGTGGCTAACACAAGTTTATGATACTTACAGGTTTTGTTCAGCGAGATAATCTTCACATATGAACACTTTTCATACTGCATTTGAAGCTTAAATGTGATCGCCAGAAGTAAAAAGCTAACGTTAGGCTTTAACGGACTACATGACTACTCCACGGTCGCATGACTCTTTACGTCACCGCCACTAAGCTTTCAACTGATTTCGGCCGCTTTATTTTAAAAACATTGTATAATGGTGAAATCGGACTGTTTAAGCTAAATAAGAAGCCGTAATGGAAGTTTCACATTCATTAATCTAGAATCACTCAGACTAAACCTAATATAAATTTATTTCGTATCAAATTACAATATCTCTTTGCCTCTGTCTCCAAAATAACTAAAAACAAGAAAGCTTTTAAGACCTCTCAAATAATTGGTAAAATCCTATGTATTGAATGATCTAAATGTGTGATATATAACAAAACTGATCAGGCTGTTCAGCATATGGCATAGTTTTTCCCTCGAACACCTTATTGTTGGTACATGTTTTATTTCCTTCTTATGTTCTTAGCATGTTAGTTATTTTCTGTTCTTTTTCGTCCATTTTATGTTCCTTTTGGTTATGTAATTTTACGTGTTATTAATGTCTTTTTGAAGGCTGTTGCAGAGCAGCAACATGTTAATCAACAATATGTTGTTATAAATACACATCCAATGTTCTGTAACATGTTGTTATAATTGCACTTAATGTAATGCAATGCCAACTCTTTTAATAAAGGATTACAGAAAACAAAAAGGAAAAAAAAGAAGTTGTAATGGCGGACTGCCAGCACTCTCGCCTGTTCGGGGGTGATGACGTTTAATGTCCCCGACAAGGTTTGTAGTCATATTAAGCAACTTGTTAGCAACTGCCTTTTTTACGATACGTAAAAGCTTCAAAATTCACAAGTAGGGTATTTACTGACATGTTTTATGTCGTAGAACAAAACCTGAAACTCACTTAAGCTTTTGTTAACCACAGACCTTATTTTAGGCATTTTACCAAAATCCCATTCAAAAAACGTATTGACTTTTAGACGAGAGAATCGGAAGTGCTAAAAGCGCTAACGGAGTTCCGGGTTTACTGGCACACTCTATAGGGAACCAATCTAAACACTGGTGATGTCATTATTTGATAGCCATTACATTATGCAATCAATCATAATGATAAGTTAAAGCAAAAAAACGTGCCTATTTCCACTTTAATATTGTGACCTCAGGGTGGGTTCTGACACCTACTGGCCTACAGAGTTGGCTGCTTCCACTCGATTCATGTTAAAGCTTCTGTGTAGCTGACATGAAAACAAAATTACCATAATCCCTTATGAAACTAAGACAGCTTTAACATAAACCGTCTGTGTGTAATTACTGTTCTGCTCAGTGTAATGTCACTGTTTTGGAATTAATGACCTGAAACTGTCTCTGGTGTCACCTGGGACATTTTGGGTGTAAAGGTGTGTGTGTGTGTGAGTGTGTGTGTGTATGTGTGTATGTCAATTATTAGTGACAGAAAAGAGCAGAGCTGACCCAGCGTGGTGCGGGTCCAGATGATCTAAAAGTCTCTTTAGAATTCACTTGGCTCGCTTTAATCCAACCAGGTGGAGAGAAGGAGGAAGAGTTGGAAAGAGGGTGGTGATTTTGACTCTTAATATTCCCCTGTAGCCCCTCTCTCTCTCTCTCTCCCTCTCCCTCTCTTTCTCTGCGCCACCCCCTCTGTTCTCTGTCAGTGTCTCTGCTGGCTGTCTGGCTGGCTGAGTGGGGGACATGTTGTGTACTCTACGGCCCGTCAGTAACCTACTCAGCCTTGCCCTCCGCCTGACGGAGCATTTGCATAACCTCGCTGTGCCTAAGAACAGAGACACGGAGACTTACCCCCCACCCGCCACAGTGCCAACACCCGCCACCCCCCCTCCTCTACCCCAGCCTCAAGTCCCAGCTCAGTCTCCCATGGAGGGATGAACACATTCAGAGACCCTCCATCTCTTCTCCCTCACCTTGCTGTCTCCCCTGTTCTCCTCTCTCTCTCTCTCTCTCTGTATCTCTCTATTTCTGCCCCTGCCCTGCTTAAAATCCCCGACCGAAACACAGCTCACCCACACACACACACACACACACACACACACACACACTCTCTCTCTCTCTCTCTCTCTCTCTCTCTCTCTCTCTCTCTCTATCAATACACACCCATACCCATCTGTATGTCTTGTCAATTTCCACTCAGGCCTCTTTTTGAAGGATAGCATTTCACAGTAGCTCTGGCTGGCAGGCATTTCTATAGCTACACCCAGGCTACCTTTGCCCGAGACAGGTGGAACAAAAATGTTAATTTGACCATGTAATGATGTGAATACAGACGAGGCTGTGTACAATAGTTTGCAGGTATCTTAATCACTGAAGATGATGGCTTCATCTCGCTAGCCCTCCAGTTTTCCATTACTGGAAATCCAAGGTTATGTACACCTAATTAAGCGGCCAAATTGAGAACAGAATGCTAATTATGACAGAAAAGAGGAGAAAAGTTGAGAAAACGTTATTCCTCTGAGAGGATGTGTTGGGGGAGGCGATGGAGCTGATCACCCCTCTAGCTCACACACACACACACACACACACACACATGCATACACACACACTCCTTCTCTCCCTCCCTTCATGCACACACACACCCCTTTCCTACAGTAGGATTTCATTATAGCTCCTCTCTTCCTTCTCTTAGGCAGTAGTGTTTAGATCCTCACCCCTCCATGAATGCATAATTGATTTTCTTCAAGGTACTTTTTGTGCACACTGCTTTATCCTAACTTCTCACTCGTCTCCTGCTCTACCTCTCAGGCACACACGTCTGCTTCTTAATGCAACATGATGACAAACCTAGATTCAGGATTACATGTTGTCTAACGACAAACCATGAAAGCAAAGTGCTGCAATACACAGTGTGTTAGCAACGTAAGATTTATCACGTTGATAGAAGGGGTGAAAATGGTGGCAATTTAGAAGGAGATGAAAAAAGTGCTTATGCATTCTTTTATCTTGCAAAGATATTTTATTTATTTATATCTTAGATGGGTTTCTTCACATTGTGCAATAATTGAGAAAGTATGAGAGCCCCCTGGCTATTTGGGTTAAGTATGTGTACTTTTCAGTGGTTTAGCTCTTACAAATTTTGCAGTTATAAAGGTCAAAATTAAATTTAACACTGTTTAGTGTTTTATTGTGTTGTAGTGTCAACCACAGGATCGATGGGCTCATCGCTAAGGTATAAACGTGGTGGTTCCACAGCCACACAAGGGTAATTGTTTATTAAGAAAAAAAAGTAGCACCATTTCTTTACATCATTTTTCTGTCTTATGACTGTTTTATATCAAATAAAACCTGGATGTGTTGAAAACTCCTCTGTTTCCCCTGAATTATTATAAATCACTTAAACATTTCCCCAAAAAGCTTTTGTTTCTCCTCAGTCAACTCGTGTGTGTTGTAGTGGCGATGGGGCTCTCCTGCCACACGTATTCTTAAGCCTTGTGACACTTACTGTATGACCACACCTGGTCCTCCTGGCTGTGGCTGGAGCTGCTGGTGTGTATTTGTGTGTGTGTGTGTGTGTGTGTGTGTGTGTGTGTGTGTGTGTGTGTGTGTGTTTGGTATGTGTAAGCTGTGCTGGTTAGGGTGATTGGCTGATGCCCAGACAGCGTCCTCAAAGGAATTGCAAGGAGCAGTTGTTGTCGCGGCTAATGCGTGCCAGGCCACCTTTCTCTCTCGCACAAAACCACCCTGAGAACCTTTTTCACACCTCCTTTGGTCTTTGCTGTTGGAGATTTCAGGTGGAAAAGGCAGGGACAGACCTGTGGCCTGTGGCCAGAGCGAGCAGGGAAGGAAGGAGAGAGAGAGATTGACACAGTTAAAGAGGAAGGGGAGAGGCTTTTAGACGGATGAAAAGAGGGAGAGAGGGAAAGAGAATGTTTTGCCATACCAGCTGTCCAGCCCTGGCCTGCCAGACTACCCAGAAGGCCGTTGGAGTCGTGACTGGAAGAACGCTGCTGCATCCACAGGCCTTGTACTTGCCAGATGGGGGCGGTGGTGGGAGGGAGGGTTAGGAGGCGAAAAGACCACTAGAGGAAAAAACTGAGAAAATAAAAATAGGCAATATATAACTAAGAGGTCAAGCTTGATTTGCTTTATTTGGCAGATGTACTTTTGGATGTCTGGTCAGAAGTAGTAATCCACCCACTTCTTGTACACACACATGTACAAATATCCATTTTCATCACAGATGTGTTTACCTTCTATTATTCTTTCTCCCTAGATGGCCAGCTCAGGCATATAAAAACAGGAGAGCCCTTTGTCTTCAATGCCAGAGAGGATCTCCACCGCTGGAATCAGAAACGCTATGAAGCTCTTGGAGAGGTAACACACACGTTATTGTTTTTAAAGCTTCATGCAGGCCATCCATGTTCAGCAACTCAGTCTGTTAGGGTTTGCTGTCCTGACCAGTTTTTGTGACATATTTTTTGGAGAGTAAGGGGACATGGCGACACACATGCTTTAATTATGTAGGTGTAAGGCAGTATTCATTTGTACTCACATATACAGTTAGTTTCATGTCAACCCTTATTTTTTTTACTAACTATGTTGACAGCACTGTTGTGGAAGAGAGGTGAATAAGAAAATATGAACGCCTAAAATGAAGAGCTCAAACTTGATAAAGTCATGTTATATTGCCCCACCCCTTACTCAGGGAACTTTGTATATAAAAGGGGCTTTGGAGCTCTTGCAGATTTTTACCTCCGCCAAGGAGGTTATGTTTTTTCCAATATGAAATGGATAAAATGGGCCTTTTTTTTTTACAGCAGACATTTTGACATGTCATTGTAGGAAAAGCGTAGCTGAAATTGATGACAGTGGGGCGTCGGTGGCTTAGTGGTAGAGCAGGCGCCCCATGTACAAGGCTGTTGTCGCAGCGGCCCAGGTTCAAATCCAGCCTGTGGCCCTTTGCTGCATGTCATCCCCCCTTCTCTCTCTCCCCCTTCACGCTTACCAGGTCCTGTCCATTAAAGGCAAAATTCCCTAAAAAAAATCTTAAAAAAAAAAGAAAAGAAATTGATGACATTAACGATGGCTCACTTCCATTAAATGTCCCTGTAGTTATTCCGCTAAGCCAGCATGCACAATACCAGGGTCTCCCCTAAATGGAATGTAGCCATCATTTAGGTTGGTAAATACACCTGTGCTTGTCCTACTATGACATGTCAAAATGTCTTCTGTAAAAAGGTCTATCCCATTGTTACTTGATTTTAAAGCCAGTGCCACAGAACTGCTTCAACAGGAGTGTGTCTTCAAGTTTACAAGTATTTTAAAGGCCATAGCCCACTGAGGCATATGAGAACAGTGGATTCCCCCCTTAACATTTTCTTGTCAGCTTAGCTGAGGTATGAGTTGCGTTTGAGGTCGAAATATGAAATCCGAACTGGATAGTGGCACACCTACTGACTGAGCATCAGCCTCAATCAGATGTGAAGTCCGCACCAGAACCTGAGCATGGGTCTGACATTGAGCCTGCTGCTAGGATCCCCAACCTTCTCACCATAAAAAGGCCTTAACCAATTAATATTACATTAAAAAGATACAAGATGACACAGTGTAGATAAAACATTCTGCCTGTGATGCACATAATACTGGAGACTGTCTACATTGTCCTGACAGAGACTATAAGCCTGACACAGCATGTGCAGAAGAGAAATAACAACTGTCTTGACAGTTTTCAAACTGGTGTGAATGGGACATGACAGCATGGACACTGAAAGCTACTTTTTGTCTTTCATTTAGAGGATTTTATGCCACAAAATACCTTTGGCTTTAAAATGCTGTCGACACATTTTTGCGTAGTTCCTTGATGCGCTTATGAAGTTTTGTGATCGTCCAACTGCACCGCCATATATCCAAACATACACCATCCTAAGGTTCACCTTTAATTCACTCCCTCAGTACCACCACATGCAATATGCATTAAGATAATGAGACAAATGTTCTTTTGTAATCTGTTTTTTTATTTGCATCCCCTGCTATGTTGCTTTTAATTGTGTGTGTTCTTTGAAGTTCAAAGCAAAGTGATAGACCCGTTTGTGGGATTACCTGGGTGTTTTTATTATTTCTAATGCAGGTATACAGTCGCTCCTTTGAGAGCCAGCCTTCTGTGAAGGCTTTTTTCCCCTCTTTTCTTCTGCCTGCTCAGGCACTATCCACCAGCATCTAAAAAGGCTGCAGAAACAAACATTTGGTAGCATGCAAGCAGAGGCCCTGAAAGAACACACAGACATTTAAACTAACTGAACTCAGGCATCGGAGGGGGGCCAAACATTTGGAGAAAACAAATAATCATCAAGCAGGAAGTATGCAAATTTTATTCATCCTGTGATTAAAAAATTGACAGAAGCATCTTCTTTAGAGGAGAAAAAAGGAGAGCGTGTCAATCAGTGTTGATACAAGCTTGTGTAATAAGAACAGATACTGTATGAGTTGTGCTGCAGGAGATTAACTGGCTGAGAAGAAAGCAGCACTACCTGAATAAGCAGTATTATCTGTCTGTTGTTTTTAGGCCACAGATGATTCAAGAAAATGAATATTGTACCTCTCTCATACAGCTTTGCAAGTACAAATGCATTGTTTTTGCTGGTAAGAAATATGCTCCATTATAAATAGACACGGCTACTGAATTGTATGCCTTTGGTTGTAAAGTGGGTTATGCTGCTTAGTCAGCCTCTGTATGTGTGAGTTTATGAGTGTGTGTCACACGGGCTGATCTGCATGCTTATTTCTGTTTCTGTCTGGCCGACACATCCAGATGTATTTGTGCTTGAACTCATCTCTCTATGCCATTGTTTGTCAGATGTCAAGAAGGTAAATGTATGTCTGAAGTCTTTATTTATTTGTCTTTTGCACAACAATTACAGTCGAGCAGTCGCTGGCAATGAAATCCTTGTTCTCAGACTCCCTCCAACAAGGCTATTGCAAAATATATCAAAGAAAAATGCATGTAGTAAAAATGAGAAATCAAAATATGGACATAAAACACAAAATAGTGTACAAGTTAAAATAAGAATTAAACAAATATATATAAGACATAATGAAACAAAATAGATACAATAGGACATATAATGTAGAATTTACAATAAGCTTCTATGCAGACAGGGCTGTTATTGGCCAACACCATTCCACAACACACCCCAGTGCCCTCTATCAACTTGCCACCTGAGACAGTCTGAGAACTATCCACAGCTCAGCCTGAGAGCTGTGTGAGATGGCACAAGGATGTGGATGCATGTGTTTGCCCCCGGCAGTATGAATGGAAGGGTATCGTTATTGCCCCCTAATGTCCACTTGCATTCCTTTCTGTCCCTCTTTTCCTTCCTTCATACCTCTGGAGGACTGATGGCTACTTCTTGTTTTGCTACAGTGCAGACGCTCTTCTCACTTGCTGTCTAATTAGCTATTATTTTTTCAACTTTTTCATACTTTTTCCTGTTTGTCTCAAACTGCAAACACCTAAATCACTTGGAGGATAATTTATCACAACTCTGCATTGCAATTATGTACTTTGAACTACATTCTGCTACGCACAATGTTAATGTGACCCAAACAGAATTGAAGTGCACAGACGTGTCATTAATTGTTCAACGAATACTCATGAAACCATTTCTATGATTGTGTAACGGTTTGTACGCTGTTTTACAAATAAGCACTTCTACCAGTTAGGTTGAAGAAAAGAATCATGGTTTGGCGTTGTCACGTTACATACTTAAGGTAACACAACAATGTCGTGTTATGTATGTACGTAACTGAAAATCACTCAAAGTTGACCTTTAGTTTGAACAGCGGCCTATTTTAGTTGCATCAATTGAAAACTAATGTTTCAAAAAACTTTGATGTCAAAAACTTGCCTAAGGTCACATGATCACAACCTCCTGGCTCCTGATTACATGGTTTATTTGCAAATTATAGTGCATTACTTTTGATAGGTATAAATACCAACAGTGAATGAGACCAGCCTCAATTGTTACGCAAGATTGTCATAGTAAAGACAAGGGTATACACACTGGAGAAATCTTCTGAACTCCACTACATTCTGCCAGTGTCTTTGGTCCGTGAGTTAGCTCATCAGAGCTCAATTTGACAAGCTATCTCTCAATGATATTGTAACTTTCCCAAGACTCACCAAAACAAAACCAGTGAGTTCATGTGCTGCGAATGAGTGCTTGAGATGTGCACAATCTAAAGATAAGTGCAAGACTGTAATTTATGGATTTAGGTCAGCCAACTTTGACCTTGAACATCTGGCAGACAACCAAAGACATAGGCATAAAGGCATAAACACAAGACAACTGGAGAACAGGTTGAACCATTAATAAATGTCCCTGAGACAGAAGTGGAAATGGCTGCTGATAAGTTTAGACATGGGATTATTATGAAGAGTTCCAGCCAGCTGAAAAAGGCAAAGAGTGTCATGTGGAGCAAAGGCAACAAAACATCTGAAAAGACAATTGTAGTTGTGGGAGACACCTCTATCAGGAACATAGGCAGTTAACACACTGCACTCCAGATGTCATGGTTTGTAACGCAAAAGAGCAAGTTCTCAAATGATTTACACCCCAATTAATTGTTATCAATAATTGCTCCACATGTGATAGCCAATGATGTTTGCATAGAGCAATCAGAAGGGCTAAAGCAGGATTTCATTGAACTGTTTAATTGTCTGGACATTTTTTTATTGGGCAACGGTTGACAGACTAGTCAACAGGTTCAGCAGACTCTCTGCGCATGGCTTAGCAAAGCCACCAGACAGAAAGGGATCAACTGAATTGAGGACCTCAGTCTGTTTTGTGGACGTGGGCACCTTTTCAGGGCGGATGGCCTTCACCCAAGCAGGTCCCGAGTTAAAGTATTGATGGAGAATTTTCAGACCGAAAAGCTCATGGATCAGTCTCGTAATTCCTCCTCCCTTCGCTCTCCTCTGCCTCACCTCTTCTGGGACCCACTGATAAAAAATGAAGTGCTGATTAACGCTGGTATTAAATTCAGCCCCCGATCACTGCCATGCTGTCTGCCTCTTCCTCAACCAAGCACATTCTTCAACACCAACTTTGCTGATAATGAAGATGACAAAATGAGTCTGCCCAGGCTGATGAAGCCTGCAGAGTCACCAAAAGTTTGCCTCATCCATCTCCCTCACCTCACTTCTTCAGGATATCTCTAACAAACTGAGATCAGAGATTTAGCAACTTGTTGTGATGATGATGAATGCCACTAAGTTGCACTGCTGCATCTCAATTCCCCACCACTAAAATGTAAGGAAATCCGGAGAGATGGGCGAGAAGGAGGAGAGAAGATGCCCAGGACAGGCAGAGTCCCTGCCCCAGAAGCAGGCTGTTCCTCTGGACTTCATGTCCCTATTCCTGCTTTGATAAATAGTATAGAGGGAACAAAATGTACTTTACTAAATCTGTAGATTTATCAAATTGGATATCAGTTACTCATCAGCCACAGTCTGTCTTTATAAAAAAAACTTTAAATTGGCGAAGAATTCTTTCACTAGGGCAGGCTATGGGCAGAAACAAAATAGTTTACTATTATTATGCAGATGACACACAGATTTATAGGATTTATAGAACAATATCACCAGGTCTCACACAAGCACCGAGTCCTGTAAGCGCATCAAACAAATCAAAGATCGGATGTTTTCCAGTTAAAAAAGACATATCTTAAATCATAGTCTTTGAACCAAAAGAAGAAAAATTAAAAGTCATTGCGTAGCTTCAGTTGTTAATGTTAGATCACAAACCAGGCTAGAAATCTTGGTTATGGACTCAGACTCAAATTTTAACATCAACATGAAGACAGTTACACAATCAGCCTCCTGTCACCTTGCGAATAGATCAGATATTAAAGGACTTATGTCTCAGCAGGATTTAAAAAAAACTTGGATTCGTGCGTTATTTACAGCAGGCACTACTGTAATGCTGTCTTTTCAGGTTTCTCTAAAATATGATCAGAACTACAAGCAGAGAAGTCTGCTGCTCATGTCCTCACTAAGACCAGGAGAGTGGATAACATTAGTCTCGCCACCAGACAGTCAGAGATCTCCGCCTTCTGATAGTCTGGGGACACTCCTTTCTAAAGTGTGTTTAACACACCGGCGAAAAGGCCGGCAACAAAGCAACGCTTCTTGCATTTTTGAAAAGGACACAAACACACAGAGAGTTTGAAAATGGATGCTGAGAGATTAAACTTTTATCAAAAACTGAATAAATACCACACACAGCAACACAAAACTGCTTTGCTAGCTCAGTCATGTTGTAACTAAGATATCCACTGCAAAAGATATTTTTTTCACGGACCGTTTAATGAGTTATTACCTATTACAGACACCGCTAACGGCTAACAGGGCTAACAGCTAACGGTTAGCCCAGCTAAACATGCACACAGAAATAGTAATGTTTGTTCAATCATTGTGTTTATAGACTTTACAAACATCGGATTAGTCTTAACGGTGATACAGTGATGTGAAAAATGTGATTTTATATATATATATCTATATATATATATAGATATATATATGTATAGCTAAAAGCCCTGCTGGTTTTCTACCCGGACTATAGAGGGAATCACCTTGTTGTTTACAAGGCGATTCCCTCTATAGTCCGGCCGGACGGATGAGTCATGGCCTTGTAAAAGATTATGTTTGTTTCTTTTAGTTGCTGAGAATGTGTCGCCACAAACGCGACAAACACCCACTAACTTTGATGGTGTTTTCTGCAAGCACGACTGAGCCGTTTTGTACCGCTACAGGTGTTTCTAGTCAGACTATGTTTATGAGCACAAGAGTTCAGCGAGCCACCGAAGGACCGCCCTGCAGATTTACTATTGGTTCTGCAACGTAGGGAGTTTTTTTAAACTCTGAAATTGTATCCGCCCATCTAAACACAAAATCAGGGAGAAAGTCATCAGTCTTTAGTTAAGCAAAGCATCTAAAGACTGACTTGTGAGTCTAGGATAACATTACTTTAGTTCTCAGATCTTTTCACTGTCATCCTGTATGCCAAGGATTTTACTTTGAATTTCTACTGTTGGCTCATAAAGCACAGGATAGTTCAGGGCCAAAATACATTTGTGACATGCTGCTCCATTATGAGCCATTCAGACCTCTCAGATCATCTTACAGGGACAGGTCTGTTAAGTGTCAAAAAGCACCATTCAGTTTTTATGAGCCACATGTGCAACAAACTCCCAGAAAATGTAAAATCTGCTCCCAATCTCAGTTCTTTAAAACCGGGTTTTGCCACTGCAGTTTATCAACTTACTGTAAATTTGGGACTATTTATTCATATCTTGCACTGCATTGTAGCTGCCCCGTAATTTTTATTCTGCTGTTTCCTGTCTTGGTCTGTTTCATCTTCTATTTTACCTTGTTTTAATCCTTTTAAATCCTATTTATGTATGTCTTTTTATATTGTCTTTTTACTCATGTTTCTTTTATAGTTTGTCTTAATGCCGTTATGTCTTATGTAAAACACTTTGAATTCCCTTGTTGTTGAAAGTTGCTGTACAAATAAATTTGCCTTGCCTCTGTCCATCCCTGCTTCCTTTCTTCCTCTCTGTGTCTTTATATCGTCACTGTCCTGTATTTTGTGTGGAGGACTCTGTGTGTGTGCGAGTGTGTGTGTGTGTGTGTCTGTGTACATGTGTGAGAGGGCTGGGGGGTGGCGGCTGTATTGTCAGACACATCACAGCACCAGATGTCCAATTTGCACTTCAGCCTCGTCTGAATGGAGGGACAGATAGAAAGAGGGAGAACGAGGATGTTGGTGTGATGGCCTCCAAGCAAAAGAAAGGGATGGGAACAAAATTTGGGTTGAGCACAAGAGCAGTGAACACATTTTTCTCTCTTTTTTTTTTCTTATTTAAAAAATGATTTTAATTTTTTCCCCATATTTTTATGTTATAATGAGAGATTTGAAGATGCTATGTCTAAGAAGCTGCACCGGGCCACTTTGTTTGTATACCCTGGGCCAAGTGTACATACAGGTGAAGGGCCAAAGTGTGTGTGTGTGTGTGTGTGTGTGTGTGGACACCTGGGCTGCAGTTCACCTGAAATTACCTTTTACTCACAAAGTTACCACAGCCTAATCTGAAGGCTTCTTTATATTAGTAACATAGTAACAATTGTTAAACAAACTCAATTTAATACAAATTGAGATGGAATAACATAAGGTGCACAAAAGAAAAAACATAGCTCACAAAGTGTGCAACCATTAGAAAGAGACACCAAGAAAAGAGAGGAGAAGAGTGCGTTATCTGTTAAAAGTTGAACTGGAAGAGTGTTGTGCATACATAAACATGACAACTCATATACATCTGTTTGATCGCATAAATCAAACAAAAAATACATGAGATCATTTGCTAAATGGAGCAAACTTAATGTGTTCTTAAGAGTTGTACAAAATCATGGTGGAAAATGTAGGAAATCACTTGTTAGGGAAGAATTGCACAAGGCAGGTTGAGGAAAAGGAAAAAGCAGATCATAAAACAAAAAGTCTATTACATGAATTGAACTGTTTCAGTGTACTGTTTGAGTACAGTGTACTGACTCCATGGCAGATATACAGTAGGAGAATGATGTTCCTCAGAACCATAAGCTCTGGCATGAGAACCTTTGAATGTTGTCTGGGAAAGCTAGGTTATTTGGACAATAGACCTATATTTTCTTTTTACCCAGAGTCAGCCCACTCACTGATGCAATTTTATGTCTCTCTGTGTAGTCTGAATGTATAGCAATGGCATAAGAAAGGGCATCTGTGGTTATCTGTCTCTGGATAAGTAGGACATATACGAAGTCTGCAACTGAAATATCCTTTTATGTTCTGAGTGCACTCTATAAAGAGTTTAAGCACCGACTTAGAGGATCTTATTCTCTGTTATTTCCAGTTATCCCAGTTTGTAAATTGTTGTATTGATCTAATGTATTCTTTATTGTGTTCTTTTCTTCTTTTGTATTATGTTGTGTCATTCTCAAACTAAAACGCTACATGAGCCGAGACTGAAGAACCCCCAGACTGCTGGTGTTGTGACATTTTCCATCCTTGGCTCTGACTGTTATCATAATGGCTGTATTACAGCTGTAATATAGTGCACGCTATCTGCGCAGTGTTGCTCAGTGCAGCAGGGTCACCTCAGCCTGTGTAGGTGTCAGTTGTAGTCTAATTCCTGTGATTCAGTGATGAATCTCTCTGATAGAAGACAAGCATAGGGTCTGGCCCAGATGGAGCTCTATTAAGCTGTTAATAAATGAGGATTCTTCTCTGCTCTGCCTGCATCTGTGGAATGGAAGGCACTCACAAATTTGTAAACACACACACACACACACACACACACACACACACACACACACACACACACAGTCAGAATATTATAATGAAGTAAAGCTAGCCAGATGGCTGAATTAGAAAGCCGTCTCTCTCTCTCTCTCTCTCTCTCTCTCTCTCTCTCTCTCTCTCTCTCCCTGTTTCTTACCATCACTGCTGTCTCTCTGTTATCTTTTTTCTCTTCCTGTCTCCCTCTGTTTCCACATTATGGATGCTGGGCGTTGTCATAGTGGTGACCAGCTGGCCACGATTTAAGGCCCTACTGAAGTGCCCTTGAGCAAAACACTGAGGAGAATGGCAAAAGAAATTTGTGTGGTAAAGATAAATTATGACAAGCTTCATCTATTCTATTGTATTCTATTCTACTCTATTTCATAAGAAGCTGAGTTTCTTGTACTGAATGGTAACTTATGTTATACCTTTGCCATTGCATAAATTACAATATCATCTGCATACAGGTCAACACCGGTAAACTTTATTATCCCACAAGGAGAAATTCATTTGGTTATAAATGTACTGTGTAAAACACCAAAGTACACTGCATGTGCACTATCAAACACACACTCTGCAGTGCTGACAGTATAAAATACATATACTGTCTTGAGATACACAATGCCACTCTGAGCTAGTAATATAGGTGCACATGTTTCTTATTTAGTAGTCTAATTGTTGAAGGAACAAGCGATATGCTGTACCTTGTTGATGTGATCTTCTGCTGCAGGATTCTGCTGTGACTCTCTCAGAATTTCAGGTGTTTGAATTCTGATGATCCGACTGTTCTCACTGTCTTGATCATTCGCTGCCATTTGGCATGATGTTGAACATGCATATTTCCAAAGGTGCAGATCAGGCCAAGGGACAGAATGCTTTGCAAGACAGATTTGTAGAACATCTGGAGGTTATGGCGATTTATCCTGAAGTGATTCAATTTCCCATGAAAGAACAGCTTCTGTTGTAGTTTCTTCGGATGCTTTCATACCTAACTTGTTGGGGTTGATTAGAATGAACTCAGGCCAATTTGCCCAGTTTATACGGTTTGTTTGGGCTGGTGTGAAAGCTGTCAGCGAAACCGCGGTGAGGACCAAACAATCAAGACCACTTGAAAAGGCAGGTGTGAGACCATAGAAGTTATGACAGCAGATATGTGAGCAGAATTCAAAAGTTAAAAGACGAAATCCATCTGCTGGTCATGAAACCTGTCCACAATATTAAATATTGAATATTATAACTAATTCATGTAAAGGCCATGTATAGCCATATAACACATATAATAATACTTACGTGTAGCCATGGTACTATGGATGCACATCAGTGTGGGTATATCCCTTGATTAAAAAGCTGTCAAACCTCTGTGCTCATATCTGACACTGTGTACTTTGACAGTTCATTAAGTCCATTGAAAAGAGTGGGACAGTTGTCCCATAGTTAGTCTGAGTGGGCGGAAATTTGCTGCATAGATCAGCTTCTCATCCCGCCCTACCACCTTCGGTTGTGTAGCAGTTTTCAACTGTTTTCAACACGCCCTTTACTAACTCTTGCGGTGTTTGATCTTGCAGGGATGTAGCCTTTTTTCTGCATGGTTGGCGTCCTCTAGGCGATATTTTTGTGGGTGTGTTACACCAAAACCTGTTTCCCCCCGGCACTATTTTTGCAAGCGCACCATTGCTGTGGCACCGGTCAGAATGATTGTGATTGGTTGAAAGAAATACAAGCAGTCGGGGTTTTTTTTCTCCAATCTTAAAGTGAGAGTCAGCGCAGCCAGACCTTTCTTTTCTTGAGAAAGGTCTGGTGAGCGAGACTATCCCATAGTTAAAAGCCTCAGAGCATTACTGTTAAAGACGCAGGCTTTTTGTTGTGTTTTTATGTTAGTCATTTTTCATTATAACGATTGATTTGCAGTCTGATTATTACCAACCAATAATGCTTACAATCTGTTTTGTCTCTTTGAGCTCTTTGTGATACCAAAGAGCATAAGTATACACATCAGAAGCATTTTAGTACTGCCTACACTTTTGTCAGTCAATGGAATTTGATTTCGCGAGTTACCTGCAGGTCAGTGTAAGTTCATGTTTAGTCCTCTTTGTTGAAAGTCAATGTGAGAAGGAACTGGACAAGGGGCCTAGTTTATAAAACTCTGTGGATAATCTACACTAAATGTTTGCATATGTACAAATGAGGAAATTTCCGTACACCAAAAAATATTCCGATTTATAAAACCATGCATACGCCTGCCAGTACGCAATTTCCTTTTACAAACCCTAAATCAACTAGGAATTCTCTGCACGTGGATCAGCCTCATACCCCGCCCCCTACACAGCCACAATCAACCATAAACGGTCAAAGCAAGGCACCTCATGAATGTTCAGTGGTTTGAGAGGAAGACCAAGAAAACTTTTTTTTTTCTGACACAGAAACCAAGGTGCTCGTGGGTGAGGTGGAGGTGAGAAAGCACATACTGTTTGGTGATCAGTGGGGTCACAAACAAAAGGAATGGCAGGAAGTGGCAACATGCTGCTGCTGTGGTTAATGCAGTGAGTGCATCAAACAGGATAGTACCTGGACTTTAAAAAAAAAAAAAAATAGTTTGACCTAAAGGAGGAGGTAAAAAAAAATAAAAAATTGCACCCTGTCATCTGTGAAAAATGTAGATAATCTATATGTGCAGGTGGTGAGGATGTGCTGGGTGAGGTGCCTGGAGAAGTGGAATGTGTGTGGCAGCAGCACAGTGTCTCCAGGGCGCTCTGTGTACACACAGGCTTGCTCACTGTAGCGACTTTACACACAAAAACAGTCTTCAAACTAAAATTATACTTGGTGATATAAGGACAGTATTAAGACATGTTATTAAAAACTGTTCACACTGTGTACTGCAGTTCTTTAATTCAGTTTGAAGTTATTTTGGATTTCTTCAACCGACAAAGATCATTTCATCAGTTAGCCTAGTTGAGGTGAAAATCAATCAATCACCACCTGCCACATCCTGGCATCGTCCAGCTGACCATGAGTGTCAGCAGCATACAGTCCGGCCCAGACCCTTTCCTTTGCACCCCAGTGGTGGGGAACGTGGTGCTGAGACAACGCTAATGGATTATTCAGCAATATTTGATTTAAGATTTGAGTTTACTTCTATGTTTTACAATCTAAAGGTGCTTATGGACAAGTTATGGCTCACTGGCACAAGCACAAAAAAAAAACACTATTGCATTTGAATGTTTATGAAGTGGATCTATAAGTAATGTGTGATATTAGGTTAATTTGAATGTGTTAGAGACATCATTACACGTATAATGATTCCTCTCACATTTAATTTCTACAATCTGGCTTCAAATCACCACCTCACCATCTGTGTCGTCAATTTCCCCCATCTCCAAAATGTGTCTACACATGGGTCAAAGTTTCCCTAAATGTACGCACATTCCCCTGTCTTTTTTCTTGTTTTTTAAATAAATCCCAATTTATTCTTGGAAAGTGGCATATGCATATTACAAGCCCTTTTTTGTGTGTACACAATGGTGTTGAATTAGGCCCCAGAACTAAAGTGCAACAATGTATATATATTTATATGTTTTTTCCCAAGTCTGGACTAAATGAACCAACTACAGGTGTGAAAGCACCCATAGACTTAATCCCTGCCAGTTCCTTGAATCTTAGGTGGTAGGTAAGGTATTGAAAATGTGCAGATACCATGTCGCCTCTAGCACACGCCCCACAGAGGTTCATAGCTACATGCATTTGCATACTAGTCTCAGGACACAAATCATATGCAGTAAAAGATGTAGCATCAAATACAAAGCTGTAGAGATTCAGTGGCCAGCTTGTTAATGATTGTGTACTTGTTAATAGTTAACTTACAGTGACATCCATTAAGCTGAAATCATTCATTTGTTCACAGCGTTGCAATGCAAATTTCATCATCTGCCAATGTCTGTCTTGTAGTTTTTTGCATGTGCAGGTGCATGTGCAGCCATAAGACTGTTCCATTAGATGTGTTTGTGTGCTTTTCCACAGGAAGCAAGTATGTAGTATAGTGTTCAGCCCTTTAGATAATCCACATTAACCAAAAGGAGATGGATTATAGTTGTAAGTTGTGGAGGTCTTATGAATCACCTTTAAAGAGTCACTGTGCAGTCGTGAAGTGTTGTGTCAGGCCCACAGTGGGAACCCCGGAGACAGGCCTCCATACTGTACTTAAAGCACGAGGAGGCCCCATACCAGTCATGGAACATTTTGTTAGGAAGCTAATGGGATCTCTCTAAAGAGGAACTATAAATGACAGCTGTCTGCCCAGATTCACTGACTGCCATCACGTCTCCATTCCCAAAACACTTAAACACTGCTGCTGCAACTACTGCTGAGAGCACGAAGGAGGAAGCAGACACAGTCACACAAAAATGGTTGCAGGGAGTGGGTGAGGTGGATTAGAGTTGATGAAAGAGAAGGGAATTGGACAGGGGGTGGAGGTTTGAGGGGGGGTGTTAGAGAAAAGACAGGAAGGCTGGTAGTTACAGCGCTGGCATCTGTCGCTACCGCCGGCACCCAGGGTGGCATACAGTACTTTTCTTTGAATTAGACCTCTGCCGGCTTCTCAGTTAACACCTGAGGAGGTCATTATGATGCCATTAGGATGAGTAGTGCTGGGAGGGCGGAGTGGGAGTGAGAGAGAGGGATATCTACACTAAGTGTAAACAGTCTGTCTGTCAGTCTGTGTCTGAGAACTTTCTCTTCCCCTGGAGAGCCCTCTCTCCTCTGACAGAAGAATGACAGAGGCCTCATGGGAATTACACCAGTCTCTCTCTCTCTCTTTGTTTCCCACACGGACTGACAGATCACAAATTCACAACAATAGGCTCTATTTTAATACCACTTTTTGTTGGTACACAAGGCTGACTTAAAATAAACAACCTTTCTATTGCCTCATGCTCTCTCTCATTTTCGCAGTCTCTCTTTCTGAGTATGCTTTGCTGTTGTTGCCGCTGTTGTTGTGCTGCATTGTTCGGGGGGATTTTCTTCTTTTTTTCCCTTTTTCTTCCTCTCCTCTATTCTCTGGAGAAGAAGGAATGCTTTCCTGGGTGCAGTCAGTGATACGGCATGGAACAGCTCTTTCAGTTTCATTATATAAACAGCTTTGATGCCTCTTCTTGCTCTCTGGTTTCTATGGCTAAGTGGCTTTTGGAGAGGGCTCTGGACTACAAAGACAAGAGGTGTCTGTGTGTGTGTGTGTGTGTGTGTGTGTGTGTGTGTGTGTGTGTGTGTGTGTGTACACATGGGTTTCTTGTCTGTACATGAGTTTCTTGAGTATACTAGTGCAAATGGTGGACACTGACATACTGTAGTTTCATCAGATAAACCAGTGTGACTTCATCAGCCCCAGTAGGTGTTGGAAATGTCCCCAGTTACATAATGCAAACTGGACGCCTCACAAGGCCTTAAAACTGCTCTGTAACTATGACTTCTGATAAGGGATGTCCAAATCAAGGGTTTTTTTGTCCCTGATGCCACTCTGAGTCATTTAATGTCAAGTATCTGCAAATACTGACTCCAGATACCAATACAGCTGCACAATGCACACTTCAAGTACTTAGAAGTTATTGAAATCAGTCCTATGTAGTTTTAGTCTACACCTATGGTGTTTCACAAATTAAAATATAAAATAACAAACTCTTTAATCTTGAATCTTTTTGGCCTTGTCTCAAGGGAATTTCCCTCTCCTTTTAAGAGAGTATTGTCCAGTGTGTGCTGCTTGAATACATTCTTGCATGAGTCCGCCTACCTGAATGAACTGTATTTCACTGAGTGTTTATTTTCGTTCTTGTAGCTGTTGTGCGGATTAGGCTACAATAATAGATTACTCTTATTGGCTTTTTGCTCATGGGGTTTTGGTTGCACTTGCAATGGTGTGGTGAGAGTGGTTGTCATTAGTTCAGCACCGTTGTCTGGCTCTCCTCCTAGCAGGGTGGTGAAACACATGCGCCATGAACGGGAGCAAAATGCCAGAGACTAATACTGAGCGAAAATGACACAAGTGCTCATAACTTCGGTGAAAAACATAAAAGAGTTTCATACTGCATTTTGGTGTTTTGGTGTTTTGCCGTGGGAGAGGCTCAGCCACTGCTCTTACACACATGGGAGCTCAGCGGACTGGAGGACAGACAGACAGAAAAGAGTTGAGAGAGTGCTTCACAAGTAAAAACATGGGCAGACATGGAACAATTTAGCTGGTCTGGATCAGATAAAAAACACCTTGATTGGGCCTGATACTGATTTATCAGATCAGTTTGGGTCATCCCAACTAGTGTGTTTTCACAATTATTATATTATTTAATTCTGTTATTTTTATGTTTATTTTCATTTATAAATTAATTGTATATTTCACAGTGACTGGCATTAATTTGGTCTTAAAGAGGCTTTAATCTGCCTCGATGAAACTCGATTACATCAGGTCATGTTTCACGATCATCTCAGAGGGCAGGTTTCAGATCATTGCTCTCTCTTCCTCCTCTGTAATTACTCCAGATTCTCCATTGCCATTGACCATCCCAACCTTTTCCCTCCCTGCCTCCTCCTTATCATCCTCTGATCCTATCCTCCTGTTCTTTTCATATTCTGTATTCCCTTACTCCTGTTTCTCATCTCCTCATCTTCCCCACCTGTCTTCCTGTCCTGGCTCTCTTCCTCCTCACGTTTGGTTCTGTGCGTGCCTGGGAAAGATCATCTCCTCATCGCCTTGGGTGCGGTCAGCCAAACCAGGCGTGACTGTTGCAATCAGTGCGAGAACACACACACGCACGCACATGAACTGATACATGTGCACACATAATGTGGGAGGTCTCTCTCTGTAGTTAGTTTAAAAACATATCGGCTTGCAGCCACAATGGTCTTCATTAAGACATTGGCTTGCTGTGTGAGTGATGGTGATGAAGAGATTGTTATGGGGATGACCAGAGGTTTGCAAGGAGTTGATGTCACAGCCCACCCAGTTAAAGGCCTCTTATCGAGGACACATACTGTACTATTCTCTCCCCACCCATCCCTCCTTCCAGCGCTCCTTCTCCTCTCAGCTGTTCGCTGCAGTGGGAGCTGGCACAAACTTCTGGCTCCTGGGGATTACTTCTCCATGTCTCTCTTCTTGTCTTCTTTCTTTCCTCCCACTGAGCTCTCCTCTAAGTCCCTTCCTTCCTCCCTGATCCTGCTCCTCTTGCTTCATCGCCACAATGCTTCCTCTACACAAACAAACCACAGACACAGAGGTGACCTCAGCCGCACAAGGTCTGTTTCAGACTCTCCCACGACCGCTCTCACGGTCATGTAGAAAGCTCGCTGTTGTTCCAAGGATGCATCATCAGTCTGCTGTCTTAGCCGACAATTGAAACCCCACTTTTAACCGTTTTCGCTGTTTTACGTTATTGAAGGCTGACACTCTCTATCACAAGTGGAGTGAGGTTTACAATGGTTAACACTGTTCTGTAAACTGTCACTCATGGCCACTGCTCTGTTTTTTTGGAGGTGAAAATTGTACAGTCTGGGACTTCAGTCGCCACTCTTTATGATAGATAGAGAGAATCTAAGCTTACATCGACATTTCAGATAATGTTGGAACCACATCTTGTCAGCCTGAATGATATTACATATTTGTAGCAGATAAGAAGGACGTTGTAAGCATGTGTACGGCCATGAAACCTATTGATTTGAATTGATTTAGGTTGCTTTTATCTCTCTCTCTCTCTCTCTCTCTCTCTCTGGCTCTCTGGCTCTGTCTCCTCTCTCACCACCCTCCCTTCCCTTCTCTTTGTGTGCCTTAATATTATTTGCCAAATCCACTCCTCATGCTTCTCCTACCGTCCGATGCCGACAATGCAGGCACTCAGCGTTGCTTCCTGCAGGCATTTCATTAAAGCACTAATAACACATTGGTAATTAGGTGACAAAGAGGCTTTTCTTATTGTACTGATCAGCTGCTGAGACGTAGTCCTTAGAGGCCCACACAGAAGGAGGCTGGCTGTGTGTGTGTGTGCGTGCGCACATTTATGTGTGTGTGTCTGTGTTGTTGCTGAGTTTCTGAGATGTATGCATCTGCTCTGGGTGTATCCTTTTTTTTTTGTTTTGTTATGTTTTTTTTTTTTTATCCAGTGGAATGCTGGTGCTGTCCCTATTTCAACTCTTACTTTTGATCTTGTTTACTGAAAAGGTAATCCGGCTGCAGGTTTCATTACGAACTAAAGCATACAGATGACCACACAGCCTGTATACAAGATATATATTAGATTCTTATTTATGATCTACAATATTGTTTTATCAGGGGGAATGCATTTACACTGGGAAACTTGCATTCTTTCCACTTTTTTCCCCCTTCTCTTGTTCCCTATTAGTCTCTCTCCTTATTCTATATCAGATGGTTCTTGAGCCACCTGAGGCACTGAACAAATAACATAGTGCAAATGAAATTTCCTGTGAGGCTTATTGATGTCATTAAACACTAGCATACTGAGGCCCGGAATCATTTTAGTCTTCATCAGACCGCCTGACATTTTAGTGAATTAGCTGTTGGGAGGTTTGGTGGGTTGGGGTGAGGTAGGGTTGTTTTAGCTCCTCTAGCACCCCCCCCCCCCTTCACAGGGTCAAATGGTAGAATCGATCATCTCATTTGGTCCGTCTGCTGGCCTTTGATTGGCTGTCATAAGGCCAATATGTGTCCGCTGCGTAATGTTATTCTTGCATGTTGTTCTTTTAAGCAGTAAATCAAGTTAGCATTGAGTTTCTTTTCGGCATAAAAGAGCAAGGCAATATTGTGATTATCATGAGAATTCACGTTTACCTTAAAAGCAAACAACCCCCCTTTTTTTCTCGAGTAGTCTTAAGTTGCATTTGACCTTTTATTGTCTTTTTCTCTCTGTGTCAAAATGCCAATTCGTGCCATTTAAAAAGTGTTTGGGAATTTGGAACATGTAATTTAGGGATATGCATAATTCCATTGTCCCCCGGTTGACATTTCAGAGCGTGGTTTAAAAAAAAGAAGAAAAACATTTTGTTTAGTGTATGCCAAAAATTACAAAAGCTGAGCAGATCAGGGCCCAAAAGAATCTTTTTTTCATATTTTGTTACAAATCCTTACATTTTTGTTCAAGTCACATCAGCAGTGAGTTTCACTTCTCCTAGGAACTTGGAGAAATGTCATGTGATTTGAACTGGGTCCCCAGTCAATCAGTAAAGCAACATGCCAGCTGTTTTCTGAGAAAAACAAAGTTTTCTTCACAAATTCAAAGTAACACAGCATGACTAGTTCATTTATAAATGGTCATTTTGTGGGTGAAATATTCCTTTAACAATGTAGTCATATCACATAATCATTACTTACCTGCGTTACATTACAGATGTAGTTATTTTAACCCAAATTATGACAAAACCTAACCAACTACCAAGTAGTTTGGGTGACAAAACCTATGTTTCCTGTAAAAATGGAAGTTTATTTTGAAAAGATACTCTGAATTTAAGCAGCAGAAATTGAGAGATCATCCCTGAACATCCAAAACTGAGGCTAGAGGGGTACCTAGAGCGTCATAGTTGAAGCGTAGGGCTGCTGACCATTTGTATTTGACGAGTTTGAAGTGAGTACAGGTTGTTATTGTCATGTAGCTGTAGTACTGTTCTGTTCTACATACTGTAGCCAGAGCAAGTTTGCTTTTGATTAGCTCCAAAAACACAGCAGTGGCTTGTGAATGTCTCTGGTTTGTACTCAAGACTGCATATTTTTGTACAGTTTTACAGTTTTGCAGAGCTTTATATCAACTTTTAAAAGAAATCTGTTATTAGCCTTTTTACAAACATTGCATTTCTTTTTTTGGTGCAGATGTCTTTCATGACCCATCTGTATTATTTAATATGTAAATGACCTGTTATTAATCAATCTCAGTACAGTTTCCCCTCCTTTCCACACATTCATGAGATCTGAGCGTCATGCCACTCTGTGCAGTGAGACTGAAGGTCTTTGGTTAATCCTTGTTTGTGTTTGGGGTCAGCCAGTTGGTCAGTCTCGCTTTATAGCTGTGGCGCCACTGCGGACCTTTGGTTTCCTGAATTGGTAAGCCTAATTCCTCAAAAGCTAACCAAAGTGAGACTTCACTGCAAAGCAGGACAGCATGTTGCTCAGCTCCCCCTGTGGTCCACCCGCCCGTGGTTGTATTGGTATGACATGAACAGGACAGGGAGTCTGTCATCGCACGTGTTTGTGAAACATCATCAGAGCGGCAATAGCTCCAACACAGCTCACTGCCAGCAGCCGTGTGCCCTGTCATCTGTTATCACCCCTCCTATGTCTTTCTCTCACAACTGATCAAAGATCGAAATCTGCTCCACAAAACGCCCCTCTCTGTTCTCGGCTGAGCAGGACGTGGGGAGAAAGAAAAGAAGGAAAGAAGAAATAAGGAAAATGGAAAAGAAAGTTGTTAATGTCACTGAACCATGAAAGGCTTGGCCTGGGGTTGGAATGATTCGGTATACAAGGTTCTTTAGTGCTGTGGCTGCGGGGATAAACATAACTTACATCAGCCCTTCGCTTGTACAGGAGATTTCCTCTCCTGGCACTTACAACCTCAACACTCTAACTGCACTGTGATTCACACGCACGTCGCACACAGTACGATCCAGACCCTTTCAAGTAGCTCATGTACACACACATATACACACACACACACCAGAGGGCAAACGAGGGTTTTGAATAGTATTTTTTATTCTGTTTGCAAGCATGACAGTGGTTGCTATTACTTGTTCACACATACACTTAGAGTTTACTTGGCTTTTGTTGGATGGATTTGTATCAACAGCAATATGAATATATTAATTGCATTAGAGTGTATTGTTAATGTTTGATTGCATGTGTGTTCTGTGTGTGTTTTTTCTCTCTCCAGATCATCACTCAGTATGTTTATGAGCTGTTGGAGAAAAAGTGCAACATGACTAAAGCAATCCTGCCAGTAAGTACCCAGAGTGAAAAGAGGCATTTTCCTCTTTGATTTATGCCCTTGAAGATTAAAGGGAGCATTAAATATGAAAATTGACGTAAATGCTCAGGCTTCAGAGTGTGATTATGATATTGAGTGTCCTGTTTAAAAAAAATAAAGAAAGGGGGATTGTGAGGCGTCAGCTCTCCTCATTCTCTATCAGTCTTTGTCTTTCTCTTTCTATCTCACTCACTTTCTCTCTTACTCCCTCTCTTTCTTGTACCCCCTCCTCTGCCCGCATCCTTTGTGCAAAAGTGTCTCCTCAACAAATTAACTGTATTGTGACGTGTCATTTCAAAGGCGCAGAGGCACAGCATGCTGATGCTTAATCTGTTTTGCATTCATTTGCGCTGAAGGGGACTTTCTACTCTGCCATCATGGAGTTATTCTCTGCCCAGCTCATCCAGGCTCAGAGCACACACTTGATCCCTTTTATTTGTTGTTGGAAGCATGTTTGTCTCTTTTTGCCCCCCTTTACCCCTCCATCCCTGCTCTTTTGCTGTTTATAAAAGTTGGGATCATTTTTCAGGCTGCGTTTATAGGGATGTTAGGCAGCGCTGGTGTTTAGAAGCATAGCAGAGTTAGCTCCAGCTCTAACAGTGTCCATAAATCACCTAGCCAGGGACTCAGCGCCTTTCATTAGCCCCCATACACTTTTACTGGTTTATCTGCCTGGCCTATTTATCTCATTATTCCTCTGGAAAATTGCTCTGTTCTGCTTTTCTGCCGCCCACCCGCCTGCGTGTATACGGCATGTGTGTGTATGTGTATTTGTGTATTAGTGGTGGGTCCGTCCACCTGCGTGGCATTGAACTTGTGACCACAGATTTTAAGAAGATTAACCACAGCCAAGTATAGGGAGAGGGAATGAGGGAGCACAAGAGAATAAAGGGTAAGATTTTCTCCCCCACTCGGCTCTCTTTGTCTGCTTGGATTAAGTTTTTGCAGCTGCCACCCATGGCTTTTATGGACAGTGTTTGTCTCCTTAGAGATTCTTCCAGGCATACTTGGGAGGGATGCAAAGACGCATGGGATGTGGACAGAGCGCATGCATGCACACAAACACTCACTAACTCGCTTAGCCTCTCTTTCTTTCTCTATTACTTTCTGCTTCAGTTTTAATCACACAAAGGCTGTTTTCTAATCATGATTATTGATGATTAGTGTACTGATGCATGTGAGCTTCTTTAATTACAAAGGCCACAGAGGAGAAGACTGTTTGTCCTCAAACTTATACATGTTACATAAGAAAATTTCTCTCTTCATATTCATTATCAGGCGATTCTTTGAAGCAGCGCAAATCACAATTTGATCTTTTGCATTTGCTGATGTTGCATGGAAACATCAAAGATTTATTTTGATTGAGTTAACTGTCCCAAAAGTCTATGAATTCACATCAAAAACATGTAGAGCAGTTTCAAAAACAAATAAACATCATTGGGAAAGTCAAAATTTTTCTATATATGAGAGATTTGGGGATTTGACTGCAAAAATAATGTCCTGAAGTGACATGTGGTAACCTGTGTTTTCCTGAACGTTTAGGTGGATGCTACAGACGATGAACCCACCAGTTTTATCTACCTGAGCCCAGATGCCTTGTCCAACCCGTCTAAGCTGCTGGTGCTGATCCAGGGCAGTGGCGTGGTGCGGGCCGGTCAGTGGGCCCGCAGACTCATCATCAACCAGGACCTGGAGTCAGGGACACAGATCCCCTTCATCACCAGAGCCATGGAGGTAGGGGACACAACAAAAGGAGTTCAAGCTATTCTGTCAGATGTTGAACTGATTTTCTGATCTTTGATCCAAGATGTTCTGTTTTGATGTTTCACCAAGAGGGATGGGTGGGCTGAGTGCACTGAGGACACTGCACGTAAGATGTTTGTAAGATTTATTGTGCACCTAGTTCTAAATACTTTACCTTCTCTACTTTTTTATGCCTCCATGCTGGGGATAGCCATAGTACGAGGCATCATGTTTTTGGGTTGTCCATTCGTCCCATTCTTGTGAACATGATATCTCAAGAACGCCTTTAGGGAGTTTCTTCTAATTTGGCATAAATGTCTACTTGAACTCAGTGATGAAGAAATTTGATTTTGTTGCTCAAAGGTCAAAGGTCACTGTGACCTTGTCCTTGTCTCATTCTAGTAAATGTGATATCTCAAGAACACTTTGAGTAAATTTCCTCAGATTTGACACAAACGTCCACTTGGACTTAATGATGAACTGATCACGTTTTGGTGGTGAAAGCTAAAGGTCAGTGTGACCTCATATACAGTACAGGCCAAAAGTTTGGACACACCTTCTCATTCAATGCATTTTCTTTATTTTCATGACTATTTACATTGTAGATTCTCACTGAAGGCATCAAAACTATGAATGAACACATGTGGAGTTATGTACTTAACAAAAAAAGGTGAAATAACTGAAAACATGTTTTATATTCTAGTTTCTTCAAAATAGCCACCCTTTGCTCTGATTACTGCTTTGCACACTCTTGGCATTCTCTCCATGAGCTTCAAGAGGTAGTCACCTGAAATGGTTTTCCAACAGTCTTGAAGGAGTTCCCAGAGGTGTTTAGCATTTGTTGGCCCCTTTGCCTTCACTCTGCGGTCCAGCTCACCCCAAACCATCTCGATTGGGTTCAGGTCCGGTGACTGTGGAGGCCAGGTCATCTGCCGCAGCACTCCATCACTCTCCTTCTTGGTCAAATAGCCCTTACACAGCCTGGAGGTGTGTTTGGGGTCATTGTCCTGTTGAAAAATAAATGATCGTCCCAACTAAACGCAAACCGGATGGGATGGCATGTCGCTGCAGGATGCTGTGGTAGCCATGCTGGTTCAGTGTGCCTTCAATTTTGAATAAATCCCCAACAGTGTCACCAGCAAAACACCCCCACACCATCACACCTCCTCCTCCATGCTTCACAGTGGGAACCAGGCATGTGGAATCCATCCGTTCACCTTTTCTGCGTCTCACAAAGACACGGCGGTTGGAACCAAAGATCTCAAATTTGGACTCATCAGACCAAAGCACAGATTTCCACTGGTCTGATGTCCATTCCTTGTGTTTCTTGGCCCAAACAAATCTCTTCTGCTTGTTGCCTCTCCTTAGCAGTGGTTTCCTAGCAGCTATTTGACCATGAAGGCCTGATTCGCGCAGTCTCCTCTTAACAGTTGTTCTAGAGATGGGTCTGCTGCTAGAACTCTGTGTGGCATTCATCTGGTCTCTGATCTGAGCTGCTGTTAACTTGCGATTTCTGAGGCTGGTGACTCGGATGAACTTATCCTCAGAAGCAGAGGTGACTCTTGGTCTTCCTTTCCTGAGTCGGTCCTCATGTGTGCCAGTTTCGTTATAGCGCTTGATGGTTTTTGCGACTCCACTTGGGGACACATTTAAAGTTTTTGCAATTTTCCAGACTGACTGACCTTCATTTCTTAAAGTAATGATGGCCACTCGTTTTTCTTTAGTTAGCTGATTGGTTCTTGCCATAATATGAATTTTAACAGTTGTCCAATAGGGCTGTCAGCTGTGTATTAACCTGACTTCTGCACAACACAACTGATGGTCCCAACCCCATTGATAAAGCAAGAAATTCCACTAATTAACCCTGATAAGGCACACCTGTGAAGTGGAAACCATTTCAGGTGACTACCTCTTGAAGCTCATGGAGAGAATGCCAAGAGTGTGCAAAGCAGTAATCAGAGCAAAGGGTGGCTATTTTGAAGAAACTAGAATATAAAACATGTTTTCAGTTATTTCACCTTTTTTTGTTAAGTACATAACTCCACATGTGTTCATTCATAGTTTTGATGCCTTCAGTGAGAATCTACAATGTAAATAGTCATGAAAATAAAGAAAATGCATTGAATGAGAAGGTGTGTCCAAACTTTTGGCCTGTACTGTATATATCAAAAGTTTGTATGCTAAACATGACAAAAGCTCACAAAATGTCTGATAGGATGAAATGATGAAGCAAACCAATTTATATCCAGAAGGTCAAGATCCTCTGGGCTACCACGGTGAAGATGTGTGTGAAGCATCTATGTTTTGTAATAAGTAGCTTCTTTACAGTAATATCCATATTTGAAGCACTGTCAACTGCCATGACTACATTTGGGTCTGGGCGCACATGGATGTAAACCGTGACTGCAACTTGACTGGTTTGCGGAGGCACACAACCACAAGGGGGTAATTCTAGTTTTTCTTATAATTCTTCCCTTTGCATGGATTATAAATTGTGACATATCTTTGGTATGTAGATTTGTATGGGTCTGTGAGTGAGAAGGTCAAGCACTGTGTTCTTCTTGTGGTCGTTGGTACCAGCACTACCACAGTGGTTAGCCTGATGGGCTCTTGGTGTGACACACTGTTTATTTGAAAAGCAGGCTTGAATATTTGGGGCTTTGGAAGGTGCTGTGGCACAGTCAGAAGCAGAGTGTCATGGTATTTTGTTTTCTTGTATTTGAATGAAGGTTTGAATTGTGATTGTGGGTAATTTGTTGTTGCTTTCATAGGTCAGACTCTGAATGTACAACATCGACTTAATTCAGTTGGACATCCTTGTAATGTTTACAAGTGTGGAGTACAAGGAAACTTTGTCATGAGGTCGTATGAGAAATTATATGATTCTAAACAGTTTCTGTGCTCCATAGCATCTTGTAATCACAGAGGCAAATAATAACAAGCATACATTCATTAACAGATGTAAATATAGACTCTTAAATGATAATATTATTGTCCAGTCCTCAACCCATAATTAAGGCTTATATTGCTGTTGTTAGTGAAATGAAGCATATTCTTCAACATTATCATCATTATACAATCTCTTATCATGCATGATTCCTATATAGTCCTGTGTTGTCATGGGTGACTGAGCTGAAAGAGAAGAAGATATAATTTAATGTAAAATATATATTAGTTTTTCTTTCCCCACCATATGATCACACACAAGTGTATACATCTGTGTGTCAGCAAGCAAAAGGTGGCTCTGCCTGTCTTATTATTTTCAGCCCCATCTCTGTGCTCATTTGTCAGCCTGGCCACGACTACCTGTGTAATTTCATCGGCCCGCTGTTCAAATTGACTTAGGGGAGATCCTGCTCTCCCTCTCCCCTTGTTCCCTTGTTTCGTCCATCTGAATGCCATAAAGACTTTCACTGCTGTGTAAAGCCCGCTCCTGCTGTGTACAACAACGGGAGAGGTTTGGGTTGCGTGCGCGTGTGCACACGTGTGTGCTAACAGATGATTCGGCTACCCCGAGACTGTCTTTGAATTACAGTTACCCCGGCTGGTAGTGCAGTTGGAGAAGGCAGCGGTTGTGCTGCAGAAAGCCAAAGTGACAGCTTAGATATAGAGAACACGGTGTGTGTAGTGCAAGTGTTGCTCATTCATCATAGTAAACAAGAAATCGTGTTCTTACACCCTGACAAATCATCATCCAGGCATTTACCACACACAGGCCATGTACTCTGTGCGTGCACTGGCAAGACAGGCGCACACATTTACAGTCAGTTCATGCTGTCTGCATCTGTTCTGGGCATGTTTGTGGTTTATTATGTCATACCATGAAATTTGTGTGGATGCATTTTTTAAGTGCATGTACAGAAGTTACGCCTATTATATAGACTGAAGAGAGAAGCTAATCTAGTGATTCAGCACTAATATAAACAGATATAAAAGAGAGGAGACAGCTCTGTGACACAGCAAATACAGACTGCAAAATCCACAGTCAGTACAAGTTAGTGAATAGACCACCTCGAGGACCAACATCTAACGTTAATACAGTGTCGGTGCAAAAAGCCTCAGCCCTAATGTGGCATTTGCAGGTAATAATTTGCTTGTTTCCCTCTCAGTCTAACACACCATCGGCTGATTTTGATGATCGGTTCCAGATCATGTGGAGAGGGATGAGCTTACCAGTGAAATCAACAGTTTAGTCAGTAGGACTGGGGTGAGCTGCTTTGTCAGCATGCAGGTTGCACTTGAGCCATAATAGCTTGAAAATATGTGTACTTTGTGAGCTAGGTAAACTGTTATTTTGTGTTGACGCTACGAGCAACATAGCAACAGGCTTAAAGTTATTTTCAATGGAAGCCAGTGACATGAAGCTACAAATACCCGACACTGGGTGTGATGCACAACAAATCACAGCTGAGCTGGCCATAACTTTTTTTCAGTGCTCCAATGACACGGTAAAGCGTCAACCAATCATATGTTTTTTTTCTAGCTGTGGTTTTGTGTTGTTTAGGTTAGTAAGATGTTGCTACGCCAGCTTTCTTTGCATTGCAGTGCATAAAGGGATGCAGTTGGGTAGTGAAATGTGACACTAAAATTGGGCTCAGACATTAATAAATGATATATTTTTGACCAAATAGCAGACAAACACAAGCTTCTGACAAAATAACTACGTGAATGAGCACTTGAGCAACACTTAGCTTGACACACTTCTGTGTTGTTGCTTGTAGTGCGAACACAGCAATACTTACAGTTTTCAATACTTGCAGTTTTCAGGTGATTTGCCAAGCTTGTTGCTGATTTGTGACATACCAGTTTCCCTTTGCTTATCTGGCACTCAACTTTCAGGGGATCAGCTTCACACGTTTTGACACTATTTAAGATGCTCAGCCTTTTAGACAACTTGCTAGCGTATCTGTAAGCCTGTCACATGTGTTCAAACTGTCACAGTTGCAGCACTGGTGGACTGTTAGTGACTGGGTTAGATGAGAGTGAGACAAAACTGTGACTGAATTTAAATGTTCTTGTCTGAGAATAACTAAAATAATTAATGCTGCTGCATACTGAATAATGCTAGATAACTGTTTATTTAATTTATGAGCTATTTGGGATGTTCTGGGGTAATGCTCTAAATTTGAATACTCATTTTGACATTGATTACCACAGCAGCAATCAGTGCTACGAAGCTTCGAAGCATTCAGGTCAGCTTTACTAGTCAGCCCTATAAAACAATGAAAATTAAAATGGTAAGCCAACATATATCATGTAACTTTCCATATTTCTATTAGCGTAGTTATTTTGGCTGGTTTGTATCATGTGTTTGACATGTAATTGCCACAGGTTTCTGATGTTTGATGATCAGTAACACATTCTTTAAGTCATATACTTGCACAAGCTGCTAATTCATCACTCTGACAGAGAAATCCAATCTTGCTTTTTAAAGATACTGTCTTCTACCTGCAATACAGCACTAAGACAAACATGCACGGCAGCATGGCATGAGTTATGCATTCATTTAAATGTATCGCCAAAGTAAATGTTTACAGTGAGTGCCTGACTGGTCAGCCAAGTGGGTAGCTGACATCCAGCACATTATCTTTAATCTCCTTGTAGAAAGAAAGGTGCAGCAGAAATGGTGATGACTAGGTGAGGTCTGGCTACCTTGCGAAGAACTGGAAAGACACGGCTGATATCCAGCAGTGTGGAATCAGTCGTAGTCGTCAAGTTTGGTACAGAAGGTATATGTAAATTTTTCATTATAACAGTCCGATGCTGTTGGACTGTGTAAGAGCAACTCTGGCACCACGACAATTACACTTTATTTCTGATTTACAAATTTCGTTAAGTGGAGTTGTGGGTCAAATGTTGACATTTTGAGTGTACTTTATATTATATTTAAATTAGGCTCTATTTTCCCCAAATGTTTCATGGCAAGAATGCGTTGCCTCGAGTGCAGCTCATGTGAAGTTACTCATGGGAAGTTGATTGGAAATTCAAAGCCTGCAGCAAAGGGTCAACTGGAGTGCGTTCGGCAAATATGGGGGGGGGCTTGTGGCTTTGCAAAACACATGAGCTAGCACACACACATACACACATACACAGATAAAACAGTTCATTTGACTCCCTGCTAATGTAGTGTGTATGTGTGTTTGCATGCACATGCAGTACACTTCTATGGTGTGTATGGGCTTGCAAATACCTGCACTAAAGCACCACTCTAAAATTCTTAGCCATGTTCCTGGGAACTTCGAGTCAGCCTTTCCGCTCTTCCGATGGGAGAAATAGCTGATTGCACTAGTTAAGCACACACATAAACAATCACAGGGTGAATCTCGGGGCAGCCTTTCTCCTACACACCACACCCAATCGCCTGCCTTTTCCTCCCATATCCACCATACTCCCTACAGATATGAAAGTCTTTGTCATGTTGCTATATAATGATGACGCATAAGTAAAATGGCACAATGTACTGTTAAAAATAAGTCTAAAATATGCACGCACAGATCAGTGGGGTAGCAGAAGTTTATGGGGTCGATGGGTTACTGGGGAGATGCTCGTATGCTCTCCAATGTATTCTAAGGGCTTTTTAGCCGATAGGTTGGCGTACTATAAACGGTCAGATAAAGAAGTGGGTATACCCTCCAGTAGACCACTGTCAGATATGTGCACACAGAGAAATCATACACACACACACACACACACACACACACAGAAATGCATTTCATGGGGCAGAGGGTGCACTTGTGGCATTTGGCACAGTGTGCACAGTGACACCAGGTTAAGGGGAATCTTTGTGCTGTGTTTGCAGATCTCATGCATGTTGTTGTTATGCGCATGTGTGTGTGTGCACATGGAAGTGGTGCTATTCCCATAGCCTAGAGGTAGAATGACAGGTGAGAAGAGGATGCTCCAGCAACAACCAGAGAGTGGGGGGGGGTTGAGGGGAATTCTGAGAGGGAGAGGGGTTATGATTGGTTGGGAGAGGACAGAAGAGGGAAAGAAGGAGAGGGGTACAGAGAGGATTGAAGCAGGAAGAGAGAAATGAGAGGAGGACGAGGGAGTGACTGCAAATGGGGTGGGACTGGCAGAGGAGAGACGGGAGTATAGAGAAAGAGAGAGAGTAGGCAGAAGGCAGGCATCTGACAGCTCCACTACTGGGAGAGGGCCTCTTAATGACAGCTTATTCCTTCATGATTTCAATTCCTGACAGTCGACAGGTCTGCTTGTTGCATCATGGCAGCTGTATCATTACCTTCTGGCCCTGTCACTGCTCTGCATCCTGAGACTGAGATGGTGGAGGTGGAGGGTGGGCGCCATGGGGTTTGGAGGGGATGGGGGGATGGGAAAGAGAGAAAAAGAGAGTGTGAGAGAGAGAGAGAGATTGTGAGGGTACCGTCATAATAATTGAGGAAAGAGGGACTATGGAAAGGCGGGATCATTAGTTGTTGGAGTTAAGAGTAGGACTGTCGACTTGTGTAAGTTTGCGTCTAAACTGAAAGAAAACACACACATGCTTTTGTGAGGTTGAAGTTCTTCTTTATTACTTATATGGTCATGACACAACATAGTTGAGGAGCAAAAAGCCAAAATTGTGTGTGACTTCTTTTCTTTTTCTTCACTTTACATCACTTCTAAACCTGTCTCCCTCGACGTCTCCTTCAGTTTCCATCCTCCAGGTTTTGCACACGTTACTTATCGGCTACTATGTGGTTAGAAAAACTATATTTCAAAATACCTTGAATTCATATGTACAAATTCATCCACAATATCAAGCTTGACAACAACTTGTTAACTGCGTATACATTTGCACACTCCACACAGTCACACACAAGCCACAAGAATTATACGCTGTCCTCAAGAACTACTTAATTTAATTTGGAAGTTGCAAATACAAAAACAGATCTATACCCCCTCGTAATGCCTCCCCTCCTTCTCACCCTCCTTCTCTCCATCTTGCTCCATCTCTCTCTCCCCCTCTCTCTCGACAGTGAGTCAGGCTCGACACTGGAGACCCACTGGTAAGAAAGAGGGGGTGTGGTGTTTTCAAAAGTGTGTCAAAAGCCTAGGGGTTTGTATCTGCCCAGAATTTCAATGGGAGGCTGAAAGGGGGCAGTGAAGCAGACAAACTCAAACACAGAAATCCTCTTTTAATTTCTGTCATGCTGCCCACCCTCTTTCTTTTCTTTTTCTTTTTCTTTTTTTTTTTTTTAGCTGGATGATGTCCTCTTCAACATCGGCTGCACACTCTGGCATCTGCCTGTTGTGTCATGGCCCTGCGTGCTGTGAGGATATCTCTCTCTCTGTCTCTCCAATCACCATTCTTCCTCCTCCTCCTTTCTCATTAGTTCCTCTAATTCCCCCGGAGCTGTGAGTTAACCTGTTTGTATGTGTGTGGGTGTGTGTGCATGTGCGTGTGTAGCCCAGTGATAACATTGTACGTACAGTTTGTGTACAGCCTATCTTGGGGCATCAGGTGGCTACAGAGGCCAAACAGGTATCATTCTGTCCAGCCAGGGAGGTTTAGCCAGAGGACAGTTTGTGCGCATGTGTGTGTGTGTGTGTGTGTGTGTGTGTGTAGGGGTCAAAATATGCACCTTCTTGCCATGGCCTTGTAATAGCAGCCCTGCAAGCAACACACACACACACACACACACACACACACACACACACACACACCTCCAGGTGGGAAGGTCCCAGCACATCCCGCAGCTCAGATCAATGCACTTGACACCTTCAAAGGCGGGTGTGGGGCCTGGACTTGCTCTGGGGTTAAACCTCTTTTAAATAGCATCCCGCGGGAAGGCAGCTGTCAATAACCCACCATAATTACCGGGGCCAGGCCCGCCAAGGGCTCGGCTGCACAGGCCAAATTAAAAATTGATCAGAGGGAGAGAAAACATTATTTTGTGGTGGTATTCCCTGTCCTAACAGCACTGCTGCTGCCGTATGTGAAATCTCATCAATTGAGGTCCGAGCTAGATATCCAGAGAGCTATTTATCTATCTTTCTGCCCCCCTACGACCAGATGAACAATGGAGTGCTGTCCCTGTTGTAAAAAAAAATATATTTGCATATTAAGTGTCTTTCAGTGTGCGCGTCTGTGTGCATGCAGTAGGTGAGTGTGTGCGTGTGCATACTGTATGAGCATGCAGCTGATTGTTATGTGCTCCAGGTAATCGTACATCATCCCCTATCTGTGTAGTGTGTGTGTGTGTGTGTGTGTGTGTGTGTGTGTGTGTGTGTGCACCTTGTAGCAGTATATTGATTGTGGTCTCATTGAGTTTGTCTTGGCAGGGAGCCTTTATTTGTCAGTCAGAGAACGATATGAAGAAGATATGTTCATCCTCAGGCTTCCTCTAGGAAAACACACAGGCTATTGTTTCACAAGACACTGATAAATGAGAACGACAGTTTACACTGGGTTTGAGGTATTTTCTAAACACACACTGTAGGTAAAAGGTCATAGCACATGGTCATTATCATTGTTTCTGTATGTCATTGGCGTAGGACACGTTCTTCGCATTCCGCATTAGGCCCTGTTTAAAATAGATTTTCTTTTGGGAGGTCCTGTCATTATCGTAATTACCAGTGGCATCTGTAATTTGCATCAGCTGCAAATCTGCCAGATACATAATTCACATAAGTGTTTAAGGGGGAGCATGCGTTACGACATTTCACATTTGGGCTAAGAGCAGAGATTCAGGGCAAAACATAGCAAATTCTGTAGTGTTAATTAGTGTTGATTGACCTCCATAGACACAGGAAGTGTTGATTTTAACACTTTCAGAGTTACCGTAAATTAACTTTGGCAATGTTACTGTGCAGATATCATTTATTTTGTATGAACTTCCTCTGGATTTACACACATAGCACATGCAAATTGCATTAGAGGATTCCTCCTCTCAAAGTAATCCAATTTGAATAGTGTGACTTTAAACATAGCGCTTCAGATCAGTTGTTCCCAAAGTGGCTGCTGCGAAACCCCGGGGTGCCATTAAAACTGGCCAGGGATGTGGCAAGATTTGTTTCCAATTGTTTCTTTTCTTTTCTTTTGATAGCATTTTATCACAATTTTGTCACAGTAAATAGACCTAAAATAAATGCAGATAATAGATATTTACTACGACAGTCTCAGCTTTAAGGGGTGCATGAGGGTGTTGGTTTGTCACTGGGGCGCCATGGTTTAAAAAAGTTTGGGAACTACTGCTATAGATCCAAAAAGAGTTCAGATGTCGCAGTTAGTTTATACACACTCAGAGGGAAAAATAAACATTTACTTTTTGAATGTGCAGTATTTACACACACATTTATTTTGTTTTAATTGTACTCTTGACATCATTGTAAATGAGGGCATGTCCATCATATTGCTTGAGATTTAAATAAAGGTTGAATGAAAGGATGTTCAAGTATACTGTATATATACAGTACATAGTTGAAAAAGCTGCTGGAAGTTGTTTGGTGTGTCAGTTTCCAGGCTGCTCATGCCACCATGCTGCTTGGGGAAGGAGAGGATGGCAAAAAAAACAAGAGGATGAAAAACAAAAGAAAATGAGAGAGGAAGACTTTGATCTAATTGTGAAACATTATTCGGGAGTGTACATTTTTTAGCCCACGTGTGATAATTGACTTTATTTTTTCTCTTGAAATTAACAAATTATACCATCAAAAAGGCTTTGTCTCCATGAGGGTGTGTGTGTGTGTGTGTGTGTGTGTGTGTGTGTGTGTGTGTGTCTATGTGTGTGAGGTGGGTAGTAGGTCATTTGCAGCTGCAGGCTGTGTGTGCGCGTCCCAATGGGAAGGTCTTGTTTAGTCTCTCTTCCAGAGGGCCCCAGGCAGTGTGTGGTGGATACCTCTTCACTCTCTCACTGGGAACACTTCTCTATGGCCAATACACACGCACATAAATGACATGCACACACGCACAGAAAAATCCTCCACAATCTTTTGCACAATTCGTCAATTTGTGCGACGGAAACTTTTTTTGGTTACAGGTGGGCGTTTGTACCGTATATATTTGAGTCAGCTGATATTACACGCGGACACACACATGCAAAGGCTCCGTCCTCCACTGCAGCAGGTTTACAGAGGTTAAAAGTGCTTAGCTGTGGACGTTCCAGGAGGAAATTGAGTTTTGCGAGAGGCTAGTGGCGAGCAGATAGGTGACCCACCGTGAATTTACACTAGGCTGCAAACACACAGACACTCACTCACACACACAAGCACACACACACAATCAGCCACGGAGCATCTCTTAGGGTCAAAGTTGAAACCTGCTGTAAGCTTTCCAGTGCCAGTGTCATGCTCCTGGACTGTGTGCGCCACACTTTGATCGATGAGAGGAAACTCAGTGCTTAAATAGGGGTTACCAGGGTTCTGGGGGGTACACTAGGGTTAGAGGCAAACAACAACAAATCTTCCCGCTAATAGTTTTAGTGCCGACTCTGTGGTTAGAAATGAAAATAGATGCTGGAGGGCTGCTCTGGTTTTCCTGTAGACATTTGAAATGAAGTTTTGGAGACAGATTTTCTTTTGTAGCGTTTTATGGTAACAGCATGACGCCATTCAGACATCTAAACAAGCTTTTTATTATTATTTGTCATATACACATGATTAGTAATATGCCATACATTTATTTGAGGCTGCGCTTTTATCTGTGTTTACCCGTATGTGCTAGTGTCTTGTAGCTGTCTGCTTTTGTGTTTTCCCTTTCTCTGTATGTGACCAGACATCAAAGATGGAATCTGTATATGAAGGCTTATCTGTCATTTGAGACTGATATTGTCCTGCATTCGCCGTGGATGTGAAATGTACATTTCAGTACATCAGATCATGTTCAGCGATGGCAGTGTCTCAGCGTTTCAAGATATGTGTGCTTTTGTGTCGGCGCAAAAGAAGACAGACAATGAGGAGAGATGACATCGGTGATCAGATTTGTTCTGCAGCTCTTTTGTCTTCTGCAGCTCAGTGGGTCAGTGGATAACTGTTTGTGTCTGTGTATCTGTGCTACAATAGGCATCAGCATGCATCCTGGGTTGAACTTTAGCACAGAAATGCATTAAATCCACATGTGTAAATGATGCCATGTGGATGGTGGACAGCATTGTCAACTATAGACTTCTCCTATGAGGATACAGTTTATAGTACACCTGTGATTTATTATATTGTCTTTAATTAATAGCAGCAGCCTCCAGTTATAGATGCCCACAGAAGGAGGTGATGACAAATACATTAATAAACATTTAAATCTGCTTCTGACATCACAGTGCTTCATAAACCATGTATTCCATATTTATGTGCTGTTTTTAAATGCTAAATAGGAGGACCTAAAGTAAATGGCTATTGATATAGACACATGATGATGTGAGACCCACATTAATGTCAAGTGGGAAGCACTCTTACTTTTCTGCTCAGTATAATGCTACAAAATGCTGAGATCAGGATCTGAACTCTGTCACCACATAGCAACTATACAACACGTGTTTAGATCAGTTATAGTTCATCCATTACTTTTTTTTTTCAATGGTTTCATCTGAGTCAACACCAACCTGTGTATCTGGTCTGGTATTATGGTGCTCATGATAGGTGTTATTATCCCGCTGTATGCTGACAGCCTATCCCTTAACCCTCTTAGGAGCACACTATGCCACGCTTGGCTGACTTGTTTGCGCTGATGTCAAGTTTTAGCGGTTAGCAGGCGGTTACCATATGCCACTGTGCTGCTGTCGCCCCCGATGTCAGTCAAACGAATGTCAACCTGAGCTCAGAAACACAGTACGCCACGGCGCACACCCAGAAACACAGCGACAGCAACAAAAACACACACACACACACACACACACACACACACACACACACACACAGTCCCCTCATAGACGCATACTGTACACACCCAAATAAACTTGCCATAAAGTAAATGTGAGAGTACGAATAAAGGAATCACATCGTGCTTGGGAATGCCATGAGAGGACAGTGTAGGTTGTCACCTGACATGCTCTTTGTCAGCTGACTGAAAGTTGCTGCAACATCTGCAGTGGTCCTTGAAGTGAGTTAAGCCTGTAAAACATAAACATTGTTGTTTCAGAGTCTAATTTTGTTTGCTAATATTCTATCATTGTGATTTACCAAGCAAAAAGTTGACCCATTAATTGATTGAAGTGATTGACTTTATCATGACTTTCCAATAACAGTGGCTCAGTAAATCCACAACTTCAGCACAATTCTGATTGACCGTAGTCCCAATTATAAAAAAAAATAATAATTTAATCTCAGTGTGTGGACAACTGAGGTGTTGACTGACACACATGAACACTGCCATCTGTGTTTGTAACAGTGCACAACAAAGCCAGAGGTGCTGCTGCTGGGCACATAACCCCAGTCTCTGCCTCCAGTGGTGCGTATAGAAGTATCATGATTTGTGTCTGATAGATCAGCACATTTGATGATCATATCACCATCAGGATGCTCTGCTGACTGCGTCCATCAACTAAAACCTAAACCTCTTTTATCCTTCCTCCCCATCTGATCTCAATGGTCCAAATATTAGAGATGTAGGCGACATTCAGTATCTGTAATTCAGAGTCTGAGGTGGCTGAGCTGCCTAGCAGCTAACAGCTGTAACAGTACAAACAGTGGTGACTATGACAACAGTGCTGACAGAGTTAATGGTGTTAATGTGAGTGTGTATGTGGTGGTGTTATCAGCAGCCATATGAGTGCACCAACATGCACACATGGCAAGACCGTCTACCACAACGAAGAACAGGAAAACCGGGAATACAATACACAGAGGGAGCATGATTTCTTTCTCGGCTCAGGATGCAAATGTTTGCTACCATATTGATGCTCTGTATGTTGTTTATAGCACCTTTAAATACATTTCATTTCTATTTTTTTTATGCATCGTTGGTGATTGGTGGTTGCATCGCGTTTATAGTCTTAAAACAGAGTTCAGTATTACCTATTAGGAGCAGTTGTAGATAACTTAGTGGGTAGAAAATCCCACCATCATGTTTCAGCTTTTAAAGGAGATTGTCCTTTGTGCATAAATACACTTTGCTGTAAAGGCTAATAGAACAGTTTGTTTAGACATTGAAAGTTTTTTTCCTCTGCTGGCACTGTGTAAATCCTGTTAACAAATAAGTCTGTCAATGTAAGACCTCAATCAACATTTACTGTAACTTTAACGCTGTATAGGACCAGACTTTGTAAGATAACTGCCAGCTGCTGCAGGATAGCGGTTTGCTGCTTCCAACCTGGTCTTTGCTCAGTCAAAGAAATCCTGCTTCAGTTCACTACATTGCAAATGTGGTAAATTCTGCCCTTCAGTGAAGATTAATGCAGTGCAAAGAGAGTATATGTAGTGTTTGCATTAACATAAGAGAACACACATAAACACCACCTCTAGAGGCCACACAGCTGGATGTGCAGACACAAACATTTTTGCCCAAAACGCAAACATAGAGTTCATCTGTGCACAAAAGCAGACACACAGTGATACAAACTAACATTCATACAGTACACTCACATCTGCCCATAAGTGAAAGCTCTTTTATCATTCTCTAATATGTTTTCATATGCGTACTCCCATCACCAGAGAACATGATATAAGTCTGTGTGTGTGTGTGTGATGAAAGTGTACCTCCTCTGCCTTCCTGCCCCCTCCCCTGTATCCATCCTAAGATGTTGGTGGCTGTTTTCTGGTGTTAAGTGTTGTTGTGTTTTGCTCGGTGTTCAGAGAGGCAGCGTGGCCCCGCAGCTCTCTGTTCATTTTGACCTTGTTCAAACTTGCCCTTCCCTCTCCCTCCTGAGTTTTTTCATTCTTCCTTCCTCTCTATCCTTTCTCTTCTCTTTTTAAGGTTCTTGTTTCCTGTTCATCTCTCAAGGTGCCTCTGTGGCTGTTTTATCCAAAGTGTGGTGCAGTAGCCTTTGGAGTCACTGTCTCTTTGGCCTTTGACAGATCAGGATGGCAGTGTGTGACCATGGAGGATTTGGCTGTTTCTGCATTCTTCTTCTTGGTGTCTCTGCCTCTGCCTCCTCTCACTGCCTCGCTCCCTCTCTCTCTCTTTCGCCTCCCGTTCCTCTCACTCTGTGTCTAAATTAAACATTAGTTAAACTGCTGAGCACCAGCTTCGATGGACACTGATAAAGAAGTAACATTATAGTAACAGTAACATGACATGGTGCTGTACAACCCCAGGGAACGACAAGAGAGAAAGGCGCCATAATCCATTTTAATTTCACTGATATCATTGTATTGAGAGAGAGAGTGAGAGCGAGAGAGAGAGAGAGAGAGGCAGCGGCTGGCAGAGCGCGAGGGAGAGGGAAGGAGAGAGAAGTGAGATGTCTCAGACCAGAGACTGTGCTCTAGCTGACTGCAGTGTCTTGTGGTGACCTAGTTGCAACCCCTTTGAAGTCCACAGGCTGATCTCTCTCTATAGGCTGCAGAGGAGATCTGCTGCATACAGCTTTATTAGACTGGGATAGAAAAAGAGGGAGAGGTGAATCAAATTCATGGGGTCTTGAACCTGCCCTTCCTTGCCACAGATAGATGCATGTATATGTGTCACTTTGTACATGCTTTCAAGTGTGTTGTATGTGTGATTACGTGTTTTAAGATATGTTTCTGCAAGCTCTGTGTATGTGTCTCTCTGCGTATCTCTGTATGTAGCAGGTATTCCTTTTGGAACATGTTGCTGTAATGTCAGGCCAAACACAGCCTTTATCCTTTAGCCCACCACATTAGGAGACAGTGGTGCATTGTCAGGAGAGCTGACCTAGAATAGTCCAATCACTCTACATCCAGCCCCCTGTCTGCCCTCTCCTGTGATCACCATGCTGCCAATGCCGCAGTCTATACTGTGTGTGTGTGTGTGTGTGTGTGTGTGTATGCGTGTGTGTGTGTGTGTGACCCAGTTCAGTCGCTGGTGTCGCCAGGCTTGCCCCTGGTGAGGGCATGCGTGTTAGGGCACAAAACCCTCAGATGTGTGTGTTCTGTTCAAGCACAGCTGTAGATTTCTTATATCATCGGGGGTTTGGAAATCGAGCAAAATTACAATCCATATTCTCTCACTGGATTAGCAGCTTCTCAGTTTAACCCCTGCTTCTCTCCGTCTGTATGAAACTGGCTGCTGCTCTCATCAGTACTTTTTAATTAAATGTGCGACTAGAAAGTGCCCATTTTAAGTTCAGTGTCTGTCTAAGAAGGGACAGAGCAAGTACACACAGGTGTGTGTTTGTGCAGAGTTTGCCGTTGAGGGATATGGAGTTCATGGATACACACATGCATGCCGTATGACATGGCCGCTCAGTGAACTCTCTCAATTATTATCTGGAGCCTTTCTCCTGCACCCCTCCACCCCTCCATCCCTGCATCTTCCCACCTGCTCCCCATTGAGGAGCCTGTGTGTGCAGACCTACGCTGCTGGGGGCATGCTTAACCTTTTTGCTGCCGCACAACACGAGGAGACACAGACGCACATGCTCTTCTTCAAGTTGGGCTTCAATTAAAAAATCCACTTCACTTTTTTTTCTCCTTCTTTCTCCTTTTCCTCCTGTCTTTCATTCTCTTCCTTTGCCTTCTTTTTGAAGTTAGCCCGGGGCCTCACAGAGCCTCATCAACCCTTTGCCTTGGCGAGATTGCATACAGGTACCCTCTGTGGCTATTTCAAATGACTTAATTAGCTTCTGAGTGCAGCGGGTTGGTAGAAGCCTTCTCTCTCTCTTTCCCCTATTCCTCTCTCTCTCTGTCTCTGTCTCTCTCTCTCTGTCTTCAGAGAGAGAAAATGATTGAGCCCATGTGACACATTTAGTCCCTTGCCGTGTGGTTTCACTTTCTAGGTCATGCTCTGGCTGTGAAGCTGACTGCCTATTACCTCGTAGAATAAGACAGCACACACTGAGACATGCGGAGAGACATTGTGAACTGTGCGCACATATTCATGCACACACACATACACGCACACACACACACACACACACACACACACACACACACACACACTCCCCCATGCATGCACAAACACACATGCCTCATATGTTTAGTTTGATTGTCACTCTGCAATCTTTAGCTTAAGGCTACATCCACCCACCGTCATTTGTAATTGATCTACTTTTCATTGATGCAATATTTATTAATTCCATAGCCAAACAGCATACAAGCCAGACAAGTGAAATTTTGGTTGCTATTTGCTTAGCTAGTTTGGCACATGTTTGTTTGTTTGGAGGCTGAGACACAATCCAACACTGTTTTGTTGTGTTCAGTCCCCAGGCTTGAATTCCCAAACACACCAGTGATCAAGGTGTGTGCTTGTGTTCAGACTGTTGCTGCGTCTGTGTTTTTATCAGTGACAACAACGTCAAGGGCATGCCCCACTGCACTACAAAAATTCCATGTTGCCACATCCATCTCAGCCCCGATGCCACACGTGCACCACATATACATTACACATGGGTACTGCACACGCTCATATACACAGAGTAGCATGTCTTTTCTGCTCCCCTTCCAGGGGACATAGAGAAAACAGAAATATGTTGGATGTTTCCACCTTTGTTGTCCTCTGTTGTTGTTCATGGCTTAAAAGCAGAGTCTGTCATGCTGAATGCAGCAATGCAAGTGGTAGCAGTCTTCCAAAATGTCACTTCCCAAACAATCACAAACCATGTCAGAAGTTTTGTCAATGACAGCAGGATGGTCTCCGTACCTCTGTTAGCACTGTCAACTGTCAAGGTCTTGAAAGTCGGAGGGGAAAAGTTTTTGCTCCATAAAGCTTTATTGTAATGAAGTGCCTGACGGAAAGATATGACCACAAGGATGTGATCAGTGATGGTCATCAATGACTAAATGAGTTCTCTGGCCCCTCAGGCTGGGAGCGAGATCTCAGGGGGTTTAGGAGAGCAATGTGCCTGTTAACTTCTGGCTCTCTGGTCTAGCTATAGCTTGCTGGCTAGCTTCAGGCCTGTGTTAAAAACCCGGGCCTGCTAAATTAAGTTTGGCTGTGTGCACAGCCTGTGGCACCACACACATACACACATGCACACACAAGAGCAAGTGCACTTGCAGCCGCTTGAAGTCAGGCATTCACCCATACTGGTGTGCACGAGCACACACACATTCTCACATTCACTCTCCCATTACCCAATCTTAATTGGCTACCTTCCGTCTCCCTGTCTTCCTTGCTATCTCTCTCTTGGACAGGCCTACAGGCCTGTTGGTACGCTGGCACACAGCAGCGCAGTTTGGGCGTGCAAGCAGGTTTGGGGGCATGGATGAAATTGGAGAGAGAGGAGCGATACAGATGGGTGCTAGGATGAGGTTTAGATCAGGATCAGAGATGAGATGAGAGAGGGCAAATTATAGCCATGCCTCGATACAGAGTGATATTTCACACTAAATATCCTGAAAATATTAGTGTTACTGTATTTTCACCACCATATATTGAGGCCACTTGTTAAAGCCACAGTTAGAAAGTAGAGAAGGTAGGAGATGCCTTTCTCCTTTTTCACTAGCTGAGGAGTTGTCATGTGCTGTCAGCCAGCTTGTTCTCCATGTGCCTGTCACTGCTCTGGATAGGAGCTCTGGGTCCCAGCATCCTGCCAATTGGTGAACTGTGTGTGATTGTGTGGGTGTGTGCGCATGTATGTGTGCATGTTGCCCTCAGAGCACTTTGTTGATTCTGCTCTGCAGTGTCAGTGACACATTGAGCGGGTTCGGTGGGAGTCCCCTGGTTTCCCTCGTGCTGTGTTTACTCCATCTGTTTACTCCCCAAAAACACTCTCAAATCTATTACCCCTCTCTCTCTCTCTTTCCCTCTTTTTTTCTCCACTCTCTATATATCTCTCTTATTTACTCCTGACTTCTCTTGACTTGTCGTTTCAAATCAGTAGCTGTGTGGTAGTCAGGTGGTGTGCCTGTCGACAGCCAGCACTCGTCTCTCCCTCAGCAGGAGGCAGGATTGAGTTTCTCTCTCAGCCATCCAGCCAGCTATCTTTTTGCTTGAGGAGCCGAAGAACAATCTTTTTCTGGATGGATATTTTCACTTTTGTTTTTTTGATTAATAAAACAGTTGACTGAAAGACTGGATAAAATAAAATTAAATCAAGCACGCAGAAAGCCATAACAACAGGTGCCTAATTATAGGACTGTTGCTGATTACTTTAAATGTATTGTTTAGTCTATAAGATATCAGAAAATTGTGAAAACAAAACATCACAGCGTGTCAGAGCCAAGGTCATATCTTTAGATTCCTTGTTTTGTCCAACCAGTTCTCAACTTCAGGGATACCACTGATTATTTTTAATAAGTTTGTCCAATTGTTTACTCTGTAAAATATCAGAAAATTGCAGTCCAGAATCCAGATATTCAGTTTCCAATGATTTACAAATTTGAAAACAGCAAATCCTCGTATTTGACAAGCAGGACCCAATGAATGTTTGGTAATTCTTGATGAATGACCAGTTATCTAAAAAAATATCTAATATATGTACTGTAATATACACTATATGTACTATTGTCTTTCATGTCGAGTACTGTATTGTATTTATTCCAAAAGTAAATCCGTCTCTTTGTATTCTAGGAGTTACACAGTCCTGAAATCTGTTTTTCTGTAAATCAGAAGTAAAGATAACAAGGAGAAGACATGGCATGGTGTTATTTATTTGAGCTGGATTGGAGCCTGTGACCAGTGGTGCTGGTTAAACCAGTGTGCTGCAATTCACTTTTCAAGTCTTTCTCCAAAAGTGTGACCACAGGAAGTGGTCGCCATGTGGGCTTGGATTCAGAGTAACTGGGACTACTGAGCGTTTGAGTGTTGCCATATGATGACAGAGATAATGACTGAATAAATGATTTAGAGAGGAATGCTTATGCAGTTTACTTTATTCTAAGGAAACATAACAGTCTCCAAAGGTTATATTTGAAGTAACATCCAGAAAACTGCATTTAAATTCACATTAAATAAAATATGTCTCAGGATTGTGAAATAATCATTGATTTTTCTTTTCCACACAGCATCACCTCTGAAACAACTTCATTAAGCTGTGTGCTCATTATGCAACCTGTGCTACGGTTTTATAATGCCAGCCCTGAGTCTGTGTGTGATGGTATGAATTGATAGTTTACATACCCAATGCCAAGGGCACCACCAAGGGCTCATGAATGAGAGATGAAAAGAAGTAAAATTGGAGCAGGGGAGGAAGAGAGAGATATCTTTTTTTTCTTCTCATCCCTGCGACCGGCTAATTAGCCTGCTACACTACCAAGCCTCAGCTGCAGGGACAGGGTTCAATAGTTCACCTATCTACCACTGAGCTACAACGATGGTAAACCTGGATTACCTGCTCTACCGGCTACCGAACCCCAGTATTACAAGTACCTGTCTTGTTCAGCAGCCTGGAAATCAAATCAGTCCAAAGTGCTGGCCAGGTGGACTTACACTAAATCTGTTGTCCTGAGAAGAGACGTAGTTGCTTCCTCTCTAATCTCTGTGATTCATGGGAAAAAAAGAAGTTTGAGTGGCCTGGAAATTGAAGAGCTTGCATATTCAGCAGTAGGGACACTTTGGGAATGAAAGACACCCAAAGATTTGTTAATGGGATCAGATTTATGACTATTGTCATTTAAAATGGGATGTTATAAATGCTTTGTCCTAGATGTGTCAGCTCCGCCTGTAAATGATTAAAGGCTATTGATGATATGGACCGTCAATCAGTTTTTGTTGTGACAAGCTGAAGCATTTGAGATGAGCTCTCATCTCGATATTTGATATCTCAAGAATAAGTGAGGCTTCAGTCCGTCAGCCATTGATTGAGATTGGTTAAAGATTCTTTTTAATATATTTACTTTATATTCACATATGAAGCATTTAGCAAGCGAACAGTTTTCAGTTTTGAGTAGATCAAGACAATAATTGACACTTTTTCTGTCTATACCTTTAATTAGGTCTTAGTATTCTTTTAAAGTTCTACTGCAACGTAAACAAAAAAAGTAAATACATTACCACAGTGTCCCTATACATGTGCACCTAAAGTGCATCAACCAACCGTCTTCAAGGTTCAGTAAAAAAATGAAGAGGAGTAGGGATTAAAGCATATTCTGTGAGAAAGGAAACACAGGCTTTTAGTCTAACTAAGAGCAAAAATGCGCACACATCACATGCTGTAGCCGACACCTCCACTCTCACAACTTCATTTCAGTCTCAAACAGTGCACAATGTATGCTAATGTGTAGAGAAGAGGCAGCACTATATTTTTCATGAGTACAGGCTTGTGTGTGTATGTGTGTGTTTTTGTGAGAGGGAGAAGAAGAGACAGACTGATTGACAGAGACAGAGATGCCTTTAATGTATTCGAATAGCCATATAATAGAGGACAGCGAATTAAAATTCCATTCGTCTTTCTTCCTCATGTTCATTCCGCCTTATTCATCAGATAAAAAAATCATCAATTATTAGATAATAAAGGGATAGTATACCTCAGTGAATGCAGCATTAGGGCATATAGATCATAATATACTTTAAAAAAAAAAAGCCTTTGAGAATTTTTTACCATCATGATTTTTTTTTTTTTTTTTGAGAATCAGGAAAAGACTAATCATTACATGCAACCAAATGTGTTTGTTTTTCTTTGTGTTGTCTTCCTTCTTATCGCACTACTTGTTTTGTGCAGCTGTACCAGCGCTAGCTTCCTGTTGCTGGCAGAGCAGAGTATAGCAGAGTAGACTCGGAGGGTCGAGTCGGGCTAATGAAGTTGTCAGAGGCGTGTAGCATCGAGGCTGATGGGAGGGCCTGCCAGGCAGCCAATAGTGAGGCTGCGTCTGTGATCAGCCGAGCATGATGGGAGACCACCCTGCGCAGCGAGTGCTGAGGCCCGGCACAGTCCCCAGATCAAAGAGCTGGCCCTCTAATACACCAACAATTAGAGAGATGCTGCAGCCTAACGCGCACACACAAGCAGAAATGTGTTTCATACATGCGTACGTAGAAAATAACAAATACAGCAGCATGTGTAAATAGACTGAGAGAATATAACGAACAGTGAGGTAAAAAAAAAAAAAAAAGGAAGGACATGTCAGTTGTGTAGATATCTTCAGCCTGTCATTCACCTCTTCAGCCCCTTTTGCGCTCTCTACCAAAAAGTTCTGCTTCCCACTTCCAGGTCCATGCCTCTCCCCTCTCTTCCTCCATCGCCTCTCCTTCTCCCTGTTGCCCTCCTTTAGTTAAGATATCTCATTAATAACCACTTCTCTTGCCTGCCTCCTGTTAGCCTCCAGTGTTAGCTCGTTGCTCGTTCTCTCGCCCCGCCGCCTCTCTGTCTTCCCTCCTTTTCCTCTCCTCTGCTCTCTCCTCTGCTCTCTGCTCTGCCCAGGGTTCTTGTTTGAAATTCAAGAGTGGTGCAGTGAGACTGCAATAACCTACATACAGATCTCTCTCTCTCTTTCTCGTTTTCTTTCTCTCCATCTTTCTCCCTCTTTTCTCTCACTCTCTCATTTATTCCACCATCAGTCCTTTTCTTTTTAACCACTAATATCCTCCCCCCCCGCCACGCTCCAGTGTATTTTTGAAATAAATATCATTAAAGGTGTAATGTATGTGCATATATAAAAACGCTAATGAATATCTTTATCTTTTTTTTTCTTTGCTTCATCTTTTTTTACAAACATCTTTGTCAGTCTGGCAGAATGCTGCACTTTTTCCATGCTTTGTTCTTTTATTTTTCTCACCGCTACGGGAAGACATGCGGGGGGTTCTTGATGTCAAATCGTTCTCTGTTTACCATTGGTTAATTTAAAATGCTGATGCGTCCTACCTCCACCTCGCCTTGTTCCTCATTCCGCACCATCCCGCTCGGTGTCCCTCTAGCTCTGCGTGTACACGTGTGTATGTGTGTGCGTGTATGCGAGTGTTTGACGCTGGAGGCGCAACTCCTGTATGCCCCGCTGACTTCTTGGTGAACTCCTCTCCTGCAGATTAGAATAAAGACAAGGAGAGGAGGAGGCCAGATGAGAAGAACAAAGTTTGTGTGTGTGCATAAACAGCGTGGGGATGTCTGTGTGTTTATTAGAGGGATAGCGGTGTTAGCATGTATATTAATTTTCATATGTGCTTGTGTCTGTGTGTGTGTGTGTGTGTGTGTGTGTGTGTGTGTGTGCGCTTGTGTGTTGTTTGTGTACAGAGTCCTGGTGGTTTTACTTGTGTATGGATGTGGCATATGTTGGCAGTGGGTGGCAGTGCAGGAAAAGCAAGCTGGCTCGCTGGTGGGGAAACCTGAGTTGCAGCGTTCGGTTAAAAAAACAAAAGAAAAACATGTCCACCTTGTGCTGTGTATGAGATGCTGATGTTCATCATTCCTGTCTTTAAAGAACTTAAGTTGCCCTTTAATGACAGCAGCGACATTCTCTTTTTTCTTTTCTTTCTTAGTTGATTATATGCCAATTAATACAAATCAAAAGAAGTTTACTTAAAGTTATGCAAACTTTATTTTCTAACTGCTATAGACGATGCTTTGCACATTTTTAGGATTATATGTTTTAAAACAAAAATAAGTGAAACACGTAGAGAGTGGAGAGTCATGATCTCTGCACTGATTTTGTGGTTGTCATAAATATTGGATAACTCCAACCATAGCTAGCAGATGCAATCCAGTATAAACTCCACTTGATCGACTATCTGTGTGTGTGTGTGTGTGTGTGTGTGTGTGTGTGTGTGTGTGTGTGTGCATGCATGTGTGCGTGTGTGCGTGTGCGTGTGTGTGCCCACCTGATTAACCCTGATTAATACGTAGTAAAAACCACTTTGTATTACTTGGGGCAAGGGATGCCTATTCCCTTGCTCATATTTGTCTGTTTTATGTCCAGGAATTAATAATACACAAAGTACTTCTACAGATGTTGGCACATTTAAATATGCACGCTTAACTTTGCAGCAAGATCCTCAAAGTTAGTCAAATTGGCTGGTTAAAGGTTCAAAGCTTAGGGCAGTGTGCTTTTTTGTAGCTGGGGAGGCGCTGCAAAATGAGAGCGAAAGGCGAATGATTACTTGGCATGGATCTACACATAGGGTCAGAACATGGGTTTAAATGCTGCGGCGCTAACTCTCTGAGGGAGTTTTGTTAGTGTGTGTGTGTGCCTGTGTGTGTGTGTAAAAGAAAAAAGAGAGACAGGGAGGGAGGGAGAAGGGCAGATGTTATATTGATGGCACGCCACGCTTCTCTTCTCTGTCCTGAATAATCATGATCCTGAGCTGATGGGATGCTGCTTCAAAAAGATGAGAGTATGCGTGAACTGTGGATGAACTGGAACCTGCATATGAACCAAGGCTGGTGGTTGCCCAGCCCAGCAGCCATCCCTGTTCCCCAGCCGGGGAATTCCTAAACCGGATTTATGCTGATATCGACGAGAGGTGGAGTTGTGGTGGGGGGTGTGGAGGGGTGTGGAGGGGTGTGCACGTTTATATCTTCTTAGACGGGTGCACATGTTATGAAATTGTTGGTTTGATGTCAATTAAATGAAAAATGATAATTTGCTTTCGTGTGCATTTGGGTGTTTTTATGTGTGTGATGTGGGCGAGAGAGTGAGAGAGAGAGCGGGGGGGGGGGGGTTGGGTCCGACTGGGCTGGCAGGTGAGCAGACGTTTGCTCCAGGCTTCTATGCTACCTTTTGATACAACAGGCTTTGTGGAACAGACATGATTTTGCTCTTTTTTCCTCTCTCTATCTCTCTGTCCTCCTCTCTCTAAAACTGTCACTGTCTGCATGTAATCTCTTTAGGGCTTTCATCATTTCCCTGCCTCAGATCTTGCCTTTCTTATGGTTGTGTTTTTCTGAATAATATGAAACTTGAGCGACAGATCCTAGGACAGATGTGTGAAGAGCAGGGACTGTTGTACCAGATCAGACAGATGGGTGGCAGTATACTGTCAGGCTAGATCAACACTCTCTTTCCCTCTCTCCCCAGTGCTCCCCCCTCTCCCTCTGACTTAATTGGGCCCCATTCGGTGTCTATCTATCTATGTATCTATCTATCTATCTATCTAGGCTTGTATTATAATATGTACATATGTATGCATTCATGTCCATCTCTGAAAAAAATTCCACATTTTCACATTATCATATCAAGTCATGGATTGAACTGGATTTCTGCCATCATGGTCATCTCCAGCTCCTCACTATCACACTGTTTTCATCATTCATCTTTTGTTACATCTCGGCTCTCAATCTCCCTCCAGGCTATCTCTCCATTTCTGCGGACTCTTCCCTCATCACTGCCCGAGGTTACTCCCCTGCTTAAATGCTAAAATGCAGTGATGTTAGCACTTGTTAGCGCCGCCGCGGCTATTCATTCCCCTCCGTCCGATATAAGGTTTATAAAAGAGCGGATGGATAAGAAATTGTAGCGCTGCATACCAGCTGTGACTCAGTATCATCAACTTAGAAATGATGTGAGCAGATAAATGCCGACCCCCACACACACACACACACACACACACGCGCACACACACACACACACATGCACACACTGTTTGCCCAGATCAAGGCCGTGGCTCTGAGGGACTAGAGGGAGATCAGGCACGGAGAGCCTATGGAAATAGACAGCTTTGTCATCGAAACACCCACCACTCTTCCCCGGAGATGCGCTACTGTGGTGGTATCCTCAACTCATAGACTTTCTTCTTCTCTTTTTCTCTCCTCTTGTTCTCTAACCGGCATCTGACACGCACACACACACACACACACACACACACACACACACACACACACACACACACACACACACACAGAGGTCTCTCATCTTTTCAGTCTACCTTTTATTGTCCTTAAGCTCAGCAGCATTTACTCAGTGTTTGTACTAGTTTGTGTCCACTAACTTTAAGTCAGAATGAACTTTGCAATTTACAAATGAATCATTCATTTGTTTATGGACATTATGACATTTTACCAAAAAATATAAATGCTGACTAAGCAGAAATTGGCTTATATTAGCTGTTGTTAGCCAGTTATTGGATTTTGATAGTCACGGATTTAATTCTCAAAAATACCCACAAAGTCTGGGAATGTCAATTTTTTAACACTGTGGACTGTACAGTTTCTGATTTTACTTTATTTCTGGACCTATCCATTCCCTCCTTTTGTAACCATCCATATCTCCCTCCTCTTTTCTTTTGCTAAGCAACGTACTGTGGCGAGCACTCAGAGAATCCCTGTATTGTGAGTCTGCAGCAAAAGGGAGGATTACTAGCCAACTGTTTGCTGTGTCACTCTGAAAATTGCCCAGGATTCGATACTACTTAGAGTAAACGTACTGACTGCCTTGCCATTGTGTTATATTTTTTTTCCCCAACGTGTTTCTTTTTGTGTGCTTTTTGGATATGCTGCCAAAACACTCAAACAAAGATATATTATATCTGGTTATCAGGTTATTGTATGTTAGGCCTTGTAGAAATGAAAGTTTTTCTCCACTGAGATTTTCCGATACACAACATTTCACAATACAATAAAAAGATCTGGTGAAATTTCGATCCATCTATCAACAGGTCAGGGTTCCTTTCCAAACGTATTCATCCATCCTGCAGCTGAACAGGCAAGAAAACAGAAGCTCAACTTTTTATTTATCCTTTCCTTTTTGTTTACTCTTCTTTACACATCTGCTTTAGTCTGGCCCTCTTATTCTGTAAATGCTGGAGATTCTTTTCATTTATCCACCCTGTCTTTATTTCTTCCTGATATCCCTTGAAGCAGTTGTGTGAAACGTTAAAGCCTCAGTGTGTGGTGGATGAAAACAGGACAAAGTAAAACACACTACTATTACAGGACACCTGGAGACTGTCCTTTTTGTCTTTCAATCTCTCTCTCGTACTCGAGTCTCTTTCTCACTCTGGTGATGTTAGCAAACCCACCGTCGGCCAGCATCATAAGCAGATTATCAGTAATTGTAAGTGTGTATGTTTTTTGAAGGAGGGGTGGTGCGTAGGTGAATGGAGCGTCCCTCCCCCCATCAAGTGGCTTTGCCTTGCCTACCCGCCGCCCCACTGAGCTGGGGTTTGATTCTGGCAGTGGCAGCTCTGTCAGAGATCAACATGGGCACTCCCCCTATTGCATTCTCTCCCTCTGAGGGAAACCTATGTTGGTGAGTGGATGGGTCCTGTGCTTGCACACATGCTGGTAATTGTAAGCACATATGCATAAACACACACAGCAGCTTCCTACCTTTCACAGTGGTACCAAGCAGAGAGTAGTATTCATATTAAAACTCAATGCGGCAGGAGGCAGTGATGCAGCTTGCTTATTTATTATTTGTATTTGTGTTTTTACAGCACAAAATTCGTATTGTTTTTAAGTAAAAGTAAGGTGTTGAGGCAGCCCAAAGTCCTGTTTCTCCTCATTCCTCTCCCTCTGTTTTTCCATCCATTCCTAACCCACACCTGAGAGAGTCGAGGTTCTGCCGTGCCCAACTTGACCACATGTTTGCAGGGTCAGCCAGAGTATCTGGGTGAGAGCCAGCCCGCTGAGAGCCAGAGTCAGGGCAGGCCAGGGTTTGGTTTGACCAGCAACGAGACCTGGAGTGTGGGCAGACTGAGATGGAGGTGGGGGCGGGGACTGCTGCTCTTGTATCCTGCAGATTAGAGCGATACACCATCTATACACACAGGATGGGCTTTTCAACATACCGCACTACCCTGGCCATGACTGCTTGAACTGGGGAAGTGTGTGTTACAAGTGTGCAAGTGTGCGAGTGTGTGCGTGTGTGTGAAGGGGAGGGACGACGTCAGAAAGAGGCTTGCCCACTTTTTTCTGATATGTAATGGCAGCGTAAACTTTTCACCCCACTTTCTCATGTGATCTGACTAAAACAGCATTCCACAGAAAACGCATGCGCCTTGCACCTGTGTGAATGTGTGTGTGTGTGTGTGTGTGTGTGTGTGTGTGTGTGTGAGCAGCTTATGTGTGTTTCTGAGCTAATAGCAATAAGAGCGGTGGACTGTGGATTACCTCTAGTTCAGACAATTATCTTTCCACCAGTCAATTCAAGGTCAGTTTTACAAACCCATTTACTTGCCATCAAATATGCGTCAGTCGAGTGTCTCTGAATGAAAGTGCTGTTTCAAACATCTCTTTATATGACGTTTTATTGTATATCGTTTTTCTTACTCCATCATTTCCTACCTATGTATGTTTTTCTGTTTTTGTAATGGCTGGTATCATATATATTTTTTCTAGTGAAGAGAAGTTGGTTGCTTCTCACTTTTTGTACGCCAACCGCTGCAGTCACATGGGCTCTTCACATGTGTGTGTGTCTTCTTTGAGTTTGTTGCTCTGCCTAATAGCTCTGGCAAGTGAATGAGGCCTGATGTTTGGAGCTTATTTAATAGGCAGTGCGCGTGCATGTGTGGGCGCTTCTGTGTGCTCAGTCTTTAGCAGTGTGCCACGTCTCAAGCCCCTTATTCTTGGATAATTGTGCTGCAAGTCCTCAGCCTCCCCTTTAGCCTGAAAACCAAGCTCATTGCGGCCCCCAAAGAGCCCCCCGACAAGGTAGAGAAAAAAAAAAATCCCAAGTTGTCCTTGTGCATAAAAGTAGATTCTACTCTCCAACACCTTTTCAAATTAATATTTGTGATGGGCGCCATTCTGCCAGCCCCAGTTTCTGTTCCCCGCCTTTGTTCCTGCGTTTGATGTAATGGAGGCAAGGACAAAGAGGAGAGCAGGCAGAGTGTGTGAAAATGGTAGTTAAGTGGGCTTAAGGGCTCCTTCAGTACCTTCTGAAAGGCCTGGACCCTGAATAGGACCCTCGCACTGCTAAGCTGTAGTGCAGTAAACAAGACAGGTCCAGCACAAAGGTGCGTCTCAAATGAGCACAGACACCCTCCTCCTCTTTCGCCTCACCCCGTCTCACCCCGACCTCCCACCCGACTCTGACATCTGGCCAATCCCAAGATCTGTCTTGAGTCCTCGCGCATTCCCCTCCCCTTTTATTCCCCCTTCATTTTTTTGCTCTCCTTCATATCTTTTCTCTTGTTCTTTAGTGTTTCTCTGCACTCTCTTCTGGTGTTTGTGTTTTGTTGTGCTGGTCCCGGCTGGACGGCTTGCTCCCCCTAGCCAGCCTTGTCCCCAGTGCTTGGGCGGTTCGGCTCTTTTGTTTAGTTAATTGCAATGAGTATAATGTACTAGTCTCTCGGAGGTCCACGAAAGACAATTAGACAATCCCAAGAATTTAATGAGACACCACCAGCCCCAATCCCCCATACTCTCCTTTGAGAAACACCCTGCTCTCCGTTGGCACCGACTGTGATGTAGTGAGGAGGGGGTTGCCATGCAGGTCGCCTGTCTGTGTCTGTTTGTGTGTTTACCAGATTGTTGGTCTGCCCATCAGAGAAATCGCCAGAGAGAAAAGACCCAATGAGATGAAATAGAAAGAAAAAAAAAAACCAAAACAAAATAAAGTATTCCGTCTAGATTTTAATTCTGCATTTATATGGCACATTTCCAGGCCTGTTGCACCATGGGATTCTCATCTGAAGAATTGCTCTTCCCGGACAGGACAGACTTCCCGGGAATGTCCGTGTAATTATTAAGAGCGATTATCCTGTTCACCCAGTGAAGGGACAGAACACTTGACAGTGTCATCCCCGAAAGGAAGAGGGATTGCTGGGGGGCCTGGGTGATAGACGAAACCCTGGGTGGCCCTTTAAGGACTTCTCCCCACTCTTTTTCTCACTCTCTCCCTCTCTGTCTTTTTTCTGTCTCTATTATTTCTCCTAATGTATTCCCTTTCTCTGTCTCTCTTTCTGTCATACATTCCATCGTCAACTCTATCTAAGACCTCTCTCTGGATCATGCCAAGATAAAGCCGGCCTTTAAAACAGAGGAAATATCCATAAGTGATTCATTATATGTCTCTTCACCTCACATGGAGATTAATTAATAATATCGCAGTGCCATTGTCAAGTACCTGTAATTCACAACCTTAAAACCTACACTTGTACCACGTCATGAAGGAGAGACTTTTTTCTTATATTCCTTTTGTTTTCCCCTTCTCTCCTCCGTTCTTTCTCTTATTCTGTCATTCCTGTGCTTTTTTTCTCCCTGGCTAATCATGGTGTTACAACAAAAGACGGAGCTCCATTATTGCATGTGTGCGTCCCAGAAGAAAGGAAATGAGAACGGGACAGAGGGTGGCCATGGCCTGACACCGCACTATTAATCTTCCAGTAAAGCCTTGTCAGGCAGAAACGGACACAAATGGATCACTCCCATTAACTGGGGGAGTGTAGGTAAGGGCTTTAACAAGCGTTTACCAGAGTCCATTTTCTCACTAATGAAGAGGGGGAATACGCGACCTCCCAGCCAAAGCTGCCAGACCGCACTTAAAGGTCTGGATGGAGGAGAAAAGGAGGGAGGAAGAAGAGCCGGAGGAGGACAGAAGAAGAGAATATGTGAGCATGGATAAAAAGCTCTGTTCTCAGTGCTGACATGTCGGATCAGGCATGGTGAGAGGTTAAGGCTTACTCTTCATCCTCCATCCACTTGGTAGAGAAAGACCCTAGCCATGGGACAGCCGCATTCGTTTCTCCAAGACCTGTGAACTTCAGTCTGGGCTTTTATAGCAGACGAAGTTACATACCCTGAAAATCCTAACTCTCATCTAACCCCTTCCTTCTAGCACAACAACATGCAAGCCAAGTTGTGAACACCCATATGAGGCCATAGTAGATTCACACACACACACACACACACACACACACACACACACATGCACAGTTTGTGCTATGTGCTTTTTTTCCAATTCCTGTAATAGATATTCATGCACAAGGGCGCACAGTTGTCGCATTCTTTGACACCCCAATCTTTTGGGAGAAAGACAGAGGGCCACTATGGTAGGTGTCATCTCATAAGGGGTTTGCATTTATGCGCTATGTTTTAAACATGTGTCTGTCATCCTCCCGAGCTGTCTCCTGAGCTGTCATGTCTGTGGCCAGAGTTCTGTCCACACAGCTCTGAAACCTGCTGGTACCGTGGCACGGCTCTCCGGGATGTCTCGCCATCACAACCGCACTCCCAGAGGGGTTTGCGTCTGTGTGGTTTTGTATAAATGCGTATGTGTGTGCTGGATGTGTGTTTTTGTATCTGCGAGTTAGCAGGGGAGACTTGGACGCTGAATTTCTTATGCATGATGTCCCTTGTCCCTTGACGCGAGCTGGATGGGCAAGTGATGGTTTTTGAAAAAGCCACATGATAATAAGAGATGTGCTGGAAACATATCAAGGATCAAGCTGTGGTGGCACAGTGTAATTCATCACCGCCCCTCCAGATGTCAAAGTGTTTTAGTTTAAGCCAGTGAACAAACACATACTTAAAGAATCGTTGAATATCAGTTGTACTAAATGTGTCATTAACAGATCTTCTGATTTTTTTTTTTTTTTAATTTACTAACAATGTCTCTCTCCAAAATGATGTCAATGCATGTCATGTTACTGAATGATTGTCTTTGAGCTTATCCTTCCCCCCAGCCATGACACCCAAGTGTGAAACCCTCTGGATAGGTCAGTTGTGCATCCAATTGTTGATAAGGCAGTTATATCACTAGATGGTTGCATTTGGCTGTTGTTTTCCTCTGTGTCAAGTGGCTATTAACAATGGGACCAGTTTCCTGACTACAGCCACATCAGTGGAGCTCGCGTCATTAAAGAGATAGCAGCACACGCTGACCCGAGTGATACCGGGAAGTGAGCAAAAGAGGCAGAGGAAAGGGAGGCGCGGCCCAGCCCGTTTGTCTGTTATCACTGGCTCTGTGTTCCACAGGCTCCCAGGGGAAACTACCAGACGAGAGGAAGACTTCACCTTCCTCCTTCCAGACATCCCCCCCACCCTCCCCTCGCCCCGTCTTTCCTAGCACTCCCGCTCCTCAGCAGCCCTCCCCTCCCGCCCCCCACGCCCCAAACATTTTTAATTATATCTTCTCCCAAGTAGTGCGGCTCAGTAACCAAGGAGCTGACATTGATGCATGTGCTGATAAATCCGCAAACACTGGAAACAAGATTAACAAAGATTTTGAGGAAAGGGTGACAGCTAATTTTGCGCAATGGTCGGCGCCTCATTCAAGAGTGATGTTTTTGATAGAGCGAGCCACGCCTGAGAATTCATGCTCCACGCAGGGGAGGGGGACGCGAACGTAGCACGAGGAGTTCCGCGGCATTTGCACTTTTTAAATTGTTCTCTTTTTTTTTTTAATCTTATCCTCTCTCCGTCACTCCAGGGACTGTCCCAGTCTTTCATCCCCCCTATTGAGCATTTAGCTTCTTTGTTTATTTGTTTTTTTCATCCTGTTTGATTGTGCACACATAACTTCACATAACATATTCACACTCAACAGAATGAGATAATTCACTTTACTCGATTGTCAACACATTTTGCCACACATGCCATTCTATATATTACAAACTGAATCAGGAAGACATAAGAAAACATTAACCTGTTATTAACCTAATTTAATTATATTTATTTATTTATTATAATTTTTGAAAATGTACGAAATAGAATAACTTGCCCAGTGATGGCCAAAAAATAACTTGAGAATAGGCAGCTCATTCGTTCAGCTGCTCTGTCTGTCTGTGGGCATTTATTCGTGTGTGTGTGTGCGTGTGTGTGTGAGTGCGAGTGTGTGTATCTGTGCCAGTCTAATCAGTGGGATCTAATCAGCAGTGTGTATTGTGGAGTCGGTGACATGCCACTCCAGGCCCATGGTCCTGTCTCTGAACTGGCTCTTAACCCACTGAGACACCGATACACACTCCTCTGAGAGAGATATCAGTCTGCCTCATCACCCACACACACACACACACACACACACACACACACACACGCACACGCACACCAGGAGAGAGAACGAGATAACAATCATACTTCCACAGCTGATTCCCTATTTTCCCATCGAAGAAGCCACAGCACCCTACCTCCTTCTGTCCTCTTTCTCCTCTCTGCACCCAATTTCAGGTCTATACAGTAGAAACATCTTGTAGATTTCTTTTGTTCTTTTTTCATGCCTCTCTCTTTTTTCTCTTCCCTTTTTTCCACCTCTTTATGTGATGTCTCCCTTCTCAGAATCGCCTCCCCTGTCTTCATCTGAAGGCAGCTGACAGCTTCTTTCACTTTTCTTTGTCAATTTCTCCTTCTCCCTCTCTCTCTGTCTCTCTAGCTCTCTTTTTCATCTGTGTACCCCCCCCACCCCCACCCCCCCTCCTCCATCTGCTTTCGCTTTTGTTTGCCCGGCCCCTCTCCCATCCCAACTTGATAATGAGGAATGCGGTGTGACCCTGACCTCCATCGGCCCTGCAACCACCTCCGACCCCTCCAGGTGACCTCCGGTCCCTGTTTTGACAGCTTGATTAATTACAGAGTGTTATGATTTATGAGAAAAGCAGTATGTAAAAATAATAGACAACAGGTGGTCTTAAAAAAAAAAGTGGTAGATTTGAAAGAGCTTCTAGTGAGGATTGTGGTGGCGGTGGGGTTGAGGGGGTCTGTGTGTGTGTGTGTGCGCATGAGAGAGAGGATGTGTTTTACAGCCGCTTTCCATGGTAAATTGCTTTTCAACCGTTTTTGAGGGCTACATCGGGTTAATAGGAAAATGTCTATTGCTCCATGCATGGTTTCCTTAGTTGCCACAGCATGGCTTTCTCCACGTGTATTTGGCCGTATGGTGAGAGGATGAAGGGGATTCCAACATACATGCGTAGCTCCATGTGTGTGCTGTGAAGCATAAACCCAGCCATGTGGTAATGACACTATGGAAAATGTGCTGGAACACACAGACATACATGCATACCCACACACAGATACACTTTATTCTCCGTCACCTCTTTTCTAGGTTACATCCTGTGAAAATAAGCAGAGTAAATGGCAGGACAGAGCAGCCATAGTGTTTACCCTTCACACTTCAAACACAGCTTGTGATTGGCTGTGGCGACCTCCCCTGACTCATGGACCTGTGGTGCAGCTCCACTTAGAGAGGGGTCAGAGTCTCGGACTGTTGAAGTGTGTGTGTGTGTGTGTGTGTGTGTGTGTCTGCGTGTGTCATTGTGTTAGGGTGTCTGTGTGCTGATACTGTGGCATTCTGATTTATTGCCAGTTGCATGATGGTAGCCTGTTACACTCTGACAGTGTATGATACCACAGCAAGTTGAAATGAATATTTTACATGTAAGATAGCAAATTTCATCTCATGAAAGGTCACACTTGACATTACATATCAAACACACGCTCACACACACACCTCACATAGCAACAGTCAGCAACATCAGCAGGACCACCAGTTCTCTCTGTGGCCCCCCCTTCTTAGGTCACAATAACAGGGCAGGGGTGAAGGGATTCCTCTTTGACCTTTGACTCTTGGAGGTCATAGTGGTCCTGTGATGTTCAGTAAGATTAATACCCTGGGCGCAACAGCATGGTCTCATTATTTACCAACACAGTGCCATTTACTGGTAGATGACACCCAGCGCAGCACACCTACACATATTTCATCACGACAGTCAAAATCTGAATTTGGAAGTCATTTTTAAGCGTACATAAAATATAACAATCTACATAATGCATCAAATGTACTATAATATTTTTCTTTGTAATACACACATGTGCTTGTGTATTGAGTGTATGTGCCGAGGTCCGTGCATACACATGCATACATACAAATGCTCATGTGTCGACAATGTTTAGGTGTGTCCTGCCATTGACCCCGACCACCTCAGTCTGTACATATGGCCATGCGTCTCACACCCACTGTGTGTGTGTTCATGTGTGTTAACGCACTAACTACCTGTCCAGATGGTGAAGTAGAAACATTCATCGACAGCGCTCTTTAAGAATTTCACATGGTGGAGGAATTTCTCCACTTCAGTCGAACTGAAAGGCCCACTCACTTTTTTGGTGCCATTGTGAGTCATTGTTATCATCAGAGATGGATTTTGTACTGTCATTGTGGAGGTCAGATTTCTTATTTTTGTTCAGTTTTGCTCAGAAATGAGATGTTGAATAGCAGCCAAATATGCCTTTATAACCACCATCATTATAATCATCATCTTCATTTAGCAGTGAATTCCTTCCTTCCTAGGCCCATTGAACTCAGGCTTTGCCTTTCCTCCTTCCTTCCGCGCACAGTTATTAGTGGCCTTCAGGACAGGGTTGCTCCTGGGAAGCCTCCACTCCTCCTGTCTTCCCTATTTTTGTAGCTTCCCTGCCTCCCCCTCTGCTCTCACCTCTCTCCCTGATTTATACATTAAATAGTTAGGCAGGAGGGCAGGGAGGCACCTATCATTCCATGATCTATATCTCTCTGTGCCCTCATTAAAAATACATGTGTATGCTTAGGGGAGACAATATAGAATATATAAATCAAAATGCTAACGGCATCAGAATAAGCCTCCTGTATTTATTTCCCCATAGCTTTCCCTCTGTGGGCTGAGGACTCTTCCTGCTTACTGTATTTCCTTTGCTGCGTATGTGGCAACCGCATGTTTGATACTCTAATATTAAAGTATACTAGAAATATTGTTCATTTATTATGCAAGTGATTTAATAGTGTGCCGAAGAAACACTGCCGGCTGAGACGTGTGTTAGTATGATATTCCAGTTTTGAGTTTTTGTAATTGTTAAAGGTCAATAAAAAGATGTAATATCACTTTGAGAGACATTCAGATTTTTGGATGTGTGCTGAGCGGCCCTAAAATATCAGTGTTTGTGAGTTTACATTCACAGTTGCTTCTTTGTGAATGACATGCTGGTCTTCTGTAGAAAAAAAATTTGACAAATGACTTGTGTAACATTTACTTGCACAATCGATAGCTCTGACAATTTCCACCTGGACGGTGATTAATGCTACATCCACCCCCAATCTAGCAACCCCCACCCGCAACCCTGCACCTCCCTCTGCGTGTGTCGTGCTGAGAGCAGATGAAGCAGGCCTCCGAACTATGTGTGCGTTTCAGCGTACGTGTTTGTGTTTATGTGGCGCTGCCTGTCCAGACACTCGGATGCTTGATCAACCATCGAGCACGGATAGTGACTGAACAAATTCACAGATTCACAGACGTCGAGCACGGTAAATAATTGACGCATAAAGTGGCTTTGGCATTGCGCTGAGTGAGTTACTCAACAGTGCCTGTGTCTTTATGTCTATCCTTTCACTAAGGTGCTGAAAATAGACAGGTCGGGAGGAGCGAGACAGGAAGAGAGAAATAGAAAGTGTAACAGAGAGAAAGAAATGTAAATGCGAGCATGAAAAGAAGCTGAGGCATCAGGGATCAGAAGCTGTGCTATTCTCTTCACTTCCTCCACCCCACTGCTCCACTTTGAACTCATTTATAAATATTCAGCTCCACATATAAACAATATCCAAATGAGCCCAGACATTCATGCCAAGGTTAAAAACTCTGCTGCTTATTACAGACACAACTACTTGACTAGCTCAAAAGGTTAGCCTCTTATTCTGACCTAAACTATTTGTGCTCATTAAGATCAAGAAAAAGATAATCATTACCACAGAGTCTTATTTACTTTGACCAAATTAGTGTACGACTACATTAGTGGAAGCGAACGCAGAATGCAGTCTTTGAACTTGAAGTGAAAAGTTGAATTTAGAGAAACTTAATTAAATGTGTACTCTTTATTAGAGGAGAAACCCATGCAGTGGGCGATTTGTTTAAAATTAACTCAGAGGGCAGATGGGGAGATGAAGCTCCAGTTTGTCTTACTTTTCCTATGTAAACATTTGTGTTGGCTGTTCAATTGATTGCTTAAACATACATGGATGTGGGGTTAAGCACTGGATCCAAAAAAAGCAAGTTAAGCTCACGTATCTCATGTATGTAATGCAGTTTATGCCACCTAATTTAGATGTTATTTTAGTCCATTTTCTTGTTATTTTTTCTATATCAGCCGTTATGTTTGCTGTTTTTTAAAAGACACTGTGAGATAATAATGTTTAGTAACATTTAGGTCTTCTCCGCAAGCACTTGCATGGCCCCCTGGGTATCGCCAGTTATCAAGAGGATGATTGATTTTGTGCTGACAGGCTGATGACAATCCCGTCTCATCCCCTCTCACATCACCCCTAAGATCCACACATGTCTTTTCATAGCCCCAGTGGTACAGTAAGAACTCTCCCACCCTTCTGCTCTCAGAGCAACATAGCTGTGTGTTTGGTCGGGTATTTGGGGGGGGGGGATCTCAGACTGGTGCTGTGTTAAAATGAGAAAGGGGGCACCGTGACTTAATCTGACATTACTGTGCGATCTGTGTGGTATCTCAGCCTCAGGGAGAGGGGGAGTGGGAAAAAAAAGAGAGAAAGAGAGAGAAAAAAGGGGGATCGGATGGATAAAGGGGCCCTGCATGCAAAAAAAGCTCACGTAGAGAAGGAGACAGACAAGGTCACACAGAGCAGGGTGGCCCTGACAGAGAGGGAGAGTGAGAGTATACTTGTTATTACAGTATTTACCTTCCCTCCCAGCCCCTTCATACCTCTTCATTGAGGGACAGTCTGTGTTTTTTCTATCTCCCTCTTCCCTGTAAAGAGTTTTGTACTTATATTTGGTGTCGCTTCAGCCACAAGTAACTGGATTGCAAACAAACTGCAACGCCCATGCTTTGCTCTCGCTTATTTTCCAACTTAGCTTTTCTTCTCGGTCAGCCATTGTGCCTCGTTCAGATCTCAAACCAGACTGTAGCCTGCAGACATCCCTCCCCTCCTCCTCATCTTATTGGGTATGCCACGCAGGGTGACCCTTTCCCCCTTGTCAGTCAAGCCTGAGCAGCGAATCGGGAGCTGCGTTTTGCTGAAACAAGGAAGTGGAGCGAAGGCTGTTGAGAAAAAGGAGCGCCGTTTGCCCCGATCCTAACAGCCCCCCGACAGCAAACTAATAAAGTAAGCTGCCCGGGATCCAATTTCAGTGTAAACCTACAGACCGCACGCTGATTCTCAAGATGTAAGATGCATGTGCACAGATACATGAATGCACTAAAATCCGAGTGCGATGCGAAGAAGAGCATTTATATGCTAACAGCCACACACAACCTCAAATTCACGCAACCATACCATCCACTTTCCTCACTGCATGCACCCGTGACCGCTATCAGCCATGCTTTGTACCTGTCAAGTGCTGTCCTTTTCCCTGTGCCCAAAGCCCTGCTCACTACATGAGAGCTCTCACATCAAAGCTTCGCTGAGCTCCACACGCACAGATGAAACACCCTCTCACTCCGGCCGCCTCTCTCCCCGCTCCCGCACATTAGACACATTTCATTTCATTACAACGCCACTGGAAAAATAGAGGTGCTGCTGTCTTAAAGGGACATCTTATTTACTCTCTCTCTAACACTTGTGTACTCACGAACGTGGACACACACTCAGACACACACCCACACACACGCTCTCTGCTTTCTTTTCAAATAATGCGACTGGAAGGGAAAATAATGATCTGTTAGCATCAAAGTTCTAGTGGACAAGCGGCATCTAATTTGACCATAAAGAGGGCGCATCATCGTCATCAAAGAGTATTGACAGTATTGTTAAGACGGCGCAGTATGGCTCCAGCTCCGTCATCATGAATCACAAACAATGGTTAATATCACGATATTTATAATGCAGCTTCATATATGTTTTCTGTTTTTATACATTCATTTTCTCGGCATCTTGCAGATTGTAAGGAGATTTTGGGTTTTCACAGAACTTCACAATGCTGCATGTGGGGAGATTGGGCGATGACGGAGGAAGGGTTTCATCACGATGATGAGACAAGCCCTGGTTTCCTTAGCAGCGGCAGCCTTTGTTGTGCTATCTGGTATGGGACAGGCCGACAAAGGAGCGCTAAGGAGCGTCCGTAGCGGGGTGATAGGGGTCGGGGTGCCCCCCCTCGGAGGGGTCGGGGCGACCCTCTTGACCGCTGGCCCCGGGGCAGGGACTCAGTGTGGTGGTGGCACAGGGGCACCCACAGGGCATGGGAAGAGACTTAGCCTGCATACTGCAGCAGAAAGACGAGACTGACCCAACGCTAGAGGACCGTGTGTGTGTGTGTTTCGTTTGAGGCGGTGTGTGTGCGTATAGGACAAAGGCAAAGTGACCCAATGTTAGCAAAGTGTGAGAGAGAGATTTAGTGGTATAAAAAGCAGGGTGACCCAAGGTTTGCAGTGTGCATTTGTGTAAGATTCAGACTTTGACAGCACATCACAACACAAAGATCAGATTTAGCAGGTGTATCCAGTGTGTGTGTGTGTGCGTATGTGGGAGAGACTTAACAGTTAGCTGGAAACACAAAGAACAAATGACCTAACTCTACAAGGGAGTATGGCGAGATGTATGGAGAGATTTAGCTGTCACAAAACAACGCAGAGACTAGGATGGTGAACATTAGCTCTGTGGGAGAAATTAGTTCTGTGGGATTTTGGGTAAGCGCTGACACTGTGCTGTTCACTTTGAATATCGTTGGGGTTCTTCTAAAACGCTAGTTATATTTTATAAATTTGGTGTATACACAGTTAGACAATCATTATAGAAATTTATAATCTTGATTTTTTTTTCTTAACATAAGAAAAAATATAATAATTACATTCATAAAAGAGCCTTATTTCAGTTTAGGGTAAAATCATATTTAAAGAACATTTTTATATATATATATATTTTTTTTTTCCCACTTGCTTTGTTGTGCTCAGTCCATCAGCACCAGACACATTGTTACACATTTGCTTGATGGAGGGAAGAATAAGAGGAGGAAGTGTCTGGACAGGGAGAGCAGTGTTGCCCTGACACCAACACAGACCTCTCAGTGTTCAAATAAATGATGGTTTCCGACATGGAGGTGAACTCGGCGGCACTGCTCCTCCAGACTAAGTATGCCGACGACACTGGTCGCCTTTACAGCAATGTCCTTCTGGGTGACTGGACAGCTGAAAGGGTTAGCACTGTTAGCTCGGTTAGGTGTGTTAGCCTCTCTAAAGGAAAGGCCATAGGCTATAGGCCACTCAGGGTTAGCATAAAGACGCTAAAGGCTAGGAGCCGGGCCACTTGAGGTGACCGATAGTATGCTTAAGGCCAGGAAGGGTTACGGACCAGTAAAGGGTTAGGCAAAGAGCACTGAAGATGGACACGGCTGTAGGCCACTCAGGGTTAGCGTCAGAACACGTGGGTCAGTGTTGCTAAACCATTAACTTTTGGCCTTGTGAACCAGGATTAGGGGAAAGGAGAAATGCACACACAGTGATGTGATGGTGGGTAAGTGCAAGAGGCTTTTCCTGTTTTCTTTTCCTGTCACTCTTTCCTTTCTGTGGGAAATCTGTCGACAGCTCAGTGTGTTTTTCAGTCTGTCATTGTTTCGTTTTTTTGCATACATTTTATTTATCAGTATTGGATTTAATCATCCAAAGGTTGAAAATTGTATCTAGTTCATATGGTGTTGCTGCCATGGGCTGAACTGGTCCTGTCAGTTATTTTATCAGGCTGCCACCAGTGGGCAGTGGCACAAAGCTGGTGTGGATCTGGTTAGACTACATCTCTCTGTCTCCCCTTCACTCTCTATCTATCTTTGTCTTATCATTTGATCTATCTATCTATCCTTCTGTCTATTTATCTATATCTCTCCTCTCTGCTTCACGCTCTTTCTTCCCTCTCTGTCTCCCTCTGTCTCTTCCGCTCTCCTCTCTCCTCACCCGCTCCTATTTCTTTTTTAATCCAGCGATCCATCTGTCTGAATGTGCGCTTGTGTGTCTGAACTTCTGTATTTGTGTGCAAATGTCTCTGTGATGTCTGTTGGCTGAATTAAGTCTCCCTAATAGATCCTCATCCATTACCTCTTCAACTTTACTTTTTCTTCTGTACCTACACACACAGACTAATAAAAAATACAGGAGAAACATTATCTACCTAGAATTTGCATGCAAACTATGACGTGGACATGCAGTTTTTTTAAGTCATAAATCAATGGCTAAATTACCATTAGACTCACTGCGCCTTGGAGTAAAGTACAAAATGTTATTTTAAAGCAGATGCCATTAAGTAGCAGAACATTCTTTAAAGCTGAAATTTCAAAATACATCTGTTGAATTTTCAGTAAAAGCTGATGTAATAGTGAAATCATTTTTAAAACACACACTCTAAGTGTAATAAATAGGTATTTGATCATGTCCAATTTTTCTCACTTGAAAATGACATCTTGAGTTTATTATCTTTATATTATTAATAAGTTTTACGTTACAAATATGTCCAGCGAGGGAAGGAGAGCCTTGTCTGGGTTTGAAAGGGAGTGAGAATCAAACTAATTTCATAATCTGAATAAGTGAGAAAGTGTCATTTTGCCGTTGTCAACACACTGCAGGTGCTAAGGGAAGGGGTGTGTGGCAGGTTTGATGTCGATGGGCACAGGAGGGACACACACTCATGCTGCGTCAACGGAAGACAAGCACATTGTGTTAACACTTATTAAGGAAGAGGAGACGTGCTGCCTGGAGAAGACAGTGTGTGTGATGGCGATTTGCAGGGGAAGCTGAGCAACGCTGCCTCCCTTAACTCCCTCTCACATCTCCTAAAGGTCTTTTTGTCAGTGCTGATGTCTCATACTCCTTACTCTGTGCTGTGCGTATGTGTGTACAGGCGCATACCCATAAGTTTGAGTCTTGGTGTGTGTGTGTGTGTCACAATGGGGGTTATGTGTGAAGGCACAACCAAAGTGAAACAGGAATCCATCCATTTCCTGCTTTAGTTTCAGAGTGCTTGGGACAATAAACACAGTTAATTAAAATGGCTTCAAAGTTGAAGAAGTCACCAAAGGCTACAAGAAAACTTCCTTTTCTCCACAATAAGTTTCCTTTCTGTCATTTTTTCTTATTACAACCACTTGAGTTTCTTTTCTCTCTCTCTTTTGAACACTTCTTTGGCATTTTTAAGGAGTGCAGCGATTATTATTAATATTAATTCTGATATAATTTTCATGCCAAAACTTTGTTGGGCTTTTTTAAAAAAAAAAAAAAAAAAAGTCAGGCCTTTATCTGTAGAAGTTTGAAGTCCCGCATACACAGCAACATGCACATACACAGATACGTATGCAGTTGCGGCTAACTCTTTTGCTGAATGATGGTGGGATCGATTGGGTTTGATATTAAGTGACACATGGCCTTTGGAGTCACTAAATGCTACTCACTGACTGAAACCACCGGCGCTGAATTCCAATCCCCCAGTTACTTCTCAGGCTTGTCCCTTCAGTAACACTCTTTCCTCTGTCTCTTTCTCTGCCATTTCTTTCAGGCTAGATTTGCGTCATTCCCCCCAGTCATCTCACAATCTGTTGTTACGGTGTTATTTGCTCCTAGGCATCCACCACAGAGCTCTTTCTTAAACACCATGATCCCCGACCAGACATAGACTGAAAAGGGATAGTTTCTTATCTTAGCAGAGATTATCATGCAGACTTGTATCAACTTTCCTCGGTAACTCCGACAAAGTTAATATTGTTTTTTTCCGAAAGTAAAAAATAGCAACTAAGAGACAACAAAAACTGTTCTGTCAACATTGTGTTTTAGACTTAATCGTGTTTGTAAAGGCATTTTCAAAAGTTACAGAAAATAAATTGGGAAGTAAAATGAAAAAAAGATGCACAAGGAAACACAGTCTCATTTGGTGCTTGTTTAATATGTATTTTTAAGCATCTCTTTGTCACACACACATATCTGTCACACATTTATTTTATTGATAAACTATAAATATGAAGTCTTTTTTATGCACCTTTTCCTTTTGTTTTGCATTATAATGCACTTTGTTATAAAAAGCTCCACACAAATACATTTTTATATTATTCTACTTGGATAAAGAGAAATAAATAAACATATTAAATATGAAAAGTGTCTGATGTAGATGATGGCGATGCCATGGCTCTCTAACAAACAATGTTTCTTATCTGTTTTAGGAGGGCTACGGTGTGATGGTGCTCAACCCCAATGAGAACTACCTGGAGGTGGAGAAGCCCGCCATGTCCTCTCCCCTGCCCTCCCCCACTGAACCCTCGGACGAACCCGCAGAAAAGAGGGAGCGCAAAGATGACAAGGAGGGCAAGAAGAAGAGAGAATTTTATGAGAAGTACCGTAACCCACAGAAGGAGACAGAGACCGAACGGATCCCTATACGGGTAAGTCGGGGAGGGAGGGAGGGACGGAAGGATGGAGAGAGGGAGGAGAGACAGAAAAGGAAGGCAGGAAGGAAGTGTTCAGAGAACCAGGGCGGAGGGACAGAAGGATGGATGTTCATCAAAAGCAGACATGATGGGGGAGGTGGATGGAGTGACAGTTTAGGGTCGTGGGAGGAGGTAGGAGAAGAGACATAGGTGAGAAAATGGGAGGGAGGAATTTGGGCAAATTTGGAAGAGACAAAAGTGGCAAGAAGGTGCGGGGAGGAGGAAGGTGGGAGGCGGCTAGCGGAGAGGAAGCAAGGGAAGGAAATGTTAGGTAACAAGGGATGAAGGGAGGATGGGAGGCAGAGGGAGAAAGAGAGGCTCTTGTGTGGTCAGCCTGTGTGTGAAGAGGTTGGCCGGGCTCCAGTCGCCTCTCAGTGAGCAAGTGTTAACCACATGGCTACCTCCCTCTCTCCCTCTTCCTCTCCCTCTTTCCCTCTCTCTGTTTTTCTCTCTCAGATGGTGGGCTGGTCAGTGCAGCTCTGGCCCTTCACTCTTGTTGACCGCTGGGATTATTATCTCCCTAACACACACTCTGCAAACACACTGCAACATTCTTATCATGCTACACTGGCCGTACACCCCCTAATCATACACACACATACACATACACTTAGCTCAGCCAGTTTACGTCGTGGTCAAACAAAGGAAGCGACCCTTTGAATTAATCTAGTTCCATTGTAGAAACAAATATGGGCAAAGTGATGAGAAATTAAAACAATGTCGTCCTCTTCATAGATGCCTTTTGTTTCAACCCTGCCGACAAAATTCATAATTCACCTCCTCATTAGGGTTCAGCCATTTTTTTTAACTTTCTTTAAAGCTCTCATTCAGTAAGATTTTGAAGATGAAGGGCATGCGGAGGTAGGCTTTTTCCCCTCACAGGGTTTCATAGGAGAAGAGTGTCCCCATCGATTATCTATGTCTTACTTTGGTTGATGGCAGAAGCGTCACAGCAATGCGCGTACGTTTGTGTGCGTGGGTGTGTGTGTGAAATACGTCAGTCTCTGGTGTCTGACAAGAGTTAGGGCTGCTGTGGGACTAGCAGGCGGTGTGTGAGCTGTCAACGCAGGCTTTTTTGTTTTTTTTCTCACCCCCCTGGCAGTACCTTTACACACACTCTAATAAGGGATAATTAGCCGCAGTTCTATCTTACTCTATCACACTTCTTTACATGTGTGCTGGCTTCCCCAGCATACAGTTGATGAACTTGCTTTACACTATCTGACATGAAGGTCTCATGGTAAACAATCCATCATGACTAACTTGAATCTGTCACTTATGTGTATGTTTTATTTTAAATTAACACAAAAAATCCATTGTTTATTGCAGGTGAGTGTTATAGCATATCCCAGGAGTGTGTGTACAGAGAAATGCATGTGTTGCCTATACATTTTGTTTAACTTTAATAGGATAGACTGTCATTTTTTCTGAAGATGTAATTTCTATGGATCTCATATCACATAACTAGATAATTTTCTCCATTTCTCCTTTTCTCCATATAATATGTGTCTATCTTCTCCTCTTACTCCTCTCCTCTTGCTTTAAATCTTTAACACTCAGTAACGTTAGCAGTGCAAGATCGTTAACACAGTCCCAACCAAGGTTCCCCTATCCTACGAGGTAGCATGCAATGTAATTCACATCTCGATATTGGGCTCAGCTTGCTTTCCCCGTGCCTGCATAATGCATGCCGGACAGGGTCAGATGCATTGAGACAAGGGCGGTATGCAGCAGTGGTGTGTTTTTTTTGAGACTGCAGTGTCTTGGAAATACTGTCTTGGCTTTTTACAGCTCCGTGAGATGGAAGTCAGGACAGACATCGTAATGAGCAACTGAAGAAAATACCACACCGGCCCAGTGTCACGTCATGTCACTTTTCTTTTTAATATAAGCTAGCGCATTGATAATTGATTTAACAGCCCATACCAGCGCAGTATCCAGCGTTGTGCCATTTTAGGCCGGAGAGATGGATTAAAAAAAAAAAAAAGCTTTCTATGTGTGTTTTTTCAGACCAGCAGGCTAATACAAAATTATCCTCATTAACCAGAAAAGTAGGGGTCATGTAGAAGGTTTAGATTTTCCAGCCAAATACACTTGTCCTTAGATGCTGGGATTGCAAGACTCGGGATAAAGATTAACGAGTGAGCAGGTTGGCTCTGTGTTGGTGCCCCTTGAATTTTGACCTTTGACCCAGAAGTCAGCAGGATGTTAGTGTGTATGACCTCGCCTCTATCCTCCACGCCTCCTCCTGCACCGCTTTACTCTCCACTGCTCTGCCTCTGTCCGCCCAAGAGTAAGCTGTCACGCACACACACACATACACGCACGCACGTAAACACACGTGCAGATATGCAAAGGCACACACAAACTGACAGACAAAAGAGTAAAGGAGGTGGAAAAAGAACTAAGGTTTTGACATTCGTGTGTGTGTGTGTGTGTGTGTGTGTGTGTGTGTGTGTGTAGCCTTCTCCTTCACCTCCTCTAGTCGGGGTGGGTGGTGGATCAAATCAAACCTCTTTAGCAGGGCTGTTTTCATCTTTTTCAACAGCACCCACCCAAGACACGGGCACACACTCACACAAACCTTTTTTATTCACTACACCTCGCACTCTAACTCCCGCTGAGCTGCCAGACCACCTGCACACAGCCATTCAGAAACACACACACTCAAATATATACCCCCAACTCCACGTAATTTAATAAAATCCAATATTACACAAAAAATACTGTAAGCTTGAATTACGGCCTGTCTTTCTCTCCATTTGTACTTATGAGACTCATAAAATTACATTGTACATTTTCGTTTTTACCACATTTACTCACAAAGACTGACACACACACACACACACATATACACACACGGGCCCCCTGATAGAGTTGAGTTGATTAATACGCTTCCTTACACACATTAATAAGCTCTTAACTGCTTTTAGGATTCTTACTTTTTAGCCTTGGGTTCATAGTGTGCAACCTCTCAACCTTATCTAATCCCTCTCCTCTCTTCTCTTCTCCTCCGGATCACACAGCACTGGGCCATGTTTAGGGGGATGTCGGTGGAGGAGGGAGAGAGAAAGAGAGGACAGAGGGAATGATGGAAGGATAGAAAGTCTGATCGAAGGGATGCTGATGAGGATAGTGGAGGGGTGGGGAAGCGGAGGTGGGGGGGCGCTCTCTTAGCACTTTGCCATATAGAAGTTTGGGAGTTCACTTTACTCTGAATTTTAGCAGTAATCCAGTTAGCTATTTTCTGTCAGCCAAGCGGAGGAATGGCAGGAACAAAAGGCACATTCATGGGCTTAAGAAGCTTCCAAAGAGTTCACCCAAGGCTGGCTGGCTGGGATTAGGCCAGCAGGCCCTGGAAAGAAGAAGGGGAAAAAAAGAGCAAAGGGGACAAAAAACAGAGCTTCGCCTTTCTTTAAGCACCACTTATTTTTATAAATGACTGGAATACTTTTCTCTCTTTCTCTCTTAGTTTTTTTTATGCTTTTCCCTTTTAGCATCTCACATTATACATTGTTCAGAAGGAGAGAGATACAGAGAGGCCCTCTCTCCTATAGCATTTTGAAGCAGCAGATTCGGGCTGTTTCTTCTGTTCTTTTTCTTCCACTATATTTAGTTTCGGTTCAACTTTAAGAATGAGAGATCCATATGATTGAGACCGGACGTCAAATGATCTCACTATGATGCCACTTTGATTCTCTCTACAATTTTTCATTTGTTACAATTATACCGCAACGGAGGAAAAATCGGGGCTCTCCAGTGTGCTTGTGTTTCCACTCAAGGCATTGTTTAATTCCCCTGTGTTAAACCATTTGTTACCCCTCACTGTGGTTAGAGTCGATGTGAGACCCTCTCCTTAGGGTAGGGAATAAGATTATTGTTTTTGTTTTGCATATCATACCTTTAGTTTTTCTGTCTTCATTGCACATGCAGGACTCTGGAGTATTCTGGTCTCCAATTTCTTAGTGACAAATCTTTTGTACTGCCTTGTACTGATCTGACTGTTGTGGATTACAGTGTGTGTTTCCTAAAGGAAGGAGCATCCATTATTTAGGCCCTGCCTCTCCAAGACCCATTATTCCCAGCTGCAGCTGTCCACAGGGGCTGGCTGAGATCCTTGTCCTTGTCTGTGTTTAGCAGATGATGTCCTGTTTCCCCATGTTCGAGCTGTACTACAAAACGTCCTGAGGATTCACTAACGTACATGAACACACACTCACACACACACACACCAAAACTTGATTATAAACATTAAGACATGGACACAAAAGCACACACACTGGTAATTGTATTTGACATGGCGCTACAGTGTTTCTCTATGGGACTGGGTTTTTGCTCTTTGTCACCTTCACCCCTTTGCCCCAGTCTGTGGCCCACAAGCAATTATACAGACAGGGTTTATTTGACCTTTGACCTGTGGTCGTGCCAAGAAGTAAGCCTCAGCATATCTAAGGACAGGTAGGGACTTGATTAACCTCTGAACTTGGTCAGAGGAGAGGTCAATAAGCAGGGCTAGAGGGCAGCTCACCTGCTTGCTGCAGAGAACAAATTGGCTGGATGCCATCGTTGTATTTGGGTGTGTATTTCTGAGAGTGTGTGGTAGAGAAAACGCTTTGACCTGTGTGCATGTGTATCTGTCTTTATGAGCTAAGTTCTCATGTTTAGGGCCACAGTACAAGCACACTGTGGTGTGTGGCACATTTTAACTTAAGGTTTACCTTCCTGTGTTTGAATTTAGTGTAACTGATAATGCGTCTGACTTCTCAAAGTTTAAAGGAGGAGTGAGACTGTTAGATTTTGTGCTTGTTAGTGTGCGCGAGCATTTCTGGATGTGTTAGGTGCACTACATAACATCTGTGTGTGTACACATACCTGTGTGTTTGTGTGTTTGCTCAAGGCAGAACCCGTGTAGCTGGTCTCAGATCCCTGCTCCCAATCTTCTAGTCAGGTCAACCATCAAACACATCCATCCTGCCCTCCCTCGTACCTCCCCACCCACCCAGGTCCCTCTCTCTCTCTCTCGCTGTCTCTCCTTCCCTTTCTCTCTCTGCACACAACCCTGTTGTGGATACAGGCTGACCCGAATAAAGACATACACAGACACACACACGCACATACACACAAACACAGCACCTCAGGGTCATCCTGGAACAAACACAGCCTTGTCTGCCTGCCTGCTCTCCTTTGCCTTATGTCAATTAATGGCTCGCAGTAATTTCACCTGACAATCCGGGCGGCAGCGCGAGGCTAGCCGAGATGTCACAGCGATGACCTTTCTGGCCCGCAGCCGCTCTTTTCTAATAAAGAATCTCACAAACCCACAGCAACTTCCTTTGTACTTTGTTAATGAGTTATTGATTTGAAACAATGCCCTGGCAAATATTGTCAGAGCAGACTGACCCCGCCAAGGTCATGCTATTTCATTGTATACAGTCTGAGCACGCTAATCTGCACGTGGGATGACATGGACGCTATAGTTTTTCTCCTTCCTCTGGCTCCGGCTCTCTCTCCCCCTCTCTCTTTCTCTCTCTTCTACTTCCCCTCCACTTATACTGTATATCCCTTCATTGCAAAGTCGAATAACACACCTACACATTCATTTCTCCCTCTCGCTCTCACTCTCTTACACACACACGCGCACACAGTCACCCCCCCCCCCCCCTTGTTAGTCTTGCACACGTTTTTCACCTCGTTCTCCCTTTTCTCTGTCTCTTTCTCACATCATTATATTCCCAACTCTCCATAGGTACTATACCTGCTAATTACCCACAATGCCACAGTCATTATTTTCCCATCTCTGCCGCTAATTTGCTCCATACCTTCCTTTTCCCCCACTCTAGCAAGACCCATCAGCTCCCAGACAGCTTCTAGCTAACTTCAGCTCTCTGTCGGCCTTAAAAGAGAGTAAAGAAAGAAACAAAGACGAGAGGGGAAGGAAAAAAAGGAAAAGGGATGGCGAAGGAGTACACGTCCCAGACATTGATTAGAATGCAATTGCAAACAGGTGTCGTTGAGGTCCACTTTTTAATTGTGTGCACAGAGACCTGTACGCAGTCGCGCACGCACACACAAGCACAAACTAACTTACTCTAATAACCTCTTTGCTAACATCAAACATATAATTATGTACATTGCTTATTTAATTTCTAATCATTAGGCCAAATGAAAACAACCCTGTTCTGTGCTCATCAGGACATATTAAAGAGTATAATGACTGCGGCTGCAGTTTGGTTCACCTGGTGTGTGGCCCAAGAGCAGGAGAGGACTGAGAGGCTGAATGAGATCCATCAGTCAGTCAGACTTAGTGTGTGAGAAAACACCGGAGTAATTTGAGTAATTTGTTTCTACCCCTTCCTTTGCGAGAAGGAACTCTCGAATAATATTGTTTTGTGATGTGTGTTTGTAATACTTGTAACTTTACTTCGGCTCTCACTCTAACCCCTCGGAACACGTATTGACATTTTTGCAAGATTAAAACCAGCACTGCCCAAGCAAAAGAGTCCAAACTCAATAAAGTTGTTTAGGGATCCCGTGACACTGTCCTGACACTTCTGGCTCCCTCTGAAAAGTTTTTGAGCGTAAAAAGTATAATGGCTCCTATCCACTAGATTCCTTCCGGTCCACACTGCTCACCATCTCCCGACTTGCAATTCCAGCTCCCTCAGAAGTTTTCTGAAGTCCTGTATGTTTTGGATAAGGAGGAGGAGCAGAAGGGAGGTGCAGGGAGGTCTGAAGTGGTTGTTTGTCAGAGTGTGTTGATGTTGTTAGATTCATTGTTTCCTGTGTTGGTCAGACACTGGGTTTGTGTTGGCGTTGGGGCTGTTATTCTGGCTGCAGTGCACTCCTTTCCTCCACTCTCCTTTCCCTGCTTCTCATTACAGTGAATAAACACAGGGCAAGTATTGGACCGGACAACTTTTGAAGAAACAAGAGAAAGTGTGTGTGTGTGTGTGTGTGTGTGTGTGTGTGTGTGTGTGTGTGTGTGTGTGTGTACGAGTTTGCATCTGTGTGCATGCACTGGAGCATGTCTGTCGGTGTGTGTATGTGTGTGCGTGTGTGTGTGTGTGTGCAATTATGTGTGGTTTTGGAAAGGAGTGTGGGTTGTTATTGGGTAAGTAATGGAAAGAGCTAAATTGAACAAATTCTTGAAACTAGACAATTGGAAGGCAAACACTTTCAACAAAGGGGTAACAGTTGGAACCATTTATGGGCTAAAAGTGGGGTAGATAGTCATGCTTAATGTCATGTAACAGGTTGTCTAGCAGTTTAATGGTGACGTAGGGTTTAACACATAATCATAGTTCTGCTGATTGGAAAGCAGGAACTTGGAAAACCACATTTTGGTTAGTTGACTCACCGCAGCCTTTAGGGGGGTGTGTGTGTGTGTGTGTGTGTGTGTGTGTGTGTGTGTGGGGAGCCGTCTGCACTGAAGCCCATCATGACTGACAGTAAATGCACATTTGTTCTGTTAGCATGTACATAGCTATGTATATGTGCGCGTCTGTGTATGTGTACTATACATGGCAACATGTTTATGAATTCCAAGTCGATAGCTGAGAGAATCTGTCAGCCTTCTCCCATAGACTTCTGTCTTAGAGGACACATAGTGATATATTCTATACCTTCCATAGTATAGTATGTATGGCTCTCCCTCTCACTATCTCTGTCTTTTCTGTCTCCTTTTCTCAAGCTCACTCTTCCATTTTTATTTCTTTTTGATAATAGTTAGCTTTCAGCATCTGGAGACTGTCGGGTCCTGAGACTGTCTAGGGTGCAGATTTGTATTTTATATTCTCCGAGGGGACCGTATGGATCACTATATATTCAGTAAACACACAAACAGCACACACCCTCAAATGTCCCTTGACAGTCATGGCTGAAGGATGTTGGCAACAGGTGTGCAGTTGGGACGCTGTTCTGACAGTGCTGGCAGATGCACACACAACACAGACACAGACACACACACACACACACACACACACAATCAGAGAGAGGCACACACACACACACACACACACACACACACAGTGTAGAGAAACTGTGGAAAATAAATAAATAAACTAAGATACTGTGTGAGAGCTGGTGACAGGAATCCGGTCTCGCAGGGCGGTGTGCTCCACTGCAGCTAATTAACCCCAGGAAATAATTGCAACAATATGCAAATGCTGTTTAGATAATTCACTACACTGCCATGCCAGGTAGTCAGTCACTCTGTCGTCTGCCGCAGAGGGTGTAGGCAAAGAACGCGTGTTGTTGTGTGTGAGCTTGGGTGATGGAGTCAGGAGCACGGGGAGACTCATTTGCCACCATGAAGACATCAACTGTGCAGCGTGTGTCTTTAAATTATTGTTATTATTCATTATACGGAAACGAACAAAAATGTTCATCTTGTCTTCATGATGACTAAAAAGTGATAATTTGTCAGTTGTCACACACAGGAATGTTTTGTCTGCTGTCAGTTGATATCAGCAATATCAGAATTATTGATTAAGTTAATGTCACAGACACTCACACAGACATACAAGGGTGGTATGTACAGTTGCAAACCCTGCTTAATGTCTCCATGTCAGGCCAGGTATTGTCATGGGTGGGTGGAGAGGTGGACAAAACAGGAGACGGAGGAGTGTGAAGAAGAACAGGTGGCATCAGCAGAGGAGAAAAAGAAGGTAGAAGAGTGGGAAGGAGTGAGGGAGGGAGCCAGGCTAATGAAATGGGCTTCACAGATGAAGGGTGACACGGCGGAGGAGAGAGGAGGGAGACTTCAAAGGACTTTGATGTCACAGCCTTTCAGACAGACAACTCTGCTCCAGCCAGCCCCTCCGTGCACACAGGATAGCGCACACACACATGCACACACATGCACACAAGCACACGCAGAGCCCTGATGGCAGAAGGGCAGGGCAGAGCGGAGTTGCCTGCTCTTGCATCACACTCTGTGAATGGAGGTGGGTGCTGACACTACAACCCCCTCATGCTAATCTACCAGTAAACACAAACACTCTGACAGGTTAATTTACCTCTAGACAAACACAGCAACAAAAACGCACAGCGGCACATCATCAAATAGTGGAGGCACGCACGCACACACTGGCACACAAACTTGTACACACAGACATGCACGAGCGAAAACACCTCATCAAATCACAGGCTACTTTGCTTTCTTCTAAAGGTAAAGTTTAAACCACATTTTCTGCAGAGTGTGTGTGTGTGTGTGTGTGTGTGTGTGTGTGTGTGTGTGTGTGTGTGTGTGTGTTCTTCACTATCTCCTCAATTACCACCTTTAGGAGAGCGAGCGTTGAAGTAATTATCTTTCTGTGATAATATACTGTCTTACTTTGTAAAATGCAAACACATTTATGGAAACTAACAGCCAGAGAGTCTCTTAAGACACCTCCTCTGTCCTTTACCTCATATCTCTAATTATTTGTTTTGGAGTCACATGGAACATTTTGACACTCAATTAACAGATGAGTTTCCATTCTCTGTAGGCCATGTGTTTGTTTATTTTGAGATATTCTTTTCAATATACATCTGTACGCTAATTAAAAGGAAAGTGTGTGTATGTTTGTGTGCGTTCAGTATTGTGCTGTATCTTAAATACAGTGTGGTGTTGCGAGCTGGATACAGGTGTTTGTAGGCAACAAAGCTGCATGTGTACTGCAGCCTCTTGTGGGAATGTATTGTTGATTTCTATTGTGAACCAGACAGTTTGATAGGAAATCAAAGTCTAGAATCAATGTCACAAGTTCATTAATGGATGCCCTTTTCTCGCCTGTACTTTTACTATTGTTCTTTCCAGCCCTGGATAAGCGCTTACATCTCTGGTTAATTAAACATGTCTTCTGGTTGCATGTGCGTAAATCCTGCACGTGCGTGCGTGCGTGCGTGCGTGTGTGTGTGTGTGTGTGTGTGTGTGTGTTTGACCGTGTGCATGCAGATGAGAGTGAGAACATTCGTACTTCTGATTGTGTGCGTAGGTGCAGAACTGTGCTATTTTGTATATGCATGTGTATATCTCCTCTCTGTTGTTTTTTCCTTTGACCTTCCTCTAGTGTCTTCCCATTATGCCTCTACTGGTGTATGGATGGGCCATCGATTCAGCAACGGGGTACAAATTAAGATTTAAACGTTACGTCACCCAGCCTATTGAGTTTTACATTTAGGGCATTTGCAATATGCAAGACTTATTGATCTACTGAAGTGTGGCTCTTTATAGAATCCCCTCTGGCCACCACCACTTTTTTGTTTCTCTTTTAAACGTCTCTTTTTGGCTGGCCCCAAGGTGTACGTTTTGATGCTGTAGCAATAAATTAAGAGTTTGATGACTCTATTGATGCTTCAGTCTCATTGGATGGACACATATCTTAAATGTTTTGTAACTGTGCAACTGAGTTTGTTGACAGCCTTTGAGCTCATAAGATTTACATCAGTTTTCTTTGTTACGGGTGTAACATCAGAGCTTTTGCGTTGCAGGAAAACGGTTCCTCCGAGGAACACGTGCTGTACGTGTGGGACCACTTTGTGTCCAGAGCCGCAGCCAAGAATGTCTTCATCATGGCCCACAGCTACGGAGGGCTGTCTTTCGTCGAGCTGGTGAGTGTTTTAGTTTTCCGCTTATCCTTCCTACCTCCCACCGACAAAGAGACACACTGAGACGCACAATACACTCCTGTCAGCACAATCACTCACTTACATGTTTGTGTTGGAGAGGCTGCATAATAAAACTCTTATATGAACTAAAATTTAACTTTGCAATCCTACAGTACTTACAAACATCAGTACATGCACACAAACATGTTGGTATGCAAAAAAACTACATATTCTCAAACACACACACACGTACTTTATACACAAACATGCAGAGGAGTACAAGCACCGGTCACCTCAGGGAGACAGGCAGCAGAGTGATAGGGTGTGAAACATGGTGGAACGATTAAAAATAAATAGCATTTAGTTTCTTTAAAAAAGTACTGCTTCTGCAAACAATCTGGTTCATCCTTGTCCTTGGGCACTATCCACCTCCTCTACACATCACGAACAGAGGAAAAAAAAAACCAGGGGAAAACAGAAGGCTGGATAAAGAAATGTAGCGATGGCAATGCAACAACAGTTGTACTGTTAAACCAGATCTGCTGCAGAGCATGCAGATCTCCCAGCCTTGAGAGAGACAGAGGATAGGTTGAAAGATGGTGGGAGGGAAGTGGATTTGAAGGAATTAATGGTGCACAGGGGAGGGTGAAAGTAAAAGTTTGGCCAGTCTCTTGGCTTTATAACCGCACCCTTCAGCTAAATGGGCCTACAGTGTGTCTTTTGCGGGTTTTTGAAGGCTTCTGAGGTTAATGCTTTATTTTCTAGTCTTTGGTTTACTGTGATGTCCTAGTGGGCATCACATATTGATCATCACTTTCTCCACTGTTTGTGTTTTAATGACTAGAGATATCTAATAATAAAGCTCCAGTGTGCAGATAGCCAGTGCCATCATGACGAGTTATCCTTTTCCCTAGAAGTCTTGGCTGATGGAGGTTAAGTTTATGTTTATTTATGAAAAGACCATCTTTCCATCAGTGAAATATTTCTTTAATTCAATGTTTTTATCCTAAGTTCATGCCACAGTAACTTTAAGTTGAGCACACATAAATTACTTGCAAGCAGAGATGAGACCAAATCATTGTTTTGCAGGTCACAAGTGTCTCAAGCCTTTGCACTAAAGTCTCATGTCAAGTCCCTATAAGTTCCAAGTCAAGACAGACAAGTCTCAAGTGGAGTCTCCAGTTCTTAACTTTGAGTTCCGATTTCTTAACAAGTCATAATACGCCCTTCACCAAATGTGAGGCCATTTTAACAACAGTGAAAAATACATGAAATCATTAAAACAATCATGAATGCTTTTAAAAATTGTAGTTTGTTGAAAGTTTCTGTGCCTCTGTCTGTAATTTCCAACCCACACATTTTGCAAACTGCAAATTTTTTTTTGTTGAGCGCCACATAGGTTTGTATGGTTAGTAATGTATGGTCGTTCAGTAATGAAATGTTAGTTCTTCATGGTTCTCTTACGCAACTCGAGTGGATGCTATCAGATTGATTCAAACAAAGTGGATCTGGAGAATTAAGTGTTGATTTGCTGAGAATGAATAGTTTTAATGTTAGCTGATTCAGGGAAAGAAGGTAAATAAACTGATGTGTGGCATACATTTTAAATACCATATTTTAAATATTTGGGGTTCGGGGCAAGGTCTAGGGCCGGCCCTAGACTTTTGGGGCCCTTCCTCAATGTAATGTGTTGCCAATTCACATGGCTTTCACATTTTACTTTAAGCACTATTAATGCACAATTAAGTATATAACAACTAAAGCGGGACCTATTACAGTGGCAGCAACACCATATTTAAGCAGACTACAGTAAGTATTTGTCCATTACCCCCTGACCCAATGCATGGTCCTTCTCAGAGACTGGATCTTGTTAAAGTTTGACATACATGGTAAAGACGTGCATTTATTACAAATATCTAATAATATTGGGTGTAAGGAGCACTGTTTAAATCAAATATTAACACCAAATTGCCCAAAATTTTTAGTAACAGATAAAATATAAACATTTTAACAGTGACAGTATTTGTTGAAGCCAGCTGTACGCGGTCACTGTTAGTACTAATTCAGGCTGGATGTGGGTCTGCTAAATCTGTGATTGCACTGGCTGATGATTCAGAGTCTCCTCTGACAAACTTCAGCTTGTAGCTCCTGTAAATTATAGATCACAATCCCCCCAGATTTCCTTTTTTACATTTTCAAACATAAAATACTGTGTATACTATGGCTTGGCTGAATACTTATTATATACAGAGAGATGTGCAGTTTAAATTAAATATTTAAGAGATAATCTGTGTCAATTTATTGCTTTCCATCCCGCATTAGTCCAGAGTTGTAACTAAACCTTGACTGAGAGACTAGATAATTATTGTCTTGTTTTAAAATGTGTGCCATCACTCTCATATTAGTCTAGACTGGCCACAGAGGTTGCTGCTGAAGAGCACAAGTTTCTTTTCGTGCACATGCATGTGAATGCATGTTCACATGTGATGCAGTCATCTCTTTGGAACTCAGAGTTTATAACCACTGTTGCCCATTTGGCATTTATCAAATGCAATCAATGGATGTATTTCACTCTCACTTCTGTCATGTACAAAGCCACAGAACACAGCCTGGAGATGACTTGCAAACAAGTGAGCAAGATACAACCATACTGAGACATTCACTGCTGAGCTAAGTTTGCAAGACAGACTGACAGGCTAGAAAGAGATGTACTGCAAGCTAACACATCAACTTAACATTACTGTAATTTGCTAGCACCAAACTTTGGGACAGGAGAACACACCTGTTTGCTGTTCCAGTTCACTCTCATGGTGTTTTTGTCCCATTCCATGACCAGAAGGACACTTCCTCGCACACAAGTTGTAAACATTGACACCCACTTTCATACGAGGGGGGCCTTGCATTATTTGCGGAGCCTCAGCACCTTGCATAGTGAATGTATGGCCAGGCTCTGTTTGTGTGACATTTTAAGCACTCTTGGGAGCCCTTCGCTTACCATGGGGCCCTAAGCAGCCGCCTAGTTCGCTTATGCATCCGGCCGGCTCTGATCAAGTCAAAAGGCTCAAGTCTAAGTGAAGTCATGAGTCATTGGTGTTAAGTCCAGTTGCAAGTCTTTTTTGATTTTGTCAAGTCGAGTGTGAAGTCATCAAATTTGTGATCTGAGTCTGACTCGAGTTCACGTCACAGACTAAAGTCAACACCTCGGCTGGAAAGTAGTTAAGATTCAAGCTAGAGGGTTGTGATGTTTAGATTCCAGCATACAATAGCTCACTACAGTTTGATTAAAAAGGAAAAGAGCAACTAAAAGTCAAGTTCTGTTGTGTCTGCGGCTTCTGAAATTCCAAAACGATGTGTATGTAGTAATTTTGGCTCAATACCAGATGTATTGCAAAGATGCTTCGCTAGCTGCGTTAGCATTTAAAATACTTCACTGTATTAAGCTCTGCTAGCTAACATACGGTACTAGTTGTGTTTGCAAGCCTCTCTATGATCTGAGAGCTGGGTTACATTGCCAGTCTTCTGGTTTCTTGATCTGACGGATTTACTGCTAGACTCACCACATCCCATATTATTCAGGACATATCTCTTCTCTTTTCTTAGGAAGGGGAAGAGGAGGGAGGCGGCACAATGAGTATACGGCTAGTGGGGGATTAAAGGTGGGCACTTGTCCCACTGGTGTTTTCAGGAATATTTTATTTTCTTTCTTTCTCTTTCACCTACTCTTTTTTGTTTAGTATTTTGTAATTTTAATTTGGCTGCTAAATATTCATGCAGTGTTTTGTCCGTGACAGCCTCACAATCTCCTGGGCTTTCTCGCTGTGTGACGAAGACTTGCTATTCTCTCTATTTGTCTCTCTCTGTCTCTCTATGTTTCCTTCAGTCAGACTCCCTCTCTCTCTCTCTCTCTCTCTCTCTGTGTAAAGGCCTCAATGAGGTTCTAACTGCGTTCTTTTATGTGATGTCCTTGTCATGTGAAAAACCATCTTAAAAACACTCATATACAGTATGTGCATATATAAATCCATACCATATAGCAGATGCAGTATGGGGAAGGTAACATCAAAACAGAGACTTGAAAGATCTCTGTGTTCACTTTAAGTGACAAGGTGTTTGAATATGCCATTGTCAAGTTTCCCTGGAGGCCATTGCAGCTTCTGTTGTCTATCAGTGTAGAAACTCCTTCACCTCTTTCAATCTGACACAAACATGTACACATTCATAGTTTTTATAACTATCCTTAATGCATACCTGTATCAGCAATTTTGTCTACAGAGGGCAGTGTGTGGACTTCTCCAAGCCAATCATGGCCTCTCTTGTGTTTTTGTATCCGACTAAGTCAAATCAGATTTGGATGTGAGAGTTTGAACAGGGTTAGATTGGATATTCAGTGTAAATGGTAAATGGACTGCACTTGTATAGCGCCTGTCTAGTCTTCCAACCACTCAAAGTGCTTTTACACTATGTCACATTCAAACACTGATGGCCGCTACCATACATGATGCCACCTGCTACTCAGTAACCTTTCACACACTCTCACACACCGATGTAACAACCACCAGGAGCACTTTGGGGTTCAGTATATTGCCAAAGGATACTTAAACATGCAGACTGGAAGAGCTGGGGATCGAACCACTGGTTTTCTAATTAGTGGACAACCTGCTCTACCTCTGAGCCACAGCCGCCCCACAGCGACGTTCATGTAATGTAGTAAACAAGACAAGTTAGCCCTCTGAGCTATTGCAGGCTAACTATGCTGACAAAAGGTGGGAAATGTGCAACAACATTTCTTGCCTACATTAGACATCAAGCAAAAGCCAGACATTGTATTGTATTGAGTTGACGTAAGCCTTGAATTCACCACATCTAAGCAGTAGGCAGAAGATAACATTATCTCAGAGCCTGACTGGGCAAAGCCTCTCTTCCTCCAGGCAGCTGCCTCCGTCTCACTCAGGCTCACCCTGGGTCTGGGTCTGCAGATGCCTGTACTGAGAAGAAGCATCCTCAGAAGAACACTGCACTCAGACTGACCAAAAAACGAGACGAATCTCAGTTGATGGAGATGTCTCTGGCCAGTAATTCGAATATTCGACTTTGGGGGGGCAGCACTGATCTTTTAATACATGTTTTTTTAGGTGCATTGTTCCTAAAGTATTCCAGGCTGTTTGGCTTTTTATCCAAATACACTAAAACTACTTGCACAGGAGGACCGTATACACATGGGAGTTAAAGCAGCCACTATGCATTTCCTACTTGTTATTGCACTCCCTCACGCATAAGCATGCACACACTTAATGCACATACAAGCACACACACATACTGTACACGCACACATACATACATACATACATGCACACACCATCTACTTAATTGAGGAGAAAGTGGTCCAGCGGGACGGGATGGGAGGTGCGTGCGCATGAGCAGGCGAGTGGAGAGTGGAGCCTTGCGGGATGAGCCGTTTGACACATGAGAAGACCCAGAGAAAACAAGCTGTCTCTGGGTTAATTACTACTCCCCTTTGCAGTTAATAAATACATTTCTGATCAAGCACATCAAAAAGGCCCGCCATTAATTTCTCCTGCTCGCTCCCCTTGCTCCGGAGCATGTTAGCCCCTGTTTGGAGCGCTCAAGTGTTTCATTGCAATTTGATTTCTTTTAAAACACTTCACAGTGTGTACTGGCTAATTATAGATACATCAAAGAGTAGCTAACTGCCTTTGAATGAGAGTGTGAGAGAGGGAGAGAGACTTGCGCTGCAGGGGGAAGGCTGCTCGCTCTTTCTCGGCTGCGCCCCCACCTCTCTCACCCTTTTCCCCTCTCTATCATTCTTTAGCTATCACAGAATCCATCCATCCATCTCAGTTCACTGTTTTGCAGTTCTCTCTCCTTCTCTCTCTCGTGCTCCCTTAGAGTCTCTAGTCTCCTCTGACATCTGCTTTCATGCTTGGCCAGCCTGCTCCTCCCTGCTCCTCCTTCTCTGTCTCTCTCAGCTGTATAGTTTTAAAGAAAGCTGGGTCATGTTACCCCAGTCGTGCAACTTTGTTTTGAACCCAGTATTCCTATATTCCTTTCAAAGTCTAAGGGGTTTTTAGCCTGGCTGTGGACTATGTCTCACACACACAAAAACTGGCCATGCTCCTCTAGGTTCCATGTCTGCATTATCCTTTCTCCACCTGAGGACAAACTCTCACCCCACAACGTACCACAGAGAGCGTAAGGGGCCAGGGGGATGGAGCCATACAGAGAGAGGGCCCTGCCTCCATCTCTCCCTCTGCTCAGCCTGTCTTTTCATCTTCCTCCGTTGCCAGTAGTGTAGGGGGGGATGGACGTGTAAATGTAAGTGGTAGTGGTGGTTGTGTTGAGGAAGGGTTGTCTAACCTGCACTAACCTTCCCGCTCACAGAGCTAAAAAGGAGCACTCTTATTGGATAGGACAGGGCAGCATTATATAAGGTCTTATGTAAGAATGCATCTGTCTCCCAGTACACAAATGTGTGGGTGCCAACCAGACAACCAGCCAGCCGCCACAACGGCCCCTCAAGAACATGATTACAGATTTTAAGTGTCCTCTATGAACACGCCACATATATACAGTACATGCTTGCCTTCCTGTACACTTTCTGTATAGTGCCATCTGTTTCAATCTATAATGAATATAGCTAGTTTTCTCTCTGTCGTCCTTGAATTCATGTGTGTGTAAGTGTCTCTGTGTGTGTGTGTGTGTTGTGGCTAGGTGTCAGATGTGGGAAGAGATGCTTGAGGTGAGACAGATAGATATGGAGGATTTCTTCACTCCTTGTGGACTTCATTGCTATACCGGTGTGTGGAGGATGAGAAAGATGAAACACTGCCGGGTGAATCAGTCTGAGTTGGAGAAGTTAGTTTTACATAGCTCAGAGTTTAAAAAGTGATTGAGTTTCCTCGCCATGATATGGCATCCTCAGACTAAATGAGTGTTTTTTTATGTTGTATGGTATGGAGGATGCATAAAGAACAATAAGCATATATAACACTGTGCTTTGTTTGTGCCTCATCAGATTCACAAGTAGAATCACAAGTTAGGAAAAGTAGTTGCACTTATATTGTCTGTGCCTCTTTAAGATTTTCTGTTTATTTATCACAGTTTTCCAAACAAGCTCATTGCCATTTCTCTGTGGAATCCACCGAGCCCTTTCACCACAATATCTACCATTCCAAAATGGACTCTGCTTTATGTCCTGCTCTGTGTCCTCATTTCCTTCGTCCTCCTAATTCCCCCTCTCCCAGTCGCGGTGACCCTCAGGGCAGCAGCGGTGCCAACTATGCCCTCTGTGCAGGACTTTGGCTCTGGCAGTGGTCCGTACAGCTCCATGACTGGCATGGTAACAGCCCACTGAACACATGGCGCTGTGCAAACACTTCTGTTTCCAGTCCTCACCCTTTTTACAGCATGCCTCTGGAAAATCAAAAAAATGTACATATGTAAATATTAGAATACATTATTTGAAGTGCTGGCATTGTACCTGATCTTCGTTCTTACCTACACCATCAATATCTGGTGTTTTTGACACTTAAACACATGTAAAGCTCAGGCATACACATTCATAGCTGCACTGTAGTTCTGTAATGGCATACAGCTTTTTTCTTGTCTTGAGATTTTATGATGTCATGTCATGTTAATTGTCAACTTCCATGATTTTAAAGGAATACTATACTTTTTGGAAATATGCTTTTTTGCTTTCACCCTATAATTTTGTTTTCATGTTTCTTCTTGCGTATTTAATGTGCAGAAACAGAAAATCAGACACTGTGGTTTAAGGTGTTTCAGTTTTATGCATTAGAACTATTTAATGACCAACTGCAGTGAGAAATGACTGCAGTCCTTGCCCCATTGTAAAGTTGCTGGTGTTTCAGTATCTCCTACATCCTAACAGGATGCCAGGAAACACAGCACAAAATGTAAAAAAAAAGTTTTGTCGTTTCTCGGAAGTTAGCCTTTCCGTCCTGCCTCCAGTGTTTGTGCTCTCCCAGACTCAACACGTCCCAAACCAATCCCTCTCCTGCATGCACCGGCATGAAATTGATATTGATCTTCTTACAGTATCTAGATCCCAGTCAGATGGCAAACAGGTTTATTTCTCCTAAAATGTTGGAGTATTCCTTTAAACTGTGTCAAACTAAGTTCCACATTTTTATCTATCTGAAATTCTCTTCAAGGACCACTGCAACCTTCACCTGAGTTCATCACCACACAAGCAAAAAAAAAAAAAAATCACTTTAATTTGTTGACAAAATCATCCCAGCTGTGAAGACGTCCGTACACAGGCTCTGAAAATCCCCTCGTCTAATGCTGTATGCACGTCTCGGCTGCCTTCGAACTCTGAGTGCTAGCCTGTCTATTGCTTCTGGAGGGGATGAAGAGAAGGTTTGTTTTTATCTCAAGGTTCTCCATAGCTGGCGGGCTTGCAAGCGGTGCAGTAGTAGTGCAGTTTCCTGTGTGTATGTCTGTCTGCGTGTGCATGTGTGCGTATGTCTGCAAGTGGGTGCACGCATATTGTATGGGTGCAGTGTATGTGTGTGTGCACGTATGCATATGTGATCGCCTGTGTGTGTCAGCCCTAGCCTGGAGAAGCCTGTATCGTCCTGAGCAGAACAGCTTGGTGGAGAGCAGCTATCAGAGCCACGTTAGGGGAGGAGAGGAGGAGAGGGTGAGAGGCGATGATAAATGGCTGGGGCACACTAGCAGAAATTAGTGGAGCCGTATGCAAAGCTGTGGCGTTTTGTTTGATGTGAAACAAAAGGACCACCATGACAAAAGTGCCTGCCAGCCTGCACAGCAGGACAGCAGCCCTCAGGACATACACCATCGCCACTGAGAAAGTGTGTATGTGCGTTTGCGTGTGTGCACGTGTGTTGGTACGCACTCTCGCGTGTGCATGTGCGTGGTAATGCATGCATATCATGCATGGTGCTGTTTTCCAGTCCTGTCTATATTATGTATATTATCCCACTCTGTGTTTTTGTGCTGTGCTCGTAATGACAGACAATGCCTAGCCCTTTGTACACCATGAAAAGACATGGTTTCTTCCTCAGTACAGCTACAGCATATTTGCTCTATTAAGCGGCTGAAATATAGACGTCTAATTTTGTGAATGAATAGGCATCTTAGAGAGCGGCTCTCCTCTTAACATAAGGATGTAAATTGAACTGTTTAAATGTCACGGCTAGCAAGCTGATTTGATTTGAATTGATTTGCTTGTTTCTGGAAAAAAAGACCTCCCTTGCCAAACCTTAGCTGCGCTGGCTGCCACAGATAGACCAAGGTCTTTCTTTCCACCTCAACAACACATTGTAGGGCTTCTGAATTCTTCTATCTGCTGTGATTATGTACAAATGGCCTTCATTTGCCATCCATTTCAAAGCTGTAGTGCTGCATTGTGACTAGAGGCAGATGACGCAGACCAAATTACAGCGGGTTTGCTGTCTGAAAAGGATACTCGCACAATAGGCTTTGTGAAGTATTCCCTTCAATACGTCGCCATTATTCTCACCTTTGTTGGTGTTTCTCTCTATGTTTCAGGAGCATCTTTGGTTTCTAGATTACATTTGTGGTGTTGGTAAGGAGCGGGGTTTACTCACCTCTTGTCTCTCTTGTGCTGTTCCTTCAATATCGAGGGAGATTGATTTTGTGTGAGATTCGCTTTTTTTTTTTTTGTTTGCTGTCTTTTTTTGATTTCCTTCATTATTAATTCCGTCTTGTTTCATTGTTGCACCGTGGCAAGACAGTCGAGCTCCTGGAACATAAACACTATCTGTTGATGTTTTTGCTTTATTTGTCATAAATTCCCCTTTCCATTATACATAAACTGCATTCCTCTTTTTAGCCCGGTTGTTCCATTATGTCTCAGTTAACTGAAGGGAAGCAGCAAAAGGCAGCACAAAATTGTTACAGTTGGCAGGAATCTGTCGTGCTGTGGTAGAATATAGGCTGGGTCCCATTTATCTACCGAGTTACCCTCCTTCGTCATGTGTCCTTTTTGCTGCTAGCATCTTCCTGCCATCAGATTTTCTCATGCGCAGCAACAACAACCAACTAGCTTGCTTATTAGTCAGGAGTTGTTATCTTATCAATTAACAAAATGGGGTTTCAAGAGGATCTACAGTGTATATATATTATAAAGGACCATTCAGTCTCTTTCTCCAAAATGTGCAGTACGCAGTGGTGGAAAGTAACTAAATACATTTACTGAAGTACTGCACTGAAGTAAAATTTTGAGTTACTTGTACTTTACTGCTTTATACTTCCACTCACTACATATTTGAAGCAAAAATTGTACTTTTTACACCACTACATTTATTTGGTAAATTAGTTACTAGGTACTTTAGAGATTCAGATAATCAATTCAGATATTATCATGTATTAAGCAACCCAGCAGTGTATTAAGAGATCAAAACTAGCTCTAACTTCACCAGCTGCAGTGTTAAAGTGAAATGTACATTCATCTATCAATAATTGAAATCCAATAATGTAATATAAATTATTTTGGGCCATTCTGCATATTCAGTATTTCTACACTGTGGTACTGCTACTTTACTTATGTAAAGTATCTGAATACTTCTCTCACCTCTGCATGTAAGTCCCTGTGTTTTCCTACAGCTTTGGTAGCATCCACACTACTACACCCACAACCTGCTAACTTACAACTCCATGGACGCTACTCTGATCACTTGCCTTGTATATTCAGTCAGTGGATTAAGACAGACACTCCTGCAGGGCTCTTACAACACAGGAAAGGCAGACTGTCAAGACAGGTTCTGAGGGAAGTGATTCACCTAGTGTTCGGTGTTTTAACTGCTGTTTCCCTGAACTTTATTTCAGGAGTACTGCAGGTATAGCTGGATAAAGCACATATATGTCTCAAAACGTTTTTTTTTTCCTTGTTTCCCTAACTTTTTTATGGTCCGGGGTTAGACAGGTCATCAGAGACACTGCCAATAACCACAGGCAATTCAAGGCATCACTTTCATTTTCACACTATTTAAAAATCTTGGGGATATACGTGTCTTGTTTTGATCAAACTCTTCCTATAGTGTACTCAACAGCCCAGAGGCAGACATGGAGCTGTTGCTCCCACCTTAGGCTCTGGCGCAGGAACGGTCAATACGCTTCAGGATCACTTCCATACATCTTGGTTTCCATCGTCAGTTGAAGAATTCCTCTTTGTCTCTGTCTGTGTCTTTGACTGCCTTCAGAGTATCTCTATCTTTCTCTTTCTCTTTGTCTGTGGTAGTCAATAGTTTAAGTACACAGCTGACATTTTTCGTGAATAGTTCAGTAAGTTGCTGTTGATTATTTTCTGCTCACAGAGAGAAAGTTATCAGTCTGTGGATTGCCATGGTTACCTTGTACACAATTAAGCCGTGCACCACTTCTAATTGGTCTGTGATAGCTTTTGATTGATACGAGTTTCAGACTCCGTTATATGAGGACATTGGTAAATGTCAGCCATTCGTTTTGAATAGTTTGTCTTATCCAGTCCTTGGTCCGACCATCCATGGTTTTAAACGGTTGAGCATGCTTTCACCAGGTCGTCACGGTTACCCACTCGTCTCTTTCGTTCCTCAAAACACACACGTTGCCATGGTGATGTAATTGAAAATCATTACACCTCAAACAAGTATTGAGGTGACTATTCATAAGTCTCCTCTCACCTTTTTGTCTTCCTGGTTTTTTTCCCCTCCCTGGTGAAAAGGAAGTGAAAAATCCATCTGTCCTCAGTGCATCATTGTGCAACGGCTCTTTTTAATCTCTCTTGTCCTGCCCCACCCACCCCACACCCCACCTCTTCAACACGGGGTCTTTCTTGCCACTTTGTGATATAAGAAGCCAAGCTAGTTGAAGTTCATTTGAGTTCAGTTAAATCTTGAGGGATTCATCATTACATATTTACTGGCTGAGGCTGATCTTGCTGTAAGGTTCTACCCTCGTCCCATTGATCTAGTGCGCATGTTCACTCCCGAGGTTACGGGACGTGCTTCCATTTGCATAAGGCCCTGGGCAAGGTTCTTTCCACCATTGATTGGCCTGTCCATGAGCGCCCCGTGCCTTCTCACATTGATCACTTTGTTTTTTTCCCGGAGACAGTGCTACTCAGAGTTCAGCTGCAGCTCCGGCATATCAGACCTGCCGGAGGAAGAGAGACCGACAGGGAGAGAAGAGGGAGAGGAAAAAGAAAGAGAGAGCACAAGAGAGGGAGAAGTAGGAGTCAGAGGGGGTAGATAGAGAAACTTTAGAGCCAATATCTTAATAATTTTGCATACTTTTCCTTTGAATTTGACACTTAAGCTGAGAAAGTGAAACACAGTTTCACCCTGCCACCCTTGTCGACTCCTCCAGCCTCAGCTAGCTGCCTGAGTTGTATACACTGCTTTTACAGGAGTAAACACATGCATATATGCACCTAATCAGATTTACAATGAAACACACAGAACACTCAACACACAGACATTAGCATTTCCACTCATACCTGAATTGCGGCTAAAATTGAATAGCCCTCCTCCCTTCCTGTTTATCCTCACCCTCTGCTTCAACCCTGGTCTGCTTGTATCAGTGTGCTACGGAGAAGGCTCTCCTCTCCCTACACTGTCTTTCACTAAGTTTTTTTTTTTTTCCTCCTCTCGCCTGTTTCCACTCTTTTACCAACACTGTCTGCCTTGTAGCTGCTCGGACAGTCTTCCCTCTCTCCACCTACTCACTTGGTCAGTGAGGATGCTGTCTTGATTTACTCTGGGTTTCCTAGCTCTCTACCATATTTTAGCAGCATGTTATGCTATTGTAAGTTTTCTGTTTTGTTCTGAAGACAAACTTTAATGAAATTCCATATGCATCTATGTGGTATGCTTGTATATGATATGCACAATAGCTGATATGTGGTTGTGTTAGTTTTGCAAATTCTTGTATACATGTGTAGTTTTATAAAGGTTGAGGAGGCGCAGCACTAAAAGTAGGAAGCTGGCCGTCATGATTTTGCGTTTTGATTGTGCATATGTGCTATCGTGTGTTTATCCAGCATGGCGTCAGTGGCGGCGCAAGGCTCAGACTCCCATGATGCACCTCCTCTCTTTGTTCTGCTGTGTGAGAGCAGTGTGCAGCTTTGTCTGCCTCTCTCGTTCCTCTCGGCTCGTTGCCTCAGAGGCAAGGTCTCGCTCTCTTCCCTCTCCTCTGCTTCAGACCCCTCTCGCTCTTTCATTCACTCTTTAATACCCATTGGGCACTGCCGTCCACTTCTTTCGCTACTCTCTGTGGCGTTGGTTGTCTGTTACCCTCCTTCTTAATTCGCAACGAAACTCTGTCCTTCAGTCGCACATTCTTCCTTTGCCACTTGCCCTTGTTTTTTAAAAATGTCAAACCACTCCCTGTTTCCGTTTTTTTTTTTTTTTTTTTTTTTTTTGGTGACTCTTTTGTCATTCGTGAGCTTCTTCCGTCACCCTCCTACTCTCTCTTACCACTTATCTGTAAACTTACCTCTTGTTGTTTCCTTCCTTTTATCTCGTGTCCCGGTGTATACGGTCTTTGCTCTTCGTTTTTGCTTCCAAATTACTCACTTTCCTTTTCCCTTCTCTCTCTTAACCTCAACTTCACATCGGCCTTGCACCTTTATTCTTGCCGTCTTACTCCCATCCTACACTTGAGACTGACCTCACTTCTTTCTGTCTCCTTCACACTGTTTTTTATATTTTAACATCTCTGTCCAAGAACAGCACTTTTTTCCCACTGTTTCCTACCTTCTCACAGTCACTGCCTACTGTATTGAAAATACATTTGAAGCGCTGCTTATTTATTGTGTAAAAGTGCTGAACTTAATCATAATCTGAACTTTTTATTTCAATATAATCTTAAATGTCAAATTATCTGTAAAAGGCTTTTCTTTCCTTACCTGAAAATGCAAGATGCTCTCAGTTTACTTTGAAAAAGTATCCTCATTAGTTTCCTTTTTCTGAGCTGATGTCACAGTTTGCCACTTTTTGCTGTTTGTCCTCTTGCTCTGACTAACTTGCTTTTCATTCATGCATCTCCGCACTCGCTGTTCCCACTGTGGTATTTCCACGCATTCACCTGCTGTGTCTGGGTGTGTCAGCTGGTTACGACCTAGGTCACCTTCACCAGAGAGGGGATACGAGCGGTTGACGTGAGGTTTGAATGTGGTGAAGATGACATGTTGACAGCTCAAATGAATCGCTTGTCACATGTCATTTTTTTTTCCTCCCCCCGCCTTGCTAATTCTTCCATGAGAATGCATACAATATACGAGAGGAATCTTGAGGACATATGGGGCTGCAAATTGTCACTTGAATTCAATACATTGAATCCAGTTTGCTTTCCTATGTTTTTTTCCCCTTTCTCTCCCCCCAAGACTGTGAAAGGTCTCATTCTGCGGTGAATGTAGGAAGAATAAGTCTTAGGAACTGAAAGGAGAGTGTCGTTTCTGAAAAGCTGTGAGGAACAGCTAGGCGGATCCTGGTGCAAATGTCAGTGAACTCGGTGACTCTGAGGTTGAAGTTTAAATCCTCTCTCCTTCCTCTGCTTCATTTCTCTCATTTTCTCTCTCCTTTTTGCTTTTTCCTTCAAACTCTGCATCTCTATCCACGCCCGCCTCCTTCACTCTCAGCTCTCTGTCTTTCACTGCTTTTAAAGTTCATTGAATGCAGTGTTGGTATTCTCTGGTGTTTTTGCCTTGCCTACTCCAAACCCTCAGCACCAGGGTCACAGCATTCTTTTAGTGTATTTGTAAAGAATGTTTCAGTGTCAGTGCATCACCTGCAGACTGTGCTGTTTATTTCCTGCACATATCTCCAGTGTTTAAACGGCCGGGGTTGGTGGCAAAGGAAAGAAACAGGCAATTCCGCGGTTTCTCAGATACTTCATATTTCCTGCGCTTTAAGCTTGAAATACCGCATATTGGCTGTTCAGCTGATCTATACCCAACTATATAGCCTCCGATACTTATGGAAAGCTGAGTTTGAATCCTTTATGGCAATTTTTTTTTCCATGGGTGTGTTTTAGTTATGTACCTGCAGTAAAACATATTTAATTTTTTAAGCCTGGAAAGCTGACAGTGAAAAGAGATGAACTGTTTTATGTGCCATTTTAAGGCTTTATGTGCTGTGAAATACGATGGGGGTTATGAAAGAGCAAAAGGAAGGGAGAGAGAGGAAGGGAGAAGGAGAGCGAGCGAGAGACTCCTGGTGTGGAGCAGCCTTTGATGTCTTAGCTGGCTTGGAGCTGAATGCGGAACTCACTGAAGGGTAGGCCTTGTTTCATGGTGGGAATATGAGGCTGGATGTGCTGTCCGAGTAAAAAAAAAACAAACAAAAAAAACGCACGCATTTGCACAGATTTAAACGCATACATGTTTGTGTACACATTTTTATCTTTAAGCATGAGTGTGCATTTTGCTCCAAAGGCTTGTTTGTTGTCGTAGTAAGCTCGCATTTCTGTGCCCGTCATGTCACTCATTAGTTTGTGGTTCATGTTCAGATCAGTTATCAGGCCACATTGGGTGGCTCAGTAATTCACAGTCAGTGTGTGTGTGTGTGTGTGTGTGTGTGTGTGTGTGTGTGTCTGCGTGTGTGTGTCTGCGTGTGTGTGTCTGCGTGTGTGTGTCCCTGTCTCATATATATTCCGCTTTCCTATTAGATGGCTTCACACCCGACGATTCCTCTGGACTCCTCTGACATCGGCTTTCATGCATGGCCTGCCTGCCTCTCTCCCTTTCCTTCTCCCCCTCTCACTTTCTCGCTCTCTCGGCCTCGAACATTAAAAACATCTTGGTCGTGTCAAGACATCTTTTAACCCCCCACCCCACCACCACCACCCACCTACCACCACCACCAACCAGCTAACATGCACAATACACCCCCACCCCCCATACTCGCTCCCTAACTTCCTTTCCCTCCATCCCTCTCTTTCCTTTCCCCAGCATCTCGCTCCCTCCACCTTACTCACCCACCCCCACCCCCGTGCCTTCGACATGTGATGCCACTTCTCCCAGCCTATTCACCTCTTGCTTCTCCCCGTCCTCTCTCTCTCTTGCTCCCCTCCTGTATCTGTATTTGTCGCTTTGCTTGGGGGTGATGGTTAGTTGATTTGGTCTGATTTCTCTTTGATGAAAACACTAGGGGGCACTGCCTGTCCTTTGTTACCCCTCTCTTTCCCTGAGCAGGCTTCGATGCATGTGTATTTTTGTGTGCGTGTGTTTTGTCTGTGCTTGTGTGCCTGCGCATGTGCTTCTGTTTGTGTTTGTATTTTGTTAAAAAGCAGTCCCTTGTCTGTAATGGATGACACAGATCTGCATTCAGACAGACAGGAAGGCAGGCAGGCAGCAGGTCTCTGGTGGTCACCAGGGCTAGTGCACTGCACCCGTCCGCATCCCCCTCCCTCTCTGTCCCCACTTCCACCCCCTGTTTCTGTTTGGTGAACCCAGGGGTGTAGGTTAATGAAAAGGGCTTGGACCACCGAGAGGAGCGACAGTCATCTCCCAGACACCTCTGCTCACCTCCGGCCCTCTGAGACCCTTTCTCCATGACAGGCCCCCCTCTCCGCTCCTCTCTCCCCACATCAGCCCTCCTTCCCCTGGGTCACACCACATCGTCTGGCTGCCCGGTGGCCGCCACACCACAGTGTGGAATTAGACAAAGGTAGATCAACTAAAAGAAAGAGTGGGGCATTTCTTGAGTGTTTGAGAGTTTCTGTGTGTGAGGAAAAAGACAATGCATGAGAGCGACTAACCTCTTCATACAAAAGGACAGGGATTTAGACAAGTGACATTCGGTTTGGGTCAAGACAGAGTCGGCCCTGAAATAAAGATCAGCTCCAGACACCAGAGTGGAAAGGAGGAGACGGAGAGGACGCAGACCTTTGTCTCTACTCCACTGGTTGAAACCTTCTCATGCAATCCACCTCATGGTCACATCAGCAGGACTCTGTGCATCTTTTCTATACACACAATCCATACCATACAAGTAGTCATCAAGCGTACTTCTCTCACGTATCCTTAAGTCCGCTGATGAATGTGATTGTTTTTGAAGGAAACTCTGAATTATTGATTTGTTTTGGGATTTTTTTTCCTTTTTGTGGTAAGCAGACAGCTGATGAGGGGTGTTTGATAGTGCTAATTGGCAGCTCCCGTCCATGCAGTGTGTGGTTGGTGGTGGGTTGGGGCTGGGCGAAGTGAAGCGCTGCTATTGTTTAGAGGTGTCAAACCCAACACAGAACAAAGAGGACGGGAGAAATGTGCTGTGCTCGCCTATCAGTGTGCTGAAAGCAGCTAAAGTACACACATACACACTCATACACACACACACACACACACACACACACACGTATAAATATATATTGCATATATGTATGAATGCACATGTGTACGTCCGTCCACACACGTACACAAGCGCCACAGCACATTACCTGGAGTCACACACACCAGCTCTCACTCACACCGCCATGCACACACTCATACACACACAAACACCCACTAACGCACACATGCACACTCTTAGACAAACAGCCTGAAAATGACAAGATAATCACCACATTCAAACTTACCTTCAGCTCTGGGTAAATGCCTTTCTCTGAGATAAACTAATAAATATACTGTTTTCTTTTCAAATGTTCTCCACTGAAGGCCCTAATTACCATACGCTGACAAAGACCTGACAGAGGTGTAATAGTTAAAAAGGTAATTTGACTACAAGTAGGAGTTTGGGTGGGGAAAAGGGTCAGCGTGCTTTCCCCCCACCCCCACCATCCGCCTCTCTCTTTAATGGTTTATTCACGCTTTTTCGAGGACTTTTTGCATGATTGACTGACAAGGTCTTTTTCCGAAATAGCATCTTCAGTAATGAGAAATAATTGACTCCCTAATCAAAAAAAGGGTTCATGGAATCCACAAACCCAACTGTAATCTTCTGTGGCATTTCCAGCAGAATTGACAGTCCTCATAGCTTCAGGCTCTATACCACTTTGATTTAATTGCTTTTTTTTTTACAAGATTAATAATATACTTTATACTGAATTGCGTGTGTGTGTGTGTGTGTACACCCTGTATGTGCTTGTGTGTTTGTGTGTGTGTGTGTGTTCCTCACTCTTCTCTCAGGCTTTGTTTTTAATCAATAATATCACTTGAAAAGCACTTCAACTGGTGGACTACTTTTTACAGATTTTACATTTAATTCATTAAGGGATTCGCTGTGGTGATTTCATTATGTACTTTAAAGTATATTGTGGTTGTTGGGCACATTATTTTAATAAACTACAAAATAAAATGTTAGAATAACAAAAGTAAATTATTACTACGTACACATGGAAATGTTCTTATGTTTTATTCAAAATACAGCGTCTGCTTTACACAACAGCATAATAAGTATTATAATGATAACAATTCATTAGAAATGTTATTTTATCTATTTGAACGTCAATGTGCGGTATCTCATTAATTTAGATATTATTTTATTACTTTTTTACACTTTTTTCTCTTTCTTGAATAAAAGCCAGAGTTTTAATTTTTGTTTTTAACTTCGGACTATCTTTTACTATTTAAATTTGTGTTTAAAGTTAGAAGGGAAAGTGTTTTGCTGTTAAATCTGGTCCATCGGAACATTGTGATACAATTCAGGTACATGGTGTGGGTTTATTTTTTCCTTCTACCCTGCCAGTCTCACTGGCTAATTGAATTGCTTTGTGTTTTCTTACACTCTTCATTAGTATTATTTTTTAATCCTTTAGTCTTCTGTCTTGATTAATTTGGACATAAAAATAATAATTTAAGTGAGTGTGCCTTGAGAACTGCAAAGTTTTTACATGATGGGGCAAATTAACTTGTAGCTTCCTCCAGCCTGTCCAATTTGTAATATGGCCTCAACCCCTTCTCCCTCTCTTTCTTTTCTGACTCATCTTTCCTCTCGTTAAAAAGCTGTTTTAAATCATGGCTAGTGGCAATGAGAAGTTAATTTCAGATTGTTATATATTTCCATTAATTTCAGTTGGCCTTCTGTAGTTTCCCCTCCCTTACTCTCTCCTTCCTTTGAGTGCAGGGGGATCACAGAGCCTGCTTTTTCTTTTTTCTATTCTTTTTTTTTTTTTTTTTTTGCCCATTTCTGGGGCTCTCTCTTTCCCCCTTGCCCCACAGCACAGGAGACGAGCAAATATGAAGGAGCAGAGGATGATAACTGAAAGGAGGGACACTCTCTTTGTCACTTTCATTAGCACTGTCTTTTACCTCTCCTCCCCCCCAGATCCCCTAATTTTTTTTTTTTTTTTTTTTTTTTTTGGTTTGTCCATGAGCGGATTCTCACTCAGAGATGGGTCGAGTGGCCCTGGAAGTTTAAACAAAACAGAATCCAACTCCTGCAGCCCTGAAGGGACACACACACGCACACACACACACAGACACACACACACACACACACACCAAACACATACACACACTCGCTCACACACCTGATTTGCCAGTAATGTGCAGAGCAGCAGGCGCCTCCAGATTTGTTGTTTTTGTTTCATTTTCCTTCTCTTCTCCTCCCCCATTCACAGCTAAGGTGAAAAACAGTCCACCGAGATATTTGGTAGATTTCGCTATTAGCAGACTCCACCTTTTCAAAACACTTTCAGTAGCTGGACTTCACGTGTTGATTTGTGTAGTATGAAATTGAATTTGTCCACAACAGTGATGTATTAAAAGAAAAAAACAACAACAACATCAAGAAACGGGAATTTCTTGATAACAACAAGAAATGTGGAAAAAGTCACACAATAGTTAAAATTTAGCTCTACTTAAACCTCCTCACAACAAATTTAGAAGAACTGAGTGAAAATTCCACATCATAGCTTGTTGAAATTTTCTCACTGCACCCCAATTTAGAAATTTTGGCTTGGATACCAACTGTGGGCTCAGTTAGTACAAGGAATCAGTGTTTATCAGCCCCTAAGGCTGTGTGTGTGTGTGTGTGTGTGTGTGTGTGTGTGTGTGTGTGTGTGTGTGTGTGTGTGTGCGCGCGTGTGTGTGCGCGTGTGTGTGCGCGTGTGTGTGCGCATGTGTGTGCGCATGTGTGTGTGTGTGTGTGTGTCTCAGAAATGGACAGCAGTACCCAATGGATATTTAACACATTAGCTTTGGCAGAGCTGAGAGTGGTGTGAAAACACACTGATTTCCTAAGTGGCAATCATATCAGCCTCGCCGTCAGAGAGGCAGCAGAGAGCAAACATCTGTGTGTGTGTGTGTGTGTGTGTGTGTGTGTGTGTGTGTGCCCCAGAACATGCACGCAAACTGTTTGTGCACATCATTTAGACATTGACTCCAGCAGTGCTTTACAGTAAACTTTGTCTGTTTATTAGTGTGTGTTTATTGAATAGAATCTGTTTTCTTTGTCTCATTATATTCTGCTGTCTGTGTTTCTTCATGATTTATTTTATCCAACTACAGTTTCATCTGATGCTCAGAGTTGCTTTCTGTCTCTTTATACCTGTGTCTTTCTTGCCTTTCACTCCGCCAGCTCAGGGTTTACGTCTTCCTGTCAGTCTCTAAGTCTCTCCCTGTTGCTGTATTTGCCTGCTCTGCATGCGTGTGTCTTTCCCTGTCTGTCAGTGGTAAGCTGTCTCCTCCCTGCCAGGGTTCAGGGAGCCCTTGGTTCTCCTCGATGTCAGTATCACCCTGAGTTACGACACAAAGGTCTCAGCCTCCTCCTCCACCCACCCTTGTTAGGCCCTCTCGCTTGCTCCCTCCCTCCGTCACTCCCATTCTCCCTCGCCCTATCCATCCTCGTCTCCAGCCGAGAGTCACCCATCCGAAACTATGTTAAAACAGGGTCATCCCCCGGCGTGCACTTAAAGGCTGTCCCTTTAACCTGCTCTGAAATACTTACGGCTATTATTATAGCTTATAAATCATTAAGAAAGTTTAATTATACGAAAATTTCATGGTGGAAATGTGCAAGCTGACACATGGGAAGGGGAATTTAATGGGCCAGCAAGTCCCAGCACCGTGAGGGAAAATATTGAGGTTAGGTTTCTATTTTACAGCATTGCCGGAGGGTTGGGAGACAGGGAGAAAGACAAGAAAGAAGCACTTTCAGAGGGAGAGAGAGGGAGAGGAAAAGGCGAGTGGTGACAATGAGGCCTAGCCTGTATCCAATGCGCAAAAGTAACTTTCTCAATTCACTCTGTAGACCAAAGCCGCTAATATGGCCAGTTGATTTGGGAATGATGAAGATGTTGCCCACCGTACCTTGTGCTGGTTTTCTTAACTAAGATGTATTCCAATTAACACAAGACTTTAATTAGTCGCCATGCCGTAATTTCACTTCGTTAAGGAATGCTGCCTAATTAGAAATTACCATTTGGAGAATTTCTGTAATTGCTGTCGCCAAACAATATATGAACATCCCTAACTACTAATGTTACAAAACTTCCCCTGTCCACTTTCTTAATTGTGTCAATATCATTTCAATGTGAACATTATAGGGATATTATTGATATAGCTCGAGCAACAGCCTTTAATTGTGACAGAAATGTAAATTGATCAAACTGTTGGGAGTTAATATCATTAACACTTACCACTGTGCAGATGATGTTAATTAGAAATTAATTGAATTCTGTTGTGGTAACTATAAAATATAAAATGCTGCTACACATTGGAGCATCTGCTCGGGTGTGCGAGTCTGAGTGATTTGACTGTAATGTCTTTGCAATAAAAGAGTTGTCTGTCAAGTGAAAACCGATAGGAATTCAAGTGTTTTTTCAGGGACTCGTTATTATTTTATGGAAATATATATATCACTAGCAGGAAGGAAAAGATTTACATGGGAAATTGCGTCTGATTATGTGGACAAATGTGAAGAGAGATTCACTGAGCTACATACAGGAAAGCAGGGTAAGTTGAGATAGTAATGTAAATTTTTACATTTTGAAATAATAAATAAATGTATGATTGCACAAACCAACGCCCTCACTCTGTAAAACTCTTACTCAACTTCGTCTTGAAGAAACAACAGTTGCTTTGCACCAGACTGCTGTTTATGAGCACTCCCTTACCCACAACCCCATTCGTCCCTCCCCAATTCCCTCCCTCCATCCCATCCTCCTTGCCCTCTCTGTCTCTCCTTCATCCTCCCTTCCTGTCTTCCTCTTGTTTTCCATGTGGGCACAAGCAGGGCGCAGCGCCCGCAGCCGGCAGGTTTCCTGGCACGCCGCTCCTCATCCTCTGCCTTTTGTTTCCACCAGTGGACACCCCTTCTCCACTTCTGCTGTGTCAGTAAATATTTATTGGCCTTCCTTTTCCTCACCGCCCCCACTTGTTGGTGTGTATCTGTAGCTGTACACACACACACACACACACACACACACACACACACACACACACACACACATGGAGTCCTCCCCAACACGTACACAGCCATACACCACCTCCCACTACCCTGTGTCCGGTGCTGTCACTCACACAATCCAGCAATGCCCCCTCCTCACCCTTTAAAGTCTCACCCTGTCTCTCCACCCACCATCCTCCCTTTCTCTCTCTGTCTCTCCCTCTTCTTCCCTCCATCATGCATGTGGAGAACAGCCGTGACAGGAAAAAGGAAAGAGAGGAGGAAGTTATTGCAGTTTTCTCCTCTCTCTCGCCCTCCCTCTCTACACCCTCACCATGACCAGAGTTCATGCGCTGGAGAGTCAGAGGGGGGGAAAAAAACCCTGTAAATGCATGTGACCTCAGTGAGCAAAACCTCTGCACACTCCCACACCACTGAAAGATGCACACACACACACACACACACACACACACACACACAAACACACTCCCTCTCGCTCCCTAGGGCCCTGTGGCCTCGTGCTAGAGAGGGCTTCCTTCCTGCGGTTAAGACAAAGGAAACTGGGGACCGACAGGGGACCTGGGACCGCTGCTTCAAAGCCACAGGAAGCGCTGGTGTTGTCTCTTCCTGTGGAGGGTGTCGGAGCGTGGGGGGCCAGCTGCCTGTGTTTTCACAGCCAGGGACGAACAGGGATGAGTGTGTTTGTGTGTGTGTGTCATAGGCAGTGTAGGTAGAGTAGCTGAACACGTTGCACTCCCACTCCGATCCATCCTGTATGACCCAAGATCAGCTGCAAGCAACATGCAGTCATACACACATGCTGTAGGAATAAGAGACAACGCACACTGACATCATCTCTGTGGTGAATCCCGCAGTCGTTAAAAGCCAAATCCAGATGAGGATCATGAACTTAACCACTGTTGATCCACGAGTCTATTGTCCTTATTGATTTATGATAGAAAGAAAATCACTGCCAGAGCATCAGTCAGCCTTTATGTTTGTTTTTCCAGCCCTTGCCACTGTCTTTGCCGACTCTACACATGCTCGCAATGTGTACATGTCTGTGTGTGTTTGTGTTTGTGCTCCTGTTCCAATGTTGGCGTGTAGGGATTTATGGGGGTGTATGTGTTAGTGTGTCTGCGCCATGTGTTTTCCAACCTTCCGGTGTGCACCCGCATACATGTTTGTTTGTTTTTTCTGTGTTCGCCCTGGCTTCTCTGATGCTCTCCTCTTACTCTCTGGCAGCAACAGGACAGTTAATCAATCAAATATTTAAGCAGTGCTTCAGTGCTCAGTGGGTAGTCCTAGATTATCTGTGGCTGTTGGCAGTGCATGGCGCAGCCACATTATAAGCCTCGTCTCTGACTGGCATCGTCACGGGGCGCTTCGCTCGCTCTCTCTCTCTCTCCTCCTTCCCCTTGGCCTCTGCTCAGTCTTTGCTCACTCCCACTAGCGCTCAACATTTTGTCCTCTTCCTCATTCTCACTCATTTTCTGTCATTCTCTCTCTATCCCTTGTTTTCCTTCCTCTTGTTTGCTTCTCTCTATTCGCACTCTCTCTCTATGTATAATTGTGGCTTTTCACATTGACTATCTGACAGTGAGCAAGGCCCCTTAAAGAGCTCTCATCTTTATGTCTTTGGCTGTTTCTCTCTTTTCTCTCGCTCTGCATTCTTTCTAGGGATAAGTCTGCCTGTCTCCCCACGGGGATCTCCATTGTGGATTACCATTCAGTTTTCTCCCAATTATCTAGTGGCTTTCGCTGCCTTTGACACATAATTATCAAAGGCCTAAATAATTGTCTTTATTATTGCCGGTGTTTAGATGTAGCGTCAGCGGAGCAGTCGCGAGCAAGGGAGCGTCACGGGGAGAGGAGAGAAATGAAGTATTTATCTCGACCAGAGATTAGCTTAGCATGCTGTTAAATGATGTCTCGTCGCTTATTTCAACTCCTCGTCCAGATAAATAAACATGATTAATATGCTCCCCCTTCCCTCCTTCATGCGCACACCCTCACTTACATACACACACACACACACACACACACACACCCATCGCATATCACATTCTTCGTCAGTGGTGAAAATAAGATTATGCACAACAAAAAGTCTAGCAATTAGCTGGCTTTGTAGCAGGAAACAGCTTAAAGAGCTAAACACTGTACTTTGCTGAGGGCCATGTGAGAGGTCAGGTACAAGATACAGAGGTTAGAGGAAAGTCTCCGTGTGTGCGTGTGTTTGAGTGGCTCCAAATGCGGAGGGGATGGCTATTTCATAGAGCTTGTGAAAAGCTGGATTTAGTAGAATTGTGCCAACCGGGGGGTCAGAAATCTGTGATGTTTGCGGGTCTCTATAGCAACCAGACCCTCTGCAGAGAAGTCAGAAAAGAAATGGTTTATGAGGAAGAAACAGAGAGGAAGGGGGGGAAAGAGGGAGAAGGATTTCATAGTTCATCCAGAGTTTGAATGTATATTGGTTGGAGGGTGAACTCAAAGTCTGCATCATCAGTTGTGACTCAGCTTTGTTATCATGGCTCAGAGGAATGTGAGCGTGATGTGTAGCTGCGGTCAAATTAAATCCAAATCACAGTGAGGGAATGTGTTTAAAAACAGCGTGTTAGAAATGGGTTAAGAAATTTCTTTTACACCTTTCTTTTTGTGGCGCTAAATTATGAAAATGGCCTTGGTAATTTCATTGAATTCGATTTTTATAAGCCTCTAGTGGTACAGAAGATAGATGAAATGCATCAGACTTGTAATAAACATTTCATCAAGGTGCTCCAGTGAGTAAGGACGCCGCCCTTGAGACTGAGGACTTCGGTTCAGACCCCTGTGATGGGACGCATCATTTCCACTTAAGCTTAAGCTTCTACTTATGTTTTAGAGACAGTGAAAGCCCACTCGCTTCAGGGATGCTGTTCTGAAGCCGACCCTGTGGTCTGATCTCGCTGTGAAGTGGGCCAAGGGAAAAGAGAATTTTCCTCATGGGGATCAATAAAGCATTCATAAATATTCTTTGTTGTGCACATATGCCTGTCTGTCTCTCATCTGTCTTCTTTCTCTTCTCATTCCCTCCTTTTTCCTCCTAGTATACTACTCTTGATATCCACTCACCTTCCTCGTATAATCCTCTGCCTCTTTGCTCCCCTTTTCTTCAAAAATTTTTACACACAAGCCTCCCATGTCCAACCCCCACCCGAGCTTAACTTAGCATATCCAGCTGCTTTAGCGTTAAAGGAAAGGCCAGCAGAGAGGCGGCAAATGTCTCAACATCTGTGTGCTGGTTTTAACTCAACAAGTATTTCCACATGTTTCTCTTCCTATTTTCCCTGTCCGATACAAGACTGATCACAACAGCTGGCCTGTTTCCTTGTTAAAGCTGCAGTCTGCGGTTACATAGTGGATTAGCACATTTAACATTCTGGATAAAGATGGCTAACACTAACACACAAGCTAACATGGTGTAAAAAATTATAACATGATGAGTCATGATGAGACGGCTTAACATGACTACCCACTTGGGAGCATGTGGCTTTATGGTAACTGGTTTCTAAAGTTAACCATGAGTATCACCCACCTAGCAGAAGACATGGACATGCTTAGATCTAGCTTTCATCATGCAGCTAACCACAGTTGTCATTGTGGCTTGTGAAACATGGGACCCAGTGGTGTCAAAATCATTGTGGTTGAAGGCCACACTGCAGAGAGCACTCTCTCCTGGAGTCATTATTTGTCAACCTATTACCCCAACTGTTACCACAGCCTACCATATGTGTGTAGGCATTGCGGCAATGAGAGCTGTCAGAAGGGGTGATTGATATAGCCAGTGGTGGGAGATGGAGTTCTTTGGTCTTTAATCTCTGGTTAAGACGTCATCAGGAAAACAGACTTTGTTTGGTGAAAGTTGCTGATTTATTTCCGCCCTTCCTCATTTCAGAAAAAATAAAACACTGTCTTTGAATAGAAAATCACAGCGAAACTTGAGCAGAGAAGTTTGTTAAAGGAGGGCAGGGACAAAGTAGTTTTTTGTTGTATTTCAAACCAGTAAAATGTAGCGAGGGAGAACTTGGTTTTAACTCCGAAAAAGCATTCAGAGGTGCTGAATGTAATCAGTTTGAATGGCTGTGTTAGGATTTCCAAAGGTCTTGTTATCCCGTTTCTTGAAAAACATTTTCTCCCGTCACTCGTCTGCTTGATGAGACAGTCTGTCTACGCAAGATTAATCATGCACTGTCTAAATACTTAAGTCCGGTATTTAAGTTCCAGACGTATCCATCCAGCATCATCCACAACCTAGCTTCACTCCCACCTTACCAGCTGTGCCTCTTTCTTTGTACATCCCTTTATGTTTTTCTAACCGCTGTCTGTCATACACTTGCATCTACGGCAAACTGCCCCTCTGTTGAGCAGTGCTCTCATATCTGCGCACAGTCATTCCTGCTAACAAATGCACACAATGAAGTGCGTACCCACACACAAAAATAGTTTATTTTGGCATCAGTTACCAATTTTATTAAAGTTCAGTTCCACTTTTAATGTAGCAGTGATATCCAGTGAACCATTCTCATGTAAAGTACATTTTCCATTAAAAAAATGCAAAAAAAAAGTTGGACCCAGATGTTTTAAGGGGCATCCAATAGGAGCAAGTGGAGGCCTATTTATCCACTCGGAAAGTGAAAAAAAAAAATTCAGCTTTCTGCCCAGACTTGGGTGATGTTTTTGACTGGTCTGAAGTCATGTGCTTAGCGTTTTCCATGGGCAGTCAGTCCACTGTCTCCTGTTTCCTGGCCTCTGCTAGCAGCCCCTATACTCAGGGACTGGCCCGTTTGGCTAGCGCCAGAAAACAGGACCTTGACTGACACCTCCAGTTTTAAAAGGTTGACTTTGCTACTCCCACGGGCCCAGTTCTGCCAGAGGAAAGCTTTTCAACCAAGCGTGGATGAGGAGGGAGTACAGAGAGGAGTGTGTTTCCGTGTGTGTGTGTGTGAGTCTGTAGGATTTTGTGTGAGCGATCGAATGTGTCTGTGCATACATGTGCAGCGTCTGTCTTCTTTTGTTGTCTATCTCTACAGTTGTGCACTTTTTTTTTTTTATGCTTATGGTCGTACCTCCCCTCTCAGTCTGCTCTATCCTCCATCCCGGTGAAGACGCTCCAGTGGAAGCCTTATCAGCTGTATGATGTATGAGTCCTTAGCGCCTTAATAGATTCAATTTATCTCTATACACTCCCACTTTAATTTGGCTGGGCAAGGGAAGATGTATTCAAATGCCCACCGTCATTTTGATGCACAGCCAACCTACAGCCAATCTCGCTGGCTGTAGATGGCCGGCGTTACTTGTCTGTGAACGTGTATAAGATGAGTAATTTCTCCAGCCTCAGCCCCCTGTCTGAGTGTCAGGCTCAGATCTATATTAGCAGCAGCTTAAACCCTCCCAAACCATAGCTTTGGACTCCAGTCACAGCTCTATTTTGTTTTATTACAGTTGGACTTTTATAGCCCAATATTTATCCTGTCTTTACATGCAAGCACCACCTAAGCTCTGATATTCCAGTCCCTGCCTTGGCTTTAACATTACCTCGATCTCCCACTGAAGTGCTGGTCTTATTCTCAAGCTCCAAGCCATAAACACCATCATCATTTTAAGCCCCACACAAGTCCAGTAGTCCACGACAACGCCAAGTTTTTTCTTCCCCTAGATGACACTTAAGATGAAGCTTTAATGTAGTTAAAATTTGGTCTGTGTGGCCTTAGTGCCTTGTGTAGTTGATTAGTGTATCACCAAACTTAGGGCTATTGTGCAGCTCTGTGCCTTTACCCAGTCCACCAGTCTCTTTCCCAGCTTCACGAAACCTATACAGTAAGTGATTGTTAACCTATTGTTGCAAGTCCTGTTCTCTTTTCTTCCCGTTTTATCTTAAAGCAAAGCAGAGTGAAACGGCTCGTTCCCAGGGCCTGGCTTACGGTACTCCTTGGGGTGGGACCAGCGGTGTGGGAAGTCTATTGTAGTGCGGTAACAAGTCCTTTGCGTGACATTTTCCTTGGCGTTGACATTCAGAGGGGAATAGGAAGACGGGCCCGCCGAAGCCACATTCTCTGTGACATGTGAAGGGAAAGGGTATTACGAATGGGGACAGAGGTATTTGAACGTGCACAGGGAAGGACATTTGCACAGAACGTGACAAGGACACGCTATGGTGGAGCAGCTCTTTCATATTTCACTTTATAACATTATGCTATACACCAGGTTGAATCTGTATTCGCTGTCCACTGGGCCAGTGCTATCGTGGTCCGGGGAGTAGGCTGACAGTGTGATGGACAGGGAATACATTTTTTATTAGGCAAGTATCTACTGACACAGTGGGTATGCCATATTAAATAATTTTACTCACGTATATGCAATCAAATAGAAGATTTTTTTTTCCTCTAAAGAGGCTATTGTATGTCTTTAAGCTTAAGGTCTCTCTTTTGTCTGAAACAAATTGTTGTCATTAATTGTGATTGTGTCATTAACATGCTGCAAGGCTGACTAACACAAATTTGTTTGCTTTTTTGTGGCAGATGAATCAGAGGGAAATGCAGGTGAAGAATAGAGTGTGTGCCGTGGCTCTGACTGACTCTGCTCACAACATCTGGCTACAGGAGACCAGCAAAGGCACGCAGGACTGGATGCAGCAGGTGAAACAACCACATATGCGCAAACAACACACAAATGGAAGGCAAACAAAGACGCTGTAAACTGCACAGGGGTCCATTCCTGAGCTCCCATCTTATCATGTATATTCACCCAGCCGTGAGCTGAGGTCTTTCAGATTTCGCTCCTCTCTGATTTCTTCCCGCACAACCCCTCTGACCTTCACAGGTACCCCTGACCAACACCGAGCCTTAGAAGTCATAGAGAACCATTGTTTGCATGTTTTCCCTCCCTGTCTTTTTTTTTTTTTTTTTTTTTTTTTTTAAAACTTGCCCCCGCTTTTTTCTTCCTGGGTGCATGTCAATGAATAACTAAGACAGTCAACCCTCGCTTGTGCGTGTGTACGCGGCTGGGCATGCATATGTGCATGCATGCATGTGTTTATATGTGCTCGTGGGTAAGCGTGTGAGATAGAATGCACGTGCACATGTGCATTTGTGTTAGCTTCATTTTAGCACTTGCCCTTTCTGGTGTGACCTCTGCGCCATACGCAGCACCTGGGCTCACTCAGTATGCACATACAGATGAGGACCATCCAAGACCAGAGCTGCTTGAGAGCCAGGGATGCAAATGTCATGCACTCACACACACACACATACACACACACACACACACACACACACACACACCATACCTTTATTTGTCTTACATCCTCTTTTATATCCCTTGCCTTTTGTTTTTGCTATTTCTGTCATCTCCAATTTCGTGTGTGTGTTTAGTTTGTGCGCTCGAGTGTGTGTTACTTGTCTGTGAATGTGTATGTATGCTAGTTTGAGTGGTGGGGATTCAAGGTTGCACTGGCCCCCTTCTCCTTGTCTGGCATTTCCTATTTTTGATTCATCTAAGGGATGTTCGGGACACAGCATAATTGGAATGTTAAGTGATTTTCTATTTGTGATGATTACCCAGAACAATAAATCTGAAATAACCTTCTTTGTCCAGTCAGAGTAAGGGGACAGGCAAGGATTCACTCTCTCTCGTACTCATTAACCCATGGTCCTTTTTTGGCTGAATTAAGAGAGGAGCCCACCTAATTAAAGGGCATTTTTCTAGAGGGAAACAGTAACACACCTATGCTATGCTATGCCCTTCTCAATGATACAACAAAAGCAAATTTAAAAGGAAATGTGTAGATTTATAGATTTAACAAACTCTAGATTTATTTTGCTTTCAACCTCGTTTTTTTTCTCCCTCTTTTCCTTAAATTCTTAATTCTCTAACTTACCAAAGCAGTTTAGGTCTCACTATTCTAAAAGAGTGCTCATTACTTGTTGCTAATTCCAACAATGTTTATACTGTGTATTTCTCTCAGGGACCATTAAAATCATTATGTAAATCATTACTTCAGTTTTATTTAACATCAACAAAAAATGTGTTTTATCTTTTGAAACCCAAATTAACTTTAACTTAATTATCAGGAAAGCAAACTATGTCGATGCCTTTTATCCTCACCACGTCACTGATAGAAAAATTGGTACTCACAGTGTTTTAACACAAAAGTGTTTTGACATTTTCTGTCTTTGCTAATGTAGTGTCAGATGAAGACAGCTATTAATGATAAATGCCATAGATGAGATATACATGTTTTTTGGATATGTTAACATCTGATAGAGATTGAAGGGGGAACTAACAATAATATTGTTTTGTATTTTCAAAACTTCAATTCAGTATTTCATCACATCGCTGGCTTCTGGGCATGGATGGCAGTGCTAGTTAACAAGCCCCGGGTCAGCATGAGGATTGAGGTGAATCCAAAATCTAATCTGTCCCTATTCATTTACATTAGAAACCAACGCGGTGTATGTGCAGCGGTTCCACCAAAAGGTCAGACTCCCTTTGTGTTCCACCCAATATGCTAATGATCCAGGGCTTTCTATCACTGGCTCAGTTTCCTGATGTTTGGCTTTGAATGATCACACAGTGCACGTCCATGCAGTTTTTGGTTCAGTGCAAAACACAGACACTCAAGCACACACAGTCCTCGACAATAGATGCATACAGTGCCTCTTTTTAACATTTCTATACAGGTATAGATACATGTTTACATTTACACATCTTTACTTACTTTTGCTGCTAAACTAACCAATATCGGTCTTGTAGTGCAAATGCAAATGGATCAAACCCTGTCTTGCTGTGCTTCTCCCAGCAGTGCAGCTGTATCAGCAGACAGGTGCTAGCATCCTCGCCACTGTCGCCAAATTCGGGTTAGGCCATGCTTTAAACACAGAAATTTTAGCTTGATTTTCAGATGTTTGGAGTGGTCGATGTCTTTCCATCCTTGGTTTTTTTGGGACTTGCTTTTATTGTGTGTAAAATTAACGAGTTGTCATCAACTCGAGTAACATTCACTTCACCTGCCTCTCCTCTTCCATGCTCTACTCGGTGTAGGTGTGGACAGGCAAAGCACCACCCTCAGTGAAGCACAGAGTCTGTGATGACAGCATATCACATTAAAAACTAACACTGACTCTCACACAAATGCAAATCACTGATTTCCAAATAAATGCATATTGGAGTTATTTTGGCATTTAAAAAAAATATCTTTTTGACCTGGCTGGGGTTCCTGTATATCTACGACCATACACAGCTCAAACTTCAACATGAACAACAGTTGCATTGCACACTAAAATTCAGGCATACACAACACACACACACAGGAAGGGCAGCCCAGAAGGTGCTGCACATCACAGAGGGGAGCTAGCACTGAACCTGCATAATGCCCTGGGTGGTGTATAAATGTGGGTGCCCGTACGAGTGGGTGCATGTGAGGTCGAGGCACCCCAGCAGTGCACTGCTCTGTTCTCCTCGGACAAAGATAATTCCCTCCCTCCGGGGTTCAAGAGGTCACTGGATGGTAGGATGGAGCGATGAGAAGAGGCGAGTAAAAAAGAAGAGATAGGATTTAGAGATCAGCGCCTGCTGGGCCAGGTTATACAGACCAAATGGGTCAGACGAGGGGCAACTGACGTCACTGCCTGAAGACAAAATATAGAGTGAAGGTAAGAGAAAATATAAAAAAAGGCAGGAAATAAGCAGAGACAGAGGTAGAAAGACTCCATCCATTGACTGAGACAGAAAAAGAAATAAAGTATGGGAAACGTTCAATTATTTAGATCCCGTTGACTGCCGCCGAGAAACCACAGGTTAGAGCTGTGGAAAAGGAAAACAAAAAGACAGGTAGGATATGAATGGAGTGAATACAGATGGAGGAGAGAAGATGAAGAGATGTATGTGGAGATAGATGAGTAGCATAGTGAGGAGAAGTGAGTAAGGGAGAGAAATGCGAATGATGGTGTACAGCTGGCAGCCTGTCACAGTCTCCAAGGTGTCTCCTGTCACTGTGCTGGCCTGCTGTCACACTCTAGTGGCCTGCCCAGAGCACACACACACATACACGCACACACAGACATACACACATGCACACACACTCACATACAGAGTACACTATGGTCATGAATAAACCATCCTAATCCATAGAGATTATACAGCTACTGGAGGAGGTGGGAGAGAGACAGACACAGAGAGAGTGAGCAAAAATTGATACTCAGGACTACTTTCTGAGAAGTTAGGTTGCAGGCTGTCATGTGTGTTATGGTTTAGGAGACTTTTGTACACTTAGCACAGAGTTTCTATCATGGGACTCAGTGCTATGGAGAGGTGAAGATACTGTTTTACCACATATTTTTTGCTTAATATTTGCATTCAGATCTTTAATTTCCAAAAACAGTAAGAAAATTATGCAACTTATTTTGTAGTCTTTATAAAGCTGTTTTGTACTTATTGTGACGATACAAATCTGTTAGTGAACTCTGGCCAAACATGAGTTTGTAGTGTGTCACGTTATTCTGATGCAGCTTTGGAAGGTAGGAACTACACATCCCTTTTTAAAGGCTCCATGTGTGTATTCCTGTGACACTTGACTGTGTAGTGGATATGGACACCTATGAGAGACCTATTTGGTCCTTGTGAAGGCTCCATTAAATCACCCTGCCATCAGCTGAGTGCAGTGTTTTGTGTCCATTACTCTCTGAGCCTGTGTGTGTGTGTGTGTGTGTGTGTGTGTGTGTGTGTGTGTGTGTGTGTGCATATTTGTGTGTGTGTGTGTGTGTGTGTGTGTGTGTGTGTGTGTGTGTCTGTTGTTTATGTGAAAGAAGCAGGCTGGCTTCCACTGCGACTTGCAGAAGGCAGCAGGTGGTGGATTGCACACACACTCTCTCTCTCACACACACACATACATATACACATAAAAAGAAGACATCTTTTACACCCCCCTAGAGCATACTTTTAGCTTAATGGTTAGCTTTAGCACTTAGCTCTTGGCCTGTAACTCACCGCTTTTTAAGGATCTTTTAGAATTTAGTTTCTGCATAATGTTGGTGATGGGATTTAATCATAGACTGTATAAAAATAATGGACATAGCCACCATGACATCATTCACTGGATTGTAGACTCCCATTTTGAAGCCTTGAGTTTGCATTTTGGCAGTCACCATCTTGGATTTTTGGAGCCAGAAGTGACTGTATTTGATGAGGGGGTGGAGCTGACACATAGACTGTAGTGACTCCTCGCAGACAGCCTGTTGCTGAAAGCAGCCTTGTCCTTAATTTTGCCTAACATTAGCCTTTATAGAATTTTATAGATGAGTTATATAAAAATTCACCCACTGTACAGTTAGTCGTGAATAACAAAATTAGCTATAGAGACATAACATGAGGGTCAGTGGAGATTGACTCACTTTTAGAGCCAGCCTCAAGTGGCCATTCATGTAACTGCAGTTTTTGGCACCTCACGCTGACTTCATTTTTCAGCCCCCGAGGTTGCTGCTTGGATTTAAGTGAAACAAAAAGCACTCTGCAACAATATGTCTTACGGTGTGTGTGCAGTAGTACATGAATGAGTTCATATCTAGCACAAATCCAAACACAGACAGACAGACACACACATACAGACACACATACACAGAGCAGCAGAGGTGGGGGGAGAGTCAAATCTGTTTACATGTTTGTTTCTCTGTCTGCCTTTAGTTCAATGGCACCATTGATCGGCGGGCGAGCTGCTTGAAGTGATGATGCTATGCGTCAGAGGCAGCCGATGCGATGTGCCATCCTTTTGTCACGTCGCCCTCCTCTAATCCCAGCCAGCAGGCCTTGCCTTTATGTGACTGCTGTTATGCCTGCGGTCTCCCACAGCACTGGGGCTGTGTGTGCTATGTGTGCGTGTGAGTTTGCGTGCACATGTGTGTTGTTGCCTTGACAAATCTATTCAAACCCCGGCCTCCCCGCATCTATTGGTAGTGATGGTGGAGGTGAAGGGGGAGGGAGGAGGGCCCTTTGAAAGACTCCCCTCCTTCGCCTCTCTCCAGCCGCCTTCAGCCTACTGCTCCACAGCCCAGCTGACATCTTCCTCCAGACAGACTGAATGAATTAAAGGAGATACAATGAGACACTTGATGTAGCAGTCAAGGAGCCCCACTGCTTCTGTGCTGCTCTACACTGCTCTGCCCTCAAGCCCAGGCTCAGAGGAGAGCACATCTAGGGCACAGCAAAGGATCTAAAAATACACAATATGCCACTGTTTACCAAGATGACTTGTCGTCTTCTCCCGACACTAAACCCCCCCCAGTACTCCCCCCCTCCATCCCCCTTCATCTCTCTGCCGATCTTTCTTCAACCTCTTTGGCTCCTCTGTACTCCTTGTACGACTAGCACTTTTGATCGACAAGGCTGAAGAACTCAAATATAAGCAGAAGAGTGAAAGGGCATTTCTACTTATAAAGAGGCAGATTCAGTTTGTGCCTCAGTTGATTTTTATTTATTTTGATTAGATTGGAATAAATCACACATGAGCCAAACTTAAGTTAAATAACTGGCCTTGTTGTGCACTTTTCCCAACTGAATTTTGTTTACTAATTGATATCTGCTAAGGATTTGCGTATATGGGTCAGATGTTTCATCATGATCATCCCTCACAATGAGCCTCTGTATTTTTCTCCAAGCTTACAGTAGATAAATCACTGGGGGACAAAAATATACATGTCAAGCAGACAGTAACAGAAGAGATTTACTTTGACATAGCTGCAGAAATGTATGTAGACAAAAAAGTAACTGCCAAGACAAGCTCAATTTGGCATCAGTGTCCCTATGCACCTTTAGTTTTCACACAGAAAAACATAAACATGCCTGGGAGTAGGCTGTTTGTGTGGAGGGGTTAACTTGAGGGATGACAGCTGAGTAGAAGTGTGATGTGACCCCCCCTGAATTTTTTTGCATGTATGTAGTGTGTGTATGTGTTTTCTTGGAGGGGTTGGAGTGGGAGGCATTTCATAGATTTGTCTATCTACTCCCTCCTCTTACGGGGCCTTGGGAGTCAGGGTTGCTGAGGGCAAAAATGCAAAAACACATGTGTTTGCATGTGCCTTTGAGTCTGAGGAGTTCACAACGCTACACAACTTCTTGGGAGACCCCCCGTAATGCAATCACTGACCCACACAGGCGCACACACGCACACACACAAGCATGTGCAACACTGTAATGGCTGTCAGGGGGCCAGGGTGAAAGTAAACAAGGGCAGATAAGCAGTGATTCAGAAGGACGCCAGCTGCACATTCTAATCTCTTTACATTTTCTCTTTCTTCTATTGAACTTTTATCTTATCTGGAGAACGTCTTCTCCAAGCATTCCTCTCAGCCTCCCTCTCTCCCTTCTCCCTTGTTTTTGTACTAACCTTACAAGCCTCAGCATACCAATCCACATTGCACGGTCAGAAGGGAAAACACACTTTGATATGTTGTCATCTGTTGGCCCAGAGAATGAAAAGTTAAAGCACGGCAATTGTCAGTTGTTTTGAAGTGTGGCACTGATGCAGTTTATTAATTGTGCATTGGATTTAACCCTGATGTGTCTGAAACAATCTAGCAGGTAGGAAGACACAGACAAGACAGTGGCGCCCCCAGAATTTTTTCATAGGGGTGGCCAGATGGGGCCACTGAAAATCTTGGGGTGGCACACCAAAAACAAAAGCCATAACTGAATCTCTGTTATGTTGTTGTCGTACATAAGACATTGAGTTGGGTACCTGTTGAGTAACCAGCGAAAAAATATATTTCTGTGAAGTCATGGGTACAGGCACAGGTAAAAATGAGCTCAATGCAGATGGGCAGTGGGTGAGAACAAAAATTGTCACCTGTGCTCAAGCTGGCCGTGTGGACATTAAGCAGCTTCTGCCTGATCTGACAACTGTATCACACTGCAGCATGACAAAATATGCAGAGAGCATTCGACAAAACATCATTCCGGAGTTGAGGATGCAGCTGACTGATAGCAATGAGGCCGTTATTTTGGATATGTGGACAGATGATTTCCGCAAAATTGGTTAACCTTGTGTCACTTTGCACACATCAACAACAATTGGGAGCTGACTAAGCGAGTGCTTTGCACATCTGAATGGGACTGTACATTACACAAAATGGTGTAACAGCAAATCAGTGTGTTTAATCACGGGTTGGGTCACAAAACTTTTATTAAAAGGTTGGGTTGGGTCCGGATTTGACTTGAAGATAATTACATGTAACAGGTCGGCTCTGGTACTGAGCTTTACAGGTGCAGGATGGTGTGGGTTTGCAAAGTAGACCCATGCAGGATGGTTGAAAACTATATCCAATGAGAGTCAAGATATCACATACTGATACTTTGGTTTCTCATTTTACAGGATATATTGCTAATAAAATGATGTGCACAGACTTATACTGGCACAGTTACCATTTTTCCACAACAGTCCTCTTTTAATGTGTTATGTATGTGTATAAATATATGTTAAGCGATTATGTCAGGGTGGCCGTGGCCCTCCCGGCCACCCCTCGGCGGCGCTACTGAGACAGGAAGATGAAGACAACAAACCCGGATAAAGAGGTCTTCTCCTCTTTCTGACAGTAGAGTTGTCAACCACAGGGGGTTTGAGAGGACTAGGGGTGTTTGCAGGGGGTTATGGGTCAGCAAGCTGGGCAGACACCCTCCCCCAGGGCACCCACTGATCCACCATGGTAGAAGGCCTCAGCTATCCACCACAAACAAATGCCAAGCTGTCTGAGCAACATGTCACAGAGCTTTTAATTGCTTGTTCCTGTCTCTCTCTCTTTCTCTCCCCCCACCTTACTCAGACACACACACACACACACACCTCTTTCTCGATTATTGTCTCTCCCCCTTTTCTCCACACCTGTCCCCCTTTTCTTTGTCTCCTCATTGCTTCATGATTTTTCTCCTCTTTTTTCACCACATTCCTTTTTCTTTCTAATATCTCTTTCAGTTTTCAGTTAAACTTACTATATATCCATAAAGTGCAAAAAAACCCATATGTTTGAAGCATCAAGATAAAAGACATACATTTTTACATCAAATCCCTTCCCTTATTATATTTCCGTCTTTGAGCATATATTTCCTCTTGTGTGTGGGAGGAATAGCGGAGGATGCTGGTTGCCACTTACTCATTTCCCAAACCCTTCACATGCCATAAGTAGTCTATTGTGTTTGGAGGAGCCACATATAGCATATGATGTGAAATCTGTCCACAGAGTTTTCAGTTGTCAATGTCTTTCCTTTCCTCTTCTCCCTATACAGCACTGTTGTAACTGGGTATCGAGTCCAGAGCCCCTGGACACACCGCTGGACCCCATGCTGCCAGACTGCCCCCGAGTCTCTGCAGGTATTAAACAAACTGTATGAACACACTCCAACAGTTAGAAGTATTGGCACAGTAATTGTAGGTCAAAATGTAGCAGAATTCCACATGTAAGCAGTAGGTACTGTGTCAGTGTTAGCTAAACCAAGTGTTTGGTCTACTGTCAGTGTGTAGTATAGTTACAATAGTGGATGAAGTTTTGAATGGTGATTTTTAGAGTCATGGATATACTGAAAAATCAATAAAATGTAGATAGATAATTACTACAGATTCCTTAAAGATCCCCTCCTATGAAAATCATGTTTTTAATCTTGTAACATGTCCATATGTGTTTTTTATATTCTACTACACTGAACAAAAATATAAACGCAACACTTTTGTTTTTGCTCCCATTTTTTGTGAGCTGGACTCAAAGATCTAAAACTTTTTCTACATACACAAAAGACCATTTCCCTCGAATATTGTTCACGAATCTGTCTAAATCTGTGTTAGTGAGCACTTCTCCTTTGCCGAGATAATCCATCCCACCTCACAGGTGTGGCATATCAAGATGCTGATTAGACAGCATGATTATTGCACAAGTGTGCCTTAGGCTGGCCACAATAAAAGGCCACTCTAAAATGTTCAGTTTTATCACACAGCACAATGCCACAGATGTCGCAAGTTTTGAGGGAGCGCGCAATTGGCATGCTGACTGCAGGAATGTCCACCAGAGCTGTTGCCTGTGAATTGAATGTTCATTTCTCTACCATAAGCCGTCTCCAAAGGCGTTTCAGACAATTTGGCAGTACATCCAACCAGCTTCACAACCGCAGACCACACCAGCCCAGGACCTCCACATCCAGCATGTTCACCTCCAAGATCGTCTGAGACCAGCCACCCAGACAGCTGCTGCAACAATCGGTTTGCATAACCAAAGAATTTCTGCACAAACTGTCAGAAACCGTCTCAGGGAAGCTCATCTGCATGCTCGTCGTCCTCATCGGGGTCTCAACCTGACTGCAGTTCGTCGTTGTAACTGACTTGAGTGGGCAAATGCTCACATACGATGGCGTCTGGCGCGTTGGAGAGGTGTTCTCTTCATGGATGAATCCCGGTTTTCACTGTTCAGGGCAGATAGCAGACAGCGTGTGTGGCGTCGTGTGGGTGAGCGGTTTGCTAATGTCAATGTTGTGGATCGAGTGGCCCATGGTGGCGGTGGGATTATGGTATGGGCAGGCGTATGTTATGGACAATGAACACAGGTGCATTTTATTGATGGCATTTTGAATGCACAGAGATACCGTGACAAGATCCTGAGGCCCATTGTTGTGCCATTCATCCACGACCATCACCTCATGTTGCAGCATGATAATGCACAGCCCCATGTTGCAAGGATCTGTACACAATTCCTGGAAGCTGAAAACATCCCAGTTCTTGCATGGCCAGCATATTCACCGGACATGTCACCCATTGAGCATGTTTGGGATGCTCTGGATCGACGTATATGACAGCGTGTTCCAGTTCCTGCCAATATCCAGCAACTTCGTACAGCCATTGAAGAGGAGTGGACCAACATTCCACAGGCCACAATCAACAACCTGATCAACTCTATGCGAAGGAGATGTGTTGCACTGCGTGAGGCAAATGGTGGTCACACCAGATACTGACTGGTTTTCTGACCCCCCCCAATAAAGCAAAACTGCACATTTTAGAGTGGCCTTTCATTGTGGCCAGCCTAAGGCACACCTGTGCAATATTCATGCTGTCTAATCAGCATCTTGATATGCCACACCTGTGAGGTGGGATGGATTATCTCGGCAAAGGAGAAGTGCTCACTAACACAGATTTAGACAGATTCGTGAACAATGAAGTGTTGCGTTTATATTTTTGTTCAGTGTAGATAGATGATGAACAAAACAAGCAGTCAGTGCTATGGCTGATCTACGCCAGTGTACTTAAGTATACATAATAGTGCAGATTCAGGCAGCAAGGGTTTCATATGTCACAAACTGGGGGCGGCAGTAGCTCAGTCCATAAGGGAATTGGGTTGGGAACCAGAGGGTCGCCAGTTCACCTCCTGGACACTGCCGAGGTACCCTTGAGCAAGGCACCAAACCCCCCAACTGCTCGGGGCGCCTGACCAAGGCAGCCCCCTCACTCTGACATTTCACCACTTTGTGCATGTATAGGTCCTGTTTCTATTATTAGCATATCATTAGCATAATGCTAGTAGAGGAAAAGCTAGGTGTAGCTAGCTTTTCAGAAAGATGGAAAATCTAACCATGCACACACATATGTAGATATTTCTATGATATATACAGTACAGGCCAAAAGTTTGGACACACCTTCTCATTCAATGCGTTTTCTTTATTTTCATGGCTATTTACATTGTAGATTTTCACTGAAGGCATCAAAACTATGAATGAACACATGTGGAGTTATGTACTTAACAAAAAAAGGTGAAATAACTGAAAACATGTTTTATATTCTAGTTTCTTCAAAATAGCCACCCTTTGCTCTGATTACTGCTTTGCACACTCTTGGCATTCTCTCCATGAGCTTCAAGAGGTAGTCACCTGAAATGGTTTTCCAACAGTCTTGAAGGAGTTCCCAGAGGTGTTTAGCACTTGTTGGCCCCTTTGCCTTCACTCTGCGGTCCAGCTCACCCCAAACCATCTCGATTGGGTTCAGGTCCGGTGACTGTGGAGGCCAGGTCATCTGCCGCAGCACTCCATCACTCTCCTTCTTGGTCAAATAGCCCTTACACAGCCTGGAGGTGTGTTTGGGGTCATTGTCCTGTTGAAAAATAAATGATCGTCCAACTAAACGCAAACCGGATGGGATGGCATGTCGCTGCAGGATGCTGTGGTAGCCATGCTGGTTCAGTGTGCCTTCAATTTTGAATAAATCCCCAACAGTGTCACCAGCAAAACACCCCACACCATCACACCTCCTCCTCCATGCTTCACAGTGGGAACCAGGCATGTGGAATCCATCCGTTCACCTTTTCTGCGTCTCACAAAGACACGGCGGTTGAAACCAAAGATCTCAAATTTGGACTCATCAGACCAAAGCACAGATTTCCACTGGTCTAATGTCCATTCCTTGTGTTTCTTGGCCCAAACAAATCTCTTCTGCTTGTTGCCTCTCCTTAGCAGTGGTTTCCTAGCAGCTATTTGACCATGAAGGCCTGATTCGCGCAGTCTCCTCTTAACAGTTGTTCTAGAGATGGGTCTGCTGCTAGAACTCTGTGTGGCATTCATCTGGTCTCTGATCTGAGCTGCTGTTAACTTGCCATTTCTGAGGCTGGTGACTCGGATGAACTTATCCTCAGAAGCAGAGCTGACTCTTGGTCTTCCTTTCCTGGGTCGGTCCTCATGTGTGCCAGTTTCGTTGTAGCGCTTGATGGTTTTTGCGACTCCACTTGGGGACACATTTAAAGTTTTTGCAATTTTCCGGACTGACTGACCTTCATTTCTTAAAGTAATGATGGCCACTCGTTTTTCTTTAGTTAGCTGATTGGTTCTTGCCATAATATGAATTTTAACAGTTGTCCAATAGGGCTGTCGGCTGTGTATTAACCTGACTTCTGCACAACACAACTGATGGTCCCAACCCCATTGATAAAGCAAGAAATTCCACTAATTAACCCTGATAAGGCACACCTGTGAAGTGGAAACCATTTCAGGTGACTACCTCTTGAAGCTCATGGAGAGAATGCCAAGAGTGTGCAAAGCAGTAATCAGAGCAAAGGGTGGCTATTTTGAAGAAACTAGAATATAAAACATGTTTTCAGTTATTTCACCTTTTTTTGTTAAGTACATAACTCCACATGTGTTCATTCATAGTTTTGATGCCTTCAGTGAGAATCTACAATGTAAATAGTCATGAAAATAAAGAAAATGCATTGAATGAGAAGGTGTGTCCAAACTTTTGGCCTGTACTGTATATAATTACATAGTAAACAAAACTCCCTCTGCACAGTCGATATAGGGGATCAGGTGCTGGTCGATCACAGGAACGTCTATTTTTTATATAATATATAATGACATAATGTGACAACGTCAACAAACTGTGACATCATAGCATATATTGTTTGTTCCACAACCACAAACGTTGTGTCAGCTCTGCTAGTTACAAGCTGACAAATGACATAAACAAACAGAAGATGTTAACTACACTTACTTTTCTGATATGTCTGTTAGTCACCAACTTTGGTGTCCTCATCTGAGTCTGAGTTTCACTGAGGCTCAAACTTGTATGGCTGAATCTTTCGCTGGTCAATCTAGCATAAGCAGCAATGGTGGGCAGGGCATGATGCGATAATCAGAAAATCAGAATTTCTTAATGAGGAAGAAAGAGTGGATCTGCTTTCAGAAGTTTTTTTTTTTTTTTTGGTTTTTTTTTTTTTTTTTTACTTTTTTACTTCTTACGTTGGAAAACCATGTTAAATAGCAGAGTATTTTAAATGTGAGTAATCTCTCCTCTGGAAGAAGAAAAAGATGTGTGAATAGGTGGTTTTATTGAACAGTAGATAAGGTGGATACAATATACCGACTTGAGACGGTCATAAAGGATGTGCCAGTGCAGGTAGGTGTGATTACTTTACAGCAGAAATCTGCATAAATGACAGATGTGGAAAACACAAATACATTCCTCGATGTTTGCTTTACCTCTGTATACTGTATATGTTCATCAGTGGCTTATAGCAGTGCACATGTGCAGATTATCAGGGTTCAGTCAGTGCATGGTGGTGTGTATGTTTACCGTATTTGTTCATGTGTGTGTGATTGTGCACACATGCTTGTTGGGTGTTGGGTAGATCGGAGGTCTTAGTAGGGTTGATTGAGAAGGATCATTGTCAGAGAAACTGAAGCAGCAGCAGATTATCTTGCAACACAAGCACCGGCTGAAACAGATGCTGCAACAGAAATGTGCCGTTTGATTTCCTTTCCTATTTTCGTCTTCTTTGTCGCGCCCTCTTTCTGTCTCATCATCTACTCCGTCTCCTATATTCATTAATCCTCTCCTGTGGTGTTTGGCTTCCTGTCCCTGTGCCCTCTCTGTGGTTGACTGGCCTTGATGATGTCACGGCCATCATGAGAATGTGTCCTTAATGTAGGATTAGGGATGAAAGCTGTAATCCTCGACATGACCGTTGATAAGAGATGATGATTGCAGTGTTGTTTGAAGAGTGACACACATGCAGGCATGCACACACAGGCACTCACACACACACACTCACACAGAAACAAAAGAAAAGTCTTAACAGGAAATAATATATCTGTCACAAGTGTTGAATGCACCTGTTTTTACGACATGTGTATCGATTGTTTCATTTGTGCACACATACGAACACACGCACTCGTCTCATCACTCATTTCCATCATCACTCCGGATGTCTCGCTTTGTGATGTTATTCTTTTCAAAGCTCCTCTGTGACATCATGGTGAATGTATAGGTCATCTTACACATGCTCCACATGTTAGTGAATACATCTCCAACACTGCTATCTCATCTCTGCCACTAAAACACCATGTTCCACATGGAGCTGTGTGGGTGGGTGGCCTTAACATCTACCAGTGAATCAGCTCCTTGAAATGTCATCTAGTCTTCAATACAAAACCCCACACTGTATTTCATGTTCAAATGTCAGTTTTTTTCCTTGATGTTCTATGTCTCTTCTCTGTGACTGCTGATGGTCAGAAGACGGCAACCTTTGAGCCAAGATATCGCGGTCTACTTTTTGAAAAGTGCTGGCATGCCTGACATTGTCCAACCACAGACCTGTTTGACACAGTGTCCATCTGTATGTATGCACTATTGACTTGTGCTCTATTGACTTTTGCCACTTTAACCGAGCTGAATAGATCCGAGTCTCTGGCCTGTTAACAGAGCTGCCAACTCTGCTTGTCTCTGGTCTTTTGGTGGCAGCTTCTGATGTCAAAGGTTGTCTCAGTCGTCTTTGTGTCCTTGGCAGCCTGGCAGGTTCACAGGCAGCAGCCATTGTGGCGAGAGTCGCAGCGGAGCAACAGAGGTGACGAGGTTGAGAGAAGGTTGAGGGAAGGCTGTCAGGGCATCATGGCCGTGCACTTCAATCAACACAGATACAGCTCCCAACAGTCACCTCTTCTGATACCACGACCGCTGTTGACTGGGTTGCCATGGTACGAGTTTGTGCGTGTTTGTGTGTGCCTGCGTGTGTGTGTGTAGGTGGGGGTAATCAGGGTTGACCATAAAGTGTATCAGCAACAGAGAACAGACCGGTGAATCCGTGTTGTGCACACGCATACACATATGCAGACACACACATCACAGTGTGAAGCACCGCTCTTGTGTGGAGCCAGACTGAGCCAGGCCCGGGGCGACTCGGCTGCTGTTGAGAATGGCATGTGATCTGACGCACGCACACACTAAGATGTCTGAAGGCTAACAAAGTATTGGATGTGTGCTTAAATATGGGCACTGGGACTGGTCAGGGAGTATGATGGGAGAACGGGTTGAAGGACAAGTCTTGCCGTTGCTCTTTTTCTGTCTCTGCATCTGTTCTTCTCTCTCTCTTCATCCACTTCTGACTTTCTCTATACATCTGCCTCTCCCCTCCTCCACTTGCATTCTGCCTCCCTGTGTGGAGCAGTGATGATATGATGATTGTGTTTTTCATGCTGGTAGACTCTTGGCAGAAGGAGGTAGGGAGAAGTGGAGGCCGAGCTTGTCTGTTATTCTTAATCATCTGTGAAGCGACGTTGGTTTACCAGCATGGCACTCTGACTGGGCTGGAAGGACCCAGAGAGGGAGTGAGAGTAAAGCATAGCAGGAGTGTCCGCTAACGTCTCCATTTCTTGTTTTAAATGCGATAAAAACCTGGACCCATTCCCTTCGCATTTGACTGGCTAGCTTCCCTCCCTTTCATTTTTTTATATATTTTTTTGTCTTAATCTTTCTTCTTTTCACTCCATTCTTTTCCATCTTGCAAAAGGAATTTGTTTCCCCGAGAAGGTCATTGCTCTGGCGTTTGGCAGTGGCCTGGCACACTAGCAGAATTTTATCAGTTAGGAGCACGCTGAACACAGGCTAAATATGCAGATAAAGTGGAACCAATCTCCTGCTGGAAAAGCTCCCTTTGTGTGTGTGTGTGTGTGTGTGTGTGTGTGTGTGTGTGTGTGTGTGTGTGTGTGTGTGTGTGGTGGAGTAACTACAAGGCTGACAGAGAAATAAGTCCAGCAATGGGGTGCTGGTTAAGTGGGGTTGCTGAGGCCTTCCCAAGATGTGATCATTCCAAATCTACACTGCCATTTAGATACAAAGAGAGGGATAAACATAAGAAGGGAGAGAGAGTGACAACAAAAAGATGGATGAAAAGAAAAGAAAATCCCTGTCGTACAGTCATTTTTCTTATAAGGGCTCCTCTGTTTTTGCTGCTTAGTTTATTGACTTTTTTTCTCCCGAGATGGATGATCGGTTGTTTGATCAGTGAAGATGCTGTTTCAAAGGTGGGAAAACCCCCTTTGCAAATAACACACACACATACATAAGCGCACACACATGTACACACAACTTCCTCTTGGGTGATTACTCATTGTCCAAGCTGATTATTAATTACAAAGGGAGAGCTCTCTGAAGGTAAACACTGATTAATGGCTAACAAAAGTAAGTTAATGTCTTACCTGTACTTTAATTACCCACCCTGCTCTGTTACAAGCATCCCAACACAAGGCTGTAATTAACCCTAAAGGACTGCAGAAGGAGACTCACTTTTATTTTCTTTCTTTTTTGCTTTTTTTTTTTTTTTTTGATGTGCCCACCTTTCTTGCTTTTCTACTAGGTTTTCCATAATTAAAAGTGAGGATTTTGTTGAAAGGATTTCTTGATTTTTGTATCTTGAATGAAAATAGCGGGGAGTTGGCTGGAAAAGTGATGCAATATTGTTATAGGAATGAGAAATAATTCCTGTGCAATGACATGGGAGGTCACTCTGCCTTTCTTCTTTACCTAAGGCTCATACTTCTGTGGCTCAGTGTTATTAATGTACCAAGATACCACAGAGACACAAAAGAGCGCCTGAGAATAAAAGCTGATACAGAGCGTGCGCACATACACACACTCACAGACACACAGACACACAGACACACACACACACACACACACACACACTGTTATGCTCTTATTGCGAATGTGCTCCGTCCTGCTGCAGGTTTGACTTGATGGTAACCCTCACCTCCCTGATCCACGCACTGCTGACCGTGAAACACCTCTAGCTGTCTGCACCTCTTCACCACACACACACACACACACATGCTGTCTGATTGATGTTTGTGTGACTTAACGCTTTAAGAGGAAACTCAGGCCCACTCAAATTAACCTCTCCCCCTCCAACCACTGTTTTTTCAGCTTGGTGAGGTGGAAGTCCGCTGCCTCGATGGAAGATCACATGAAAATGTCTATGTGTTTGTGCCTGTGTTTTCACATATGTGCTTCAGTATTTTCTTAGCCTAACCGGCACACGCTGGGCTAGGGTTGCAGGAAATAGACAAGTAAACTCTGGTGAACCAGACCCTAACCTTTGACCTGGTTGGATCAGGCTATTGACTGGGTCACATTTGTGACAAACCATATCATAATGATGTGGAAAATGCTGAGACTGAGCCCTCCTGATATCTGGGATTGGTGTGTCTCTCAGAACTAGTAATAAAGTGCTGATTGTGAGATGGGATAACAGTTTGGTTCGATTTGTTATTATACTTTGATATCATAAATAACAATCATCTGATCAGAATACCAACTTGGATAGATTTCTTTTAGTTGAGCAGTGATTCTGGAGTACTCTTTGTATCATTTCCATTTCTGTAATATTTGCTTTTAATACCCAATAATCAAGCAATCACAATTTGTGATGATTTCTTTTTCCTTAGTGCCTGAGTAAATCTCCGACAACACTTCCCTGGTGGTGACTGGCTGATTGCACCAGCTAACCACCCTCAAACTAGAGGCAACAGTGTTCGGGTCATATTGAAGGCATGGAATTGAAAAGAGAAGAAAAGCTGTGTCAGAAGTGAGTGGTTGGTGGAGACTATAGAGCTGTGCAGAGACCTTTTTATCTATTCCCTTTTTTCCTTCCTTGAGTGATTTGTGTTTTGGAGACTCCGAAGGGCCAGGTTTAGTTGCAGAAGAGTTATGCCATGACATTACTTGGGAAACTAAATCTTCAGCAGCTTGAAGTCTTTTCAGCAGGAACAAAACAAACTTTCTTGACCTTGGTTTATAAAAAAAGAAAGAAACAAACAGCTTGATTTTACTATAACCAGCTGGACTTTATTAGAGATCTCAGCCAGGTGTTTTGTTTTTATTCTATTCTTTAGAGCAGTCTGCTTTTGAATCACAGCACGATATTTACACCATTTTAGAGCTGGAAAACAACTGCACAGTTTTCAAAATAACAAAAACTGCAAATGTCAAACTGAAGGTTCAGGCAGACAATGAGACCTCTTTGGCTGTGGATCATTCTGCAAACTCCCTTAAAGAAAGTAAACCTGTTTTGACAGGTAAACAAATGATTAAAAAGTTCTGTCGTCTCATGTCTTTGCAGAAAAAAAGCCTGGATTACTATCACGTTCTTAGTGCACTGATTATGTTTGGAAAGAACTAGAAAAAGCCGAAAGAGTATTGAGTATTGTTAAGATGAAAAATACTTTCATTTTCATTTATTTTCTTAATGTTCTACAGACATTAAGAATAAGATTTGGAGCATATATTGTATGTTACAGCTGGGAATGGACTGTTTCATTGCTTTATTTTATTGCTCTTGCTATGGCAACAGCTTTGTCTCTGTGTACTTCCTGTCAGCTACCAAGAAAATATAAAAAGGCAAAGGTCATGATGTCAGTGACAGCTTTTGAATTCTGCATTGGAGCAAGAGATTGGTGCCACTTCTATTGAAGTTAATGGGGTTGGTACGGCAAATCACAATATAAACTATAATATCTTTGTTGTTTCATCTTTAACTGAAAAATCCTTCTACAAAATGGGAAAACACACATTACATGATGTTGACTTGGAATTTTTTATCTACATGTGTCCATTTGTTTTCCTTGTTTTTGATGACCAAACACATCCTGACCCTGTCCAGCAGCTGCATAACGTCAAGCCACTGTTTGCTCTAATATAGCTACATCATGATACATAATCAAACGGTAAAAAAAACAACCTTGGACTCATTAAGAATTTTGAAATGGTCTATATGGAGCCTGTTGGTCCTGCATAATTGCTTTGATTTTCATGTTTAATAAGTAAATGGAAGGCCATGCATTTTAACCGTAGTTCAGTGAGCACAGGCAGGGAACTTCTGAAATTTGCATGTACTAGTCAAGCCAATAGGCATGGACCTGCTAATTCCTCACGGTGCTCACTGTTTGACTGGCAAACTTTAACATGGCATCCACAAGCAGGCCTATACAACATCCAAACCTGTGTATACAATCCAAAGCTGTGCAGCCAAACGTTGTTCAAATCCACAAAAATGTAAATTCTCATGTTGCCCCAATTATCCAAATTTAACAAATATATCTCGCTGAATTCTGGGGATTTTAGTAAATGAGGTGCAACACTTCTTGTAATTTTCTTTTAAGGAATGGTGCAGCTATGAAAAGATGGCCAGCAGTCTCGTAGGGGGTACTGAGTGGTAAGAGGTGAGGCAAAAACATTCATGTCTATAAAACCCAACCAAGACAAAATCTGGATCATGATGTCTGAATGTTGTTACCGTCTTTTGGTGGTCCACCTCTTGACACGAGTGCCATCATATCAAATGCTTGGAACATGAATGGGCCAACATATAGGATGTGTTGTATGGTGAAGCACCTGTGAAATAGAACGGATTGCAGTGTATTTAAATCTCAGCTGCCTTGGCTCGAGTTTTACCTTGGCTCATTATCAAGAGTCTGGTGTATAAGAGATAAACAGAGGATATGAGCAAAGGAGTGTAATGACTATACTGAATATCTTCCCTCTCAGCTTTAGTTTCTTTTACTTGAGTTTTTATTTGTATAGGTTTTCTGACATCCGATTTGGAGTCATTGAAAGGTTGCAGGAGTAGATGAAGACTTTTTAGGTCATGACAGCTAGAAGAAAGGAAAAAATCTGTTTGTCAACTTAAGGGTTCCTTTGCTAAATTTATTTCATCTGCGATTAAAGATGTGTGAATGTGATTCTTTATTAATGTGGAAACACATTTAGACACAAGACTTCAGCATAAATGAAGAATGACATTTAGCTGGATCTTTAGATGCAAACCGCATCTTGAAAAGAATATGGATTGCAATCCCATTTATATTTCACTTTGGCCTCAAGTGTGCATAGATTTCTTTATTAGGTGGTTATATGAAATGGCTCGGGCCATGGCAGGAGTATGAGGTTTTCTTTGCATCTTAGAACATTTTAGATTTGTTTATTTTTAACCCCTGTCTCAATACCCTGAGAGAGATACTACAAAGAAAATAAAGCAATAGAAATGTAGCCTTACATTAGGAACTTTTGCAGGAATTCATCATTGAAAACATCTGAACTAACCTTGATGGATTCTTCTGCCATATCTTCACTTTGTGTCTTGGATGTAACACTGCCCCCAGTCCTTTGTCAGGTCAAAGCATTGTTGCATGGTGACAGGGCAATCTGTTCCATCATGTAGGTTGGCATTTCTCATGGACATTTCCTTTAAATCAAAGGCTTAACCACTTTGATTCAGTTCTTTGATTCAATTCTCGAGGACTGTCCGTGTTTATTGATCTATTCCCATGTATTGCTTTCTGTCCGACATGAATCTTCACCCAGATCAGAATCAAAGATATGCCGACATAGTCAATAGACAAGCCTTTGCTACGGGTCCAAGACAAGAGTGTTGCCAACAGGAGGAAATGAAGTTGATCAATATGTCAAGCTAATAATTGTACAAGCTTGTCAAAGTTAAACACTATGTCATTCTTCAGCAGTGATGTGAGGTTCATGAAATGTTGACCGTTATCTTTACAACTTATTTAAGGTATGTGAAGATATTGCTGTCGTAGTAATACATTTTATTTTATTAATTTCAATAAGAAGCAGCACCAACAATAATATTAAGTGTTTGTTTTTAATGCAATACTATTTTTTATGTATTTGTGGTAGTATACAAAGATTGTTCAGAATTTGAGACCTGTGCATCTAATTTTCAACAGCTAAATTAGTGTAGTGTGACAACAATGACATTATTTATACCAAAAAAATTGGAAATAACCTCAGTAGTGTGATATTTAACATGGTGGACATTGCATGATTTGTTGAGAACAAAATGACGAAACAACAGTCAATGGAGACCAAAATCACACTGAAATTCAAAGTAAAAAATTGAAATCACAGCCTCATCCAGCTTCCATGAATTTTATCACAGCAGCTCATAATGGGACTCAGTAGTATGTATGACCCCTGTGTGCCTGTATGCCCTCCTGACACGACTGGGCAGGGCATCAGTGAGCTCCTGGACTGTCTGTGGTGATACTTGGCAGTGTTGGATGCACCAGTACATTGCGTCCCATAGGTGCTCAATTGGATTTAGGTCTGGGGAACTAGAGGGCCAGTCAGTGGCACCAATGCCTTCATCATCCAGGAACTGCCTACACACTCTGGCCACATGAGGCTGGGCATTGTCCTGCACCAGGAGGAACCCAGGGCCCACTGCACCAGCATAAGGTCTGACAATCACTCTGAGGATTTCATCCTGGTATCTATCAGCAGTCAGGGTACCATTGGCTATGACATGGAGGTCTGTGCAACCCTCCAAGGATATGCCTCCCCAGACCATCACTGACCCACCGCCAAACCGATCATGCTGGATGATGTTACAGGCATCATAACATTCACCACAGCTTCTCCAGACTCTGTCACATGTGTTCAGTGTGAACCTGCTCTCATGTGTGAACAGAATGGGGCGCCAGTAGTGAACCTGCCAATCCTGGTGTTCTCTGGCAAATGCCAATCGAGCTGCATGGTGCTGGGCTGTGAGCACAGGTCCCACTAGAGGACGTTGGGCCCTCATGCCACCCTCATGGAGTCTGTTTCTGATAGTTTGGTCAGAAACATGCACACCAGGAGCCTGCTGGAGGTCATTTTGTAGAGCTCTGGAAGTGCTCCTCCTGTTCCTCCTCACAAAAAGGAACAGGTAATGGTCCTGCTGCTGGGTTGATGCCCTTCTAAGGTCCTGTCTAGCTCTCTTCATGTAACAGCGGGTCTCTGGTATCTCCTCCATGCTCTTGAGACTGCTGTATGTGCCATCCTGGAGGAGCTGGACTACCTGTGCAACCTGACTGGGCTGCAGGTACTTCCTCATGCTACCAGTAGTGACAAGTAGTACCAGTAGAGAGCAATTGTCTGTGACTACCACATGCAAAACCATTTCCTTTTTGGGGGTTGTCTTGCTTTTGCCTCTCCATTGCACCTGTTGTAACATTAATTTACACCAAAACAGGTAAAGTTGATTCACAATCACTTGTGCTTCCTAAATGGACAGATTGATATCCCTGAAGTTTAACTGACTTGGTGTTAGACTGTGATGATTAAGTGTTCTGTTAATTTTTTTAAGCTGCATATGATGAGTCACATCCAAGTAAAGGACAGAGAGCAAAAAGATGAGTGTCATTAGAGTGTGAAAACACCTTATGTCATCTTTTGTTTTTATTTGGATTTCATTTTGTTTCTAAAGCCACTTTTTTTTTTCTTAAAATCATTTTCAGCAGTTTTCTTTTTCTCCCATCTTTTTTTTCCAAAGAAATTTTACATGAACCAGTGGCTGGACAACAATAAATGCTGCTTTTTCTTATTTTTTATTGTTGTCATTATCATTATTATTATTATTATTATCATTGTTGTTGTTGTTGTTGTTGTTATTATTTTACTCTTGCTCACCATACAACTTTGTTGACTGTTGTTCAGTGAAAGAAGATTCGAATTAAATATTGTGATACAGAAGTTCTTTTGGAACTGTCAGTTGTGCCACACTTCACTGTCACTGTTAAAACTGGTCCGGTAATTCCACAGACAAAAAAAAGCTTTGACATATAAGAATAATAATAATTCAAAAAATAAAAATAAAATACAAGTTCGTAAATATTAATGCTGTTGGCTTCCAGGTATATTTACGCCTTGGCATAAGTATTTTATAAATATGTATGTTTAAGTGACATGCATGCATGAAGGATGCTGACAAGATGTGAAGTGTGATTTATAATCACATCTCTCATGCCGAGCACTATTGCTTTACAGTTTAGGCTATTGTGATTATGCTAACTAGAAGCGTGTCTGGAAAAGCCCAGTCTGTGGTCTTCAGTTCACCCCTGCACTAGGTAAACTCTATCCAGGAGGCATTTTATCCTCTCTTCCTTTCTCCTACTCTACCCATCATCCCGGGGAAAAGAAGAAAGGGGAGAGACAAAAAGGGAAAAAGCCTGGCATGCATAAATGAAAGTTCAACAAGGTTCAATGAAACACTTATACAATTTGCTGCAATATAGTGGGGTTTTATAATCTCATTATCATCTTAGTGCCAGATTTGCCCATGAGGGCCGTTCCGTATTCACTCTTATTAGCTCCTCAGATTTGTCCATTTGTCCTTCCGCTACCCGCCTCGCAGCCAATCACTGGGACAGAATCTCTAATAAATACCCCCCTCCTTCTTGTTTTATCTCCACTTTTATTTTTTTCTGTTGCCATACCTCCTACTGCTTTATTTATCCTTTTTTTTTTTACTTCTACTTGCTGTGGGGCAAACACCAAGCATTTTATTCAGCGGTCTGCTAATAACTGTATATATTTCTTTCTATAGAAGTTATTTCCCTGCATTTGCAGTAAACAACAGTATCTAAGCCAATATGTTGGATATGCTTGACTTTAATCCTACTCATGTGTGACTTAAGGAAGTAACCTTTTCACCCACATCCAAGTAGTAAGGTTCAGACCACAGGAAGGATTGTTGAAACATCTAAGACACAAATTTCACGATACACATTTTTTAATATTGCCTACTAGAAATTTAAACCTGGTTACATTTGGGTGTATGGAAGCAATACCGTTGCACAGTGCACTGTGTTTGTTCACCCTGATAGTGTTTTAATCACTTTCATGCTTAGGGCCAGGCTCTTTCCTCTCCGAGTATGAAGGGTCAGATGGGGGAGCTAACGTACAGGGTACAGTAGAGCAGGTCACAGGCTGCTTTTGAATCCCCAAGCCTCTGAGCTGCTCTGGGTAGTGTCCATCCCTGGTCACTCAGAGGGCATCCCCAGATTAGTGCTTCACAGACATGGATCTCATTTGCCCATATGGCCTCCTCTCATTGACTCGATATAGGCTCTAATCCGCCCAGCCTTTACCCCTGACCTCCAACCACTTAGAAAAAAGAACACACAGACCGCGTATATACCGCATTTGACGGCTATGGGATCAAGTGTAAATATGAGGATGAAAAACGGTGGCCTGTGTATTCTTGATCACCAGTGGCCGTTTGGGATTCCACAGTGGTGACCAGTTCAGATTGTGGGTTCGTCACAAAACAGGAAATACTTTAATAACATGCTGGGTTCTTGTGGCTGTGGCACCGGTCATAGGTGCATTCCCTGTGGTGGAAGTAATCCAATAATCCCCAGTGGGGCACGGCAAATCCTAACCACAGCTAGCATTATAACTCTTAGCAATCACCTTCATCCCATAGTCTTGCAGTATCACCGTGCCCTCATTAACAAGGCATAAGTTGCCACCCAACAAGTGATACAGGGATGCTATCCATGTAGCCTCACCCCTCGGATGAAACGTATCATCATTAGTGGAATTGGCCTTGTCTATGACAAGATGAGAGGATAATGAAGCTGAATAAGAAAACCTCACACCTTAATAGCTCCATGTTCGCTCCTCATCACTGAAGGTCTTTAATATATATATAATTTTCATCAACTTATGCATGCATTGCTTCTGAAATACATATTCATATTTTTGTCCAAAGATTGTAAATGTTTTCGCAGTAATTGTAGTAACTCTCATAGCTGCTGCCACTAGGTGAACTTAGTTGATGGGATAAAGTAGATTAGAGCAGGGAGAGGTTAATCTATTAAGTAATCATATGAGAGTGTCACCATAAATCCTTGTAAGTTCACGCTGCCAAAAAAGAGAAGCTAATTCAGTGCTCCACAGCGTTTTTATTCAAAATCCAGAACGTGAATGTCACTGCATAGTTTACCATAAATGACAAGGCAGGAAGAATATATATCTATGTTTGTTTGTTTTTTGTTTTTTGTTATTTACTGCAAACAGTCCAGCTATATATTATAACCTGTTAATTCTTGGTGATTTCTAGCATTATACCAACCTGCTAATTTTTGGTTTTGTTTACCCTGCAAACAGGTCAGTCTGAGTTTAGTCTTATCTAAATTTACCTACAATGGTGAACAATTTGTCAACGACTCTAAATACAGATGTGGTAATTATATCGTGGTGCAAAGAGAATTTTGTTGCTTCTCACTTTTAATTAGATTTGATGATTGTGGTTCCCAGAAATGTGTTTTTACTGCAATTAAAGGGGTTTTTTTTTGTCATTCTACTGATCTTCCACTGAGCTCTGTTGGGTTTGTTATACATTTCTTTTTAAATGGAGACTGTTATTGTTATGGGTTCATGAGGTCAGTTCATAAGGTTTAGCTGTTAATTGATATACACACAAACACACACACGCAAACTCTATGCTCAACTACTGGAGTGAAGAACCCACGCTGAGATCTAGCATCTGCAAAAGCCAGTCAATTTAATATGTTGCTGTGTGCACACTGTAAGTAAGAGTGAAGGGTTTAGATTTTTCTTCCTTGAGTTTAAACCCACCACTCCTGTTAAGCTAAACCTTTTTTGATATATTGTGGCAGTAGTTTTACCCCCTCTCTTTGTTTCTGCACAATTAGGTTATAATTAAATGCACATTTAATATGATTGTTGTGAAATATAAAAAATAACAAACATGGAAGCTGTGAGAATGTATTTGGAATGCACATAATTGCCAAAGAGTTGATTAGGAAATGAAAGAAAAAAATCACCCTTGAAAGTCCTTGAGTCATAATCAGCCTCAAATTATAATGTTTATTTCTCTTTTTTTTTTTTTTTTTTTTGCTGCGAAAAGGAAATTACATCTTATTTATATAATTATGTAAACAAAAGTGATGGTCGATTCCACGACCAGCCAGGTTTTGAGTATGCAGCAGTGACCTTGGATCCTCCCCTGTGCTCCGTGTTGACAGATAAAAACTTTATTAACCAGCCATCTCCAGGACAGGAGACAAACCGCCCGTGAAACCGATGTGCGCTACTATTAGAGAAATGTGGCAATTAGAGGATGATTTTTTTCTCCAGTGAAAGCACCAAGGAGTAGAAAGGGGTGTAATAAACACAGCTTGTTTGTAGACTAGGAAGCAGCAATTATAAAGTGCTTGGAGAGTTGTTGTGCTTATTGTGCCTGGGAGTAATGAGATAGCCTGCGCTGATCCCTCACTGATGCTAAGGCTCCTAGTCCTTACCCCTATTTTCCTGCCTCTCTTGTTTATCCACCAACATCCTCTGACCATCGCTGGCCTGTCACCGCTCTGGGCAGCAACAGGTGACCTTTGGCCTGTGTGTCAGCTGACTTTTCAGCTCTGAAAACGGTCTGGCACTGAGTCGAAGCAACAGGGCAATAAATGTGTCATAAAGTGCAGGGTAGTGTGTTTTCCTCATTGTGCAACTAAGTGGGTTTGTTTGACCACCAATCCAGTTGCTCTGTAAACAATTGCCTTGATTTTTAGATGGTTTAATTTTACATTTTGTAAAGCCATGTTCAGACTGCAGGGAAAAGTGGCCCTTGTTTTTTGTTTTTTCCATTCTCATATTTGACTCAAATAGTTTATTTCTTCACAGCGTGAACAACACAAATCAAATGGAATCTAATCTTTTCAATTCTCATTTGGGCCACTGTCATATGTGGTCCTAAGTCAGGACTGATTTTTTGCTTTGTGACCTCAGTCAGTCATATCAGAATCATGTGACTTCATTCTAGATCAAATCACAATTCTGTGCTGGTGGGAGTCACTCTGGAACATGGAAGACAGCTGAGATGGACAAATGTTAAAGTACCACTTGACATCCTGAAATTTTGAATGAAATCTCTTTCAGTGTAGCCATTTATGTCACGATCCCACCACAATTGTTTTTTTGTTTTTCTCCTCATTTTTGTCCTTGTTATTATCTGCTCACTAATTCACTGGCTGCCACTGCAGTTCAAGTTATAACTAAAACTGTGACCGCTGCCTTCAGTGGCCCTGATGTTTCCGTACAACATTGTGCTATGTGTGCTGTCTTTGTTTTTGTAAATTTGCGCATGTGGTTCAGTTAAGGATTGTGATCAATACTCACTGGAATCTGATATTGGCCACATTTTAAAAAATAATGTGAACAGCCAAACAGAAAAAAAACTTATCTCAGCAATGAATCCAAATTGAGCACAAAGTTTTGAAGTTTAAATGTAGCCGTAGGGCCATGACACACCAAACCGACAGTCGGCAGTCAGTCAATGTCAGGCCAATGGTGAGCATCTGTCACCCTAGTTTTGGTGGTGTGTCCCTCACCATTGGCATTAGTCGGCCCATGTCAGCCCTTGTCGCCTGTTTATTGGCAGATTCAGCATGTTGAATTGGACCCAGCAGAGCCCGTCGGTAAATGAAATCAATCTGATTCGCAGTTCAGCTCAGTGTACAAGAAGAGAAACAGAAGTGAGGAAAACTAACAAAATGTCTGGAGTCAAGAGGTCGTGAGATAAAAAAAAAAAAACAACTTGTTATATGAGGTAAGATTTTAGCCACTGAGCTCTTTAGCAGAAATGGTTTGTGTTAATGTTCACTGGCACGCTGGCATATTTTGTTCTTTCAACATCGCGTTGTTTTGTAAATGTGCTAATGGCAAACGAGCATCTTGAATCTTTCCTGTTAGTCTTCTGGTTTCCCTATTTGTTATGATGAACGCAAACTACTCCTGGCTTTTAGTAATAAGAGTTATTATCTCTCATGCAGGCATAGAACATACGCGTTAGTTGGCCATTGGCTGGAGTCTTTGCAGTGTGTTCAGATGCAACTTTTTGGTCTGAGATGCAGGCAACGTGAGGTGATGCAACAGTTGGCACTAGTTCTTTGATATGGGTTCGGTATGTCTGGGCTTTTAGTCTCACCTGTTTTACTCTCCATTTTCTCCATGACACCAATGTACAAATTGGTCCCTCAAATGGAGTTGACTGACATATTTCAAGGCAGTTTTGTTATATGAGCATATTCTGTCGATATCATGAGATTCTGGAGTTCAGATTTTGTCCATCTGTATTGTTGTATCATTTATGTTTAAATCATTTTAGTCACCTACTGTCCATCCTTTAACTCTGCAGCTTTGGTTAAGTCCCCTAAGGCCTGCTGACTGTGTCATGTGTGGCAGGGTCATGTTGAGAGATATGGTTTTGTGTTGCGAGCCCTTATACTTGGGCGAAGATATGTGCGCATGCATTCCTGCACTTACAGATACTCACCTACACATGTGAGTATGTCCTCCCAAGAAGAAGAAGAATGCTGTGTGTACAGGCGTGTTATCTGAGTGACCTAGAGACAGAGACTGGTTATCACCTCTGTGAGCCTCTCAGGGCTAAACTACAAAGCCAGCGGAAAAACACCACTCCTGCCTTCCCCCCTGCCTCTGCATGTGTGTGCTGGTCAGCCAGTATGTCCACCTACTGCAGGGCTCACCTCCTATCTAATCAACGTAGACAGGCCACTTGTCTGCATACACACACACACACACACACACACACACACACACTAAATGTGTGCTCACAGATTCGAATGCACACGGACCTGCTCAGAGATAGCCCTACACATGTAGACACACTTAGTGATACACCCCTAAAGACACATGCACACAAGGCACACATACACGCACTTGCTGATAATGACAGACATACTCACATTGATTTGGGCCTGCTCTGGCTTCCCAGATATGACTAGCTGTTGCAGTGAGATGTGAGAGTGGCCCAGAGGGCACACAAGGGGGTCTAAGGCCAAGTGCTAGACATGCAGATCAGGTAGCAGAGGGCACCACAAGGTTGGACAGGGGGGGCCTTAGGGCAAAGAGGAAATAAATTGGGCCTCCTCACTCTGAAGGAAAGTTCCCTTCCTTATCCTTGAGCCCAAGTCACCTGACCGTTGTGTGGCTCTGGCCCTCCTTCCAACCACCTCCACCCTACCTCGTCCCGTGTTCATACCCTGACAGAATCTCCAGCAACAGAGGAGACAGTTTGAGACGCAAAAGGGTGGGGTCACTTTTCAGAGGCGCAAATTCCAAATCCATCTTTGGCGCCATTTTAATCCCCTTTTGTTTGGCTTATGAAATGCTTTTTTTTTTCCCTTCAGAGTGCATGCCAGCCGACCTTCTGATGTTACATAGTGCAGCTCCCCTTTGCCCCCAACCCTGCCCTCTGAACAACATGTGGCCAGATAACAAAACCCTAAACAAAAGAGGTAGATTGCCAGAGCAGAAGAAAGGTGGGGGCTTGCACTTTGTGTCTGCAACACTTCATGAGCGCTAAGCGAGGTTGGCACCAGCTGTTGGAGCAGAGTCGAGGAGAATCGGGGGGAAGTGAATTGCGTTTGGCACCAGGCGGCTATCAGGCAGTAATTAGTATAGCTAACATCCCAGATGAAGGAGTCAAGTCTAGGTCAGGGTAAAAAACTTCAAGGGTCTTAGCGGGTAAGGGTTGGAGGCCAAGCCATGCCCCCTCCTCTCCCTGAATATAAGCTCATGCCGTGCCTGCTCAGATTAGCTGAAATCTGTGTTGACCTTTGACCTTGAGGTGTCGCAACCAGTCACATGTCAGGCTGGCTCCTGTGGACCACGCTGGATGTGTTCATATTAGATTGGCTCAGTAGTTCCTACTCAAGACCTGCTCAACCCGACCCAACTCAGAGATTTAGTCTTACACACGATGAGGCTTTTGACATAGATGTTACCTTACAGCTTAAACCCATGCTTGGCATTCCTGCCCTGCTCTGGCCCCAGGATCAACCTTTTTCTGTCACACAGACAGAACCTAGAACCAATCAACAGAGAAACGAATGCATGTGTGAATGGACGGATGGATGAGAGAGAAATGAATTGTTTTGTACTACAGTTCTGGAAATCACATTGTAATCTCTCTCATATATGGCAAGTGTGGTGTGTATTTCTCTGTGTGGAACGTATGTGTGTATGGATGGTTGTGAGGGTCACTGTGCATTCATTCCTGGTTCCTTAAAAGACCTATAATCCTCTAATGCAACCATAATCTCTTTTAATACATTGAATATTAGTTGACAAATCACATGATAATAAAGTGATATGAAAATGTTTCTTTCGAATGACAGGATACACTAAGGGCTTAACCCGAGGGTCTAATCGTAGCTGACACTCAGTGCTTGCTGTGTTGACCATGTTGTAAGGTTTATGTCCCATGTCGGCCTGTAACCTTTACACAGCAGGGGCTAAACGCACACCAAGCATCTAAAATTGCCACTAACCCTTTGGAGACATAAACACAGACTTTGCTTAGCTTAAAATAAAACCTCATAACCTCAAACCATAAGCAATGTTATTACATATGAGCTATAAATTAGAATGCACAACACACATGTTTGTATGTTTTATATTTAATGAATCATAATCAGGGATTTCTGTGTGTTCTTATGTATCAAATACTTTCCTCTGAATAACTTTAGTCTCTGAGGAGTTAAGATAAACAAGGTTCTACTGCAGAAAAAAAAGAAGGTTTGAACTGTGTGAACTTTGGTGCATTTCATTTATCCTGTGTGCTATTTGTGGTGCTTTTCATCTCTTGAATCCTGGCCTAGTTTCTGTATCTTGTTTTTGGAAAACATGAGCTAAGCTGTGGTGCACAATCCAGACAGCCATTAGATCGCTGCACTGTAGGTCTGACCTCTGACCGGCTAAGCCCCTGCCCCATCCCTCTGGTAAACCTCTCACCCCAGCCCGCCCCGTGCCCTGCCCCATCCCCGTCCCTTCTTGGAAATGATATTATGGTGTTTGGATCATCCTCCTTGTCTTCCTCCATACTGTAATCCTATTTGCTCTGTCATGTGTTGGTGTTCACAGATGGTGAGTGTGTGTATGTGTGTGTGCGTGTGTGCATGTGTGTGTTTGTGTGTGTGCATGGAGGCGGTATGACACCCAGCACACTCACAGCTGTTTGGACGAGCTCACTGGCCCCATTGTCTCTCCCACACATCCCAGAGAGGGTGGTCCTGCACAAACACACACACACACACACACACACACACACACACACACACACACACACACACACAGAGCCATAACCAACCAGTCACCCAGAGGGGTGTTGAAATATAAATGAGTGTAATATTTTGGGTAACATCGCTATCAGAGTTCTAAAGTTCACCCCTCCGCCCTTCATTTCCCCCCCTCCTCCAGTGGTCTTCCTCCATCGTACCGTCTCTGCACTTGCCATAATGAACATGTTAAGCTGAATGACTGAATGAGTGCGAAATGGGGTAGGGGGATGCAGTGTGGCGGAGTTGGTGGGGGCAGGTGGAGTGGGGTTGTGGGGCGGGAGGCAGCGAGTTCCCACTCATTGTTGAGTCTCGGGCAAAAAGAGGGAGAGAAAGCGCAGCAGGGGGAGAGGTCCTTGGCAGCGCTCCAATAGTTGGCGTCTCAGCGTCCACATTTAGTTCCAGCTGAGTGCCCACAGTGGGCATGGCCGCACTGCCTTCACTCTGACCTCTCGACCGAGGACCACTGCTTGCCTGTTTCCACCACCCCTTTCGATTTATCCCTTTCTTCTCTCTCTAACCCCCCCTCCTCCTCCTTTGTATTTTAGAAATGGCTTCATAACAGCCAAAACAGAGATGTTTCGAAATTGATTTGTCAAAGCAATGGGATAGGTTTGTGATCAGACAACCAGTGGGACGCTTCTGGGGCTTTGTTTTTTTTTTAAATACAGTGCAACCTATCATTCACCTCTTGATCAAAACAAAAATCTTTAAACAATTTTATCTTTTTCTGATGTTCAAAAAAAAATAACTACAGGTGGGATTTTCTCATTAATTTGTTTCTGTCAAATATCCGAGAGCAGCGTTCAACAAAAGGGAAGATTTGTTTTGTGCTCTCATGTGAGTGGTAATTGGGATTTTCCCTGTTAGACCATTGAGTGCCATTTGTAGAGAAAAGGTAAGTGATGTTTAAATAGATAACCAGTGAGGATATACTAATATGTATATGAAAAAACAACATCATTATGTCTCTTGGCACAGTTTTACTGTGAAACTCTAAAATCAAGCATTTAATATTTTATGAGCTTTTTTTTCAATCTTGATTTCAATGTTTTGTTTATTACTTTTAGATAGAGACTGTCATCAGAATTGGATTCTTGCAGGAGAAAAAGGTTTGATTGTACAAACACAGCAATGTTTTTGCAGGAAAGGTGTTTGTTTCCCAAGGGAAGAGGTGATCAGTTTTATTTTATGAATAGCTACAATCGCAGGTCCCAAAGTGAAAGATCAGGGATCGCAGGGTTTCTCTTGTTGTTTGACCTCCTTCCCCTACACTTGAGGACTTTCTGTCACGGTAGTGCCCTTGACACTGACTGAGAATGTTAGTGTTGGGGCAATAACACTGTCAAGTGTTGTAGTCTGTTGGGAAGGAAAGGACTTTCAGTGAGAAACTCATAGAGTGCTCTATGAAGGTGAACTTCTGCCTGACGGCAGTTATCCCGTCCTTCTCCTCACTTTTTCACAGCTATCCATCTCTTTCCTTTCCATTTTTCTTCGACACACATCCAAGTCTCTTTTCTAAAAGTATACGAAGCAGAAATTGTCGGCTGCTGTTAAAATAGTGTAGCCAGTGAAAGTGAAAGCCAACTTCACCTTTTTTTATTGCTTGCTGTATTCGTGTTTTTTCGGGAATATGTCTGTGATTTTTGAAGCTTTCCCTTGGATGCATGCTGCTTATGGTCGGGCACCTGGTCGTACCTTTTTATCAAGTCCCAACCTCACCTGGGTGCTGTGCCCATGTTGACAACCATAGTTAAAAAGAAAAAAAGAAAAAATTACAGGCAGAGGGCAGAGTCTCTGCAGATAAATACACTGGCACACACTTCCAGTGGGTTATAAATGATGACTGAAGGGTTACTTTTGTATGAGTCTATACATTGTTTACTAGGAAAATTCTGCATAATATACCTTTAACCTTTGCTCGTCTGTCTCTCTTGTCTCCACTTTACTCATTTCTCAGTTCTTTTTTTTTTTATGTTTTCCGATGTCTCGATTCTGTAATTGTCAATATTAGATTACTGAAGTACAATTTCAGGTTATGCTTATGAACTATTCTCATTGCCCATTCCATCTCCAAGCTATGATTGCGTGTCTGTGTGTTTTATTTACCGGATACTTACCTCGTAAAGCTTTGTATGCGAATGGAGAATTTATAAGATACAAAGTATGTCCTTCAAATTTAATGTATTTTTTGTTTAGCAGAGGTCTTGTCTCGCATGATTCATGCCAGTGCTGCAAATAACAATTATTTTCATGTTATGTATAGTTCAAAATGATAGGTTTAAGTAATTCTCAATTTGAGAACTCATTGATACCTATTGCATGTAATTCCAAAATGTAGGAGATGTTTGAAATGTCATTCAAACTAAACTGGTTTGTGGATCATTTAAAATAATACAATTCTAAAAGAATATTTGTTTTATAAACAGAAATTCTTGTTTTTGGAGGTCATATTATCGTGGGGTTTTTTTTTTTTTTTCAAACTAAATCCATAATTTCAATTTCAGAAAGTTTGTTTCTGCTTCTGGAGCTCGCCGGTTGTGCTGCTGCACAGACATTGTACATTGAACAAGGCGGGCACAGGGCCAAACCTGGAAGAGTCGATAGCTGTTATACGGGCAAATGCTTGCAGACAAGCAGATTTTGGGAGCCCTAATGAATTGCACCTGTATTGATCTTCATGGGAAATGCTTGTATGATACAAGAATAATTTAAAGAAAGAAAAAAAATGCTGGGTTGGAGGGGATGGAGGAGGTGGAGGTGAGGTTGTTGGCAGTGTGTGGGGGGCAGACGTGTTTGTGCAGACTTTGTCAGGATGCAGATAGTAGGATCAAGATTGGGTATTGACGAGATAGGGGGCCGGGTGACTGAGCCACAGAAGCTTGAAATAAACTGTCGGAGGCACACGGCCAGTCATTACAGTGAAGCCGCCTGGCCCTGCTCAACCTTGAGCCAGTCGATAAGCTATTATAACCATGCAAATTGTGGCCAAATCAGAGACCTGACATATTGGTATTATATTTCTGTGCAGCCACCGGGTTATGCATCATTATTGGGAGCCGGCAACAATATGCATTATGCTCCCTTGTTGTTCAGTGTGTAGACTCATGAGGGGGAAACACTGCCACAGACAGCAGGACAATAATGTTGTGTATGTGTGTTTTGGGGGCATTTAATTTTTCTGTGTAGGGCACAAATTGAACACCCCAATAAGTTTCTACTCGCCAAGCTCTTGTGCTGTTTCTTTTTCACATTTTTTATCAGGCATATTTCTCTTTATCTGACTCCACCCCCCTCGTTGTCTCTGTGGCTCTCTCTGTTTCTCCTCTTTCAGCGGGACGGCAGCCTGCCAGGTCATTTACTCTCGGTGACAGTGTGATGCATCCAGCGGGCCACAGTTTGGATGATGTAATTTGGGCTAAAGGCTGTGTAAACACTGCTGTGACCTTGGTTTTAGATTTGTCAATAGGGCTGGGTTGGAGAACAGAGAAGAGGATTGTGTGGGATTGAGAGCAGTGTGCCCCGGCTATGATAGCTGGAAGTCTCTAGCTGACTGACTGATATGATAACCTGAGATACCTCAGCCTTACCTCTGACCCAAGCAACACTCCTTTAACCATCTCTCTGCTCTCTCTTGTTGTCAAAGCTCTCAGCTCACCTCTGCTCCTCTACTTTCTCTTTGATATTGGTGTACTTGCTTTCTCCTGAACACTCGTTATTGCCCTCTCCTCATGTTCCCACTACCCTTCTCTTTTCTCCTCTCCGACCCTGCTCCTTTCTGCTTTGATAGCAATGTCTCTGCCCTTCTCCCCGCAGCTTGTCCACTGTCTGCCCTCATCTTCTCTGCCATGGTGCTTTACTCTGTTTCTGCTGTCATCTGTCCTACGCTGCTCTTCATGAGCTCCAGAGGTCAACACAAGTAAACACTGGCCGACAGCCCAGACAACACAGAGCTATTGATCTGGTTTGGTGGGAGAGGTGATGGGTCTCCTGGTGGGTCTCGAAGAGGGTTATGACCTCCAGGTCTAGACTACACTATCCCAGGTCCTTCGGTTGGGGGAGGTTAGGAAAAAATTGAGTATCGGGCCAAGAACAGTCAGTCAATGCTGATCCACTGAGAATGCCGTAGGGCTACCAGGGCTGCAGGTGTACGGCCTCAAAATTTGGTCCAGGACAGGGTAAGCAATATAATACACAGGCAACAGTTAGAGGGTGGGTGGTTTTACGGACAGCGATGGGCAACACCATTTTTATTGTTACATTTTAAATTTGAGCTGCAATTTTTAGTGTAGAAACACTTCCTACATGTCATGATTTTATCATTATTGTAATATGATTTTTCATAACAAACAAATCAAGAGCTACAATAGCAAAGCAGCGGTGATTCATAAATCCAGAGCTCCTGTTCCCCTGTTACTGTGTTTTGTTAGAGCTTTAACAAGGTTCATTTATGGCTTGCAATATTTTAAACTCATCCACCAACAAGACAGTGCCAGAAATGATACAAATACAGATTTACATCGACTTTAATTGGACAGTTAGTGTTGGTAGCATGCTCCAGCACCTCCACATTGCATGGATACTGTGAAGCAGCTGCATGGAGTGTTGTCGCACATTTTTTGTGACATTTCTTTGAGATTTTTGTTCTTTTTGTCTTTTTTTTTTACAGCTGAAATAGTCAGGGTTAAAACAGCCTTTTTGATTTTAACAACACAATTTATTTGTCTGTCCACTCCCTATTGCTTCTCACTGTTCAATGAATTTATCATATATCAAATACTTTCCATCTTGTGCAGCTCTCATGTGCACTCGAAAACTCATAATGATTTTTAAAATTGCACAGCTGCAAGAAATTGACTTTTCCTGTGCTTTTCTTCATGATGCTCTTATTCCATTTACCGAATACTATCCTTACTACAGGCAATAGTATTCGCATCTGTTCTCTGTCAGAATCTTTAAGGTTAAAACAACAGTTGGCTAATGAGATGCGTTATTGATCTGCTAGGAGGTATTAAGGCCTCCATGAATAGTGGCGTGCTAGTCCAGAGTTAAGGTTAGGGTTGGTGGATCAATGCACCAGTGAGATTTCATTGTTTTTGGGCTGTGGTAGATTGCTGTTCCCTGCCTTTTGTCTTTTGCCTTTTGCCATTTTCTGTGAAGCTGCTTCATGTGACTTTCATCAGGATTTCCATGAGATCGACAGCCACTGTCTACTCTTTCTCCCACCTCAATTTTCTGTTTTAATCTCTTTACCTTCCTTAATCTTCATTATTCTACTTATTCACTCTTTGACTGCTGTCCTACATCCATATCATACTAGAACTGCTACTTTTTTTCTTCTAAACAATTTTAGTGTTAGGAGGTAGCCTCTGTTGCTAACCTGTTAGCATTGCTCAGAGCCCTACCACAGCGTACTAGCTTAGCATCTAGGCACCCACCTCTAACACAGCCTTCCTTACTGTTACGATAGTTTATGGCAACTGTTCCACCTTTGTCTGTTTTAGAGAGGTGCATGATGCATTTCGAACACTGTTGCCAGTTATTGAGTTTTTCTGCAGAAAATTATATGAGATTAGACACAAAATAGTTCTTCATCTACAGCTATATCTGCATAATTGGTAGTTCAATATCCCTATGTTAAATCCCAGATACTCCCTACTTTGAGATCTTTCTTGAAACTTTGTCAAAACTTCTGGCAGCTTCAAAATCAACTACCTCGTTGCCTTTGCACTTCCTTTCTCAGACTGACCTTTCAGTTTATGAAATGAGAATTCTCTACTAAATTCACTGAAAAATGAATAAACAAATAAATAAATAACAGCAGTATCAATTCAAATTGTTGATTTGAAAATAATCAAATCATTGATGTTGGCTTCTGAGCCTTGCGAAATGCACAGCTCTATGGGATCAGGGCACAAGCCAAATGTAAGGGCCACTCAGTGACTATTTTAGATAGAGGCCCATTCTACAGCTCAGGGCGGTGTTTGAGAATACACAAATTTGTTCCACCAAGTTCTGCGTGCAATGGCTCGCAGATGGGCAGCGATTAATCAGAGAGGTAACTGTGAAGTAGTTTGCAATTAGACTGGAAAGCTCTGAGGCATGCTAATTGAATCAGAAAATTAGCGACAGCTCTGCACTGAGCTGTAATAGGCTAGCTTCCGCTTGCAGCAGGTGCTAGCCCACTCAGCTGTGGAACAAGGTATTTAAGTCACATTAGCAGCAGTAAAAATATTCCTTGATATGGAACAGTTAGATTTTCTGCTCGTTTTCACCGCCCATGTCACCAGGAAGAGCCAAACAGCAAGCCCACCGGCTCAGCCAGCTTGTGGCACAAACACAACAGCCGCCGCCTTAACAAAATCTCAGAATGAGTGAGGAATTGGTTCATTGAAAGATAAAGGTAGACATTTAAATGATATATCACAGGAGATGAGCTTAATATCACATGTAAAAGAGATATGATGCATTCCTGTGTTAGAGCAGCGATGCTGTAGAAAAGCTATTTGTTCACACACTGTGATTGTAAACATTGGTTTGTGTTTTCAGCTCAATTGTTTCCCCTCCTCGTATCCACTGCTCCGCTCCGTTCTCCTCACCTGCACTTCCCTCATCTGCTACCACCCCCTCTTCCTCCTTCCTCTAGCCTCCCCAGGGCTCCTGTTTGCTGACATCTCTCTCTGACACAACATGAAAAAGTGGTGAGAAATTAAAAATTGATCACTTTTGAGCACGGGGTTGCTGTCTCTTCTGCTCTTTGGCTATGAGAGGGAGAGAAAGAGAGTGAGAGAGAAAGAGGGAGAGAGAGAGGTAGTCGCTTTTGTGGGAAGGCTGTGCAAGCAAAAGTTCTTTCAGGGTTTCCGTAGAGTCAGAGTTAGGGAGGAGAGTGAGGGAGTGGAGGAGCGAGGCAGAGAGATGTGCAAAGGAGGAGGGAGTGATGTAGAGGTAGAGAATTCCCTAGGCAGACAGTGTTGTGCCTCGTAGTTCTGGCTTTAAAGCATGCTGCGTGCCACACATACAGTAGGAGCAGAGGCCATGACAGAGAGAGGGAGGGTGTGTGTGAGAATGTTTGTGTATGTGTGAGGATGGGTGTGTGTGTGTGTGTGCGCGCGTGCATTTCAGGCAGACAGCATCCTCTTTTCTGCCTGTTGAGCCCCCCAGTCCTCCTCAACATTCCGATCCTGCCCTGACTCTGCTAACTCTGATATCTTCATCAGACACGCCTGCCTGCAAACACACACACACACACACACACACACACACACACACACACACACACACACACACACACACACACACACACACAGATTCACCCACAAGCACAAAGTGCATATATGCATGCTAAGACAAACACACAATCACACAAACATGCTAACATACAAGCTAATGCAGATGCCTCCCTGTGCAAGTTCACAGACACATTTTATTGCCTAGACTAACACACACTCCCACAAACATACACATAAAGCTGTTACACATTTTCAGCCGTGTTTGATCACGCTCATAAGGATGATTGTGTCTTCTGTATTGATTTGTGTGTTTTTGCCTGTGTTCATATGTTGTAGTGTCTGTGCTTAGCCTGAAATTAGAGAGGATGGAATGAGGTCTTAGGTTGATGAGAAGCCATCCGCTATAAACCAATGTCATGCATTGATTTTCTTGGTAATGAGTTCCCAGAATGTAGACATGCACAGAGGCGTTGAAACACACACACATGGTACACGTGCACATGTCACATGCACTCCTCTCTTCAGGGAAACATACATAAAAGATAGGTAATGAGAATATGTGTCTAAAATGTATCTAGAGAGGTTATAAAAATGTAATGTCTTGCAGATCAGTTTATGCTGAACATCTTTCAGGGTGTCATCAGAGCATCTTGCAAACAGTCATAACTAGAGAATTGCACCACATGCTGTTAAAATTTTAAAGTCATTTCATTTCATTGCTGTTTTTTTTTTAAAGGGAAAACATCCTTTTTTAGTCAATGTAATTGTTTTAGCTAACCATACACATCAAATCTGTAAGAGTGGCAGTTTGTAATGAATATCCCCATGCCTAACTGAGCTGTGGCATGTGCCTCCAGTTCCTGTTAATATTTGCTGAAGTGGTGCATGCGCTTTTATTGCAAATCGTGCTCTGGCACAAATCCGAACTCTGTACTGTTCACCCCTCCAAAATTAGTCAGGAGAGCCTCGCTTTCCTAAAGACTCTTTCTTTATCTCCACACCCCTCTCTCTCTTCCCCTGCTTCTTTCTCTCCCCTGCTGAGAGGATAAGGGCACTCCCACTCTTAGTCAACTGTAGAGCATTTACACTGAGGTAACTGTAAGGTTAGCTTGATCAGCTTTTAGTTTGGAAACTTTGGCACCTGCGGTGGAATGGGCCCTCAGGCACTTTTGCTTACTTCGCTGAAACTTTTCCTTTCAGTGTTTACCTCAGTTGCCCGGTCATTCTACATGTGACTGTGCAACCTTTCTTTTTTCAATCAATTATACAACAGAAAAGAGTCGCATCATGTGCTTTGTCCGAATGGATTCATTTTTATTCCTCGCTTTGATGCTCTGAAAATAATTTTCTCTGGCATAGGTCATGTGATTCTTCAGGAATCTAATCAAATCGCACATTCTAGCAATCTTTATACTTGTGAAGAGAAATTCCTCCGAGCATGTTCCCCTGCCTGTACAGCTGCAATTCAGTCAGCTCCGCTCCTGGCAGCATATTCCAACACCAGCTTGTTAAACAATTTCAAATCTCAACGCCAACTCTAGCCTATTCATACAGATACCCCCCCCAAGCCCTCCCTCCATCCTTCCATCCCTCCCTCTGTCCCTCCTCTGATCCCATTTCACAGTGGAACCATCAGGAGCTTATCCCGATCTCAGCCTTGGCCGGGGGCCCAAAGCAGTGCATGGCCCGCCTGAACTCAGCTGTGAACTCTCAACCTTTCCCTCAGCGCCCTTCCCTCTCTAGTTTGCTGGCTCCCCCTTTACCCCGACTCCAGCTCTGCCTTTTTTAGGAGGGTTTTGGATGAGGGCCTCGATATGCAGTGGATGCTCTTATGCACAGTTTACGGGGCACGTCTAAACACACTCAGGGTGTCGAGTAGAGCTCAACAATAACATAAACTCTCTGCTATTATCCAGACAGCAGCCAGCACACCAACCAGCCTCCCAGCTAGGCAGCCAGTCAGCTAGCTAGCCAGGGAGTCACTCTGCTACATGCTGTCAGTCAAATAACCATCATGGCAGTGGCCTCTCCCATCAGCCAGCCAACCATCATGAACATTAAAAAGCTGGGCTAACTAAGACAGCCCTGAAAAATGTGTCCCCCGAGCAGAAAAAGGCTATTGGGTTAATTTTCCTTTTTCTCACTTCATTTTTAAAAACACCAAGTATGTCAACTGGCACTGGCTGGTGGCTAACGATGGACATCCTGGCCAAAAAACTGTAAGTCTCTGTTTTAGTCATCACAGACACAAACCAGCAGCTTTAGACCCGACAAGACCTCTGCTTTCCACGTTGCCCTCGGCTTACTTCTTTTCTCCTTTTCTCTCTATCCCTCACAACCCCTTCCAGCCAGTGTTGGGAGTTACTGTAATGAGATTGGGGTTTTAAACAACTGAGCTTGGCCCATAGTAGTGTGTGCCACTGGATATGCTATTCTGGCCTCCGTGGCCCTCATTCTGCTTATTCTTTGCTGACCTTGAGGGGTCACAAGAGGGTCAGGACGAAGGCATTGTCCCGAGTTCGTACAGTAAACAGGGCTGAAAAATTATATTTATTAATCTAATAGTTAAAGTCAAAGCCAGAGGTTGGGACTTAAATTGGGAAGTCATGTGAGCTTCGAGTTTGAAGAGGATGTAAACTTCCAAAAGACTGGAAGTTGGTGTGTTCAGCATACTGGGCATTTACAGTGTATTTCTTTTCCAGATAGACATTTATGGTGGGGTTTCATCTATGAATGGACAATTTCATTTTTCCTTTGGAGTAAAAGTCAAACCGAATCCCAGACTTCAGATGATAGAAAGCACCACATTCCCAAGATTAGACATTTTCTCAACGGGTCCGGACATTGTCCAGCTTTCCTCTTAAAATGTTGCGAACAACAGGAGACTGTCTGTGTCAGAAGCGTACTCACCTATTGGAAATACTTCATTTGGTCCAGGGGAGCAGTGGTGCCTGGGTAGAGCATGCAGAGGCAGGGCATGGCGTGGGTTATACCGTGGCTGCGTAGCAAGTTTGTAATTTGGTCATAGATAACAGTCTCTTGCTGTTCTTTGAATTTGTCTGACAATTTTAGCTTTGGTCCTTACTGACAGAAGTTCCTGAATCTTATCATCTCTCCAGTTAGACTTTTTTTTTTGTGTGTGTGTGTCCAGCATTTTGTAAATGACCCTTCTTCTACACCCTCAGGTGTTTGTTCTCTTCTGGTTATATGTGAGCCACCTGATAGAAACATCATCAACACACCGACTCGCTCGTTGTGAATTTTCTGGACAGTTACCTGCTTTATTCTCACATGGGCTCAATCACACATTACAAGGACTCTGAACAAGGGAGCTGGCAGGATAAAGTCTATTTAGTGTCCAATTCAGCTGATTTGGACATTTGTGTTCTCACATGCAGCTCTTCCGGGTAATGTAGTGCATGTATGAAAGGGGCTAGTGATGCTGAAAAGTTTTCACAGGGATGACGGCTATGGCTCTGTGTCCACACTGGGCAGTGCTGGTGATGTTGGGCATGCTGCGCAGGTAATGTTAGATAACGTGGCTGACCCTGTCTGGGAGCAGCGTGCAGCCAAGGTGCTGACAGGACCGAGGTGCTCCGTAGCTGTAAACCCCTACCTCTGCCCGTGTCGCTGAATGTCAACCCAGCACAGGGAGCTGGAGCTAAAAGTGTCATCATATCAGCTCACGGCTGTGTTCACAGAGAGAGGTAAGGAGGGAAAGAAAGATAGGAAGGTAGGATTGGTCTGCTCCATGGGAAGGAACTGGCAAGGGTTTATGACACTCTGTTGGCTTCTCATATTTTGCTCTGAAGAGATTTGACCGTGTACATGTATACCCACACTTGTGTATGCTTGTGTATCTGAGTCTCCATGGGTATATGACTTTATCCTCTGTGTGTCTGTGTGTGCCTGTGTGTGTGTGTGATCTCAGTGACACACATCCCCTTTTATAAAAGAGACACATCACACTACAGATGACCCTGTTGGATGGCGATGGCCCTTTTAACTACAGCACCCTGATGCAATCCGCTGTAAATACATTAAACCAAGCTGCAGAGGAAGAAGCTGCTTATCCATCCTCTCTGCCTCCTTTTCCCTTTTTCTTTCCCTATCTTGCTTTTTCTCTATCTTTATCTCTTTCTCCCTCTCTCTTGGTCCCTCTCTCATTTGCTTTATATCTGTTTCACTGCATTTGTCTCATTCTCGTTTTTCTTTTATCCACTTTCTGGTTTCCCTCCCCTTTCGCTACCTCTATCTGAAAGCACTGCATGCAGACACTCCCCAGTCTCTAAGCTTCGCTGACTTAAACTCTGCCGATCTGGTTTAGCCCCCTCCTCTTAGCATTACTGCCTGCTACCCACCTTTACCACCAACCCCAGCCCTCACCGCCTCTCACCCCGGCTGGCCATAAGTCTCAGCCCAAACCTGCCTGCAGGTCACAGGGAGTGCCAAAGGTGTGATGAGTGACGTGGCACTCTGGCTGACCCCTGGCAGCTTGGCAGGGCTGCCTCCCTAATGAGATTAGCTGGGTAATGCCGACTCTGTGTCTGTTTCTCCTGCCGCCCAGCCCGGCCCACCCTGGGGCTCTTTATTTAGCCAGCAGCAGGACAGGGTGTGCCAGCATTCGCAGGTCGAGGGCAGGACAGGACCCACAAGCCCACTGCCCTCCCTCGTCCCTTCCCCCTACCCCATCTATCTGTACTGCCCAGCCTGGGTTTGTAGCTTTACCATTCTGCCGCTGCATTGTTTTTGTCTCTTGTTGCGGCTGTGTGTCAAACTCCCTCAATGTATCTCCGTCTGTCCCACTCTGTTTCTGTGACTTAGTGTCTGTCCGTCTCTCTCCATTGTTCTCTGCTCTCTCATCATTCATTAGACACACAGGTAAAAGTGCCCTTTAATGGCTCGACTGAACAATACTGGGCAATGATCAAACAATGCCCTGATCCCTTGAAACACACACATACACACACTCTGCCCCGAGCCAGGCGACCGAGCAAGAAACCCGGGAACCTCGGCTCCCATGCATACGTGTGACTGGCTTTGATGATTGCTCATAGCAGCGGAAAGTGCAAAGCTGCTCACTGTACCGCCCTGCGAAGACACACAGACTTAGACAGTATTACCAAAGCTGTGGCCACCAGCCTGGAACTAGTTAGGTGGCCAGACAACTAGTACGCAAATATAAAATTTGCCTCATTCAGAGCATGATGCTAAATTTACTTTCTCTGTATTACTGTAACCCTCTTTGCCTCTTCAGCCTCTTTTGTCCCTTTGTTTAGGTGGCTCTGAGAGATGTTATTAGTACCCTTATTAGCAGTGAGAGAGTTTAAGTGCCAATTAAACGCCTACAACTTTGTCACCATGACAGAGTGTTTTTATGAGAGGGTCCTCGACAGACAGGGGGCCTCCCGTGGCACAGGTGTGCCCCTCTCAGCTCTAGGGTCACTTTCATCCTGGAGTGTGTGACAGCTCCTGTGAGCTTGACAGTGCTGTGTAGCCCGGCCCAGGTGTCCAGGTGTTCTTACTTTCTGAATGTGATTGTGTATGTGTGTGTGTGTGTGTGTGTGTGTGTGTGTGTGTGCGTGTGTGTGTGTGTGCACCAACACCTGCTTGGCTGTGGCCCTGGGGCACAGACAGGTTCAAGTTCCACCCAAACAAACATCCTGTACCAATCGCTCATTAGACATGTGTGTGCATGTGCGTGTGTACGTGATTGTGTGCATGTATGTTTGTCTGCATACGCCTGGCAACAGTGTGTGTAGCCAACATACTAATACTATATGCCCTCTGTACTCATCATTTACACTGAGGGATTGTGTTACCTAAACGTGTCAAAGTCTGCTTTTGTGCCGACAGTCAGCCAGCTTGCTCTTCACCTTGTGATTGCTCTTGATCACATTGGCTTCAGGTTCTGACATTTTGTGTCCCAGCTCATCTCTAGCCACGTGAGAACACCATGGACAAATGTGTCATCCTCAGCCAAGAGCAATATTTAGAGAGGTGAATTAGCTTTAACCCGAATCCCATTCTTTGTGTTTCAGTTTAACACCTCTCTCTTTCACATAGACATGCCAGAATGTGCGCTGAAAAGACCTCGCTCTCTCTCCTTCTCCCTCTTTATCTATCGCTTCAGCACAGACAAGTCACAAAATGCACGCTGAAAAGAACAGAGATACACATGCACACACACACACACACGTGCACATATAAACACACACACACACACACACACACACACCGTCCCCCGCCCCCATATCACATTGCTGATATGAACCTTTAGAAAAGAGAAAAGAAATCCTGTTGAATGAAATGAAATTGTGAGGTGGATTTAGAGGCCTCCATGTTAATCTCCAAAGAGAGCTGCAAACATAATAGCCATGCAGTTGGATGTACAAGAAACTTAATTAACCGGAGACCTTGTCCATAGATGGCAGGTCAAGGGAATCTCACCCACACAGCACCTCATCTTTTCTAGTCGAGGCATTGCTCTGCATTTCTACAAACTGAAGATCTCCCTCAACCTTTAAAAGTCTGTTTACATCTTTATAAGTCCCATGAGCACATACAGTATTTCCCTGTATATGTATGTATTGGCATCATTATGTGAGTGGCTTATCCAAGCTGTGTTCCCATCTGTAGCTTTCACTTCTGAGTTGCCAGTTCCAAATTTCTAAGTGATGACATGCTTTCTAGCAGAGAGATATGGGTAATAAGGGGCACATCACATTTTAATCGTTATACGAGAACGCCGCCTTTGCACTCTCCCTCTGAAATGTATATTTAAACAGCATAGTGGATTTAATTGTATTGTTAAACTGGAGTCCAAGTTAATGTTTCTTTTACCCATTTTCCTGTCCCTCAATTTTTGTCAAGAAGGAAGTAAAATACATTAAAACATGCAAAAATGTCTTACAATAAACACGTGCATGGCATTAATATGAGAAAAGGGAATTTCTGTTCAGCTGGAGTTTAAGAAGTCATGCTTATATACATCTCAGATATTTCCTATGAACTGCAATGCACTGCAGGATGGTGTAGTGTGGCATTTCTAACGATCTGGCTCATTTCATGTTGGTGGTTGTATTTTGGCAGAATGGTTGGCTTGGTTAAGCTGAGGGAGGTTAGTTTAATTTAAACCGTCCGTTCTGTTTAGCTTCATTCCGAACAATTTTTACACTTACTTGAGCACTCCCAGTGACACCAATGAGAGCAAGCCCCACGAGTTTGTGAGAGACTTTTCGTAATGCACATGTGCACATCTGCAGTGCATGTCTTGTTGCGCAAGTGTGTGTTTGGGTTATCCATCTTTACCTCTGAGTGTGTGTCACGGCATGGTGCCCAGTTCAGGATCTGTGGGGTGGCCCATCATGGTGTGCCCCTACAGGGACACTGGAGCAGGACAGCCCCTAGCCATATGGCAGGGATCCCTGGTAGGTTGGCTGGCCAGTCACTTGGACCGCAGCGCACACACACACCAGCCACCTCCCTGGAGACTGAAGACTGAGGCTTTGTTCAGTATGCTAGCGCAAGGGGGTTTGTGGAGTCTTAGAGCTTCGGACTTTACTGTGCTTCAGGCCCCACACACTGTTGCATTAGAAGTAAAGGAACCCCACAGACTGTCATATTTAAAGATGGATGAGGTAGACGATAGAGCTTGCAACCAGACTTTCAAAAGACTTCCATTTCTGACCTCAGTCAATTGTGAATTTGAATTCTTTCTTTTTTTGTATTTTTTGGCAACATGTTCAAGATTTGCACTTCTAGCTGAGACTAGATCGGCCAATGCCAGAAAAGAATACAGGAAAAGAGAAAAGTAAACAGGAAAAAGGAGTAATTTTAAGTGTGTGAGTGTCAGTGGGGGTAGAGAGAAAGAGTGAGAGTGGAAGAGAGTGCATCTAAGGTGGAAAGTGTCAGAGGGTTAGAGTCAGATAAACAGATTAAGAAAGTAAGAGAGGGAGAGGAGGATAAAGTAGTCAGAGACAGGGGAAAAAATAAGGGCATGAACATCTTGTAGAGAGAGGGAGAAAAGAGCAGCCAGAGAGAGAGGAAGACAGAGAGAGGATCCCTCTGGATGTGGAGATTGTAACATCACACTGTAGGGTCCCTTATGGGACAGCCGCAGACGGAGCACACTCCCTGCTGCATGCAGGAAGAGGAAGCTTTGCCAGCATGGAAAACATACAAGAGAAGAACGAGAGACGAGCGGAGCAGAGAAAAACGCAGTTCCCCCCAGAGACGAAGTGGGAATTTTCTGCTAGCACAAACACTATGTAGGCAGATAGCTAAGGAAGAAGAGGGGAGGAGATGGTAGAGAATAAATAAAAAGAGGGAAGCTGGAGTAAGGGGAAAGGGAGCGGGATTATGCACAGTGGAAATGGTGGGAAAGTAGAGGGGAAAGGTTCAGAGAAGAAAAGCAAAGAGGTTATACTTTGCAGAAGTCAGATCAATTGCTTTGTAACATGACTGTGTAATGAGGAGGGACACAAGTTCACAGTGTGTGTCAGTAGAAGTGGGGTGATATAATAGTGTGTGAGGCACAAAGTCATCCCACGTGACTAAAGAGGGGTTTTTGCTTGGTTTGAAATCGTGATCGACATCATCACAGAGCTACATTTGTACAACAGTTAAAATTCTAGCATGACAGTCTCTATGGTAACGCACAGAAATTACCAATAGCAGAAATTACTATTAAAAAAAAAATTAATTAATGGTGAATACACCACAGTTTGCGCAGTGGTTGGCATTGTTGCCTCAAAGCAAGAGGGTTCCTGGTTCACATCCAAGGTAGAGGGTTCATACTCCGGGGTGGGGGAGCCCTTCTGTGTGGAGTTGCATGTTCTCCCCATGTCAGCGTGGGTTTTCTCCGGGTACTCCGGCTTCCTCCCACAGTCCAAAGACATGCAGGTTAGCTGGTGACTCTAAATTCCTCCTAGGTGTGAATGTGAGCGTAAATGGTTGTCTGTCTCTATGTGTCAGCCCTGTGATAGTCTGGCGACCTGTCCAGGGTGTACCCTGCCTCTGGCCCAGTGTCAGCTGGGATACGTTCCAGCCCTCCTGTGACCCCTAACAGGTTAAGGGGTTACAGATAATGAGAGAAAGAATGAATGTAATACAGATATCATGTTAATAATACACGTATGATAATATTGTCATAAGAAAAATACTTTGTCTCTCTCTTTCCACCTCCCTACACCTACATTTTGCACTAGATAAAACACACAATAAAACAAAGTTAAAGAAAATTGATGATAGCATAATTATTAATATTTTTAAAATTTATCGCAATAATAACATAATAATGTTAACATGTATTCTTTTGGCCATATAACTGTTTAGTGCAAATCTGATATCGGCCAGCCTTAGTTTATGCCTTCATTGGTTGAATTTTTGACCCTTAGTGCAATCACTGCGCTGATCACCATGGCGAACACTGTGGAAACCCATTAAGCCTTTATTATAGGGTGTAACCCTTGACAACCACTTTGTGTATTAGGACGCCTAACATTACCCAGAAGACCCCCCCACGCCAGTATGAGGTTCGATACAATATCTATATATATCTATAATGTCTGTGTGTGCGAGTGTGTGCACCGCAGGGTAAGTGTGGAGGGGGCAGATGAAAAGTGCCATTAAACCTGAGTAACCTAAGTGGTGTATTAGTGCAACTCAGCCGGAGCCATGGGGTCATCAGAGAGGCTCTGATCATAGGTCAGAGTGTGCTGCTGTGAAATGGGACATTACCGCTCACCAATACAGCAATAAATACAGAAAGAAACTTTAACTGCTGTAAAATATGAGGCAGCCCTCTCTTTTCGCAGCGTATAGGGTGTGCATAACTGAGGGTGTGTGCACACGCACGTAAGAACGCATGTGCTTAAGTGTGTGTCTCGGGTTGTGGTTGTGCTTGAGGGAGGGAAGAGGATGGGGTTAGGGAGGGGTTTAATATGCTACTTTAGCCCTCGGGGGGCTGTACAGTTGAAAGTCAGTGCATGAGGCGTGCAGAATCACACCAGCCCGCAATACAGAGGGACTGGGGGTGGTGGTGGATTGGATGGGGGGTGGTGGGGCTGCTGCTATAAAAAGTGAAATCATATCACTTAGCAGCTGAGTGCAGATAAAGCTGTGTTTGAACTGGGAGGCATAAATTATACATTGTAAACAGAGCGTTGGGAGACTACGGCTCGTTTAAATTATGACAGAGGGTAGTTTTTCTCCTCTCCCTTTTTCCTTCCCGCATAGTTTTCCTCCTGTCCTTTCTTCCTTCCCGCACTTGTGTTTCTGCTGCTCTCACTCACTTTTCTTCCCATCTCTCAGTCTAATCCTGCTGACTTTTTGTACTTCATGCCTCTGTTTTTCACTTTTCTCAATCACCAGGCACCTCCACGCACTGACATAACTCAATCACGTTCTTTAATTGTTTGCTGTTTGAAGGCTGAGGATAAGCCATTTTCGCCTAATGTGTCTGTTATCTCTTTTAAATGTTTTAATTTGCTGCTTAGTTATGGCTTCCCATTGTTAAATGGAATGATGCCTCCTTTCGCCTGCCCCCCCCACAAAAGCCCTCTCCTACAGTGTTATTGAGAAGTAGCGTTCCACACACATCATGGATGGTGGACAAAACCGGGTGAGCAAGGTGGCAGGGCTCTAGAAGATTTGATCAATGTTCCCCTCCTGCATAGTTCAAGTTGGGCTGAGGTTTTTTTTTTTTTTTTGGTTTTTTTTAAGGTGCCTCCGTCCCTCCTGACAAGTGCGAGGTTATTGATCAGTTTATTCTATTTGCCGTTGACCGCTCGGCACCGTCTCTGTGCTCACAAGTCAATAGTGGAGGATTGAGAGGGTGAGCGCCTCCCCTAACCTCCCCTCCCTCAATCTCTGACTCCTCTCGTCCACCTCACCACACATACACACACACATATGGAAGAACACACAGGCATGCACAAAATGAATGACTCTCTCTGCCCGTTGTACCCACACCTCTGATCCCAGCTACAATTTTGATTAGTCTTGAAGTGCTGCAAGGTCAGGGCAGGACTGTGTGTGTATCTGGTGTTAGCTGATGCTGTCAGATAAAGGTCTTAAGCTCTGTTGGGGTGGGTGCTCTGTTTTTTTTTTCCCTGTGTGTGTGTGTGTGTGTGTGTGTGTGTGTGTGTGTGTGTGTGTGTGTGTGTGTGTACACGTGTGTCTGTGCCAGGGTGGGTGTAGATTGCGTCTCCTCCAGAGGTGATTGTGGCCACTCTGTAACAGGGATCAGTGACCTTGCCCTGTTTGGCAGACGCTTCTCAAATTGTGTGTCTCTGTGTGTGTTTATGCATACATGTTTGTTCTTGTACTGATTAGGAAAGTAAGGGCTGTTGGACCGTGTTCAGATCAACAACAGCACTGCGTTGAAGAAAAACAGAGAAACACATGGACTCCGTTGGTTAGGGTGATTGCTCCAGGTGCAAGCGCACAGATGAAATACAAACCACAAAGACCAGTCTTTAAGTGTAACAGCAGTTTATGGTCCTTTGAGGCAGAAAATTTCAACTCGGATTTATCAAGGCAGCAATAGTGTGCTCCATTGTGTCAATACTTAGAGGGTAAATCATAGAATAAGCACAGTGCTTTACAGCGAAGCTACGTGGACTATGTGATGGTAGATATTTGGTTGACCAACAAAGTGCATTGTCAGGTGCCAACTTTCTTTTGCCAGACAACCCTGCTGGAGCCTTGCCAGGGAACCAGATGAATCTGCAGGCTCATGTTTTATTTGCTCTGGCAGATGCATCTCGTTATTGTGCTGTGATTGGCTGTTTTAACCAGGTGGACCTGGTGATCGCTCAGCACTACACAACTTGTTAATAACTTGCTGATAATAGCCCTTGGAAATCGGAAAATTTAACTGAGGGTTTCCAGATTCCAAATTTGGTCTGGCAACGTCCGGCTTACTGGAGCCCACTGAGACGACACCTTCATTGCACATATCACACAGTGCACACAGTGATCTCATTGAAATGAATATGAAAGGTGTAATATTTGAAGCAATGCTATCATCAGACAAAATGCAGCCTTACAGGTTTATGGGTTAGGTTTCTTAAAGTTATTTTAAAGTTATTACTGTGTTGGAATAAAAAAAATGGAGTGCAGATTCTGGGTGATTATTAAGTGAGTGGAACATCTCAATGCGTCTAGCAGCTCCAATATGTGTGCATCTCAACGCCTGTGCTTAACTGGGAAAATTGTAAATTTCCTTTATTTTTGGGTTACGAATTAGCATAACTCGGTTTCTCTCTCTGCTCATCAGCGCTGCTTCATTTCAGGACTTAGTTCATTTATGAAGACCAGACTGGGGGCTGCAACCCCTTGCCTCTCCATGGAGCGAGAGGAGATAATTATTCTCTTTCTGACTCACACATTTCGATGAAAAATGCATACAGCTGGGACTAGAAGCAGCTTATCAAAAGGTTAACTCTTCCCCACAGTTGTCTGTGCCTACAAAGGGGAGCATTTCCGACAACAGTGGCAGCGTCGGGGCCACTTTGTGTTTTCCTGCTGTTTTGTTTGGGTGTTTTCAACATTGTCGTGACCCGCCGCTGGCCCGATGCTTTGTTTTCCCGAAGTTAACTTTCAATCAAGAGACAAGCCAGCTGTTGTTTGTGTTGTGTTCTGTACATCATTTCTTAAGCAGTCGTCTGAGTGCAGACTCACAGCAAAATGATTCTAACATGAATTTATATACAGCACACACTTATTTCGTGTTATCAACTTTCAGCTTTTTCTATACAATTAAACACATGCAAACAACCATGCAAACCAGTTTAACAATAATAATAATCTCTGGCAACAATCATCGAGTCTGACGAAGCAGAACATTTTTTTCTGGCCAACGTACACAATGTGCTGTATTCAGTATGCACATCATTGTGCTTGATAGCTCTTTAGATCATCTCATTGAGATTCAAAAATCTTTTGCCTTTTTCACCTTCACGTACACTGTATTCCCACATACACTACTGTCACTCATTCATACACACGCATGCACACACGCAGAGTTAACACACACACTCACACTTGAGGCCTTATGTGGAAGGAGCGCTGCCTGGGAAAGTGATAGCAAGAGAAAAGAAGCTCTGGAGAGTGAGTTATCTCTTTAGATGTCATTGAGGGGCGCCTCTTTTCTCTCCCTCTCCTTCCCTCTATCATTTTTCCTCTTTCTTCCCCTCTCTCTGTCTCCCTCTCTCTTGTTCCCACTTGCTCTCTCAAATCATGCTCGCCTCCAGTGGTATTCAGACAGTCCAAGGACAAAGTAGAGATATGCTGGGAGCAATGGACTGTCCGTCAGTGTGTTTGTGTGCGTGCCTGAATGTGTGTGTGAGAGAGGGGTTGATGTTGAGTCTTTGAAGCTGTTCTCCCCTTGTCCTGACAGATCAGAGTCTCGTCCCACTCCGTTTAACCCCCTGATGCTACATCACACACTCACACACAAACAAAACACACTTTTCAGGCTGCTGAGGACACACATAACAACACAATGCACAGCTTGCTGTTGTCGAGGTCGTGCCCTTGTGTTTAAGGACTGTTACGTTGATTTCATGTGATATTTAGTGACTTGTCAAGGTGAGTGTAATGAAATTAAATGGTTCATTTTCATAAAGAGGTAAGATTTTTTTTTTTTTAGCTTATTCACAGGTCTGAGCCGTGTATTTGTGGGCACCAAGCCAGGGGTCTCTATATTATTAAGTCATGCAGTGTGTCAGTGTGGCCTTGGCTTGTCTGACTTAACCAGACTGAAGTAGATGGCCCCAGGGTCTGTGACCCTGACAGAGGCACACACTCACACACCTACACACAAAACCAACCAGATGCCTGACCTACTCCCCTCATGCCACACACATACACACACGAAATCCATCCCGGAGACAGATTTCTCCCTCTGTGTGTGTGACGCCCCTGCTGCGCTCCCTCAGACAAACAGGGGAAATCCTCCTTGTCTTGCCTTGTCCATCACAGGCCATCTCACTGTCCCAGCGCACGTGGGCTGTTGCAGACCCTCCCCCAACCAGGCTCCAATCCCAAGAGATTTAAGCAACACACACGTATCCACATGCACAGGCTGCTTGGCTCCAGCCAGGTTCCCCTGACGCAGGGACACACGCAGGCAGGAAGTTTGAGGAGAGGTTTGTGTCAGTTTGCTTCTCTTAGAACACTTCAGGTCTGACCCTCTCTTGACCAGGCGGCTTCCTCCTCCTCCATCTCTCCGTAAACAACCACATCCCCGCGACTGAAGGCGCGCCGGCTCGCCAAGTGTAATAACATCACTCATGTTTTGATGTGAGGCGGGACGTCTACGTGAGTTAGGGAGGTTGACTCACATAGATGTGTTTGTGTGTTGTTATGGTTGTGTGTAGCAGAAGAAACCTAATGTGTGTATGTGTTTCCGTCTGGGTTTTCTCTGATTGCAGGGATGGCAGAACTTCGTCATGGAGGAAACCATGTTAACCTGTCACCTTAGCAGTCTTCTCCTCCCACTATTTATCCATTGTAGTCTTTAAAACACACCCGCCCATGCACGCGCATGCACACATGCGCACACACATAAAGAGGGGTTGTCCACTGATCTTGTTGAGTGTGTGTCAACTCCATTAGCACATTCCCAGATAGGGCCAGAGCCCTCTTATCTGTGGCGACCCATTAATTACACTTTGTTCCCTTAAGTGATCTATTTCAGACCTGCCCCACCCTCAACACCCACTCTCTGCTATCTCCACCCCTGGCCTGCTCCTCCCCCTCTCCTCTCCTCTCCTCTCCTCCTCTATGTGATCCCATGCATGTGTTACAATGCATGGGATCACAAGGTCAGATGACAAGTAGCTCTGTACATGCATAGCAGGTGTATGTCTGTGCGTCTATGTGAGACAAAAATGTAAAACCTCTTATAAAGGACCTAGCTAGTGGATTTAGATGTTGAAATTCCCTTGCAGTGGACTCCAAACTATGTGGAGATCCCACAGTCTAGTATACCACATGCCCAACAACTCTATTGCTTGTTTGTTTGTATGTGCACCCTGCACCAGGGAGATGCTAAGCAGTGAGAGGTGTTCAACCAAGCAGTGTTCAAACTATTGCTGGTTAGCCCAAGTAGAAATCTGTTGGGTTAAAACCAGGGGGCTTGCATGCATATCATCTAACCTAAGGATCCCACAAGTGTATGTTTGTACATTTGAGTTTGTGTTTATTGTTGTGTACGCCTTCAATTCAGTACAATCCAAGGTGATAGAGAGAAATTCAAGCTAAGTAGAGATAGTTCCTTTTCATGTCCTAATGTCAGAAGGCAGCAGGTTTGTGTTAACGTAGATGTGTTTTCTCAGCTTTGTTGGAGATTGACACAGGTGACAAATCGTTGCATATCAATCATTCATGTCCACTGTGAAGCTTTTTTAATAGTTTGTTGTGCCAGCCATGTTGCTATAAGGTTATCAAATCTGCTTCATGCTTCTTTGTACCAAGTGTACAGCCTAGCATTGTACAGGACATGCAACAAGGCATTTTATTCCTCATTGTAAGCAAAAAAAAAAAAAGCAGCAATTGTGGTGCTGTATAAACAGCAGGAGACAGACTTATTTGGTGGAATATTAAGGAATCATTTTTAAAAGATTCCCTCACCCTGCTGCCAGTTTTTAATACCTTTAGATGCTTTGCAGTTATACCTTGCATTGCACAAAGCATGTGCCACTGGTGTTAATGGCTGTGCACTATAGAGCTCAGACAACCTGGTCAGTGAGGGAGGGCTGTATGTAAGGTGTGTGCAATCACTATGGCCTTGTGTAGATGGGGGTTCCCACACTCAAAGCTGTCTATTCTGTGACCATTGATTCTGAATGCGGCCTGTCTTTCTTACAGGTGCAAGGGGGCCTCTCTTACCCCTCTCCTCCTCCTCCACCTCTTTTGTGACTGAGTGATGTGTGTATGTCTGATATTGTAGAAGTGTTGGTGTTCGTGTGTGTGTGTGTGTGTGTGTGTGTGTGTGTGTGTGTGTTTCTATGCCTGGTATTGTCCTAAAGGTGCTAGGGAGCTGCATGTGCGGGTTTGTGTTTGTGTGTGTGTGTGTGTGTGTGTGTGTGTGTGTGCGTGTGTGCTTGTGTGCATGCATGTGTGTGCCAGACCTCATTGTGTTGAAGTGGAGCAGAGGTTGTGTGTTTATGTGAGTGAGGAGTGAGTGTAGTATAGTGAAGTGGTGTAGCGAGTGTGCAGGTTGGCTTGGATTTGGTTATATAGACTCTGTGCTTGTGTGTGTGTATGTGCTGGTGGAGATGTGCGCATGCTCCGTCTCAACCAGTGTCTTTGGCAAGGTTGTCTGTCCTGACCCTTGCCCAGGCGTCATGATGTGTATGTGTATGTGTGTGTGTCAGGGTGTGTATATACATGCACTTGTGCCTATGTGAGTGCACGTATACGCATGCATGCAGTGCCTCCACTAATGGACAGTCTTTGTGGGGGCCTCTCTTTTCAGCCATGCTGCTTTTGAGACACATTGTGCCTGGGCATAGAAACAGAAGCTCTCCATTGCCCCTCAATAGGCCAAAAACAAAACCGTGTCAGGCGAGCTAGCAGCCCCTGAGTGTTTGCCATTTAAGTCCCGACCAATGGTGGTGCAGATGGAACAAAGGGCCTGGACAGGGAAGGAGGCCTACACTGTTTACAGTGCTAATGTCTGGGTGGCACTCCCAACAAGGCCCCTCCATACACATACATGTGTACGCACACTCAGTCACTCAATCTCTCTCTTTCTACGTCTCTTTCTGTCACATACGTACACTGAATCAACAGGTACATGCGCACAACTTGTGCATGTTTAAAACAAAAAACTGCCAGTGAATCTTGGACATGCCGGAGTGAACATTTGTCCTCCATAATGGAGAACATGGATACGTCTCTAGAGGCAAGAGAAGAATGGCTTATAAGAAAAGGAACAGCAGAATGTGTGCTATGTGTGCATCTGATTGTTTTCCAAAGCTGCCACGAATTCCCTCTATCACAAAGACATTCTCACAATTGTGTCTTGCTCGATGTAGTCAAATAGATTTGTTAGTTATGAGCAAACACTGGGCTCAGACTGTCATTTCAAATTCTCCCTTTTAATCGAATAACTTACTTTATGTAATTTTGTCATTAACTCAACACAGATTTTTCTCTTTCTTTTTAGCCATGTCTAAAATAGTAATTCAGAGTTTTATCCCAGTGGCACCCAGGACACACTATCCTGTCTTTGATATGAGGAAAATCAGATTTGATTTGACTTTGAGTTTAATTAAAACTGTTTAATAGTCATTTTGGTTTTCATTTATTTCATATAATTGAGTGGTTTTACTGTAGAGACAGATTCCTATGAACATGTTTTCACATGCTGTATATTTACAGTGCTAACTAGAAAATTCAGTCTTAATATTTTAATGCACTTTGTAAATAAATCATTATTTAATGTCATTATTCCAATCCAAGAGGTAAATGTGATAAGGTGCAACTGAGCTGCCTCTCTTGTTCCAAAGTGTCTCATCGCATTTTGCTAGAGCAGAGTAAAACAACTGAATTGAGAGGTGCTGTCAGAGGCGAGGGCATGTTTGGGCTTTCGATTTTTACTGAAGAGGAGAGGGGAGAGTCTGACACTGGTATCAAATAGCTTGTGCTGTCCTTGGACCAGGGTTATCTTGTAAATACTGCGCTCCAAGTCTATAAAAGCGAGGGTCCTTTATGACGGCCAAGGCCACTCATTCACGTTAAAATAAAAAAGCACTCAGTGCAGTCTGGGTATGGAGGCGGCAAGTGGGGAAGGATAGATGAAGGGAGGGAACTGAAGGAGAAAGAAGTAGAAAGTACAGTCCCGCACTGTCTTTTGTATGGAGTCCTTGTTGTCACAAGTTTTACTCTTCCTGGGATTATTATACGGAATGAAAAGTAGCTTACGTTGGGTGATGATTTCAACAAGTTAATGTGATATTCTCCTCTCTCTGGGCTTTCACTCGATTTTGTTTCTCTATGTCCCTCTTCTGTTTGTGTTTTATTCTAAGTAAATACAGAGTCCCCTCAGCGGCCCCTGTAGCTAGTGATTCAGGTTCCTCATCTCTGGATGTGTAATGAGTTCTGCCTTGTTTTTGTCTGACAACAACACACAATAATAAGCAAAGTAATTAAAAGCAGTACGAGGGAGATGGGGGGGAGGGAGCAGACCCCGCTTACCGACGAGCATTAAAAATGAATTGCATTCAAGAAGCAGCAGTGGTATTACTGGTTTGATGAAATGAGCTCTGTTTTAGTCCTTTTTTTGGTTTAATTTTATTCTTTTGTAATGCATGTGTGTCTCTCCTGCCCCTGTAGACGTGTGAAGGCTTAGCACCATGTTGATTTTATTAAAAATGAAGACACATAGCGTAGCATAGCGAAAACAATGTCTGATTATACCTATGTTACACTGTCAGTGGGTTTGACGTGGATGTCTTCACCCTGAGTGGAAATTGAGGGGTGGTGATGGGGAGAGGAGTAAATTTAGATTTAATTAGCTTTTTGACTGAGGACAACAGCTCCATGTTTTGTTACAGAGGACAGAGTTGCTCTGGCAGTGTGGCTGACCGGCTGTCACCTGCCTGGGCTCTCTTTGACCTCATCTCCAGTGGCAACATGTCCTACTCCCTTCAACAGACAGCCACGTGGGACAAAATGACATTCTTGACCTTTACGCATGTCGGCAAGCAAGATGACAACACGCATAACTGACTGTACGCGCGTGTGCATCTCTCACGGACAGCCACACGCGTTTAGGAACTAATACACACACACATATGCACGCAGTATCTGCAACACACACTGTGCACATACTCTCACACACCATGGAAGATCATCTAATATCAGAGAGCGTCAGGGGCGGAAATCCGATCGTCTGACAACCAGGATACAGATAGCGATTCCCCACCGCTGATCCATGCAACAGATAGTTTCCACAAACAGCAGCCCGGCTAAGGTTACAGCCAGCCAGGGGCCCGCACCACCACGCACTGCTTTGCCTCACATCGAGATAAAACAAAAGCTTAGGTTACCATCGATAAGGAATCGATAAGAAAATACACTGTTTGTGTTTGAATTTTGATGAAAACTTTGACAAGAGGAAATGAGAAAATGTTTGCTTCTGCATGCAATAATATCATGCGCATCAGTCCTGTTAGGTATTCTGTTTTTGTAATTTTCGCCTCGTGATTATATCATTGTTCATCTCCCCTTTTTTTAATTGAAGCTCATTAAATGTTTAACCCAAATGTCAGTATATTTGATTAAGCACTCATAATTGTTTAAAGAAATTCAATTCACACAAAGAAAAGTATCATCACTTTACATTTCCCTTGCCTCAGAGTCCTCTTAATAATTTGAATATGTATTTATATTATAAATGAAGTAAAGAGATATGGCCCCCTTCACATCAATGTAATTACGAATCACAAAAAAAGTTTGATTCAAATAAAATAGGCCATTTGTACACAAGCAATTAACTGGTGCGGCTTTAAATAATGTAGCCCAGATGGAACCTAATTATAGTCGGCATGCTTTGATTCGGGCTTTCTGTCGGAGTATCACTCGGGGCGTCACTTTGGCTTTTCAGTCACCTAGCGTTTGTTTTGAAATTTGTGACAATCAGAGCCGATTACCATTTGTAACAGCATGCAGCGTTTGGTGCGGAGGGAAGAAAGCATGGCCCATAGCTATGGAGGAGTTTCCTTTTTAACAGCTCAAAACTCTGCTCCTCTGTTCCCTTACTTCACTGCACACAAATGATAACAACAGTGTGTGTTGGGGGGGAAGAGTGTTGGATTGTTTGGTGTTTTGGGGGAGGGAACAGTGCGTATGTGCTACATGATGTGTGAGTGAATGTATGTGTGAGTGTGTGTGCCAACCATTAGTAGATGCTTGCAAGTGACGATTGTGTTTGTGTGTGTGCGCGTGTGTCAGCGTCTTGTACCAGCGTAGAGTCAGAGGGAGATCAAACAGTCAGTCAATTACCTTGAGAGGGCTCCAGTGGCTGTGACAGAGTGGAGGAGGCTAAATATCCAGGATCAAATACTCTCCTCTGCCTGTCACATAATGAGGCAGTCTCATCAGGCTCAGACAACACACACAGAATGTTCAAACACAGGGCACGGGTTAGGCGCCGGCCTGAAACTCTGCCATGACCTGAGCAGAGGGCATGGAAGGGGAGCTCACAGTGCAGACCACATACCTGCTATTTCCTGCATTACAGCGAAACATCCTCGTGGAGCTGTGTGTGTTTGTGTGTTGCCTCACCTCAAGGTTACAGCCGTCATCATTCTACTTGCAGAAATAATCTCTGTTAAGCTTGCCATTGCCTAATGCTAATTACAAACACATTGTGAAAGTAAAGATAATTTTTTTCCCTGCACTTCCCATGACAATACCCAATGTTATGGAGCGCACAGTAACATCATTATTGCATTTACAATAAATGAGGACATAATTGCATTTACAATAAACTTTATTAAATTAATGCAGTGACAATGATCTTGTTAAAATTAGTACATGCAACTTAATTGATTCACAGTTGCAAGAGAGCACACATAAATACACAGGGCACTTTTATTTTTAAAGTTTCATCAATTAAACACAAGATACCAGTTGTAATTAAACTGATTAAAGTGGAACGGCTCTCCGTCCACTATACGGTGTTTTAACAATACATGAGATCAATTCTCGTAAAAAAAAAGAAATCTGCTTAGCAGCTGAAAAACTTTTTCAGTAAGAGACTGAAATTGAGGATAAAGTCGTACTCATTGGCTGTTTATGGGTTCACTTTACACACAAGACACAGCCAGATGACACCTCATCGATCCCCACATCTTTTAAAGATATTACTTTGATTTGTGGCATAGCTGAGGTAATTCTCTCTCTCTCTCTTCCCCTCCGTCTTTCTCTCTCCCTCTCTGTCTTTAGTGGCTAGTGAAGCCTGGTCATTGGGGTTCCTCCTCTAAATCAGTCGTCACATCTCGGCTTTGACAACATCCATTAGGTTCGACACACTTTGGCTATTAAAGGAAGAGTGGACATAAGCTGTTAAAGGCCTATTTAAGCCAGTGTGAGAGTGGGTTTATGTCTTTATGTGTGTGCGTGTTGTTGGGTGGGGGTGAGGCGGGGGGCTCCATCATATAGAGGGGTGGAGCTTAACGCCAGAGTCATTGGAGGGGCACAGGCTCATCTGCATATTGGCACAGAGACGCCCCCCTGGTGACCCCGGACTGCGATGGGATAGGGTGGAGAGGCTGGCGGCTGTTCCGGAGGAGTTCACCACCAGTTCAGGGTGAATGAGAGAGCGCTGCGGCATTGATCGCTTCTGCGGGAGAAAAAAGAGGACAAAACAGAAGTAAAAACACTAGTGAGGGAGAGGCCGATGAGACGGGGAAATTGAGGAGGAGTAGAAGGTGGAAAAAAGATCACAATACCTCAAATTGGATATAAATGATAGATTAGAGGTGTGAGAGGGCTGTGTCTTTGTTTTCCAGGGATGGGTGTTATGTTGAGCCCTACACAGGTAGTAGAGTCACTGAGAGTGCGGGGTTATTGACTCCCATGATTGCCAGGCCAGTAAATTTGACCCAAGGCACTGACTGCAGTCAGCTTGCTATATAGTCCGCAGCACACTCCCTTATCTCAGAGTGATCGAGAACCCCCTTACATACCCGTACACACAAATGACACACACACAAACACACCACCAGCAACTGAACCCAAACCCACTCTCAGCCAAAGACCCCTCGCTTACCCTCCGTCTAACAATCATACACACAAACACACACGTGCACGCACGCCATCTCCATTAATGCGTCCAGGCAGGGGTCAATCTAATAAACATGGGGTCAGTGCAGTGGTCATCAGAGGCCTGTCTATGGTGAGAGAGCCTTTAAGGTGCTTCCTAATTGTATCCCTGCGGCCTTCTAGTCTAGCTTTTTATAGCTGATCGTATGTACACAGAGGAGAAGGGAGGAGAAAGGCACTGAAGAGAGGAAGTGAAGGGGTATTTCTAATGTTCTACTGATTTGACTCATCCACAAGGGTAGAGGTTTTCAACCCTTTTCTGTCGGGACCAGTTGTTTTCACACAACCCTAACTGATTTCAGATACTAAGCTTATCCTTTTTCATTAATCCTCCCGAGAAAATTGTAGGGACACATTTTAATTTTCTTATCTTGTTGAAAACAAATGCAGGTCCCAATAAAAAAGTGTGCAAATAAGAATTCGGAAAAAGAAAACCCATTACTTCAAGGCTTGTGTTCACTCATCCCTCTGTCTGTAAACACATGTAAATTTTTCTTAGATCTATCTATCAAGGGATGAAACTCTTAATATCATCTTGCTGCAAACCTATTCTCCCTCTGGGAAACAAGAGGGCACCTCAATATGGCTTCTCAAGTCCAGTTACAGTAGTGTTGCTAAGCAGCTGAGCTGCTAGCCAGCGGCGGTAGAAACAAGCTATTATCTGTTAATGCTCCCGCTGAATGGTTAGCGAGCAGGAGTAGGAGATGAGTTGGGCAACAGCTGCAGCCACGATCTGTTCCCATCATGGGTGCTCCGATGCAGAGCCAAGGTTTTCTGTAGCAGGACTAGCTGGCGTAGGAGAAACATAGAAACTGCCACTGACTTTGCATCCAGCTAAAAAGCCAGCCAGCGATACCCTAACCCCCAAGGCGGGCAGGAACCCGAGGCGCATGTACCAAATTTCAAGCTCCAGTGTGACCCCAACTTGGGAACTGGCTAACCTGTAGGAGGTCAGAGGGAAACCCAGTACTGCTGCCTCCCCCCACCACCACCAGACCACTTGATATGCTCGCTGGTTACCTCTCTCCAGCTTCTGTCTTGCCTATCCTCAATCAGCCCTTTAGAATGAATGACTACCGCTCCACTGGTTTCACTTAGTGCCCCTATTGTGCATAACTCTGGTTTTGTTGGAAGGCCTGAGACGGAAAGAGGGACGTGCAGTGGTGTTGATTATCAGGTATCCACTTGGATAACATATTAAGGCTGTCCCATTGGACTAATAGGTCATAGGCTGGCATGGCTCTCATACATTATGTCCAAGACTAGCATGGAGCAATGCAAAGCATTGTGGGAGTGATGAGCCTCACAAGACTAAAAATCTCATCTAATGGTATTTATGTTCACCTTTTGTGTTGCCACAGTAGGCGTATGCAGAGCAATATTTTTAATAGCATACACTGTCTTCTGTCTGCAGCTTCACAGCACAGTTGTGAACTCATGCTTCTCTTTATGTGTGTGTCTTTGACATGTAGGCACAGAGCGGCATGAGCTGACCTCCTGGTTGAGTTTCAACTCCATCTTCAGGTTCTTCAGCGAGGTCCTGGAGGCAAAAGAGGACGAGGAGGCGGAGGAGACCTCCAACATTGTCACCACTCGCAGCAGCTCCCTCAAAAACAAACACCAAGATTTGTAGAGGATCGACAAAAATGACTTGGAACAAGAGGAGAACGAGGAGCAAGGGATCAGATGGGGGGGGGGGGGGGGGGTGCAAAAAGAGAGTCTAATGTTCCAGATCCTCTCTGCTGTTTTTTCTTTTTGTTCCTCCCTCTCCCCCTGTAACCTCCCTCCATCTTTTTCTCCTCACTCTTCTCCCCGAGTGTCATTTCTCCCTTCCAGCCCTCCCTGGCTCTGCACACACATAGCCTTGTTGTTGTAAGAGACAAGAGTACAGGGTCACCATGTATACATCACAATAACGTTTTGCATTACTTCTAGATGAGCGCAACTGTCAAAGCAATATGGGCCTGAGTGTTAGCGCTTCCCGTGGGCTGTGGCCTGGCTGCGGGTACGGGCCACGGCAGCAGAGATTAAGGCTGACAGGCGCTGTGCACAATGCGCTGTGGTGCACCTCTAATTGTCCTGACATCAGCCTGAACTGAGCTAATGCCCCGCCTGCCCTCCAGTCTGCACTACTCAGTCTCTCCCTCCTCTCCCTCTTCCCCCCTGGTCCTAAAGCCTGGGCTGCTTACCCCCGACATCAGCTCATGCTGTAAGGTATCCTCTGCTAAGGTCCAGTATCATTTCATCCTGATCAGTGCCCATCTTTTTTTGTTTTATAGCCCTTACGCCCTTACCCACCACAAATGTTTCTCCAAAGAGTGAACACACACACTCTTAACTGGTGACCATTTGTTTTGTTTTAACAAAGGGTGTTGTTTTTATGACCTCTTCATTCTCCAACTCCTCCGCACATGCAGTCAGCTTTTAAACCTGACTTTTCTCATTCAGCTTTGTGTAAAATGTGGTCCTAACCCGTGCCATGTATTTCTGGAATTGCAGTACTTATAATAAGAGAGATCTCTTTTTTTTTTTAATTTCTCAACTTTGAGCTAAATTTGAATGCAATGTCTCATACACACATTCACACTATGTGATTTTTTTTTTAATATTAAGCCAATATTTGAGCTGTAAGTGTTTACTTTAGAATATCTCCAGGATTGATTTGCAAAACTGTGGAGAGTCCATTTCTCTGTGTTTATTATAAATATATATCTTTTTTTTTTTTTTTTTTCAATTTGATATCCTTGAAATTGATGTCTCCGGGTGATTGAATATGATGAAACAAATAAAACAAACACAACCTGTGCTGAATATGGAAAAAATCCGGACACTGAGCATATTTAAAATTACTTAAAGTGAAGCATCAAAATGGGTTTGAGGGATATCTCATTTTAACAGGAGCCAGAAGTCAGCTCACAACACTCATAAAGCCTCAATATATCGCCTTACACATGTCAGGAAATCCAAGATTTCAATATTATTCTAAGCCTGAATGATATTTCCTTAGATGTTGGAGAAATGTAACATATCTATTTTTTCCTCCCACTGTAGTACTCTTCTTGTGTACTTAGAAGTGACAAAGTCAGCTCCCTGCTCAGCTGCACATAATCTCACTATGTGACACAAACATGATAAAAAAATTTCCACAAGGCTGCTGTGCTTTATAAACCACTCAAGGCTTAATGGAATACATTTCTAATGTGTCATGACATTAGTAAAAACTCAAACCGGATACTAAATCTTATGATACCTTAGACACATTCTCAAATATATACCTTTTCCCCCCCACTTCAAATAGTTGCCATTGTTTAACTTTTACACTGTGAAATCCTGCCTCTCCTGCCCACTGTGTGTGTGTGTGTGTGTGTGTGTGGTTTAAGGCTTTTGTGGATTATCTTTCCGCTGTAATGAGACAACTGTGGCTGATGGTTGCAGGCCTAATTTCCTTTTAATTTGATTCAGATCTCTCCAGGTTTCAGCAAAGAAGTTGGCTTATTATTTGATTTGATGAGTTTCGTTTCAAGATACCATTGCTCATCTTTCTGCTTTTCAGCTACAATCAGTTCATTTTTCACTCCATAATTTGTATATTGTTGCCTTAGGAATAAACAAGACTCTGTTCACTGTTTTAATAATATCCAGCAAGCCATATGTGAATGGAACTAAAGATGTAAGAGCAGCCTAAATCCAAAGCACAGTCTGCGAATAAAAGGAGACTAATTTTGCCAATTGCTCTTGAAGACTTTATTTTTTGCAGATGGTTTATATGTTGTATTGGTTTAGGGAACACGCCTATTTTCTTTTATCGCATAAGCCTTTGGATTTTATGAAACCGCGAGTGTCCTGCCTGGTCACATATTTTTCTTATATTCTCAAATGTTTGTCTCATTTCTCTTTTGATCCATTTTCGTTTTAAACGTCTGTCTTGAAATTATTTGAAAGCTGATTTTTGTAATTAACCCATTAAACCTGTCAAAAGCAAATAAAATGAACTTTTGTATCTTGCTTTTTAAACTGTACATATTTTCCTTTTTATTTTGTTTTGCTTTTTATTTACGCGCGAAGTATTTTGGTGATGCCGGTGCGCAATTGCGCAAAATGGGAATATGGTGGATAAAAAAAAAGAAGCAGTACTAAAAAGTCAGGTGCGATTGGAAAGAGAAACAGAGAGATGTGCCCGAAAGTGTAAAGCGAGTGCAGCGGGAGGAGAAAGTCGAACACCGAGTGAAAAATGACCTGAGTCATCATCTCACATGACATCTATGAAATCCAACCGAGAGGGAAGACCCACTAACATGTGCTGCCACACAATCGGCCAGAGTTAAGTGTCTTTTATAAACAGTCTAAAACACCTATTTCACTTTTTTTTACACTCTAACCTTTTTAAGTTAAGCTGTAAAAAAAAAGTTTGAACTTTTAAAACACGTCCTATAGGCCAATCTACTCTGAAAGACAGCAATATCTTTAAATGGATCGCATCGTTAGTGAGTGAGTAAGTAAGTCACTAAGTGTGTCAAAAGGAAAACAAACTATAAACAGTAATTCCCCTCTTTTTGGTCATTAATTTTGGCAAAGTGAGCCCCCCCTCCAACTCAGCGAGGTTTTACAGCATCATTTGTTTTCACACGGTGAAACCGATCAGGTCATTAAACGCCCCCTCAATAAATCTTTAGAAATCTTTTCCATTAACCCCTGAACAACAAGTGGAACCAGGCGAGTCCCCCTCACACCGTGTCAGGCCGCTGATTAAAGAGAGCCATTCAATCACACACACACTCACAGGCTCACACACACACGGGCACACACAATACTCAACTTTCTGTCTTGGAAAAAAAAGTGTTCTTATGGAGAGGACTATGTAACTTAACAATTCTTGTGATATTAAGAAAGGAAATATCTTGTATTAGTGAGAGTTTTCGGAGTTTAATTAAATAACCTGCCTTCTGTCCAAAGCTATGATGTATTGGTACCATAAATTATGACCTCCAGTCAGTGATCATCAAATGCAGGCGACTAATACACAGCGAAATGAATTAGATCTTCGCCCAGGAATTATGTTATGCCTTAAGACTTGTTCACTATCTAGTAAGTCTATTTTACAGATTATATGGTAACTTTAAAAGTTGCGTGAAGTAAGTTTAGCTCGTTTCAATGCGGAGAAAACTTGTGCGTAAAGATCTGTGATCCTGTTTCCAAGCATTTGGCTAAATAGAAACTATTACTACCCTGAAGTGATTCGCTGAGGGCCCTGCGTATTCAGGTTGACCACTCATGCATCGCTTTGTCACATGTAGCTGTCCCCCCACTTTTCTAAAGACAGAGATGATCTCTTCATGTTGAGGTTCCTCTCGGTGGCTCCCTAAAAGTCCCCGGGACCCTCCCAAGGAGGGATCCCCATAACCAAACGAGAAGCAGTCAGATGCGTCAGTGTTTTTACTCGCCAGAAGTTAGCACAGCGTGTGAATGTATAATAGGTATGACTGATTTGATTATAGGTTTCACTTTCCCAGCTATTGTCGTACAGACAGTTACAGACAGCTCCACACTGAATCATATCTACAACAGAAAATGGCATCAGCTGCGGAGCTTTAGGGTGAAATCCTGCCAAATGGGGGGTCTGTGCTGTTATGGCAGATTTTGGGGAGGAGTGGGTGGGTTGGGTAGGGCCCTTGACGTGAAAAAGTTGGGGAACCCCTGTGCTGCCACAGCCTGATATTTCAATTTTTACTTTAAGAGAGTCGTTGTCACGCTTGCTTGCTCCGGCCCCACTCTGATATGCACGCCATCCCTGCAGAAGATGAACTCTTTCCAAAGGAACCAGGCGTTAGGCAAAGTTGGAATGTCACCCCTCTGACAGCCTCCCCCCTCAAACACACACACACACAACACACACTCTCTCTCCTTCAGCACTCCTCCAGCGGATCACTGTCAGATCACTATTTGCATAATTATATGCTCAGCTCAGAAGAGAAAACTAACCCCCAAATTTTACGGGTCAACTAACTGCAACAATCAATGTTTTATCGGGTATACTAAGGGAGAAATATCTTTAACAATCATGGTGGAGGAACTCTCTTTCTCTCCTTCTCGCCCCTTCTCCATCAATTCAATTCAATTACTTTATTGGCATGACTGCTTATCAGAAACAATATTTCCAAAGCAGTTTAAAAAATGTAAATTCACACCCCACCCTTGCTTCAAGAAAGACTCCCCCCTCTCTCACCCTCTCCCTCTCTCACTCAGTACGTGAGCAAATACTTTTTCATCTATTGACTGAGGGAGAATGTCTGGCTTAAGCTCGGAGGTGCATTCAAGATTGTATCCCTTCTTCCCCTTCCCCTATTCTGCCCCTCTTTTCTCTGCCCCGGCTCTATACTGTGTTTTTCCTCAGGAGAAGAGGTCTTTAATATAGGGCCCTGTATACCCGAGCACAGGACTCACTGGCCGGTTTCGTTAGACATCATTACATATTCATTGACTTGCAGAGAAACCATTTAATCCAGTGGAAACAACTCCTCTTCAATCGCCTCCTCTCCTTCTCTATTCTAATAAGGAGTCGCAGACTGAGACAACACTTGGGGCCGCGGACGTCACATTTAGGGGAAGAGGGTGACTGGGCTTTTACTGTGCGGGGAGACAGGAAGGTGCAGCACCAGTGAGAGGTGCGCGTCTGGGCACAGGTGTTGCACCAAGTGGGGGAGTGCTGGGTCTCTTAAGGGGTGCAAGAAACCCCCATGGAAACATGCAAACATATATTTAATAATTTCTGTATAGATATGAAATTCACAACTGCGTGACAACAGCATTAAAAGTTTTTAAAGAGATAAGAACTTGTGAAAAACTTGCGTAATGATATCCTGAGCTTCCTCCTCTCGTGCGCACACACGCAGAAACATATAGGGTGACCCATTATCCCCCTGCCATAACCATAATGTGGGGAAATATGCAAAGCAAATCGGCTATCCCAGCAAAAATTGCATTTCCCAGGTTATTATAAGAAGAGCAAGGCTTGTAGAGAGGTGAAAAATGCCTTTGGAGACCTAAATCACCAAGACGCACAACTTAGGCTGAAGTCCCTATAGGAACATAATGCGAATATTACCGGGATATTCATGTGGTTATTCGTTGGTATTTTATTCTCTCAGCTTTGCTGTCTAATACTTCTAAGTAGCCACTACATCAGCAGCGTGGCCTAATGTGTGTGTGGTGCGTGCTTGAAGGATCCTGGCATATAAGACTCCGATTGTGGGACAGCTGTTGGCAGAGCCGTTTTACGGTGTTCAGTCCATTTGGCTTTAATGGCAGCTTTCAGGCGGACCGCTACTCTATCCCCTCACCGCCCCCTCAATTACACCTCCTCTGATACTCTGCTGGCCTAAAGACTCCTGCAGTAAAAAAAAACACCCTCTGAAATGCAATACATTTGAAGAATGGGCTCTGACTTTTAAGATTTGGGGCTATACTCTCATGATTTCAGGGGAGCAGTGTTAGGCAAGCGGTGATGAAGGAGGCAGGAAAGGAAGTATAACACAGCTCATTGGCCTAGTTTAACAGGCCACCGACGGCTTACTGGGGAAAATTGGTCATTTTGTCTTGATGAATGGCAGTCAGGATGAAGGGGCTCTAGGTAGGCCTGTGATCGGGGCCTTTCTCAGGCTGTAAAATGCGACTGGATATCGGAAAACTTCAGGCCAATAACGTGTGATATTTAGCACTCTGTAATTTGTCGAATTTCAAATATCATACTGACAAATGCCAATTTTAATTACACACGTGTGTGTAAGTGTGTGTACTCGTGTCTGTCTCTGAGATGTGCACACTTAGCCAACAAAAAGAAACTTCTATTGTGATGCGGAACACAAAGTCTCTCGGTGTTTCTTCATAACACACACAGAAAAAGTTGAAGGGAGAGTGAATTTACTGCTCATAGATCTCAGACTCATCTGTAAACTTCCTCGAAGTTTATCTATTATAATAATTATTTATTTTCTAACGAGCTGACTTTATGTTTTTCATTTTATTCCGTCGATTTAAATGCAAATTATGTTGGTAAACACAAGAGCAGTAATTGATCTTAAATAATGAAATGCACAAGAACTTTTTTTTTTCTATGAGCATTTACTAAATAATGACATTTCTATTTACATTAATAATAATACCGACCTAATACACTGCACTAAAATGTTTTAATAAATCAAATGATATTATAAAATGTTCATCAGACAATAAAGGCCCCCATTGTAAAATCTAAATGTGCTCTTAAACTAGTGTGTATTATACATCATAACAGGTAGCCAATTAAATTATTTTAATTGAAACGAAAACAAATACATTTAATAATTTCATAACCTCCTGAAAAATCCATTATTATTATAAAGGATGCATTTTGTTATTAGCTAACTGGATTTAATTTAAAAACAATTATAAAAACAATTATTAATCGAAAAAAAGTGCTTGTAATTGAGAATATGTATAAAATAATCCTAAACGAAAATATAAAAAGGAAAAAATGTTTAAATGGAATTCAATTAATAGTTTTCTCAAAGTTGATTGAGTTTGTCAGATGAGGGCAAGTGGAATTGCAATCGGAAAGTGGCCCATGGTCCATTATGGTTAAAAAAAAAAAAAAAGATCACATCTCCTTATTCACCATCTTATTAGTACTAACAACAACTGCAGGAGTGTTTTGCCATCCACAAGTAAAAGATTAAGAGCACAGTCGTATTTTAAGCCACCATAATAAATCGAAGGAAGTCGACTGTATTTGAAACAATATTTTCTTGCACTTAAAGCAACGAAATAATGAGGTATTTCCAGAAATCCTTAAAGTACAATCCTCCCTTGATCGATATCGCATTGGAGTCAGTGGGATATCGATTAGTTGGCGGTGAGAGAAAAGGCCTGACTTACACTGCAAAAAAATATCTAAAGAATCATCACCCACATTATTTTTTTGTTAAAATATTTTTACTTAAAATTAAAAAGAAAAGTCGAAAAGTTATTACACCTGACAGACTGTCAATTTAGTCAGTATTTCCGGTTTAATTTCCACCAGATCGGTGATATTGTTCACTTAAATATTTTTTTATATCGTGTCAAAAATAAGACAAATTACTCTGAGTTTAATACAGACAGAAATGTGTGCTGGAAACAAGTATTTTTTGCAGTGTATCTCCTGAGCTAAACCACACAGCAGCCCACCGTCTTCTCTCTTTTGGGTTTAAATTCTCTGAAAAACAGAGAGTGCAACGCGATATTAAATCACACATTATAGATGAGTTTCATCATGTGGACGCAGCCCTCCGAGGATAAACACGGCAGTGCGTGGGGTAAGAATAAGATCCAAGTTATTATTACTGTGGGAGCGGCCTTTCACTGGCAGCACCCTGCATCCTCATTACATCCAGCCCAAAAAGAGATGAAGGTCTAAATGAAATTATTGCCATCCAATGAACTCAAATTAGCCGGGCCACACCATGACAGACAGCTCGGATGGAGAGAGAGAGGGGGGAGGGAGGGGGGTCAGCGGGCTTGGAGGGAATATAGGTGGTGGGATTGGCAGGTGTATGTTTTGATGTGCATTTCATGGTTTGCAGGGCCCCTTAAGTGAAGTTGGGTTCATTTTGAATCTCCGTGGTTAAGCGAGTTAATATACTTGTGTTATTAAAGGCCCTGCAGTCACCTTGCAGCCTGCTCTCTGATGCCTCACCCCTCCTTCCCATCCCGACGGCTTAGACTTTGTTCCCATCTATTTCATTTCTTTATCAGCCATTCAAATATAACGTTTCTCTCCCTCTCTCCCGTGCACAATCTCTCCATCCGGTTGAATGGCTTTCTTTCTTGTCGCTAAGGTCCTCATTGTGTTTGCTACCTGAGTCAGCAGGGAGGATGAAAAGAGGAGAGTTTGACGGGAGGAAGGACGGGAGGAAGGGGTAGTTTGACATGCGGGGAGGGAGACAGAGGCGATGATAGGCGAGCGGGGCCCTGCGAGGAGTTGAGTGAATTTACCTGCTCCTCCGGTGGCGAGCTGTGCGCGCGTGATAGTGTGTGTGAAGTTAACGACACAGCGGCCAACTCGACTTTATTGCTGTTTATCCCCGCAGCAAAAGCTGTCAGGCGGTGACAGATTGGCAGCAGCTCTAATCAGTGCCCTCTTCCCTTCTCTCTGAGATCCCCTCTCTACTCATTCACTTCTGATCTTTCCCAAATGGATTGTTACTAATGCCATTTATTCTGTGGATAACACCACATATAATGCAACTATAGAGAAAGTGCAACTGTGCATTTATTTTCGAACAATATTGATAGTTATTTAGGTTCAGTTATTTAACGTGATACGATGAAAAAATTTCAAAAAATACAGCTGATATATATTTTAAAACTATTTCTAGAACACTTAGGAAAACGTATAATCTGCAGGTGTAAGCAAATTATTATTTTTTCTTTACAAACAGCTATTTTAGTCAATTACAATTAAAAAAAAATCTAATTAAAGCTAAAATATTTTCTAAATTCTGCAGAATCTGCTACAAATTAAAAGGAGCATGTTTGAGTGCAGAGGAAAATAACTTAATGACGACCTCCTGTTTGATCTGAAAATTACTAATATGAGTATTTTTTGCATTTTATGGATCAAAAAGATCCATAAAACATCCCATTCTTTGATCTTGTCAAGATGAAACGCATATTGTTAATGCTTCTGACCGTGCAACCCTTTTTTATACCCACAACTATACTTCATATTAATATTTATAGCATTGCATTCAATAAATGATACAAAAAGTTGTGCTTTCACCTAAACTTTCGACCTTCCATAAGAAAAAAAAATGTGCATGTATTTTATCATACACCAAGATGTGTGTTAGTGAGTGTGTCTGCTGGGGGGGCTTGATATTCCTCACAAACAGATGCACAACGACTATCGAATAAATCGGCGAGCACAAGAACTTCGAGTGTAGTAAAAAAAAAAAAAAAAAAAACTTTACAGAAGCACGACACCCAGCCTCAGCCTGCACGAGCCTCACGCAGAGCCCGCAGAATAACAGTGGACCTAAAGCTATATTTCACTTAGAGCCTTCAATGGGATTGGTGCTTATCTCGCCAACACAGCGCTGCTGACCTGTAGGCTGCAGCATCAGAGGTGTGTGTTTGTGTTGAGGTGTTGACCTGTCAGGGGGGACTTGTTAGGACTTTAACTCCGACTGCTGGCGGTCTCCAGACATCCGGGGGTGGCATCGATTTGAAACTTGTCCTGTCTAATTTGATGATAACATCCAGCCTGCCCCGCCGCAGCACCATGGACAGCGCACTGTCTTGACCTTGCCTTGCTATCAAATTACCCCCGTCTGGGCCACGGTGGGAGCCCAGCACCAACTTTACTATAGGCTGAGAGAGAGAGAGACAGAGAGAGGGAGGGAGAGGTTTTTTTTTTTTTTTTTTGCTTTTTTCACCAAAGACAAATCTCTCTGAAGCCAGTGCTTACACTCTGCAATACTGTGGTAAATCAAGAGGAGGTTGGCGGTTTGCATTGGCTGTTGCGCCAACCGCCTATGTAAACAATACTAGGTTACACTTACACAAAGACTTTATGTTTTTTATCCTTAAAGGACCCGTCCGTCCTTGTGTGACTCCCCTCAGTTTAATACTACTATATAGTCAACTTAATTCTTTTTAAGTGGATTTCAAACTGGCCAGGGTGATAAATAAAAACCTGAGGGTCCTAAAATAAACGTTTTCCACCAGTGGAGAAAGTATTCAGATCTTTTACTTGAGTAAAAGTAGCAGTGCTGCAATAAAATACTCATTTAAATTAAAGTCCTGCACTGAAAATGCCATATGCGTAAAAGTACATGAGTATTGCTTGTTGAATATACTCAAGTGAAAGTACTTATAGGTGATTAAAAAAATGGCCCCTGTGAGTGTTACCATTAGAAATTATATTATTGCATCATTATAGCTGACGCTTTAATGTGTAGTTGGTTGAGGTGGAACTCACTTTAACCATTTAATGCACCATTTGGTAGATTATTCTCTAACTGAATCATATGTTACATATGTTTTGTGGAGTTATAGTAACTTTACCTATCAAATAAATGGAGTAAAAAGTACATTTCCTTTAGTTACATTCAGCTACTGCCCTTTTCTGATACATATTTTTAAAATTTCAGTTAATAAAGTGTGTTTATAGATCAATCAGAGCATGTTTTGCAGGTTGGATGTGCGTAATTTAACATTTACGCAGCAGATTGAAAGATTGCATCCACTTTAACATGCCCCTATCACATGAGCCACGAAGAAAAGCAACAGTTCTTCCTGCAGCAGTCACGCTTGAAGTCAGACCCCCCCCAACAGAATATGTACAATATGTGGACGTTTGGTAAATAAACCGTATGCAGCGGTGCGCGTAAATAGATGCTGAGCAAGAAAAATAAGAGAAAACAAGCGATTTATATCTTTTGCAAATCTTCTCAGAGCAGTTACACTCTATCAGCTGGTGCACATACTGTGGTAACAAGTTGATTTGGGAACCAGAAAATGTCGAAAGTTTTGAGAGAGAGCCCAAGGCACTGACGGGAGGAGGATTTACTGGTGGAGAAAGAGAGAGGGGGAGAGAGAGAGAGAGAGAGAGAGAGAGAGAGAGAGAGAGAGAGAGAGAGAGAGGCTGTTTGATGGAGCTCTACAGCTTTGAGACAGCTTGTTAATTAAAACCCCAAGAGATGAGGCTCTGCAGCCACCGTCCATATCAGAGCACTGCTAACTATACTGACAGCAAGTTACTTAACAAGCGAGCGCCTCAATCCTATACCGTTTTTTATCACAGGCGAGCAGTGAGATATTTTAATTCGTTAAAATCCCACTGTGGCGCTGAAATATCTTGTTTTCTACTTAAGAAATTATGACAAACCTTCGTATTCTCTGTCAGTCCAGAGATGGAGCCCAAATGGCTGCTTATGCCTCAAAATCCACACGCCAGCTTAAATGTGGCAAATTCGATTAAAGCAGGAAAGAATGAAATGTCAAAAAAGGAGTGAATTAGTCTAGACATAGGTTGGGTGGTATTAAATGCTTAGCTTTATATTCGGGCGTTGGAATTATTTCTAAAAATCAAAGTAGCCTGTGATTTCAGAGGGGCAGATAGGTCTCAGTGCAGAGATACAAAGAGGCAACATTGAGTCAAAACAAAGAGGCTACTGTGTGTGTGTGCGAGTGTGTGTGTTTTTGGTGAATGCGTTTTCTGATCACTTTCAATCGAGGTCATCATACGCTTTGTCCCCATGCATTATTCCACCTTAATTGAACCCGCAACCCGCCCTTTGCCTGCGGGATCTCTGCGCAATTTCAATTCTATATGCATGTGTGAGATGATGGCTTGTTAAGTCGAGGAAAACAAATACCAAGAGAGCCTTACTCAAACATTCAAAATGTATGACGGGCCCATACCCATTGTTCAAAAAAAAAAAATAATAATAATAATAATTGAAATGCAGCTTCCCCCCTCTCCCCCAGCTCGCTAATAATGTGTTAGCAAAGTGTAGGCCAGCTCATGTAAATAGCAGTAAGAGAAGACGTGGATTTGGGGGGAATGAGGTGAAGCCTGACTGGGTTTGTGTCTTCTGGAGGGGGGGCTGCAGGTGGAGAAGCCCCGTATACAGTACAAGCGAACCTGCTGTGCCACACCACCCAGGATCCAACGGGGGAGGAGGTGTGATTGTGCGCAGGGGTGTGTGTAGGACAAATGGATAATACAGCTCAATCAACAATGAGATCTTGTTGTTGGAGAAATTGCTCTGCAAAGTAAAAGGTCCCAGCAAGATTCAAACTTTTGTATCCAGGAGTTGAAGCTCCCCTCTGCTCATCCATCCGCTGTGGCAGACATAAAAGTTCCAGAGCACTTCAGCTTGTAACATGTAAAATGTCTCCTTCTGTCGTTATCACCAGGATCAGCTATAAATACAGTATTTACCGAAATTAGCTGCTTTAATTCCCATACAATACTTCAACTGTCTCTGCGTTGTAATGCTGGAGTTTATATTTGTATTTCAGATGTCTTCACATGAGGAATAGATGGAGCCACAGTGAGGGAAAAAAAAAAACCTAAACCAACATTCACAGCCCACATGGGCTGCACTTACACTGTGTTTATCCTCAGCCACAAGAGGAAATCAATTCTCTGGATCTGTCAAGTGATCTATTGGCAAATTAAAAGATGGTTACAATACACAGTGATCATTATAAAGCAGCACAGCTACCAACATAAACTTACAATTTAGTCTTCATAAAAAAAAGATTAATCCTTGCACTCTTGTTTCCTCAAACGACCACATCTTTATATAATTTGCACCAGATTGATATTATTTCAATTTTTATACATCCCAAGAGTCAGCCGCAAAGGTGAGAGAGCTCGATTTCAAAATAAAAAAAAAAAAAAACCTTCGCAGAGTTGACTTTTCACTGCACAAGTGTCTTTCTTCCAAATGTGTGTGTAAAGTGCGTGTTTCTTTGTCATTGACTGCCGTGTTAAGGCCCCATGCACCTGATCTGTTTGTGGCTGGTCTGGGGCCACGGCGCTTTTTAAGACAGCTGTAAAAGGCTCTCCAAGTCTCCAACACATTCATCAACGTCAGACAACGACAAGCCGCTATTTAGTGAAAGTGTAACTGCAGCAGTATATCTTAGAGCAGAGTGGACCACTCAGCAAACAATACAATGGAGCGGTTTTTTTTCTCTCCTTGGTTGCAACCAATCTAAAACAGATTATAAAGTCGGACAGATGATCGTTGGATTATTTAAATAAAATAAAAATTGCTCAATTTTATGAAGGTTAATTTTCGATATTTTTAAAAATAGTTTTACCGTAAATAAAACGCCGTTTTTGCATCACTGCACCTAAAGCAGCATTTCTCAGATTACGTGTCAGTATACAGTAGTTCATTCAGAATATTTCCTGCAAAGCCAATTCGTTGCAGAAATATTCTGCTGTAGAGATTTTGCAATCCTCTGTTGCATCGTCACATTAAGTACGCCTGTCTTTACTTAAATTAATAAGACATTATTTATTTGAAAATGGATAATTAAAGCCCCTTTATTCCTTTCAACATAATTTAAATGTGAATGAGTGTATATATTCTGCAACGTTACATCGCTTAAACAAACAATTAATTATCTAAAGCTCAAATATTGAGCGATGGTCTGTGTTATTAACAGTTTACATTAAAATTAAATGCATTGCTGATCGCTGGCTTTAATCGATGCGATTCCGCAGCTTAACAAAACAAACAAAAATGTCAGTCGACATAGGATAATGCAATTATAAAACTCCCCCCGCTATATTCGCAGCGCTGGGGTTGCATTAGAGTGCTTTGCAGCTGCTGAAATTCCTGGTTAAAAAATGGCCCTGGAAGAGCTGCTGTGTGTGCTGCGCGGTGGACTGTGGGGCTGAGAGCAGAGCTGAGGAGAGAGGGAGAGGGTATGAGGCGGTTCTTGTGTCAGAGGGTCCCACAACGCAGAGCGCCATCTAGCAAACAAAGGTAGAAACAATAACAGCACGGAGGGTCTGAGACGGGAGAGGCAGTCTTTACGCACACGGCACACAGGGGCGCAGAGGGACGCCACAACAAGGCGCCGCGGTTTAATGCTCTCAAACACTAAAAAAAAACTTTGTGTTTGTTGCATGCCATGGCGCGATCCAGACCGGCCGTGTCATTTTTACAACATTAATATACCACCCAGCCAAAATCAATTAATCATGCTCAGTGTTGCGTCTGCTTTTTTAATTTTTTTCCACCGAATTAAATTTTAATGAGCATCCGAGGGGTCAAGGTGGCAAAGCAGCTGATCAGTGGTCAAGCCGAAAATGGGAGAACTTTTAATGTCAGAGTGGGTGAGGGAGAGGAAGGGCGGCAGGTGACTCCCCCACTTGACAAAATCAATCGATACTATCACTTTCAAGCTCCATCACAGCCAGCGTTTTACTGGGGATGTGTATGTGTACCACAAGCAAACAATACATCTTCTATCGAGTGTAGACTTGATTGCACTCATTGCGTGTGTGTGTGTGTGTGTGTGTGTGTGTGTGTATATATATATATATATATATATATATATATATATATATATGATGCTCCATATATATGCTCCACTGCTGCCGATAGGTATTAGGAGGAGGGTTTTGACCAAAGGAAAAAAAAGAAACAAGTGGAATCATGTGTTAAATGGTCAGTAATATGCTTCCAACTCTTCCATCCTCACCCACTCGCAGTAATCTCCCCTACTCATCCTACACCGCAGCCATTATTTCATATACAAAGACAGAGCTAAGTCGTCTTCCCTGTAACATCATTGCTGGTAATGATGGTGCAATAACAACAATAGCAGTTATAGCCACGTACAGTATAAGCAGTAATAATGATGAGTAATAATGATAGCTGTGGTAAAAGCCTGGTCGCTAGTATAGGGGCACAAGCACTATTAGTGCAGCAATCAATGCAGAGCCATATATCTAAAAATGATCGAGCTCCACTGTGCTTCAGTCAAACGGCGGATTCTACTTGCTGTTGTTCATCATATAACCAAACAGGTTAAAAAAAACCTTGCAGTGTATTAATCTTACACACAGAAGGTGCTGAACACTGGAAATCTTGTAAAATTCTATTTGATATAATTAAATTATATAATTAGCAAATACATAAAATAATTTGTGTTTGTTTTTTTAAAGCACTGGCAGGTTAAATAAATCTAAATTTACAATTTTGACACATCGCTTAAACATGATATTGAAGTGTAACAACACTAAAGACAACATGTGAGTGATTGGTCGGTTGCTGCAATGATATATGAACCGAGGTGTCAGGGGCAAAAATTCTCATATTCGTTATCTTGTCATTCGCCCCTCGACAACCAGCAATTTGTGACAATTTTCGCTCGGTTAAGGCGTCCAATAATCCCCCCACAGCCTCCACACTGAAAATAAAGTTTAGCCTGCATGGGCACACTTATAACTAGGCCACTAATGTAGTTTTAGAAATAATTATAATGAAATTGTGACGCCTTCCCCCTGCAACGTACCTCACCTAATTTTATTATATATACATAATGATGGAGTGATAAATGTGTGTGTGTGTGTGTGTGTGTGTGTGTGTGTGTGTGTGTGTGTGTGTGTGTGTGTGCGTGTGTGTGTGTGTGTGCGTGCGTGCGTGCGTGCGTGCGTACGCGCACGGTGGATGGTGACAGTGCCCTCGAAGTAAATTGGGGTATATGCACGCAGCAGGCGAGTGCATTAATTGATTTATTAATTAATGGGAAAATACATTTTCAGGTTTATTGTGTGTTGTGCCATTGTGTGATATTGTTTACATGCTCTCCTGCTGGTCACTGGTGATTTATTGCATTAAAAAACTAAATCATAGATTCATATAAAATGAGATAATTCTGTTATAAATATATGTGACAAATATTTCAGTTATTAATGTGACATACTTCCTGTGTTTTGTACTTTCCAGAGAACACTGAACGTCGTTTAGTGTCATTCACTTGCATTGTACAGCATACATTGCATCATGTTCATACTTTTCCCATATTTCCTTTCTTCCCTTTTTTCCTCAGAAGTGCATCCTTGACATTCTGCACTATTACCAAAATTGTAGCATATAGCCTAGTAATCAGAAAATTATAGGCTCGCTCCATAGCAAAGCCCTATTTTGGTGCCATAAAGAGTCTTTTCAGAAAGGTTCTCTATCTCTTCAGCATTATGGTGCTGTAGCCAACCCCGCGAGATTACATGAAATGCTCCACATAAGCAGCATTAAAGGAACTTTCTGACAACCACACTGGCCTCCTGATTTGAATTAATCCAGTATTTTATTTGCACAAATCAGGGGGAACCACTAAAAGGGAGAACACTGGAGACTCCCTTCTTTTGTACACCTAAACCTCTATGATCCACCTTGTCCTCCACGTGTTTTATTTTCTGCTTGCGTGTTCTGCAGGCCATGCCATAGCACTGAGACCCCACCTTCCTTATATACCCGCCGCCTGCATGGAAAGGAAAGAGTGAAGATGTGATGGGGCGTATTTGAAGTATGACGAGCTTTGTGGTCCACTCCTTTTCATTCCCCTTGCCTCAAATATACGCCCGCTTTCAAATAAGCCTCTTTGGCAATCCCATGCCGACCCCCCCAACACACACACCCCCTGCCACCTTGACATGAATGGGCGACTGACCTTTAGGGCCGTGTCCACTCTGCGGTCCAGTTTTATCCAAATAAGCCTTCTTCCCCCACCCTGCCTCATACGGTGCCAGCAATTCTTTACTGATATCATCAGCGGATGCAAATGAATTTGGACGGGGTGGGGGGTGCAGGAGCGGAGGGGGTGGTGTTGGTGGTGTAGTCATGGACAAAATACCACACTGGCTGCAGAATGCTGCATGTGGAGAGATGGGAATATTGAATACCCCGCCACACCAGAACCATCCCCGAATTCAATATATTGCAGGGGAAAAATACACACTCCCATTCCAGAAATATTGGCTGTGAAATACCACCAAGAAAAATCGCCATTCAAATGAGATGCGTTTATTTCTGCATGGCCTTTGAAGAGAAGAGAAGGGTCGTGTCACTCAAAAGAAGGAAAGGGCCACTCCGTTATAACCCCCCTCCTTTTTTCTCTCCCTCTCTCCCACCCTTCCCTTCTCCTCTTCTCTCTCTCCGAACCGACCCCCACTCACTCTTCCCCCACACGCGCGCGCCCGCGCACACGCACGCCCATTTTCACTATAGCACGCTGGCTTTGGGGGCGACACAGAGGCTAGATTAGAGCTTTGCTCCTTTAACAAGGGAGAGGAGGCACTTCTATAATCACAGCGGCGGTATGTGGGGCCACAAAGAGTTTGCAACCACAGGGCGACTGGTCTTCTGTAGAGTGGTCCAAGCCGTGGGCAAGCCAGAGAAATGCTCTATCCAACGTATTACTAGGATCAAAACACAGTGGTTATAGCGCGTGAAGAGGTTATTAACCCACAGAGCACAGCAAAAGACCACTTCTAAATCTCCAAACAGCATAACCCTGGCATCGCCTGACTTAAGACAATTCAGCACGTTAACATGACCAGAAACACAGCGCGAATGATCAAGTAATTATTTAGTATGTAGAGAGCAATGCATCCCTTGTTGACGATTTAGAGTGTGTTTCTGCACGACTGCTGACACCCCCCCCCCCCCCCCCCTCCCTCTTAAGCACAGCAGTGTAACATGGACATCCAAATTTGATGGATGGTGCTGAGTAAGATGGAAAAAAGACATGTATTTATCAACATGCCGCATGTCCTCTGAGGTGGCTGAGGGAGAGAGGGAGAGGGAGAGAGCACCAACCATGGAGACTAAAGGGAGTCAATGGGAAACCTTACCACTGTAAGGAGCGGTTCCCCGTGGCAAAGATGAAAAATACCCTTCAATGCATCGTTCCAGTCAATCATAATAGACCTACAGCAGCCTGTCTGAGCAACGCAGGTAAACACAGATAGCAACAATGTGAGCTGCAACTTTGACAGTTAAACAACCCATAACGCACCAGTGACAAGATAGATAGATAGATAGATAGATAGATAGATAGATAGATAGATAGATAGGTGTCTTAATGCGCACAGATACACATTTGTCACGCTTTTGTGTATGATTGGAATTGCTCCTGTTATTTTCAGTTAATATTTTATGACTATCTGCACACATGCACTAAAGAAAAATATATACATTTATTCTCCCGCAGACACACAGGCTTTTATCACGTCATAGTAAACCTAACATAGTCATAAAATGTAAACTGAATGAGTCTATTAACCAAATCCTTGGCAAATGACATTCACATGTGTTTAGTGGAGAGGTTAGATACCTGTTAAAAAGCTTGCCAACTCATTGTCAGTGGATAATATAGCAAAGGACTACAGAGGGTATAGGCTCAGTGGATTATATCTTTACAAGCATTATTCTGCCTGAGTGACTGGCTGGAAGAAAAAAACGCACAGGCTACAATAAAGATTGGTCAGGCATGAATGCGGCCTGTGTGTTTTGTCTTCTATTAATCCATCAAACCATGAAGTGGGGACTATTTGAGTATTTTTTTTTCTAACTTAATAGTAAACTTCAGAGCAGTTTTAGAAAAAAAAACTTCGCATGCACATAAAGCAGAGCTCACTAGTGGACCAAACTTTTTTTCCCCCAATTCCCTTTCTTGTTTTATTCTTTTATTTTTGCATATAATGCAGCGAAAATGGGTCACCAATAAATTCTGTCTCAGCATTGATGTAATTGCAACAAAATGCTGCTGAGTAAAAATTGAGGAGCTCGCTGGCTGCGGTGGCACAGTCACACACCATCTGGAGTGTATTAGAAAGAGAAGCCGTAAATATTACTGAAAAGCCCAGGCGTTATCAGGTATGTAAGCCCGGGCCTTGCTGCATGGCCTCCCATATGTTGACATAATCAGACTGTTGGGATGTCTATTAAAACGTATCTGAATTTAATAAATGAACACAATGATTAAATTCAGTTTGTTTGTGCAGATCTCCCAGTGACTCCCAGTGTTGGTCTGTTTACATTTTTGGAGAGGGTGGATTATTATGGGATGAAATGCTGCAGGGGCTCATGGGATGTTATCACAGTGTTGTGTTTGGATCGTGCGCAACAGGTTAACTGGCTCCAACTCCAACTTCCTCCTATTAACTTAGAATCTAATTATTAAACGCGCCGGCATTAGTTGTTATAAGTCGCTTTGTCTTTAATAATGGCATCACTGTGCCGCTGAGAAACACACGCGCATCCTCTCAAAAGTTGACAGAATGAATTAGGAGTTCCTCTTGAGCTGCAAACGCTCTGTTACATCCGATTCACACTTTTCCCCTTTAAAACCAAGCATTTCCTTTCCGACCATCCGGGTCTCTCTTTTTTTCCTAGTAGGTAGTGTGATTTATTCCGCACAGCATTTATATATGTGCACACGCGCGCGTGCGCACACAAGTAAACACCTCCATTCATGTTGGGTCCATACTGTACATACACCGTGCAACTGTGAGAAAACTTGCACTTTGGAGTTTAATGCCACGTGCTGATTAATTTCGTAGTGATGACAAGCACACAGACATGCATATATACGAACACACACACACAAACACAGACACACGTCCATCCTCTTTCACTTTATACGTATATATCCCTCCTCCCCTTTCTCTCACACTTCTCTCTCTCTTTCTCACTCACTCCCCCTGGCTTTATCCGTTTCAGTCTGAGGAACACACAAGAACACTGTGCAAAAGACGCACACACACATGAAGGAAAGAGAGAGAGGGAGAGGAGGAGAAGGAGAGACAGAGGGGGAGAGAGAGCGTCAAAATGAGGCTTACTTTTTTTCCTTTTCCTGCCGTGAATCTTCATCCATCCGTCGTTGACAGAGCTTGACTTGATCCAGCCACTTCTTCCCCAGTGCTAAAAAGTCTGTAGTAGTGCGCTTTAATTAATATATTTCTGGGCTGTGTCCCGAACCCAGAAGCTTTAGAGAGGGAAGAGGAGTGCAGATTGAGACATATTGAGCCCGCTTTAAAAGGATCATTTCATCATGTGGGAGGTTGGGACACACAAAGTTTGGACCCGTGACTGGCATTCCGGAGAGACATGCATATTTTAAAACAACAAAGCAAGACAGAGACCGGGGGCCCCGGGGTGGGAGGGGAGAAAACTTGGAAAGAAGTTACTATCAGATGAACAGCTGTCATTGTTGGGCAAGACTTGAATGCATATTAAGATATAGTCATCCGCAAAAAAAGGAGCTTGTCCAAATAAAGTCATTGATAGTCCCTGTACCACTCATTCAAATCTTTAAAGAATTTATTCACAAAACATATATTTTACTTTCTAAAATAGTAAATTTTTAAACTTATTTCTTTTTTAACATAAAGGCAAACTTTTAAGGTGTTTTTGCTCCAACAGCGTCATTAAGCCTGTTTGTTTTATTCTACAGATCACGTTGAAGTCGTACATAAAAGCTTTAATAGAAAACTATTAAATAAACGTTTCAAAGCTGAAACATTTTCTCCAAATGTGACATTAAATTGAACCAAACGTCCAAACCTAAGTGGAAAAATATTGACCTACTGTTGAAGTGGAAATAAAATATATCATCATTTACCTTCTCATAATGAAGCACACAGGCTGGAGGGTTTTTTCCCCCTATCCTCAAATATCTAAATAATAGCAGTTAAGGTTGCACTTTAAAACGTCTCCCACGTCTATTTTGTCAAGTCACACACAATTGTATATCTCTCCCAAGTAAAGCGAGTGTGCTTAGCGCTGTCACTTCTGCACAGCTTTTACAACATCACTCTCCCCCTCTCTTTTTTCTCTCCTCCTCTGCTTTACTAGAAGGTTTTCTCTCTTGTGCACAGGGTCCATTCGTGCAAAAAGAGTGGAGAAGGCATAAATAAAAATGTGTTGGCTGTGACGAGAGATCTGTCCGCTGGAAATGAAGGGCCAGGGGAAGAAGACAAAGGGGGGAAAATGCATGCAGTGGTGTAGAGCTGGATATCTCTGTTAGTTGTCAGCGTTTAGTCCATGGCTGTGGAATGCTAATGAGTGAGGTCTCTCTCCCTTTCTCTCTCCTTTTCTCTCCCTCTCTTTCTCAATCCCCCCTCCTCCTGTCCACCCCCCGCCCTCCCTCCCTCCATACATCCCCCCCTCCCTCCTCTCTCTCTCTCCCTCCCTCTCTCTCTCTCTCTCTCTCTCAGGGAGAAAAAGCGGATCGATAGCTGACCCGATGGTTTTGGCCAATGCTTTATTTATCTGGCCAGGCAATGATATTATCAGCCTTGAACGTTATATACAGCAAACGTCTTCCTAAATCAACACAAAGGGATCCGCTTACACAGCGATCCGGGCTTTCTCACAACCACCTCTCCTCTCGCGCTCTCTCTCGGCCAGTAGCGCGCGCACACACGCGTACACACGCTGGTAGATACACGCTTTTACGCACGGGCATGCAGAAGAACGCGCCCGCACACATACATACAGAAAGACCTCACACATATATTAAAATCAGACCATTGCCTATACACACTTTTGACAATCATGACAAACTTGCATGCACACACACACACACACACACACACACACACACACACACACACACACACACACACGGTCGCAGTGAGGCGTCCCCGGGAGGCGTCCCCTTATGTTACATTCACAACCAGGGATATTTTATACCCCGTAGGGCTGGATTTGATCCATGGCTTAAAGGTTGCCTATGAGGTCCGCGGACAGATCTCAGAACAGTACATTGTAATCATAAGATATGCCTCTCTCTCATTGACTGTGTACAGTCAATACAGCAAGAAACTCGGGCTGTTTGCTGAGATATAGCGCAAACATCTCACGGGAATCCATTTAATTTTGGACATTTGTCCTCGCTGTGCCGTTCCCAGCCATTTTGCAAGCTCGTGTGAGCGAGGTGCGTGGTAGACACGGCGAGGCACTTGTTGTCCCGTGTTGTCATCATTTTTACGCACAAGACAATATGAGAAATAAGCCGTGTCATACTTCAGAGGGCCCCCCCATTCATACGCGGAGCCGCTATTTGGAAATTGTTATTGTCTCAAACAACAGTATTTGTCAAATGTGACCGGGGAAAACTAGGCTACTATAAGTGAAATGAAGTGACGTGTGACGCCAATAGGACGTTTCCACTGCTGCATAAAACCATTGGCTTGCACTGAGGGTTTTGGAGAAATAGGTTCGCTGACAACTTAGGATAATAAATGTTTCGCTTTCAGACAGATATCTCAAACGTGAAATCGCACCCAGCTGCTTGTGTAAAGCAAACAAATAGCCCCCCGTGTTAGGAGTCCTCCACTTGTGGTTTGATGAATGAAACCAGACAAAGGTAAATGGTTATTTAACTCATTTCGTAGTAACACTTTGGTAACCGGAGTTTCCGAAATTACAGAGACACAAATGGGGCCCATAGTGTGCCACATATCCATCTCCCTTACCCACCGCAGCTATAGTCCAATCTGACAGTGAATCACTCCTCTCCTGCTGCAATTTGTACTTTTTCCTTTGCTTTTATTTAATTAAATATAAGCACTAATAATATTGTCATTACAGCAGAGGATGTGAAATTTGATGATAAATGTCTACGATAAATATAACTGATATTTGAAGCTTATTATTTCAGTATTTGAGGTGTTGCGTAATAAACTAATTTGAGCTCCTCTCAGAGTCAAAAAAAAAATGCTCCACAGCCTAAATAAAAAATATCAATTTTCCTAGAGTCCTCGTGTGCTTTGCTTGTATTGCTTTTACAGAAACGTTAATTAGCAACACATGCCACCATTTCATCTGTTTTTGAACTCCTGCTTTATATAGCCTGTAGTGTAACAATTGTATAACCGAATGCTCTCAGCAAGAGGATAAAAGATAGTTACTCTAGAGGGATTTAGAATACATTATGCGGAGACAACCAGCTGAAAGCTGCGTTTAATAACCCAACAAACAATTTAGTCCAGAGCTACATAAAACAAAAACGACCTGGACTGTTGTGATGGCCATGGTGAAGCCATATTCATTCCCTTTGAAGAACAAATATTTATTCTCACGTTCAGGCTTCCTCGCCGTCCAGGAAACGATCCTCTGGATTATTCCAAAAACACACCAGTTAAAGACAAACACGCTAAATAATTCCAGCTTCAGTAATTATCTGTTTTTTTTCCCAGCCTGCGTTTTAGTGCTTGTTGGTTATGTGTGTGTATCGTTCATTTTTGGTTAAATTCTGCCTCCAGTGCAAAGCAGAAAGGAAAGGCCCCACCAGATCATTATTCTGCAACTTTCACCTGACCTAAAGCTCCGGGAGAATCATATCCACATTAAGGAATCCAGCCTGGAGAAATATCACATATATGTTTGTACAGTAGGCAACAACAAGGCGCCTGACAACTGACCCAGTGCTTCAGACAGGTCGATTGGGAGCTAATAGGTACAATATGCCCGAACAGACATTAATCATGAGAATGAAAACTGTATCCCTGTGAGAGAGCATCTGAGGACAACCTAAAGCACAACCTATAGCATCATTCCAGCACGAGCGCGAACTAATTAATACCTTTAATATCGTAGCCTTTGAACGAGACAGGCAATACAAACAAATAAACCACTGGCACGGATACCCCTCCCCCCCAGGTCCCTATAAGGCAGATAGCAAATATGGCGATATCAAATTCAGACATTGCAACGTGCTACATGCAGTTCAGCTCCTGTCCTCCTGTCCCTCATCGCTGCCAGTCAGCAGATGAAGATGTGAGCAATATGGCACACAAGCAACACGTCTGATGATGAAGAGGGAGGGGAGGGAGGGGGGGGGCTAACAGGCAAATGTAATAATTGTCACACCGAAACCCCATTTTCTTCTTCATAACGCCTTCCAATTTATCACATTTTACCACTCTAGGTGTGAGTGTAACGCTGTAATGACAGTGATGGTAGGTCCAGGTCCATAACTGGGTTTCCTGTGTCATTTGTGGAGTATATGGAGACAAAACGCGCACACAGAGACAGACCAATGCAAGGACAGAAACTCTATGTAACCCATCTAACACATTGAGGACTTATCGATGTACTCATTACATTCTGAATGTATCAGGCAAACCAAGGCCACATCTCTTCTTTCTTTCTGTCTCTCTCCCTCACACACACACACACACACACACACACACACACACACACACTTGCCTTTCCTTCTCACACGTTCCCCTTCTCATTTGTCTTTGCACTGGCTCCACAGTTTCTCTACCCCTTCCTTTCTCTCTCCCTCTCTCTCTTTCTCTCCCTCTCTCTCCTTCCTCCTCTCTATTCCCACACAATGCATCACACTCGGTGTTCCTATCGACTGGCTTACATGCTGTAAAATACATTTTCCAGATTGATCACGCATATCACAGCAGCTTTGCAGCGGGGCCTAACCCTTTTGCCAAATGACGCCCACATCAATATTGAGGCATGCACTATCAAGGCAGAGTTTTTAAGAACGGGGGGGAGAAGAGAGGAGGGAATATTGTTTGGTTTGTGAAGAATCACCTTGATTAAGCCACAGGAGGTAGGATAGAGGTGGCTCTGTGTGGTGCGCAGGCTTTCCTTGCTGTCTGGGAAAAATATTAAACATTAATGCGCTCACAGGCTGGCAGAGAGCTCACTGCTGTAGTTCCTCACGTATAGCCTCCCCTCCTTTGTGTTAGCATCGCCAGTTATGTCAGTGGGTCTTTTAAAAATGTAAGGTATGCACCCATTGTGTAATTACCACTTAATACCGTGTATCACCTCGTTTTCACTGGTAGGTGTAATAGAGGCAAACAGTGTGTTTAGAATTATATGTTTCAGTGTAAGCCACTGAAGGAGCGTGACTCAGTAACTGTAGGCTGCACTTGCGCTTTTCTTATATGAACCATACAGCGCACAGGGGACAACAGATTCCCTCAGATTGTATAAAATGAGCCTGAGAATTTTGACATGTGCTTCCAGGAAAATGCTTGAGAATGAGACATTGTTGCCTATTTCTTTTTTTAATAGTACAGTCACCATCACACAACTTCATCAACCGACCCTTCTGCAAAAAGCTGCATCATGGAGTAAGCAAATTGAAGGCAACAACCAATAAAATTCAAGAAACAATGAAAATTTTCAAGACGAAACAAACAAAATGTATTTGAAATGATATATTAAAAGTGCTTTTGATTTTCATGTCTCTCCTCTTTGACTGATGATCGACTCCACACGCACTCATGGCCCGGGGAAAGGCGCCCCAGACGTCCTCTCAGTAAAAATGTCCTGGAGGTCAGTTTGCTGCTGTTGCAGGTCCATCGTATCAATTGGGAAAAAAGTTCAACCATCAGTGGTGATATTGTCATAGCGATTAGACTGTTTCTTATTTGTCTAAATTTCTTTATTTTTCTGTTTTTAAATTCTCACTTCAATTTTAATTCTTGGAGAACATAGCTTCGACAACATATATCGCACTCATTATAAGAAGCAAAAGGTTATATCAAAAAATTATTAGTATAGAATCACAGAAACCCTGGTTTAGAACCAGAAAAAATACAAAACAGAGAGGTACATAGACACAGGACAATTCTTATAATTGCTTGGAAACATTATTTTCCCGCTAAGTCTTGATTCTTTTTTTCTTACTGCGCATATGATGTTTTTCATTTTATTTGTATTTTTTACAAAAAAGGAAAATAAAGACTAGTATTTTACAAAATGAAGAGTATTGTTCTTGACGATGAGGGTGGATTTACACAGGTGTAAAGTCCAGTTCCAATATTTTTCTGTACATAATGTATTCCATCTCAGTCCCAGAAGACAGAAAAAAAGTAATGTCTTCCAAGTTTCTCAGAAAAGGTCCTATATATAGTCTTCTTGAAGGAGGATGGGGTGAGGGGTGCTGAATTTTGGTCCTTTTTTTCCTCTCTTTTTCCCACTTTCATATAAGGATCATTGGATGGACATGTAAGGCCAGTTGAAGCTGCTCCCGGATAATAGCATATCCCTGATGAGGGTTTCAATAGGAGTTTTACCTACCAAGCGGACGAAGAACAGCTGCTCGATTACCGACGATGAGACGGTGCGCAGAGAGGGCAGCCGCAGCAGGAGCTTCCCAAAGCGGCTGGGCTGGTTCGGGTACTGGCTTCTGACGTACTCCTCCAGGGCGCACTGGGATTTCTCTTGTAGGCTCTCGATGTGAGCAGCGTCCGACAGGCCGCAAGCGTCTGAGAAACACACACCAAAAAACACTGTGGTTAGGCTCGTCACGTCTCTGAAACCCCAAGGTACAACATGTTGTGGAAAAGTCCCTGAATCAGACATTATTTTGCTATTAAACGTCAACATTTCGAGAAACAAGTGAAACAATAACTGTCAGCTGCAAATGTATTATTAAAATATTATATTATTAAATCACATCCGACTCTCAGGTCACCAGGCTTGCAGAGAAACAGTGGCATGAAATACACTTATTACTTTCCCCATATTTTTAAATATATAAAACTCAAACTACATGGCTGACAATTTCGCTGATTGTTCCCTGCACAAAATATGAACACAAAAGCACATGGTCAATTTTAGCCTCACGTGGGGCTCAGCTTTGGCAAGTGCACACCTTGCCATGCCCAATTTATGTCCTGCAGAAGCACTCTGGTTATCATTCAACATCAGCCTTTACGTGTTATTGACAAAGTGGAATGAACAAACACACTGCCCAAACATGCTACATCACACTGAGCGAGTGGGACTGTCATACAGAATAAACAAGGGGGGCTTGCTGCTGGAGTAGGGGATGCACAACTCAGTGGAGGATATCTCTGCCTGCTCTCACAACAATCGACAAGAATATAGAGTTAAATGTCATGAAAACAGTGTTGTTAGCGTGTAAGGGGAAGAAGTGATGGGGGGCAATGGAGCAAAGGCGAAAGGTAGGGTATAGGCCTAAAGGCCGCTGCTCTTGTTGTCTGGACTCTGGGGATTCAAGTATAAGGAAACATAAACGGCACTGATGAATCTGAAATTACACTGGATGTAATGTGACCTAATTACTCTGCAGTAAGCTGTTAAGTCATTTCGCCGCTCTTCTCTCCATAGACCACTCTTGGCCTGTTTTCCGATGGAGCCTATAGGACAGGCCGCTGGAAGCAATCAAATTTATTAGAGGAGGTGAAGTCAATAGTCACGCAGAAGCGACATAAAATGTCAGAAAATGAGCCTGTGCAGCAACGCAGGCGAGGCGTGCGTTTTGGTGCTCACTGGTGGATTGTGCAGCCCTGTGCAGCCACGCTTCAGTATAGACAAAAGCATATAATGCTTGTTAGTGTCGTACGTTGTTTTACCCTGTTATAAAGAGGGAGAGGTTTTTTCTTTCTTTCACACAAGCCGAGCATGCGTGTTCTATAAACTGCTGTAAACGCAAAGCAGCATAACCGCTGGCATATATGGTCCCACATGGAGTCTAGGCTGTCCTCAAAAGAATCTGTATTGAGCTGTGCTTTGGTAGAAACTACACAGGGAAGACAGCTTTAGTTTTCAAGCACTAATACATTAAACACCGGACAGAGGCTTTTAAGCCTATTTGTGATTCCTCGGTGCTATAACTCACTATGGCCAGACACAATAACCTTATGAACCCGGGGGGCAACGTTGAGATCTCGGGGTGATTTACTGTGACCTTAGTCCGGCCGGTCAGAGCCCCATGTATGCAAATCCCCTTGGATTAACGCTGAGTGTCCCTTTTAAAAATCTACAGCAATCAATATGATGGGAATTAATTACATTTGGGAATTTCTGGTAAAATATAATACTTAAACGTAGCGATACAACAGAGTGTTGGAAGCATCGCAGCAAATAGGCTGCAGTTGAGCGTATGCGTCAAGAGAAAGCTGGTCAAAGACAGCCCATAGTTCTCCATTAGGGCCTGCCTGCAACCCTGCACCCCACTACCTCAATAGACTGAGACATGGAAGCAGATAGCTTCCAGATTCGCAAACGACTATTTCTGTGGTAGGTTAGGCAAAGGCACACACACTGCAGCGTGCACACGTGGATGAGGCCTTAATGTAAGACAATGATCCTGAACTGTGGTGAAATAGTGTAGCCTGGCCACCATTATTTATGCATCAAATACTGACAAGTCTGGTGTTATTAAAGGCAAACAATCCACGCTGGTCTTGGCAAAGTGCCACATGACTTGTTATAGCCAGCACCAGTTGTAACCTATCAACCTAACTAAATGATCTGTTAGAAAACATGGAGGATGTTAATGTGTGTATGAAGTTTCTCTGGGTAATCTGGGGTGAATTACTGCAACGCCGTGCAATAGGAAAATATGGCCAAATGTGTCAGTGCACACGGGAAAGGGAATCTAACAGGATGTCACATCACTTAAGTATGGTAACTGAGGCAAAGTGAGTATTTATTTGTGTTAAAACCTATATTTACCTCTCAGTGTGCCTTCAGAATTTGGCGTGTCAAATTAAACTAGTTGCCAAACCTCAAAACTGAAAAGTAGCTATTATGGCCCTTGAAACTAAAAATATAGAAAAATAAAAAGTTTTCTAACTGAAGGAAAAGCTATATGGTAATACTGTATCCGCCAAAAAAGGAAAACTGTATCCTAAAGGTGGTTTAGTATCTTAGAATACAATGTCTGAGTTCCTATTTACAAGTTTGGTTATCACTCAAAGTTTGGATAATTTAGATTGCACAGCTTATTATTACTTTAAACACACTATATAACGTTTCAATATAATGTTGCAGAATTAATCAATAATATTATATAATTTAAAAAATATGACATAATATAATATGCTATAATATAATGTAAAAAAAATAGTTAAAATAATGTATATGCAGCTGTGCATCCCTGTGACGTTAAGTAAATAATAAACAATAATTACTGAAATGTGCTCGAGGACAAGTGTAACCTCTAAATATAAGATGGAGTTATGACGCTTTCTAAGGATATTGAAAGTGTGAATTATATCAATATAACTCTAAATTTGAAAACTACAGCAAAACTGAATATTTTATCACAAACATGCCCAATTATAGGATATGTACAACTATGTTACATAATTTTGTAATGGGCCAAATGCGAGACAATGAGGTCAAATCTTTGAGGTAAGTCCTGAGGTAGTTTGGGGCCTGTGAGTGAGTTTTAGACTTCCCTTTTCCTTCCAATCATCACCAGACTCCCTTGACATAACAGGCCTAATGGCACCAAGCGTACACAAGCAACTCCAAAATAGCATCTAAATTACGCACCGAGAGTAAATGAGGACCTTTAGGACCTTGCCCCAGTCAGCCATCAATTAAGCTATCAACAATGTAGGTTACTTTTGGAAATTGCTGCTGATGACTTTTCAAAGCGTGCGCGACAAGAGCAACTATCCTCACTAAGTTGGAAAATTAATAGGTCAGCTCGGATTAATCTACAAACAATCTATACAGCAGTGCTGCTCTGAGTCCTACAGAAGCGATGCACTGACATATGAGTCAACTTCCATCAGCTTTTTTGATCTCAGCCTGCTAAGGATTATTTCCTGCCCCCCAAGACATGTGTTTGTGCGCGCAAAACAAGGATAAAAGCATGCACCAACAGTCATAAATGCATCAGCTGTCATATATCATCCAGTGATAGACTATTTCTTCTTTACGCTCGATTATTTGACACCTGTTCCAAAATTTATGGACGCGAACATACAGTCTCGCTCTCGGCTCAGACGTGTTCCAAAAAGTTTAAACTCAACAATTTAAAAATATTTACATGTATGATATTGTCAATTACATCCGATTTAAAGCGCAATGAACTGAGAGGTACACTGCAAAAACTTGATGCGCTCACTCAATCTGGATTTGTTTACACGTCTTATGCTGCGGCTACAACTGACATGGGAATGCATGTAAGTGGATATGTAGCAAGCTGTTGACAAAATAGCTATTCCATCGGCAACACAAACATCTCGTAAACTCAGATTTGTGACCAGCCTATACTTGACAGCCATATTCCTGATGCCACAGTGTTTCGCCCTGCGAGCCTCGCTCCCAGTAACATTACTGCAACTAGGCCTCATTTGATTATAGACGTGTTCCTGTGTGACATGTCGGACACCCACCTGATGTAAAAAGCACGATGGCCTTGAGGCAGCTGTACTCTGCCGAGTCTACGTGCAGGGTCTTAAGCTTCTCCACTTGCTCCTGGAAGATCCGGATGTGATCCATGAAAGCCACGACGCGGTCCGCAGACATCGGGGAGGCGTGGAGGCCCGCCGCGGCGAGCAGAGGGGCCACATGCAGAGGCATGGAGCACTGGGCCGCGTTAAGCACAAACAACTCGCTCCACGTCAGCCTGAGAAGGGACACCTGGTCGGTGATCTGCAGGTCGGGAAAGAAAGGGATGTTTCTCGCCCACTCCACGGCGCTGAAGAGCAACCGAGCCGCCAGCTCGCAGATGTTCTCGATGCCCATGATATTGTTGGGCTGCATGCACTGGCTCCCGTACCGGGACGTCGGGTAAGGCTCGGCCCGCAGCAATAACGAGATGTATCCGGACAGATAGCAATGGCCATTCAGAGGGTCCCCGTTCGTCAGCGCGTACTGGCCTGGGTTGGGCTGAGTTGGAGGCATTCGTCCTCGCTGAACCGCTGACAAAAAGAAAGAGAAAAAGAGGAAATGTGCATCCAGGACTGATAAACATTGTTCATAAGTAGTACAAGCGTAAAGCAAGCTGCAGCTTGTGTGTTTCTCCTCACTAAAAACGGCATGCACTGAAATCTAAATTCAGCACGCCTTTCAAAACATATTGACTAGTGTATGCCGTTTGTAAGACCAAATTATTATATCGACAGCATAAACATCTCATCAAAACAGATGTGCTGTGTCCCTCAGCCTTCACACTGTTTGCATTTGTATTTAGGGTTGCACGCTACATGAGCTGTATGCAAAATGAAAATCACTTTTATAAAGCATAAACACACATTTTCTGCTCTACAAAAGTACATTTACCAAATTTACTATTGTGACTATTTCAAGGCATATTGCACACAGCAGCCTACTTATATTACTTTACCCTTATATGTACGTGGGGTATTGTTTATATTAATAATTACTCATTGTGGCCAAACATATTACAAATATGATCGATAATTACGGGTAAATGCAATAATGTTTACACATTTTAGCCACATCAAAAGGACAGCTGGGAATAAAAGGAATTCTGCTATTGTTTATTATTAAAAATAAAATATTAATGCAACTCAGGCTACATTATACATGGGCTCGTTGTTTGCACTGCAAATAGCAGATTTTAATTGAGGGATGTTTGCATGAATTGGAATAAAACACTTGACATAGAGAGGAAAGTTACACGGCCTCTAATGCACCAGGCAAAACAATGAGCCATGAACAACTTCAGCGGCATTATTCAGTGTGTCTGAGCTGTCTAGTCAGCATACGGAGCTCGAGAGAGACGTGGGCTTGTAGTGTGTTGATTTTACATTCACACACACTGCTTACAAACCCTACTGTACAATTATAAATTAGTAAACTGCACATATAGTTACAGAAGGGACTATTAGCCCTGCACACTGTACACACACTCTCCCACACACACACATACACACACAGAGGACAGACAGACAGACATACATACATACAGGCACACACACACTCACATCCACACAACCCCTCTTCTGCTCTAAAACCTATACGTAAAAAGGGCCTGTTGGGCCGAATGCTTTTGCTTGATAATAGTAGAATTTAGGCTGCAAGAAAGACTAAATAAAAGGGTCAGCTAGACGAGCCGCTTTGTTCAGGCGACCTGTATTCACAAGCATAGCTGCACTGGCCTTTTACCCTCTCTTACATAGGCAAAAAGACTAATCATTCATGCAAACATCCCCAAAAAACATGGATGGAGACTGCAGTATGCCCAGCCATATGCCTGTGACCTTAATGCAACATGGCAGCCCTGTTCGTCTGCTACTAGGATGCGTAATCATGAGTGGCTTTAAAAATATATATTCACCTTCCCGCCGCATTCCCACTTTTAAACACTTCTTCAGCCGGCAGTATTGGCACTGATTTCGGTGGTGCTGGTCAATGGGACAGTTCCTATTGGCACGACATGAGTATGTTAAGTTCCTCCGTACACTCCTCTTGAAGAAACTTTTGCATCCCTCGCAGGTGAACTGGCCGTAGTGTTTGCCGCTCGATTTGTCTCCGCAAACCACACATTCAATATGCTGCTGACTCTGTCCAGAATTTTGACTCCCCTTGTCCCCAGCAGTCCCCGGTGTGGACGGCGGTCCCGGCTGACTGGGGGTCTGCGGAGTGTGCGGCGCCGCCGACGCCGCCTGCTGCTGCTCCCTCGCCGGCTGCGCTGCTGGGTTGGGGCCGCTCGGAGGTCCTCCGGCCACGTCTTCCTGCGGATCTCGCCAGACGCTAACTACCATTGCCATATCTCGGCCCCTGAAAGTGCTATAAAGCGAAATGATCGCCGGTGTTTATGAAGCGTTGAAGAGAGAAAAAAATGAGATCTCAAAAAGACGGGGCAGTGCAAAGTCAAATAGGAGCACGCAATCTCATATGGGGTAAGAAGGAGAGTACAACGCGATCAATACATTCAAAATACAGGGCGATTGAATAGGCACCCGATCAGGATATGCAAGTATCGGGAGGCCAGTTCCAAGGTAAATTGCAGTCAGCCATTCAGGAATCCCTAATCTTGTAGGAAAACCAGAGTCCAGTCGTAACAAATTGCAGTTTGATATAAAATAGCCACAAAGGAAAGGCAGGAGCGATTCACATGGACGCAGGAGCGAGTAAAAAAAAAAACCTTTTGCTGGAAAGACACGCGATCCAAAGTGCTGCGGAGATAAATTCCTTTCTCTTTTCTTCCCCTTGCTCCTTTACACTCCCGTCTTCGCCGTATAGGAGGGGAGGAAAAACTGAAGAGCCGGATTTTTACATCTATATTCTTAAATAAACCTCATCATCTCGCCCAGCAGCGAAAGAAAACCGCGTCGCCGAATGGAGTGCCCATGTATAGTTTCACCTCTCTCCAGCAGGAGGAATGGAGATACGAAGAGAAAAGATAAAAAAGAAGACCAACACCAACAACTAATAGAATATGCAAGAAGAAGGAGAGACCCAAAAATGAATGCGCTTAAACGGGAGGACCAGCAGAGCAATGTTTCCGAAACGGGGGATCTGCGCGAATGTCTGTATATAGTGAACTTTGACACTACTATTGAAACTGACACGTTTCTATGGAGATCGCTGCGCCTTATATGGTGCTCATGTCAAGGAGCCAAGAGAGGGGCTGCTGGAGACTGATAATCAAAGGCGACTGACTGGCCAGAGCCCTGCATAGAGGAGGAGGAGAGGAGGAGAGGGGGGAGATAGGGAGAGAGAGAAAATGGGAGGCTAAGGTTATAGCCAAGCCCTCTCTTTCTCTCCATTGGTTAGAGTCCCCCTCCGTTCATTCACTGCAAAAAATGTCCATCTCGGTAAGTCAGCGGGTCTTGTGCTCAAATCTTGAAATGTTATACATATTTTTCTCCAAACACAGTAGAAAAAAACGCAAGTGCAGTTTATAGAATCCCGCTTGTGTCTAATCGCAGCCCGAGTCCTTTGTAGAATATTTAGGAGTCAATATCATGAAATAAAGCAGAGTATACAGGGAGATTCCTTTGGAAATTAACAATCGATGTTATAAAATATACAGTGGTCGGGCGATTGGCATTGGAAACAAGTGGAAGCATCTCGCTCCGGTGGAAGATCCAGTCTGCTGTTCTGGTAAATCCAAGATTTCCAGACTCAACACTGAACTGACTGATGTCTGGGACTGGATATTTTTTGCAGTGTTGCAATCTACGGCTGGAGGGGCTGGGGGGCTCTGACAGGCACAATTTACATTGAGCTCGCCCCGCGCTGCTATTTACTTTGAAACCTGATTAGTATGGGCCGTCTATTGTCACCAAAAAGAGGAAGAAACCCTGAATAGAATAGCAGAAAAAGCGGGGTAAAGGCAAGGGGGGACAAAGCTTTTACGCACGACAAATAAACCAAAAACTGTGCGCAGCGGCGAAAGGGGGACTCTGGCTCAGAAATTCCCCAAAGTTTCAAAATGGTTTGTCTTGGACTCGTATCTTTATTATAAAATTAACGGATGTCATTATTGGTTTGGGGCGGATTTATATTTCCACACGCTGTTTTGTCTTTGGCATGCGCATTGCGGTACATCCTCGTCTGTAATCGGCACAGTCTCGCTGATTAAAACTTACAATTTAGTTAAAACGATCTTATAAAGGGAGGAAAATGTCAATGGGGAGAATGATGCATAAAAGACAGTGTGTTATACAAACGTGATGCCGTGCCAGCGGCCGAAAATCTCTAAAATTAGACGGAGCAATAAGCAATATTCAATAATTACCGAGGTCCTATAGTCTCCACAATCACTGAGCTGGTGTCACATTATGTCTTAATAATGACAGTAATTCAAAATCATGTGAAGTTGCTGGGAATTTGCATGGGGATTCCGGCTTTTTTGTATCAGGGTTTTTGCAGGCTTACTACCTCTCCAACTCAAAAATGTCTGGATCGCGCTGCCATCTAGCGTACATTGTACAATTACAACCTCATATTAATGCATGCACAAGTCATCAAACATGAATTTTTTAAACTTAAAAGTTGGTTTTAAAAATAAAATGAAGCCCAATTTTGCGTGCCAGTTCCTCTCGTCTTTTTTGACTTTCACAAAAGTGTGATCTTTTTATTATAAGGATGTAAAACGGAGAAAAAAACTTTGAAAGAATAATAATAAATAGAGATTATATTACAAAAATACTATAATAGTCCCAAAAGTGCACTAGTGCTTTGATAACATGTGGTTAAGATGGGACTTAAAGTCAAAAAGATGTTCGTAAATTATCTCCAAAAACATGATAATACACCATGTTGCAAAAGAATAACCATTTATAAAACATCAAATTCTTACTTAATAGAAATAAACTAAGTTACTGTGCACAGGTCTTTAACCACACAAAGATATTAGCAGATATAACGGAGCGTAAATATGCAAGTGCCTCCTTTGGAAACGCATAGGAGGGATGGGTTGTTTTTTAAGTATTCAACAAGAGAGCTCTCTCTCCCGTCCCTGTCTCGGACACTCCACTGAAACTCCCCGGCCATATCTCCAGCTCTTTGAAAAGGTGAAACCAATAAGATTAAATCGGACAAAGAATTTTTTTCTGTAAGTGTATCATTAAGATTTAACTCCACAGATTGGAAAGGGGGCTCCGCAGGAGAAGAGGAGAGGAGAGTGAGAGGGACAGCGAATGGGAGCAGGGTAGGGGCTCTAATAGAAAGCTGGGAAACGGCGAGAGAAAAAGGAGAAAGTGGACAGCAGGACATTAAAAGAAGAAGCACCAGCGACGGCGGTTAGCAGTGGAGGAGCAGCTTTCTACCTGGATAAAACCAGCCACCGATAAAGGCAAGTACAATATTTATTTCGCACTTCTCCAACGTTACGCACGCATGGCTGTGCAAGGAAGGCGAAATTCTCTGTGTCAAGCCACATGACCGTTAACTTCAGACCATGCAGCCGACCCGCGGTGTCAGAGTCACAACTTTTTAACTAGTGGACAGTCGCGTCTTTTCTGCACTTTACCGCCGATTATGAGACTCGTTCCCCCGCTTTGCAGCCGTCCTCACTGATTTGTACATCGGATGGTAGTTATTACAGGCAGGTTGTGGCACCGCTGGACATGGGAGCGCTTTTTTTCTGCACGTCCCGTGCACCTCACCTGCAAGGCTATTTGTTGTTTGAACACATAATGAAAAGATCGATAGCAGGCTGTTTGTCTCAGCGATAGTGTCACCGGATTAAAAGGCTGATCAAGGAGACCAGCCGGTGCCCATCTTTTACGCTGTTTCCCAAGTCCCAGTTCAGTCCCATTACAGTCAGATGCAAATATTATAGATTGGCGCAAAAAAAATAATCTCCGGAACGTTTAAGAACTTAGTATGTGTGAGAAAAAACTGCAGCGAAGACACGTAAGATGACACACAGTGTGATTTATCAAAGCAGCATTATTGATGTAAAGGGACTGTAATGAAAAGTGATATAAAATAAATGATGTAGCAATGTAGGCCAGGTTCACTTATTCCAGGACAAACTGCACGTCAATCAAGCTTTGTAAAAATAGCCTTACATAATAACATTTAACTTCAGTGTCTCATGGGTGCAGGAAGTTCATGCTCACTAATCATTTCACGTGAGCCAAGTTACATTTATTTTTCATCTCCAACTCTCTGAGTGTCCCAGCTTTTCTTATTTGGGCAGCAAAATACGCACGTCCTTGTAATCTGTTAAATTATTGAAACATGTAAAGAATTACATAATCAGATTATTATTAAACATGTCTTTCAGGTAATGGATGCTATTGCACATTAGCAGCCGTCTTACTGTAATCTAGTGCCTTGGTTTGCAACAGATAATTAGTGATGTTGGGATATTTAAATTCAATCTGACTTTTTTCAATTTGAATCAAAATTGAATAATTATGATCCACATACTATCTATTTCTTTTTCATTTCTCCCCTGTGTGATAGTTTTGTCAAACGACCTTACTGGTTAAAATTTATAGTTCTGCCAAATCTGATCAATAACTGATGCCCTTTTTTAGACAGATACAGTAGGACGTTGTAAAGCTCACAAAATGGAGCTTGAATGCAGCTGAAACCAACAAGCAGCACAATCAGTTGGGAAAACACTGAGGTCACAAGTGCAAGGCCCTCCAATAAAACAACACATGACGTTGACAACGCGTTTTAGAGCATTTAAAAGGATGCAAAACGACGCAGATATTTAGAAATGATCGAGGGGGTGTTAACTATCGACTGTGTGTACGCACAGCAGAGTTACAACCACAGCATATAGCCCCAAAAAGACATTGTATGAGCTAAAAGGTTCACTCGCTTTTCCAGGGGGCCTCTGCTCCAAACGCCTCCTGTGTGCACACCAGTGTTCTGTTTCTGGACGCCGGGTCAGAGGGCCACATCCAGCTGATGTTGATCCCTGCGACTGTAACGTCTGCACACAACATTAAAAGCGATTAAACAAGCAAAACGAATAAAGTGATGGACACCTCGAGCATCGTCTCACGTCTCCATGTTGGGTCCTGCCTTGTTCGTTTGAATAATAGACACTGATTAATGGTCAAATTGAGCACATGTGGTTATAAGATGCAGCTCCAAACCTCCAAATAAACTTTACACTTGTTGGACTCTGCTTCTGTGTAATAAGGGGGAACTTGGAAGTTTTTGTCATTAATAATGAAGTGACTTAAGATTTAGTGAGTAAACACTCAGGCGCCGCTGAGAATGACATTACACGGTTTCACTTGTTATTTAGAAGAGGTGGCAATTTATAGAATATTTTTGTTTTGTTTGCATATGAGCTTTCTAACATTAGGGCAATCTGTATTACATGCATTAAAACAAAACAAGATGCACACTGTTTTACAGCATAGATGTCACATGGACAATACATCAAGACAATGCATGTTTTAATCTATTGTCCATCTTTTAACGATATGTTTTGAGTGCAATTTGCTTTTGCAAATGGGCTTCCGGGTTATTTGTTTTCTTTATGGCAGCTGTAACACTGCAGTGACATATTGATTTATGCTGGGCGAATTTATTTATTTATTTATTTTTTTTTAAAATTAACGCTAAAATCGTCAAATAGAAAATGTGATAAGACCATTGACCTATTTGACACAGCAGTGATTTTGACGTGTGACTACCTAGTTGCTTCAGTGAAGTTAGTATAACTTTTGTCAACACCTCTATAGCTGTGCGTACAAAATGGCACTTGGGAAATAAAAGGAGGAAAAGGCAGATTTTCACCGTGCGTAAAACGCTGAACAAACACTAACACTGTCACATTTTTACAAGTCCTAATTTACAAAAAAATTAATTTATTCTCATGTTTGAATTGGAGGTTTTGTTGCTTTGAGTGGTTGTGTGTTGAAAAGGGAGGAGGGGGTGAGGGTGTGTGTGTGTGTGCGTGGGTGGGAGAGGGGGGTGCTCCTTTTTGTCCAAATCTGATCCCCAAATTATTCTGGGGGCTCAGATTGGTGTGAAAGGGACGAGAAGGTCACTTGAAATCGCCTTTTATCCGCTGGCTTTTTTTCTATGGATCAGCAACTTTCAATAGACATAATCTAATCGCTCTTAATGGAAAGGCCATTCGTGAGAAATAGTGGAAATATCGTTGAGCCTATGGGCTACACAGCCATTTAAGAGCGACGCGTTTAAGCAGGCAACAAGCGTCCACAAAATAGCATGGCTATTAATTATTACTGCAAACTGAAAAAGTGCCTCTGAAAAAGAGGGGAAGTTTACACACCAGTCAGATGCAAACAATAATGTGTGTATTCAGAGTGGATATAACTTCATTTGTGTTATAATCACCCTGTTAATTTCTGTTATATCATCATAATAGTGTTTTTTAAAGTTATCTTTTTGCCCTAAAATGACTTTTGTTGGACTGTAAAATTGCATTACCCCACAGTGTGACTCATCCTAGTTTGTATGTAGATATTATTGTTTATTTCCTCATTATTTTTAATATGGCCTCGCGTCTCCAGAGATTTGAGATCCTTCACTTTTAGACGTGATGAATGAAAGTCTCCCTTTCCAGGGTGTTTTTGCATCCCAGACTATAATTGAGGACAATAACTGCAATGACTTTCCCAATTAGGCTTGAGGTTGGAGTTAAGTTAGAGGGACTGTCAGTTTAAGCTATGGGCAATGGCTTTATTGCTCACTAACCATCATTTCTTTAGAGCCCATGTGCTAATTACTTTGGATGGTCCCAGAGACGGAGATTATAAATCCATTAGCACCCAAACCCTCGTGGTTCCACAGTGCAAACACTGTAATTTTGTAGTACACCAAAAAACCAGACTTTAAGTACCAGAAGCTAGATGAAGGGAAACAGATTTTCAGCAGCGTGTGTACTTCTGAGGGATCCACTGTGAAGGGAAGCCCAGCGTATATCAATCAGCAGCTAAGCCGAAACACACAGAGTAAACTAAGCAGAACAGAAAATTAACTGACAGGGGAAAACATCTTATCAGTGGCCGGTGGTTTATATCACTGTGTCACCTTAACGCAGCATTGTAATCACAAATGGTCAACACAACACAATTTTAATACTGTGCTTTCTGTTTTTTTCGCAAGTTTGTGGAAAATCATTTATTCTTATTCCCAAAGTGCGTATGTGAAATATCCAGGGAGTGGCGCAGCCTGCAGGAATCAAGTGAATTAAAAATAAGACATAATACCTGTTTGACTGCGTTTAAAAGGAGGCAACACGAAAACCGGGACCCAAACGGGGGTGCATGAAGGCATCTCACCCCTTAAAGTAATTTATTTCAGGGAAACCGGAGGGCAAAGGTGGAATTCTTGAGAAATTCAACAAGGATAAGGGAGCTTTAGGAATTCTGCACGCAGATTACCTTTCATCCCATCCTCACATTATCCGACAACACACAGTAGAAATATAGCTCAGCGACAAAAGAGCGAGATTACCCTCCGACACAGAGGAGTGCAAAACAATTTTTAAGAAGTATTGCGATTATTAGGGGAGCGAACAAGGCAGAGGAGGAGAGAGGAAGAGGAGGCGGGGGGGTCAACGCAGCAGAGGAGTGACTCCCTGTGCGCTTTCAAGGGGGGAGACAAAAAAAAAAAAGATGACATAGTGTCCTGTCACTGTCGTAGTGGATAGTGGACTCATTTAAAAAGAGTTTACCCACCTTTTTATGCTGGCTTAAATATTTATGGTGAGTAAATTCACATCAAACACAATACTAAACTGAGCAAAGCTGAGCGAAGACAACAAATTAGCTGTGTTTCTCTTATGGTGGCAGATTATTGTTTACACTGTTGGTTATGATACCTGGTTATGGATGCTGACACTGGGTCAGAGTTTGCCCCCCTTTTGGTTTAACTTGTTTGGTTGTTTAACTTTTTGGTTTGTAACCAAATGAGTGGCATCACATCAGCACTACATTATTTTTTTTCTCCATCACACACCCTCCAAAAACCAACACACAGCAGGGGCTTAATTAGAAATGTAGTGTAGCTGAACCATCAGCATGCTGGAGCTGAGAATGACTGAGCACACTGATGCAGTCTAGTTTACATCAGTACAGAGAAAACAGAAAATAATTTCCCCACAAACTCTCAGAGGCAGTTTGAGCGAAACACATATTTATTTATTTACATTTGGAAACCAAAAATGTCATGTGCCATAGAAGAATATAGGGACACGAAGCTGCAATCAAAGTTTTACTTTCATTTAAACTCTCCTAAACAAGTGGAATATTATAATAGTAAAACACATCACAGATTAGTGTTGTAATACATCCCACATTTCTTATTAAAAAACAATAATAAAAACATTTAAAACCAAAAAATACCCCCCACTTTCTCACACAAACCCACACACATGGACAAAAACCCTCTTGACATTTTGTGTATTTTCATCTGAAAGGTGCGTGTCTGGTGTTTGCATGTGTGGGCACATGTGTGTAAAAAGACAGTGAAGCGAAGGTGTGAAGGTGGCCTGTGTTTAGTGTCCAGACCTGGCAGATTGTGACCTTATCAATGTGAAACTCTTAAGATAAATTATTCATAGCACCTGTTTGATGTCTCTGGCCAAAGAATGACAAAGGTGTAAGATTTAAGATCCATCTAAAAAGCCAGGAATATCAGCCGCTGTGCTACCTGTCTGCTCTTAAGAGCAGAAAAAGAAGGAGATGGGCTGAATTTTAAAGCACAAAATGGACAATTTGTTTCCTAACAGGGGGTACAGAGGAGAGCAGCCGTAGATACAGCGCTGTACGTGTGTGCTAGTCTCTGCACATATATTAAAAAAAACCTCAATCTATTATTTCAGCCTGCAAGGTGTGGCTTCTGTCAGCCATTGTCTTAATGTCATGTGACTCACAGGTGTCCAGTGATGGCAACCGGCACTGTCACTGCCTGCTTTACACCCTCCCTTTAATCTGAAACTTGAAGCATAGAGTTTGAGTGATTCAGTGGAGCTAACCTTGCCCTTTTGTAACTGAGTTTGTGTTGTGTCTCCTCGCAGGCAGAAAGCGACATGGCGGCCAGGCATTCGGAAACACAGCGGGACGTGTCGGTGTGGTGCAAGGACTGACACTGGGATGAGATGTAATTTATGGAGAGTGCTGTTTGATTATAGGACAGTGACGGTACTGCTTAGCAAGAGCGTCAGGCTCACTTAACGTGACAGCCCTGCACTGACAGGCCTTATTGTACTTGATCATATATGTGGTGAATATAACATTAAGTGTAAATGAATAGTCACTCTCAGGGTAGATTCCTCTGAATTTTATTGCTCGGTTCAGATTTTGTTTCTTTTAATTCAGTGAATTACTGGAGTGTGTGTTTATCAAGTGCTATCCCAAGCTTTTTCAACTCCGAAATGAATCCAACCATCCTGGAACTCAAATTCTTTCTCAGTGATTTGTTTTGGAAAAAGACCATAGTGTGTTTTTTGGGAAACTGGCAGCTGATCTTTTCATAGCTAGAGGTCAACATAACACTCAGTATTAATAAAACAAATAAGACTAGGATGGATATTAATGATGATATATACAGATGTACTGCACATGAGCTTGAGTTATGTGTGAGAAGGAGCGCGAAGGAGAGACACTCTCACACGTTTGTGTGTTTACTTGACTCTGTGTGTGTGTGTGTGTGTGTGTGTGTGTGTGTGTGTGATAGCCGAGTCAGTTTCCCCTCAGATGTTCCCTTGACCTTTGACCCCACTGTTGGGGTCAAGCCCTGACAAATGAGATGGTCGAGTTCTGGCCAGAACTGCAAACATTCCACAACAATCTTCTGTCCTCCTCCTCCCCTCTCCTCATATCCGTCATTCCTCACCCCTTCACTCCTCTCAGTATGTCTCCTCCACGACTTTACACACAAGCATGTTTTATTGAATTTGCTGTGGGAATCTTATAAAGCACACACCCTTCAAATTAAGAATTACAACATCGGTTTAATTTAATATCCCCAACATTTGCCTTGTTTACAGTAGGAGAGAAAACAAAAAGAGTATGATCTTAGAGGAGAAGCTGTGTTAAAAGATTTGGATATTACAAGCGTGCACTTTGAAAGCACACTGTGTGTGTTTGGAAAGCTTGTCAGTGATGTCAAGGATGAGAAATGTTGCAGTGTGGTTTTTTACACACGCTGCTGGCTCTAGCATTTCCGGCAACATTTCTCACTCTGCCTCCCTCACACCATCCGCTCTGCTGCAATATCCCCACATTTTTCCATCCTTTCACTTCTTCCCCTTCCCACCCTCCCTCCCCGTTCGCTTTCTCTCCACTCTCTGACCACTCTTGCTCCCTTTACCCTTCCTCTCGGCTGCACCACCCTGCCCAATCTCAGCCGCTCCCTCCCTCCTCTCTCCTCCCAGCACATTCACTCACCCACCCCCCTCCTCCTTTTTTCCTCCACCCACTATTTTCTCTGATTTTCTAACATGCCGTTCCACAGAATGCTACCACCTGTGTCTTTAGGGGGAAAAAGGGGGGCTATTGGTATTCCTCTTTGGGAAGCTGGTTAAGGTAAGTGGCACCCTCTATTACAATGACACGGCAAATAATGGTTCTGCCTGTTGTGTTTCTGTATTAACTTTCTTTTTTTCCATGGAGTGACCCCGGCTTCCTAAGCATCACCACCCTCTATCAGAGCTCTAGCTACAAGTCACTGCTGTAAAAACACACACACACAGTCACCATCGATGAACGTCAGCAGAGCAGCCACAGTGCCACAAAGGAGCCTGGAGACCAACAAAGCCGGCTGATACAGTAACGCTGAGTGGATCATGCTCTTGAACTTGCTTTCATAATGATGTAATATTACTAAAAGGCAATGCAACACAGCAAAGATCTTAATAAAAACACATCAATCTCGATATGTGTGCGTATGTGGGGGTTTTTTTTCTCTCTCTCTCTTCACTCCCGGTTGAATTGTGATATCATTTGATGTCGGCTGTTATGTGATTCATCGGAGGGTACAGCTGCTTCACATGGATCTTGGCCTGGACAGGACTGTTTCCTCACAGGGCAGCTGATCACATGACTCAATCACACGGATAGATCTGAGCTCTAATTGGCCGTGCACTAGCGCATCACCGTGGCTAATCTGGGTGCATGTATACTGCTCTCTGCTTTGAATAGTAAGATGGCGGGTTGTTTTGCCTTCCAAGGCAAGGGGGCAGTGAGTTCCGTGTATAACTGTGGGTGGGGACTTGTAGACCAAGGGCTGTTGCTATGATGATATACAATGCAAAATAATATGTCATCACTAGGACAATGCAAACAGACCTGCAGTTAAACTGAAACAACACAATGCCATATAGGGAACTTGTGCAGCTGAAGTGGTAAGAAAAGAGTAGTTATAATATATGTATAATAACATAGGGCACTTCCTGAACCCTCATGGCCCCTGTTTGTTCCTCCATTTGTTCACACCCAAGTTATGTCCACGCATTAATGACCAGTTGGCCGCCTGTATGTCCACTGTAAATAAATAATAAAGCTCTCCTTACTCTCATCACCATCAGCCATCAGCCTGGTTGAGGTTAAAGCAGGCAGCAAGTGACAGGCAGCAGGGAAAATATGTGTAGGCGTATGTGTGTAATCATGGCCATGTCCATGGTGCAGTTCAGCTGATTGTGTTTACGTCCCTTTCCTCCTCCTCCTGCTCTGTATGTCCACAGGCAGCTCAAGGATGTAAAGGAAGGGCTCAGAGCCACTTGATTCCCTGCCACCACCCACCGTTGCCCTAGTGTTACCAGAGCGTGGATGTCTGCCCCTGTCCCCCAGAGCCTCAGTCTCGCTCTCCCCCACCCTTCCCCAACCAACACTCACCCACCAACCAAGCCCCCCCCCCCCCCACCACCACCCCCGAACCCCAATCCCTCCACCTCCCTGCCTCGCTCCCTGATTCAGTGTGTAAAAGCGCCCCCTGAATGATGGATTACTGTGTCACCGCAGCCTGCGAAGGATTAATTTGTTTCATTGATTTCTCTTTAGGCAGAATGCCAGCGTCTGCCGCTTCCCACCTTTTCCCCAAGACTCGCAGCTGTAATAGACGGTAATGGCCTAAGACAAATCAACCCGTTTCTTGTAAAAATAGCACCAAATAACCCTCCCCACCCTCCAGCCTGCACTCTACTCATGAGCACATCGGGGAGCAGCGGTGGTGGGGTATCTGGGAGTGTTCGATTCATCCTCATCCTCCATCTCTATCACTCTATCTGGCTATCCTTCCATACCACCGTCCCTCCTTATCCTGTGCTGAGACAGAGGAGACCATCCAGTCACTCTAACAAAGCCATAAGTCTGCCGTACTTACAGCTCCCTCTCAGGCCTCACAATGGATGGGTAATGACAGCGCTGTCTGGAGGGGGCTGTGGGAGTTGGGCCATTCTCTCCAGTAATGGAAGCAGTTACTGCCATTCCCTATACACCTGCAGGAACAGCTAACTGTTAACCACTGTGATCTATGGCAAGGCCTTACCACACTACTCTAAGGTTGAAGGGTTGTACTGACATCGCTGAATTAGGACACGTCTGCACAACACATCTTTTTTTTCTGTCTTTGCTCTGGTGCATGAAGTTATTCTACTGTACGATGAGAGCTATGGAGAAGCATTGGAGTTATTTATAAACAAATCTGTGCCAATGAATCAGTGTTGGTACAGCTCTCAGCACTGCAGACTGACAATCCAGCATTCCTGACATTCACTGATTTAACGCTGACATAAGATGCTGCCACATCTTTACTACCCTGTCACTGCTTTGAACGATGGGAAACCCAAACTGCCTGTAACATTAAGCACACCACTACAGGCTGACTGTCCTCGAACGCTTTCCAATCCCACAGAGATTTATGAGCAGAACCAGATCCATTAATCCATTGTTGATTTGCTGTGGCTGCCCTGCAGGGTTTTTGGGATCAGATATCATACAGTGCTGAAACTCACCCCGTTGTGCAGCAGGGTAGATTGTAACACCCTGACCGGTGCTAAAAACACTGCATCGAGCATTAGGAAATTAAACGCAAGTCGGTGTTTTTCAATTTGTGTCATTAAATTCTTGGCGCACTTGAAATTCCTGCATGTCTACCACCAGTCTTACTCATGCACAACCTGACAGATATATCAACTTTTGACAGAAAACACTGTCACTTACATTAAAAATGACGACATAAACCAGAATGACAATCCATAGAGGGCTCGGTACGAGTGAGTTAGAGCTGGTACACAATGTGATAATGACCCAGGCTGCAGGGAAATCTCATCAGCTCCCTGCAATCAATTTAAAAGTGTTTACAAAGCCACGGGCTGAGGTGTGTGCTTGGGGACAGAGCACTGGTCACCTGGTGTTCCGCTAGATCCCCCTGCTAAGCTGGCCTCTCCTGGGTAAACCTCCACAAAGCCCCCTCATGTCTGACACCACCAGGTCCTTCAAATACTGCTCTCAGACAGAGGATTAGGTAATCTCACCATGATACTGTCTTTTTCTCTATTTCTATCACTTTTTTTTCTTCCTCATTGTCACCTTTTCTCTACCCCTGCATTCCCATACCTTACGCCCTCCCTTTCTCCCTCTCTCCCTCCTTCTCTGGCCTGTTGAAGTGCTCGCTCTACTCAGGGCACATTTATCCTCAGGGGTCCTTACATTCTTAAGTGCCTCCAGAAAAGGTTAGTTGGCAGGTAATTGTCCAGCTGTGGTTGGGCTTATCTTAACTGTAGGTGCTTCAGTACAAGATACACTTACTTTGATGAAGAGACTTACAGTATGTGGAATAAAGGGAGAAGACAGAGGGTATGAGAAAAGGAATTTTTTGTGATTTGAAAATAAGGTTGCAATGGCAACTATTTCAGAAAATATCATGGTTTCACGGTATTACACGATAACTTATATTATTATTATTATCCATTACAATGACCCTTAAGGGAATGAAAACAGAAAGATTTTTTCTTAATTATAATTGAAACTATAAATTCTGGTTGCGTTTTTTTTAAGACTGTAGAAAAACAGATGTGCATGGTATAATTGTCAATTTTTATACCGTGGTATACGATTTCACGTCATACTGCTGCAACCCTGTTTCAATATCCATTTGTATGTGACGTAATATTATTCTGTTGTACATATTTTTTGGTCTTCACTGTTCATAATTCTAAAATGTCTTGGCATCACTGGAAAGGTTACATTAAAACAAACTCAATATGTAGTTTGCCTAGTGGTCTGACACATGCATAAGTGCAAAAAGCTATGCTGACCTCACGATGTTAAAATCTAAATGACTTGCTCTTCAGCCACTCTAAATCTATACTTCTATTAGCCATCTGATCATATATATATATCCATGTCGATAGCAAGCTTTAGGGGGGTTAGTGTTTGCATTGCCCCAGTCAAAGGTCGTGACTGACCAATAAAATATTTCCAGAGCACCATCAATAACTCCGACATGCAGACTAATACAGTATGGGATTGTGGGTAGGGGGAGGAAGCCTGCCGTGCTTGCTCTGAGCAGAATAGATGAACAAGAGGCCAAAAGGTTACTGGACAGACTTCGGCCCCCTGCCCCTGCACCCTCTCATATGTGCATTTGATAGCGACAGAGGCAATTATAAAGGTATACTTCAGACAGGTCAAATGGGAGAGGGCAAAGTGCAGAACCTTTAAAGCACTGGCTGGAGTCAAAGGTTAGGGTGGACATAGGACATCATAGCGTGCCGCTGGGAAAGGGGTAATGGAATCAGAGCTATAAAGACACAAACTGATGAGAAGGGGAAAAACACAACTATATCGTCTCTTTGTCTATGTGATGTATTCGTAGAGAAAAATTACACAAATTATAGCGTTAAATGCAGTTTGGCTTGATTACACTGTTTGCTGGGTGTGTTTATGTGGTGTGTGTTCAAATACTGTATGTATGACGAAACATCAGCCTTCATGGCTATTAAATATGAATAGCCCAAGGTCAGGTAAGGTCATGGCATGCATTTAGCACCAGTGACCAATGCCAAATGTAAAGGTCAAAGTGGAATTGCCAGAGTCAGAACAATACAACGCTCGCTCATCCACATTTATGCATCCCATTGGCAGTGATTTATGGAGGGAGATAAGCGTACGGATGGGAAGAAAACACTCTCTTTCTCCTATCCCGTCAGACTCGGTAAATACACTACTCACTCATATCAATCACCGTGTCACAGTGAATCGCCACTGTATGCTTCCTGCTCAGATTAAAAACTGCCTTTGTCTTGCTCTGCCTTCTCCCTCCAGCTCTGGGGAACACACTGGCAGTATTGTTGCTATTTCACAAGCTCTATATTAGCATTTCAAACAGCTGTGGTACAAAAGTAGTGAGTATGTTCAAAGTCAGCGGTATGCTATGGATAGATTCCATACTGTATCAATCATACACTATAGAAGTATGGGCTTCAATTGTTCACAAAAACACTGAGGAGAAAATGGTGTGTGATTTTTTTTTTGTTCTGTTATGTGACAAAATGCTTTTTTTAATATTATGTTCCTCCACTTCTATTTATTTCTAGGCCAAGACTGTTAGACTGTAAAGACTGTTTTTCTATTTTATTTTCTCCTTTAATGGGCTTCCATGCATTTGGTTTGAATAAGAAAAAAAAAACAAACAACAGAAACCTCGACACCAATTCTCATCAGAATTCCAGGACATTTAAGAGAGCTCAGGTTGGAGCAGGTTTTATGCTTATAAAACACATCACTGCTGATTAAAATCAATCTCCCCTCCGCTGTCCTCTGCAGGACAGCATTCCTGTGCTGCAGCCAGACGGGCTGTTCAGCATTTTGCAGAAGCAGCCGCTCAGGGGGGGTCTTGACTGGGCCAGCGATTAACTCTATATCCCGGCTTTTAGATTTTTTGTAGGCCTCTTGAACATGGACATGTTCCCCATGTCCCTTTGGCTCCTTAAATGTGAAAACCAGCCTGTCACTGGTGCACCACAGCCTTTGCAAACTACCCCCAAGTGGTTCAGAATCCAGCCAGAGAAAAGTCCAAAAAGAAAACATGCTTTTGAACTGCCGGCCAAAGCGGAAACATGGTCTAGTAAGCTGCTTTTTAACCTGAACCATAAAGACCAATTTTCCTTTCCTCCAATAGTAATAAATTTGCTCTTTTCCTTTATTACACATACTATGTTTTTCCATGCTAAGATCAAAGGGTGATAATGCGTGACACCACAGGTATTAGTGTATATTACCTGACACTTTCTGTCTAGTTCTCCATTAGTCTGTGTTTCAGCTAGCATGCAACGTCAATGTGACAAAAGCCTCTTTAACGCCAGAAAAGCTGCAGTAGCCAAAGTATTGAATGTTTCTCCTCAGGAAATCATATCAATTTCATTGCGTCGACTGCAGAGGTCAGCTTTGAGGATCAAATTTTTGCCATTTTAATACCAGCGATGACATTTCCCTGCACGCCAGCCGTTCCAACATCTATCCTTCCCCTCCCTCCCTCCCTGTGAGAACAACAGTTCTAAAGGCCGTTTATATACAGGACAAGTTCTGTATGATCTGTCACATTCATCTCTATTTCCCATTCACCACAGGGCATTTGAACCACATCAGAATCTATTACCACCATGCAGATTCAGCCCCTGCTGACAATACAAATCATGATAAGATGGAGCAGTGACTCCATAAACACCCTTGCTTATATATATTACACCATATGAGCTGGGCTGGATAGCGGATCCCACTTGTCTTCTCTATGTGATCGTATATTTATATGGATGGACTAAAGATACGGATATCATTACATCTCTGTCTGTCTTTAACCTGTGTCTGTTACCGCCCCATTCAGGCAATAGATATAAATAGTTGTGTGTGTATATGTGTGTGTGTTTATCTGCGGGAGCATCCATCACTCGGCAGTAGGAGTTCCAAATCAGCTGCTTGTGAGGAGAGATTTATGCTGTAATGCATCAAATCAACAGACCTTTACAGTAAAATATGATTTTATCAATAGGCCTGATCAATAGTGCATGCAAGACGCTGTGTAATTATTACTAAGGTCCGTATCAATAAAACTGTCACGCATGACCTCCTGCCAAAGGCTATGGAGCTGGGAGTCACAGACAGTTGAAGAAAGGTTTGTGTCGTGGTACTGAGATGTTTGATTACCTGTACATAAGGTCATATCGGTGATCCATCATAACTCATCTGGGACGAGATGAGAGCCAGGTGGGGAAAGTTTTAACAGCAGCGACAGACTACTGCCTAGCAAAACATTTAAACCTACATGTATAGGATGCATTTTACCGACCAATTAATAGTACCAGGTATGTTTAAAAGCTGTCATTGTTGGGGAATTGTTTTTCCCTGCACCTCTGCAGACATTAGAGATTATAAATGATAGAGATGCGGATGACTGTCTTTACTGGAGTGAGGATCATTTGTCCTGAAGCAAGGCAATCCAAGAGTGGAAGAAAGACTGTCAAAAAGAGCTTTGTATTACACTGTAGTGGGAGCACTCTGCATTAACACACACACACACACACACACACACACACACACACACACGAAGAGTCACATACACACACATACAGTACACCAGAGAGAGAGCGTGAGGCAGGGACCAATGAGGCAGTTTATATCGGGATTTTGTTTCACAGCCACGGCCTCCTGGGAGAGAGGGGTCTGCCAATAACACTTAAGAGACAGAGCAGGAAAAGTAAGTGCTTTTATTACAGCTCATCACTCATGTAATTTCTGGCAGCATTTGTGATTACAGATCAAGTGATTGACTAACTACACATTCGGCGGCTGAGTTATGAACCGGGTGCCTACCATTCCAGCCCCGGCAGATTCTCTGTGTCAGCTGTAACTCATCCTCTCCCAGGGTGCTAAATCAAAGAGCACACTGCGGCCGGAAGAGTTAAATAATAACTTGAGCTTTATTGTAAATCTGTCAGAAATTAAACCTGCGCGGACGTCGTTTTGGCCCTGATGTTGTACTGCACGGGGTGAAGAGGCTGGATGGAGGGGATCAATAGAGGCCCAGATGGAGATATTGATGGATGACAGGTGAGGCGGGTGTGTGTGCGTGCATGTGTTTGTGTACGGGTGTGTGCGTGTGTGCAAGGGGTGGGATTGAATCAGCCTGGGGTTAGGTAGAGAGCACAGCTCAGGGTGTTTAATCGACAGGTCTCACCTTGAATCGATTGGCAGGAGTCTCGCAGGGCAAAGACGTGATACACACAACCAACACTTACTCACACACACCAAAACAAACTATAGGGAGTGTGGGAGACAATGGAGTGAAATGAGGGCGGATGTCTCAATGCCATCAGTATTGCATGCCTGTATGTAGTCAGTGTTGGGTTCGGTGCTCATGAAAGCAAATCTGAGACTCAATTTAAAAGAACGTTTATTGTTTGACCCTCCTGGAGCAGCAAGTCAATACCCCTTTAAATACCTTTGCTTAGGTTCACAAACTCAACATCAGCATCCTTTTTTACCTTTAAAAACTTGGGTCAAGGTAATAAATAGCTTTGATGTCCATATGTATGCCTTGTGAAATGACTGATGAAAGAAAACAGAAGTAATAGCAACTGTGATTCATAATGTAAAGTCGGTGCTCAAAATGATTACGGCATTACTAGTGGTATTCATTTGGATACATTGGCTACTGAGTGATGTGTCTACCCCAACGCTGCCAACATGTTGCCAAGTTATTGACAAAAGGTCCCTTTTGTTAAATGTACTGTGGATAATGAAAAAAACATTGCATGCGCCACTTATAATGAAACCCTGATCAGAGGAATTGCCATGTGGTTGTGGTCTGCACTGTGGCAGAGAACCAGTTTGCATACACTGCAAAGCTAATGAAGGACCTCTGTTTAAGAAACATAACAAATAACACAAAAAAGAGTAAAGCAGAATCAAAGGAAGCTATGTTTCCTGTAACAATGCTGCTTTACTTTAAGAAACCTCATCATATAGTTTTATCTCTGCAATAACTCCTCACACTCAAAAGAGGCATAGTAGCATGCACATGTGATTCATACTGCAGAGACGCCATGAAAACACTCCACCGTGAAATGTCTTACAAGAGGCCAAGATCTGAGAGGGCACTTTGTCCTTAATAAACAACATACTGTAAGTACTAAAACGAATGCAGCTTGGTAGTATGTAGTAATGTGTAGGGTAAAAAAGAAAAGAAGAAGCAAATACTCAAACCTCTGAAGTTATGTTAAAATGTGCTGATTCAAGGCCTCCGCAGCTCCTACATGCAGCTTTCACTGGAAGACCAAAGTCTAATGCTTTCAGATGAGGTCAAAGTTCATTAGTATCGTTGACTGAGATGGTTTGTAAGAGGAGTATATTCAGTATATTCAGAGTATAATCACAGTGTGGGGTAAAGTGGAGCCCATTAATGCTGATCTGGAGTCTGCTTTGGAGGGCTCTTACAGAGCAAAAGAGACATTTTGTCAGTCACCTTGGAGCCACAAGTATTTAGCTTTGTGTGCGGCCTAAAGTAAAGTATTATTAAGTAGATAATAGAGTGCACATTCTCTCAGTATGGCCTGTCATTTCTGGAGGCTGTTGGGTAAAAATGCTTTTGATGCTGATGACTTTTTGGATAAGCTGTCTATTATCTGGGTGGCTACACAATGAATGTATTTTGATTCCAAATAGTTCACACAACCTGAAATAAAATGATGAATACACATTTTAAACACTGTACATAAATTCTGCTGGCAGACACACCTGGATCTTTGGTTCTTATAGATTCTTCCGAGAAATGCTAAAGGAAGAAACCACTCTTCTGTGCGTAGGACAGTACCTGAATAGTTCAGAAGAGGAAGGAGTTGAAGAAAGAGAGGTTTCAACTTGTGGTCCTGGGTGGAAGAAAGGGGAGGACATCTGAGCATGCTGTCCATGGCTCAGATGGGGTGAAGAATTGCAAATCGGAGACCTGAGGCCAGAGTGCGGTCTAATTCTTGAACGGTGACAAGAGGCTACACTCTGATCCGCGGGACTTGGAGTTCTCTGAGGAGGTCTGGGTTTGGGTTTGAGCCTGGGACTCTGCAAAATGCTGCTGTAACTTCCAGACTTTTGGACCAGTTTGGTCAGATGTGCAGATCTCTCCTAACGAGACAAAGACATTTGAGAAAAGAAAAGATGTAAAAACAGCCTACTTTGTCCTGAGAATTTGACTTCAAAGTTGCTGGGGAAATTACCCGAGGCCATACTGTTAAAGCAAACTTCCAGACTCAAAAGGGAAAGTCCTATCTTGATGAATAAATAAATAAATTAAAGACCTCATCTTCATGATTGCGCAATATATCAATGTTCTCTAAGAAGACGATTCCTTTTTCTTCCTTCGATCCGTCTCAAGGGAATATAAAGGCTTTTTAACTTCATTGTTAAGTGCTTACTGTTTGTAAATTACTGTTCTTGCAATAGTCCATTACTAAAGTCACACCTCAAGCCTGCCAACCAGTTAATGTATACTTGCATCTTTAATCTCAGCCAAAGTGATTCAATACTGCCTCTCGGAGTACAAAACCACTTAGCTCTCTCAGGCATGTTGTGGAACGGACATTCATAGTAAGTATAACAAATAAGGGGTTGAGGGCCAGCAGCCCCGTGACGTCACCGGGTCATCTGGATGTTTCCATTCACTCTCTGCTGTCTAAACAAAGCAACAGCGATCTTTGGATTGTACTAAGTGAGACAAAGTGGTGAAAGAAAAAAAAAATAATACTTGCAAACCTAGATGATGGTTTCCCTTAGAGGAGTTAAATGAAACACACCAGTGACAAGCTTACCCATTAAGATTTTTTCTTTGTGATAACTCCATTAACACTCACCTTCTGAGCCTCATCTAAAACTCTGCCATGAGCTTGCTGTCCCGTCAGTAGCCAGGGTAAGCTGCTGGCAGCGGGCCTGCACTGCTCTCCCTCTGACCTGGGTAAAACATACAAAGTGGTGAAGACTACATCTCTGCTTCTACGTGGCTCTTTCATCGACTCCCATGGCCCCGCTGTCCTGTAACTCTCTCTCTCATCCCCTTGGTCGGATTTGATTGATGAGCGGCCATTTCCTCTCCTGTCCATCCCCGTTGAAGACCTGGCAATGGCAGATGCTGAATCGTGTAACGCTCCATCTCTCTCATCTTTGTTTGGTCTTTCTTCATGTCTTTCTTCTTCCTCAGCACTCTCACTTTCGTCATCCTTCGCCTGCTCCTCAGAGCCCTCTGGTCTCTCTAGACCGTGAAGCAGCTTGTGGTGAACCTGTCTGGTGTCCTGTCAAGAGGATACACAATATCTTTTTAGGTTGTTCTAATTGTAACGCAAGCAGCCTAACTGTGCAGTCAGAGCAGATGACAGATGCCATTTCAAAGCAGGTATTTAACTATACCAAACGATATAATCTGTGATAAACTGCAGCCATGGACTGATTTGTAAACTTTAAACCAATTCACTTAAAATGCATATCTGAGAACCAAACCTCTACTTTGCCATCAAAGCTTACAGCATTAATGCTCACTGTGACTTAGTCATTGTGTAAATTTCTAGGCAGGCGTTGTGACATTTCACAAAAATGTGTTACTTTTTTCAGTGATCTCAACCACAGGGGATTACAGTTTGAAATTGAGTAATTACATGACAATCACTCATCGCCATTAACGTTCCATTTAAGGTTTGGCCTGTTTGCTGTCTTACCAGGAGTTTGATGGAGGGCTGATATAAGTTTCCTCCCTGTGCGTTCACTGGAGAAACAGGTCCAGGACGTGTTAGCTTGGCGCGGTCCTGGAGGATTGTGGAGGCCTTTAGCCTCTACCAAAACAAGAGAAATGTGCCTCTCAGTCGCAATAAAAACCTGTTTCTGTGACAAGAAATGCACCTCCTGGTAACTCAAAAAGATTTCTAATTTATGGGCTGTGCTAACATCAGCCACTGATGAGCCTACATTCGGGAAGCTGGATTTTGTTTGGAGTTGGAGGGTGTGCAAATGCCACGACTTGACTGTGACGATGAGACCTCTGGACTGCTGTATACAGTCACTGGGGCTATGCTACAGTTTGATGGTCAGTATATCCCTCCAAAATTTTGGATGACTGCTTGTGAAACTGTTATCTCCTTTTCTACCTCCAATATAATGAGCAATGTAACTAATTACTTTTGCTCTTGAATAACTAGTTAAGTAATAGAGTTTGTCTTAAAACACAAATATTTCATGAGTAACTGATTAAGCTTTTTACCGAACATATCCAACACTGGACCTACTGTGTCCAGTGGGTATCCCCTCCAGTGGTACAGTAGTTACAATGCATGTGTGTGTGTATATGCATGTTGCATGTGTACATGTGGAGGTGAGAGAAATGCCCTGGTAAGGTTGTCTTCACCAGTGCACAGTGTAATTCTAATTGGCTTTATTAGGGGGCTTAAATCTAATACCAGCTCTGTGAGCTGCCTTAGGCTGTGTGTGTGTGTGTGTGTGTGTGTGTGTGTGTGTGCGTGCACCTCTGTTTTCTGTGTAACAGACATGAGTAGATGGACTAACACGGTAATAAAACTACATTCCATCCTCTGCCTCAGCCCGGTGCGGTGTGTTTCTCCAGTCCGAGAGCAGAGCCTCAGTCAATAGCCAAATACAGCATTTAGAGGTTCAAGTCCAATGAAGCAGCAATGCTGTAGCACCAGATGTAATGATGCAGACTTAAGGCAAGAGAAAAGCTGCATGAAACTGCACCGCAACATTTGACCCCATTTAAAAACTTGATACCAATTAGAGAGTTCTGGGAGTAAATAATTTAAGAGACCGCTCTCACTGAACACACACAAATAATTTTATGGGCATGCACACATGTATGCATGAACGTGCATGTGCATCGACACAATCTCACGCATTAACCTATGAACATATACGCACACTCCTGTGCACGCACGCACATGCACGTGCACACACACATAGATTCCACCATGCTCTGGAAACAGACTTCTTAATGAAGCCTTCCCCAAGTGAAAGTAGAGCAGAAATACATACTGGCCCATTTCTGCCTTCAGTTCACCCTCCTCTCCTCACTCTCCCTCTCTCCCTTACCTTCTCCACATCATTTGTTTTATTCATGTTTCGTTGTCTTTCTCTGTTGTCTCAATGAGTTAAATCACAACCCCTAATTTATGGCTACAGGCAAAGACACTTCTACAAACAAACTGGCTGATGAGAGGGGATGACTGAAAACATACGCGCCGAGCGGTGTGTGTAAATCTTAAAATGTCTGTTACTGTCTTTTTATCTATGGTTATTTACATAAGAAATGACAACGTGCGTAAAAGAATGGCTCTGATGCAAAATGAAAAAGGCTGTGCGCTGGAGGAGAGGGAAAGTGTGTGTGAGAGAGAGGGAGGGGGGGGAGTAAATCCAGTGACACTGAGTGGGGAGCACTCAGGTGTGGTGAGAGGATTATACAAAAACCCTGAGTATGAATGACAGTAAACACCTGAATGACAGAGAGACTGGGAGGGGCGGGAGGTTGTGAGTGTGTGTGTGTGTGTGTGTGTGTGTGTGTGGCTCTGGGTGACAGTTTAGTGGTCCTCACTGATATTCGGAGAGGTGAATATATTCGCCACTTAATGCAGTAAGGGCTGTGCTGTTTACTCAAGTGCAACTTGTTATATTGTATCATTCATTGCTGATATGTTGATTCACAGCATGTATAAAGAAACTGAAACAATGAATGGAAGAGGATTTGAGAAGCAAACAATGGGTGCGTGGGAATGAGGATGTCAACAAGGCAGGCAGGGAGTGTGGAAGAGGAAGATATCAATCAGGAGCAATCCACTGAAAGAGTTAGGGGGCTGTCGAGTTAGAAAGTGAGTTACAGATTGAGCTATACAGTATGCAAGTAAGTCAATAAAAGGGCTATAGAGCAAGAAAGAGGAGGTATGTTTATCTTACTTGCACTGTGTTTTCTTTCTCTGTGTGCTCCGTCGGTAGGGGATTGCTGACAAGGTCTTCGAAGCGAGCTTCAGTTTCTGAGCGAGCACATTCTCTGTTCTCCTCTCTGCTCCCTGAAACACAAACACACCCTCTCAGCACCTCCAATCAACACTTTGAAGGCCTTTTATTGTCTCCTTTAATCCAATCTATTGCTCGTGGTTCTTTATGTCATGACTTTTCAGTTGCCATGTCGCTATTTAAACATTGTGTGAAGAGAGAGCAGGAGAGAGTGGGTCGATTTCTATTGCTGTGCAACTGAGAAAGCTGAAGGCAAACTATCTTATGCTGCATTATCAATACGACCCTGCTGATTGTTTTTAACTTGCATGGTTAAGTTGGATAAAAAGCTGATTTTTTGCCAGCCATTAGAAGGAGTGCCAAAACATTCGCCCCCTCTCGTGGAATGCTCAAATGCGTTTTTAACCTTTGGCTTTAGGTTAAATTTAGAAGAGAGCAATGCATGTCGATTCCTAGATCTGCTCTTAGTGAAATCCCTCACCTCTAGAGCTATATCACTGTACAGCGTTGACTCTACATGAAGCATGACCCCGTTTCCCCCACGGCGACCCCCTCCTTCCCTTCACAGCCTTGGAAGATAGAGGAGCACAGGGGAAAGGCATGCCAAGGCAGTAGACACTTTTAAGCAAAGATTAAAGGTTTTTCTTTTTAATCAGTCATTTGGCAGCGATGTTAGCATTTCACCCTAGTGCGGCTAAGGATCAATTTTTAATGTTGCTGTGCAGAGAGCAGACAGGGTGATTGGCAAGAGAGAAGCTATTTACAAAGGATCTATTTACAAATTTTCCATAGAAATATGCAGAGGGCACAATTGACATCTCTTACAGAATTTTAAATGAGCCCTCTCCCTTTTTTCACTTCGTCACGAGGCACGACCTCTCTGAGCCCCTGATGATCACTGCTCTGTGTGTGTGTGTGTGTGTGTGTGTGTGTGTGTGTGTGAGTACATGTGTTCTCTCACATGTGTCTCACATGTAAGAATAATAAAAGAATCTACACCTCTCCCTTGTGTTGCATTGTGTTACATTTCTCCATGTTGTGCTGCCAGGGGCTGGGTAACTAGGTCAATCAACCCTGGTGTAAACACATCACAAGAATCCACCAAGAACATGCTAATGACAATGACTCTTTTTTAATTTTATATCTCTACTTTACCTACTCTTCTATGCCACAATAAAGCTGGATATATACAGTATGTATATCTAAGGAGAAGTAGGTAGCAGGTAGCTGGCTTGTATACATATTTGGTGCACTTAAGTGCTGTGCTCAATAACAACTACAGCAAAAGTCTAAAATAAAAAGTTATGACCACGGACTGGACACAACCCTACACAAAAGATGGCGGACAATTGAAACTTCAGACCCATTTAAGTTCATGTTTTGACAGGCCTGACGCCGCTGTCTCCTCATGCGTCAGTCTTCATATCCTTCCATCCGTCTGTCCGTCCATCATCCATCCATCCCTTCATCCGTTATCCAACCACCCATTCATTCATGTAGTCAACCAGCCTTCCAGCCGTCCAACCCACACACCATTGATCCAATGATTGACCCTGCACTGGGGTGGATCAATACTCTCTTGAATGGCATCATTGTGAGCGCTTAGGCACAATGGCCAGGCGTTGTTTGTGCAGTTCATTTCCAAGGTAGCAAGGCCGTGCGGGGCTCTAACCCGAGTCAACTCTCTTTTCTCCTCCACTTATGTGATCACAGCAAAACAGAAAAGAGGGGGCATTAAGCAGAGAGCATCCTGTACACATGCACCAAAAGGGGCAGTGGTCCATGCAAAACTACTTGTAATGACTCATGACTATTAGATGCTTCAGATAAAGATGCCCGCAGATGCAGCAGGTTTACAGACACATAAGTGTACTGTTACACGCCCAAGTAGACAGACGAGAGTAATAGCATACATTCAAACATTTATAGATGAAAGAAGTCATGCGTGACGGTGCAGATCAACATAATGAGTGTAAAGTTAAACTGAACCAAGTCACATCAGACACACACACTTAATCTCCTCTTCAACCTCAAATAACTCTAATATTACTCTTTGTAAGTAATGTATTTTGTAGAAAACATTACAGTAGATGACTGCAGTGAAGATAGAACTTAAACAATATGAACCTGGAGGAGCAGTGGTATTCAGTAGACTCATGTTCACTATATCACTGTGAAGCCTATTGTGGCTTAGTGTGCATACAGAAACCCTGTTGGGTTAGAGCTGGGGCCGGGTCTTGGCATTAAATGACTGGGACTCTGACAAGTCTCAGGGTTCTGTCACTGCGGTTCACAGGTCTTGTTAGCCAAGGTGTCGGCAGGGGTGGAAATGACTGTGTGTGAGTGTGCTAGTGTGTGTATGTGTGTGTGTGTGTGAGGTGAACATTAGACAGCACTCCTACCTCCACCTCCTCACCTGACACCAGCAATAAAACTAAACAGGCCAAGGTGCTATGCTGTGTTTGTAAGTGAGTGTGTGTGGACGCGCACATGAGGAAAAAGAAAAAGGTGGGGGTATGTGTGCTAGAGGGTAGTTGCTGCTGTCACCAATTTGCCGGGGCCCCTAGACGGGAGTAGGAGCAAGGTGACGGAGCTGTGGCTTGATAAACACAGAAGCCCTGCTTCGATTTCCCATCCAGTCCACTTTGGAAACACATGGCTCTTCCTGGGCGCTCTTGGCCCGAGGAAGAAGGAGGAGGAGGAGGAAGGGGGCAAAAGGGGCGGAGGGGAGGAAGAAGGAGAGCCACAAGAGAGACATAGTGATGGGTGTGCAGCGAGGGAGAATATAGCAGCCAGGAAGAAGGTTGAGAGAAGGAGTGATGGGGGAGGAGGCAGAGTATGTGGTAGAGATAGGAAGAGGGTAGAAAGGGGTGACAGGTCTGGTTGGATCAGGTGTATTGACTTCTAAATAGGTGACAGACTTTATGCGCCTTCTCAGACAGACAACATGGAGAGAAAGTGAAAGAAAGATTAAGAAAGGAGAGGAAAAATGAAAAAGAGAGGGATGTGAGAGGTTTGAGTGATCCTCTAAACAACTTATACTTAAAGAGTGAAAACACACCCTTTCAGCTCCTCTTCTTAGTCCCCCTCTCTCAATCTTTCACTCTCTCGTTCCCTTCACTTCTTCCCTTTTTGCTTGAAAACAACTTGCAGTGTTCCGCCTTTCAACTGACATCAGAAGTTTAAAGACCAGCTCCAGTTGGAGGAGCAGAGGAGTGTCAGCGAGGGAGGTGAGGCACCAAACTCCCCTCTAACCCCCTAGAGAGTTAAGGAGATCACATTTTAACCCCCCCCTCCACCAAACCCCACCCTGCCGCTCCTCTCCTCCATGCCTTAATACCAACATAAGAGGACAAGTGTGGGCTCTAAGCACCAGTGATCAAACACGAGCGGCTGCTGGTTGCGCTAGGCTCAGGACGGTTGGCCTAATAGGATTGGAAGCCCCCAGGTGAGCCAAAGGACACCTCCAATCAGCGTGATTAGCCAAAGGCTGAGCAGCAACAGCATCGAGTGATGTACAGTGCTAAAAGGATCACATGGGTTGTAGAGAATGCAAGCAAGCCATGGAGTGCAATGCCACGGTTGATGGTGCATGTCAAAGTTTTCTATGGGATTGATGTAGTTTGGAGTTGCATGCAGTTTAAATGTGTCAGAACGATCTTGAGATTTTAAGTGTTTGGTAATCATTATTAAGTTCAGAGAAGCGTGTGATGTGTGGAGCTGTGGAATAATCTCGTCTTTCTGGCTACTTATAAAAACACTGTATTTTGTATACATGTATGCACCCAGCCTTAATGCAAGACTTCACATGCACAAGCACATAGAAATGTGAGAGTCCCCATGCTGTCACCATCCACAAGTTCACTCACACATACATGTACGGACAAACACACACATACATTACACGCCCAGATACACACCCACCCACAGACGGCTTTTATAAACTCATCACATCCAAAAAACAATTACCAGAGACTGAGCTCATCACTGACTAAGCAAAAGTCATCCAGCGTGTAAAACACACAATATAATTAGCACACATCAAGCTGCTGTGTCCTACTGTGCATTAATGATGCTTCCCTCTGAAGTGAATTATGGTTTGATGAGTGAGAAAGTGAGTGAGGAGGGGCTTTGAGGAGGAGCAAGACATCATTTGGAGAAGAGGAAGAGACACGAGACTGGAAGGAACAGGGGCGAGTAATAAGATGCAAAACCTGAATCTGACTGGTGTACCTTCGGTGATGCACTCTCATTGCCCCGAAAACAATTAATCAGAGAGATATGAATATTTAGGGATAGATTACTCACTTGTGGTGAGGGCCATCATGTGCCAGGTACCACAGGCCACATCACACACCTGCATAAAATGAAAATAGTCTTTAAACTTCAGAGCAGTGCAACATTTTAAAGCACAAATTGTATCAAGTTTTAGATGACAACTCTCTGTAGGTCTCAATGTCATTAGACTTTTTAAAGTTTATTTCTGGCATTTTGCACTTTTGGCTACACCCCGACGTTTTTATCAGCTGTGAAATTCTGCTGTGACATCATCGATCGGGGTGCGTTCAGGAGCGCTACATACTAACCCACAGACAGCAGTGCAGACTCAGCTTTCAGCCATATGCGATTCAGTGTGGACCCTTTAAGAATTTATGCATATCCAGCTAAAACTCATATACTCTGAAAATCCTGGGGCTTTCATCTACTTGAGACTTGAGGAGTCTGAAAACAAAATTTGTCAGTCTTTTCTCATACACACCTTTTCGCCTGCCAGTGGAACTGGCCGCGGAGTCCAGAGTTTTTTGAGGCCTGGATGATCACTGATCCGGGATGCACATGGGATCTGACCCCAGAGAAGCAGCTCTCCTCCTGCTGGAGATTCGAACAAAGGGGTGAGATGTTCAGACAGATACATCAGACATAAACACAATGTCACCTTGCAAGATATTTTAAGTCAAAACTTTCATCTCAACTATGGGAAGTAAAATGAGCCTCATGAGGGCGTGTTCATATGTTCCTGACCTGCTCCAATGTAACACTAGACTGTGACTGTATGTCACTGATCATATGGGACATAGCGCTGTTAAAAAAAGACATTTTGTTGTCATACTGGAAAAACACAGCTAAGTGCCAGAAGTGTCTCTCTTCATTCTACTGCTTTTCGACCAAGGCAGTTTGAGGCCTGGATCAGAGCCGGTGCCTAACCTCCGACCAGTTCTTCACATTTTGACAGCCAAACAACCAACACTCGGCCAGGAAAACTGGTTCCAGATTGGCACAGATACTTTGCTGGTATAGAACTGAGAACTGCTTATGTCAGGGGTTGAGGTCGAGATTATTGTTACCAACAAGACCAACTAAAACATTGTAACCACCATGTTTAAAAAACAGATCTTTAGTATGGACGTCTCCTTCCATGGTGATCCATGGAAGAAATTCAAAATAAACTCGGGGGAGCTTCACAAATGAAACCAGTGTTTGAGCATATGCGATGTGAGTACAGTAACCAAAAGAGGGACTTTGGCGAAGTGGCAATGGTCAGCCATGGAGAAATCCCCATTCTGATGTACTTGACTTGGTTCTCGGCGACAGACCCAAGTGCCAACTCATCAGGGTCTCTGACTCAGCAACAACAATGCTTGAGGCGATGGTGGATGAGACGTTGTTGCACGGTCTCACTGATACCGGAAAAATTTTCCTTCCAAATGCTTCACCTGCTATGAATTTCTTAGCTGTTTAGAGAGTTTCTACTTTCTCACACTGATGTAATGTCTGTAGCATGCCAGAAATTAGTAGCCCTGGGGCCAGGAGGAAACCACACCCCAGTCTACCACTGATGACCTTGATCCTGAACCTTACAACTCTGCTTTCCTCCAAATTCAAAAAGAAACAATGAACCCTAATGAGAAACAATTAAATGGAACTACGATTTACATCCTGTCAGTTTGGTTTAGTTTAGAGAGGGTGTTGATGTACAGCATTGTCTTGAGACAGTAACCCCACCCACACCACACACCTGCTCACCTGTCTTCGTGGCGTGCCGAGCAGACGAAACACATTCACAGTTGGCACTTATCTCACACACACATACACACACACAGAGACACACACACTGTATCTCACATACAGCAAACACTCAAGCATCCACTCACTCATGCTACCTCAGTCTGCCTATTTAAACCTGCCACTAATAAATTTATATTTACTGCCTGCATTGAGGACTTTTAAATTATAGCGTACAATAAACCTGGCACACACATCTCAAAAGCTCTTTCAGGGGATGTTAAAGCAATATAGTAAGCAATTTTCCAAAGTGGATTACAAATTTCACATCCAGGTTTTATTGCACATTACGATAACTTAACCACATCTAAATGTTCCGCATAAATGGGAAATATGTGCTGCTTAATATGCTATTTTTCATTTTTTAAGAAGCGCTTTGCAAACCCTGCCAAGCGAGGGAGCATGCTGGTTTGTGTGGTGGGGGAGTCAATAATCTTTATGAGGTGGATTTTAATTACAAGGAGATAACTGAGTATCCTCCTCACGGCAAGCCTCCATCAATCTCTATTCTGCATCAAGCCATGGCACGCTCGCACACACACACAGACACACACACAGGCTGATACCCTTTCAGACATGATTGATCAATCAATCAGTAATGTATTATTTTCATCCCAGTGGTGCAAATCTTATAAAAGCATACGAGGCAGGCATTGCTAGATGGCGTTTCACCACAAACACAAATATGCACACTTACACCACTAACAAATGCATGTACATACACACACAGTCTGACAAACACAGACACATACACGTATGGAGACATTGGCAGGGTAATCCAGCTAAAAAAGGTTAAGGCTGATGTTTTCCCTAAGAACGACGGTCTGTGAAAGGTCAGATCAATCATGTGCTAAGCATGCCTCATAACCAATCCATAAAGAGCTTGTTTTAAATAATAACATTTTATAGATCACCTAAAGACATAACTGTAACACCAGCAGGTAGGGCGTCGCTCTCCAAATACTATTCAATGCGCCAGGAATTTAAATGGGACCAAACTTAATATGTTGACTGCAGTTTATTTAATGAACCAGTGGCATTTCCAGCGAGAGCACGCACACAGAGCCAGCAGACGTCTCTGTTCAACAATAGGCAATTCTTTTAACAGAATATTGCAGTACAGCAGTCGGCTGTAAATGTGCCCTGGTCTTGAAATAAGCACAATGCCTTTCCTCTTTAAGTGGCTGACGTTACATTTGTAGTGTAACCACTTTAATTCCAGCTGTCTGGCAGAAGGCAAGCAGCAATTGAAGGAGAAGTAGTTGCCTGACACCTTGTAATGGTGTAAATGTATTAGAGGTAGTTTCTTGGCAGTTCAATGACTCTCTATGGAGCAGAGGGGAGATGAATCAGATTGCTGAAAATCATACAAGTTAGAGGATAAAGAGAGAGAAAGGTAAAAAAAAAAAAAAAAAAGGACAATCTGATACTACCTGCTTTTAAATTTAGTCAGCAAAAAGGGCTTTGAGTTTGGCTTTTTAGGAATTACAGGAGAGACAGCCAAGCTAGTGGAAAAGCTGGTGTAAAGGGATGGTGCGCCTCCTTATCTCTCGGTCTTATTAATAATAAAGTAGCTACAGGGATAGTCTGAGATCCTCACGGGGTAGTTTAGGGGATAGCTGGTTGAACAACAAATCAATTCATTATGTACATCATCTATCATACAACACTAAAACTTGGTTTTATTTTGCTTGGTTTAAGAGATATTGAGAGCTAATGAGGTTGAATTTGTGCTCCGAGTGATGTCATTTGAGGACACTGAATCCTTGTAGTGTTAATTAAAACTCAATGAAATGATGTAGATGAAAAATTAGCATGGCTGAAAGCCACAGTGAAGGATACTGCTGGGAAAATAAGGTTTCCAATTTATTAAGTTGTTATTATACTATGTAGAGTGAATACAACTTTTAAGGATCTTTTAAAGAGATCACAATGAGAGATATGTGCAGTGGCAATCAGCCGTTTGGAGGTTTGAGCTAAGCTGTGTTACTTTGTTGTACTCAGGGTTCCCACACATTTTTATGGACACATTTTTAAAACTTTTCCATGACTTTTCAAGGACCCCTAATACATTTTCCATGACCATTCAAAAAGAATAACGCGAACAAACTGTATAGTACACTTTACTCCCAGCGTTAATTGTATTATCATGGGTGGTTTGCAGGCACAGAGCAATAGCGCTCCCAGGGAGGGGGAGTGACAGCCAGCAGTTTCCTTGGCTGGTTAGTAAATGTGTTTGGAAAAAAAAGAAAACCTTAAGAACTACCATGCTCTACTTTCATAGTGGTTAAAACATGTGCATTGACTCTCTGAGTGACAGCTGAATGCCCTTGGCTGCCCATGTCAATTGCTCTATCTCAAAAATACCATACAATTTAAAAGTATCAGTGGGGCTTAGGTATGGAGACTTTGGTATCCATGACCCTACCTATTAAATTCAAACTCTTACAACATTATTTTTCATGCCCAGCTCGCCTCATGTTATTCAAATATATCAGATTGAAACTCGAACCAAATTCCAGCTAGCTGGTGTACATGACGGAGAGACAGGATGTGGGGAGAAAGAAACGTACATGATGGTGAACAAAACGTCACACACTGACGCATATTAAAGCCACGTTACAGAAAATGCATTTGCCGTCATGTTACATGACATGAAAGGTTATCCACAGACGATTACTGTAACAATTGGCCCTCCTGTGGCTATGGCTCAGGTCGTCCACCAATCGGAAGATCGGCGGTTCAATCACCGGTTCCTCCTGTCCACATGTTGGGCAAGAAACTGAACCCCAAATTGCTCCCAATGGCTGTTCCATCGGTGTGTGAGAGCGTGTGAATGGTTATCGAATAGCAGATGGCACCTTGAATGGTAGCCACCTGTGTGTGAATGTGTGTGAATGGGTGAATGTGATTCAGTAGTGTAAAAGCGCAGAGTGGTCAGAGGACTAGAAAGGCGCTATACAAGTGCAGTCCATTTACCATTCACCATTACACACGAATTTCCCTCATTTTCCAAAACCTTTAAGGATTTTACTCATTCCATGACTTTTCCAGGCCTGGAAAACAAGACTTTAGAACTGTCCTTTTCAGGTTTCCATGAGTGTGGGTCCCTGTGTACTTTTGTACTGTGTACAATTTTAGGCTAAAATAATACAACTGAGGTAGCGATGTTAACACCTCTGTGGGGTACGACAGCAGGTTGGATGCTCAGCTCACCTGTGACTGCTGCACTGTAGCTGTCCCCTGCTTGTATCCGTGTGACCTCAGCCAGCTGAGAACAGCTGAGAAGACGAGGAGAGGAGATATGAATTCGGTCCTCCCCAAGTCCAAGTTGTCCCTGCAAGCGAAATAATGACACAGTGTCAGTGACAGGATTAAATAAAAGTTTAATCCCAATGACTTCATTGCTCATGGATAGAATAGTTAAATAAAGACACATGCCTGATCGTGGTATTTCAATTTTGGGGAAAGAGCGATTTTTCTATTTTGTGTGGCACCGGCAAGTGACTCAGATCTATCATCTCATCCAAATTCATACTGCCCTGCCATTCCAGAATGTAAACACGGTTGTTAAATTTGTCAGAGAGGACTTGTATATCACCTCCGCAGTATCATAATTTAAGTGCATCTCTGTAAAGCTCTGTTATAATATCTGCTGTGTAAGGTTATATATGACACCGGCAACTGGCAATTCATCTTGGCTCAAATGGCTGTCAGTGAGGAGGAAATATTGTTAAAAAAAGGCACACAGCATATTTCTTTCAGCAGCCAAAAATCTACTGTGTTTCATGTTTCATTTACCATCATGTACGACTGCCTGGCAATGCAATCTCACATTGGTGAGTGGGTCTGTGTAAAAACTCTATTCAAACACAAAGGCTTAATAACCATAGCGTCTCACGTAGTACAATAGAATGCGCTGTCCTCAATTTACATCTCTTTCTCTGTGTTACAAATGGCGAGGCTGCTCAATTTGACTTCTCTCAGCTGTCCTGCTCCTCTCTTTCCTGCTCGCTCCTGCAGAGATAAAGGGCTTTCTGCACTGTGCTCATGTGCACACCGGCATGCCCTGGCATATGTTTGAAAGTGAGCACAATATGTGTGGGTTTACATTTGAGTGTGTGTGTGAGCACCACGCAGTAATCTGGGTCTTTAATTGCTTATTCATATGTGCGCTACTGTGAGGATTTGTAGATGCGTGGCAGCATATGTTCCTGCTGTGAGTGTGTGTGTCTATGTATTTATAGGTGTGAGAGTGTGTGCTTCCATCAGTGTGTTTGCGTGCGTAATTTCACTTGCATTTAGGTGCAGAAAGTGAGCAGATGTGTCCATACCTGAGTTTGTGCACATGCTTGTGTGTCTGCATGTGTTTATACTTGTATATGTGTATTTTTGTGTGTGTGTGTCTGAGTGAATGAGCACTGTCAGGTGCTGCTGCATGCTGTGCCAGCTGCATCTGGAGCCATCTGTGTTGGTGCTCAGTGGGAGGGGAGCGGATGACTTTAATGTACTTGAACCCCAGACAGACCTTTCCCAGACAGTCGTCAGTATGAAACCAAGACAACTGGGCCCAGTCAAGCTGAACCGGCTGATCTGGGTGGTGAGCAGGAGACAGACGCTGTGGTTACACTGTAACCCCCGGTCAGACTCACTAGGGAACCTCTGGCAGTCAGATACACACAAACACCAGAATCTGTTTGTTTCAATGATAGAAGAGTAGTGTTTTATATCAGAGGACACTCTCACCTTTTCTTAGCTGTCAGAGTTTGGCTGCCTGTTTTCTACTGTGTAATGCAGGTTGACTTTTTTTTAATTCTTTTTAAAATCCAGCTAAAGTTTTCACTATTTTTTATTGTTATCAGGGTTCCTACAGCTTAAAGTAAATTTGATTTAAGACTTTTAAAGATGTTTTAATGATCTATTTAAAGATCTATTTTACAATAACTATAATGAAAAAGGAAAAAAAGAGAACTGACATCAATTACATAGGATTAGGGACAATTTTGCCCTAATGTTAATTGTAACACAAAACATGACTTGGCAAATTTGTGTTTCTCACTCTGCATGTGGGATTCATTGCCTTGATTTTCATCACGACAAGTTTGAAATTTTGTTTTGGAGAAAACACACTGGGCATTGCCTTGTACTGATTTCAGTCATGCTGTGAAATCTTGGTTAAATAGCCGATTTCTGCTGAATTTGCTCTTTCCCCGTGTCATCCGAGGTATAGTGACGGCTAGCTAGCAGACTGTGCATCCTCTGCTGTGAGCATGAACAGTGCTGCTGGTTCCGCTATCATGATGTGCATGACACAATAATGCGAAAGGCAATCCGTTAATTATTTGAAAAATAAATGAACAAAAAATACAATTATTTGTTAGCAATTATTTTGATATTTTACAATGCAATGAAAAAAAATTAAGATTTAAGACATTTTAATAGTTATGGCTTTATTTTTTAGGTAAATTAATTCAATGCCTTTTAGGACTTTTTATCCACGGGAACCCTGGCTATGAATTTCTAACTTTAGTGGCACTTACTTTCAAAACAATTCATAAAATATTCTACAAACTATTTTTGTGTTGTTTCCATTTAGAAATGGCATCCATTTTGCTAAATGACACATTATGAGTGACTACTTTAGGACCTGCAACCTGAACTTTAGACACAGGCCCTGACTGTCAGAACCTACTTGTGACTTACCCCTCTGTGCCCCTCTTACACTCAGTACACTATCACCTAATAAAAATAGAAAGATATCCATTGGAAATGACAAACTGCACTCATCACTTCGCCCACAAAACTAAGAACAGCACAGTATATCAACACACAACCCCTCCACCACAAAGAGAGCACAGAGGCCTAGTAATGATCTTGCAGCAACAATATGATTAGTGAAGCACAAAATCAATTAATGCAGCAGTAGAATCAATAGGTGTCTCTCAGCATATATGTCCTGCAGTTAATTAATAAACAAAAAGGACATTAAGCAGCAGAGCATCAGACTGTGGCAACCACTGTCATCAGTCACAAAGTGTGTACTGATGGCATCAGCAGGAAGGGAAAGGGAAAACACGGACAGATATAAATGTGAGCACAGTGAAATGCCGAACGCACCCACAGGCAACGATGTTTACACTACGCACACATACATTAGGGAGCATGACCATGCATAGACACGCACTAATATACAAATGCACTAATGCACGTGCCCTTACACACACACAGACATGTTTCCTTTTCTTCTTTTTCCTTTTTTCATATTCTTTACCACAGATGAAGAACTGTAGATCCATGGTAACAATAATGCTCATTTTTACTCTACCGTAGCAGCCCAGACCATATTAGCATCAATTTGGAACAGGCCCAGGGTTCGATGAGGCCTGAACTGTGTTGGAACCAGGCCCGGGGTTTCCACCAGCACCAGGCCGGCTCACTTATTATTTACCATGCCTGATGAGTCCCCCTCATCATTACATTACTGACAGGATTGCAATCGACAGACTGGATAGCCACACTGATCTGAAGCCATACATCATGCATATACACATAACAATACATTTCACATCAGTGTGAAAAGCAACGTTACTGGACAAGAACAGGCAAGTATTTGTGCTTTAGTTTTATGTATCCTGTTTTTGTCACATGTCAGACATGCTGTGTTCATGTTTTATAATTTATAGTTTCAGTCATATAGGTTTGGATTACTCATTTTTAAAGGAATACGTCACTCACAAAATGATCACTTGTAAATCAATTACTCGCCACTTTACCTTGAATTCGTGATGATGAAAACTTTATTTTTCTCACATGGACTTTACTGCATGAGCTGCGTGCAAGTTTGAAAACAGATGTTTTGATACAGTTTTGCTGTTGTTAAATGCGGACCCCTTTACTTTAATTCATCAAGAATTTTGGCAGTCCTTGTTCTCTGTGAAGGTATCAAAAAAAAAAAACCAAACAGTTCTTTTCACAAATTCAAGGTGAGACAAACGATCATTTTTTGGATGAAGTATTCCCTTTTAAAAGACAATCAGACACACACTGCACTCTCTAGTTCTCTGTCGTAGTTCTCACTTTGATTCTGACTATCAACTAATTTTTCCAGGAAGACTTTTGTGTTGTTGTTTTGCAATTCATTGGTAATGCAGATATACTGTAATTTGTAGCTCATCTCTGTACCACCGTCATCTGCTTTGTATGAGCGAGACAGCGGTTTTCTTTCCTTGCCGTCTACCTCATTATTTAGGCTGCTTAGAGCTCGCATTAGAAGTCTATTGGATGTTATGTCAATGCAGGTCTCTGACCGGTTGAACTTCCTGACACAACTTTAGCAGACAGTTGACCCTGTTATCACACAGCTGACATTAAGAATCGAGACATGACTCTAGACTCTTTGTCTGTATTGGTTTGACGGCATCAGCTAAACTGGTTTACCGGTTAATTCAATAATGTCAGTGATAATTATTTAGATATGAACATTTGACATTTTGTTATTTATCAAACAGAGTAAATGTAAAAGTGAATGTTTACCCTACAGAACATCTGATATCCTACTTTTAGTTCTCCCGCTTGCTTTGGCACCTATTTGCTACCCCTGCTATGCTGTTACCATATTGATTCTGGCTGTGGCACGCGCTCTCTGACATCATTCAAATTCCTTCTCACCTCAATCATGTGATACAGCGTAGGCTGTCCGTCTTTTAGTCTCAATAGGAGGAAAACAATGAGATTTCTATCTGTAATACTATTACCAGCCGTAATAGGGTTAGAGCTGCCTGGGTTTACCTTGGTAAGGCAGCGGAAAACTTTATTAGGTTTAAGACCTTTTGCTTTTCTACTTTTTCTGCTGCTACTGATACATAAGAGCCTTTAAGCCCTAGAGAGAGAAAGGTATCAGCTTAGTTAAAAAAAAAAAAAAAAAAAAAAAAGTTCAAGATGGCCCCTCATCTCACTTCTTCTCCAGCGACAAACAAAGTGTTATCTTTCAGGAGGTGGAACCTTTCTTATTTTTTTACGTGTTGACGGGAGTAGTTTTGGTGTGGCACTGTGCGGCTGATTACAGGAGGAGTCTTAATCAGGTGGTGCAGTCTGCTCGGGACCCCTGGGGCCGAGAGTGTGCTACATCCTGTCAGACTGCACAGAGAAACAATCAATCATCAGAACGGCTCCAAGACAGAGGAGAGAGAGAGGGCAGGAAGATAGGAGAGATGGAGGAAGAGGGGAAAGAGAGAACATGATGAGGGGAGAGAGAGAGAAAGAGACTGTGCCCTTGCGGAGACTAACATAGAGTTATATAGATGCAAGAGCGCCTATGAAAATCCAATGAGTCTAGTTAGACAACAAGCCACCCTGCAATGTGAGAGCGCAGTGTGGAAGCCAAGGCCACGTCAAAGCTCATAACAACTGATGTCTAACATTTTCATTGCTCCCCCTGTCTCTCTAACCTTCACCTACATGTTTGTTTCACTGTCCTGGCAAAGCATCATCGCCACTGTCACGTTGTAAAAGTGATCACATTTTGGCCGTGGTTTCAAACAACCTCGTAGATAAACACCAAAGCCTGGAGGAAAAAGACTCAGAAAGAGAGGGGAACAGAGGGATTGAGGTGGGCCTAGGTTTTACACTCTCCGGGCTCTGTCTGAGGGCTGTGTAATGATGCGGCTCTTTAAAGAGCGTCTTAAATGAAAGGCCAGAACAATCCTCGGTGACAGGTGGGATTCTTTATCTAACAGAGGAGGAGAGACAGAACAGGGCCAACAAACACACACACACACACACACACACAGCCTCATATGCACATACTTTTGGCTGTGCACATCCAAAGGGGTATGCACATATAAACTAGAGTAGATTCCACAAAGAGGATTTCCTGCTCTGTCCATGTGAAGCAGAGGAGTTGAAATGGACAAACAGCAGATCCCATAAAGGTGATTTATAGAATTTAAAAAGATGTGCGTTCTTGGCACACCATGAAGGATATTAAGTGCTCGAAGGGAGGGCTTGGACACAGATCCCCCCCCCAAAACCTTTTAATCTCCACTCCGGAAAAAAAAAAAAAAAAAAATCTCAAAATGTCTCAAAAATGGAAGATGTTGTGTGTGTGTGTGTGAGAGAGAGAGAGTGAAACATAGAAAGAGAGAGAACACTTGTGTGATATGAAAAAGCCTGGAGTCCAGTGTTGTTCTAAGTCTGCCTCTCCTGGCAGGGCCAAAAGTGGAAAAATGTTTGGCTCACCTCTTGCCCCATCCCCCAGGAGAAGACATTCCCACCATCTGAAAAAAAAGAAAGAAAGAGAGAGAACACAGTAAAACCAACAGTCTGCAAACAATTCAAGAGAGGCAACAAATAGAAGCCTGGGGTTAAAATAGAAAAGAAAAAGAAAGAAAAAACAAAAGCGGAGGGAGAGAAGGGAAATGCGCAGCTGACAAAAGTGGCTCAAGCATCATACATCAAGCACTTGTTACCTCTCCCGGTGCCTGTGATTGCACATGACTGCAAACAAGTCAGTGATAAAAATCTGAAGAAAGATGAGACCGATCGGGCTGGCTTTAAAGATCATCAATCACGGCCCTGTAAGCTCAGATATTATTAGTTCAAGTAAAGCTGCACTCTTCCATTTTATGGACATCATAAAAGACTTTCGGGGGGGTGGAGGTGGAGTGGAGGAGATCCCCCAGTGTTTTAACTAGGACTGGGATGGATGTGTTTGGAAAAGCAGACCGGATGGATGGACAGCTCTAATGTAGTAGCGCTAACTGAATCACTCACACAGCACCGGGATCCCCAGGGGAAGGAATGTGGGATGAGAGTGTAAGGCCCCGCTTACAATATGTTAGGGTAAGTAAAAGTGTACGATGAAAAACGGCCGTGCATGTTTGTGTCGTATCATATGTGTGTGTAAGTGTGTGGGTGTGACCTCTGAGACATTTGGCAAGAACATGTATGGACCTTTGAACTCATTAATACCTCACAAGGGGCGATGCATTTCTTTAAGACCTATATCAGCATTAAGATGGTTAAATCCTCCAAAGTGTCAAGTGTCATATCAACAGGTAACAACCTTATTGGGTTTATAAACCTAAAAGTATGCTGTGCAGGATTGTCAGCTTGCCATTGAAAGTAAAAGCCAACAATAGATCGACCCTCGTTTTGCGTTTCGCCACACCATGTTTCTGTATTTCAGCACTGTGTCTCTTGGATTTCTGCCGCTTATGGTCTGGCACCTGGTCACTACCTTTGAAAAAGCCCCAACCTTGCCTGAGTGCTGTTGGGGTACACGATCCTAAACATCCCGAATGAGAAAACAAGAAGAAAAGAAGTGATGACTGAAAGGGATTATATCAGAACAAGGAAAATCCTTCATGCTACATCTTTTAACATGAATTCCCTGAAACAGATGAATGCAGATTTTTGTTGTGGACACTTCAGACATGTTAGTCAAATTTTTCTTACTGCTCGGAGATGGGTTTTTCTACAGTATGCTTTGGAACACCTGCTGACACACTGACACCTGTTGAATAATAGTCTGTCTAGTGCTTATGTTTTTCAGTCAGCCGTTACATGCAATACTACATTATATATTACATTTATATGACCACTAATACTTCACTATTATTCTGAATATGACAATATTTCGTATTTGATACGGGTCATGTAAACAGCACGTTTGGATATTCTGCATTAGACCTTATTTCGGATGTAGCATTTTCCGATTAAGATGTGTGGAATATGCTGATATTATTCAGGTTTCTTTGGATATATATATATATATATATATACACAGGGCATTTGAAATATGTGTCTCAATTGGGGTTTTTACCGCAGTTTGTGACACACGGCCTCTTGTCGGTTTACGGTCAACTCTGTGTGTTGTACACAAACCAGCTAACATTAGCCAACAGTTTGCAAGCCCATATATCTGGTCAGAAAGAGGTACACACCTACTTGAAGTACTTATGAAGCAGTTATTACTTCATATTGGTACTTAATGTTAATGTGAGCATGCATGGCTCATGTACATGGCAATATTGGTGGAATATTCCTTTTCATTAGCCATGTAAACATCTTAGTCAGTAGTCTTTTTTGGAATAAATGCAAAATACTTTCACCCACAAAACAATAAAAGCATGTCTAAGAACACCCGTGTGCATCAACTTAATTCGTACTTTCTACTCTTAAATGTTGATTCATCCATACCACCACATCCTGAGCAATCGCTCTGTTTTCCACTTATTCCTCGCAACTTCTCTCTCCCTCTGTCTCCCTCTCTCTCTGCCTGCCAGTGAGGACATAAAGGCTAGTGTGAAGTCCATCACTGCCTGGTGAATAGCTGCCCTTTGTGCCTCAGAACTTAATTCAGAGGCTGAAAGGACCCCAGCCCTGCCATAGCACCTCTGTGTGCTGCCTGATTTAAAAGAGCTTGCATGTCCACTGAGGTCTGCCTGAAAGCCCTCTGTTAAAGGTTAAACACACCAGGTTTGATCAAGTTTTGAGGATTCAAAAATCAGAGGGCGAACCACTTTGGTAACGGCATACAAGATTATAAATTTAGTTTCCTTCCTTAGACTAAGTTGAGTACAAACAAATCTGGTGCCAACTCTGGTCTCGCAGTCACTAACGTCTGCCCTGTTGTCAAGGAAACCTGACTGTTTTTTCATGGTTGCCATGACCTTATTCAATATATAGACCCCCTCACCCCTCCGTATGTTACCATTCTAACATACCCAAAGCAACATCATTTAATGTCACAGCCAGCCCATGGTAAAATTCGGGGGGTTGCTCGGTAAGAAAGCGCTTGTTACCATTTCCAGCAACGAAACTTTTCTTTTCTCCTACTTTGGCATTTGTGAAAACGGATGGTTGCAGAGGGCATCAATAACACACCACCCTCTCTCCCTGTCTTTCTCTCCTCTCTCAGAGACCCTTGCCGGGCTTGTTAGGCCTGACACTGGCACCCTAGTGAACAAAAGGACTGCACGGCTTAGGGCTGCCCTGGAATGTCAGCGGGTTCACATTTCACATGCAGATGCGTGACCCCAGAGCCCTTTAGTGGGAAGGTGCGCTTTAACCTCACAGAGAAGCAAGAGAGGGGAGAAGGGGGGTAAGGGGCACCTTAAGGGGAATCTGGGATGGGGGGAGGGGTAAAAAATAAGAATGTCTGAGTATGCACTGCTTGTATCTGCTCTTACAATTCTATATGTTTCTCTCCACATCTATCTCCTCAGTCTCTTTCCCAAAACACTGCTGCACACAGTTAAACTCTGCTGATATACCTTATAGAATATTATAATTGTCGATATTCTGAAAACTTGTCAGAGCCGTCTCCTTTATGTGTGATCTGTGAGGCGCCCCCTCTCTTCCCCCTACTTCAGAACACATGAAAGCATTAACTTTTAAAGTGCATACTTAAGATTTCTCCCCAAATAATTGAAAAAGCACAATGGGAGGGGTTATGTAAGGCAAAAGTACTGTGAGCTCCGCAAAAGAAACCAAAGCTACTGTCATCTGCTCTCTGTAGGCCCAGGCAGGCACAGTTTCAACTCAAGGGCTTCACACTTCTATAACTCGTTCTCCTTCCCTTGCTGCTCTCCCTATCCTAACTCTCTCTATACCCGTTTGCCTCTCCCTCTCTCCTTTGCTCTCAATAGTGAAGACTTCAAAGACAACAATATCTTCTGCAAAAGCATGAAACTTCAAGCACGTTTGTTTGTTTTGACCCTGAAGCCCCTCGCTACAACCCTCCACCTCCAACTTGCAAGTCCTGCAAAATACATGAGGAAGAGAGACCAAATCCAGAGCTGCTGTTTTCCCTGCCCGCCCGCAACCCTCATTCCTCCATGTGCTACTGTTGTGTAACTTTTGTAGAAAGCAGCTCGAGCATATGGCACCGCAACTAATACGATGACCTTACAAAACTGATGACAGGGTACGATAAGTTTCTTGTGAGGCAGAGGAGTGCAAACTTTTCAAATGCATTTAAAATATTCCACTAAGAAAATGAAAACACAAATCAATACCACACAAATCTTCGCGCACATGTACACACACACGCAGTGAGCACACACTTATGCTTCTACACTGACTCATCTAGCTTGGCCTCTGTAGGTGTCTGGGTTGAGGATTGGAGTTCTGATTTCTTTTTAGGATGTACAAAAGGGCTTTATCTGTCAGCAGGAAGCTGCCTCCAGTCATCCCAGATCTGTTATAACAGGGAAATAAAGACAATAAAACTTTATAAAAAAAAAAATAAATAAGGCACAGTAAAAAAAAAAAAAAAACTATAATAGTAACAGTTACCTAAGAGGACAATGAAGAAAAATCAAAAGAGACCACTGAAATTTATAATATTCTCTTATTATCTTGCAGAACAATTATGCTTGGGCCAGTAAAATGTGGTTAACCGAGGTGTAAAACATGACCTGCTATTAACAGACATGATTTCTTCCACTGTGTCTGATTATTTCATAAAAAAAATCTAATCACTTATTATATCTTGAGCTTCTAACTGAGAGGATTGTTCTGGTCAAATGATGAAACAACAACAAAAACATAAAACCTGCATTTACTATGTTGTTAACCTGTCCTCAAAACGCTATCACCTTCACGATTATCTGAGTCAGAGATTCTATTCTGCAAAGAGATTAATCTATATTCATGCCAGGGTGCTTAATTGTCTGTGTAGTCCACATGGTGTGTGCGTGTGTGAGGGGATGTGTGTGCTCTGTGTTAAGCAGTTCTGCCCTCTAATAGTTGAGACATCTATAGCATCCACAGCAAGGCCAGGGGAGCAAGGGAGCAATCCATAGGCCTGCGTAGCCATGGCAACTAAACAAGGAATAGGCTAGATGTCAGGCGAGCATGGCTAAATTACCCATTAGAGAAAGCAGGAAGGGGAGAGAGGGAATACTGGTCAGGGCACAAGAGGCTAATGGGGAGATAAGATGGCCAACATATAGACTACACAAACACGCAGGCACACACATACACACACATATAAATGCACACACACACACAAAAAGACGATGGGAAAACAGATAGGGGTTGTCACATAAAGGGTGCCGGCGTAAACACATACTGAAACAGGAAAATACAATTAAATGTGTACAAACTCTGGCAAATAAACACATACAAACACAATGTGCACACATAAACACACTCACAAATATATGCTGATATGCACATATGGGCATGTGCGCACATGCACAAATGCAAAACCACATGGGCTCACACGTATTTGCGCGCACACACACACACACACACACACACACACACACACACACACACACACACACACACAGAGGCATACAAAGGGCACAAGAGAAGACAAAATGGTTTTAATAAAGACGCCCTCTTGGAGAGGTTGCTTGTGAATGTGAGAGAGATGTATTTATAGGAATCCTCCTGCGAGATCTTCTCTGCTCATCCTCACATTTGTGCATGAGAAAGAGAGAAAGAGAGTAATGGAGAAAGAGCAAGAGAGGGAGCGAGAGAGAGAGAGAGAGAGAGAGAGAGAGGTTGTGTTATTGCCTGTTTCTTCATCCTAATCCTTGATGCATGGCCTACTCCTTGAGTCTATACTAATGAATAAAAGAATAAAGAATGAATCGGTATAAGTATCTAAACCATTGCGGGTGTGAAAAGGTAAAAGGGGATTGGCCTGGTGGTTTTCTCCTGCTGTGCAGAGACATGCATGCACGCACACACACATGCGCACACACACACACACACACACACACACACACACACACACACACACACACACACCTTGTGTATCCAAACAAGCTCACATACTCACACTGTGAACAGCCTGTGCACACACGCACACACAAAACACAACCACATGCACACGCTGACACACAACCCCTCTGCACACAGAGTCAGGCAGTCCTCCTGACTTTAATGCAGCACATTCATTTGCATGCGCCATAATTAGCGTCAGGCACACAGAGGCTGGTCCTGGGGGAGCTCTGTGATAACCGCTTCCCCTTCTATTAGGGCTCTCATTCCAAGAGTGTCAGACATTGCACATCTTCATTGTGGGCCTGCAGCACATCGGCTCAGTGGAACCTCTGCTGCTGTAGCTACTGCTGGAGCATGCAGGAGCAGAGGCAAGACGGCGGGGACAAGGGGGCTGGAGAAAAGGTTGAGGATGCTAGACTGGGTGGAGGGCGGATGGAGGGAGGAGGAGACAAAACGAGGACTGGAGGATGTAAAGAAAGAAAAGGGATGAGGTGATAAGTTTGGAAGACAAAGAGGAAGAGGGAAAGAGAGACAAAGAGAGGTAGCGCATGGCAAAGGCGGTTGCACATTGTGCAGCAGACAGACAGAGAGACAGCCTGGACAGAGGTAATGAATGCAGTTATTAAATTGTTTCAGCTGCAAAGAGGTCTATTCTTATGCCATTATAAAGGGAACAATTTATCCCCACTGATCGGCCCTGTCTCCTTTCTCCTCGCTCACTTTGATCTGCCAGCATATTGCCTTGATGTGTCCTATTCAATAGCGAATCTGGGGCAATTTTAATGCTTTTGTACCTCGCCACCGCTCCACTTCTCCCTCCCTGTTTAAAAATAGCTGTTAATTATAAGTGCAGTTTAAATGTCTCTAGTGACCCAGAAATGCAGGTTGGAATGAGAAGAAGGGATTGAGCATCTCCAAGTTTAAAAAGAGCGAGACACTATTTCTTTCCCTCTTTATCATGCTTTCTTCAATCTCTCCTTTCTCCTCTCACCCCCCCTCCCACGTCTTTGTCTTCTCCATTCCCTTCCCCTTCGATTCTACTTCTCCATTCCTTTAGTGTTCCTCCACATTTCTTTTTCTCCATCTCTCGCTCCGTCTTTCTCCTCTGTGGCATCTTCCACGGCTCGGTGGGAGTGAGCAGGGCTGGAGGATAGGGGATTCACTTCTTTCTCTCCAACACACAAGAGAACTGCAGCGAGACATCGGAGACCACGGCTGTGAAACCGCTTCAGTCTGCAGATTGTATGTGCGTCACACCAAGTCTTTGTATCTATCTCCTCAACTTCCTCCTCTTATGCAGCCGCAGGAGTGGGATGTTGAAAGGAAAGGCATGTGAAGGTGCGCTAGGTAGCGCAGTACGAGGCAGAGGCGCAGAGTATACCTGTGGGGAAGAGAATGGGCTGTGCAGGGACCTGAGGTGTGCACCTGGGGGGTGCAGTGTTATAAATAAAGCATTAGCCTCTTGAAGGGAACAGAGATGTGAGGGGCTGTCTCTGCAGCTCTCTTTTCCCCACTAACTCCTACTAACAGTTAACCTGCAGGCATGTACATGTACTCCTTTCATCGCTGAGGAGGTACATGTAACAGTACAAAAAAATCACTAAGAGGTAAACTGTGGGACTCTCTTGTGTCAAAATCTGGGCACTTCTTTTTACTTTGGAGAGGTCAGGGATAAACTTCCATCATAGTGGAAGTGACATGACTACGGGAGAACAATTCATCTTCTTGTGGTTACTTTATAAAACTCTGTAAAATAAAGCGAATAAAAGTTGAAGGTTGAAATAACAGAAACAAGCAAACAATGAAATGGGGCAGTTTTTTGGTAGTTGGTGGTAAATCACTACACAAACCACAATGTCATAATCATAATCTTAAAGTGGGCAAATTAAAGTGTACTTTAATACTGTACTCTCCATAGCTCCATGGTGGTACTTTATAAATTAAAGGTAATTAGAGGTATAATTCAGAATAAAATATAATGACCACAAAACTTCCCCACAACTTCCTTTACACCCATCTTTGTAATATTGCTGTGCAACATCAATGTGCCATATAAAAATCTGACTCAAAGTCTCAAAGCCATACATGACATGGCGTAGATTAAATTTTTAAAGCTGGTTCTGTTTTGTCACACTGTGTGCAGAGCAAAGGAGATGACACTTCACAGGCTCCAGATTCAAACTCGTGATGTTGCGAGGACATGGTTTATGTGTAGCACACTGAACCCCAGCTGTGTGACACCGTTTTGAATTTCATGGTCTAAAACGAAGTCCCCTTCAGTAATGTCCGCACTGTACTGACCTTATGCAGAGTTCTGCTTGTTGCTGAGTTTGGTTTCATCCCAGTAAAGGGCAGGAGACCTTAGAGCACCTTCACCATCACAGGGTTAAGGTCAGGTTTGTGATGATTATGTTGTTTTAAGTTCATCAGACTGCAAAATAAATTAGCTTGACAACAGATTGTTCTGCTAGCAGACATGGTGGCTGCAAATAAAGAGAAATATGGCTCTAATAATTAGACAGTGCCAACAGTATTCACACTCTGTGCGATCCTATGCTCACTTTATTGTTCACACAAATCCTGGTGCAAACAATGACATGAAACTGATTAGCAACACTTGGGGAGAGAATATGAGAATACTATGGTTATTGTGAAAATTGCTTTAAGCCAATTAACTATTCGGCTCCCCCACTAATACTCTTATCTCATTTTCTTTTCTCCCCATCCTCAAGGTGTACGCGCCTAAACTTGTCACTAACCATTTGAAATGCTCCACAGATGTGTATTGTTTGACTGAAGACAGTGATAAGCTATTTTTCACTCTCTTTTGAATCAACTGTTTATACCAAGCAAGCAAAACTTTATTTATATAGCACATCTCATTCTAGGTGGAAGCACAATGTGCTGCACAAGGTGTGAGCTATCACGGAAGTTGCAGCCACAAACACTATGTGGATAGTGTAAAGATGAAACATTAGACATAAGTAAACACAGCTAAAACAGACACATAAATAATACATGTGAAGAAGTAGGAATAAAATTAAAATAATTAAGATGAACAATGAACCAGTAAGAATTAATAAGATGTTAAAACCACTAAAAAGTAAGAACAAAATAAGATTAAATCATATAAAAATTAAGACCAACAGTTGACCAGTAAAGTCAGAATAAATTAGATGAAATAATAAATAGGATCGACAAGCAAGACGACTGAAAGGAGCAGCGAAAAAGTAATGTTTTGGTCTATTTTTAAAGGTCCACTGTGTAGGATTTAGGGGGTTATATTCGCAGAAATGGAGTATCATTTAATAAGTATGTTTTCTTTAGTGTATAATTACCTCAAAATAAGAATTGTCATGGTTTTGTTACCTTAAAACAAGCCATTTATATCTACACAGGGAGCAAACTCTTGTCCACAGAGTCTGTAATGTTGCACCACTATCTTTCTACAGTAGCCCTGAATGGACACACCAAACACTGGCACTAGACAGAGGAACAATGTTGGAAAAACATTGATTTTTTTAAGGTGAAATTGCTTTATTCAATGTTTTTACCAGTTTAAATCACCAGGTCTATTTGATTTGGAGAGGAGGAGGAGAATTCTGTGGACAACTCTGCTCCTGGAAAAAATCTCCTGACCAGTGAACACTGAAGGAATCCTAACCAAGAGTTCACGCTTGGCACATGGTAGAAGTTTCAGCTGGTTGCCATCTGCAATCCTCACTTAGATGGCACTAAATCCTATACTCTGTTCCTTGAATGTTGGAGAACACTTTAAAGTGATTGGGTATTGGGGAGAATGCCTTGACCTCTACTAAGTTCTCCTTCAGTTCATCACAGACTGCTTCAGTCTTGCCTTGTTTATGAATATAGCTATGCTAAAATTTCCGTAGCACGACATATGCTGACCTCAGCGCACTGTAGCCCACAAAATTGGCTCTGACCTAAAATGAATGTGACCTCTTTGTCTCCACTGGCTGCCCAGGCAATGATATAAAGTATGTCTCCATCAGTATCCGTGGCCCGGCCTAAAATTGGAAATATGTACAGGAGATAACCGAGCAGTGCTGAAACAAGCACTCGGTGCAGGCCGCTCACTCATGGCGGCCAGGCACTTGATAGATAAATGAGAACAATGGACTGGTTTGTCCACAGGCGCGGCGGCATTGACAGAACTCATAAAACAAAGTGTTAATGCTGCCCTTGGTATGGAAGGCATGATAGTAAATAAAAAGTTATCCAGAAGCAGTGTGAGATGCATCTTTAAGCATCAGTGCCGCCTGACAAAACCACACAAGTGGTAGCTGGTGAAAGCTGCTCCCAAACTTTCTTCAAGTGATTCAGTGCAACACAGCTGCCGCTGTAACACAAGCTAAAGGCAAAACATTTCATGTTGAAATGGGAAACTATTAATCTCACCAAAAATAGTTGCTGTGTTATTCTTGCTCATGTCAAAAGAAGACAAATTACAGATTTGTTCTATGTCAAACACACAGATGTGTCGTTTTATTTGTCAATAAACATGTCATGAGTGCAGCACTCATAAATCAAGGGTCATCCTGATGCACTAGTTCCTGATAGTCTAATGGTCTCATGGTCAGCATGTTAATTCTTCTATAAATGTCCATTGGGGTTTAATAGACAAGATTAACATGTCTGTTTTCCAAAACAAGGGCAAAAGTGGAAGTGGAATTATGGGAAAGTAAATGACACAGTCTCTTTTGGTCCCTACAGACCAGCTGCCACATGTAAAGCTAATGAGTGAGATGTCGAACTAAATAAAGTCAGACTTTATTTTATGTCCCCTCTGAAAGCAATCATTATTTGGAATGATCTGAATCGAATTTCATTGGATTCATTCTGCAGTTCAATAATCCACTTAGAATAGTCTTGATACATCTTTGAAGCACACTTTGGCACACATCTCCTCTCTATTTACTACACAAAATTCCTTTGTATTGAGCACCCCATCCTTGAAATGTCCCACAAACGCAAAGTGAAGCCAGTAGAGCTGAACTTCCTCTGAAATGACACAGAGAGACAGTATTTTACCTAAAAAATAAATAAAGAATTAAAGATAAACAAGGGAAAAAGAGAAAAAAAAGGATGACAGTGTAGAGATGGCAGTAAGAGATGCGAGTTAATGACCTTGATAAGACCAGGGACACGGAAAGCCCGAGGAGAAGACATGATGTGTTGCCGTGACAGCGGTGGAGTAGTGCTGGTGACAAGGGGAGATGAGGAGCCTGCACTTCCCCGTGTTACACATTAGTGTTGTTGTTAGCCAGGGGCATCAAGGGTGATTGTGTTTGTGTGTGTGTGAGCGTGTGCTTACAGAGCGAGGTACGAAGACATCCCGGTCGAGGCCTTGCATGGTGACAGAGGCTGATACCAATCTAATGAGATAAGAAACGTATGCAAATGAACCTGGCCACAGTTCACACTAATCAGCTTAACGCCCCGATAGATATCAGCTATCTGTCGCATCGCGCGCGCGCACACAGACGCACGCATGCACACAGGCTCTCAGAAGTTAAAACAATCAGTGAGGGGATTTGTCATGCCATGTATAAATACACAGATACACACAAACAGGCCCACTCAACATTCAGTACAATAAAGATCAAAAGTCAAACTGTTCATCACACCTGTAAACTCAAAGGAATCTATAAGCACACATGTAAACATTCCTGCAATCAACAGCTTGCACACACACTCTAAATGTGTGCATACATACACACTGCATAGGTATAAACCACAAGGGTGAGTGGATGCTATGGGTCATTCAGATTTCGGGGTCATGTCTTTGACAAGTAAAGGACAAGGGGCCCTGGCAAAGGAATGCAAGATCCGAAATAGCTGAACACAACAGGGAGATGTCTGAGAGGAGCCTAATAGGCAGTCAGAAATAACCTGTAAATTACACTTTTTTTTTTAAATTTCATGTCCTTGCACTATTATGTCAGCACTGTCAATCAATTTTTCATTCACTAACAATGAAGATTTCATGGATTTTTCATCACAGTATTTGTGACAGATTAAAAAAGAAACACAGGGGCATTCATTTACTTCTGCCCTGTGATGCCAAAAGACAATTACAACTTTCGGTCACACATGAATCCACTGCAAATAAGATGTTTAATGTTTTTTAAGCTACTTAAAACGATGTCGCTGCAACATAGCAGCTCTGTACAGTATCAAGATGTCATTTTAAATGGCGCATGGTCACCAGACGGAGGGGAAAAGTCATGCCCCAGCTCTACTCTTCAACACATCTCTCTGTAGCTATTATTATCTGTGGGAATCCAGGGCATCCTACATGGTCTGGGGGCAAAGTGGTGACTAGCAGCAAAAGTCTGGCCCTGGAATAACACAGCTGCCCTTCATGCAGTCTGTCCACTGACCTTGGCTGATGCACAACGCATGTCTCAGAAATTCTTGGAAGCCTGACTCTGTTTAAACTACATTTATGATGTTTGATGTACCAGTTGGCTCAATATTTCATATGTTAGATCTTGTAACAAGTACAGATTCATGTATTCTGTGTATACTGCATCTTCTTGTTATGTTTAATGACACCTGACATTGGTTCTTACATAAATTGAACCCCTGACTGGCTGACTAATTATGAAATGAGGACAGTAAGACACCCACTGTGTTGCAAATATATAAATAAATAAAAAAAAAAAAACTGGTTCAAGGATAGCTGTTGCAAGTGTGTACTACAAATCATATGGTTGTGTCAACAGCTGCAATTTAGCCACAAACCTTTGAATTTTTCATATTTCTGCATGCCATGTCTTCGCACCTTTCTTCTCTTTTTACTCTCCTCTCACATTCTGTCTCTCTCCCTGTCTCTCTGCCTCTTGGATCTCTCTCTGACATTTACCACTAAGCTACCTATTTCAGTCGACCTATTCTTAAGCAAAGCTGGGCCAAGACATCTTTATGGAAATCACCGCTCTGGGTGTGTTGATTTGCAAAGGGCATGGAAGCCGTTCGGGCTAGCCTTACCCTCTCTTAGGTTATACAGAGAGAGATGGAGATGGAGAGACAGACAGCGACTTCCACAAAGACAGACAGTGACGTAGAGGAAGTGAAATAGAGAGCACCTTGCTATAACTATATTGGTTGGCTCCAGTATGTTGGCGCCCATCTTATCTGGCTTGAGTCCCACACAGCATTCATCTAATGAAAACCTGGCTGGCTGGCCGGCTGGCTGTCTCATCAAGGCTCATTGCCAAAGGTTCCTCTCCCCTGCATCAAAGTCACTCTGCTTTAATGTAGCTTTTATCAATGGCCAAGTAAAAGCAAATAACTTTGCTGAAAATTTGAAAGAAACCATAAAATGAAATCTAAAGCAGAGATGAAGGGAGAGGACTAGTAATTCTTTAGGGGGCACTCACGTGGACTTATTGTGGTAACAATCAAATCAGAGAAAGGATGTTTACTATGCATCCGCGACTGTGTGAACACAACGTGCTGACACAAATACAAGCGCTGTTACTCACACACATCCCACAGAAATGCACACACACATGTGGAAATGCAGACATACATATAAAAAGGCATTAACTGCTGCATATAGTACACATGGTACAAGTACACTACATAGCCGTCATGCTTTGAAAAATCCCCAAGTGTCGCATTACAGTAGACTGCTAAAACTGTGTTGGCTGGTGATAGCTTGGAGACCACAGCCAGACTACAGTAGCAGCCAGTCCCCCAGTGGATGACTGGGCTCTGAATATGAGCTCAGTCACTGTAACAAGCCCCACTTAGTCACTGGCTCTATCACAGGCTCTCTCTCCATAGACCCTCTATGCAAACAGGCCACTTAAAAACACCATTACCGGGAGATTGCTCAAGCCTTAGAAAGCAGTTCTGAAGTGGTGTGTGTGAGAGAGGATGAGAGGACAAACAGGGGTTTGACGAACTGTGAGAGGGATGAAAGTATGCAGTAGGGGGCTACAGAAGGAGGGGTTTGCTCGGAAGGTATTGATAGCACTATAGAGCATACTTCTAATTAGAAAAAATGCTAGTTACTTGTTTGGTAATTGAGGGGCAGTGAAGACACCTAAAAGATTCTGCAGATGTGCACAGGTGAAAAGAAACAATGGCCCCTGTACTGAGTCATTCTCTGCAATAATCTGCACTGAAACAGCATATTTGGAGGGTATTGGGACATGTAGAGTATTTTGAAGGGATACAAAAACTCTGTAGCTTTTTAAGACTCATGTCTTTTGTTAGAGCATGGGGTGCAACATGTTTTGGTTTAAACCCTCAAACAAAATGTCCCCTGACTACAATGCATTTCCATTTGAGAACATCACTGTTTGTGGGTTCTTGAGAGAAAGACTAAAGATGAGTCACATGCTGACCCATGATGTCCCATCTTCACCCCATTACTCCCTCCCTCCCTGTCTCACCCCCCACAACACTGCTACCTCCCCCACCCATCTGTCTCTCATCCCTCTCTCACCCTCTTCCCATTTCTCCCATTCCTCTTTCGCCCCTTCCCATCTTTCTCTCATCTCTCTCTCGTCCAGCCTCTCATCACTTGTTCATAACTTCACAGCGGTGGTTAGGCAGAGTCACAGTTTCCATCAAAGGGACCAAGAATGGATATTTTTAGGCAGGGGCTCACTTTAAGCAGCCTTTCCACAGAGAATAAACCATGTCCAAACATTAATGCCATGTTACACAGAAGAGGGCATGTGGTAAGTCTCTCCCCCTCCCTCCCTCCCTCCCTCCCTTCTTTTTTCTCTTTCCTCGCCTCTTTTTCTTTCTTGAGGGTTTGTTGCACCATGACTGCACAGTTACTATATGGGTGTACCCCCCGCCACCTTCACTGCCCCCTTGCTGTCCTCTGGATCTGTGTCAAGCAAAGGAGCAGATTGGGAGTGGGCATGGGTGCATGCCAAAGTATTCTGGGAAGGGCTCCAAAGAACATATTTGTTGAGTGGGGAAGAGAACGGAAATGGCCTGGTGTCTGAAGGGAGGCACGGTTGAGAAAGTTGGGTGAAGCAAGGGTGAGAGACACAGAGTGAGGTGGGAAGTTGAGTCATTGGGTACAACTGAGGTGGCTGCGGGGAATGGGAGGGTTGCTCTTGCGTGATGACTGACTCATCAGTTACAAAAGGTGATTAAACTTATCTATGAAACTTGCCAAATTGTCCTTAGGGTCAGATCCCCAAAGAGGATCGGCTGATGAGAAGATGAGGTTGAGTAAGATTTCTACAACTGATGTATTGATGCTTGTAAAATCCATGGAAATATATACAAACGTCTTTGCTTTATTACTTAATTAACAGAAGAAATCACAAGAATTGGTTGACCGGGGCGTCGGTGGCTTAGTGGTAGAGCAGGCACCCCATATACAAGGCTGTTGCCGCAGCGGTCCGGGTTCGACTCCAGCCTGTGGCCCTCTGCTGCATGTCACTCCCTCTCTCTCTCCTCCTTTCACACTTGTCTGTCCTATCAAATAAAGGCTAAAATGCCCCAAAAATATCTTAAAAAAAAAAAAAAAAAAAAAAAGAATTGGTTGACCGAAAAAATGGGTTACGGGCCAAAAAAAGTCCACAAGTCAATCGTATACTAATGTATCCATCCATCCACTTTTATCCGCCCCTCCAAGGCCGGGTCGTGGGGGCAGCAGGCCAAGCAAAGCACCCCAGACCTCCCTCTCCCAGCAACGCTTTCCAGCTCCTCCTGGGGGACACCAAAGCTTTCCCAGGCCAGATGAGATATGTAATCCCTCCAGCATGTTCTGGGTCTGCCCCGCGGCCTCCTTCCAGTGGGACGTGCCCGGAACACTTCCAACGGAAGGAGCCCAGGAGGCATCCTGATCAGATGCCTGAACCACCTCGACTGACCCCTTTCGATGCGAAAGAACAGCAGCTCTACTCTGAGCTCCCTCCGGATGTCTGAGCTCTTCACTGTATCTCGAAGGCTGAGCCCTCATTATGGCCACTTGTATCTGCAATCTCTCGTTCGGTCACTACCCAGAGCTCATGACAATAGGTGACGGTTGAGACGTAGATGGGTCAGTAAATTGAAAGCTTCGCCTTCCAGCTTAGCTCTCTCTTCACCAAGATGGTCCAATGCAGCGCCCGCATCACTGCAGAAGCTGCACCATCCAGTTTGGTTTTTCGTATACTAATACTAATACTAAATGATAACGTGGATTATGGTGCTGACACGTTTGTAAATTCAACAGAAATGAAATCAGAGACGAACAGGTTCAGGCTCTGTTCGAGTTTGGGTCATTTTTGGTAGGCTCAGGCTTGGCTCTGGGTCAGGCTGGATTACTTTCAAATGTAACTCAATAGGAGAATTCTCTCTGTTTCTTACTCTCATTCTGTCAATGTCAATTTGTGTTCTGTGTTGCAAGTAGATATGCAATGCCTACTGGGAATCAGGACAAGAGACAATGTAGCCAACATTGCTTTAGCCTGATGGGCTAATGGTCAGCAATGGATGAAATAAAGCAAAAACTTGCAAAAAGGGAGCTTCTCAAAATCCCTGATTATCTGTGGAAGGCCATTGCATCATGTAAACATTATGACCTTGTTGTGACAACAGATGAAAACCTTCAACCATCCTCCACATCCTCTACTCTTACAAAGCACTGCGCTTGTGTCTGTGCAAGGTTCTGTTTTGGATAAACTTAGATGAACTGTTTGAACCGTTGTCAAATTCAGCTGGGAAAGATGTTTTGAGTTTACTAGCCTCTTTTATCTGGTTGATATAGGGAAAAAGTGATGCTCCAGGAAATAACCGAATTATAGAGAGCAAATACAGTTTATGAACAATGTTGCTAAGCAATGTAGTTTTGCTATTCATATGCCCCATATTTACAACAAATATCTTATAGATTCAATTTAAACATGTTTTGCTCCTATTCTTGACGTGTTTCAGGACTTCTACATTAGTAGCGGTGTGTCTGCGAATGTGACTCACGCACATCATGTGCACCATCCACACAAGCCACCTGTTGATATGCTGTGTGTGTGTGTGTGTGTGTGTGTGTGTGAGCGTTCCATGTTATAGGGCTGGCCTGTGACATGCCATACTTCAGTGCCAGGGGTTTTGTAGGGTCAGTGCTATTTCACACACCTCCTGGAAAATGAGTGACCCTGGAACAAAACATGCCGCCTGTGACAGTGTGGCCTTTGGGGATGTTTTTTGCTACCATGGATTAGGGCTGTTCTTTAAAAAAAAAATACTGACAGTAAATGTGTTTGTTTTCAGCTTTTGGCCTGAGATTTAGTTTCATAACTATGTTGCAATAACTGAATTGGCCAGTTGAATCAATTCCAAGCCCCGCTGGATCATGAGATGCATTAATTTAACTCCTGAACAGACATTAAAAAAATGTCAAAAGCAAACATGTACAGATATTTTCCAGGTTTTGCCCTTATGTTTTCTTTTATAAATTGGCAAGCATTAATATTTAAGATGTCATTCTGGCCAGTACAAAGAGGTAAAAAGGCAGCGGTCGAGGGGGTGTTTTATATAAGCCCACACAGTGACCTCTACGAATGACACCGAAATGGCTTATCTATTTGACACATACTGTCATGTGAAAAGTATGTTTCAGCTCCATATTTCTTCGTGCCGCTGTAGCTAAACTCTGAACAGGTTATGTGTTCACACACCTCACAAGGTCAGAAAAGCAACATCAAACAGATTGCTGAGTCCTTGTGGGATCAGGCTTTCTTTGGAGGTCTTTTGTCTTCCTTTTGTCACATGCGCACACACTCACTTGAAAGGGCACTATGAAAGAACTGAGATATGCAACAGATGCACAAATATAACGCAGAGACACATACAGACAAACACAGACGGAGACAGGACTCATAAACACCTTCATACACAGTTGAATGGGTTAAAAAGTGGCATATGTACACATGTCACCCCTGCAATCACACAAACATAACCCCACATCACACACATGCACATACCATGTGCATTGGCTGGCATGTGGGGGTCATGCATAGCACATAAACTGGAAGCGGCACCTTCATGTAAATTCTCCCCTCTTGACAACTGAGCATTCTCATAAGCTCCAGTAGTCAGCTGTCTACTGCATTCTCCAAGGGGCAGGCATGACATTATGTTAATTTAGGAGGCCTAGGTGTGTGACTTTGTGCAAGTGTGTATTAGTGCCTAGATACATGTGTGTAGTGTGTGTAAGATAATTTATGCCAGTGTGTGCTAAAAGAATAGCATTGGAAACTTAAAATAAAATACACAATACCTGTGCTGGAATGCAAAAGTCAACTCATAATTTGATATCCAATTACACGCCAGTATTTGCACTGACATGTTTGTCAGTGCAAATGTGAGGGCATCTTCATCCATCTGTATCAATGCAGTACCCACTGCATGCTACAAATAGACGTGCAAAGTGGCTCAATCCCTGTTGAATGTTTATCCAGGGAGGTGGATTAGAGCAAAACGGACATCTCCGTGCCACAGTGCTGAGCCTGATACCCCCATAAGCCTGGCATTTCCTGCCCTATGAGAGCCATAATTAAGAGGGTGCTGGATGGCCTCAGAGCCTGAATCCACCAGACCTTTATGTGGCTTTTGTTTAGCCAGGAGACAAGAGGCTATTGGTGGAGATAACACTAACAACTCCCTAGTAAAGAGAAAAGCTAACACAGACTTGCACGTAGCTCATAAATGATAGAAACTCTTAAAACAAAAGGGCATTCTAGCACGCAACAGGTTCTGAGAATATGTTGATGGACGTGGCTTAGAGTGCACACCTGCCAGCACAAACCCACACAAATGCTAGGAGTTAGCGAGGAGTGACTTGACACGCCTCTGGCCTCCACACTCCCTCAAACTCCACTTCTTACCCTTTGCTTTGAACACAATGATTCATACAGGGAGCCATACAGTGCCTTACAAATAGCAGCACAGGGGAGGGTAACAATTAGTCTGTTAGTAAACAAGTCCGTCAGTTACGACTCCCCGTCCCCGCCTCTGCGCTTAGATTGCCCCGCCCAGCCCAGGAGGGGGTGCTTTGTAAGAGAAGGTGGAGAGTGTCAGACCACTTGAGCTCCACTTCAGAGTGCAGAGAGAGAGAGAGTGAGTGAGAGGAGGTGGTAGGACTAAGCATCCTGAACTTGTGAGTTAGCATGAGTACTTCAGATCACAGTGCAGGACAAAATAAATTTGGAAAGTTCTCATATGTTTCACATGAAAAATGATTTAATGTAAAAGATATATGGCAGTGAAAGAACATGGAGTTAATGTAAAATGGCACACTGTATGACAGAGTCAATGGGAAAATAAAATCAACGTCTTGGTTAAATTAATGAGGAACTTAACAGAGGGATGCGTGATTTCTGACAGCTCTTTATTAACCTGGTGAAAAGTCAGTTGCAACTAGGGAGAAGAAGAGACTGAGGTAGAGCTGGGATGGAAGCCATCTGCATTAGTGGAGCATGTTTCTTTTCATTCCCCTCATTTGTGTGGTTGTCAGCACAGCATTGGACATGTGTGCAAAAGTGTGTTCATTTATATGTTCGCGGATGTGCATATATGTGCAGGCCTGCCTACATCAGTGTGTGTATGTGGTAATGAAGTGAGAGCACAGGGCATGGAGGGCAGGGGGTTCAGGGCAGCGTAAGGTAATCCTTTAAGTGGGAGACTTTAACTCTTTCAGAAAGTAAACAGCCAAGCAGTTGAGGGAGTATTGTCGTTGGGTAGTGTTACAGAACTGCAAGAGAGCCCCGGGGCGCCGTGTGCGAGTGACTTAGAGAAGCTATGCGTACGTGTGCAGCAGGGAGGGGTAGTGTGTGTGTGTGTGTGTGTGTGTGTGTGTGTGTGTGTGTGTGCGTGTGCGTGTGTGTATGTGAACCTCTCAAGCCATGTCTCACGCTGGCTGCAGCCTTGAACAGCTCCGTGGCAGGGAAAAAGAGAGCAGATGCCTCTTCACTGGGGTGCATCGGGCCACCAAATATCACTGATCATGTCCCAATTCAATTACAGGCCACCAAGTGATGCATAACAGAATCTGTTTTTGTGTGTGTGTGATTGGGTGTGTCCTTGAGTCCGTATGTGTGCATCTGAAAGCGTGTATGTGTGTGTGTTATGTGTGTGCGGGCATGCGTAGCTAGCGTGTTAGTGTTCCGGGGTTAAGGGGGAAGGAGGATGACCCCGCACAGCTGACGGTCAGCCATGCAGGACAGAACAACACAATAACACTCTTGTTAACCAGGACATGGCATACCTCCCACCTGTTACCCCCAGAACCACACACAGGCAGACACATGCTTGCACATGAACAGACATACCTAAAAACATACTCACACACTTTTTTTTGTACACATATCACCTTGGGAAAGTGTTTCAAACCCCATACCGGGTGCTTCCCTGCAATGGCTCATTTGAGGCCTCTCCCTCCTTCATTTAGCAGCGTGTCCATTTATCTTTGGGGCTGTCGGGGAGGTTCTCATCGCTTAGCCCACTTCCTGTCTGTCTGTCTGCATAAACATTGTAAACAGGCTTCTCAAAGGAACATGTTTAGTCTGGACCTGGTCTAGCTGGAAAGGAGAGGGCTTGTGGAATTACTGGCACACTACCACACTCGTGTATCTTGAGGGAGAAGCAGACACAAACAGCAATGTGTTGCTCTGCCTGGCTTACAGAATATGATTACAAACACACACACTTGCACCGGTGTGCACACTGTTTTGTTAACATCTCAGTAAAAGGTATTCAGAGCATATAAATTAAGCTTGGCTGTAGCTCAAGGCAGCACATCAAGATTTTTTCCATATTTCAAAATTGTATTCATACAAGTACGTCCGAATGTCTTTTTAACAAAGGGCCAAAAGTTGCTAAGTGTTTACAGATGTACTGTGAAATAATATCAGATTGGAGAAATCTGCATTAAAACAATGCTGATATTTATAACTTCATTGCTTTGGGCAATTTTGTTGACAAACTTTCACATCAATAAAGTTTATTGATTGTTTTTGAAAATGGGTTGCAAGCAACTGAGTGAAAAAGAAAGTTGTTAATGTGTGGAGAGAGTCGCTATGTATTTGTGTGTCTGATGCCATTACCCTTTGCGTTCTATAGACAACACACAAGTTCTCAAGCCGTAACTCAGCAACTGTTGAAAAACAAAAATAAGCCTACTTTTCACGAGGGCTCGCACACGCACGCACTTGTTTGTACCGTAACTGTATCACATTCATCATTCCACAATGTTATTACGATATTTATGTGTTCTGCGATACAGTATATTCAACTTCTCTCTTTGTTTAGACAGCTCAGCCATGGGAAACAGTGTGTAGACTAAATCTATACAAGATGGAGACTTAACTCTTTGCTGAGTGAGATTGTAAGTGATTGAGTGGGTGAGAGAGTCCTTCAGTCTGTCAGAGATAAGACACAAAGATGGATCCGGACTAAATATGGGTTCAGTGAACACCAATTAACGAACAGGACGACACAGACAGACATGGATACCCAGAGGTGAGCAAAGATGTGGTCACAATGAGAATTAGAGTCAAATATATGCTTCCTCCTCTACAGTTAGAGAGTCATTTTCTCCTGAACATGAGAATAAAAGTTATTTTTCTTTACTACATGATGAAAAACAGTCAGGATCGTCAACATGCAACAGTCAGAACACATGCAAACTACACAGTGAACAGCTCTGTTACATCAACAGGTACACCGCAGTCTTCCTCAAAGCTTTTATACATACTTTCTATACTGAAGATCAGCTTACTAAAGTTTAACAGCTTTGCATGCTTTTCCAAATAGGTATTTTTGATATTTAGCTTTCTTGTACTCCCTCAGTTTGGCAAGATTATTTCAAAATGCTCATTAAACAGAAAAAAAACCTGAGCAATTGAGTGAAAAACAAATGACACTGGCGAGCATGTTTGTGTGTGGCAGGGCCAGGGCAAAGGGGCGCGAAATAGGGAGCAAGCGAAAAACAAATTCACAATGCCAGCCCAACCTCCAAAAGTGTGAAAATCTCTATAAACCCATCAGCTCCAATAACGGGCAAGACTGAATAGATGAGAAACAGAGGAGGCGGAGAGAAAGGCAGAGCAGAGCCACAGAATGAACTGGCCTCCCCCATTCACTTTTAAATTTCCTCCTCCACAGTCCCTTGCACACTGTTAATTACTGGCCAGGCATTCCCCTGCCACCTTTTCACACATAACAAGCGCCCCATCCAGACCCACCGCTGGAATATGCCTGCAGCCGAAGGATCAAGACCAATTATGGCCCTAAGCTGGACCTATTTCTGTTTAGCCCAAGGGGGGCACAGAGGGTGTTAAACAGGGAGAGGAGGGGAGCAGAGGTGGTGGAAGTGTTATTTCTCCCACAACATAAATGTGTCTGTTTATTTCTGAGCTGCTTGCTGAGTTAACTGCTAACTGTAAAATAACCACATATAAAAACTGGTAATCTGACATTCCATGCAACAAAGAAATTCAAGACAACCTAGCAACAGCAATGCGTATACAGAAAGCCACGTGACATCAACAGCTGGAAGTGATAACTTTTTGGGGTTTTGCTTTTTTTTTAAAAAAAAAAAAAATTCAACCATTTTTTCAGTTGTTACTAACTTTATTTAAATGAGTTACTGACAACAACTGAGGCAAGAGGACATTTTTTTTTTAACTCTAAAGATTGATTACTTGAAATTCACAGCTTACACTTAACTATGATCTACCAGACTTAAGGTGAACATACAGTGCATGGGACAAGGTATGTTGACACCTAAATTTTCAACTCATATTTGATAGTTGAACAAAATCACGTGCCTTACCAACAGTACACAAAGTTTGTGGACAGGTGAGTGTACTTACTTTTGGCAACATAGTGCAATCATACTATAATCAAACACCTTCGTTTGCACTTCTGCTGACCCTGCTAGTCAGTAGGTCACATGATGACGATACCTCAATAAGCTGTCATGTAAATTATTAGCGACATCAAAAATTCCACAAAGATGTGTAACAATGTAAAGGTTATCCAAACTGAACTGTGTGCATATTTCACTGGCTTATATTACAAGTATCTCTTTAGCCTTTGTGGTGTGGGGAAAAAATACAACCAACTAAAATTTTGACAAATCTGTAACAAGTCAGCCAGACTCCAATCAGCATGACTTTTTCAGTCTCAAACCAGCTAAAAACCTTACAGGTGTCCTGGACTCTGACTGTCACTGGGAAAACACAAAACAGTAATTAGCACAGGGCCAAATACTTTGTATAATTACTTTAACAAGGAGTCCTAGTTCACACTGTTGTATAAAGGGATGGTCAGAATCAGCTGAAATAAATGTTGGGATTGTCACATTTACCTTTTAAGTGCTGTTTAAAAATGTGTAGTTTAAAAAGTGCACGATACACAACCAAGTTCATAATTTATTAAATACATAGATAAATAATTTAGCTCATTAAGGTTAAAATGTAAATCTCACGTGATTGACCTGATGTATAAAAAATGTACATGTTTGCAAAAGTTGAAGCCAAGGCATTGGTTCAATGTTTACTTATCTGTATTTCTGTGGCGGAACTAATGTTCATTTTCAGGTGTGTTTCAGGTGAATTTGCTGTGGGACCATGTATAGCACAGTGTTGAGAATGTCTTGCTAGGAGCTACATACCTTTTAAATGATTAATGATGAGATGTGTTCATAATATTGCTTTTAACCAATGAAAGTCATTGTTTCTGTCGTCTTCTTAATCCTCTTTTCACATGTACACTGTCTAATGAAAACACAGAGAAACAGGCCGCAGATATAAAAATTACTCAAATTCATCACCCACAACACTAGAGTTAGCATTAGCCACGTTGGCTATAGCTAAAATTAGCTGTATATATCAACTGGAATTGTTACAATGTTACAGTTAGCTTTAGCTACATTAGCTGTAGGGAACACTTCAAATTAATTGTCCAAACCTTACAGTTAGGCTTGACCCTTCCTCCAGCTAACTTACACAACACTGTCACACATGATCATTTGATTCACAGAATTTAACAAAGAACTGCGGTTTCATAACCTACTTTTAAAGGCATTATGTGTCACAATATTATTTGACTTGCAGCAGAAAAGAATGAGAAAATACACTCAAAAGAAATCAAATATTAGGCTACTTTAAGAAAAAAAGCGTATCTAAACTCACACACACTTTCACCATCACCAGCATTGTCTTGTTCTTGTTAAAGCTGTTCTCTTTAAAGCAGACTCTGGCTCAGTCTTCTTCTTTTTCATATACACCTAATGAAAACTGCATAGAAGAACCACTTTCACCTGTTGTCTCAACGTAATTTCCTGTGTATGGATGAGCATTATTGTTGTGGTCTGCAGTCTTGTCTGCAGCCAGGTCCCTCTCAAGAAATTGTCCTCATATTATGCACAATATTAAAACTAAGAATACACACCTGTAATAAAATACACACAGTCAGACAGACAAAGTGGTGCTACATAAAAGTGTTTAGTAAAGAAAAACTCTCTCTAAAAAAGTACTAACAAGTAAGGACTCATCATGTTTGGTATTTATCCAGCATATCTTGTAGTAGTGCTGTAGTGATGATGGATAATCAATGAGCAATGTAGGCATGAAAAATGGAGGCACAGAGAGAGAGAAAAGGTCGGGAATAAAGGAGGGAGGGGGAAGTACAAAGTGAAAAGGGAAGTGGAGGGCTATATTGGACAAAAAACACATGCCTTCATGAAAATGTTGATTTTCCCTCTCAAGATTGAAGACAGTAGGCACACACACACACACACACACACACACACACACACACACATGCAAATCTATGGGTGGATATACCAACATAAAATATATGAATGCAAACATGCACACAAACAAGCACACACACACACACACACTTTCAAATTACAGCTCTGAGAAGCCATTAGTTTCCTATATAAGCAGACCTGCTGATGAAAGCTCATAAAGGCGGCTATGTAAATAAAACAAATGAAAAGCCAGTGCTCAGAGGTGAGGGGGAGAAGGAAAGAAAGGGTCCCTCAGGGATTTATTGTTTGTGAAAGGCTGCTCCATTTACTCTCGCCACTGGAGGAGTGAATGGTGCCATCACGGAGGCATTACCTAGCATCTTCTAATGGCAGACAAACACCACACCCAGCGTCCGCCTCACAGCTCAGTGAATCAAAAAAAAAGGCGAAGGAAAGAAGATGCAGGTGGGAAACCACACATGCAGCGAGGTTGTGAACCTCTCACATGCTATGCACAAGGTGGATACACAAAGACACACATATACGCAATAATGCCCCAGCTAGTACATGTCTTATCAAGAGGATTTTCCGCATGAGGACAAAGAGGTGAAAGGTTGCGGCTTGGCCAAGCTCTCCTCATAGTTTGGAGTAGCGGAAACATCACGCGGTAATGAACAGGTTCAGGGCTAATAGAGGAGAATATGACCTCCTTGTAGCATTGAATACACAACTTGAAGAACAGGTGTAATATTGCTTTCACCGCTGCTTTTTTATTTCATTTTGCTCACTCTCACATTTGAAAATCGCTCATCTAACGCAGCCACTGAAATACAAATTACACTGGTTCTTGGCAATCGGTGTATTGATTGGCACGGATGAAGTTTTATGTTTGTGATTTTACCTGTGGGCAAATTGAAAGCTGATGATAATGAGAGCAAGAGGCCAAAGAAAGTAAAAACAAACATTTTCTGCTAACCTATACCGTATGATATACAGTTTGATTAAAAAACCTCATTATAGTAAATCAGTTAAAGTCATATAAACATTTCCCCATAAAGACCGATATGAATAAAATGAAAGTTTTCATTTAAAACTTTCACAGAAATCACAATGACAGACCTCATTCACAGTGTACGCTGAGTTAAGGCAATATGTCAGCTATGACATGAACGTGATCTAGCATCAAACATGTAACAGTGTACTAATTCTCTAAATTGGAGTTTTACCATAAAGGGTGCAAGCAGCACAAACACACACACATCCAGAGGACAGCATATCCCCAAGCTATGACTTTCATCACACATGTGTGCATAACATGAAATAAAGAAGTGGACCAATGTTTTTTTGTTGCTATAATGTTTTCAGTGTCTCGTGTTACCATGCCCTAAAGTCCATCAGTCATGTCTAAGTGGGTGCTGAGAGACCCAACACCCTTGGCTTTATGACTTCATGTTAGTATAGGGGCCAAAGCAGGACTTAAACATGCTTTCATCTGAGTCAAGCCATTTGGGTGCACAGGGACCCAGGGTGGCTCAAAAATCACTACCTCAGCTGTATTTTGTAAACCAAATGAGAGACGGAGAAAAAAAAAACAATGTTCTAACATGTAATTGAATCACGCAAAAAAAGAAACAAATGTATCAGTGAGCTAAATTATGAGGTAACTAGATCTACAAAGGTAGGTGAAAAGCAAAGCCAACAATCTGTTGACTACATCTGATACGCGAATCCCAGTAAAGGTCTGACACAGGGAAAAGAACTGATCCAGCAATCTGTGGGAGCAGCAGACAGTGAGAAAAATGGGTTTCTCTACTTCCTGTGACACGACCGCGCTTCCCATGGTGTGGCATTTAGCATAAACAGATGAGCTAATCTGAGCTGTGGATAACGCACCTGCCTCATTCCACTAAATAAATAAGCCCTGTACCCCAATCCTCTTCCCCCTGTGCCTCTCCCTCTGCACTTCCATCCCTCCATCCCCTGCTGTGCCACTGCTCTCCATTTATTTCTCCTCCTCTCCATCAGTTGGGCAGATGGAAAGAGGGAACGAGGGAGAGTAAAAGTGGAAAAAATAGAAAAGGGCTCATATCATCGGTGGGCCAAAGGTGAGTCGCCTGGGGAGGCAGCGGGAATGAAATTCTCCCAGTCCCATTTTACCAGCCATTCAAAGCACATTACTCTGGAGAAGGGGAAACTTATAAAGCCCCTGCACTTGAACACATTTCTGTGTGTTTACGGGAGACAGAGAGGGGCTGCTGTACCCATGCCTCAGTAATAGATTCCCAATTTAGGCTCACTTCTTCTCTCTCTCTCTCCCCCTTTTGTCTTTCTGCCTCTCTCTTTTGCTTTTCTCTCCCTCACCTCCTTCCATGTATTCCTATTCTCTCTCCATTTCTCTGCAGGCCTGCTGGCCCCCCCTCTAGCTAGGAGAGACCCTCGCAGCCTGACTGCTTGGGAAAGGAATATCAGGAAAACGGTTTGTTTGTGTCTGCCCCTGTAGACACTGCAAATTGTTTCACTGAGGAGAGCTGATGGAGTTGATGATATAACTGTCATCTCCATAACTCGATGGCAGTCTATGATATCTGCACTGTAACTGTGGCCAGCTGCTGGTAGAATTGCTGCTGGAGCACATATACTTTTCTGAAAATTATGCAATAGTGTGCTGCAAAATAGGGCAGGTCATTAGAGGGAGAGAATATCAGAAATTGGGATAAACTTCCTCACTAAAGCCTTTTAAAAAAAATGGAAAAGGTTATTTGTAGAAAGATATATTCTGGTCATTTCTAGAATATTTAGAAGTCCTTCTTTTCACATCAGTCACATCATTAGTTTAACTGCGAGGGAACAAAGCCTTTTTGTAGGTTACTGAATGTGCTTATGACAAAAGGTATGCTAATAACAGCAACGCTCCTTAAACACAACCTCTTGGGCTATAATAGTGTAACCATGTGGGACAATGCTGTCACTACAGTAATTACAGAAATGTTACCAAGGTGGAAGGGCAACCTGCTTATAATGGTTGCTAAATTAGCTTATCTTTGAGGCATAATAGTGATCAAACACCTTGTAGCAATAGTAGACACTCATTATTGCAATGCCTTTACATGTTCCTGGTGCTAACCAGGTCAGCATGGAACATGAATAGTGGCTGTTTTGTCTAGTGTGATATATTAGATCAGGCCAAGGCATGCTCTGTGGGTATGCCTGGCTATATTTTTTATTGACACAGATAAGTTTGAGTAAAAGTGAACTAATTACCATATTATGGTTCTATTACATGAAGCTGCTCACAGGCTATGATTAACCTATGCACCTCTCCTAGTTTAACAACTGAGCGGTCATTGGGTATTATATCAACTGCTTTTAATTAGGTTACTATGTTACTCTTTCCCGGACTCCTATTCGCTGCGTGGGGATAAAAGTATACCGTAAATGCCTATTTTATGGCTATACATTTACGTTTGTGCTAATTTAATATAATTGAGTTACAGGTGTCATGGTGCTTTAACCGCTGTGCAGTGAGGATGAGTGGAAACACAGGTCAGCGCTAGTCTCTCTCGGCTTGAGATCACAAGGTAAATGTTCCGTTTTCAATTTAACACTGATTCATTGTCATTGCAAGTATTCTTTTGTCATACACTCCCATGCAATACTATTGCGCTTAAAGGTCAACGATAAAGGATTGCGTGTTACTGTTCGTAAACATGCACGCCAGCAAAAGTGAAAGTAAAGGCCAACCCCAGATTCACTCTCGTTTGGCCTTGCTATACTTGCACTTTTACTTGCTATACTTGTTTGGCCTTGCTATACTTGCACTTTTTCCGGTGCCGTCTCTTTTGAATGCCTGCTGCTTACAGTCTGGCACCTGGTCACTACCTTTTTATAAAGCCCTGACCTCACCTGAGCACTGTGGGCTCCATAAACGTCCCCAACACAGAAAATAAGAACTTACAAAGAAGATCCAGGCAGAGGGCAGATTCCCTGTAGATTAATACACTGGCACAAACCTCTAGTGGGTAATAAGGGATGATTGACAAGGAATACTTCTGTAAGCATCTATACATTGTTACATTTCTTAAGTCTTAGCCAAGCTTTTACGACAGGCAAAGAAGAAACATGAACTGAGGAAGGAAATAAACATCTCAATGTCTTGTCAGAAGCGGTTTCAGGAGGAAGAGAATAGACATCAGAGAATGTCTTTGGAAGCCAGCCGTTTAGACTGAACGGCAGGCTGCCCATCAGTGACAGGCCCCGGGCCAGTGTACAAGTGGAGGACCCGATAGGAGCTGGCAGGTGAGACCTGGCCTGGAGTCAGATCATACAAGTCCAGCTGGGGCTAACACATCAGCAGACAGCACCACCGTGCAGGTGGCCTGACACAGACGTAAATGTGACCTGCCACTGATGGACTCTGACTGAATTCGGCTTGATTCAAATCAGGTTTTATTTGCATTAAGAAGCGTTGCGAGGAGGAATACTGTCAAATGCTCATGGGCCATGAAAGACACAGCTGAAATTATTAAGTGTCATTGTTTATTCCTTTTCCTCCTAAAAATGCCCTATTCTAAACTAGTGGTAATCAATTAAAAACTGATTCATGATGGATTGTCTCACTTTTATCCTCAAGTCTTTACAGAACACCAGCGAAAGGGCCATTTCATAATCCCCGCAATCAACCGATCTTCTATTTATTCCCACATCTCTTCTCAATTTTCCAAAGTAGAGGGTACAAAAATGGTCTACACCCCCCTTTTTTCTTGAGACCATAAGGGTGTATTCTAATCAACATCGTGTGCAAATGAAATGTCACGCCCTTTAATGTGAGAGCACTGTGGGAAATGTCGATAGAAATGTCAAGTGGTTGCAGGGATGTGGGACCAGAGGGGTTGATGTCATCCGTGGTACAGTAGACTGAAGGGCCACTGGGCATTCCCAACCTTAACAGTGAGGAAAGCAGAGTAAATTCAAGATTGGCAACTGCAGCACGTTTGAGAAGATAAGAGTGAGTTAAGTCAGATTTCATTAAAAGAAATAAAACACTACAAAATTTTGCGTCTAAATCGTCAACAAATTTAGGTCTTTATGTCAAACTTAGTTGGTTACACTGATGCTCAATGTTGTGCTATTAGATACAAGTGAAGGCCTTGGAAGGGTTTCTGGTCTGCAGTCCATAAAGACTTAGCACCCCAAAAAAGAGAAAGCAACCTTGCTATGTCACCGTTTCTATATTTCAGAACTCACCTAGGTAGATCAAAATCTCTTTGAAATGAACGAGGTGCATATATGTGTCTACATATCCACATATACCCACAGTCAGGTTCACTGAAATGGGTTCTCAAAGTAACTGAAGGTAAACACCCATACTGTACGTTCCCTTTGAAAAAGCAATCAGCTTTCTAAATAATGTCTTTCATTAACCGATCAGAGCAGATTTAGGTAAGAGGCCTTTCTCTCCTGCTCTTCCGCAATCACTAACCAAAGGGTTGAAATTTGCCGGTCTTAAAGTAGAGAGGGATTATTTTCCCTCGCAGATATAATGGTCCACCTGTCAGAGGGAGTTAGAGATGACGCCCTATCACTGACAGGTACACTATCACCCTGCCCAAAATTCAATATTTCTCAGTGGAAAATTAACTATAGGGAAAATAAGGACATGGAGTGCGCGCCTACCAGGAGAGACATGGCTGCTCATATCTTGCTTACGACATAATTCTACTGCCAGAGAGTGTGAGAGAGAGAGAGAGAAAGGGAGAGAGACAGAGACGGTGTCTGGGCATGTACCTATGCAGACAGATTGTGCTGTGTATAAGTATGGTGCGCTATAGTGGAAGGGACCTGGGCTCAGGCTCAAATTAACTGTGTGGCAGACTGGACTGTCAACTGCAATTACCTGCCTCGCACTTCCTGGACCATACTGGTAATTTATTTCCTCTCCCCCTCCCTCCATGCCTTCCTCTCCCTCTCCCCGCTCTCTCTACGGTCCCTCATTCCAAATATCTCCAGCGAATGTAAACAGGCCTTGGCCACCTCCCTGTCAACTTGGAAGGCCTAATAATGGGAGCCTTGCCTTGCACATTTAGAGGCTATTTTCGGTGAGGAGATGGGCCCTGACCCTCTGCTCTCCGCCTCGCTCCCTCTCCCCCTTGCCCTCTCGACCACATTACAGGACAATTATCTCAGTCTAGTCAGACAGGGGGAAAGGGGTTAAGTTGAATAGCCATTGGCTGTTGCTGATTGCTTTTTTTAGATTTATTAGATTACAAATTAAATTGGAGGACTTGGCGTGCCGTGCTGGTAGTCAGGAGGCTTTCTATGTGTGAGAATGTGTGTGAGAGAATGAGTTGATGTGTGGTTGTGTCTATTTGTATCCATTGTTACACAAATGAACACATTTTGGGAGGAGGGGGTTGACATATGTGTTAGTCTGTGTAGTCTTCAACAGGTGAGGCAGGCTTCCTCTTTGCAGTGTACTGAGGAAGACTTCTCCTGATTCTGCTGTGTCAGACTGACAGACTTTCTCATTAGACCTTATACGTGTGCATGTGTGAGTCAGGAGCCTTAATGACAGTTGCATTAAGGCAGGGGGTTAAACTTATAGGCATACAGAGGCATACACACTCCTTATTATTACTGACATCTCAGGCAGCAAAGAGAATAAGACACAAACAGCAGAAACAAATACAAGGACCTTACAAATCTCACAAACAAAGACATGTTGGTGCACCTTTAGCCTGCATACCGCATAGATACATGTTCATGAGCACAATACTGCCCATTCATGGCTTTTTACAGTGTTTTACAATGGCACACATCCATGTCTATGAATCTAGTAATGACATATGCGTATGCAGGGTGACGGCTGTATGTGCATCCTCTGTGTCTATTCAAGTATGTATGCTTGCATCTGTATGCACCAGTGCACGCCTGCATATGCATGCATGTGCATTCACAGTATATCTGTGGTGTGTACAGAGGTGATTTTAAGGCCAAGGCACCCCTAAAGGCTCAAATCCACCTTGGTAACACGGCTATCGTTATGATCCCCTGACGTTAATGTCCCTGGGGGGAAAACAAACATTTAGCCATGATGAAAAATCATGTAAGAAAAGCCACTGCTTGGCTAAAGTGCATTTATGCGTATTCACACAGCCTCGCTCTGCTCTTTATCCGGTTGCATCATATCATCTCAGGGAGAGCGTGGCAGACTAGGCAATACAGCCATGCGGTCACACAGTTATTCAACTATGTGATTTCGCTCTGGGCTAGTGGCCAGATGTAACAGTCAGTCTAATCATCTTCATGTCTCTGCTACCCCTGCTGCACTTTAACTTGTGGACACTTGCTGGCTCAGGGATATGGCTATTCATACAATGGTTTTCATGCAAGCCACATATCTACTATATCTCTTCCCTCCACTACATTAGGTTACATTATCAGCAGATTCACTGAAACATTATACACGACTTGAGCTGCATAGCTGAGCTGTACGCTACTGCCATAACTGATTCTCTCTGTATATTAACACTTGTCATGTTCAGCTCTTATTGTATATATACTTCTTTCTCTTTGGATCTAATTCTTTCTTAATCTGTCCTTTTCTTTGTTGGCATCCCTTATTTGATTTCCCATGCCCTCTTAATAGATCAAAATCCTGAGAAAGAGGTGCAAAGGATTATGTCCTTTCTTCTATGCCATCCTTATGAAAATATAATTTAGGGCAAGCGGGCCCTTACCTTGCAGGATACTTTCTAGGTGATTTAACAAAGTGAGGTGGGAGAGTAGATCCATGGATTGAAGGAGAAAAAATAGTAAGGAGTGGGGAAAAGAGAGAGACAGGGAGAGGAGAAGAGGGAGGGAGAGGAGAGAGAGAGGAACAGATAGGGGCATATTGCCGGTTCCACTCTATTTCCAGCCCAGTGTCAAAATGAATTTCACATCTTAATATGGAGAAAGTGCTTACTCTCTGAAATACCAAAAAAAAAAAAAGTGTTGGTGGTAGCAGCAGTAAAGGAAAGGGAGGAGATGGGCTCAAGAAAGGGGATGGAGAGGGGGATAACAATGAGAGGGGTATAATGCTGACAGTAAAATAAAGAGAAGTGAGAACTCAATTAAAGGCAGGGAGTTGACAGGGAGGGGGCTGGCCCTTAGGTGCATAGCGGGAGGGACGGATAGTAGGGGACTCTCCTGCCTTAATGAGCTTAGCCCCAGGGCCTGACTCACTGGTTGACTGGCTAAAACTGAATGACCGTGTGGCTGCTCAGATGACTATAACTCCACAGCCAATGTGAACAGTGGCACAGACCTTGATGAGTTGATAAGAGGAGATTAATTAAGGGTGATTCCAGCATTGTCATTTGTGAGTTTAAGGTGGGCCTGCTTGTGTCTTTGGCGTGTGGAGTCTCTGTGTGTATGTTTGATTCGTGCATTGGTGTGGTGCACATTCTTCTGTGTCCCTCAGGCATATAAAGAGTTTTCATAGGCTGCTTTTCCAGCAACATTAATGATTGTGCTGGTGCCTGTACTAACCATGACATCAGCACCAAATTACAGTGAACATGGAAAAAATTTCCGAGAATAGCTGGTTTACAGGGGAATAATAACACAATTTGCGCAGTGTGTTCTCGGTTCAGTTTTATCTCTATGTTGCTAAAAACAAATACCAAAACATTTCATAAACCTCCTTTTCTTGTATTTAGAATATTATTACTATTAACCCCCCTCGGTTAGAAAGACTCCAATTATTTTCTCTTTTTATTTCCATGCCTGGATGGTAACCACGTTTATTAATTTTTTTTTCCCCCCACAATTTGTCCTCACCGACTCTGACTGGCTCTAACCCTTTTCCACTGACGTTGTTCAGATGGAACATGAAGCACTTCATTTTACAAGCAGGGAGAAGTCTCTCCTCGTGATCCTGTATGTATTTTCTGTTCTCTTTATCACCACTTTAACAGCAGGAGTAAAACGAGAGACAAGCAGAAAAAATCTTCCGAGACTGCCAAGTGGCAAAGTTGAGCTAAAGCTGGAGCGTGGAATCACATGAACTAAAGCCCCTCGAGGGAGAGAGGGAGAGTGAAAGAGAAAGAGAAAGGAGAGAAAAGGAGATAGAGGCAGTGTGATGGGCTGCTGCTGTTCAGTGTTGGGGATGATAAAACAGTGGGGGTGAATAAGGGCCTTGAGCTATGATAAACACATGCACACACAAACACACACACATACAAATGCCCCCCCACACACATACACACCACTGTGGCTCACCACTAAAGCACCTGCCTCTCTATGGATGGGGTTGATTGCACAGCCCTGACTCATCCTAGGCTACATGTCGAACCCCGGGGAGCCTCCGATTGGCATAGAGATACTAATGGAGTGAAGCAGGAGAGCTGCTGGGAATGGCAAATCTCCGGCTGTGGGGATGCAGCGGAAGTCTATGTGGGATCAGGCTCTCGCCCGTCAGCCCTGAGTTTTGATCTACAGTGAGGCACAGCTTTTGATGTCTTAATCATCTCCCTCAATCGAGCTCAGGGAGGTTGGGGAAAGGAGAGCAGAGGGGAGGGGAGGGGAGAGGCGAGAGGGTATGGAGGGAGGCATCGGGGCAAGCCCAAGGATGTGGGCCCTGTGTGGGTAGAGGATTCAAGAGGCAGCCTGTTTGTCTCTGGATGACTAAGTCTCAGTTGGCTCTGTAGACCCTGAAACTGAGGTAAAGTCTGGATACGTTGTAAACACATTCATATTCTCGATTTCATGCTTAGGACTGACTCTAACCCACTTCTGGTTTGCGTAACAGAAAACTTTATAGATAATTGATAAACTCATCTACACAGTATACCTGGAAAAACCTGGAGTAGAGATGCTGTTCCGACTGATAGCAAAGTTCATACAATGTTACAAAGCCGAACTTCACAGGAAGTCTGAGTCAAAGAGTCCCCGCAATGATCATAAGAGATGCAACAGAGAGCCAGAGTTCAGCACAATCCAATTAAATCAGCAACCACTGTCTTGAGCGAAGAGCAGAGGCCAGAAAGAGAGAGAACGAGGTTCAGAGCGGGAGCAAACGAGAGATGGAGAAAGAAACAGAAAGAGAGAGAGAGAGAGAGACAAGATTAAACAGTCAGATAAAAGAGGAGTGAGTCAGAGATGTATTCATTCATCAAAAGTTACAGACCCCCACCCACGGCTTCTCCTCAGGGCTAAGTGTTCCACGGAGAAGCCTGATGAACTGATGAGCTGAGGAAGAAGTGCGAAGGAAGACAGTGAGAGAGAGAAGTGAAGAGCCCCTCCACCCACTACCTCCCACCCTCCTCCGCAACCACTATCACCATCTAAAGAGAATATCCCAGCATGCCGTGTCATCTCCACACTCCTCAGTTAGAAAGACACAAGCAATTAATAAGTCAACAAAACCAGGGTTTTTTCAAATACCATGTCATAGTGCCACACTCCACTGGAAGAGAACAAAAACTAGCATATGCCTTCAGATAAAGAAAAAAAGAAAGAAGCACTGTAGCATTCACTCTCCGTGTCAAAACGCAGAGGGGGGAATGATCTAATAAGATGTTTGAAGTTTAAACTGAGGTCTCTAATACAACAAAATACTTAATTAAAATGTAACTGCCATGGTGGGGATGGCAACCGGCAGGGGGTAATGAGCACCCGCAGGTTAACAGCAACAAGTGATGAGTCTACTGGGTCTTACACTGGAGTGGTATTATCACTGATATGAAAGCGACAGCATGGCTATCAATAAAGCCCTTTTGTCTATCGCTCATTTCATTTTATTGTTGGCTCTCTATATCTTTCTCTTGTTCTCAATTTGAAAAAAAAGGGTCTATTGTTATAGTAACCCACTGTGACCTTGATTTGATGTATCGGCTTCTTACAGTCAGTGTTTTATTGAGGGGAAGAAGCTGGAAATAGTAAGAGTAAAGCCTGTAGTGCTGCAGAAAAAGGCACAAGTTTATACGAGGGAGAATGGCTGCAAATAGACATATCATGAAATGTCTGAGATGTGAAACCCTACAGTGCAAGTTGAGCTGTCTGTGTGTCGTATACCTGATTATATACATTTGTTCTACATTTGTCTTTTTGTGTAAGTAGGCTGTCTCGAAAAGTTGTGACAGGATTTGTAGGAAATGTTTCGGACAGGATGGCATAAGCGAGAAAAACGTACATTTTTAGAGCAACAGACCAACAAAGACTGTTGGTGTTAGTGTGGCTTCTTATTATTAAGGCATCCAAACATTCAGATATAACTGTGATGGTTTATGCCACTCTAGCATACTATAGAATTTAGAGATCATTAGTCTTGTAAATGAAACATCATCACATCAACACACAATGCAAGAAAAACACTGAACAACACATAACTCTGTCTATATTTCTGAATATCAAACAATCCAAAGTGGTCAGTTGTAAAAGACATTCCCTAAAAGACTCGAGGAGCACACAAGGAACAAAACAATATCCAGATTGGAAACATTTTAAACAACACTGTAGTTAACGTGTGGTTAGGTTCAGGCACAAAAACCATTTGGTTATAGTTACGAAAAGATCAAGTTTTGACTAAAAAAACTTGGTTTTGGGGGCACAATCTCAACAGGAAATGCATTCATGTCTTAGTAAAAACCTCATGGTGCCACTAAGCCAGCAAAAAAACACAGCAATGTCTGGGTTAAAGCTAACTGCTCCTCACGACACTATGCCCACTGGAAACACAGTGACGGGTGGCTAAAAAACACCCATGTTTGGTGGCTAAAAAGACGTGAACATAGAAATGACTCGCTAAAACACAACTGATTTTGTTCTTTGTTAGTCTCGAACCGTGGTCTGCAGCTTAGTAGCCATCCACATCCCCTCCACCTCCTGATGACAGTTAACTCATATACTTTGTCACTTTCGAAAGGTTGATCTGATACGTATAAAACATAAAAACGTAATATATTTTTGGTTTGCAGAAACGTACAATGCCATCATTTTCTTCGTCGTAAGTACTCCTTGAACTTTTCACAACAAAGCATTTCTTATCGGTGTACAATCACTTTAGTTAGTGTGACAGATGAAAACTCTTCAAATATTACAAGTATTACCTTACTAACTGTGCTAGATCACATTATATGACATGCTGATGTTTTGTCTTGCCTAGTCCTACTGTGACGGACACACAGACTTCCCCTGGAAATATCCCACTAGACTGCTACATTTTTATAACATAACAGCACAGCGGATGCCTTGCAAATCTTATTTTAACCTAATTTTCTACCCTTGAAAAATGCAAAACGTGAGGTGCAAAGATTTGGAAGACGTTATCATCAACTGTGTGTAACAGGCAGACAATGGCGTGTAAGCCATGTAAATTATGGCAGTAGACTGAATGAGCGCTGGGCTCAATTATGAATCTACTTCCCTAATCCTGCATTCTGATTGGATGGCTACCTGATTTATACAGAAGACTTTCGGCAGGGAATGCAGTGAATTTGAGTAACCCTGCTATTTGCCTTAGGAGTGGGAGGAGATCAGCTCCTGGACCACAGATATAAGCAGCTAGTGCAGCTCTCGGAAACAGGCATAAAGAATTTGTCTGGTCGGGGCTCAATAAAATAATATTACACTTATACTTATGACTTCAAAGGGGCCATATGCACAAAAAAACCCAGAGCCGGAGCTCTACCCGGGCTAGCTTACACCCATCATTTAGTCCTCAAGTAATTCCGCAGTCAATAAACAGATAAACACAAACGATAGAGACCTCAACTGCCACCCTTGAGACACCTAATACAAGCCCTGAAATGAGGTGTTCAGACATGACAGCGAAACACATTTCCTTGAATACGGACCAAAAAATTTTATTGAGCTTTCTTTTTCCTAAATTATGGCGCACATTAACTCCAACCCCTTAGCCACTGAATTTAATCCATCAATTACCCAGAGAGCTGTTGCGAATTCGACTCATCGCCTGAAAATTGTGGCTTCTCTCTCTCTCTTACACACACACACACACACACACACACACACAGTCTCACGGCAGATTTGCCGCTTGCTATATTTATCTGGTACCGATGCATATTTATTTCTAATTCTTACATGGCTGCAGGCTGTGCCGTGATTCGCCATCCTCAACCGGCATTAGTGGCCCTATAATAGGGCTTAGAATTACATGTGGAACCCTGTTGGAGTCTCATGGCTGGATTTAAGGTGGGATTTATCATGTTCAGAATTATTCACTGCTCAAGCGCCTTTCCAGGCTCTATGAAGAAAAGCGACTGGGTTGTGAGACCCAAAAAGGCCAATATGGAAAACGCAGAGGATGGGAAGGCGGTAATAGAATGGGATGGAAAGAGGGGAGGAGTGGAGGTACAGGGAAAAGTATAGTAGGGTGGAGGAATGGAAGGAGAGAGGGAAAATAGGGATTTTAGGAACATTTAATTTCAGCTGAGCAGACAAAATATCCCAATGATGAAGACGAGCCGAAGAGCTGCGAAGTTACCTCGAAGAACTGCGGTTCAGGACAGCTTTAATACTACAATTTCACTCCCTGGTGAAATTATATTTCATGCACATTTAAACGCCAAGTCAAACACCTGAATTGAAATGAGTGTAATGATCTGCTTTTTAAAAGCACTCAAAAGCAGTAATTATGATGGAATAACTGTTGCACTAATGAACAATGGTTGCCATGGTTATTCTGTACACCTCATAAACTTTGTTATTTTAACCGCCGTCTCGCAGCCAAACCATACATTGAAGCACACGCACGCGCACACACGCAATTGTGTTGTGCAAAACATGATGGAAAATGAAAAGTCCTGCAGGCTAGAGTATCTCTGTCTATACTGTTGACACACATCAGTCTTAAGAGTGCTCGGTTCACCTCTCAGGAGAAGGAGAGCAGGGGATGAAACGCACACACCTCAGGGCTCAAATAAGGACATACACACTGCAGACTGCAAAACAGTTACACAAATAGTGCTGGAGACTGTAAAACAACTTGGACAAAGTTGGGAAAAGACAACCAACTACACATGGTCAAACCAACACTCCATCCATTCATTTTATATAACACTGATCCAGTTCAGCCAAGAGGCAGGGTGCACCTTGTTAGTCTATTGCAGTTTTAAACCAGCAATGGTTTCAGTGGTTTACCAGATGCTAATAAGCCGCTAAGTCTGTTCACTTGAAAACATGGCTAAATGAAACAGATTTTTCAGCATTTAACACTGCTTGTATAATCTACAGGTTCATAATTAATTGATAGTGATCACCTTTTCATTAAATTGTTTCAGGCAGCTGTTAACATAAAAAAACAGAGAGACAGGACTAATTTGTCAGCACTGGGAATACTTGTTACACTTAGAGTATATTAGCCACTGTCAAAACAGAAGCAATCCTTTCCACAGTTGGCACCCCCTTTTTTTCCAACTGAATTAAGCAGCACTGACATTTATTCTTCTTTCAGTGTGCTACTTCTCACAGCATAATTTCTGCAACCACATAGGCATTACTGTTTTTGCTCAAAATGAAGAATAGGTTGGAACAGGGCATGTGGGTTCTCATTTGCTGAACATGTATGCATTGTGTGAGGTCATAAATCTAGCTCTTGGGTCTCAGTGTCCACTCACATCAAATCCCTTTTGTCATTCTGAGATTAGATGAGATATTATCATTCACAGTATTATTCTCGATGGCAACAAGCTACCTTACTTGGCATCACAACATAAATATTTTACAGTCACATGACATCAAGGAGTGAATTAGGTCAAGCTACTGAGCACTTTTGTGCTCGTGATCCATCGGGGTGAACATTTATTCTCTCTCTGAAGAAAGTAACTTTGGGGATTTTTTTCCCTTTGTCTTCTTTTTCCATAAAGTTAATAATTGATGACATACGCCTAATAATATCTTTTTATTGCTCATTGTTTCACTTGGGACTTTCCTTAAGACTAATTAGTTCCCCTAATTTTTAATCAGCAAAGCCATGTTTTGCTCTTTTTGGCAGCAAACTGATAACGCCTTTATCTGAACGCACCTGCTGTAAGGCTCTGTGAAACGATGTTATTTCTGAATATAGCTATTAAGATACAATTCAAGCGACTTCCTACTGTGAAGAGAGTAAAGAACGCAGAACGTTATATAAGCAAAACAAATATAATAAAGCAACTAAAAACAAGCTTAAAAATGGAAACAAACAAGCATCTACCAGATGCATCTCACACCACCGTGCCCACCTCCAGTGGTAATAATGAAACATGGGATTGCAGTGGAGAACAGAATACAACAGTGACTCTGAGGAAACAACAACAAAGAGCACAGAGCAGCTTGACCTTTGCCACTGTTGGCAGCAAACCAATCACTAGCACCCATATCTGAACATGTGCCCCGGGCCAAACTCACTCCTCACACAGAGCAGGAGAGGAGAGGAGAGAGGGGATTTGGTTCAGCCACATGATGGTAGTGAGAATCAGCTCCCCTCGCTCCCCACCACTCACAGCTCTCCTACCTCTCCCAGCCAGAGGGCTTTTCCTTACACCTCCACACTCATTCTCAGCTATCCATTCCTTTCTTTCTTCATCGTTTTGGAAAGAAAAAAAAACTTGTTTCTTTTGCTCTCCATTGAAGGGAGATCTGCAGACTACCCTATGTGATTTGGGTAGTTTAGGTTTTTTGTTATTATTGCATATACTCACTGTAAGATAGGATAATTGTGTTTTTGGGTGTATGTCTTTAGTAATTCTAATTCAGCTATAGTCCTTGGCCTGAGCTTTGACTTGGCTGCGGAGTAGCAAAAGGGTAGTTGGCGGTCTGGATCATGTTACTGGGCCAGCTGTCTCTCTGAAGTAGGAAACTCCAAGGGACAGATCAGAATAATAACACCACAGCAAGCGTATTGCAACATGACCCTAATCTCATCCCTAATAAAATCAACTCCATCGTCACTGCGTCTGTTGATTCTCCCAAATAGACAGACATAAACACAATCCCAGGCATGCTTGTACACAGACACAAGCATGCGCATGCTCGAGCACACACACAAATACCAAACGGTCTGGTAGAAACATAAATACTGTAAGTGAACACACACGCACTGCCACCACACACACACACACACACACACACACACACACACACGAACCATCCAGAATACTTTTGGCTCTTTTCCACAATGTGCGTGTCTACCAGATTGGCCAATTACCCTTGTGGAGAAAAGGACAAGGGTCAAAGTAAGGTTACCATGGGGGATGAAACATCATCAGCTTGCATGGACTCCGCTCAAATCATCTCCTACAACATGTTAGGTTTCCCTGTGTGTGTATGATCCCTGTGAATGTTTTTCTTAGCGTTTCATTATCAGCGTCCTGGTGACAGATGGTGCGTTGGCTTTCAAGAAGGGAAATGGGATTCTCTCTTGGAGGAAAACACTCAGAAAGACATTGTTATCATTTTCATGTTGGGTTAGTGGGGAAAAGATTGACAAATGCCCACAGACTGATGGTGTATGAAAGAGAGGCTTGGCTCAGACAGCATTCAATCTGCACACTTGTTCATCTGGTTGCAGGATTCAGCCATTGTCTGTGGTCTTTAATCATTTATAGTGCATGAGGTGGACCATACATCTCTCTCTGTCTCTCTCTTACCTCTGTCATGGAAGTAATCAGTTTAGCTGTGACATTCTGTTTTTCTGTGGTTTTGCTGGATTCCTTGTCAATATTTAATTAATTTGCTAAACGCAGAGGGTAAAGATTAAAGAAATGTAAATTGGATTATCAAAAGCACAGAGGCAGGCAGACAGAGAGGTTGACTCACAGCAAAAATCCAACCAATTACAGTGGATTACTAGACTTGTTTGGCTCGCACTATGATGCTACATCTCATGCTATTATCACATATATTACAGTCTGGTGGCTGTAAAGACACAAATAACATTATAGGAGCTGGCACTGCCATATCTGGAAAATGTTTAATAGACTATGAGCGATGCTAATCCAGGAAAATCCAGTAAAATGTGGAACAAAACAATAAATTCATAAATAAATGACAGGGAAAAAAAACACGAGTGCATGAGAATATGCATAAATATAAATCAACACATGCTGGAATTATACAGTCAGAAATATCAAATTCATTTTTCACCCCTGCAGAACATACTAAGAGTAGTTTAATGACCATCCTACTCTTTCCCACATTTTTTTTTTTTTTTTTTTTTTACAGAATTCAAACTTTTTGCAGCTCACTCTAACTTTACAGACTTTTATTGATTCAGTGCACTTTTAGTTACTTCACACTTTCTTTACGCCCCCTCATTCCACCAATGTTCATTCACCTCTCGTCCACCTCCCACTTCATGCTTTATTTCCCCCTCAGTCTCTGCATATTTTTCCCACACATGCATGTTAGACATACAGTGCATATGCAGCCATGCATGCACACACACACAAACACAAAAATCCCAACTTAAACAGAATGTCACAGAGTACCCCAAGGTGAACCTGGACAGGATGCTATGTATAGGTGCAGGGTTGTGCAAGCAATGGAGGGGGTTTGTGTCGGGGGGGTGTTGTAGAACCAATTAATCGGACACTTTGACTCCACTTCCGTCTCTTCCAATTTACCAAATCCGCCAGACAAACTATTAATGTGCACACTGCCAATGTGAAAACTTCTTTAACCCCCATTAAATTCAACCAAGGTCATAGCAAGTGTATGCTTATGCTGGCGTGGGATCAAACTAGCCCTATTAAATGTGATTTGAGGCAGGAGGGGGGCTGAGGCGGCAAGAGTGTGGCTGGTATGGCAGGGATCTTGTGTAAACAGCCTGCATAAGGGCATTATTTTCTAAAATCCCACTTACTGAGGGCTTAAAGGTAACATTGAACAGCATTACAGCAAAGTAGTATTGCTGTTTTTATGGGAGGGGTTCAAAAGTTCACAGCGAGGTCCTTCTGGCCAAAACCATGTTGCACAGTGACAACAGTCAGTAAACATGTCAGGAGTCCAATAACACTCATTTACTAGTGATTACAGTAGGAGGGATGGTGGGCTAATCTTTGTGTGGCATGTGTGTTGGTTGTCTGTGCACATATTCAAATGCTGTGTGTGTGCTTTCTTAAATGGTAATTATGCTTTGAAAGTGAGGAGGATTACTACAGGGTGAGGTGGACCTTGGCCCGGTAGAAAAATCTGGGACACTACCTTGTTCCTTACCTCTATAAGGTCAGGGTTTGTTCACACATTCCGAACAAGGACAAGCACATACCACACACACACACACACACACACACACACACACAGACACACACATACACACACTCTGGGACTCAGAAACAGAGGCGTAGAACAAGAACATAACTACAAGGAAATTAATAGACACTCACAGATACATCTACACACAGTGACACAGTCTTCAGACACACGTGCAACACACACAAACCTCTGATTAAGGATGATTAAGTACCACATGCCAATCTGTAGCATCAGTGCAGTCTCATTTATGTGTGACAAAATATCCAGGCAGCAGACATGCAGAATGTTTCACCACTAGCCATGTTAAATGCTTATGAGACAATCAAGACCGGGCAGGAATGAGGGTCACTTGCAACTAATTGAGGGATTTGTGGCAATACCAGTAACGTCTTCTGTGCATCATTGCATATAGGATTACTATTAAATGCCATGTGATGAAAATATGCATCTTTTGCTTGAGCACTAGAAGTCTGAGAGAGAGTAAATACAGTTGACCACAGTCAACTGTGCATGATGTGTAAACTGTTCACTCCCTCTGAGATCTGCTCAAGTGTCTGGGGATTATGGAAAGTGTTGTGTTTGGACAGCACCTATATTAGACCCTTTTCCAGCAGCTGTGAGGAAAAGGAGGATTTATGCACCTCTCTGTTTTCCTGGCTGCTTCCACTCGCAATTCCAAGCTCTCACTACTCCAGAGCTGGCACAGCAGGGGCAAGCCCTAGAATCCAAAATTCCTCACTCTCCTCCACCTTCTCTCTACTTATCGCAACAGGATTCTCCTATGTGTTTGTTGTAAGAAGTTTGCCATCACTCTCGGAAATATAAAACTCTTTGTATATCAAAATGCAGCTGAGCAGGGATATTTAACATTCTCGTGCAATCAGGGTACCTCTTAACCTTGTCATTGTTTTTAGCTTTCATATACAGCTACAGAATTCACTTTACAGGGTCAAATGATGGAGAGAGAACACAAAGGGATGTGAGGCTGACTTGAAGAAAGCAACATGAAAAAATTGAGTCTCTAAAGACAAATTTAATTGCAAACTTTTACAAGATTGGAAAAGTAAAAGCAAAACACGTTCGGTAATTTGTATGGAATCCATGGAGGGCAAGTCATTTTCCTGTTCATAGTTAAGCGTCCTGACTTTCTGCCAACATGAACCAACTGTTAGGAAGAAGGGGTCCAGTAACCCGGCACTGCTCTGAGTAGACAAACAACACTAATGGCTTCCCAGAGAAATCAACAACTCACAACAGCAGCATCATCTGTGACTGCACGCAATCCCCTCGGATGACTGCGGGACAAAAAGAAGCAGTTGAACTATGCATCGTGAAAGAGGCACATTTTGAAACTGTGAATTAAAGAGGCTGTGGTGCTATAGAAACATGTTTATCAATTTAGCATTTTATATTTCACACTATGGTAGTCTTTTGCATGTCTATAGCTCATTTGAACAAACCGAGCAGCCCTGAAGGATGAAGGAATTCACAAGCGCGGATGGTATTGCGGCACAAATCAGGCTGACTTGTATGTACGATTATTTGGTTTGTATCCAAGTGGGATCATAGCTTGCTGACTGTGTGTGGGCTTTCTTTCTGGGCCACAGTCCATAGCTGTGGATGAACAATGTAACTCTGGTCACAAGGCTACCCCTACACACAGCAACCACACACACAGTTAGATCACCCTAACCTAGAAACACAGCTCCATGACTGAAAACGGAAAACAACAAGAAGCAAGCCATTAAGGGAAATATAGGAATTATCTTCTTCTTCTTCTTCTTTTTTTTTTTTTTTTAGGGAATGGTTCCGGTTATAGTTTGCAAGAATTAGGATTACATCTAGAATGGGGGATGAAGGTTTTAAATTGTAGTTTAATGCACGTCTGTCAGTGACATTTTAAATTGGTACAGATGGCTGTTGAGTTAACAGTACATTTAGGGCACTAAAAACAGTGCAGTGGTTTTTAGTTTGGTCTGGCTTCAGTGCTTGGATGTGAGGATTACAGCCATTACTCTGGCCCATTCAGATCTAGTTAACCAGATTAAAAACCCTGGGTCATACGACGTTACCTCACTTTACCCAGTGACATTACAGCATGAAATTATCACGCACACACAAACAAACACGCACAGGCCAGATGGGCACCTGAGGACACTCTCTTAATCTCCCTCTCTATGTCTGTCCCGTTATCTCTCTGTCTCACACACGTGCACCCACACGAACAAACACAAAAATCTTTGCCATCACCACAATTAAAGCAACATCCCATAATAAAAATGCATTTATTCATTTCAAACCATTTTGATGTTGAATAGGTGTCAATATATTGGCAGCATCCATTCATTTTATATCTAAAACAAAACAATCATGTTAAAAGCTAAGAAAAATACCATAAAGACTGGATTTGTTGGCATTAATGAGGACAATCGATTGTGTAATCACAGGGATTGAGTTGAGCTGCAACATTTTTTTGATTAGTCCACTGGCAGAAAATGAATCAGAAACTATTCGAATAGCTGACTGATCTTTTGAGTCATTGTTAATGAAAAAAATGCAAAAAAAAAAAAAAATCACTGCTTTCAGCTTCTCTAATATTAGAAATTGTTGGCTTTCTTTAGGGCTGTCCTGAAAACCAGTTTTTGAGCTTTGAAGCTACAGTGAGAAATATCTAAGACTTTGTTAGCATGCAGGTTGCTTTAACCAGTGTTGGGCAGTAACATGTTACTTGTAACGCATTACAGTAATAACATTACTTTTTCCAGTAACAGGTAGTGTAACTAATTACTAATAAAATTTCAGTAATAATATTACAGTTACCCCAAAACCAAACACCTAGTACAACTAGTACATTACTTTTGGTATCACATCACTACTGACTTGAAATACAACAGTCACATTAGCGGACTCATTTTCGTAATTGTCGCACTCCGCAAGCATGTCACAAAGCATCAAGCTAATTGGAAATGCTTACCATGGCAGCTGTAAACATTCCCATCACTTTGGTTATGTCAGGAGGAAAGAAGACAAGAACACTGTTGCTGCAGGTAGTCGGACTAACACTCTTTACACTGCAAAAAACATCTTCAAACCATTAAAGCGGTCTGAGACACCTCGGCTACTACAACCAACAGCACAACAACGTGAAGCTCCAGGAAATACACTCCACCAAAGGTGAGCCCTCCGCAGCCTGTAGCCCTAAAGTGACGAAACAACCAAACCGGATTTAAAGCATGGATGGCTGCAGGCTACAAAGAAGTAATGATGCTTGTGCCTGGATAGGTGGTGGATGAAATGTTGCTCCATGAGCGACTCTCCGTCTATCAGGCAGATCTTTGGGAAAAATACCGGTCACAGGCAACAGGAAACCTCCCGGTAAAAAAAAAGAAGCTATCACCGGCGATTACCCTGACATTCGCACAGAGGCAGACATCGGAATTTTGGGGAGATATGCAATTACCAATTTCACAGGGTGTAACGGAGATGTAATATAATGATTAGTGTAACAAATTACTGTTGACAGGGAGTAACAAGTAAAGTTATAGTATTACTTTGAAAAGTGTAACGAGTAATGAGTAAGATATTATATTTTTAGAGTAACAACACCAACACTGGCAGCAACATTAGCCATATTAGCTCGGAAAAAAAAGAAGACTTTTTCCACCATCTTGCTAGCATATCTGTAAGCCTGTCACATGTGGTCAAACTGTCCTGGTTTCAGTAGTTCTGGATTGCTGGTGACTGACATTAGATGAGAGTGAGTTGGAGTCACAAAACTCTTACTAAGTTTAAATGTCCTTGTCTTAGAATAACTAATCACTTCAAACACTGATTTGCTAGCATATCCATGTAAGCCTGTCACATGTGGTCAACCTTAGTCCTGGTTTCCATGATAGTGTATTGAATATCTAAGGGTTCTGGAATGTTGGTGGTGACTGACATTAGATGGATTAATTAGTCACAAAACTCTTACTAAGTTTGGTGGCATCTATGTTATTGCGCATTACAGTACGAAGCCCAGCAAAGATCTTGGATACAGTATTAATGTACTTGATGATACTTGATGATACTTGCAGGGCCCTATGAAGGAAATTTTACATTGAAAAGATTAACTAATTTGACTTGGGAAATCAGACACATGAGCTATAGAGAAATAAACATGGCACAGTGTGGATCACCAATTTACAGTCTTTAAAAAATTAGAATTAGTTTCAGTTTCTGCTTTATCTGTATCAAGTGGTTTCAATAGTACAGTTGGATTTTTAGACATTTCCCCTCTTGTTATGCTGTCTAAATGTCAAATGTAATGTTCTGTGCTCTACAACAGACACTGAGGCTATCGTGAAGGCACACACAGTCACTGGCAAACACATTTACATCTATGACACATGGCTCTTTGTTTGGATTGTGTGAGCAAAAGAGGGGGACCTGTATTTGTTTCCTTAGCCACTGTTACAAGTGAAGGAAGGAAACACTCTGTTCTACATGCCATCACTTCCCATATTCGTCACACTGTTCAAACTTAGTGAAAGAATTCGAACCCGATGTTAACACACACACGTGCACTCAAACACACATAGTCTGAGGTGCACAAACATGTACCCACACAGACCGATACACTTGAAATCAATTTCACTTGCCCCTTGTCATGCCTGTCCAGATGATGGCCCGCCTTCTTTTGTGTGAAGGGCCAATCATGTTTATTGTTGTTGCCTTGGGCATGTGGTGAGGTAGCGGGTGAAGTGAGGTAAGTGGGCTAGAAAGAGAGAGGGAGAGGGAGAGAGACTGAGAGAGCTGTCAGTGCTGAAAAATCTCAGCATCAGAATTCGATACGGTGTCTCATATACAGTTTTACCCTATCATTACCACAGTGTATCAAGTCCACTTCACTTCGGGAGTTGTGCCAAAAAACAGACCTGCTGTCTTGCTGAGTGTGCATGTGTGTGTGAATGTGTGTAGGCGCATGTGTCCTTTCTGTCCATTGGCATATCTCTTGCTCTGTATTACTGCATGACTCATGAGGTTCCAGCATTCGACACAACAAATGTAGTGGGTTGTTATTTTAATTTACGTGCGTATCAAACAAAAAAAATGCCCTGCCTTGTTTAGTTCATCGGAAAATATATGCCCTTTTTTTCCCAACACAGGAGTGAGTGTGTTCCAGAACAGCAGCAAATAAGGGAAGATTATGGAGCGGACACAAAGTGGGGGAAGAACCCTTGGAAGAAACAAAAGAGAAAAGAGGGAGAGTGGGCATGATGGGAGAGTTACTCACCCGGCACAGGGAACATTCTGGTTCAAGGCTGTCAATCAAACATGCCCCCCACCTCCCCTTCCCTTGAACACACACATATACACACACTCCTGTTCCCCTCTATCCGAGTCCAGATGCACCTGGAGGAATCCAAGCAACCCCAAAAAGCACAGAATCCCAAATATATGAGTGTATGTGTGTGTGAAAGAGAAAGAGAGAACCCAGATGTTTCCTTGCCCTTGCTTCTCTCCCTCTCTCTCCCGCTCCCTACTCGCCTGGTGGGGTGTCTGAGGGCCGTGGACGTGTGCACTCTGTTGTGACTAGTACCAGATGTGCTCCATTGACCCAAATCACCTAGGCAGTAGACATGCCACATAGGCCAGAATCTTCAAGACCCACCGCACAATCACACACACCTGTTTCCATTCATGAGCCATGCTGGGAGAGGTGCATCCTGGGAAACACTGTCAGCTTTTTTCATCTGTTGTTTATGTCTTTCTCCCTGCTTTTCATTGTCTAGATTTCCTTTTTTTTTTTGGTCTTTCTCTTGTCAAGCTCATCACTGAGTTGTTAGCTCTGGGGAATAAGCGGGGGCCTAAGAGAGATTTCAAGGTTTTGAAAAAACAGGCCTAATGACATGGTGGATAGATATTAATTTAATTTCCAAACACAGAGCTGGTACTTGGTAACCAGATATTCAGTGAGGAGGCCTGTTTGATTTGGAACCTTGTTTCATGTTACTGATTCTGAATTAGCTTAAGTAAATACACCTGCGCGACCTCCGAGTACTCCAAAGGTCAAAGTCATTCAAACATTTAAAGAATGGTAATTAAATTACCCTTGGTGCTGAATAACTTTAATTTGGTAGCTACACAAATTGCTTCCAGCTTTTGTCTTCCACAAAGCTCCCCCTTCAGCCGCGCTTTAATATTTTATCAGGCAGGACTTGTGGCAACAAACGGCCGCTCATTTTCTAAATCTTAAGTAATCAAAGCTAATTCTGACCATTTAAATGTGCTCATGGTTTCTGTTGTTTTTGCTGTAGGTGAATCACCACGGCAGAGGTACAGAGAGAAGGAACTTTACGACAGGGGCTAAAGCTAACATAAGCTCTTCTACGCCAAATGAACTTCCTCGTCCTGCTGGCCTGATTTATGAAGTGAAATAAAAATGAGTCCCTGCGTGGTATTAGTGGGTTTTTCAGAGGAGGCGAAATGGGACTTAGGGCCTATATTTCAGCTGCCTTGTGGGAAGGTTTTGGCCCAGGTGGGGCCCCTTAATATGGTTCGACTGAGGTCCACGTGAAGTGCAGCCACAATGCTCTACAATAACTCTTCATTTTGATCCTGGCTCATTGCCAGCATATCTACTACCTGAGTCTCTTTGAAGAGCGACACATTGGCCTGGGTATTTAACCATGCTGTTTGAGGTCCTGGCGCTGGGAGCAGAGAGAGAGAGAGAGAAGAGGAGAGAGAGAGATAGAGATAGAAAGATAGATGTAAAGGGGAGGGCAGAGAGTGAAAAAGACTGCAGTGGCAGAGGCAATAGAGGCTTGAACTCTGATGAAATAATCCAGTTTGTGAGCTGACAGAACAGACAGACAGAGAGATGAGCAGCAGCAACAGAACAGCAGCCCCCTGGCGACCTCAAGTTGTTTCATAACCGACCCCATCCTCCCCGCGCTTTTGATTACAAAGTAAACCTCTGTAGCAGCTCATTTTTCATCCTTGTCAATGATACTGTATCTTATGTATAAGCATATTGTACTTCATAATGTGACACGCCTCTGGCTAAAACTGTTACAGCTATTTGCAGCCACACAAATTAACAACCCCAAATTGTGAGACAAAAAAATAATAAAAAGACATGAGCCCAATCTCGATTCAGAATTGATGCTCCGTGCAGAGAGAAAGCTAACAATTTTAAAAAATACAGTATCAAGCTCAATGGAAAATGGATTGCTCTCACAAAGAATCCTCTCCTTTATTTAAAAAGAATTAAATAACTTTATCAAGTCTCATGTCGGCAGCTTCAGTGTGTTTATGCCAGCCAGCTTGCTACAGAAGAGTACTGAAAGGGCTCTGCTGGATGGAGCTCTTGGCTTTGATATAGTTTCTGGGCTGGAACTTTGGCAGCATGTTAAATATTAATAGCGATTAACCCAGTTCAAGCTCTGCAGCAGAGAGTACAGACAGAGTTCAAAGAGCCTTCTGCTCTGTGCGGGCACTCTCTGCTCTCCAGCAGTTTAGCCCTGCTATCAGGAGGCTGCTGCTGCTGCTGCTGCTGCACTGCACCACAGATCAGACTGGCCTTTCTCACTTCGGTTCAAATAGAGAGGGAGAGACACATGATAGAATACATACAACATGTGTGAACAGTGTGTACAGTGAAGTTCTCAGAGGCTTTAAAGACATAATTAGCCAATAATGAAAAGGCAGCCTGGTTAAACTCTTTGTCCCTCTCTCTCTATCTCTCTCAAACTACAAGCCCCCCCCCTCCTCCCCTCTTGTTCTCACTTGCTGAACTCCTGATAAACTCAGCCTTTCAGAGCTACAACATTCCTCAGCCTGGCACATTCCCCACTAAATAGGCCTGGACACCTCAGAGATCAAACACAATCTCCATTGTGCTGCAATTACCCAGACCTCTGTCTCAGTTCCCCTGCCCTTCACCCCCACCTAAACGCTTTCCTTCTCTCTCTCTCTCTCTCTCTCTCTCTCTCTCTCTCTGTCTAACTCTCTCCACCCACCCCTACATCTCTCCTCCATATCCCTCTTTCCCTCTGGAGATGATGGTTCTGACGCACTGGGCCTCAACAAAAGCAGGCTTTGTTTACAGAGAGAGTCTTTGGAGAGGAGTCCAGGGCAACCGAGTGCTGTCAGAGGGGAAGTGTTGGCTGGATGCTTCGCAGAGCGCTGAGAACGAAGCATGTGTACATTCGTTAACACATGATCCTGTGACCCTTTCTGCTCAATTGCATCAATTTAGAACATGTTAACTCTTTGCTGCGCAGGTCAAAGTGTCACGCTTGCGCGAACGTCTTTTTTATATAACGTATTCATAGAGAATGTGCGGTCAACATGTCAGGCTTTGGAGGGCTGCATTGTTATTTGTATTTGCTAAATCTAGCCTGAATTCAAAATGCGTCTTTAGATGTGGTTTTTAATTTGCAGTTGAAGACAGTGGATCGTGTTTTTTTCTCTTATTGACATTACCACAGTATACTGGCTCACAATGTTTCTCCTTTATCCTCTTTGCTTCACGGGCTCATAAATCTTCAATGTTCAGAACAAAGTGTCCTTTAGGACCTTGGGCACTTTGACCATCACTTACACAAACATTCTGTTTGTTGATTTAGACAAAAGTGAAAGCATATGCTACAGGACCTATAACTCACTGAGATCCACACAAATCCCTGCTGAATAAACTAATGCTGAATAATGCTTTCACTGTTCACAGCCCTGTGCGGTGACATCATTCCCAATGGCAGTTCACTTCACGGCCCATTAATTGATAGACTCTGTAGAGTTAAAACTTCAAATCAACAATAAAAAAAGATTAACAGAAAGAAAGGGGGAAAAGACGAGCAGCAAACTACGAGCATATTACAATCAACGCGACTCTACTGTGAGTAATCCCAGGGCAAAGCAGGGGTAAAATTCCTGGTGTCTGGCTCTTTCCGCCTGATGACTCTGAAGCGGTGAGAGCTGCGGAGGGAATGCGAGGTCACGCTGTCTGCGTTCCGTCCCCCATGATGCATCTGCCAGCGAGTGCGGCCCCACTGTTAGCCATTATGTACCTATTAGCCTTGATTATCTTCTGATAGCCGAGCACCAGTTGGTTTCACTCAGCCTGACAGTCGCAGCACTTTGTTTAACCTTTCGACTGCCGGGGCAGCCACCCCTCAGCCTCGTCCAACAGAAGAAATAATGAGGGGGAATCAAGCAAAAGAATGGGATGTGCAATGGCTAAACAAATACAACATGGAATCGTTTAAGATCCTCAAGAGCACCACTACAACCAACACCTTCTCGGTGATGTCACTGGGTGCCGTATTCGCCTTGTTGAAAGATGCCGCAGTGTTCCTTTGCTGCACTCTCACAACAAATGTAAATTTCATTTTAAGAAAAAGAAAAAGGTGCGACGGAGCCAAAAGCAGGATAATAAACCCTTCTTATCTTCTTTTACACATCCCTTTATGTATGTTGCCTGAGTGACACAACGTGGACACTTACAGTCTGCTTTCTCTCGCTAACATCCCCCATGAGTCTTCACAGATCTGCCTGCCAGACATATTCAATTTGCAGCTCTTCCTGGTCCCCAGTCTGCAGACGTGAGGAGTTATCTGAGACAGAATGAGAAGTGAGAGTAGAGACAGAGAGAGCGGCTGGGATAACATGGAGCCATGCGGAGCTCAGATTCTCTGTCCCTGCCTTGTGTTAATCTCTCTGGAGAGACAGAGGTGGCCATGTTGGGTCAAAGCCTCTACATCAAGAGCCGCAGGCCTGGACAGCTGACCTTGGTCTGGGAGATGGGAGGTGACAAGAGAGGTGGGAGTTGGGAGAGTGTATGTTGGGTTACGGGGGGCAAGGGAAAGGGGAAAAGTGTGTGTGTGAGTGTATGTTTGTGTTGCAGAGAGATAGGGGAAGAATGCATGTCACTGTGTGTGTTTGTGTGTGTGTCTCGGTGTGTTTGTGCTTTATCTGTTTGTAAATGCACATGGTGACACACCAGACCCCCTGTGGCAAGGTCTGTGCTATAGCACTGAGAAGTTATGCTAAAAAGTGTCCAGCTTGTGGCCCGTGTGTGTGCCCTTGCAGCACGTTGACCTGTGATAAGCCCACTGGAGAGGGCTGGACCCCCGCTCAGTGACAACCAGAGAGGGCGGGCAGAGGGCAGCGGGGGCGATTCACTGTCCCTTAATGGGCCCTGAGGTGATGGAGCCTGGGAAGCAGTTGTGGAAGTGGAGAAGAATAAATTATATTATTGTATTGTTTAAATAACATGTTAAAAAGCCTTGTCCTCTATAAAGCAGTCACCTTCTTTTTATTCATAAAAATGTGTGTCTGAATGTTTGTGTGTGAGGACAGGTCAGCCAGTGTGTGATTGTGACCTGGTGAACCACAGAGCTTCACAAATAAAACTTTTTTCTTTTCTTCTTTTTGCACAACACATTTAGAGTAGAGTTAAACTAAGATTAAAAAACACCTTGGCGTTGCAGTAGTTCACCTGGTAGAGCACATACCATTAACACAGTGGGTTCGATTCCAGCCCAGGCCGTTTGCTACATAATGTCCCCTCTATCTCCCCAGCCTTTCCTATCGCTCTTTAGCTTTGCTACCAAATAAAGGCAAAATGCCCAAAAATTATCTTAAAATTACTAATAATTACTAATAATCATACACACCTCCCTGCAGGTATGTGTACTATCAAAATACAAGAGCACTAATGACGCCAATTCTCTCACAACACACTTGCTTCAAACTTAAAACAGTGAACACCCTCAATGACAATGCAAAAAGAAGATAGTAGAATTCAAGAATGATCAAGTAAGTTAAAGTGTCTGATTTCGCAACAAAATTCTGATCTTAAAAGAATACTTCAACCACAAAATAATCATTTGTATATCAATTAATCACCATGTGTTATGTTGAATTCATGAGGAAAACTTATTTTTTCTTGCATGCCTCCACAGTGAATGGAGAATCCAAAAAAGGCAAAGACACTGATTTACAAACACTCACACAACTCATGCAGTATCATCCAAGTGTCATTTATCCAGTCGTATGCTCAGTACTTCCCAAACACATGTATTTTTGCTAAAACGTCACAATGTAAAACACTTCCACCATGAGTAGTGTGCCCTGAGCGTGCCTGAGCACACGCGTGCTACCCTGCAGCAGCAAATGCATCAAAACAAAGGTAATTTGCCTGAGAAAAAAACATTTCTAATGAGTTAAATAAAATATGACACATGAAATGTTCATGAGTGTGCGTTTACTTGTTTTACTTGAAGAACGGAGCAGGTATCAGTGGTCACCTATTCTACAGCAACAGGATACCAACAAAAATTGCACAAGGCCTTTGTTCTTGGATTTGATTTTCACTTCTGCACCTGTTAACCTTTGTCCACCACTTTGCCCTCATGACTTGTACCTCCACCCACCCATCAGAGACAGTCAGGGTCGGGGAAATAAGCATCTATTTTGGAGGAGATTGTTGGCTGAGTACAAGTTTCTATTAATACCTCACCATCCGGATAATAGGAATCTCTAAATGGCCAACCAGCTGCTAGTGCTGCCTATCTTTGTTAATCCCTCTCTCTCCCTTTTCCACTCAGTTCCTCCCTCTCCTCTCCTTAGGTAAAATGGCAGTGAGTGTGTGTCTGTGTGTGAGCGTTTACGTGACCTGCATGGACCTTTTGCTGTGACACAGACTGGGGTCATGAACCCTCAGCTTACTTGGCCCACCCTGCAAAAATCACAACACCATTTATTTACAAGTTTTCGAACGTGATGTTCTCTCTCAAGCACTTACACACCGACATGCACGCATGCACTGCAGACACACAAGGACATGACCGTGCACACGCACACTCACAAACATGCACAAACACGTACTTGCACCCACCACACAGTCTCTCCAGCCTTTAATCCTTCTCGTTTAGTCAGCGGGGGAGTTTGTGTGCAAGGTCCCTGCCCTTTGTATTGATCACATTGAACATGAGGGGGACTTCCATGCAAGGGCCTGTCCTCTGAGAGGAGACATGTATGAGGGAAATGAAAGGTCAATGGGAGCAGGAAATAGATTGGCAGAGGACACACTGGGACAAGGCGAGACAACAACAGAAACTGAGTGGGTTGCAGAGGTACAGGAAAATATGAACTCGGAGACATGGCAGCAGCCAGAGCCAATCCAGTTTTATTGTGTGTAAATGAATCAAACATTGTGGAGGTCAGAGCACTTCCACCTCAGTTGCGACCTCGCTGATCTTCTGAATCAAATGAAATTGAGGAGAGCCCACGTGAAGCATCGGCATTAATCTGATAATCTATGATCACAAGGTGGCACAGGTGACAAGTGCCCTGACACGGCCCGTGAACTCATCTAGCATCACATTCACCTTATCACACAGTGTCAGGTGTATTAAGGAGAATAAGATACAGACAGAGCAGTTTCTTCCAACAGCTTTTCCCGTTCTTTCACAGCATAGACAATGCTCCCGTACATGCTTTGTTTCAATGAAATTCATTATTGTGAACAAATTTGCCCCCGACTTTCATTAGCTGGGGTTATGTCTCTTAACCTCCATTACAAAATCAAGTCAATTATTCTATTAGTCTTCACAATTACAGTAAACGTCAGGACTGGCCTATCTTATATCTTATATGTGCTGAAAAGTGAACCTCTGCAGTCTGGTGTACTGAGCTGTTACAGTATGAACAGTTATGTGCTATCTTTGGGGTTGGGCATTGTTTAAAAACTCACGATACCAGTACCAATACCAGAACCTTTAAAGAAATACAGATACCAAAAGAGTACTTCATCTGACACCCATGATATGACTGGAGCACTGTGTAGTATAGCGATACATACTTTCGAAGGCTTTGATGGCATCTCGGAGCACTGAACTGCCAACTCTGTAAAATACACTATGATTGACTTCATCACACCACAGACTGTATTTGTTGCTGCTGCTGGAGTGTGCGCACCACAGGGGAGTCTGCTTGGCTGCATACACACAGTGACAGGGCTAACTGTTAGCATCACACGGCTAATGTTACCCAACGGTTATACATATTCAACAACAGAGTCAAGCCGTTTCGGTGTTGTTGTGAGTTTGTCGGGCCTATTTAATGGCTCAGTGTTCGATGTTAGCTGATACGTTAGCTCATGCGAACCAGGCAGAGGAGAAAAGTGGCTCTGGAGATGGCAGCAACAGAAAGTTTGCTAATCCGAAGGGGAGTCTGGACTATCCAGGATCAGACCCCTGGCACAAAAAGGACTGAATGCAGGCATTGCTTAACTGGAGACATTTTAGAGTACCAATGCCCAGTCTTAGCTAACTTTGTACTTTTTAGGTATTCTCTTGTCTGTTTTTGGAATTAGTTTAGTGTTATGTGTAAAGTTTGCTAATAAACTGCACATGTGGAAGTTGTAGCAATGAAGACATGAAGACCAAATACAAGCAGAAAAAGGGCGAGAAGGGGCAGATTCACCAGGAGGAGAGTGGTTCTGGAGATGGCAGCAACAGAAAGTTTGCTAATCAGGTGGGGAGTTGGGACAATCCAGGATCAGCCCCCTGGCACAAAAAGAACCAAATGCAGGTATTGTTTAACTGGAGACATTTTGATACTACTTGGTACTGGGTTATTTCAGTCGTCACCTTAAAAAGGTATAGAGTACCAATACCTAGCCTTTGCCATTTTTCTACTTTTTAGATAATCTCTTGTCTGTTTTCAGAATTAGTTCAGTGTTACTGTATGTGTAAAGTTTGCTAGTATACTGCACAATCGGAAGTTATAGCAATGCACACATGACCAAATACAAGCAGAGAAAAGGTGAAAAGGGGGTTTACTGACTTATACAGTATGAAATTATTTCAGCAAAAACACATAAAAATACACACAAAAAAGATTTAATATAAAAAACGCTTTGAGGTTTGTGTGTGTCACATACAATCATGGGATTGGTGACAAGCAAGTGGGACAGAAAAGAAGAAAATTGGAGGATGGTGAATAAGTCAAGAAACGGCACAGAGGTAAAGGAACTCCTTTTGGTATAGTTTGTTTTAATTAATCAGATTAAGTAAAAAACCCTCAGCAACAACCCACTTTATGCTTTCGAGTGGCAGCATCTTATGGGTCCCTGCATTCCGTTAAGCACTTTAGGCTGATCAGTGCCCCAGGAGGCCGATAAGCAGATTAGGCCTGATTAAAGTCGTATCAGTGGAATTTGAGCAGGGGACCTGCCAGGACAGACACACTCAGTGGTGCACCCCTCCTTCCCCTCCCCTCGCCCCCTCACCCCTAAATTCAACCCCCTGCTTGTTTATGACTCACCCTGGCACCTATCCAGATGCCATCAGCTCAAGTTCATCACTTACTCCACCAATATACATTATCTCACACACACACATGCAGCGGGAGGTGTGAGACATACTACCCAGCATGCACGCGTGCATGGCATGTGTGCACAGTAGGGGTGGGGGAAATTTCTGAATCTTGGATGCATCGCGATTCGGACGTGGACGAATCTGAATCGATTCACAAACGTCCAAATTTTGATTATTTAAATCTGTTAATTAGAGTAATACAGAAGGTTCTAAATAATGTGGAACTAAGAAGCGCGGTACGTGTCATCTCCGGGACACTTTGGGATGCGCACCTGGAGCAGACACGCCGACACGCGCACAGAGGAAAACAAACATGGCTGACCGCCACCCACCTCGCCGTGAGATCTGAACAGCTCCTTCTAATTTAACAGCTGCTTCTACAACGTTGACGGCGGAAGCGAACTGGACAAGAGCCACGTTATATGTAAGCTGTGTCGTGCTAAAATAAAATACTTTGGCAACACAACAAACATGAGAAGCCATGTAACTTGATACCACCTGACGGAGGAGTCAGGGAGACGGCAGGCTGTTGTTGCTGCGGCAACTAGTGCCGCTACCGACCAGAGAACAATCGAGGAAGCAATTAGAAAGCTGCCACCCTCATCTGAAAAGGTGAAGCGAATTATGAAGGCCATCGCGGCATTTATTGCCAAGGATTTGCGTCCTTATTCTGTCGTGGAAAATCAGGGATTTCGAGGACTGCTGCATACACTGGAGCCCAGATACACCATCCCATCCCGACGCTATTTCACCAACACTCTACAACCAAACCAAAACAGAAGTCATGGCCTCACTGTTGAAGGCAGGTAGGATCGCAGTTACATGTGATGCGTGGACGTCTGTCGCCACCGAATCATTTGTTACTCTAACTACGCATTTTATCTTGTGATTTAAGATACCTGTTGTTACCTTTGGTTCCATACAACAAAGTTGTAACTTTCCAGTTTGCACGCATTTCCATTTATATGTTTACTAAAATATAATGGAAATGAATTCAACTGTTTCTTATTACAAATACACTGTTTTTAAAAATTGCAAGTGTTGAATGCTTATTCAGTGAGACAAAAAGAAATGTGTGTTGTGAAAAAGTGCATCAATATACATATATTAAAGATGCATCAATGATCGTTTTATAATCGAATCGTAGCCCCTGAATCGTAATCATTATTGAATCGTGAGGTGCCCATAGATTCCCACCCCTAGTGCACAGTGAGCGTGTGCTTTGACCTCGAGGACTGGTACAACTCAACTGTTGTTGCCTCTGCATCACTGGTGTAAAACAGGGCCAAACAAGACTGTCGCTGGATGTGTTCAGTTTTCTCAGAAGGGTGCCATGCCTCAGGAACTTATTACACCCACTCCCTATATATGCAATAATGCACATGACAGCCTCTTTCTGAAGACCTAACACACTCTGTAACACTTTCACCTCTTAGCTGGGAGATCAATAAGAGAGGGAGAAAGGGAGGATGCAGGGGTGGTGAGAGGGTGGGTAAGAGAGGGGGAGCAGCAGCCAGAACGAGGGCAATAAACAAATTAGTACAGGCTGATTTGTGGATTTGTGCCTTTTTTGCCTCATTTAGTGCAAAAGGGTGGCCGGCTGAACGAGAGGTAACAGCAGGTTTCCTTTCTCTGGATGCAGGACAGTAAATCACCATCCTCTGACTGGCTGGATGCCTGACAGCTTGACTAGCTGACTGACTAAGTACATGGAAAATGAAGTCTCATTAGCATGTTATACAACCACAGAGCCGGTAAGACAAAGCGAATTAAAGTTCTGACTTGAAAGAAATGAAAAGCTTAAATGAACATTATTCAATCATGTTATGCAAAATGTAATTGTTTAGCGTGTATCAGCATCTTTGACTTCCTCAGCTCGTAGGCTGTCATAAAAGAGGGCATGCCCGGTTGTCTTGTCTTTTACTGGGGGTGGAGACATCTCATTGTGCCAGGCCATGAGAGCTCTTGGAGGATGCTGTTCCCATATCTAAACCACATGCTCCTTGTGCTGTGACAGTCCTCCATACAACAGAGCAGTAAAACCCTGGGGGTGAATTCTTAAGTACTGCTGGACCATCTGTGGAGGTGGGCTCAGAGCTGTAGACTGACAGAGTTTGGCCACTGGGGTTGTCACTGACAGCCATATTAGCACAATTCCTCTTCTCTGTGTATCACTGGCTCTGTGTGGGCTAGAAATAGGTTAAGACTAGACCAAGACCGAGCCAGATCAGGCTAGAGTGGGCCAGATCTGACAGAAAGCACCATAATTTCCTGGAAGTATAAATAACCCTCCTCTGTGTTTGTGTAACCTCCACAAGCCCCCTCTGACAGGCTAGTCATATGCATTATACACACTGAAACATATATTCCAAATGCAGCTGAGCAGGCACCCTGTACGCACACACGGACACACGCATATGCTGCAGTCATCGGTCCATTTCTCATCCAGTGTGTTAGTCCTGCAGCCTGTTATCCTGACCCCAGGAGAGAACGGGTCAGGTTTGGGGCCAGAGAAGGTGTTTCTGATGAACTGGGTGCTTGGCTTGTACAGACACTGTGAGTGATGTTCACATGTTGGCTTCAAGAAGGACGAGGTTGGGGAAATTAGGGGGAGGTGCGCAAGGAACAGCCCTCTATAGTTTCTCACCCACTGGTTGCGGTTAAAATCTCTCTCTGTCCCTCTTACACCTTGATGATTAATGATTCTTAACATCTGTCAGTATATGCCCTCTCTGTTCACGCCTAGATTCTTGTATTCAGGAAAAAAACAGTTTGTGTCTAGATACAGCTGAGACCGTTTGCAGTTCATACCTGGCATCTATATACATCTAAAACAGGCATGGGATGATATGAAAATTTCATGTTGCGATTACTGTATAACAATTAATCTCAAAAAGCCAGCTTTTCAACAACTTTTATTGCTGGTTGTCCAGTATCTGCTGGACATGACATTCATGATTATCCCGATAATAGATATTCATCACAATCAACTTATTGTGACTGTTTTTTATATCTTGATCAATGATAAAATCATATATCCCATACCTAATCTCAAATGCCTCTTCAGTGACCACATGTGATTAGATTTAGGTTCCCTGTTCACATTTGATTTTATCCATGGGAAACTGAGATCGTTTCATACTATTACTTGGCCGACCAGCTACCAAAGAGGATTACTGCGGCTATCTCAGTGGATTTTTGACTCAGTTAGGGACAATAGTACTTAAAGGAATGACTTGTGGCTTGACTGACCAGAACTCAGTGCCCTTTCAGTTACTTCTTCATTCAATAGCACCTGTATCCCGCTTGTGTTCTGGTCACCTCTTATTGCTAAGAGTATTAAGCAACAGTTTTTCCTGCTCTCCCTCTTCCAGCAGGTCACGAGGGTGCTCCTGTTTATGCCTTAGCATGAGCCCAGTAAAAGCGATGGCTGTGTGAGGATTGTTTGACAACTGTTTAGAAGAGTCTGTGGAGCTCATTAGAAGGATAGATAGCCAGCCTGGTGGCTAGGACAGGAGAGACGGATGAAAGGCAAGAAAGATAGGATGATAACAGAGATAAAAGGAGGGAGAAAGAGAGACAGATAAGCATACAGTAGGAGTACGGACAGTCAGTGAATGTGGTACATGTAAACTCACTGTCATCTGCGATGTGCAATGTGGGAAACTATGTATGTTTCTGACAGGAAGGTGTGTGTGTGTGTGTGTGTGTGTGTGTATGTGTGTGTGTGTTGGAGAGATGTGAAGAGCACTATTTGCCAATGGGGAACCTGTAGGTTATTCGTTCTGAGCATTAATTAGGGATCAGAGGCTACGTCCCCTGTAGCCTTCACACATATACACACACCAGCTTTATAATCTTCACCCTCTGGCACACCCTCACACACTAAACGCCACCCACTCCCCCATCTGCCAGTGACCCGCAATTGACCATTTGAACCCTAGTCTTGAGGTCAGGTGGGGTCCCACACTCCAGGGTCATGGAGTGGTCATTGTGCACCTACCGAACACTTTTGTCTCAATACCAGTCCTCTTTATTACCATGATTTATGCAATTTGCAGGTTTAGGAAAACAGGTTTATAAAGAAGGTCTTATGGCAAAACATAGCCCAGCTTTCTCCCTAGTTTTCTTTATGGCATTTCTATCACTTCTGCCACGCCCCCAGAACACAAACATACTCCCAGTATGCTGCAGAGAATAAATTCTGATAATCCAGCGGGGTCCCAGCATTCCTGTCTCCCCTGTGGTTTCAACCATGAAGTCATTTAGCTTTTTAAAGTCTCTGGCTCACAAATTTTCTCACTCAACCCCACACCTCTTTTGGTCTTTAGAAGAATGCAAAAAAAAGCCAGCTGATTCATTGTGGAGCCTTCAATGTTCATTGGCAATGAATTATTTTAATGATGGGAGACTCAAAAACAAAGCTCCTAAATCACAGAGCTCCTCAAGACATTGTAAAAGGGCATTTTCTTCCTGTCCAAAGCACCATTTGGCTCCAATGAACCAAACCAACGTAGACAAAAGAAAATAGAAAATATAACCATTACAAATGCTTTTGTTGTAGAAGCAACAGATTTTGAGTTATTAGCCACTTTTTGAGCTAGCAATGCAGGGGGATTCTATTGTTGGTAATCAATTTAAGACTGTATGAATGGTTAAGAACGTTACATTGTGCAACCCTTGAATGTAAAAACTAAAAAAAATCTTTAATGCTATTTATGTAACACAAGGGATATGGATGCTCAGGATCACTACTATACCCCGTTCAGAGGTGGTTGCATAGTAGAATCGCTGCTGCTATGTGGCCATCTTGCTAATGCCGAAATATTTAAACAAACTGCAACACATGCTCCCAGTGGCGCGAGAGGTCAGGAAATGGTCAGGCCAATCAGAGGCTGCCCGATAGTCTAAACTGCATGATGCAGTCTAGGGCACGTTACAGGGCACCACCACTGACATCACCAATGACATCAATGCAAGACAAACTACAGAAGCAACTGCATCCAAAACTAAAGTTATGTCATTCCACAACCAGAAACCATGGATTAACAAAACCATCCAAGATGCCATAAACACATGCACCACAGCCTACAATTTAGGGCTACAGTTTGGAAACATGGACAATTATAAAGCAGCAATGTAAGAAGAGCAGTAAAGGAGGCAAAAGGGGACTAAATTGCAATGCACAACTTGGAGGAGCCAATGGGATGGCATATAGCTTGAGTTGTACCTTGTGGTAAGTGACAACTATATTGATTGGTTGATTGATGCAATGAGAAGGAAAACATTGACAGCACTTTTCTGTATAATGGGGTACACAGGTACAGCCCTAAAAATCCCCATGCTATGAAGCATTACAATCTTCACAAATAGAGGATTAAACATTGTACCTGTGTGAGTAAGAAAAGGCTCAAATGAAGTCTGGACTCACAGCAGTCAGTCATACAAATGGTTGCAGTACACTGTCAGTCAAGCGCTAATACAAGTAGCAAAACCACCACCATAACATTTTTTTAAGGATACGTAGTTAGCCATAGCAGGTGTTTCTTTGAGGATTTACGAATGTCACTTTCTTGGACATTGGCTACTAACTGGATGTTGACAAAGGTGGTAATACTCAGTGCTGTAATTGTTTGCTTTTAAAAATTATGTCTACAAAAGAAAAATCCAAAGGATCTCTGCCACACACATGCATTGATGCTTATGTCCACACACACAAAGATAAGACTGTGTGAATGTGCACACAGATGCAGTTCAGCGGAGTGGCTGACCCACTAACATCCTCTAATCCATAGGCCATATCCACTCCAGATAGCATCTTCATGCCTGCTGTGGACAGCCCACACTTATTACCTGGGATATAATCAACTCCCATTTCTCTTTGCCTCTCCCTCTGGCTACACACAGGAGCAGCTGTCAATCAAAGTGGCCACTAATGTGCTCCATATGAGCCTCAACAAGCGGGGAATTCTGGAAATCCCATATTCTGCCCTTTTATTTACCCTCCTGATAGGGAGACAAATTTCCTTATTGACTTGAGTAATGTGGTGATCGGAGGGAGAGGACGGATATTCTCAGTTTCTTTTTTTAAACAGACCAAATACTGCTTATTTAAAGTAGTGGTGATGGAGCAATAGATAGGGAAGCATGATGTTATGGATCTGCAGGGTCCGGTGGAGACTTCTTGTTTTGAAATAATTAAATGTGATCTCTTGTGCCCTTGATCCTGGGGGGTAAAGGAACACAAGCAGGTGAAATGAACCACATAATTGAAAAATCCAGAGTGCAATCCAAAACTAAGTGGCCTTCTGAAACCATACCACAGTGGGCACAACAAATTTAATAAATAACTGCTGGGCACTCCAGGGGGGTTTAGGGGGGGGCTCTGCTGTCCCGTCAAAGAGGCCCAATGTTTCCAGGGGTCGCAGAGCGTCCGCCGGGAGCGGAGGTGACACCAAGTGTGTTGTCAAGCGTAAATCCCATTGCAGAAGGCCCTCGCGAGATGGGTGTCCATATATCAAAGGTCTCACTGACTCGGGCTGCCATTTGATCTCCACTCAGGAAATTCAAAATTCCAGGCAGATGAGAGGTGAAACTGAGAGGCCCTTAAGCCCAGCTTGTGCTAGTGATTAGGGGCAGCTGTTTCGATTCACATTTCGAAGGACTTGAACTCTGCAACCTGCCACATTTTTACGCAGAAAGACAGCGGCCATGGCCGTGGTAGTCTAAGGCCAAGATGGGAGTGCAAGGGGTCATGGAAATGATCCGAGATATGATAAAATGCAAGTTGTGTTTTCTTTTCTTTTTGCCATTCATTAATCTTTTTTCACTGACAAAAATAACTGTATTATAGCATGTAAATATGTTTCTTGGCATATACCCGTAGACACTCACTCATACATTATACAGATACACAGTTAATCAAGAAGTTTGGGACAGTGACTGTTGTCAGTCAAAACTACAGGGGTATTACTCTACTAAACTATTTGTAAGCTTATCTCTAATGCATGTTAACATGTCTCAAGTTATTCCAGGGTGACCACAGCATCATACTTTGAAACCACCCCCTCTGGTACCACAGGTCATTAGCCACGGGATAACAGAGGTAATGACACAAGTGTCACTAGTGTCTTTGGTGAAAGGACTGAATAAAAGGACATGAAATGTGAAGGATGCATAGGACAGATGCAAAAAAGAGTGGAGTGATAAAAGGCAGGACATTGAGTTAAAGAGAGAGGGAGAGGTGTGTGACAGACACAGAGAGAATGAGGGAACGGGCGCAGAGTGGTGCAGGCACATAAACGATTAGTCCCAAACATGAGCTGACAGCTGGATGCCTGACCTTGGCTGGATGTGAGCACAACAACCCCCAGCGTTCATTTACATCCTTTCCATGCCAAGTCATTTAGACACAATTCTTATTCCAGTGAAAAGGAGGAGGAAGAGGAGGGAACCTCAGGTCAACCCTTTCTAAAAGACCTCCACCAGTCAGCCAAGTTCAGAGGCGTGGCTTAGTATGAGGTGCCGTTGGCATTATAGACAACCTTCACACCCCTCAGAGTCCTTTTGGACAGACTGACACATTCACATTCAGAGTCATATTACTAAGTGTCAATGATGGGATGCTTAGAGGTGTTAGTGAGGAGAGTCTAGGCCCCCTATTTTTACTGTCATGTAAGTTGGGGAGATGCCCAGCTTATTAGACCATGATCTATCTGCTCTTAAACAGGCTTGGAGGTCATACAACTGTTGTCATCTAGGTCAAGGGTGAGCAGCTGGCATGTCAATCGGTGGATGACCATGCTAACTGGTGTGACATCAGTATTAAAGACCTTGTTCATGTTCCATTTTACTTTCAAGAAGTCAGTCAATACAGGTCAAGATTACACCAAAACTCACCAAAAAACAAATGTATCACCAGACAGGAACATGACACCGAATAGATGTCAATACAAAAGTCTGTCCATTTTTTCTCTAAGTGACCTTTCACTCCTCTTTAACCTTCTGAACTCTCCATTCTGCACCTACCTGTAGATAGTCCTAATGATTCTCTTATCAGGGAGCAACAACAGGGGCCAGCGACCCCTTGACCTGTGTCAGATACCTAGTAAGTGATTGTTTGAGGACACTTGTCTGAGAATACATTCAAGTATCTAAGGCTTGTCACTCACACCAGATGTCATAGGGGCGCTCTGATCTGAAGACTTTAAGGGGTGAAACTGCTGCTAAAATATTTTTGATTATCCCACTCTTAATATGAAGCCATCCTTTGTGAAATCACATTGTATCCACACTAACAAACAGAGCTGCTCATAATTTGAACATAAAGCCTTTTACCAGAGAGCAATGAATATTGGGAGGCAGCACTTAATTGGATCAGCCATCCGGGCCCTGTGAACCCTGCTTTGCCATTCACCCAAGTGAGAGGAACCCTCTGCCAGGCCTTTCTGCCACCCTTATGTGCTGTGGGCCGTGCCCTGGATTTATGGCACATTTCACACTCCACCACCATGCAGAGAGCCAGTGATCTGGACCTAGCACTGGGGCGTTAATTGGTCAACCTCTGCCAATAAGCAAGACAAATAACTCATGACTGTCTGGGCTTTCCAGAGGTATTGTAGATGACATCCCTCATTTTCAAAGTGCCGCATTTATCAGCGTATGCGTATTGCTTTGTGTGTGCTCGTATGTGAACACACTCAAGCCGGCAGGTGGGGGAGATTTCCAAACTACCAGGAAATGAGAAGTGGAGTGTTTCAGGTATTACCACTGCTATGTTCCCATCCCCTGGGGCTGAATTAGACTCACATCTGACTGAGAAGAGTAGAGCAGAGTGCTGTCTGTGTGTGTATGTGTGTGTGTGTGTGTGTGTGTGTGTGTATGTATGTGTGTGCGTGTTGGTCAGTCAGCTTGTTCCTGCACCTGTCTGTGCTCCATACTGAAGCGTACATGTGTGGGATGTGGTTGTATTCAGAGGAGCAGAGGGAAAAGTAAGAGTGGTGTTTAAAGCTCAGCACTGACATGTGGAGTGTGTCAGGCTGATGCTACAGATACACCGTGGTGCGCAGTGTTCTCTTCACCGACCAGTGGACTTACTTTGGTTAGTACAAGCGCAAAAGAGATTTTCTGAAATAAACCTTGACTTGTTTCCACATGTTGTTTTCCATCTCTCCCAGCTCCCCTCCTCCCGTTCCTTCTCTCTGCTGTGTCCATTTTCATTACATTCAACATAAACAAGGAGAACTAATTTCACGCCAGGTGAGGAAATGTGACCTTCTTTACTCTGCTGAGATGAACAGTGCCATGGTGTGTGTGTGGGTAAGTGCGCCACGCTAATTTAAAAGTATATCATCAGCTAATTTATTGCATATTCCCACATTTTTTATTTGCTTCCTCAGATGCCACAACAACATGTAATTGCACCACACTGTGAAACAATGCATGTAATGCTGTCATTCTGTCAATTATCTCCGTAAGTGTGGACATTTTCTGAGCTTGGTTAACCCCAAATGTTTGCAGCTCAAATGGAGCAGCACATCAAGCATGAGGCCTAATACACTAACTCAGCCCAGTCTTGCGGCTCTGAAATTCCTCCAACTTTATTGTGTTAGGGCTAATTATTTTTAATGCGCTGTGTTGTAAACTATTACTTTAGGAAGACCCTGTTCTAATCACCCATGGGCTTGTTTATATAAACTGGTAAATTGGTTAACGACAGCGAGTCTCTTGCTCTCTTATTCATTTCGTCCGGGCCTAGTCAAAGAGTGTTTGTGCAGTTGCAGATGGCCAGTAAATCAAACTCACTGTAGCATTAAAGCGCAGCCAAGACTCCGGCTTTTGTTTCCAATTGAGACTATGTATGTGTTTGACCCTGAACGAATGAACCACACTCCACTTCAAAAGAGGTTGCCACTGAAGTTGATTTTACAATCACAAAATGTGCATCACTTGATACCCTGGCGAAGCTAGTTTAACTCAAACAAGCAACACATGTTGGGTTCTTTATTTGTTCGAATGTTTGTGTGTGTGTGTGTGTGTGTGTGTGTGTGTGTGTGTGTCGTATGTGTGCGCACTCTTACAGATGTGTGTGTGTGTGCATGTTTTGAGTGCAGGAAGAGGCGAGATAAACTACAACTGAATCTAAAAATGTATCTTTTGTCTCGTTCTGGAAGTCTTGCTGCTTCTCCATTGACACCAATGTAGCGGTGACAAAAAGAGCCATTGATATAATCTTCGACCATGACAGGCATTAAAGGGCCTAATTCAGCCCGCTTCTGTATTAAGCAACTCTAAAGCTGATTTCAATTGCCAGCTCCTCAGTGGGGGGGCAGCAAGGAAGCAGACAGACAAGGGAGGAAGGAAAGAAGCAAGCAGAATCTAGCTGGCAGGCAGAGTAGAGCACCCACCCTCAGCCCAGAGCCTGTAAACTCAGATTAGGGGGTGGATCAAAGCCTGGATTTAATCTGGGCCACTGGGCAAGGGCGGGGATTATGGCACCGTGGCACTGTGTGGCACTGAGGTTTGCCCTCACCACACACACGTGGATGTGTGTATGAAAATGCACACACTGAACCTATTCATGTGCAAACAGAAATGCGCATGTGTGCACACTCACACAATGGAGACACAGTATATGCTGCTTTGAATCAATAACCAAGTACGTGATCAAAGTTTAAACCCTGATCCATCTCTCCAGAATGGCCACAGGCAAAAGGAAGACACTAGGTGACTGTGACATCCAAGGAAGAGGAAGTGTAAAAGGCGAAGGAGGGCTTAGAAATGAATGTTAAGGGTTGACAAAAGGCAAAAAAGCTCCATAACCTCCACTCTCCACCCACGACTCCTTACAACCCCCAAAACACTCAATTTGACACACAAACTCTTTCTTACACAATCTTATAAACACACCATTACAGGCACAGAAACACACCCATACGGTACCATCATACTACTGTTGTGAGAATTAAGGATAAGAACAACCTTACCCAGTTTCCTCCCCTCTGCATTAATTTCACAGAGTGTACACCCTCTCTGCCAGTAGGCCGTCTACATCAACAATTAATTAATTGTAAACTTCCATCTATGACACTAAGGACATTCACTCTTGCTTTTTTTGGACTTTTTTTGTCAACCTTGCTAATCAGTTTTTGCAATCCATTAACTTGATTGTATGGCTCTGATTAGAATAATTTGCCTTTGTGGGCGTACTACATTGCACCTGATACACTGAGTAATTATTAGTTGGCCACACAATCACAGTAAACATAAGCATGAAAACATGTTGGAGCTGTAACTGCTGTAAAGCTGAATACCGTATACTGAGATCGATAATTAACAAGTGTAGTTAAGTGAAACAGATGTGCACTTAATTTAACATTAAGTATGAAAAAGTGTTTTTCTTCCAGACACTTTTGTCTCGCTAAGACCTCCCCTTGTTAGAGGTGAACTTCACAAGTTGTTTTGATCGCTGAGTCAGTTTGTAATGTGCCTTTGGGGTGTATCTGAATTCAGCCTTCCCCCAAATCTACCCACGTACCCCTAAGGCAAAGCTCTGAATGTCTTTAAAGGAGTAATGGGGAGACGTGCCAGTGTAATGTAGTGTGCTGACTTTTCTTCAGTCCTCCTAGACTTCTCCCCCTCCTGTCTCTTCTCTGTCTCCTCTTCCCTCACACACAAAGTACTTAGTAGTACATATGCACACACACACATGAAGTGATTGACTCTCACACATAAAAGCAGACCCTTGCTTTGCTGGTTTTACTTGATTAAAGTCGGAGCATTGGGGTCTTGGCTTTGCTCTGTCTGGGACAAAGAGCAATATTTGTGGGGTCCGTTCTCCCTCAAAGACCCTCTTGTCAGGGGAGGCCCAGAGAGAGCACTGGGGGAGCAGAGACAAGCTAAAGGCCAGGCCATTTATCATAGTCCACTGAATGAAAGAACCTAAATGTCTCTTTCTTCCTCCCATCTCTTTCTCTCTTCCAATCTCTCCCTTTCGGCCTTCTCTCTCTTTTTTTCCACTCTCCTTCCCCTCATCTTCTTTCCTCCCCTTTGTCCAAATCCAGTGGGAGTAGGGTAATAGCAGCTCGCTGGCGTTGCTTGTAACAGAGCGGAGATTGGAGGAGCTGCTTGGAACCGGGCCCCTCTCACGCTGGGGCCCTGGCGCTTTTTTTGTGTGTTGCGGGGTGATTTGTCAGGCTGTGGTGGCAGAAGTCGAGCCCCTGAGGTTGAAAGGCTATGACCCCAGGAGTGCTGTGTGTGTATGTGTGTATGTGTATGCGTGGAGTGCTGGAGACCCGCCCCGGGCTCAGGCCATAATAGACCTGAGCCCAAAAGAATGGGCATCCAGGCTGGGACAGGGGACCACAAAGGCCTCATCTCCATACTTCAGGTAGACACACTGTGATAGGAACTGACAGGGGCGTGACAGACTCAATGGTAGTGGGGTACGGTGGAGGGGCGAGACTCTGTGTGAGTGTGCTTCTGAGTGTTTGTGTGTGTGGGTGTGGAGATGGCGACTGATGGGAACGTTTACCACTTGCCTCCACTCTTCCTGGCCCTGACTGAGAAAAATCAATAACTACTAATCTCTCCCAACATAATAAAAAACAAAACAGTAAACAATGGCTTTGTTTACCCATCTGTGTAGGCCGCTGGCCTGCATACGAACAGGGCAGAGGGCACACATACACACACACACACACACACACACACACACACACACACAAAAAGGCTGACAGCTGACACACTGGGCCAACTCGTAGCCGTGCTTCTCTCCTTCCCTGCCTTTCTCTCTCAGCCTCTCCCCTTTGTCATTAAAGAAGGAAACACTTTCTCACTCGGTTTGTTTGTTTACTGGTTCCCACCTCTCTTCAGGGAGTTAGGAACAGAAACAGAATTCGTTCTCAGCTGGCCGCCTGCCTCGTCCCTGAACACACCCCACTTCTCCTTCTCTTCCTCTCCTCCTCTCTCGCTCAGCATCCTCTCAGCATGGATGAGTAGATTACATATGCTTCCTTTCTGAATGAGTTCACTCGTAAATAATGGATTGATTTATTGTGTGTCTGTACAACTCTCAAGGATTTTTTTTTCTGCTGGAGTGTCACAGTGGTGGTTTAGTTTGTCTCTAAGGGAGAGTTAAGTTAGGGCTAGATAAGCGCTCAGAGAAAGGGCAAGGGGCTGCTTAAAGTGTGTACGTTGCGTGTGCACACATGCATACATGTGTGATGACGCACATGATAAAGAAACCTGATGGAGTTAATTCATGAATTCAACAAGTTTTCTAACTCCTGAAGCATTCTGCATGAACCTTCATCAAAATGCTTGGTTGAGTCATCAAACTCTTTCTCCCGTTCCGAAAAAATCAGCAGCATTGGAAGCAGATGCTGCTTTCTATAAATACAGGACCAGAGGGTGCAGGGTGAAGGCCTCCCTGTACTGTCCTTCAAAATACTATCTGGAAACATTTATGATCCGCCAACACAAGATAGAAACAGAGCAAGCGAGAGAGCGATGAGAATAAAAAAAAAAAAAAGTAAGAAAGAGTAACCAGTAGGAAGAGAAAGTGAGAGGAAAAGAGAGAAAAGTATAAAAGTTTTACAAAAACAAGGGTAGAGAAAAGTGGGAATATTTTTTCTCCCCACTACAGGAATGCTGTAGTGCTGCCAGGTGGGCCAAAGGCTAAGTGACAGCGACCTTCCCTGTTCCTGGTCTAAGGTCACATGCTGCTGTGAGTCTGTGACAGGGCCTGGATGTACTCAGAGAATGGGCTGCAGCCAAGGCTAAAGTCGATGCAATTATGAAGCAATTACTGTAATGATCTCCAATGAAACCTGCTATGGCATTGTTAAGGCAGGAACAAAAGGATGGGCACTCCCAATTGTTCCACAGAATGTACTCTTTTCAAATTACACAGGATAAGAAGAAGGGGGAGGCAGGGGGGAGGGAGGATGAGAGAAAGAGAGGGACTGAATGGGGGATGATAGAGTTAGTGCTGAGAAGAGCTGTGACCTGTTCTTGAATTTCGTCCCTTGCAGCCTGTGTTTGTGTATGCGTGCGGGTAACTAGACAGAGAAGGACTTTGATACAGTGTTTAGCAAAAAGGACAGAAGGATCTAGAAAACGGAAGGGGGGGTATTGGAAGATGAATGGCCTCTAAGATAAATGCATGCTGGCCAGAGAGGGCCGACCCCCACTCTATACCGCCCCACTACCATGACATCAGAACAGAAGGGGAAAGCATCTCCTCTTTGTGGAAGAGCCTAATTTAATTTGTACCTTCCAACGAGGGGTAAATATGTTTGAACTGTCTCACTGAGCCCACGGTGGCCCGATCAGGTTCTCACGGGAAACTGCTCCGAGCAGGATATCAAGCCGGCTGCATCGCAACTTCACTTTCTAAACTAATCTAATTTCTGGGCTCTTCTTTTCTTTCACTCCCCTCCCTTGCTCCATCTGTTCCTATGCTCCTCTCCTCTCGCGAGGCTGTCACTCCCTGCTGTCCATGCTTCGTGTCATTCCGGCTCCCGGCGTTCCCCGGGGATGATCCCTGTGACCTTCTCCCTGTCTTACTGGAATTTGACGTCAAAGGTCTTGTTGCTAAGAATGGAGTTTTGTTTAGTAACAAATATGACCCTTTGCCTTTGCTTCTAGTCGGTTCTCGCACTCACTCTTTCTCTCACTCTGACTTCATAACTTGCTTATTCACTCTTGCACTCTTTCCCTCTCATTTTCTCTCCCTTTCTCTCTCTATCCGTCACTTTCCATCTCTTCTTCCCTTGCATCAATGGATCTTCCTTTCTCTGCCTCTCTGCCCCCTGGTCTCGCCTCTCGTCTCTCCCTGGCTATCTCATGTATTATTTCAGTCTACAGGGGCTCAGGGTGGAAATGAAATATGGCGGCCAAGCCTCAACGGGCATGCTCATATTCTGTGTAATTACCTCGGGCTGAGGGCCGGGGCTCAGCTCAGTATCTATAAATCTGTGCCTCTCACTGGCCCCAGCCGCCTTTTGAAACCCTACCCTGCCGATGCATCGTGGTGAGACTATGACCCATGACCTTTCACACCGCCAGGGCTGCTGGGAGTGACCTGTGACCCTGCGTTGGGCTCTCTCAGAGTCTGCTCAGTCTGACCCCTCCGAGCCTCGTGACCCCCCAAGTCACAGCTGTGCCTGATCTGTCCTTGGGGGCCGGAAAGGAACACGTCAAATGGGGGTTTTTCGGTGTGGGTGTGCATGCGTGTGCTGATGTGTACGGATGGGAGTGGGGTGTGTGGGTGTGTGACTGTGTTTGTGTATGTGTCTTCGCCTCTTCCCTCTGCAAGGACCCTCACAGGGGAGTATATACATAGAGATAGGTGGGTTACCAAAACAACGTGTCTCTTACAGCCAGGGCCGCGACATGTAGACGGGGTCAGACAATCTATCAATCACGCATACAAGGGTCATGGAACCCTAATGGCGGTGTGTCTGTAAGCAATGCTAATGTCATCTGTTAAAAACATACAGTCATGGATGATTTATCGCAATGTATTGATCCGTAAAGAAGCACCCAATCCACAATTATGGAGAAAGTCTCAGAAATGTAGATGTTTGATGGCATTGCGATTTAATGAGGCGGCACATGGGTAGAGGTCACTTAGAGTCTGCCGTGTTATTCGCTGTGTTTTGATTCTGACCTCCAAGATGTAGACAGCATTTCAATGCCTAATGTCTAAGTCTTTATCCTTCCCTATGTCCTTCTCTTCTTTCAATTTTATCTCCTTTTTCTAATCAAAGGTAGAAATTGAAATTTCTTGGACCTTTGGAGTAACATGTTTGACCACACAAACTTTTTACTACCTCTGCCCTCCTGCCCTCTGCCTCCCCCCTTCCATCTCATGTCATCCTCGACAAGAGCAGAGGGGCATGTGCTGGACCAAAGAGGAATCGTCTCTCCTTCCTAACCATTTCTTCTTCCCCTTTAGCGCTCTGCGGTTCCACCTTCCCTTCCCTTGCATTCATGCTCCCTGTATGCTCTCTCTCCCATTGGCCTTCAGAGCCCCGTGTCCGAACAGAGCGGGGCCTCTGTGACCTGCAGCTGTGTTTACTGTCAACACAGACCAGTGTTAGGACAGCTGGGAGAACAAGAGAAGGCCAGACAGTAGAGAGCATGAGCGCACATAGGCCGGGCAGCACATGCACACCCAGGCACCCACACACGTGAAACATGCACTTGCATAAATGAGCAAAAACATGCGCAAAGAGTTTTTTTATACACCAACAATTTGAGGTGTACATACCACACAATCAGTTTCATGAATACTCACAGGTACCTAAAGGCACTCAGTAAGCAGTTTTTGTGTGGGCATGTAACAGCGTGGCGTCACTGTCACCTTTTCCTGTTTCTGTTTTGGAGTGGTGTTGAAGGCCTCATGGCTCTGGTGACACACCTTTGGAAGGTTATGACCTGCTCCATTACACTCAACTCAGCAGAACGAACGTGGGCGCTTGCTTGTGTCTGTTTACATAGAGGGGTGCGTGGGAATGCCTGTGGGTATATGAGGGAAACTTTGCGCTTCATATCGCTTCTTCTTCCTTTGCCCCCCCACACAGAAAGAAAAAAAACTTAGTCACACAGAACGGTGACGAAATGTTGCAAATATCCTCTCTTACTTATTATGTTTCCACTCTTCCTGTAGGCCAGCTGATTCAGTGGGACAGACTCTGGTTCACACACTCCGCATCCTGTCCTGCGCTGACACACCATCATAAACACACACACACACACAAACTTCATACCAGTGCTTTAATACATTTCCCTGGGATTTAAGCTTCCATGGGAGCCTGCAAACCCCACCATAGTTGTGGTATGACTCTCCCCATGTGTCCTGTCAGGCCTGGGAGAGAGGAAGCTCCATTAGTTAGCAAAATTGTGGAAAGTCCCCTTGCTAGCATCGAATGCCTTATCGTTTCATCACAAATAACCTTTAACTGGCCCCAAAATTATACCATTAATAATCTCACTAACGATGGTTTAAAATATTTAAAGATATTTACATTGGTTACTTCTTGCTGGTGGTATAGAGTCGATGAATATCCCCTGATAGGGCATTTAATCATCCTCGTCTGTATCATCTATCCATGAGACAAACACTATCAGAGTGAGATCCTCCACTCCTAAAAAGGTATTGACACTTCCTCATTGCTATTGACACAACTTATCAGGCGTCAAGTAGGCCATCCTGAGAGGATATCGACATCCTGCTTTTAGTCCCATTGATGGGTTGTCGCTTATGCTGACGACACCTGCACACTTTTCCTCATTGTTCACCGCAGACAAACATCCAACTTGGCAGCAGACAGCCACAGATAAGTGAACTTACATGCACCTTCGTCACCTGTAAACCAGACCTGTTGTGTTTTTTCTTTTCTTTTCTATGCATCCATACTCTCTCCGTCTCCTTCCCTATGGTATGGTTTCCATGGAAACAGAGATTGTGGGGAAAAAAAAAACTGTATCGAGAGTGAGTGAGTTATTTTTTTTTCTTCCAATTTCTCTCTCTCACTCTTCTGCTCCGTCTCTCTCTCTCTCTCTCTCTCTCTCTCTCTCGTTCACTGAAAGTCAAGCAGTGTGTGGAGCGATCAATATCATTAATCAACACAACTCAACAGCACTCAGCTCTGCGGGGAGAGATGAAGAGGCACGGGGGAATGTCAACATGCCGGCCTGGAGTAGTCTTAACCAATGATACATATCACACATCACATGGATGAGAGCAGGGGCGAGGAAGGAGAGACAGAGAGGGACCGGAGAGGCAGACAGAGAGAGACAGATAACTGAGGAATGGAAGTATGCTTTCTAGGTAGAGGTGGAAGGGAGCGAGCGAGCAAGCGAGCAGAAGAAAAGAGAGAGATCGAGGTGGAGAGATAGAGGAGTTATTACTTGGTTGTCACCTACAGTCTAAAATCCCATATGACATCAGCAGTGAAGTGGTGACGGAGGTGGAACGTTCATTTATCTGACTCACTCTGAGGTATGAGTACAGTCAATAAGTACAGTCACTATTACACCATCTACTGGAGCTGCTGAAACAAATACCTTTCCATCACTGTCCACTGACCAGAATACTATAACAAAATGTTTTGGTATTTGTCAGTCATAGATACCCTAATCTGAAACATCTGAAACATAAGACTTCAGTACATAATAAACAATTACAGTGTAAATATACTGGTGTCTAATCAAATGTAAGAATTCAGACTGTTTAAAACTGTTTCAGACTGTTTAAAATGAGATGAGGTGAAGTGAAGGGGGTGTAATCGGACAGCAGAGGAGACTACTCCATGAAATATGATGGGAGTCAGAAGTCACATGAGTGACAAGGGGTCAGCTGGCGGAGGCGGGTGCTTTAAAAATGTACTCAAATGATTAAACAGTTATTTTTCTGTCTATCAACCCATTGACTCTGCTCTAATTTTGAGCTCTGCCCATGGTCCTCCTGCTTTTCTGCTTAAATATTACCACTACTAGCATAAGAATCTTAAGAGCACACTTGCACGCAAATGTTAAACTTGGCGATCTGTACCAAATAATATTGTATGTATAAAATAATACCAAAACACTGTTTATGACTCCTTGTCTATAAAGGATTATAAACATACTTAAAATGGGTTTTGGTCTGCTTATAGCACTGTATAATTATAGCTATAAATCATTATCGACTGCCCATGTATGTAATACGTCATAAACACACTTTATCATAGTTGTGATACATTACAATTATTTTATAAGACATTATAATCACTGTTATAATGCATTATAATGTGACTGTAAGTTACTCTAAGTGGTCACTGGATGCCTTCAGTGAAGTTTTGAATTAGTTTGACAACTATGAGAATTATAATATACTTTGGTCTTTGCAAAGAGAAAGAAAAAAGATGTCAGTGAGTGTCCAGGAATTATTTAGTGTTGTTATAAAGTATTGTGGATATTCTTAAATACTTACTGTAACTATAATTATACAGTGCACTAAGCAGATTATATATGTATTATAAGTGTTTATAATACATTATAAACATGGGCATCATAGAAAGTGTCACCACAATTTCTTTAGAAATGTGCAGATAACCTATTGTTCCAGAAGCAGTGCAGACCTCTGACATAACCATCACGCTGCACTCCTTTCTGATCCTGAAATAGAGAACTTGTATTCCCATTTGACAGACAAGTGTGGCACCTTTTCATCACATTTGTCCTTGTAGTATCCTCTAAGAGACAAGATTGAGAACAGTCTTTAGATACCTCACTCTCACTTCTTGACACAGCAACACCTGGTAAAGAGGAACTGTAGCATCTCTGGGCCAAAGAAGACAGCAGAGTGATTATTAATTATGCTAGAGGGCAGTAAAATAGTTTCAGACACACTGAAATAACAGTACGGATTAAACTCATATTTTATAGCAGGTCTGTTTATCAATATAAAGTGATGCAGACTTTACTTATTCTTTTTATGTAGGGAAAATGGGAAAAGCATCCAACTTCATTGAGAATCACATTCCTCTATGTTCCTAATGGTTGAGATTTGAATGTTATGGAATGATAATGCCTTATTTTCTCAGTGAACCCAAGTCCTGCCTCAAAGAGTCGGCTCATAATGATGGGAGAATTTTAGAAGCAGAAGGAGACATCTCTGTGCGGGTGAAGAAACAAAGGAGTGCTTTCTTACAGTCAGTCTCACCCAGTCAGCTTTCATATCACTTCTTCTCCACAGCCTTTAACTGATGAGTTCCCATAATAAACACGCCGAGAAGAAAAAAGGTGATACGAGTAACAGTGGTTGGGAGTCAAAAAGGATAATGTAAAAAATCGACAGATTCATCAATATGCTGTATTAAGCCCGGGAAAGCCATTTGCATTTATAAAGTCAAAATAAAGAAGAGTGGAATGTGAATTCTTGCTCCTAGCTCACTCACCCACTCACTCACTCACCCGCTCCCTCATTATCTCACTCTTCCCTTCATTCCCTCTTTACAGTTGTTTTAGTTACTGAATAACTTATCCCTCACTGCATCTCTACCTCTAACTTGCTTCTCCTCCCTCTCTGAGTGTAGGAGAGATAACTACTGTGGAGTTGACAGCGGTAGTGGTCCTGTACTGTGGGCCCGGGGTGGGAGGTGAGTGGGAGGCTCGGTGTAGCATGTCAGCCATGCTGTTGGCAGCGGGACTTGCCAGCTCAACTTAGCGCTGCCCTAGAGTTGCGCTAAACAACTCCAACAACTTTGAGGTAAAAGTTGATTTTCTCTCTTCAGTCATACAATGGCTCCAAGCCAGAATGACTCCATGCAATTTACTCTCTCCTTTCTGGCTCATTAATTTCTCGAATATCTATATTACAGTGTTTAGATTAGGGTAAGAAACATACTGTAATAGATTCATTTTAAAATTAATAGCAAAGGAATATATATATATATATATATATATATATATATATATATATATATATATATATATATATGTACACACACACACAGATTAAAAAAAAACTTGTTAAACAAATAGTTTCAAATAATTCTTTTTATTCAGAATGTTATGCTGCATTTGTTAGTAACCTCTCAGAAGGCAAGGCCCAGAATGTAATGTCAGCACTGCTGTGTGAATCGCTGGCTCTTTAGCTCAAAGCTGAGCGTTCAGATCTGTGGGATTGGGCTGTGCACGGTACACATGCTCCGAGGAAGCACAGCACACCCAGGCAGATTTAGAGTCTTGTTTGTTTATTTCCTCTAAGTGTGCGAGACAGAATGCTTTCCCGCATTAATATTCAGCATCAACTCGTTCACAACAAGGAAAGGAAAAGATAGAGAGCAGGAGAGAGAAAGAAAGAGAGGGAGAGAGAGAGAGAGATGGAGGTATGGAGGCGGACCTCCTTGCGCTGCTGCTCCGTGAGGAGGCAGATTATTTAAAGACTGATTGAGACGCCAACGTCAGACGGATTGGGAGCGTGAAGGCAATCAGCGAACAGATAAGGAGCTGTTACCTGAAGATGCAGCACTGTGCTGGCTGGTTGGGTAGTCCTCCCTGCACTGTCTGATAACAGCCTACTTTTAATGACCAGTGAAAGCTGGCAGGAGACGGACACTAAACAGATCAACCTCTCCTCCCCTCCGGCTGCGCCTGGCTCTGCTCACTAGATATACTAACCCCCCTCCTCTCATTCCATCCATCCATTCCTCCTGTAGTCTATCTCTCCATCCTGTCATTCCACCATCCACCTATCCCTCAAGCGATGCTAAAAGCAATGCTGCCAACATACATTGCAGCCAAGAGCCACAACGCACGTAAATACAAGAACGCATAATGATGTGCACAGATATCCACATCTAGGATGAATTCATTCGCATGGAAACAATGCTCATATTTTCCTTTGAGATGCTTCTCTTTATTTGTGTAACCATTAGACATATAAAATTCATAAAACAACATACACACACACACACACACACACACACACACACACACACACACACATACACTTAATACACACAATAATTCATACAAAAGCATTCTCCTAAACCTCTTCACTTTAAAGGTAGGCACTTCTTGCGTTTGCTCCGTCTTGGTGGATTACAATTAGCCAGGGATTCTCCTGCAGGGCATAAATGTGTTGCTTTCAGATACAGGGATCCATTTGACTCTAATGTAATTATTGTACGGAGGCTCCTGGTGCCCTCGCCAGCCACAGATTAAGGGCGCTCTCGCCCACCACTTGCTCTCACCTTTGGCTCCTCAGCTGAAACCATGCTAAACAGTCTTGCTCATTCTCCTTCTCTCTCTCTCTCTCACTCCATCTCTTTCCAAGCTCTCTTCCAATAACATAACCCTCCCCGACGCCTCTGCCTTTGTCTATTTGCTCTCAGCCTCCAGGCCAAGTAAGCTGATAGGCTGTCAGGGGTCAGCTGGCTGTGAGTGATTGGCTTAATGGGCAAGGCCAGAGCCTCTGCCTGGGAGCCAATGAGGAACAGCAGCCTGGCCTGTACCCCCTTGTTGACCTCCGCTAGCCCACAGCAACGGCGACACGCCTCTGCAAACACAGCCTGGGGTGGGAGCACCCGGTAGCTGCCAACAGGGGTCCCCCACACACATACACACACACACACAGACTGATGTACAACCAGTCACGTGCAAAAATCACACACACACACACACTACTGCTCACGCGCACACACACTCACACTATGAGATTATACATCTGGCTGCCAAGTGAGGATCCCTCACATTTCTGCCACCTTTTCACTTCCCCTTTCTCTGTCTCTTTATCCCTCCCTTTCTTTCATTCCCTCTGTCTTATCCTTTCTCTGCCCATCGCCCCCTCATCCTAACTCTGTCTTTGTGAAACACAGTTCTCGCATCAAAGTGGGAGAAATATTAATCCTACCAGAAGTATCTGCTCCGAGTGTAAGGATCAAGAACCAGGTCGAGAATAGGTGGAGGGGGGGAGACACGAGGAGATAGAAGTGGGGGGGAAATGGCAGACAGAAAGACAGAATAAAGGAAAATGGATGGGGGATGTAAAGCAGCACATTTTGCAGCCTGACTTGGAAGCCCCTACACAACAATTACGGTTCACTAATCTCCAAGTATAATACAGGTCTCACACACTTTGGCTTTCTGCCTTGCAATTAGCATAATCGTACATCATACCACCATACAAATGTGTTGAACATCATTTCTGAAATAATGGACAAAACACTGCAAACAGGCAACATTTATGCATAAAAATGTGAAACAATGAATGGTCATTAATTGTGCCAATATGCCTCAGTATTACGAAAGGTTTGGATATAGATTCCCAACAGCTTTAATGTTCAATCAATGCATCGTCCTTCTCCCTCTGCCTTCACCTTGGTCGCTTGTCTTATTACAAAATACAGGTGAGGTATTCCACAAGAAAAAAAAAATAAAGTGAGATTATTTTCACCCCTACATACTACATACTTAACTTGTCTTTGAAAATGAATCATCCCCAGTTGTGTGAGATAATGAGATGTAGAGACAGACGGGTAACGGCGATGGCGACACCTGTGTCTATACAATCACACGTAGCATTTAGCCAATGAATAGTAAGCTTTAAACGGCTATGACAGACATTGCCAGACAATCCATATGTCAAGAGTGGGCGTACGTGTTAATGAGCACAGGAACACATGGAATAACACAACAGGTCCATTCAAAGAAACATTTTTCTTAGCAGCACCATACACTTCTCTTACAGCAGCCAATGTGATTTCACATGCCTCTGCTAAGGTACAAGTATCACCTAAGCCGAAAGTTGTAAGTACAAAAAATTTCTAACCAGCATTCCCATTCATCTGTGATTTGCATAAGCTGTCAGTTAGACCTGACATTCATTAAACCGAACATCAAGTAATACCACACTTAACCCCAGGGAAAACACATGGTTGGCCAGTGTGCAGAGAGAGGCATTACAGTGAGTGTCAGAATAATATCTGAACCTCCCACTTTCTCTCGTCACGACTGACCTTGTGTAAACACTGGAGGAACGGGTAATGCTCCTCAGATGTGATCTAATTGCACTGTGTGAGTGTGTATGTGTGTTCCATGTTTAGCAAGTGGTGGGTTGTGCACTGACAGGCGCTAATGTTTACAAACCAGCACAGAGGTGATGAGGGTCGAGCACTGCAATGCACACACAGTACGGATGGGCAATAGAAAAAATGATGAATGTTAAGTCTTTGATGATTGTTTGTACTGAATGTTTTCTGAAATGGATTTGCGAACTCATTTTCCAATCAGAATAACAACTTAGACGAACCAGCTGTAGGTTTGCAGAGGTCAGTGCAATTATTTCATTAAGCAATAGAAACTTTTTTTTTTTTTTTTTTTTTTCCCAAATGCTGAAATCTTCATAAATGCCTGTAAGGCATAAAGTAACTCAAAGTAATTTCAAAGTAGAAAATGCAATAAGAAATAAATGTGCAATTAAAAAACTCTATGTCTGCTCTGTTTCCCAAATGTTTCCCACTCAATAGAAATTACAACATTCAACATTTTTACCAAATTAAGAGGGAATTTATGGTATATATTATTTTTAAAGTTAAAATAAGCATTACTTTAACAAACACAATATTTTGGACTGTTACGCAGTGTCATAAGTTGTCAAAGTTGTGAAAGAATCACACACACACACACAAAACGCATCAAAACACATTGACGTTAACCGCCGTCATCCACGTCTTTATCGGCCTGTGCTCAACAACAGTGGCTTCCCCTCTCAAATTGAGGAAAAATTTGCACGGATGAAACTGGAAATTGAGAGTGCTTTATCCACAAACATACTCTCTTTCTCCCCCCAACTCTCAAACACACACACACACACACACACACACACACACACACACACACACACACACAACCAGCAGAGTAACAACAACTGATGGAAATCTGATCATGTGGCTCATTTTTCAATGATGAAAAAAACAAAAAGATGTTGTTGCTTTACAAGAACAAATAAACATTTTAATGCAATAAACCAGAAGACAATGTGTGCAGCATGTGCTCTCTCATTCTGCAACTATGAAACCTCAAACTCCGGAATTTAGAAGGTCACCAATTTAGTTTGGTGTTGGTGCTGCATATGGTAGTAAATGTGTTGCACAGTGTAGCAGCTCAACTGCATAAAAGTCAATAGATGACAAAAGATATACACGTACAGATCACTTTGAAATTATATACAATGACGTCTTTTGTATCAAACAAATCTTGTATTTTCAGTATATCTCCAAACAACATACAGCAATGTTTATATGAGTCTTTCCTGAGCATCTTTCTCACACCAACTGCCATGTAACTTCTTCCTGAAGTGATCCAAACAGGGCCTCTTGTCCACACAAGCATAATTAATAACACAAATACACATCATTGAGTCACAGAGAAGTTAAACACAATTAGCTGTTTTTGTTGGAATTGCTGCAAGAGATTAGTTGGACCCATAATAAGTTTACACATCGTGGTGCCAGTGAAGCTGTGATGCATTAAAACCTAAACACAAAACCAAAAGGACAAATAAATCCCTTGTAAGGTAAACAAGCAAGCATGATAGAACCGACCAAACAGACTAAATATTAAACTGGGTAAACAACGCTTCAACAATGCTCAGCTTGAAGTTTTGAAAGATTTTTTTTTAAAAAGCATGTGCTTCCTATTACAGATTCAATGTGCTACCATTGGGTATGGTTGTTGTTTGTTTTTGTAAAGTGCACGCCTGCTTTAGCATCAGTGTGCTGTGTCTGTGTTTGCGTATCATATTATGTTTGCATACGGGCGGAAGATGTTTCCCATCTGCTTATAAAAAATGTTCAGATATGCATCATACACATCTTGAAAAAGAAAGAAGAGAAGAAACTGTGAAGTAACAAACATTAATTCACTGCCAAAAATATAACCTGTTCTTTAAACTTGTTCTGTTGCAGGCTGTTAATTTGATGAACAGGTCTGAACTAGGCAGCACTTGAATGGACATTGGAGCTGGTCCACAGGCTTCTGGATTATGGAGGAAGATCAGAGATGGCTGGATGTGTTGAGAACTGAGATGCACACTGAGGTAAGATAAGATGTTTTTTGCAGAACTGAGGAGAGGCTTTCGGACTGAACAGGGAATTCTGAATGTGTTGGGAGTGACAGAGGAGTGAGCCGCAAAACGGAAAGTAGTGGGCTGTGGCCAGATGAGGCCAAGGCCAAGACACGGGATGCTCCTCATGAGGCCGAGTGGCCCCCCGACCACTCAAAACGGAAACACATATCAAAAGATTACTAACACATTGTATGGACACATGCCCAAATCTCCAATTCTCCAATCTGATGAATGTATATATATGGCCAACAATGATTTTAACTTGGTGGAGGTTTTCTTTTTATCCAAGCCACACTCCACTGGCCATAAAAAGAGAGAAAGAGATTTGTCTCTTTTACCCTTCTCAGGGCACAAAAGAGGCAATGACATAAACCATATAAAGGACAACTCTTTGGGGTTTGTGTCACAGTTTATGGCGTGTCAAAAACAGAGAAGGGAGTACTCTGTGGCTTGTATACATGAGTATCTCATAATGCAGCTCTGTGCTATAAATTTCCGCTGGAGAAAAAGTTATGGACTGGGCTCATGAGTGCATGGTTAAATGTGGCCGTATCAAATGCATGGGAATACATTCCCCACCAAGAAATGTGACACAACAGGAAATGGCTTAACAGATTTTTCTTCTGGGCTAGAGGGGCCAATAACTGTCACTTTAGTTTAGGCCCATAGACTCTCAACTCCCTGTGTCTGGTCAGTAATTTGCAAAGGGAGACCTCTGTATTAAAATACTGTTTTGCGATATGGATAAAATCTTCCCTGGTCTGGCGCTCTGACTGTGAACAGGTCCCCCAAGGGCCCCACCCTGGGTCTCTGACAGGCACCTGTGTGAGTGTGAGGGGGAGGTAAGAGGTGTACAAGATTGAGGGTATGCGGTATCCTTAGAGTCGCTTTGGGTTTTTGGTGAAAGGTAAAGGGTGGGTTAGGTTTGTGGGGTCTCACTTCCCTCGGCTTTTTCTAGCTCTCTTTACTGGTTTTGGCATTTATTAGGCTTTATGCTGTGCACTTAATCTTTATTGGGATTTACACTATGAACTGACCCAGACAGAATATCAGCCCTGGGAAACGAAATACGGTTCCCTTGCTCTTTAACCACTACCAGCAACTCTCTTCAGTGTTTTTGCAGTGAAATCAATATATGCATATGGAGTATATTGATACACTGTGAAAATACAAAACAAGAAATTCTTTAAGAAATTCTGTATAAAATTAATTCAACACTCCACATTTGCTACTGTGTCCCCGGAAAGAAAAAAAAAACACTCTAGAGCATGTACTGTATGGAGGTCATTTAATTACCTACATGGCTGAGGGAGGATACATTCAAGTAAATGCTGTATCATGGATTAAGTTATCCTCCATATGTTTCTGTAGCCAGATTCAGAAATCTCCCAATCTCTCTCATTTATGTTCTGTCATTGTCATTCTGCTCATGTGTAAACGTGTGAAAAGCAATGATATGAAAAAGCAAAGCGAAGGGAAAACAAACAGTGGGGATGAGAAGCAGGCGGAAGCCCGTAAAGCCTGGTGACCGGGGTCAACTCTCTCAGATACACATCAGCAAGAGGAGCTATAAAAGTTCAAGAGGAGGTGTCTCTGTCGATCCAGAGAAAATAAACCCAAGCCTGACTATACAAGGACATCAGCATGGAACACACGGAGGCCCAGCCTGAGTAACAACAACAAGCAACAAGGACAAAATCTACATCCATCATTCAAGGGCAGATACAGTACGTCTTACATGGAGGAGCACAATTTGTCCATATAGGTTTGCATTCACGCACATTTTTAAGTGCATGCACACACACGCATAATAACTTTCACTCACTCACCCTCACACATTGAACAAAGGGATGTTTGCACTGGGATTTCAGAGCAGGAGGTATCCATGTTCTTGAGATTTGAGCCATAATAAGAGGTTAACCAGACATCACTTCTCACTGGCCTACAGGGGATAGACCCATACACTTCATGCTAAACACACCACGACCCATATAGGCCAAAAAGTACACATGAACATTAAAAACCATATGACCACATCCTTATAGGAAACCGCAGGGACTCCCTGTACAGCCAGCATAAATAACCAACAACGCAGGCTGTTCATCATCACTTATTGGTGTATGTACATGCCGGGGGTTTGCAGGAACATGATTGGTCGGTGCATTCATCAACCTGATAGTGATCAGTCCCATATAGGGGAGATTAATCATTAGCTCTGCAGGGGCAAATGCATGGCACGGCAGATAGTGATTATTGATGGGTTAATCCCAACTCCATGGCTTTGCATTCAAGCAACAGCCTCAGGGTCTATCATGCTAAATTTTTTTTATCGCTTTCGTATTAAGGCATTAGGATATGTTGGTAATATGCAGAGTAGTAATGCTGTACTGGGAAAATTAGGCCCATTATGGTTAATGCACCATATTCATATCAATATATTAGTGCAGTTACTTGAAGCAGACTACGAATCTGCAATTTTCAGTATGATATGAGATGGTTAGCAAATTTCCTGGTTCAATATAACAGGACAGTGTCACCGATGGAATACTACAATCCTATCAAATCTTTTCTCTCTCTCTCTCTCTCTCTCTCCAACCGTCCTTCCCTTTCTCTCTCCGTCTCTCTCTCTTTCCTGGAAGTGATGTTTTGCAGAAGTGCTTTTAAAAGCCCCAGAGGGTAAATAGTGCTCTAAAAGTAAACAGAAATGAGCTGACCTTGCCAGAGTTTGGGCTCTTGACAGCAGAGCTGCTTTAAGACTTCAAGCAGCAAGGGTCACAACTATAAACAAATCCATTCCAATGCCAGCAATACATACACACAGAGAGAAAGCAAACAAGTTCCTGGCAAAGGAACATAATTAATGAAAACTCCAGAGAGAGAATGTGAAAGGGAAAGAGAGAAGGATAGAGACAGTGGGAAAAAAAAATTGAAGATAAGAGGGGGTGGTCTTCACATGGCTAAGGAGTATGACTGGTGGAGAAACGCAGGAGGAGGAGGTGGTGGAGGAGATGAAGCAATAACACTGCGGAGAACAGGGTGAAAAATTCCTCACCAGTGTATTTAAAGCCGGATGTGAGTCACCTCACCTGGCATCTGTTTTTGTTTTAGCCAGAAGGTCAAAGGTCGTGGCCCTTAGGTTCTGAGCAGCCAGGCTTTTACCCAGCACACCACGGAACCTTATCACTTTTAACATTATACAGTACAGCTCTGAGCATCTAACAGCTCAGTAGGAGGGCTTAAATCTCTTTTGGTGTCTTGCATGGCCTTAATGAATGTTACATCATTCTATTCAATCCCAGTCTGCACATAAAATACACTAAAAATATATAGAATACACTCAGTCTGAGCCAAAGAGGACACAATGAGAAAACCACCAGTCAAAATGTAAGAGTTAAGAGGCAGATCTATTTTTAATTCTACTGCTAATTCTGTTACTGACCAGCACCCTTGTGTGCCTCAAAGTTTCCACACATCCCTTTAGGCTTGACCTCAACTCTTCCCCTTCTCTATCACCCACTGCGAGAGGCAGAATTAAGAGTCAGCATCTAACAGAAGGGTCATAAGGCACAGAGTGCTGTCCACAGCTTATCTTTGACCTGCAGCACAATCTTGCGAGTAAGGAAAAAAAAAAAAAATCTTAATCCTTGATTCAACCTCCCGGAAAAGGCACAATTTTCTGTAAGTGATTTTGTCACTTATATTCTGTATCAGAGTTCATGTGTATCAATATTACTGCTTTTGCATTTTTGAATCTTAAGATGTAACCTAGATATAAAGACAATGTCACACAAAACTCATGGAGGCTAAATATTAAAATCGCTAGGGATGCACTAATTTATCGGCTGCATGTGGGACGATTTTCGCCTTGTTGACTGCCATCAGCCTATCGGCAAATAAAATGACATTCACTGATGGCAGTGGTTGATGTTTTTCTGTTATGTCACATCAGTTTTGCTCAGGCTAAAAAGCACAGCTCCAAACTAACAGCATCCCAAGGAAAATATAATAAGTGTTTGAATGGGAGAGAGGTCTTCAACAGGACACCATCGGGGTGAAAGGACACAGTAAACTCGCTATCGACGCATCAGGGGAAGCACCCTAGTTTTTCCCTGATAATGCTAAATTGTGAACATCTGTACTGACATCAGCAGGAGGAGAGCTAGTTAGCATTAGCTGTTAGCAGCTGGTGGCCGGAACTAACTGCTGATGGAGGTTGTATTGAGTTATGCTATGATGCATTCAAGTTCTCTTCAGTCAAAGTGAGTATTTGGGTAATGTAAACATTAACTTTCTTATGAGGTGTTTAAATGTTATCTTGTCAAATGGCGAGATACTTGAGTATATACAGCTGTTTGAAGAAGAAATTTGTAGTCTAGATGTTTTCACAGAAATATGAAAGATATTAGAAAGGAAATTATGATATATATAGTCAGGAGGCTTTTAAGCAGTCTTTATGCTTTTCATGTGAAGGACGGTCCTCTAAAAGGTTCTCTGATTAATGCATATGACTGAATTTGTGTTCATTCAAAGATAGTGTAATGAAGGACAGGCTGATAGGTCAGTTATTTCTTTTATAATGAAGATTTCTTTGTTTCCCTGGCACAGAGGGGCAATAAATGACAACAAAAGCAAAATGAACAACAACACAAAAACATCTGTATTGGCCAAATTGTTATTTTAAATGTTGTCAGCACAGAATTTCACAATCAGTGCATCCGTAAAAATCCCATTTCAAAACATAATGTTAAAGTGAAATAATTATAGTAAAACTGTAACATGTAAAACATTACTGCTTTAGCATTTGACTTTTTGGCTTGGTAAATGCTATGTTTCATTCCACACAGCACAATCCTTGATTTTAAAGCAGTCAAAAATGCACAAAAGTGAGGTGTTTGGGTATTGTTCCGAAAGAGAGAGTACAGGTCACAAAGTGAGCATGAAAGCCAGAAATGTCAGCACCTGGCAAAGTAATTGTAGAAGCACTGACAGTGACAAACAACCCTATCAGAACTTCAATGATATATCATGCTCCTGTTATACTATTGGACAGTAAAATGTCATTGCACTTACAACATTTATCAGCGTGCATACTACTTGGCATCTCATCTCACGACTAGGAGAAAACATACACCTTCTTCATTCTCAGATGCACCTCCACCTGTGTTAAAGTCCTGGGAGAATCCTCCATTTCTAGTTCTGGATGGCCTGGTTTGGGGCCGTCGACAGAGCGTGGTGTGTGTCTCCTCAGGGCAGTGTTTGTCATGTCGGAGAATCTTGTTATATACTCCATGTTCCTCAGCCCTGTGATAAGTCATCGTTATAGCTGGCCAACCTGGCAACCCAGTGATAAGGGAGCCATGTTCAATCACTACGCCAGCTAATATTTCAAATTCCATATTGTTTGCCTGCGGTGGAAGTTCCCTCCCTCCAGCCTATGTACACATGCACACACACCACACACATACACACCTAGGTAAAGGACAGTTTCTTCATTTCTGTCTTTTTCTGTTTCTGCTGCTCTTTCCCTCACCCTGTTTTTCTATCTGTCTGTCTCTCCCACGAGATAGTGTGGGGATGAGTGGTGTCTGTAACCCCGTTAGAAAAGAAGAGGTAATGTTAACACAGCGCAGTGTTGCTGTCATGCCAGATGTAATGTCCTTTACGAAGGAGGAGAAATGGAGAAAAAAACTGCTCAAGTTCATAAAGCACAGAAGTTATTTCATTTTAACCACTTTAATAGAGAACTAAAGCTATACACATATTTGAAAATGCATTATTTTGCCACGCAGATGTCATTAGTAAGCAAAAACATTGTTAAAAGAAAAATAAACTAAAACACGGACTCAAGTTCTCTGTAATACAGACGGAGTGAAGTATCCTGCTCCTCTAAACTTACACTGTGAGGATATGTGAGCATGCTCATAGACCTTGTGTAAACACTCCTACACACAGGCCCTCCTCTGTTTAGTGGTCTTGAGGTTCCTCTCCAAGCACCCTACCAACAACCGCAGGCTTCAGGTGGGGTCTGACCACATCTGACAGGAGAGTGAGAGGGGCCTTGAGCATCATCCCATCAATACGGTGTCCTCTAAACTTCTTGTGAGCTCTCTCCTTCTCTCTAACTCTCATAAAAAAAAATAAAAAAAAGCTGATGGGTTCGGCTCGGGAAGGCAATGGCTCCTGCGGCTGTGTTTATACAGCTTTAAGAGAAGGCAGTTTAGCAGGTGCATGGCGCTGTAAGTACAACCGCAATCCACCGCTAAGAGGATTAAAAGCTAGGATGATATCTTTCTAGTAAATAACGTTTCTCTGGAAAGAAAATACAGCAATAATGGAGCTCTTCTCATTCCCCTGGCTTCATCCTCTTTGCATTGGAAGACAAAAAGTAAGCGAGAGGGAGGGAGAGAATGAGTTTATACGGGCTGGGGAAAAAAAAAAAAAAAAAAAAAAAAACAGGTGTTAAGCCTCTCCAAACTGGCCTATGTAATGGGGTTCTGTTTGGAGGGTGTGGAGCCAGCGGATAAACAGAATGCTGGTCGATATATTTGCCTCCTTCTACTCTATAATCCCAACAGCGTTACCCAAAGAGTATGCATTATAAGCATCAGAAGCGTCTCAAACATATACTAACTTCTCTAACAGAGCCTCATTCAGGGACAAGCTAAGCTCCTGTGCTATATCGCTTTCCAAACTGGCAGGGATAGGATACCCATAGCTAAGTAAATGGAGATGAATCATTGAGGGCTGAATTTCCATCATCTGAATGGGCCCTAGAATCACCACAGGAGCTTCCCTATCCTGACAAGTGTTGCCAGAGCCAGAAAATGCCATTATTTATCCCCATTTCAGCTGCTGCTTTAAGTTGTGTTGTGTTACAGCTGTCCTGCTATAGCAAAGTGATCTCAGGCTCAGTGGTCAATAGAGAGGTTATCTGCCTCTCACAGCAGGGCTGAGGCAACTCATATCATAACAGCAGAACACCTGGGCCGAGTCTAACATGTATACAGCCTGGCCTGTGATCCTTCTTGGATCTCTGTCCCTTTTCTCTTCGCTTTTAATTTCTCAATTCCTCCAGGGCAGTGCTCCGTGACTACCTGGGGGTCCCTCTCCCACTGCCCACTCATAAAGAGAGAAGTACTGGATGTTTACACCTGCTAGGCCCCACTCAAAGCCTAGGGGTGGAGTTAGTGACCTGCCCACTCTCTCCTCCCCGCTCCTCCCTCTCCTAAAGGAAACAATCAGCCTGTTACGAAGGCATCAATGGCTCTCCCAGCTGGAGTTTCCCTTTGCTTATTGAGTGTGGATGGGACGCTACTGCTACTGCGAGTTAGTGCGCGAGTGTGTATGCATGTGCACAACCAGTGTTGTGATGAGCACTGTTCAAAACACACTCCAAGACCCAAGTGGATGGGTGGGGCAGTGGACTCTTTTCCACCTCATATCACACAATGCAGCCAATTCTGTTGCCTGCTGAAGTGGAGAGAGAAGGAGGGTAAAGTCCTGGCCTTGAGTGGGTATGAACCCCAAGATCAGTGACCTGGTGGGACAATGGGCCCTCTCACAGGCAGACCCCTTCACTAACCCTCCAACACGACTAAGTTAATCCCCTGAGCAGACAGTCTTAGCATTAATACTGAAGCACAGAGTTAGCCTAATTGCATACAAAGAAAAAGGCATGTTTCAAGTAGCAGCCAACCAGTAATGGAGCGACACTTAAGTACAATGTTATTACTGCTGGGATTTGTATTTGCAAAGTTACCTTGTGGAGAAGTTCCTCATGGGAAAAACATGCAAACTCTTTTAAATACAAGCCACTGATGCTTGAAAGGTATCACATACAAAACAAAGGCTTTTCAGAAATCCAGACGTGGTATAAATTGACTTAGAGGTGTACAAGTCTATAACTAGCTCTTAACATTCTGTATGGTGTGGTATTAACAGTAAATACTGTTTCTGGAAATATTATTTTGGAACTGGTGAAAACAGAGACTAAAATGTGCATGCAAAACCAACTATAATTCATAGTGTCGAAAATGTATTTCCAGTCTATAGAAATTCATATTTAGTTGCTGGCTATAAGCCACCAAAGGCTCATACTTAACAGAGACACATGAACACATGATATGGCATAATATTTTCCAAAGAAATTTAGCTGCGGCACTTTATCATGAATACTGAAACAGTATCCATAGTAAGGGGAAAGTAAGGAGAAAAACATTACAGTTAGAAAAGCAATAATCTTATCAAATCCATAGAGGGCCATTATGAGGCATCAGAACCTCTGCCAGCAGGGATATAGTTCGTACCAAGAGATCACAACGCTTCTCCTCTAGCCAAAGGGAGATATTCAAAACAGTGCTACTGGGCTTTTTTCAATTTTAAAGAAGCCTTAAAATTATTGCAGAAATGTCCTGAAACCCAAATGTGGTCTGAACTTATTCTGCAAGGAAATGATCACAATGAAAACTATAACTTTCGATGCTAGCACCCCCTCATTCCAAAAACAACAGTGTCACATTCCTAAAGTGCTTTTCCCCCCTCGCATCAGCTACCACTTTGGACTGTCAACGAAATAATATTGAAATGGAAAGGAAGGGAAATTATCAAGAATAGGGGAATGCTATTAGACTGACTGGAAGCTACTTCTTCTCTATGGTTTCCTGTTAAACACATGATCTCTCACACATTTGAGAACGCAGAACCATGTCTTCTCAGTGTAAAATGTAAGATTCTTGTAAAACATTTGCCGTGTAAAACTTAGCAAAAAAGTTATTTCCTTTAAGATTCTTTTTTTTGTGGATTCGACAGAGCTCTGAGAAACCTTAAATATCAAACCAAAGGTCAGGCAAGTGCAGAACTTTGCCCATCCTTGTTAACATTTATCAATTATTCCTCCCCATGGAGGTTAGTGCTTATTTCAGATTAGCCTTGTGAAACGGCACAACAAAGTGCACCCTTTTCTTCCCCTCTCCTGCACCCTCTTAGCCCTCCTCCCTCCTTCTCCTTTACCTTCCAGACTGACACCATGCAGCTCTTTTATCCCAAAGGTTTCAAAGGTTCTCTTCTCCCTGAATACAAAACACTACTGCCTCTTGAACTTTTGATGGTGGCTGAAAAGCAAAAGAAAGTCAGAAACACCTCTCTATAAAGACATCACAGGCAGGGTTCAGGTGTAGTTCACCTGAACTCCATCCATATTCAAAGGGTACTGCCTCTTCTCTTTCTCCCTCTAGCTAGCTTTTCCTGTCTAGCTATTGCTACTGAGGAGAAAAAGCCCTATTCAAAGGTGGAACTCACAAACACATGACAGAGCTGTTCAAGGTCCTGGCTTTCCGGAAGATGGGTAGTAAAGCGGGCTTACATTGGACAGGCTAGCCAAAGGCCTGAGGGCTCTGCAGCCCTGGTGAAATCAAATTAATCAGCACCTTGTCTCTTTTTGTTCTTAACTACTGATCTAAGAGGACAGGAGATAAAAGTAACATGGATGGACTCTATGGATGGTGTCTTTGCCTTCACCGGTGCTTATGAGACTGAGAGGCAAAGGCCACAAGGAAAGGATAGCGTTCAAGGGTCTTAGGATAAGCCATTGATTACTGTTTCCCACGTACTTTAATCTGCCTGCACTGACACTCTACCACTGCCGGAGAAGGACACCCCATTGTCTTGGTGATAGAAAACACAGAGTTTAGGGGGTCCATATGCCACACTAATTGTTTATTGACTGTTCACAGCAAGAAGGAAGATAATTAGGGTCATTAACTAGTGTAACTAAGCAGACACAAGTTGTCAATTCCAGATCCCACCAGGCTCGTTCACTCTATTGTAACAAGCTGTGTAGGATAACCGGTGCCTTTTCCATGGGAAAACAGCTGGAGAAAGCATGGAAACACTTCTTTTCTGTTTTTATTATTCCTCCGCCTCCTCTGTCCTTCCTCCTCCTCTTCATTCCGTTTTTGTTTATTTTTCCTCCTACAGGGTGGGTCATATACATCCCCTCATCGGACACCATGCAAAAACTCACTCACCCAAGTTCCATGTGAAATGTGAGGGAGATGACACAAAACACATACTTCATACACAATTACATGGGAATATGGTTTCGGGGCATTAAATAATAGAAACTTAAATGTTAAAGCCGGATGCGATTTGCCGATGCACGATGGCTGCAATCCCAGCTCCATGTAATAAAGCAGGCACACTCTTAAACTTCATGTCCTTCCTCGCCCCCTCTCGTTCTCACTGCAACTCTCTCAGCAGTTTATGTAACAATATGTAAATGTTCTGCAAAGGAGGTTCCTGTGAATTTGGAGGGAAGAGAAAACTTCATCACCACATCAGCCTTGGATAAACACGTTCTCTTCTTAGTTTTATGTCGTCTCTTGGAATCCCAGGACAGGCTGCTCTGATGCCTTGATAACCTTGATTCATTTGGAGGTCAAGGCAGTCATAAAATATCTCAAGAGCAACAGCGGCCAATGTTGTGTTTTAACAGCACCTCACTCCCCCTCTCTTGTGCTCTAGATTGTTATAATTTTTAAGTCGGGATGACAACTACGAATTTATCAAAGAACTAGGCATGTAGTTTATTTAATGCTGACACAAGTACTGACTTTACAAATGTGTTAAAATGTCAGTGCATCTCCTAATTAAGTGAGAAAACTCAAGTGAAAGATGATTTTGTTTTTTTATTGGTGGAAATTTTTAAAGTAAGCGCTCATTCCATTTGTAAGTAGCTCGATGACGTATGATACAGATAAAACATAGTGGTCTTCTAGGTTCATCGCTTTTTGGCCTTGCCTCGTCCGTCCTCTCACACACAGTGACAAGAACTTCTACTTCAAAGATCATGAGAAATAGTCCTAGAGGCATACTTTTTAATAAAACACAGAGCATGTTTGGATTTTCACTGGTGGAATTTGTATTAAGCGGGTGTCGAGGAGGTGTTGAAAGGGTCCGAAGGAGACGGGCCCTTTGCGAGGACGCCCGTGGGGTCCTGAGGCTCTGGAGCATGTGGGCAAAACCATCAGTTACTCCCAGATGTTATCAGGTCACTACAGCAGCTATGCCTGGACTCCCCGGGGACACACAAACACACAGCTGGGGAAGGCATTAGGGCGCAGAATATGAACCACAACCAGAAGGAATAGGCTACAGGGGATTTTCTCCTGCGTGTCAAGTGTGTGCTAGTGAGACTAAATATGTGAGAGAGCACAAGTAGTGAACGCCGGTGTTTGTGTGTAGGTATGTACATGTGCATGTGCTCCTCCATGTACTCGTCTGTAAATTTATCTCTGTATACACAGTCGGCCTGCTTTATTCTGTCCCATGAAACATTAGCGAGAGGAGAAACACAGCTCTGGGAAGTGCAGATGAAAAGGGACAGAAGAAAAAGAAACAGAAGCCGCAGACACAGAATCCAGGGAAGGGGGTCTGGAGCTACAGGGATAGGACTTTTAACTTCTGTGACACAACACAGAGTTGTTTGACGAAAAAAAAGAAAAAAAAAAGAAAACAAACTCTGCTACTCGCTGTAACCCCCACACCTTCCTCCACGGGTTGGGGAGCAGTGAGACTCTTGAATTTGCATAACAGCAAAGGGCAATCAATGGAAGAGGGGCCCTTTGTTAGGAACTGTCAACGGAGGCAGGGGCCGCAAGCCTGGAGCCCCTGTGTCAAAAGTGCTTATTTGGGGTGCCACTCGGACATGACAGGGCCCCAAGGACAGGGGCGAGGGGTTAAACTGCTAACAACATTAAATGTCACCCCGGCCCTGCTTTACTATGAAAGACATGCAAAGTGGCTTACATCAAGCACTGTCACCGAGGTTACGTGATATATTACACTTTCTAATTGTTACAGTTATAAACATCCAGTGCATCTACATTTAAACCAGTCAAAGTTTCATGGAACATGTTTTTGTAACTACTTAATATGCTCTCTGACAAAATATGCTGATTTCATGATTTTTGGTTAGGACATAAAATGAAACTCATATATGACATTAAACCTTGTGTATCAGTGAGGCAGCCGACAACTTTGGATGTTTACTAACAGTGTGTCTCCCTGTTCCTGTTCTTTCCCTTTCCTAATCCTTAAATAATGGTGCTCATTCAAAGTTGCCTTTTTCATCCATAATGGATCAATACCATATTTGATTTTGTTTGTTCTGTGCCAAGTGTCAATGTGCACAAGTCAAAGGGAAGCAGCCCTTTGTTTCATTCCGTTAATAAACACTAAAGCATTTAATATTTTATCTCCTCCACCGATGGGCCTCTGAGACGTCACTGTGTTTAACACCCGGTGTCTGCGAAACTGCTTGCACTTTCTCTCTGTCTGTCTCTCCCTCACCCCTTTCTGTCTTTTGGGTTTGTTTGCAACTCAGACGTCTGCGCAGGACTGTGTTCTGTAACTTATTTAACAAGGGTTCATTCTCTTGAAAGCAGTTCTACCCGCAGGACCAGCCGAGGCTTTGACTCGACTTTGTGTACGTCTATTAATAAATTAACTATTCTGTCACAATCTGAAGGAAAGATTCAATTATTCACAAATTGCAATGCATAATTCCATCAACCATGTTTTAAGCAGGGCTATGAATAATTTTTGCCATTTTACTTTGGATAATTAAAGCAGTAAATCTCTTTGTGAGGCACGTAACGGCCTTTACTGACTCTATGGTTCCTGTTACAATGAAAAAGAAAACAATACACATTTTCTGTTATGGTGAAGCCAGCATTAATCAACAGCTTCAGGTATGAATATGCATGCAGCGGTTTAGTTAACATCTCTTATCGGAATATAAATCACTCATTTATTGGCAATCTTTCAGCTGTGGAGGATGGGAACGGGCGGGCAAGAATACGGGGTGAAGGAAAGAAATGGAAACATATTGTAAGGGTGAGGATTGAGGAGAGATGTTGGAGAGGGTGGGAGTGAGAGTTGGAAAGACAAAGGATGTTGAGATTGTGTGTGTGCTCTTGTGTGTATGTGTGTGTGCGCATGTTAGATAGAGATACGGATAGGGAGATCAGTTTACCACAGCAAGTGTGTCCTCTGGCTCTTTTTCACTAGATTTGGGGATACCGCATTAATTTGGGGAAACATGCATCTCTCTCTTTCTCTCTGCCTCTCTCGTTCTCACACCCTCTTCATTCGCTCCCTCCAGATGAAGACTCCGTGTGCTCACAGCTCCTCTGCCATATGTCTCAGCTGAGACAAAAGTGCCTCTTAGGGTTTTTCTCACAGTATTTTTCTCCAGTCACACGGTTTGCTCCTGGTCGCTGCACTAACCCAATTAACAGGAAGCCCATGGCTCCCCCAGGTCAGATAAAGACACCACCTCCACCCCCCTACACGCACACACACACACACACACACACACACACACACACACACACACACACAAACCCCCTCACTGTGCTCTCTGCTGCCCCTGCTGACCTCTCTGAAGCTTACAAAGATAACAGCTGCTCACCATCCACTTACATTGAGACAATGGCCTCAGTAAAACAATAGTGAGCGATAGCTGTGTGATAAAGGTACGTGTCGGTACACATTGTGACCTGCCTGGTAAACACAAAGAAGGAAATCCATCTGACAGAGAGGTCTGAATGGCTTTTACGACTAAAGGTCTGCTTATGTAACTCCACAGAAATTCTTCGAAATTCAAAATACAATACATAATTCAAAATATTTCACTAAATATTACATTATACTGAAAGGAGATTTTTTGACAAGTGCTCAAAAATCTCTGCAAAGACCTTAAAAGGAAAAAAACGAGCCCTTAATACATTTTTTTTTTAAATAAACCTAAGTCAGGTGTAATCACAGCCACCTAGTGTTTCTAAAGCCAAACAGCGAGGAGATGTGTGACCAATACATCCTGGTGTGGCAACTGACCACGAACAAGAGAGAGAAAGCAAGAGGGGGGGGGGGAGACAGCGAGAAAGAGCAGAGGCCGAGAAAACAGGATGACTTCTAAGGCCACAAACACATCAATCAACCTACTACCCCATCCTCCCTCCTTCTCTCCTTCTACCAGTCTCCCTCTCTGGTCCTCCATCTCTTTCTGTCTCTCTTTCTCTCACCCACACACACACACACACACACACACACACACACACACACACACACACACACACACACACACACACACTTCCACCCTGGCTGTCTCAATTAACCCATGGTTAATCTTGGACCTCCCGTAGCAACTTCTAAAAGGGATCCGGGTAGAACGGGAGATGGTATCTGCCAGGAAGATTACAGTGCGACAGGCAGATCAAAGAGGGCCGGACTTTGGGCCCCAGCGATTAGCAGTAATTAAATAAAGTATGTCTGTTTAAACTTCATTAGCAGCTGGGCGTTTGCTCCACCAGAGTGGGCACAACTCAACCGTCCTTAATTAAAAGATAATCCACAGGATCGCCCCCTAATCTCCTTCCAAAATATGCTCTCCTCTCCCCCCATGAACGGAGGTTTTCAGTCCGCTGCTACTACAGAACAGGCCGGTGGGTGGAGGTGAGCACTAAAGCCGCCGACAGTCTGAATAGCAGCCAGGCAAGTGGGTTGCTCCTCTTCTCCCCTCTCCCAACCCCCCGACCTGGAGAGGAGTAGAGAGGAAAAAACCTGCCCCCGATAACATCAATTTAGCATGCTATTATCTCCAATGGTGGAAAACTACACTCCGGCAAAGTCTGACATAAATCTTGGAGAGCTGGGGGGACATTGAATATGCATGAGCTGAAACAGATATGACACTGCTGGCACATTAATATTCTTGTCACTGGAGGTTTTCAAACTTTCAAGTCGATGACTTGAGCGAATCCAGTCTGGAGTTTCCATAAAACAGGGCAAAAGAATATTATACATAATTAAAGACCTACAAGCTTCTGAACTCTGAGGGCGAAAAAAAGAGAGAAAGAGAAAAAGAGAAATGTGTTGCTGTAGATTCCATAGAATTTAGATGAATCCACAGTTTGAATAAGGGTGAAGGGATACGACTGTATGGATCAAATAAATTCTCTATCAGTGTCAGTTTCTTGATACTCAGGGCCAGGGAGCACATGCTCAACACTTAACTATTTCGCAAAAATAATGTGTGCGTGGGAGAGCTCAGTGCGCTGCCACATGAGAGCAAGAAATACAAGCTATTTTAAAAAACTGGGCACACATACAGTTTAGTTGTCAGAGTCACTCAGTCACATGCGAGTAAAGAGAACGAGGAGGACTGATGGTTAGATTGTAGCTTTGTTCTGCAAATGAGCGGATATTGATCCTTAAGTTGTGATAATTACATGGTCATGGCTCTCGGGTTAGAAATCTCCAAAGCCCTCATTTACGTCACTCACAAAATGCAAATTAACAGTTGGACCTTCCATGGCCCAGTTTTTCCTCCCCGCGTTCGGTTTCCCTCTGCCCACTGCTAAGTACCCATGTCATATGCCCTTTCCATCAAGCTCACCCTCACTCTGTAATCAAGGGTCATCTTGGAATCATTTCATTTCTTAATCTTGCATTTGGGGGGATTAGTTGTTCCCGCTTGCTGTTTATATTTATGTCTATAAATTGTTGGGCCCCGAGCAATCCAAAACAAACCGGCCGCCCTGCATTTCCCCTGGTTGCTCTTTCGCAAACTGTTTACTCACCCCCTGTCACCCTTCAACTCCCCCCCAAACCCCCTTCACAACACCACATGTAAAACACAAACACACACACGCACGAATACATACACAAACCAGCTGCCCCTGAGCCCCGGTTGTCCCAGATTACCTTCAGTTCACTTAAGGGAAGACACACAATGTGACCCATCTCCACCAGAGTGCCTTATTAAACTCAGATGTGCGACCACGTTCCAAACAACATGCTTATCCTCTTTCGCTCTGGTTGAACCACGGGGTAAAAAAAGGGATCCACTCACACACTATGGTATCTTCAGACTGATCAGACATGCTTTGGGGTTTGACCCGAGCTGTGTGAACACTGAGCTTTCCAACATGAGGATGGAGAGATGGAGAGGAAGATAGATGGCCCACTGATCCTGCTCTGGTTTGCTGACCAAGGAAAGGGCCGCAGGGCCTGGTGGCGCAGCAGTGATCCAGGCCACAGTCTGTCTGGCCTGCCAGACAGTCAGAATGAGATGAGACTGAGCAAACAGCACTAGCAGTGTCTATGGAAAGCATGTAATACACAGCATACATTGTAGGGCATATTTATAAACTGCTGAGTATATCTAAGCATGAATTAGGCTCCAGCTCAGGGCAGATTTAACATACACAAGCTGACAGTGCAACAGGGTGGTGTGGTTACATTGGTTATGCTGCAGGGTTGTTTAAGGACCAACCAGGGACAGTTGAGGAAGAAAATGTTAAAACTGATGACCCATTTAGAAGAAAAGAAAAGAAAAGAAAAGATACCATATACAGTGTTGATACACATCCTGCATCACACTGGAGACTGGCTAACTGATCCATCAAATCACCCTTTACATGTATAATCTGCCATTAGGTTCATCATGTTATGTGAAATTGACTCTAAACCAATGACATGTCACACTAAAAGCAAACACAAATAGGGTGCACATAAATTATGGGAATTATACAATATGCATATTGCATAAATACAATGCACAGTAGTGTATGCACGGTAACACATTAGTTTAAAAGGTGGTAGTCAATCACACCTTGCAGAGCAGCGATACAGAATGAATATAATGGATAAGCCTGTGATGTGGAATTGAAATATAATACACCACTTTCAATTGGGTTACAAAAGAAACTCCCTGTACTTTGTGCTATTAAACAATAAATAACCCTCCACTTCACAGACATAAACCCTTAAACGCACTGATAGAGCAATCACAGCTGACAGAGCCTCGCTTGAAGAGAATTACATTTGTCGCCTTTACTTCTTCAAGGAAATAATATGGTGACCTCTCCATCCTACAACACCGTTACAACAGCCGCAACTATAGGGATGAGGTTACCATGGCCACTGCAGGAGTAGTGTCAACAGCAGGAGTAGAAATAGTAGAAAAGGTGAAGGCAGTGTGGAAAAAGTGGGCGCGGAGGGAAAGAGAGAGAGATTACATCGGCAGCATTGTTAACAGACATATTTCATAAATTGATCCAGCTCACATAACAAAGCTGGGGAGCAGACACATAGCCTGACCTTCACCATCTCTTAAGCAGACCAACAATAAATAAATAAAACCTTGCTCCTTTGACAGCCGCTATCCGTAAGCCTGAGCCAGCAACAGCCAGGCCAGACCCCCCTCTACTACTCTTCTTTTGCTTCCTCCCATCACCTCACCTCTCTTCATCGTTTGTGTGTAGTACTGTGCACCTTCGGGTTATTCATCATCGCTGTAATATATCCCTTTTCTGCTCTCTTTCTCTCCCCCCTACCTTTCTCCCTCCCAACAAATTCATTTTGCCCTTGACAGGGCCCAGCCTGTGTTGTGACACTGGACACCCCGTGTGTAGCCGCTTCTATGACACTGGGCGACAGGCATTTAAAGCCTGCCCGTTCCCAACTGGATGGAGCTTTAGATAGAGGAACCAGTCTGGTAGAGAAGGAGGGAAAGAAGAGTAGGGATAGTAGTGAAAGGGGGAAGGAGGGGAGTCAAGAGGTGTGCAAGGACAGCTCAGCCTTGTCACACCATTACAACCGGCTGTGGCTATATCGCCGTCTCCCTCCTGAAGGTGTTTTTCAGCTCCAGCTGATAAAAAGCCCCTGGGCAAGGTGCTTAGGTCAGGTCTTTAAACACAAGGGGAAATCTATCCCGCCTTTCGGGCTCCTCCTGGCCGATGCCACTGCTCTCATTTCCCCACTCGTTGCCTTAATTTGGTGGCGAGGCCGGATCCTGTTGGTGTCAGCGAGCTTGGTGAATGGGCAAATGTCACGGAGTCACAATGGCACAGGGAATTGTCAAGCACCTTGTATCGTACATGGCAGCTGCACAGGAAGATAATAGATTAATTTCATGACTGTCTGAGCCCTACAGGACAATATTGCTTTTTCTTTCACCCATCCCATTCTCACCGGATTGTCGTCTCACACTGATACACACATTTACCGGACATACTGTAAACACATTTTCCTGTCGATACACACATACCCACATGCTCACTGTTTTTTCTTCCTGAATTTATTTAGTGATACGCATTTCTCACTTCTTTTTTTTTTTTTTACGCGAGGGTTAGAGTGTGCTAGAGGCAGAGAAAGCCAAGGAGAGCTGGACGTCTGTGTGTGGTTTTGAAATAGTCCGTCTCTATTTGGACTAGTGCTGGATCTCCAGCTAATCACATCAAGCAATTTTCACCATGATTACCAAGCACTTCGGCAAAAAGACTTGTCTGTCTTTTTCACCATTACAACCCACAATAAGTTCACCTGCAGAAGATGAAGCCATATGAAAAAATATGACCCAACTGGGAGAAATACTTAAGAGGGTAGTCAGGTTAAAGAGCAGTCTGTCTCTTTGTGCCCCCTCCAGTTCACAGAGTAATGTAGCTCCTGGTCAAAGAGCTGTATTAGATGATGGACTGGAAGGCAATCGCCTGTGCTTTACATGAGCATATGCTCCCAACAAGAATTACCAGAGCAGAGCATATCTTCTCTGGTATGTGTGCATGTACAGAGTAGACAGCAATTAGGCAGACTGACAGCCCCACTGCAGTACAATCCGTACATTTACAAAGACATGCGAGGAGCATGAGAATGCATACTTGTTACATTTCACGCAAATGTGATCCTGTCTGTGGAAACATGGATACATAATTTGAATGAATTCACATGCTTTGTTTTGACAAAGAAAGAATAAGACAGCATCTACTGCTTGGTTAAGACAGCCTCATTTGACCTCAGAGAGGTTGAAACCAGCCCATCGTGTGTCTTGTTGTGGAAGTGCATGTCAAATTGGCGTCTCTGCTGTCATCTTTTATGCATCTCTTTGGGTTGCTATGACGCTGCCCAGACTCAATGAAGAACATCAGTTTGATGCTGGAATGAAGCTGCCCAGCCAGGGCATTTTCGCGGGCACTGAGCTTTTGGCCTCGCTCCACAACCCGCGGCGGCACACACTCAATCTGCACTTCAATGAAATCTTTTCATGCCATTAGAAAAGAAATGAAATCTGAATGCCCGCTTGCTACTTTTTTTTTCCTGACTGCATCACAAAGGAGGGCAGGAACAATGGAGGCATTGGGTTGTTGCAGCCCTCGATTGAGACGTACTGCTGAAACGCACAGCATTATTAGGAGGGCATGCCGGCTGTGGTCCAATCTTCTCAGAATGATCCACATAGCTAGCATTACTGATCCTGCTGCTTCCCGATAGGAGTAAATGTCTGGAATTCTGGGCCGCCTACTAAGAGATGCCACGCTAGCCAGCAGATATTAGCATCTGTGATGTCACCGTGCTGCACAAAAGGAGGCAGAGAAAGGGTGAACAAGGGTGAACAAGAGAGGCACTCTGGACAGTTATTTGGTTTATCTACAGGAATCCTGCACATGTCATACAGTGACTCACTGAGCTAATTAAGCTAAGAAAGATCAGGTGATGAATTACTTATAAAAAAAAAAAGAGAGAAAAGGAATCTATGCATATTAAACAGTATTAGATTAATTCACAAACATGACTGTGCTCACTACATGCACACTGTTAAACTTGGCACTGGCAATAAAAGGGCTCTTACTCCTTATTAATATGTATTTTTGCATTTTAAAAAAGAACTGAAGTGAATGATTATCTGAGAAAACCAATATTTCACAACAGGTGGATACACCTAAGAGCTAATTATTTTATTTAAATATGTGTGTGAGGGGTAAATTAAGAGAGAAATAGGAGTGAGCCTGGGAGAGAGAAATAAAAAATGATGTTTCCCTCATTCAGTGGATTAGCTCAAGCCTGTTTGGCCACACTAATAGAGCTCGTCTAAGAAAGCCAGTCCTGTACCGGCCCCCATGGCAGACTTGTCTGCTGGGTGCTAGCATGGCTGCTCTGAATGCTAACTAGCTACTAGACAGCCTGCCTGCGTCTGAGGCTAAGAGGGCCTTCACCAGGGGCACCCTGCAACTGACACAGTCAGAACCAGGAAAAATGAGCAAGACAAAAGTCTTTTCAGGCCTGGGCCCATGCACAGACCTGCCCATCCCCCTCTTAAGATGCAAAAAAAAAAAAAAAAAAAGAAGAAGAAGAAGAAGAAGAAGGGGAACAAAATTGAGCGAGTAACGAAATGAATGGAAGAAAAGCACAAGAGGATTTATTGGTCTCCACTGCACCAATCAAGTGGGACGGTGAATGACAGCTGGCTGTCACAAGTGTCTTGTTCTTCGTCTTCATCTTTTGTTCTAAGGTAGTTTTTATTTCTCTGCAGCTGAGTAAAGAGGTGTGTCTGTGTGTGTGTGTGTGTGTGTGTGTGTGTGTGTGTGTACATGTGTGTGTGTGATAGATGTGTAATTGGGGGAGTGCTACATTAGTTGTCTGGCGTTGCTGTGTCACAGGGTGTCCTGATAGGCTCCACACGCAGTATTGATCCTCGTCGCAGTGGTCCCCGAACAATTGCCATTATTGTTGTGATCCTGCTGCTGAGTTGAGTGGAAACTAAAAAGTTTCACCAAGACAAAAACAGCCCTGAATGTTCAAAAAAGACAAACTAATCAGCTGAAAACAGACTTTTCTTTTCTACTAATATCACACATGATTATATTACTTCTTTCTCCCCTTATGAGTCAATCACAGTCCCCGCTCTACACGGCACCTTTCTCTATTCTCTCTCTATAAACAAACAAGGCTCAACTGTGCCCCCTAACTCATGGCCTTTGACATACCCCTCACCCCTGTCCCCTGGTAATGAATTTGTTCACCTTAAACAAGAGTTGCCAAACAGCGAAAAACTCACTTTAAGACACTACCTTAACATCATTGCTGAGGTTTTTACTTAATGAGCCCACTGTCAAGAAACAAACAAAGACTGAAAAAAGAAACAATAGAAAACTCCTGTATGAGTATGCAGGTGGAATCTGAAATACCCTCCTCTTGCTCTGTGTTGTCTGAGCTGCTGTAAGGTCAAACTCACAAGTGAGACACCGCACCCTGGGCATCCCTGTTTGGACTCATTTCCAGTCTCTTGTCACCTGAAGATGAAGCAACACTGCCTGCCTTCGCCTCTGGTCTCCAACAGTTATTGTTCCACAGCAGCCCATAAATCTGCAGCACTGGGATGTTTGCTAAAAGGGGGATCTGGGTCAAAGGTCGCGGAGCCCTGTCCTTTGGCCCCCTCACGCCAGATGGCACCTCAAGGTTTCTCAGGCTGTCAACAGCGCACACTCTCTCTCTCTCCCTCTCCCTTACTTTACTTAGCACCACCCCGCTTCACTCCCTAACTCAACTCTTGTTGTCACCCCATGTCTCCCCCACTCCCACTCTTTTTCTCCCTGACAACTCCACCCATTTTCTCTTCTCACCCTTAGGCCCCAGGCCCACAGGATTTCACCCCTCCTCATCATCCTCTCTCTCTCTCTCTCTCTCTCTCTCTCTCTCTCACTCTCTCTGCAGAGATTCCACTCCTTTTCTGGCGGTAGGAGATTCCACTTTAGGGTAAACAGGAAGGGAAACCTGAGCAGACACTGGGAAATGGCAGTACCACAGTCAAATACCTACAATGAGTGTTGGGGAAGCACACACTGCGAGCGCTGGCATTATCATCCACTAATTACCACATTTTGAAGGATTTTTCACGTTTTCTTTTTTTAACCCCTACTTCATTTCCCCTTCCTCCCTTCCATTTTGTTTAGCAAATAGCTTTTTATAATCCTCATTGAATCAATTTTCTGTGTCAAAATGAATAAATTAGCTTGCTTTATTTTGGAATAAACCATTAATACAGGAATGCCTGGTAATTAATTTCCTGTAATTGCCCCACCGGGATTGGTGTCAGTTACACCCACTCCATGGAAATGCTGTATATTAGCTTAAACATGGCTCTTACTGTGCTTCTGTGTTATTTGGGTACCAGTATTGGTAAAAGGAGGGGCGACTTGGGGACACAGGGAGGACTATCATGGGGTGAGTGCAGTGCTGTTTGATCTAGTCTAAAGTACAAATATACCACTGTCACTCATCTCACACATGACCAAATTAAGTCTAGAAATGATATATTATATATATTTCTAAAGCCTGGCAACCAGTGTATGTTTTTGTATGTTATCAATTCCACTTGAGCATATTAGATGTAGTTAATACTTGAACTTAAGCCTAAGCCTGAGCTTATAGCATGGCTGCTTGTGGTAATAACTCTTTGTACATAACTCTCCCCAAAATGCTTCTTTAGTTGTAATACCCACACCAGACTGTTTAACATCTCTAATTTGTCATTTCCAGGGGACGGCCGGGAGAGCAGACTGAATTGCCTTCTCTGGGCTAAGCTCCTTATGTTCACTTGTACATATTGGAGGATTTGTGTGAGCGAACTCAGTGGGTCCAGGTAAAGTAGTCCCACTCCACTGGCTGTGTAAACAAAGGATATGAGGGAGCCGCTGCCTCGTAGCCCCACTCAGCAAGACTCTGTGGCTCCGACTCCGCGCTTTAAGACCTCGAGACAGCACATTAACATTCGTCTCCCCGGCAGCCTGATTTAGGAGTCTTCTCCAACAGGTTCCCTCTGCACCCGGTGCCCCCATTCAGAGGCAGAGCGCGCCTTTCCTGCGGCGTCAGGGCAAGGTGGCAGAATGTTGGCTGGTAAGTGTGTCACCCTGGCTGAGGTTGGGGCACAGTGGCACAACGGGAGCGTTTCTATTCCCCTCCTCCATCTCTCTCTACTGCTTCCACCCTCGCTCTCTCTCTCTTTCCCTCTCCCCAGAACTCCCGCCACAACAGCACACATGAAACCAGGGCATGCCCCCAGTGAACAGCAGAATAGGCTGCTGCCACCAGTGGGCCTGGAAGGGCCCGACTTAAAAAGAAATTCGGAGAAATAGCTGTAACCCAAAAACAGCCTCAGTGAGCCGCAAGCCTCCATCGGTGCCCCTATTTTCCTATTTGAGATGAAGTGATGATAACTGCAGTGAGGGAGGGCAGTGGTTATGGAGCCTGCCAAAAGACAGACAGATTCTTCCCCCAGGTCAGGAACCATGGGGAACGGGCAGGATACTGAATCATGGGGCTACTCAAGGTTCCATTGTCAGTCTTTTTTGATGTCAAAAACACACATTTTCATACACATGTTCTGTGTTTATGCACATACTCTGCATGCACAAGTTCCCTCAAACACACACACACGCGCGCGCGCACACACACACACACACACACACTTACGGAATAGAATTTCCAGATATCTTTGGTTCCAGTCGATTGACGTACAGCTGATGTAGCGCAGGGCTTACTGCCTCTGACAGAAATAGTTCTCTAATTTGTAATCAAATCCACACATTTGTTCCACTTCCACTGTACATTGTGAAAATGGCTGAATAACGAAAACAAACTGTGGTACCCTCTAAAGAAATATACAGGGAATGTATTAAGGAAATAGACATGAGGTAATCTCCACCAGGGGAAGCAAAGTTTAGAAGGTTTCCCAAAAAAAAAAAAAAAAAAGAAACCAACGCATCTCCACAAGCTCCTTTTTCTCTCCATGACTTTGTGGGAGGATTATTCACAGCTGTAAAACTAGCATACAGTCATCTGCTTTTCTGTGTTGTTACAGGCAAAGCGATGGACACCGCTCAGTAACACGGTTGAAGTAGAGGACAGTGTTACTGCCTGAAAGCTGGGGAAATATTATAAACCAGGAATACCAAAATGCTAAGTGAAACCAGAGTTAGCAGAACGAGAGAAAAAGAGTGGTTGACTACACAGCAATTCTTTTTTACATGGGTCTTCTTTGGGGAAGAGAAAAAAAACGACTGAATGACTGCTTTGTTCAAATTTCATCCTCCCTCATGGTCACACAAAGGCTGCACAATTGTGGTGTGCTGAACATTTGAGGCTCACGTGTTGAATTTCATACATGTATATTACAGTATGTGGCGTTAGGGCCAAACAAAAAAGCGGCGCGAACCTATTCTTCCTAATTGTGCACTTCACAGACACTAAGATTGATGAGGAGATAATCCATGTAAGATGTGTCTTGGTGGAAGTCTACCCTCGAACACTTAAACAGAGACACTCCATCAGGATTTGAAGTTGAGAAATAAGGTGAGGTCTAAAGTGAATCAATAGCTTGGCTGTGGAGTGGTGGCCACCTGCCAAAGAGACTGGCATATCCAATGTGTCTTCTTCTGGACATCAAGGATGAGTAGTGGGTCCCTTTTAAAGGAGAGGATTCCTCATGGTACATGCCCTCTATATGTGGGCCATCTTACGCTCTCCTTTATTTTTGTACATTAAGAACACTATTCTGCTGTTATCAAGCAAAAACAAAAAAACCCCACTGTGAATTCTGACTATCTCAATCATGATATATACATATATATATATATATATATATATATATATATATATATATATATATATATATATATATATATATATATATATACATATATATACATATATATATATATATACATATACATATATGTATATATATATATATATATATATATAATATATACATATACATATACATATACATATATATATATATATATATATATATATATATACATATATACATATATATATACACACACAAATGTAATTTGGCTAGACTCTGAAACGTGAGGTTTTAGAGGTCTCATTTCATATCATTAGTTCTGTATGACCTCAGAACAATCTTGGGAACTCTCCTGAAAGTCTGAGACAAATAAATCCAGCGTGGCGGAAATCGAGATAAGGAAACAGAGAGCGATAGCAAGAGCAGGAGTGTGAGATCTCTAAGCCATGTTAAAGCGGCGGGGTAGGGCACTGTCATGGCTGTGTGTCTGAGAGGGCTTCAGCCTTTGGCTCTCTGTGCATTTTAACACACCATAAATCACTCTCCGAGCACAGCCCCGCATTACGTGAATGATATATTTTATTTACACTATAGAGGAAAACACACATGGTCCTTATTAATCATCTCCCACCTTTAATAATGAGTCAACTTCCACTCATTCATCACCACTTCCAAAGCCATGCCTGCAGAGAAACACAGAGGGGGGAAGAGGAAGGAAAAACAAACATAGTTGGCTAACAAGGTGGTTGCTCGAGAAAGAATATGTAAAATGCTTCAAAATGCGATTGTCACATTCTTAAGGCATTAGGAGCCAATACTGTAATGTGGTAGAGCATGGAGATTTTAGCCTGAGGGATTTTAGCTATTTAGTTTGTCACTCTTTGAGAGTAAAATACCTAGATGACATGAGAACTTTTCTGCTCCCTGACATGTTTATACAAGCTCGCTTCAGCACCATTACTCATTCTCACTTGTCTCTCTTAGAAGTCTGCTCTAATGATCGAGCAGAAGCATAACCACAGCCCTATGACATGGGTGTCACAGAAATCTGCTACATTTGCCAATGTGGCTGCATTACTGTCAAAGCTCATCAAAATGAGGCATTTAAAACCTCAACCTTTCTCCACCCCCACACCCAGAAGAAAAGATGTGCACTAAACGATAGCTGATTTCCCGTCTTTGTGCTTAAAATAGATCCCGTCTTGCTATTAGAACTCAAGTCAGATACAGTGAAACATTTTTGGAGTGATTCCTCATGTTTGAAATGATTTTGAAAGCAATCCGTCTTAACAGCACCCTCGGAAAGTTGTGCTTTACTATGTTAAGAGTCTTTGGAACTATTCCAAATCACACAAGAGAGGGCAAGAAAGCTGTTGAACACATCTCCACTGGTCTCTGCTGTGGGAAATATAATATGACACTGAGATAATAAATGACAGCAGACAACTGTAACTAAATTCTTATATGAAGGAACATACAGGCTTTGCCATGTGAGCAACGAGAGAAATATCAGTGACAACACATAGCTACTGCAGGATTATTGATGTTTAAGATTTGTTGGCATGCTACGATTCTGGAAGTAAAAACAGAACCAGACACCAGCTAACTTCGAGTCAACCTCCTCGAGCTAAAAACAAAATGAAACAATCATACACACTGGAAATATCAGCTCCTGGTTTGTAGGGGTGCATTCTCCCACAATGTAAACCCACATTTGAAGCTACACAACAAACAGAGTGTTTGTGAGTGAATGTCTTTCTCTCTGACATACAGTGCATGTATGCATATCTGCTTATAACCATCATTATTTTGTCTATATTATCTAAATTTGTCAGTTTCCCGTAAACCCCACTGTGATAATCACTAACACTATTTATTTTTTGTCTTATTTAGTTTCACTGTTTCCCTCTGCAGTCAAAAATGGAAACACTGTCCTGTAAATCTGTAGGTGGTGGCTCTGAAATTGTGTAAATATAAGTAACAAATAATTGAAAAGCAAGAAATAGTTGCTTTTGCATTATTTTGCAGAGTAGTCCGTCATTCGGTTAATGGCTCAGATCTTCTCAACACTGAGTCTATGTTTGTGCTTAATGAACCGAGAAAAAGGTCATTACAAAATAGCAATATCAATTTTTTGAGTGCGCTATAGCTATCATAAAGTGAGCGGGAAAGTAATAGAAATAAGATTTAACACCGGGTCCTGCTAATGTGTGCGAAAGAGGTTAACTGCTGTGTTTAGTAACAAGCAAATGCTGCTCCTCCCATTAAAGGTGGCGGCCCTCTTTTATTGTCTAGCTTTAGTGAATCGTCAGAGCTTGGCACTGGCTATATAGTATCAATAAACATAATTTTATGAAGTAGCATATAAGCAATAGCAGGTTCAGCGATTAAAGTGATTTTGTCTTTGGCCCTATGATATAAAACCACCAAATTACTAATAAATTCTGAAAAGAAAACCATTTTGGAGTATATTTACAAGGATGGAAATACAAGTTTAATGATGTGTTGTGGTTAACATCTTTTCTTCCAGCATGTCTTTTCTTAAAAAAAAAAAAAGTTAACTGTCTCAAGACAACCCACTTCTGCCACATGAAAACTTATCTTTTTGGCCACATCACATTCTCACCTCCTAGTGATACAGATTCAATAAATTACTCTTAACAAATTCTTGTTCTCCTCTCCCCTTCTTTTCTGTGTTCCCTGACATTTTCACTCCCTTTTCGAACCAATGATATATCGAAATCTATGAGCCCATAATCCTATTAATAAAGCTCTCTTGTCCGTGTTACATTTATTTTCCCCCTAATCTCCTTCTCTTCCACTTTTCTCTCTTTCTCCCTCTCTCACACTCTGTATCTCTCTCTATGTCCCTTGGCTGACCCCTGTGAACATTTTCCCCTTGAAAGGCAAGAGAGAAATTCAGATTGATACCAAATATAATGCCCATTGTGGGTTTCACACGTAACAAGGTGGTTGATGGCATGATCAAGGGTGGTTTAGGCTGACTGACAAAGCCAGCCATCTTCACTTGGTGTGGGAGGTATCCCTGTAATGTGTTGCATGCTGACAACATGCCACACGTTGAAATGGAACTGCTTTTAAAGTACTGAAAGTATAGCACACACACAAATGTAGTGATGCTAAAAAAGGATTTTAAAAAAATCCTGTCAGGTGTCCGTTTCTGAAATCGTCAGTATCCTGTTTTTTTTTAAAATTGAGGACAAAAAAAGAAAAGAAAAATTGAATAGCTTTAAATTTCTGAACACAAAATGCAAGAACAAGTGTCCACCTTTACGTTTGTATCTTTTCTCACTAGATTAAAAACGGTGGCTCCATACATACATAATCCTGATGAGAATCCTTGTCATGCATGTGCCCCAGTCATGGTTAATAGTGCTGACCAGGAGCACCACAGCACTGCTATCCTCATGGGGTGACCAATCCGGTGGGCACAGGGGATGCTCACCCTCTGCAGTCAGACCCACGTTCCCTAGTCAGTATTAAATCCATCAGTTCCACAGCCAAATCCAAATGATTCAATCCCAAACTAGGAGACTCCCAAAGCCTTGCAATTCATTCTCGCCATCCTCTCCATTCCTCCCAGCAAACAGTGTGGAACAATGGGGATCTCGCCACTCCTTGGATACATCTCCAGCAAGCTTTCAGTGCAACATCAATCCTGTTTTTGCCTAATGGATGAACTGATTAGACATGCATAAAGAAAGTGGCTTGCGTCACCATTACGCCTTTGAAACTTCAGGATAGAACGAAAAGCAGTCGCTTCTCATAAGCCTCTAAAAGATGGAGTGACAGTTACAGAGAAGAAAGAAGAAAAGAAGGAACAGGAGACTGATATTTCAATAATCATAAAGGGTGAAACTGAAGCAAATCATAACAAAGACTACAGCTGATTTATCTTTTCACATTGTTGCATGATGAAGAAGGGAAAGGCTCATTTATGAATCAAAACTTCATCCTAACTGCATTTTTGTGCGTATCTTGCATTCAGATGTCAGTAGAAACTGGTTGTAAAGATATCACTCACTAAATCTATATAAGCAGGGTATGAATGTGCACGTCGGATGAACTGTTGACACAATGTTTAGTTTCATAAAAAGTATCTAAATCAATCAGGTGTTTGTTTTCTCTCATCAAATGTGATGAGGGCTAACAGTCCCAGAGGCTGCATAAACCATCCCTGTACGTGTCTTAACCGCAGGAATGCGGCAACATTTATTTTCATATTTCAAAGAACCAAGGAATTACAATAATTGAAGGAAACATTCTGAGTTGTTAAACCCTCCAGTGGATCCGGGGTTGCAGATTTGTCAGCAGGCGTGCTGGACAATAAAAGTGAAGCAATGACGGAGTAAGTGAAAAGTTTAATGTGGCTCTCACTCGGCTGCATAATGTGTCGTGACCGATGAAACATTTCCCAATGGTTCACACGGCTTTCTGTCAGCGCTGATGTAAAAGCCCTGGAGGCAGGGACCTAGGTCTGCCCTTTAAACTGGCGCCTCACTCTTTCAATTTGGTCCTCACCACAAAGAAAGAAAAAAAAAAAGCAAGACAGAACAGAAACAGAGAACAAGGGGGAGTATAGAACAAATACAAAAATGTATTCCTAAGTTGAGTTGTCATGATAAATGAGGATCAAGGGGTGAAATGAGCAAAAAGTATGTTAAAACACTTCATCATAGTAATCCCAATTTCATTCATTTAAATTACATGTACAATTGTATGAAGAATATGTAACTAAAGTATTTTTAAAAAAACAGCCAAAAAATGGCTGAGAAAACTATTTAACACTTTGCTTATTTAGCTTAAAAGGCATTATAGCAGGCCATCAAATAAATGTTTTAATATGATTACATACTGAGGAGTTACCTCATGAATTCTTCTGCTCATGATCCTGAGATACATATATGGTCCCTATATATCAAACTTTGTTTTTCTGTGGCAGCCTTTATCCTCCACCTGTTTAATATATCTCAAATGAACACCTAATTTCAGAATATTAGTTCATTGGCTTCATTGCACATAATTGACTCATTGTTATATTCATGAAAAGTGAGCAGACGTCGCAGCCACAAAGGAGGATAGAGATGCTTTACATGAAAATCTAATAGGCAATTTACATTTAAATTTCTACTGTCTCTGTTATGGGTGGATTTAAAAGAGCAAGGGCCTGCTTTTAATGCCTCCATGCTGTCTCCATACCACCTCTTCATCTCCTCCCCTTTTACATCACCCCTTTTCAACCCCCTGTGTCTCCCACAAGGGCTTTCATCCTCACCTTTAAGGGTACCCAATCAACCACGAGCTCGGCATAGCTTCTGTGGCGGTGGCACAGAGGCAACCTGAACCCCAAACAAAGGCCGTTCATTAAAATATCTCCAGCAGAAAGCTCAGGGGTTCAAACTACTACATTAGCCTCTCTGCTAACACACGGCAGAGATCAAACCACAGGTATACAACAGAGAGAGCTAGGTGCCTTATGCTAAAAAAAACCTGAGGACTCCAGCAAGGAGACTGTCAAGGCTCACAGGGCCTGTGCAGTCAGCGGCAAGACAGGCTGTTCTTTTGGGTCAGAACACTAATGAAGATGTTTGGTGAAGTGGATGAGCATCTGTTCAGAACAATGAGTGGGTGGCCAGATGTGGCCTTTGATGGTTTGCCTGTGTCACAGTCCAATCAAACGATTCCAACTCCCCTTTATTAATATGACTGCTAATGATAGCCGCTCCCCTCAGCCTGTAGCCTTTCAAATGAACATTGGGATATCGCTCAGTACCAGCGCGTTGAAAGGCCAGTGTGCAGTGTAAAGGTATGGCTGTCAGTTGTATGAAAAAATCTGTCATCATAGGGATATAAGATGATGAGATGTCAAGGTGTCAAAAATAATTCATATCAGATGACAGTGTGGTTAACTAGCTCGTCCAAACACCAGAGTTTTAATAGCGAGTTCACGTAAAGGTCAACAGAAAGACATTTCACAACAAAATCCTGTGTTATTTTGTTAAGTATGTTTTTGGAGCGCTAAGCACTGTAATACAACATAACTGCAATGGAATTTAACTGTGATAATTGTTTACAATATCTTAGTATTTTTTTTTTCAAAAGCTGTTTCATCGCACATTGTCTGATCTGCTAAACAAATGTAAATGCTGAGAAAAGAAGCAATACTCTTCTCAAAGAACCCAAATGATCAAGGATTAGCAACTCAATTTAATGCAACAACAATAGTTCTCACACTGCCGCGGATTAATTTGTTCCTCTGTGGACCGAGAGCGGAGGGTGAAAAGCTACGGCTCCATAAAAAAAAAAAAAAAAAAAATCCAACTTTACTGCATATAGAATTATACACCTTATGTGCATCATAAATGGTGGGTAATTCATCCATAGATGTAATAAACCATGGAATATGGATGGCATATATTCCACCTAACAATATACTTCAGCAGGGAGGAAGTAAATATGGTGGTGTGATTTACACTACAAAGTAAACTCATAAATTATCAGAATATTTAACGAGTTAAACATTGCACGGTGTGATACACCGGCGCTATAGTGCACTGTGGTTGTCATTGGAAAGGATAATAGTGACTATGGTATGGCATTATGAACGCCTGACGCCTCGTGGACATGCTCTGCCACGTGGAGACACTGTGCACTGTATCATCCCCATTCTTAATAAAAGGCGATGGCGTCTTCTGAGCATAAGGAAAGTTATGGAAAATATCTCTCACCCAAGGACACAGCGCCAGATGTGCTAAGACTTATGGGAGCAATCATAGGTGGCCAAGGCTCTGGTGTGGGCCTTATTAAGTTAGGCTGCAACCCAGCACCTTCAACTTATTAAGCTGTCAAGAGTTGCAATGATTAAAACCAAAGAAAGGTCAGTCGCAGACCTTCAGCATTGTGCAGACCCTGATATTTGCTTTTAGGCCCCAGACCTAATGAAGACGTTTTACTTGATACATGCAAGGAAGGAATAAAAGAAATAGTTCTTTTGTGGCACCTTTTTTTCAAGTCCCCTTATTCATCCTAGATGGCTTGTAAAAATGTCCAATACTAGTATTTTCTCTTTCCCCACAACTCTATCCTTCTTCTCCTCTTCCTCCCTTTTCTATCCCCACACACTCCTTTGAAATTAATTTAATCCATGACAAAGAGGCAGATAAATAGGGGGAGATAGAGAGAAAAAGACGAAGAGAATAAGTGAGGAAATCAGAACCATGGGTAACTGCGTGCTGTTTTGCACTATCCTGTCTCTCTATTCAGCAGTTTTGCATAATATCAGCATGTGTGGGGATCAAAGGGAGTAGGTTAATGGGAAAGGGGCTTGGGGATAATTACAGGGAGGGGACAGGTCGGGGAGCGGTGGGTCCAGGTGGGGCCAGCCCTGCTAATATGCCCCCGTTATGCTGACAGCAGGATTCCAACGTCTGCTGTCGGAGATTAAAAAAAGGAAGGAGGAATAAAAAAAAAAAAAAAAAAAAAAAAAAAAACAATCTTGGGGAGTTTATTGAGAGCTGTCATGGGCGTCCCTCAGATGCTAGGCGACGGTGGCCGCTCACAGATTTATTCTCTTGTCATAGCTGATGATGCCATCCAGAGAGTGGGACACTGGCAGATGCTGGAGGAAGGTATGGCGGAGGGAGGAAAGAGGAGAGGAGAGACAGGGTCCAGTAGAGGGGTAAGGTTCAGGGATTACAGCCCCTAGGCAGAGAATCAATCACACTGGAGTGAGGTGAGGTGATCTGGGATATAGTATGTGTTGAGGATGGGGATGAAGGAACGATGTTGTCTTAAACAAACGCCACTCAGTCACACCATTTCAATTTAAGTCCTCCTGGAGAGATTCAGTGTGTCAGCTGTGTCACTCTCATCTCTTCCACATCTGGACATCTCCCTGTCTCTTTATATATACACTATATGTGGCTGCAACAGCTATATCCACCTGCCCAAGTAGATATAAATGTAACCGTGCCAGCGGCCAAACTATTAATGTAGAGGCCTAATTCTGACATGCCTTTGACACCCTGTGAAATCTGTATCATTAGCAGGATACAGGGATGAGGCTATAAATGATGGAGAGAGGGCAGTGGGAGAGAAATAAATGAAAAAGGACGATAGGGCAGAAAAAAGTGAATCTGTTGGAGTTCAAAGCATGCCCTTGACTTCAGAGGGGAGGGAGAGAGGGAGAGGGAATGAGAGAGAGAGATCTGCCTGTTTAGGCAGCGCACTTCAGGACAACCTGTGAGAGGCAAATTGTAAATGACATATGTAAAACTGAGGGGTCAGATAAAGTTCTGTTTGGTCTCGGAGGGGTTAAAGGAAGCTAGTTAGCTAATTGACACTGCAAAGATGATGGAGGTTTAGTATGTTCGAGCACCAGCCTTGGTGGGATGCTTTATTCAACAGAGGTGATATAGTGGGCAAGGTATGTTATTCAACAAGAACACGCCAGGTTTAATGAGGGGGGGGGCTAGTGCTGCAGAGTTGTGCAGGGTTCATTAACTTCTACTAACCTTAAAGGAATACTTAATCAACCAAATGATCATGTGTATGTCATTTTCTCATCCCATGTTATATTGAATTTGGAAAGAAAACTTTGTTTTTCCTGCATGACTCCACAATGAACGAAGAATCCTAAGATGGAGAAACATTTTGATGAATTGAAGCCACAGGGGTCCGTGTTTAGCTGCAATATTTAATACATCTCTGCATAGAAAGTCCCATACACAGACAAATAGTGCATCTGCGCTATTTGTGCAGGAGTGCTTTATATATTATGTTTTTAGCAAAAATGCATGTGTTTGGAAGGTACTGAGCATATGACTAGATAAATGAGACTTTGTAAAAGGACGCTTTGATATAGTTTTGTTGTTGTCAAATGCAGACCCCAATGACTTCAAATAATCGAGAATGTTTGCCCTTTTTTTTAATTCTTTGTTTGCCATGGAGTCATGCAAGAAAAAAAAACTTTCTTACTGAATTCAAATGATTGGAATACAAAATTGTATTTTGGGGTGAGCTATACCTTTAAAAACAAATGTTTTCATTACTTATTTAAATTACTGGTGGATAAGTTTATTCATATTTATTAACATGGACATTTAAAAAGTCATTACAGACAAGTGGGCTACTACCAAAGAGACAATTCAGTATGTACTGTTTCAAATTAAAATGTTTAAATGATCTGATTTTAAAGAATTTGTCTTATTTTACTCGAGTCTTCTAAACTTTACCATCATTTTTTAATGTGGAAAAAAGAATCAAGGACATTCTAGTGACACAAGGCTACCGGCAGAGCCACAGGTCTGAGATCAGCCTTTCCTACAGATACCATAACCATGGCCATAATTACCTCAATGACAGACCTTGCCTCAGATCTGCTCCTGGGACCAACATCCTGATCTATTCCTACCATGACTGCTGGCAGAGTCTGTTTTAAACCTGCCCACCTGTCCGAGCTGTAGGCCCCCCCAACGGTTTTAGTCACATGTCAGTCAGTCTAAACTCATTATCATATGTCCTCTAAACCTGAGACATCAGTGTGTGATGACTGTCTCAGTCGACCAGAAGACTGGAGGCTAAATGAGAGCTGTCTGCATTAGAAAAACATGTTCCAACCTCTTGTCTCTTCGATGCCCTCCGTGGAATCCATGCCCTAAATAGTGATGTTTTACCCGGGGCCCTGTCCTCCCACTTCTACCATCGCACCGGTATCCCAATAGGCAACAGAAAGTGTTTAAAATACCTAGGTGAGGGGGTGATCATGTAGACTTTGCCAATGAGGAAAACAAGTCCAATTCACAGCAGTCAGATTTAAAATCTAGACAATGAACATACACGTATGCACAGACGGAAACTTGTCGACACAGTTTAAAGAGGATCCTGACAAAACTGAATGTTTAGCTGTTCTTGCTTGGAGCTTACAGTATGCTGACTGTGCACTGATTCAATTCAAAGATTTCTGGCAGGAAAAAAAAGACTTATACAGCCTGTAGCTATCCCAACAGGAGCAGTAAGTGAATAACAATGTGCTACTGAGAGCCTCTTTAGCATCACATCTATACTGCTGGCTAGCATTGTGTTTGGCTCCCTTCTCTCCTGCATCGCAGTAGGTACACTGTTCCTCAGGAAAAAAAAAATCTTATCTGTCTATCTTTGTGATCAGTTACATGCTCATTATGTTGGATCCATCAACATTTTGAAAAGCTTGAACACTCTCTTTTTTTCCCTAATAGTTCCCAGGATACACTCAACTGCAGTTGAAAGCTCCAGTTACCTGAAACAAATTGCCTCAAGAAATCTGAACCGCTGCTAGTCTGCAAACGTAAAGAGAGAGACATACAAGAGCTTCAAAACATTAAAGCACACAATACTCCTGTGTTTTCAGTCTTTTTTGAATTGTCCGCTTAAAAAAAAAAGAAATAAAGAATAAAAAAAGGAACCTTGTAGTCTGTGTGTGCATTCACGTAGAGTTTGCGCTTTGGGCAAAACGTTGTGTTTCACCACATCCCCCCCACATTCCCGCAGTATAAAAAGAGCTTTGACACAGCGGTAAGATAGAGTTTCACAGTGTGTTTGAGTGAATGTAATATGTTAAGATGTTACCAACATGGTTTCCATTACAGTAGAATAACAGATTCACATTTTGTAGAGATAAGCACTGAGGGGGCGTTCGGAGCATAGCCTGCTGTGACATACTGAGTATTTATGTCGACTGATGATGGGGGACAAAGAAAAAAATCAACATGGGTAAGAAAGACCTCGTGTATGATATATGAGGAAGCCAGAAATAAAGTATTGACAGGAAAAAGAGGAGCTTTTTTAGTGGATATACATTAGCACAAAAGAACCCCTGAATGGACTAAATCCCATTTTTGAATCCTGAGGCAACAACAAAACACACAAGCAAAAGCAGACCACCCTGTTATGCTATACCAATGTGATATTTTTATCTTTACTGCTTCTCTCTCTCTCTGTGTCTCTGTCTTTCTCTCTCTCTCTCTGGCCCTTTGGCCTGTGCCATTTGAGGGCTTATCGAAGGCTGTGAAGCCCAGGTTGGGTTTGGCTGCAGACTGCTCCCCACTGGGATAAGAAGATGGAGGGCCTCTGCCAAGACCACTGCTTACATCGACCCAGAGAGCCCGTGCACACAAAGATGTCTCAATCACAGAAACACACACACACACACACACACACACACACACACACACACACACACACACACACACACACACACACACACGTTTTCTTCATGCAAGAATGAAATCCAAATAAGTCTGGCAGAAGATGATCAAAACCAATACAATAGTAGCATTCAAGGTTTGGGGATTTCTTCAGGTAACAATATGAAACTACTCCATTTTTAACTGTGTGTGCCAAGTCCTGTTCAGTTTGGCTGCGTGGCCTTGAGCGTTTGTCAGGAAACTGAAAATGTATCATCATCTTTTTTCCATGAATATATCTTTTGTGGAACATCAAATTCAGTTGGTCAAACCATATTCTCCAAGGTTGTTACAAAAGTTTGGCAGATGCATCCTCCGCTGGAGAGAATAGCATAGCAGAACAAAACAGATGAGAACAATAAAATACAGAGGATGAAAATACAGTGCAGTCTGTAAGTATTTGGACAGTGACACATGTTTTGTTGTTTCGACTTGGTGCTCTAGCACACTGGTTTTGCAATGAAGCAATGACTTTGAGGTTAAAGCGCTGACTTTCTGCTTTAATTTGAGGATGTTTACATCAACATCAGATGGACTGTGTGGGAATCAATGACTGTCTGAAATCTATGAGAGACAGAAATCACCATCTCCTTCACGGCTCATCTGATGTGGATGTAAACAACCTAAAATTAAACATAAAAGTTGGCAATCTTAACCGCACTGTCATTGTTTCATTTGAAATCCAATAAGCTGGAAGACAAAGCCAAAACAACCAAAAAATGTCACTGTCCAAATAAGGTACTTCACTGTATACTCACTAAAAATCTTCAGCTGAGGAAAATTAAAAAACAACAAAAAAGATCTCTGAGTTCATCAAAAGTTCAGCAGTATAACGCCAACAGAAAGATTGGGGGATAAAAATAAAGATCCATTTCTTTTTCTCACTCCTCTTTCTTTCCCCACACCTTCTTCCCTCCCAGACTCATCTCATTCTCTTCCTCCACCTCCCCTGAACTTCCTTGCTACTAGGTATTGCTAAAATGATTAGCTGCCAGCAATCAGCCCCTGGCCAAATCAGCTTTGAACTGGTCAGGGCAGACTTATCACATGACGGCCAGTCCCCCAGCTGGCCTTGCACTGTGCGTTGGCAGGTGAGACCTGCATTACAGCTTGCATAATTCCCCAGATGGGTGCGATGAGTTCACAGCAGCTTTAGCAGGAACCAAATTGTGGGGATTGCTGACATATAATCGTTTTAGAGGGGTGAGAGTGTGTGTGTGTGTTGAGTATGTGTGTGTGTGTGTGTGTGAGAGGGAGAGAGAGGGAAAGAGAGGGGAGGCAGCCTCAATACAAATTGTGCTGTTCTTCGAATTCCCCCACACACACACACACTTTGTATTGCATACACATACACAACCATGAAGTGAATGATCTACTCTTGAGCCACACATGCATACACACACACACACACACACACACACACACACACACACACACAGAGGTGAGGAAGACAGAACGAGGTCAAACACAGAGGCAATAAAAGCTGTGGTGTCCGACTGTTGATCTCATCCCGGGTTCATCACTTTAAACAGGCTGAAACAGCAGGAGAAGGATCTGCTGCCGAGCAGAGACCTTCCCAATTAGGATGAGTCATGCACAATGGCAGGGCCCTACACACACACACACACACACACACACACACACACACACACCTTGGCCCTCACTCTGGGAGACAGCCTGTCCTATCGGAGGTGAGCATTGCCCAGGCAGCTCAGAGTGTGATGATAAGGAGGGGATGTTGGGGGGTGTTAGTTGGAGAAAGGCAGAGTATGATGGGAGATGTTGCTCTGTATCCCCCCCACCACCACCCGCCACTTCTATTTTTTTCACTTTTATTTTAGCACACGGCTGTTTCTATGGTTTAACCCAAGGCTTCGACCGCAGACACCCACTCCCAGTGGGACCGCTGAACTGAGCACCAACCTCACAGCCTGGTCTGATGTGTCAATAAGTAGAATCACCACTAACTATGAACCTTCTCGCTCTCTGTCTCTTTGCCCCGCGCACCCTCCTACCCACCTCGGCTCTGCACCCCACACACCCCTAGAGCAGCAGTCGACCGCGCTCTGCTCCCGCTATCATGTGTTTCTTTTTCCTTCTCTTTCCACATTCTGACAGCTCCTCTACAGTAGGTAACATAAACTGGAGAGAAAGTGGAGGGAAGGGGGAAGACAGGGGAATAGTTGAATCCAACACACAGAGTAACAATGTCATTTCCTGTAAGAAAGAAGAAAATGATTACAATCCGCAGTGTAACTGTGGACACATTTTTACTGTTGTGGCCTGAAATGAGGTACTTCATCACTAATCAAATATTTCACTACATCAAAGCTTGCAATATGTGGAGGAAATGTTTCAAACGCCACCTCGTCTCTACTTAGATTTTGCCTTTCCAGCTCCTAATGCCCTGTGTCACTTCAGCCTATGAGTGTGTGAGTTTTGTTTTGGCCTGCTGTCAGAACGAGTCTCCTGCTGAATAGACATATATGTAGTGGCATATTGCTGGGCCTGGGGGGGTCTTCGACTGGAGGAAGTCCCTTTCAGTATTTAACCACTATTTTCACATCAAATGCCCCCACCCTCCTCTGTCCTCCTCCCCTCTCTGTCTCACGCACACACCTTCACACACACAGACACGCGCGTACACCTGATCCTGACAATCATCATGCCACTACTGATCTGCAGTCCGTTGAGGTCACGGCAGAATGACAGCTGTCACAGAGTCCCCATTACCCCCATGCAGCAGGGAATTAAAGACAAACAAACCTGCGGCCATAGGAAGAGGAGGTGAAATTGTGTGTGTGTGTGTGTGTGTGTGTGTGTGTGTGTGTGTGTGTGTGTTCACTTTGTATGTCCTTGTGTCCCAGCAGCAGAGTTACAGTGTGAGTAGGGGGATGCCATCATTCTCTTATGTTTGAGGGAAGAAATAAGGGCAGAACTCTGCTGTTTTTCCATTTCCTCTCATGTCCTTCTTCGCTAGCGTGATCGGTGCTGTAAAACTACTCCAATGAAGTCTCAAGTGCCTTTTGTCTGCGTATGATTTAAAAGAAATAGGGTTGGCATATGACAAAATGTGCAGTCTAGCACTGGAGCAAAATTTTCTGTATCATTTTAATGGGTTTTACTGAGCTATTGAAGCACTGAATGTAAGTGGAGCTATCCTGGATAAAACTCTTAGAGGAAAAGAATTTGCTTCAGTTCACTTTCCACTAATAAAAGATTGCTCGAGTTCAGTACGATACAGCCACCAATGGACCGTAACAAACCTTGTCCCACTTCCTCAGCAAATCACCCAGTTCCTCTGGCATTTACACCAGCAGGCATGTGACTGGCAAAGGACACAAGAGCAGAAAAATCTGGTAGAAAATCGGCAAAGTTTCCCTTTAACTACATATCCCTATTTTCCAAGCTACTCCAGCTGTCATATTTCACAGAGACAGACCCTCAGTGGCTGTAGCAACTCAAATTTAGCCAGCACAAACTGTCCCTGACTCACTGCTGGATCAGCAAACTTTCTAGCTTTGTAGTCTCCGAGAGGTGGGGAGTGAGTTGTAGGGGTCATGGACGGTGCTAGCAAGCTAACAACAGTATCTTTCAAGAGCACTGGCTAGCAGTGGGCTAGCAACCAATCATTGGACCTTGATGTCAGGCAGCCTGCTTTCATCATGTGGAAGTGGGGGTGGTTTCATCAAGTCTAAAAACGACAAACGCAAAGAGTACAGTTGGACTGGTCATAAAACTTGCTTCGGTGTTATCACTGTTTCTGGGAATACCAGATCGATAAGACCCAAACATTTTCTGGCTATCCACCACCAGACTAGGCTAGTTTGGTGGTATCATTGCTATCATCAAAGCTATCACTGCAATGCAAAGTACAACATATAACCTATATACAACACATATTATGTTCACGTAACTTAAACTCATACAGATGTTTACACAACCGGTTTTCCTTGCTCTGCATGAGAGGATGTTTTGGCCACTCCTAGACTTCTTTTACCCATAAAAACTCTTTGTAAATCCATGACTGACTAGCTAGCATTTGGCATAGTAACCTACAGAAGATTTGAAGGACCTATGAGCCAATAAGACCCAAGTATTTCCATGTATCTTCCTGTAGACCCTCTCTCATTGGACTCGTCTTGCCTCCAATTCATTCACCGAGAATACAAAATTACATCACTGCTGTATTCTTCAGTGATAATTCAATGCTTAAAGTGGAGAATCATTCTGGGCCAAAGAAAAATCTTTGGGGTTACAGCACCAAATACCCATGCCAGACAACACCCTCTCCCAAAATATATACATATATATTTAAGGATTTTAATCAAGAATTCTGGATAAAGGCGGAAAAATAAAATCCCTGACTACAAGTGTAATACACACCCAATCCCCCCTCATAACCTCGATTTCAGTTTGTGATTCAGTGCTAACGGCGAGGCCGCTCTGTAGTTTACATGTGTTCCACATCGTTTAGCATGCAGCCCCGACACAGTGCCACTGTGGCTTTTAACCCCTGCTGGGGGGTTTGGTTGGTCCATGCCCCCCTCAGGGGAGACCACCGCTCTAATGGTAATTTAAGTGTAAAATCTGGTCCCTTGGAAAAAGGTCATTGAATCTGCATAAGCCCCTTGAGCCAGGCTTAGGACCCTGTCGGGTCGGCCTTCAAGAGGAGGGAGGCAGATAGAGACAAGCCCCATCTATCCTGCTTTCCTTCCATCTCTCTATCTCTCTCTCCTTCACTAGGGAACCCCCACCTCCCTCTTCAGCCCCCTCTCCCCCCACCACCAATCCAAGTCCCTTGGCTCTGCAGTTCCACTTGGTGCTTGATCTGTGTCTGTGAACAATAGTTAGAGATGCAATGGAAGTAGGGCCAGGGGGAGACTAGATGAGAGCCTTGGCTGTTCTTCCTCGACTGCCCTCTGCATCCTAAGAGGGGACTCAACACTGAGTAGATCGATACTTAAGTCATGTGTACTTCCCGAAAGCATGACATACACACCAACATCCATGTTCACCACACATGTCCAAACATAAAAACTCCCACATACAAGCGCATGCACACTGACTGAATCATCTTGTCCTCATGTAATGAATCCAGCCTATTTGCTGGCAGATGGGAAAAGTGCAGCTGAAACAAAACAATGTCAGTCATCTGTGGCACCGCATATTAGAGAGGAACTTCTGCTCAAACTGCAAGAGTATAAGCATATGTTGTTTTGTCTTTTTGATTAGGGTTAGTCTTCTTTCACTGTGTTGCTCTACTTCAACTGCTGCGAGACTCCGAGGGGGAGCTTTTCTGTCAACAGATGGCAAAATTAGCTAAGGGCAAATCACTTTGTGGTTCTTATCTACTAGTAAATATAAAGGCATGTAGAATGAAATGCAGTATCTGCAAATTAAACACCATACTCTAAAACAGCTTGTATAGAAACACAAATATGCTCATGTAATTATCCACTTGTGGCACTAAGCAGAGAAAGCACAAACACTCACTAAAGCAATACATTTTAACATTGCTTAGGCTGATTAACCAATTATTTATACTGAAGTAGAATAGAATCCCGCAATAACAAAATGCTTTTTAATTAAAAAGAAACATAAACACTCCTTTTTAGAGAGAGCCAGCAAGCGAGAGAGACAGGCATAAAGAAACAGGGGAAGTGAGGAAGAAATTAGGGGTGCTGTAACAGGAGGAAGGCAGTAAAGTTGAACCTTGAAGATGAACTATCGTCCGTCATACCTCAGAGTTTCCGTCCATGCATGCAACACTTTTAAGAACTATGATAATCGTTAGGGCAGGGGGAGCCCGGACGGTGTTTTCAGAATCAAAATAGTGTCAGACTTCATTTCCCCCTTCGCCGCCACTTAACAAAGAGGTATTTTGAAGCCGTACAGGAGGCAGCCATGACAGTCCATCCCTGGAGCATTTCCCCCGTATTTGAAAACATGTGGGAATGCTTTCTCTCAAACATAAAAGGATCAAGACTCCCTATATTCCAAAGGGAAACAGAGCTGCCTTGGCACAGTGTTAATTTTAACAACTTCTCCCTTTATTTGGTACGGCATTAACCTTGAGGCCGCTGGACCTCTTTTGAAGTGCTTGCTGCCTAGCATGAGAGTATCCAGAGTGAGGTCAGTAAGACTGTTATTAAGAGTTATTAATGGATAGTGGGCTCTGACTTTGAGTTATGACCCTAACGTCTTTAGCAGAACTCAGATCACAGTACATAGGTATGGATAAGCATGACAGAGCACTAACTTGTAAGCAGTAAAAAGCTATATTAGTCAGGAAAGTGATTCAATAAATGTAGGTTTTGAGGAAAGATTTAAAAACAGAGACTGTGCGAGGAGACGTAATCCTAACTGGAAGACTGTTTCAGAGCCTGAGTGCCAGTAGAGCTTAAGTGAAACCACCTTCTGATTTTAACTTGACTGAGACAACAAAAAGACACAAACTGACAAACTTGAGGTGTCTGAGCACAAAAGGGGAGTTATTAGTTGGAGCTTGCATTAGATATGCATTGCACCTTTTCAGTGCATACCAAAAACACATACAAAAGCTCTACATAATATAACACAACCTAAAAGAATACAATGGTCTCAGGTTTTGTCATGAAATACTTAGTATGCTATGATGATTCCTTCACATGCTCTTTGAAAATAAATAGAGTTTGGGACATGAGCAGCAGTACACAGAGCAGGATAAAACATTCTCCACCACCCAGAACCGGAGGGAAAAGTCAATGTGGGCGAGATCAATGCGACATTTGTAATGGATGACGATGGATCACTAGTTTAATATTACACCGGTGGCGACGCTGCCCTTACGATATCTCCAACGAATAAATGTTAACTTGTAATCTGTTCCTTAAAGAACACTGCCATTGTTTGTCTTCTCTCCCTCCAGCACGACCTCACAATTGATTGGGCCTTTATTGAATGCTCAAACACTGCATGCAACGATTGATCACTCCCAATTAAATGTGCACTGGATGTTTCCTTTCATACCTACATCCCCGAATACCTCATGCTCATGGATACCTTTTGGACAGAATAACTGATGAATCCCGGCACAAAATGTGCTTATGTTAGAAACTAAAGGCAACCCCAGTCTTTATAATTTATTTGGAATTTGATTAAGGTGTCATATTTTCCTCCTCTCTCTCCCTCTCTCTTCCTACTTTCTATCTTATTCCGTGCTGTTGTTGGCTTGACCTCTGCTCTCGACCCCTGACCCTTGACCCTGAGACATCTGACCAGTCACCACTCTGGGGGAACCAAATTAATAGAAGCGTTGCTCGTTAATTGCATAAGGGGCCAGCTAAGAGATTCATCACCTCAGTCATTGCCATTGCTTTACTTTGACCCCCCCTCCCTCTTTGGTTTCCCAGAGGGCGTTTGGGGGCAGGCCCAGCTGTGCTTTTCCTATAACCCTTCCTGTGTTTGCTGTGTAATTATTCAGCATCAGCCCTTATTAATCAAGTCGATGCCCGTACGTTTTAAATGGAAATTGCGGGGATTAATACAAGCATTCATTTTGTCCAGGAAATCTTGATGGCTTTTGCCCACTAATCGAATTGGAATAAAGAGGCCACGGCAATGGAAGGGACTTGATTGAATTAAGGGAGAAGCAAAAGCACACATTATACTGTATCCGCCAGCAGGGTCCTGAGTCTGACGCTTACATACACACACACACAAACATAAAGGTCGCAGAGCATGGCCCGCCATGACACTTTGATGAGTCATAAGTGCATCATGCATAAAAGTATAATTTGGCCTGATTAGGACGTATGATTCAAAAGATAAATGCATTGATTGTTGAGGGGTTTTTTGCCTGCACCCATACTGACATGTAACATTTTATCTTGCTGTACACACATTTGTAGTCACACAAGTACATACGTGCATGCGCACTCTAATGTGTGTACATGTGCTGCGACTAATGGTGCAGGTGCCTGCAACAGTTGCAGATACATTCCCATGTAGACACAAGTGCACACTCACACGCATGTAACACACACACATATCATCATATTCATATCCCCCCTCATAGACTCATAAATAAATAAATAACCCCCTGTTCCTGTATTATATATGTACTCAGTCTTTTTTGTCATTAGGTTACACTCAGTCTCTGTGTCTCTCTCCCTCTCTCCCTCACTTTGTTGCAGCTCTCGGGTCAGCTCAGACTGCTGAGAGTCTGACCATGATGCCAATTATCTACCAGCTTCTCTGCTGGATACATGACACCCCACCCTGCACAGTGCAATGCGGCCTCTACACACATGTGCACACACACGCACACAAACATATACAGATACACAAATACATGCACATGTATACAAATGTGAATATAACAAAGTGACAGTGAGGGCAGAGGACGGACTAGAAAGACTTTAATGCACTTTAACATGGAGCATGCACCTCAGTTACATATTCTTTAAGTTTGTTTCACATGCACATGCAGGTAACTGTTTAAAACCAAAGGAGCAGAAAACAGCAAGTTTAACCAGGAGCATATATGTTAACGCACTGCGACAGCTATAGCATCAAATCCTCTGTCCAATAACACAAATCCACCTTTTCTCCCCCTCTTTACCATTCCACCTCTCCATCATTCCTCTTTTAACCATGCCCTGACTCCCTGCAACCCAGATTGACAGACAGATTAGATTGGACACAGTTGACAGTGGTGGAAGCAATCACATCCGGTGTTTGGCAGAGGTTTTGTTTGTGTAAAATGACACACAGGCCTGGCTCTCTCTCTCTCTCTCCCTCTCTCTCTCTCTCTCTCCATAAGATATGCCATTGGCACAATCTCACAGGGCGATTACTATCAGGCCTGGTGGAGGTGTTCCAACATGTCATTTGTCTGTCATTTGTTTGTCAACTGACGACAGCTCCATGTCTCTCCAGTGTATTTGTGTGTGTGTGTGTGTGTGTGTGTGTGTGTGTGTGTGTGTGCGTGTGTGTGTGCACTGGTGAAAATGCACATTGTTGTATATTTCCTCTCCTTTTTCCCTCCCTCCAGCACCTCTCCTTCAGGTATCGTCTCCTCTATTTGATATGGCAGTGACATTTTTTGACAGCATGTAGATAGATAAGATTTGTTGCGCCTATGAGCCATCTAGGGATTAGAAATGCACACTCCTTTTGGCAGGCACTGTCTAGATAGCTTTCTCTTGGCAATGTGAGATTCAACCAAACAGCTCTTGTGATTGTGATCTATGTACTGCTCCTTAGTTTTGCATTGACTGTGACAAGGGGGGAAAAAAGCCACACACCACTTACTGTGCTGCTTTAAAAAAGCTGTATGCATTTCCAATTAGAAGGAGAAGAGAGATGAATTTCTTTCTATTGTTTCAACAGGAGCGGTATGTTTTCATTGAACAATAATTACATTTTCAGTTCCGTGCTCATTAGAAAATTACATATTTGGAGCATATTTGAGCTCTGAAAATGTCTATATTTGCCATCCATGGAAGATATAGCATAAGCACTTGACCATAGTAACAGAAACATAGTAAAAGACTCCTACAGTCTACGCTTTGTCATATCTTAACGATTTCTGCGTGTGAAAGTTCACACTGACCCAAAACAGAACGTCTTAACGCCTGAAATCCTAGCTAATTGCGGTAGAGTTACACCAGCTGACCCTTAGAAATACTAAACATCTGTTCAGCCTTTCCCCCCTCTATTCAAACACACAAATGGGCAGCAGTGTGTGTTTAGCCCATCCCTACTGTACAAAGGTTTCAGGGCCTTTCTATTCATAGCGTATTGGCCGATGAACAGTTATCTCATAGCCTCTGTCAAATCAATCATGTCAGATTTGTTTAGATCCTGGCCCAGCGAGGGCTTGTGTGTTTATGTGAGCGGACTATCCAAGCGACGGATGAGGGATGTGCAGCAGAGAATCATGGCATTCACATATCCACAGAGAGCAGCTTATCAGACATGTTTGGCCCAAGTCTTTGATGCTGCTGAAGTACAAATGTTACCATGTGGCTGTATGGAGAAAGAAAAGAATCCTGTATTACAAATCAGCTGCACTTCCACTACTATTTTTTTTTTTTTTTTTAGGAGGAAAAGTGGCAATGTTTATTTCTTTTTCCCCCCTGTGCTCTGTGCAAAACATTCTGGACAAAATATGATCATGTAGCCCTTGTCTCTAACATATTATCTCATGCATATTAAAAACAGCTTAGCTTTGGTTCTCTTGGCTCTGGCACAGCTCAACTTCAGTCCTATTTTTTTTTCCTCAAGGGGCTAGTTAACCCCCACATAATCTGGCATTCCAACAGACTTTTCGCTCTCCTCCTCATCCTCCTCAATGACCGCCATCTCTGTAGCGGCCCTGAAACATTACCAAAAACCCCAGCGTCACTTGGCCTGATTTATGTTGTCATTAATGTCAGGCTATCAGTGGACATGAGCGCATGAGACAACAGACGAGCCGCCCCAAAAACAAATAGTTTTGATTAAAGTCAAGGACATTCCGTACAGCTTTTCCGTAGAAAGGCATTCATCACATTTGATGTTGACCCTCCCTCCCTCCCTGCTCTCTTCTCTCCCTCTGTCTGTCTGCCTGTTTGGTGGTGGAGGTGATGGTAAAGGCTGCAAAAACCAAGAGCTGAGCTAACATAGATACAGACAGCTTATGCGAGAGGGTTATACAAATCGGTGTGTAATACAAAGTTGGAACAGCAGTGAGTGGATTAATTGAACACTAAAGGGATTACGGTGTAGAGGTTTACGCGGACAAACAGTGGGTCATAGATAGAGGGCTTGATTTTTACATGCCTCTTTGGAATCAGGTACATAGCTTGTGTTCGCTGTATCTGTCAGTGCGCAGCAGCAGTCTCTTTTTAACATGATTTGATGACAAAACTGCTCCTAATAATGTCCTCTGAGGTCAGCATGTGCTGTGCTGCTTGTTATACACGCTACAAAGTTTTGTGTTTGGCCTGTCAGTAGATATACAGTCCACGCCAAGTCTTTAATATGATGCTCGGAGAGTTATAGTAATAAGATGATAACAGAAATTGAAATGCAGACATCGTTTACAGTTTCCTAAAGCAAACATCTGTTAAAGTGACAGGAGAAGGGTCGATGTGAGGAGGATTCCAGAGTCGATGGGAAAAGCACTTCAATGCTGTTACTAACTTTTATCTCCCACCAAAAAGCTTCCCGTTTGTGTAAACAGATCCCAAAGAGTCTACGTAGCCTTTCCTCTTTCCTGCCTCTCTGGCCCGGCCACCCAGCCTGCACTCTAGCCCACAGGACTCGACAATAACTCAGGAGGTCAAGGTTTAAGAGGCAAGTTTAAGATGAAATTATGAGAATTGAAAAAGTCCACAAACAAATTAGCTAAAGAGGGGAGAAGAAAACAAAACTTAGCTTAGCTATTGAGGTGGCGTGTAACGCGCAGGCTAAACAGACATCACAGCACCAGCTGAACCTGAGCCAGCCTGTATTTGTGCTTACCCTTATCTAATAAAAGAGAGACTTAAGTTGTATTATTCTAATATGTGAGTGTGTTATTCTAAGGCTGGCTGTTTTTAAGTGTCATTTTGTCACAGCTCAGGAGGAAAAGTGTGATTTTAATCAGGGCAGCTTTAGGTGTTTTCCTGCACTCCAGATGTTCGGGCCCCCGCCTGAGAAAGCTTTTTTTCGCTTTTATTTCTTCCCCTCCAACAGAGACATAAGTGGAGGGTTATTGTGCTGCTCTCAAGGTCTCTCTTAAATGTCTCTCCTACTCAAATATTTGGACAGTCACAAGAGGAGAGAAATGTATCAGGTGCAACTTGGGAGGAAAAAAAAAAGATGCTAGTTGTAGGTGGGCGTGCAGATATTCAGGAAAATTTTGGACACGCACATATGTCAGCACACAGACACATAAAGAGACAATCATGCAGGATGCGTACAGTGCATATGTTCCTACATTTGGACAGCAAATGATTGATTCCCTGATCGCTCTGTGTAAACTAATAGCATCATGACATCATTAGTACACTGTTGAGTATTTCCAGAGCATATTTCTCATTATGACCACCGTGCTCTAATAATGGAAGTATTGGACGAGGTTAAAAATGACACCACTATTCAGAGGCCCCCTTTTACAAAAGAGTGTGAGTGTGCGTGCACGTGCGTGCGTGTGTACGTTTAGGTCTGCCCCCTGATTTAACCAGCCCCACATGTGACACTCAAAGAGGGTCTGATCCCCTCACCCCTGCTGGGACCCATACACCCCTGGTTCTCATTGACTTTGGTTTCATGCTCGCAGGGCAAATGCAAAATGGCAATAGAAAAAAGAGAAGAGAGAGAGAAAAAACACAGAGAAAAAGAAAATAAACATAAAACAGAAGATACTACAGAAAAATTCAAGCCATGTGGTTCGCTTGCCAGTAAACAACAAGCGGCACTGGTTGGAAAAGAGGCATCCCAGGGTTTTAATCCTGCAAGTGATGTGTGTCTGTAAATGTTGCTACCTCCGAGAGGAACAGGAGACTAGAGCATTTAGGGGAAGTTATGCTCGTCTCCAAGAGAAAATAATGAGTCCCAATGGTCCATCACAGGTCCACAGTGCTAAAAATATTGTGGCAAACTTTCTTCTTGTTCTTTGATGAAAACAGGCTTGAAAAAGTCATGAAACAAACGGCTTAGTTTAAAGGGATATTTACAATGAACATGAACAACAGCATTATATTCCCTTGGAAGTCATCCATAACTATTAGATATGGATGGTTGTACTTAGATCCTGACTGAAAGACTTGGCTGTGATTCAGTCAGAAATGTGTACCAGCCACCAGCCAACAGAGCAGTGGCATAAATCTTGAGATCAGCCTGTATTGATAGGGCCTTGGCTACCGATTTGGTAACACGTGTGCATATCCATTTCCCTGACAGAGACTGATTGCACATGACTGGGGAGGTAATAGAATTGTCTTTAAGGGGCCGGACGTCATTTATTACAAGCAGAAGGTAGGCTACACCTGCGGTGCGTCCCATTACTCCAAATATCACTCCTCCTTTTGTCAAGTACATCCTCCTTTCTTCCATGACTTATGGAAATATTTCAGAAGAGGTCAAATATCTTGCCACAGCTGATCAACATTGGGATATCACATGTACATTTTAAGTGCATATAAAGCAATGTACTCATGTAATTCATTCAGTTATTACGTCTAAACAACTATTTGGCTAGTAATTATATCATATTTAGTTTTTATACACCAACGTACATCTTGAAAAGTCAAATTTCAAATTCATGAAAAATGTAATTAGGGTAAGGGTTAGATACAACATAACATTAATGATGAACCAATTAATTACATTAACTGGTTGTATTCAGTATTTGTTTATCTGACCTGCTACATTTTGGAGGTAATCATAATAATTTATGCATATAACTCAAGTGTGCTTATAATTTCACATCGCATTAACACTCAGTTTTGTAGAGCAATATATCTGCTTTCCTCAAAACCCTGTACAGTCAGTTCATGACCTTGAAATCTAAGTTTCAGTTGCTGTTTATTCTATTGTCTGACAGCACAAGAGACGACAGACACTGTATAAAACAGATGTTGAATCGGATTTTCAACAAGGAATGAATTATGTTATTGTTTGGAATGTGCTCTGCAAGACTCCAGCGACTGCCCTACTGAGATAAGCCAAATACCTGAAATTTAATGACAACTCATTGAATAAAAGCTCCTTTTTATTTCATTTACTTGAAATTCTTCATCCATTGAGTTCCCATCATCAATAATGACGTGCCGTGTGTCCCGATTTTCCCCCTTCTCTCATCATCCTCTCTTCTCCTCTCCTCTGTTCTTTCCTTTCCTTATCGCCTCAAAGTTTCTCGCTTGGAGGAAAGCAGCGGTAATAAAGTCTTGGGATGTACCCCGGGGAACTTATTATGTTGAGAGAACTAACGGCACAATGTTTCCTGCATTCTGTCTACCTGTTGGACTGTCTGCCATTGATCTGGGAGGCAGGTGTCAATATAGGAAAAGAAGGCGAGAAATCATTATCGTCATAAAACTGCTGTTGCAGCACGTGCATGCGGAGAGTAAGTCTGACATCTGTTGTGCTGTGAATTTAATTTTCGACAATCCTTTCCTGACTTTTAGGATAAAGTGGGTAAAATAAATCGGTGCATATTAAAAACTACAAAATCATTCCAGAGAACAATGACTCCTTGCCACTTTGCTCCCAAGATTTAATAACAAAATTATTAGCATTCCTTGTCCAAAATGCAAATTGGCAGCCAGTATGAGAAATTGAATGCTATGAAAATATCAACATAAATATAATACTTTAGGGATTACAGCTGTTGAGCTGAAAAAATAAGCAAAATTTTAAAACCGCAGTGACCTGGCTAACTTACAACAGGCATTTCTTGTTAACTTCATGTGATGAGAAAAAGCCACTTCATCTGATTTGTGTCTTCTGCAGTGTTTGTTGTTTATTTTATAGTAAATTGCTAAAATTACTGTTTCTATATTCAAAATAACATTTATGGTTATATAATACGAGCGATTACAGGCAATTTTGTGAAATTTGTCGCTCTGAAAGGGTAAAGGTATACATGTAAAGGTCTGAAGTGGATTCACAGGAGACGTTATTAGTGAGCGCATTGTGTGCATGTTCTGCAGCGCTGAGCCCCCCCCCTCGAAATTACCCCCAATGCTTGCTAAGCTAAGTTATCAACATTAGAAATGCAAATCCAGGTAACATGTCTTCTTTTATTCCTCGTTCCATGAGGTGCACCCCCATTATTACACTGCTGACATTCCCTTCTTGTCCTTAAATCAACATCTTACAGCCTATTAGCCAAAGCTTTGGGGGACAATAGTGCCAGTCGACAATCCCTGCATTTTACAATGCATACATAGCTCTTTGCATACCTACTGTAGCTTTATCAGTGTGAAGACAGAGAAGACCTGAAATAAGGCAAATAAAATATGAGCCTCGATTCTCTTTAAGTTAGATTTTCTTTTAATTTCTAGAATGATGTCCAAGTTTAGCAAAGCAAATGAAAGGGACATGTTAAAAGTAGTAAAACTATTTGCATTTCGGAGTTCCAATGAGTGGCAACTTTTACCTCTTGGAGATTTTAATACATATAATTAAACCTGTAGTTTGACAATTAAAACATCACCAGTTACCTGAACACTGCTCAGCTCATTTACATTACATTAAATCTATCCCTCTCTGTACTGTAGCATTGTGTTGTGGTCATGCTGAATAAAACATAATACCCTTGTGAAGCCACTAGGGGTGTTCTGAGATAGAGACAGTGTTACACCAGGCAACCACAAATGTGTACATGTACACATGCATGCACGCACAACGCCACAGTGACCGCTCTTGGGCCATTTTCCTTCTTAATGAGGCTTTGTCTTTGAGGGGAGCTTGGAGGACAGGAGGTCACACCGGGTTAGACTGAGCCAAGGTCAGCCTACTCATCAGAGTTGTGTAAGGAAGTCTGGAGCCAATGTCAGTCCAAATCATATCTTTTAGAAGCAGACAGGAAAGAAACAATGTGTGTGTGTTTGTCTACAGGACTGTGTGCAATTGTTTGTACAGTTTGTATTATCTGAGCAGCAGCATGCTGTGTAACTCTCCTCTATTTCTCATATGACACTTCTACCTGTCTGTCTCTTCTCCACCTTGACAGTCACATGTTAATTCTTTAATCCAGAAGCTCCCGACGTGTTAAAAACACGAAAGGAAATGGCAGCCTAATCGCTCACTAATAGTAACGACAAATACCTGTCCCTGTCACCCGACAGGGAGGGGGTGGAGACAGGAGGCGGTTGCTGGGACTGGTAGTCAAACACATGGTTGAACACACACATACGCCCACACACACACATTCTCCTAATTACCCAGGTCACTGGCTCAGTGCGAGAACACACACCGATCTGCCTTTTTCTCTTCTCTGTGCTGACACTGAGGCTCCTGGCTGTGCCCCGAAAATACACTAACTTTGTGTTCCTGTCCTGTCTCGTTTGGCTACCGGGGACCCACACGAATCGCTATTCTGGGAGTGTCATTCAGCAAGGGTAGAAAGGGGAGAGAGGCTTATTTGCAGAAGTTCCCTATGTTGTGCTGTGTTGCACTCTGCGGTCAGACAAGTCAGTGTCTCTAGCTTCAATAATTGTGATTTATGCCCCAGCCTTCAGTAGCTTGTGTGTGTTGCTGAGTCCTTGCGCTACAGCGTCGAGTGACATATATTGTGTATGGTCTGAGTGACCTGACCTGTCCACAGCATGCTGACATTCTGGTCCCTCCCCGTTCATCTGCAACTGCCTCACACACTTGCACACAAACAGAGGAAGGTGTGTCTCTGCCTTTGCCAACTTGTAAGGCAAAGTGGGATATTAAGCACACTTGTGAGAGCAAGAAAGTAGAGATGAAAGCTTATATCAACTGGAATGTAGAAGTACACCTCGAAAGAGAAACTAGGGCATCAGATGCCCCTGTTCTTTGATACAGGCAGTGGCGACACTAACTTTTTTCCCTGTGTTGATTTTGTCCTTGCTGCAGGATGCCTTGGATAAGAGTGTTGTATTCTCAGAGGAGGACAATTTTAGCTAGTCTAAACCTACGGGCCTCGAGTGGAACAATGAGCCTAATGACCAGGAGGATGGGAATAGGGGAGTGACCTGGACAAATAGTAGAATATATTTGGTAGTTTTCAAAACCCACTGTGATTTATTTTTCTTTGGTACGTGATGCTCACAGTTCTGAGGAAGAGCAATGATAAACAAATAAGACATATTGAAATTGAATGCCTTTTGCTTTATTCGATTAGTTTAAGACAAGTTTGTATTTTTCTTACTACTGTTTCCTCCTGAGTTTGACTAAAATCTTATGAATATGACATCATCTCATCTTGCATTTGGCAGATTATATTATGTTAAAATGGACAGTGAGCTTAACATACAGTATTATAATGCATATGAACTAAGACTGGCTCTTGGAGAACACCTAGAACTTCTGTCTTATGCTGTGCTGCATCTTTATTTGCAGTTTCTGTTATATTTTCGACTAGTTATCAATTATTATTGACTTGACATAATATAATTTAATGGCCTAATTAATTATGTTTCTGACCATATAAATTACATACATTTTCAGATATATTTGAAGGCTTTTATTTAAGGAAGCCGTTTGTATGTTTTTCAACTGATCACTATCTAAAATAAAGGCCTATTTTACTCCTGTTTACTCCTGTTACTCCTATTTTACTACTGTTTTTGTTTTGTTTTGTTTTTTGACAATTGATCAGTCAAGTTGTATTATCATCTAGTCTTAGTCACTGTACAATATTTGTGAATCTTGGAGCAATAGTAATTTTGTTTTGGTTTAAATTAATAGCATTAAAAAGCCTTTTCTCTCCTTTGATTTTTGAGGAAGAGATAAATATGACAAAAAGTTGTGAGGTGCACTGTGTACAGAAAAAGTGGAAATTCTGCAATCAAATTATTTGTAAAGGCAACACTTACAGACAGTGCTGTGCATGAATGCGCTAAAAGAGCGCAATCATTGAATGTGTTCATGTTTTTGGTGAACAATAGACTTAACGTATACATTTGCAACTAATGAATGTCACCCAAGGATTTTCTACATCTGGCATGGACATTGATATTTTTAGGCTATATTGTGATACACAATATATATCACAATATTTTGGAATTGTCTCTGACGTACTAAAATACAAGACAATTAAATAAACTACAGTTACATTTAGGTAAAATAAAGTCGTTAACAAAGCTAAATAAAGTACTGTTGTAATAACATTAAATAATGTACTGTTATAATTAAGCTAAATAAAATATTGTAATAATATAAGTAAATCAAAGCCAAACCACCGGTGCTTTTTATTCTAAAGCACCCGGCTCATGTCGGGCCAAAAGTATTATGTTTTCATTGTGAGAGTTAGGCTTCTGGTGTACACTAAAATGTTAGCAGTTAGCAAAACATCTAACTATTGCCACCGCACGCTTAAACGTGAGGATTTATTTCGCTGTGAGCAAAGTGTGACCAAAAGGTCGTGGTCTGGAACCTTGCAGGTACAACAACACATTCATCCTCTGTTCATGCTATTGTTAATCTCTTTAAGTAAACTGTTATCGCAGTGCTGTTAAACATGACGATTTCTTCTCTGTTAGCTTGATACAAACTAACAGTCCTCCAGTCCATGTATTGATAATATTTGCAAGTCACAGTGATGCTCCATGTTCGCAAAATGCGACTAAGTATTAAGGTTTCGGAGCCCTGCAGATGGGAAACACACCTCATCTGCTATCGCTCAGCAGACAGTGATCTGGATGGGTGGAGGAGTGAGTGTTTGACATTTCATGTTTGTGAGTCTTTCTTTCTTTGTGCGTTTCTGAGAGTGGGAGAACCACAGGGGAGAGCAAAAGAACCAAAACTCCAAAACAAGTCTGATGCTGATGTGACCATTTATACTTAGTGTTCGCGATATAGTCATTTGATACATCAAGTGCATTCGATATATCGCCCATCCCTACTGTTTCGCTGTAAATATGTTTCTCCCCCTAAATCTAAACCAAAGATATATCGTAACCTAACCACTGAAGGGGGCGCTACACATTTTAACAAGACGGAAACACTATTTGAAGGGGGAACAGACTTTGACACAACACCGACAAGGCTAGTGCAACTGGCATTTCAGACAACGCAACTAACGGTACTGCTACAGTCAGTTCATATGAATGTTTTAAGGAGTTTTTTGAAAAAATCAGTACAGATTCCAACAAAAAAATGTCACACTTTTATGCAAATTGTGCCCGCCAAGTCTGAAAAACAAGTCCAACTGTCAGCCGTATCAGCAACTAATTTGAAACAACACATCCTACCAGTCTTGGGAAATAAATATATTTTATTTACCAAAAAAAAAAAAAAACAAAACAGAAAGAAATGAATATAAACTTGTTTATTTTTTGGACGACAACTTAAATCAAAATTCAAGTTGAGAATGGGAATTAGTTCATTTTAATTTGTGTGAACTTAACTTTGAGCTTGCTCTTGTTAAGTGTGAATGTGCACAACACTGCTTCGTGGTATACTGCAAAACACACAAATACAAACAATGCCTAACCTACAGCGGAGTTTATTCAGAGGGTAATGTGCACACTTGGAAAACTCAAAACGCTGAGAGCCATCACTTTCATCCACATGCTAGCATGACAAAACATGCACCTGAATCAAATGAGGGGGATTATGCATTTTATCTACCTGCAGCACATAAGAACGACAGGCCAAGAGACACATGACACATATGGCAGGTGAGGAGGGTAAGGCTGATTGATCCGCTCTTCATCTCTGCAACGACTGTTTTCCTCTGACAGCACTCGAAGGAGACAACACTCAAACTTGTACAAAGCTCCGTCTCCTCACCTTGCATAAACAGCTTTAGGGAGTAAAGAAGGGACAAGAAAAGGTGTTAGGTTTGTGACACAAGCTATGTATGCGAGCTCACATGCACACTGGCACGCACAAACACACATCCGCGCCCCCACACACCCCTTTGTAGATCTGATTGAATACGGAATCAAAACACAACGGTTTTTAAAATGGTGTCTCTCAGACAGTACTTTCTACATCACAAAGAGGGAGGCAACACAAAAAGAAAGGAAAAGCTAAATTGAGTTTGAGTCCAAGGTCAGTGTGAAGCTGTCTGAACAAAAGTCGGAGATCTCCCAAAAAATATCTATCAACTTAGGGAGAAGGCGCCCTTGTCCCGACCCCTGCAGAGTTGCTGGAAAGATGGTTTCCTGTAAAAAGTTTATCCGAGGGTATGGAAGATTAACGAGGGTGTTTTCATTGGCTGCTCTCTAGTTGTCTTGCAGTACTTAGAGGTGATAAGATCAGAATATTTATCGAGCCTCTTCTTCAGGTCATTTGCTATGTTAATTTTATGAGCTTGATGTTGCCTTTGTTTTGCGGTCATGTGTTATTCCTCCTGAACCCTGGAGCAGGGGGAAGAAAGGGGGATTTGTATACTTAGCATGCAGTGTCTTCAAATTAGTCACCCATGCATAATTATTTATGCTGTGTAGGGGGGGTGCAGTGGAACAAATAATTCTCCCAAAATTAAGATCTATTATTTTTCAATCAGATCAGCCTCTTGTTTCCACACCTTGTTTTATTTGTTTGGGATAATCTATCATTATGAGACGAAAGTGTTGCTGATTTCTCAGGGCAAAGCGAAGCTATGGGTTGTGGTTTTTTTTAGGTCGAGACAAAAATCTGCATTCAAACTGGATTAACATTGGCCAGTGATGAGATTAACCATGCATTCAGCGTACTTATCATTATAGAAATATGCAACTGCATGGGAAATTACCCTCTTACATTGTGTTTACTGTGTAATAGCTCTGTAGATGCTGCAGTAAACGCTTCCAATCAGAAAGAAGGATTAATAAAGTTTACTGAAAGCTGTATCTCTCCACTTGTTCCGACCACTGTCAAGTTCATTAAGTGATTGAGCTGAATGGATTGAAGCCCATCAAGTCTTGGCAGACTCCTATGATCATAAATCAAACAGGGAGGGTCAGGACATCAGGACAGGTCCAGCGGCATAAGCCAGAGCATCGCAACCATGACCTCATCCCCGGCTCCCCATGAAATATCCATAAAAAGCAAACATTTAGCCAAAGATAAGATGATATGATGATGTGAACTCGGACGTATGCGGATGACTATTACGTTGATGAAGCTGTCTGTGTGAGAGAGAGAATTCCCTACCATGACATCTGTGGGTTATTCATGTGAAATTACATAAATCTTTCAAACTGTTTTAAACCTCACCCTCCCTCCTTCTTCTCTCTCTATCCGCAAGCACTCACCATTAATGCCTATATCAACCGCAGGAGCCAATTGTTAAAGAGAGGTTCTAAGTGCACTGCCCGATCGATATTGATAATGTTGAAAATGTGGTAGGAAAGAGAGCGAGAGTGGGGGAGAAAGAGAGAAAAAAAAAAGAAAGAGGGAGACATAAATCTGCACGCGGTGAATAGGGGAGAGCAGCTGCGGTGGCCTCTGAGCTGTCCCCTTCACCTCTTTGGAAACATCATCAGCACTAATCAGGGCCCTGCTAAAGAAAATGGTCCCGCTTGATTTACACTTACTACCCTCTGCTGTGTAACTGAGAGAGACAGAAAGAGAGGGAGAAAAAAAGTGAAGACGGAGGATGCATGGAAAAGCGACTAAAAAGGACAAGGGGGATAAAAAACATGAGTTGGAGGGCACTAATAATAGCAGACATATAAATGCGGAGAGCCGCATTCCTTCAAGGTCAACCTCAGGTGAAGCAAAAGGTTGTATAAAGGTCATACTGGATGAGGGTCATGTAGGCCTCAATGAGAGTCAATAACACCTCCCAGTCTGCTGTAGACGTGTGGGGGTCGCCCCTGCTCTCACATCAATTCGCTAGGCATGGACCACAGCAATAAAAGAGATGGAGAGAGACTTAGCCAGAGAGAAAGGGTGAGAAAAAAGAAAATGTACAGGCAGATTGTGAAACAGCTCGCCTTTCAACTACTAACTGCTTTTCATGTAAATGTCTTGGACTGACACTTCTTACACATCCCAGCCCCTACCCTCTCTCTCCCCCCCACGCAAGCACGCACGCGCACACACACACACACACACACTCCCTCTCTCTCTCTCCATCTCTTTTACTCCAGTATACTCTCTGTCAGCAGAAGAATAAAAGAGGAGAGGGGAAGGCGAGGGAAGGGGCAGGAGGAGAGAGTGAGAAGGGAGTGAAGGAGGAGGGAGAGAAAAAAACAGAGAAACAGGAGAAATCAGACTCTCGCCGGGGTTGGCGAAAGGTCAGTCCTGACAGGCTCGGAGGTTAAACTGCCGAGTTAAAATACTGTTCATTATCCTCTGCAGCCTCTTCCCAAATTCCCCTCTTTTGTGTCACAGTCAGTGCCCAGCATCAATGTTCCCCACCCCAGGATTTATTAGACATTGTTGAGCAGCGAGAAAGGGGACCTTTTCTGTACAATAGTAGCAGTGATCCTATGGCAAGGACAATACTGCTGCCAACACAATTACAGAGCCTGGCTTGAGTTATAAGGCTTGTAGGGAGTGACACTGTGGTGTGTATTTGCGTGTCTTCTTGTGTGCAAGTACAGTATGATGATAAATACAACCAGCGGGTGGTACATTAAAACTACTGTTTGTTTATGTTGACCTGATCTACAAAAAGCATAGTGGGAAATTAATACAAAAAATAATTTACATAAATTTCTGCATATTTAAAGCAACCTTATTCCAGTACAGGAAATTTAATTAGTACACATGAAGAGAACAAAGCAGGGGAATATCCATAACATGAATTAGGCTGAATCACATCATTCATTACTCACCAGAGAGCAATGAGATGTGACACATAGCAACAGAACCCTGCCTGAACCGGACAAATTAAAAACACTAGTAATTAGCGCTATGCAAAACATGTTGTAAGTTTATTACCTGATTTATGTGGCTTCCTGTTTATAAGGGCACACCGAGCTGGCTATTCGTCTTCCGCCTAGCATGCTTAAGATTCAGAATGGGTTTAAATGATTTATTAAATGAATAAACAAATAAATCACCTCACACCTAATTTCCCTAATGATATTAGAAATGACTAACTGTACAAATTGTGCAAAATATAAGCTACTATTAACCTGGAGCACCTTTCATTTCAGGGGTTCAAAACGTCCATCCATTTTCATTTGTGCAAAAACAAAAACATGATTAAAGATTTAACTCCTGACATGGATTCCACAAATAAAGCACTCCACTCTCTCTTTGCTTAATAAAAGAGGGTCACACACCCAGTGTTGTCAGCAATATGTCAAAGCCGCCTTATAGAAGAGTCACTTCTATGCGAACCAGAGAGAAGTTTACCCCAACAAAACAAGCCACCTAAAGCCTGCACGCTTCCCCTCAACTCCAAACTTTCTTCTCGTTCTGTTTCTCTTACAGTGCTCGCTCTGAATCACCCCAACCACCGTCTCAATTGTATATTTCTATTTAAAGAGACATACTGTTTTCATCTTTTGCCCCTCTATTCCCTTGGGGAATGAGTGGAATATAAAAAGCTAGACTTTAAATAACAAGAGGCTGCCATCAGTTCCCCTGCTAGTCCGCACATTAGCCTCGTCTGTGAGTGAGCGTCTGACACCTACTAAAATGTTTCAGCTCTATGTGCGTATAAGAGCATAAATAATTCAAAATTAATCCCCGCTGAGGGGGACTACGGGAATCATAAATTATCTGAGTGTAGTCCCTAATGCAGTCCCAGGATTGGAACACCTATGGTAACAATCGAGCAGAGGTGCTCATTACACCTTGTGAAGAGATATCTTAACCTTTGAATATTAATTTCTTTGAATAGATGGGAATGGTTGCTCGCATTAGTTGCTGAATATGTGAGCGACTGAATATTTAACACAGTGCAAGAGCTTATATTGTACAATATGTACAGTACGGAGGAATATGTCACAGAGTAAATATGTGCACAGTAAACCACATAATTACCATCATGTGCCATATATCATATCAAATGACATATCTGAGACAACTAAGAGACCGAATGCACTTCATGTGAGTGCCCGAGAATCACCGGCTGATAGAGAAATCAGCCCATGTAAATCTTTTCATATATAGAGAGCGAAAACATAAATGTCTCCATAAAGAACACGAGTGTGAAAACAAAGAGAAACCTGAACACCCATGGAGATGTTTTGTTGACATTTACAACAAGTTCCTCAAAAGGTTTGCCCATCACTCTGCGGCGAATCCAGGCTGCCCAGGAGGCAGTGATGGATGGCAGGCAGACAACACAGTTAATCAACCTCAGCGGGGATGGAAATATTAATGCCAGGTGATTGAGAACACAATGGCGAGCACTATCATATAAAGAAGGTACATTTAGACCCGCTGACACCTGGACACTGAGACATGACAAGAGGTGGTTTTAAAGTTGTACAGTAGATGTGATATTAACTCGACTAAGACAGCAGTGACTGATAACGTGGAAAATTCTACTTTCAGATGGATGCAGCCATGGTTACAGCTATCATCCTTAAAAAAAAAAAAAAAAAAAAAAAAGACGGTAGTGCATGTTCTAAGTAAACTGGCAATGAATCACCTTGTATATGTTTATAATATGAAAGACTTGAAAGACGAACACAACCACAAGTAGAGATGAAAATGCCAGTCTAAAGGATATCAAAGCTATATTAGATGTGTCTACTCTCGTGTAGAAGGAAGATGTGAAAACACAAACTGATCCTCAATAAAAAGGACTACTGTAGCGGGTAAAAGAGAGTGGCATTTGGTGAGGGGAGGGGAAAAATATCCGATTTAGAAAGTGGTTGGAAATATACATATCAAAGGAAAGACATGGAGATTTCCTTTGCCTGTGCATCCTATCCATGTATCCCCCCCCTCCCTCACTCTGTGAGAGAACTGAGAGGGGTCTGTTGCAAATTCTCAGGTAAGAGAGCCAGAAACCTACTTATGATGCTCTGCTGTTCATAATCCATAGGTTCTATCAGCAGATTACTAGAAATAAAGTGTTGGGAGAGACGTAAAGCAGGACTCAGTATGCCAGATGAGACAATGCTGGTTTCAGTCTGCACTTCACTCCAGTGTTCATAATTAACAGCTTGTGTTCAGCGAGGGCAAAGACAAAAAAATGTGGAGGGGGGAACAGTTTAAATCTTTCCAGCAGCATACAGTAATAAGTAATTTATGTTGCCGTATGTCATAAATATCCCTCGCATCCTGTATGGAATCTACATAAAAACTAAAACACTAAAATATATAATCATAGCAGAATAAATCTATGAATTTTCATTAAAAGTATATCACCACATTTAATAGCTTGATCTCTCCCACCCTGTCTCTAATTTCCTTTCACTCTGTTTTCTTGACTTTCCACCCTCTTTAGCACACCACTGGATGTGTGTAGGGCAATTCATTCGTCACACGGCTTTACCCATTAGAAGCGGACTGCTAAATGCTTCACCTTTTGATTTTGAGGAGGAGTACAGGATTTGTCAGGGGAAATGGGAAGGTGCTTTATTGCTCCAAATTTCATCACAATAAAGGCTTATGGGGAAGGTGGCACAATCGTTGCCCTATAAATGTCTCTGTGTAGATTACATGCTTCTTGCCTAGCTAATCCTGGTAATTGATGAACTTTAAAAAAACTCGTCACCCTTGTGACGAGTTTTTTTATATTATTTTGTAATTTGTTTATTAATTAAGATAACACTTATTTTGGGACCTCAACCAAGTAAACACGATTATGTGCTCTGCGGGGTGAGTGTTCAGTGCGCTGACGTTCCCAAAGCAGCGAGCTGGCTGGCTGGCAGGCTGCTGCTGCCAGGGAATGTCTAATAGTCTTCCACTGAGAAGTTTAATTCATTTGCCATAAAGCTAAAAATAAACACAGTCACACTTAATTGGGCTGAATGTGAGCATTATTGAGTTGTTGAAAAAAAGCAAGACCACAAATTAGAACCAAGGACTCCACATTTAAACAGCTGAAACACTGTGTTGAGCACATGGATTTCAATTTTGAGAGTATTATTTTTTTATTATAAATGGGGGAGATAGAGCTATAAATACCGCACAGAAATAATAATGAGACTAAACACTGTGATTAATTTTCAATATCTATGGGAAAGCAATAACCATTCCTTCTTTTAATAGTTGATGATAAAGATAAAGTTCTGTTGTACAGGGCATTAAATATATTGTGTTTGCTCAATTTCTAATAACAGATAATGAAAATAGTCTGTAAACATTAACAATGTTCATATCTGCTGAGGAAAAACTAAGACGTCATTGTGAAGTTTATTTGATGGGAGGGTTCAAAAGGTTCTCTCTCTTGGAAGTATTCTATCACGGGTTACAGTCCTGGGATGAAACATTTGTGTATCATTCAAGTTTATGATGCAGAGAGACTTTGAGGCAGGACGGGGGAGGGTTAGGATAAGAGAGAGAAAAAAAATCAAAAAGATTTCCATAAAAAAGTGGAATAAATAAGTGCCTGAGATACAACAATTTGGATTTACATACATTATCCAGCTCTATCTCTTTGGGATATTTTACAGTCCTGATATGCAAGGGGGAGCTGAGAGATAAACTAAATATGACCTATGCTCTGCAGGCTCAGCCAGAAAGAGCAGACGCCTGTAAGAATACTCAAGGAGCAGAGGAAAGGTTGAGAGGATGAGGACAAAAAGCCAGGGGAAGGAAGAAAAATGACACTAAAAGGCAGTCACGAACTGATTGATGCTCTGCTGTATTTGAAGATCAGTGGCAGCCTTGTGGTGGCAAGCACAGAGGTCAGTGAGTGTGTGTGCGTGTGTGTGTCTGTGCCTGCTTATTAGGGCGTGTGGCTTTCTTTGTCGGTTTCACTGTCTGGATTGTGCGTGTGCACGCGTTTGTGTGTGTGTGTGTGTGTGTGTGTGTGTGCAGGACCGTGTGTCCAGATTTGCTCTACCATTCTCTCCCTCTCTCCATTGTAGGAGAAGAGAATCCTCAGTCACTGGGTGGCTGGGGGAAATCAGATGTGAGCAGAGAATAACATGCTCGATTTGGCCCGCGAGTGGAGCCGGGGCTGGAGGAGAGGAGAACACCATGATGTATCGAGCCGTTTGCCAGCCGGATGGGGCACACGGTGGCGGCCCTCTCTCTGCCTGTCAGCAAATACACATTTTTCACCCAGCAGGAGGACTGGGAGTCCTGTGTATAGCTCCGTGTGTGCGTTTGTGTGGTGGGTGGAGGGGAACGTGTGCATGTTTTTGTACAAGAAGAAGAGCGTTTTATTGCGGGATATACGTGTGATGTTTACTTTGCATTTGGTGTGAAAATATGAATGTCCATGCATAGACTATGTGTGTATGTGTGAGTGTGTGTGTGTGTGTGTGTGTGTTAACTGGGATTTGGGTGGTGTATGAGCAGTCCATTGCAGGCACAGCTGTTACATCACATGGAGGCATGGAAGCAGGCCGTTTCATCTCGTCACGGCAAACGCCTAAGCTTCTGCCTCTAACAAACAATTTAACATGAGGAACAAGTGGCTCTAACAAGAAGCATTACACTAAGTTTGGGTGTGTGTGTGTGTGGCCTGAGCATGTGTGAACGTATGCACTTTTGTGAGCTGCCGTGTGTGTCCTGCATTTCTTTGGAGCAGGGGGTTCAATGCCCTGTGCGTGTGACCCACACACTCAGCAGATTTAACTCTGTTCACCCTCATCAAAAGACAGAGGACACACAGCTGCGACCAGCAAGAGCAAAACATGGAACTCCTCCAAATACGCCACATTGCTTTCTAACCTCTAACCTCTCACTTCAATTAACTTGCAGTGTGTTTAATGAACTACAGTGAGCTGGCGCTGCTTTCAAAAACCTACAATTTTAATTGCTAATATAGAACCACACAGAGAGAGAAATAAGTCTGAGCAAAAGTACACGAGTGAAAAAGCATATTTCGAAAGGAAAATGCACAAAATATTATTACCCTCTCCACTCCCTTTCTAAGCACAGAGGGTTTCAGTTGAAGCCCAAGAACCTGGTATTGCCATCTACTACCACATATTGGCAGCATACAAGGCAGCCTGCAGGTTTCAGCGCAACACATTCACACACACATACACACACACACAAGCACAAGCCTCCGCACTAAAGACCTCTTTTCAGCTCGCGTCGAGGGAAGTGGGCTGGGGAGGCCCTTTGATGTGGGAACACCGAGGTCAGAGAGAACAGTCTGTGCAGCGCTAAATTCCATCCCCCACAACAGTTCCCTTTTCACTTTGCTACTGGCTTGGGTTTGTGAAGCCTATCTTCAAAACAAGTTTAAAAAAAAGAATTTAGCACAGTCTGAATATGTAGGAGTGCAGAATGGATAAATGCCATGTTTCGGGCTGTAGTCACCACATTCCCCTTAAAAGTCTGCAGTCTGTGTTGCATTTAAGATTTACCCCCTCGTACACTTATTGGCCTTTTGTTTCTGGAACCAAGGGAAAAAGGCAAAAGGTCTAACCAGCACATAAACTAATCTCAAATGTCATGTCTTATTAGACGCAAATGGAAGGAAACGTTTGGCTCGCTCAGCCTGCCGAGTCAATGAATTTGTCAAAATTTTATGATAATTCATTCAATTACTCTTTAGACATTTAAATGATGTGGGGAGTGAGGGGGGAGGTGATGAGGGTCAGCTGAAGAGAGAAGAGAAGGAGAAGAAGAGGGGGAGTGAAGGAGGGGGAGGAGAAGAGGGATTGGGGAATAATCCTGCTCTTGATATTACACTCCCTCCAGAGGCCTTTTAAGGGCTCCATATCACAGTGTGAGGCCTCCTAAACTTCTCTCCCCCTACTTACAAACTCAGCAGCCAGTCCACCCCCCTGTCTCCAAACACCTCTGTTCACAACTTATTCGCCTTACACATACTGTACAAACACATCTATTGCCTGAGCCCATGTGCATATAATTATAACATAACCTGTGCACAGAAATTCAAAATATTATTCTGGTTTTTAAAAAATTTGAAAAGTGATGTCTATAGACACAGTCATATGAATACACATAAATATACATTTAGACCTTTTTCCCCTTTCTTTTTCTCTCTGATACACACATACACGCTCCCACATGCACATACGCACATGCACACGCAAACACTTCCCCTTTCGTTCCTGGGAGAATGACAATAAAAAGGCCCGCCACTCTTCTCGACCCTTGACCTCTGATCTCTGGAGGTCTCCTGATGCCTGTGCTGGAGGTGGAGGAGGGAGAGACGGAGGGATGGAGGGGTGATAAAAGGCGTGGATGTGTTGGGGCCCTGAGAACAGCACCCTCTGTCAGACCAGCATAGGCTGCATCATGGGTAAGCTCCCCCTCTAGTGTTCACTGGCCTCTCTCTCGAGTGTTTTCACTACTCCCACTGAAAAACAAGTTCTCATTCACTGTCCTGACATGTTGTTGATTTTAATACAGACAAGTATTGTCATTTTAAGCAGAGATATGTGGTACAAAAGATCTGCTTTCATTCAAATTTCATGTGCTACAGGTGCCTACAAGATGCCTCACTGTACGTCACTAGAGCATACATCAGGTGGGTACAGTGCAAGTGTAAAACAGCCAAGTTAAGCTGCTATGTTCTCCACTGAATGCATTATTTTTCAAAGAGTGCTTTCTCATCATTCAGCCAGAATTAACAAAAATAAAACATTTGTTTTTTCTATAAAATTCTCCATAATTTTTAGTATCAAACTACATCCAAAATAAAATTCCACTGCTCCTCCATCATGCTTTCTTATGTAACTAAAGGTAATATATTTGATCATAATGTCGCTTTATGTAACATCAGAATTACTCTCAAGCAGTAAGAAAACCCACTGATGATTTAATTTCTGACATTTGACACCACGCTCTTAGCATGCAATTAGCATCCAGTTACAATTATATTTGCCTGTGTGGTGACGTTGCCTTGGCAGCTTCTTTCTCTCACAGGATTGGCTTTTGCAGTGAGCACAGTCACAGCATCTGGTCATTATTGCTTCAAAACCGAGCATGGTGTTTCCCATTCACGTCTAAGCTATGCTAGGTGCCTCCTATTCTATCTTAGCCACGCCTGAGGGCATGCTAATTACCTTCTCTCTCGCTCTAAATTAACCGACTTGCACTGGGACTCTGTCACCACTTTCAATCCAGCATTGATAGCAGACGGAGAGGAGGGAGTGAGTGAGGGAGAGAGGGGAAAGGGAGGGAGGAGCAAAGGGTGAAAATAGAAACAAACTAATAATCTTCTGCATTGCCTCCTAAACGAGAGCCACTCTGTCCCTAATGTAGACAAGTCATTTTGTACAAGCCGTTAAAGCCCACTGGGCCAGGCGAGCATGCAGTGCAGGGCCGCCTGTTTCAAAGATCTTTTGCAATCAGTTACACAATGGACCCCCTCATTTTATGCTGCTACATCATAAAAGTGCTCCTTTTGTTACATTTCCATCCTTAAAAGGGTCTTAATCCCCAGCCTTTCAGGCCAGTCTATGGCAAATTCCTAAGGGACATCCCATTCGCTGCAAGGGCTGGAGTGACCCACTCAGAAACCAGCATGCAGGGCTTTGAGCTTTTCTTCTGCTGCCACTCTCCAGAGAACATTAAATCGTACTTTTCATCCCCCTCACCATAGGGGGAAGCCCCTTAATGATGACAGAGAAAGAGAAATTCCTCCACTCGGTCCTATGACACCATTCTGCTGTCAAGCAGGCGTCTCGGCGGACAGAGAATCAAACATGGCTTCCTGCAGGTGGAACGCCAATGAAGGTCACGGTACAGTCCAAAGAGGAGAGAAGGAGAGAGGCACGAAAGGAGGAAGAGAAAGAAAGAGAGAGGGAGGGAGGTAGCCCTTCAGAAGGAGCCCGGCTTTTCCTGTGCAAATTAAGTCATCTGCTGAAAAAAAAAGGTAAAAAAAAAAAAAAAAAAACACTTGCAGCTTTCATTCCATCATACTTCATGTGTTATTCAACCACTGGATTTTTACATAGCCAGTGTTTCTAGATTTCAGACTGTTATACTCTTTGCCAGTGCTCCACATAATGTGGATTCCTCTAATACAGCACTTTGAGAGATAGATTTTTTTTATATGGTGTATACCCTCACAACCTCTATTTTACCTGTGGTTGTTTTGGTTTCTGTTTTAAGTCAGATTCTTTTTTGTCTCTTGCTTCCAGCTGTTTGTCTGTGGCTGCCTTTGTGAAGGCATCTCTCAGAGAGGGTGCATTTAATCAGGTTGAATCCCTGCCGTCCAACCCCCCCCCCAGCCCTGCTTCACACTGGACTCCTCAATGTGAACATTGTACCATAGTAAAACACGTGTCAATCAAGAGCCAAATAGTCACGTCAGCCAGTCAGCATTCAGCTGCAAGCCCTGTTAGTCCCAACACATTCTCAAAATGTTAACACAGGTTGATAAGTTTTTCAATCTGTTTCCAGTCATTATACTTGAGTGCGCAGCATGAAACATGGAGATCATGCGCTGCTGCACACCAATGACTCTCTGTGCAGGCCAAAACCTCAGAAAAATAATACAACCTAATCAAGGTAAATAATTAATATATTCAAAAAAAAATCAAACAATGCAATATGCTTAAAATAAAAGCAATATCAATCATCCAAAGGTAATTGTTGCCATGACAGAGAGCTCTTTTGTTGGTTGTGGTGCATGCTGTAATCTCTAGCTTTGTGGCATCTGTGCTTGAGTTAGTGCCCTTATTGTACAGGCAGGTCAGTCAGTTGAGGGACTAATGCAGTGGGATTTGACCGGGTGAAGATGTCACTGATAGTTTCCAGCATGAGACGAACATAGACTTCAATAGTCCATAATCCTCCAGCTACAAGCCTTACCCCTCTGTAATGGCTTTTCTGACCACTCGGCTTAGGCCAACACAAAAGTCATGGAAATGTGTACATGGAGGTACAAAGACACCTCAAATACGCAGCACTATCGTGTGGCTCTTTGTGGTGAGTTTTTTTCTCCTCTACCTCTCAGTCCTAGAAATAAGTCCTTACTGTGTTGTACTTTCACTTTCCTTCAAAACCAAAAATAATAATAATGTTGTGAATGCATGTGCAAGGCACGTCTCACAGTTTGCTCTGATGTAAATGGAGCGTGTCGCCTGGCGCAAAGAAACTCAAAGAAAAACACCAAAACACAGGAGAAGCCATCAAAAGCAATAATTACATGCAGAGTCAGGGAGGGGCTAGTATGAACCAATAATCACAACCAGCGCTGACGCTAGAATCTGATTAAACTGCTAATGACCTGTCACTCAAGAGCAGGGCAGATGTTTATAGATGCCCAGTACCAACCGCACAGCTCATCAGTCAGAGTCAGAGCCTTGGCAGCCATGTCACCTACCACACCCACTCACTTAGCATTGCCACCGAGCAGCACTGGGGAAAACTCGAGAGCAGCAGTTCCTTTCAGGTTACTGATGGAGGATGTTGAGTGGTTGCCATGCGCTTTCACACAATCAGAGGAGAGGGCAGCTGTGTGTTTATTTATTTATTAGTTTTCCCATTCTCACTGTCTTGCTTTGGCCACAGAGCAACACCACCGCCACCTTTTTCCCAAGCCATTGCCCCTTCTCTTCCCATTTGTGATGTGGAAGCAGCCATTTTCTTGTGGTGACTTCCTCAGCTTTCACCCTGACGCGTGACACTCATGACAAATTGGGTGTGGAAGTGAAGGTGATGGGCTGTGAAAGCAATGCCCCTGCCCCCACTACACACACTGTGGACATATACACGAAGACAGCCAGACACACAAATAACACGGATATCATTCATGTGTGTGTAATCTCACACACGGTGCTCTTAGCCACTCAGCCCTGCCCTGAGACGAATCAAGAGGCTTTGTTACAAACAGGGTGACGACCTGGATGTAAAACACACAAAGGAAAAAAAACAGGAAATGGAAATCGCTGACTTCCTTCAACTCCAACTCTGACTCCGACATGTGCTTCTCTACAGCCTTGTCTATTCAAACTGCAGCACAATTCAATAAACTGCAGTGCAGCTCTTTGAGGCATATGCATATTTGCTCATCATTTTGTTTTTCTTCATCTTTCAAAAAGAAGATCCAGAAAATAGATTTTTCCACGTTTGAGGTTTACTCTAGTTAATGTGGAACAGATAGATTTTTGCATTTCCAATATGACACACCAACAACATCCCACAGACTGCTTATATTATGTTCAAATAATTTATAAACCAATTAAAATCCTCACATTACCCACCTTTACGGTGAAAAATTGAGTAATTTCAACCAGGGGAAAAATTATTATACTGAATTGTATAGCAATTATCATAACATTACACTAATTCCCATAGAAGTATTTAAATTATATGGTTGGTTGATTGCATGATGAATTAAAGAGCCATTTTTTCTTGCTAAGAACCTCATCCAGCAGCGATCAGGATGGGGGCTCTAAGGCACATTCAAGACCAGACAGGCTGGAACAAGTCTAACCTATTATGGAAGTCATATTATTTTCATCATCACCTCCAGGGACTCAGTCCAACCTGTAACCTCTGCTCGATCCACAAGTGCTTAAGGAACATATCATTACCATGGTAATGCAACAAGATGTTACAACTTGATGTTAAACAACTCAATTTTCTAGAATCACCTTAAGTTGTTTTAATTAAGTCTGCTGAAAGGTGACACATCCATATAACATTTGGCTATGAGTTTGCCCTTCTTGATCACACGAATCTTGATCACAGGAATGAAAAGGCTGACACCTTAGACACCCTAGAAACCTTTGTCGATTTCAGCCTCAGGGCAAAATTATAAAAACCGATATTCATCATGATGAATATTTGTCTAGATGTGGTTTAAATGATGAGAGTTAAAAATAGAGATGATACAAAGCACAGAAGCACACACTGTGGCAAAAATCCCATAATAAACTTTGAGCATGTTTTAATTCGAGTGGTCTGAGAGAAAATCAATAGCAATACTAGCAATACTCTCCTATTTAAAAAATAGGAGAGTATTGCCAATCACAGGCCATTTTAGAAAGAAGGTGTTCCAATAGGCTGTTCTACAAATGCAGTTTTAAGTGCATGTCCCTTCGGCGAAAGCCTTATTCAACAATGGCGGAGAATCCTGCAGAGAAAGTTACAAGGATTGCAAGGATCAAGATTGGTAACAACTGCCTACACTGCAAAGCAACCCAAAAAAAGGAGGTTGGACTTATCAAAAAGAGAGTTTATAAGAGTCTGACAATAAATGCAATAAAACACTTGTCAATACTGGCAAAGCATTTCAGAGATGGAAAGAATTTGTTGCTAATAGTTAAGCCATCTGCTAACCAAAGCCTAAGGCTCATGGCTGTGCTGTTCATGTAGCTAACATTATGTAGAGCCCCATATCACAATATGTCCTACGCCTCACTCCCAGGAGCTCTGGAGACGGAGCCCTAGTCAGTGGCTGCAGCAACCCAAATCCATCCTTGTTCTATCAGCAAAATCTCTGTTGCTGCCATTACAGTGATCATTTTAATGGCAACTGGTTAAATTACATAAACCAATGTATGGGGAAAACTGGGTTACTGTATGAAGTGCCTCCATGTGCCCGTGCTCATCTGGTGGCAGAGACTTAGGACAGAGAGGGGAGCTGTAGGAGGAAGGTGTTTTTTCATATTCTGCCCTTTTTTTTTTGTTGTTTTTTTTTTAAATCGCCCCCTTTCCAGATTTCTGTCTGCCCTCAAAAAACACCTTCCTCACAGTGTCAATGGCTGGAACCCCTGTATTCACCCTTTGTCTGCAACGCTCTGCTTTAGTGCCCGTCCCTTTGGGCCACCCTCCCAAAAAAGTCCAGTCTACTCTGATTAGTCAGCTTTTCCAGGTCTTCCCTGCACTTTCAGTGTCGGTATAGTGGCCCTTTTTACTGGGAAAATTACCATTAAAAGCTTATAAATCAAAATCTTCACAACAAGACATGTTCCAGCAGGAATATGATCTGCAATCAACAGGATTGGCAACCATGATTACATGTTTTCCTGACGTTAGCATGTAGCTATATGTAGCAGTGTACATGATGTAAATACTGGCAGTAGCACGCCTGGAGTTGATTACCATATGAAGAAATGGCTCACGAGCTGACATCAGGTTGTCTCCAAAGTAGGCCTGAGGTTTTTGTTTGCAGGAATTATGTTAACATATGTTTATCTCATTATTTGAAACTTTGGTTAAATATCAACATCCAACACTGTAACATCATATGGCAGATAACAAAGAAAAAGCATAATAGGTCTCCTTTAAGTTCAGCTGAGCTTGCTTGTAAGGATTGCCATGCAGTCAAAAAGAATGTGCGATTTTATCAATTAAAGTCAGTGTGAGAACGTTAACAGGAATCACAGCATGCTGTCTGGCAGAGAGACAGAAGAGACAGTAAAGACTTCATTGTATTTTAATACAGCATCCTGGACTACAGTTTGGCAGAGATTAAATCAATGTCTTCACATTTACAATGATTTCCTTCATGAGCTTGTATGCGAACCAAACATCACACCTCCAGTATGCATCGCAGTCACTCCATCCTTTTGTCTCTCTGTGTCTCACTAAGTAAGATAAAGCCTGTCCAACAAGTACATTAGGTCGATACACATGGTGCATTTGAGGGATGATTGCAAACTCAACATGATGAGAGACTGTTGGCCCCCTTATGGAATTCCATAAGGGGCCAGCTGGTGGTCAACTACATACTGTACGTATTGAATACCCCATGAAATTAATCAAGACATAAGTAACCCACAGACTAAAGTGAGTCAGTTTAATCCCACTTTGGGACCTGGCTTTGTGAGATAATATTCACACCTTTGTCATGTGTGGACCCAAAAGAAACAGCCACAAAACACACTCTGGAATTCAAACCACATGTTTAAAAAAAAAAATTAATGTTCTAAGTAATCAACATACGCATGAGCATATGAATACATGACCATTAATGGCTCTGGTTATCCAGAATATTAAAGTCCCCAGCATAAAAGGCCATTTATAATGTGATTAAAACATTGCTGAGCTCAACAGAACTTAATCTCCTGAATATATCCCGACTATATGACAATTTTACACTTACAGTACTTTTTTACACTGTAACAAGGCCATCACCTGGCGAAGACTTCAATACATACTAATGAAAGGGATGGAGTTATTATTAGATTACTAAGGTGAATGTGATTAGCAAGAACTATAGCTTTGCTTCTTGAAAACATAATTGTACTGCGCATTAAGCTGGAGGCTCACATTATCAAAGTTGTATCAGGCAATTGACAAGGCTTTTATAATTAGGCATGCTGTTCTTTGAGAGACGAAGAAGAAATCTCTGCCACACAATGCACAGCAGGCCTTATATTCACTTACAACCCCTACAGGCAGCAGAGAACAGCCTTGTTGCCTTTGATCCTTCCACCCAATTGTTTATAGAGGTTGTAGAGGTCCCCAAACCCTTTTGTATTAGGTACAACTTCAATTGCTGCGCCGAGATGCTGTGAAGGGAAAGTGGTAGCAAAATATCCAGAACATTTGGCTGCATAGAAAACAATTTAGTTGGTGTAAATTCACCTCATTATAACCAGTACAGTAGGGGTACACGTTCAGGATTTGTCTTAAATAACATCCAAATGTGTGGACTCAAGTTGCTGACTTTAGAAGGGCATAGAACTGCCTTTCTTTCTTCTGATTTTACTGTATGTATTTCTCTGGCCGCTTTTTCTGTTCACGGCTACAAGGAGCTGAAGCCTATTGCAGCATACATCAACGAAAGGAAAGATGCACCCTGGACAAGTCACAACACCGGCACAGGGCTAGATTTTAATTAATTTACCTTATATCTCTTACCTTATATTGCTAATTTGTCTTTAATTGGCTTGAGACTACTTCCCACTTTACATACAAATTTGAACTTCAGTCATGAAGTCATATTTTTCCCCAAAAAGGTGGCAACTGGCTCAATTTGTTTAAGTAGGATTACCCCCCTCTGCATCACTATTGTGTACCAAAATACAGCAAAATGTTTAAAATCAAAGTTAATTAAAGTATTATTTTATAATATCAAACGTGTACAAAATGGATATTTCATTTACTAATACCCCAAGCTCAAGCAGAAATTTCTCTTAATCCATATCATCTCCTCTATATCACTGATACAGCCAATTCTAACGTGCCTTTATTTCATGTTTACAAATACATTTTTGCTAAGACACTGGGCATCACAAAGCTATAGGCTCCGTCTGTGCACGGTGGCCATTGTGTACACGTCAGGCGAGGGCTTTTTGTGCCATTGTGTTGGCTGACAGCCTGAATGAGAGGGAGTGTTTCTCAGTACCAGGATGTGTGGGAGACACCTGCTGGGCCGGGCTGCACCGGCCTGCTCTGCTCCGCCATTAAAACGTGTAGCACTGGGGGCTCTTTTGTTAGGCAGGAGCTGTTGGTGGCGACATGTTTGAAGTGTCACAAGTGTCAGTCTTTATTAGATTCAGAATGATATCAGGGGATGGAAGAGGATGGTTAGTCAAGGAAGGGGGAAGACAGATAGGGAGCATCCCTCTTATGCCATTTTCTCTGAAAATTGAATACCCTGGCGAATTTCGGAAAACTTGGTGAGGCTACCTGGGATTCTATTGTTCCACTGGTCCTGATATCTGGGGATAGTCACATTATTTAATGTCCAACTTTGTGACTCAATTTCTGCTCAATTTTCTGCCACCAACTGATGAGACATATTTACGCTTCCTGATAGAAATATCTCATAACTCAGATGATAGGGGAGGTGGAAACATCAGGTGTTGACTAGAATTAGCAGCGTATCACTTGGTTAGATGAAAATGTATTTTCTACAAATCAGTGGCACTGAATATGAAACAAAATAGGTGAAAGGGTACATTATATATAGTATACATCGCATGCTGCTGCCTGTACAATTCATCACATAATCTTCTGAGGTAATGAAGCATCTCCTTACTATTGTTTTCATTAGCATACTTTCTCACTGATTTGCAACATGTTCACTCTGTGTGTGTGTGTGTGTGTGTGTGTGTTTGTGTGTGTATGCCCGTGTCTGCATGCATTTCCAAAATAACTAGAGAATACAGGAGAGATAATTTAGGGGGTTGCTGCAGTACAAATACGGTGGTTGCTAGAAGCACACATCGATTGACATCTGCTCAAATGTTCATCGACAAAAGCAGAAACACTGAGAAAAAGAGTACAGGGGAGAGAGAGAGGGGTCCTGAGAGGGGGAGAAAAATCCATAATTGCTCTCATCGCCATATGATTTTCTGCAGGCAATTTTCAGGGAGCACACACTGACCTTTGCCTACTTAATTCCTGTGCAGTAAAGAAACAGAGAGATGATCACTGAGGCACATAATTACACCCTCATCGATACATGGATCTATGGGATGGGCAATGAATGCAACCCAGGGATGAAAGGACAATACACATTACCCTCACACACAAGCATGTACTCTGACCTACATGCACACACTTGAAAGGAAACACATGCCCACAAACACACACACACACACACACACACACACACACACACACACCACCATGGTAGTGGCATATATTTCTATCTGGATGCAAAGTCAATGTGAAATGCATGGTGGGTAATGATGATGTGAAGGTTTGAGGCTGCGAGCTGGATGGAGGAGCCCCATATGGCTCTCTCCGTCCGTGTCATTACCTTGTTACGCCTCTGACTTCCATTCAGGGAGAGACAGAGAGAGAGAGAGAGAGAGAGAGAGAGAGAGAGAGAGAGAGAAAGACAGAGAGAGAAAGAGAGAGAGCGAGGATCACCCAAGACCACACTACGACTGAAATTGTCTGGGGTCAACAGTGCCATAATTACTTTAAAATGTCAGCCTGCAATAAAATACAACAGTTCATCTGGCAGAAAGCAAATTAGCTTTGACCATGCCGTAATTACCCTTTCCTGCAGAACCATTAGAAGAGATCAAATCTTCACATTCTCTGTTTGAGGAAAGGCCATCAGAGTACACTCCACCTGACAAGGATGCACATTTGCCATTTGGCAGGGGTAATTAATTGTCCTTATAATAGAAATTTTATATTGGACTTCGAAATGGAAAAAAGTGTAATAACCTGCCAGTTTTATCTTAACCATTTGCTGACACCCTTTGCCTCTTGCTCTCTCGTCATATCTTCTTCCTTTTATTTGACTCTTAGCAGCTGACTGGTTTGTATGTTCAAATCCTCGAACACAGAATTTCTTGCTCCAATATCTTTCCCTAATGATGACATATCTAATGTAAAGACAGTGATTTCCAGCAAGAACTGCACTTTAAAAACTAAGACCAGATGTCAAAAATCAAGCTGAATAGTTTATGGCTGAAATGCTAATGAGAGATGGGGATTTGTTACAGGATATGCTATGAGCAACACCTTTCCTATATGTTAAACACACAGAATCAGTCTGCATACCATAAAGCCCCTTTGTAAATGCTCATAAAACCAATTTCAGCTTTCTTCATGACATGAACATGAAAACCTTCCATCTTTTATGTGTACTTCTCTCATGCTGTATTTCCTTGCAGTTCTGCATGCATGCCCCAAGTGCACTCCCTGTTAAATGTAGAAAACTGGATCATCTTCATTACTTAAAGGAAACACGGCAATGTCAAATTAATGTGTTGCTTTCCCAAATGCCTGTTGGTCAACTTGATTAGCATTTGAACAAGACTTTAAAGTGTAAAAGCCCTGCTCTCTGCCCCTACAGGCCGTGGCGCTCCTCAGACCCAATTGGACCAAAGTGGTTTCAACTGCCCGAGTGTTGAACACTGCCCTACTTATCGCCCATCTGTAGCCTCTCCCCAACAGGGCTACCAACTCCAATCTCCAAGACAAAACTTTGTCACACACATTTACAGTATGGTGAGGAAAAATATCAACTGAAGAAGGAGATTAATGTGTTATGAGGAATGGCAGGCTAAGGATAACCTCCAAACATTATAGATACTAATTTCTGAATTGGTGAAAATTGAGTAATTGGCTTGGCACCCCTGACTCTACACAACATTATCAACTTCCAAGCAACGGTTTGCACCACTGATACGACATATACGACTACAAAAAGAGCCAGAATTAAGCAAGCTAGTCGAAAAATTCCAGATTTAGTCACATTACCATATCACACAGTGAGGTATGGCAAAAACTGTTTATGAAGGTGGGCTTCTCGCTTGTTATCTCACATGTTGTATTTCATAAAGTACCTTCACAACACATTCAGCCAATAAGCAATCTCCTTTCACCACTTTGTCTACGATACTGTAGTAAAACAGATACTACATTTACTGACACGGTAGAGAATAACACCGAAAGTCGGGCAGTAAAGGGATTAAAATGTGACCTGTTTTACCATAATACATAGAAGCAATACGCCACCAAGCTCTGTGTTATGGCGGTCTATGCCATTGTGATCAATTTCCGTAAGCCCCCGTGTGTTTCATGATGCACAGGTACTGCATTTTGTGGATGATTATTATCATGTTAAACTCCATTCCTCTTTTGAGCCCCTCCTTTTTTACGCTTTTAGCGATTAGCATCTGAAACAGAGGGAGATGTTTCCTATGCAGCCAAGCTAACTGAATAGGGATTAGGTATGGAATAGCTGGGCGTGGACGAAAGCCCAAAGTAGTCAATTGGGACTGTATCTCAGGTAGCTGCACAAGATGCTGTACTACCACTGCTGCGCTGCTACTGCTGCTGAATCTAAATCTCAGCTCAAGAGCATTGTAACCTTATCAAATTAGCTTTGGGCCCAGTCTGTCAGCCAGTGCTGCTGGGTTGGCAGCCACCACCATGATTAGTCATATTGAATTATACATTCAGAGCATGTACGACACCTTCCACATCAACACAATACATAGAGAGACTCACACACACAGACACGGAGCCAGAGACGTACTGTAGTCAGAAAGACATACACAATCTCACACAGTGATGAAAACAAGCACACATATATAAATGCGCACGCAAGCACACACACACACATGCACACAGACAAAAAACACACACTTAGGTTTCTGTTTTGGAACAGGGTGATGCGGATGTGCGTAAACAGGATTAGGAGAGACGGTTCCACTGTCACACAGACCTCCAGATTGTAATTCTCATGCCTCTCTGACAGCTTGGCACAGCACTAAGTCACCTAACGTTTGCCTTGACATGAAATCCAGACCTGGGCACAGATGAGGTTATCAGTGGGGGGATAGGAGTGGGAGGAAACGCGTCGAGTCCTATTGGGAAAACTGTTTGGTGCTAATGCCTGGGCCTTGTTGACCGAGGAGACTGAGGGGGCAGGAGAAGAATGGCACAGGGTGCAAAAAATATCCTCCATAACCGCCTCTGGTGCACCTACTTTGATGGCGGAGATTGAGATTGTGCTCTCCCCGTACACGTGTGAAACCTATCTAAAAGTAACTGAAAGATTACAATCCTCTTCATTAAATTTATCTCTTGCGACATAAACTTTTAATACGCACACCAGCAGTGTGTATGGGACTTCCAGGGCAGCTTAAATGACTGCAACCTGTAATTACTGTTCCAGCACTTGATTAGAATAATCTGATTGCAATTATTCAGTGACTTTAAAATACAAGCCTCGAGCTACAGAACAATAATTCAAGGGCAGTGATTGGGAGCGTGTTTCTTTTTTGGCTGTAAAATGACGTTTTAATCGACACAGAGTGAAAGAGGTTCCCTGCTAAGGAGCCAGCTCCCTCAATTAAAGCCCATTTATGAAGTGAGGGGGAAGACGTTGTGCTGCGATGTGGAGTTAATCACCAGGCAGACACTTACAGAGTTCTCACGGATCAGGAAACTAACCTCTCTAACGGGTAAACAGGCAGAAATGCAGCACTCCGGCAAGGCCACCAAGAACACACACACACATGCCAATATTCATGACCAGTAACTGTATTGTGTTTTTTTTTCTTTCCTCAATTAATTAGCTGAGAGAATCTAAACATGCATATTCTTTTAGGCTTGGAAGTCCAAGCCTATGGTTCTGTTTTTTTGTTCACATCACTTGATTAAAAGACACAAACCTGAAGCCAAAATTCAAACTCAAAATGCACTTGCAGTCAGTCAAAACATGGGTAAGACATGTCAATTATCTCCAATATATATTCTGTAGCAACAAAGCTAGATAATTGATTGCATTTAACAGACAACTCTAATGTATCTCATCACTCTAAGGAGTCTGTGGTAGATTAATTAAAAAAGTAATACAACATGAGGGAGAAGTACTGCCCAGCTGGCACTGATTCCATGGTCAAAGTGAAGGACAAACATGGTGACTGTAATCTTTTTCTAGGCCTCTAATTTGCAGGACTTTATTTCCTCGTTCTGATTTACCTGAGGAGAGGCAGTTTTTGTCCCTGCCTTACAGGCTGACCCACCCTGGGTGATTAACAGAGCTGATTAGTCCTTCAACACACACACAGACACACAGACACACAGACACACACACACACACACACACGGACTTCTACTTGTCCTTCAGCTGACGTACACCGTATGGGTACAGTGTGTGCACATGTACAGTACATGTGCATATAATGATGTGGATGAAGGGCCAGCGGGTGCTTGCACTTAAAGATGGAGAGTCTTAAAATAAAATCAAAATTGATGTCCATTGTATTTTTTGAAAGCTTAATTGTAACCATCCTCGATTATTCTGTTTCATAATTGACTGTACATTATTAACAAAACGCGCCACCAAGAACGCATTAATCAGTATTACTCTGCCTTAACCTCAGTAAGTGGCACAATAAGAGACATGCCCTCTCTAATCAGCTTCATTGTGTTATATCACCTCCGCTCTAACTATATCACAGAGAGTTCAAAGACCTCACACTACATGTTATTGCTGAAACCATCTTTAATCAGCTGCATTGGTCTTTGTTAGATCACGGAGGTCTACGTTGTAATGAAAACGCCAGCTAGCTCTGATAGCAGCCTAATTGGGAGATAATGAGCCAATAACATCAATGGCTAATGACACACCGAGTCTAAGTCACACCCCCCTCAGGCCACACAGAGGCTCATTCACCACTGATGGAGTGCGTAGCTGGGAAGTCTGACAGAGCTAGACCATGCTCTGTACAAACAGGCTGTCTTGATGGCTTCATTAGGCTAATGAAAGGCGGTGCTTGACGCTTAAAGATGGTTATAGTGGACTCTAGCTGAAGGGAACACATGCAGACACCTGATCTCTACAGCACTGTCTAATGGTTTCCTTCAGATAAAGAAATAGGTCTATTTTATGATCATTATTTCATTATGTATTTCACTACAGGTACGTGTCATTTCATTTTCAAAAGAGAAAAATTGTCCTGCTTTTCCAAGAATACTGCCCTAAAATTTTGGGTCCTTGCTACATGTATACAATGTTGGCGTGAAAATTATGTGTAGTTTGTTTGTTTGTGTGTCAGAGTGTGAGCAGGGGGGCTGACAGCTTAAGCACTCTATGAGTGTGTGGGCGTGGGCACCAGTAAGTGGGTTGAAGGGGGCTGAACTTTTGTCAGTTCTCAACAATGAACTAGCTAACAGTAAACAAGCCTGATGATGCATAATCACATTAAGAGAGGCACCAAGCATGGAGGAACGACCCTGCTAATCCACACTGTGCTAGCTCCGTAACCTGCACGTAATCCTTGAGAGACAGAGCGAGGTTGAGAGGAAGAGAGAGGAGAGCAGGGGAGAGGAGGACCAATGGAGGCTTTGGAATTGAATTACTGTACATACAAGCTTTAGGCCAATTAACCAGGTGTTTCAAATCTCTACCCTGTTGTAGCTCGCATTCATACGATAGGGTGACGGTGTTTTGCATCTCCAGTATAGGGCTCAATGATGTAGGCAGTTTAATGAAGCAGAGAAGCATATGACATGTGAGTGAGAAAACACCTTAGCGATGCTGGGGAAGGTCTGAGCAAAAATACCTGTGGGTAGCAACTACGGTTTACACATATACATTATGCACTCCAAGATATATTATTTTACTGAACACTCCTGATGGCCCAACACAGTGAATGTTAGTAAGCAATAGTGTCTGATTCTCTAGAAAACAATTGTTTTCTCTTGACAGCTGTGTACTGTGTAAGAATCAGGTGATTCACATTACAGGGATTATGATTCATTACAGTGTAGTATATTGCTATACTATAAGCACGGTGATATATTGTAACTTTTAAAAATAAAATTTTAGGTACCTGTGATAGCATAAAGAACACATCATATGCATACATTCCAAGTAAAAAAGTTAACTTTTTTCATGCAATCAAAACACAAAATAAACCACTGCCATGAATCTTGGCACGTAAACTATTAACTAAAAGCTGATGCAGAGTTATTGAGAAGTGATACAGTATCCCAAAACATAATATCGGGATACTCAAATGTATCCATATTGTTTTACACCCCAACTTGATTGGTCAAGATTTACCCACCTGTTGTGACCACAGAGGCAAAAGAAAGTAGCTATGTAGCTATGCTGATGAAGTCCACGTACTAGGGGTGGGGGAAAAAACTGATACAGCATAGTATCACAATATTTTTTGGAGGCAGTATCATATCGTCACACAGTGCCAAGTATCGATTTTATCAATTTTTATTGTATAAATTATAAATATGACAACTACAAATTAAATTTTAGGTAGCCTACTAGAATAATATAATCAATTGCTTTTTCAGCCCACTAGATACATTTTGCTGCAAAATAAAAAAAAAAAGAAGAAGACTGAAGTGAAATGAACAGACAGATAACTTTAGAATATTAGATAAAACAGATGGTGACAGTTTTCCTTTGGGGACATAATTTACATTGAAAAAGGCAGTATATCGCGATATTCAAAATCACAATAATATTGTAACGTGACTTAGGTACCATGATAATATTGTATCGTGGATCCTCTGGTGATTCCCACCCCTACCGCCTACAGCTGTCTGCTGCATTATCAATAAAAACAAGCAAGAGGACCAGCATGCCATCTTATCTGACTAGACTGTTTATTCCCTTCAGTGATCCAAGGTGAACAGTAGGGTAATGTACGTATTTCCATTGGTGTCTGGCCTGCACAGAGAAGCATTATCATCATTTAATTGTTGTCTGTGGCCTCATAGCTGATCGGCCCTGTTTAACACATAACAGTAGATTACACATAATAACATTGGGCCTCATCCACCAACCATTCAAAGCAGTTTCTGACATTCACTGATGTTTTCTTATTTGAGATTGGTTCTCAGGTAAGAACAGAATCTACACACAGTCAAGAGAACATTTGCTGGGGCGTCGGTAGCGTAGTGGATAGTGCCGGCGCCCCATATACAGAGGCGTTGCCTCGTTGCAGCAGTCGCGGGTTCGAGTCCGGCCTGCAACCCTTTGCTGCGTGTCAGTCCCCACTCTCTCTCTGTCTCCCCATTTCATACACTGTCCTATCAATTAAAGGCAAAAAAGCCCCGAAAAATAATCTAAAAAAAAAAAAAGAGAGAGAGAACATTTGCAAACATATTGTGTTGACAATAATAATAATTGGTTATTGCATTTTCTTCAATTGCACAGTTGTATAACATTATAAGATTTAAATTACAATAATATTTTCATAATTTATAATGTTTTTGATTATTTTACAAAAAGAAACTGACAAAGTAGTTTTTGACTAAGTTATAAATAACTTACAAAAATTGTGTGAAATATTTCACCTCCATCTTCTCCTCCCTCTTTCTAAATAAACACACCCACACCTTGGAAAGCACCGCGGTGCTGTCTCAGTCCTCAGTCCTGACATTGCTACTATAATATATAAAGTGTGCCAGTCTGGTGGTTGATTAATGCGTATTTTTAGCATTCCATGCATTTTTTGTCTTGTTTTATATCCACTACTGGTGCTGATAGATATGTAAGGCCGTTTGGCATTCACATTCTGCAGAAATACCTCCACTTCAAAACATAACTTTTTGTTTTGTTTTGGATGTTTACCTCTGCTAATTAGGATCAACTTGCACGTGCTTTCAACTTAAGAGGACAATGGGATTCATCATTATAAGACGAATGTGAACAATTCTACTGTTTAAGAGCACATCATGAATCTGGCATAGACCTTTCTCAGGACCTTTCTTAAGAGCAAATTTAAGATAAAACTTAACAGTTACCAACCCAGGCTGTGCAGTGACAGGCGGGTATCTACACAAACCAAATACATGGTAAAACATGGGTTAGATTATTTTCAGATATGTTTTTTAATAAATTACAGAGAATTACTGTATCAGAACCATCTGAAGCAATCCACTGCTGTGGACAGGTCCGCCACAGAACATATTCTAGCCACATAAAAAAAGTCCCACCTAAAAACATCACTATCAGTTTAAGTGTATGCTAATTGAGAGCATTTCTTCACCTTAATGTCAATGACAGTGATTTCCTACTGGCAAATGAAGTTGTTATATCACACTCTTCCAAGCCAGTCTCCTTTGAGAAGAACAGCGATTTAACATTGCTGAACAGAGGAGCTGCTGGTCCACCACTGTCTTGAACTGTTTTTTTTTTGTTGTTAGTGTTTTTGCGGGACTTTGGCATTTAAAAAGGTTAGCTTGGATTCATCAAAGTCACACATTTGCACAAAAATGATCAAAGCAGGGGTCAACTAGTAGCTCCTCTGTTCAGCGTGCTAAAATGATGTGGAACTGAAGCCATTAACGTTTCTATCAATGGAACAGGCTGTCTGACCAAAAGAGAAATCGCTGGAGATACTCTCAATATAGGGTACACCTGAACTTTTTTAGGTAGCTAAAATACTTTCTGTTGCCGACCCCCATACACAGCAATACATTGCCTGGCTTCTGTGTCAGACTCCAACCTGCTTCTCCAAACTAGGGATGTGCTGACCACCAGCTACAGTAGGTAATAAGTACCCCATATAACCCCACTTCAAAAACTCAGAACTGTTCCTTTCAGGACATCAGCAGGCAACCTTTCAATTATGAGAACGTTGGCTAAAATCATAACTGCAAAGCCAGGCAATGTAAAACGGCCCATGCATTACCTAAAATGGCTGAGTGATGGGAAAAAAATGACCATAGAGGTTAAAAAAGAAAGACAACAGAAGGTTTCCCTAAAAAGCTTATTTTGCGAAAGACAAAGGAGATGTTAAATGAGGAAAAATGACTTTGTCTTACGGAGTATCGTGTTGAACTTGCACTAATATCATAAGCCGCACTCTCTTCGCTTTACTTTCAAAACTTTGCTGAGCAAACTTTTTCTGCCAACTCCTGTACAGCTGAGGGAAATTCATCATTGTCAGCCAGTGGATCAAAAATGGAGAGGGGGTGAAAATGACAGATACAGCAAAAGTAAAGAAGGGGAAGGTGGGTGGAGATGATGCGGGGAGTGAGGATACAGAGAGATTGGAGTCAGACAATGAGCAATGGTGGGGAGTGTTATCATGCGTGTATGTGTGTGGGTGGGTGTAGTAGGTGTGTGTGTGTGTGTGTGTGTGTGTGTGTAAGCTTGTGTGTGAGAGAAAGATACAGAAAGAGAGGTCCTTGAAGTAGACCCTGGGAGCCAGGGACCAGCTGGACTTTGAGTACTGCCCGCTGATTCTGCCTGCCCTCCCGATCCCACAATCCCTTAGCTCCTTTCCACAAAACCTTATACCTTTCCATCCTGACACTCTCCTTCTATCCTTACCTTACAACTTTCACTGTACCCTCAAGTGTACTAATCTCCAACCTCTTTGTGAATTGCTTTAAATTATCCATCTAAAACCACTTTAAAAAACAACTACAAGGAAATACCTTAGCCCTGGCCTCCACCGGGCACAACCTGTTTTGACTGTGACGTGACTGTCAGAGCTGATAGTGGCTACTCTACACGATACTTGTGATTCAACAAGATGTGCCGCAGCGCATTTCAGAAGCATCCAAAAAGCAACCCAGAAGCAGCTCTCTGCTCTGCTCAACAAAAAATACATTACAATACAGTCTATATCTGATGGAGTTGCAATGTGTTACACAAAGCCTTGCAGTAAGTGGAATGCCAGCATCCAATCAATATTCCAAATAAACACCCTGCAAAAATAAATATATGTAAATATGAAACAAAATGTGTACAGAATGTGTTATTAACAACTAAAACACCAAAAAAATCGTTGATCCACATGTTCATAACCTGGCTACAGCACAACAAAGTAGGAAATAACAACAACGTTAGAACAGACAAAAAAAAGATAAACATTGAACTATAGTACGCATAGTCTACTCACTTAGTAGAGGCCAGTGATGTGCATGTCAGGGTCTATTTAAGCCTGCACCAACCCAGCCAGTTATGACAACCAATCTGCCACACCCCAATCCACCAACATAAGCGTTAATCAATGACCCGCATCGAATCCACAAACCAGCAAACCCGAGCTAATATTTCTGGTAATGACCATCGCTAATGACAACCTACTGTGTGTTTTCTGTTTAAACAGTACAATTATACAAGAAAGCAAGTACTCACCTATCTTTTCAGTGGTTATATCTTGAGTATGATCTCGAGCGCACACCTGATATACGCAGTTTGTTTACATGACGTAGTGCATATTTAACATATTCAGTGTGGCTGGAGAGACGCTTGTTTGCTTTCTGTTAGGACACAGTGCCAGGCCTACATTTTCTCAGAGGGAAATATTTTTACTGGATATAATGACCTAAGAGATTTAAATATGTCGGACTTCAACAGATTTTCCTGGTGACCCTGAACATAGCAGCGTAGCTGCTTTCTGTATGTGTTTCAGAGAGACAGAGAGAGAAAGAGAAGGTGGAAGGTGGACTATTGCACATTGATTCTGTAAGTTATCAAAGAAACACACGATATTTCATAACAAGCTTACCATCGTCACTGTGCATCACTAGAAGCACAAATCAACAAAATCTGCAAGTCTGCATAATCAGGCAGGCAAAACATTCCACTTCTGAAATGCTCCTGCTGTGGTATAACGCCAAATCAAGTTGCACCCCGAATCCAGTCCAGTAGCACCCGGTGGACTCCAGAGGTATCATTTCTGGACCCATCATTTCTTGTAGATGGTAATGTTTCCATGGCAGCTCCAGCTGAGTTTGAGAGAAATTGCTCTTAACAATACCAATGTTGTATTTTAGTATTAGTTCCTCAAACTCAGTCCCTGACATACCATCTTAGAATACACATACATACAGAATAACAAGAATTATGCCTACTTTTTTACAATTTGACCCTTCCCGATTCATTTTTCATCCACACCCCATCTCGGAATCCTCCCCTCTGTTTATCAAACAGAAGAACATGCCTACAGCTGGTTTCTTCTCCAGGTCTAGCAGAGATTAGCAGATGAACTCTGAACCATGGCTGTACTGCCTGTGTACCCTGGGGAGGTCAAGAACCGTCACTGGTCTCCTTCCCACAGTTTAGTCTGCACAGACTCATGCAGCCAGGTGCAAACACATACATACACACAAAGCACCTAACTGCGCAAACATATCCAGCTAACACAGCTGAGTTTGACCTCTTTGTGGCAGCGGCTAATGTGTTACAACAGTCCTCTCCCCTATGGCCCCAATTTGCTATGCCTGAACACACTGTCTAATAGCTACTGTACCATTGCCATGCAGTGACACTGTTCATACAACACTCAACAACAGCAAAAAAATGTTAACACTCTTAGCCCTTGTTGAGGCTTATTGTTTTTAAAACAATAATGACCACAAAATGTAATGTACAGAGAGATGTTGCTTGGCTGTGGGCTTGACGGGACTACACAAACACAGGAATCCTCTACAGCTAAGCGATTTTAATAGATACAACAGATGTGATCAATTAAATAGCATAATGAATGATGACAGATAAATGGCGTGTTTACAAACTAGTCTTGTCCACCCACAGTAAGCAGGGTGTAATCAAGTCGTAACTGTTTTTGAGAAGTTTGCCTCACAGGCAATGCAGTTTTCTGTTGCAGCGGTTTCTATTCATCTGTCTGTCCTTACCCCAACTACTCGGCCCTTGCTGAAAAATGTACAGTGAGGGGTGAATATTGTGTATCTAACACATATGTAGCTTCTGGTCCAATCCATTTTTGTTTTCGGCACAAATGAATAACATCGAACAACAGGGTTGGTGAGACAGAAATGGCTTAATGGCACTTGCATAACAATTCAGATCATAGAAGCTTCACACACCTTTTGTGAAGTGTTTTACCTACAATAAATGCTTTGCATGAAATCCCTGTTTTGCATGTATCAGTTTTCAACATTTAGCTTGTCCTGATCTTTTTAGGGATGTTTATATAATCCAGCCTGAAGACAAGCACTGTGTCAACCAGTCTTGTTTTCTTAAGCATTATACGTGTCATGGAGAGTGCAGAGGAAGAAAGAAAGAGGTGTATACTCTTCAATGAGTCATTTTCAAATTTTCACATTTCTGTTTTTGTATCCTCAAAATCCAAAGGACCACCCAGATCTATGAATAAAATGAATGCTAAAAGCCGAGGGATGGAGACTATCTGTGGGGAGGACATTATGCAACCCATTGTCAAATGTTTAAATTACATACACCCCTGTTGTGCACATTTATAGCACTGAGTGCGACATTCGTAGAGTTATATATTTTTCACTTATGTAATTTCATGATGGATACATCACTGCAACATAGAATTCAAATAGGCCCATACCAAGAGTTTTGCTCACCATTTTCTTTTCCACTGGTTGGTAGGTAAGAGAAAAATAGTACAACAAAAAATAAACTGGCATGTTTGTGTTTGTACGTTCAGGTTAAAAAACAGAAGGTGAAAAGTGCCACTCTGAGTGAAATAAGAAACACAATGCGTAGAGAAGAAAGAGAAAAAAGAAGAGAAGAAAACAGGGTCTTGAATCAAAGCCAATCACTTCAAGGGCCTGAACTTGGCCACTGAATTCTTTGAAAAATGTTCTTATACACACAGGGAGGAGAAAAGAGTGCTGATAAAAAAAGAGAGGCAGAGGTAAAGAAACACACTGAGAGGTGAGGAGAAATAAAATTGATGAAGCAATGAACGTGAAGTTATGAGGGGAAAAAAATGGAGGGTGGAGTTATAGCCTCCACACCCAACTGACCTGTTTCCAAATAATCAGCTAGAAAAAAAAGATTAGGTCTCTGAGAACAAGAGCAGTTTTCACACTCTAGCACACAAAGAGAAGGACCGGCTCAGAGATGAGAGAGTTGGCCGCATTGTACTGCCCCACTTAAATCTTACTTTCAATTCACTAAATGTGTTATTTGACTTGGCAAAGGAGCTGGTATGTCCCATGGAGCAGCGGGGAGTCTTACCAGGACTTTGCCAAGTTTGCTGCAGCCCTGCTGAACAGCCTTCGCCTTGGCTAGCTAGTGACCTTAGACGTAGTGGGTGGTTCGACTCAGTGGTGAAGAAAGAAGGGGGAAAGCTTGGAGAAAGGAAAAAATAGAGAATAACCATAACCTCTGGTGGTTGGAGTTCAGCTTTTAATTTTAAAAATCTTGTGCGCACTTACACAACACAGAGGAAGGAAAACAGAAGGAAAAAAGAAAAGCTTTCAGGAAAATAGATACATCAGTTTTTTTCTAACACAGATTAAGAGGAAAAAGAGGAACTGGGCATAGCACTGAGAAGTCCAAGCTACAGTAGTTAACACTAGCCTGGCCTGCCCAGGGATCTGTCAGTATAATGTGACTAACAGGAATGGAAAATATTCTTTGTTTGCCTTGTGAATGATGAAAACGAAGAACAACTTAGTAGTATATACTATGCTGTGAAACCAAAATAACGCAAAGTTATTAGACAAGTGGAAAAATCCAATAAAACCTCTCAGTGATTGGCCTCAGACAGAAAACCTATTATTTCACTTTTCTAAGACAATAAATCAGTGGTTATTATGGGGACTTGTCAGCTGAAATGACTTTCTAAACTCATAAGCTATATATTCAACACAAGCAATTAAAGTTGGATACAGCTGATCCCACATTTGGCTTTAAGATATTCAAACCATAAACTGCTTCATCTAAATAAAACATGGCTTTACATTTTTAAGATATGTGCCAATCCCATTGGAAACACAATCTATTACTTTCCATTTTGTACAGTGGAGCTTACAAAATTCTTGTGTTCTCTGTTAGCCCAAAATTTCATCATAGCTTTCCATTAAATAAAAGATGATGGGATCGTGTGTTGTTTCATTTACAGCGTAGTTCAGTATGAGGTCAGGAGTACATAAAAACACTCACTACAATCCCTGCGCAATTAAACTTGACGTCTTATGTTAATGGCTCTATTTGAGCACAGTGTTTGCCAAAGATTCATGCCACTATGTTCTAAAGGTCCAGACTCAGGGGAGGACAACTCACGACAACTCTAAAAAAGGAGCCATCCGTGGTTGCCAACATGATAAACCTGTAGGGAGGAGCCCCAGACACCCAGCTCCATGAAACACTCATCCTCAAAAACAAGTCTTACCATCTTAAACTTGCAGGAATTTGAAAGATGAAGCACCCCACACCATCCTCCCTGTGGCCCACATTGTGAAAATAAAAGAGAAGTGAAACACGGAGACAGAGAGGGATGTTGTGAGGAGGACAGGAAGAGAGGATGAGGAATTATGCCAGGGTCTGAAGATTCATTTTGAGGTTGGATTTAGAGAAATGGTGTCTGGCAGCAGGCGCAGGGTCAAGCCCTGCAGGCCTGGAGCTCAAGCAGCCATCTTGGCAGTGACTCCTTTGGTGGAGCAGGAGGGGGGGGATTGCTTTACAAGGTACATCAGTCTGCCGGGACCTTCCATTTCCTCTTTCCCACTGTTGCACTAATGTGACTTCTATTTTTCTTGCGTACAGTTTATCTTTGATCAGAGATATATTGCTTAGTCGATGAGCAGTGTAAACATCCCAAAAATTTGGAGCAAAAATCATTACTTCCTGTAGTTATATTTACTATTAGGATGATGATACTCAGAAGGGAATTTGTAATCAAGGCATCAGATGGCGTATGCTGTCCCCCCACAAGAGCAGAGAGCTCCTTTCACTTCCTCTTCTCTTTTATGAATATTTTTGGAATGTGAAAGATCAACCTTGAATTCAGTCATTTTCAATAAACAAGGGAATTCAAATAATCATTGTGACATATTTCACTCACTCCTTCGGTTTCTTTGTCTCGGTCTCTTGCTCACACATATCACTCACATACGTGGTAGACTCCCCCTCTACAGGGCCTCCTACATGGGAAAAGTAGACAAGCCATGAAAGGCATACAGTGTTGATCCAGCCGATAAGCTGACCAATTGGGTTCATTTATCAAGGAAAACCTTTGCTCAAATGTGATCCCTGTGTGTGATGGAAAGCCTTCTGACAACTCTATCCCATCCACGTCTCTGTGGTTCTTGGCGTGGTCGCCTTGCAGAAACCCTAGCAGTGTTATTACAGATCTTTAGTGGCCTACAACAGGACATTAGTTAAAACAAATATGTAAATCGGGGGAAGAGAGAGACTGAGGGGAGAGTCTGAATGATGTATGCCAGATAAAACTATGTCTAGGAAGACAGAAATGACCTTAACTGTCTCCACGCTACGAAACACAGTTAGATGTGATAAATTAAGGAAACTAGTGGCTGATCAGTGAGACACAGAGACAGTAAATAAAACCCATCTGGAATGGGTTTCTGTGTCTCTTCTGTACAAGCTGAAACCCAATACTCATATCAGATCTGAATGCTGTGCAGTGATAATAGCTGAATATTCATTTTGGTGCAAGCGGAAGACAAACATTCCCGTTCTTAATGACATCTCCAGGGAGGAAGTTCATTACACAAGGTTGTTACGCAACAAAACCCTGTCACTTTGAGAGGTCAGAGGAGGTTCACATTGCTAACATTAGCGAAAAACCCAATGGCAACTAGGTTAGTGACACTTCCTGCATGAAATAACAACTTTAAAAGAACTGGGATACAAGTAACATCAGGTCTCCAAGTAGACATGATGAGAATTCAGTATAGTGGCCTACTTTGTGTCAGGCAGCAACACAGCATCGTGATAGCATACTGAGATTTCATGTAGGTTCAAGCAGAAAAGGTATATGAGTGTCTCAATCACTCAGGCCAGTTATTCACAAACAATAATGTCTTACTCTTTGGTTCAATGCAAGAGTATAATTCACTATATTAGCCTATTCTGAGTTTAAAGGAGGACACAAGATGAAGAATATCTTTGTCTTAAGTGATGATTGGTGCTGGGATCATAAGCAATACTGATGCGCAGGTTGACCCACGGCCCGCGGGTCCCAAGGGTTGACCCGAGGGCCAAGCTGTTCAGGTAAGCCTGTTAGAAAATATTGCAGGTTTGGGCGGGCATTTCATTAAGTGACAAAGCAGCATTCTAAATTACTAGTAATTTTAAGAAATGCGCAATAATGCAACTTCCGTCTGCTCTTTCCCTATCATTGTCTCTCTCACACAGCAATCTATCATCAGCGCTGCTGTGCTCAGGCTTTCCGTCATTCAGCTTTTGGGCAGAATTATGTGTTGAAGTCCAACATATTTAAATCTCTCCAGTCATAATGTCCCATAAAAGTACTTCCCTATGCAAAAATGTGACCTAATACTGTGTCCTAACAGCATGTGAGTGCCTTTCTATCCACACAGAATCCTTAAATTATTCACTTCTGTAACATAGTGTAAACAAACTACTGGACCTATTAGCACGGTTCATGTAAACAAACCACGCAGGACATCAGCTGTGCTGCAGATCATACTTGTGACATAACTACTTAAAAGGTGATTGAGTACTTGCTCTCTCCCTACGTTTGTACTATATTGCGAGATTTACTAGAAATGACATCCGGTATAGCCAATGGCAAGTATGTTGTTAATAGCGATGGTCATTACCGGAAACATTCACCATGGGTATACAAGTTTGCTGATCGGGTTTAGCTCATTAATTAACAAGTGTTTACAGGTTGAGTGAGGCAAATCGGTTCTCATAACAGGCTAGGTTGTTACAGGCTTTAAAAAACCCTGACTCACTAATCACTCACAAATAAGCAATTACTGCTTTAATGTTTTATTTATTTGCAAAAGTTGAAATTGTTGAAAAAACGACCCCTCTGTAGTCAGAGCAATTCACAGCTTTTCTTTTATTTGTCCCTGACACTGTCAATATAACAAAAACTTCCTGTACACTACAAGTAATTACATTTTAAGCACTTTTTCCCAAGCAAAAGTGAAAGGTTTTATGTATGGACTTTGTTAAATTACTGTTATGTGATATCATGTACCAACAGGGTGCAGTAACAAAAAAAAAATCTATGCAAAGACATTAAAAGAACTGAAAAACTTTTAAAGTTTACACAAAAAAGTAAGTTATGTCACAACCAATTAAAATAAAAGTAATTATTGTCATATATTTCAGGTGGTTGTGTTTTGCATTTGTTTATGTTAATAAGCACACAAGACATGCAAATCTGTGACTGTACGTGCCACTGGATTTTGTGGAGAACACACTGGATGTCAAATCGGAGTTGGTCTATATGGAAGAAAAAAATGAGAAAAAATTCTAATAAGGCACGTTGAAGCATCTCACACGGTAACAGGCATGTGTACTGTATGTATCACTGATGGAAGGTGTGTGTGTGTGTGTGTGTGTGTGTGTGTGAGTGTGTGTCTCTGGGAAAACACTGTAGCTGTAGTTGCACACTGTTCTGTGCACTGATTGATGGTTGCTGTCCATGCAGGCCTACATTTTTGAGTGGATTGGAGTCATAGCACATGAGCAAACACAAGATGGAAGACTGTGGAACTCTCCACTACAAAGAATAGCAAGACTCTCTGCACCACATACACACACTGCGAAGAAACACAAACACACACGCGCACACACACACACACACACACACACCACACCCACAGATCCACTTCCCCACCTCCAGTGCTTGAAGATCTACCTGCCAGCTGCTGCCAGTCGCAGGGAAAGATGGGCTTTGTTGGTTTTGTGAAGCCCACCGACAAGACCCCCCTGGAGACTGCAGGTCTCCAGCAGCACAAGCCTCAGCCTTATCCACTCCGCCGCACAGGCAATCTGTTTTCTATATTGCCAGCCTGTATCACTGTACTATGCACTATAGAACAGCAATTGAGCAGGAAATTAAGTTAGGGGATCGGTATTTGGCGGAGGAGAACGAGCTGGTGTGGTCTTCCCTCTCCACATACAAGGATCATTAAATATCACACGAGTTTCTTGATAAATTCCCTCTTCTCCTCTCTCTCTGCTGTTCCCATCAACTCACTCCCCTCTTCATCTTCTCCTCTCTGTCTCTCTGTCTCCTTTCTTTCTTCCTCAATTTCCCTCTCATCATCTGCCCGTTTCTGTCTCGTCTTGCTGTATTTGTAGAGAGTATGAAACAAAACATCCTAATGGATGTTTGAACAGCTTGAGATGTGTCGGCCTGGGAACTACCTCCCTGTGACAGGGAGCTCTGGCAGGGAATTGAGACCTTTACAAGGGGAAAATAGGGGACATATTTCTTTCTTTTCTTCTTTGTTTATTTCTTTTCCTCTCTCTGGGTCCTTCTCTGTCACCCGCCCTCCCTCTTTCTCTGTCTATTTTTTCTCATTATTTCTCTGTACATACAAACAGAGGACAGACTAAGCTTTTTTTGGATTACCAGATGTGGAGGATCCATTTTTTGCCTTGTTGTCTTTCCTCCTCTTCTTCCCCCCTGTCCTCTTCTGCCTTTCTCTTATACTTATTAGCCTTAACTGTTTCGGTGAGTGACTGTGTGCGTGTGTGCAAGTGTGAGAAGTTAGTAAGTGAGTGAAGGGAGAGGAGAGAAAGCGAGCTAGGTCAGGACGTTACTGTTCAAAATCGTAAAACTTACAGCTTTCATTGGAGCAGTGGCAGTTCCGGTGAGATGGATGAACATCAGCGTGCACATACACACACGCAATCTCACACAGCGGTTCTTTTTTTTTTTTTTTTACTCCTGTGTGAATTCTCAGTTTTATTTTCTGGCACAAAAAAGGACTTTTTTGTTTCTTTTATTAACTTCTTAATCATAAACCTCATTATCAAACTAATAATTAACTTATATTTCAAATTACTTTTAGGTTAATTTTGGGTATTCAAATGCCCCAGATCTCAACGTATTAATGAAATGTATATTCATAGAAGACATTGATTCCATTGCTTCCTCTTCATAGTTTGAATTTTTGAACGGACTCAAGGGGACTGCAGCACATTTTGTGCCGGACACATTAATACAATTTTAAAAAGTTGCAATGTTAATGTTTAAAGACTTGTTTTAAATTACCTAAAAATATACATATTTGAATGTTTTTATATTTAGTGAGGCTTCCAACTGAAAACATTTGTCCTCATGTAAAGACATGGCTCATATGGAAATGATTATCCTCCATCCGTGACTGACATTTTACATTTTTTGCTCAGGACGTTGTTTTTGCACAAAGCCGGGAGCAGACACAGGTTTCCCTACATCCATCCACAAAGACAGCAGCTGACACAAACACACATTCACAAGGACGAACCGCTCTTACTGCTACCATCTAAGGCCAATCAGTAGTGTTGACAGCTAAATTAACAAGTGCTACAAGCACCATTACATTTGGCTCCTGATTGTGTAACAGTGGATAGACAAACCAATACACCCTCAGACAGATAATCATAAATAAATCAATATCTATAAATAAGCGAATGAAAAGAAAAAATATATAATGCTCTGGAGGTAGATTTATAACCATCACCGGTCACATGGAGAACACACACACACACACACACACACAGCACTCAGGTCCTGTGCAGTGGTCAGGTTAGTGGGAGGCAGTCAGAGAGATAAGGCGCCAAACAGGTCTAAATCCCTCCTGAAGCGGTCTTGATGGACAGACAGGCCACCATTAACAATGCGGTGGCTTGTGAGAGCAGCAGCTGATGGAAAGATACCCTGGCATTTGCTGTGTTAAGAAGTGGCCCTTAAAGATTTCACACTTCCAATATCTTTGAATTATCTGCCATCTCCAGCCTGTCACTCAGCCTGACAATCTCAGATTCTTGCTCACTGAGGCACCAGGCTGGTTATTGACAAAGCAATCCGCCGTGATACAGCAAAGCCTGATAAAACATTAGTCAAACAACACGACGTGCAACTCTAGACCCACCTCGCACATGGGTGGATGCTCACACTCTACATTTCTATTCATAACAAAATACACCGTGATTCACACAGGATATTGAGCTGGGTTTCAGTACAGTACAGCGGTGTTCTCAAACATTACATCAGGCTCACGGGTGCCTGTAGTCTTTGTAGAATGCCATACATCTGTGTTTTGGTTTGACTTAAAACTTTGTGGCAACGTAGCAGAAAATCTCCGTCACCATGTGCTGGATTGTAGCATACAGAGCAGAATAGATTTGTTAAGGTCCACCTAAGGCAATGATGACAGCCAACGCCGGTATGACACTGAACAGACTGCTTATCAGATCTTTAATGGTCTGATTCGCTTGCTGCTTCAGACAGGCCATGATAGAAATATCACAACATCCCCATTACCCTCAGCATTCAGTACATAGTGCACAGCCTGTGCTTTCTATGAATTATTAAAAGCAGACAGATTACGCTGCAAGGCTGGAAGTCCAGAGGCATGCTACAGATGCTGCTGAGCAAAACGGTAACATCAGAAGTGTGTTTTTGTTCTTTTTTTCATAGAGGGGGCTTTTTTTTTTTTTTTTTTTTTGAAGAGGTCTGCATCAGATTAGAGAGGCTGGCCGTTTGGATAGGAGTACAGTACATGGAAAAAGGAAATGGTAGGTGGGGTTTTGACGTGTGTGTATGTGTGTCTGTTTGTTGCGACGGATGATGATGAGGGTGAAGGGCACAGTGTCAGGGCTTGTCTGACATGTGGCCTAGTGGGTTGGCTGGATGGTTGGTTTGCTGTCTTGATGGCTGGTTGGGTGCAGCCCAGCTCAAGCCTGGCAACTCTCTCTCCTTCTCTGTCTCTCTGTGTGTCTCTCTCTCTCCCTGGAGTGACGGGCTAAGACATTAAGACAGGCGTTTTAATTAACTGTGCCACTCTTCCACCTGCTGCCCTCAATATGCTCCGGCCCAGGCAAGCTGTCTCTCATACCACTGACTCTCTTGCTCTCCTTTTGCACTATCTTTCCCATCTCTCTATCATTTTTCGGCTCTTTTTCCCGTTCCTTCTCCCCTTTTCTTTCCAATTTTCAAATCTCACTCTCCATCACTCCGACTTGCTCTCCCTAACCTCTCTTTTCTCTCCCCTGTGCCTTCCGCTGCAGTTTGACCCTAATAAATGAAAACTCATACCAATAGATAAGGCGATACCATGAGGCTCATATGACAGAATTAGCCAATTTCTTTTTTTGAACTCGCAGAGAATTAATTTCTACATGTGTCCTGTTCTACTGACCCTCTAACTACCCCCAGCCTATACCACACACACACATTTACACTGCACACACACTCTCACGCTCTTCAAATCTATCTGGTAATTCAGCTCTGCCCAACACTCATCAGGCTATTCATTATGGCCTGATTGGAGATGGATATTTCTGTTCCCTCATGACAGAATGGAGCTAGGGATCAAACTGGGGACATTACAGGATTTAGAAGAGCAAATGCAACACACAGCAGCTTTGTGCTTGTGTGTCTGTACACTTTGGACATGTGTGTGTGACTGCGTGCTCATAAATGTTTGTATTAATATGTGTAAATGTATGCCTGGCTGTTTAAGACTCTCATTTAGTGCTGTGACTCCCATAGTTTAATCATTTAGATCATAAATTGAGAATTAATTCAAACAGAACGGAGCAACAAATGATCCACTTTTAGCACTCTACTTAAATTGTATTACACTTTTAATGGGGTTAATAATAGACGGCATTAGCAACACAAGAAAACGACTCTACAAAGTGTTGTATTAAAAGGATTAATGTCCTCCCTCCAGAATTAAAGCCAGGTCTTGAAGATACAGCTAAAACTAACAAATGGCCCAGCTCTGGCTCCATGATGGGGCCTCAGTCGCGGCCGTACTACAGTAAGAAGACAGCAACAGGGGCCAATATATCAGCCAGGCAGACAGGGAGCATTCATTTGCTGTGTGAGGAGAAGTGACTTTGAAGTCTGCCGCAGTGAGGTGAAAGAGCAGCCATGGCCTCAACCTCTGTGTTTATGTAGCCGCACTAGCCCTGGGAGAGCTCTTAATGAATGATGCGGATAGATGGACACCGCGGCTAAAAGCACACACTTGCACGTCTGTGTGAGGGCCAAGACACACACCAAGGATTTACGCATACTTTCTGCTGAGGTCATGGACATGATGGTGTGCACAGTACATGCAAGAATGTACTTCATGTCTGCATGTGTTGTGAACAGAAAAAAATACGTAGCAGCCTCAGGCAGAAGGCTCTGCTGAAATTTGTAAAAGTCTTCTTACACTGCGTTTCACTAAGAGGTTTCAACCATAAGCAGAGACTAACCTGTTAGAAGCAGGCTATGCCAACATCCTCCAGCAATGTCTCTCACTGGCAAGCTTGGTGGCGTCACTTCCTCTGGAAAAAGGATGTTCCTCTTTACGTTCCCACATGCGCGTCCACAGCCCCACTGAAACAACCTGCCGTCACCTGCATGCCATCGATGAGTAAATTAATTAAGTTTCCACTATGGCCAAAAAAGTAATCATGTGATCAACAGATTATTTCTGCTAATTAATAATTATGCTGTAACAAAGTGACATTTGAGAGCTGTGAGTTCTCATTTCCAAAACAAATGCAGTACACAAAGGTGTTATCAGGTAATATGACAGGTATATGAAAATATCAACTGATAGAAGATGTTTTGGCAGTTCCTCCATTAATTGCAAAAGGGCCTCTAACCCCCTGCAGCTCATCTTGCATCTCTCTCCAGCACGCCTCTAGGAGCATGTTGTCCTTGTTGTGCTGCTGCTGCATGGGGCCTCTGGTGATAAATTATGGATGCAACGCAAAAGCTGTAAAATTTGTTGTATCTTCCATTATCTTCATGTTAAAGGCCACAAAAGCTCTTCAGTGAAGTCAGCCATTAAGAAATGACAGGTATTGCTATCAGGCTTCTTTATAGCCTATTACCTGCAATGACAGCAGCTGCTGCTGCACCACTGTACGGCCTATCACATTATTTGCAGCTAAAGTCAGCTACTGTGTCATTTCGCCTCATTTTCTTGACAGTGCTATCATAAATCCATTGGGCTGCAGGGGAAACTGTCGACTACCTCGATTATCTTCATAGCCTGAATGAATTCTGAAATGTATGTAACAGGCAATGACTGTTATGGATCAGGAGCCAGGGCCATATTCTCGCTAACTCTGTCTCTCTCCCTCCTTGTCTCTCTCTCAGGTGATGTGCCGATCGAGGGCTTGAGGGCTCTGATATTCGCATAAAATTGAGTAAAGTAGGTGAACTTTGAAGCACACGGTGACAGCTCATGAGAAGTGACGTCAGTTCCATTTCTTTAAGATATCGTCCAGCTGATTTGTGCTGGTGTGTTTGATGAAATAAAAAATCTAGCATAATAGGAACAGGGTCAACGATAAGATCCACTGGAGCATATCATAGAATTGAATAAAATACATAGCATATGTAGCATGTAGGCATTTAAACATGGCTACATTCTTAAAAGACAAATATATAATCTATTTAACGGTAATATGTCAAGTGCATGTTGTGTTTCATAGCAGGCCTGCACAGATGCACTGCCATACCTGTCAGTGCAAGATTGTGGTTTGCCCCACAGGTGACCTTCGACACATGGTCCACGCGCTCAACAAAGCGGGGGACAACCACAGTTTCATCAGAACCACTGCCAATTTGTCCATAATCATTGTGCCTGCAGGGAGAAGAATATAAACACATAATTAAAAACATAATTAATTACCTGTGGGGCATCATCTTCATACTGTTTTATCACATTTTAAGCTATATACAGCACTGTTTCAAAGCATGAAAATATTGCACACCTTTCAATTTCTATAGGGTAAAATAAATAATCAAATCAATTAAACTATTGCAGTGAGCAGCTCCCACTGGGGACCGTGGAACATATGTGTTTCCTCCCATTTCTACGAATCCTCTTTGTGACAATAACGAGACACAGCCCTATCAGAAGTGAAACACCTCACTAACTAATTAGACTCTCAGGCTGCAGTCTGACAAAATAAAAAGAGGAAAGTGCTTGAAGGAAGACTTGCTCTCCCGCAATTTGCATCTGCCACTTTTTACTGCATCTGTTCCAAGTGCCATTCAACGTTCTCTTCCTCCTTTTGTTGGGAAGTGTTGAGCCCCAACTATTTAAGCTCACCTCCTACCTACCCAGAGCTTTGTTCCTGCTCCTGTGCAGACCAGTAATGAGCCAACCGCCACAAAACCGCTAGGAAATTAATGACTCATTACGGATGGGGCCTAGACCGCTCCACAGCCTCTCCTCCCCCGCTCCACCCCACATGCCCGCATGTAATCCTCTCTCTCTCCCTCTTTCTCTCTCTCTTACTCTCATCCCTTCAGCCCATACAGAAAGACCCCAACACCTCCCTATCAATTAGAGCCTATTACAGGGCTCCCATGCTAGCAGGGCAAAGAAAGAAGGCCTTCACAGCTCAAGAGTGTGTGCAGGAGAGATTGGGAGAGTTGAATGAGGAGCCTTAAGGTGCTCCTTTCACACCCTTGCCCTTATCCATTATGCCAGTCTGTAGAGCCCCCTAGGAGAAACGTGCAGCCCCAAAAAGACTTGGGGATGAAAATAAGTCAAGGGAGAGATTCTTGGTCACACCTTTTCCCTTTTCCTTCTACTCCAGCGTCAAATTATATCATAACTAGTCCTTAAGCAAAGCAACATGGTCACTGTGCTCCTCCTTTAAATGGAGTGTTAGAAAAAGATGGCGAGATCTGAATGGTATACATTAATCATACCATCTGTGTCTGTATTCATGGAAGGACAGACCGAGACAGATATTAACAAGATAAAGCAAATGGTGTACAAGCACCTACACATGAAAATTCATGTGGTTATTGATTTCTTTTAGTTCCACTCCTTTTTTGCCCTCCATTGCATTCCCCAGGCAATACCTACTTATTCATGGGACTGTTGGTCTTTGTTCAGACCAAAAAAATACTGTTCGACATTGCCAGCATTTTAGAATACTTCTTCTTTTTTTTCTCCATGATAGGATATGTATCAGCTTTTCATTCAAGCATGCTATGCTCATTGGCTTTTGAAGCTATGGTGCATTTCAAGGCAATCCCTCTGAGAGTGAATGGGTGAGATCACATGGGTTTGAGGTGGTTTAGAATGGCAAATCCTGCTGAAAGTGTCATTTCCAGTCGGAGACATCAATTTGGTGTGTGAAACAGGGCCCCAGGAGAGCCCGATAGCCTGGGAGATTCCTGACAAGAGCAAAGGGCCTGGGGATCAGCTCATACTCACCTGGATAAGACAGGAATTTCACAAAGCGCTTCAAATACATGGAGCAAAGTGAGAAAGGAGGAAGAGAGACAGAAACATGATAGACAACTTAGGAAAAAAAGCCTATGGAGAATGTATAAAGAGAGGAGCTCTTTAACATTACTTCTACGGTATATGATAGCCATTCTATCGAATACAGTAAATTACAGTAACGCCATTAGAGTGATTTTTTTCTGCAGAGGTTATTTAAAAAATAAGTTGCCAAAAAACAAAAACACTGTCTGGCAAAACTAAAGCAAATGACGTCAGAAGCCAGGCCACTGCTTGTCTTTTTTGACTTTGATATTATTGTATACAGTGGTTGTATGCGTGTAAAAGAAATACACTAAACAGGAGTTGATCAATGACCTCCATCTGTGGGGAATTGTCAAAGCTCATAAGTATGGTTAATAGGGAGATATTAAAACACTGACATGCACAAATTAAAAATCTAAATTATTGGCAGTACAATTTCTGGCCAAACATTTTGGTAACTGTAAAACAGTGTACATAGGCAGTGGTATTAACTCTAATATAAAGCCTCAATTAGCTAAAGTGAGAGCAAAATGGCTGATAATTATTGTGCCAGCTCATTAGACTTGTTTTGACACTAAAACCACTTAAATCACTACACAGGCACACACACAAGCGCAGATGCAAACACACACATGCAGATGTTAAGAGTTTATTCCCGTAATAATGAGGCAGATACTGTACAGGTTGGGTTTTACTTGTTTAGATAAAAATATAAACACTTCAACCTAGATTTAATGGGGTCTTACCAGTCACATGAGCAATTAATAATGTCTGTCTATGGATGGCTAATTTAATGAACAGATACCTTCTACAAAACCAAATGGTAAAGTACTGTCATGCACTTTGTTATAGCAAACTATAGGACTAGTTAAGATGCATGGGGGTGTATGTTTTAACAGTTTTTAAGGGTGGGACGCAGCAAAGTTTGCACAAAAAAGCTATAATAGTTTAAAGTGCAAGGAAGTTTTTCAGTGTAAAAACCACTAATACAGAACAGGATGGCAGTGTTTACTCTATTGATTTTATGAAAATATTATCTATGAAATAGTGTAGAGTACAAAAGCAAGGCAATCGTCTGCTGTACCTGCTATACATCTTGGCTAATAATGACACAGACTCCTAAAGAATAAAATCCTTGGGGCCGGCTATGAAAGTTTAAGATTCAATGCGGTAAAATACAATGTGCTGTAAAATATTAATGTGTGTGGTAAAATTATGCTGGTGGTAATATTTTAGATTGCTGCTGTCTGTAAAAGAGGCATATCTGTATTTATTTACAAGCAGGAGTGGTGGATGGGGGGCTTTGTTTGAAGCCACGTTTATGAATATCGACTCAGGCTCCAAGGTAAGTGGCTATAAATCTAGGAGAGGATCTTTGTAAAGTTCCCTTGGAGGACATAACTTCAGGTCTAACCGCCTCCTTCCTTCACTTGACTTTTAAACATTTAGATGTAGCCCGGCCAACTGCATTTAGAGCAGCTGCTAAATTATGAAGGGTTCCATTTTGAGAGTCCAAGTGTTAACCAATCAAAGTTGATAAATTGTGGCAATAGATTTCTCTGGGATAGAAACAGAGGCGCATTCGGCCCTTGATCTAGACTGTTTATGAGTTTGGGGAATACTGTAACGGATCTCTGCACAACCTGCTATGTTCCAGATGTTGACTTGAATGTACTCAGCGGAAGATACCCTTAAACTCTTGAGATCTACACCGTACACCCACACTCCTTTATGCTTACACCAGATCCTATACGCTACACTATTCATGATTGTTCCTGCTATGCATATATCATTTAGCCAGATCTTTTTCATGCTAGTCTCTTTGGGTAAGATGATGAAAACTGTGGACTGACTTGAAGCCAAGAGCATGACCTGTGCTAATGAGAGGAGCATTACTTGTTGTATGATCAAAAGATCGTGTATCACATAGCTCATATCACCTTAGGCTATCAAGACCAGCTGGAAGAGTTCTATAGGTCCACATCGGATGAACCTTTAGTGGATGACTCATTCACACCTTCTTTTCTTTGCCATATCTTAGACATGTTTATCTGTTTATTTTGGTTCAAGGTCCCAAAGTTCAGATCACAGGGGTGATTGCATTAGTAATGGTGCTGCAGTTGGCTGACCTGGAGATGATGGACACAGAGGTCTATATCCTGCAGCTATGATGATCACATAGCGGCCGGGATTAAGAGAACTGATTTCTTTCCTGGTTGAGTTCAAAGGGCTCAATCAAAGTGTTTCACTGCTGAACTCTCGCCCCCCACTTTAAATGCATGATTAACTGACAAGTAGTGATAAAGTTGGGCCCTGCGAAAATACTGTTTTTGTTTTTTTCTGCCTAGCGATGAAGGCAGCAACAGTTGATGTCACCACGCACTAATAAATGGCTGGAAAGCTGCATTGATCCAACCATCTAATTCCAAGAAAATAGCTTCCTCCTGAGCTAAATTGGAGAAAATTGACAACCTCCCATTAAAGCCCCATCTCTCTCTTTCACTCTGCTCTCTTTCTTTCTTCATTTCTTCCCATTTCCATTTCTTTCTCCCCAGTGTGCCTCCTGCTTTCTCGGGGCTAATCCTTGCAGCCTCCTCGTTTATGTAGACCTCAGAAATATCTCTCTCTCTCTCTCTCTCGCTCTCTCTCTCTCTCTCTCTCGCCATTCTGTCCCTGACGCTAGCTGACACTAGGTATCAGTTCACACCCTGAGCACACGGAGAGAGGTGCTAAACACGGACTTCAGGACATGTCACAGCACACTTAAAGGGATTCACAGTGATACAGAAGGAGTTCAGACATAGCAGAGTGAGGAGAGCGTGTTCACCAACACACATATGGCATTCTGTACGCAACCAATTCTGTTTAGTCTCAAAATGTACATCTATTTATTATATGCAATGACTTAAAGGTCCACTTATCGTATGAAAAGATGGAACAACAGATATGCCTTTTACTCACATTACAACTTTGGCTTCCAACGCAAATTTTAAAGCCTTACGTTTGGGTTTTGTATTTCAAATGTGCAATCATAAGCCTCTCTCTTGCTACTTAAGAAGTAAATACTTCCTCTTCTGAGATTTTAACCTCCTTTTTTTCTGAGAGACCATGTGTGTTTGCAGTTATGGCGTTTATAGTGTGCTTCTGAGATCTAATGCAATTAGGCTATGTTTAGTGCTTAATCAGTCTTGATTACCTGTTGAACGCTGCGAATAGACAGCCTCCTGGCTCTCTGAGACATGGAGGTTGAGTTGCACTAATTATAAGTGATGCAGAAATGAGAGAGAAAGAAGCCAAACAAAATACATGATTATGGAATTGAAAAAAAGTATAATCTGTTCTCCAAAACAGAACCACCCTGTGATCTATTTATTTAGTATGCTGTCAATTATTTGATTATTCTTTAATTTCTCATCTGGTGTGACGAGTAATAGGAAGCGGTAACACGGTTTCTGTCTTTTAGATTCAAACCATACAAAAACACCCATTTTATAGTTTTTTATATCAACACCCTGAGATTTGAACCCACCTGAGCATACTGTAGTGGCTCTCTAAACATAAGGACCCATGGGTAGGTACTCAGGTAGCTATCCAATTCTGTAACAACATACGCCAATAAGAAGTGTTTTCAGGGAAATTTTCATCTCAAGTGTTGAAAAGATTGCCCCATCTATAACTGCTTAAAAAACGGTCCATGTCCCCAAAGTTAAAGCAGTCGCACAGTGTATGTTTTTTTTTCCTCCTCTCACTTCCTGTTTTGTGACTGAAAATCGTGCGGAGCCCACACCACTTTAAGCCAGTATTTACAGTTACGATCTGGCTGTTGTTTTCCAAGGAGCCGAGCTGTGCTTTGCTTTTTTTTTTTTTTTAAATTCATTTAGCTGTAAGGCAGAGTGTGATAAGACAGAACGAAGACTTCCCTCATAACGAGGCACATGCCAAGTCTGACATAATCCAATCTGGTCCATTTTCATCAGCTTTTGTCTTGTGTTTTTTGCTTCTCTTTTGGACTTTCCTTTGGTTCCAACGATGGCTCAAAAACCTGAAATGACACAATTCGGTCGCACTTGTATGGCGGTGAGGCTGCAATCCAAACGGCTTTTCTGCAGAGAAATCCTTGAAGACCCACACACATTTAAATCTGGCCCTGGGGGCAACAGGCTCTAAACCACTGAGATAAAAAAACATCCAGGCCAAAAGCAGAAATATATATTTTAAGGGAGGGCTTACCATGGCAACAAAAAGGCATGTCAAACTTGTGGAAAGGAGGCATTCTGACTGAGGAGTAAACACAGACCAGTGTGCCCGTAGGAAAGCCTAGGAAAAGCTCTCCGCATATTAAAGGGCCCAGCCTCACACATGTATACAGCAGAAAGAGAGACAATGGTGGTAATAACAGGCGAGGCGTCAGGGTGCGGAAAAGACGGTTAAACGGTCATTTATGAGAAGAAACGCAACAGGGCCTAATAGTGGCTGTGCCATAGGCAGGATCTCGCCGAAAGAGACAAACGATGTCCTCTTAAGTGTGTTATTGGGCCTTAACAAGAAACATTTCCTCCGGTCCACTGGTCTGCAGTGAATCAAAACATTAACCATTTACTAAGGAAGCTTATTTGCTTTATCAACACCTGGTTCAACAGAGACTCCAGATGTTTCTGTGCAGTGTCAGGAAACAGATACAGCATCACACCAAAAATATTTAGCTGAATATGAGCAGAATGTTACAGAAAGTGAGAATTGGTAACAGCAACTTTCAGGAATAAATGGAGGCAAAAGTGACCACGAACAGGCGTGATGGAACAGGAGCACAAACACAAGTGTCTACATAAAGAAATACTCTCCGGCTAATCTTAAACTCCATTGCCTTAAATTTAAAACAGGGAGGAGACGCAGAGCACCCCGCTGCTCTTTGCCGTGCTGTGTCACCTTCATGGCGAGCCGTCAATACGCCATGAGGATATTTTCAATCCTCAATAATATCTGACGACAGCAAAACAAATCCAACTGAGAGTGAAGGAAAGGTGGGGAAAAAAAAGAAAGAGCGGGATTCTCGCAAATAAAAACCTCGCCATATTATCTTCTTCTATTCACACTCGTGCCATGAATGCTTACATTCCCAGTGTAAACACAATCAGTGCTGTGCAAGAATGATGAAAAGCCGTTACTCTTATTATAGGAGAAAATAACAAGCTCTCATGAAGGGATTGATTGTTTTCAAATCATAGATCTTTGTAAGAGGAGTGTAAAGTAGAGCTAAGTCTCCATTATAGGACGCTGCTGCTACATTGCTTTTGATTTTCTGTCAACATCCCTCTTACCAACCAGGCACAGTATTTACTAAATGCATCGGGGCCAAGAAATGGATTGAATATATTGTTCGTCTTCTGCAATCCAAATTGTGTCAACCAGTTGGAGGTACTGCAGGTCTTTTATTCTGCGTGTCTCACTCTGCCAATGTTTATAGATACTGTAGGACTCTCCTGAATAGTTGACTGCACAATATAGGTGTAGTTACTGTAACAAAACCGAACATAAATTAACCGTGAACCGTGCAAGCAGGCAACTAACTCCTGCAAAGCTCTTTTTCTCTGATGCGAGGATTATGCACAGAAAGAGGGAGTCCCGAAACCAAGTGAAAACTGTTCCACAAACATGTCCCTGCACAAACCAATGCCTGTTTAATAAACATGGTTTTGTTGTTACTCTTTGTAAGTCTCACGTTTTACCGGTTTAACACCCAGCACCAACAGTGTTTTATGATGGTAATAGTCGCTGAAATGTTTTCAACAAATTCAGTGCATGAAATATGACTTTAAAAAGTACACAGGCAAAGTGTATCATTTTAATATTTGTGATAAAATTTAGGGTGGTGTTACATTTAAATGCCTTGCTCTGTGTTTTCTTGATATCGCACTGTCTATTGACAGGAATGTAATAATTCAATATACAAACACAAGGCTAACATTACACTCCTACAACAATGACGCCTATATTAAAGTGGTGAGGATAAAAACAACAGACTGTTTACCTCCTAAACTTCCACCACACACTTTAAAAGCTTAACAAATGTGAACACATGTTATGTATATTATCACATATACAGTATTACATAAACATGCAGAAACAGCATCCTTCTCTGGTTTGCAGTGTATATCATTGGGCGCTAAGTAGCCCTATCCTGCTGTCTATTATAAGTCAGTCATCAGCACCCTTCCCTTCTCCCTCAGAGTCATGGCCCCTCTGTCCCCTCTAAGTACCCCAATAAATTTAAATGTAATGCTCCTAAATGAGATCACTTACATGTGCCATTTCTCTTCAACCATATTTATCATCTAACACTTTGGCCTTCATTAACAAATGGCACTCAAGGGTGTGGTGGTGGTGGGTGATTCCTCATCCCTGCCACGGGAGAGAGAGAGAAGGCTATCACCAAATGACACAAATTGAACTGGGTGGGGGTTAACACCTCACTTTGTGACGTAAGTCTAGGTACAGAGTCGCTAAGTGTTTCATAAGGTCAGCTGAATTACTGGCCGACAGATACAGACGGGTACTGTAAGTGACGGTAACAAAAGCAAAGAACATTTTGGGTGCAGAGAAATGTCTCGACATTCAAATTATTTTGTTTGCACAGCTAGAATATAACGTGTAAACACTGCCGGGGCCACCCAGGATGCCAAGGATCAAGGATGACTCACTGTGTTCACCGAAACAGCTCAGAATCATAATTTCAACCTGGAGCAACACACTCATACACACACTGCCTCCTTCAAAACACTATCAAACACTAAATGTAAAAATCCAGAGGCCACCCACTGTCCAATAAGCATCAGCCGACTAGCTTTGCATTTACATCGATGGATTTAATTGGCTGTGGTCCTCCAGCATTGTGTGAAGCAGTGGGGTGCATTTGCATGGGACTACTCCTGTAATACTACATACCGTTCATCACTTAAGGTTAAGCCTACCTATTGTTAAATTTATAGTCCAACTATTCTTCCTGCTTTGGCACTCTCTCCTCATCTGCATTGGCAAAGAAAACGCTCAGTTTAGCTATTAATTATCACGACAATGGAAAGATGCACAAAGCAAGGGTAACCCCTTTTTTATTTCCTTTAATAAACATTTTAAAACAGCTTCATTATAATAATGTATTTTGATTAACGATGTTTACCACAGTGCTGGTAGTGAAAATTGCTTTCCCATAAATTAAACCAATAAAAGTTAGTTGATGAATTATTGCCTAAATGTAAAATGTTACAGTCTAATTCATTCACAGCAGCACCACTCTGTACAGTATCTACAAAATCTACATATTCATGGAATAATAAACATAATTAATTAATTTGATTACCAACAACTATACTGAAAATATTTTGTTTTCTTTCATTTTCAAATATCCATAGTTTCAATTATGAATAAATACAGATATGGAACAGTGAGATTCAGAGTTTTGTAACTCTGCAATATCATAATATGTAGTTAGTGATTTTATAAAATCTTAAAGGAAGTTTTATTGATATGCTTTAGGTAAAGATAGTTTTCCAAACCAATTAAATAAAGCAAGTTGAAGTATTACAAAAGTACACTTCAGAAGACCAGTTTTAGTTCATTTTGGGTATGTACACATGCACCTTATTTATGTGTATGATACATTAATGCAGGAAGTATGCACACATACAATACATGCATGTATTTATTTATCTATAGTTGTCAGTTCATAATTTATTAAACTTTTTTACCATGTTTTGATTTGTTTCTTTTGCTCTTTAAGTAGCAACAGCTTCTAACTGTATGATCTAATCTGAGAATGAACCTTAACTCACATTTTACAGTAAAATGTATTTAAATCAGGTTTGAATTTAAAGATTTAGCATTAATCTTTAATAAAGTGAAAAGAACCAAGTCATTCATACTGTATCTTCATGGGAGTCAGAGTGAAGAAAAGTAAATCAGTGCAAAATCTCACCAAAACAACATAATAGCATGCTTAGTGGTTAGAGATTTTTTTGAAAAGCGGATATTGGCTCAGTATAAGAAACTTCGTCTCAGAATGAGATCATTCAGATAAGCCATACTCACACAGCATAGTCTGGGTGTAAAAGAAAATGCTGACATATTAACATAAAACATGTCAGGTAAAACCAAATGGGCACAATGTAATTTCACATGCGGAAATCAATTTTTACTCCGGCTTATGTTCTTTTATTCGCAATTGCATTAAAAGAACATAAATACATTTTTATCATAGCCACTTCCAGTTCTTCTCTGATAACTACTTGTTCATGCTGATTTCAAACAATGCTTTGCGAGTCGCTTGTATTTAACAGAGCAAAAGGCTGTGTACCCTCAAGGTAAATTTACTATCTCTCTCAAAAAATAAAAAAAAAGCAAGGAAAAGAGGGAAGCTTTGTGGGGCAAGTCTAACATTTTAACATCTCTGTGTTTCATCTAAATCACTGACAACAAAATAGCCTCTAGCATGATTCTCTCTCTCTCTCCCTCAAAGTTAACTATGACATCTGGCATGGGCTCTGAACACCATGACAACAGACACCAGACTACAGACACCACGGCAGCATACAACTGTAGTGCAAGAAAAGAGACAGTGAGGGAGAGAGGGGGAGATACACAGCTTGTTAATGGGGGAGAATGCAATGTAAAGAGATCAGTAATTACCATTATTTAAACAACTCCCAATAACAAGTGGATTATGTAGAGCCTAGCTATTGTGAAGACAAGCGTCGCTCTAATGTTTCTGATGCAAATCCTTTTTTTTTTTTTTTTGTGAGTTTCAAAATCTAGGAAGCATTGTCTTGACATGGAACATATGCCGGTGATAGCAAATGTACAGTAAAATACATAATTCGGGCTAAGCTAATAAGTGAGGACACACACTTGTTTTACAGTGAATATGAGTATGCATTATTCATTTAAGCATAAAGGATCCAGAGGAGATTGTACATGAGCCCCTCCATGTGCCCTGGGGCTATTGTCACGGTGGGCATAATGGGAGGGGATTGTAGTGCAAATGTTGTCATCTGTATATCCTAATGCCGCAATTTAGGGATGGAACTCTATGTGAATAATGACGAGAAGTTCTGAAATGATGTGTGGATGAAGACAGAAGGAGAGAGATGACAGAGTGACAGAGAAAGAAAGGGAGAGAGAGAAAGAGAGAGAAAGAGAGAGAAAGGAGGGAGAGTGTCTTGTCTTTGGTGAGGAGAGGAACACTGTGGCAGGTAATACTCTGGACACTGCCACTCACTTTCCCAATCAGGCAGAAATTATAATTTTAATAGACATTCAATTAGATTCATTATTTCACATTTCTTCCTTGTGTCGGTCAAGACCCCTCTCCATTCAGATTTATCTCTGGAACACATTTTTGTTCAGGCAAAACGATGGATTGACAATGCAAGGGAAGAGTGAAGTCAATTTTTCTTGATGTCACTGACGGCTTAACATGTAATTACTGTCACACATGCACAATAGCGGTACTTAGAGAAGTGCAAGAAAAATCTATTTAGTTTTCAGGACTGCAACTTAAGTGTAAGTACATAACTTTATTTGAAAGAGAAAGTGTGGAGGTTGTTTAAATGTGAATTTATATAAATATATGTGGTGTTTTGGAAGTTATTTCCCCTCTTCCTCTTAAAGATCAGGAATGGATTGTCCAGCAGCACCCTCTTGTGGAGCCTAAGTAAAATGCAGCCTATGTCGGGCACTGCAGCCTCCCTCTGTCCCCTTCTCCTCCCTGCATCCTGCTGCGGCACTCCTCCTCCGGCTGGATCTTCCCTCCAGCCTCTTCCTGTCGGAGACGCCCAGCCACTTCCCCTTTCTCTCACGTTGCGCCTCTGTCTGTATTTCTCGCTCGGGCCTGCCGCGATCTCAGTGACCTCTTAGTCAAATATTTAGATGGTCGATTTCAACCCCTTTAAGGAACTGCCTCAAAACCTCTCGCCATAAAGAAATCGATGGGATGAGTTCAAATGCCAGTGAAAATGTTCAAATACAAACAGGTTCATTGGGAGGCTATTGGGAGGAGTGTTGGCAGAGGTAGGAGCGTTGGTAGAAGGAGGTGGGGGTGATGAGGGGGTGGTTGGCTGCAAAATGGGGGGGTCTGATGCAAATGTATGCACAGCCATAGAGCAGCTATGCATATGCATACGGGGAGAGTGGGATTACACAGAGGGATGAGCAGAGATACTGAGAGGGTTTAAAAAGAGGGTGAACGCTCGGGACACAATAAGGCAAGGCGGGGCATTTATGTTTACCAACGGAGGAGAAGAGAGGAATGTATTTGGTACATCATGGCGAAAATGGGCTTCGCCTCTTGTGCTAAACAGAGTGACCTCTAGTCGGGGCCTTGGGGGAAGAGGGTGTGGAGGGGGTAGAGTAGTTAGAGCAGCCTAGTCTCACTGTTCCCTTCAGGGAGCGACACTGCACCAAATAGCATGGACAAACCAGGGCATTAATATCCTCACACTAACCCCCTGACAATACCCCATTATGTATGTACGCCTCTGTGCATTACACACCTTGAACTAGAAACAATCGCGCCCTTTTTCTTTCTTTCCCCTTAGCACTTGAACCACAGCCAAGAAATGCAGTGAGCGCATTATATATTTTTTTATTTCATAGGCAAAAAAGGGGTGTGTGGGAGCGCACACACACAAACACACACACCACTGAACACCTTCACTGTGTTCTTTACATAATCAGTTACCTTGTGACACCTACCTTTGCTGCAAATGACTGTTTGCCTTTTATTCTGCTCTGTGTTTTCTCTCTATCTCTCCCTTCCAGCCATGTGTATCATCTATAATTACAATTCACACTGATTCCAGCCCGCCATGCTAAAACCCAGCCTACAGTATAAAATAAGAAAGCAGCTTGTAAGGTGCAAAGGGGGAACATGACAACCAAGACACAAGGGAGGGGGGTAAAGAGAAGAAAAAATCTAAACACGAGCTCTGGCCGTGGGGTAACAGCATCAGCACAGTATTATGATGTTTCTAAATGGGGAGCGTGTTTTGTGACACGGGTCCCTGTCCAGATATCGATTGCTCCTGTGGCTGCAACACTAACAGCAGTGGAGAGCCATTGAACTTTAAAGCAAATAGTCCTTCTCCCCCGCTCAGTGTCCTCTCACAGGCGATCAATACAGGTCGGCCCAGCACGGCTAACACCTCTATCTGGAATAATGGCCTTCCTCCTATAGTTACTGACCAGGAAGAGATACAGACAGACTGGAGCATGTTGGGAAAGGGGTTTTAAAAATGAAGAAAAATATGTACAGAGGGTGAAATTCAAACATTAACATTACCTATGTAAAACAATAATAATACAATAGTTAATTCAGAACAATAAAAACCCAATGATACCAGCTCAAAAAAGACACACAACCTGACGGGCTCCCGAAGCTATTAGTTAAATACTTAATTTTAAATTAGGGATTAAAATAGCAATTTGTCTGTAAATGTCAAAATATTACATTGAAATCACTACATTTTTGGTAATATAAAGACTAGCAGCAATCACTGAAAAATTTCATGAGCAGCTCAGACAGCAGTAAAACCACTGGTGCTTGGACACTCCCTGCATATTGTCCTTTAAGAGTCTTCCACTTACTTCCATGCTAAATAGGTAGAGGTGGGCTGGGCGTCTGTTTGATCCCCATTAGCCCTGTATTAGCTACTGTGACCCTAATGTTCCCCACTCCATTACTCTGCTGCATGGAGAGAAGTGGAGATGATGGCCCTGAGAAGAGAGGAAGGCCGAGGGGGTTCAGCATGGCTGGGCAGAGATCAAGTGTGAACGGGGAGAAACGCCCATCGCCCATTCTGGATCACTCTGAGACCTCTCGGGACCCCCAAAGGGTTACACCCTGTATTCACCTCGGCCCTGTCCAACAGTGCACAAAACATATATGAACTACCCTCATCATGTACAACACATGTTATCATAATAGAGTTAACGTGCAGTCGTTGGCGTGTATGTGAGACTTTTTGGGCCGATACAGTTATTTAAAATAACAATTTGGCTGATAGCTAAATACTGATATTTTTAAATTGCTGTGTATTTTGTTTTTGTTGTTACTCGTTTCCTTTTGTGCAAGGGAAACAGACATCTACACTATAAAAAACTGAGCTATTTTAAAGTATTTAAGCCCTTCATTTCACTATAATTGTATGAGCACAAATTCAATCTCACAAATTTATGGGACAATCTTTGATATAATCTTTCACATGAAAAACGTCTTAAAAAACTGCTTCAAAAGCATTTTTCCTATATATACCATAATTTCCACTCTAATAGCTATTTTATATTGTTATGAAAACATCAACAAATTCCTTCTTCAAACTACTGTATTAATTCAAGTTTCTTGCCTAAATAAATTAAATTATACAAGATTACACTAAACACATCATGAGAATGTTACAATTGACCTTCACCTTCACCATTTTAGTAAACAGTGCTTGAACACGTCATGATGTTACTCTATGCAACGTCTGTTAGCTGTATATTTGCGGCCACCTGCTGCTTAGAGCTAACGCGAACTCACTCCAATCCTGCCGATTTCAACATGGATTCAATGTTTATAATGTAGCATTATCGGGGAAACATTAGAGTACGTCCTCTGATGCGACAATGATGAGTTTACTGTGTCCTTTCATACTGAAGGTGCCCTGAAGAATATCTCTCTTCCACCCAGACATGTTTTGTATTGTCCCTAGGGTGACCGGATGACGGCTGCTACTAGCCATCTCGTCACTAAAGGGTGAGATCACAGAGCCCATTTGCCAAACAGCCATCATACTTTTCTGGTAACTGCTCATTAATTTAAGTTTGTGGCCATAGACTCGAGCCCTGTTCTTTAGCCTGTGCAAAACTGAGGTGACGAAACAGAAAAACATCTACCATTGCCATCGGTGAACATCATCTTATGTACCGATGGGCTGATGACTGTCAGCAAGATGAATATCAATGGATACCAGTGTGCTGCCAATAAAATGGTACATCCCTAATGTAAGATTAAAATTTTGAATTTTCATTGTGAATTCTGTCAGCAGGCAAAGGAAGGGTCCTGTAAGTGCAGATTTTTTTTTTTTTTTTTTTTTTTTTTTTTTTAAATACCGTTTTATAAGCCAGACAATACCAAAGAAAATCCATTATTTTCTGGGTGTCAACCAACAGCCATACTGGGATATTTTTGAAATCGAATGTAGTTGGACCAGAAACAGACTGTGCAAAGGTTTCTCCATCATAGTCTTTCTGTTTAAGGGTATTACTGTAAAACAGGCAACTGGATAATAGCAGGGTTCAAAGCAATATGCAAAAAGAATGCAGTTTTTCCAGCTGAAATCATCTGATCCCTTCCATGCCTGAATCAGCTTCAGCTGTAAGCCAGATCGCTGAGGAGGAACACAAAGGGGAAAAGCAAATGAAAAAAGAGAGCGCAAAAGAGAGAATGTGAGAGAGAAGACAGAGACAGGAAAGAGAGAAATTCGAGAGAATGCAGCGCAGTTCAAAGTGTTTAAAGATGGCTGATGTCAGAAGTCAGAGAAGACAGTTCTTGGCATCAGGAGTTCGGAGTGTAGCAAATCATGTGGCCAAGGCAGAGGCCAGTCTGAACATGGAATGTGACAGAAGCCTCAAATATGGCGGCATTGGAACTCAAAAATCTCTTGGCTCGTGGATTTCTGCAGCAGCAAGCTACTGTGTAGGGAAGTGCTGACTGCTGACTGCTGAAATTTCACTTCTCACCGAGGATCAGAAGGAGATCCATCGTGACAAAAAGGCCCTCATTAAAGGCTCAGGCAGACTGTGACCAAGATTATAGCAAACTTGTTTGTTAGCAAGTGCATGCATTCATCTAGGCATGCAAGAGCCCAGGCGAAAATCATTTCTGAACTTTGCAAACGCTGCGTAGCATTGCACTGTATAAAAGTATAATACACCATCTTCATAGTTTCCAGAATGTCAGCACACACAAGGCTCACATTCCCTCAGAGCATAAAAAGTCAGATCGAGTGATGTGTCACCCACAAAAATGAAGAGCATATTTGAATTTCAAAAGGATAGCTCCAAAGGTTCAGCCTTCCCAGTTCTTAATTGTGTCTTAACTGCTCTAGCCTATTTTAATGGGTAGAGGTGGGCTGTTCCTCTATCTGAACTCCATTAGCCCAGTATTAGCCATAGTGACCGTAATGGTCCCCACTTCATTACTCTGTCGCTGGGAGAGACGAAATGATGGCCCAGAGAAGAGATCAAGGCCGGGGGGTTCAGCATGGCTGGGCAGAGCTCAAGTGTGAACGGAGGAAACGCCCCTTTGCCCATTCTACAAGTCCCAAAGTCCATCTGAGATCCAAAGACGGGTACCAGCTTGCATTCAACGTGCCCCTGTCCTACACAGATCCCTCGCACAAAAGGATCAGCAGTTATGAATAACTCTTTTGCTAGTAACCACACCCCTCTCACGCATCAGAGGATTTCAGGAGACTTCAGCAGAGAATTAATGGCTCACGCTAACAGATAGCACTACAGCTACAACAGACAGCAACCCCTTAATATTCATGCATTTACATTCACATCATTCATTCATAGAGAAAGTTTTCATGTGTACCTAAATACTCCAACATGTGCTTGGTAACCTACAGGTTTTGTTACTGACCCCTCCTCTCCTGTTTTTCTAGTAATTCCCAAAGTTATTAGGTCCAATTGCACTAATTGCTATGAGGAGTGGCCATAGGGCATCTGTAACAGGCTGCCTTTGACAGCAGTGAACTGTGCGTGTGTGAAGTCAGAAACAAGTGGCACTGTCCTATAACTGAACCCAGGAACTTCTCTTACACATGTCTCACCTTTCATCCCATGACCCCATTATTTCTCCTTCCATAGAAACATCACCAAACAGAACATGTTTGATTGCCCCGGCCCTCCGATCTCTCTCCCTCTCATAATGTTATCTTAAGAAATGTGGAAACGATTGAACCGCCATTTGATTTTGGCGGCCGAAATGACTACCACATTGGCGTCCTCCGTGGATGTGTTTGTGTGTGTGAGGAGTTCCCCCCAGAGATTCCACTGAGAGATTCCAGGGGTTGTGTGATCCAGTTCCTCTCATCATGGCAAATTGACCATGTGCACTTGACGGCCAGCTGAGTAATCTCCCGACACGTCGGATTTAACACACCACTCCGCAATCACAGAAAGAAAAATAACTTTAGGGAAGAAAAGTCATAAATAACCCGACAGAGAGGGAGCTTCACTCTCTACTTGCCCTCTGAACCTGGTTGAGAAAACAGTCAATAGGAGAGGAGCCGCATGATTTTCACTGGAGTTATGTGGATGCAATCATTAGGAGAGTCATTATATGCCCTGGAGTTTAATACAAACCTCAAATGCTGAAAATAGTCAATAAAAAATAGCTGTTTTTGGTAATAAAGACTACAGGGAACATTTAAGATTTGGTTGGGGTTGTCACTGATATATAATCTAACAAAAATTCAAATCAACAACAGTATGTAACTGATGCAAATTCATGACAATTCAAATAAACATGGAAACAAGCAACAAGCAAAACAGCTATGCAGTAGGAAGGTTGTATTTGGGAATTAATGACAAGCACATACTGTAAAACAACATGCATGCAACCTCTGATGAAAAATAGTAGCATATTGCCAGCATATTGATAGAGATCAGCAAAGCAAAACTATTCAAGTGGCATAAAGAACCTTTGCGATTCTGAATAAAGATTATTGATAGTTGAATTCAACACCCAAATAAATACACTCCTGCCCTCAGTTTATCATTGTCATGGTGTAGCTCTGTTCCTCATGAAGAGGAAGAGTATAGTGGGCACTCTGTTGTGTGGCTTGGTCTGAGCCACTTTGCTTCCCATTTACAGAGCCAGGGCTGTGTATGAACAGTGGATTTTTCTTTTTTCAGAGCACACACAGAACAGACAGCTAGCAGACTGAAGAGACAGAAAAAGTGTATTGGATTAGAACTGTTGCTGCACCTTTAACTGTTGCTGCACTGATGTTATTGCTAAATGAAATTGTTAAAAGACAAGAGAGACACAGTGAGAGACTGAGAGTGTCAAGAAAATGCAGAATGAAAAAGACAGAGGAGAAAGACAGACATAGCCAGAGAATGTCACTCCTCACTGACGGTGTGAGCAGGAAGTGGTTTGAAGCCAAGGGGATGTAGGCCATGTTCTTTAGAAGGGAGGATTATACTTGGCTCTTGTATGACAGCAGACTTTTCATCACACAGCTACACTGAGCCACCACTGGCCTCCCAAATCTGTCACCAGACTCCATCAGAAGTGGCCCTCCAAATTGAAAAAGTCTGCTGCCATCAGAGGAGTGTAACGGGTGATAGGTAGGATAGAGGTTGGAAATAGAGGATAGAGGTTGGAAATAGAGGATAGAGGTTGCATGCGTGCGCGTTTACCCGGCCACAGACCTGTCTAACAGTGCATTCGTCTGTGTGTAACAGTGTGTACTCAGAAGAGAGGTTGGGAGGCACAGAGAGGTGGGGAGATAGAGAGTGAAAGAGGGAGGGAGGGCAGTTGAAGGGTTTAGGGGAAAAAATGTGGTCATCAATTGCTGGCAGCAGATCCAGGGAGAAGATTATTGGACGGTAACCCAGCGGCAGATGTCTGATGAGTGTCTATTAACCTGCTTCCTACATCTCGTACGCCGTGTCGCTGATGAATTCAGACCAGGAGGCCTTGTCCCGCCCAATAGGAGGGGTCGGTAATCCCTCTCCAGGAAATAGCTGCCAGAGACCTCAGGACCTGATTGGCTGTGTCTGTGCTGCTCTGGCACAGCTAACAGAAGAGGGATGCTACTGAGGAGATATGAGTCAACCCCTGCTGCTTCTTGTCCGTTGCTTCACTATCATCATATCGCTCTGCTCTTTTATTCTCTTTGTTTCTGCTCTTTTTGTTTCCCTTCTCCTTATACCTTGTTCCTGTGTTTACATGCATACATCCACCCACTTGCCCTCTTTCAGTTTCTTCTGTCCTTCCCTCTATCCATGTGCGAATGCCTCCACTGATACCTCCCATCCTTGCTTTACCCCAGTCGACTGAAAGGCTAGAAAGAGCTGACAGACCGAACAGGCCTAGTCTTGTTGTGGCCACACAGAGAAACTCAGAGGGCCATTAGCTCACTGACACAGCAGCTGGAGGTACAACATCCCTGTGACAAAGTACAATCACCAGGGTCTTGGCCCTGGTTCATCTGAATCCCATATATGAGGTCTGGATATGGGGTTACTTGACTCGGGTATGGCACAGTCCCTCTCCCTCATTGCCACTGGTTCAAATCCAACAAATTACTACACGGACACGGCAGAGCCTCTCCCACCTGCTCCCCACCACACACTCCTACATGGATGTGCCCATAGTAGAGACTGTCTGGGACCATAAATAATCCTCGAGGAGAGGGTGTCCCATCACTATTGTTCAAAACGTATTTGGACAGGCAGCACCCTTTAGGCCAATGCAGTTTATTTTGGCTACGGTTATCATTACTGTCTGTTAAAATATGCCAAAAAACAGTTGATAACTGATGAGATATCAACTGACACATTTCTCTAAACCTTTTTTGGTCCATTTGGTGTGTTTGTAAAAGAAACCATGTCCCAAACGGCCCGATGATATACGAGTTTGGTATCATCTGCCAGCAATTCATTTTTCTGTCATCGCCTCTTGGACTTTTGCTTCCCTCCCTTTTTTCTCTGTGCAGAACAAAACAAAGACAGTTCTGGAGAGAGGCCATCTGAAATAAAAATCATCTCCACCCAACCATCTAAGCATGCCAGTTAGTTCCCATTAAACTTGTTTAACTAGCGGCCCACTAAGCATGGCCCAGGACAACAAGGCTGGCTTGAGGCAATGTGTAGGGCAGAGGGAGGGAATACGGGGAGTGAGAGCTCAGGGTCTGTGCTCCACATCTGTTCCTGTATTAAAGGCATATGGGCCGGGCCGGGCCAAGCGCTCATGAGCATGCACGGACCCCCGTCCTGAGCCCAATCAGTGTTGATGGGGGTGATGTAATGGACCTGCCTTGGCCTCCCTTGTCCTCTCAAGCACAGCACAACCGCACAATCCTGCATAGTAGGCCTGACAGCATGCCAGCTTGCTGTCAACACCTGCCCCTCAAACACTGGTGGGATGAAGGGACACATGCAGGGGGAGTGAAGGGATGGAGAGGGGGATGGACTGAGGTAGGAAGAGAGAGGGAGGAGGGATGAAAAGGTGGCCTGTAGGAGCATCGGCGTCACAGACGGCTGAAGAGAAAAAAAGGGATAAATGGAGCAGAAAGAGACAGAATAAAGACCCCCGCACCACTTCTAATTTGAACAGAAATAACCACATACGACCTTGTTCCTCTTGATATTAAATATATTTGATAAATATTATTGTAATGTTATTATGTTTTAAATATGTAATACACAAAAACTATCAAATACATGAACATGTATAACACTATACTATCTAGGCAATGTCCCTATGCAAACTTTTGTTCGTCTTACAGTATGTAAGGCCAGACAGAAAAGCGGAAATACAGTACAGAGTGTGGCGTTTGTTGTCTGTGTGTAAACGTACGTGTGGCCATGTGGTAGTCAGGAAGAGGCCTGCTGCTCTAACCTCCCTCTGTCAGAAAATTAGGAGCCTGTGGAACATGTCCCTTCCACATTTATCAGTGACACCACCATGCCTGGACCCGCACAATTGTGTTTTTATCTGCCCCACAAACGACCATTCATCTTGGCAGTGGTGTAATGGAGGAGAAGTTAAGGGAAGTGAACAGGATCAAGGGATCCTACGCTTTGGTGGACAGGTATGGCGGTGAGGAAAGGGTGGCCTGGATGCCTGACTTGGTTGACTGAGTGTCATCTCGGGCTTGGGGGGGGGGGGCGACTTGTGTGCAGCTTGGCTTCTCAGAAGGATAAGGTGCAGTCACTCTGTGGTGACCCAGGAGCTTGTCACAGGGGATGTAATGAGGTCAGATTACAGGCTAGTCCACAGACTGGCTGCAAAAGGTTGGCCCATAATCCCACAGTCATTAAAAGAATGCTTTGTTAAAAGTGGATGGAAGACAGAAAAAAAGAGATGGAGAGAACGAAAAAGAGGGGGGAATATAAGAGGTGTGTGGGGGAACTCAATAACACTTGATTCGATATGAAAAGCCTCTTGTTGCCACCCAGGAGAAGCCCGGCTAGGAAGGATGTGAGGGAAGCCAGCCGAGAGACTCCTACAACCAGGAAACAAGACATGCCTTGTTCCGGGTTTAAGGAGCAAACAGATTAAGATGAATTGATGCAAGCTTAGTGACTTTGGAGAATGGGGGAGAAAAAACGCCCACAGATCAATAAGGCTTAGGAAGCAAGCAACCAAAGACAGAATCTCCACTCACATTGAGGGGGATAACACTCAATGAAGGAAAGGGTCTCACATCCCATATATCCCTACTTTGTGTGGTTTTAGATTTAAAAAAAAAAGAAGAGGTTTGGGTATAGAATAACAGAATTAACAAATCAGGAAAAATGTGATTTTAACAATACGATTTTCAGACAAAATAGCATTTTAAATGTCGTCGAGATCAGAAAATTATGTCTGAAAGTATGCGAGGCGTAATAAATTTTATAACAGGAACAATGAAGCAAGGTTTCACAGTTCATACGGGCCTTTTATATGAATATTTGCATTTTTTTTTTTTTTTTTTTTTAGAATTTACATTTCTGGGGTTTGAAAATGTAAGCGCCTGTACTAACTGTGTGCAATAAAACACACAAGGGGTTTAAAATAAAGCATATGCAGATCACACCAAAAGTCCTACTGCTAGCAAGCTAACATACATCCAGTGTCCCACAGTGCACTGTGACAGATCCGTGCCTAAGCCGGCCTGGCGGGGCCTGCGCCCTGATGTTTGCAGAGATCAGAGAGAATCATCTGGGTTAACATGGTAATTATACGGCAAAGCCCCGCTATCGCTGGCTGGATCTGATACTGTTTTTCTCCTCTCTACTCAGAGATCTCAGGCCTCCAGTCAGGAGGAGCGACAGCCGTCTTCCAGAGCTAATCCCTCAAGAGGTGTTCCACCACTGTTAACTTAATGAAAATGAACCTGCTGTGAATGCAGGCATTTGATTACACATATAAAAAAGGGCATAAGCATCCAAACTTGGTCTTACCCCTGTATGGCCCCATCTACTTTGTCAATATTGACAGACTTGAATGAATGTCAAAATTTCTTTCCTATGTCTTGAATTAAGATTTATTGTTTATAATTTATTGAATCAGATTTCAAACCAAATACTGAATTTAAAAAGTTGCACTGGTATGAGCCTGAAAAATGCATGCCGTGCGTTCATTTCTGTAATTAACTGTTAAGTTATGCATGACCCTTTTCCCTCTGACCTGTTGGATGAACTATTATAAGAATATCTGAGACCATGCATGTAGAATACCACAGTGCTTGGTGACCTTGACAGCTGTTGAAACTGACCCCATGGGTGTTCCCTGGTCTAGGTCAGGTGATCTGGACCGACCTAGTATGCTGATGGGGGTAACGATAAAATAAAGGAAGAGATCAGCTGACCTCTTGCTAGTGAGAGCATTGTCTGAAGTAATTACGAGAAGGGCACAAAGCATAACATTTCGCTGCTTTACATAACACGGTGAACTATGAGGACGATGTCGTGTTGTTTGGTGGAAGGAGAATTTTTTTTAAATAAAATATGGCTGACCTTTGACAGCAGTGAAATTAGTATTTTCTTTGCCTCTCATATAGCGTTGAAAACACAACCTACTGCTGACCTTCAATCAATTTCAATTTGGAAAAATGATCTGAAATAATATTGCTTGACCTATAATACAAAGAATAATCAAATATAACAACATTATCACCGTATTAATCACAGTTTCAGCTAACCAAAACTGCACGGGGGAGGGCTGTATGGCTATGACTGTTATTTCCCAGTATGTTTGTTTATGTTTTTCTGTATTTATTGTATTGTGTATTGTTTCTGTGACCGCAGGTGTGCCCTTTAACCCCAAAGTCATTAGCCTTTGCAGCCTGGGTCTCTAAACTGCACCATGCTGGTGCAAGACACGTACAGAGAAAGGGAGAGACGGAGAGAGAGAGACGGAGAGAGCAGGAAGGGGAAGAAGGCTCCAGGGCCAATTACGGCCCCGAGAAAACAAAGGGCTATATTTCAATGATTCCTCCAGCTGTGCTGTTTATGAGCTGTGTGCTTAGTCTCTCTGTGACCTTCACCTCCACACTTGCCCTCTCTGAGGGAAAACAAGCTAAAATGGCCTGATGCTCAATCTTTCATTTCCCCTTGTTTTCCCACTATTTCCACTTTTTTTTTCTTCAGTAGGTTGCTGAAATCACACTGTTTATTTGATTCAGGGTTCTGTTAATATTTGTTATTTCACATTTTTTCATGCTGTAGCACTTTTAGTGCCACCTTGACATCCTATTGTGGAATGTATGAAATAGCCTTAGATATAAAAGCAAAAAAATATGGACTAATCTAAGCTTAATGGCAAGGTGTGTGTCATATGTAACCTTCATAACTTTACTTGTCAGTCAGCCCACCACCACCACCACCACCACCACCACCACCACACATACACACACGTGCACACCCATTACGGACCTCATAAGCAGGGCCTGGGTATCAGTCACTGTGGCCCTTTGACAGGTCTAACCTTCCCAAGCGGCAAAATACACCATCTTCACTGCAGTCCTATTGACCAAAGCAATAAGCCATTCTATATGGTGTATTAAAGTCATTTTCCACATGCTACCTCAGCACGATCCATTGTTCATGCAAGCTCCTGCTGACCATGAAGAGAGGTGGAGGGGAAAAAAACCTTCCTTGTACTCCCAGACCAAATTGCAACACTTTGCACGGTTTACATCATTTAAGGAATAAGTCCTCTGCCGGAAATGTTTTTTTCCTTCCTGACTTAAAAGGTGCAGTCATTATCACGGTCACTCATGTGGCAATTTTGGACGGTTAAAGGGAGACAGAGGTCCCAGAAACGGCTCCACACTTGGAGGCATATGTCCTGACAACCCAGAGAGCATGTTCCATTTATGTTCTCAATCCAGTCTCCCATTTCATTCCCCTTAAATTTGCAAGCATAAAAGGGAAAAGGAGGGGCTCTTTTGTTGGCAAGCAGTGGCTGTGTAATATGTTGAGGCCATCTGCGTAGTCCGGTGGCTGCTCTCCCCTGCTCCCTGTGTCAGAGGTGGCGTTGGAACCGCTGTGTACCTCACCCTGGCCTCTGCTGAAATCAGCTCCAGTCCGGGACCATGTGACAAATGATTCCAATCTAGGCTGAGCGCCCTTGACTTGACCCTGACCGCTGTAGACAATAAGGGCAAGCTCAGTCACTGGAAAAGATGTTCTGCGCTAATAAACCCGAGTGCGGACCAGGGGTAGCAGTGAGCGGAGGCACCGCTACAGGGAGGGAGGGGGTGGACAGGGAGAGAGGGAGGGGGGGGGAGTTCAGGTTCTGACCTCTCAGGTGCAGGTTGATAATGAGTCTCCCTGTTTGCTCTGTGAAAATGACCTCAGAGAGATGAAAGGATCCAGAGCACAACAAAGAGCCCCATTCTCTTCTCCTCTGAAATGGGATCATTCTTGAGGATTGGCTTATGAATGCACTTTCTATTTCATTGCTTTTAAAGGGCACTTAAGCCAAAATACAAACATGTAAAAGTAGTTGGACTAGATGCCGCCACACAGCCACTGAAACCAAGCGCACCTCCTCTAGGACCCCACACATGCAAACAAAACAGCCAAACGCACAAGCAGACGCTCACTTGCACACACATAGGCATGCAAGTGCAAACACATAAACACACAAACCGACAATATCCCAAATCCTGCTTGTGCCTCCCCTTGTCTCCTTAATAAACCCTATAAAATGAGTGTGCTCTTGCCAAGCTTGCTGCCGTAAACATGCCACTCCAGAAAGGTTCTGGGCATCCCGCTAGTTATGCTAATGAAACCCCCCACCCTCCTCTGTTTTTCACTCTCTCTTATCCTGCTGGCACAGCCTTCAGTCTTCCGCAGTACACCACTCCATTGTCATCCCCTGCCCCTGTTCTGCTGGCATCAGACTAGATAATACACAGCAAAACGAAGATCCAAGAACCCGTGTAAAAAAAACATGGCAAGAAAATAATATGGTTATTATTTCTTTGAACTCAAAACCAGGCCATTGTTCTTCATTTTTGTGCCCCAATTTGTAGCAAAATATGGTACAAAATATGATTATCTTAACAACGTGCATGCATGGATGGCTAATTATACCGATATAAATAATGTCTCCAAGGTAAGCGATAGGAGAGACACAAGAGGAGGTCAGAATATACTGAACAACATAACCCTCACTTCTGTCTGTTGACTACTCAAAGCTGCTCACAGCCAGGAAGTAGAGGCAGGACTTCTTGTAGTGCCGATTCTGGCATAGTAGAGTGTATCAGCAGGTTCTTTGTCATGGGGACTTTGAGGAACTTAGTGTTGAGAGGGGAAAGTGCTGGGCACGACAGGAACCACTGAAGTCTGCTGAACTCTGCTGAGTGTCAATGTGGCAGCCAGGATTATACCCTCCCTTCTTTGGCTCCAAAATACAAAACCCACTTGACAGCGCAGCCCAAAGTTTTGTTTGTGTGAATCTAAGTGTGAGTAGGTGTGTGAGAATGCACATTTGTGTGTCTCTATACATGTGTGTGTGTGTGTGTGTGTGTGTGTGTGTGTGCTCTTCAAGGCCCTCTGTGCATGTGGCTTTCTCAGAGTTGTTCGGTAAGCCAGGCCTCTGACGTGGATTTGTGGCTTGACTGCAGAGGAGTTTATCACAGATAATTACGTAAGAATGTGCTGGAAAAGGAACAAACCACGGACAGTCTGGGCTGGCAGATGCTGAGCCTCGGCCTACACAGTGCCCCGTGCTCCCTGCACTCCAGCCTCACACACTCCAGCCCCCACCGGGCCTCTCTAAGCTTGAAAGAGCAGCAGAGAAAACAGTGAAACACTGGAGAGCCCAAATCAGCTTCTCTTTTATTGCTCACCCTAAAGCCGCCTTACCTTCCTTTCATTTGCTGTACATTCAGCACAGTTTACTACATACATGTTTGTATACTATACATATTAAATAATATGTATAGCCTATTATATTATATCCTCACGCAAATAGGTAACTGTCCATTATTAAAGATTCACAATCACAAAAATAGGTGGATAATATGGAATTATCAGCTTAAAACTTTAATGAATAATACAAAAATAGAAATGTTATGACCCTCACAACAACTTGCAAATCCAATTTTGATTTGATTGAACTTCTTATATAATTAACTATTTTAACTAAAAGGAAAAATACTGAATTTTTTGTCAACAGATTGTGCCGGACGAGTGACCTGTGATGCCAGTGAAACATGAACACTGGTGTGACAGATAGAGAACAAACTACTTAAGTATTTCAGGGATGGTGAACATGAACCTACATGTTGAGGAAAATTTGATACGACAGCCAAATCTTTTTTACAGGTATCCATGTAGACACCGCAGAGAGTCATCTTAAAGTGTTGACATGTCTGCTCACTTGCTGTAGAATCATGACACACTATTCTCCAGCAACCAGAAATGGTTGCCAACAGTACAGTAGAGAAAGAAAGAGGTGCAGTATGACTGTAAACACACGATTGAATGATCTGTCACCAAGATAAAAAGCGTAAGATAAACTCCGTTTTGTTGTAGGCACACTTACTCATACATAAAGACTACCACCACCACTAAATTCACTCCCGAGGATGTGTGCACTACAGCAGCAGGTAAAGGGAGCAGTTGTGGGTTTAATGGTTTATTCTGTATTATGAAGGAAACCAAGAGCCCAGGGACCATTGAGACGCCATTTGCCAGGTTCCGTCTCTTCTACTCCGCCATTAGATGGAAATGATTTCTGATCACTACCTAGCAGCCCCTGAATCGAATGAGTGACCCCAAGGTGAACATGGTGCTATATAGCCCTATTGCATGCTTGTTCAGCCATTCATCCACTGTAGACATCATTACTTCCATATTTTACAGGTGTCAAAAGTGATATGGCTATACTGCGTGTGCGTGTGTGAGTCAGAGAGAGAGAGCAAGAGAGCACCAGATTGTGAGGTAGAGAGGAAAGAGGAAGATGAGCTGTAAAACGAAGCACAGCTCATCTGAAAACTGGTATCAGTTATCTTTTAAATTCATATATTGTCCTTACATGCATTTGTTTGGTGGCGTGATATTAAAAAAACAATACTTGTACACATGCATGACTGCAGATGCTCCCCATATTCTGTTATTAAAAAGTAACTTAACACAAAATCCACTTTGTGGGTAAGTATTTATATGTGCAACCACTTTATTACACTAGCAATTGATCCTGGTTTCGTTTTATAGTGTTTGTTACCCAAAAATAGAGTTATGTCAACTTCTCGCACGTGTTACAGAGGTTGTCTGTAGTATGAGTGTGTGTATATGTGTGGTGGGAGGGGGCATGTATCTGTCGCAGACGGTGTGGTGTGTATGTGGGTATATCTATGTGCTGGTGTAGTGAATTGGAAATTGGAAGTTTATAAGGTCGCTTGCAAAAAGCTCTCCTCTGCCCTCTTAAGATAATGAAAACAGCAAAGCGGGAACTAAAATCTGACCACTGCAAAACTGAAACCGCACCGAGGTAGGAAGATGAATAACCTTGTGCATCAGCGCACTGAATTCTCGATATCAGTGCCTTTTCAATTCACTTACTTTTTGTAATCATCAAGGTCAAAAGGCAATTTCTGCAACCACAGAAATAAATAAAACAGGTTGACAGCAAATTAAATAGAAAGGGGAACAAAACCATGCCTCCAGCAAGTAACAGAAAAAAACAAGGGTAGAAAATCTCACATGAAAGCTAATTTTCAGATAACATCAAGCTTTGCCATTTGACTAATTGGAATACACTTCACTCTTCATACAGAAATGCCATTAGCACTTAAAACATTTTGCGTGAAAGATTTTTGTTGTGCCAAGCATTATTTTCCCCTCCATGGCAGCATCCAAAAGTTGTTGATGGTTAATGTGGTAGGTTAATCCAATTGTTTGTTATAATTACAATACCTTAAAAGAACCCTGATTGTAATAGTTTTATTTTCTTCTGCTGTGATTTCATTTTGTCTATTAAAAGCCTAAATGCCATCCCTAATCCATTGCAACACGCCTCCAACGTTATATAAATGGCCCCTACTATCTTTATTTCCCTTCACCTACTTTTAAACAGAGCAACACACACAGGTATTTTAGTCTAACTGTATGTCTATCATGTATCTTCGTGACTAACAATTGTGCCTCGGTATAATGCTGCACTCATGAGTACGTGGACAATCAATTAATGTGTAGTTATCCTTAGTAGGATAACTATCCTTAGTAGTTGTCCTTGTACTCATGTGTTGTTCACACTGTTCCCCTTTGTCATTTCTGTAGACCTTTTCTAGTGTTAAAATACAAGTTCAGTGTTTTCCAAGTCAGACTGCAATGCTGTATGTGGTCTGTACATAATACAAAGAATATGAAGCTTTACTCTTGAGAAAGTAAGCTCTCTACTCAAGTCAAGTTAAAAATCACACAAAACAGTGGCATCAAATCCAAAGCAGTTGTTGGTAGGGAAGAAGATTTATTTTTGAAATTTTTAAGATACCTAAAAGGTGAAGTATGCAAGATTTAGGGGGATTAGGTGGCGTCTAGCAGTGAGGATTTCAGTTTGCAACATGCTGATACTTCTCCAAGCTGGAGTTTCTTCAGTGTTCATTGTTAGGGAAGTTTTCACTAGGAGCCGAATTATCCACAAAAATAAATGCGCCTGGTGATTTAAACCGCTAAAAACAGTGAATGAAGCAGTTTCAGGTTACAAATAAGTGTATCTCTGACACTGTTTGGGATGTAGGAGACAGGCAGCTGGCCCACCACATGCTAATGTGTGCTCACTTTTATTCCCTGACAACTTAAGAGTCAGGCATTCAGGAGATCTCTTACTCTCCAAAACAAATGAAGCCAGTCATGTAAACCACTAAAAGCACTGAATAAAGCAGTTTCACGTTACAAATCTGTGTTTTCCTTACACTGCTCGTTGCAGATGGGCTTCTAACTATGATGGCTAATGTGAAAACGTGAATGGCCCTATCTAGAGCCAGTGTTTGGTAGGTCCATTCTGAGCTACTGTAGAAACATGACCGTAAACATGGCAAACATAAACAAGGAACAGTCTCTATTAAGATATAAACAGCTACTCCTAAGATAAGGAAAACACTGCTATTCTTATTTTTCATATGATTACACTAAAGAAAATACACTTATTACATAACATTCGATATATCCCCCTAAATCCTACACACTTGTCCTTTAATGGGACAGTTTGGATTTTTTTTGAAGTGGGGTTGTTTGAAATACTTTTTCATAGTCAGTGTATTGCCTACAGTAGAGGGCAGTCAAGCATGGCCCAGTTCGGAGAAGCAGACAGGGGTATGTCACAGAAACAAAGCAATGTTCTGTAGGGGCAGCAGAAAAACACATTTTAACCACCTTAAAAAATCAATATCAGTTTAAGTGTGTACTGTGTTCACAATATTTTCATGACTCCTGAACCCTTTATTTATGCTCTCTTTAAAGCCACCAGACTCCTCTGACAAGAACAGTAATTTTACCTCGCAAGACAGTAGAGTAGCTGGTCTACCACCGCATCAATCGTTTACTTTGTTGGTGTCATTGTGTGACTTTGGTGTTTCAGAGGGTTAGTTCTGATTCACCGAAGTCACAAAGTAAACGGACAAAGCAGCTATTGGAAGGAGTGGTAGACCAGCAGCTCCTGCGTTCTGCGAGAAAAAAATAGTGGCGTTACTCCAGCCTGCTTCTCCAAAGTGGGAGCGGGCCAGCTGCCATCTACTGTAGGTAATCTGACTATGGATAAGTACCTTATACAAGCCCACTTAAAAAAAAAAAATCAAGTTATCCCTTTAAGAACCACAAAAAAGCAGACACAATAAGCTGAGCGAATAGTAAAGTTTTAGATTAATTGACTCAAAATAGAGTTAGTGAGACAGGAACTTGCTGACAACATTAAGGCAACCTAATGCAAAAAAAAAAAAAAAATCCATATAACAACACCCTTTGAAGTAACAGAGGAGCCAGTGCTAACTCCATTTAAAAGCAAACATCTGCTGTTGTGAACCCATGATTGTCTAGTGTACAAATGTTCAAGATGTAGATGGAGCATAAAGGAATTAAAATAAATAGATGAATAAAAGCTTGGTTTGTAACTTCCTTTTAATTGATAGAATATATACAACCTATATCATATTAATTTGGGCTCATTCATGTTTTAAAATATCTGCAATGCTCCTTTGTTTTGCTAAAAAAAGCTAGCAAGTAAGTGAACTTGTTTTTGTGTGACGTTGCGTCGGCCTCAGCTCAAGGTTATTGCCTCTGCCTGTTTTGAGTGCCCCTGTTTCTGCTCTCTAGGTACATGACAGGATTTTGGGTCTGTTCTGACAAAAGATTCAGTACATAATGTATATATACTTTTTGTTCAAGGAGCCGGCACAGTTTTCTTGAAAAATAAAAAAAGGCCAAGAACAGTTTATTACTGTTTAGACGGCTCCTTCGGAGAGCAAAGCAAGCACATACAAGAAAGAGAGTAATGATATGCTTTAGGTCAATATTTTACACAATGATGCATTTTGGGAGGCACACCTCTACAGGGCATGTGTGAAACAATGGGTGTCATAACTGCCCTGTGCAGCTTATTAATCTTCCCTCCCCCTCTAATCAATCTGTTTCTCCCCTTGCAAACACTGGTTACATTCCCGCTTTAAACGAGAGACCATCTTTCACTGTGGCACAAAAGGGTGGCTCCAGGATGGTGATGTCTCTCTTATACAAGGCAGCCAGGAGTAACAGAACAAAACGACTTCCTCAGGATGTTTTTAAATCAATGACAGCAAGATTAAGCGGGGAAAATGTTACTGAGAACTGATGTGTTGTCAAGCTTGCGTAGCAGAGATTCAGAGGACATCAGCTTTTTATTTCCATGGCTGATTCAACTGTGTACGAATCACGTAGGATAAGAGACGTCATTTTTTATTGAGAGTTTGATTTTTTCCTCTCGCAAATCTGAAAGAAAAATAATGACTGATTACATATTAACTACCTGCATAATAGTTTTCAATGACAAAGTTAGACAGATTTCCGTAGCTGTGACATCACCACGGTATGTTTTGTCATTATAGGATTTTATAAGGCATGTCCTTTGAAACAAATGGTGTCATGCTTACAACTGGGAACCATTTGAGAGGTATGTTGTGAAGTCATACTGTAGTGCTCAGCTAAAATTATTCTATAGATGACAGCAAGGGGAAGTAGCCACTATTCCTGTTATTCCCCATTGTACAGTCATACTGCAGCAATTATTTAAAATCTTTGATTATCCTCAGAGAGGCGATGCAATCATGGCTGAAAATCAATTTCAGGGACATCAGGAAAAATCAAAAAGCCTGCAGACTGCCAACAGGGCCAAGGGCTTGTGCGAGAGAAGAGAAGGGATTTTTTTCTCATCATCGTTTCGGTTTTCCCTTTGCTAAGGGTAATCAGCCAGCAACACCAGAGAGCTTGCTGTTAGTCGGAGCCAGATCCTGATCCTGTTCAGGGCTGCTAGTGATGTAGAGCCAGGTAGCATCCAATTAGTGCTTAGTGTAACTTAATGCAAAGTGCTGGCACTCAGCTCACCGAATCCAACTAGTTGTCATAGAATTTCCACGCTTCTGCTGTCAAATTCATGAACATTTGCTGATTTGCTTTGCCTTCTCAAAGCACCATGAAGTTAAAATGAGACATTTCCATCAATGCTGCGCCGTGTATGGCCATTTTCTGCTAAAACAGATTGGCCTGATTACTGATGAGACAGCAGGCACGTCAGCGACGGCTGCTTGATGCTTATTGACAACTGTGTTGCTTTAGAACCACATTTACTCCTTTTACATATAGAGCAATTTGTAATGGCACAGGTTCCAAAGCTCTGTAATTGATGTAAATCCAATGGAAAAAAAAATCATCATTCATGATAAACCAAGAGCATGTACCATTTTTAGTAAACAAAGCTGGATGTAAAATTTCCACCCTTTCTTTATGTTCAATCAAGGCGTGCCTCTTCATATTCAATCAGTCTGGACTTGTCCAGATGCTGGACTTATCTCGCACAGCTGAGAGCAGATCAAGTCTGATAATTACATATTTAAAAGACACAGCATAAAAATGGCTACCTCTCACTATGCTGTGTTATTCAGAACAGACTGATCTGATAGATAAGACGCTGAATAATATGCCAGAAAATCACAAATCACAAATATCTTATATGTCCCCATTTCCTGCATTTTAGCCCCCTCCATCTTTACTTGCAACCTTTCTGCTTTCCTCTCCCTGAGTTTAGACAGCTGCGAGGAGCATCTCCGCAGTCTGTGGTCTCTGGCAGAAGGCAGACAATTGAGTTTTGGAAGTGGCATGGAACGAGACAAAGGGAGCGTGAGGTGGCTTCCTCCCTCTGTCTTCCTCCCCGTCAGGGCTCCGTGGGCGGGTTGCCCACTCTTTCATAACAGCATTAGCAGAGACTACGCAGCAAAACAGTGGAAAATCCACTCCACCATGTTTCCTCATCAGCGGTGTCTTCTCTCTGACCTCCACCTCAGTTTCAGTGACTCACATGAATATGGAAGATGAATATGGGCCAACTTCTGAGGTTACGCCAAATTCAACAAGAGACAGGCTTGTCAACCATGAAATCGCCTTTACAGAGGGAGTATGGACAAATTTGGATTGGTTGAAGGCACTTTCATCCCTGGGAAATTTCCTGACCTTTATTTTATGTTCTAGGCCATAAAGATCAGGTAAAATGCTATCATAACAACCAGTATAAAGGAAAATGGTGGTCTATTATCCTCCATAATTCCTCTCCGGACATCTATCATCATTCACCTTCCATTCACGCTACCCAGCAGTCATCACAGGACACCCCCATAGTTGTGCAGTGTGGAGCTTTCCTCTTTGCCCTTTCTTGGTAATACCTCCTGTGACATACTTGGCTCAGCACCCTTACACAAACACTAACACGCACACACAAACACACACTGGTGTTTGACCTCTGAGGTTCAGTGAGAGCATTAAATACCAATTAGGGTTGGGACGGGCTAAGCTGAGTCTGAGGTTGTAGCAGGGCCTTGAGGAGGCCTGTGGGAAGCAACTTATTGGTCCCTGGGCATAAGAGTGTGTGTGTGTGTGTGTGTGTGTGTGTGTGTGTGTGTGTGTGTGTGTGTGTGTGTGTCTGACTACTACCAGTGCTGGAGACCAGGTTTATACTGTGTGTGTGTGTTTGTGCAGAATAAGGACATCAATAGCATACTAGACAATCTCCCTATAGGCATACTTTCTGTACGCATACACAAAAACCACATCTGGATATTTTATTTAATACAGCATCAAGTTTTTGGCTCAACATATTTTCTGTTACATCATATCATATGATTGAGCAGGATTATTTCTGCTTGAAATGACACTCTCAAATATGTATGGTTTAGATTGTTTAGACAATGTTCTTAAAAAAAAATACGTTAATACCTATTCTGTAAGACTTCAGTATCTACACTGCTGAAATTGAAGAGGTACAATAAGATGTGTGATACAGGCTATTTGTCTCAGTTTAATGTCCGAAATAAAACAGCAATACAGGAGAGAGAATATTAGCAAATGCTCTGAAGGCAACCCTCTGAGAAATATCCGTTCTCTGCAGTGAATCTTGAGACTGTGTGTGATGATCTGCTGTGGTTATCTGGCGGTTTCAGAGTCATGCCCTTTACTGTCCCTCTGTTATTTACCCACCAGACACGCACAGCTTGATAAATGTTTTGTCTGACCTTCTAAATTTGTTTTCCTTCCTCTTAACTGTGATTTTATTTCCCTTGGACAGGCCAGACTGTGTGTGTGTGTGTGTGTGTGTGTGTGTGTGTGTGTGTGTGTGTGTGTGCATGTCTCTTTATGTGTGTGTATGTCTGTTAGCAAAGAAAAAACAAGGTCCACATCCAGAAAGATAAAATCTATCCTCTCCTTATTGCAAATTACTTCCATCAGCCCCTCATTTCAATGAACAAGCAAAGGAATTGAGAGAACTACTAACAGCAGCGACTCCAGCCACTGACCATCCATCTAGTGTGTGTCTGCTCCAGTCTGGAAAGGGTTAAAGTCGCCACAGGCCAGAGCAGAGTCAACATCGGCCATGGCTTGGCTGGCCTACCCTGCCAGATCAATATCTGCAAATAATAAATTAGCTCCCCAGAGGGGTCGCACTAAACCTTCAGCAACACTGCCCTGGAAAAGTCCACAATTGGTGTGTGCGAGACTCAATAAGCCAGGTGAATGACTGTGCAGGGGCACATCTTTAGCACTCCATAATAGAAAATTAATGGTGCTCAAATCAGTGCTGAGGGCACCCTGAGGGTTACCTAATAGGCCTAGTTAGAACTGTCATCCCTCCCAGAGTCGCCTAAAATATCACATGCAAACACAGGGAGCCAAGGAGAGAAAGAGGAATGGGGGAGAGACATATGTGTGCTTGCAAGTAAGCTGGATTACCACTTTTGGTATTGATAACTTTAGTGAGAATATTACATAAGTGATATTTTGGATTTGGACAAGTGAACGAAAACTAAAGTTGTCAGATCAAACTTAACTTATTTTAAATACTGTTTTTACTCCTGACTGAACTGAATGCATCACTTTCTCCTCATGCTGCGACTTTGTCATCCTTTTTATTAGCTCACTAGCTTGTTTTAGGATTTAATTGTTTGCAACAGTTTTTTTATGGCAGAAGGGCCTGACACTCCTCCTAATTACTCTGTCAAGCCATATCTGAATATAATTTAACTCCTGTCAGTAAAAGACAAGACTCAGCCCACCACCAACTCATCTTTCAATAATTAACACAAAGACTAAATACTGTGAATCAACGCTAAACCATTGCTGTATGTTTGAGATGCATTTTCCTGTTTGTTTATTCTATTAGTATTTATACTATTAAGTATTTTACTGATCAGATACTAATTTCGATAAATATATTGTCTGATTTAATTTTAAGGAATAATTCACAGACCCATGCACACAAACATCCATCTTCACTATAGTGGCTGTAATGTAGTTTCCTATTCAGAATTCACTGTAGAAAATAATTTACTGATTTTCCTAACACCTAAACTGACCAGATTTGACTATGAACATCGTCATTTAAACTTTTTATTCTCAGTTTTAATGACAAGTTGTAGTTCATATGGGCTCAATCCTCTCAGATGGTTGCTCATATTATCAGGCAAAACAAAGAAAAAAAAAAAAGAAATAGCAGACCAAAACATTATTATAATTCTTCCTCAATCCAGAATATATTGGCCATATTATCAGGCTTAAAAACAAACCTTAAAGAAAACGTAAATAAAAGACTAAACAGAGCTAATTTTAGTAACAAGTCCACATTTAAGTAGCTAAATAAAAGCTGAACAAGTTGCTTGCGAAAAGTCATTTAAAGTTTGTGGAAGGAAAAAAAAGTAAATCTTGGAAATACTAAGTAGGTGATCAAATACAATGCTGAAATATGCAACTTCATCATGCTGGCTGTGTTCAAGCATAAACTTGTCCAATCCACAGGGCTGTTTAAAAGCAGATCTATATGCCCAACAGGATGGTAATGAGCCTTAAAAGCACATCTGATCACTTATTCCAGCTGGTTTATTCCCCTTCTCCACAAACACAACTATTGGATTCAATAAACATACTTCATATTGATCCTGAGCCACCCAGCAGCACATGCAGCTCTCTTGCCCACTCTCAACAAGATTTATTACAACTTTGCATACTGAGCAGAAACCAAGAGACATGCAAACACAAGCGTGTGCGCACATACATGCGAATAAATGCACCCCCACGTACACGGAAAAGGTGAAGTTTAAATACCCAGTGACTTCTTGTCAATGTTACGCGCACACACAAGTGCGCACAACCCTTCGATCTTTCCCCTGACCGTAATTTGCCTATGAAGTAATATCAGGGGGGTTGGGATGTGTGGGGAGGGGTTTGCCTCCTCATCTCTCCTCCTATCCCCCGCAGGTCTGGACTTCGGCAAACTGTCTGCTGCGTTGACACTGAACTTACCCACATGCCGCCACACTGCCGTCCTCCAGCGCAAACAGAGTGTGTCGCTCTCCGCAGGCCACTTGAGATATTTTCAGAGACGATGGAAGATTCTGGAACAAATGCGGTGCCAGCTGGAAAAAAAAAAAATTAAGTTCCCAGTGAGGTGGAGAAACACACTGTATCTCTGAGTAGCTCTGTACTCTGTAGTTAAGTTGATATACTCCATCAGCCTGGCTAACATCCCAAAGACAGGCACAGCTACAGTAGATCCTCTCAGAGTAGATGAAGACAGAACAACGTGAACAACAGAGGGAACAAGAAAGAAACAGCATACTCCTTTATGGCGCTGAGCTGTGTAGATCTGATGTTTTTAAGTCCCTGTGTGTATGTCTGTCTGTCTGTCTGTGTGTGTTCATGCCAGTGCCACAAAGAAAAAAATGAAACAGCCTATGAGAAGAAAAGAAAGCCTGGTTCCTCATCATGCGCTTGTTAGCTTGTCCAATCTATGGCAATCAGCACAGTCCCAGGGGTTGAAAGACACGAGATGCCGGGGAAAGGGAAGCCGAGGCTGAGGAAAAGATCAATACTGCACTGTGAAACAAGAAGTGTGGGCTATTTACTCTCCATTGATCTGATGATGCTGGAGAAACACCTCACTCGGCTATTAAATTGAGGGTATAAGTCTACTGTGGAGGGCTTTTTTTTCTTCCCCTCTCTTTTTCTTTCTCTCTTTCTTCACCCCAAGGTCAAGAAAAAGCTAAAAACATCCACAAACAAACAAAAATGGATTGCTTGGGCCAGGGAAAGTAATTAATCTGCATTAAAATGCCAAGGGAACAGGCACTAACTACCCATCTTAAGTGAAGTTTTGCTCAGAGCGACAAGAGACCCATGGCAGCATAGGATGGACTACTAGAGGACACAGTGATAAATACAAATAGACTGCTAGCGGGGGGCCAGCAGAGTTTCACTAGAGCTACTTTAAGCTTAGCATTTCCACCTGCATGACACAGTAAAGGCTAAGTAAACACAGAGCTGAAAGGTATGCAGGCCTTTTTGCAGCAGAGCCGTGGCAGATAAGTATGATAGGTAGTATGACAGCAGATATTATCTTACTGTGCACTACAATGCAAACTATTAACTTCTATTAACTTAACTATTAACTTAATTTCATACTATTTTCAGGGAATCAATACTTCTTGTATCTTGGAGTTTCTTAATTTCACTTAAGTGTCAAATTGTATTTAAAAAGCTGAGAGCTACTGTGTCATGGCAGAACACAAGACAACCACAATGACATAAAGCTGAAGGGTCACCATCAATGAACCACAGCACATTCATTCACATTCATTGGTATTTTGAGACACTGAGAGGACCATCACATCCTAACTATAATCTCAGTGAGGTAATGTACAGTGTGTAACTGTAAATGTCAATATTATACTTTATGTAATGCTACAAAGCTATCAAAGGCGTTTTTCAGTCAGTGTGACAAGGCCTGAACTGTCAATGTGTTTCAAATACCTGTGACTTATTTATTCATTTAACAAATTTATTATAAATTCAATAATTAGACTGATACTTTGAAACTGAATTTTTGACTTTACTTCAGGTCAATCTGCTGCAAAAAGCAAGTGAACAAAAACATGACGATACAGTATGACATCACTGTAGTTGTATGCCCAGTTTGATCTAATATAGTAGCTCATCACAAAGTCAGCGCCAACAGGAATTCAGACTTCATGATGGTGTAATGAGGGCGTCATTGAAAGAAAAGATTGTGCATAGTGATTACAGTTAGAAAGGATCAGCCGCAGACAGAATCATTCCTATACCAATGTTTAAAATAAATCCCTTAGAGTAATAAATTAGTCCACTTACAGTGTTTATTTGGGGTCTTTTCATACAAAAAAAGTTTTTAAAGTTTAAAACTACAATAATTTCATTATCTTCAAATTTTTACCACTTTACTCCCATGCTACAGTTCTTGCCTTGCACTAACCCTTATGCTTTTGGCTGGCTACCTGAGGCTGGTGCTGCCGTGCACACTGAAATCACGATGGGGGAAAAAGAAAGTAATTTTCTCTCAGTGAAAAACGTAGTCTCCTCGAAGCTTATGACAAACTGCCAAAAACGAGCCGACGAGATGCAGCAGCAAAACTTGGTGCTCCTCAGGCAACCTTGTGCAGTTTGCTCATACAAAACAGTCACGACTGCGAGTGACGGAGACGGAAAACGAGCGTGCATGCGGAAAGCACCTGTGGTTGAAGCCACACTTGTGAAGTGGACTGATAATGCCCGGTCACGTAATGCCCCCATAATGAACAGCTGTGGGCTACTGCATTTTGAAACAGTCAATAAAATTCAGTAAATAACAAAGCTCTCCATTTCATTACTTTATATTCATGTAGTAAATAAACAAATGTAAATTAGATGGTAATCTGCATGAGGAAAAAAAAAATTATAATCATGTGCTTATAGTGATAAATTTGACCCAGATAGATGTGATCACTATGAGCTGTTTCCACTGACTTTGCCGAGAAAATTCTAGGTAATCTGGGATTCATTGTGAAAGTTAAAATATCATCAAATGATGAGGTCATCAAATTATGTTTTGTAGTGTGAAAAAGTGGTGACACTGTGTTATATAAAGTACATGAAACACTGATCCATTTTCAGCGGATATTGGAGGTTAAAAAAATGGCCCTTACATGGCAGAAGATAAAAATAAAGCTGTAAAATTCATCTCTGGTTTCCTAACATGTGTCCAGTGGCAGAGCGACTAACATCAATATATTTTTCATGGTGTGAAACTCTTTCCCTCCATGTCTGTCTTTGCCTTTCTTCCACTCCTCAGAGGAGTAGCCTTATTGACTGTGTGGCTGTATTACAACAAGCAGTCTCTAATGACTCCCTGAAGACCTCTCTATCCCTACTGCCCGCCCTCCGTCTCTCTCTGTGTCTCTCCTTCTCTGCCTGCTCTTCAGGCTCCAGTTCAGCAGCTAATTAACCCTCTCTAATAGCGTAGATTACATTAGCTTTGAGCGGCTCGCACCCTCCACCGGACTCGCACTGCCACACAATGAACCCAGCCTTGCTTTACAAATCTCCCCCTTCACAAGAGCACAATTATGAATTCAAACAACTTCTTATCCACACTCACTCATCCAGGGACAGAAGCCCTCCTCTTCAACCACCCCACTCCTCCCTTGCCACCCACCTCCCAGGCCTTCTCGCAGGAAGTAATGAGAGAACTGAAGAGAGGAGACCACACAACAAGATGGCCATGAAGGGAAGAGGGATATCGAGGTGGGGAGGAGGGAACCCCTATTGGGTAAATCAGAGAGGTCACTATAGGTGTTTCATTGGGTGAGGCTACAGAAGCCCAGTGATAACCCTCCATCTTAACATTCCTATTCAGAGCAGAAAGGAAACTTAATTACTGTGGGTGGATAGAGCGAGAGGGGGGAATACCACAACCAAACGGAGGTTTATGCCTTAAGTGGTCAAAGAGAGGGAATTAGACGCTAGAATGAATGACTTAAGCCAGTACAAGCTGTTTTCTACACATTGACAAAATGGCCTGGGAACTCAAAAGCTTAATGAAGACTTAAGAAATATGTTTTTTTTTTATAAAGCTGCAGATTGGGATGCATCAGGCTGCTCGATCAGTGAGACCAATCAATCGGCCAAGACCCATGATGTCTAAAAAATACGCTTCTGTCCGTGAGATGGGAGACTATTACAGTTTTCAGCACCCCGCTTTAAGAATGTAAGAAGATACTGTGGTTGGTTAGTCATCTTTAATGCAATGGAGCTGAGCTGTATAACAGCCGCCATTAAACTGCGGGAGTCCAACCACACTGGGAGAGTGTTCAAACCAATGGAGTACCTACAAGGAGAGGAAAGAACGCTGAATCGAGGAGAAAAATACATTTTTTGAATTGGAAGGTTTTTTTCCTCTCTTACAGCACTTAGACCACTTAGTGGTGTTTTATGAATGATAATGAGATGAGATATAGTTGTGGTATAAAAAGGAAATAAAATATGGAAGAAATGGATGTAATCTGCTCCGTCTAAATGTAAATTGGTACATTTGTAGTGAAAGGACATTCTCATGTTTCTTTGTCCGGACAAGTAATTTTCCCTACGTCCCTCTTCTGTAAGGCTTGCCATAGCAGCATTTTCTGCAGCACAGAGCACTCTCCTTTCTATTTCAATAGGACAGCTCATTTGCTAGACTCCTAGCCCAAACTGCTGACTGGGTTTTTCAAGGCTGTGTACTTTGTGTGCATGTGGACGAGTGTGCGTGTGCACAAGCTTGTGCTAAAAGAGAGAGAAAGGCATGAAAGAAGGATAGGCAAAATGGAGGGAAAGAGTGGGAGAGAGAACACATTGTATCATTAAGGTACTCAGAGATCATTAGATATATAAGGGCTCTGCTATGCAAGGTCAGGGCTGCTGTGTTTTTCTAGGTCGGCAGAGGAGCAGTAAAACCAGTCTAATCAGCCGCTTCTCTCTCCTCTCTCTCTACCCCGTATCGCTCTTTTCCTCTTCCATCTAGAGGTAGTGTGGATTACAGCCCAGTTTATCCATGCTTCTGTATGTATTTACTAACATTATCAAGGCTTATGAGCCAAGGACACGGTAAACCACACAAAAGGCACAGAAAGGCTTTGAGCTAGATATTGGCCTCATTACGGGGTAAAGTTGTTGGCTCCCTGTCTCGCTCCCAGGATGTACAAGGCTGCTTTAACAGGTGCAGCACGCTGCCTGACTATCCAGTATTTTTCATTAAGGCTATCCTTTAAAGTGGAGTTTAGCAACTGGCAGTCTGCCCCAATAAAGTGTGTGTATGTGCCCGTGGGTGTCCTGAACACAAACACATGTAAGTGAACATATTTTTTTCAGCTATGAGGGAAGGACATGGATTTTATTGAGAGGGAAATCCACCACTTATAAAAAGTAACTGACCAACTCTCTTTTCAGACACCCAGAGTGGTGCTGGATTTTCTGATCCTAACCAAAATATGCCTCTAGCACCAAGTATTGAAATCTGTCAAGCTGACTCTGAATGTCCGGTCAGATTCGTAATCTTCTTTACATATTCTTAATCAGATAGTTCAGAATTTTAATCAAAATGTTTGCTAATCTTAAGAGTACTCCTTCAGGCATTTCTTGTATAACTATTTATTTAAAATGACAATATGGTCAATAGAAAAACACATTTCTATTTCTACAGTAAGATACTGCAAAAAGAATTGTCTTGGTGTAGAAATAAAACTCCAATAATGTATTAGTATCAGAAAAATTTCAAATAATACCTAGCCCTTGGTGTAAACACTCACGCTCCACCCCTTCACTCCTCATGTGACTGAGGTCCTCGCAAGTCCACGGGAGGACAAACCGCTGCCGGCCCTGGATGGCAGGGAGGCAATGCCGTTGGTAATGTGGCGTGTTCATCAAGATAATGATGGATAGCCTTATCCTTATCCATCCTCGGCTTTATAGAGATGAATGTCCTGCTTGGCTTCTTACTCAGCACTTTGGCCTTTCCCCCACTCATTGTGCACTTTATCACACAAACACCCTCGCCCAGCCTCGGATGGAGATTAGCAAAGCCTGTCTGGAAAATGGACCTAACTAAAGCCTATCAATCAAACTTGCTCCAAGCCAATCAAGAGAGAAAAACATATCCAAAATGCACCACTATACAATCGTTTCCAGTGTGAAATTTTAGTGTAAAGTAATTAGAGTATTGCGATGGGGTGGTGATAGAGGAGCGTTTGTGAGTTTGTCTGGGGTGAGATGAGAAGGTGAAGAAGAAAAGTGTGCGAGAGAGAAACGGTGTGTAAAAGAATGCCTCTCCTGCTCTCGACCGTCTCATTAGGCTAATGTTTTTTTATAAGGCACTTCAAATGTCAAGGCATTGGTGGATTTAGTGTAAACTTAAATTCCATTACCTGGCAGGCATTAATTGCTAACTGAGCCCTGGGATCTTTCCCCTGGGGCCTCTATGTTTCCTCTCTGTCATCTGGCTAACTATTCTGTCTAGACTAACTTAGAGCACCATAATCCACCATGGGGATCAATAAACTGCACATAATTCAGCTCCAATAATGAGCTTTCACTTCAACAAAAGCGCCAGCCCACTTCCCAAGGAACCGGCAGGGGCGTAAAATGATAATGTAATTATTAAAAGGACAGACAAAATGAGTAAGCACTTTCACACAGAGAGGGAGGGCGAGCCCGGCCTCAATTAGACACACTTAAAGCTATCATTGTTATTTGAGACAAAGCTAATCAAGGAGGAGATACAGGGGCATCCATTTCAGCAGGTAATGGAATGACGCTGGCTGGCTCTCCCATTTCCCCAGGCTCATGATGTTATAAAGGCCGCCCTGCAGTCACGCGTGAGCGGGCACTCTTTAATGGAGTGCAATGGATGTGGTTTCATCCACCAATCAGAGATACAGAGGAGGGGACTTGGAATGGAGAAGTTTAAGATTCACACTCCCTAATAGCAACGCATAAAACCATAAATGTGAGGGATTATTTTACACCTGTGGTTTCCATTAGTAGTACAGGAGTAGAAAAGTTACATTTTGTATGTGTTGCAGCAGCAGTTGAGACAAGTCTTTATTCAGCATGAACGATTTAAATTTCTACAATGTCATTGCATATTATTCACGCACTATCCTTGGCATGGCATCCAAAGATCAAACTAGCACCTGTCTTTTAGACCAGTGTGAGAGATTTTGTGTGTGACTAAGTAAGGTTTAATATGGAGCCTTATCTGTTAACTACTGCTTCTCCAATTATATGCATCCTTGAACTCCAGCGAAATCAAGAGAAGCTACTTTGTTTTTTTACACACAAGTGCTTCTAATTCATCTGCAGGCTACAGGAGGTCCAGGGTGGATAAATCAGGCCTTTACGGAAGGGCTGCTCCCACTGTTTATCTGCTGGTGACATTTGCTGCACAGCCCCAACCGCACCATAATTACCCCACTTATTCACTAAACAGGAATCATGCCTGGCAGGAACCCCCTGCCACAAAGGTTGCAGGACTTAAGGCAATATTCTGTCTCCAGAGTTCAATGGACCTGGCTTTATGAAAAGACTCCATTCATTTGGATATCAGCATGGGTTCACTTTAGCATGGTCTAAAAGAAGATGGGGGCTAAACTGACTCGCCTCAATAGCCGGAACAAAGAGCATCATGGCTGATGACGATGATAAATTTACAGCTGACTGCACATGCTTCCCTACCACACGGCACACCTTGGCACACTTCGAATGTCACAGTTCCCATAGAGGACTGGCATTTGAAGTGGCTTCTCCTGCCCCTGGAGCCAGCACGCTGGGAGTGGATAGCTATCCTTATCCTGATGAGGTAGTCTGTCAAAGAAAAATGACACACGAGAAAATAAAAAGCACACCTCGCAATAATTCTATTTACTGTCTCTATTAGCTAGGGATCTATAAATATTTGTGCAAAGAATGCAGAGCCTGTTCTAAACGTGCCTTTTCAGAGCAGGCCAATCTCTTGGCCTCCGGCAGGCCCAGCGGGATGCCCCCTCTGGCCCGCCCGCAGAGCTGCGGTGCCCCCCCAGAGTCCACTATTGATCATTTAATTCAAAATAGATTTAAACAAAAGAAGCAGAGGGGAGGACACTGGGAAGGCAAACCAGGGCGTATCCAGGGCTTGTCTGATGGGCTACAGCCAAGGGTCTTTGTTTACTGCCAAAATATTTAATATGAATATGAATCATAGAAAGAGAATGAGAGTAGACATTCCTATTCAAATCAAGGAGTGAAAGCCACTGCTCAGAGGACAGCTGAGAGGCAGAGCGAGACTGTGGAGATTACCAGCGTACAGGTCAGCATATTTTTACATCTAACTCGATGAATTGATTGTTTATTTTGACCAAACTGGAGCTGATGATTGTTGTAACAGTGGACTAACTAACAAGACTAAAAGATGGTTTTGCTGAGTTTTATTTTTACTTCTGTCGAAATCTGTTTGAATGAAGCGTGTTTTTAAATGAGTTAACAAGGCAGTTAAGCTAATGTTAGTCTTAGTCATGAAAGAGAGAAACTTGGATTGGTGTGTTGTTGTATTTTTCTGTTTACTAAGGAAAATAGGTGTAAGAATAGGCCAAATCTGAGTTCTCAGATAAGGGAGTGTGACGCACTTTACGCCCCCAACATGTGTTGTCAACATAACGACTAACTACAATCACCTTTTTCTTTTGTACTAATCCAGTGACCACAGATAACAGTTCAATGTCCTTTTTATTCATCATATCTCCATGATATGAATTATGAGATCATACAACCACTGAATCTTGTGTTGCAAACGTAGCTATTACCACCCCCTTGATCATACACAGGCACCTAACACACACACACACACACACACACACACACACACACACACACATACCCCCAAAGTGTTGCCAACTGAGAAACTTTCTTGCGAGACTTGGTGACTTATAGACCTTTTCAGCAATTTGCTGCTCGGAGTTAACCCAGTCAGCGGCTCTTCTGGCAGCAGCAGAGTGTCTCTCCCTTCCTCTCTGGCTGTGCACACAAAGACAGGAGTGAGTTACTATGGCACTTTCACACTTGACAATTCTCTTCCTTGGGTTCGGAAACAAAAGTTACTCTGCTGATGCTTGAAAAGATGAAGTTTGCTACAATGTAACATCTTCCGGTCTTTGTTCTGTTGTTGAATGTACTGTAGCAAGTGACAGAGTCCTTGCTTACACAGATGATGGTATCCTCGACTCCACAGTGCCCTGAAGCCCAGCCCCCACTACTGCACAGAGTGTTGGTCGCCTGTTTATTCAAAGTTCATTCATATAAAGCATTCCGCTTGCACTAATTTCAACACTGCACGTCCCTGGGACCCCAACAATACACCCACCAACTGTGATACATATCAGATGAATGGTCCTCGAGATATACGAAAGACACACATACAGCGATTCCTTGCTTTATAGTAAGATTACTTTGTTAATGACAGTATAATCCTGTATTAGCACATCATCTCCTTTTTTTTCACTCTATCTCCCAATCACTGCCATTTCAGATGACTTATCATGAATATTACTCATTGTCTTGAGAACACACCCAAATTTATCTTAACTAGAGAACTGCCAATTAAAAAATAGGGATAGTGTTTCTCTGTTGCCTGTTGTGCAACTCTTGAGCTGCATAGTGCTCTGCATAGTCTTATCTGTCAAAGACAGTATGCACAGATGGATGACGAGTGACAAAGGGATATTTGGTTGAGGTTGTGCAGTAATGAGTGTCACGTGACACCCACATTCAAATTTCAGACTGCCTCTCCTGATCCTAAAGCTGCAATCAACACTGGGCCATCTGCAACACTGCAAATTAACATAATTGGTGTACATTACATGCTTATAGAGAGTACATTTTTATCCACTACTCTTCGCCCTTAACAAGATGAGCTGTGGAGATACTGGGAGAGCAACACTGTTGATTAGACACAGATAGTGGGAGCAGACAGCGAGACTTGTTGTCTTGGTGAAAATGGATGAACTGACAATCAGAGTTTGGTGAACGGCCAGGTGTGAGGGCCAAAGTGCAAGTAGGCCAGTGTGCATCTGACACATGCACCTTCCCTACACCTGGAACTGGGGCTGTGGTGATCGACAACCTGGCCATCTTGTCAGACAGCTCGCAGACAGAACGCAGGCAACGTTTAGGCCTCTTCCAGCTGCTCTACCAGAATAAATTGAACTTGATTAGAATTAATCACACTCAACCACTTGCAATTTGCAAATATCAGGGAAAATATTCAAGAAAATCTGCTTGGAAGATCGGCGAACAAAGGAGAAAAACTCGTCTGAACCGGTGCACCCTAGTTTTGACAATGTGTTTTGCACATGCAGCATACTTCTAGCTAAAAAGACAACTGAGAAGCCACCATTTCTATTCAGAGTGCATTTCAAATGTTGGGTATGATCGAATGTATGAATTATGAAAGTTTCAGCATTGGTCAAGGGTAAGCTCCTTGTACATCAGCTAAAGTTATCTTTTAGTTGTTATACGGTAAAATACATTACAGTCTCAACTGGCCACTTAGCCAAAGCATTGGGAGTTTTGTGCTGACAAATTACCAGTTGCAGTCCTACAGAATGCATACACATGGTGCACATGGGTGGGCAGAAACACACAGGCAACGCCACTTACCATATTATAGGTTTCATGAAGCTGTACGTCAAGCAGTCGCACCAAGAAGGTGTAAGAGAAAATTGTCATGATAGACTCTTACCACTCACATTAATAGAATTCATTTAGGACGAAGAGGGGAAGAAAGTCACCATAAGTTAGCTGTCTCCGTCCCTGTGTACACCATGAAAAGATGAAGTATGCAAACTGCCTGATTTTAAACTTGTATCTAATTGTCTCACGTCATGGGTCTGGGCCAGGGCATTGTTGCTTGAAGAATAAATTGGGTAATTCAATTAAAGTGCTTTCCAAAGACACATCATAAGTGATGGAGAATGACTCTAACCCAGGCCTGAACTCCGTGTCCCCCCCATCGCTCCGCTTGCCTGACAAATGGATGGCAGTGTATAATTGAAACACATTGCTGCCAGCGTAGGTCAATAACATCGCTCTCTCTGCTCACCAGCACCAGATTAACAGACTCTATTTTATCTTCCCTCAGCCTGTCCCAGCTTGACAGAGCGGGAGCGTCAGCTGCTTATCCATAAAAGAGGCCCCTTATCTTGAAAATAAACAAATACATAAAGTGCAACAGCCTGCTGTCTGTCCAAGCAGTTAAGGGCTACTTAGTTTAAGGCAAACATGTGGGCAGTGTTTTGTTTAACACATCATCATATGAGATGAAGCACAGCTGTCACTTCAGAAAACCTGGACAGACAGACAGATATTTTCCTCAGTTGAGAAAACATGGACAGCGTGGTCAACCACGAGTCAAATTCTAGACGTGCAGAAAAGGAAATTTATTCTTAAGATTTTTCAAACACAATCATGCAGTGTTGTTTTTTTGTTTTTTTTCAAACGTGTCTTTTTTAAATGCAACCAGTAAAATAACCCTTCAATGTGCCATCCTTAAGACCAATGTCATCCAATGTCATTCCTCAGTGTTGGTCTAAAACCAAGGAAAATACGTGTCATTGGACAACGAGAAAATTGTGATGGCGCTAAATAATCAACATTTTTGGTAAAATAAATAAATAAAGATCCTCAGTTGTGTAGATTTATAATGTAAAGCCATCACTGTTTATGCATGATAAACACTGAGGATTAATTAGCTTAAGCACAAGTGTAATATGAAGCTAAAATGGGTGATTATATGTATTTAAGCCCAAGCATCACAAATCTACTGGCTTAAATTAATTTGATAAACAAATGGGAAAAGTAGGGTTAAAGTTCAAGGGTAAAAAAAACTCCATTATCTCCCACTCCTCACTCTGTGCTTTCATGTAATTATATGTTAGGTTAGACAGAGTTAATTGAATCTGGTCCATTCAATTTGTTTACAGTATCAGACTAAATGAACAAATAGCCTCAAAATAGATTCCTATAGGAGGTACATGCACGCTGCTTTGTGTGGTTGTCACTGTGCATGTGCTTAATGTAAAGAGCATGCATGTGAATACAAGTCCATATGTATATTTGTATGGCTTGTGTTAACACACATTCCCACATGGAACACACACAAATTAGCCATGGACGGATATTCAATTAAGTCCTTTGTCAGGGGTCTGTGTAGGGGCGGGACAGGATGCACAGTACAGTAATCCGTGATGAACAACAAGGTGGCAGCTCCATTGTCTGTCTGACGGATTGAAATTACTTGCAGGCGTGCTCGACCAACAGATTAGACCACTGTTGGGGGGTGAGATAAGATGGCAGCCGGCAGTATGGAAGGTACCTCCTCTTCCAGCTCAAACAATGCATTTAATCCATTCCCTTCTCACAATCAGGTCGTTTGACATTACTTTTCAGCATCCTACACACTCATTCTCTCCCTCTTTACCCTCACTCGTTCCACCTTTCATCAAGGGGAAGGCTTAAAGCTGAACAGACTTCATCATATAAATTAATTTGTGCATTTATATTAGAAGTCCCAGAGCCAAAGTCGAAGAGACTTTCACTGTACCTTTGTCAAATGAACTACAGTTTCAAGTTGTTTTTTTTCCTCATGTCCTATTTGGCTTTCAGTCTGAGTAACTCCCAGCCAGATGAGTTATATGGCAAAGCGCAATTTTGTGTTTAATTCATTGCTTACTGCTTGCTTGTCTGCCAGCCGCAAGGCTCTGTCCTTCCTGCCAGTACTGTACTTCTTCATAGTATTTTATTATTGAATCATAACCTTGGCGGGATTGCTTTCAGTTGAATGAAATCACAACTCTATAGATTCACATTGCAGAGATCTGACCTTAAACGCTGTCAAAAGAGGATTTGACAAGTATGTTAAAAACAATATGGCTGAAAAGTCCTTGACAGCATAGAGAAATCATCGTTGTAAAAAAATATAATACTGCCTTTCTTTAGCTAAGTCTTACATGCTGCCTCTCCAGCTCAAGTAAATTTACTCCTCTCTTTAAGTGAAGTTCCACTTTTGTGGGGGAAAAAAAAAAAAAATCACTGTTCAGTGCTCACAGTGCTAAAAGACCACTTCTTCCAAATGACAGTAAACTTCCATGTTTTTAAAATCCTAGGATGCAGAGAAACAATATGGTTCACTGTGTATCTCAAGTAATATAGATGACCTGTCAGACATTAGCTGTATGAAAGCAGAAGCACCTTAGAAGGACCTTAGCATAATGTTACATTTTATACACCATGTAAAATGTGAGGAATAAATCTAGACTCTTTAATATAATTGAGCCCTCAACTCTGAATAACATTAAATCTTTGCAAAAAAACATCCGCCAAGAAACTTCAGTGGCTCATTAGTGTCACCGTGGGTGAACAAACTGAGCAAGAACTCTTTAAACAGTCAAACAGGGATGGCTATCATAAGGATTTTATTGATAAGGGTACTCTCATTGATACTCTTTATCAGCTCGGTAATTTAATGATACTTAATTTTCATTTAAAAAAGAATAAATTCAGAACAGGATTAGAATTGTATGTTTTTAAAATAACTAATTTTGCTCCTAGACCTGCAGCAGTTCTGTATACAAAAGCAAAGTCACTGGATAAACTCAATATCAACTGAGTGGAGAAAAGTCTAAAATATTCCTAACATCACAGCACTGAGTAAAGTTTAGTTTTCATCAGACAGTATCAGTCTGCCGTGCTGCTGTGATTTACTGCCTGCAGGTAGCCTACTGCTGGTTGAAGAAAGTTTAAACAGAAGAAGAACTTTGAAAGAATGTGCAGAATTTTAAGATGCGCTGCAAAACTAAGCTAAACAGTACAAACAGACAACTTTTGTTTCAGCTTTTTTGTAAGAATTCGCTATTAGCCAAGCTAGCACACTGGCTTGTGTAAGACATAGCGTTAGGGGGTTTGCATCACTAATACCAGGTTTTAATATCCATCTCTACAGAAAAACATTGGATTATAATCACTTAATGTTGTACTAAAATAATTAGAGGAACCAACAATGTTCCCAATGTTCTACAACACAGTTCCACTAAAGCACAACATACTGTATGTGGTAATAAATACTGGATGCAGCTTAATTTATGCATCAAATACACGCGAGGCAACATACAGTAAATCCTCCAGCACTCTTGATGGATTTAGGTAGAAAAGCTTGTGCAAGCGTGTGCCAACAGTTGGGTATGTAAGTGTTCATGTATGGACCACCTCCTGTAAGCATTGATCAGCCACATCCTCAAACATCCACGCTATGTTGCCAGAAGGTTCCACCAACAGCTGTTTGTTCCAGGGGCAACTGCCTATTTTAAATTTGCTTAAGTAAAAATGATTATTGCCAATTAGATGCCCATTAATTGTGCAAGCATGGGATGCTGCCAGCTGTTTACAGAGGGGAGAAAAATAGCCCTTCTTATTTAATTTTTCCCTCAAAGCGCAGTCTCTCTCTGCCAGCCGGAAAACATACAATTATTACACAAACACATACTGTAAATTCAAGTGAGTGACAGTAGTAGCAAATACTGTATATCAAAAGCAAGTGAGTGAGTAGGCCGGAGTATTGGTACTCTAAACCTTTAAGGTATACACTGGCATAACCCAGTACATCAATGAGTAAAACAAAAAATATCAAAACTTCTCCAGTCAGACAATACCTGCATTGGATCCTTTTTGTACCCAGTTCGTATGGTTTCACTCTCAGCCAATAACTACAAGCATTCTTTGATTTAATGCGATATGTAATTGGCCCACTACTGCAGCAGCTACAACCCATACACTGTGTGGTATGATGGAGCTGAGCATGGTGTATTTGACTATACTACACACGTGTGGTGTCTGGTGACATATTCCTCAACTGAATGCCTCCATTCACGTGATGGGTACATCGAATTAAGTAGGAAAAAAAAAGGAATCAAATGACATGCTTGATTGGTATCCGTATCACTTTAAAGATATTGGTATTGTGATTTTTCAAATGATACCCAGCCCTATGAGTGAGTGCACAATGTTCTATCCTAAGGAGGCAATTTTTAAGCAAAAGTAAGAAGCTGTCTACAAGAGCTGAAATATTTACTAAAGCTGCACCAAAATCAGAATAAGGTCAGCCAAATCAGATTTGGCTTTTTAATACAAATATTCGACTATTGATTGCTTTGTTTCCAGAGAGAGTTTGAACAGAGTTCAGCAGGATGTTCGGGGTGACAGCGTCGTTTGATGTAATACACTACAGTAAACAAGCCAAGTTAGCCCTCCAAGTTAATGTGTGCCAATTATGCTAATGACAGATCGGTAATGTCCACTAACATTTTTTGTCGACACTAGATATCAAACAAAAGCCAGAGTTTGTATTGTATTAGGTTGCTGTGAGTTGTAAATTCACCACTTCTAAGCAGATGGCAGAAGATAATGTTATCTTGGAGCTTGACCGGGCAGAGCCTCTCCTCCTCTGAGACAGACAGCCTCTGTCTCAGTCAGAGTCACCCTGGGTCTGGGTCAGTGGTGTGAAAGAGAGGAGCACTCACTCTGCAACTCTGCAGCTAAATCTGGGGACTGGAACATCCCAACAAATACACTTACTGACAAAGAAAAATCATCTTCAGCTTTCAGGGTTGCAGTCCTAATAACTACAATGTAGAATGGATCAACTGTGCAGAAGAAGCCAAAACTCTTTAGGCAAAGTTGTTACAATGAACATATTAATAGGTTACACCTGACCTAACCATACTACATTTGTTGGACATATCTGGAACCAAGGAAGCAATTAAAAATGTTAAAAAGTTAGAGTACAGGACAAAAATAAAGGTGACTGCTAAAGATGCTACTGTGATCGATGCACTTGGCCAAACCATAACCTATCAAAGTTTCCTATAGCAGGAAAGAGAAACCTACACAACAAAATTGTGTATTCCCAACATTACATAGGGGCCAGAGGCAAGTAAAATGCTACTTCGGACAAGTAAGTCTAGCAACACACTTGTCCAATCAGGTTAGAAATTAAGTATTAAACACATCATTTTTTTACCAGAGCTAATGATGGAAGTGAGACAGTTCACTTCTCAGCTACTTCCATCTTATTTCTGTTAAGAGTTGCACATGCTCAGTACAGATCGGGCACTCGCAAGAAAATGGTGGCGGGTAAAGACAGAGTTTGCATCGTGCAGTTTGCCACAAGTTTAACTGCAAGGTGGATAAAAAGGGATTGTTTTTCCCCTGACAATTAACTTAAGTCTTCACTGCTATTTGATAACCACCAATAAATAAAATGGTTTGTAGGGTTAAAACAACAGTTGACTTTGAGCATGTAGATTCCTGATCCACTTCCCAGATTGGGAAAGTGAAAAAAAAAAAACATCAAAATTGAACCATGGAATATCACCATCTAAATGCATTAACAACTGAAAAGTGACAACTTTTTTCTAAAGCCTTTAACCTAACTAAGCAGAACTTTATAGCTATACAGTGCTGAACTGTTGCTGAATTTGTGATGAATGGCTGTCAGCTGCTCTGGCAATCTGGACGGCTTTAACCTGACCCCACAACAATAGCTCAGGACCCTCTGCTTGCACCCCAAACCGGCAGAAAGAGCTGAATTTAGTCTTTTCAGTGGTTTGTGTCTGACCCAGGCGCAGCCTGCTGAGTCTTAAAGCAGCACACTTTTATTCCCACAAGCCCAGCCTATGCCCAGCCTTGGCTTAGGCTTCCAAGAAGAAGCATCTATTGCAGGTGTCATTAGTTTACCTCTGACCCTTCCCTGAGCCGACCCTATTAGAGGACTAGAAACCGGACGCCACCTGTCTCACCTCTAAAGATGGGCCCTGAGCTCGCTGATGCTGCAATTGTGAGTAGACTAGAGGGATAAATAGCATTCAAGCTGCCATGCGAAACCCTGCAAAAGACTGCAGAAAAGATAAATGAATGTTGAAATCGAGGAAAATTATTCAACCATTTACAACCCCTGCTAGCACATCACTGTTATTCTATTTGTCTTTCACCACTTAAACTGTAAAATCATACAGAGTGCTGCGACCATTTCTCTCTCCGGTTTGTTGCCTCACTTCCACAAAATAACACATCATTGGACAGATAGCATCAATTCTGCCCACGGTAATCCCAGCACCTCTGGTTGTATCACTCATTCAATTTCAGCCGCCGGCTACAGCAAACATTACACACTGCATCAAGATTACCGGAGAGAGGCAGAACGGGGGAGAGAAGAGGAAAAAAAGGGCTGTATCCATCATGTCATGATGCCCCTGTTATTGTGACAGATCAAATTCAGTGCAGTGTGTGTGCATGTGTTCGAGTGTGTATGTGTGTGTGTCTCCTGTGTCTGTCTGTGAGGGATGCAAACTGTGGTCTCCTAGGCTGGCGTGATCAGCATCCGTGTGACTGTAGATGTTGTGAGTGGATTTGTGAGGGTTGCCTGACTTAGATGACCTCCTTTATACAGTAGCTGGGGCCCAGGCTGCCATGCTTGTTTTAGCTGCTGCAATTAACCTTGTGTGGTTATAACCCTGCAACCCCACCCACTTAGCTGAAGGGCAGAGGGGGGGAAGAAAAATGGCAGGGAAGGTGATTGAGGAACACAGAGGGAAGAGACAGATGAGAAACAGGTGAATATATAGGGCAAAAATGTAGGACAAAAATAGGTGAAAAAAAAAGAAAAGAAAAACCTATAAACAAGAAGAGAAACCAGGAAAAACTTAACACGTTTAATGATGTGGGAGCTACACTATAGATTGGAGCTTTGGTTGCTTTCCTGCCTGCCTGACAGACTGGCTGGCTAGCTGCCTGGCTCATTGGTTGGTTTGCTGTACTGTGTCTCTCCTCTGGGGGACATGGGTTTGCAGTGCCGGCCTTTGAGAGCAGGGGGGAAGATGAAGAGGCAGTGTCAGGCTGCCTTTTAATGGTCAGGAGTGTGGTTAGTTCCACTGACTCAGGCCTCTCCCCTGTGACGCCGGGTCCACTCCACATAACTGGCCATAATTCAACTCATTTGGCAGTTTGAGGTCTCGGAGGTCTAGGGATAAAAAGTGTGGAGAGGCCTAATGGCAGACGGAGGGACCAGCTGAGGGCACTTCTTACGAGATCTCCGCAGGAGAACATTTCTGGAGCAGACCCTGGAAACCACAACGATCCATTAGCTACTGAACAGGAGGACCAGGCAGGGCGAGAGGAGAGAGACAGGGGACAGAGACTGTTGCACACCTACAGGTATGGTATAGGTAGTATGACTGTCATATGGATAGAATATACAAGCCCTCTACCTTTAGCAGTTCAACATTATGAAACTTCCACCGATCAAAGAACACGTGAATAAAAACATTTCATAAACAGCGATGTATGGCAGACATGGAACCTTTAAAAATCACTCAAGTGCAAGAGATCAAAGTCCCTGAATCCTCAACGAAGCAAGAACTGGACTAACTTTCAAGTGCAAAGACACAAACAAAGGCATGTACAGTACATACACGTGATTTCTGACAACTGCTCATGAATAATGTGTTTAATCTGTCGGTGCTGACTGGGACGAAGGTGGAGTTAAGTGATAGTTCATTGACGTGGTTTAAAATCAAAGTACAACAGCATCTGTGGTGACCATTTACAGGGAGAATCCAGCACCACAGTGAGTCTCTGTGCCCCTGCAGGGTGCCATGCCTCCTAGGGGGTATTAATTGAGATGTTGAAGGAATAAGTGGGTTGGGACTGAGATGGGGCACAGTGTGTGTTTGATAGCAGAAAAGATATTTTGGCGAATTCCAGTCTGGGCATGTTTTAAGGGGGCCCTTTGAGAAGGTGTTGAGAGAGCATCTGTGAAGGAGAGAAGGAAAGAGAGAGATTTCTGAACTTGTGTGCGTGTGTGTGTGTGTGTGTGTGTGTGTGTGTGTGTGTGTGCGTGTTGATGCGTCTTTGTGTAAATGAGACAGAACCCTGCTGACCCCAAGTTGGAGTGTTCTGGCCACACAATTAAATGGTGTTGAAGCATGAGAATGAATAATCAATCTGCTTTATTATCACTGATGTGAAAATTATAATGCTGGTGAAAATGGCTGAGAAGGTTAGAATATTTCCCTTTTCTCACAAAAGCCTGTGTGTGTGTGTGTGTGTGTGTGTGTGTGTGTGTGTGTGTGTGTGTGTGTGCACATGTGTGTGCATGTGTTTTATTTGTAACACATTTTGTCGCTGCATCTAACTTGTAGAGAAGAAAATAGGTAGGTCACAGAGTGTTCCTACATGCTTGCACAAAAGATTATGCTGTCTGACTGAAATATGTCAGTTTAGTAAAACATACTCAGACATACCTCAATTTGCTCATATGCACGTCGCAGGCATCATCATTGTATCATATCAAGATGGGAGGATGAGGGAGGAAAATGTTTAAATTTGACAAAGGGAGAGGTTTTCCAGTCCAAGTGGGTGTAATTTTGGGATTAGGATTCGCTGTATGCTGGTTAGGGGACATGTATATGATGTGAAGGTTAATCACAGGCTGCAGTTTTGTAATGCTAGTCGTCACTGCACTGCAGTGCAATCAGCACTGTGAGAAAATAAGTGGGTCACAATGCGAGACCTTGATTAAAATCGCGGTGATTATAGTGCGGCTTCAGCTCTGATTTTGTGGGTTTCCCAACATCTGTCCGTGCAAGGAGGAACCCATATGAATGAAAATAGACACACAATATAGAAGTGTAAGCACGCCTGCAAAGAGGCTTCATGGCAGCACACACGTGCGTGCTCCCACTTCATGACACACGTGCATATCCAAACAAAAAAAACAACCATCATGCAGAGCCATTTACATACTTTACATTCTATGGTTTCTTTGTCTATTGTCACGCACATAAAATGTATATTGTAGGCATTGTTTCTCACTGAATCACTTTCCTTGACTATTTTTTCCTCCTCTATTGTTGAGGAAGATATTGAAACAAAATGAAAATTATACTGGTGACACTGACACTAAAGACTTATCCATCTTCTATGCCAATTATAATCCTATTTAATAAAGCAAGGAACAAACTAGATGCACATTTTTAGAGAAAGGATTTCTTTTAATACAGTGGTGAGACTACGAGCTTCAGGATGTAACACTACGGTTAAAGTGTCATGGCTCAAAAAGCATTTATAGACAGTCTATATTACCAAGGTAAACAGACAGAATAGCGCACAAACAAGAAATCATTCAAAAATCTTACTCTTACTCTCACAATCAAACAGACATATGTGATTCCTGCTATCATATGGGGCACAATATTCAATATTGTTAACTCAATTTTCTATTCAGTGAGGGAGTGCAAAGGTAGAATAACTGCATGGATAGACAGCTTTCCCCTTTCATCTCCTGTTCCTGCCAAGTTCCTTGGGAGTCTATGTGAAAAACAAAGTGCAGGGTGAGGGAAACAATGCTCGTGCCATTTAACAGCAATGTGAAATCAATACATATCCTGAAATGGCAGGAAAAAACATCATTGTAAACTAGTTATTGACGTGTTAAAGTAATTTACACTTGCTAGTACAAGACAGATCGTGGCAATATTTATTTAGCTGGCAAGCTGGCAGTGGGAAAACGATACGGCAGCTGCAGCTATCACCAGATGCTGGTGTTACAATGTCCGTCCATCAAACCGTCCCCCCTCGACCCCCCTCCTCCTACTCCATACCCTCCTCCTTCACTTTCCCAAATGGCTGGCTCCCTTTTCGCTGCAACCTGACAGTCTTAAAACAACTGTATAATTAGAGCTGCATCTGTCACACAGGTTTATTCTGGCTTTCAGTTTGGGAGTTGCAGGCGGTGGGAGACACTTGAGGACACAACACCGGAGTAAAAGGAAGGAAGGGACAAATACACTTTGGCCCACAGACGTGTTTGTTCGCTTGCGCAAATGTTAGAAAAGAGGATTTTAAATTAACAACAAAAAGATTATATTTAAAGTTTCAGTTAAATTAATGGAAGTGTTGCTCCAGATAGAGTTGCACAGCAGGGAGAAACACCTAATAGCATATCATCACACAACATGTGAACAATGCAAATAGTTGGAACCAGTAAAACACCCCATGCTAGCCACCTCCAATAAAAAAAAACAAGAAGGAAAAAAGCCAAAGGCTGAAAAAAAGGAAATATGCAGCTGTATGGTGAGCTATCCCACTATCAGCTGCTGCAATTAGGGAGCACAATGTAAAATGTCACAGTGGATCTGTATCATCGGCAGCCCTGTCACAGGAAAAGGCCAGGAGGAGTGGAGGAGAGGAGAAGCGCACAGTACAGCAAATCCCATCGGCCAAGCCTGTTTGAGTAACGTGAGAGGGAGGATCGTGTAACGTTATAGCAGGACAACTCTAGGAGTCTAGTTTGGATGCTGTCATGTCACCCCACTCCTACTAGGGAGGGACAGAGACAGGAAAATATGATTAACTGGCAATATGAATTAGTGCTCTGCAGGTTGATGTAATGCAAGAGGGCAAAGTGCACACGAGGCAGGGGTAATGTGCATGTGTTTCTATAAGGTGTGCATGAATCAGAATTTAAAAAATATGTTTGAATGTGCTGAGGTGATAATCACGCTTATATTAAATCAAATTATGTGTAATATGTGGCACTCTTCAGACTGACAGTGAAAAACTAATTAAGCTTTGGTGATGTTTCTTATTCAAATTATGTGTATCATTGTTTAACACTGACTCATTATTTTTTAGGGAAAGATAAAATGTATACAGATGGAGTGATATCAAATAAAATTGAACACACTTTAAACTGAACCAGATAAAACGGTTTTCCTCCACTGTCCTGACTGAATTGCTTCCCAGCTCCCACTTTCCGTCTATATTAGGAAAATAATGGTGACGAAAGATGCCTTTTAATTTTCGGCTCAGCATCATTTTGACATGTGTAACTGATGAATCTCCGCAGGATATAATAAATCATTTGCAGATTTCCTCCCGTTTTTGATCAAGTTGGGATGACCAGACTTCTGCCCGGACTCATTACATTTGGGGAGCAGATTGAAAGCACGCCTAGGCATGCTCTCTGTTATTGTCATTACACACCCTGCCCGAGCTTCTGAGCAACTGTAGAATTATCACCTCTGCACACACACACGTAGACTCACACTATTGGATATCTGTGTTAAAACACAAACACATGAGAGGCAATTATTGTATTAGTTTGAAGAAACACACTCTCTGAATACCAATTTATGTCTTTGTCTCTCGTCTGGGGTAGAGGCTATGATCTCTACTTTGTAAAAAAAAAAAAAAAAAGGAAACTGCGGGACAGCTGATGGCATTTAGGGACATAATGGGGGACATTTGAAAAACTGAGCCTCCTTGCTGGAGCAACACTTCTATAAAACAGGCATGAGGGACCACAGCATCATGTAAGCTCCCTCTAGTGGCTTTAAAGTAGACTGCACATAAATAATAGTCTTGTAGGAAGAAGAGTCCTGTCCTTTTATATCGCTGAAAATAAAAAATGTATCCAAACTTTATTTTTGTTTGGAAATCTCAGCTTCAACTAACAAAGGAGATTTATTTTGTAAAGTTGTAAATTACCCATTTTGACCTGACCTCACAAATGTAAATGTGTATGTGAAAATATTTTTAGTCAGCCAAAGTTAGCAGGAGAGGCATGGGTAAGTGCAGTGTGCAAGCGCTTGTGTGTTGTGCAGGGACAGCTGCCTGCCGAAGGAGACAGTGAAGGTTCACTCGCAGTACCACAGAAACCCCCCAGCTGGGCTTGCCACTAAGGAACGGAGATGCCCAGGGAGAAAGATAAAGAGAGGGAGATGTGGAGAGAGTTTGAAAGAGGGAGCAAAAGAAAGAGAGAGGAAAAGAGGAAGTATATGAGAAAGAGGGAAAGTGGAGAGGGTGTGTGTATTCATATTTTGCCTATTTTGCCACCAGCTCTTCAAAGGCTACGTCTTGCCTACAACACATCTGGGAATGAGAGTGAAAGTTGAAGAGTTCCTCCTGCTCTTCTCTCTTCTCAACCCCCCCCCCCCCCAACCCATTTCACTGATTCCTCTTTTTTCTCTCCTCTTTCCTTTCAGCCCTCATCTCTCTATCTCTCTCCTCCCTTCGCCTTCTCGCACACAAAACTTGGCAGCTGTTGTCCAGCTGACCTCAATTTCACTAGTTTTGTGTTTTGTTTAGTTTAAAATAAAACAGTACACCCTTTTTTTTTAATCATGCATGTCATTCAATTGATTTACTTTAAATACAAGAACAACATCAGCTACAGCGATAACACCACACATGAAACCACAAAACTAAACCGGGACAGTGTCGAACAATGGTGTGAGTCATTTAGAAATCACCTGCACAGACTGTCTAAATATGAGACTGTCTGGGGCAAGAGACATCAGCGGATCTAGACTTTTTCTATAAACACGGAACACAGCAGAGTGTTCAGAAAGTGAATACTGATATGGAGCGCTGTGATTCCTCTGAAGCGGCGTCGGCAGGTTAAGAGGATACCTTTTCTCTATATATTTCTACTGTTTTAGTCACGGCTGTGTCTTCTTTCCAATTTCACTTTTTTCCTCTATCTTCCTTTCTTGCCAAGGTTTATCCCTGAGGTGTCCTCTGGGGCTACCTACTGGATAAGCCATTTGAAATGCATTTTCTAAAGAACCTTCCGTTCCATTTTTGAACTGCTGCTATCTCTCAAAATGTCCTTAAGAAAAAGTGCGAGAGAAAGAACGGTAGCAAATGTTTTAAAGTACTCCTGCTGTACTTTTGTGTGTAGTTTACTCATCAGAAAGAAGCCATAGTTTCCCAGCAGCAGTGTGATACAGACTTCTGGGACTGTGATCTGTGCTGGTGGGTACTGCAGAATGTGACCTGCTCTGAAAGCAACCTCCACTGTGGCAGTATTGTGAAGCTCAACAGGGGCTGATGGAAAGGCCAAGCAAACAGGGTAGAGTAGGAATTTGGATGAGATCATCCACGGGTAAAACTGGCTAAAGTTTCTCCTCAACCGTGTGCACAGGATGTTGTTAGTTGAGGGCACAGACCTCAGTCACGAGGTGACGGAACAAGGGAACAGTCTGATTTTAAATCTGATTAAATTAAAGTGTCTAATGTAGCTTGCTATGATTTAAAGGAGGGTGACATGACATAAGTTGTTGATTATTTCCCTAATACAACATACTGATGGACCCTACAATGTTGGTTGTTTAGATATTAAGTAATGCACTTCTTGCCCAGTATCTTTAAACATCTGAAAGGGCAATCTATAGACCCAAAGCCATGATCAGTCAGTTCCCATAAAGTGCATCGCTGTGCCACATCATGGACTGCAGCCTGCTCTGTCAACCAATTATGCCAATTATAGCCAGAAACCCCTGTGGTGTTTTGATAAGACCTTCCACAATTTCTTCCAATGAAGCAATTTGTTCCAGTATTTGTTTACAGAGAGAGGCTGTGACTCGCAGCAAAAATAATATTTGTTATCTCCATTTGCCATCAGAGCAGAGTGAATCCACCACTGGCTAATCTTAACCTGGCTTTCTCATTGAGGTTTAATCTGGTCATGGCAACTTAGCATCTAGTATTGAGAAGTGTGTGTCTGTGTGAAGGTGTGTGTGTGATTATGTGTGTGCACTCTGTGAGTGTGCACATATGTGTGTTTGCATCTGAGGAGGGTGCGGAGGAGGGAGATAGACAAGCCAGTCATTCTCCTCCTGCCCCCCCCTCCCTCTCCCACATCCATGTCAAGAACCAATCACGTGTGAAAACTTGCCTTAACTTCCCTTGCCTGTGTGACTACAGCGTCAGAGAGAGTTTGACAGATCTGTGCGCCACGGAGGCGTCTCCCCGCCATTTGGCATGCCATGCGCGTCTGGTGCGCTGGAGACTGCCTGTCAAACGCCTATGAGTCGGTGGCGCAGCCAGGGACCCTACGGAGTGCCAGATGGGCCATTAAGGTAGTATTAATGTAGATGCCATCGCTTTTCTCCTCTGACTGGGACATGCTCTCTCGAACTGCGAGCAGCTGCTGCCATTTACTAGGACAGCTTCCTGCTAACTTTGGCCAACTGGCATCACACTGACTGGCTCTCAATGTAATGATACACTTTTTCTTCCCACTATACCTGTGACTTTTGTCTTTTTCCTCCCGCCCTCCCTTTCCAGAGGTTTAAACAGGATACAGCTGATAACTTCCAGCTTTTCCTGCAACCAAAGTGTCACAAAGACACACACTCCTGCACATGCAGCCATCGACTCCCTCTCCCTCTCTCACAGACACACATGCACGCACGCACATAAAAACACCAGCACTCTAATAGGAGTATAGAAACTGGATCCATCTGTACACCCACTCTTAAGCTCATAATCAAGGCATGATATTCAGTAGTGTACGGTTGTTTCTGTTTATGCCCTACTGAGTGCTAATATCATGCTTTAATTGAGAGAAAATTGGCTGTTGGCAAGAAACAGAAAAGAAGGTTACCAAAACCCCAACCATGGATAAGTGTTGCAATCAGTAATATTCTATTTAGTTAAGTAGCCTAAAATGGGATGTTTTGAGATCATTATTCAAATCACATTGACAAAATCCTATTATGAGAATTAGTTTTCCAGAAGGAAATGTACAGAATTATTGATGTGTAATAAATGTGCTTTCAGCATTACATACACTAGGGGCATATTAGGAAACAGTGGGGCATATGATTCAAACTGAAACAAGGTCACAAACACCATATTCTCTCATTCACACTGAGAAAATAATGCATATTTCAAGTGCAAACTTTGCATAAAATCTAATGGTAAAAAGAATAGCAAACAGTGAAGAATGCCTTTAGTGAGTTTCAGAGTGCAGCAGAAGTCATCGCACTGAACTATTTCAACACTGTGGCCCTGAACAAGTCAGAGAAGTCAGAAAGATGGGTTTGTGGTACTTTTGAAAAGACGCATGATCTCCAGAGGCGCAGGTTAGCCTTCCTACACAGCTGAGACTAACTCCCTCTGTTCCCTGTTTCTCACTTGCCTTGCCTCTCATTTTTTTTCAGCAGAGCCCAGGGCCTGAGAGGAGGAACAGAACAAGCGTCCTTTGAGGTGCCCCTAGGGGAGATGGGTATAGTAGTTTAGGTCGCTCTGCACCCACACTGAGTTCCCACGTACTGCATAGCTTGTAACTGCGATGTAACAATAGACAAGTGACAGAAGTATATACTATACAGCGACTTTATTGTCTGGCAGCCTCTCACTTATTTTCTCCCTCTCTCTCAGTCTCTCTCTCTCAGTCTCTCTCCCTCTCTCTCAGCAGCATCAGTCTAAAGTGAAATGTGGGGGAGGGACGTCTATGTTCGCATCTCAAGAGGCAGCTCAGATGAGGACTACGGGGTTGGCATCACTGGTGGTCAGTGTTGAAATCAAACGCACCGTCACCGAAGCGCAGCGAACGCTTCTGCTCCCGCGCAGCCGTTAGTGTACTTGTGGTATCAAACTGACACCTTCTCCCTTGGCTGCCCCTGACAAGGAAATTCTGCATCGCAAAAATTAGCTGTACCTTGCCAAGAGCACAGCGGCAATTTGTACAGTTGTGAATAGATTTGATTCTGAGTAGATGAGATAAACGTTTATCATGTTGAATAACAATATGCAGGCCCAGAAGGTCCAAATGCCCGACAGACCTACAGTGAAAACTATGACAAAAAATAACGTTATTCTTTATTGCTGACCTTACACTGTAAAATGAATATTGAACCAGCTGTCTGTCAACTCGGCCTGATTTGAAAGTAATTTCAAGAGCCTCCTCAAAAAGTCACTAATCAACCTCTTCCAACAATGCAAACCAATTTCTTCATAGTTGATTGAGAACTGCAATTGCTATTTTGGTACTTGGACTCAATGAATGGGGCCAGCTTTCTATCTGGGTATCTACATATTGAAAAAGAGGCAAACTGGCACTAATCAACGTGTCTGCCAAGTAACCAATGCAGCAGAGAGAACCACATACGTTTTTGTGTGTCTGCCTGACAGCCTGACAGCCAAGATTAAGAAGCAGACAGTTACTGCGAAGTAAACTTGAGGATGAGGAAACGGGGTCTGTATATCGATGTGAGATGGCGAAGGGATACATTTCCCCACCGCTTTATCCAGGAAATCCAACCTGCGATGAACAGGATCAATTCCTTTATTTACAAGGTGCATGCAATTGCTTTGCCATGCAAATGCTTTCAAAAGCACAGTAATGCCATCCCGCTATTGTGGGGGAATGATCGCTGCACCAGGACAAGCAAGCTAGGCTTTGATGGGTGCAGAATAACGGTGTTACAGAGCTAAGCAATGTGTGTGTGGGTGTGCTGCAAATAGGTTATTTTGGATGTTTTTTTTTAGAAGAAAGGAGGCATTACTGAGGCCTATTTGGTGCACCGAGGTATACTTCCAACCAAGGCGATTAACATGAAAGGAAATATCTAATGTTATTTTCCACTGCTGTGAAGAGAGAAGCTGAGAAAAGCCTGTAATCACATTATTATTTGTGTCGGAGATCAAGATCAATCAGGGTTAAAGCGTGTCACAATGTTTAACAATAACAATGGATGGTTGCTTGTGTAGGAGATATACACAACGCAACTGGATGTGCGATACTGGGGTTGGAGGGGTAGGGTGTGGGGCTAACAAAGACTCAATTTCTATCTTTTTTTGTTTCTCTTTGACCAGAGTTGTGTTCTACATTATACCTGCATTCTGATTCCATAAACTCGACACACTCACATACACACAGACACACACAGGATAACGTAGTAATGTTTAACAACTGCTAAAGAGTCTAGCAGTGTTTCCTAATAACATGCAGAAGGCGGGGCACTGCTGGAAAAAAAAAAGACAAGCGTAGAAAAGGCTTCACTCCCCTCAGAGGCCTGTACTGGAAACAAGGCAGCATCTTTGTGCTTGGGGAGAAACTCAAATACAGACTACATCAGCATACACAGACTAGAGAAAACATTCAGTGGCACAAAGAGCGACACTTTTACAGTATGTACACAGTGCCTTAAAAATGAATGAACAGCAGACGAGGGCCAGAAAACAAGTGTGCATAAAAATGTTGTGGCTTTTATGATCCCTCTAGCAAACAGGTGCAACAAACCATTGTGTTCCTGCAGAAAGGGTGACTGCTAAGATTCAGTCACGCAATGTATCGAGCCGGTGAGCAAGCGAGCGGTGAGAGGGAGATTCAAACTTAATGAGTGCTTTGGCAGCTTGTGTGGAAAAGGCAGGGAGGCAGGCAGTGATTAACGGAACACTTCAGAGTACAAGGCACAGCGGTGCTCAAAGAAAACAGTGATGATCTCCACTTAATCGCGGAGAAGCCCGGAGCATCTGCCGCCAGAGCAGGGCAGCGGCACCGGCGAGCTCCCGCTCCGCTAGGCTGTCATCTCTAGAGAGCTGTGGCCATATGCTCGGCTCTGCCGCAAACTCACAGGAAGTTAATTTTCTGACAAAACACAGGGATAAATATGACATTCAAACAAGTTGTGCTCAGCCAGGCTGAACATGGATGCCGTGCCAAGCTCAAGCTGCACACGTGTCACACTTAGGAACCGAGTTTATTTTCATGCTCCCACGGTCGCTTTTTGCCTAGTTTTGTAGAAATACAGACAATGGGTGGTACATTTTCAGCTAGGCGGTGTTAACCTACTTAGAGACTAAGCTATGCTATGTATACAGAGAAAAAAAAAAAATTCATGCACACAAAAACAAACAGACCTATGGTATATGATACTAGCTCGATAACACCACAGCTACCGCAATAACATAGCCAGTGACTGCTAATTCTTATCTAAATGTTTATATAAGGCAGGACATGGGGAACTAAAGAGGGACTGTCCTATCTGCATACAAACACATCCCTCAAAACCCTGAGAAAATGACAATGTCATTGTTCTAATGAGGGGAGAGAGAGAGGGGGCAGAGACATGAGAGGCAGAAAAAAAATAAGATTAACTTTCATTTCCGTTCACAGACATGTAGCTCCCCACGGTGTGCCATTAAAATTATGTCAATCAAACCATTAAATAGGAGCTCTGGTCTAACCTTGTCTGTTGCAGGTGAAATGCCATAGCGGGCCCGAACAATGGGCTCACAGGTGTGAGCAGAATCCCAACACCTTATCACTACGCCAATAAAGAACAGAATATAGTGTTTCTCAGATCTCAGCAGTCTGCTACCACTCCATTTCAGAGGGTAAAGAGAAACGGAGCCTTAGGGGTGAAGCCAGCAGTTCCAACCTACAGATTCTTTACAACAATAGCCAGTATCGTATAGTGCGGAGTCTGGGGGATAGCTGGAGGTGGAGCAGCTTTTCTGGACCTACTGAAGAAAAAAAGAACACAGGGAGGCAAAAAGGATAAAAGAAGATGGAGGTTGGTGGTATACAAGAAAGAGTCCACGGTTTGGGCCTCCACCTGGGGCAATCAGAGGCCACTGGTACAGCTAGAATGATAAGAGAGGCTGACTCTGGGATACACATACCACCAGGTCCCATTCTCTAGTACCGCTGCTGAATTTCCCCCTTTCAGTATCCTTTGCTTAAACAGAAAGAGGTGAGGGCTGGATGCAGTCATGCAGATCCCAGTGGCCTCTATCAGAGATGAGAGGTGAGAGCGTTGGCCCCTGGGACTCCATACTGCTGCCAGGTGGCTGGGTACTGTCTACCCCCCCACCGCCCCCCACTGTGAGGCCAGTCTCATATGAACTCTCAGGCCTCTCTTCTGGGAGTTGTCTTATGTTACTACTGGAACAAGGCCAGAAGAACAACAGATAACATAACAAGAAAACAGCACTCCCATTATAAAAAAGCAGCAACTGAACACTTCACTGTGGGAGGAAGGCAAGAAATGATGGTTGATAATACTGCAGTAAAACTTAACCATCTGTTGGTAGTTAAGATTTTAAGGAAATGTAATCCGAAAGGAACAGAGATAAATCAGATAACACTGTGTGACTGAGCAGGTTAGAACTTGTTTCAGGAGACTTTGAAAGTCTCCATACTATGGATGTCATGAGAACCAATACTTTAGTACCAAGTTGATGCCAAACTTTTGAAAACATGAGGGTACTCGTTTTACTCCAAGTACAGGAAATGTAATTTTTCCAGACCTGATGGTGCAGTATAAACTCCTACAAATGTTCTAGGCAGAGGCAAGTGTATTTTCTTAATTCTTTGCAATGGAAATATTGTGTATTTACAATAATAATAAGCTCTGCACTTTCAGGTCACCAAGAGTTGATAAATGTTCAGCTTTGGGTAAAATGTTGCACTTGTCTCTGTCGCTTTTTACCCAACCGTCCAATCAGAATGGAGGAGGGGCGGGATAAATAGCCACAAAGACCAACTGTCACATCTTACATGATTGATAGAACGATAGAACGATAGATAGAACGATAGAACGATAGATAGATAGATATAACGATAGATAGAATGACAGAACGATCGATAGAACGATAACCGGACATTGTATTGATCAACAAACAACAGAAGAAAGTACTGCTGATAGATGGAGTAACCCGAGTGACAGCAACATCAGGAAGAAGGAACACAATAAGCTCAAAAAATACCAAGGTTTTAACGAGGAGCTAGAAAAGATGTGGGGAGTAAAGGCAACAGTGTTGCCAGTGGCACTTGGGGCTGTGACCCCCAAACTGGGAGAGTGGCTCCAGCAGACAGCAGATTCCAGGTACAACATCTGAGGTCTCGGTTCAGAAGAGTGCAGTCCTAGGAACAGCTAAGATACTGTGCAGACCCCTCAAATCCCAAGCCTCTGGTAGAGGAACCAAGATTGAGGAAAACAAGTGGTATCAAATTGGATATTGGTAATCATGGACTTTCACAAGTATTGGTATCGACTACTAAATTTCTCGTATCATGATGACATGCCTACTCTACTCTGACTTTAGCACAAGAGAAACAGAAGGTGGTAAAACAGGAAACGATATTTGGTCTAAGTGAGAGAGAGAGAGAGAGAGAGAGAGAGAGAGAGAGAGAGAGAGAGAGAGCAGAGTGAAATACTCTGCCACATAGGCTCTTCGTCTTTTGTTAATCCATCCATTACAATATGTGGTGGGTGTAAAGAAAAAAAAAAAGAAAGATGTAATGTGTAGCAACGCACTGATGTCACTGCGAGGGACTGGGAAAATCTGTCGAAAATATAATATATCCAGTACACATGCGCACAGAAGCACATGCCCATATATCAAGTGTTGAGTGGCAATCATTCACCTAGACACTGTCACATTAAATGGGCTTATTTTGCATGAGAAGGAAGAGGGAGCGATGGGCTGCAGCGAGCAAAAGAGGGACTGAGGGACTGAATCAAATGATATGAGTAGGCAAAATTAAGCTCCAATGCAAGTGGAACACTTCACAAGAGAGCCAATTTCAATTCCACAGCACTTAATTTAGGATTTGTATGGTTCAGCAGCATGCTACTGTATGGAAAGCCATGTAAGGACAGAGATAGAGAGAGACAACCAGCAAAGAGCCATCCAGACCCTTGAGGTATCCATCACGCAGGCCTGCCTCCATCGTTACCCTCCTCTCTCGTTCTCTCCCTCACATGCACACGCACACACACACACACACACACACACACACACACACACACACAACAACGAATTAAAAACTAATGATATTATACTGTAAAGATTATGTGGATGTATTAAGGGGACATTAGGAAATCACATTGGTTTGAATGTAATGAGTGCATGTTTTTCTGCTGTTTTGTGTGTCATGCCACATATAAGCATTTCAGATATTAATCATGTATGTAGTTTTGATTTCGTGATCACTGTAAACACTCAATCATCCTCCTCATACCTGGTGCTCTTTGAAGTCAAGCCTCTGGAAGTCATAGCCAAGCTGTGCGTAAAAGTTGTTCCCAAAACTGTAGGCTTGTCCAGTTTCAGTCCATATGAAGGAGTGTCGGCTTCCACAGGCCACACCAACTATGCTGACGACATCCAAATCTGTGTCGCTTCCTTTAGTGGTCAGTTCCTGTGGCAACTTAACCTCAACTGGCTGGTACTTTACTGTCCTCTCTCCGTCACCCAGCCTGGGAAAAGCACACAAACAATATAATTTGATGGTTTCTTCTCTGTCATGTTAAGGACACCATGATATTTTGTGGGAAGGTTTAAAGGGAAAGTTCACCCCAAAATTTAAAAATAAATATATATTTACTCCTTCCTGTAATACTGTTACCAATCTAGATTGTTTTGGTGTAAGGATTGTACTGATTTATCAGCCACACACTGGTATTGGCTGACATTCGCCTCGTTGACTGCTGACAAATATGTGTTGATTCATCGCAGGAGGAGAGCTAGTTAACATAATCTGTCAGCAGCCAATGCCCACAACTACCTGCTGATAGAGGTTGCATTGTGTTACATTAAGATGCGTTCAAGCTCTTTTCAGTACAAATGAGTATTCTTTTAAAGGTTGTTTTATGAATGTATATGATTGAATAAATTTAAAACAGTTTAGTTAATTTTTTTTTTTTTACAATTAAGATTTCTCGGTTTCCCTTGCACAAAAGGGGGAATAAATAACGACAATAACAATAAGACAACAATAACAAACATCGCTATCGGTTATCAACCAAATTGCTATTTTAAACATCAGCGTCAGCCTGAAATTTAACAATCCAAACATCCCTACTGTGGTGTGAGTTGCAAAAATCATGATGCAGTTTCTCAACATAATCCACAGACCTTGTTGTGAGCAGTTTAATGTAGAAACTATTTTCTTTCTACCAAACTACACCCACTGACTGCATCACTGCACAGAGGGAAGCGTGCATCTACTGCTAGCTAACCTAGCACCACTATGCCAGCTGATGTTACAGCTCAGCCAAGAAACACAACATTGCTGTTTACATCTCACACGAGCACCAAGCCTCTCGTCCATGAGTAGGTGCACATTTCCTTCTCGGCAGTGAAACCGTTGGCAGGTATAGTTTAGTAATAAGAAAATAGTTCCTACATGAAACTGTTCACAACAAGTGGATTATCTCGAATAACGGGTCAAGATTCCTGGAAAGACACGTTGTTGAGTTTTTCCAAACATATTTTTTGGCATTTTAAAACACCACAAGCTGCGTGCCATCTAGTTCCATGTGTTCAAGAGAAGGCAGACATCTCTACGATCGATATCTACAACACTCTGAAACTCAGACCAAAACAATCTAGACTGATACACCACAAGTAAGAGGAAAACAACATACTTTTGATTTGGGGGTAAAATGTCCCTTGAAAGAAAAAGAGAAATGTTATCTCTTGAGGGTAAATAACAGTATAGACCCTGATAATAAATCACAATTATTATTTTTTTGTAGAACTGTCATGCAAATAAAATACTGATTTACAAAAAATGTTTAAATCAAAAACAAAAATATGTCATTATTTATGTTGAAAACTATTGAAAAATTGATTCAATTCTTTTTGTGCGATTAACATCTACAAGTAAAGTGTAATTTTAATGTAGGAAAAATCACTCTTTAGTATACAGTACACCCCCACAGCAATACTATGGCATTGTCTTTCTGTTGTGTTTTCTCTATACAGACAAGACTCATATATGGAGTGTGTCTAACAGGCATATTTCAGGGAGGTCACTTTTACGTTCCTGTGAAAGAAATAATAACTGAACCTAACTCAATTTGTAGCTGTACAAATGACTTTACATAGGCCTTGGCTGGGAGTTGTGTTGCTGTCTCCATGTCCCCAGTGTGAGTGAACAAAGAACATCCAAGACCCCTTTTCAAGATGAGCTGGTCAAACGCAGCCCCAGCACCCCTGTGACCTGTGAGCTCCCAGCAGCTTCAAACAGAGCTCGGCTGTTTGCTTCTTGATAAAATGCTCCTCTTTGTATTTGTTTCCCTGAGCCAGCGTCATAACCTGCAATGCCCCGGCCATATCTGCTAGTTTGCGGCATGTCTGGGAAAAATAACAAACAGTCTTCTCCATTATTTCCACAAACGGGGAACGAAAGGTCCTCGCCCGCCATCCCCACGAGAGCCTGTATTGATTACAACAATGCTTCAACTCAAGACAAGACCACTCTGGGGTCACTGCTATTTCCATCAGAAAGTTTGCCAGTTTAAATTTACACAGCTCCCTCGTACTCTTCTCCTCACTCGCCTCCAGTGAGACACACAGGAGAGCTGAGGAGTTTTCAGATATCAGAGTGCCAGTTGTGTAACGGAGATGCTCACCCTTTGCTCTGCAAGTGGGTGTTATGGAGCTCCAACTATAGGCTCCTCCAACTATAAGCTCCCCACTAGAGAGCCTCGACCTGCTTAGAGGGGTCAAAGCATCATGAGAGAAGAGATAGAATGAGACAGACGGAGAGATGGAGTGCGAGAGAAGGAGAATAAGGGACAATGGGAGATGATGAGAGAGTGAGAAGTGATGCCTCTGTTTCTTTTATGTATTTCTCTGAGGTCTGCAGTGCTGCTGTTTGAGTACTTGAGGGCCACTGAATCACTGCAGCCCCCAGGCCCTCAGATGTCATTATAGCCAGACTGGCTTCTGGCTGGAGAAGTTTTAACAAGGAAGCTCATCAGGAGGAAAACAACTTGTCTCTGTGTATATGTCGGTCTGTTGGTTTGTCTATGTGCTGTAGTGTCTCTCTGCAGTTTAATATACAGCTGTGCAGTATGGCAAGAGAAGACAGTGAGGCATTTGAATGACCATTGGGCAGAACAAAACTGACCACAGATAGCTGAACTTTTATGGACACCTGAATAGTCCCCTAAAGCAAAGCAAGGGCAATGAAAGTCTGAACAGTGCTGTAACACCAAGAATAGAGGGAATACACACTGTTCACATGCTCATTTACATCTTTTTACTACTGTAATTAACTTACTGTCCACTGGTGCCATTTCCCCAAGCAAAGATCTTGCTGTCCACTGTGGAGAAAAGAAGAGGACAATTTTAACACAGGTTGACTGAAATGGATAAGCAACGCTGTTAAATACTGTCTTAAATATGGACACTGTTTGAAAGGGTGTAGGGGCTATTGTTGTGAAAGTAAAAAGCGGTTATCTTCAAAAGCTTTAGCGGTTTCACAGTAACAGCTTAGGTTGTGTGTTTTCCCTTTTGTCCTCAAGTGTAGAATGAGTGGTGCCGTGTCAGTGGGTGGACCCTTCCCCGCTGTGTGAAGTTTGATTAATACAGCCTCGACAGAGAGTTCAGAGACTGGGGCCACCTCTCACACACCCTGCTGTAAAATAATGAGCCTTCAGCGGGAAGGAATAATATACATGGGAGGGAAGAGACACTTTCTTAGTCTGAGTCCGAGCTGAATATATTCAAATGAAATGAGGAAGAGGAGGCCATCCTAACTGATTAGACTTGTCTCAAAGAGAGGGAGAAGCCTATATATTTCTCCTTCTATGTACATGTATTTAACTGTCACCTCTCTGCTCTAACAATCCAACGTGGCACTGATCCATTTGCATATGGTTTCTATAAATACCTGGACCTCTACCTGTTCTTGCAGTGATTCCAGTCATGTCGGAACACAGACAAGCCTTATTGGTCTTGTGGGAACTCAAACACCACAGGGGTAACAGCCAATAGCAACGGACTTTACTCATCAAGCCGGCAGAGTCCTCATACATTATAGAGTAGGCTATATGATTTACCTAAGCTTGTCAAAAGAGAAAAATTATCAGGCAAATGTGGGGTAATAAATTGTAATCCGTGCTGCATATGTTTGACTCGTGACCCTTGGCATTTTAAGGGTTGGGCTGTACGAAAGAGTTGCAGCAAAATGTGTGAAAGGAAATAACATTAAAGGTGAACTACCACTTGGAAACTTTGGGGAAAATGTGCAAAACAGGTCACGGATTTTACGAGAACTACAGCGTGTTTCAAAGGACTTACACTATATGTTAACACAGGAACAAGAACGCCACACTTATTGTGACTTAGATGTTCCTATTTGCTCACACTACAAATTATATGCTACCTACTAATGCTGGCAGTGCTTTTTTTTAGGTAATTACAAGAAAGCAAACAAGGTATTAATGTTCTTCAGAGGCTTTATAGGCTGCCACTGCAGCAATCACACCACTGTCAACTCTTTTTTTCAGCTGTTAACTGCTCCATTAACATTACCTGATGTAATTTGAGACTCTTAAATAAAGCAATTCTTTATAATTATATGTATTCAGTGAGGCCGTACAATATGAGGAAAATATGTGATATGCAGTAACATAACAATATTACTACAATAAATTAAAGTGCAGTCAGGTCTGTCTTCTGCTTTCAGTATACTGATAAAATACACAATGCTTGTTGAATTAAAAAAGTATTGAAACAATCTATTATTGAACAAATTGAATGCTGAGCTGAAAACAAACAGCACCAATAAAAAAAGACAGTTCTGATTTTCTCTTTAAAAACTAACTAAAAAAATTCCCTGAGTGCAATGCCGTCTGTAGGAATGTGTTTAGTGTTCGCGTTGACTTCTAGATGATGATAAAAATAAATAAAATAATGTAAAATAAATATATTGTTCAGCCTGTCTTGTTTAATTATCTTTCTTTTGTTTTACTCACCTAAGTAAGAATGCTATATATTCAGACTTTGGGGCGGATTTACTTTTGAATATTGTTTAATATTTAATATTTAATGACCGATCTTATTTAATTAAGATCAGTCATTGTTGCTAATAATCTTGTCTCTAACAGTTTATGTGAATGCGTGTGTATTGATTGGAACTCTAGCTTTAAGCTGTTTTATTACCATGTGGAAGTGTAACACTGCTTTGGGTCAGTGTGTTGTAGCAAAGCATGCATGAACTACTGTATGCACAGTATGCTGTAGTCAGCTTTGTTTTACTTTACTACAGAACAAGATAAACTTAAAGAGGCTGTAACTTCAGCTCCAGCTTGGGTACCAGAAAGAAGCACCACTAATAGTATGCTTTTATGTTATAAGCTTTTAAATGCTCCTGAACATACAGCTCACTGGACCAACCACAGCCATTATGAACTACTGCTAATTTCCAGTCTGTGTACACTTGTCTGGTTGCAGCAATAATAAGAAACACTTAAATACTTTCATAAAACTACATCCATTAAAGACTATGCTTTTAAACACAAGTATCCTTAACTACATCAGCACAGCAGCCGAGCGTGGGGGCTACCGCTGCTGTAGAGCGGTTACTGTCATGCATAAGGAATGCAGAAACTGTACAGGAGTCCAGGATTTAAGTTTACTTTTACAAGCATAAGAACCCTCGCTGGAATAATGAAATAAAGATGAGAATGAAAATGCAATGGGAATAAAGACTGTGACTGTTCCAGAGTTTTATTTTCTTGTTTTGTATTTTTTTTTTTTGTTTTCTTTTGTTCTTGTACTTTTTGTTTTCTTGTTTTTGTTTTCTTTTGCTCCTTTAACTCTTGAGGATTGTTATGTGGGAGTATGATAAATAGCGGTGCTTAGAGTGTGTAGAACCAAAACACAAAAAATATTGGCAGCCGTAGGTCTGCTGCGATCGTCTGCACACAAGCACATTATTAACAGTATCTGTGTTTGTTAGCACCGGGCTTGGGTCAAACAGTGTACAATAATGGCATTTATAGCTTGAGATTATTTTCATTTATTTTTTACAAAAGTGCATAATGGGTGGGAGACATAAAACTCCCGTTGACTGCTACAAAGTTAACTGTGGATGCTCAAAGTTGAGGATTTGGTTAGTTTAGCAGTCTCTCTTAAAACTGATTAGCATCTGGACACATGCAAATTGTTTTATCCTGTGAGGTTCGAACAAAGGCGAAGAATAACTTTGCAAGTATTATTTGCTCCAGGTCTGCGTGAGGCCATTAATGTGTACTTATCCAAGTATCCAGATGCATCACCTCACTGTGATACCCCCCTCACTTTGTATCTTTGAGTCCTCTGTTATCCTCAGAGTGGCAGATGTTTCTGCCCCCCTCCAACCCACTCATCCACCCAAACGGTTCTCTCTCTCTCTGCGGCAAGGGCAGCGGCTGGCGCAGGGGCACAGAGGCCGACAGTGGTGCATCAGGCTGACGTACAGAACTGATGGGCAGGGCTGAGAGCTGGCAGTGTGGCAGGTTGAGTGTTCACCCTCCTTTGCCCCCCACTAGCCCCCTGCTAGCCCCTGCTGCTCTGCACCATACCCAGGCACCAGCATCCCAGCGGCTGGTGGCCCATTGCTTTGCTCCCCCATAAAAATAGCCCATCCCATTATTCTTCTGCCTCCCCGGGGGCCACAAGGTCTCCAGCATCATTACCAGGACTAAGGATCTGACTCTGCTGCCACCACTTGGCACTCCCCCTCCTCTCCCCTCACTCCTCTAATTATAGGTCAAGCACTCTTTTTGTAAATTATAAAACCTTTGTTCTTATCAAGACAACGGAACAGAAAGGAAAGATACCATGGAGGGAAGAGGAGCAAAGAAGAAGAGAAAGTAGATGAAGAAAAAGGAGGGAAATGGTGTAAAAATTAGAAAGGGGGGGAAAATTTTCAATTATAAAACCAAGCTAATTTGGTATGACCAGCGACTGTCATGCATGGTGACGGAGCTCCATTATGCAGTCATTTGAGCTCTTTCAAATTAGTTATGTTAATGTCCTGCGTGTGAATGTAACACTTGGATGGGACAAGATTTCAGCAATTAATTTCTACAGTCAGCGGAGAGACAAGCAAATTTATTTTCCCCCTCTCAGGGAATTGGTGGTGGAGGGAGTGAGGAGGGGAGAGAGCATTCTGGAGCAGGGAACAAGCTAAACACAAGACCTAAATAAAGCCTGAACAATGGGAGCCAATGCCTCCTCATTCATTCAATTGACAATGTTTTGCAGCTTAAACCTGTTTTATTAATTATGTTTGACATTTCCTTAATTAGTTTCATTTACACCAAATCAATCCCTGCTGCTGTACAGCGTCATTTATCATTTTAAAAAATTTGCATAGCCAGTGCTGACTTTTTCTACTTAATTATACATTAAAAGTGTCAGCCGCGCTTGCTGCCTGGCATTATCTGAGGCAGAAAGGTTTGTGGCTGGACGGGGGTGGCATTAATCATCAGGGCGGGCGCGGGCAAGGGGTGCTCCCGGTCGCCAGCGGGAGAGCCGAGCGGGGCTTCTCATTTTCGAAGCTTGATGCTTCCGGGGCCATGGTGACCTCAATGACCTACGGGGAGAGGCAGACAAATCAACGACCTCCAGCCCCAAAAACAACTACAGCTTGTTTATAAACCATGGTGAGACGGAGGAGGGAGCGTAACCAGCAAAAGAAAAAGCTGGAGGATGTGTAACCAAATCGAAAACATAAGTTGAGGAGAGAACAGTGTGTATGCAGGTATTAAAGGGATGGGTATATGTTTGGATCACACAGATTCCCCTTGAGCCTGTCATGACATTTAAAAAGACATCAGTAAATTTAATCATTAGAGGAAACGTTTTACAGCATGTGCAAGTTATGCTTTTTCAGACAAACAAGTAGCACAGGAAATTAATGAAAAGAAAATGTAAAATTGAAATAACTTTTGTTGTTGCAAGTTAAAAATTGATACTAATGACCATATGTATTCCACTATGACTACAATCGCAACTCTGTTGACTGAGTCAACCGGAGTATGGCTATTACTTTCCCTTCGGCAAGTTTGTGAACACAGAGCGAACTGACAGCTCAAACACCTGGCAAGCTCACTCCTGAGTAAATCTTCTGAGTGTTGAGGTGAACATGGCTTTACAAATCACCCATTCAGGAACCGAGACAGAAATTGGCAGGTAGGCAGAGCCGTGGTGTCAGGAGTGAAAATTACTCTGAAATGCGGAGCACAGTGAGAGGCTGAGTGAGTGAGTCTCTGAATGGTGAAAGCTATGGGTGTCACTGTGTACTATGTTCACATGGGAAATCAAACAAGTGTATTTTGGAGGTGAGTCAACACTTTTGTACTTCGGAAAATGAAAATATTTGATGTCAATTTAAATTCAGAATGGCCTCAGGTACTGCCACATACAAAGTGTAATGCATATCAGGAAACGGTACCTGCTCATGCACAAGTGAACCGATTACACTCTCAGTGGTGTAATACTAGTCTCTACTTTGTAGTAGTTAAGAGGAAATCTCTTTGTGATTAAATAGATGCCATAAAATGTGCAGTGATAAAACCAGCACTTCTTAACATGAGGTGAGCTGATTGAGCTGTAATCAATGAGAAGGAAACACATCCTGAATCCAGAGCTTGAAAAGAAAGGAGGGAAAAGCTCATCTCAAGCTGCTGATATTTCTAAAAGTCCCTTAAATAAGCTGTATCAAGATGTAAAGAGGAGGCTGTAGCCATGGCTTTGCTTGCAACGTCCTTCAAGGGCAGCACAAAAGAGAGGCAGGCAACAAAGAACCTGATGAAGTGACTAATGCCCTGGCATGCCCCAACAGGAGCGGCAGGGGGGCAGCCAGAGGCGGCTACATGTGCACGCCTCACTGCCCCGTCTGGCCCCAGTTGAAACACTAACTATACTCCCAGGGTCATTAGATTAAGAAATGCAAAACCCTGAGCAATACCTGTAGTCGCACTGGCCAGATCAATATTGGAAAAGAAAAGTAGGGAAAAAGTTACCCTTGCCAGGCAGGGGACTGTTAAAGAATTAATTCCTAAAATGTGGGGGATGGAGAGTCTGAGTATCAAACATCATTATTCTAGAAAGTTCCTAATCAGCATATTAATGGTGGCGCATTGACTGCAGAAGTTTCTATTATTTCAAAGTAAAGTAGTTGAAATAAGCTACTGACTATTTCGCTCAAAAAAAATATTATAATTCATATAAGTGATCACTCTAAAAACTAGAACTTTCCTTTCTCTACAGCCCCCCCCAAAACATCGCCATCAATTCCCCGACCAAAAGTACCCCTTTAAATGCAAAACATTTCCGCTATCAAGGATTATGCTTCCTTTCAGGATATATGAAAAACCCTTTGTGAAAATATGATGATGAATTCATAGGCCTAAAACTCTGGGGTAGTTTTTACATCGGCGAAAAACGGAGGGAGGGGAGGAGAAAAATCACCTATTTGGATGGCATACATTACCATTACTCTTGTATTGTGTCTCCACTTTTCATAATGACGGGGATAAGTGTCCTGCTCCGAATGCGTATCCGCTGACAATGGAGGCAGACATTACTTGGTTAAAAGCTCAGGGTCCTGTGGGTAAAGAGGCCCAGAGAATAAAGAGTATCCGTCATGGCTAACGAGCTATAAGGATAGCACATTGCCTTTATAAATCACTAGATCTTGCTGTTTATTTAAATTCATTGGTGCCTCATTATAACTGAGCTATGCACCTTTAGGTCCGAGTTGATTAGGAGTGCCATAGCTCAAAATGGCTTTTAATTCAGTGAAACGTAGCTCTGACCTTGGTGCCGTAACCCTGACTAAAACACGCAGCGACTCCCACATTAATAATGATGCTACCTTTACTGGGCCGCGGAGCCGCGCCGCTGCTACTTAAAATATGTATTATTAGTTACTAGCGACGGCACATTTATCACACCAAATTACCCTTCGGTGTAAAACTGCTTAATTCTGGGTCCCTGTACCCCTCTGCACTATTACCTGCTCTTTAGAAAGGCCTGGAATTAAATGTGGGGATGAAATGTCAGGGTAATGGGGAAGAGGATGCGGGTCGATGGGATGCACACTTGATCATTCCCTAGTGGCCTTCTCCACATCCAGACGATATACTGAATGTGTCTTCCTCATAAAGGAAGTTCCATTGCGCCCTGCTTTGTAGACCTTTAAAGATGTAAATGAAGGGTACTTCTTTGAAATATACTTTACACTGTTCATTAAAATTACATGCAAAACATTATCCACTCCATGTGGGCTTGAATGAGAACTTTATACTCTAGTTATCAAGATTTCATGAAAAATTTATCTCATAAACAGAAACTTTGGATGAGCAAAGGAAACTGAAACAACCATAAACTTTTTATTCACTAAGGCATTTCAGCAGACTGACACCCCGGCACCTTGTGTGCACATGCAATTCATAAGCAGACATCCATGCACACAAACACACACACACAAACATATAGCCCTATCTACCTCCAGCCTATTATAGTAAGAGACAGGCCTACAGCCACTGAACACTTGTCATTGTTCATCCCATGTGTGCCCACAAGAGACTGATTACTTTGACCAATCGGCTAAATGATTAGATCAATTAGGTACTTTGGGTTGGGCATCAACAGTGGCCTGCTGCAGCTTCAAGACCTGTGGGACTTGGCCCATCAGAACCGCCTCATTAGGTCTCTGGACTCGACCCAAAACCACACCACAAAGACAAAGATAGAGGACCAGAGGAGTGGAAGACAGTGGGGAGAGGAGAGGCGGAGAAAAAGAGAAAAGACTAAACTTCAATAGGTGAATTAGATTCATTCCTACAGTAAAGCACCTCTGGGATCAATTGTGTTTATGTGGTGCAACATCTCAAAAACATGTAAAAACAATACAAAGCGATCTAACAGATACATAAGTGGGAGTATTTTGAGTGTTAGCCATATAATCCATTGTTATGAGACCAATGGGAATGCACTGGTATACAGAATTTCTTTTCTCTAAGGATGACATCAAACAGTCCAGTAATAATTTAGATTACCAGGGACAACACTACGTGGGGTTTACAGAGGAACACAGACAGTGCTGGCATAAACACATTTCTCATATCAAACACAGCCGTATAGTACATAAATATATGCACAATACATTAATGGTTCCCGCTCATCTGAGCAAGTGGCAAGGCTAGAGCAGCGGGGGAAAAGAGACGTTACACACGTTCCATCAGATGTCGAATCAATTAGTCACGACCATCTTCCAGAGTCAGAAATAACCACTCGTCCTCCAGTCTCCAGGGAGCCAGGGATAGGCCCGGGCAACAGAGGAGAGATGGGAAAGGATCCAGAGACCCAAAGGGGGGTAAAAAGGAGGGAAATGAGAGAAAAGGAGAAACGGGGATAAATAATGCTGTCTGTTCTATACTGCACAGACTTGCGTCTCTATTTCCACTGGATTTCCATACATACAGACAATTCTACTCTCTCAGCAGAAGTGCTTTGCATATCAGAGGGCACTCATTTTGCACGCTGCAAACACTCCGGTCATTAACATGTGATGACATTATCTTCCTAATCGCACTACAGAGGGTCTCCTCTATAATGTATACAACACAACTGTAGCACCAACTCAAACCCTTTCTGACAGTATCATGGTTTTCATTGGGCTGCTGTTTGTGTCTTTTTCCTCACCACAAAGCCTTTAATCTTTTAATCTGAAGCATAAAGCAAGTGTATACAGCGCAGAGATCATGTGACCACTTTGCTAAAAGGTAAAGAGACATGATTATTCTGTGTAAAGGGAAACACAATGGAGATCCTTTCCCCGCAGGCTAAAAATAATTTAATCTGTCATGTAGGTGCATAAATAACAGCCTTACACCTGAATAGCACCCATTATTACTTGGCTTCTGAAGTTGGTAGCAGATAAATCTGTTTCTCTTCATCTGTGCGGTGGTATAGAGAGGAGAAGCTATTGTATCTGCTCAGATTCTTGTCTTGCTTTTGGTAATCTCTCTGAACCACCAGATTGGAGCAATTTGCGCTGAATAGAGGAGCGCAGAGCAGTGCAGACCAAATAAAATCATCTAAAATACTTTAATTAAAATCTATGTTCTAAGAGATCTACAAAACGTATTATCTGCAATGTTTAAGCATAGATGTATTGTTATAGTTTAGCTTTAGTTTTATGGTTGATGAATGTCACAGTTGTGCTATATGAAACAAATAATGCACCAACAGCTACTATGAATATAGTTACACAAAGCTACAGTGATACTCCGTTACGTCTCCTGAACTCCTAGTTAAGTACTTTTTGTTTTGTTTTGTTTTTGGTTGAGGATTTTGAAAAGGGTACCAACACTGCATATTTTCACACAGCCAGACAACTGAAAGTGCTGGAAGTAACATTATTCACAGTCCCTCGCTTTTTAAAGTTTCAATGGTGAAATCTGTCTAATAAGGCAAAGACAGGTGGTCCCCACTGTACACAGCACCAACCAACCCTCTGGGTGTAAGTGTTGTTGTTTGTACATGGCCTCAACCCCTGGAGGCAGTGAGGGAGAAGACAGAGGGAAACTCGCAACAGAGAGACAGAGACAGAGAGGGGCATCCCACAATCCTCTCTTATTCTGCCTGTTATTTTCCCAGGTTGCAGCGAATGCTCCTTGTTGGTAGTGGTTGGCAACGGAGCACCGTCAGAAAGCTCTGGTCCCCGCTCTGATTCCGCCACATTAGATGGCGTGTGTTTGTGCCCTAGGGATCGCAGCGCCTCAGCCTGTGTTTGGGGTACTTTGTCAGATGACTCAGTGTGTGTGATTTATGAGCTCTGGAAAGGTTGCATTTCCAGCACGCGTGGACGTCCGCATGGTAAATGGAGAAATTCTGAATTTATTAACATACAATGAATGATGATTAATGTTTTGGTATAGATCATGCTCTCTTTTCAGATGTCTCAGTGTGGGGGTGATATATGCAGCAATAAAATGATATGTATGTACTCAAAAGCACATTGTACGAGTGTTGAGTCCATGACTCTTTTAGACACATTCACTGTGTCTGTGTGATGACAGTACCCGAGGGTTTCACAGTGTTGTCTGAACTATCTCCACAGACATTTGTATATACATAACACAACAGTACTTCTTCTGCATGCATTATCCTCCACACAAAGTGAACTGCTCTCTTCTATGGCGCAAGCACCTTGCATAGTCAATGAGAGAATGTATAAATTAAAAACACAAAAAACTGTGAGCAAAAGAATGCAATTTAGGCCGATATCAGGATACATTTAGAGATCCATTCGTCAAAATCCCCACCATTATTAACTTTTGTATTCTACAACACATCTTGTGTCTCCCTCATCAGCTTTTTCAATATCTTCTCAAATACATTACTGCCAGTGTCGAGCGGGTATGTTCACCCTAGGCCAATTACAGCAGTGAACCATAAAGGTAAGCTGTGCTGAAGAGGGTTTTGTCATATATTTGCCTTTGTGTCCCAGCCAGACCCCCACAGTGGTAGGTGGGAAATACAGGGAATGTCAGAGATCTTTCTAATAGCACTGACAACAGTAAAATCAATATGCAGAGGCATGTTTCTGACAGGTTTTTGGGAGTACGTCTATATGGGTGAATGTGAGTCTACCCACATGTTTGCATCTCGAAATGGTGAATGAAGGCTGACTTCTACTTATGCAATGACCTTACCATTTCACCCTTGGAATGAGGTTGAATATTGCTTTGCGCTTGCATGTGAGTAAAAAGAAGAGGTAGCTGGGTGGAATGATCATTCCACTGTGTAGCTAAAAAAAAAAAAAAAAATCAAGTGTGTGTATGCATACCTTGATGTGGCTGTAAATATGTGCACTTTGACGTGACTCTGTGTGAGGTGTGGTGTGTATGTATATGTTCTGTGTTTACTGCATATGTATGAATGCAAGTATAGATACCGTATGTGTGTCTGAGTGTATGTGCGTGTGCACATACTTGTAGGCTAACTTCATATGTATGTGGTTGCTGTCAGAAGAAGCTGACTGGTGATGAGGGATGGAGAGAATCAGAAACACATTGGGCTGGGAATGGGGTGCAAGCCGCAGGGTCGCCCTGGCACAAAACACAACTGCCTCGCACATCATTACCCTCATCACCCTAATGCGCACAACACTTAGAGCTAGAGACAGGCTTGACTCTGGAACACACACAGACACACAAACATAAAGAAGCACGCACGCACGCAGGACACCACACACAGACGTATAAACTCACATGTGTCTGTGCACACGCAAGTAACGCGTGATGTGCCATTGCTTCCTGTAGTGTTTACAACTTAAACTCTTTAGAGCATATCTATGATTCAGAGTCTGGGGGGGAATAGTCTGCACATGTCTCTCAATATGGAGGTTGTTAAGCCAGCGGCCAGCAGCTAAGGGTGCTAACACAATAAACAGCACTAACAACGGCAACTGTGCTGACAGAACTAACATTATTCCTATTAACACAGAGATCACACAATAGGGCCATTACGAAGTCCCTTCTTAATGCTGACTTTGCATTTTTTTTGCATCCCAGTGTGTGATTTTAGACAGCATGCCATCATTGCCAAATCAAAAGAGGGGTGACGGATATATAACATATGCACTGGCAGCACATTATAATAACAAATAATAACAATGGCATAACATGGCAAAAACAATAATTTGCTGTCCCGGTTATTCGGCAATTTAACTTACCCTCTACTCGGAGGGTAAGAAGCTCACGGACTTCATTGTTTTTCCAATTTGTTGACATTTTTGGCTACTGTTCTTCAGTGGGGTGGCTGCTAACTGCTATCAGCTGCTGTCTCCCGTCGGTGGCTCGCACATATAATATGTCGTCAGAACATGATGCCTGTCCCATCCTGCCAGCTATCCCATTTACACAGATGTTGTCAGGGCCAGACAACTCTGTCCGCCCATTCCGCAAGTGTACCTTCTAAACAAAACAGCAAGACAGCATAACAGCGTAAAAAATTCCTATCTTGTAGTGCAGTGTAAAAGGGGGTATTGTTAAGATGTTGGGAATTGGACGGTGGGTGCTGTGTTCTGTGACAACGCCACCCCAATATCAGCGCTACTTGCTGCAGAGCAGCAGCGATTAGCTAGCCAGTGTGAAACACCCACAGGGACTCACACGCACTGACATGCAAGTGTGGCTGGACCGTCTACCACAACAGAGAAGCTAAGATTACAACACAGGGAGAGGCAGTACAACTTTATTCTCCACTTAGGTTGCCATTATTCCACATATCTTGACACAGCAAATAGTTGTTTGCTGCTACATTAATGTTCTGAATATTGCATACAACTCCTTTAAGCATGAAACTGTAACTCTGTCTGAATGTAACTAATAACTGACAAAAAAAATTCCATAATCTTACAGATGCTACAATTTTAACACCAAACTACGTAACAGGCATTTGGTAGGGGGCCACTGTGGTGTAGTTGTGACTCCTAAACCTATTCTTAACAAACTAAGCGAAAGAAGGCACTTCTCCACACCCTTGGATCCTTCCCCATTCTGAAAACACATTCAATGCATTTTGAGACAAAAAAAAGATGAGAGCCATTTCAAACTGAATTGAGCTCCACTGGGAAAAGTATACCTATTCAACTGCAGGACCTCCATAAAATCACAGTAGTTTCACACTGTAACGGATGCCTTCCTCCCTTCTTGCTGCATGAGAGGTTTTAAGAATGGTGGGATTGGGGGAGTGGTGAAAAAGAGGGAGGAAGAGGAGAGAGTAGAAGATATGATGCAGAAGAGTGGAAGAGAGAGTTAAGCCAAGCATAAAATAACTTCAATCTAACATCCTCTCAGTGGGGCGGTAGGAGGCAAATAGCAATCCCACCAATGCTGTGTACTCAAGGGGGTTCCCCCCACCTCTCACTGACCCATAGAGAAGGGGATCATGGGAGAGCAGGGATGAGACAAACCCACTTCAATTAAGGCACGGCGACGTCTCGTCAGCACGGCAGATGAGGTGTCAGAGAGTTCAGCCGTGGATAGATCACAGGGAAAAAAAACAGTTCCTGGCTCAGCACAGTCAGGGTCTTGCATGCCTTGGACCTTTCTTTCTGTTTCCCTTTTGTCCCATTCCCCTGCTTTCCGCCTTTCTTTCACTGGTCGGCAGACATTTATAATATCAAAATTTTTCTGGCTTTCCTATAGGGTCGGTTTGGCGAAGATGTCAGCAGACCCACCAGTGTTTCTTCTCACAGGCCTCTTGGATTCTGGGATAGATAAACCTCTTATCAAATTTGTGCATTAGCAACGAGCCGCCTCAACACACCTGCAAATGACATTTAAAGGTCAAAACAACATGTACGGGTGGGGACTCTCATCTCTCATCGAGATTGCTGGAGGAAGCAGGGGGTCAAATCAGAGAAATGTTTGAGAGAGAAAGAAAGACCGAGAAACACATGACTAAAATGAGCTGCTTCGAGGGGGTAGTCATAAAAAAAACACACAGAGAACAGTGCCAAGTTGCCAGGTAGCCTGAACCACCGAGGGAAATCAAGTCATTGTGCTAATAAAAAACATGCTATTTTCGCAATGCATTACACCATTCAAGATCCACGGCTGCAACCAGAGAAATGTGCCATCCTATCCAGAGAAAGAAATAGTCTTTAAATGGAGAGAGGCTGGGTGGGGGGCACACACTGGGAGACCCCGAGATATCCGCGAGGCCACTCCTCTGCCAAGGATTTCCAGGAGATATCTCTCTCTGTGATTAGATTGACATTACCATAATATCGGCTTTGTCACCTCGCAGGCCAATTGTTAAGGAAAAGTGCCATCCTTTCGTCTTTTCCCATGGAGGCATCAGGCAGGCAAGCAGGCAGGCAGGCAGGCAGGCATCCCAAGGTATAGAAGCTGCTTTCTACTCTCTCCTCACCCAGCACCCCCCCCCCTCCCCCCGTGAAGCTCCGCTTGGGAGATACAAGCTGGATTTGGCTCGCATCCTTGCCTCTTCCCCAACGCTCTGCGTGGCTGCCTGGTGTCAGAGCGCCAACTCTCCCGGCCCAGCTGCACTGATTAGCACAGGCAGATTATTAGCCAGGCATCTCCTGGAAGCACTGCATACTTCTTTTTTTTTACCCTTTGTTGTTTCACTTTCAAATCATTGCATCCCACAGTGTTTACTGTATATGTCTAATCACACAGCAAAAGACAAAAGTAAAGGACAGAATAAAGAAAAACAATTAGCCCCACACATATAGAAGCGAAGTGGGCAGAGTTAGGTGGCACAAATTTGTTAGTACTGCTTGTGGATACATCAGCAAAAAGTGATTCATCAGCATTGTGAAAAGAGCTCTCTCATCTTTCATTCCTTGTCCCCACCTCCTCCTCCACTGTCTAGCACCTGTCCTGATGCCAAGATTTCACCTCCCAAACCCCGGGACGTGGGCATCCCACTCTCAAACTTGTGCAATGCCTTATCTGTACCCCACACACTAACATCCTGCATCTGAGGCATCCTCCTCTCTCTGTGCCAGAAATATGCCCATTCTCCATCATGTTCTTTCCTCTTTCTCCCTCACTCTCTTTCTCTCTCCCTCTCTCTCTAGAGCTTTGCATTTGAAATTGAACAGACACACAGCCAATTTATCATAGGCTGACACGTGTCATGTCCAAGGCCTAACCACAGGGACTTACAGTAGGCATTGCATTTATCCCCTTTGTTGTCAGCAAGGACCAAGACAATACCAGGAGCTATTAAAAAAGGGGTAGAGAGGGAGAGAGGAAAAAGAGGTAGAGAGTGAAAGAGGTGAGAATATACCACTAAACATCAGTCGAGATTGCATACCTCTTACGTTTACCCCTCCGAAAGGTTACAGACCCCTGCAAGGTTGAAGCCAGCACATTTTGCTAACCCACAATCAAATGTGTGATGATGCAAGGCATCTGCGTATAACCCCGATACAAAGCCAAGACAGGCATGAGATGGATCAGGTGGAGAGTTAGCACAATATGGGATCGGACCTTTGTGCTCGGGTTCACACTGTAATTTAAATTTTAATAACACCGTGCAATATTCACGGGACTGATAGACCCGCAAAATGTAAGGACAAAAAAAAAAACAAAGAAAATGAAAAAAGTTCTATCCAGATGCAAAACAAAATGGCTGACTGAAAAACACCCCTGGGAAAACATTTAAGAATAATCTAAAATACATGAAGAAGCCTAGAAAGTTCACTCCCAGTTTCTGAGCTGCCATTTAGATGCTTTCATAAGCTGCAATAAAGAGCAGGTGAGATACTTAATGGTAATCATTCCTGAGACATGAAAGGGGACAAAACTGTTAATGTGCATCATATAAAACCCTTTCTGTTTAATCACCTTATCGCTGTATTATCACTCCTCTCTTTGAACAGGTTCTTTAAAATAACACAAGTCCTTATCGTTATACTGTGTGCAAGAGGCAAGAAAGATGACCCTTGCTGATAGTACTGTCACTACAAAGAATGTATATATTCTCCTTATGCAGACTAGGTGGAAAAGATAAAGCGAACGGGGACAGAGGCTAATGAGATGAGGGAGGGGTGTGTGTTCATACGTGTGTGTGTGTGTGTGTGTGTGTGTGTGTGAGTGTGTCTAGGTCTGTGTGTGTGCGCGCGTGCATGTAATAAAGTTATGAACCACAAGGTTATTAATTGGCATCTCGCACGTCTATAGGCTTACATTCATTCCACTTTAACACTATGGTATTTGGCATGAATGTTGAATAGGCTGTCTGGAGGGAATTTATATTCAACCCAATGACTCTGACTTTAACAGACAGACAATCCTCACAATGGTCAAAGAAACTTGAAAGACAAAGTACCACTCTCCATCCCCTCTCGTCCACATTACAACATCATACATCTTTAGCCTGTGACGGTCTACTAGACCAGAAGACCAGCAAACTTAAGAGCCGCTGAGACTGTTCATTACCCAGTGGTAAGTGACCTTTTACAAACTAGCTTTGGAAGCCATTTTGGCTCTTCCAGTAATTAACAAGTGGTTATGCATGGGAGACAATTAATGGAAGGTCAAGTGTTTGCCTGCTACCCTTTTCTAGATGCCATTGGGCCCCTGACACAGAATTTGAAGTTCAGAGCCCATCAGTTCCTGTCTGGTGTTCAGAATAGTGCTGCACACATGGGAATGAGTCACCTCTGTAGTCTGCAGTGTGAGGTAGACACAGCCTTTGGTTTCCGTCTAGACTTGGGAGAAAAGAGAGCATAATGTGGCTCTGTGGCTAAATATCAGATATGAATCTAACAGAAGAAAGAACAGTGGGTGAGACAATGAGGGGAGACCCTGGAGGCTGGCCGTTTAATGATGAGTGCCCCTACTATGTGTACATTGAGGCTTTCATACTTAGACACAGGTTGAATGATAACAGAAATAAAGGCTACGAAAAGCTCGGTCCTATTGGCTTAAAGGAGCGAGAGATACACTTACACATCCCGAGCTTCGCCGGTACATTGTCGAATTATTCTGCTCTCACAGCCTTGTATATTTACCCTATTTTTTACTTTCATAGCATAAAGGCTGATGTTGACTGCTATTAAATTTCCCTTGAGGGCGCCCTCCTTCACTCACATGCTCCTATCAAATGAGCCAACAAAGCATATCAGGGCGTCATGTCTGTGAAACACTGCATCACCTTTGTTCACCCTTCATCAACCCTCCGCCCCCATGCTATTACCTCAGGACTATTCCCTATTCCCTGCTTAACCCTTGTCTACAGGACTGGTGTCACACAGGGCACCACTCTACTGCTCTCCATATTCCACAGTCCCTCACCTCGACTGACATCTAACACTCGCTTGTCGCCTCTGACGTGCACGCGTGCATACAAACGCGCTTGAGTGCACCACCGCAAACACCACCTACATGAATCTGTGCTACTGCAGACACACATATTATAAATTAGCAACACACAAATGCACACATGGATGATTAGCCTGTGGAGGGTTTGATGTCTCCAGATCCTTGCCCTTCATAATAGTAGCAGCACTTGTCATTCCCACTGATCTCTGCCCCCTGTACTCCTCCCAACACACACGCACATGGAACTCTCACACACAGGCGCTGGCACACTAGTGAGTCAGTTAACAGTGGAGCAAAAGGTGGCAGGAGAGGGTGGCATTGGGAACGTCTGTGCCAGTTGCCTGCCGACGGCACCTTTGGGATTGGTAAAGTTTGATTTGATGGCTTTCCCTGTTAATTAGGGTTTGGAGGTGACTCCTGAAATGGAAATGGGCAAAATGTTCAAAAAAAGATGTGCCAATTCCCACACCCCCTCCATCTCCACCTTCCAAAACATGTGACCCATATACTGAAGTACCTAGTGAAGAAAGTAGAACAATCAAGTCATTTGAAGTTATAGGCCACTCTGTATTTGTGTGTTTCTGCCAATGTAGGCAGGGCAGTTCAGTCAAACAACTAATATGAAATAGGCTAAAACTTGCATGTGAACAAAGACAACAACAAATAAGGGAACAAAGAAGAAAATGTTTCTTCTTTAATTGTGCATACATATTTGTACTAGCATCTCAATTTACATGTCAAGTAACACTGTCCCCTGCTGGTCTGGAGAAGCGCTACATGTGCAAAAAAAAAAAAAAAAAAAAATCATACACAGTTCTGCCTTTTCCCTCTCCTCAACGCAAAGCTGTGTGAAGCATGAGGTGAGACGGGAAAAGCAAGAAAGACAGAGAAAGAAAGGCAGGAACAAAGAGAGAGAAGAATAGGAAAAGGAGGAGAAAAAGAAAAGAAAGCAAGGAGCACCTCATTTATAACTTGTCAACTCCTGATATTTGATCAGGGTGAGGAAGAGGGTCAGGAGATGCCCCATATCTCTTACACAAAACTGCTCACTATACCTCTACCCCCTGTTGCAAGCCTTTTTTTTTTACTGCAGTATGGGACTCTTAAACACATACAGTGCACAGTGGCCCAGCTATTTCTGATTTACTGTGTGCGTGCCGTCCTCCATTTTATTTTACAGCTGGCTGGGATGCCACTACAGGAGGATACTGCAAAAAGCCCAAGGTCAGACCACACAGCCACTGAGACAGACACACACTGATAATAACGCACACACATCATGTTCTCTATTTACACTGCCCATCCAGCATTAGCGCTTATTTTACTGTGTTCCTCTCAGACTGCAGGTTGCTTCCATCAGTTGTCACTTTCCAGCACAAAGCTGTGTCGCTGATTTTTCTTTACTTTTGCTTTTATTGCTTTATCTGTTTATTCATTATCCTTTAATTTCCAGATTATTATTAATTGCCAGATTACATTTTTGTATGAAATCAGAATAGCAAGTAAGAAGAAAGAAAAATAAAGAAATGTGTGTCGTTTATTAAACTTTATCAAAAGATCAGATACTACGCATGTAGTGAAATTACGGCATGCTTGGGTGGGATAGGGTGAGAGGTGAAGAAAGTAGAAGGAGTATGGGGGGGGGGGGTCTAGGAGATGACATACATGAGGTGAGTGGAGAGAGGAGGGGTTGTTGGGAGTGGGGGGGGAACACTAACAGTGTGCTGACAGCATGTAGAACAGTCACCAGATATCTTTAATCAGTGAAATGTATTTCCCTCCTGCTCCGCCCGGGAATTGTTCAGCGGTCAGACCTGCTGGGGCGACACAAATGAATCTTGGCGGAGGTGTGGACAAAGGCGGCCGTAAGGTTATGGCATGTAGATGATTGGAACTCTGCCGGTTTCTAAGGGAGCTGCCACGTCCCACAGAGCGGGTGTCACAACCAGATGATGGGGACAGGGTACCCGCTCCCCAAACAACAATGGCATGGGCAGGGCTGCCACGTTCTAGATGCAGGAGTGTGTTTGCAAGTGTGCATGCACACACACACACACACACACAAATTAATAAGCATACATACACAAGAGTGTGCATGTACACAAACATGCAAACAGCCATACTGTATCTTCCTAGAAATACATTTCTTATCCTTAATTGATACCAATAGAAAACCCAGGGAAAAAGTATGTGTAAGCAGAGCAATAAAAAAAAGGAAAAAAATTTAAAATTCAAATATGAAAACAGCTCATGTCTTCCCACACTATTTTCAAGAATCTGAATGCAAAATAATAATAAACAACATGCAAACACTGTACTCTCTTATTCCTTTTGACCTCACATAATGCACCCGCTCTAAAGCAATAACACTACAGGGACAAGATTTTAAATATTCATTTAATAAAGATTAAGAACATGTTTGCATTTTTGCACCTAAACTAACCACAAACTAGTCTTTTTTTAATTTTTTGTACCTATGGTCTGACTTTATTTCAACGTGTTTCATTACGTTTACTTAGAAAACCAAGTAATTTGATAAAATGTATATATACAGTGTTGTCCACTCGGCCCAATAAACCCTGATCATCAAAATTCACGCCTGAGGATACCGAGAGTGCTCTGCATCAATAAGGATTTTTTAATAACATTACTTTCATAACTTAGTTTTGCCTGCTTATTTGGCCTATTATTCAAAGTCTTCTGTGCATGGATAGTGAGGGAAAGTCAATTTAGGCTTTCCCCGGCCTCACACTGCTAACCAATCAGAATCCAGGGGGTGTGGGTAGAGGCAGTTAAGGGTGTGGCTTATGATGCCCCATGACCCGAGCCCCTGAGGGAACCTCAGTCACGCAGATGTCTTGTCTGTATTGCACTCTCCTCCTCACAAACCTACCACCATTTATTGTCAATGAGGAAAACTGTATGAAAAGCAAAAATGCAAAATGGCCTAGAAAGGTGTTGTAGAGCAGAGATTCTCAAGGTCTTACCAATAGAAGGCCAGAAAAAAAAAAAAAAAAATACAGATGGAATAGGGCAGCTCCAAACCATAGGTTGGAAAAAGGGCAATGCACCAGGTGTGGAATTGTGGGGTACAAATAGTGGAAAGGAGAGGAGGACGGGTGAGTGGAGAGAGGAGGATAAGGTATGTGTGTGTGTGTGTGTGTGTGTGTGTGTGTGTGTGTGTGTGTGTGTGTGTGTGTGCGTCCGTGCATGTGTGTGTGTGTGTGTGTGTGTGTGTGTAAAACAGAGAGAGAAAAAGAGGGAAAGATTTGGTATGTGTGTGATTGTGTGCTGAGGTGAGAATGTTCATAATGGGATACAGGTGACAACATGCTGACCAGAGCCACTGAACAATGATTACTCAGGGGGTTGGAGGTGTATGTGTGTGTGTGTGTGTGTGTGTGTGTGTGTGTGTGTGTGTGTGTGTGTGTGTGTGTGTGTTTGTGAATGTGCTCATGTGTTTGTGTGTGCACCAGAGAGAGAAAACGACGTGAAGCTTTAAAGCTTGAAAAGGGGGTATTTTCCCAATTATTCTTCATAAAGAAAAGACTAGAATCCCCAGGAGTATGTTCCATGAAAAAGAAAACTGAGATGAAATGACGCTTTGGGATGACGATGACATCGATAAAAACTTGGAGTGAAGGAAACGGAGTGGAACACTGTGTTAAGCGAGCCACTCTGAAAACAGTGTTGTGGCATTTATTTCATATTAATTTCTAATTTATGTCAATTCTATGATTTTAATCAGTTTTTTAAGGTTAAATTTAAACAAAAAATCCCTTAAACGATTTTAATCTTGGACATATGGTTGTTATTTTATTGTGTATTACTATCATGCCAAATCACCTTGGAGAAAATGATAAATAAAATTAAGTTTAACTGATCTCTTTTACTAAAAAAAGAAAAAGAAGAAAGAAAATTTAAACTATGCATCTTTTTTTAATAAATACACATTATCAAACACATAAAATTATTTTAAATTCTTACTTTTTTACTTAACTAATAAAGGATTTTATAAAACAAAGGCTGCTAATTGGATTGATCTAGTACAAAGGTGAGGTAGGAACTGAGAAAGGCTTAAAATTTCAATCCATTGTAGAACTGTAAATTATTAAAAACGTTACACCTTTAAATGTCTAGCAGTTTTGTTAGGTACTTAAATAAACTTAGAGATTAAGGTTAATTATTTACACATTATGGCCAACAAATTAAATGACAATCTTTGAAGCATTATTTGGGAAGTTAAACTAAGGTAAGTAAGGCAGAATAATATTTTTTTTAAAAATCTAAATTACCTTAACACTTGACATTTGGGATAAACAAATGAAACACGATTGAAAAGTAATTTTTTTTTGTTTTGTTTCCTAAAATTAGATTGACAAGAAGGAACTCATTTTGTTCTAGCTGACTTGTAAAACATCACACACACATGAAAGAAATTTTTCCCAAGCCAAAATTAAATTTGATTGGATAATTGTTCACTTTGATTTATCCGCAGCTGATGAAAATAAGAAGTGTATTAACCGCTGATAACAGGTGATTGTTTTCATTAGTTGCTTTGTGTCTACCTTGACCCCAGCTTCTCCACCAATCATTTCCTCTGAAAAGAAAATTATCGAATTGCTGTACTGTCAAAGTGAATTCATGTAGTATGTCAGAGTGATTTTGAATTATTCTAAAAGGCTCTTCAAAATTAATTAAAATATTTGTAAGGTAACTTTGTAATTCTTCTTAGTTGTGAACATGCATTGAGGTGTCAAAAGCCCATCATTTATCAGAGTATAATTTCCTCTCCAGTGGTGTCTCCACAATGGAAATACAACATTGTGTGGAACACTGGTGCCCCCTAGTGTTAATTATATGACCTTTTGATTGGATCAACACTGAAATTATGTCCAATCAATACTGGCTGGCAGGAAATACACTTTCTTTCACAGAGGCCTCTACACTTTTTATTCTTTGATTTTACTCATATACTGTAGGTGGACAAGAACACTGGATTTAATTATATATTTATTTTCTTTTAAACTATTCTTCACAAGTTTCAGTCAACAAACTCAAGACAAACTAGCATTTAACCTTAATGTAACTAAGTCTAAGGTGTTCTTTTATTTAAAAATACAAAAAAAGAAAGATTTAATTATTTTTGTTGAACAAAAAAAAAATTCTTGCTGGCATAAGGCGTTTTGTCTAATTTAAAACCGTGCCGAAATTGCCACTCGACATCAGGGTCAGTCGTACTACTCTCATCTCCCCTTACTTCGTCTATCTCCCTGTGAGTGTGTGTGTGTGTGTTATTGTGTGTATTAGCTATGGGAACGGGATGCTCTCGTTTCCCTGCATCTCTGTAGGTGTGAACTTTAGCCAGTGCCGACAGTGACATATTCTCATTCTCTGCCGTTATAACAGCTCCATGGCTACGAGTAAAAAAAACTCTCGCATTTGCTGACATCCCGTTTCTACAGGCATCACCAGGTCACATCTTAAACCGTTTTAGCCTGTGGTCTTAAATTATTGAAAAACAAAATATATGGTCTCGAAGAATATGAGCAGGGTTTTGATGTTGATAATTGTGACCACTTGGCACACACACTTTGACTTTCCCTCTAACAAAAACGGGTCTCCTGTCTCTTTGCCACATACAGTTGTTGACTAACACACACACACACACACACACACACACACACACACACTCGCACACACAGACACTGTAGATTTTTTTCTCCTTCACTATGCCTGAGTGAGACTGCATCATGAACTTATACCCTCAACTCCTCTCTCTCATCTTAGAGCTTTGGAAATTAAGTTATTCTCATCTGGCAACCCTCTCTCCCCTCAATCCCCTTGATCACAAAGAAGCCGTCAAGCTAAAGATATGAAAGTACCCCACAACAACCCCAAAGCCCCTCCAATAAGCATGCCATGTTTCTTATGCAAATGCCAAAGAGAAGCACTTACAAGAGGACTTTAAAAAGTATGGAGACCCTGTCAATGCAGCCGGGTATTATAACGCTTACTTGCTAATTTCTATGGGTCAGCTGTGGAGGAATAGACCTGCCAATCATTTTCACATGTAGCAGAATTTGTCTGTCTACAAACAGGGATACTTTGCCGTTGCTATGGAGACTAATCTGAGTCCGCAACTCCCCCCGCACCCCCTGTCCACATTCTGCGTGTTGACACCGTCAGGCAGTTTTTGAAACTACCTGATCACACATTTAGCTGGAGGCTGGTGGAGCCACCGGGAAGCTCTCAAATGGAGTTCACTGTACTCGAGGTCGGTAAGAGGGCTCTGTCACTCTCTCTGACTTACACTAACACACACGCACACGTTCACGCATATACACAAAAACTTGAAGTACAGATTTTTTTTTTCCACATTGTAGCTGACTGAGGATTTGTCAAAAATATACACACAAGCCTTTTTTTTCTTTTTGTCAACAAGGTTTAAAACTGTTGTGACCGATTTTCAAAAGAACCCTGCATTGCTCTGGATTGAAGAACACTAATATTTTGGGTAAATATTTCTGCATAAAATTTAATCATATTAGCATCATGTCAAATTAACATCATGTCACACAATAAACTTGAAAACTACTTAAAACTGAACTTCTATTCAAATATTAAAACGACAAATTTCATTACACATATGAACTACAAAATCCCTTGGACATAAACAGCACTGCTTCTTCCAAATATACAGTACGATATGGTCTTGTTATTATGTTTTTTAAGTAGTCACAATGCAGGGCAGAGACAATTAAAAAACACATATTTGCATGACGGTAAACCTGAGTGTATAGATTTCCAAGAGGAATATTCTAGGTTGTCTGTTTAAAATGCTGTGCATAGATCCTATACTTTCCCTGCAAATCAAATATTCATGCACTACCTTGTTGTCTCTAGTCCTGAGGGTAGAGCTGGAATTACATATGCCTCACACGCATCTTCATGAATCATATATCACTGTATACCTACACACACTCATAGTGGCCATTATAGAGTCCCCCCCACACATACACACACACACACATACGCATACACGTAACAAGACAAAGATATGTATGAATGCATATCTACATGTGAAAACAACTGTCCAGCTCTTAACGTTTATTTAGAGGGGTTGGACAAGGATTATGGTTCTCTGCTGAACAGGCCTGGTGGATGAAACCTCAACGCCACTGTGGCACTTGAGTATGAATGAGAGGCTGGTGAAGGGAGGAGAAAGAGTGGGAAAAGAGGAAGAGACCTGAGGGTGGGGTGTATGTGAGTGTGGAGGGGTGTTTTCATGTTCTCAGGGCAGTGGCCTTTCTTGGTGCCAGGATAGGCTCTGCAGCCCCCTTCAATTAAGCAGGAAAATTGATGTGTATCATTAATTATGTCAGTAATATCATAAATCATCACTGGGTGCAGTAATTAATTATTTTCTACTCGTGTGAAGAACATGACAGAGTAGAGATAAATAAGGGGAGAGAAAGCTAGAGTGGAATTGTGGGGGAGGCTGAGAGGGGGGTGGGGTGGGGGGGACCCGGAGAAAGGGAGGACAGAGAGGAGGGAAGGGAAGGGGAGGGATTTTGGGGGGCGGGGGGGTATTCGTCCGTCAGTAACTTGGGGGGGGGGGGGGGTACACTCACACGCTCTATTTACCGGACCATTGGGATGTGACGGGAACGTGACAGCCCCCCTCCTGCTCTCACTTACCAGCCTTCTCATAGAGGAACGACAATTAGGCCTGAACGAGACAGGCACTTCCTGGAACAGATGCTGGCGTTCCCCGTGAAAAGCACCCCTGTCCTGCCTCTGAGGTTAAGGTGTGTGTAGCAGAGTTACCATTGCCTCTAAATGAACTAACAGACCTGTGATGGACCATTTATAATCAAAGGGCAGCCTCAGAGAAAGTACGCTGGTGAGGCCAGTGAAGCTTGTCTGAGGACCTGAATGCATTTTATTGTTCAATTCCTGACCAACAATATAGGAAAGGGTTTTCGTGGCTTTTATGTGGTCGATCTGAGGCTCTACACTTGAAACCTCACTTAAGTTGTGGCTAGCAGGTAAATAAATTCAATACATTTTTGAGCATATTTTCCTACTTTATTGTATGGTAGACTGCAAAACTACAGTTTACTTGTTAACTGTTTAACAAAATTGTTTTTCCATATCTGCATTGACTAAAATAGATATAACTGGACTATAATAGAGAGAATCAAAAATATAACCATTGTTACGACAATGGCCAATTTATCATATTTTCTAGTTAACTTGCTGGTTTTTTTGACAGGTTACAGGACACCCGCAGCACAACTAGTCTGATGTTTTAGTCTCTTTAATCTTATTTGATTAAATGGCCACTTGAATGAAAAGCATTTCAGCTAATTAAAGAATAAAAGAGCAAATGAAGAGCTCTCTCTAAAAGGTTATCCAAGCAGAACTCACCGTTCTGTGCACTCTATACTCGTTTAAAGAGCTTAAAATGTTTTGTCTCGTTATTTTTTAATGCACCGAATTTCTGGGGAAAAAAAATGTATAACCACTCTAAAAGTTCTATCTCAAATATGCTAAAGCATTTTATAGCCACAACAGATGACAGATATTGTGTAGTTTTTATATAGTTTTTTGTGAAGTCATTAAGTAGTCTACGCAGGAATCAGCCTACAGTATGTGCACTCTACATCCCGCACTGCAGAAAGTCTACAAAGTGGGAGAAAAGGTGATAGAAAGCTGAGTGCAGCCTGGGAGATTTCAAACTCCGTTGCCTTTAGCTCAGTAAGTGTTGACTGACTCACATGCTTGTATGCCTTCTCCCAGACCTTTGTGGATGCAGAGTATCGATCCGGAAGATGGGGAGGAGATGAAGGGAGGAGAACCTGTGCTGAGAAAAAGTAAACACCGCTCCAGATGACAAAACACTGATCACCCCGGAGACCTAGACCTTCCCTGCTCTCGCTTTCTCCATCATTCTGCGTGACCTTTGGCACCCCAGCCTAAAGCCATGATCAGCTCACAGTTTTTACCCACTGTGTCTATATAAGTTCCTGTCTGTTTGCGGAGACTCGTCCATTTGGGTGAGCGAGCATCATGCCTGACAATAGAATACACGGAGGTATATATTCTAAGACATGTTGCTATGCACGTGCAAGTCAGGTAAGGCAGTAGCAACGGTGAGCAAGAGGGGTTTACCGAACACAGGCGTCTAAACCAGTGTTTAATATCAAGTGCGCGCGGCGGAGTTTAATCAATACCAGGCCTCTTTTGTTCCCAGCCTGCTGAGGAGAGCAGCGGCCATTCACTCCAGAAAGGTTAATGCTGGGGGTCAAGTGATTTCACACCCACACCAGGATCCTCCATGTCACCACAGCTACCACGCCTCCAGCCGCCATAACACCAGCATCCTGATTTATGGGTTGTGAGAGGGTGATGAGATGGAGGTGGGAGGTGGGGGTGGGGGGGGCAGTGTTATTTTATGATAATGCTGTCCCTCTGTACTCCCACAAATGAAGGGAGTGAGAGACGTGAAGCTAAAGAGAGGAGAGAGAGCAGACTCAACCTCCCCTGCACCCACGTGGGTGTTTTTTTTTTTTTCTTTTCACTGTCTTCTCTGTGACATGGTGCTTTTGTTTCAGCCAACTGGCTCTACATGCAGACAGAATGGTAATCTTTATTGTAATAATTGCTCTAAATTTGCGTGTCCACTTGTGAAAGGGCAGTGACGCTCGGGGCAACAGCAGCCGGTCATGATGGATTAGAATATCAATAATAGCATTGGCGGAAGATTACAAATCTATGAGTGCTGTTTATAATGCCTATCAACATCAAGCAACACATTTTTGCCATTTGCCTTTAAATTAAGAAATGAAAAGTGAAGCTGTAAATATTCCATGTGAAGTCTCACTGTCTGTGTGGATAAATCTATGTAATGGGGGTGGTGCGGTTAAGAAGGTGCCAGAGAAGGAAGAGGAGCAAGAGGAATTAACATGAGGACTTATCTCGCGCGGGCCATTATTTAAACCCTCACTATTCTAAACACACCACCCCTCCAATGAGAAGGACAATAAATAATCCTTCCAAATAAAATCTATTCTGTGCAAATTCTCCAGGATACAGCCCATCATTATCAGTAGGAGGGGACAGACAGCAATTAATAACACAGCCACCCGTCTCTCAGAGAGCATCCATCTTATTTTCATTAGGTCTATTGCTGCGTGTATACGTGTGCCGGCTTGTGTGCCTGTGTGTGCTTGTGCATGTATGTGTACGTAACAGAGGCTGTGTAACTGCATGCATATTTATGTGTCGCTGAATGATTCCACTCAACCACATTGCCACATTCCCTTATAGTCCAGCCTTTGCTCGGCGGGCCTGGATGTATGCTGTTTGAGGTAATTTTGTGTGATCCTGCCTTTAATTTTTCTAATGCCTTATTAATGCTCTACCAGAACCACCTTTGATTCCTTTCTCTGGGTTTCCTGCGTTTTTTTATCTCATGTTTGGAGGCAGTATTCTCTCTCCAAAAGGGCAATTGCACTAGCATTAGCATCCTCTGGGTCTCTGGGGTTGACAATAGCAATTAGCTTCAATGACGGAGCGATATGAGAGGCTGCTGATTGACAGTTGCCCCCAGAGAAGGGGCTGACTGAGGTGACAGCTGGGCTCTCCACTCTCCCTGGCTGCCCCAGGCTCTGGCCCTGTGTCATCTCATGCGCCAGCCAAACCCTTCCCCAGCAGAGTCACATGTCTAGTTACATCCTGTGCAGTGGCCAAACCCTTCCCCATCACTCAAGCTCATGCCTTGTTATATCCTGTGTGTCAGTTAAACCCTTCCCCCTTAGTCCATGTGTGTTTCTTGTTATTCTAACACAGCACAGTGTGACACACAACACTGACCTTTCTTTTTACCTTTCCCTCATCGTACTGTTTGTATGCGTGCACATCCACAGTGTGTGTATCTGTGTGTATGAGAGTGTGTGTATGTTTCAATCTTTTCTCATACAGTAAAGCCTGATGGTTTGGTATCTCCTCTATGTCAAAGCAACAACTGCAGCAGCCCTGACACATCAGTGAGTGTTTCTTCAGTAGAAGCCTGAGGAAATGAAGCGCTCCACGTCTATTGATCCCCCTACACTCCACTGTGCATCAGGGAGACTTTGTTTTCACTGCCTAACAGAAACACAGCTCCATCAATACTGTACAGTACTCCTCAGCACCAGCTCCTCTCCTCACACAGTAGCGTCCCAGGAGGCCTGTGATAGACTCCACTAACTGTACACAAACTGTACAGAGAGAGAATACAATATGTTTGTGTGTGTTGTGATGTGTTTGTCAAAGCGCAGAGGGGGCCCTGGGATGGCAACGGCAATTTAAGGAGTATAAAAGACATATTGGCAACAATGCTTTGTGAATGATGTATTATGTAATCTGCCCCGGGAGTATATCTCTTCTACTCCATCTCCCTCACTTTTTCTCCCCTTCCATCTTTCTAGCTCTGTTTTTCCCATCTTTATCTTCCTCATTCTATGTGTGTGTGTGTGTGTGTGTGTGTGTGTGTGTGTGTGTGTGTGTGTTTGTCTGCGGTAGGGCTTTTAAGGCTCACTTCCACATGCATCAAAATAAGTGCCAATAAACAAATCACTGCACTAAACGGCATCAAGGTCACATCAATCTGAGAACAACAATGCTGACTGGTTTCACCAGAGTCTATTAGTTGGGGGGGGGACAAGCAGGCACAGGGCCAGACACTGTGTGTGTGTGTGTGTGTGTGTGTGTGTGTGTGTGTGTGTGTGTAGGGGAAAAGAGACCTCTGTCAGCACTGATAGAGCCCAACCACTCTTATTTATGGCCTACTGTACTCCATGTTCAGCATTCAGCCTTCAGCCTGTAAATAGGACAATGGTACAGAGGTCTAACTGTGAGTGTGTGTGTGTGTGTGTGTGTGTGTGTGTGTGTGTGTGTGTGTTGTATAAAAAACAAAGTGTAAGCTTGCTGGTTCCCAACCCTTTGCTTTTTCCTCACTGCTGTCATGACAAATCTGATGACTTTCAGGTAAAAAAGACAAATCCTAGATGACACAGGTATGCGTGTTCTTCATCTAATGATTCATTGGCATATCATTGGTTTTTTTTGTTTTTTTTACTCTCAAGCATGAAAGCCCTGTCATTTGCCACTGCTACATCTTTAATAAGTATTAGATTTTGAGAGATCCTCTTGTATGCCTGCATTCATCTGCGACAATAATTCTGGTAAGGCAATTTGACAAATCATTTAATTAAGTCAACTAACTGATTATTCACATAAATCCTGACTTTTAGAAGGCTAAGAATTTCAGTAGGCTTCAGCACTACTGCTTAGTAATTTCTAATCAGATTGTAACACAAAGATACAAACACATACAGACCAACAAGCATGTATACTGTCACCTATTCTTCACATTATTTTAAGTATTGACTATTGTAATATCCTTGCGGCACACATAAGTAATGCTGTAATCCTACAATAAGTTGCAATCATTTTGGGGCTAGCTCGACAAAGTAAAATCATGGACACTGTAAACTTGCACTGCAACAACATAAACATATGATGGAAATCAATATTTAAATTGGAAATATAATTGCAATACTCCCGACATGTCACTGTGCAGTTACAGCTGTCTCATAGGCTTTAAATCTGTAGATACAATTTTTTTTAACAATCACAACAGCGGTAGGAAATTTTGATGGAAAACATTAAGAGTAACAAACGCACCCCCCTTCTAATGACAGCAAACTGTTATAAAGGAGGGAGATTTCATGGGTCAAATGGCATCATTACTAAAGTCATGTTCCCCTCTGTTCCTGTTGCCATAAAAAAAAATGTATGCATGCACTTTTTCACTCTCAATTTTTCCCCTTCTCTCAGACACACACACACAGACCATAGAAGTCAGTGCAATCTCATAGCAGCTAAAGTTTAAGAGCTCTGTATAAATCAGTAATTAAATTGAAATTAAAGCCATTTTTCTTACTTGATACACAATGTAAATACTTAGTGTTACACTGTTACATGTCTGCATTTCCAGTCTTTCACAAGAATTGCCTTTTAAGTGAAAATACTAGAGAAGGCAATTCTGAGTTTGTGTACTGTCCACCTCTCTCACACTACGTAAGTGTTGTAAAATTCCTTTAGGAGATGAGATTAAAAGGATGTAAGGTAAGAATTTAATGTGAAAAATACATTCTATTTGAAGGTCAAACAAAGTTCTACTGAGATAAAAAAAAAGGATGTTACCTCGACCCAGACAAAACACTGCACTCTACTCTTATCAGCACTTATCCACAGCAAATGTAATATGTGGAGTTTATGTAATTGTTTGGCTGTGGTTCCAAACCACTTGATTCTACAACACATCTCATGCAGTTTATTGCCTCTTAAATTGAAGTCCAATTGAACACAGAAAAAGTGTCGTTTTATGGGTTTCATATGCACACACACAGAATCAACAATGCATGGTTGCACACAAAAGCTACCACATACATGCAAACACACTGGGACTTTGAGATGTCTTGTGTTTCAGTCTGCCTATTCACTCCTGTTAAATCTATCCTCCAATCACTGATATTGATTGGATGAAATCATCAGCAAGTGGCCCATCTCTACGCTCTTTAGCCAACCCAGAGGGAGCTCTCAAACTCTGACGCCACAGAAAATATCCAACCCACAGCTTTCATTTAACTAGACATACATTAAATGGTATTAATAGCACACCACTTAATGGATCAATTCCCTCTGTTTATGTAAAGTGGAGTGCAAGAGAGGAGGGAGTAGAAGACAGAGAGAAAGGGAGAGACAAAAAAGGGAGGGAGGGATTAAGGGAGGGAATGAGATATGGTAAGATAGGGAGAGATATTTCTGTGTGTGGGAGAGGTGTGAGTGGAAAAAAGCACCTTATTAAATGACAAGCTTTTCCTGGTTTGCGCTAATTAATTGCACACTGCCACTGACTGCTAATTTGCTGGGAAAAATGCATCCCAAAAGCAAAGGGGGCTCCTGCTTGAACTTTGCCTCAGAAGCACCTAATTCACCGGTGACTGCAGCTGTGTCCCTCTCCTGGACTGCAACACTATTAAATTAGAGCGCCTGGGCCATCAATTTAATAAGCGCTGGAGCAGATCATTTGAATAAGGACAGTATTAGTATTCTAGCTGAGCACAACTAAGAGCAGCTGACCTTTTTCACCGCCGAGAAGATCCTTGAACACATCCAGCTGAATCAGAGAACACGGTAATAAGCCCGTCAATGTTTAACAGTGTCAAAAGGAAGGATTTTTTTGCTCGCTCTTCTTCAGCCCATCACCCCCACTCCCCATGGTAGTGCCAGCTAGCCTGGTCTATCACGCCAGCTAGGATCTCAGCTATTTAAAACAGAGGGATAAACGAAGGGGAAAGGTAAGAAGGGAAGCGGAGGGGATAAAAACAACACTCACATAATGCTGAGAGAGATTTATGATTAATTGCACTGTAGTCTACATGAGTCCATTTGTGCATGTGCATGTATGTCCACACATGCCCACACCATGTGCACCCATGTATACCTACTTTCCAGATGCAGAATTGATTTATGTGCATGTTGGGTGTGGAATTGATCAGCGCACATCAAAATTCCCTGTGAACTCCCACATATCAAATCAGATCCTGACCTTTGGCTCCTACATCTTTAGCTGCTGATGCACACCTGGGGGACAGCCTATTAAGCACTGTTTTGACACATACTGTAGCTGTTTTGCACAGTACCAGGGTGAATTGGCAGGATAGTGAAACATTAGTGGTAGTAATGCATTGGGCTGTGAAATAGATCATCTGCAGTGACAGTTATGGTGCCTGTCAGACCATAGAGAAAGAGATTTAACTGGCCTTTTGTCTGCATGAAATAAACATTGCATGGGAGGTTAAATGCTCCAACATATGACTGCTTGGCGAAGAATCAAGCACTTTCTAAGTACCTACTGCAGTAATGAGCATTTGGTAAATAATATTGAATAAACCCAGCGATCCACAGTAGGAATAGTGGCGACTTTGTTCATTTTAGGCAGTTAATTTAAGGCTAATTGTTTCTAAAGACTGTGAAACTGTCAGATATATACTGATAAAGCACATTTTTACTGCTCCATTCTCTGCAATCTAACTCTTAGCAGCCGTGCATTTACAGAAACGCTTCAAGGTAATTCTGTTATGACAAGCAACACAATAATCAATACAGGGCAGTGAGCACAACACACCAGGCTTCAAGGGTAACATGGAAAACAAGGTCTGTGTCTGGTCATACGCCTGCCAGTACTTGGGCTTTATCCAGGGAAATAATAAATAAACAAGATGGCGTCTCATTCACTCAACATGCAGCACTTAAACGCTGAGGACAAGAAAGATCCATAAATAATGGGGGAGTTAGATGGTAGATATGTGTTTGGCCTGGGAAATGGCCGGCCCTGTGTTTTATGGGGCTAGTTGCAATGTTGATGAATATTTGCCGGTTCGGAATCATAGCTTAATGTCAGCCCACAATTTGTTGCAATTAGTCGGGTGATTTATAGGAATGCCATGGCCGAATGCATGGTAACAATTAACACAGCTTTCTCCAGGCTTTTTATTAATGGAGTGTCGCACCAGAAGAAGGTTTCAACCAAAGCTAGTACATGTGCAGGCCTCTCGGTGTGTGGCACGGTCCAGCAGCAGAAATGGGGGACAGACTAACCCAGTTCAGCAAAAGTCACACTGGCTGCGCAAAGACTTAGAGACTTACTCTCTCCCCATTAAGTGTGTGTGTGTGTGTGTGTGTGTGTGTGTACGTGCCTGTGTGTACATCTGTAACCACAGTATGATGGGTGCAAATACCATGTGTTTAACTTTTTAAATTGAAAAAAATATATACATATTGCATTTTTAGATTTCTTTATTTTATGTATTAAGATGAATTTAGACAAATGAGTGTACAAAACACATTGTTGTTTTAGTATATGCATTTTAGTTTTCTGGTGACAACAAAATTAATCACATTAAATCTAACATTTTTTTCTGTTGCCTGATCAAATTGATTTTTTTCTTCCTTTTTCCCCAAACAATTAAAAAAATATTTAAAAAATACATGATTAATATATGGATGCATTTGTAATGTAATTTCTAGTTTTTATAAGCTGCATTTGGCATTTCAGTATGTACTTTTTCAAAACTATGCAATGAGACAAACATTTAAAAAGGAACCAAACAGCTGTTCTGTCTGGCAATAACAGGGTTCAAGTGGAGCGATGTGCCCCTAAACGGCTAATAAACGGCACAAAATGAGCCTGCAATTAAATTTATACACTTGATTGCACTGCTGTCATGTCCACTACAGGCTTATCGAACACCTGGGATCTATTTCCTAATAGAACCTTGGGGAGAGTGGGAAAGAGAGAAAGAGGGGGGAAAAGAAATGAACAAAGCAATCTTTTTTCCCCCTGTATTTTGGCTGCTTTCTCAGACGTTTGTAGAGGACCCTCTTTACTCACGCAGAGGGTTTGAGGTTTTAAAGAGACAGAAAGAAAGACAAAAGAAGGGGCTTTTCATTGAACAATGTTGAATAGCTGTAGCAAATGAGTTTTTTATACATTTAAATTGGTGTATTCATTTGTAGTCATTAGTAAGCAGCGTTATGACTCACCATAACGAAAGGTTTGTGTTTATGGATTCAATCAAGGTGAGTATTAAATAAAAAACAATATGTAGAGATGTACTGCATCTTGTAATCTTAGATGTCATACCGTTCTAATTTTTGCAATATTTTTGAACAATTGTGAATGGAAAGCACCGGGTAGCACAAATGTCTATACATGTTATTTGTGACCTGTCTCACCAAGTTACATGCGTCAATACATGATAATGAATAATGCTGTTGCAAATCTAATGAAATGACAGATTCTCTTCTAACTGCCTCCATAAGCGCTGACACGGCACTGCAATACCTCTCAGCCCGGCCTCAACACTCCATTTCATCATGAAAAAAGGTGTCAGCACAGCAAATTATAATCGTTAATAAACCTTTATTTGATGGTGTTTGACAAAACTGTGGCGTTACTGTGAAGATGCTCATCGTTTTCTCATGTCTAGTTACTAGTAGTCTTCTCACTTTCATCTCTAGCTCACTTTGAATACATACAATCGAGCATTTTATGTCTGCAAATGTTTATGAAAAAAAGTACTTTGTATCTGTTAAAACATGACCTGATGTGTAGAGTTTTTAATACAATTAGTAAAAATCTAAATTATGTTGATGGGCACAAGATCTAGCTTTTCCTGGTATTACATATTAGTGAGTTCACTGCAAGCAAAAGGTTCAGCTTAAGGAACAATAGCGGTGTTCATTGCATTTGAGTTAAACTGAAGAATCATACACTTAGTCTGTGTTCCGTTTCCTCATCTACAGCAAGACTTCCTCCTCCCTAAGTTTCCTTCAATTTGCTAATTACACCAGGCAATTTCAGAGAGCCGGGTTGATAGAAAAAGTCACGTTTTGGGGACTCTGGGCCCACAATCTGTCTCTGACCACTGCTAAGTCACATAAAGTATGTGGCAGGAGGCCAACAATAATTTTGCTAACCCTTTTTTAATTGTGGGAGGGTCATTCACAATGCCCAGTAGAAAGCATTAACCACTGAACTGTGACTGACAAGGGCAGGTTTCCCACCAGCAAGAGGCACCTTGCAGGCAAGCCAAGAAAAGAAAAAACTAAACTGAAAATTACAGAAATGCTATATCAAAAGCCATGTGCAAGCTGGCTCGGATGTATAATTCTAAAACAATGAGTATCTGATGTGTTTTGTTATTTGTCTTCGACTAAATGTAAAATTCTAACTAAATAAGGACTTCAATATGGCATTTCTGTGCTGGTCAGCAAAACCATAAATAATTCAGTCAGCTCCTTATTTGATTATGTTTGCTAATTTTGTGACCTTGTCAAGCAATTATTTCGCAATCTCTGCCTTTTTCTCTACTTACCTGGTTCACTGGTTCACTGAGTGGCTAATGGTATTTTAACTTGTCTAAATTATGAGAGCTTTTCTGAAGTAGCCGCGATGAAATTGGTTCAATATGTTTCGCCGTTAAAAATTTAACAAAGCTACTTTCCCAGGAATTCACAACTTTTTTGTAAAGATTCATCACAGAGAATGTGGAAATGAAGAAATATACATTCTCTTCTCTTCCTTACTCTCGCCTTAAATTATCCTTTTTTGACAGCTGACTAACAATCATCATTACAGCTCAAACAGTTACCTGTGAGAATGGCCATAAATCTTGTTAAAATAACCAAAACCGTCTCTTGCGCTTTTTCCCCACAAGAAGCAACCTGTCTGTAAGCACACACCATCTGTACATAGTTAGAGCCGTATGCACACAGATGGCAGCCAAACACTCCCAAAGTTGCTCCGTCCGCACGTCTAACCTTACAAAGCAAACTAATTAACAGTAAAACGCAGAGAGAAGGAAAGAGCAGTTTGAAAGAGTTTGCAATGACTCTAATGAGGGAGAGAGAGAGAGAGAAGGGTCATCTATATAGTAATGCCAGAGGGATTGGGGGGGTGGGGGACTTCTACTGAGGCTCTAGGTTTACTGCCCTCTTTAAGATCCATATTAAATGAGGGCTACTTATCGCCAAGCCTCTGTCCCAGCACACAAGCCTTTAACAGCATGGTGCGGGGCATAGGGCAGGCATCTGAAGGGAGGAAGATGAGTGGTGGTGGAGCTGCGAAGGGAGGGAGGAACCTTGATTTGCCAAATGAGATATCGCTAGAAGCGCTTCCTGTTTCATGTTTTATTGTGAGAAGCAAGCCAATAACACATGGGGTTCAACGGTCAGTAATGTGGAAGTTAAGTACATATAATTTCACGATGGGCCCAAGGTTTAAAATTTTTACGGTTAAATCTGTTGATTAAAAGAGCGGCTACAACTTAACCAATAAAAACAAAAACAAAGAAAAGAAAAAGAAGCAATATTTAATTTATATCCTTTAATAGTCGAGCGACAGTAAAGGACTTGTGTATAGTTCTGGTTGTTGTCTTTTCATGAGACTCTGTACCCACACTTGCAGTGGCCTACCATCCTGATGAAATTCATTTTGTGAAAAGGAGGACAACTCCTTGGAAAGTTAATTAGTAGGAAACAAGCGGAGGAAAAAGCAGGAAACGAGAAATGACCCAGCTGCCAAAAGTAATAACGTTTTCATTATTTATTTCATTATTCATTTGTGGATGTGTTCAGACAGAATTAATAATAGAAATCCCTCAGAGAAAATGTTTGCGCTGGAACCCTATTACGAGCAGGCCAAGTCCAGTGGCACAGTTAGTTAACATGCACAAATGTACTGCCCCCGACAAATAACATATCAAGTGGAGCCCTGGATTATTTTGTGCTCCCAAACCTCTCTCTTTCAATTCGCTGCTTTTCATTTAATTGTTTCAGTCAGGGTTAAGGTTGCTACTCCCTGCTACCTTCATGGAAAAAATAATGCAATTTAAGAAAAAGCTAGAGCAATAAAGCAGTCATCTGCTGCCAAATACTGTGAGAACTGTATCGCAATAATCACAATGACATCCATTTAAATGTCTATTGCTCTGTTTTCATAATAAGTGAGCTGTCCATTTCTCCCTGAGAAAACTAGTAATGAAGCACAGAATCAATTAGAAGTCCCTTTGGAGAGAGGAATATGTGCTGTTCCATTACACAATTCTTCTTTTTAGTCCAAACATTACTCTGCATGATATTCCCTGATCTGGCCTGTGTTTGCTTTTTCTCACTGTTTACTGCAACACTTCCAGGCCAACTCACATTTGATTTTCCCCACTGAGATTCCAAACACACTCCCAATACACGCTCTGGAGAAAATGAGGCCGGAAAGGAGTAGTGGCGAATCATTCAAGGCTGTCCAAAGATCTTTGTTACAAAAGCAGATTTTATTTTCACTTCCAACACAGACATCTCTGATAAAAAGCATGTCAAAGGCAACTGGGATGACTGGTTTTTCTCTTGGCATATTATTTTTCACTTATCAAATGTGTTTCCCTTACCAGCCTCCCAACCACAACCTACCCACCCAATTCCTGGCTTTACTATATTAAGGAAAATTGGGAACGGATGGCGAGGGACAGAGTGCCTCATTGGATCAATCTATCTATCTATAGAAGATGGTGTTGGTTGGTGTGTGTGTGTGGGGGTGTGTGTAGGGAGTGGGGGGGTGGAAGGGAGGAAAAAAGGAAAAATGAAATTAAAAAAATAAGAAGAGAGCCTTGGCCATGTGTCAGTTGAGCATTTTTACATTAGCCATACGTAAGGCATTTCTTTCTTCCTCTACTATTCGCCGCTCAAAGCACCAGGGCCACGGCCATGTGTGAATAATCACACAGAGGGCCTCAGAGGTGCCCTCGCCGCCTTACAAGAGGCTGGGTGCAAGGGCAGATGGGGGAGGCGCAGGTTGAAGGAGTCGAGAGATGGGGGGAGGGAGGGGGGGGTTGTAAACGTTAACACGTTGAGGATTTGGATATCCTCACAAGTTTGTCTCATTAGCTGCTAATTGGCAAGACTTTCCCCATCTTTTGTTCTGCATAACGTTTGTCTTTTTTGGGGGGGGGTGAGGGGGATGGAGGCAGAGGAGGAGGATGGTGAACATATACTACATATTTCAAGTGTTAGCTGAGAGAGAGTTACGCCCATATTACAGCAACATAAACACTTCTGTCCTACGATTAACCTTAAAAAGCAACTGAGTGCAAAACTACAGGCCCAACCTGCTCAACCACATTAGCACAGAGATCAAGGGGGAGAGTGAGATAGAGAAAAACAGACAGAAAAATGAGTGAGAGAGAGGGCAAGAAGCAAGGACAGGGGTTATTTTTCCCCGTTCCCCCTTTTTCCACTCATTCACCTTTCCCAACTGGGAAATCGTAGAAAAACATCAACACAGCTAAACAGCAAATTATTACCAAAGCTCCCCTTGGTGCTGGGTCCAAAGCAGACATATTGGAGTTGTCATGCAGGGGGATGGCCAATACTTTCCGAGAATTATTCTGAGTATTGCGCTCTTTGACAAACATTAAACAAGACAATAAAATACATAGGTGAAGGTGTATTTGCCTACAGGCATGGATGGCTTGAAAGAAAGACAGGAAGAAAGAGAAAATGAGAAAATAGGTCTCCATATTAACAACACAGTTTCCTGACAGTCCAAGTGAATTATACATTTACAGAAGTAGCCACTCAAGTTGGCATGAACCCTATCCTCAAGGCAGAACCTGGCCATGACTGGTGATTTGAAAGGGAGAGTCATGTGTGCACCTTGAGGATTTTTTTTCTGCCATTGTGACTGTCTGTGTGTGTCTCCATCTGTCTCTGTGCCTATATCTCTCTCACACTTTTTCTATCCCTTTGATTCTACAGAGATGTAACTGTGCCCTGAATGCCAATAAGGATCAGGTAGATGGCAGGTCAATTGTCCATTCCTGTTACTTTAGAGGGTTTTATTTTTTTCTAAAAGGTATTGGATTTCAGGACCGAGTAATTCAGAGCAAACTATGCCTGCTGTAATCTATTTTAATAGACATCATTAAACTGAATAGACAGAACTATGTGTCTCTCCATGTTTGCAGAAGGATTTTTATGATGAGTTGAAGAATGGAGGATGTATCAATACTTGCTTTTACTGACGAGTGGTATAATATTAAGCACTTTAAAAATTCCAGACTGTGTTCTTTATTACTAACAGGTGCATGATGTCATTACAGTACCACAATTTATTTCTTTAAGTTGTTTTAGGTTGAGGAAGGAACTATGTGTTCACAGCTGAGGAATGAGGGTAGCATCTGAGGAATGCTTAACTCAAAAATGGTGCAATGCTGACCAACAGCATCCAGAGGGACACACTGGAAAAAAGTAACATGATGGTTACAATTACAGTGAGAGTGAGGGCTCTGTTTTATGTTAAGAGAGTTGTCAGAGAGGAAGAGAGGGTTAGGAAGCTGGGTCATAGCCCTCATATGCTGTTTAACACCTGACACCAAGGCCTAACCAAGGTTCATAACTCATATGGAAAGAGAGGTGAAGAAAAAACAAGGACAGGGATATAAAACAAAGGAATAACCTAAGCCCCCCAGCTCAGTCCTTCGTCAGTCCTTTATTCGGGTTAGCTCACTAACTCTCAAACATCTCCTGTCATAACTGTGTGCAATCTAAGAAATAAAAACTTAAGAATCGTAATATATTAAAGATCATTTAGTCTTTGCTCACAACATTCAAGGACCTAAATCAAAGTAGCCATGTCTGACCAAAGACATCTGACTTCTAATACTCCATGGGACCGGCCTCCTATAGAAAATCAGGGTAGGTCACAAACGGCCAGTGCATGAGTCCTTGGCTTCATCCAACATCCAGCAGATCAAGGGCCTCGAACTAAAGCAGTACTGACACTGACCTCACTGAGACCCAGCAACTGAAACAGCCCTAACAAGGTATTAGCAGGCACCTCTGTATACCCTCCAACTCTCAGCCCAGGTCTAAAGAAACACAGCTGCACAGGGTGTTTTCCAGGGCGGAGGGCAAACCTGCAAGCAACGTGGTGCCCCTGGCTAAGCTCAAGGGTGCAGCTGGAAGGTCAAGAATTCAAAGCAACGGGGGGCAAAGTTTACTGAGATTATTTTTAACTGCAATTTCTCTCTCCGACATAACCCATATTTTCCACTTAATTTTTTAGATATAAAAATATATTAACATCATCATCAGGTAATGATGCCTTTTTTAAAATCATATCTGTTTAATGCATACTCTATAAATATATGCATTTCCCATTGTAATTGGTATGAGTTTAGTTTGCCCTCTAAGAATGTGGTATATTGTGTGTGTTTTTGTGTGTATGCATGTGCAAGCACGTATGGCGGTCGTCTCTGTGTGACTGTGGGCGTCTGGAGGAGAGAGAAGCCTCATCTGTTACCAGCCCAGCCCGGCCGGCCCGCCGCGTGAAGTAGAACGACAGGGTGTCACCGCCGACGACAGTGATGGATGCCCTAAATTCTGTAGGCAACTTGGGCAATTGGACACATTAACAACAGGCACCTGCTTTCCCCCGTACAAATCTATTAAAAGATAACAGCAATGGCGGCTCCCACACTATTAGTAAATTATAGCTCTGTCTGAGTGTGAGGTAAGTGTGGGCCTCCCTTCTCCCACCTACCCCCACCAGTCTCCTCTACTACACTGTCTTATTGGCAGTCTAATAGTGCCACCTAGTGGCAGCCATTTATAATGCTTTTCTTAATTGTGAACAATATTTGAACATGGACAAAAAAGTCAACAGGAGACTAAGTTCACTCAAAGGTAATCATTCCACTGTTATCTGAGGTTTTACAGTCTTATTTCTATAGTCTATAATTTGCATTAACTTAACATATGCATGTGTGTGTGTATACTGTGTGTGTATATACACACACACACACACACACACACACACACATATATGAAAATAAGTTCCGTAATAACCAAATTATCATAATTTCAAAATGTTATTATTCATTGTCACATTAACTGTGCAATCTGAACACAAATATAAACCTACACCAAACATATAATATTAATGCGAATTTGCCATGACAACAAGCCCTAAGGCTGCAGTCTCATTTATGGTTGGTTGGTGATAATCGCTGGGGTGACAACCTTTAATCAGTTAACGATTTATCTTGGTCTGTGAATGTTGTATGTGTGACAGATAAAAAGTGTGTGTGCCTGTGTGTGACACAAGTTGTTCTATATCCTTTTGGGCACTCTATGACTTTTTCTTGCAAGCTAATTTTCAATAAACAAGCCATTCCTTGGGCCGACTGAGCCAAATGGCCAGAGATCTGAGACAATGTGGCCGACATAAAACCATTATGACCTACTCAAGACCTCCTCTATTAAAACATTAACAGCAGACCAGTACGCTCAACATGACACTATTATGACATATGTTGGACTAGAGCTCAGGTACACCACATAAACGTGTGTCACATAAATTTGCTGTGGGTAAATATTTCTGTGTCTGCGAGGGGGGTATGTGTTTGCGAGCTGGCCAAGAATAAAGGGAGGACAAGACCAGTAAATACTTTTACAGCAGGCAATTTGTCAGGATGTGTAAATGTCTCCAATTCCCAACAGCACTGGAGTAAAATTTACAGTCACTCGGGAAGTGACAATGCACAAAAAAGGACCACTTTTTACTCTCTCTCATCTCCCTCAGACCACTAAAACCTTCCCATAAATCTCCTCCGGTCCCCCCAGATGTCTGCTGTTGTCAGATATCATGCCTTGACAATGCCTTCCACCATCATTGTCTTGACAGAAATATGATATGTGAAACTGCAATGTCACATCACTTAACATGATTTAGCCTAAGCTAGCCTGCACCATTTTAATCAATCAAGAATGTCACCTTTTTCGCTGTAATGATGGTAGAGGTATAGGATCCCTGTGTTGGGGTGATCTATAAGACTTATCTAGGCTACTGATTTATGACTACTGCCAGCTAATGTACTAAAGGAGCCTCCGCCCTTCCTGTCATCAGGGTTTCTATCAAATTGGCAAATAAGTAGGCCAGTATTACCTCATGGGCAGGGAGGAAGACACTTCATGTTGTGTGTAAACCCTATGTATATGACATTAGGTGCCTTTGAAACCTATACTGAATATCCCTTTTACTGCACCATCAGATAATCTATTTTCCAGGTCCTGTACTGTATATGCACTCCATACACTCATGGCTCTGCAACGTAGTTCAGACAAACATGTCCATCAAATGTCAGACAGTATGTATGACAGTTGCTAATGGATTCCATAGGCTTGGATGCTTATATCAGCCAATTGTTCTGTAAATGTTCTAAAGCCTCAATGGATAGCCGCGCCTTTCACCAGATCATCAGAGTATTAAAGGTATATCAGACTGGCTTGTCCCAATGATGGCAAGACCTATCAGACATAACAATACATTTACCAAAACACAGGACAACTATGTGTCTGATGATGCATTATAGAACAACAACTATGTGTACAGCAACTTAACACACACACACAAATCACGCTCACTACTCAAATTCAAATGTAAAGCATTAACTCATACCGACATAGCAAATGGCATTTTACCGTCGGTGAATGGCCACAGTGTGCAATACAAGACACAAAACAGTATACAAAGGAACTTGGACCTGTACCTGTAACCACAATGGAGTGACTCGATCCACACGCCAGTAGCTTCACTCTGCCCAGCCGTGCCTTTGTGAACTCTCGCAGATGGGCCTTCTCTGGATTGATCTCCCCTGGCCTGCCATGTCCACTCTGGCCAAGCTCCCCACTACCCCAGCAAAGCAGATTCATATCCAACTCACACTGCATGTCCTGGGAACACAGATAGAGAGATCTGTTTTAGCAACACAGGAAAACTAAAGAAAGTGTGCTTGGTACTTTTTCAAATTTATTTTATTTATTAACAAGATGTGCGCACACATGTGTCATCATATTTCTCTCAGGTTAAAACCAGAGTTTCTGACCTGAACAGGTATTTATATAGCAGAAGTTTTTCATCACCTACATTTACACCCCACACACCAATAAACACATGAAATATATTTTTAGATGCTCATAAGATACTGGAGTCATAATTGGCCACTAGTGTAAGAAAGATGTGGTCCCACATACAGGATATGAAAAATAGTGGAAATAGTGTTAATTCAAAATAGCTGCTTACAGCCACTGCTCTTCTGGTGAGCATTATTAAACTTGCATAAAAACCAATCTGAATTTCCCAGCATTTTTTGTAATGAACTGTGGATCTGATGCAGATCAACACTATTCTCCTCAACATGTTTATTTACAATCTACCCTCTGCGCTAATTAGAATGTGACCCTGCACACACAGACGCTGGATGTATGTGCATGCATACACACACGCACACGCACACACACACACCCCACAGCAATATTACCAGCACAATTCCATCCGACTGCTATTGGAATTTTCCGAAAGAGCAAACCAATAGATAACCTATTACAAAACTATAAGAGATCGATAGCTAATTTCTTTGCATTGATTACCACTTGGACATTTAACATGCGCCCTGTGGCCACAATGTGTGTTCCGCAAGCTTAGATCCCCATTGGCCCTCATGAGTATTAAAATTATCGATTCAGACAGAGGACTAAAAATGTCAAGCTGTTCATTAATCTTAATAAAGACTGGACTTGACCAAGGCACCCTTTTTCCCAATGCAGGGATACAACCTATCCAACTAAGGGCATACACACGGCATAGATTAATGAGCTTCTACTGAGGGATGTGATTTAAGTCTTTGCCATTAATAGATCAATTACAAAAGAACAAGTATTTTGTAATAGTACTTACTTTCACCTAGTGTGCAGCTTGACGCAACATTTTAAAATTCATATTGACTGTCCAATAGTAGTTATTTGCGGAGAAATTTCAAAAAAAACTTCACAAAACAAGCAGCGCTGCAGTAATGAGGTCTTTGTGTGAGATGAAGCTGCATCTGCTGTTATGCTACAGATGGCCCTCCACAGTCCATAATGGACAAATGTTATCAGGCGCAGCCTAACAGCCACTTTCATCTCTGTCTTATGTAGATGAGTTTCAAAGCATGCAAGGCTGTCCTTAGCTTAATGAGGGCCCTAAGCAGGATTTGATTTGCTCACTTTTCTTACTTTTAATTACTTTCATATTTCTGCCACACTTACTCATATGTTTCCTGCTCACATCTGATTGGTAGTTAAGCCGTTGCCATGATTTGCAACCTGTATCCACTAGTCACAGTAGGGCTGGGCAATATATCAATATCATATTAATATCACCATATTAGATATCATCTTAGATTTTGGATATTGCAATATCTTGAGTGTTTTCTGTTCTTGTTTTTAAAGGCTGCACAACAGTACAGTGATGTAATTTTCTGAATTAACGACACTTTTCTAGCTGTTATACTACATGCAATTATCCACCGAGTCATCATATCCACATGAGTGATGATTATTTATCAAAAAAACAAAACAATTCAGTGTTAATATTTTGTGGAAGCACCAATATTCAACCCGACAACATCTCTGCAACATGGATATTTAAGTATTTGATCAATATATCTTATTTGATTTTCTCCACATTGCCCTGCCCCTAATTTCATTTCATTTTATTATTAATTTGTTCCAACCTGGACAAAGTACAACAACAGTGCAACCCTCAATTTACACCCTCCTTGGTCAGAAAGGAGCAGGAAGAAGAAAACTTATTATACCTGCCCCCTGCTCTAAGCTAATATAATCAAATAATGGACGATTTGCCTGTTTCCATTACACATGATTTCTGTAACAAGCTACAACATGAATTAAGACAGCACTGAAACAAATTACAGCAACTTCAAGTTTGAGACACAGCTCCATGAATGTGAGTGATGACAACAACTCAATGAATATGCATGATGTCATCATCAGTGATGATGTCACCAGTGCTATAACACAATTAGTCATAGAAAATAAAATAAATAATGAAAAGGTGGGAAACCTTTTTTTTTTTTTTTTTTTTTAAAGATTTTTTTGGCCATTTTGCCTTTATTGGACAGGACAGGTAAGCGTGAAGGGGGAGAGAGAGAGAGGGGATGACATGCAGCAAAGGGCCACAGGCTGCATTCGAACCCGGGCCGCTGCGGCAACAGCCTTGTACATGGGGCGCCTACTCTACCACTAAGCCACCGACCCAGTGGGAAACCTTTTTAAACGTGTAATTTACCCAACAGCTTCATACTGACTGATTATTCTGTCTTTATACATTTTTTTAAACTGAAAAATATTTAAACAACCCTTTAAATCATTTGGTAAAGAATTCCATAATTTAATGCCAATAACTGAGACACACATATGTTTTAAGTTGGTCCGTGTCAATTGATGTTTAAAATTATATTTTCTTCTGTGATCCTAATCCATAGAACTAAAAACAAACAAAGTTTTTTGGCAGGACATTACTTTTTGCTTTGAACAAATCTATTACTGTCTGTAATTCGACAAGATCCTTGAATTTGATTAATCCTGATTTGATAACAGTTTATTTGTATGTTCTCTTGAGTGTACATTATGAATGATCCTAATTGCTCTTTTGTGTAAAATAAACACAGTTTTTATATTAATCATATACAGTACAGGCCAAAAGTTTGGACACACCTTCTCATTCAATGCGTTTTCTTTATTTTCATGACTATTTACATTGTAGATTCTCACTGAAGGCATCAAAACTATGAATGAACACATGTGGAGTTATGTACTTAACAAAAAAAGGTGAAATAACTGAAAACATGTTTTATATTCTAGTTTCTTCAAAATAGCCACCCTTTGCTCTGATTACTGCTTTGCACACTCTTGGCATTCTCTCCATGAGCTTCAAGAGGTAGTCACCTGAAATGGTTTTCCAACAGTCTTGAAGGAGTTCCCAGAGGTGTTTAGCACTTGTTGGCCCCTTTGCCTTCACTCTGCGGTCCAGCTCACCCCAAACCATCTCGATTGGGTTCAGGTCCGGTAACTGTGGAGGCCAGGTCATCTGCCGCAGCACTCCATCACTCTCCTTCTTGGTCAAATAGCCCTTACACAGCCTGGAGGTGTGTTTGGGGTCATTGTCCTGTTGAAAAATAAATGATGGTCCAACTAAACGCAAACCGGATGGGATGGCATGTCGCTGCAGGATGCTGTGGTAGCCATGCTGGTTCAGTGTGCCTTCAATTTTGAATAAATCCCCAACAGTGTCACCAGCAAAACACCCCCACACCATCACACCTCCTCCTCCATGCTTCACAGTGGGAACCAGGCATGTGGAATCCATCCGTTCACCTTTTCTACGTCTCACAAAGACACGGCGGTTGGAACCAAAGATCTCAAATTTGGACTCATCAGACCAAAGCACAGATTTCCACTGGTCTAATGTCCATTCCTTGTGTTTCTTGGCCCAAACAAATCTCTTCTGCTTGTTGCCTCTCCTTAGCAGTGGTTTCCTAGCAGCTATTTGACCACGAAGGCCTGATTCGCGCAGTCTCCTCTTAACAGTTGTTCTAGAGATGGGTCTGCTGCTAGAACTCTGTGTGGCATTCATCTGGTCTCTGATCTGAGCTGCTGTTAACTTGCGAATTCTGAGGCTGGTGACTCGGATGAACTTATCCTCAGAAGCAGAGGTGACTCTTGGTCTTCCTTTCCTGGGTCGGTCCTCGTGTGTGCCAGTTTCGTTGTAGCGCTTGATGGTTTTTGCGACTCCACTTGGGGACACATTTAAAGTTTTTGCAATTTTCCGGACTGACTGACCTTCATTTCTTAAAGTAATGATGGCCACTCGTTTTTCTTTAGTTAGCTGATTGGTTCTTGCCATAATATGAATTTTAACAGTTGTCCAATAGGGCTGTCGGCTGTTTATTAACCTGACTTCTGCACAACACAACTGATGGTCCCAACCCCATTGATAAAGCAAGAAATTCCACTAATTAACCCTGATAAGGCACACCTGTGAAGTGGAAACCATTTCAGGTGACTACCTCTTGAAGCTCATGGAGAGAATGCCAAGAGTGTGCAAAGCAGTAATCAGAGCAAAGGGTGGCTATTTTGAAGAAACTAGAATATAAAACATGTTTTCAGTTATTTCACCTTTTTTTGTTAAGTACATAACTCCACATGTGTTCATTCATAGTTTTGATGCCTTCAGTGAGAATCTACAATGTAAATAGTCATGAAAATAAAAAAAACGCATTGAATGATAAGGTGTGTCCAAACTTTTGGCCTGTACTGTATGTGTTGCCCCACACCTCCACACCATAATTAAAATAAGGAAAAATAATAGAACAGTACAAAATACGCATTGCTTTTAGGTCCAACACATACTTTGCTTTGGTCAAAACAGAAATATTCCTAGACAACTTTGTTTTAACATATGCTATGTGAGATTTCCATGTCAACTTATAACTTAATCAGGGAGATGGGTACCAGTTAATCTGAAATAAACACAATAAAACAATAAAAACATCTCATTTACATGATTAAAAAAGCTGAGTCACCATTTTTGCTGGCCAGACAGGACATCCACCCTCTGACCATATTTTGTGTAAGAAAAATCAAAGGGCACACCACAAATCTTGCCACTTGTGGGTGCTGTTTCTTGCTGCCCTGGACATATGGCTTTACAGGAAAAAAACATTTTATGGATTTTACAGAAGAAATTGTTTTGTTTTGCTTTCTGCAGAACTTGGAGTTTGTTTTATTGTACTGTTAATTGCAGATAAAGGCTATCTTCTGGAAAAATAAAGAGTTTGCTGGAGTTCATGATATATAGTATAATTTCCTTTCAATCAGGCTTTACCAACAGAAACATGAGCCATAACTATGAAACAAAACAAAGCTGGTCTAAGGAAAATTGAACAGAAAATACATCTAGGGAAAAAAATCAAACATCATGATATCTTTGACCAAATACCTCAATATCAGTGTTGTCAGATATTGTATGGTTGACTTTTGGCGTTTTTACAAAATATGATGAGATGACAAATAATAAGCAAAGCAAAAAAGTGGATAATGACTAGTGGGTAGAGGCAAATAATAAAATAACTAGAACAGTCTGATAAGTTCAGACAAAATATTCATAATCTTAGCTTTTATCTTATCTCATATCACAATAGATATAATATTGACATATTGCCCAGCCCTATTTACACATGTTCAACTGACAAAGGGCACTTTTGGACTTAAATCAATAATAAGGAATAAAAAGCTTCCTGTCTCAAGATGTACTTTACACAGATTCACACTTGACAAGCATTTATAATCACTTTAGGCAACCATACCTTCCCATATTTTTACACCACAACAGATTTTCTGGTCAGAGGTTGTTTTTGTTTGTCCACTAAAAAATGAGGTAAAAAGCTGGAATCTTACTTGTAATTATATCACCAAGAAATAAAAGACTAAGAGCAGATTGTGAAGACGAGTATCTGTTTGTAACTCTGAATACCAACACACACAACATCAAAGACAAAAAAGGCAGAAACACTTGGCAGCATAGCACTACAAGGAACTAACCTGAGCCAATGTTGAAGAGCAAGAACTTTTCATTTCCTGTCTTCTTATACTATGCTTTCTTTTCTCTATTGATCCTTCTGTTATTGGTCCCTTTTTTCCACACAGTGGTTGCATTAGGTTGTCTTGTGGCCCTGCCTTAATCCCCCCCTTCCTTCATTGCACTCACAATATTGGCAGGGTTACTGTCTCCATGGCAGCTTCTGTTGACAGCATACCAGCTGATTGAGATTAACCTATTACCATCTAAACTGGGGCAAAGTTTGAGAGTCGCAAGAGGTATTTCAGAAAGGGACTAGCAGACACACAACATTATGATGGCAAATTCAGTAGTATTGAACTGGATTTGAGACTTTAACCATAGACAATGAACAGAGGGCTGAGTTTGTGAACTCCTACAGTGGTTGTCTGCAGTGATAAGGTCAATAGAGAAGTAAAGCTGTGTCTCAAATCCATAATACAAACTCAATTCTATAGCGGCCATGTCCAAAGTTCAGCCTGGGGGCCAATTTTAACCAGCCCTTGTCTTGTCTTCCACAGTATGCTAGTCTATATGATTAACACAATGTTGTTTAATAAAGATCACTGCATTTTCAAATTGTCATCTCACCAAACACATAACAGTAATCCAAGTAAAACTAAGTAGTGTTTGCTGGGGTCGTTCCAACACTATTTTAATAAATACTAATACCATCAAAATTGAACATCAATAGCGTTATAATAAAACTAATCCAAATAAAACTATCCAGCAATAAATCACAAACTAAACGTCCAGTATGACACTGACACATCAGCAGTGACCATTTAGATACCGGGATGCCAAGATGGTGTCTATATGCCATTAAAGTTTTCTAGCTTCCGGGTTTACTTCCTCGGTCCAGTGAATTTGAGCACACCCACTGGTCCCGCTCGGCTCATACACAGACCATATGTCTATGGGCTCATAGACTTAACATTGTGATGACGTCACGGATATTTAAGTCGTTTTTCTCGGCTTGGGGAAAAGTTTCACAAATATAAAAGCGCCATGGCTCAAAAATTCAGGATAGACAGATTCACAGTTGACCTTGTTTGCCGTTCGAGGTGTCCTGTCAACAGGTAGGGGATTTTTTTAATTTATTTATTTTTGCTGTAATACCGCGAGTGACCACTGGGGGAAAACGACGTAAGGCAGGCTGAGCTACATGCTATGGCTGCTGAGACATGGGCTGTTTAGCCCGGTTTAGCCCTGACAAAACGTAGCAAAACGTTTATTTTAACAGAAGCTGCGGTGCCTTGGACACCTTGTTGTGTTACGCCTTTTTGTGCGGCGAGGTTTAGCTTAATTCAATTAAACTGGGCTTTATTGATATGGAAAACTTACATTTAACACTGCCAAAGCAAGTGCGCCATAAAAACAAAAATAATACGTACAGTAGTAGGTAAAGATATATATGATATTGCTTTATATACACATCGCTGCCGATTACGCAACACCTCTGACACACTCACCAAACGAGAGAAAACACCTCAAAGCCTGTTGCACACCATTTCACAGTGTTTCATGGAAACCTGTCTATCAACCTGGAAACCGTAGCAACGCGGTGCACACCGTTTTGAAATTGATGCACACGTCCCGCCGTCACAAGGGGTCAAAGGGTACAGATGACCCCGGCCCAAGGCCAAGGGGAAGCCCGTTGAAAAGGTCTAAGAGTGGTCCTTAAATGGGCTCAAGTACAACAATTTACTTACTGACTCATATTCCTGACAATACAAATTATATGTATTATTACAATACATAAATATATTGTAATCATTAAAACACATTTCAGTGTGCAATCTGATATCCCCACCCCCTGCAAGTACCGTGAAATGGTATGGTCCTTCAACGTTGGTTGACAAAAATGACACATTTTCCTTATTTAAAGCAAGGTGTCATGAAGGCCTATGGTACATAAAATATTCATGCAGAGTCTGTCTCATTGGCTAAATAAACACACCATATTTCCACTGTTTTTCTCCCAATTCTTTTTGAAGTCATATGTCATCTGTTCCAGAAGATGTCAAGATGTAAGTGTTCAACAGTATGAAGAGGCTAGCAGTTGGGCAGTTTTCTGGAGGCAGTATTCTGTAATGGCCTTTTTAATACCTGCCAGCAAGATCTTTAATAGAACAGTATAATCTTTACTTCATTTTTATCAGGGATGTGTTCAAGATAAAGGGATGATTTTACTTTTCTGTAATCATTCATTTGAGGGCATTTTTTGGCCCAGGACACACATATGACCACCTCTGCTTTTCAGAATAAGAAAATAAGATCTTAACACGGAGTAGATAAAAAATACATGTGGAAATTTGATTAATTACATTATATAGCAACTCCATTGGAATGAACCGTTCGGTAGGCTATCTAGTTATTATTAAAATCTATGACAAAGAAACGTAAAGTCAAGAGCGAGGCCCATGGCTTTTAGAAGCGATGGAAAGTTTAACATTTTTTCACTCAAAGATGAAACAGTTGTGTTTGTGTGATTTGTATCAGTTTTTTTCCAGTAATCCATACAAAGCAGCTGACCCCCAGGGTATTTTCACATTTTCTCATCTGGCCACTTTCTAAAAAAAATTGGACACCCCTGCCCGATACATAGGTACTAGCTGTCATAGCACACTGTTTTCACAGTTGTATGTCCGGTGTTAAGTCAAAGTCTGTTCTCTTGTTGAACAGTGTTTCCCTCCTGTTAATGTATAGCGCACCCCTCTGTGTTTATGTTTAAGTTTAGGCTTTGGTTCAGGTTTAGGTGGGGGGAAACAAGCGTATTAATTTTCTCTGTTTCCTTTTCATTTTGAAGTCCAAAAGATGGGGAGGCCAAGAATGTCCTTCTTGTTTGACTCTGATGGATTTGCAGGTCAGAAAAGAGCTTTATCCTTCTGAGACCCTGTCCTCATATGAGGACATCACATTTTGGGTTTACTTGACCTTATACTTCATTCTTCTCAATTTAGACCTGTTGTCCTCGTTCATGGACACTGTTTTTGTGCCATCTGGTGGTAGTAAGAGCACAATACACTAATCCATATACAAACAAGATGGCAGCCATCTTTGCCAAGTCAGTCTGCAACCGATCCCAACACAAAAGTGGACAAGGTCCAAAAGCTGATCACATTTATGGTTGAACCTGGTTTATTTGTTATGAAGAATGTTTGTAGTTTGATATGGCAACAAACTTGACCAATTTTATCAACAGTAACAAGTTAAGACACTGTTAATTAGAAAGTACTTGTCTGACATTGGGACTTCACTATTGTCTCGTCCGAGGACATTGGGACTTATCGCTAACAATTTTTTTAAGATTTACCAGGTCCTACTGATCCAAAATAGCTAGAAGCTTATCACACACCTGCATGCTTGTCTTTTAATTGTTAACATTAACTTACCACTAAGAGCAATATCTTCAGATGTAGCATTGTGCTAAAATTAATGACATGGGGAAAGCCAACCTCCCTCATAAATAGGGACTGTGCAATAATGTTTTTATCCTACTGGTTTTATTATACTGTATTGCTTTATTCATGCACTTGACACTTAATGATTCTATTTATTCTTTTTTTCTTTTTTTTCTTTTCTTCGTGCATTATGTGTATCGGTATGTGTGTTTGTTGTGATGCCACTGTGATGAGCCCCCTGTAATTTCATTGTAGTACAATGACAATAAAGGCATATTCTATTCTATTCTATTCTAACAGACAAATACATTCTAACTTGCCATCTGATTTAGTCAAATTATGTGGAAATTTAATAATAAATAAATAAATAAATAAATAGTGTGGGTCTTAGTGACTGCAAACAGTTACCTCAAAGTATATGGCTGCTGAAAATAAAACAGGTTAATAAGACTTACATAAGTCTAGAGACAAATTGACAGGGAGGAGCTTGTGTTTGTCTGGTCCACCACCACCCACCCTAACCCACCCTAACCCACCGTCTTGTCTGTATCATCTGACATCCGCATAAGGTGGTCCATAACATACCCAGGAACTTACAAATTTCAATTCATTCTGTTAAATATAGATATGAACATTGTTATGATGTCAGTGGTAAATAAAATAAACAACTCTTTGTTTGTTAAGTTTGTGAATACTATGATGCAGTATTTTATTATTACAACTTTATAAAAACATGGCCCAACAACTGGTGTAAGAAAAATATTATATAATATTGTGTTTGATCCAGATACAGTGCAATAAGCCATTGACAGCAGTGGTTACAATTTGTCTTTGATTGTTATGGGAGAAATAACATGCAGAAATACTCGGGCTTGTACATGGTGATATATGATGTGTATCACTCAAATAAACATAAAAAAATAAATTAAAAAAATAAGGACTTGCATGGTGTGCAATTATGTATACGCACTACACTTACTATTCACTTTTAGTGAATATTCTCACATTCTCGCACTTGTACTGGGTTGAAGAGTTAGTGAAATTAAATTATTTTTAAACTAATACATTCAATAGTTATTTTTTAATCCTGAAAGTTAATGACAAATATCGGAATTTTGTGGTTGATCTGCAAAGACAGCACCTCCACATAAAAACAAACGTCCTCCAAATTTTTCACCTAAGAGCAGTTTCAGTCTCAAATTAGCCATCTTCCAGCCATCTACATGTTTTCCTGTTTGTCCACTAGGGGGCTCTGTGCCATTATTTTTGAATGATTGCAAGGCCCATTTTTGCACAGTGGTCTGCACTTGTTTCCCACGAGCTCGCCGTCTTCCCCTTGTACATACGATGGCAGTAGAGGTCTTTGAGCAGACCTTCATAGGGCGTGTCTTATCCCAGAATCGAAACGCCATGGGAACCCCCACATAGCACACTATGAAAGCGTTTGGAAATGAGCTGGTTCACCGATCATACACTTTTTTTCTTCATTTAACCAGCATAGTCTTCATTTATTTACGATCGCTACGACAATGCCTTCAATCCAAAGCTTCACGATGACCTATGACGCGCTGAATGAGGAGGGGACGTTCTCGGAGGGAGACACTATTACTGGGAAAATAACACTGGTCCTATTTAAGGCCACCACTGTTGAGAGCCTGTTTGTTAAAGCGAAAGGAGACGCTGACGTACGTTGGACGAAAAAGAGCGGCGATCACACCAGGACGTACTCTTCACACAGGAGATACTTTAAACTGAAGCAGTTTCTAATCCCAGAGAACTCTCAGGGTAGGCGGTGGACTTGTTAGTTAGGCATGCCTTAACCCTTTCAGTACTAATAAACATGATGTAGGCATTTTTCCTCCCTGAATGTTTGTTTATGTGGGTTTCTCTTCTCTGTGTCCAGTGATGGTCATGGCAGGATCAGTCAGTGATGTACAAATATCCATGACCATTATTTATAAATATAACAATACCACATAAAAACAAGTTGACACAGACATTCAAATCTAAAAGTTTAGTATAACTGGTCAATTTGGACCTATTTTCCTTTTTAAATGACTCATAACTGAATTGCAGCTCTTAAAATAAAGTAATGTACAATATTGAAATGAAGTGTAGTGGAGTAATACACTGCAATGCTTAGATAAAGTGCAAATGTTACTATCCATCACTGCGTTTAATTGGCTACTAATGGCCAAGACCACTGTTAGTAGTAATCCCAAAATACTTTCTCTTTCAGAGACTGTGGTTCCCAGAGGAACCCATGTCTATAACTTTGTCTTCAACATACCACAAGGGTAAGTACAGTAAGAAAAATGTCAAAACATGTCTGCACTTTCACCATGAAATTGAGTAGATAGCTTTTACTCCTGCACATTCTATCAGCTGATTCAGATTGAATACAATGAATCCATTCTCCATTGCAGAAGCATGCCATCATCCTTCAAGGGGACTCATGGAAAGATTGTCTACAAGCTGGAAGCCAAGCTGTCCAGGAGTTGGAAGATGGACCGCACTGTAGAAAAGGACATCCGTTTTGTCTCCAAGTCCTTTCCAAACCTTCCTGCTCTAATGGTGTGTAAAAAATGAAATATAACTACAAAAATCTCTGATACTGTATGACAGAAACTACTTGTCCTTATTCCTCAGTTAAGTCTGTGGAGATTACATCTTGTAATGTTTTGCTACAGCAACAATCCTTGTCTTGGACGCAGCAATTCTCATGGGGGGGTAAAGCAGAGAAAAAGGGCACCGAGTAGTTCACCTGGTACAGCAGGCGCCCTGTGTACGAAGGCGACGTCCTTGCTGCAACAGCCTTGGATTTGATTCTGACTTGCGGCCCGTTGCTGCATGTTATCCTCCCTCTCTTCCCCCCTTCACACCACCACTGTCCTGTCAAACAAAGCCAGACAATGGAAAATGAAAAATATAGGCATCACAGTTGTCCCAAACCACACTGTAATTATCCCTAGTTATATCAAGCCACACAGATAACTCTGCTTTAAAGTGCTGAAGTTTTGAGATATCCAGCTCTGAAATCGATCCCACCACTGCCGTATAATTTAGGTGATAGGCTTTTTTTACAAACTGTAACATTTCAAAAGTGCAGTTTTATAAATAATAATAATGACAACCACTCCATTTAGAGGTGTAACTTCAAGGATCCAGCTATTACACATTCTCTGTTACAGTTTTAATTTTACCAAATACATAGATCGGAGCCATCTTTAACAGCATTAGCTCCACATGTGCTTTTCCTGCCATGAGAAGTAAAAACATCTGCTGTAATAAAAAGGCTATTAGGGTTTGGATTTCAATTTTTGCTCCTCAAATCCCATTTTAAGAAAACCTCAACAGCAATGTGTCTTTGCAGAGACAATGTTTCAGTTACTTTGGATAATTTACAAACCTTGCTGTGGACAGTTTTCATTGATATTATTTCTACTGTAGAATGTAGTTCCACTGAAAACTGCTCGCCATGACATACTGCACAGTAAGTAATAAGATTTAAATGCTAGTGCGGTGATACTTCCTCCGCAGAGGTCTCTTCCTCTCCAAAACAACTGGACCACTTAAAAACATTGTGTACGCACAAAACGAGGCCTGAAAGAGGCGTACGCCACTTCCCACTCAAACGTTGTGATCTATAAAAACAGACTTGATGGGAGAAACTTTGACCCGTGCTTATGAACATTTTGGAGACGGAAAACTGACATTTTCAGTCTTTGTCCATACGTACATTTTTAGTATGGATTCTACGCACAGTTTTATAAATGAGACCCAAGGTGATTAAAACTTGTAAAAACACTGGGTAAAGCAGTTTCACGTTAAAAAACAAAGTGTTTTTCTGATGTTGTTTGTCACGTAGGGGCTCCTAGCTATGGTGGCTGATGCAAAAATGTGAAGGCTCTATTTGGAGCCAGTGTTTGTAGCTCTAAACGAAAATGCAATTCTTATTTTCAAGTGATCACACACAAAGGGAATATTATTATTATTATCTTCCATTTCTACCAATATATCCCCTTAAATCACACACATCAACCTTTTAATCCTCCATTGTCTTAATAATGTAAGTGGATCAAAAGTAATTGTTGTTTACTCTGTTTATTGCATTCTAGTCACGTCAAGTTGGTTCAAAGAAGAAGGAGATGGGGCTTTTCTCAAGTGGATATGTTATCATGGATGTCATCGTTGACAAGAAGGCCTATGCTCCAGGTAGTAATATTCCGCTTCAAATATGGTCAATCAAACACATGGAAGGATATCTTCAGCTGAAGGCAGATACTGAAAAACAATTTTTGTTAGTGATGGCTGACACAGCCATGCAAAATAGCAAACTATTTTAATGACACTGCAATATTGTTAGCATTACAGTTCATGAATTGACTTATCCTACTTACTACTTTTGCCAGCAAAGAAATTGAATGCACTGTATAGTCGTTTTTACCTTACAGACATTTTGACTTGTCGTTTTAGGACAAGCACTAATAACATGATTAACAGCTGTGTGCCATTTACATATGTCCGTTCATGTGCCCCAGTTTGGTGCGTACTGGCTGACACCTGTGCGCTTGACAAGTTTAAATGTCTGCCATGATGAAATGGTCTGTTCTTCTGGTCTAGTTGAACATCATAGTCATTGTGGTTAGATTATACTTTCAAAAACCATGCATTGAATAATAAATAGGTGTGGTTTAGCATTTCAGCACAACTGAAATACAATACAAGAGGAAGTTGTGCCTCACTGGCATAATAACATTCTACTGTCTTTCTTATAGGTGAAACAATGGTGATTGTTGCAAAGATCAACAATTCCTCATCCACTGAGATGACACCCAAATTCAGATTAGGCCAGGATGTGGTGTACCGTGCCAACGGCAGTACCAAACATGAGGGCAACGTTATCCACAAACTGGCTGACCAACTTATTCCATCTCGAACACAAAAGGATATCAGGTGTACAGTGAAGATTCCTGGTGATCTGATGCCATCAATCCAGAATTGTGAAAGTATCTCAGTGGAGTACCATTTAAAGGTATGCAAGGGTGGGTCTTTATGGTAAAGCACAGTGAATTGAGTCCACTGACAGTGATTTTTTAAAATGATTTTGCAAAACTATTGACCCAAAAGTACTGATTTGAGGCTGTCATATTTTCTCTCAGGTATATCTGGACATCAGCTTTGCTTTTGATCCAGAGATCATTTTCCCATTGGTCATTATTCCAAAAGACCTCGCTCCTGGCCCTCAGCCTCATGAGGCTGCAGGTCCATATCCTGCTGGGGCTGTTGGGGGTCCGAGCTACAGCGACTTCCCTCCTTCTGCAGTGTCCATGGGTCCTTATCCAACATCCCCACACTCAGGGAGTTATAGAAACCCAAGAGCCCAAAGGAATTCAACACCACCACCTGTGTACCCAGGTAACCCACCTGTGTATGCTGGTTCACCAGGCATGTATCCTGCTCATCCAACACACATGAGTGGGGGCTACAATAACCCAGTGCGACAGCGGCCTTCTCCATATGGATCTCCATTTTCATCTCCTGTACTTCACCCTCCACCCACTGCCCCAGCATTTCAACCATCCCCATCTGCCCCACCATTTCAACCACCCCCATCTGCCCCACAGCTCCACCCATTCCCTCCTCCTCCACCCTTCCAGACATCCCCAACTGCTCCTACATACAACCCACTGCCTTCTGCACCAATGATGAACACAGATTTCCTGTCACAATCGGATGAGGCTCCTCCAGCATATTCGCTCCTTTTCCCATCTTCTGCTCCTGACGAACCTGATGCAAAATAGTAGAATGTACTTATGTGAATGACTGAATGAGTTCATTAATTATTAAGTAAAATACTAACATTGAGTTAAAATGTGAACTCTGATTAACTAAATCATGTCTTTAATACTTCATTCACTAATACTTTAATGCAGTAATTGTGTGCATGTGAATAATTGTATACAAAATGGGACTCTTTCAGTGTGTGAATGTTTTCAGGTCAGTTCAGGTTGATAATTGGCTTCGTCCAGCTGCTCAAACCTCAGCCATCAGGATACACTGTGTATTTCATGTGCCTTGGTCAACTCAAGTGTCCTAGACTGATCTTTATTTCAGTGTTATAGTTTATATATAGTTTAGTTAATGTTTGGAGACTAGTTGGAGGAGACTGGACAACATGTACTGTATCAAGAAAAAAGGTTTTATGTTCTGTTTTTTTTGTTGTTGTTGTTGTTTTAACTTTGTTAAATGCCAAATACATTTCAACTACGTCTTTCTATTTTGTTACAAAATACTCAAATTGCCAGTGTCTTCTCTGACTTGGAGACTTGAATAAAGAACTATTATGGAAAGGTTTTCTGTCAGTGTTAGTGTGAATACTTTGTTTTAACTACTTAAGTCTGTTATATGTTGGATATTACCCAAGCTAGAAAACTTTTTTGGCTTATGTGCCAGGAGAGCAACTCCACTGGAATGAATAGGCACCATCTTGATATCCAGTATCTAGTTATTATAAAAATCTATGGCAAAGAAACAGAAAGTCAAGAGCAAGGGCCATCACTTTAAGGAGCGATGGAAAGTTGAATATATTTTCAGTTGTGTTTGTGTGATTTGTATCAGATTTTTTAATAACCTATATGAAGCAGCTGCCCCCCAGGTATTTTCACATTATCTAATCTGGCCGTCATTAAAAAAAGTTTGGGTTTGGTACATATTAACATGATAGCGTCACACAGTTGCTGCAGATTTGTCAGCTGCACATCCATGATGTAAATCACCAAAGGTGCTCTATTGGATTGAGATCTGGTGACTGTGGAGGCCATTGGAGTACAGTGAACTCATCATGTTCAAGAAACCAGTTTGAGATGGTTTGAGCTTTGTGACATGGTGCGTTATCCTGCTGGAAGTAGCCATCAGAAGATGGGTACACTGTGGTCATAAAGGGATGGACACGGTCAGCAACAATACTCAGGTAGGCTGTGGTGTTTAAATAGTGCTCAGTTGGTACTAAGGGGTCCTAAATGTGCTAAATAAATATCTCCCTCACCATTACACCACCACAACCTGCCTGAACTGTTGATACAAGACAGGATGGATCCATGCTTTCATGCTGTTTACCCCAGATTCTGACCCTACCATCTGAATGTAGCAGCAGAAATCCAGACTCATCAGACCAGGCAACGGTTTTCCAATCTTTTTGTCCAGTTTTGGTGAGCCTGTGTGAATTGTAGCCTCAGTTTCCTGTTCTTAGGTGATACCCGGTGTGATCTTCTGCTGCGGTAGCCCATCTGCTTCAAGGTTCCACATGTTGTTCATTCAGAGATGGTCTTCTGCATACCTTGGTTGTAAGCAGTGGTTATTTGAGTAACTGTTGCCTTTCTATTATCTTGACCCAGTCTGGCCATTCTCCTCTGACCTTTGGCATCAACACGGCTTTTTTCGCTCAGAGAACTGCTGCTCACTGGATATTTCCTCTTTTTCGGACCATCCTCTGTAAACCCTAGAGATAGCTGTGTGTAGAAATCCCAGTAGATCAGCAGTTTCTGAAACACTCAGACCAGCCTATTTGGCACCAACAACCATGCCACGTTCAAAGTCACATAAATCACCTTTCTTCCCCATTCTGATGCTCGGTTTGAACTTCAGCAAGTCGTCTTGACCATGTCTACATGCCTAAATGCATTGAGTTGCTGCCACGTGATTGTCTGATTAGCTATTTGCGTTAATGAGCAGTTGAACGGGTGTGCCTAGTAAAGTGGCTGGTGAGTGTATATCACTTAAATAAATATAGAAAATAGAAATCAATAAAAAAAAAATAGGACTTACATGGTGGATTTCTCAAGAGGATATGCTATCATGGATGTCATCGTTGACAAGAAGGCCTATGCCCCAGGTAATAACATTCCTCTTCAAATATGGTCAATCAGACACATTCACTGATATCTTCAGCTGAAGGCAGATACTGAAAAACATTTTTTGTTAGTGATGGCTGACACAGCCATGCAAAATAGCAAACTATTTTAATGGCACTGCGATATATATTTTTTTTACCTTACAGACATTTTGACGTGTGATTTTTGGAGAAGCACTAATAACATGATTAACAGCTGTGTGCCATTTAGATATATCTGTTCATGTGCCCCAGTTTGGTGTATACTGGCTGACACCTGTGCTCTTGACAAGTTTAAATGTCTGCCATGATGAAATGGTCTGTTGTCAGTGATGGTTAGAGCATGAAAAAAGGGTTTGATGGAAATTTGAGTAACATTTTAGGGGGTTATGGTCCTTAAAAAACACCATAGTTGAACATCATAGTCATTGTGGTTAGATTGTACTTTCACATAACATGCATGGAATAATAAATGGGTGGGGTTTAACATTCTATTGTCTTTCTTATAGGTGAAATGATGGTGATTGCTGCAAAGATCACAAATTCAGACTAGTCCAGGAAGTGGTGTACCATGCCAATGGCAATTTCAGTCGTCAGTGTAACGTTATCCACCGACTGGTTGACCAACGTATTGAATCTCGAACACATAAGGATGCCAGGTGTACAATATGGATTCCTGATGATCTGTTGCCAACAATCCAGAACTGCAACATCATCTCAGTGACGTACCATTTAAAGGTATGCAAGAGTGTGTCTTTATGGTAAAGCACAGTCAATTAAGTCCACTGACAGTGATTGTTTAAAAAAAATGGTTTTGTAAAACTGTTGACCCGTAGATATTAATTTTCCAAATTGACTGTCAGATGTTCTCCTGCTTTTCTGTTTTAAAAGTAAAGCATACTGTGCTAATGAGGCTGTCATATCTGGATCCCCTCCTCCTCCACCCTTTCACGTATCCCCAACTGCTCCTGCATACAACCCGCTGCCTTCTGCACCAATGATGAACACAGACTTCCTGTCACAATCGGATGAGGCTCCTGCAGCATATTCGCTCCTCTTCCCATCTTCTGCTCCTGACGAACCTAATGCAAAATAATACAATGTCTTTAATACTTCATTCACTAATACTTCAATGTAATAATTGCTGTGTGCATGTGGACAATATGCAAAAATGGGGCTTTTTCATTGTGTGAATGTTTTCAGGTCAGTTCAGACTGGTAATTGGCTTCGTCCAGCTGCTCAAACCTCAGCCATCAAGATACACTGTGTATTTCACGTGCCTTGGTCACCTCAAGTGTCTTACACTGATTTGAACTTATAGGTGTTATAGTTGTCTATAGTTAAGTGTAAGTTTGGATGTTAGCTGAAAGAGACTGGACAATATGTACTGTATCAAGAAAAAGGTTTTTAAGTGTTTTTTTATAAGTGTTTTTTAATGCCAAATACATTACAACTGACTATTTTGTTACAAAATACTTACAAACTGCCAGTGTCTTCTCTAACTTGGAGACTTGAATAAAGAACTATGAGGGAAAGTTTCTGTGACAGTGTGAGTGTGAATACTTTATTTTAACTTCTTAATTCCTTTGTATGTTTTCATTTCTACAAGACAAAGTAGCACACTTCTCTGCAAACAACCTCATCCATCTGATCTTTTCCAGTATATCAAAGACATATCTTTTTATTTCTTTTGTCTTTTTAGTTAGATGACTTCAAGTTATACCAGCATGATGTTAAACACATTGTAAAGAGGAGGGGCTTATGGACGTACACTCGGTAAATTGTCTTGAACTTAGATTTATTTTGCAAATCTGAATTGCTTGTTAAGCATTGCGCGGTTGCGACATCCAGATTGCGCAAAAGTGGACTACGTTATAACCTATAGCTGTGTGCTATAGTGTTTTAACTGTCAAACCCGAGGCAATATTGGGGTTTTTCGTGTGACGTCAATATCCGGGCGGGCCCGCACTCAGTTCTCACATCGAGATAACAGGACTCTCAGCGTTATCACACACACACACACACACACACACACACACACACACACACAAAGCAGTTCGTGGATCCTACGCACCGTGTAGCCACAAGTAACAGTAACAGAGCGCCGAGAGACTTAAAACGCCGCGGAAAAAGGACTTTAGAGTAATTTATGAAGCTATCAACGAAGAGGGAACTTTTTCTGAGGGAGATATGACATACACATTAATGAGGGATTACATGCCCACATCCACAGAGAAAAGGAGAGACAAAACCAAGAGGAACAAAAACTGAAAGGAAAAAAAAAACAGAAGAAAAGAAAATGATAATAAATAAAAATAAAATTATTACTCTGCATTTCCTATGAAGCTGTTGTGTTGAATATTACATTTTCTTATATACTTCATTGACCTTTACAAATATTCAACTTCTTGATAGGTGACTTTCAAGAAATTCAATGAATTGTCCCCATAGCTTAAAAAAGCTCTGTATTTTCCCCTTGGTGGCATAAGTCAGTTTCTCCATGGCCAGAACGTTGGAAAGGCTTCTAAACCAGTGTTCAACTGAGGGAGGCTCAGTACTCTTCCAGGAAATTGCTATACAGTGTTTAGCCTGAAGTGAGCACAAAATGACAATCTTTTTATTTGCACCTGACACTCCTAACTCAGTTGGAAATAGTCCTAGGATAAATACCTGAGGGCAAACAGGCAGTTTGACAGAAATAATATCAGATATAGTTTGAATGATGTTTCCCCAGAATGTTTTAATTTTGGGGCAACTCCACAGGCAGTGTAATAATGTGCCTTCTTCTTCACTGCATTTAATACAGAAATAAGAATTATTGTTATCAAAGCGATGTAACAGGGCAGGAGTTACGTATGTACGCATAATCCATTTAAATTGTAACAATTTCAATCTTGTGTTAATAGTCTGACTTTGTGCATTTCGACAAACTGTCTTCCAGTCAGCTTGAGAGATTTCTGCATCTACATCGCTAGACCAAGCCAATCTTTTACTATCCGAGGATGCATCTACAATCATTTTATACAGGAAGGATACCTGGCCCCGGCCTTGAAGATGATCTAGTATGGCCTTTTCAAGACTAGACAGAGGGGGTTTATGAGGGGGTTGTTTAGATGCTGTTAGAATGTAATTCCTAACTTGTAGGTATTTAAAGAAGTGTTTTCTCGGGATATTGTAAACTCTTTGCAAATCCTCAAAGCTATAGAGAATATTGTTGTCGTTGTACATGTCCATAACTTTGCTGATACCTCTCTCTGCCCAGAGTTTAAAGCCAGGGTCACCTCTACCTGGTGAAAATCTGTGGTTTCCCCATATTGGTGTGAAACCTGATATATCTGACATTATGTTTAAGTGTGCTTGCATTTTGTACCACACCTTAATAGTGTTCTTGACAAATGGGTTGTGGGTAGTTTTAGCAGGTTTTTCAAAGAATCTGGCCTTTTCTATAGTAACCCAGGGCACAGAAGCACCGTCCATGAACCAGTACATGGCTGCTCTAATCTGGGCTGCCCAATAGTACCAGAAAACGCTATGACGAGTTTAACGGAGCTTCACTTTACTACTGCATTCCGCCTCACTGAGACTGAGAAACCTGCATCTTGGCTCATTTACATACTAAATAGTGATTGGGTGTTTACTGGGGGGAGAGTCTCTGCCGACTGCAGACAGTAGATCTCACACAGCTGGTACACAGCACGGAGTGGATTGGAGATAGATGAGAAAACTTTTCTGTTTTGTGCCTTTTTTGGCGGATTTTATTTGAGGGGGCAAGACATTTGTTTAAGGGGGCATTGCCCCCTCTTGCCCCTGCCTATAGCCCATTCTTTATTTAGATGCGTTGTTATAAAGAAATATATTCAGATCTGTTCATACCTTTATTCCCTTGTTGACAGCAACAAGTAAACACACCTACAATGCATCTTGAATGACTCTTCTTGCTTGTTATTTATATAACATCTCTACACAGATTCTGCACCCTAATGTTGTTACCAATGAACTAAACTGATCACACATGTACTTCTGGGAACCAGATGAATCATTTGTAAGGTCACTACAGGCAGTGCTATTCACTCTCACTTCTTTGTAGGCACTGCACTTCCTAAAGGAGCTCATCACTTTAAGTTCAAGTGTAAAATCCCACAGGGGTAAGTAGGAATTCCTAGTTTGGAATTAGCAGCCTACTGTGCTATTGTTTGCCTTTACAAATAACTGCATTGTCCTGGTTTACAGCGACATGCCGTCATCTTTCAAGGGGAAGCATGGAAAGATCGTCTACATGCTTGAAGCAAAGATGTCCAGGAGTTGGCGGTGGCCCTCTAAAGCACGAGAAGAGCTCAACTTTGTCTCAAAGTCCCTTTCACACCATGGCCATGTAATGGTAAGTGGGACACTACATATATATAAATACATGGTGTGAGTCGTGCATATGTGAAAAGGTCTGCCATCTTTGACACCACCTACTGCTAGACCACATGGATAAACCACATATCATGACCTGAGTCCCTTTTATGAGACTATATTGTCTCAACAAGCACGGGCTGACCTCATGGAACCTTTCATGTGTTTTCAGTATCCTTATTGTACTGTATGACATTTTTCACAGCATGAGTTATTACAGAAAGTGTTTAGTTCATGTTCAAGATGTAATTCTTTGGCCCTGAAAGTTATAAAAGTAGTGTTAAAAAGATAAAGGTATACAAACCCTTAGTATCTGCTAGAGCATTCATTCTGGAAAAACAAACAAACGTTACCACAAATATAAATGTGTCCATTGCAGGTCTTTGCAATTGCAAAATCACATTCCTCTTACTCCCAGTGTTAGTAAACAATATTCTAGCCTATTGGAAAGCTTACTCATTAGCACAGCCTACCAATTTAGCAGGCTAACTCACTAACAACTAGTCTTATTGGCAAGTTTACTTGTTAGTATAGCGGATCTAGTTAGTGAGCTAACTCGATTTTGTTCAGTGTTAATGAGAATTTTGTTCAACTGCACAAACTCTAATGTGGAAAACTTAGGTTAGCTCTGATAGCTGCTTAGCACAATGCTTTAAAACACAACCAGAATTATTATCAGGGCCTGGGCTTTTCCGTGGGTTACGTCCTCTGAGGAGTTCCAAGACTTCTGCCTCCTTGATAGTTAAGTTTGATGTGGCGGTCTCAGCACTGCCGCCACTCCCAAAGTGACAGAAGAAGATGCGGAGCTGATTTGCCATCTTCAGTCCCTCATCATTGTGCAGGACAAGGGTATGGTTTCCCCGGTCCTTGTGTGGATTTTGTCATTGTTTTAATTACCTGCCATGCCTATCTGGGATTGCCAGAGGCCAGAGATGCCTCTAGCAGACACTTCTAAACCCTGGTTGTTAATATCAGGGCTACTAAAGACCTCCCATAATGTGCAGTCAAAACATCCCTGCAGATATAATTAGCTGTAGAAGATCATCAATAAATTGCTTTGCCATGCCGACACGCCAGAATGACTCTCATACACTCACTCTCCATTTGTAAATGGAACAACCACTGGTCAACCAAGGTGTGTTTCACTTCAAACTGGTTGACAAACTGACGTTAGACTTTCTGATTTATGTTGGGGTTAACCAATTTAATGTTAATTTTACCAAGCTCTCCATACATAGCATTGAGTCTTGTTTACCAAGGAAAATATTAAGTGCTTTACCTGCTAGTGTAAAGTTAGCTTGTTAACAGCTAGGTGAGGTTAGCTAGACGGTCAATTCCATCCAATATTTTAATGATATGGGACACGTTATACCATTCTAATGTCAGTATGACTGGATAGTGAAAATTAAAAGTAGTAGAGTATGTTACATTTACAGCTAATGGAACTCATGGCGGGAAAACTCAAAGGTGTGCATCCTGTGCACAGAGTAAGCAGGGCTGAGATGGTTACAGAGCTCGCTGAAGGAAGCACTGCTATAACTACCTCATATAACCACCTCCACCTGGGTGAAACCACATGTTTCACAGAGACCCTTACATTCACCTCATGTTTGCAGAAGAACAGAAAGAAAGACTTTTTAAAAGTCCCTGTGTGTTCAGCTCCTTTGTACTTTTATGTGTAGAACTCTGTCAGCAGCTAGTCTTCAATACAAGCAAGTACACTACCAAAGAGAGAACAGTACAAGCAGAAACAGCCACAGTGAGATATTAGATAAAGAGCTGCAGACAACAGGCTCTTACTGCACCTCTGCAAACAGCTCATTTCAAGCAGGTAAACTTCCTTTTACCTGCAGTGCTGCGTGATGGAAAAACACTGCAAAACATGGCAATACTCACCTTTTTAACAATGTGGGGAACCATTGTCTGACTTTTTTTTTTAGAACTTTACAGTTAAATTGGGCATTTTACAGCATTTTGAAACAAAAATCCCCAATAAGGGTTTCTCAGATTTTTGATAACTGAGAGCCACTTTAGAGAGTCAGCGTATGAATAGGGCTGCACTGTTTTTTCTTAAACTTTTTTTTATGACATATTATACTATGACATTTATCATATACTTTACTATGGCTTTTTAAGACATTTTATGACATACCTGGCAAAAGTACAGCAGTCGACAGTGATATAGCTATCATAACACTCATAGTACATTCTAGTTTTCCACTTTTTAATACATTCAAAACTACTGAAATAGAGACACAGCACATTGATTGTACTTACCCACAGTGGTTGAGCAGCGACTTCTGCTGGGGTATGGCAATGTCACTTGCACAAGCCACAAGCAGAGCTGCAGTACACTGCAATGCTAGAACTAATGCTAATGATTATTTCAGACTGTGCATGGTTGTCTTTCATAGCATATGTAATTTGTCAGTATTTTGAGGGGGACATTTTGAGTGGAACAGCCCACTGCCTTTAAGATTCATCATCTCAAGCCTAGCATGTTACCAGTAGACGCACCTTCAAGGGAGTAGCCCTGTTGTAGTGGAGACACAAATCCCTGTTGTTGGGCTGATGTGTGGAGTCAAACCGAGTCAAGCCAAGCCAGCACATATGTATGGAAAAACTTTGTCAGGGAGGATTCATCACTAGATGTTAAAGAGAACGTTTTTTATGGTGTTAATCTGGACAAGGTTAATCCAAAGGTTAACAGGAAGATGACAGTATTTTCTCCTGAACTTTGAATTTCAGCTGCATGAGTAGCTGCACTGATATGGAATATTTGTTTGTATGATTTGTTCTAGTGTCCCCAGTCTGGTTCAGTGGATAAAAAGACGGGGGTTTTCACCAAAGGACAGATCCGCATGTCTGCTGATATTAACAGAAAGGTTTGCTCTCCAGGTAAAGTCACTCCAGCGTACATACATTATGTGTATTGTATAATATTTGTTACTGTGTGATGGCATTATTTCATTAAAAAACTGTGCATATTTACATTTTATAATTTGTTTTTGATAGGTGACACTCTATCTGCAACTCCTCTTCCAAAAAAAGGAAGCCCAAATTCAGTTTACATCAGAACATAGTTTACCGTGCCGACGGCTCCACTAACACCAATGACAAAAGTCTGTGCAAAATGGTTGGAGAGACTATCAAAGAGAGCTCAGAGGAAACTGTGTCCTGCCAAATAAAGATTCCTGATGATGTCATCCACACTCTCACAAACTGTGAAATCATCTCCGTTGAACATTACCTCAAGGTATGTAACAATGTAATGTTATTACGTCAACTCAGAAATGAAGTAATTGTTTTTGTTCACAAATAGTGGTGGTTAAATAACTGTAACACAGACGATTCTTGGCTTTCATCACAACCTTCAACAATCATGAGATATATGAAACAACATAACAGCACAGCAGCTTATGAAAACTACTTTATAATGCAAAGTTCACACCAAAGACTGGCCAGTTGAAAGAGGCAACTACTACCACAACATTCTGAAATCCTGCCAGTTCACACCAATGCAACTAGATGATGCAACTAGATCTCTATGCAACAACTCTCTGTACTTCTGCTCTGATCTCCAGCTTTTCAGGATCATTTTTTGGCTAAATATAATTTGTAGTTTATTAAAATATGACTGAGAATAGTGATATTGAGATACTGTCTAAAGTTGCATTTGTAGTAGTGAAACAGTGAAGAACAAATAGAAAACTAGCATCAGATGGACATATTCATGATCAATATGTCATAAAAATATAAATAACCAGCACAAATTAATTAGCCCTGCGGCACACCGTGAAGAAGGAAACAGAGGGCTTGGCGGGGACGGAGTACCTGCCACAGCAAGCCCAACACAGACTTCACTATTACTATTCTCATTGATTTCCTATTCTTTTCTATGAGGAAATTTACTGCTTTTTTTTTTGCAATTTTCGTAAAAACGGCCTGGCGAATCTGAGAGAAGTCATAGCATACCATTCCCAATCATTCCACATTTTGATGTATTTTTTTGCAAATGTGTTGGCTACGCTGTGAGATGACGAGCGTGCCAAAAAATGTAGCAGAAGATTAAGAATATTAACAGTAATAAAATTCCTTCTGTTGCACAGCAGGCACCCCAATTAATAATATCTATCTGTCGAACAGTACAATCAACTTAGTTATAGTTGCATGAATGAGAGTTTGATTCAGATCATTTTACTTCCTCATATGTTTGTGTTTTTCACAGGTGTATTTGGACATCAGTTTTGCCTTTGATTCAGAGGTGGTGTTTCCGCTCATCATCGTTCCTTCTCGCTTTACCACCCTTTATCCTGATGAGGCTATGGGGCCTTACCCAGTTGGAGCTGCTGGGGGCCCAAGTTACAGCGACTTCCCTCCCCCTGCCTTCCCTGTGGGACCTTATCCTGCACCCGCAGGTCCAGGTGCTTATGGATACCCAGCAGCAGATCCTACTCAATATGCAATCACAACAAACAACAATAATCCGTGGCCATAGCAGACCATTCAATATGGTTTTTCAACTGCATCTTCATCTGCAATCCAGCATCCTGGCCCTACTGCTCCACCTCTGTCTAAACAGGGAGAAGAACCTCCATCTTACGTGTCCCTTTTCTCATCTTCTTAGGACAGTTTTGGTATGGTTAGGTAGGTTGGTAAATAGCTGAGCTTCAAACAATCTTTACAAAAAAAAAAAAAAATCCTGATAGATTATGAAGGCTTCTGAGGTATTTATAATGCTGTAAAGTATTTGCTGTACACAAATGCAAAGCTGCATTCTCTATTTCCACTTTTTTTTTTTTTAACATTTTGTACAGTTATGTCATATGTGTAAAAAAATTTTAATATATGTACAGTGTGCGCTCTGTGCAGTACCAAAGTGACCTGTCTGTGCCCTCCTTCATTTCAGTGTGGGGGTGGGGCAGTTCAGTTGTTCCAGATTTCCAGTAGTTCAGCAAATAAAGCCAAAACAGGCTTGATTACATTTGTTCTTGGCTGTTGTGTGCATCCACAGACCTGTAAGTAAGTTATGTCACATAACCTATGAACGTGGTATATGTGTATTGATCGCTTTTTAGACAATCCTTGCATCCTTTTCAGTTCAGCTATAGCTGCTAATGCTAATTAGGCCCACTTAAAGGTTCTGTATGTAACTTTTTACATGTTTTAATCACTTGCTGTTGCAAAAGGGTGAAAGGATTGTTACATATAAAAGCCTGAAGACTGAAGTTCTGTTTTTTGTTCTTTTAACTTTTTTAAATGCCAAATACATTTCAACATCTGTCTATTTTGTTACAAAATACTCAAACTGCCAGTGTCTTCTCTGAAGACTGGAGACTTGAATAAAGAACTATTATGGAAAGGTTTTCTGTCAGTATTAGTGTGAATACTTTGTTTTAACTACTTAAGTCTGTTATATGTTGGATATTACCCAAGCTAGAAAACTTTTTTGGCTTATGTGCCAGGCGAGCAACTCCATTGGAATGAATAGGCACCATCTTGGTATCCAGTATCTAGTTACTATAAAAATCTATGGCAAAGAAACAGAAAGTCAAGAGCAAGGGCCATCGCTTTAAGGAGCGATGGAAAGTTGTACATTTTCAGTTGTGTTTGTGTGATTTGTATCAGATTTTTTAATAACCTATATGAAGCAGCTGGCCCCCAGGTATTTCACATTATCTAATCTGGCCCTCATTCAAAAAAGTTTGGGCACCCTGTTCAATAGGTAGGTACTAGCTGTCACGACACACTGTTTTCGCAGTTGTATTTCTGGTGTTATATTGAAGTCTGTTCCCCTGTTGAACAGTGTTTCCTTCCTGTTAATGCATAGCTTCTTCTTGTTTGTTAACTCTGTGAATACTATGATGCAGTATTTTATTATTACAGCTTTATAAAACCATGATCCAACAACTGGTGTCAGAAAAAGATTATATAATATTGTGCAAGATCCAGATACAGTGCAATAAGCCATTGAGAGCAGTAGTTTTTGTACAATTTGCTTTTGATTGCTATGGGAGAAATTATACGCCTGAAGAATACTCAGACTTGCATGTGCTCATATATTATGCACACTCACCGGCCACTTTATTAGGTACACCTTGCTAGTATGGGGTTGGACCCCCCTTTGCCTTAATTCTTCTCTCAACCATGCCACGTTCAAAGTCACTTAAATCACCTTTCTTCCCCATTCTGATGCTCGGTTTGAACTTCAGCAGGTCGTCTTGACCATGTCTACATGCCTAAATGCATTGAGTTGCTGCCACCTGATTGTCTGATTAGCTATTTGCGTTAATGAGCAGTTGAACGGGTGTACCTAGTAAAGTGGCTGGTAAGTGTACCACTTAAATAAATATAGAAAATAGAAATTAAAAAAAAAATAGGACTTGCATGGTGTCCATTTATGTCTATTGCTCTACACTTGCAGTAAATATTCCCACATTATCACACTTGCACTCTCAATGCTTTAAAACTGTAGGTTGAAGAATTAGTCTAAATAGCCTATCAAATTAAATGATTTAAAACTAATACATTCAGTTTTTTATCCTAAAAGTCTGAAGTTTGTGGTTCATCTGCAAAGACCGCACCTCCAAAAAAGTGTGCCTCCAGATTTTTCACCTGCAGTCTATCAGTCACTGTTTAGCCACCTGCTACTACTACCTTCCACGTCACATGCTTTCCTCCGAATGACCACTAGGGGGCTTCGTACCATTATTTTTGATTGATTGCATTGCCACTTTTTGCACAGTGGTCTGCACCTACACTTCCAAGATTCCCAGGAGTTCATTGTCTTCACCTTGTACATGGGATGGCAATAGAGCTCTTTGAGCAGCCTTTCGTTGGGCGTGTCTTTTCCCACAGCTCAGATGCTATGAGAACCTCCACAAGGCACACAGTGAGAGCATTTGGAAATGAGCTAGTCGATGGACCACATCACTTCTTTATTCATTTAACCAGCACAATCTTTACGCGCGCTGCAATGGCTCCAATTCAATGCTTCACGATGACTTATGACGCGCTAAATGAGGAGGGGACGTTTTCGGAGGGAGACACTATTACTGGAGAAATAACACTGGCTTTATCTAAGGACACCACAGTTAAACGCCTGTTTGTTAAAGCTAAAGGAGACACTGAAGTGCGTTGGACGGAAAAGAGCGGCGATCGGACTAGGATGTACTTTTCACGCAAGAGATACTTAAAACTGAAGAAGTTTCTAATCCCAGAGGTTAGGCAGTGGACTTGTTAGTAAGGCACGCACATTGAGTTCTAACACATGATATAGGCATGTTTCCTCACTGAATGTTTGTTTATGTGGTTTTCTCTTCTTTTTGTCCAGTGATGGTCATGGCAGGATCAGTCAGTGATGTAAAAATATCCATAGCCATGGGTGGGGTTTAACATTCTGTTGTCTTTCTTATAGGTGAAACGATGGTGATTGTTATCCACCAACTGGTTGACCAACGTATTGAATCTCGAACACATAAGGATGCCAGGTGTATAATATGGATTCCTGATGATCTGCTGCCAACAATCCAGAACTGCAACATCATCTCAGTGAAGTACCATTTAAAGGTATGCAAGAGTGTATCTTTATGGTAAAGCACAGTCAATTAAGTCCACTGACAGTGATTGTTTTAAAAAATGGTTTTGTAAAACTGTTGACCCGTAGATATTAATTTTCCAAATTGACTGTCAGATGTTCTCCTGCTTTTCTGTTTTAAAAGTAAAGCATACTGTGCTAATGAGGATGTTATATTTTCTCTCAGGTGTATCTGGACATCAGCTTAGCTTCTGATCCAAAGATCATCTTTCCAGTGGTCATTATTCCACCAGACCTTGTTCCTGGCCCTCAGCCTTACGAGGCTGCATGTCGAAACCCAAGAGCCCGAAGGTAATTAGGACCACTACGTGTGTACCCAGGTAACCCACCTGTGTATGCTGGGTCACCAGGCATGTATTCTGCCCATCCGGCACACATGAGTGAGGGCTACAGTAACCCAGAGCCACAGCAGCCTTCTCCGTATGGATCTTTTTTATCTTCATCATCGTCTCCTGTACTTCACCCTCCACCCACTGCCCCAGCAATATTGGGGTTTTTAGTGTGACGTCAATATCCGGGCGGAGCCGCACCCAGTTCTCACATCGAGATAACAGGACTCTCAGCGTTGTCACAAACACACACACACACACACACCCATCTGCCCCACAGCTCCACCCATCCCCTCCTCCTCCACCCTTTCACGTATCCCCAGCTGCTCCTGCATACAACCTGCTGCCTTCTGCACCAATGATGAACACAGACTTCCTGTCACAATCGGATGAGGCTCCTCCAGCATATTCGCTCCTCTTCCCATCTTCTGCTCCTGACGAACCTAATGCAAAATAATACAATGTCTTTAATACTTCATTCACTAATACTTCAATGTAATAATTGCTGTGTGCATGTGGACAATATGCAAAAATGGAGCTTTTTCATTGTGTGAATGTTTTCAGGTCAGTTCAGACTGATAATTGGCTTCGTCCAGCTGCTCAAACCTCAGCCATCAAGATACACTGTGTATTTCACGTGCCTTGGTCACCTCAAGTGTCTTACACTGATTTGAACTTTATTATAGGTGTTATAGTTGTCTATAGTTAAGTGAAAGTTTGGATGTTAGCTGAAAGAGACTGGACAACATGTACTGTATCAAGAAAAAGGTTTTTAAGTGTTTTTTATAAGTGTTTTTTAATGCCAAATACATTACAACTGACTATTTTGTTACAAAATACTTACAAACTGCCAGTGTCTTCTCTAACTTGGACCTAACCTCATCCATCTGATCTTTTCCAATATATCAAAGACATATCTTTTTATTTCTTTTGCCGTTTTAGATAGATGACTTGAAGTTATACCAGCATGATGTCAAACACACTGTAAAGAGGAGGGGCTTATGGGCGTACACTTGGTAAGTTGCCTTTAACTTAAATTTATTTTGTAAATCTGAATTGCTTGTTAAGTATTGCGCGGTTGCGACATCCAGATTGCGCAAAAGTGCGTTGTAAAGTGTTATAACTGTCTAACCCGAGGCAATATTGGGGGTTTTCGTGTGACGTTAATATCCGGGCGGAGCCGCACCCAGTTCTCACATCGAGATAACAGGACTCTCAGCGTTGTCACAAACACACACACACACACACACACACACACACACACACACACACACACACACACACAGTAGTTCGTGGATCCTACGCACCGTGTAGCCACAAGTAACAGTAACAGAGCGCCGAGAGACTTAAAATGCCGCGGATAAAGGACTTTAGAGTAACTTATGAAGCTATCAACGAAGAGGGAACTTTTTCTGAGGGAGACACAATCACGGGCTCAGTGACTTTCACTCTGACCAAAGACACCAAAGTGAAGGGGCTGGTGGTGAAAGCCAAAGGGGACGCGAACGTGCACTGGACGGAAGGATCTGGAGAGGACCAGGAGACATACAGTGCGCACAGGAGATACTTCAAAGACAAAGAGTGTCTGATCCCAGAAAATGCGAAGGGTAAAGATGTGCTGGCCTTTGATTTGCTCACTAATAGTAACATTTGGATGTCATTTTGTTCTTTTACAGTCATGGGCGTTAGTTTGATAAGATGAGTATGTTGTTTTTATAGCATATCTTGTAAATTATGTGGAGATTATATTGTGTCAGTATTGCTTCTAGTGTTGGTACAAGAGGATCTTTGCACTGTCTGCTTGTCACGTGACCATTTTTATTGCAAAGTATAGCCCATTCTTTATTTAGATGCGTTGTTATAAAGAAATATATTCAGATCTGTTCATACCTTTATTCCCTTGTTGACAGCAACAAGTAAACACACCTACAATTCATCTTGAATGACTCTTCTTGCTTGTTGGAGGTGTGGTGTGTTATTTATATAACATCTCCACACAGATTCTGCACCCTAATGTTGTTACCAGTGAACTAAACTGATTACACATGTACTATTTGTAAGGTCACTACAGGCAGTGCTACTCACTCTCACTTCTTTGTAGGCACTGCACTTCCCAAAGGAGCTCATCACTTTAAGTTCAAGTGTAAAATCCCACAGGGGTAAGTAGGAATTCCTAGTTTGGAATTAGCAGCCTACTGTGTTATTGTTTGCCTTTACAAATAACTGCATTGTCCTGGTTTACAGCGACATGCCGTCATCCTTCAAGGGGAAGTATGGAAAGATCGTCTACATGCTTGAAGCAAAGATGTCCAGGAGTTGGCGGTGGCCCTCTAAAGCACGAGAAGAGCTCAACTTTGTCTCAAAGTCCCTTTCACACCATGGCCATGTAATGGTGAGTGGGACACTACAATGAAACATGTTAAATGTATGTGTATATATATACATACATACATATATATATATATATATACAGTACAGGCCAAAAGTTTGGACACACCTTCTCATTCAATGCCTTTTCTTTATTTTCATGACTATTTACATTGTAGATTCTCACTGAAGGCATCAAAACTATGAATGAACACATGTGGAGTTATGTACTTAACAAAAAAAGGTCAAATAACTGAAAACATGTTTTATATTCTAGTTTCTTCAAAATAGCCACCATTTGCTCTGATTACTGCTTTGCACACTCTTGGCATTCTCTCCATGAGCTTCAAGAGGTAGTCACCTGAAATGGTTTTCCAACAGTCTTGAAGGAGTTCCCAGAGGTGTTTAGCACTTGTTGGCCCCTTTGCCTTCACTCTGCGGTCCAGCTCACCCCAACCCATCTCGATTGGGTTCAGGTCCGGTGACTGTGGAGGCCAGGTCATCTGCCGCAGCACTCCATCACTCTCCTTCTTGGTCAAATAGCCCTTACACAGCCTGGAGGTGTGTTTGGGGTCATTGTCCTGTTGAAAAATAAATGATCGTCCAACTAAGCGCAAACCGGATGGGATGGCATGTCGCTGCAGGATGCTGTGGTAGCCATGCTGGTTCAGTGTGCCTTCAATTTTGAATAAATCCCCAACAGTGTCACCAGCAAAACACCCCCACACCATCACACCTCCTCCTACATGCTTCACAGTGGGAACCAGGCATGTGGAATCCATCCGTTCACCTTTTCTGCGTCTCACAAAGACACGGCGGTTGGAACCAAAGATCTCAAATTTGGACTCATCAGACCAAAGCACAGATTTCCACTGGTCTAATGTCCATTCCTTGTGTTTCTTGGCCCAAACAAATCTCTTCTGCTTGTTGCCTCTCCTTAGCAGTGGTTTCCTAGCAGCTATTTGACCATGAAGGCCTGATTCGCAGTCTCCTCTTAACAGTTGTTCTAGAGATGGGTCTGCTGCTAGAACTCTGTGTGGCATTCATCTGGTCTCTGATCTGAGCTGCTGTTAACTTGCGATTTCTGAGGCTGGTGACTCGGATGAACTTATCCTCAGAAGCAGAGGTGACTCTTGGTCTTCCTTTCCTGGGTCGGGCCTCATGTGTGCCAGTTTCGTTGTAGCGCTTGATGGTTTTTGCGACTCCACTTGGGGACACATTTAAAGTTTTTGCAATTTTCCGGACTGACTGACCTTCATTTCTTAAAGTAATGATGGCCACTCGTTTTTCTTTAGTTAGCTGATTGGTTCTTGCCATAATATGAATTTTAACAGTTGTCCAATAGGGCTGTCGGCTGTGTATTAACCTGACTTCTGCACAACACAACTGATGGTCCCAACCCCATTGATAAAGCAAGAAATTCCACTAATTAACCCTGATAAGGCACACCTGTGAAGTGGAAACCATTTCAGGTGACTACCTCTTGAAGCTCATGGAGAGAATGCCAAGAGTGTGCAAAGCAGTAATCAGAGCAAAGGGTGGCTGTTTTGAAGAAACTAGAATATAAAACATGTTTTCAGTTATTTCACCTTTTTTTGTTAAGTACATAACTCCACATGTGTTCATTCATAGTTTTGATGCCTTCAGTGAGAATCTACAATGTAAATAGTCATGAAAATAAAGAAAAGGCATTGAATGAGAAGGTGTGTCCAAACTTTTGGCCTGTACTGTATATATATATATATATATATATATATGTTTACACACCTATCAGCCAAAACAACATTGATCATTTTGTTACAATGCAGTGTTCTGCTGGGAGAACACCGCTGTGGGCTAAGTAACATCCCCTCACGGCAACAGTACTCCCTGATGGCAGTGGCCCCCCAGCAGGAAAATGCATCATGCCACACTGCAGAAACTGCTCAGGAATGGCCCGAGGAACATGACAAAAAGCTCACGGTGTTGACATGGCCTCCAAATCTCCCACACCCCAATCTGACTGAGCATCTTGGGATGTGCTGGTACCCCACCTCACAACTGACAATTCTCAAATGATCCAAGGCCAACACTTCTGGGGCCAGACACCACAGGACACCCTCCAGAGGTCCTGTGTCCATTCCTTGACATGTCAAGAATACTCACTCAGATTTGGATCTGGGGAATCTGGAGGCCAGGTCAATGCCTTTAGCTTTTTGTTTGCCATTACTGAGCAGTTTCTGCAGTGTGGCAGGGGGCATTTTCCTGCTGGGGGGGCCACTGCCATCAGGGAGTATCGTTGCAGTGAGAGGGTGTTACTTAGCCCACAGCAGTGTTTGTTTGCTTGTCAATACACGGTGTGAGTCGTGCATATGCGAAAAGGTCTGCCATCTTTGACACACCACATGGATAAACCACGTCATGACCTGAGTCCCTTTTATGAGACTATATTTTCTCTACAAGCATGGGCTGACCTCATGGAACCTTTCATGTGTTTTCAGTATCCTTATTGTACTGTATGACATTTTTCACAGCATGAGTTATTACAGAAAGTGTTTAGTTCATGTTCAAGATGTAATTCTTTGGCCCTGAAAGTTATAAAAGTAGTGTTAAAAAGATAAAGGTATACAAACCCTTAGTATCTGCTAGAGCATTCATTCTGGAAAAACAAAGAAACGTTACCACAAATATAAATGTGTCCATTGCAGGTCTTTGCAATTGCAAAATCACATTCCTCTTACTCCCAGTGTTAGTAAACAATATTCTAGCCTATTGGAAAGCTTACTCATTAGCACAGCCAACCAATTTAGCAGGCTAACTCACTAACAACTAATCTTATTGGCAAGTTTACTCGTTAGTATAGCGGATCTAGTTAGCGACCTAACTCGCTAATCCTGCAGTAGCTTATAACCATTTTGTTCAATGTTAATGAGAATTTTGATCAACTGCACTAACTCTAATGTGGAAAACTTAGGTTAGCTCTGAAGAGGCACAAAGGAATTTTGAAAGAAGTACAGCAGCAGCATACCAAATTATGTCAGAGGGCTGTAACTGGTTCATTGCAATGTTGGTCCAGGAATGCAATGTGTTATGTTGATCCAAGTGCATGTCCTGCCTAGCAAAATCACATAGTGCCAATCAACGGAGGCAGTACATGCTGCAACTCCTTCGGTCTAATAGTTTGGATGTATTAGTGTGTGTCAAAACATGTCTTTAAAAGTAACTGAGGGCCCTATCTTATGTCATGATGCTCAACCCTTTGAGCACAACAATTATTTACATGTATTCAAATGCGGGAACAGAAATTCAAATGACAGAAAAACTTTATACAATACAATCCACTGATTGAATTTGAAAAAAAGGAAGATGTAATGTCTTTATACATAAAGGGAAATTCACATTCTTATAAGCATTCTGTCTTTTCAACAATCTGCTACACACTTCCAGTATGTTGACAGATGTATGTTGTACTTGACATAAATATTGGCACATTTTGGTCAGGATCTAGTTCACTCCTTTGGGTTGCAAGATAAGAGAGGAAACATCTGTGTCACAGCACAATTCTATGCTAGATTTTTTTTCCCTTGCTTGGCCAAATATTTATTAATATTATTTACTTGCACAATATTTAAAACTTAGTCACAAATCCATAGATTAAACAGGTCATTATTTAATAGCCTTACCATATCTAATATATTGTTGGCCAGTGTACCTAAGATAGAGATACTGTTATATATCCCTGTGGGGAAATTGTTTTGCGTCATAATCACAAAGGCATTTTATCACATATTTCATTAAAAGCACAATCAAACATTCTGAGCATTTTGTTGTGGACATTAAAAGATAACAATTTCTTTAGAAAGATCTTTCTTCGTTGTGTCATAGTGCTTATGACATCAGTCAATGGGTCCCATGTAAACTTGTGGTTAGACACTATGTCAAGGTACTCGTAATCTGTAATTCAGATTCAGATTCAGAATACTTTATTAATCCCCGGGGGGAAATTGTTTTTTTGTTCCAATGCTCCGTGCAAAGTGGAAATAGAAATACAGCATGAATGGAAACGAGATAAAGATGAAGATATAAATAAAATACTAAAATAGACAATGAAATAAATAAAATAAAATATTAAAGTAGACATTAAAATAAAATAAAATAAAATATTAAAGTAGACAATAAAATAAAATAAATAATAAAATAGTAAAGTAGACAATCTGAAATATATACAATATACAATGAAATGGTTGTAGCGTTATAAATGAAATAAGAATGAGTAATTATATTGTGTTTTGTTTTATAAATAGCCAAATGAGTCCGATCATCAGAGGGAGGAGTTGTACAGTTTAATGGCCATGGGTAAGAATGACTTCCTGTGGCGCTCAGTGATGCATTTAGGAGCAATCAGTCTCTGGCTGAAGGTGCTCCTCTGTTTGACCAGAGCGTTGTGGAGAGGGTGAGAACCATGCTGAAGTATCGCCCGCACCTTCGACAGCATCCTCCTGTCTGACACTGCTGTCAAAGGGTCCAGCTCCACCCCCACAATGTCACTGGCCTTTCTAAGTAAGCAGGAGCAACAGCTTATATTTGCTCTCCGTTGATAAGATCGGGAACAGAGGATTGCAGCATTCCCAAATCTATTGACATTTCCTTTGTTCTAGAGGTGCTCAGGAGTAGATTTGACTTCCTACATTAGTTTAGGACGGAAGTTGTCGAAACTGGCCCATGCTCCTCCTCCCTATTGTGTAGACGGCTATCATCCACTTACTTAATAAAATGTTTTCATGTTGAGTGTGCAGTAATTCAAGAAAGTCAGTATTGCATCCTCCACCCCTCTAAAGGCTTGATATGCAAATAACAAGGGGTCAGTGAGTTGCTGGGTTTGTGATACAATGCACCTTTTTACGAGATGGTCAAAGCACTTCATTACCAATAATGTCATTGCTATTGGATGAAAGTCACTGGACTCTATGGGTCTGCAAATTTTTTTGCACGAGCACAATTGTAGATTTTTTTCATAGGGAAGGGACTTTGTGGAGATTAAAGGAGGGCATGAAATATCAGTAAATACCGATGCTAGCTGCTTAGCACAATGCTTTAAAACACAACCAGAATTATTATCAGGGCCTGGGCTTTTCCGTGGGTTACGTCCTCCGAGGAGTTCCAAGACTTCTGCCTCCTTGATAGTTAAGTTTGATGTGGCAGTCTCAGCACTGCCGCCACTCCCAACGTGACAGAAGAAGGTGCGGAGCTGATTTGCCATCTTCAGTCCCTCATCATTGTGCAGGACAAGGGTATGGTTTCCCCGGTCCTTGTGTGGATTTTGTCATTGTTTTAATTACCTGCCATGCCTATCTGGGATTGCCAGAGGCCAGAGATGCCTCTAGCAGACACTTCTAAACCCTGGTTGTTAATATCAGGGCTACTAAAGACCTCCCATAATGTGCAGTCAAAACATCCCTGCAGAAATAATTAGCTGTAGAAGATCATCAATAAATTGCTTTGCCATGCCGACACGCCAGAATGACTCTCATACACTCACTCTCCATTTGTAAATGGAACAACCACTGGTCAACCAAGGTGTGTTTCACTTCAAACTGGTTGACAAACTGATGTTAGACTTTCTGATTTATGTTGGGGTTAACCAATTTAATGTTAATTTTACCAAGCTCTCCATACATAGCATTGAGTCTTAAGGAAAATATTAAGTGCTTTACCTGCTAGTGTAAAGTTAGCTTGTTAACAGCTAGGTGAGGTTAGCTAGACGGTCAATTCCATCCAATATTTTAATGATATGGGACACGTTATACCATTCTAATGTCAGTATGACTGGATAGTGAAAATTAAAAGTAGTAGAGTATGTTACATTTACAGCTAATGGAACTCATGGTGGGAAAACTCAAAGGTGTGCATCCTGTGCACAGAGTAAGCAGGGCTGAGATGGTCACAGAGCTCGCTGAAGGAAGCACTGCTATAACTACCTCATATAACCACCTCCATCTGGGTGAAACCACATGTTTCACAGAGACCCTTACATTCACCTCATGTTTGCAGAAGAACAGAAAGAAAGACTTTTTAAAAGTCCCTGTGTGTTCAGCTCCTTTGTACTTTTATGTGTAGAACTTTGTCAGCAGCTAGTCTTCAATACAAGCAAGTACACTACCAAAGAGAGAACAGTACAAGCAGAAACAGCCACAGTGAGATATTAGATAAAGAGCTGCAGACAACAGGCTCTTACTGCACCTCTGCAAACAGCTCATTTCAAGCAGGTAAACTTCCTCTTTTACCTGCAGTGCTGCGTGATGGAAAAACACTGCAAAACATGGCAATACTCACCTTTTTAACAATGTGGGGAACCACTGTCTGACTTTTTTTTTAGAACTTTACAGTTAAATTGGGCATTTTACAGCATTTTGAAACAAAAATCCCCAATAAGGGTTTCTCAGATTTTTGATAACTGAGAGCCACTTTAGAGAGTCAGCGTATGAATAGGGCTGCACTGTTTTTTCTTAAACTTTTTTTATGACATATTATACTATGACATTTATCATATACTTTACTATGGCTTTTTAAGACATTTTATGACATACCTGGCAAAAGTACAGCAGTCGACAGTGATATAGCTATCATAACACTCATAGTACATTCTAGTTTTCCACTTTTTAATACATTCAAAACTACTGAAATAGAGACACAGCACATTGATTGTACTTACCCACAGTGGTTGAGCAGCGACTTCTGCTGGGGTATGGCAATGTCACTTGCACAAGCCACAAGCAGAGCTGCAGTACACTGCAATGCTAGAACTAATGCTAATGATTATTTCAGACTGTGCATGGTTGTCTTTCATAGCATATGTAATTTGTCAGTATTTTGAGGGGGACATTTTGAGTGGAACAGCCCGCTGCCTTTAAGATTCATCATCTCAAGCCTAGCATGTTACCAGTAGACGCACCTTCAAGGGAGTAGCCCTGTTGTAGTGGAGACACAAATCCCAGTTGTTGGGCTGATGTGTGGAGTCAAACTGTGTCAAGCCAAGCCAGCACATATGTATGGAAAAACTTTGTCAGGGAGGATTCATCACTAGATGTTAAAGAGAATGTTTTTTATGGTGTTAATCTGGACAAGGTTAATCCAAAGGTTAACAGGAAGATGACAGTATTTTCTCCTGAACTTTGAATTTCAGCTGCATGAGTAGCTGCACTGATATGGAATATTTGTTTGTATGATTTGTTCTAGTGTCCCCAGTCTGGTTCAGTGGATAAAAAGACGGGGGTTTTCACCAAAGGACAGATCCGCATGTCTGCTGATATTAACAGAAAGGTTTGCTCTCCAGGTAAAGTCACTCCAGCGTACATACATTATGTGTATTGTATAATATTTGTTACTGTGTGATGGCATTATTTCATTAAAAAAACTGTGCATATTTACATTTTATAATTTGTTTTTGATAGGTGACACTCTATCTGTTGTTGCTAAAATCTGCAACTCCTCTTCCAAAAAAATGAAGCCCAAATTCAGTTTACATCAGAACATAGTGTACCGTGCCGACGGCTCCACTAACACCAATGACAAAAGTCTGTGCAAAATGGTTGGAGAGACTATCAAAGAGAGCTCAGAGGAAACTGTGTCCTGCCAAATAAAGATTCCTGATGATGTCATCCACACTCTCACAAACTGTGAAATCATCTCCGTTGAACATTACTTCAAGGTATGTAACAATGTAATGTTATTACGTCAACTCAGAAATGAAGTAACTGTTTTTGTTCACAAATAGTGGTGGTTAAATAACTGTAACACAGACGATTCTTGGCTTTCATCACAACCTTCAACAAATCATGAGATATATGAAACAACATAACAGCACAGCAGCTTATGAAAACTACTTTATAATGCAAAGTTCAGACCAAAGACTGGCCAGCTGAAAGAGGCAACTACTACCACAACATTCTGAAATCCTGCCAGTTCACACCAATGCAACTAGATGATGCAACTAGATCTCTATGCAACAACTCTCTGTACTTCTGCTCTGATCTCCAGCTTTTCAGGATCATTTTTTGGCTGAATATAATTTGTAGTTTATTAAAATATGACTGAGAATAGTGATATTGAGATACTAGACTAGACTCCCACACACACTAGATATGTGTGTGTGGGAGGGCATAAGCACATAAAGCAAGCAGCAGTGACTCACCGTGAGGACAGACACAGAGGGCTCGGCGGGGACGGAGCACCTGCCGCAGCAAGCCCAACACAGACTTCACTACTACTATTCTCATTGATTTCCCATTCTTTTTTTTTTTTTCTTTTTTTTTTTTTTTTGCAATTTTCGTAAAAAAGGCCTGGCGAATCTGAGAGATGTCATAGCACACCATTCCCAATCATTCCACATTTTGATGTATTTTTTTGCAAATGTGTTGGCTACACTGTGGGAAGAGAAGCATGCCAAAAAATGTAGCAGAAGATTAAGAATAATAACAATAATAGTATTCCTTCTGTTGCACAGCAGGCACCCCAATTAATCATGTTTATCTGTCAGACAGTACAATCAACTTAGTTATAGTTCAGAATCAGAATCAGAAATACTTTATTGATCCCAGAGGGGAAATTATTTGTTTTACAGGTGAAAATATAAGAAATTTAACAAGAGTATTTACAAATATATAGTTCAGATAAACAGGATTATTAACAAAAAATAAAAGTAAGAATATATATATAGAGAGAGAGAGAGAGAGAGAGAGAGAGAGAGCTGGACGGATGGTGTTGAAAATAGAGATGGCTCTGGCCCTTCCTGTATATATATTGTGTAAATAATCTTGTTTAGGTTACTTACACAATATATATAGTATAAATAGATAATACACAGAATATATACAGTCAAGGTGAAATGGGGTTATTGTACAAGTTAAATTAAATTACTGCACATGTTGACAGTGGGTGAAATAGTCTCAGGGCCACTCAGAGGGGGGAGTTGTACAGTTTGATGGCCATAGGCAGGAATGATTTCCTGTGGCGCTAAGTGGTACATTTAGGTGGTATGAGTCTCCCACTGAAAGTACTCCTGTGCCTGACCAGCACATGGTGGAGTGGGTGTGAGACATTGTCCAAGATAGTTCGTAGCTTAGACAGCATCCTCCTCTCTGACACCACCATCAGAGAGTCACACTCCGTTCCCACAACGTCACTGGCCTTGCGGACCAGTTTGTTGAGTCTGTTAGTGTCCGCCACCCTCAACCTGCTGCCCCAGCACACAACAGCGTAGAGGATAGCACTGGCCACCACAAACTCATAGAAAATCCTGAGCATAGTCTGGCAGATGTTGAAGGACCTCAGTCGCCTCAGAAAATAGAGATGGCTCTGGCCCTTCCTGTAGAGACAGTCAGTGTTCTCAGCCCAGTCCAGTTTATTGTCAGTGTGTACCCCAAGGTACGTATAGTCCTCCACAATGTCCACACTGACCCCCTGGATAGAAACAGGGGTCACCGATGTCTTGGTCCTCCTCAGATCCACAGCTGTAGATGGTTCTGCTCACACCATGTGACAAAATGATTCAAAACAGCCCTGTACTCATCTTCATCACCCTTGGTGATACATCCAACTATAGCAGAGTCATCAGAAAACTTCTGAAGATGGCAGGTCTCAGTGCAATAGCTGAAGTCCGTGGTGTAGAGGGTGAAGAGGAAGGGAGAGAGGACAGTCCCCTGCGGGGCCCCAGTATTGCTGAGCACTCTGTCTGACACACAGCGTTGCAAGCGCGCATACTGTGGTCTGCCAGTCTGCAAGTAGTCTACAATCCAGGACACCAGGGGGCATCCACCTGCATTGCTGTCAGCTTGTCACCCAGTAGAGCTGGACGGATGGTGTTGAACGCACCAGAGAAGTCAAAAAACATGACCCTCACAGTGCTCGCCGGCTTGTCCAGGTGGGCGTAGACGCAGTTGAGCAGGTAGATGATGGTGTCCTCAACTCCAAGTTGGGGCTGATAGGCGAACTGGAGGGGGTCCAAAAGTGGCTTGACCATGGGCCGGAGCTGCTCCAAGACGAGTCTCTCCAGGGTCTTCATGATGTGGGAGGTCAATGCCACGGGTCTAGCATGAATGAGAGTTTGATTCAGATCATTTTACTTCCTCATATGTTTTTGTTTCCCAGGTGTATTTGGACATCAGTTTTGCCTTTGATCCAGAGGTGGTGTTTCCGCTCATCATCGTTCCTTCTCGCTTTACCACCCTTTATCCTGATGAGGCTATGGGGCCTTACCCAGTTGGAGCTGCTGGGGGCCCAAGTTACAGCGACTTCCCTCCCCCTGCCTTCCCTGTGGGACCTTATCCTGCACCCGCAGGTCCAGGTGCTTATGGATACCCAGCAGCAGATCCTACTCAATATGCAATCACAACAAACAACAATAATCCGTGGCCACAGCAGGCCATTCAGTGTGGTTTTTCAACTGCATCTTCATCTGCAATCCAGCATCCTGGCCCTACTGCTCCACCTCCGTCTAAACAGGGAGAAGAACCTCCATCTTACGTGTCCCTTTTCTCATCTTCTTAGGACAGTTTTGGTATGGTTAGGTAGGTTGGTAAATAGCTGAGCTTCAAGCAATCTTTACAAAAAAAATCCTGATAGATTATGAAGGCTTCTGAGGTATTTATAATGCCGTAAAGTATTTGCTGTACACAAATGCAAAGCTGCATTCTCTATTTCCACTTTTTTTTTTTTAACATTTTGTACAGTTATGTCATATGTGTAAAAAAATTTTTAATATATGTACAGTGTGCGCTCTGTGCAGTACCAAAGTGACCTGTCTGTGCCCTCCTTCATTTCACTGTGGGGGTGGGGCAGTTCAGTTGTTCCAGATTTCCAGTAGTTCAGCAAATAAAGCCAAAACAGGCTTGATTACGTTTGTTCTTGGCTGTTGTGTGCATCCATGGACCTGTAAGTAAGTTATGTCACATAACCTATGAACGTGGTATATGTGTATTGATCGCTTTTTAGACAATCCTTGCATCCTTTTCAGTTCAGCTATAGCTGCTAATGCTAATTAGGCCCACTTAAAGGTTCTGTATGTAACTTTTTACATGTTTTAATCACTTGCTGTTGCAAAAGGGTGAAAGGATTGTAACTTAAAAACCAAGACCTTCCTCAACTTCCTTTGTTACATATAAAAGCCTGAAGACTGATTTGTATATGAAGGATTTAAGACAAATGTAACATTGGTGCTTGCTCCGGAGTGCCTTCACCTGCCACTCAAACACACCTGTCCAACAGAGAGAAGGCCAACTCCACGTCATTCTCCATCCCCATCCCCATTTTTGGTGCTCTGTTCATTTTCGTAGCTTACATTTGCATCCATGCTTGCAATATGGCATCTGGTCGCTACGTTTTACCGAGTCCAGCTCTCACGCCTTGCATTCTGTGGCTGTGCTTTAAGGCTGTTGCCTAGAAACGTCTCAACCACTGCACAATAAAAAATTCAAGAGAAAATGCTGTAATCAGAGATCAAGTCTCTGCAGGTGCAGACACTGCCACATACGTCTTGTGCATCATAAGTGATGACTGAGTGGACTTTTATATGAAGCAATATAATCTTTTTTATGAAGTTCGGTTTGACTATTTACTTCAGTTTTCTTTTTTGGCCACAAGGTGGCACAGCTCTCAAATAATGTTATCTACCTGCATTGTGTGATATTACTGTGATACCTGGACTGGTTGAATAAGGTTGAACTGCATCACGTGAGACAACAGGGGAGAGGTTTTCTGTGACCTTGTTTTACAGTAGTGCACTGGACTTGAATTAATTGATGCAGACAGAAGAAGAAGCAGGCTCCATTTGAAAGCATTTCTCTTGTGTAAGATGTGGTTAATTGGGTTTCCCATATATGACTGAAAGAAAGCATGCACACAAATTCAACAATATCACATCAGTACATGAATACATCCCTACTTCAAAAGGTCATAATACTGTCAGAATTAAATAGAGTGATTAGATGTAGACTTTAGCTTTACAATGGCAAAGTAAACACGATTTAAACCAGTCACTCAACGCATTCAGGAACAGAGGACAAAGTAAACCTGCTCAGTCAAAGTGCAAACAGTGAGCTCAGTACATCAGTGTCAGCTGCCCACTTCCTACACCTGTGCCTCTTTTTGGGAGATCATTGGGAGTCATGGCACACTGGGGAAGTTTTCCTTGTAGGCTTTAACCAGGCTATCGCTTTCTGCCAGAATGCCATCGAAGCTTTGTCCCGACTGTACAGTACACGTGACCTCCACTATCAACAGACTATAGTCTTCGGGCGGAGCCAAACAAGACATGAGACAAACCCAACGCCAGTGTTCCGGGTTATTCAGGTAATTCTTGACGCTGTGCAGCAACAGTTGGGAGTAACAACTTATCGATCCGTCCAAAATGTCTCCGATAAAGGACTTGCAAGTCGTGTATGACGCTCTCAACGAGAATGTAACATTTTCTGCAGGAGACGTTGTCACTGGCACAGTCAGCTTTAATCTGACAGAAGACGCAGAAGTGAAGGGGCTGATCGTGAAAGTCAAAGGAGACGCGCATGTGCGCTGGACAGAGGGCACAGGAGACAGGAGAAGGACCCACCATGCGTACAGGAGATACTTCAAAGTCAAGGAGTTCCTGACTGCAGAAACAGGTGGGGCAAACACATATGTGACTATGACCTGTAAACATGGGCATAATTTGTTATTTTAAAATGATGGGTGTTAGTTTGACAGGGTGGCTGTGTAACACATACACAGTGTCGTGTACTTTGTAAGTGATAGCCTATAGCTTTACTGTGCTGAATTACTATAAATATGGGTACCTGAGGGTGTGTCCACTGTCTGCTTGTCACGTGACTGCTTGTTTTGCAAAGTGTACTTTGTCCAAATCCATTGTTTATTTAGATATGTTGTATAAAATAGTTTAAAAACAGTCATAGTTTTATTCCCAGCTCTTACAACAATGAAAAATTAAGATTAAAGTAAACAGAGGGAAATTTGTCTTGGGCCCTACACCCATACTGCAGCCGTAGAAATACAACATACAACATAGTAGGCTATATAGACAAATCAACATTACACCCAAAGTAGCAATAGGAAACACAAAAAGATAAATAAATAACATTATGTGCTAAAATGATCTCTATAAAAATGCAAACAAGCAAATCTGCAAAAGTCTGCAATGAGGCACTGTAAAAATCTTACCAAAGGGCAACAGCTCGGACCCTGTATGCAAAACATGAGCGGAGTCATTGATGATCTTATTGGCTTGACTTAGAGTAGCCTGTTCAACTAAAATGTATCATGAATTAATGTTATCCACTTGTAAGTAGGCCTCTATCGCACATTATGGTCCATATTTTACACATCACCGAGCACATTCTGAACTGCACGTACACAATCGTTGTTTTGATAGACTTCCCAGAACCAAATGAGTCTCTTAATCTCTTTGATTACACAACACAAAGTGCAACAATCCACCTGACTCTGTCATTCGAGCCACCTCAGGAAATGTTGATCATTCTCACTTCTTTTGCAGGAACTGCACTTCCCAGAGGAATCCATTGCTTTAAGTTCAGGCTTCAAATCCCACAGGGGTAAATAGTAATTTCTAGCATCTAAGCATTCGTAATGTGGCTTTGTTTGCTTGTAGAAATAACTGCATGTGTGGACTGGTCTTGTTTTACAGCAACTTTCCGCCATCCTTCAAGGGGCTTCATGGACGAATTGCCTACGTGCTTCAAGCAAAGATGTCCAGGAGCTGGCGGTGGCCTGCCTCAGCACACAAAGAGCTCAAATTTGTTTCAAAGTATAGATCTCAGAAGGTCATGGTAGGTGGGATACGACAATGAAACACCTCAACACTTTCTCCTTAACTTGACACTATTTACACTTTCCAAACAAACATTGGCTAAAACTCAAAGTAAAGAATAGAGGAGTTGTTGGACATACAGCATGAAGAGTTGAGTGTGAAAACAGATGTATAGAGAATGTGTCTCAACAAAGTTTTATGAAGTCTGGCATGGAGAAAAGTCTACACAACAGCAGCTGCTTGAATATAAAAAGGAGACAGGCAACAGGACCAAATGTAACCTGAGGTATCATTCGATATGACGTGCAATAGGTTGAGCAAACAGAAAAAAAAAAAAACATAAACCGGTTTTTTGAATCAACAGGAAATGGATTGGGTTCACCTAAAAGGAGTTGCGCTTGGCATGAGGAAAGTGGTGTTTTGGTAGTGTGGCTTATAAGAGAATCAAAAGAGAGCATACAGTGTTTCTCAACCCTGTCGTGATCTCTGCAAGATGCCAGTATTTTCCCCTGAACTTTGAATTTCAGCCAAATGAGGCATTGTTATGAAATAACCCTGGCTTGTATGATTCATTCTAGTGTCCCCAGACTGCTTCAGTGTCTAAAGAGATCGGGCATTTCTCTAAGGGGAAGATTGAAATGTCTGCTACCATCAACATGAAGGTTTGCTCCCCAGGTAAAGTCACTCTGACTTGCAAGAAACACAACCACATCGTCGTGAGAAAAAAAGCAGTGTATTGTCAGCTTTGTTTCAACATGATTATCACATCTCAAAACAAGTTTATGCAAGTTTTCTATACATGTATATGCTCAATAACACAATTATTGAGCACTTACATAGAGTATGTGTATGTGGTGACATTATTCCAGAAAAAACAGTGCATATTCAGATGTTATGATTTGTTTTTGATAGGTGACACCATAGATGTTTTTGCCAAAATCCACAACTCCTCTTCCAAGAAAGTGAAGCCCAAAGTCAGTTTAATGCAGCTTGTGGTGTACCGTGCAACGGGCAGCAGAACAACCAGTGGCCAGTGTCTTTGGAAATACACTGGGGATTCTCTGGAAAACAAAGAGGGTACTATTTCCTGCCAAGTGAAGATTCCTAATGATGCCCTGTGCACTCTCGCTAATTGTGACATCATCTCGGTTACATATATCCTCAAGGTAGGTAACAATGTGGTAGTGATGGTACATCAACTCAAATAATGTATAAATAAAAAAAATAAATGTATAATAAAAGACAATAATCATGTTTATCAGACTTCCCGACCAACTTAATAGATATTGGCATAAAAGGCCATTTGCTTCAGTTCATCTTTGAGGGAGACATACTTGACATCCTGATGTGTTTCTGTGTTTCCAGGTGTATGTGGACGTCAGTTTTTCCTTTGACCCAGAGGTGGTGTTTCCACTTGACATCGTTCCCTCTAGCTGTGGTACCTTTCAGCCTAGTGTAGCTCCAGGGCCTTACCCTGCTGCTGCTGGGGGCCCAAGTTACAGCGACTTCCCTCCCCCTGCCTTCCCTGTTGGACCTTACCCTGGGCCTGCACCCATAGGTCCAGGTGCTTATGGATACCCACCAGCAGGTCCCACTCAACCTGCAAACATGACAAGCGGCTATAATAATCCGTGGCAACCACAGGCTGTTCCATACGGGTTTCCAGCTGCAGCTCCATCTGCAGTCCAGCATCCAGCCGCTACTGCTCCGCCTCTGTCTCAACAGGAAGAACAACCTCCACCTTACATGTCGCTTTACCCCCCCATTCAGCCCACTTTCAGTGGGACACGGCCAGATCACAAATACTGAACCTTTAAAAAGGATCCAGATAATCTTAACCTAAAAAATACAGACAGGTCATGCTTTATATGTACTCTGTTCCGTTACAGAGAAAAAAATCCTTGTCTTTGCCTTTTATTTTGATCACAGTTTAATCTGTTTTTTGTTTTTTTTTTTATAAAATCGCTTGTGACATCTCAAATGTGGCTTTGACTTGCAAAAGAACATGTAGCCCATTTTGTAGAAAATATCGAGATATGTATCTTGTGTTGCAATTCAGCCTGAAAATACCAAGACATGAATTTTTGTTCATATCACCGAGCCCTACTGTAGAACTACAATGACCTGTCAGCAGTGGTGAAAGTAGATTGCCATAGTTGCTGGTACTGCTACCTCAGCCTTCATCACTTCATACTCTTGTCCTGTTGTTTTTTAATGTCTGTATGGCGCACAAAGAAATAAGAATAGCAGATGATTTACTTAAATGTTGTAGGTGCCACAGAATAATTTGTGAATGTTGGCAAAACTTTTCACGTCAATTTGCTCTCCTTTAAATTTGAGGAAAAGTACAACTGAATTTATCAACAATAGTTGAACAGGTTACAGGTCTCTGTCTTTGGATTTTCAGAACATTGAGCACATAAATAAAGTTTTCTAAGAGAGAAATCATTAAATATTTGGGGAGAGTACACTTTATTAGCATAATTTTATTGAACATGTTTTCCAATGAAAATTCCCCAAAATTATGCAAAAGCATATTTTTCCCAAACATGTTGTAGTATAGCCAACAGGGACCCATTAATGTGTGAAGGGATTTTTAGGACTCTACACCTTATAAGAGGAACATTATTGAGTAGTTGTTTTTTCTTTCGGTGTCACACTTTGTAGACAGTCCCTGCACAATTGTCCCACAGCTGGTTGCACATAGAGAGCAATGTTATTTATCCAGCACGGACGAAAGCTCGTTTTGATGGAAATTGGATTGTAGCTTGTCGTCTAGTTTACTGTGGGTGGAAGGAGGTATTGTTTGTGTTTTAACAACATTTGTTTATGATGTATTGATCTGGGAAGTTTTAAATCTGTGAATATCTTTCCAACTATACTGAAATGGTGTGGTCAGGCAGCTGCATGTTTTCTCTTGCTTCCTTACTTTTAATACAAATGTTTATTCATTTATGGCAATGCACTTTAACTGAAGTAGTTTTCTTCTCTATGCAAGCTTTAAGTTGACCAAGAGGGAAGCCAACGCATTAAAAAGACCATCACAACTTGGTCTACTCCATCTTAGAGTGGTATGTTTTGTCTCCCCAGTGCAGTTCCCAAAGACCACAGGAGTAGTGATGAAAAGATTGGTTCTTTTAAGAAATGCAATTTGTGGCATTCACTTGCACTAGCAAACCGACTCAGGAAGCTCTAGCTGGCTAGCTGGGAGATGTGCTTGAGCTGCAATTATACTGCGTTCCACAAGCTCTCTCACCTCTTTTTGTCTAATAAGTACATGAATTAACAACTCCGTTAAGTGCCACAACCTTATAAACACCAGCAAAACAGCCGTCACGAATGTGCCTTTCGGTCTTTTGGTCTGAATCGGCTACCTGGCAATAACAATATTTTACCATCTCTGTTATATGGCGGTTGATCTCGCCCTCTGTTTTCCCAATTTATTGACATTTTCGGCCACTGTTCATCTTCTTTGAGTTAGTCACTAACTGCTGCCTAGCAGTGCTGTTTAAATCACGCACAGCTGGCATAACACATAATCGAAACATCACACCTGTTCTGCCCATGGTCCTGTCTTGCCAGCATTCCACAAGTGCCGTCCATTTTACACAGACACCGATTCGGCACTGGTACTACCCCATTTTTGACTTATGACTTAAGTCTGTCTACTGATTCTGTTAACATACCTTTTATACAGAACAGCTAGGTGCCGTGTGGCAGTGTAAAAGCTACGAAAGAGTCATTCAAAAAGAAGGATTAATATAAGAATCTAACAGCAGGAGAGTTTTTCCAAAGTTCTCCTGTACTTGAGCCAGTTTAGTCCAAAATGGGTGTGACTACCTTTGTTCTTGACCGTTTTGTGTGTCCCTTGACCCGTACATATGTTATTTTACATATTGTATTAATATTGTTTTATGTATATGCAAATTTTTTTTAGGTATTTCTTGCTTCCTTTTCATTTTGGCTGCTGCTGGTAGTGCTAATTAGGCCCACTGAAGAGCATTGAGTGTCTGCCGTGTCAGAGTCCATCTGTGTAGAGCCTGTGCTTTATCTAACTACATTCAGTGCGCCTCTGTGCTGTCATTTCTCATTTGTAAACTTGTTGTATTGTATAATTCACATTTATTTTGTAAGTCTAGTCAGTAAGGTTTGTACTTGTATTCATAGCCTGTAGTCATGGTATGAGTTGTGGGTTATATAGCTTTAAACAACTTGATTGATAATTGCTGCCTTTAGTGGGATAATTCAGTGTGGGCATCTGGCACCATTGTGGTACCACCTTGTGGCAGTGCTGTGTAGTAGTGACTTGTTAAATGGTTTGTGTTGTGTTTTTCTTACTCTGTTTTTATTCCTTCCTTTTTCAAAAAACATATACATAAACTAAAAAGTTATTCTTGTATACTATGTCAACCAACACTAAGTAATAAAGTGTTTTAACTGGAACTATTGTGGGACTATAATGAGATTTGATGCGTCACTCCAGTGGTGAATGGTGATTTTCCAGAACATGACTTTTTGAGAGGAGCCACAGTCAGCACACTACTACTTTTTTTTTTTTTTTTTTTTTGCGAAGGATATGTTTTTCCACGGTCAGTTGTTTCAAATGTGTCACAAAGAAGAAGTTTGTAAGAAATGCATGTGAAAAGAGAACTTCTGTTTTTTGTCGGTTAAACATGGCATGCAAAAAAACAGCAGTTCATCTCATCCATCTCATCCAGTGAGATGGCGCCCAAGTTCAGTTTGTGGTGGCAATACCAAACATGAGGGCAAAGCTATGTAGTTGACCCCTGTGTTAGATCTCAAAAACAGAAGGATGTCAGGTGTGCAAGAAAATATTCTCCTGATCTGATGCCAACAATCCAGAATTGTGACATTTTCTCAGTGAAGTACCATTTGCAATGATGTTTTTATGGTAAAGCCAGGTTCATATCCTGATGGGGCTGTTAGGGGTCCGAGCTACAGCAACTTCCCTCCCCCTGCAGTGGCCATGGGTCTTTATCCTGCATCCCCACACTCAGGGAGATATAGAAACCCAAGAGGTCAAAGGTATTCGGCACCACCACCCAGGTAACCCACCTGTGTATGCTGGTCCACCAGGCGTGTATCCTGTTCATCCAGCAGACGAGTTGGGGCTTCAGTAACCAATCAATCTGTACTCCACCCTTTGCCTACTGCGCCAATACTTCAACCACTTCTCTATCCCCCAGAGATCTACACATTCCCTCCTCCACCCTTTCACATATCCCTAACTGCTCCTACATACAGCCTGCTGCCTTCTGCACCAATGATGAGCACAGACTTTCTGTCTCAACTGGATGAAGCTCCTCCAGCACTCATACCAGTTAAATTTTTTGATATTAACACATTGTAAATAGTACAGAACTTACACATAAGATCCAATTAACTCACTGTTTTTACCAAACAATCCCCTTAAATTTGTGCAAATCTGAAGAGCCTTTTGTGCATTCTGCTGTTGTGATATCTGGATTGTTCTCCTCACACAAAACAAAAATAGGATGTTTTCTAATGACATCAAGCTCAGAGCAGATCCACGCCTAGATGTAGGAGGCAGCTAACAGTTATCAGTCAGGACTATTAGTAAGCCAATCCCTCTTGCCGTGTAGCCACATATGGGGGAAACACAGCGCTAATACATCTAAAATGTCTCCAATAAAGGACCTGCATCTCGTCTATGAATATCTTAATGAAGATGGGACATTTTCTGAAGGAGATACTATCACAGGCACAGTCAGTTTTACTCTGACAGAAGCGACCAATGTGAAGGGGCTGATGGTGAAAGCAAAAGGAGATGTGAATGTGCACTGGACACATGGCTCTGGGGATAGTGAGGAATCGTACAGTGCGCACGAGAGATACTTCAAAGTCAAAGAGTACCTGATTGCAGAAACTGGTAGGGCAAATACATGCATGATTTACTTGTCTACCTTAACACTTGAATATAGTTTGTTATTTTAAAATATTAGCTGTTAGTTTTAGGGTGGCTGTACACAGCCTACCTTGTAAGTTATGGCTATACTGTGCCCGTATTGCTTTAGTATGGGTACCTGAGGATGTTTATACTGTCCGCTTGTCCATCAAATCCATTATTTCTTTAGATATGCTGTTTCACAAATATATAATCTGCTAATAGTTTTTAAAACACCTAAAATGCATCATGAATAAATGTTATCTACTTGTGTATCGTAGATTATGGTCTATACTTTGTACATGTCCACACACATTCTGAACTGCATAGATTTTTCCATTACAGCTTGACTTCCCAGAACTACATGAGCCTCACAGTCTCATTGAGCACACACCGCAAAGTAGCAGCTCTGTCATTTATAAAGTCTCTACAGAAAGTGTCATTCATTCTCACTTTTTTGCAGGCACTGATCTCCCCAAAGGAGACCATCGCTTTCCATTCCGTCTTCAAATCCCACAGGGGTAAGTCAGAATTTCTAGCATCTAGCATTAGTACTATGGCATTGTTTGCTAATACAAATAATACTGCATTCACGGACTGGTTCTGCTTTACAGGGACATGCCATCATCCTTCAAGGGGATTCATGGTAAAATTGTTTACATCCTTGAAGCAAAGATGTCCAGGAGCTGGCGGTGGCCCACTACAGTGAAAGAAGAGCTCAAATTTGTTTCAAAAAACCTTCCGCATCTTGGCCAGGTAATGGTAAGTAGGACACTACAATGAAACATGTTGTGAATGTGACATGTTATGTACACTTTCCAAATTAACTTCAGTATTATAGTGGGAAAATAGTTAAGATAAGAAGTCACATGACATAGGAGCCAGTTGGCTTAGACAGACAGAGGTGAATAAAGGGGGTCAGGGAAAGGCAACAATAAAGAGTTAATTTTATTGTTGCCTTTTATTTATTCAGAGTCTGAATTTAATTGAATGAAATTTGTTGTGGAGAAAGTTCTAACATTATAGCAGTGTACATATGATATGGAGAAGGCAGGCAACAGGACCTTCTGTAATAGATATGATACAATATGAAGTGTAATATGTTGAACAAACAGAAAGCCAGTTGTTTCAATAAACAGGAAATGGAGCTATTTCTACGAAAAGGAGTGAAGCTGGGAGTGAGGTGAGTGGTGTGGTGCAATTACTAATCTGACCTAATGGCCCATTAGAGAATCATTAGAGAGCATACAGACATACAAATATTGCTCATCCCCATCTTAAACCTTTCAAGATGCCAGTATTTCTTCTGAACTTTGAATTTCAGCTGTGTGAGGTATTACGCTGATATGAAATAATGCTGGTTTGTATGATTTGTTCTAGTGTCCCCAGTCTGGTTCAGTGGCTAAAGAGACGGGGGTTTTCTCCAAAAGATTGGTCCAAATGTCTGCTACTGTTGACAGGAAGTTCTGCTCTCCAGGTAAAGGCACTCTGGCTCACATGGAACACAACCAAGTGTCAATGTGAAAACAAAAAGTAATGATTTGCAAATTCTTTCTGATCTATATTTAGTTAAACACAGTACAAAAACAAGATATATAATGTTCTAGAAGAGGAAGAATTTTCAACTTTTCAACTTTTTCACTCTGTTGTCATACACAGACAGGCCTGAAATACACACACATGCACAAACAGGATGCATTAAATGCAGAGATGTCAGAGTAAAGGGGCAGGCCATGGACAGGCGCCCTGAGCAGTTGGGGGGCTTGGTGCCTTGCTCAAGAGCATCTTGGCAGTGCCCAGGAGGCAAACTAGCACCTCTCCAGCTGCCAGCCAACCCTCCATACTTCGTCCGCTCAGGCACTTGACCCTCCAGTTCCCAACCCAAGTCCGTATGGACTGAGCTACTGCTGCCCCTTACTAGAAAGCTTTATTGATTTTTATAAATATACACTCTCTAGTCCATAGCCATTGAGTATAGCATACCATACTATGACTTAGTCATACCAAAAATTAGAAAGAAACAACAACATTCAGCCACAGGGGGAGCCATAGCAATCAGTCGCATTTTAGTCATTTTTAAACATTTTTCTGTTGTTATAGCGCCACCCAGTTGCCAATTAGAGTTAAATTTCTCCAGTCACCTTGAGGCGTCCTGTTCTACATATCTACCAAGTTTAGTAAAAAACCATGTGGCGGTTAGGCCTAGATAAGAAATTATCTCTCTAGTGCCCCCATTTTGTTCGATGGGGTCAATAATGGAGGTGTCCCCTCAGATTATGTATGGTCATATGCCTACAAAGTTGCGTGGTGATGGGTGAAACCCTTGACATGTTATACACGTGTGTGATGAGCCACACCCTGTGCAATATTCATTGCCTTATAGAAGCTCAGTTTTAGTAAGTTTTCCAACTTTTGCCAAGAGGGAACTTTAGATATTGGTCCCTAGATTATGTTCACCGAGTTTCATGCAGATCAGTCAAACTTCCTAGGAAGAGATCGATTTTATGTGTTTTTCAAAAAAATTCAAAATGGTGGGAAATCTATATAACCGGAAGTTATGGATTCTTGGGGCAAATTTGTTCCTCATGAGGAGAGGCATCTCTGTGTAAAGTTTCATGTCTCTACGACATATGGGACATGAGATTTGCCCATTCAAAGTTGGCAATTTCAATCGGTTGCTATAGCGCCCCCCTTTGGCCAATTGATGTAATATTGCTTCATTCGCATCCTCCCATGACCCTCTACCACTGTGCCAAATTTCACATGGACTGACCAAGTCAGTGAGGAGAAAAACGCGGAGCAGACACACACACACACACACACACACACACAGAGTTGTTTTCTGTTATGGTTTGTTCAAAGCCTGGGGCCTGTATCACGAAGCAGGATTAATGTCTTAGCGAGGTAACTTCAGGGTTAACCCTGGGTTTTCGGTATCACGAAGCCGGTTCAGTTCTTATCGGGGTAGATCACCATGGTAACTTACTCTGAACGGCTATCCTGCTCCGGAGCAGGGTAAGTTCAGGGTTGAATCTGATCCTATAAAAGGCACCACCCACTGGCCAATCAGCTGTTCGGAAAAAAATGACTCCGCTGACAGAAATGCAGCCCAGCCATGACGGGAAGTTTAATTCATTTGATTGATTTTGATTTGAAAGTTTATTTTGAACATTAAAAAAGAATGCAACAACAACAGACAATGAAAAGACTGTTCAAAAAGGAGTGGAAAGAAGTCGAAATGTCATAAGAAAGAAACTGATCATTTGCGGACACTTAATAGCACCATTAATTAGTGCCAACATTTTGTTTTGTTGGAGGAAATGATCCCTGTTAGAGATAATGGGCCTAATTGACAGCTTTGCTGCTGGAAATGTGGAAAGTAGCCTATCATGTCTACACTTCATGGTGTTTGAGGGATTTTCCTTTTTGGTTTTTAAAGAGGGAGACTAGGCGCAGCTGTTAATTTCTAACAGAGCTCAATATCAGGATGATTTTATTCAGACTATCAATTTGGTGTTGATATGATTTAATTGTGGCGTCAGCTTTAAGCTTTATTGTAGCATATATAACGTTATGACAAAGAAGACCAATTTATCAGACGCAATGATGTTAGACGATAATTGTAATACACGCAATTCATCTGCGCAGCATTGATTTCCTGGGATTCAAGGGTGTGATCAGTGTCAGATGTACAGGTACAGGTAGCCTACTGTAGCTACTTGAACCAGTGATGAGTAATTTAACCTACACATCATTTTATTTGCTACCTAGCTACCTTGTTTTGTCTTGATTTTTCCCTCTATCCTCCATTTCTTCTTTCCTTACTCGTTTTTTTCCCTCTCTATTATGTGATTTCATTGATGTTTTGACAGGGGAATTTCTTTGAAAAGCTTTTAGTGGCTTCTAACCTCTCTGGCACTTTTCCTTTTTTAATCTTGTAAATGTTATACTGTCTGTTTTTAACATTATGTGCAAATAAACTAATCTAAACTAATACTAAACATTATTCATCCCGTTATGCATTGCCACGCATGTTTCCTCCTCCTGCAGCTGCCATGGTGTTGGCCTTTTCTGCAATGTTGCTTTTCACCTCCTCATATTTTAGTAGAATTAATCTCTGATCCTCACATGAGAAATGCTTTTTTCCCCTCACATACGGCGCCCTGTGAGGACGCTCAGTGACGCTGCGCTTCTCTCATGATTGTGATTGGTCCGCTGCGTGCGCGTTCACGGCTCTTGATAAAGCAACCCTGGGTTGAGTTACCGAGCTGATATCCAGCGTCGTGATACCGATTATACTGATTGCCATTGTTAGGGTTAGTCAAGTCAACCCAGGATAGGTCTGGGTAACCCAGGAAAGGTTGATCTCGCTTTGTGATACAGGCCCCTGGACCCAAATGCACGACTCAGATAAACAGTGAATAACAAGTCGTTAATGTTCAATGTGCTGGCAAGTGCAAGGGGGAGGGGTGGTGCGTAGTCCCAGGATCCAGACGTGGCTTGTGAAGTCACCACTGAGGGGAAGAGTGAGAGTGTCTTTGATGTGGCGTCTGCCACGTGGTAATGGCGGTGCTGCGGCACGGCGCAGTGGTGTCCCTCTCTCGAGCGTACTCACTCTGAAGGGAAACACAGGAGAGCAGGCGACGGGCAGGCCGGTCCACAGGCAGGCAGGGAAGAAGCACACACGAGATCACGGGGCAAGCACGGCAATCTGAGTTGAGGTGGAAGGAACACAGAGGTATTAGCTACGCAAGCTAATCATAAGGCACAACAAGCCAGGATGCAAACTGTCACGTAGACTGATGAAACGATCTGGCGCCGTGTAGGAGGGAATCCAGAGGCTTTATGGAGAGGTTGATTACTGAAGTGGATTCACCTGGCGATGCCTGTGGAAGGAGACCACGCCCACATGCACACACGCACAACAGACAGGGGGAGAGACACAGGATGAATAATACAGACTGGGAATGACAAAACACACACACATAAGGGAGGAGGAAGGGCTGCCATGATGAGGATCGTGACATTTTTATCATTATATAGGAAGATTATGAAATTAATGCCTGCAGTACCTCCTGAAACAGTTGGTAAAGGGGCAACAAAAGACTGGGAAAGTTGTCGAAAGCTCAAAAACACCTATTATGAACATTCCACAGGTAAAGAGGTTAACTGATAGATCATTGGGTATCAACCCTGTCCAAACTTTAAAGAACATGTTGCAGGCATCAAACTCAGAATGAGTGTATATTTACAAAAAACAATAAAGTTGATCAGTTTGAACATTAAACATCTTGTCTTTGTACTGTATTCAATTGATTTGAGGTTGATAAGGATTTACAAATTATTGCATTTTTTTGTCATATGTTTTACACAGTGTCCCAGCTTTTTTAGAATTGGGGTTGTATGAATATGCTCTAATGGCAAGTTTGTACAGCACCTAGATTGTATGTATAGGCCTTTGTGTTAAATATAATATTTTCCCTGTATGGTGACATTATTCTAGAAGAAAAAGAGTATATTTAGATGTAATGATTTGTTTTTTTGATAGGTGACACAATATCTATTGTTGCCCAAATCAGCAACTCCTCTTCCAAAGAAATGAAGCCCAAATTCAGTTTACATCAGAAGGTAGTGTATCATGCCAGAGGCTCTACAGAAACCGATGACCAATGTCTGTGCAAAATAATCGGAGAGGTTATCACAGAGAAGTCAGAGAGAACTGTGACCTGCCAAATGGAGATTCCTCCTGATGTCCTCTACGCTCTCCATAACTGTGAACATATCTCAGTTGAACATTACCTCAAGGTACGTAATAATGTTATCGTGACATTACATCAACTCAGAACTGAAGTAAATGCAAATATTGGCACTTAAGTAATTGTAACACGGATGATTATTGTCTTACATTACGTTTATCAGACTGCACGATCAACATGATAGTTTCATAAATGTCAGTCTGATTCAAATCATCTCTGTGTTATGTCCTGTCTGCTGGTAAAGGTTATAATTTCTTGTTTTGAGTTCCTGGTCATTACTATTTGTTTCATATACTCACCCGTTGTCTCGTTACAGATAAATTCACTTCCTGTCCTTTTGCCTGCCTGATTGTTTGCACCACCTTGATTAGCTGAACCTGTCCCTTATTAGTAGACAGATTTTACTTCTTGAAATGTGTGTGTTTCACAGGTGTATTTGGACATCAGTTTTGCCTCTGACCCAGAGGTGGTGTTTCCACTGGGCATCGTTCCTTCTAGCAAAGCCGCCCTTCAGCCTGATGAGGCTGCGGGGCCTTACTCAGCATGGGGTGCTGGAGCCCCAAGTTACAGCTACTTCCCTCCCCCTGCCTTCCCTATGTGACCTTGTCCTATATCCCCTGGCTCAGGTGCTTATGGATACCCGGCACCAGATCCCACTCAACATGCAAGAGATAGATAGTTAAGCAGAGCATTGTATCAGTCACAGTGGGAAATTTTACTGTTACAGCAGCTCAGAGTGTTGCAACAAAATATAGCCTACAATATTTACCAACAATATACAATACTAATAATAGTTCTGTAGTTATAAGCGACTGTAATACTCAGTGTCCACAACAGACTGCTCCATATACTTTCTCAACTGCAGCTTCATCTTCATCAAGCCCCTACTGCTCCACCTCTGCTTCAACAAAAGTATTAACAAATGTGAAACTGTGTTGTTGTTTTTTACAGTCATGGATGAAAAATGATGTGTTTGTATCCCTTATTCATTTCACTGTAGGGTGGAAAATTGTTAAATTTAGTTCAGTGAAAACATATTTTCATTTGGTTTCTTGTTTTCATTAAAGATCTTTGCTAATTCGGGCAATGCCCTTAAACTCAACTAGTTTTCCTCAATATCAGGGATGTGAAACTTATTTTAGTTCATGGGCCACATACAGCCCAATTTGATCTCAAGTGGCCCGGACCAGTGAAACCATTGCATAATAACCTATAGATAACAACCTCGTCAAATGTTTCCCTTTTTCAGTGTAAAAATTCTGAACGTTCATCTATTTACAAAACAAATGATGGAGAGCCCGTGATATCATCAGAAAAATTATGTGAAAATTCAACAGTATGTCTCAGATATTTCACATTTAGTCAGTCTTTACTCACTTTCATTCCATGTGCTTTTTTTCCCAGAATTGTGCACTTTAGTGGAAGCTATTAAAGAAGCAGATTAAGTCATGCCTTTCCTTACAAACCCCATCTTGTTTTAAATTATAAGTCTGATATAGATTATTTTGTACTGAAGTTGCTTGTTAGCAATATTTTGCACAATGTTCAATATCTAAAAATATGACCACAGTATATTCATTGGTATCTCAGAGAACTGTATTCTGGGCAGGGTGGAAAAGCCTCTTACACGAAGTATCTTTTACATGAAGTAGCTGCTCATTATTCAACTGTTTCTGAAACCTCTTAGGCCCTGATCACACAGGACATGGTTGCAGGCTGCAAAACATGAGGCGCGCTGCATTGCATTTTATTTTTATTTTTTTAAAAACCAAATGCCACTAGTAAAAGAAAATGTCTGCTCCGCCTTTTTATTGTTTCCAGGCAACCACCCCATCACCTCCTAACATTCTCGTGTAATCAGTTTATTTCATTCATTTGACAGTAATTATTATCTATACCCTAAAATGTTCAGGCAAAGGTCTGGTTGAGGATGACAGGCTGTCAGTTAATAGTTTGTTGGGTGCATAGAAACAGAGATCTGTGTGGGTAGCCTACATGAGACCCTAAAAAAGAGAGTGGATCACAGGGAGTACCACCAGTCCAGGAGCTTCTCCTCCATGATGGCCATTTCCAGGCATATTTTAGGATGATTTGGGGGCAGTTTGACAACCTGCCGTCTATCGTCGGGCCATATAGCTCTGGGTATCCAGCTACCACTACCACCAGTCTCTCCTCCATTTTTTTTTGCCAGCTTTAAACTTGTTGTCATGACAACCACAGAAGGCCTGCCTCTATGGTATGGTAAAGCCAGGTCCATATCCTGCTGGGGCTGTTGGGGGTCTGAGCTGCAGAAACTTCCCTCCTCCTGCAGTGTCCATGGGTCCTTATCCTGCATCCCCACACTCAGGGAGATATAGAAGCCCAAGAGCCCAAAAGCATTCAGCACCACCTTCTGTGTACCCAGGTAACCCACCTGTGTATGCTGGTCCACCAGGCGTGTATCCTGTTCATCCAGCACACATGAGTTGGGGCTTCAGTAACCAGTCAATCTGTACTCCACCCTTTGCCCACTGCTCCAATACTTCAACCACTTCTCTATCCCCCAGAGATCTACATATTTCCTCCTCCACCCTTTCACATATCCCTAACTGCTCCTACATACAGCCTGCTGCCTTCTGCACCAATGATGAGCACAGACTTTCTGTCTCAACTGGATGAAGCTCCTCCAGCACTCATACAAGTTATATTTCTTGATATTAACACATTGTAAATAGTACAGAACTTACACATAAGAGCCAATTAACTCACTGTTTTTACCAAACAATCCCCTTAAATTTGTGCAAATCTGAAAGAGCCTTTTGTGCATTCTGCTGTTGTGATATCTGGATTGTTCTCCTCACACAAAACAAAAATAGGATGTTTTCTAATGACATCAAGCTCAGAGCAGAGCCGCGCCTAGTTGTGGGAGGCAGCTAACAGTTATCAGTCAGGACTATTAGTAAGCCAATCCCTCTTGCCGTGTAGCCACATATGGGGGAAACACAGCACTGATACATCTAAAATGTCTCCGATAAAGGACCTGCATCTCGTCTATGAATATCTAAATGAAGATGGGACATTTTCTGAAGGAGATACTATCACAGGCACAGTCAGTTTTACTCTGACAGAAGCGACCAAAGTGAAGGGGCTGATGGTGAAAGCAAAAGGAGATGTGAATGTGCACTGGACACGTGGCTCTGGAGATAACAAGAAATCCTACAGTGCGCACGAGAGATACTTCAAAGTCAAAGAGTACCTGATTGCAGAAACTGGTAGGGCAAATACATGCATGATTTACTTGTCTACCATAACACTTGAACATAATTTGTTATTTTAAAATATTAGGCGTTAGTTTTAGGGTGGCTGTACACAGCCTACCTTGTAAGTTATGGCTATACTGTGCCCGTATTGCTTTAGTATGGGTACCTGAGGATGTTTACACTGTCCGCTTGTCCATCAAATCCATTATTTCTTTAGATATGCTGTTTCACAAAATTATAATCTGCTAATAGTTTTTAAAACACCTAAAATGCATCATGAATAAATGTTATCTACTTGTGTATCGTAGATTATGGTCTATACCTTGTACATGTCCACACACATTCTGAACTGCATAGATTTTTCCATTACAGCTTGACTTACCAGAACTACATGAGCCTCACAGTCTCATTGAGCACACACCACAAAGTGGCCTACATGAATCCAGCTCTGTCATTTATAAAGTCTCTACAGAAAGTGTCATTCATTCTCACTTTTTTGCAGGCACTGATCTCCCCAAAGGAGACCATCGCTTTCCATTCCGTCTTCAAATCCCACAGGGGTAAGTCAGAATTTCTAGCATCTAGCATTAGTACTATGGCATTGTTTGCTAATACAAATAATACTGCATTCACGGACTGGTTCTGCTTTACAGGGACATGCCGTCATCCTTCAAGGGGATTCATGGTAAAATTGTTTACATCCTTGAAGCAAAGATGTCCAGGAGCTGGCGGTGGCCCACTACAGTGAAAGAAGAGCTCAAATTTGTTTCAAAAAACCTTCCGCATCTTGGCCAGGTAATGGTAAGTAGGACACTACAATGAAACATGTTGTGAATGTGACATGTTTTTTACATTTTCCAAATTAACTTCAATATTATAATGGGAAAATAGTTAAGATAAGAAGTCACATGACTTAGGAGTCAGTTGGCTTAGACAGACAGAGGTAAATAAAGGGGGTCAGGGGTTCACAATAAAGAGTTAATTTTATTGTTGCCTTTTATTTATTCAGAGTCTGAATTTAGTTGAATGAAATTCTAACATTACAGCAGTGTACATATGATATGGAAAAGGCAGGCAACAGGACCTTCTGTAATAGATATGATATAATTTGAAGTGTAATGTGTTGAACAAACAGAAAGCCAGTTGTTTCAATAAACAGGAAATGGAGCCATTTCCACTAAAAGGAGTGAAGCTGGGAGTGAGGTGAGTGGTGTGGTGCAATTACTGATCTGACCTAATGGCCCATTAGAGAATCATTAGAGAGCATACAGACATACAAATATTGCTCATCCCCATCTTAAACCTTTCAAGATGCCAGTATTTCTTCTGAACTTTGAATTTCAGCTGTGTGAGGTATTACGCTGATATGAAATAATGCTGGTTTGTATGATTTGTTCTAGTGTCCCCAGTCTGGTTCAGTGGACAAAGAGACGGGGGTTTTCTCCAAAAGATTGGTCCAAATGTCTGCTACTGTTGACAGGAAGTTCTGCTCTCCAGGTAAAGGCACTCTGGCTCACAGGGAACATAACCAAGTGTGAATGTGAGACATAAAATGCATGTTTACAGCTTTGTACATTGTACAACCCCAAGTCCAAAAGGTTGGGACCAGTGTTAAACATAAATAAAAACAAATGATTGCCAAATCCTTTCTGATCTATATTTAGTTAAATACAGCACAAAAACAAGATATATATAATGTTCTAGAAGAGGAAGAATTTTCAACTTTTTCACTCTGTTGTCATACACAGACAGGCCTGAAATACACACACATGCACAAACAGGACCTATACATGCATTAAATGCAGAGATGTCAGAGTAAAGGGGCAGGCCATGGACAAGCGTCCTAAGCATTTGGGGGGCTCGGTGCCTTGGTCAAGAGCATCTCGGCAGTGCCCATGAGGCAAACTAGCACCTCTCCAGCTGCCAGCCGACCCACCATACTTCGTCCGCTCAGGGACTTGAACTAGCAACCCTCCAGTTCCCAACCCAAGTACGTATGGACAAGCTTAATTGATTTTTATAAATATACACTCACTAGTCCATACCCATTGAGTACAGCAGACCATACCATGACTTAGTCATATCAAAAATTAGAAAGAAAAAAAAAACATTCGGCCACAGGGGGAGCCACAGCGATCGGTCACATTTTAGCAATTTTTAACCCTTTGATGCACAACGCACACCCCTTCTAATGCACAACATGGGTCAAAAACGAGCCATATCCATTTCCCATGTTATTTCATGCTGGCTGAGTGTTTCTTTGCGCTGTCTTTTGAAATGAAATTATTTTATGATTGAATATTCCAAGTGTTCTTTAAATATCTTGTTTTTGATTACAACAAATCATTATTTCCATTTTTCTTTTCATGCTTTATGAACAAATATAGTTTTTGTATTACTACATCAAGTTTACACACAGATCAAAAATGACCCATTCGTCCAAGTGTGATTTAAAATTAAATGACTTAATACTATAATAATTATTTGTTTCAAATAATTACTTTAGCAGTGAGTGGGGCCAAACACTCATACAATATTTGCAACATGTTTATTTATCATTTTGTCTCATACACATACCTCTGATAGCAGATAACATGGTTATGTAGAGACAGAAATGACATGCCATGGTGTAAACAAGATAAATGGCATAGGGCTTTGTTTAATAAAAGGACAAGTTATAGACATGTTCTATAGGAAAGGTAACCTTAAATGACTTCTGTTGTGATCTGGTGCTATATAGAAAATAAAATTAAATAAAATTAACTTGACCTTCAAGGGGGGGTGGGGGTGGTTCATTCTAGAACATGCGCTTCAACTAGTAGCAGCAAAGTCTGGTAGCTCTGCAATTTTACTTAGTTTTACTGAATTTTTATTATATGTTTCTCAACTGCTAATGGATATTTCTGTGAAGAGAAGAGTTTATTCAAGAGAGGAGCTTTTTTCGTTGAAACGGAGCGAGTCTGGAGGACACCATCCTATTAAGTTAGTTATCTAACTACTTGGCTAAGTAGCTTAGCTAACTACTTAGCCAAATAGTTAGATAACGACTTAGCTAACTATTGTAGTTAGCTAACCTAACTACTTAGTTAGGTTAGCTAACTACAATAGTTAGCTAACTACAAAGAACTAAAATAGAATATGTCAACAGCTAGCTAGCTAACAGTAATTACTTACAAGTAATGTACTCACTCTCAAGGTAACCTAAACCTAATCAAATATAATGTACAACTATATTTCACAATTATCATCAAATATTTTCTTGAAAAAAAAAAAGATGATTTGTGCTAAACAAAAACAAGATATTTATTGATTACTTGGAATACATCCAGCCATACATGAAATAACATAGAAAATGGATATGGGTCATTTTAGACCCATGTTGTGCATTAGAAGGGTAGTGATACAAAAAGGGTTTTTATTCAAAAAGTAAGAAAGGAAAACATAAAATAAGGATGTATAATGATCAAGTTAATTGAGGAAAACCTGGAATACTGAATGATGAAATTAATTTATTGCAAAGACATAGAACATAAAAACTCATTCGGGTCACTTTAGACCTATGTTGTGCATCAAAGGGTTAAGCATTTTTCTGTTGTTATAGCGCCACCCAGTTGCCAATTAGAGTTAAATTTCTCCAGTCACCTTGAGGCGTCCTGTTCTACATATCTATCAAGTTTAGTAAAAATCCATATGGCGGTAAGGCCTAGATAAGAAATTAGCTCTCTAGTGCCCCCATTTTGTTTGATGGGGTCAATAATGGAGGGGTCCCCTCAGATCATGTGTGGTCATATGCCTACAAAGTTGCGTGGTGATCTGTGAAACTCTTGAGATGTTATACACCTTTATGTGATGAGCCACGCCCTGCGCAATATTCATTGCCTTATAGAAGCTCAGTTTTAGTAAGTTTTCCAACTTTTGCCAAGAGGGAACTTTAGATATTGGTCCCTAGATTATGTTCACTGAGTTTCATGCAGATTGGTCAAACTTCCTAGGAAGAGATCGATTTTATGTGTTTTTCAAAAAATTCAAAATGGCGGGAAATCTATATAACCGGAAGTTATGGATTCTTGGGGCAAATTTGTTCCTCATGAGGAGAGGCATCTCTGTGCAAAGTTTCATGTCTCCATGACATAGGTGGCATGAGATATTCCCATTTAAAGTTTGCAATTTCAATCGGTTGCTATAGCGCCCCCCTTTGGCCAATTGATGTAATATTGCTTCATTCGCATCCTCCCATGACCCTCTACCACTGTGCCAAATTTCACATGGACTGACCAAGTCAGTGAGGAGAAAAACGTGGAACAGACACACACACGCACACACACACACACACACACACACACACACACACACACACACACACACACACACGCACACTCACACGCACACACACACACACACACACACACACACACACACACACACAGATTATGAAATTAATGCCTGCAGTACAAGTTTGTACATCACTTAGATTGTATGTATAGGCCTTTGTGTTAAATATAATATTTTCCCTGTATGGTGACATTATTCTAGAAGAAAAAGAGTATATTTAGATGTAATGATTTGTTTTTTTGATAGGTGACACAATATCTATTGTTGCCCAAATCAGCAACTCCTCTTCCAAAGAAATGAAGCCCAAATTCAGTTTACATCAGAAGGTAGTGTACCGCGCCAGTGGCTCCACTCAAACCGATGACCAATGTCTGTGCAAAATGATCGGAGAGGTTATCACAGAGAAGTCAGAGAGAACTGTGACCTGCCAAATGGAGATTCCTCCTGATGTCCTCTACGCTCTCCATAACTGTGAACATATCTCAGTTGAACATTACCTCAAGGTACGTAATAATGTTATCGTGACATTACATCAACTCAGAACTGAAGTAAATGCAAATATTGGCACTTAAGTAATTGTAACACGGATGATTATTGTCTTACATTACGTTTATCAGACTGCACGATCAACGTGATAGTTTCATAAATGTTAGTCTGATTCAGATCATCTCTGTGTTATGTCCTGTCTGCTGGTAAAGGTTATATTTTCTTGTTTTGAGTTCCTGGTCATTACTATTTTGTTTCGTATACTCACGTTACAGATAAATTCACTTCCTGTCCTTTTGCCTGCCTGATTGTTTGCACCACCTTGATTAGCTGAACCTGTCCCTTATTAGTAGACAGATTTTACTTTTTGAAATGTGTGTGTTTCACAGGTGTATTTGGACATCAGCTTTGCCTTTGACCCAGAGGTGGTGTTTCCACTGGGCATCGCTCCTTCTAGCATGGCCGCCCTTCAGCCTGATGAGGCTGCGGGGCCTTACTCAGCATGGGGTGCTGGAGCCCCAAGTTACAGCTACTTCCCTCCCCCTGCCTTCCCTATGTGACCTTGTCCTATATCCCCTGGCTCAGGTGCTTATGGATACCCGGCACTACATAGATCCCACTCAACATGCAAGAGATAGATAGTTAAGTAGAGCATTGTATCAGAATCAGAATCAGAATCAGAAATACTTTATTGATCCCCGAGGGAAAATTATTTATGTTACAGGTGCTCCTTGTAAGAGAGGAAAGATACGTGAAAATATAAGAAATTTAAACAATAGTATTTACAAATATATAGATAAATAAACAGGAATTATTAACAAACATAAACGTAAATAAATACAGTCACGGTGGGAAATTTTACTGTTACAGCAGCTCAGAGTGTTGCAACAAAATATAGCCTACAATATTTACCAACAATATACAATACTAATAATAGTTCTGTAGTTATAAGCGACTGTAATACTCGGTGTCCACAACAGGATGCTCCATATACTTTCTCAACTGCAGCTTCATCTTCATCAAGCCCCTACTGCTCCACCTCTGCTTCAACAAAAGTATTTTTACGTTTAAGTTAAGTTAGTTTTAAGTTTATTTACTTTATTAATCCCCCTAAGGAGAAATTCAATGTTTTTACTCTTGCTTGTCAATTACATACAAGTCCGAAAGACACACACATGCACAAACAGGACCTATACAGTGGGGAGATGTCAGAGTGAGGGGGCTGCCCTTGGTGAGGCACCCTGAACGGTTGGGGGGTTCAGTGCCTTGCTCAAGGGCACCTCGGCAGTGCCCAGGAGGTGAACTGGCCCCTCTCCAGCCACCAGTCCACGCTCCATATTTTGGTCTGGACAAGGACTCGAACAGGCAACCCTCCAGTTCCCAACCCAAGTCCCTATGGACTGAGCTACTGCCGCCCCCAAACGTGAAACTGTGTTCTGTGTTTGTACTAATGTTTATAACTTTTTAACAGTTATGCTACTGATGCAAAATGACATGTTTGTGCCCCTTATTCATTTCACTGTACGGTGGAAAATTGTTAGGTTTAGTTTAATGAAATTATATTTTCATTTGGTTCCTTGTTTTTATTAAAGATGTTTGCTCATTCATGGCAATGCCCTTAAACTCAGCTTTTCCTCTATATCAGGGGATGTCAAACTAGATTGAGTTTGATCTCAAGTGGGTCAGACCATTGACACCATCGCATATTAACCCATGAATAACAAACCCTTCAAATGTTTCCCTTTTCAGTGTAAAGATTCTGAAAGTGTTCATCCATTTACAAAAGAAATAATGAACAGTCTGCAATATCCTCCAAAAATTATGTGCAAATTCAACAGTATGTCTCAGATTTTCCACATTCATTCAGTCTTCTACTCACTTTGATTACATGTGCATCTTTTTCAGAATTTCCCACTTAATTGGAAGCTGTTGAAGAAGCAGGTTAAGTCTTCCCCTGCCTTACAAATCATTTACAATCTGAAGTTTTGTCAGTGCCTCAGCAGCAAGGCTCCACCCCTATTGTTTTAAGATAGAGGTCTGATACAGATTCTTTTGTACTTATGCTGCTGGTTGATAATATTTTGCACAATGTTCAATATCTTAAAATATGACCACAGTAAGTATTCATTGTTATTTCAGAGATCTGTGTTCTGGTCTGGGATGGAAAAGCCTCTGAGGCAGCATTTTACATGAAGTATCTACTCATTATTTAGCTGTTCCTGAAACCTTGTAGGCCCTGATCACACAGGACATGTTTGCAGGCTGCAAAACATATATTTGAGGACGACTCGGGTCAGGGGCAATTTGACAACCTGCTGTCTATCGTCAGGCTGTATAGCTCAGTGTATCCAGCAACCGCTACCACCAGTTTCTCCTCCATTTTTTAACAGCTTTAAACTTGTTGTCATGACAACCACAGAAGGCCTGTCTCTGGAATCATCAGATTGGACAATGGGGGAAAGGTGGAGATGACATGGGACGTTTTCTGCTCTGAATTGAAGTTTTTTCAGTTCTAGTTCAGAGCGCTCCGGCAAAACTGCCAGGTGCTTAGAATGCAGAGATGCAAAAGCAAAGCAAGCAAAAAGCTTCATTCTCATGCAAATCAATTACAAAATGGCGCCCCCAACGGCTCAAATGTGTCCTGTGTGTTTAGGGCCTAAGCCTTCTCATGTGCATCAACATCAGGTGTGCACAGTCATCTAGAGGGCTGGATTGGAACCTTTGGTGGGCCAGTTCTGGCCCCCGGCCCATATGTTTGACACTCCTGCTCTATATGCAAGCTTTAAATTGATCAAGGTGCAAACCAAGGAGTATGGCTTTTGGTGCTTTACAGAGAAGTTACTGTAAGAGTTGCATGCAGCAAGGGAACTGTGTTTAATATTGAAATAAAACTGAATGCTGTTTGAAGATAAAGTTTGAATAATGAAGTCCACTGAATGTTTATTTTGATCCAGGCCTTTCACATGCTTTGTGGTGCATCATGACAGAGAAAAACATCATGTGACCACGCAGGCCCCAAAAGCTGTCCCATTCCTCACAGTAACGAGTGGACAGTCCTATTCAGCTCGGAGCACTGTTTTCTCCTTATAACAGATTTATGCTCTTTAAATCTAATTGGTAGTCCATGGAGTTGTAGCACACACTGGTTGTAAACACATTTTCTTGCCTGCCACAGTGTGTCTGAGGTGTGTTGGAAAACAGAGTAATAAAAGACGGTATGCAAAACAGTAAACAAACGAACACTGGTGTAGAAGTAGTAATAGAAAACAACCAGAGTTATCCATAATATTAAGAAACTGGTTTGAAGCCACACTTTGGGGATTGTGCATACCCCCCTGAAGAGTTATGAGGAGGAATGCATGGGTCCACCATTCATCTATCCAAGTGATGGATGCACAGAGAGAGGCTGCATAACGTTTTATTCCCACCCACTTGCACTTGCCACTGAATAGAAACAGGCTGTATTGTCACGGGAGACTCCAAACTGTCTGCGCCTGTCATCGCCATCGCCATGGGAAGAAGGCTCCCGTGTGTCTACTTGCTTGTCTTCGTCATTTTCCAAGGTAAGAAAGATAAAGTTGTTGCAGCTGGTTGGCAAATATAACTGCAGCTTTTATTGCAGTTGCTCGGTGTCAAAATTGAGAACGCAGCGTTTCTCGAAGCCAAGAAAATGTCAGCACAAGCTGTACAAATAGTTGCAGTACTGTTCGTCGTATCTTAAAGTTAGGCGAAAGACAGTCTCAAGTCTAAGCTGAAGTTAGTTAACTATGTCCCATTAATATTTCATCATGATAATTTTGGTTAGTTAGCCAACGCTGCGCTTAACGCGGAGTTTACGCAAACGTTACACAAACACATTGAACAAAAATTGTGTTTAGATAAAGATAAATAACTTTTTTCTTCTTCAGTTGTACGCCGAATGGAGCTAAACATTACCAGACACTAATTTGTCAAACTTTTGGAGTTATATTTCATGGCACGTGTTTGCTAAGAAGCATAGAAAGTTAAAATGAGCATTTCTTAAAGGGAATCTGGCTTTACATTTCCCTCAGTTGGACATAATTGTTTTCTTTCCTTGCCAAGTCTCCAATATTTCTCCAGTATCTAAGAAACAGCCATTTGTACACATTGTAAACTCACCACTATCTTTATCCCACTTTTACTCTTTGGTGACTATTATGTGTTAACGTTTAAAATATTGCAATATTATAAATTAAGCCATACTCTTCTGACTTGCATGATTTTTTCATAAATTTGAGTTTAAAACACAACTTAATTTTGTTTATATCTTTATACTTTGCTTCCTCCATAAATAACAACAATGGCTGAGAGGTTTGTAAAAATGATTCAAGCATGGTCAATTATAATTATTATTTTTTCTATGTCCCTTTGCAGAGGCACCTGGCTTCAAGATCCAGAACAAGCTGCTTGGAAAATGTCTGCAGGTGCAGGAAGGAACTTCAGGGAGAAGAGTATCTCTAGGTGATTGCAGCCCACATTTGGCCTTACAGGAATGGCGTTGGCACCCAGAGAGCCATGCTCTCAGAAATCACCACACCAGGGAGTGTCTGACGGCACCAGGAGAGCAGTACGAAGGTGTCCACATGCAGCCCTGCCTCCCTCAGGCTGAAAGTGAGGAGACTGGTGCCGGAGTGGCAGCGGTGGATGTGGGCAGTGAGGCAAGTGGCCAAGCATGGTCCTGTTCCAAGAAAGGTCACCTCACTTTAACAGGGAGGGGTCTGCACCTGAGTGCTACACAAGAATCCACTTTGGTCTTCCTTTCCAGGGAACATAAGCAGGTAAAAATATTTTAAGTAACAGAAAAGGTCCTTCTTTATGTGACATAACATCTGTAGAATAGTCTCACTTAGTTAAAGTGAGTCTGTTAAATGTCTAATGTTCTTTTGGTTACCATTTTTACAAGCCTGGCAGCAGGTGGCGGGCTCTTGACAACCAGACACTGTGCAATGGGAGAGACAACAAACATCACCAACACCAACCCCACCACAATCTGGGGAAGATGTTGGAGCCTGGAGTTTTTCCAGGTGCTGTCGCCGATATACACAGACAGGCTGAACCATGTAAGGACCTAAAAGTATCTCACCATTAGAAGCTTACTAAATATTGTCTTACTACAGTATGTGACTCTAACAAAATCAACAAAAAGTTTCTTAAAGGACTCATAAGTGTCTTTGTCTAGTTTAAACCTCCTTTAATTACGACATCTGTCAGCAGCAATGTACACACGACATCATTGCTAACCTTTCTTTTTTAAAATCATATATAAAATCATTTTTTTAGAATGTTTGCCACTTTCTGGACAAGGCATGTCTGTGCATTTTTAAATGTTTATTTGCAGATTTGGGAGTGACTACCAGGTGAAATCCTTTTTATAAAATAGTGCATCATGTTGTTCTTTATTATTTGTTTATTTTTGTCAATGTTACAGTGCATTATTAGAAAAAATAAATAACAGTAGATTATTGCTTTGTTGTCCTGCAGTTGTAAGCAGTGACCATTATTAAAACTCTCCTCAAAGGTGCGTTCAATGACCAGCCGACATCTAAGCATTAACACTAAAAAACATTAGACAAGCTATGTTGTCGGGCGGCACGGTGGTGTGGTGGTTAGCACTCTCGCCTCACAGCAAGAGGGTTGCCGGTTCGATCCCGGGTGTGGGAGCCCTTCTGTGGCTTCCTCCCACAGTCCAAAGACATGCAGATTGGGGACTAGGTTAGTTGGTAACTCAAAATTGTCCGTAGGTGTGAATGGTTGTTTGTCTCTATGTATCAGCCCTGCGATAGTCTGGCGACCTGTACCCTGCCTCTCGCCCGATGTCAGCTGGGTTAGGCTCCAGCCCCCCTCCAGAAGATGAATGAATGAAGCTATGTTGTCAGAAATTAAAAATCAAAACCATATCATAAACACGTAAACATGGCCATCGTGAAACTGAAAATTTGATAATTGCTCTTCAGTTGAAAAGGTTGCTGTTCAGCAACTGATTTAATGTTTTGAGTTCTTTGACTCCTTCCTCCAGTTCATGTGAAACATCCACAGATATGCAAGACAAAGTGTGCAAACAGCAAGTGATGAGAATACCTCAGTCAAGGATGTTTTGAAGCCCACAATGAAACTCACTATTTTGTACAATGATTGGATTTAAAATTAAACGTGCAAACCATAGTTTTTGGGGCTGAAACATTCAAAAAGCACATACTGTATGCTTGTCATATCCACTATCAGTTATATCATGATGTGTTCTGCTGTTGCCTGCAGATCACATTACAACATGCCTGCTTTTAGCCCGAGAATCCAATTTAGTCAAGTGCATTTTCCAATCAATATTTTGCTCTTCCTGGAAGGCAGCCAACTGCTCCATGACACAGCATCACCGCAGTGTTGATTCATGTTGTCTTTTACATTGGGCTGGTCCTGCATGAGGTGTTTTCTGTCTCACTGCTGAAGACGGACAAACGCAGCTGTTGCTTGCTTTATCAAAAGGGCAGAGAAGTCAAATCTGTGATGTTCAGTTTTGGTTATTGCTTTTGGTTTAGTTGTTTTTGACTTGTTTCTTATTGCTCCACTTCCAGTTGAAGGTATAATGGCCGCTGAGGTTACAGAAACATATCATGGAATGGATGCTCCTCTTTCATCCCTGAGCACCAAATCCCCTGCAGATCCCACCATGATTTTCTTCAGTATGGACTATGGTAATTTCGGTCAACTATCATCACATTGAATGTGTCCTTTATATGTAAAATTTTACCAGTGGAACTATTGACTCCACAATACTTTCTGTAGGCTGACATAGCAGCTGTGTGGAAGTCCTCCCTGTTCAGTATAGCTGTAGTTACCTTTCCACCACTAGGTGGCGATGAATGAATGTGAAACTGAGAGCAAAGTTTATGGTGGGTGTGTTGCAGTGTTTGTGAAAGAGTTTCAATGGGCTTTTATCTGCAGGTTCAGAGTCTTGACAGACAATATACAAATGCACAAGAGTCATAACTCAGACAGAGGTAAATATGAGTTCAATCGTGGCTGTCGAAAATCAATGATGTGTTGCTTGTGCATGTGTACATGTGTGTAGGGATGGGCTGGAAGATAACCATGTTGGTACTGAGCTCTTTGGCTCTGGTCCTGGGGACTGTGATTCTTATTCTCAATGTTTACGCCAATAGGTGAGTGCTAAATACATTTGTATAGATTTACCATTGAAAACATAAGTGCATTGATTTATTAGCTGACAAACATGAATATATTATCATTTTGTTATCATTTATATGGCAAAATAGTAGTAGCTTCTCTAAAACTAGGAGTGTCTTGTTTTTTGTGTTTAATGATACATCTGAGATTTTTGAGTCTTATTCTGAAGATGTAAGCAATTTTAAGACATCACTCTAGTCTCTGGTAATGTGACGTGTATTTGAAAACCTTTGTCATTTCAGTGTAATGAATTAATTGAAACACAAACACATGAAACATAACAATAGGCAGACAAAGGGATACTGAATAGACACACACGTTGTACATGTTGGGGATCCACATCAAATAACCAGAACCAAACCACAAAAAAACAAACTCAATTAAAATAAAGAACATAATTGGATGAAGAGACAGTGCTGTGTCTGAAAACCAAAAATAGGACACATCTGGAGCTAAACATTTCAAAGAGCTGTGGTACAAAGCAACATGCTGTACCTCCACCCACTGTCTGTCTTGTTCTGTCTTGCTCTGCCAGAAGAAAGAAGGTGGTGTGTGTTCTGAAGTCATACACTCCGAAGCCGGAGGTGAGTGTTCCCGGGTCCCCGGTGCCCAGTGAAAGAGCCCCACTGACAGAGCAAGCCATGCGCCTCCCACACTCCTCCCCGACTTTACAGCGAGGAGCAATCCTGATTGAGTGGAAGGATGGCACTGTTACCCCGCTGTATGAGGCCTGAAGGTTGTGCTGTTGAAATATGTTTGGACACGGGTGTGTTTGTGCGAGAACACATGGTTTGTTGTGCAAAGTTATGTATGTTATCTTCTGCATATGTCTGAAAGGCTGTTGGTGCCAAAATTCTACTAAGCAAGCTGTTGTTGTACTTTAGACTGTTTCATAAAAGGAAAAGTTCATGGATCAGTATGAGTCCTCAAAAAACACTGAGATCTGATATTTGGTGTTTGACCTTTGACGTTTGAGATGTGAGGGATTGCTTGTTGGATGAAAGGATTGTAAAATTAATGTTTCAGCATTCACCATTGCATTGTTTGTAGGCTTACTATAAGTACAGTTCAAAGATTCTACAGAGTAAGCAATAGCTTAGGCTTCTAGTTGGATAAACACTTAAACTAATCTTTGTTTGCTTAGGCATAAACTGTTTGAAGATGTGACCCTCTTGTTCCAGTTTGATTTCGGACACTGGTTTGCTGTGGAGTCGGCCCAGGTGTCCCTTTACAAATTTGCTTGATTTTAAAGAGTTCAAAAGGTCTGCAGGCAATTTTTGACACAGTGTTGCCAAACAACATATCAAGACACACCTTGGTTACTGAGACTCACACCCTTAATATTAGGATTAACAGTAGGGCTGTGCCGAATAGGTGAGGCTTTGAAGTTTTCTTCATAACATTGACATTCAAATTCTAAACCAATAAGCTGCGTGGCGTTTTTCTATTCTTTTATTTTTGCATGCTATTCATTCTGTTTAAACCAGGTATTTCTGTACAGAAATAAAGATAAAGATTAGAGTGTGCAAGATTGTTTCATGTGGGCCAAACATTTTCAGTAACTCCAGAATGTTGTAATGACCTTTGGTACAGTCCTGGTTAATAGGCTATTTTAGGAAAATATGATTACACTTGTGTTGCAACTTTGTTGTGTTGAGTTGCAAAAAAGACTGATGGAGGTTGTTTTCATAACATAATTCAGTATTATTTAGCTCGTACTAAATAATAACTACATAGAATAGTTAAGATTTCAGGAGAAAATCTTAACCTAGTTGACACAGGTTATGTCAGTAGTCTGACACAGTATAATACAGTACTGTAATGCACTTTGCATTGATACTGACACTACATCAACATTAATGAATTTAAATTGTTAATATTGAGAGTGCTTGTAACATTGAAGTGTGTGGTGCCACCTACCACAAAATGTCAAGTAAATTATATTGTTACACCTGTTTCCCTTATTGAGCAGAGAAATGCTACTGTACACCTTCTGAATTTAATTTTCTCTCTCTCCCTTGGCTCAATCGCCCTGTAAAACACACGTCATTCAAACTCAACAGAAACAAAAGAAACCTCACCAAAACTGCCTTAATTAGTCTTGCTAGTCATCTATTTAGTTAGTCTACTGTTCCAGTGATCACCAACTTTAGTTTGGTGGAAATAAACCCATAATTCACTGAGTTAGGTGTAAAAACATGCTTTTTCCCCCCATGGTCTCTCTCTGCTATTGCGGCTATTCACAGTCCCATAATGTTATCCCCACCACTTGCAGCTGCCATGTCTGTCAGCGCGGCTGCCTGTTCTACCAGAAGAGACTGACCTCTGGTGGTGCGTGCTGTGCACTACATGCACCGAGTTTAATGGAAAGCAGGGTGTCTGTGTTTTGGATGGTACTGAACAACATGCTGTCGGGATCTCTAAATAACCTGGTACACCATAGTACCTTAATACCGCCCAAACCTATGTTGCCACTTTCACATTTGGGACCTCCATCCTTAAAAGTTCAAAGTGAAGATTGTTTTCTATAGTTAAAAGGAAATGAGCCAGCTTTTGAGTGGAGATTATTTTGTCTATGACTGACTTGTTGTATTTGTATGTGGCAACCTGTTAGACCACTAATTTGCACTAAATGGTGTTAGTTTTTTTAACTAAAAAGAAGTATTTTTATACTGTGAACTACCTAATAAAATGGAATATGTATACAATTGACTTGCAGTGTTTTTGTGGCTACATCGTAACATGACGTTTTATCTGAAGCTTATGTTCGTCAGTGTTTATTGTACATCAGCCAGCCCATTCCCCTGGTTTTAACATTATCCTGAGTGAGGGGGAAAAGATAACGTTTACTGGCAAAAGCACCGTTTATAGTCATTTCTTTGGACAGTCTGTAGGTATGCAGTAATCGCAGATACAGTACAGGCCAAAAGTTTGGACACACCTTCTCATTCAATGCGTTTTCTTTATTTTCATGACTATTTACATTGTAGATTCTCACTGAAGGCATCAAAACTATGAATGAACACGTGGAGTTATGTACTTAACAAAAAAAGGTGAAATAACTGAAAACATGTTTTATATTCTAGTTTCTTCAAAATAGCCACCCTTTGCTCTGATTACTGCTTTGCACACTCTTGGCATTCTCTCCATGAGCTTCAAGAGGTAGTCACCTGAAATGGTTTTCCAACAGTCTTGAAGGAGTTCCCAGAGGTGTTTAGCACTTGTTGGCCCCTTTGCCTTCACTCTGCGGTCCAGCTCACCCCAAACCATCTCGATTGGGTTCAGGTCCGGTGACTGTGGAGGCCAGGTCATCTGCCGCAGCACTCCATCACTCTCCTTCTTGGTCAAATAGCCCTTACACAGCCTGGAGGTGTGTTTGGGGTCATTGTCCTGTTGAAAAATAAATGATCGTCCAACTAAACGCAAACTGGATGGGATGGCATGTCGCTGCAGGATGCTGTGGTAGCCATGCTGGTTCAGTGTGCCTTCAATTTTGAATAAATCCCCAACAGTGTCACCAGCAAAACACCCCACACCATCACACCTCCTCCTCCATGCTTCACAGTGGGAACCAGGCATGTGGAATCCATCTGTTCACCTTTTCTGCGTCTCACAAAGACACGGCGGTTGGAACCAAAGATCTCAAATTTGGACTCATCAGACCAAAGCACAGATTTCCACTGGTCTAATGTCCATTCCTTGTGTTTCTTGGCCCAAACAAATCTCTTCTGCTTGTTGCCTCTCCTTAGCAGTGGTTTCCTAGCAGCTATTTGACCATGAAGGCCTGATTCGCGCAGTCTCCTCTTAACAGTTGTTCTAGAGATGGGTCTGCTGCTAGAACTCTGTGTGGCATTCATCTGGTCTCTGATCTGAGCTGCTGTTAACTTGCGATTTCTGAGGCTGGTGACTCGGATGAACTTATCCTCAGAAGCAGAGGTGACTCTTGGTCTTCCTTTCCTGGGTCGGTCCTCATGTGTGCCAGTTTCGTTGTAGCGCTTGATGGTTTTGCGACTCCACTTGGGGACACATTTAAAGTTTTTGCAATTTTCCGGACTGACTGACCTTCATTTCTTAAAGTAATGATGGCCACTCGTTTTTCTTTAGTTAGCTGATTGGTTCCTGCCATAATATGAATTTTAACAGTTGTCCAATAGGGCTGTCGGCTGTGTATTAACCTGACTTCTGCACAACACAACTGATGGTCCCAACCCCATTGATAAAGCAAGAAATTCCACTAACTAACCCTGATAAGGCACACCTGTGAAGTGGAAACCATTTCAGGTGACTACCTCTTGAAGCTCATGGAGAGAATGCCAAGAGTGTGCAAAGCAGTAATCAGAGCAAAGGGTGGCTATTTTGAAGAAACTAGAATATAAAACATGTTTTCAGTTATTTCACCTTTTTTGTTAAGTACATAACTCCACATGTGTTCATTCATAGTTTTGATGCCTTCAGTGAGAATCTACAATGTAAATAGTCATGAAAATAAAGAAAACGCATTGAATGAGAAGGTGTGTCCAAACTTTTGGCCTGTACTGTATGTTAAGTTGATGATGACGATGATGAGGCTTCCAGAGAACATGGCATTGCCCGTGGCACGGAAACTTCCCAGCAGGAAGAGTCTGTTTACAACAGAAAACCAAAGGCTGTTTTACTGTTTTTTGGGAGAGGCCCGGGTGTTGTTAGGTAGGTTAATTTAATCTCTCCTTCATTTTAACAATAATGAGCAGATCTGTGTTTGGACAAAACGCTCCCAGAAGGAAAGAACGTTTGTGTCGTACATGTAAACCTGCGGCTTTGTCAACTGTGCATTTGAAACCAGTACTTCTCTGCTTCTGTTATATGTGCTTTTAATGGACATTTTTGTGCACCGGTCCTAGAGCTGACACCCCGTCTCCCCTGCTGGTAGTGTTTATACTAATGAGAGGGCACCACGTTTAATTGACAGCACACAGCACCCTGAAAAGGACATGGCATCCCACACCCTTCCAAACCACATCCACATGCCTGATGAGAGGAAAAAAGCAGGTTGTTTTCTTTGTTTGTTTTTGTTTTTGCAAAGAAATCATGTAGCTTTCACAATATTTATTGTTGGTCTTGAACCTTAGGACTCATACTTTAATTAGGGTCCGGGCAGCTAAGCTGCCAGGACACTATTGTAATCCTAGGTATTCTTCTTCTTCTTTTTCTTCTTCTTCTTCTTCTCCTTCTTCTTCTTCTTTCTTTCTTCTTCCGAGGAAATCATACTTCCCATGGGTGAAAACTCACCAAACTTTGCTCAAAGGTCCAGTCTCATGCCAGATGTCCTCAGCTGTAAACTCAAGCCAATAGTCCTGATGGTGGCGCTACAGCAAGCGTCTAAAGTTCAAAACTTTGAAAATTCATAACAAATCAACCATACGTGCTACAACTACACAACTTTCATCAAACTGTAGCCCCAATACTGAAGAAACTTTTGGTATTACATTTAAACCTATTAAAAAATTATGAAGTCCATCACTCTGTTGTTTTCAAAAACTGTAAAACTTCTTAAACCTTTCTCCTCCCACAATTTTTGCTCAATTGACACCAAACTTGCTGCAGAGCATCTTCAGACTGTCCTACATAAACTTTGTTCCTCAGATTTTTGATTTATCAAAAATTGAGCCTACAGTGCATCAAAATGTTTGATTGTAAACGGTACTGTAAACATATACATGCAAATTCTTGCTAAATAAATCTTCAATGTTCATGAAAAAAATGACAAAATTCTAGAGTCAAAGTAGATGATGTGTGGCAAATTTCAGAATTTTATCTCAAAAACTGAATTTTTGACAGCATTTTGAATTTTGCTCTAATGTGAACAATTGGAGTCAATGTAAAAATGGCAATTTTAAACATCAGTTTTTCACTTATGGAGCAAATCAATCATTGTTACAAACAAATTACCAACATCTCCATGCTGTCTAGATGCAATATGTGTATTTTCAGATTTTTATCTTAATAACTGAATTTTTTTTACAGTGGTTTCAAATCTGTCTTTCCATGCACGGATGGCTGCTTTCCTTCACAACAGTGAATGGCTTACTCAATTTGTGAAGCCGCTGTTGAGCTACTACTTGCCAATTAGCTCAGAGCGGTAGATGACTGTCTTAGGTTCTAGAGGTTGCGGATTCAGGCCTCAACTGGTGCAGAATCCACATTGTAATATAAACATCTTGTGCTCTAGCATATTGCCTGAGAGTGACTGATCACTGTGCAGCATCTTCAAGTCTTTTTTCTGCGAGGAAATCTGCCTTCTCATGCTTGAAAATAAACCAAACTTTGCACAAAGATCCAGTGTCAATACTTCAGTGTGAAACCATCTGAGGCTTCTCACTTTGCACATAGCTTAACTAGTTAAACATCAGTTTTTCACTTCTGAAGCAAATCAATCATTGTTAAAATAAATTACCAACATCTCCATGCTGTCTATAGGTGCAATATGTGGATTTTCAGATTTTTGTTTCAATAACTGATTTTTTTTTTTTACAGTGGTTTGAAATCTGCTTTTCCACGCATGGACGGCTGCTAAACCTGCACGTCTGGCTTAGTCAATTTGTGAAGCTACACATGAATTGTCACTGACTAATTAGCTCAGGTGGATAGAACTTGATTCTTAGTCTCAGAGGTTGTGAGTTCAAGCCTCAGCTGATGCAAAAGACAGATTGTGTTGCTAAATTCCTAAATGTCTTCCAATTCTTCTGCTTGTTGCCAGAATTGAGTATTGGGTGTTTACATACTATAATAATGTAGGAATTGTAACCCTATCAATGTCCTCCTCCACTGCTCTGGACTATATAGTACTCGTGGAATATGGAACATGTGAACACCCTGTGAACCTAAAGCTAAAAGCCAGCACTTGACTGCATGGTCAGTAGTTGGTTTTCCAACCAAATTTGGCACAAATTTTAACCCACTTTTAAGAATATCTGTCAAAAAAAAAACCCATGCAAATTTATGTGTGTTTCTATCCACTATTGCTATGCAAACATTGAGAGTTGGTTCAGCGAGTTCAGCATAGGTGGGGCTGATTGTCGGGTCAGGTGCCGCTACAGAAAAGGGTGCAACAAGATGACTTAATTAAAAGAGCACCAGGAAAGTAATGGATGAATAACGGAAAGCACACTGGACAATGGAAACAGAGGGTTTAATAGTACAGTTGTGTGCTCTTGGAAGAGTTCTGGTAAAAGCTCTGTGTGCATATTAGCACATTTAAAATCATCCAGAGATGACAAAGAGAGCTTTTTGAGGCCTGTGCAATGACAGTATAACATGATTGCATGTCAGCATTTGTTAGCTGAATCTGTGTCCATTGCACTTAGTCACATTTACCTTTTTATTAATACGCCATTTTTTCCACCGAAGTGTGATAACATTTGTAATGTCTCAAGATTTTATCAAACCTTTGGTGTATTCACTCAGGTATTTTTCTAACGCGGAAATGAAAATGCAAATAAAAACATGTTGATGATAGCACACCTACTTTTTCACAAGAAATCCACTGTGCTGGAGCCAAAACAATAGTAAATGTGTCACTGTCCAAAGCTTGATGGGCTGCACTGTATGTGCACAGACATGTCCTCTTGCAGGTGAGGCAGGAGAGGGTGGGAGTGAGTGTGAATAAAAGGTGTGTTTGAGAGGACTGACTCAGCACTCTCAAAACCTGGCAGATCACATATCCTGCTTCACAGTCTCTCTACAATGGTTTCCTCAGATCAGTTCATTTGAAAACCGTTCTGGGAAATGGTTTTTCTGATGTTTCTATTTTTGGAAGAAGCATTAAAAAAGTGATGTCTCCTCTAAACTTATAGAACTCTTTTTTTTTGGGACCTCGGAGAAGTACACAAACTCCAGTTTATAGTTTTGTTGGGAGAAAAATAGTTTCTCAAAGCCTGAACACCAAAAGTAACCACAGTTATATCCTGCTCATCCCTACGCATCACAGTTGTACCATATGAGACAGTTATAGGATGAAGCAGAATTCATGTGGCCGCCTTGACCTTCACATGACCTTTTCAGACAAGTAGAGTGTGTTTTCTATTTAGATACCAATCAGCCAGCGAGAAACAGTAAAAATCCCTTCGCGTTGTGAAGTGGCGTGGACGACATTTTAGCATGAGATTCAGATGAAAGGGCAAAGACACTAGGAAGGAACAGAAGCAACAATAAACAGATGTGTTCTAAGGGACCTAGCTTTATGAGCATCCTTTATTTCCTCCTCAGCAATGAACAATGGGTACTCTTCGATTTAATTCCAAATTCCAGAAAGAGACATGCTAACATCTTGTGAGCATGTGCTTGTTGTTTTTGTTAAACTTGTCTGCAACACAGCCATTGATGGACACTCACAGGATAAATTATATACTATATAGAAACGCCACGTTGACGTTGGTATCACAAAAATTACCTTTTTTTATATTTTAAAACAGTCAACACATTAAAAAACATGTATGTTGGAGATGTGATTTTGCTTGACTGCAGCAGCTTTTTGTGATGCCAGGAAGACTAAGTTAGCTAATACTCTAACAGAAACTATAATACACTTAACACAGTAGCCATGGTTACTGCACCTGTTTTCACTGATGAAATCTGGATGTAGTTGTGCAGCTGGAGGATGCCTCTTTTTCACATATGGAAGAATGAAATGCATCACATACTGCAGGATTGCTTGTGCTTGATATATACCTGTCCAATCTTACCTTGGCTGAAACTGCACAATGCTTTAAAGAATTATGACAGTTTATGTCAAGTACTAAGAAATTCGACTAATATTGATACGTTTTACTGCGTCTTATTGGCTCAAAGGTAACAAAACCATTATGCACCAACTTCAAAGTGAGCATGGTATCGAGGGTTCATTCACTGCCCCAGCTTACTGTAGCTTACTCATGTAAATCTGGCTCTCAGTGCCGCTCTGTTGAATTTTCCAAGAGTGATAGTAACTGGAGAGGAATCACCGAGTTCTTCAAAGTGTGCGTACTGAGCGTGTTGATTTAGCTGTCTCTTCTTTGGATTCACTGCAGACTCACAGTACAAACTATCACACATGGCCTGCACATGGTACCAACTCTTCCCTCAGGTGTTTCATACTATGTATAACAAAACAGACCATTAGTGTCCCAGCCTGAACCAGACACTCCATACGACCGTGTGAGATACATTTTACTGCTCTGTAAAATGGTGAAAGTTGTTTGAACTTACCAGGGTAACTCACCTCTTATACAAAATCTCTCCTTTTTTTCCTGTCTTTCAGTCTCGTTTTTTGTATACTAGACATTGCAATAAAGAGTTGAAGACTAGTGGTGTTTCCCACATATCCATCAGCTTGTTTTTCCCTTGAAAGTGTGTTATACAACGCTGATATGTAGCCAGACGCTTTGATGAGACTCTGGCATGAGCAGCCTGGCCTAAGGGATATCATGGAGATTTTACAGGTATACCCGGTACCAGAGCCTGTAAAAAAAAAAAAAAAGGAAAATTCTTGGTATGTGAGATACTATATTGAGGGTATAACACAGGTTTAGCATGAAAGCATTCTGTTTTGTTGTTTTAGAGCAAGCCCTCATGGGATCCAGGTATGCTTCTTGCGACAAGATGTAATGGTTGAAGCTTTTGTGCTTCGCATCTGTGATGACTGTAAACTTTCGCGTCTTTGTTTTTCCTGTGAAGCCGAGGACCTGCTGAAGCAAGCAGCGTTTTCTGTTTTTCCTCTTTTTCATGGCTGGTGACAACCGGTTGGCTTATCTTTGGCAAATCTTTGGCAACACTGGATAGTATATTTACAGACATTTATTTATCAGTAACGTCTGTTCAGTGGAAGCAGTTGGTATGCAAATCCCATGATATGCAGTTATATAAGATTGTGTAAATGTGGCATTGACTAGCTGTCGCATCTTGAGCCAGGTGAATCCTACGGACTTTGAAATTATTCAAAAATACAAAGGGCAAAAATTCCCTGAAACAATATCTTACTTTTGGAGCCATAATACATCAAACCTGACCTATAGAATTCCTTCAGAGCCTCAGGCTGCATACTGTACCTTGCAAGGCAGCTCAAGATAGAAAACACATGTTCACCACCAAAAGGTTGGGGAGTGCTGCTTGGATCAGCGCTAACCTGGTGATTTTACGTGTTTTAGTCCATCAGTTGCAGATTGTGTATACCGTACATTACTACTGACAAGCTACCAAGGAGTGTTTAGATATTTTGGAAGAATTTCCTTGATTCCAGGGAACAATTAGGCCGTGTTCATTTCATCACAAGGGCTTTTAGTTTCACAGCAATCACCTTACACACACTTGAGACTCTTATCTTACTATATAATGACGAAAACTCTGTCTGTGTGTGTGTCTGCTCCGCGTTTTTCTCCTCACTGACTTGGTCAATCCATGTGAAATTTGGCAAAGTGGTAGAGGGTCTTGGGAGGATGTGAATGAAGCAATATTACATCAATTGGCCAAAGGGGGGCGCTATAGCAACCACCTGAAATTGCAAACTTTGAACGGGCATATCTCATGCCCCGTATGTCGTAGAGACATGAAACTTTGCACAGAGATGCCTCTCCTTATGAGGAACAAATTGTCTAGCACCAATAACTAAAGGTTATTTTTTGAAAAACAATTAAAATCGATCTCTTCCTAGGAAGTTTGACCGATCTGCATGAAACTCAGTGAACATAATCGAGGGACCAATATCTAAAGTTCCCTCTTGGCAAAAGTTGGAAAACTTACTAAAACTGAGCTTCTATAAGGCAATGAATATTGCGCAGGGCGTGGCTCATCACATAAAGGTGTAGAACATGTCAAGGGTTTCACCGATCACCACGCAACTTTGTAGGCATATGACCACACATGATCTGAGGGGACCCCTCCATTATTGACCCCATCAAACAAAATGGGGGTGCTAGAGAGCTAATTTCTTATCTATGCCTAACCGCCATATGGATTTTTACTAAACTTGGTAGATATGTAGAACAGGACGCCTCAAGGTGACTGGAGAAATTTAACTCTAATTGGCAACTGGGTGGCGCTATAACAACAGAAAAATGCTTAAAAATGGCTGAAATGCGACCGATCGCTGTGGCTCCCCCTGTGGCTGAATGTTGTTGGGTTTTTTTCTAATTTTTGGTATGACTAAGTCATGGTATGGTATGCTGTACATAATCATGGAAACTGTCAGTGTGTCATTCTGTCAGTCAGCCATTCTGTCTGTCCCACGTTTTTCTACTCACTGACATGGTCAATCTATGTGAAACTGCACATAGGCATTGAGGATTGGCATAGGTAGAAGGTGACAATGCTACCAATGGGTATGGACTAGTCTAACTGTAATGGGATAAATAGGCATGTTTCCCAAAATGTCGGAAATATTGCTTTTAATGTTGCAGCATTTAAAAATGCAGCTCTCGAAAAGTGCTCAGCTGCAGCACATTAAAAACAGCATGTACCTACATGCCATCAGTGTCAGTCTGGTCAGATGTCAGTGTGGTCCTTACAGTCTGTCCATGACATGTAGGCTGCATGGCAAGCTTGTTTACTTCGTCTCTTGTTCCCCAAAGTGGTGCCAGCTGCCACCCTACATAAAACATGTCAAGTTGCTCACAGAAATAGGATGACTAATTCCAACTTTGGACTTATATGTATATACGGAGTGTGAGTGGCAAACCAAAACCTGCAATAACTGACTTTTGTTAGCCACTTAAGGTAGCGGAAACAAGCTGTGAACACAAAACTGATATATCATCACTTTTTAAATTAACTTGTCAGCAATTGGGAGTCATGTTTTGGCCATATGGCAAATGTAAGTCTAATATTCACTCTCTTTCTAGCTCTGTTTTGGTCTCCAACTAACTCCTGAAAAAAATATCTGTCTCTTTAGCTGCAAAATACTGCACTAACTCTCTGTCTGTCTGCTGTGCGGTGCTGGGCAGGTAGTAAACAGTTGGTCTTTGGACTCCAACAGGTAACCCCTGACGTAAGCAGCATTAGGGGTACCTTTACATCTTGTAATACTTTTACAGTTATAGTAATTACAGTTAAGTATGTTTTTGCTTTTGTTTAAGTCCTAGTTGTGTACTTCAAGGAATGGAGAGTCTATGGATCATTTCCTTGTTGATAATTTCTGTGAATCATTCATACAATGTTTGCACTATTTAAATTTACAAATGCAATTAAAGGCAAAACCTCTTGATGGTAACACAGAGTTTGTCATTTTGTATCGATACGAGTTACTTAGTCTCTCTAGATTTGTCATCAAAGTGAAAGCTGTACAAACCTGTCTGTTTTGACAACAATGCCGTGTGAGTGATTTAGTCACTTAAGTTAGTAATCTCCTCCACACATGCAAGGTGACCTGCTAAGACCTGTTTAAGTAGTTGTGCAAAACTGTTGATTCATAATAGCCTACCAGACTCTGACTCTGCAAGAACAGAGTTGCCCATTGTGTGATTCTCCTGAAATTCTCTCTCTCAAGAAAAACAAACAATTGAGTTGGCATATTAAGCTGAGTAAAGACCGAACATGCTTCCATATTTCCATATTTTGTTGATAAATGACAAGTAGGCAAGAGTTTCTACAAAAATGAACCCTTAGCATGAAGGACTGGGCCTAATTTGATTTATGCACAGAGGGACAGTGGCCCAGTTCTAGTCTGTGGATACTGAGGTATGCTTGGAAATAAAGGGAAGCCTTGAAATAGCAGTGTAAAATGCTGCTTTGCACTGCGTAATGACGGAGCAGGTCTCCTTTTGGTAACATAAAATGGTTATTGAAGAACACAGCTGAGTGAATGGAGCGTTTACCATGTAGTCTTGTTTCCTGCTTAAGACTGCTCGTACATTCTCTTAACTATCAATTCTGTTGCAAACAATTTTTGTAGTTTCTTTTTTAAAAAGTAAAGAATCTGAAGTCTAAATCAAATCAAAATATGTATTTCAATCTGCTAAGAAGAGAACTGATGCACATCTGGCCCACCCTTCCCCATCTGTCCCACTCCTGGCCCACCACAAGCAGTGCAAACTTTTTTGAACACTTGTTTACAGTGTGCTGTAATTTTCTGGTGTAATCTGATTACAACCCAGCCCCCACCCACTCTGAAAATGAGAAGCACTGGTGACGAACAATAATGAACCGTAACAAGAACGTAACACGACCCACATTCATGCAACAATGAAAAGCAGAACTTTATTGTATCAGTACAAAAACATTTCCCCTCAACCTACATACAATCCACCAGGGTGCTCACAGTCTAGCACCCGACCATACACAAGGTACAAACACATCATTAGGCATAAACTAAATTACAGTTTTAAGATAGATTGTTAATATTGTGCTGTACATTGTCATTTGTTAACACACTTCTGATATTTTCAAGCATTAAAACTAGAAGGCTTCTTCTGACAACATTTGGTTGATACAAAGGGGAAATGATCAAGTTTGTTTAAGGATTGCTGGTTAGGATTTTAACGGGGCAAAAGAGTGTCTATAAAAAGCCAGTAGCTTTAATATAGCTGCTCTTGTATAGCCGTGGTGAAGGGAGGAATGCTGTGGGAAGGATTTAGCTTCACCACCATGTGTCAGCTCTAAACAACAGAGTTGACGTAGTCTACATTGATTGCATCATTTCCCATACTGTACTTAAAATGTACAATATTCTTCAATATTTGGACTTTAGGCTGGAGTTTGACATTTTAATTTTCCAATCTTCTAACAATTTCCCTGATTCAGATGTTGACAGTGAAAGGTTTTGGACTGCATTGTTAGTGACTTGAAAAGACATATATCTGATTAAATACATTTACTATGTAAAATTATATTAAAAAAAGTTACATAAAACCACTGGTAAAAGCATACAATACTGTTCAAACTGGAGACACTAAGATCCAAATGTCGATCTCCTAAAAGAATTAATGTAATTCTGTGTTTCTGAAGTTGTGTTTCTCCCCTCCGCGCTCACCCACAATCGTTCCTCTACAATATAATACAATCATATGATAATGTAAAGAAAGTGGCCTGTTTTCACAAACACACAGCTATTTTGGGAGATTCCTCAACAGCTGTGAAGGGGGTTTGGAAAAAAACAGTTGTGGCTGGAAGGAAAAATGCTGGTGTGTATTGGTATTTACAAAATGTGCATGTGTAAGAGTGTGTAACTCTCTAACGCACTCAGAGCATCTCTTTGGAAGTGTCTTTGGGTTTGTCGTTGGAGGTGATATTGGTGAGTCGGACATTCTCCTCTTCTGCCCTCTTCTGGTCACGTGCTTCTCCCTCCATGTGGAAGCCAACCATCAGCTGGTAGATCATCACACCGATGATAGTGCCAAGGAATGGGGCAAAAACTGGCACCAGGAACCAGCCCTTCCTCACCCTGAGGAGTGACAAATAAAAAAAAATTTTTTACTTTACAATGTCAATAGATAGTGTGCACGATGAGAGTGTTGCATAGGAGAAAAAGAGAAAATGCCTCAAAATCTGTGCACTTACGTGAAAACTTCACTGCCCCACCCAGCCATGGCTGTGAAAAGACGTGGTCCGAGGTCTCTGGCAGGATTGACAGCATAGCCAGAATTAAATCCCATAGACAATCCAATGACCAGAACCACAAATCCCACAGTGAAGGCCTCCAGTCCTTGGGGGATGGGGTTGTTGTATGGATCCACAATAGCCAGAATGCAAACAATCAGTGCTGCCGTGCCAATGATCTATGTTGGAGAGAGGCACACATGAGAGGAAATTATGAGTTGGACACTGTGAGATTAAAATTTAGCGTGTGATAGCTGTTTTCACATGTCAAAAGCGTACCTGATCAAAGAAGCCGTTGACAAGGGTGAGATGCTTTCCAGGGTAGGTAGCAAAGATGCCAGCTGTGGCTTTAGGCCCAGTCACATTGAAACATCCAGGATGGTCCCACAGGGCATCTAAAGGAGTAACAACAACATAGCATAAAGCATTTTATGTTCAGACCGCCGTTGTTTAAATGACACACTTAGACTGTGTGCAGCCTGAAATACAAATCTGTTTACTTGGCTGTACAGCTGGAGTCATCCCTTACCGTAGTACATGCCGAAAATGATGGCAGCACCAAAAAAAGCACCAATTGTCTGAAAGAGGAAGTACATGGGAAACTTTCTCCAGCGCTCTCTTCCGAGCAGGCACAGGGCAAAGGTCACAGCGGGGTTCAGATGGCCACCTGCAAATGTACACGGTGCCAATATGTCAGTCAATATTATAGACCGTGAAAATAGAGTGCAATGTTACATAAGATGTATTAACACAAGGTACAAAGCTGCACCCATCATAAAACTAAGTGAGTCAGGTGGTATAATTTTCAGCAAGGTGCTTTGTGTACCTGATACCTGGCCACAGACCAGGATGCCTAACATGGCAGCAAAGCCGAAGGCAAAGTTGACTGTGAGGAACATGCCATGGGAACCACCGCTCAACACCAGCTGGGCCACAGCACCGCAGCCAAACATCTGGAGAGGGAGAAGAAAAGCAGGTTTACGCTGGGTCCCAATAACTTCTTGTGCACATAACCACTTTTAAATTGTTTCTGTAGTAGAGACAAGTAATCTAGTGATGATGCTGTGCTGTGTGTGATATTCATGTGTGATTTTAAAGAGGAGAAAATACAGAACGACTGTAGTGCAAAGTTTTCTGCACTACATACTAAACGTGTTCAGCATCTCAGTGTTGAAAAAAAAAACCATGAATACTGTACTTTGTCTGTGGATCAAGGTCAAGGTTAAGCTGCAGGTTAAGTGAGAGGTGCAATGAGGCTGTGCGATCATTATCAGTGAAACCAGTGGAACAGAGCCCCATTTAATAAGCTCTATTGTGTTCATAATGGCACACTGGAGAAAAGTATATTGTATGTACAGAGAGGTCAAGGTTGACCTTGACTGGGGCGAACTGTCGCTGCTACTGCCCAGCAGATTTATCTGGGAAGGAAAAAAAAAGCTGAAGTTCTGTTTCCACTTTGGACGAAGGAAATGAGGAAAACATCTGTGCTCACGGGCAACGTGACTGATTCTGTCAAAAGAAGAAGGATTTAAAGAACGTCTTTAGATGTAGGAGGAGGACTGCCAAGCAGGTGCCATAATGTTTATTCTGCATACTGTGTGATTATATGTGTGTGTCCCTGTGTCCTTTTTTGTATGTGTCTGGTAAAAGGCATATGTGTGGTCTGTGCCTAGGTTACTGCTCTTTAAGCCCCCTGATGAGGATACTTTTCAGTCAGACCACAGGACTCAGATGTTGAGGTTAGCTCGAGGGAACCACACTCAGAGGGACTGGCGCCTGAGGGGAGTTCATCATCACTGGGCTCAGTCTAAACTCTTTTCCACCCCTGATGAAGCCAGCCATTACTGGAAAAAGTCACTACATAAATCAACCCCATGTTAAAATTGTGCTTAGTTTTGTTTTTGGAGTGTGGGGGAATTTCTCCTTGATGTCCTGCCACGAAGGGCTCGCGTGATGTGACAATAAAAATTCAAAAACTCAAAAAACTTTTCACTTCACCGACTTTTTCTTAATGTCAGAAGCATCAGATTGCAAATGATGGTCCGGTAGCTAGCGCCAACTTCCTCACTTAGATCACATTCCACTAGAAAGGTCTTATTTAAATCCGACACTGAATCTGGGAGAAGCGAGTATTATTTCTAACTCTAAAGAGCTCATATTCACGACCATGCAAGTTGCTCTAATGCTGTCGTATAGTTACCGCACGCCACCACCTCCTCCAACCAACACTCAATTGGCTGATTCAGCTGGTCATGCATCCATGCAGCTACTCCCAGCTTTTAGCACAGTTGGGGAGCTTATTAAAAAAGAAATAACAACGCAGCAGTAAGCCTACTGAAACACATTTGGCACTTGTTTAGGAGCTGAAAGCAAAAAAAAAAAAAAAAAGTCTGCTGGCCTGGAACCAGTAAATCACTACCTGTGTGATCTTTTCAAATTCAGGATGAAGAGCCTCAGAAGCCCCCCCTACGGCTACGCAGGGAAGAGTGGTTTAAAGTGGAAAGTGAACTGCACGCTGTGAGAGTGCAGTGAGGGGTTAACAAAACAGTTACAGTAGGATAAGCAAAGACAGTAGCTGCCTACAAGGACATCTTTTTAAAGCCCCTTTAGATTGACTGACCTCATACTATACATTCCACTATGGTGGAAGAGCAGACAGTCAAATACTGGCATCAGCCTCCGACCAGTAAGAATTCAGAAATATCCTTTAATCCTTTAATATCCTTTAATAATCCTAACAAGTTCCTGAAAGCTAGTGACACATGCCAAGAATGCCAAAATCAATACAAACGAGAGCGACACACCCAAACACACCTTTTCACGTCACCTACGCCTCCAGTTCATCCTACTCTGGCAGCTGATCACTAATAAGCCGTTTGCTTTGTTTAATTTGTCACTAGTAGGAAAAGAATATATCGACAGACGTATATCTTGAGAGACAGAATGGCAAACAAAGATAGTGACAGAGTGAGAGACAGACTCCTGTAATCGATGATAGCGGAAGGAATATGATGTCAGTCATGTCTGTGATGTGATACCTACTGTTCTGCCACTGACTCTCCCAGTGCTGCCACTGACATGTGTCATCTATTAAACGACTATACCACACCTTTCTGTCCCATCTGTAGTCACAACACGTGCTTACTTGTGTGACGAACAACAATTGTAATAAATATTTTCAGTCCTCAGCACTTGTACAAGTAGTAGTTGGTAGTTTTCCACTCCATATCCGTGTTTATACAGTTTACTTGTTTATATATTATATTTGAGCTACTTGAAATTCAGACTTAGCTCTGCTCTTCTTTAATTATATATCAGAATAAAATGTTCACTTCTGTTAAAAGCAGCACGCTTCTACACATTCATAAATGTCTCTGTTAATCACCGAAAATGAGTCACTGAACTCAGCACAGCCACACTGTATATGTTATACCATTACAGAAACCTTTAGGTCGCCCACTAAGCTGGCTGTTGTACTAGTATTTAAAGTATTAACTGTAAAGCTCATTTTACGTTACGCGCCAACTTTCTGCCAAGAAAGGGGTTAAAAAAAGGCTTCTTATAGTTGAAATGAACTAAAGAACTGTCTGTTTCAAACAATGTAACAATGTTCTTATGTTCATTTTAACCAGAAGCAGCTTTTATGACCGGGGCAAAGTCAGATGATGAGCTGCTATTTCAGATTTCCTCTTTGTGCGTTGGAATGCATCAGTCCGTGGTAAAAGATGACTAACATAGTAAAACTTTTGTCTAAAAGTGAAGTATGTTGTTCGATACCTGTCAGCATTGACATTACCATGCACATTCTCCTGCACACACACACACACACACACACACACACACACACACACTGTAAAGTGATAATAGGATGTCATGAGGTCTTGGCTCCGGGATCCTGGATCCCGTCTTCCAAGCAAATATTCTTGTGTTCTTAAATACATGTTTGTCCACAGAGCGTGAAGTCCTGAACAACCTGTCACTCACCTGTTTGTTTTGAACTCAGTTTGCCAATGTCTAATACAAAGAGTGTCAATTTGCTCACTTTGAAGTCTATGAATGGCTTATAAATTACATGCAATTTCTGTTGCAATCGTTCATCGCTCTTCAAACATGGCAATATAAAAATTGTAGTTGAGTACAAAAGCTGTCATAAAGAGTGTGATCAATCATATTACTACATCAAAAGAAAATTGAAAAGTGAGAGTACTTAGAGAAAAGAAAACACTGAGAGGGGACAGAGTTCAACTGTTGTCAACATACAGAATATTTCACAGTATGAACACTGAAACCTCATCATGTAAAGCTTGGCAGCTGATTTTTGTTGTTTTCTATTCATTTTAAAAATCTGTTTCAGCATTAGAAGATGCAACGCAAGTTCAGTGCATGCACACACTTGCACTCTCACACACACGCACAAACACTCACCACAAGGATGAGAGTGCCAAGACACTCTGCCAGGGCCTGGCGAAGCAGCAGGTTGCGGATCTGGAAGAACCTGGAGAGTTTGTCCAAATACACCTTCTGTCTGCCCATGATTTCTTGCTAGAGGCTGATAAGACTGTGAGAAGACAGGCACTGTAAGCAGATAGGTTTTTTTCCTGAGCGGCTGTGAAGTTGGGAGGACCGGGCTGCTCTTATAGAGCCAAGATGGGCTTGGATTGGGCTGGTGCCAAATCCAAGCTCTCGGCCCCACCTCTGCACCACGCCTCCCTGCCTGTCACAGTGTGAATCACACTCTGGTTTTCTAACTGGTCCACTCTCTCCCTTTAACTCTCTCTTACACACACACACACACACACACACACACACACACAGTCCAAACAGTGTAAAAGAGATATCTGCAGTCATGTCAGGTCACGATACTAATATGCAAATTAGTGCCATCAGATTGCAGAGTCATTCAGTAAGAATATGTTATCTCCTCTGTATGCACACACATACATTTGTACACACTTAACACTGTTTTACCTGTCAGCGCCTTCTCTGACCTCATTTAGTACATCTGCAACCAGATACTTCAGCCTCCTAAACACATGCCTATCCATTACATTATAACTAACCCCTATATAATTCATACATTTGTTTATTTAAAGGTTCAGCCAACATACAAACTTCCAGATACATCATAAAAATGGTTATGAGAACAGGCAGCTATAGAAACAGAGAAACAGTAAAAAGCTTTATATGATGCTTCTTCTTTCTCCCTCAGAACTGAATTTAGATAACACAACTTTATAATAAATGTGATAACGTCTCTCCTTGTGTTACCTGACCAAGTCTTAACCTTATTATTATTTCGAGTATTTTCATGTGTTTTAGATGCAAACACATACACCGCAATCGACAAGCACACAAATTACATCCCCAAGATGTAAAGACAATGAAAATGAAAATCTCTTTTTTTAAATTTGCAGTCAGTACCTGTCTAAGATTATGCAACTGAATTACATATGGTAAAACATACCTTACTGATAGAAGGAGAAGCACTTGCGCTGAAATTTCCTGTTTTCACTTAAAGGTCCAGCGTTCAAGATTTAGGGGGATTTAGAGGCGTCTAGCAGTGAGGGTTATGAACTGCAACCTGCTTAAACTTCTCCTGGTTAGAACTCCTTCAGTGTTCATTGATCCTGAGGGTTTTTTTTGGTGGGAGCTGAATTATCCATAGAGGTGTCTTCTTCTCCAAAACAAACTTGAGGATTAAAAGCAGTAAAAATACTGAATTAAGAAGGTTCACATTACAATCAGTGTTTTTCTGATGCTGCTCAGCTTGTCAGAGACTAGCCACTCGCTCAGCGCCTGCTGTGTGCCCACCTTTTTTTTTAATCCTGGCATCTGAGGGGGATGGGGGTCTCTTCCTCTCTGAAACAAATGGACCCGGCAGTTTAAACCGGTAAAAACACAGAATAAAGCAGTTTCATGTTAATATATAAATAAATAAATAAGTGCTTTTCTGTCTCCGCTTGTCATGAAAGGGCTGCTGGCTATGGTGGCTGAGGCCAAAAAGCAAAACCGCAAAAACACGAATGCTATCTAGAGCCAGTGTTTGGTTTGTCCGTTCTGGGCTACTGTAGAATCATGGTGGTGCAACATGGCAATCTCTGGGGACAAGGACCTGCTCCTTATGTGGATGTAAATGTCTCATGCTAAGCTAACAGAAACACAGCTCTTATTTATAGGTGATTAGACATCAAAGAAAACATACATATTATATATTATATTATATTCCATTTCTGCCAATACCCACTGGACCTTTAATGTAACCACAATCCACCAAACTTAAGCCACCAAACAATTATTATAATACCCCCTTTGAAAAATGCCAAATGTCCCCAATCTGGATGTTCTACATCTTTGTGAATACATTTTAGACCCCATAAGAGTAGATATAAAACACACTCACATAACTGTAATGCATACCTGTTTGCAGCCCGTACTGGTTCATTCCCACCTGTTCACACACATCCTTCTCTTTTCGCTTTCTGTAACTCACCTCGTTTTCGCTGACCTGTTCTTTTGTCCCCCGTCTGAAACTTCATCACCGCATATTATACCTTCTTTGTCTGATTTCAAAAGAGGTGTGAGAACATACCCAGTTTTAAAAGCCCACAGACATGCCTCTATCAGTAGGAAATCAGTGTACCATTTCTTTACTCTGTTTGGAGTTCTTTTGTCCTGTTTGGGTTATATGCCTATTTTGTTGTGACACTGGAACACACTATCAACTTGGATCAGCTGAACATTTAACTTTTGTGCACATATCTGTATAGATTACTTCCTATAGAGAACTTAAACAGGCTTTACACATTTAAAAATTTTCAATTTTAAGTATATCACTGCTTCCTATAGAAACAAACTGCTGAGTTAGAATAAATGTATCCCCCCTTGTGAAAATCTTCCACTTCACTGGCATGGGGACTGTACCTCAACGAGACCACGGGCAGAACAATGGTAAAAAAATTAAAGAAAATTATAGATAAGTGACATGTTTCATCACTGAAGGACCCTGAGGCAGTTGGAGTCATGTCAGTAACAGCGCCAGCGTCAAACCTGCATGCGTCATGAAAGTTGCGCAACCCTTTACAGCGAACTGTTTTGATGCCGCTTCCATGGAGAAGGGCGGGACTTAAGAGCATGACAAGTGCACAGAAATATGAGATTGACATCCGTGCATACGTACAGAGATGCTGACTGGAACTGGGTAAAAAAAAAGTGATCCAGGTTGTGGCGAGTAGTGTGAATTTTAAACTTTTTGCTCAAGAATTTGTTGAAACTATATGGTGCTCTTGACTTTCTCTGGGTTGCAGGGGTGATTATTGGCCCTCCCTGAGGTTACTCTCACAGTCCAGCGACCTGTGGGTCAGCTGGTTGAAGGCTGCTATTGTAATAATTTCCCACAGTTGGGGTGGGGGGTGGGGATATATATGATACAGAGAGTTTGAGGGTCCTCTGCCAGACAATTTTGAGCATCAGACACTTAATTTCCTGCAGTTTAGGGTGTAAATCTTTTCAATTTTGTCAAAAGAAAACTCCTACTTTCATGTGTTTATTGGGGCAGAGGACAGCAGAGGAGATAACCGCACACCAATACAACTGGGCTGGACAGCCACATAAATGTTCACAGGCTGAGATCAATGCAAAAATGATGTCAGTTCATTTAGAATACCCGTGCACAAAAAGAGGGGCGCTCAAAGGACAAAGAATGATAAAAAGTGAATTAAAACAACAACAAACATTTTAGTCCTTGACTATCATCAGTGCTACTGACATGGGTGCTTTACAGAACAGACATAGACACAGACAGATTATGAATCAGTCAGCTGGTACCACTGCGTTGGATGAGATCAACTCTGTGGAGCAGAGGCCTGACTACCAAATCACAATGACCTGTTGTATGAGTATTGCAATTATATTTATTGGTGGAGAAAATGCACATGCTGTAAATATTAAGGGGGTCGCGTCCCCTGCATCTGCCCAGAAATCTACACCCATACCCACAGGTGTGACTGTGCTGGTGTTAACCTGTCTCCAGGTTGTTTCCCTATAATAACTTTATTTGTAAAGCACTTCTCTATTTCTCGACCCCAAAGCAGCAACAAAAATTATAAATAAAAAAAACAGAAGTATAGGCATCAGTGCCCATGGAAAGTGATAAGCAGGCAAAAAAACAAAATTAGGGGCACCCAGTAGCTCAGTGGGTAGAACAGGCGCTCCATGTACAAAGGAAATATCCCTGCTGCAGCAGCTGTAAGTCAATTCCAGCTTGCAGCCCCTTGGTGCATGTCTCTCTCACACCCTTACGCTTAACCTGTCCTGTTTAATAAAGGCAAAAGCCAAAACAATTATCTTAAATAAAAAACAAAGTTAATTTTGTAATTTACACTGAATTGTCATCCATTTTTTGTGTGGAACTTTTTCATTCTCAAGGCCTAAACTCCTCTGCTCCAAAATTCTCATTTGACAAATTTGTACTAGCATATATTGTGTAAACATTTAACCTGACCAGAGCTGCCATCTTCTACAAAGATAGATTTAGTGCCGTTGCAGATGGTTTTTTTTTTTTTTTTTTTAAACTTTTTTTTTTTTAACTCTTTTTCTGATCCAGTCTATGTCTTCAGGCTTCCAGAAGGAATCCCATCTACAGTAGAAGCCAGAGGAGCTGCATTTTTAAGCCACATGGTTTTAAACAACTTTTCCTGGAATGGTTTGGCTCACAGACAGTACAGTAAATCGGAAGGAGGAAAAGAACGGTGGTACCCACAAAGATTGAGGGAAAGCTTTAAAAAACAATGTGGATTTCTGCTCATTTTCTGCAATAAAAAAGTTTGCTGTTTGACACGTAGTGTTTTCTCGTGTTTTTCTTTCATAACCCCTGACGTCCTTAGGAAATGGCGCTGATCACTGTTTTTAATATCTGTGATTGATGGCCATATGTGGCATGTGTCTACCAGATGTATCTGTCTCCAGTAGGAGTGCCAGTGTGGCAGTTGTTTTCCATCAGGTGCTGGAAGACACGACAGACACAGACAGGTGAAGAGAGATTGATATACCTCACAAAGACAGCACAGTTTGGCACATTGCCTCAAGGCGGACAGAAATTATGTTAACAAGTACACACTGAACAGAAAGGACTGATGCACTTCACTGCAGGTCAAGAGCCACAGAAGTAGTGCAGGAAGCTCTCCAGTTCATCTTTTCACATCTCCTTTGTTAATCTCTTAAGATAATCTTGTGCTTGAATAATAAAAGAAAAACATGTTATTCCACTGTATGACTCTTTTTAATAGTTATGAATAGGGTATCAGGTATCAGTCCAAACTGTGAGAAAAAAATCTGCAGTCATGTCAGGTCTTGATATTACTGACTAATGCACAAATTGCTGCCACCAGATTGTCATTGTGTGCTAATATGTTATCTCCTCTCACAATGAGGTTCCTGGCAACATTTAGCGAATGGTGACTCACTCAGAGGGTTTGTAAAACTTCATAGACACACTTATTATTTGAATCCAGACAAGCAGTTGTGACAGATAATTGTGTAATACATGTTACAGGCATTGAGCATGACTTGATAGATGATTTAATTTATAACACTCTCTATGTGTTGCACTGAGTCCTGTGTGTGGTGCGTTGAGCGCGTCTGGTACATTTCCACTTTCTCCACTTTCTCTATAATTATGCTGGACTGTAATCAAAACAACATGCTTTCTCTGTCAACAGTTTCAGACACAAACACATACACATCCTATGACACAGCCGAATGTGTCAGCTTGGCAGTAAAGAATTTTTATATGGTATGTGTTCACGGCTATGACGCAACAAACACACTGCAGACTTATGCTGCACTGTAGACCATCAAATGGATTGTCTTTTGTTCTTACAGGTATAAATTTGATGCCTCAGACTCAATACAGTTGGTAAGAAATTGCCTTTTTATCAGCATTACCATTTTGAATTTGTCCAAACTTGTTGCACATATTTTACAGTTGGGACTATTGTGTTCAGAACACAATGTTATAGAGACAAGTCTCATCACTCTTCGACTACATTTTATACTTACGCTAATCACAACCCTCACTTTAACCCGCATCTCAGATTTTATTGCCCCTTCACCGCTGGAGGTACAAGTGAAATTTTAGACGAGCCTTAGAGAGAGCCAGAGGGTGGCTGTCACGCAACTCTTAAACACTGTACACCTTTAAGTACCAAAATCCCCACCTGCATCCAGATTTCAGATTTCAACACACAGGTCCATTTACACTTTACTATCCTACTGAACTACTGAACGCAAGCAGTTTTACTTTTTATGAATGCAACTGTGTATTTTCTGTCCATACAGCTGCAATCACACATCACAGATGACAAGTAAAAGTCTTATTGTTGCATAACCTGCCTGTTCATTGTCATCGAGGTTGTGAAAGCTCACCGTCACCTATTTTACGGAAGATGATGAACATAATCAGAAAGTACAGACAGAAACTGCAGACTGTGACCTCAACGCCCCGGTCTAACAAACAAAAATATCAAAAGTGCTCCAGTTCCTGGTAAATAAGTGGAGTGCATTAATTCCCAGAGCTGCATTTTGGAGACAGTGGAGCAATACTGTCAGTGATTTATGAAGCAATCTTCTTTTTTCTTTTTTTTTTAAAACACCAATCTCATATTTTATACCAATTTTTAGGGACAATATTGCCAGAGTGAAAGCAAATTAACGAATAGTATAAATGATTGAGATGTAACTATTACGCTGGAATGTGCAACTAGCCGTAAATTGAGAACAGAAATACAGCATCTAAAATGTTTGTCAGATTCTTGGTGTTCAGATGTGCATTTATATTTAGTTAGCTTCCATCAAAACTATGTACTGTGTGTCTAGTGCTGTCTTCTGTGTTCAAGGGGCTATGAGTGTGAGTTATGATCTCCCGTCTTGTGCTCTGCGTGATTAGAGATTGTTATCTCACTTATAGTAACAATGACTTAAAAGCTGTGGCTGTTGACCCCAATCACAGTTTTCCTTGAAATAAGGAGGAGTGAGACAATCTCTTTTCCATGAGCTTCTATGAAGCAGGCTGTAAACAACTGTCTGAAAGTGCCGTATCCTGTTGACTGGCAAGGCTCGATTTAACGATCAGAACCTTTGCCTTGCTTCTCTGCGTCAACAGCAATGCTGAATGACAGTCATATCTTTCTGGGTCAGTGTCCTGCTGTGTTACGGTTTTTATTGTTGAACCACTAGTTTCAAGATGAATTGATTCACACAAAACTGCAACATAGAGCTCCAACTAATCATCACCTTCATTATTAATGAACCTTCTTTTTATTTGGTCAATTTAGTATAAAAAAAAAATAGTGAAAAATGCCAACAGCTTCTAGAGCTAAAAGGTGCTGTATACAGTACTCAGAGCATTAGTGTAGTAGCATACCACTATTTGCTACGTAAAGATATAGTGGAGTAACAGTGTCCCGAACAGAGAATGAAATCATGATGCCTGTGTGTGTGATGTAATCCGAGCTTCACTGTTCGTTGTTGTAGAAGACAGTCCGGCTGCACATGCATGTTAGTACACGAGAGTCCTTGTGAGTGTATCCCACTGGCTAGCTAATCGCCTCCACACTGCACTGCACTCATAGAGCGGTTAATGCTGAGATCAGGAGGGCGTTGTCATTTAAGTGTAGAGCCCACTGTCTAATCCCCCCCCCCCCCCCCCCAGGTTAATAATGTTAGCTGTGCCAGCACTGTTGCCTTTGTTAGTGTTGTTTATTGAGTTAGCACCACTAGCTGCTAGATACCAGCTCAGCCACCTCCATGTTGAGAACCATGTGCAGACTATCCCACACCAGACTCTGAATCATAGATATGGTCTGAATGACACAGACAGCTCCTTCAAGCTGATGCATGTACATTGCTTGTTTTGTCCAACCAACAGTCCAGACATAAATCTATTCACTTAACTCCCATAGAAAAGCAGCAAATCTCTGCATTTGAGAAGCTAAATTTTGTTTGAAAATGACTTACACCATTAATCTTCCTTCTCATAATGTCACCCACTCATGGATAAGCTAATAGGCAGGCAGGCAGAGGAGTCAATATAAATCAAAAGAGCAGATATGCATTTATTAGACATGATACAGCTTCACCAAAACAAACGTGGCTGATCTTTAACAGCAACATTATTAACAGATAATATTGTTAACAAGACGTCCAAAATGCATTCATGTGTCCATTGTTCTGTTTTGATAGCTCAGACACAAACAAGATAAAATGTTTTACATTATAATGCACCTGGTAAAAATGCTGTGTCTACAATGACCATTTTTCACTCCTGGCTTCCACTGATTTGATCAAGCCCTTGCCCATGATGCGGAAGTCCTCCAGTATAGCTTCGACGTTAGGAATGGTATTTGCTTCCTCCCCAGTCACCTGCACGCTCCGAGCAGAAATCTGCGACGTCTGCAATGAAGGAAAACATCAGTTCAGAATGGTGAATGTTGACGTGCGAGTGAAAAGAGGACGATGAAGGTGAAGGAGATATGATACAACAAAGCAAGCTGTTCGTAGTCAAAAAAGACCAGCTCCTATATTAATTTAGACTGAGGACAAGGCTTAGACCTTACCTTAAAGGGCAGTGGTACGAAGGCCTTCGGCTTCCATAAAACTGCGATCACTGTTCCACCATGAGGGTCACAGAAGAAGAGGGCCAGGTCTCCAAAAGCCTCCTGGAAATAAATTCAGTTAGGTAATGCAATAGAGGTTCAGGACACTGGAGGACAGAATCAATTCTGTTCGAGTATTGTCCTCCACAAGCGGTTATATTTCACAACTCCTCTTTGATACGCCTGGTCTAATAATTAGCCCTTTGTTTGACTGCTTTGACTCATTACTTAAATAATGCCCAGGTGTAGACTTGTTTGTACTGTGCACATCACAGGACACGTACTGACTGCATAGTTTAACCCACAACCTTTCATCGCATTGATGGGAAAAGACCCGGAAAGGAGTCAGAAAGAAAGACACAGAGAGAGGGCCTGTATTTCAGATTGCTTAATAACAACCCTGGCTGGGAACTGTAAATGACATTCAGAGCACTGATATAGCAACAAACCACTATTTGCTATGGAAAGATATGGTGGAGATATAGCACCCTGTTCAGAGAAAAAAGTCACACTCCCTCTGTTTGTAATGTAATCTGAGCTTCTCTGTTCTTTGTAAAGCTGCCCCCGACTAAGAATTTTCCTAGTCGACCAATAGTCATCATATAGGGCCATAAGTCGACTAGTTGCTTACATCTTTAAAATATTGATTTAATTATTAAATTATATATTTTGGGCAGGGCAACACAATGGTTGAGTTGAAGGTGTGAGAAAGAATAGTATCAGTAACATTGTTAACACTGTGCTACATTACAGAGAAATACAAAACCGTACTAATGAACCTCCAGTAATATAGGCCTATATTTTATCTACAAGTGCACGTCACACACTGAGCGAGCCGCCTGTTAATGACGCTGTCGGCAAAGCAGTAATGACTGTGCTAAGTGGCTAATGGGCATGTAGCTACTTCCATGTTTCAGATGATATGTCGTGTTGGTAGTCGACCAATGAAGATGAGTTTACATATCAGCTTGGGTTCGTCCTTCACCTTCTCAAAATGATCCCACACTTTGGATTTCACTAGCCTGTGGCATAACCGCAGGTACCAGCCTTGGAAAACAGGAGCCTTACACATACACATACTGCATCTTTAACTGCCTGGAAAACCAATGTTGGGTGCTGGGCACTACTCTTGTGTCTTTTCTGTGCCAGCTTTCAAGAGCATGGCAGTAGGCGCTGTTTATAAGTGTGTAGGCCTATCGTCCGTGGGACAGATGTAAAGCTCTGGGTAGCCCTGCACTAACATGATCAACTTTTCTGTATTTATCAGACTGAATATTTACAGAAGAAGGGAAAGATATCTGTCAGCTGTGATTGGTTTGTAACCTGACTCCTGTCTGACTGCTGACTGTGGCCACTTCCTGTATCTGTCCTTTCAAATTAAATTCCCACATGGTCCAGTGATATAGGTTTTAATTTATTTTGACAAGGTGCAGCTACTAATACAGTTTCAGGTGTGTGTTTTTTTCTGCGACTAAGTGTCCAATGAAATCTTGCCGACTAATGACCTTTCTGGTCGACTAACGTTTGGTTGACTATTTGGGGGCAGCTGTAGTTCTTTGTTTTGGTAGATACTTCAGCTACACGTGCATGTTAGTGCATGTGACTCCCTGTGTGGGTACTGCTCTGTCTAACTAATTGCCGCCACTCTGCACTGCAGTTATATGGTGGTTACCACTGATAACGCTGCCCTGACCCATGGTGGTGGAATGGCTTCAGCACAGAAACGTAACACCTACCCTCCTGTTCCCCCCACATTAACACTGTCAGCTCTGTCAGCACTGTTCACGCTGTTAGCATAGTTAGCTGCTAGCCGCTGGCCCAGCCACCTCTATGTTGACAGCTGTGCACAAGAGTGTGTAGCAAGGGTGAAGAGCATGGTTGATAACTGCTGAAGTAGAAAAGTTCAGAGAAATGTCAGCTATGTTTCTAAGGAATCTACCTGCTCCTAGTTTCACTGGGTATTTCTCTACTTAGTAATTATTTTTTATTGCCAGCAAGCTGCTGGACGTCACAGGGAATATACTTTGGGCTTGAATGGCCGAGCTGCAACTTGCATGCGCAAATCCTGCTTCCCAGCTTTTCTCGCATCCTGTGTCAGCAAGGCACTAGTAATCTGACCACACCTTCCTTTCAACCTGACAGACAAGACTCACTCTGAGCTCTGCCAAGTAGAGGGTTACAGGGTTGAAGTCAACGACAGGGAGGGCCCCTCCAGACTGGGCCAAACTGCCGGCCATGACGCCCCTATTGAAGGTGACAGTGGGAGGGTCCACTGCCTGAGTGAGCAGGGGAACCTGCTTGGGGCTCAGGTGAATCAACACATCGTAGGCATCCAGAGGAGGGCGCATGACCACCTGCACAAACACAGACGAATGAATCACAAGGCTGAAATATTAACTCATAATTCATTCAGATAGTGGACCACTGATTAAGGCAACAGTAAATGAGAGCTTCCAAGCATTTTTCACTAACCCTGACATCTTGTATCTGGCTGCTGTCCATCAGCTGATTTTCCAGTAACTTAAGACTCTCTGCAGCCACTGTCACCACGCGCTGCAGCATCTGAAGACACACAACCAAAACAGAACATTTGATGGTTAAAGTGGGACGCTTCGGACATTCCAGAGCATGTCATATGGTATATAGGCCACCATTGTGGTGGCACAGCTGTCGATTAGCACTGGAATGTCCATTTCCCAGTTTCTCAGAACTCTTAAAATATCTCCAAGAATTGCAGACATGAAAATGCAATAAAATGACCAGCATTATCTTCAGTGATATCCAGCAATTGTTGTGTTAAAAGGAGCCGCCTAATGTGTTTGTTTCAACCTGCTGATCAAAGCACACCCATATGTTTTGCGCATTAGTGCAAAGACTCACTTACATACTTAGCTGTAACAAAACACAGGTAATATGAGGACATGCCTCGGTAACTATGACTATGATAACTGAACGTTAGTGGAGGAACCTTGCTTCTTTGTTATTTTAAGAATGTGAAATCACTGCATGAAGGTGTCCCATAAATGTACTTCATGAAATTCCACCAAATTATCATTATTGTTCTATTATGTGCTAATATGTTGTCTTTTATCCACTTAGGCTTTTGTTAAAGATACTCAAATAATCAAAGTGACTTTCTTCCGACAACAGTTTCAAGTTCAGCTCCAAAAAAGCTGAAATGCTGTGTAAAATGTGAATAAAAACAACGATGGGGATGAACTAAGGTTCTCCTTAAATCTTACTTCAGCATTTAACCTACATTAATGATGGATACTCTTTTCTTATATACAACTTGTACTTCTACTACATAGTTGTTTTGTTTTTGACTACAATTAGGCAGCTGATCCAGATTACAACCCCTGTTCATTCACCAGGGCAATGTTTAACGCACTTTCATTCGTGTAAATCACGACATGTGCAAAGCTTATTAACATTTCTGAGGTCATGTAGGTATTTTGTTGACGGAAAGCATCGTGTGTATTCTGAGGGAAACTCAAGGATTCATTCATCACTATCTGCCCTCTAGTGGTCATTCAGAGGTACTGAGACAACTACAAACAACACACTGAACCATACTCACTTACTCACCTCAGCTATTTGTTTTGATAAAACTTTTCAGTTTTTTTTCTTTTCTCCAGAATTTTTTTTTCTTTCAACCCAGTTAAGTACTTTGAACAAAGATTCTGACATTCACCAGTGTTTTCCTATTTGGGATTTGTTCTCAGGAAAGAACTGAATCTACACACATTTGAGTGCTGACATGTTTGTGCAAAATAATTGGTAAGTGTGTTTTCTTCAGTTCTACAGTTGTGTAATATTACAACATTTAAATTCCTTCTTTTTTTTTTTAACCATTTATACTATTTTTAACAATCATTTCATTATTTTACAATTAATAAAAATAGAACAAATGTCATTCTAAAATAAACACTCCCATACAAATCAATTATGTTGATTGGGAACCATGCCATCCAATAATTAGAGATCGATCACTCTATTTATAGGCCCAAAATAGGCCTATGTCTGCTCCCTGGGTCTACTCGCACAATGCCACATTTACAGCTGCTCCAAGATGTTACAGATGGTGCCTTGGGAAGGAAATGCATGATGAGGGCAAGCCTGTCCCCCTCCCGTGGTCAGTGTCTCTCCTCTGCGTTTGGTGGTATTTTTGTGGCCACAGATTTAAGATTGAGCCTTTTTTTTTTTTTTTTTAAATGAATCAGTTATGTGCCCTTCTCACAATACAGCATCTGCTTAACGAGTAATAGCATCTCATGCATCGTTTTTTTTATATCCACTACTGACGTTATTAAATATGACAGCTCATTTGGAGTTCACCTCCTGCAGAAGTACCTCGCTCATAAACTATCGAAGTGTTTTTTATGTTTGGAGTCCAGTGCTCCACCCTCTTTAGACTTTTGTTTGGGCATTCTTAACTTAATCTCTTAACTTTTCTTTTAAATATCTGTGTGTGCACACGGCCCTGCAGTCTCACGCCCTTTTATGGGGATTTGCAGGGCGTTTACCTAAATGCTAATTAGGATCAACTGGCAGGCACTTTCAATTTACAAGGTCAAGGGGAGTCTTCATTATATGCACACAACTGTGAACAATTCTGTGGTTTGAGGACACGTCATGAATCTGACAAACTTTTCTTGGGAAATTTTCAAGAACAAACTTAACAACAACAAAAAAAAAACTAAGGAGAATAGTGTTGAATGAGGCCGAATGACGTCTGTGTCAGGACGTCACAGAGCACAAAGTTCCTGTTCTCTGCCACTGGTATAAAGGAGGATGCTGGGAAAAAGGCTCAGTTTTAATGCTGGGTTTGGAGGAGGAGTGAGGTGGGATAACACAGGAAACTTATCTGGGTCAGCTACGCACCATGGGAAGCTGGTGTGCTTACCTTTTCTGTACACTGCTGTGTGCTGCTGGACTCCTTTACAGCTACAGTCAAGTCCAAACAGAGGAATACAAAGCTAAATATTTAACCTATTTCACTACGACTGAGGACGGCAATGAAAAGCAACTGGTGAGCTACACCTGATGGTCTCCCAAAGCATAAATAGTGCTGGTGGAAATTCTTCATGATGTTGTTTCTTATTTGATATTGTGGTTTTCTATTGTTTATTAAAGTAAGACATAATATTTATGCATCCCCAGATCAATAATTTACATGGAGTTTTAGAAAGACTTCAGAACAATGAATTTCCAGCTCTAAGAAAAAGGCATGGCTATCTACCTGTGGTGCGTAATGCAACGACATTTGAACATCCATTTGAAATTCCTGAAATCATTCTGTTTGGCTTAATATGTTCATCATCTTTCCGTCTTACTTCAATTTGGTGTCTTGTCTTTTCAGTGTGATCCAGGAGACCAGTGTGCACTAAGGAAAGGCTCCAGGATCGGGAAACTATGTGACTGCTTTCTGCCGAGAACGTGCAACTCTTTTTTTCACCGTTGTTTGTGATTGTTTACCAAACAAACACTAAAAATAATTTATAAGTTTCTGATGTATTTGATGTCATAGTTCTCAAGTATTCAATTGCTTATTTTTTTCCTGCTACTGTCTAATTGTAATATTTAATTTTTTTTAATTCAGTATTGAGTGGTGATCTATTAAACATGTTGTTGTGTGAGTTTTGTGCTTGTGTTTGTGTGTCCACTGACCTGTACACTAGGAGCTCGCTTGGTCCACATAGATTGTTTTTTGTCCTTAGGCGTAGCTATAAACATGACGGGCAGAGACTCTCTGGAGGCCATGAAGTCATTCTTGATCTCTGTGTATTCGACGGCTGCACGTGACAGAGTGGTGAAAAACAATCACACTTGGTGTTGAAACAGCAACGAATACGAGAAGGATCTTAAAGTATGTCCGGTGTGAATATAGAATGAGGTCAGGGGCGAATTTGTTTGTGTGACATAGAGGGGGAAAGGGGTGTGTGTGTGTGTGTGTGTGTGTGTGTGTGCTTGCCTGTGAGCTGGTTGTTGAGGTTGACTACCAGCGGGTTGTTCCTCCAGTCAAAGGAAGAAAGCAGATGAAGGAAACGAAGGAAGCCGACCTGAGGAGAGCTGAGGAAAACAGAAATCATTCACATGACCTATTGAATGAACAAAGGGAAGTTAAAAAAAAAAAGTTGTCCACAATTGAGACTGATATGGTGGACTGATATGGTGGACTGATTATTAAAAAGTATGAGCCATAGTTACCCGGGAGGAGTAAAGGGTGCAGGCTGCAGGAAAAGCGACGCCACAAGCAGGTCTGCTGTGTCCTCTATGATGTCTCCACTGAAGAGCTGCGCCCCCAGCCAGCGTTTGGCCAGGCGACACACTGCCCCAAAACATGGGTGCTGCTGCTGGAGCCTACCAACAACAGGATGACACGTATGACATGGAGAAAAAAGTGAGGAAATGGTGCATACAGGGCAAGTAAAATAATGAAGAAACAGGAAAGAGGCAAAAATGTGGCGACAGAAAGGAAGAAAAGTAGGACAAAGGTTGAAGAAAGTTAAAGTATATAATCAAAAATAACATAGGGTTGAAAAACTGAGGGAAACAGCAGGAGCCCTACAACCCTGCTTTCTCACACTACTTTGTGTTACAGTTTTAATCTTACCCGTGCAATGTGCTGGTAAGAAGTGGCTTGTGAATGGTGGCCATCTCCAGAGCCTGAGCCTCCTCGTTGTCCCTTACAACCAGCAGCCCCTCTTCATTCACACTCTCCCTCAGCACCTGAGGCTCACGGTGGTACGCCACCTGGATGCGGAACAGCAAGCCATCCTGGATCCACAGACAAATGGAAATAAACAGCATGAATAAACAAAATACTGTGAACTGCGATTTAAAAAAACAAACAAAAAAAACAAAAAAACACTGTACCAACCAGGGTATGAAATTAACAAAATATTTTGGGGGCAATTTTGGCCCCCACGGTCTAAAAAATGGGGGCATTTTCAAAATGTTTGGGGGCCATCAAAAAATTGTAATTATGTTCTAACAATAAGCACATGAAAAGCAAAACCAACTAAGATAGTGTCTTCACTCTTCAGTAGAAACCACTATAAATGAAACAAATAATGGGTTACATAAAGTTATGGTTGCAAAATATCACTCAGATTTCCTATAATTCAACCAGTTTAAATGTGATGATTTAACCATTAATCTATTGATAGCAGTACTAATGTTTCACCACATTACAGTTACTTTTACTGTTAAAAAGGCCAAATTACTATAAATTCCTTAGATGCAATCCTGGAAGTAAGTTCATTTAAAATTTAACATTCATTCTACCTTAATTTTTTATTCATTTGTCATTGTGTAGACACAGATCACCCAAGAAATGGTTAATTTATACTTATGGTACAGCAAAGCCCCCTCCCCTTCTCTGACAGATTACTCTCATGTAATCAGTGCAATCTCGTTGATTATGTCTGGAAAATGAGTTGTAGATGTGATAGTAAATTAATTTAATGAAAATAAAATTATACTTTAATGTCAGATTGTAATACTGTTAAAAATATAAATACATATAGTTGTTTCGAAAACCTGGGGGCAATTTTGGCCCCCGGAACATGGCTTTTGGGGGCATTCTTGGATAAATTGCGGGCCAAATGGCCCGTGGCCCTTGCTAATTTCTGACACTGGTACCAACAATATGCCTCAACACACCACAAACTTATAATTAGAGTCTAGAGAAACCACAGTTGAGTCCACAGACAAGTGTGGGACCTGTACACAAACTTAAAAATATACCTTCCAGACATCTAGGTGTGCAGGGCACGGCCTGCACGTGTAATTATGGTGCTTCTTGAGTAACTCTCCGAGGTGGATGTGGAAGGCAGTTCGGAGGTGGCGGATGGCGAGGCGGTCGTGAGGCCACTTTCCACTTCCCTCCATGTGACAGATCACTGAGAGAGCAGTTACCAATACATTGGTATATGAGTTAATATTGCTAAATGCCTGCGGTTATGTGGCTGTAATTTCCCTGCTTTGAATACACAGGTTGTAACTCTGTTTAGCAATTCTGAAATAACTAGGTACATTACAGAAGTCAAAGAAGGTATGTTCCAGTCACAAACATTTTCTATGGCAGATGGTGCAGGAATGACTTAAGTCTAGATCAGTAGGGCGTTTGTACTTCATGAGGTGGGTGTGCTACGAGATAGATGGATAGGTTACTGAGGAGGAAGTGGGTATACCCTGTATACTTGTATAAAAACTTTTAAGTAGTTGCTGGTGGATGAAACACTAACCTGTGATAGGGGTGATATAAGCAGGGCAGGGTTTGCCCTCCTTAGGTACCAATGATCTGGACGTCTTTTCTCTGTCAAAGAAGGAATAGTCCAGCTTCAGTGGCAGAGGGGGGAAGACCTGCAAGGCACAGATTAAATGTTAGGAGGACTATCATAAAGTCAAATTTACAGTTTGCAATAACCTCAGCCATCAATAACTTCGCAGAAGCTCACTGAACTTGAGTTGCATTTGCTGTAGTGTTTAAAATAATGCAAAATTACTTATATTTTACTACTATGACACTGCATTTATTGGAGCAAATTGTTGTCAAGAACAACCAGCTTTACCTGTGTGTATCTGAGTGCAGGGTGCGCTCCTTGCACTGCTGTGATGGACAGAGGCAGACCTTCCAGCCTCCACAGTTTTCTACTGAGGTCATCATAGGACTGAACCACCAGTAAACTCTCCTCCTCTCCAGTACTGGTCTCCTGAAGAGCACAATGTCAAACACATGGCATACATACATAGTTTTAGACTGCATTTATTTTGTGATAAAACAGCAACACTAACACCCACTTCTGGGAGTGTGCACCATTTTCTTTTGATTAAACAACAAGCATTATAAAATAACAAGAATCTAGTAAATGAGCAACATAATATAAATTAATTGCACTATTAGTTTAACGTACATTCCAACAGGAACACACACACAAAACAGCATTAAGTAAAAGAAAAATACTTATTAATAAACAAATAAAGTGCAACAACAACAACAATACAACATTCACCATACAACACATAAAATAATATTCTATTGTTTTTTGTTAATACAGCTAATCAATTTTCGGATTTAAAAATCAACCGATTTGCCTTTTACCTCACTTCCCGTTTTGATGACGTCATCCACCATCGCCCCCACATAACGCACACAGGATTCGGGGATATCTGCATGCCTGGTGGATAATAAATATATTATTTTCTTTTTAAAAACGACGTTTCAACAAACTCATACCCACACTCGCCTAACTTTCATTTTCTGTCAGGACAAATGCAAAAGTGAAACTGGTCACAAACTGGCTTTTTATTACCCAAAAGACCCTTTTTTGGTGGTGGCAGTCAGTGCTAACTGCTAACATTAGCTAGCTAGCTAACGTTTAAAACATTTTCAGACATTAGCCAACTGCACGGAAAATAATGAAGCGTACGGGGAGGAGACGGAGCTCTGTGTGGGACTGCTTTGAACAAGTGGGGAACTTCGTCCGCTGCATGAAATGTGACGCTACGTTGAAGTACTGCGGCGGAGCCACCAGCTCCATGATGAACCACATGAGCAGGCACCATCCGTCCACGGCACCCATAGACGAGGACGAGAAACCGGTGATTTGTACCGTTCAGTGCATGGAGGAGGAGAGCAGCGCTAATTCGGACGGCATGCAGGTTGCTATCATGCCACCCAACGTAAACATGACTGCCAACCCTCATGAGCGTGACTATGGAGAGAGGAAGCGCCTGAAGCGGAGCTCTGTGTGGGACATTTTCATCAAAGTGGACGACGAGGTGCACTGCACGATGTGCGACACCAAACTGAAGTACAGGAGCAGCACCACGAGCATGATGTACCACATCAAAAACAAGCACCCAGACACTATGCCTAATGATGGCGTGTCACTGGCAACACATGCAGAGGTGACTGAGCTCATCTCCAGAATGATAGAGAAGGACATGCTTCCCATCAGCGTGGTTAGTGGTGATGGCTTTCGCGAGCTACTTACACACACTGTGCATAACTATAAAATGCCATCTGTTGGTGATATCACGCGCCTCATTGAAGGTCATTTCCATGAGAAGGTGGAGGAGCTTGTGGTGCAGCTGGGCAGAGTGGAGAAAGTGGCTCTCACTGCTGACTTCTGGACAGCCCTCCCATTTCAGAGGTACATTACAGTTTTCTGTTCGTTCATAACAGAGGACTGGCAGGGGAGGTCAGCTGTGTTGCAGACACACAAGCTATCATCAGACAGCCACACCACTACAGACAGCATCACAGAGAAGCTTCTTAACACCGTGCAGTCCTGGGGTATCGCTGGCAAAGTGACTGCATGTGTTCATAACAACATACAGGACATCTTGTCAGCCAATGCGTGTGCCCGTGTCACCTGGGACTATGCAACTTGCTTTGCCACAACACTGCAGCTAGCAGTCAGCGATGGGCTGAGTGAGGATCTAGTCCGCATCATTGTTGCTGCAGGAAAACTAGTCAAACACTTCAATCAAAACTTGCTGGCAAGCGAGGCCTTGGAGCAGAAGCAAGTTCAGATGTGCCTGCCACAGCACAAGCTTATCCAGTCGAGCAAAGCTAGATGGGACACAATCTGCGATATGTTTGAACGGTTACTGGAGCAGCGGTGGGCGATTAAAGCTGTGCTCTCTGATCGCACAATTACCAACAGACAGGAAGCCCAGATCCTTGAGATTGAAGATGATTGCTGGCAAATAATTGAGAATTTCACACCTGTGCTGGCAACTCTGAAATGGGCAACCACAGTCATATCTGCTGAAACAGAAGTGTCCATTTCAAACATCTACCCAATCACATTCAGCCTCATTCAGACCCACCTTGTGCCAAAAGAAAATGATGTGGAACAAGTCTCTGAGTTTAAGCTGAAAGTTCAGAAGTCACTTAGAAATCACATGGAGGTAGGCATAAAGTAATCAATTTGTCTGTTAACTGGCATGCATTTGGACATGATTTTAGTAGAAGTGCTGATTAAAATAAACAATCTGTATTCTATTTCATTCTACCGTTCACAGGTGGACTCTAACGACCTAGCCTCCAAACCCGCTCTGATAGCCTCTATGCTGGACCCTCGTCACAAACATCTCAGCTTCCTGACGCCGACGGGGAGACTAGCCGCAAAGGTTAAACTGCATGAACTGGTTTCAAAATTAGATGTGATAACTACTACTGTGGGCACAAAGGATGAACAGCAGGAGATCCTGGTCACGCCTGACATTAGCCAGGTGGCTATGCCCTCACAACTGAGAAGCGACACCAAGAACACCATGATGTTGCTCCTGGGAGACAACTACAGCTCCTCCTACGCCACGGACTCGGAGGCTCAGGTAGATTACTACTTGAGAGACATTGCTCCTTCACTGGACATAAACCCCCTTGACTGGTGGAGGGTAAATGGACCGAGATTCCCCAAACTGGCCACTCTGGCGAGACACTATTTGTGTGTACCTGGAGTATCGCTGCCGTCTTTATTGTCAGAGGCTGGACAAACGTTTGCAATGAGGCGTACAAGACTGAGCGCAGAGCATACTGACATGATGATCTTTGTCAACAGAAATACATAACTTGCATGACCCTACATGATGGAAGAGTACACTGACCTACACCAATTATAAGCTTACTGTAGGGCAATGGGGGGCAAGAGGCAGTGGATACAAGTAGGTATGGCTGTTACAAGAAAGAATGTTAATATGTTGTATATGCTGGTGCAAATAATGCTACAAACTACTTATTTTTTTTTAATCAACAAAACTTTTTCCCCCCTCAAGAGTCACTGTGAACTGAGCGGCAGTCAAATACCTAACTATACCTTAACTATTGCTGTAGTTCCCAACATCAAAACACAGTGATTTGTCTTATTACCTCACTTGAATTGTCTGCTGACACCTGACCTGGCTTTTAGTAGTGGATAGTGAGCCAATGTTTAAATGATGTCAGTAATATCTGTGTTAGCGCAAGGACACTACAAATCCTTGGCATTCTACATCAAACATGAGGCATAACCATGGATCTACTAAAGGCTGCTTACAGTATAACCTTTGCCATTACACAGGTAATATGTTTTGTGCATGGTCGTTACAAACACATTCATAATAGATTTCTGTACGACAGTCTACATAGAAGGGTTAAACTAAAAACAGTGAAGAACTATCACTGGTTTGTTCCTTTGTTAGCATGGTAGCATACTGAATAACTGTATTATCAATACAGCTAGAAACTCACTGACCAAACTAACTGTATTATTAACTAGTATTATTGTGGTGTCTGTCGTGTTTCTTAATGTGCTACACAAATATAAAATACATACAGCTGTAGCAGGTGTGCAATGATCTGTTTGGGGACCATCCGTTTCTCGCACATGCTCTTTCCGTCCCACAGCACAGCCTCAGTGATGGCACCATCCTGGAAGCGACGCAGCTCGGAGCGAGAACCCCACAGCTGCCGAAACTCAGCTGCCTGGCAAAAGAACACCGCTGTTGTTAATAATGAATCATAATGCAAGCATGGTAACACATGAAGGATAAAGAAACAAGTCTACAAAATAGTTTAATAAAAACAAGCTCAAGTTCTAGACAGGTTAGTCTTTTTTGCATGCAACCAGAAAAGCCTTTTAAAAAGGTGCAAATGCTCACCATAGCTGTTAATATAACACTACAAACACATGCACAGAAAGGAGAGACAGGTGAGGTTACCTTGGGGCTGTCTGCAGGTGGGCCTCTTTCCAAGACAGAGGCTGCCAGCTCTGGCTGTAAGAGCAAACCGAAGGAGAGAGGAGGTTGGGCTTTGTGTTTTGGGGCCTCACTCTCCACAGACCACTGTAATGAAAGAAGCATGAGAAGACAGTTCAGCAATTTCAAAGATCTAAAACTGTAAATCATATTTACAGGAGTGTTTTTTTTATCTCACTCCTCTAATACACTTTAAACTGTGTTGACTCAAGACCACGTACTGTTACGGCAGACGCGCTGATTCAACCAGGGTTTTGTTAAGCATTGAAAAGTAGGTATGGACCGTCTGCCAGCTGAATACGCCACATCAAACTAAATCTTTCTCACCTCAAGGTCAGGAGGGAGGGAGTGAGTTAGGAGGTGAATCCTTTGGCCCAGTCCTTGCTGAAGCAGGGTCAGAATAAAAGGGAGTGCCGTTTGGACATAATTTCCACTGTGGTCCATCAGCTCACTGAGGAGATCCAGTTTCTTACAGCTGGACTGAAGCTTCACCAGCTCACATAACCTGGGTGGGGGATGGAAAGCACAAAACTGAAGTCAGCAGGATGAGAATGGGAAGACAATGTGAAAGAGTTCTGCTGTAAAATGGGAAACACTTGTGATGTCAGGCTAGCAGTAGGTTTTTTTTTTCAGTACCCTATTTATTACCTGACATTTATGACCCTGACAATGACTGTGTACGAGATGGTGTCTAAACTATCTTAAGCCAGAACCTGTAAAGAACAAGTTAACACATTGACAGTGGAAAATGATATGTGCTGCAGAGGAGAGGTAAAAACTAAGCTGTTATGTAGTACATCATAGAGAGACTGGATATAATTTTGTTTTGGTGCATTAGCTGATAAATAGAGCCGTACTGGAATACATGGTCGCTTGTCCGTATCATGGGTTTGGGGGTCATGAGGAGACTGTGGAACCCATCCACTGTAGGATTGTCCCAGAACTGCATCGACACAGATGCCTCGTGCTGCAGCTGAAAATCAATTTGAAAACAGTCACAACCTGTTGCTTATTGTCACCAGTGTAAAACAAATCTAGCTTGAGATCACATTTTGTTTTCCCAGTATTTACCTGTTTGTAGGTACAAGTGGTCATGTCAGCACACATGTTGAGATGTCCTGAAGGGTCGACGAATACGACCTGGAAAGCGTTGTGGAACTCTGGAAGAGATGGCTGCAGGGACATAAATAAATAGAAAGGGGGCAATGATTATTAATTCAGGAGGTAAACAAGAGTGTGAATAAGCTACATGCACAGAGACCACTTACAGCTGTGAAGTCAGGATCTCTGGCCAGGCTAATTCCATCCACTGTCAGGTCTGTAGATGCTGAGGGTTCGGACGAGAGGTGGGTAAGTTGCAACATATTCAAAACAGGGATAATCACTCCTACTGTCTATCATATTATGTATATTACTTGTATTTATAAAAACTGGTTTGGTGGGTTTTAAATTTGCTCACCCAGGAAGTTCAGGGTGTTTCGAAGCAGCTGATAGGCCGTCATGGAGTTACTGATTCTGTGAGTGGTCAGCAGGTACGCCAACAGCATTGAAGCCAGGAAGCCATTAAAACAACCAGTGCCCTATAAGACATTAAGAGAGCAAATACAAAGGTGAGGGGTGAGATAAATGGAGTCAGAAGACTAATAAAGAAGGAAGTACAATAACTAAGACAGCGATCGCAAGCCTCCTACCTGGTCGAGCTCTCTTTGACGTAGCCAGACTTTGAGCAAAGCCACCCCATCAGCAAAAGCTGAACACTGGGAGCTGACAGCAGAGAGAAACTGGAGGTGAGCCCTGGGCAGTAAATCCCCCAGAACAGAGCTGTTGTAATGTGGAGTGGGAGGTTCACTGCTCTCTGCAACAGACAAACAAGAAATAAATTGGTCTTGATTAAAGCAATAATTCAATTTAACTGTTGCTGAAAAACAATATAGTCCTGATTATACATATGATCATTGTTTGTTTACAGGTGATGAGATAATTGTGATGAATAACATTTGCAGAGCTAGCTGCATAACTTAACGTTGAATCTTACCAGATAGGGAGGTCTGTAATCCGGTGTACCATTCTGTCCGGACATTATTCCTTTGAGGGTGGAAACGGCTGGGCTTGAAGAATCCAGGAGGTGGACAGGCATGAACACGTAGAGTTAAGCTGGAAGAGTCTTTACCTGAGAAGACAGGGCACAATACATCATGATCATAACCAAAAACAAAATACTATGAAAGATATGCAAAGAAAATGAAATACAACACTCTTCAACATTAACAGTGTTCTGTGCAATATAATGTAAATTAAAGGAAATTTTCACTCTCCAAATGACCATTTGTATATCAATTACTCATCCTATGTTACATTTGTGAAGAAAACTTTGATTTCTTGCATCTCTTCGGTGAACAAAGTATTCAAAAACTGAGAAAATTCTGAATGAAATGAAGTTATATAAGTCTGCATTTATAACAACAGCAAAGGTATATCAAAACACCCCTATGACTTCAATTTATCCAAAATGTTCTCAGTTTTTGGATTCTTCATTCAACGGAGGCACGCAAGAATAACAAATATTTCCTTACAAATTCAGCATAACATGGGGTGACTAACTGACACACAAATGGTCATTTGGGGGATGAATTATTCCTGTAAAAGTACCTGGACGAGTCAGCAGCAGAACAGGTCGGAGTCGGTTGCCATGGAGACAAGAATAACGCATGCTTCCAATGTCAGAGGAGGATGCGAGATGCTGAGCCAGGCCTGCCAGGTAAAGAGCCCTTTTCCTCGGATACCTCTGGTTCACGACATCCTTCGGGTGGAGGATGCTCTAATAACAGAGGGATAAACAGGTGTCTTTTATAATCTAATGACTGTATCATCATGTTGCATTAAGTTCAGGACTACAACACACTGATCTCAATGCTTCAAGTGGTGCATTGAAATAAAACAGAGGGAGATGTCTTACAGCCGGGATTGTGACAGCCAGGTCCACCATGATGCGCGGTTTGGTGCAGGTGCCGAGGGGGTAGCTGCCAATCAGATCGACAGAGGCAGGAGGTGCCATGTGGAACTTGCCCTTTGTTGTTTTGGGCACCAGGAGGAAAGGGACTTTGACTTCACCAGACAGCCATGATAGGTCACTTACCTGAACACAGAGAGGGATTGAGTAGAATATGCTCACAGATTTTCATGTGTGAATTTGTGTAGAGCCAAATAAATGGAATAGAGCCTCTACACCCAATCATGAAGCTGTTCTTCCAGTTAAAGCACTACAAACCTCAACCTCTGGTGACTCTGGTACAGTCTGGAGCAGCTTGGTGACTGTCTGAATGAAAGCATCGATTTGCTGTTTCCTACGCTCACTCAGGGCGACCTCTTTCAGCAGCTCCTCCATCTGTTATTGGTGACAGATCACCGACATTTATTAGGAGTGTGTGAAGGGTTGTGTGTTTATTGTTTACATGTGACAACAGGCTTGACTTCAGACATAACCCCATCTCCTTTTCATGTCTCTGTTCATGTCCATGTAAGTCAGAGGTCTCACCTGCATTTTGAGCAGGCTGCAGTGAAACAGGCTTTCTGCCTCTTTCAGTTGGTTCAGCTCCTCAGCTGTGGGAGGTCTGTACAGGTCACTTCTGGACAGCTTCACCGGGTGATAGACCACCTCCTCCCCTGCTGCCTCCTCTGGTTTGCTCCTTTTAGCCTTAACGGGAGCCTCATTTTCCTCCTCCTCATTGCTCTCTGAGGGAACCATCTGTAAAATAACATGTAGTTGCAGCAATGCTCAGCAGCTCGATTTGATTCAACGTTTACTTCATTACTACGTAGGAATCACAATGAAAGAGCAATGTGTTATTTAAATGTTAATTCCGGTGTTTGTCTACATTGTCTCAGCTATGCCTGTTGTACATTCAGTTTCTATTAATTACATACTCCATGTTTACGTAGTTGCCAAACTGTAGGCAAGCATGCAACCACAGAGTAAACTGTCCCGTGGGTTCACTGAGCGGTAGTTAGCCACCAAGCAGCCAAACTCACGATAAATATTACCAGACTTACCTCTGCTGGTTCCTTGGTAACTGCTTGCTTCTTCTTCATGTCTGGTTTCCTCTGAATATGATAAATTCCGATATTTTTAAAAGATTCAATCAACACTTCTTTCCCTTCATTGCGCTTTCACATGTGCAAAGGGTCAGTCAACCATGCTACGAAGGAAAATATTCTTCTGATTGGTGTAGAAGCCGCGGCGGTGGATGGTGATTGGCTTTCTGGCTTTCGGCGTCATACGCACAGGCAGCAAGATAGGTTGCATGAGCAGGCTCCAGTGTGATTGGTGCTCGAGAGCTACTGAGGCATCAGTGACGCTGTCCTTACATTATAGTGCATTCAAGATGAAAAAAAAAATGCACATGCAGTAAATACATTTTTATTTTTTGAAGCATATTATTATATCAAGTATAAACTGATTTTACATGATCACATTTATAGGCCATTTCCAGCATTCGGTGCCATTTGAGTCCCCATGACAGTATGATATATTTTGTGTACACGTATTTCTTATATTATTACATCTTACATTATTAACCACCTTTTACCATATAATGGAATGATATGTAAACAGAATTAGTTAAATTTATTCATTTATTAAGTAGGTGACACTGCCATGTTTGCTCAACTTAAATTACAAATATAAGTAGGCCTAATATAATTTTTGTATAGCCATATTTATAATATTCCTCACCAAATGTTTTTTGTAATTTAAACGTTTTTGATGCTTACATTTATACATACACAATTATGTGTGTGTGTGTGTGTGTGTGTGTGTGTGCCCGCCCTGTGCCCTCTGATACTGTTTTGCACAGTAACACGGGGGACATTTTATGCTAAAGTTAGCCATTACATGATGAAAAACAAGCGAGCATGCAGGAAGATTTTTTTAACATATTCATTAACCATATTTTCAAAGGTGTTTAACTCATTTTAGTTCATGGGCCAGCCCAATTTTGATCTCAAGTGCCCTCTCAGCAAAAGAGATTGTCACCACACGCAGCACTGTACACAGGATTAATATAACATTTTCCTTTTAATTTTCATGCAGTTAAAACATGCAAGTCACAATTACAGAAATCACACATAACTTACACAAACTGTGGTTGCATAATTTTTTATTTTGCTGCTTGAGAACTGTATTTTTTACACTGTGTGCCACCATAAATAAGTAAATCACAACCACATTTAGGTTTATGTCATCATAGACCCACTGGATATGAGGCTTAATTAATTTAACAATGTGACACTTAATTTAGAAAAACTTTAATAGCTTGAGATGGCCTGTTGCTTCAAAAATGCAGCTGAACTTCAAAACTTGAGTTAAAGACACAAGCGTCCACACATCTCGAGATTGACTGTCTTTGAACAAAACATTGGAGAGCAGCTCTGTAAAAATCAGTTCACAACTTTGCCAATGCATCATGTATGTCCAGTGGATGTCAGCAGATGGTGCTGTGGTGCAACTTCAAATCATTTTAATACTCTCTACTTGAAAAATATTGTGTGTCATTTTGTGAACCTCACTTATGTTTAGCTCCTGTCAGCCGTGATGTTAGCCTCCCCTCCAATCTTGGTAATCTCAGGGCTTTTTCATCCCTAAGTTAGTAAATGCCACTTCACTTTCACAGTTAGCTATGTATGAATTGTATTTACCTTTCATGTTTGTATATAGTGTTATTTATCATTTTGATAATCACCTCTGTCACAGGGAGCTGCTCCAGTTATAATAAAAACATGTACACATTCTGTAATACAAAGCATAATGCAGTATAACAATTCACAGTTACAATAACAAATATTTCCTGGGCTATGTCATCTATTTTGATTTTTTTTTTATCTCATGCTCTTTTGTTTTAATGTATTGTAATATGCACATTTATACAGAAAATGCTCTGAATAAAAAAAAAGAAGAACAGGAGAGAAAAGTTTATCAGACACCTTCCACAGGGAGCCCGAAGGCTCAAGGTTCACTGTGTGGTGTTCATGGTCATTTGATACATTACAATTATATTCACTTTTTGTCTTGACCACAAAAGCCACAGTATAGACAGAAAGCAGAGTCTTGTACTGGGGCCATGAGTTAACATAATGGTCATCCTGCTCTAAAAATAGCCATAGACATATATTGTCACTAAATTTTGTAATCAGTTTTCACACTTTTTGGATTGAAACAAAGGGGTGACCTGAGGTGGTGGACCTGCTGTAACCTGATCAACTGAAAACAGTGGCACAGCTGCATCACTTCGTATCAGCCTCAGCTTGGTAGACTGCGTAGGAGGGTTACATTTGACAGGGTTCATTTCAACTGCATGGGGATCCAGGAGAGAAACACCTTTGGCCAAAACCATTGTGTCCAGCCTCAGAGGCCCAGAGGACACCGTCCCTTCCTTCCTATGTCTGGAGGGAGACAATTTCTTCAGCCAGACATCTGCCTCGTTTCTCCTCAGAAGCTTTGCTGGCGAATCCTTGGAGCTGGTTTGTTTCTTCAGTGAGGATACAGTCCTCTCTGTTGGCTGCTTGTTATATCTTGCTTCTAGTTTGGATGGTCCGCTTGGTTTCTTGGAATTGGGTTTTATGTACTCATTATCCACAATCTCATACCGAGGAAAGATGCAGTGTCGAGGCAAGCAGGACGGATCGAGCCTTGGTATGGGTTGGTAGTTCTTATGTTGATATAATGATCCAGTCTTATGGTTAGAAGCAGACTGTGTCCAATCTTTACCTTCTACTTCCTCTTCTGTTTTTTCTGCTGATCGTGACAGGGGTGGCAGTATTTTGCCTGAAGCAGGCTTGGGAGGTATATTAACCTGTTGCTTTTTCTTTAAATCAATTTTTGGTGGGGGGCGAGGACTAAGCACTTTATAGCAATCGTAACTGACAGACCTCCTGGGACTTATTTCCTTTTCAGATTGCTTTGGAGAGCTGTTTGTTTGGGCCATAACATTGCATTGTTTGTTGACTCTTGGCTCTGTTTGTACTGGAACCTGGCCAATGGCAGCCCCCTGTTAGGCAGAAATACAATTGGGATATAGATATACTGTAAATATGGACATAGAAGACCATATTAAATAAGACTTGGAGAAGAGAAATATCAAGCATACCTGTTTTGAGGCAGAGTGAGGTCGAGGGGTAGCATTCACAACAGGCACACATCCTTGAACCCAGGCATCTGAAGTTGCTGGCATTGGCTCTGAGTCTTCTGTTTCAGATGCTTCCTCTGGTGCTTCTCCTTCATCTGGGCACAGGATTTGCTGATCTAGAATCTGTGTGAGGTAGGTCTTGGCCCAGGATGTGGTGAAAGGTGCTAGCTTAGGGGCAAAGACAGGCAATATCTCCGATGTTAGATGTACATACAGTATATTATGTGTGGTTGAATCAGATGACAGCAAGATGAATAACTGCATTGGTCTCTCCATGAGTGTCAGTCAGTAAGATGATGTTCACATTTCAGTGAGATCATAATAAAAAGTGCATATGCCTTTCAGCTTTACCTGCCTTTCAATGTACACTTTGAAACAGCCTTCCATGACTTGGCTCAACAGTTCGTCCATGATCTCCCCCACTGCCTCATGTGCATCCTCCTGGATCAAAATGTCTTCCCATTGGGCCTGAGTTGAGCAACCAGAATTGATATCTTCCTCTTCCAGGTCCTGCGTTGAAGCTGTATGTAACTGGACAGATGACGTATGTCTTTGCTTGTCAGCTTGGATCTTGGCTGCAGAGCGGGGCATCTTGGCCAGAGTTGAGCTCCCAGATATATTATCTTCCACTTCCGCGTCCTGCGTTCGAGGTGTATGTTTTTGGACAGACGACGTACGTCTTTGCTTGTCAGCTTGGGTCTTGGCTGCAGAGCGGGGCATCTTGGCTCAGAGGCTGGTGTGAAGTATGATAGAGAAAAACATGGATGTCAAAATGAAAAACGAAAGATGTTTGTGAGGATTTAAAATGGAATAACATCAGTCCTTATCAGTTGGCATGTTGCTGTGAAAATGTCATTTGGTAAACATTAGCACACTCTGGTGGCAATGATCAAACTTCACACAGTTATTGTTTCTCAATGTAAACTGATGCAAAATTATAATTCACTGAATATTTACAGGAGTTATATTTGTGGATGATCCTCTTGCTGACCAAAATTACTTGCAGAATTAGAATATAATTTAATTAATGTTAGAGTTGAGACAAAAATGTGTGAGAGCCACTAACTAAATCCATTAGATTGCACGTAGAGGCTTTCCTTTGTTCTTAGTAAATGCCAGCTACTCAAAACTATTTCCCCAAATCGAGCTGCCCACTTAAAACTTATGTAATGTCTTAGGTGGTTAAGACTTCATAAATGTGTAAATGGCTTGCTTAAACACATATGTAGCAATCAACTTAGTAAACAGGAAGTCACTGTAGAATCACAAGCTTTAACATAACTTCCAAAAATAATAGTTTTAGGGGAAAATGATGCAATAAATTACACTGCAGAATATTTCCTTGTTTTAGAGTTGGCTTAGAAGTTTCATGCAGTGTATGACAACTTTTTATAATTTGAAATATGGAAGAATAACTTATTTTTGTAAAATGTAATAGCCCACTTTGCCTGTTTACATCATCCTTAAACAGCATTTTAATCAAGTGTCAGGTAATTCGACCAGTTTATATTGTTATTTTACTAATTAACCTAAACAATTAATATATTAATAAGCAAGCTAAAATTAATTTTGTTAGTTAACGTTAGCTAAAGTTAGATACACCTGCTAGTTAACGTTACTAGTTGTAAATAATCTGTATCGTTTAATTTTAGGTCAGCTCATTATAGTTACACGGTTAAAATGGCACAATCATATCATCATATCATCATTCAGCCGTGTACAAACAGTTATCACTGTTTGGCCTTTAATAAGAAGATATCAAGTCAGTTCACAACCTTACCACATTCTCTTCTTTGTACCCTTTTCCGTGTAGTCTGTGGTTGCTCAGCAACCGAGAACGCAAGGATGACGTATTACGTAGTGGTGGCGTTGTCTCTATGGCTGCGAACGACGCGGAGGTAATCCTGTTGCTAACAAGAGCTAAAAAAGTGCTTGGTTCACATTAACTGTATATGTAATGGCTGACTATGACAGCGCCAGTGGCTGCCGGGTCAATTGCTGTGTGATTTGAAGCAAGAGTTTGAGCAATAAGACACAGAAAAGTAACGGTGGCCTCTTTTATTGACGCTGCAGTTGGCTTCTTGCTAACATACCTCGGTTAGCTTGCTGCTAATGTTTAGTACTTGCGTTGCCAGTTGCCAAATGACAGTAGGCCTGTGTGTTTTAATGAAACTGCTAATCTTGCATTTAACTAGACTCTTTATCTTCATCTCTTAGACTGATACCAGATTAGACTGCCATTTCAACATACTGCGCTGCTAAGAGAAGACAGCTCCATGTATCACAAAGAGAAGAGCATCCAGATCAAAAACAGCGCCTCGGCGCTGTACAACAACCTCGGCGTGCTACGCATCGCCCCGCGGCGCCTCACCTACTTCACGGTGGTCCATGCTAACGTGGTCAACATGGTCAGCGCGTCCTGGGACGGACTCAACTATTCCCACCGTCAGCTGCAGTCCAAGGAGCCCAATGTCGCCACAAGCACGTCGCTCATCATGCAGGTCAGGACACAGTGCAGCGCATACAGTGTGTTCATAACACTGTACACAGTGAGAGCAGGTAGGACAGGCAGCGTGGTCCTTGAGGAACTTTCACGGGTTCCCAGCAAGATCAATGGTTAAACACTTGAGGAATTGATTTCTTCAGTTTTAGGGGGACAAAAGTTAACATACATAGAGATAAACTTGCAATGCAGCAAAAAGAGTCATTTAATTTAAAATCAGTGGCCAGCTAAAGTCTGTGCCCATTGACTTCTGCAGACACATGTCTTCATTGGTGATGCCCCACAGGTGCATAAAAACGTTTTGGTTGTCTTCTTTGCATATTTAGGATAAGTGCCCAGCTGCAGTGCCCTAATGCTGGGGGACTAGGCCTATGTGTAATAAGGGCTGCAAGTCCTGTACTGCTCCCCAGTATGGATGCATTGTTAATGTGGAAAGTAAGCACATAGTAATTGTCACCGTTGGATTCCCAGTCCAATGTGTTTTAGAGTACATCTCTCAAACAATAAAACAAAATCACCTCACACACAGTTAAGAAAGTTTATGGAAAAAGTGAACTACATTCTCTAATAGGTCTTATTTTGTTTTTTGCTCCTGCATACTGCATATGCATTTGACTGTATCATAAGAATTAAAGAAATCCTTTGTTTTCTTGTAACAGGCTGCGTTTTGTCCCCTGCCCTCTCGTGATCTGCTGGTGGTGACTTCTCAGAAGGGCATTCAGGTGAGTTTTTGTGTGCTTTTTCTGCAGTCATTGGCAGTCGCCATGTTTGGTGGAAGCATTGCTACTTGTGTACTTACAGTGGCTGTGTTGTATATTTGTGTCGTTGAGTGTTTTTGCAGCCTTTTACTTTCATATTAATCCATTGTTTTAGATGTATGAATCCGATGGCTCCATCATGGTGTACTGGCATGCACTGGATACTCCGGAAACACCCACAGGTACACTTACATATAAACTGTGGATCAAAGTCTGACCTGTATTTGCATGACTAGTTTGAAAAGATATATATAATACGATGCAGTACAGTAAGATATGATACAGTATGATGAGACAATAGAAGATGACACAAGTATAATTTTTTGTTCCTGTACATGTGTAGTTAATCCATCTCAATAACATAAATATAATTAAGAACATCAGTGGGAGAATCTGATTATTATAATGACATTTTCAGGCATCTACACCCACATTATTATATCTGCACAATCACAAATGGCAGTAACATGAACAATTTGTTTCTGCGTTGTTAAGCTGACTCATAGATACTGCTGGTATTTTACTCACATGACATAATACATTTGTGCAGTCATACATTTTACCAGTTGCAGTTTTATGCCAAATGTCGTGCACTCACAGAACTTGTTTGTGTCCCAGCTCAGGCAGTGTTTGCTCGGGGGATATCAGCAGTGTGGGAGAGTTACATATGTGTGGGTAAGTACTGAGTGGAATATATTTACGTATATTCAAAATACAGGACAAGCTTCACATTCCCCTGTCTCTTTGTCTCCATTTAGGCGTCTCATCTGGTGCAGTTCTAGTATTTGATGTTCCCAGTAAAGGCAGTAATATTACCCTGTCTGAGGTCCTGGAGGAGCACAAGGAGTCCATCACTGACATGGCCTCGGAGTGCTCTGGCAGCCAGGTATGGTGTGTGTGCTTGTTCATTGTTTGCAGTCTGCCTATCTGAACCTGTAGTGATTTGCTCTAACTTTTTCCATTAATGACAGACATACTTAAATAAATTACGACTTTATGTAATACTTCGAGGACCTACTATGATTCTATGAGTTACATAATCCCTTCCACTCTGCTGCTGTCTCCCTCCCCTCAGGAGTGCATAGCTGATCTGGTCAGTGCCGATGATGGGGGCAACCTGTGTGTGTGGAAGTCTGGGGAGGAATTTCAGCTGCTAAACAATATCCCTGGCTTTGAGTAAGAAACTGACCGCATTATAGTTTTGTCATTTTTGGTGTATGATGTAAGACTGAGCAAACATAAAGTGACCTTTGGTGAAACTCCATCACTGTTACTCCTCCTCTACTCTTACTTTCCTCTCTATCTCTCTCCCCTCTTCACGCATTGTTGCACTTGTCAACTCTCCAATATGTTCCTTTCCACCGTCCTTTGTTTCTTCTTCATTTCCTCTCCTCGCTCTAATCTAATGTCCATTATATTTTCCCTTAATGCCCTGATGGCAATCATCCTCCATCTTCCTCACTGCTCTCAGTATGAGCTGCTCATCTGTCAAGCTGTGGAAAGGTACAGTGGTGGCGGGTTACGGCACAGGCCAGATCCGTCTCTATGAAGCAGTGACGGGAATCCTGCATGCTGAGATCAACGCCCACGCTCGCTGGATATACTCACTAGACATTGCTCCTTTTTCTGGGCTGGTGAGTTGAATAAACCAAATTGAATAAAAAAAATCTGTTAATTGTGTTAGGATTTATCATTTGAAATGATAAATAGATATTTAAATTATTCAGCTATTATTTATTTAGCTCAAAATAATGTTAAGGTGGTTCTAGATTATCATTTATTGTTTATCTCATACCACTTAATTTTGCTTTTGCTTTAGCTTCTGTCTGCTGCTGAGGACTCTCTAGTCAGAGTGTGGCACCTGACGCTGACCCCAGAGACCAACAGTGTGGAGGTAACTGGTCTTAAAACAGAAAACATAATTTATTTTCTTAATATGTTTAGAATCAAGGCACAGTTTATAGTGCTTTACCCGCAGGTTTAACTTATGTTAGATCATTTTCTTTTACTGCCAATGAGACCCCGACTCTGTTTTTTTCTCATTTGCATTCAGGTTGCCCATTTGCACAATGAGTGTGTGACAGACACACAGATCTGTGGCGCTAAGTTCTGCGACGGCGATGGTTATGCCTTTGCGGTGACAGGCTATGACCTGAGTGAGATCATACGTTACACCCAAACATAGGACGTTCATTGAAGCTAAGAATTGGAATGTGAATTTGGTATATTGGAATGTTTCTGGAAGGATAACATGACCAAGATGGCACAGAGTCAAACGTCAAATGTTTAATGGCATTTCTGTCTCTATGTCTACAAAGGCTAGAAAGAGATGAGTATATAAGATAATAATGCAAAAGTAATTTGTTAAAGTTTTTGTAAATATTTTAAGTGCAGATGTTTACATGTATGTGAATGTAACTTAAAAAAAGTAATGGAATATTCTATTGTTCTTTATGACATCATTGTTTCAAGCAACTATACCAGTAAAAGATTTTGTAGAGAAAGCCAGTGTGTCTGGGTTTTAATATCGCACTTCACAAATGCACCAGTAGATGGGGCTGTGGGTCAGTTATTTTTGAGCAGGGCAACAACAGTGCAGTGCAGACAGATTTCACTAGGAGGACAGGGTGGAGTTGCATTAAAGGTTATAGACGAAAGACAGACTATTCCAGAAACTCCACATTGTGACTGGATGCTGTGTGGAGACCACAGGACACCCATGCCAATAAGATAACATGGGCACATTGCAGAGGGAGTTCATGAACATTTTCATTGTATTATAAATTTCATAGATGGCCTCTTATGCATCATCCCTTCTCTTCCAGTCATGTCCACAATCTAACATGTGACAGAGTTATATGTATAATTAGATGCTACTTTTGGCTTTCTTAAGTTTTTTTTAAAATCATTTTCTTTTACAGTCCAAGACATCTACATCTCAGGCAAGTGTGTTTTTCTCCAACTGTTTCTGTGACGTCTAGGATGTTTTTTACACAGTTCACTGGTGTTTAAATTTTGTAAACAGAGTGTGTCACTGTAGTTACAGTAGAAACAGAAAGTTTTGGTTTTCCCTAGAAAAATACACAAATGACCAGAAAGGCCTTTATTAAAAACAAATGCAACCTTCTACCACGGACTAGTTTTTCAGAATTACACTCCAAGTCAACTCAAGACAAGACATCACTTAGAAAGAGAGATAGTGTTCTCAAGAATCTGTTTAAATGAGCCAGAAAAGCCCTCATTTAATGCAAATCTTGCCAACTTGGTTGTAAAAATCATGTTCATCACAGGACACATGAGGGTTTTTTTTGTAGTTCACATCTGGCAGCCAGGTATCATTGTTATCTCACTCACTTCATCAAGATAAGAAGAATCAGGTCAGCGAGGAATTGTGCGCTGTTTGTCAGTTTAGGGCTAAGCGTGTATTAAATCCCCGAGTTCTAGTCTTTTCTGGTTTGCAGTCAACACTGGTCACATAACATCAACTGACAAGACTGTTTTGAACCCACACACAAGGCAGATTATGTAACTCAAATTTGGTAGGTACCAAGTGAAAGTCATGCTAATGCTGATGGCCGCGTCAATTGTAAAGCATAAACAGTGTCATGAGTGCACAAAGTCTTTATGGAATCAATAATTTTCAGTATGTCATGTTGTGTCATGCTTCCCCAGCTGCCTGGGGTGGGGTGGCTAACTACACTGGCTCAGCGGAGAACTAGGCTGTCAATATGAGGTCCCAAATGACACGGACGCTGAGATTACATAACTAACTGGAACAGTACAGAGGGAGGGAAAGGTTGGTCAAAAGTGATACATGAAATAAGGAAAGGATTGAAAGAGCAGAGGAGATGCTGAGCAAAGGAAAAGAGCTTGTTAAGGGTTAGAGTAAGGAGAATATGACATCACTTCTCACAGAAAAACATGAAGAGAAACAACAACAGTCATTTATCCCTTGTTAACAAAGTCAATAGTTCTGTGGGACACTCTTGTCCCGTACACAGCCCCGGGGCCACTCATGCTGTGTACTGCTACAATACTTGTCAATAGTTGGCTCTTAGGTGTTACACACAGCTGAGCACACAGCGTTGGGAGATCAGACTTCAACATGAACTGTTCTCAGATATGGATATGAAACTATGTGGACTGTGTAAGCATGTGTGTATGTGCACGTCTGTCAGGTGATAGTGATGATAGAGCAACATTCTCCTACTCATATTGTCTGTTTGACACGTTTATATAACTCATGTGTTCTGCGAAGTAAAATTACTGTTTGTCAGGTGAGTCTGGGGGCTTTGAGATAACTGCTTCATTTCCCCGTCCCAATAGCAAGGTAAAGTGGTGAAAATATTCTTAATACAGTGTACACTTAAACTGAAACTGACTTTTTAGGTGGCTTAAAATGACCAATGCTTGTTTGCAATCATGTGACTATTATGACACGCAAAACTCAAATGGAGGGCAGGAAGTGACAAATCGATATATTGCATGAGAGGAAAGTGACTGCAGAAAGGGTTGGATGAACCTGCAGGCAGCCGGTATCAAACAAAATTAAAACTCATCTTGGGTGTGATCCATACAAAACCAGGAAAAGTGATTTTTCCCTACTGCATGATCGATGATCATCGTTATCCTCCAGACCTCCTAACGTTAATAAAGTTGCATGGTGAGCTGATGAAATCATACAAGAGCCGAGTGGACTATAACTTTTTTCCATGTGCTTGCGTCCTCAGCTTAGACTGCTGTCTTGTTTTTGGCCAGATGAGTAAATTATGCTTGAACATAACTGTCTTCACATTTAAACTCTGTACATGGATGTACCGCTATCGGGCTAACGCTACTAGGTAAGAGGCAGGGTACACCATGGACAGGTCGCCAGACTATCACAGGGCTGACACATACAGACAGACAACCATTCACATTCACATTCACGACTACGGACAATTTAGAGTTACCAGTTAACCTGTCCCCAACCTGCATGTCTTTGGACTGTGGGAGGAAGCCGGAGTACCCGGAGAAAACCCATGCTGACACAAGAAGAACATGCAAACTTCACACAGAAGGGCTCCCTCCTGGGAACAAACCAGGAACCCTCTTGCTGTGAGGCAACAGGGCTAACCACCACACCACCATGCTGCCCAGTGAGTAGCACATGTCCACAAATATTGCTTGAACTTTCCTAGGCCATGGAAATTACCTGTTGGAATTCTTAATTTAGGAGGTGTTCCCCTTTAAGGCACTGGCCTTCTATTCAGCTGTCCTGCCATTAAGTATGAGGACTCCTATTAGTTTTAAATGATTAACCAACAAGACAAATTTGTTCAGTGCACAACCCAAACTATGCATGGGTATCGACCAAACCCATGCTGTCAAATACCATGCCACAATCCTAGTTCATCCATCATATGACCTGATGTGTTAGCGGGTGTGGTAGGTATCTGTATGTGTGTTTACGTGAACACCGCAGCATGAATATCTGTTAGGCTGACTGTTTGTGTGTTTCTTCATTATTCTCGTGGAGAAAGAGCAATTTATCCCATGCCCACCCATCCTTGTGGCAGCTGCCTAGGCCCGTGCTGCTAAGCCTATTGGGATAGAGCCTCACCAGGGGGGATGAAGAGCCTAAAGCCCCTCCAGCCTGCTGCCACGGACAGACCAACTCTCTGACGAAGCAACCAGGAAACTAGCTCCTGTTGACATGCTGTATAAATAGGTCTTCCATTTTAAACACACTGAAATGGAAAGGAGGGGGGTACCACACACCGACAGACCTGAAAATCTGTCACTGCTGACTGACAGACACGCAGACATAGAGGTGCAAACCAGAACTAGGTCGAATAACATTTGCAAATGAACAGAAAATAGAATGCAGTTTGTTTTTGTATAGAATATTATTATAGATACAGCCTTTAATTAGTCTTTGCGACTGACATGATAAAATGGTGCGCAGCCCAATGTAGCAGGTGAAAGAGGTTAAGAGAGCAACAAGAAAGGGTGTGTATTTATCTATGATGTCATCCTGGTGATTATAATAATTGGAACGTAGAGTGACTGAAGTGGCCTGACGACTTGGACAGCTCATCCTGTCTGCAAACGTGCAGAACGGGTTGAGCTCTGTGATGGTGTAGCTCTGTTTTATTGCTACAATCTACATGATAGCAAAGCCATGCCAACCCACTCACCGCCATAACCACAGCCTCTGTGCATCATTATGCTGTACCATGGAAAACCACACCCACACATCATGGCAGGACAATCCACCTTCCTGTCTATGTGGACCTCTGGTCTGGGGGAAATGTCTCAACATACAGTACTGACTGACTCACTGTGTCCCAAATCATCTCTGGAAAGTACAGCTCATGAGAAGACAAGTCGTAGCTCCACTCTACCATGTTTTCAGACTTGGTTGAAATTATTCTAAATAAAAAAAGGCTGTTGAAAGTCTGGCTAAGAAGATTTCACATTTATATACCCAACATGTTTGGGTATATTAAGACTGGGCTTTTGATGAATCATGTGGAATGATGTGTAAGCAAAGCACCATTGTAATGGATGCCAGAGATGGGAGAAATGCATTGCTGCTGTCGAACAAGGTTAGGTGGGGCGGCCTAGAATCAAATAGAGGACATGAGGCCATCCAAGACTGAATTCTTTATCTGTTATTTTGCCATTTCAATTGCTGAAAACAGGAACTCAATGGAGGGTTAAATGGACACTGACCATTTAGATGTAGTCCATTGTAGCGGTTGGTTGGTCTGTCCTGACCTCTCCGTGCACGCACACATGCACGACTTTCATATCCCCCAGTAACGTCATTTAGAAGGCAGGCAATGGGACTTAAGTGCATTAGATTAGAGTAAAATAAACATGATCAGACCCTGCCATCTGCACTGGGATGGCATGGTTGCCTAGCACTGGGCACTGTTTGGATTGTCTGACGCTGATGTGCTGACGTTTGAGTGTGTGTCAGTGTGTGTGTTTGTGCCTGCTTGTGTATGTTGCAATATGTGCAGATGGCACCACTCAAATGATGATGGATTCATTTTCTAGACAGGCTTCCAAATAAAGTCAGTTTTGAATCATTGTGTCTGTGTACAATTATGTGTGTGAGTGTGTGTGTGTGTGTGTGTGTGTGTGTGTGTGTGTGTGTGTGTGTGTTTAATCTGGGTTCAGTTTTGGCAAATATTTATTCAAATAATGTGATCAGTGATGATGCTTGTAAAATGATTTGGGATAACTTGTTTTCACAGCCTTTTCTCACTAAATTAAATAATATATTTAATTGCGAGACAAAAGTACCTGGCGTGCTTTGTGTTGTTTATTCCACTCGGGAAAATATAATATAACAGATCACTCTCATGGTCAATTTGGAGACATCTGCTTTATGAAGCTGGACAAAATTGTGTTGCTTTTAATTCCAAACTGCTCTTTTTCTCACGCCTAAATACCCCTGTCGTTACCTCGAGTGTGTGGGCGAGAGAGTTATTGAGTCCCAAAATAGGGTCACGGCAATAATAACAGCAATATCCTGGCAACCCATATCATTGTGCTCTATCAGTGAGACTGCTAATAGGGTTAATATGAAGGAGATGAATGGGTGTCTTCAGGGCACAACCTGAATTTGAAATACATAAACATTTCCATCAAACGTCCGGTTATGTGTGTTCTTTGTTTCTCTGCATGGGCACATTGGATGTGTGTGTGTGTGTGTGTGTGTGTGTGTGTGTGTATGTGTATGTGTGTCAGACAGAGAAAGAGAGAGACAGAATGAAATGCAGGCTTTATGAGTGGACCAACTTGGCATTCACCTCAGTGCACACACACCATTCCTAATTGGCAGCCATAGAGAAAGCCCAGGCAAGCTAACGCTGCAGGAACATCTTACAGAGGTTATCTGGTGCACCGGTGGGAAACAGATATGTTATCATTTTTTGTAAAATTGTGGTAAGACCAAAAATGAGCATAGTGACATTATAACAGTATTCTTCACTGTGGTTATTTTCAATGTAGCTAAAGCAAAAGGGAACTGATTTTTAATGTTACCCTAAAGTAACACCACAGAGAGGGCAGTTTCATATAGCACCTGCTGTGTTTCAACAGAGGGTCTTCAGTTCAGCTCTGTGTGCATGTGTCGCGTGTGTGTGTGCATGTGTGTGCTGGATCAGAGTTCATTAATCAAAGCACCATTTGTTCCAACAAGTTAAGCAAAGCTCAGTCTATAAAAGTACAGTCCAAGGACTATTCGTTTAAGGGAAATGTATCGCCTTAAACTGTAACATTCCTTCTTCAGAGAGTAGCTTCTTTTTGAAATGGTCCGAGAAGGACTAGTTCAAGTGCATGCTTTTGGTATGTTGATGTTTGAGTAGCCTTTTCCGTGCCAGGGGTTTGGTAACTCAGCAGCTCATTTCTAGCAGGGCTCTGACACATATTCACACATGGATGCATCCCAGTATGGGCCTGATGTGGTGTGTTACTCTTGAACATTTTGTCGTTAATCCATAATAATAATATTGTTTTAAAGGTGCAGTGTGCAGGATTTAGCACCATAGTGGTGAGATTGCAGAACTGAAGCTTGAACTACAGTGCAGATGCAAAAGTGCAAATGCCCCTATCAAGAGCCAGTGTTTGCTTTGTCCATTCTGGGCTACTGAAGAGCAATATGGTAAACATTGATTCATAAGCCCCTTTTCCACTGAGCAGTACAGTACAGTACAGTTCAGTCCGGTACGCTTTTTTCCGTTTCCACCGTGAAAAGTTGTGGATGGTACCAATGGAACTGCTCCTGACTGTCCTCATTTTTGGTCCCCCCTCTGTTGGGGTACCAAGCACACAGATCTGGTACTAAAAGGTGGAGCTGTGAACACTGCAGTTCATTGATTGGTCAATAGCTGACGATAACTCTGCTCAGGGCTGAGTTGTGGCTGGTTTTGAGGCTCATGTAACCACTGCTCACACTGTGGAGAGTTTTATTAGTAAACTGTAACTATAAAATGAAAAGATGTTTTGCTGCCTCTTGCAGCAGCTGTAGTCAGAGAAAAAATAACTTAATTTTTTTTTTTGATTTTATTGAACATGTTAAAAGAAACAAAAAGTCAAACAAAATAAAGCATATGACATAAAACAAAACAAAACAAGCAAAGCAGAATCAAATAATAAACACCTTAAATGATATTGGTCATGTTCAAAAGGGGTAGGAAGAAGTACAAAAAAAAACTTTTCTAGTCCTACCCCCTTATAATTCACTGGGATGACTGACTTTTAAGGTGGAAGGTGGAACGTTAACTTGTAATGTTACTCAATGTATGAGTTGACGATGTGAATCCATCAGCACACCTTTAATTTCACTGTGACAGCTTTGACCATTACTTTAGTTTTTATTGTCTCTCTCAAATATTTAAAAATATATATAATTTTTGACTGGAATATGTGAACTGCATATATTCTAATCCTCCCTTGAAGAAAAAAAAACTGTTGTAGAGCTTCATTGTTGGGGGCTCCGGCAACACTAAACCCCTGAGCTTGCCTGAGAAGGACTAAATGCACAAACCCGCTATTTTTAAATATTGCCTGCCCTATTCTGTGGATGATAAACAGGGTGCAAATTGATAAAGGAGGAAATACAGTGAGTACTGGACGGAGCAGTGAGTAACAAAAAAACCCACCCACATGAAAGAGTACGGTTTGCAGTGGAAATGCTGAGCGCATCAAGGGTCTAGGTACCATGTCTGAAGGGTAACTTTTGGTTTCAGTGGTACCAAACCAAAAGTGTTTGGTGGAAATATAGTATGAATACTATATTTAATTTCTGCCAATATCTCCCTCTAAATCAGTGGTTCCCGACTGTTCCAGCCACGGGGTCCAAATTTCTCCTTAGTCACTAGTTCAAGGTCCACACAGTTTAATATATTCAGTGTCATACTTGCATTTGGCCATGTCCTTGAGCTAGTTTGCTACCCGTCAATTAGCTGTCCGTTATCCTCTACAGCAGGAAATTGCCCTCCAAAATAAAAGCTCTGAACTGGAAATTCACTGTACTTTGAAATAAAGTGCATTTTTGTACAAACTTGACACATTTGTGAGTCACTTGTGGTCCATTCAGAATGGACCTGCAACCCACTTTTGGAACGGGATCCACCAGTGGGGAACCAGTGCTCTAAATCCTGCACACTGTACCTTTAATATTAAAAATTTGAGTGGTAAACTGCTATTATTTTGCGTTGTAAACATAAAAAAAACTTTTTGGTCACAAAGTATTTATTCAGCAGTTACTTCTATTGAATCCAAGAATAAAGATAGCACACATTAGGTTAGATAACACTAATAAATTTAGTTCTTAAAGGCTCAAGCACACAAGTTTTCATATCAAATAAGATGAACCAGAGTTGTGTTCTACTGACACCCTTTAGCCAACGCATTCCCCAGCTGTTCGGTCACTCAACATTTACACACACACACACACACACACACACAAAATGTGTGCCCACACAAACACACTCACATTCTCACAACCTTACACAGACAGTGACCCATAGAAGTAGTGTAAGAGAGGTTTAAACTTACCTTCTTGATTAATGCTGGTTAATTTGTTTTCTTGCTAAACTCACTGGGCATGAACTTATGCCCTCCATGACTGAGATATAAATGACTCCTTTGAGAAGTGTGGTATCATATATCTACTCTCACATGGTATGAGCCTGACTTATATTGAGCTTTTGTGCTCGGCTTCATCTGCCTGTTACAGTATATAGTTCAACAGATGAACTGAACCCTTTGGATGAACAGTGCTTGTAATGCCAGATCATTCAGTGTTTACTGTATGATGGAGATTTTACAAGATTTTTGCTCAAAGATAAAAATATATTTAATCATGATGACAGCCAGAACATGAAAAGTTGGGGGAAGGAGGATTATCACTGTATTGACATAAAGCAGCCAAACTCATAAAGCAAGGTTCTGAGTCACACACTGTCTCTTAGGAGATTTAAGACTTCAAAACCACAATAGTGGGCAGAGGATGCAGCTGCAGACCTAACTCCTGTCTTTTAGTTTTGTTTTATTAACCTAGTACCTGTCCTTCCCCCCAATCTGGCCTCCAGCCTGCCGGCCTGGACAAAGTAAATGATATGTGGGTAAATGGAGCAGAAGTACAAACAACACAATCTGCTCATTTGCCCTGAGAAAGCTATTGGACCTCCGTGAAAAGTGCGGTGACCCCACACACCCTTCAATTAAGGCCAGTCACTCCCACACTGCGTGCCTGTGTGGATGGAGGGAGATGGAAAGAGAGAGAAGTCTGGCTATGAGAGAAAGTCAGAGGACACAAGAGACGTGACAGACTTCATGTACTTGGAAAACCTTAAGGAGCTCCTGCTTTGGTCGTTGACTCACCGCTGAGGAAATCATCATAGACATAAACACATTTACACATATCCACATGAGACTTGAAGGCAGAGACCTTGCATATTTAATACAATATGATCTGTTAATGGGTGTGTTCCTGTATTTTTCATTAGAACAATGAGAAAATGACAAAGACTTTCACAGCTCATAAATATAAAACCCTCCGGATAGAACCTCAAACCTCCAGTTCCCTTCTGAACGTCATAAGTCTCGTAAACAAGAGGAAGATAAACAATACGCAAGAAATGAAAGAGAGAGAAAAGGAAGGGGGGAAAAAAGAGCAGGAGAAAGATGAAGGGGGGAAAAGATGGGAAGAAACAGAGAGAGAGAGAAAGAGATCAGAGTTTGTCTGGAAAACACAAGCAGTGGATGTCAGGGCAGAGGTAGCTGTGCTCGTCCCTGTTTCCATGGCGACCCAAATGTGCTGTCAGCCAGTTGGGAGCGTTGCGTTGCGGCCGTGCTGACATGAGCCACACGTGCCAATGCCCAGCTGACAGCGCTGAGCATACGCCAGCGTCTATTCATAGCACCTAAGTGACACCCGGGAGGGACACTGACAGCCTGGAGTGTGGGCCAAGGAGGCCAGGTGCCCAAAACTGGGTAGGTGCTGGCCGGGGACTGGATGGCACCCCTTCATGGAAGTGGATGGGCGCATAAAGAGACTGAGGGATGAACTCATGGTAGGGGTTATGTCATACTCTCTCTGATCTCTGTCCATGCTGACAAAGTGACATCTGGCCCCTCAGTCACCGCAAAGAATTACACAAATCCCTGCTTTTTTCCCTGTCTCTAAACATATGCACATGCACAAACTGTGCATATGTGCATGGTACAAACCTGGTGGGGTCATGAGCGGTCAAGCAGCATTTGTCTGAGTCAAAGTAGTTCAGGTTTCATGTTCAGTTTTATTTGGTTGCAGCAGCCAGGTCAGAGGACTAAGAGTTGCATACAACACACTATAAACACAGACCACATACTGTAAAAACAAGGTACAGAAAACTAATGTTAAAAGCATGAGTGGATTATGAGACAGTGGGCCGGCCTGGACACTGATATGCAAACAGTGATATGTTATGTGTCTCTTTAAGGTAAGGTGTGTATCTCTTTTGGTTGTTTTGTGTAACTTTGTAGTCATCTTGTATCTCCTTGTGATTGTTATGTGTCTCTTTGTAGTTGTTTTGTGTCTTACTGGGGTAATTTTGTGTCTCTTTGAGGTTATTGTGTGTTTCTTGTTGTTGTTTTGTGTCTCCTTGTGGTTGTTTTGTGCCTGTGTGAGGTAATTTTGTGTCTCTTTGAGGAAACTCTGTGTCTCTTTTGGTTGTTTTATGTCTCTGTGTAGTCATTTTGTGTCTCTTTGAGGTAATTTTGTTTCTCTTTTGGTTGTTTTGTGTCTCTGTGTAGTCGTTTTGTGTCTCTTTGAGGTTATCGTGTGGTTTTTGTTGTTGTTTTGTGTCTCCTTGTGGTTGTTTTGTGCCTGTGTGAGGTAATTTTGTGTCTCTTTGAGGAAACTGTATGTCTCTTTTGGTTGTTTTGTGTCTCTGTGTAGTTGTTTTGTGTCTCTGAGGTAATTTAGTGTCTCTTTGAGGTAACTGTGTGTCTCTTTTGGTTGTTTTGTGTCTCTGTGTAGTCGTTTTGTGTCTTATTGAGGTAATTCTGTGTCTCTTTGAGGTTATTGTGTGTTTTTTGTTGTTGTTTTGTGTCTCCTTGTGGCTGTTTTGTGCCTATTTGAGGTAATTTTGTGTCTCTTTGAGGTAACTGTGTGTGTCTCTCTTAGTTGTTTTGTGTCTCTGTGTAGTCATTTTGTGTCTCATTGAGGTAATTTTGTGTTTCTTTGAGGTTATTGTGTCTTTTTGGTTGTTTTGTGTCACTTTGTGGTCATCTTGTGTCTCCTTGTGGATGTTTTGTGTCTCTTTGTAGTTGTTTTGTGTCTTACTGAGGTAATTTAGTGTCTCTTTGGGGTTATTGTGTGTCTTTTTTGGTTGTTTTATGTCTCTTTAAGGTGATTTTGTATCCTGTTGAGGTAATTTTGTGTCTTACTGAGGTACTTCTGTGTCAGTTTGCAGTATTTGTGTGTCTCTTTTGGTAGTTTGTGTGACTTTGTAATCATTTTGTGTCTCCTTGTGGTTGTTATGTGTCTCTTTGTAGTTATTTTGTGATCTATGTGGTTGTTTTGCCTATTTGTGTAGTTATTTTCTGTCTCTTTGCAGTTCCTTTAAATGTTTTTGTGTGGTCTTATTGTGTGTCTTTGTGGTCTTTTGAGTCTTTTCCTGCTCAGTATGTTTTAAGTTGAGTGACGTTTTAAAGATGAAGGGCAGGGGGCCACCTGACATGTTGGGTACCTGGGCCTGGGTCTTGGCCCGGCTGGCCAGTTCAGTAATCCATCCATGGGTATAACGGGATATAGCATATGCATAGCACCAATCTAGGAGGCACTACAGCAAGTAAGGAAATTATCATAGAAATTTGAGGAAGATTTTTTTCCAGACCGCCAGTTTCTGGAGGATCAGATTAGGGACCTGCAGTTGATTAATATGTAGGACTCAAGTGACCCATCACTTCCTGGCTCATCAGAGTCATGGGGTGAGAGATGGTTGTGCTTTTTCTGTGTCTGACTCAACGTCATGACTATTTAATGTTTCCTGTTTTGTTCTGGGATGTTTAATTGAGAAAGATTAACATACAGCGTGTCTGTCTTCTGTCGTCATATTTTTATGGAATTACATTAAAATACATTTAATTATATGTAAATATAAATGAAAGCAAATCAAATCAATCAAAGCAGACCAGCAGATATAAGTGGTACATCTAAGAGCTGTTCCATGATAAACATGGCAAAAATAATTACAATCACTCAAAGTAAGTCTCTGCTGAAGTCCCCTGGAATCTATTTTTTCTTACATGCACAAGTGTTTTAAATGATATTGTATGTATTCTAAATAAATTTGATTTGAAAAATCTCTGTTTTCTTTTCTTGAGACAGTTCATGTTTAATATCATAAATGCAGTCTCCTAACTAACTAAACCTGAGTCTCACGCTGTGGCTCATCAATTGGAAAAATCTCATTGAATAATTTTTTCAAATCAATAACTGTGCCACAAAGTCAAGTTCTAATCAATATTCTGAGTGTGGCTGCATGCGATGCCAATTTACCTTCACACCACACTGCCCAGCATGTGGTACAGTTGGCAGGAGGGCTGGAAACACCAAGTCAGTGCCTCCTTTGTGAGCGATTGTTCAAGCTCAATTGGTACTTCTGTAACACTGCTTTGTCTGTGAGATCAGGCAGAAGAATAGCAGAGGCTCTGAGGCGAAGAGAGGCCCATTGTGGTCAGTCAGTGCGCAAAGTTAGGTGTCATTGTGGTCATTCGACGGCTGGTGTCAAAGGCCATTGTGGCTTCTAACGTGCCACGGTGGAGGTACAGAGTTGCTGAGTGAAATCGATCTGAACAGGGACAAAGATTACGGTTTTGTGTGTGTGTGTGTGTGTGTGTGTGTGTGTAAGTGTGTGAGCTTTGTGTGTGTTTATGTGTGTGCATGTGCTTTTTTGTGTATTAATGTATGTGTGCATTTTGTGTGCTGTGTTTGTTTGTAGAAATTCAGCTGACGCAGGCCTTTCACACCCCTGAGATCAGCAGTTTGCCCCCTCAGAAGAGAGACGGACAGAGAGAGGGGTGAACCATGTGGACGCCCCCATTATGCCCCTATTGTGCCCATGCGGCTGTGTCAATAGTCCTATAGCAGAGGCCACTGGCATTGGAAAAGTGCTGCACAAGACACTTTGAGATAAAGGTTCAGTACACCTGTGTGCGGCATGAAGAAGAGAGGGGACAAAGAGTCTGATGAGAGCAGAGAAGTGGACAGACTAAACACACACAATCATATGACCTTCAGTGTATCATACTGAATGTCAGCAGAACTTAGGAAGCATTGTATAGGGAAAAGAAATAAGGCTTTTTCTCTCTCTCTCTTTTTTTTACCATTCACGGTAACAGTTCATCCTGGTGATGTCTATGTCACGGCTATAGCGTGATGTTCCATCACCCGTCTATACAGGAGTTTGTGCATCTGTGTGTATGTGTGATGAGTCCCATGCCTGCTGGCCACAGCCAGAGGATGGTTGCCTAGGTCTTGCATGCACGCTGAGATAGGAGCAAGCCTGGGCAGGTCGCTCCGTTCCCTTCACAGGACAATGGCTGTTTCAGATGCTTGGCTGAGCAGGAGTCTTAGAGAATCTGTGAGAGACAGGGGGCCTCTCACAGCCCCACAGCCTGACATTTATGCTTTTGCCAAGTTCAGGACAGAATATATGCGTGCACAGAGAACGGCATTCTTTTTTTTTAAACATATAAATGCTGATGAAGGCTAATGCTGAAATGCTTTTCTGACAGCTCAAATAAAGGAGTCGACACTGAAGACTGAATTAGAGTGCTGACTTTTTGGTTGTTGCTGTTGTATCATTTTGTATATGACCATCCTTTCCTGCTTGTTTCTAAGTGGAAGTTTAATACATTGTAATTTCATTAGATTTCTATAAGTGAGTTCAGCGAAGCCTTGAAAACACCAAGAGCCTCAAAGCTTCACACAAGCTGTCTGGCTATTGTCAGTCAGTGATGAATAAAGAAGTTCTACCATACAAAACAGGATACATGCATACATACATACAGAAGGAGGTTGTGTACTGCTATTATGATGCCAGTGAGTACACTGTTGCAGAGGAGATGCTGTGGTTTTACAGGGCATCTCCTGGGTATCAGTCTCAAAAGAGTTTGGCTGATTAATAAATTGCTCAAAAATGTAATAAACCTTGATGTCTGTGTATTAAAATTGAGACTGAGCGCAAGCTGGGCAACTAAACTGTTTGAATGACACAGACAGAACACACACACACACACACGGCAGATGATACCAGTGATTAATAGTTTCTACTGTACACCTTTATACTGTATCTGTGCTGAACAATGGCTGTGTGCAGCATCTTCCCTAAGGGTGGCTACCTACTGTCAACACAATAGTGTTTTACTAGCCTCAAACATCCACCCAAATAGTTTCAGAATTAATTGGGTGGGTAGCTGTGTGGATAAACACAAAGGCGTAAAAATGCTGTTATGCAACCTTGCACAAACAGGCAGGTTCAGCAGGTGGACACGATGAAGTCAGCAGTGTGACCGACTGAGCAAGGAGGACTTGGCTTTTAAGCTATAGCAAGATTGCAGGAACATATTCCTGTGAAATTTCACATTATATTAGCCTGTGTAAATATGTGCATTGATATCACAGAGTTGAAGTGCAACATTGTATAGGGGATAAGGCAGCAACTAACAATTATTATTGAGAAATCTTAAGGATTTTTTCTTGATTAATCGATGAAGGAGGTGTCTTTGAATGTCTTGCTTTGTCCAACCAGCAGTCCAAAATCTAAAGATTCATTTATCATCATAATAAAGAAAGAAAACAAGCAAAAAAAAAATCTACATTTGAGAAAATGGAATCAATTTTTTTGTTTGCATTTTTTGTTAAAAAAAATAGCTTAAATAATTGATTGTTTATCAAAATTTGGCTAATCCATCTATAGTTTCAGCTCTAACTGTGCATGAGTGAAACTTGACTGTTTGCAATATTGTAGGGTATACCTGACACGTTTCTCACCAATAGCACTTGCATAAGTATCCTAAAAATCAATATTTTTATGCAAGAGGAAAATGACTTCTGACATTTTGTAAGATGGTAAGACAAGTCAAACATTACAGTAGACCTGTCATAAAGTACCCCACTAAATCACACTATAAATTCCCCATTTGGAATATGAGACGCACAAACATGAGGCATATGGGACACACAGCTCCATAAAAGAATATTATGGCCATGTCAGTCCCTATAGGCATATGATGCGTCTTTTACAACCTCCTCACCGTGCGCACTGTCCGGCCCGGAGGCTGGCACTCTCGCTACTTTATGAATGGATGGGTGTGGCACTGGTGACTAGCAATGAGGCTGTCGTCACTGCGCCTCGTTGATAGGCGCTGGCGCGCTGTGGGTGAAGGCTGGTCTAGAGTGAAACATAACTGGGCTCTACCACCGCTTGGGAGATACAACGAGAGAAGGAAAGGGGAGGAGAGGAGAGGGAGAGAAAGAGACAGAGACAGCAGCGTCAGCCCACTCCCCAGCGAGGACTAAACTTCTGGCGAGAGATTTGGTGAGATAGGATGAAAAACATGGGTGGGAGAATGGGAAACGGACTTTTGTAATTATTTACAAAATTGAAATATATAGAGAGTAGAGATCAGACAGATGCGATGAGGATGAAACGCATGCGAGCTGATACCAAGCATCTGAGATGTAAAGTCATTATCGTACAAAAAAAAAAATACTCATCCTTCATGACGAGCAGCGCTGCTGTGTGAAAACAAACAGACAAGACAAAAGAAAGTCGATGTAAGGGTCCCCTCCTCCATGTGCTCCCCCTTGTAGGTGTGACAGAAACAACAAAGGGACGTGGAAAAAACTCGCATCAGGACCACAGGCGGACAACAGCCCAGACAGATCGCAGAGCACAATAGCAAGGGGGGGTGGGGGGGAGAGATCTGCAAACAAGAGCATGTCTGCTGCTTTTGCAATATGCAGCAGTCTTCATGTAATTACATTCCTCCTGGCGTCTCTCGGCTGCAACAGTCGGGAGTATTTTTCTTCTGTCAGTTCTGGCAGATCTTCAGCCAACACGCGCATTTAGAAACCAAGCCGATCATTTGAGGACGCTCAAGTCCAGACTGAGACGGAGCAAGTGTTAAAACATGTGAGTTATGATTAGATGTTGTCATCCGGAGGAATGCTCTGGAGTGATCGCATGTGTTTGTGCCTTGCAGTTTAATGGGGAGAAGCGAGAGGGACGAGCGCTGCCCAGAATAAACTGAAGGGGGGAAAAGAAGCAGCGGAGAGGTGTGAACTGAAAGTGGACGTCGAGGGGAGAGAGACCTGAGCTGATTCCAGAGGTGAATGTCTTTCAAAGGTAGGAGCATTGCACATACTCTGTGTCTTAACTCTTGAACTGTTTATGCTCGCAACACAACGGTCTACAACACAGACCACATGTGGAGAGATAGGCTGAGGGTTGCATAACGGTTCAGTTAGTTTGGGGTTGCTCACAGTTTTGCACTTAAGGACAAGCTTCAGGTTGAAGTTGCCTGGTTTGTAACTTCTGCTTCTGCATCTGCCTAAGCTGTTTGGGAATAAGATCCCAAAGAAGGCATCTTAAATTAGATGAAATGGACTGTCCTTTGTGTGATGCCTATATTTGCAAAACCTCATGACCTCATAAAACGCAACTTATTTTTTATGTTTTTTGCTTAGGCCAGGTTAACAACTTATAAATTTAATTTGGGTGTGTCACTTTAAGTCAACCCAGGACAAAATCTGCGCAACACTGATAAAGGTCATGTGGCCTTAGCCCTTAAGGGGCAGTTTTATCTTATGGTCAAGTCAACTTTTATTGCCTGTTTTGCTTTTTAAAGTATTGAGTTTTTGAGTGCTCTCACAAAAGGATATTCAAAAGATATCACACAATTTCACAATGAGGAATGATAACAATCATATTTAAGAAAAAGGCAGTACAAATGATTTTATTTTAAGCATTTTAAGTATTATAATATACAATATGCGGTCAATAATAGAGTAGTTCTTCAAAATGCAGCACTTTAATTGCCGCAATCTTAATAACATCTCACCATCAGTACTTCACACTCCTGTGGGAATATTGGAAACAAAGGCTGCATAACATAACTTTATTTGGCTAAGCCCAGGTCTCCTTTCTACCCCTTCATTCAGGTTATCTTAGGTGATGCAGAAATCAATCAGTCAGTATGTGTTTTGCTACAGTTTGCTCGGCTTGGTTAAATACAGAATGAGATATGTCCAGCACCTGCAGTCTGGATGAGTGAGTCCAGCTTGAAGGCATAGCTGAGGAGTGGAGTCACTCAATGTCTGCAGAGCCAAACAGTGGCTGCTGTAGTTACTGTACATACTGCTAAAGCACAAAAGAAAACAAAGCACGGGAAGAAATTTGAAAACAGCCAATCCAGCATCCAGTTATCAGCTACACCAGCAATGCCCACAAAAGTCAAATATTTCCTACACTTTTTTTTTGGTTCCTTCCTCTTTGTTTTTCCTACACTGAGAGCGCAGAGCAGATGGTGGGTGTGGGGGGATGGTCTGATAGAGTTGACATCAGTTCCTTCGCTCTGTCCCACTCCTCTGTGTTTTTCTATCAGCTGTGGAATTTGAACCATTCTTCCTTTGGGGTGAGGCCCGTCCCTCTGTCTGCCCCTGCTCAGAGGAGTGGGTTGTCTCCAGAGGAGGCCGTGAGTGTGAGTGTGTGTGTGTGTGTGTGTGTGTGTGTGTGTGTGGGTAACTGGGGCTTTCCAGTACAGTTGCGCACCAAACATTCCTGGCTGCTGGATGGCCGTCTGGTGGGCCAAGTCCGCACAGCTGGGAGTCATATAAGAAGCTGTGTCTTTGTGTGAGTTGAGCAATATCGCGCACACACATTCGGTCACATGGACACACATGCTTGAACACACACATACAGTCTGCTTCGAATACACACCTCCCCTCAACTTGGGGCTGTGTACATAGAAAAGCTAGTTTGCATTGTTTGTATGTGTGTGTGTGTGCATGTATGCAAGGATGGAGGGTTGTAATAAAATGCTAAAGTGATCCTCATTGACACACACACACACACACACAGGCACACACACACAGGCACACACACACATCCTTGGATGGCAACATAGGCATTCACACAAAAAAGGAAGAAAAAAAAAACGAACAGAGACTCAGTCAGCGTACAACAGTGTCTTCTTCTCTTACCAGCACCACATGATGTTTGTCCTCTTAAGTAAGTTTCGGAGAGAGAGAAAACACAGTGGGGGGAGTGAGAGAGAGGGAGAGGAGGGAGAAGGAGTTAGAAGCGAGCAATTGTGCTGGTGATGGCAACTGTACAGTTTGTTTCTCTCTTATTGGCTGCCTCTTTGGTTGTTTTTTAAACAGGGTGTCAGTGAGCAGAGAATGTGTATGCGAGAGCAGAAAGCAGAGTGAGGCGGCGAGGGGAAAGTTAAGGGAGCAAAGACCTTGTGTGCCGGGAGAGGAGAGGAGAAAAGAGGAGAAGAAGATTGTTTGAAAACGGAACAAGAGCGAAATTAAGCTGTGGAGAGGAGGAAGAATGGAGGAAAAAGGAGTGCAGATCCTGAGGAAAAGGGACGCGAAGGGGTTTTGGCTGAGGGGAAACTAGAGCAGAGCATGAAGGAGTGAGAAGGGGCTTGAGAAAGAGAGCCAGTGAGAGAGAGAGAGAGAGAGAGAGAGCATGTCAGACTGCATATGACTGTAAACATGCTAAATCAGGAGGGCCTAACCTCACATCTTTCCCACTTCCTCTTCTAAGTTTAAACCAGAAAACTGGTGAAGAAAAGTTTTAATAAAAAAAAAATCAAACTGAAACAGCTAACCTCCTCCCTTCTTGAGGAAAAAAACTCTTTCACAACCGATTCCACATGTAAAACTCCTTTGAACATCTGTCTGAACTTCCTCTCATGTGGTAACCTGCTGCACTGTGTCACTGGCACTCTCTCTGTCTTCACTGTATGTGTGTGAGAGTGAGTGTGATTAGCTTTATAGGCCTCTGCAGCTGGTCGGAATTACAGTAAGTAAACTAATGCCATCATTAGTTTGGTCCATTGCACAATAAAAACAATATTAATATAATATAAACACGTGTCTGCAACAGTTTTTCATATGCAGGATGTAAAACACCTTAACAAGGCCAGACAGCTCATGTGTGAGGGAACAAGCTGTTTGTGTGTGGTGAGGGACTTGGATAAGAAGGTGTCATGTCGCCAGCGAGGACAGGACAGGGCAGGGTCGGACCAAGAGGGCGGGAGGAGATAAGGGTTCATTTCAGGGGGGTGTCCTCATGTGGTCATGGCTGCTCAGACAGCTCAGGGTCTGATGGGGGGTTGTGTTGAGAGATCCTGGATGGTTGCACTGATAGGGAGGTTTATTACACAATCTCACTGTTGACAGAATATGGGGAAAGAGTTCTGGGGTAGAGGTTTTAACTTAGCAAGTATCATTTCATTTATGGTTGTGTCAGTGTTTTTGGATTGTAATTGATTGACTAAAATCACACAATTTTGCTTCTGTAAATCGAACTAGTTTCCTAAATGCATCACAGAAATTCAACTTAAGTGGCTGTTTCTTTGGGTCAGTCCCGACACACCCCTTCTCCTTACTACTTAGCCCATACCACCCGGTTTTGCGCGTTCACGTCTGTGTCCTAACTCCTGTTAGGATAGAGGGTAAGGGCGAGGTGCTAGGGCCACATTGCTAACTTGCTAGCTAACTTTACATGGTCATAATGGATTTGTGCATGACAGCCCAGCATTTTGACATATTTCAATGCCCCATACCCTTCCCCAACCCCTTGATGACGCCTACCTTCCAAAATTTGACTTAAGTCCAGCAGCCAAGTTGCTGCTTGTTAACGCTCCCCTAGTATAAGTGCAGACTAGCAGGGTAGGAGCAAGGCTTTCTAATGTTAGCCTACTGGTTATTTTGCAGTGTTCTTTTTTATTTGGCAACTTGTTTGAAGTGATAGAGTGAAATTTAAGTTGCGAACAAATCGTAAATGTCCTGACAACCCACAAAATGATGCCTAAAGCTCACACGAGAAATCACCACAATAGAAGATAGCATATTTGTAATGACCTGCAACACCTGTCACGGCCATTTAGGGTCTTGAAGGGTTGCTCCATTTCAAAGGGAAAGATTTCAACCAATACCCCTTGTAACTCTGTTCCAATTAAGGGGCAAGGTTCCTCTGGAAAACAAGGGTTAGGGGTGAAAACGGGAAATGGGAAGCTCACATGTTTGACATTGCATGCCTTCAAAATGACAGATTACTACAAACCTGAGAAAGGACAGGGTCAGGGTCTGGGTCAAGGTCAGGGTCAGGGTCATGTACGTAGCATGCCAGCAGATGAGGTACAAGGCTGCTCTTTAAAGAAAATGGCTGCTACATTGACAGGGGCTCTGAAGTTTTAAGCCAGAAGTTCACATTCACCAATATGCACAGACACACTTTTAATCATATAGAAGTTGCCGCTGCTGCTTTTTCATTCCTTAACCCACACACACAGTAATGATTACATTTGAATATTTATTTCTTCAGCTGTGACGTGTGTTCCTTTTCACCAAATCTATGCACCTTACTGAATTAATGTTGCGTGTGTGTGTGTGTGTGTGTGTGTGTGAATGTGTGTTCAGAACGACACAGCATGTTATGCCACAGACACTAAGAGGCACAGCTTGGCTGCTTGGCTGTAGCTCCTCTCTATTTATGTTCATGCTTGTTTGTGTGTGTGTGTGTGTGTGTGTGCTTTCTGCGAATCATGGCGGTGCGGATGTATCACTGCAATAAATATATCTTCCTTTGCATCTGTGTGTCATTATGCGTGCATATTTTTGTATGTGTGCGTCTCTGTATGCAACTTGATCCCTGGGTGTCTCTTTCTTTAGCATCTGCGCCTCTCGTTTGTGGCGGAAAGCCGATCCCCTTGCGTGAATTGGCTCCAAAGTCATATGACTGAGGATATGCCAACTAGGTATTCGAGTGTGTGTGTGTGTGTTTGCTGCAATCACAGATTGCATTTCACACCATTGTTGTGTGTGCATTGTGCGCTACGAGCCTGGTTGGACGGGTGTGGTTGTCCTTGCATCCCCTACAGGACTAAGGCGGCTGACCCTCGCACTAACCACTTCCTATGTCTGTGTGGGACCAAACTGCCCCATATGTTTGGCTTCTGTGTTGTTCACACGCAGTGGTAATCTCTAGCGTCTCTCATTTTCAGTGCCTGCAAGCTTCGGCTGTCTGTCTCTTTATCTTCCTGTTTGTTTTCACATCTTGTCTGCCTGTCTATCCACCTGCCTTCCTGTAATAACTCACATCCCATTGCACACACTGTTAGGCAGCTGTGGCTTCCATTAATTGAGAATCAAGAAACCCCAATTAGCACCCTGAGCAACATCAGTGATTGACTGTACTTGGGCGAAAAAGGGAGGGTTTGTTCACAGTTCCAATTTCTTGTTCGTCCATGCAAGAGTGAGAGTTCTGGGAGTTGCCACTGCATGTTTACCGTCACATAGACATTGGCTCTTATGTCATTTTAACACTGATTGCTGGTGTTAATGCGACACTTATAAATGTGATGGAGAACAATGGTTAGGTGATTTCTTTATGATTTCCGTAACCTTGGCTGCTGCTGTGTTTTGGCAGGTGGTTGCTTTCATTGTACCCAGAAAGCATCTCTCTGAATGTTCTCATACACATACATACATACACATACACACCCACATTCATATATAGAGACGTAAACACATACAGACACAATTACTCACACAGAGTAGCGTGTGAACTCCCAAATCCACATAACAAATACCTTCATATAGACATAAACACATTGACACATGCCCATACTCTCTGCCTGTCTATTTGCCTCTGTCATTTTTCTAGTAAGAGCTGCAGGCTTTAAATTAATCTGTAGTGCGAGAGACGCCCAAGGGTGCCATTCCTGCTAATCAGGGTCAGACCAGTTTCAGAGTTGGCCAAGGCACTTATGAAACCACAGGAATCTGTAATTGTTTTAGTATGTGTGAGGTGTGTGCGCGTGATCGCACGTGTCCACAGGTTAAGGTGTTTCCCTTCACGTCTATTTTTATACGTACTCATTGTTGTCTCAGCGCTCGTAATCGCCCACATGCCATTCGATTGAGGCCTGCCCGATTTTTTGCAGTTTCAGGAGGCTGATGCAACCTGACTGACACTCTCTGTTTCTCTCTTGCGTACACACATGGAAGCACATACGCACACACCCCAGAATGGATGAATCAGATTTGCTAACCGAGGGTAGCAAGATGCAGATGAGAGCTCTGTCATCATCCCAGACAGTCTTTGTCTGACTCCAGTCTCTGTGGTTTGCTCCCCCATGAAAATCTGAAATTGACTCACCATATATTATGTGGTTTGGTTAGCCAGTTTCAGCTCACGTCTATTTTTAGTCATTGCGTACTTTAGAAACCTTTTCCTTAATTGAAACAAATTGACTACAAAAAAAAACCCATTAAAAGTTGGTGCTCTGCTTTTATTTTGTTATTTTTTTGCAGCACAATTTAGATAAACTCACAGTGAGCCCCCTCATATGTAAATCAATCAAATTTGTAACTGTAAATCAATGCAATTCAAGAACACACTGAAACCTGGTTATATATTGTAAGTTATATCTTGTAAATCCCTCTAGATAACATTTCACTTTGCAAATCAGTTGTGGTCGTCTAAGGACAGACAATTTTTAAATTGTCATACAGCCTGGCTTATTATGGAATAATGAAATAATCCCCCCTTTTGTTTCCCTCTCTCTGTCTCTCACTAGAATACATCACTTTCATTTCAACATAAATATTTAATCAATATCATCAATACCATTCCTATTTAATATCATGCACTACTTAATACCGATGCATTTCTCAACAGAGGTCATGTTATGCAGAAATATTGACGTCCTGAGTGTTGTTATGCTCCATTATGGCTGTGATGATTTTCTGTTAAATTGCTTTTCACTTCCCCCTTGCCGCAATGATCAATAATACAGTAGGGACATATTGTTTATCCAAACTAAATAGTTAAAAGCCACACAGACTTGTACTGGACATTTTGAGATATATATGTGCATGTTATATTTTCTGTACAAATTCCCTCTCTTTGTCGCAACATTTCTGTGGTCTGAGTGACCTCTGTTCACAAGTGGTTTGGATTAGCTGGGATCAACAGTAATGCACCATCCAAACGAGCTTCCACCCCGTTGCCCCTTGCCCTTATTCAAATGCTTAAAGCCTGTGTGATGGTGCTGCAGTTTGGCGAATGAATGACATGTGGTCACAGTGTGAGGTGTCTATTGTATCCCGGTTGTATCACCAGGCCACGGCGCAGCAGTGCAGAAATAACTGGACACCAGTATAGATTTTTCCATCACACTATTTTAGGATGCCGACTGTGCATAGTGTATCCGTTGTGTGTGTACATGTGTGCATGCATGTGCCGCCTTGTTTTACAATATTCCCGCAATCAGAGATGCATGTTGACCTCCATCACTGACAGATTCAAGCAGTATGTAGGGGATTGCATTTCACTGCTGTGAGGTGAAAATCTTAACTCTATATATGGTGACTTTTTTTTTTGGCGAGCTGGAGGATTACATAGTTCCTCTGCTGCCTGAGAAAATACTTCGACCTTTCGCTGTTATAAAACCCACTCAAAGCCTTATTTGATAAAATCGAAACTGCATTGCCATTGAGAGTAATGCGTTGCTGTTTCCCTCCGTCTGTGAGATGCAAGGTTTTCACCTCACAACAGGTTTGTTTTTGTTTGTGCAAGTGCGATACAATATGAGGAACTCTAACTAACAGAATGGGTAAACAACACGCAGGCTATTTGAAGTAAACACAACAAAGGACCTTCCTGTTATGGCTCAGCTCTCTGTAATGTGGTTTATTTGTCTGTCTGTGTCTCAGTCTGTCTGTGATTTTTGCTTTTTAGACTCTGGTTCTTTCCCTCCCCTCCATTTCCTCCTCTCTATTTCTGTATCTGTGAGCAACAGTGTGTTTTAAACAGAGGCAGACTGATACTGGTTTTCTTAGCCTGACACCAGTATAGATAGGTAGGACTAGTCATGTTAAAGAAATGACACCATTTTGGCATATACAAACATTTTACATGAACACATATCCTTAAATTTGGTTGTTATAGAATTTTATCTCCGTAAATCTCTAAAAATTGTTCTGATGAAACTGTAAAAATAAATCACTCTTTAGTTTAACTTGTCATCGCTGGTGGGCACATGCTTTGCCTCATTATAGTGGGTCACACAAGCCAAAAAGGTTGGCAACCTCTGCTTTCTGGTACGTTGCAGAGTGTGCTGGGTTGATGTAGTGACTGTGTGCACTGTGATCTCTGCCTTTCTGTGCCAGACTGAAGTCCAGAGGTGTTTGGCTTGGCTATAGTCTCTGTTTGATCAGGCTGTTTCTGGAATACTGACCTGTGCTGAGGCCAAATGCATCTCTCTCCTCACAACGTTAGCATTTTGCTCCTGCCTCTCCTCCTGGTTACTGTCACATTGGTTAGAACTTTCAATTTCACTCCATTTTATACATGTTTATATAATACTAAATCTAGCAATAGATTCCCTGTACATTAAAGCATTACCAGATACCCTATATTGCAACTGCAACTACAAAAGAAGACTTTCTTTCTCTGTCCTATGCTTCAGAGGAACGAGAGCTCCGTTCACCCTCCCTCACCTTTTCCTGTTTGTTATCTTTTCTCAAGCCCAGTCCAAAGTTTACTCTGATACATCCTCACCAGAGTGTGAGAGTGTCTGCGAATGTGTCTGAGGTTCATTGAGGTTACCAACACTCCCACCATCACCGCAGGTAGCAGTGCAGTGTCAACGCCCAGTAATAGCTTGCACATATTGTTGGAAAAACCTCCAGGCAGATGACAAATTACAGTACTTTGCTGTTGACCACCCACTGATCTGTCATTAATAGGCTGGTAGGTAATGCTCTTAAAGGTACTGTATAGTATACAGTGGTCCAGAGCATAATGTTACATTAATGGTAACCTATCTGCACTGAAACAGAATTAAGGCATTTGCTGCCTGTTGGGTCAGCTGAATCTAACACAGAGAAAATATTTCCCCTTAACACTCTTAAATATTATCACAGCAAACTGCAATTTGCAATGAATCTTTAATTTTGTTGTTTTACTCCTGCAAATAAGTTATGTTGTGACTGTCATACCATGCCATGACTGACAGTAAAATTTAATAGTGAATTGTTTTTCATCTGCCTGCCTGACAGGTCATCACTCAACAACTGGCTTTAGCCTCAGTACCAAGTAATAATCTCTGGGACATTCTACTGCCGTCTTACATTGGTGACATCATTTTGAGCCAGAGTCTGCACTGTAGTGATCTCCATGGTATTGAGCTCCCACCCATACACCCGTCCAACCAATCACGAGCAGCGCCATTGATCACGAGCGCACCGATTAATACACACAGCTTTCAATCGTGATGTTATACCCCCTTTTTATAGCATCAAATAGTTACAACCAAGCTTATTAGAAAAATGAACACTTGGACATATATTGGCTTGATAAAAACAACCTAAGATGACAGACACTATCTTCAAGATGTCTTGCTGTGCATTCCAATACCCATACTACCATAATATATAGTCCAGAAAAAGTTTTAGTATGTCCCAATATATAATATGTCAAATGCAATATGCCAAAAATGCCAGGACGTTCTATCTGGTCAGATTTTGCACCCACAATCCTCTGCACAGCGGACAATACGTCAGATTGACTGAGCTGCAATTAGATGTCAGCTTGACATCTCATTGACAGCTGTTTGACAGCTGTCAGAAGTTGCAATGACGGATGACAACGTATTCAACTGACTGACCAGTCGAACAGTAATAATAGGAATATTAATTGTTTAAGTGAACAAAGCAATAGGACATAACTATGAAGATAACAGTGACAGAGAACTTCATAATATGTAATTTCACTGTTGCAAATATAATATCTTAGAATCTACAATATTTGCAGTTATAACTTTTAAGTTTAACTACATACATAACAAAGTAACAACAGCAGAGCTCTCCAGGTTGATCTTTGTCTGTTGCAAATTCAGTAAGTGGTGCTTGTTTTATTTGTTTTCAGGGTGTAATGTTATGAGAAAGTAGTATGACCCAATTGTGTGCATACTGCTTACAATGTTAATACATTTTAAGGGCAGCTGCAGTAAAGTAAAAAGAAAAAGTATGCGACTTGGAACGCACCATTGACGTCGTTCCTGGGGAGCTGTAATGGTGTCCATCTTTATATACAGTCTAAAATCACTGTCTATTGCCACCAATGAGGTAACACAAGGGTGACTGAGCCTGTGACTCTCTAATGAAAGTATTGGAAGGTGCTGCATTAAGTTGCTGCTAATGCAAACCAAATATCTCCTACTGCTGCAGCTTCACACTGAGAGCATTTAACTGGCAAAACTGACTGACTTTTATTATGAAGTAGTAACAGGAAATGCAGTGTGTTTTACAGTGAGCACATTAATTTGAAGATGCACATCAACTTGAAATATTGCAGGGAGTAATGGAACAAGCACAAGCAGCCACAGTGAGCTGTTAGATGAGGATTTGCAGGCGACAGGCCGCACACTAAATATTTAATCTTTATAATCAATAATCTTTGAGATTGTCACTTTAAATAAAAGAGAATATACCTGTTTTTGTACATTTCTTAAAGGCAATCAACTGTTATTCAGACAAAGAAAAGAAATCATACCTTTTCCTTTGCTATCACCGTATTAACAAGCTCTATGAACAAAGTATCCCATTTAAGGCACTTAAATGCAGGTAGTCCGTGATAAAATCCTCCCTTATCCCTGCTGATGGATTTACTAAAGGACATATTAAAAAGTTACTGGGGAATATATCCAGCGGATTAAATTAATTTCAAACTGACATTGAACCCACAGTGTATCTGGGGAGTAAGTGTTATAAATCTAATCAGACGTGGCATAGAGAACATGTTCAGTGGATTAAACTTGTTAAACTTGTTAAAGGCATGAGTAGCAGAGATGTTTGACATTGTTGTGACCCCGATGAGTCAGAATCCCACTTTCAAGAACCAGTCCTGCGTCTACTCTCTAGCCTTTAAATTTCAGTGCTGTTTTTTGTCCTTCTGCCATTTGTGTAGAGTGTGTAGCTGAATACTGAATGGATAACTATTGATATTCACATGATAAACTTTGGTATAGTAGCCCCCGTACAAAGTAAGTTCAGTGTCCCTATCATAAACAAAGATCAGCCGATGTTGGTTCCTTGCTAATCTAAATTCCGTCCTCGGCTCCCTAGCTTTACTCTAGCCCTGGTCCTATATCCACTTCCTTCCTAATCTCCATCACATTTCCATATCTGTCTCCGTCTCAATCCTCAACCTGATCCTCACATCTCACCTTGACATCATTTCCAGCCAGACCCTTGACCAAAGCTCATCTTCATCCCTATAATGCCGTCAGTCCTGCACAGCCAATGCATCCCCGTTAGTGGCTCAGCAGTCACTTACCACACTAATTAAAGTGAGCTTTCACTTTGCTGGAACATTAGCCAGACCATCAACATTTCCCCCTTATGAGTCAAACAGCCATTGTGATCTATACGAAATGTATGTGGATTACTACATGGACATTTTAATCTTCTCTCTCCCTCTGTCTGCAGTTCAGGAGAACTTATTGTTGTGTGAAACCCATACAGGTAGTACATGTAATGCAGTATGCACTGCACTTAAACAGGACACACTTGAGGGCTTAAAGGTATGCTTGGATTCAAATTGTTTTCCAGCAAAGTGCAACTATCACTTTAAGAGTTTGGACCAGCAGCTGAAGAGAGCCTTAATAAGATTAGCCCTGCCACTTGACAGCCACAGCTTAAGAGGCACCTCTACTGACCTGTGTGTCTCTATCCAGCAGAGACTGTGCATGTGTATGTCTTTGTGCATGTGTGCATTATAAAATTGTGTTTGCTAGTGGGAGAGCCTGTTTATTTGTGTCTGCCTAAGTGCCTGCATGTTTGATTTGATGCAAAAAACAAGAGTCAATCAGATCACAACTCAGGTGGTAAGGGCTTTATGTGTCTATACATGAACTTGCACACAGCAAAAACATATGAGACATACCTGTGCAGCCTTGATCCATTTAAGTCAGAATGCAGACAATATATCATGACTGTCCTATACACACTTTGTCTTCATCACAGATGATTTGTGCCATTCAAGAATTTAGAACATCCACTCAGCCCTTCAGCCTCTTAAAAATCCCATATCCACCTTGCCTATCGCCAGGCACTCTCTTGTCTCAGGCTGTGCTTTTGGATGAAACAGGCTTAAAATTCCAGGCAAGGATTTTAAACCAACAAGAAAACAATTCATGAAACAAAGAGGCCACGGAATTTCTCACACAAGTGTTTGCTATTTAGCACGCAGAGATGATTTAACCACTGCTGGTTGCTTGAGGCCATGCCAAGGAAACCATAGCTTCAAGAAAGCCGGGGTACCTTGACATGGGTAGTGTTTGGGCTGATGGTGGCAGATGTGCTTCTGGTTGAGCTAGTTGAGTGTGCCAGACGCCGCAAGACTCTAAATGGGCAGCAAGTTACGGACAGTGACTAATATGCACTGCTGTGTTTGTGTCCACCCCAGGCACCGATTTGTGAAAGCCAGGCGCCTCACTGGGAAACATTTAAGTTGGCATTAATATCATAATCAGAGGTCTGTTTATTCTCAGACGGACAGCAGGCAGTTAAACACAAAGAACTCCCACCTACACCCCCGTACACCCTCAGCAGTGCTGCTTTTCTCCTTCACTCATCCCACCCTCCATCCTTCCCTTCTATTCAGCTGTTCCCACCTCTATCCAGTCTTTGCTCCGGGACCTAGAGCCACTTTAAATTCCCGACATACTTCACCATCATGGCCCATCATCACCAGTGCAGACTTGACCTGCTCGTACATCAGTGTTATTGTCAGTGAACAGTTACCTGCAGCCACAGAGTCGGACTTACAAACTGGCCATTATGTTCTGTAGCAACGCGGGGATAATACCTAATGACAAGTATGGCAACACACGGTGTGTTTACAGTTTCACAGTTTAATAGCTTATAAACCTTAATCAGACATCATTCTGCTTTAGGACTTTTTCTAATTTTATGACAGCAGTTTTATGTGATTTTCCAGATGACTGACATTTTACATATACATTCACAATCATGATCATACATAATACATTTGCATATTTGAACCCACAGGGTGCACAGCTCACACAATCCAAACACCTTCACAGTCAATTTTACATTTTATTTCCTTTATTAAAAAAAAAAATCACCCTGTTTGAAAAAAAATAAAAAAGGACTTAACGTTTGTCATTATATATCTATATATATATATATATATATATCTATAGATATATATATAAAAAATTACAAACATTTGGGAATATGGACATTAAAATTTGGCTACTTTGTTGATTTCTAAATAAAATCTACATCTAAAATAATGCAGAAATGTCGGTGATATCAACAAAATATTGGAGTTAGTCACCTCATCTAGTTAAAAATGGTCTTCAACAGCCTTTTTGACATGAAATAAATGAAGCCTTTGTAAAATTGATGTTTTTACAAGGCAGAAAACTTATGTCATGTTTATATACGTCTCCTTAGAACAACATAGCATAGAAGAATTAATACATCCAACAGCTTCTAACTAATGTGGAGAAGCATTTTACTCCACTGTAGTGTTTTATTTTTTCTGTTGCAGGCAGTGGTGATATGTCTTCATTAGGATATAATGAGGCAACAACAGCTGGTCACATAGATGGAGTTTTCCAGCTGACCGTAGCGATAAGACAATCTGCTGATAACTTTAGTAAATAATATCCTCGGCCTCTCTCTCGCTCTCTTGCACTCTGTCTGTCTGTCTCATTCTGTACTTTCTCTCAGGCCTTATCTAGCATTGAATGTGTTTCACTTAAACTCACACTCTGCTAACATGCCCATCACCCAACGCCAAATAGGCCGGCTGTTACAAAACACTCTGTTTCATGCCAGGGTGCCGGCTCTGGCAACACATCTCAGCCACCTCTCCATATCTAAGTGTGTGTGTGTGTGTGTGTGTGTGTGTGAGAGAGAGAGATTAAGAGTGGGAATGAAAAGGAGATTCAGAGTCAGACACTGACATAGCTAGATGTGTGTGTTTTCGTGCATTTGTCAGTTTTCATCGTCCTTCTATCACAGATCCTTTAGGAATGCCAGTTTTCCACAGGCTCATTTAACTTTAGCCTCCAGTCATTCCACTCCCACCCTTCACCTTTGACCTCTGAATTTTCTTCCCAGAGGAACAAATCGAAATTCCTGTGTTGTCTCATTATTCCCTATTCCCTGTCCTTCTGCAAAACAAAAACGCGTCAACAAGCAAATGATCTCATACTGTAGATCTTCATACATACATGAGGTATGTTATGTTTGTCCATGTGTGTCCATGTTGAAGGTAGAATTTAATCTTTGATACTGTTATCAGTTCCATGGTGCTGGAGGACTGTTTGGAAGACCCACTGCAGCTCTGACCTACTTGTGTCAGTGTACGGGGCTGCATGTAGACTGTTTTTCCTTTAGTGTGTGTTGCATGTGTGTGTGCGTTCATTCGCGCTCGGGCTGGTGTGTGTTTGAGGCAAGCTCTCTGTGGACATGGGGAGTGTGAGAAGCTGGGTGTTTTGACAGCTTTAGAACAGTTCCAGTACAGTGCTGAGGCAGGGGGTGTGCGGGCCTGTTGGAAATTTGGGCGAGCTGTAGGGGTGAGAATAGGGTCAGTGGAGGAGTGGACATGACAGGATGAGATGAGGGGAAGGGTTTTATTCCAAGTCATCAAAATGATACCCGATATCCATTGCTTAATGTTAAGATTTACTATGCAGGATTTTCCTTTAAAAAACAGTGTAAAGACTCATCTCAATCATCACATGATCCACTAGAAATGTGCGGCGGTATATTTTTTCTGCAGAGACTCTACCCTGTGCCTGTATTTTTAAAATGTTCTTCTCACTTACTGTGCGTGGGATGTTTATGGGTGTGTAACCCCACAGTGTTCAGGTGAGGTCAGGGCTGTATATATAGATAGCAGCCAGGTGTCAGACCACAAGCAGCCTTCAAGATACACAGCGCTGGGGGAAAAAAAGGAATAATAGCAAGACAAAACACCAAAGGAGAGTGAAGCTGGGGTTGACTTTTACTTTCACTTTTGCTGGTGAAAGCAAACAGTAAGTTACAATCCTGCGTACTATACCTTTAAATAAATGTTTTTTTTACTGAAACACCAGCAATTATTTTGTGAGAACAGATGATGATGTTGATTGCAAAATGAATTTTTAAATGTTTGATGAAAAGTGAGATGAAGGCATTTGCAGAGGTAAATTAAAGTACTGAGAAGGGGGAGAAGGGTATCTTAAGGACGCCAATTTGGGATTTTGTGATCTTGAAATTAGTGCTATCGTCTAAGTAAACAACCTCAATCCCTCAATAAAACTCGAGGAAAATTGGATGGTGTTGAATATATACTGCAGACTAAACCGAGTGTTTGTCCAAGCAGCAGGACACTCCTCGCTGAGGTGCTCATGCCAAAGAATGATCTCAGCTCATTCTCCCAACTTTAATCTCACCAAAGTGTAAAAGCAATGGGAGTAGACTTCCCACACAGTTAATAGAGGGGCGATAAAGCTCGTAAACAAAGCCACTCAGTCCTTTCCGTACTACTGTAGCTGAAAAGGCCAGACATAAGCTCAGCCTGTGCTGCTTGAGAGTTCTCTCACAAGTACACGTCTCCGACAAAGGGGCTGCCTCTCTACATTTCTGAGCCCTCTCAGTGCCAGTGCTGTTGAACCCCTGCTTTCTCCAGTGGCATTCCAGCCCATCTTTCATGCTGTTTCATTCTGACCATGCCAGCCAGGTCAGGGGCCAGTGTTTTCTCAGGCCTTCAAGACAACACTGGACAAATAGATGTAAAAAAAAGACATCTCCACTGGTTGCACATTGAAGTCCTCTTAGCCGTGGTGGTGATGCTGTGTTACTGCATGTGCGCTTTTGCACGTTGTGTGCATAAACATGCATAAAAACACATCTATATGTGTTGGGGTATTGACAAAGCAGCAGAAGGGTCAAACAATAGATCTGTGTCTTGTTATACTGCTTCACTGAACTCTTTCACCCTATAGGCATATAGTGTTGCAGCCACTGGGATCTGTCACATGCTGTCTGTGCTGTGGCCTTGAGTGACAACACTCAGAAAATAAAGCAGAGGGCTTATGCCTCCTTTGTTTCAGAAAGGTCAGTACCAAATTCTACCAGTAGATGTCTGTCTTCAGTCTTCCACAGCCACGAAAGGAAGTTGGTAGATTGGCCTGTCCACAGTCCCCACATGGCCAAACACTGCAAAATATCCCAAAAGAATTGTAAGATAAATGTAACCTAATATGAACTCCACTCCCACCTCTTATCTGGGATTGCAGATGCGGCTCTAATGAAAGGCAGAAGGACTCAGGAGAAGCTTCCTGTCTCGAAAGCATGTCTGGGCAAAGTCTTCAGCTGGATAACATCAGATTTACAGAGCAATTTAAGTTTAAAGTAAAAATAGTTCAGCTGGCAGAATAGTGAGGTATTTTTACCTCCTGGCAACATGGCAGCAATTTTCTTCTCTGGTGCAGCTTAACATTCCAGGAATGAATTCCCAGACATCGAGATCTTGGAAAAATGTGAAGGGTAAAAAAGGCTGGGTATTTTTCCACAGCAATCCATGATCTGCCTGTTTTTTTTCTTGGCTCCTGTATTGGCTTTTGTAGCAATACACAAGTGTTGCTATGTGGTAGCTAGTTGCTATGCCTGAACACCCAGAATAACCATAGAGGAGAAATTCTCTCCATCACCCATGAGTAATAACTACACTATAAATCATGTATCTGCACATTATAGGGGATGATTTACATGTATGATCAGGGATTGGATAAAAGATTGAGAAAATCAGATGGGTATTTGAAATATTGCACATGCCACACAATAAATAAATAAATAAATAAATAAATAAATAAGAAAAACAATTAATGTCTCGTGTCTGGGTGATAATGACAGCTGGGAGTCACAATGACAGTGAGTCTAAATCCAGCTCTGTGGTGGATGTTAAGCTCCACCAACAAAAGACAGCATGCTTTGTGGCACGTATTGAGTTAACAGGATGGAGAGAGCACAGTTTCGGGGCGGGGATACTATCAGCTTTGCAGGATATGATTGGCCCCTGTGTCTAATCTCCTGTGAGACCTTTAAGTGTTCCGCTTCAGCTCCCACATCCGATAGAGAAGTCTTAAATATAACTTGTTGGGTGTGTTTATCCCCTTTATCTGGTTTATATTTGTTGAAGAAAGCTTTTTGATTACTGCTCTGTAGCCTTCAGTCACACAACACTGAAACTAAAAATGAAAGAGAAAATGGAAACATCATTGAATTTGATGTTGGAATTTACGCAAAACCTAAACGTTATATAATATAACATTTTCCTGCCTTTTTTCTATTATGCTTTGTAGTCTACCTCCAAATTTGTAACATACAGTGCACCTGGGGTATGGGTTGTATCTGAAGTGGCTTAGAGGAGCTGCTCTACTGTAAGAGTCTCTTTTCTGACAGCACCCGAACGCAGCACAAGCTGAACTGTGCGACTTGTGTCGTGACGCGCAGTCGTGGAGGCGTGCCTCTGATGAAATCAGCTGGGGAAACAACAACACAAAAAGGAGGTGGCTCCGACCAGAAATATCTTTAGGCCAGTTATGTATAGGTTTTATTCCAAAAAGCGTCCAATTCAAATCCAGCCAGCATCCGAACCAGGTCTGCAGCAGCGAGTCGATACTTGTTGAGGACTGTGAGACGTTTGGTTAAAGAAGGCAGCGAGCGGGAAGTAAAGAGGAGAGGATGTGACAGGGCACAGGTCCTGCAGTCATCTGTGCTCTTTGACAAATAACGGGACCACCGCCACTACTACTACCACCACCACCTCCTCATTCTGCGCGCGTCTCTGTCCGGTTTGAGTGACCGGCTGAACCACCAGCAGAGTGGCATGTGGGTCAATTCCGGAACCGTCGGAAGGTAGGGACCCCTCCTGCAGAAATACTGGGTCACATGCTCCAGATGCATTTCTTATGTGCACTTAAAGCAATCCATACACAGCTTGTATTTCCCAGCTGTGTTTCATTCAAGTCATGGTGACCTTATTCACCTTAATGGGCTTTTAATCTCCCCTTTAAGTCTCTATAATGTCCCTGTGATAGTCTGAGAGGCTCTTATTATAGATGTATGACATTATTTTAGCAAGAGATGTCACAATGGGAGATTATTTTTTAATTCCACGCGTGCAGCACAGACTGCTTTTCGTTTCTGTGTTGTAGTGCAGCGGATGGGCTTGGCACATTACGCAAGACTTATCAGCGCATCATTTGGGATGTAGGCTGATATCCACCTGCCTTTTAGCCTATATGTGAGAGACATCTCCTCACCGCGCTGGATGCTGTGTCTAACCTGCGTTTTATTCCCACACACAGGGGTGTCAATACAATAGATTGTCAAGCCTTGTTGAATTGGGTTCCCAATCCCCCCCAAAAATATGAATGAGCCAGGTGGTTATGAATGGCTGCGGGGAGAGGGAGCGCACGAGGTGCTTTTCATTGATGAGCGTAGTGATGCCACAATCACAGTATTCACTGGAACAGCATGCAGATCAAAACTGTGACAATTGATTATGTGCAGAATCTCAGTTTGTAAGAATGAACATGCACTCGTGCACGCACGCGCTTGAATACACGAGCACACACACACTGTAATGCTGATCCCGGGGCTATGACGTCGTCAGAGGGATTGTGTTACGCAGGTAGCTGCATGGCTTGTGAGGAAGCCTCTCACTTGTACCTGGGAATGAACAAAGGAAGAATATTCTACATTAGAAGACCATATATTCATTTCCAGTCATCAGCAATTAATCATATCTGCAGGGCGCGGTTGCATAAACAGTTTGGCACATTTCTCTTCCATATTGTGCAATCTTTGTCTTTAAGCCAATGTTTTTTTTTTTTCTTCTGAAACATGTCTATTAATGGCCACTCTGTGACTGTCACTCATCCTTTTGTGGAAACACCAACTGTTCTAAATCTCATTATTTATTTGAGCATTATTAAATATTCTTTCCACATCCTGGTATTTTTTTAAATTTAAAAAATGTTTGGTTTTCTGTCACTGCTACTGTTAATGAACCAGTGATCGAGCTCTGTCACTATGTTTAACGTTAGATGGCTCTGGAACAGAGCTTCTTATTGTCCTGGTTAGGCATCGTGCCCAGCGCTTTGACTGTGTCAACAGCTTTGAGATAACATAGTGCAGCACTGACAGACCCACATGGAAGAGTCAGCCAGCATTATATGGCTGGCTTGAATGCTCTGACCCCTTTATCAGGCTTCAGTGGGAGACACACCGAGGTAATAGGCCCTGCAATTGTTTTTATGTGTTTATGTCTGTAACCTCCGCGGTCAAAACCCATGTTATAATATGGACTGTGGAACTTTAATAAGAAAGTATGTACTAATTAGGGTCTGTTTTTGAATTGCAAGGACCAGGGTTGGCCTGTTACATTCCCAAAGGAGATGCGTAACTTGGAATACAGACTTTACCTGCCCATCGACAAGGCTGCAGTGATATTTGGGTCACTGACTGAGTCCTTTGGCTCAATGATCCAGAGCTGCTTTGACTAGTGCGAGAACATACATGTGGAAAATGTTATCATTGCTGCATGTTATGATAAAAGAAAAACAATGACATCAAAGATTAACATCAAAACAGAGCCAGTAATGGTATTTGAAGGCCCCTGTACTAATATGAAGCTGTATGCAAAACAGGTGAGTTTTGCACTATGTATTTAAAGACAACATTTTATCTGTAAAGGTAACAACTTGGCAATACAGTTTTGCTCTTGGCATTATGACTTGCACTTTCAAAACAGAGTCAAAGCAGCCACAAAGCACTGCAATGCTCACTGGCAAGCGGCAAAGAAATTGGCAGCACATCTGTTTAATTGAAGATATACTTTGCAGGATTGACGGTGTCTGTTAATGCGCTAGCCTACAAAACTGAAAGTAAAAGCCAAGTGCAGATTCACTCTTTCTTGCACTTTTATTTTGCTTTGCTTTATTTGTGTTTTTTTTCCTGCACTGTGGCTCTTGGATGCCTGCTTCTTACAGACTGCTACCTGGTCGCTACCTTTTTATGAAGCCCCAACCTCACCTGTGTGCTGTGGGGTACACGCCCAAACATGTCATGAACACAGAAAATAAGAGGAAAATAAGAAAATACAAGGGGAGGACAGAGTCTCTGCAGAAAAATACACCACCACACACTTCTAGTGGGTCTTAAGTGATGATTGAGAGGCATCTTATGAGTCTATATGTTGGTTTTTAGGGAAATCTTGCATTGTTAGATTGGATGAGGTGATCAAAGAAAAGTGGATGACAGACATAGAGATACTATATAGAAGAATATTCTGTATTGGATGCTAGAAAGAACAAAGGCACGAAATAGAAACACAATAAAGAGAAGCAAGTTAAGACAGCAAGAGAGATGGAGAGAAAGAGTAGGTGGAAAATATGGACAGGGAGGAGGAGGAGGAAGATGGGGAGGGATAAAGGAAATTAGGGCACCAAGAGGAGCCTTCCTGTGTTTACAAAGCATTATTGCAGCAGAGAGACGAGAGCAGGAAGGCTTTCTCAAGCAGGCTGACATGCTGCTCCCAAAGACCCTCTCATTCATTAGGACTGATGCGTACACATTGCCGTCTGCCACGGGCCGCTCAGTAATACCAGTACATACCATCTGCAGTGGGTGAGGCAAGTTCGTGCCAGCGTGCCTGTGTGTATGCACGTCTTTGCTAGTGTGTGTGAGTCTGAGGTCTACTGTCAGCCATCCAGGGAGCCAAGCAGAGGCTACAGACCAGGTTATGTAACCAGTCTGTGCCAGCTGCGCCTGTGGCAGTCACTGTCTCAAACACCCACATAACACACACACGTTCACTCCCACACACACACACACACACACCTGAAAAACATACAAAAGTACGAATGAGTAGACATTTTCTTTCATGAGAGCAGCCTTTTGACGAAGAATTGTTATAAACAAAGTAGGTCGCATACATGATTGCACATGCAGCCGTCATTTCTTCCAACAATTACACATGGACACTATGCAGTCAAGCCTGTGATAGTGTAAATCCCATAGCTCTGTGTGAGTGCACACGTGTTGACCCATGAATAAAGAGGATGGTTATTGGGGTCATCTTTTTTTGCAGGGCTGGGTATGAAGGAGCGGAGAGGCAGGCAGCTCAGTCAGGGTGTTGGGGTGAACTCTAGCCCCAAGGAAGAGGACAAAAAAAAGAGGCGAAATGGGGGCTGTGGAGGGCTTTGGATGAGCGGTTGCTGCCACTGGATCGCTAAAGGTGTTACGTAACAGGGAGAGGGAGACAGAGGGGGAAGCAAAGCGGGTGTGGGAGGGCTGTCTGCTTAATGCTGCTCCTTGATTGCTATCCGGAAAAGTGTGAGGTCATAGATGGACAGATAGATGGCCTCTAATAAAAATGGGCGGAGGGGGGGCATGACGTTGGATGAGAGGGGAAAACGGGGATAGGACGAGAACGAGGGGTGGTGGAGAGAGAGGTTATTAAAAGACAACAAGCGAAGCGAAGGATGGAATAACTGTGAGCTGGAGCGTTACATTTGGAGAATGGGAAGGAGAGTGGGGGGAGTTTGTGAGCAGGTGAAAAGGTGTGGTTGAGTGGGCACAGCTGGGACACAAACCAGACTGACCTAGACAGACAGAAGGATAAATGAAAGGATTTAGAAGGGAAGTGTATAAAAACATGAGGTAAAGAAACCAGGAACTGTGCATGAGGTAGAGCTGTAAGCCGTCATTTTATGAAACCCCCCTCTGGCTTTAAAGCAAAGCCATACTGAGACACACACTATCCAAATTATGCATGAGCTTCTTTGTCTGTCTGGTCCTCCTGCACCAAACAGACGCGCACACACACACACACACACACACACTGAGTCAATCCGTGACATTCCAGAGTAAACCAGAAGGTCGGTGTTTGTGTGTGTTGCGTGGGCGCTTGAGTTCCTGTCACAGCGTTCCTATCACTGCAGTTGTGCCTACACCCATCAATATGCCACTATAAGAGTCAGAAATACATGCACACATGCACAAATACTGGGACAGAATCTCATTCTCTCTTACACATATTTCATGATTGCATTCCAACACCTGTTTGCCCTTGTAGCCTCCTTCACTGCCTTGTTGGGAAGATGACACTTGGCCAGCAGATGAAGTCTAGACGTCTGTGTACAGTTCACTATAGGTCGTTGGCTAAAAATGAAACCTGAGCTTTGCAGCTTCTCTTTCTGCTCCTCTGAGCTGCTCTCACAGTCTCTGGCCTCTGCTCATCCTCCAGTCATGCAATTAAAAATAATTGACGAAGTTTGAGGAAGCTTGTACAGTTTAAATATAAACCTGAGAGCAGGTGCGTATCTTTAAGTGCAGTGGTGTGTGAGTAAATAATTGTGCGTTGTGTGCGTTGACTGACGCATGACCGGACTCTCACTTGGAGCTTGATGCAGAGCCTCAGATGGAGGATGATATCTGGGAGCTGGGTACTCTTGATCCCCCTGAGAAACTGTCCACACCACCACCAACGCCGCCTCCTGGTTACATCACTGCTCGCATCATTCCATGCCTCACAGACCGGCCCTAAGCTCATTACCACGTGCACACGCATGCACGTATGCTCACATGCACATATGCGTACCGACTTCCAGTCTCCCATGGGTCAGTAGTAGAGTACCTTAGACTGTGCTCTCACTTGTACTGTCTCTTTTTTCTCCACCTGTCTTTCTTTCTGAGCGAACCATACATTTGATAGTAGAGAGATCGGCAGGAAAAGCTGTGATGCATTCCCCTGAGCAGCCTTGGTTATTGTTGGTCATGCCCTTTTGATCCCAGTGGCATGACTGACTGATTCTAAATGCTGGCCTGACAGTCCCTCTCTTTCTCTCTAAGACTCTAATAATCCCCTCCCTGCCTTGTCTCCCTTGCAATCCCTTTTGCTTATCGACTGTTGCATTGGAAACGCTGGGGATTAACAATACTACGCATCCGCTCTTCCCCTTTACGACATGCTGTGGATGTTACAGAACCACTAGTTTTGTATGTCAGGCTTCATACTTGGCCCTTCATCGCTCTTTTCCTGATAATTCACTAAGAAGGCTGCTGCTTTGGCAGCTGCCGTGACCATTAGGCAGATAGCTGTTAGATAAGTGCAAGGTTGTGGTAACTTTTTATTGCTTCTTCTATCTCTCCCCTCCACCTGTAGTACGTGTCTGTGACGGTGTAGCAGCCAGACAGGTGGCAAGGGAAAAAGGGTATTTATAACTCTGAAAGGCAGAGTTCCATATGGACCATTCAGGAAACAACAGACACTTTTCCTCAGCTCAGATAGACAAAGGTAGGCTCTCGGTGCTGTACTTCCTGGCTGACGTAATTGGGACTCCTTTTGACTAAAATGATGTTTCTGTTGACAAAGGGAATCAGTGTCTGATGTCTGTAGGGAAGAAATAAATTATATATAGCTGCACTGGTATTCTGATCAGGCTGGAGATGTGTGAGGACATGGAGAGCAGGTCATGGCTTATTAGCAGGGCACACACGTGGCTCGTGTGTCCAATGAATAGATGCCATTTTTAGCTGCTGTTGTCTGTCAGTGCTGGACTGAAGTGTTTCACTGGCATCCACGTCAATGGAATAGCAAGCGGAGGCCTTTATGAATGTTTCAGATGCTCTATTTATGGGACCTTGGGGTGGGTCTTTGAACTAGTTGCAAGGATGGATGGACTGATTAGCAGACTGGAGGTCTAAGTGTGTGTGCGTGTGTGTGTGTGTGTGGGCTGGTTATGCAATACAGCAGATTCTTCCAGGAATGTTTTTAAAAAATGGGTATTAACATGTGTTTTGACATGTCAGAAATGTTTGTAAGCAGTTTATGGAAAGGGGATTTTGATAAGCTTTGCACAGTGATGTGTGGTTTTAAAGGCGGAAGTCAGTTGAGCTGTGCGCATAACCACATAACCACCTCCGTCTTGTGCTAAGGTCAAGTCAGGAGTTCACAGGTGGTCATGCAGCAACACTTTTTCTATATTTTTCTCCCCCTCTGTGTAAGCCTGCAGTAAATATGTTTGACCCACACTTGCCATGGGCTCCTGAATGACCTAAAAAATTAATTACAAATGCCTTCATGGGGGATTTTATTGGTGCTGCTAAGGTAGATGTTTCATCACGTCACATTATGTTTTCTCTGCAACTTTGTTTCAATCCATCAAAAGGGGGCACAGATAAGGGGAAAGACAAACAAGGAGAGAAAAGGACAGTGAGCTCAAGGGAAGTCTCTCTCTTTTTGTTTTTCTGTCTTTCTCTCTCGCTCTGTGCTGTTACAGAAATAGCTCTGCGGTCCCTCCATTCCTCAGCCTGCGAACCATGTGTTCTGTTGAGGAGTTTGGCAGAAGCCTCTGTACACTGGTCAGTACAGCTACGGGGGCTTAGAGCCTTAACAAAGCTTCCCTAGGCTGGACTGGGGGAGAGTTTGAAGCTACTGCGCCTGGTGCCAGTTGCTTTCATTGTCAAAATGCAGTGTCATTCCTCCCGGGACGCTTTATCAATGTGATTTTAATTTTCCATGAATATTGAATTAACCTCTTTTCTTTCTCTCGCTCTTTCTCCTATTCTCCAGGGCCCTCTCCATGGATATAGACACAGACTATGAGCGGCCCAATGTGGAAACCATTAAATGTGTGGTGGTAGGGGATAATGCAGTAGGCAAGACCAGGCTAATCTGTGCCCGGGCCTGCAATGCCACCCTCACACAGTATCAGCTGCTTGCCACCCACGTGCCAACCGTCTGGGCCATCGACCAGTACCGTGTATGCCAGGAGGTGGGCACACACATACACATAAACACACAGCCGAACACAGTGTAGAAAGAGCCACATATAGATAAACTCTGGTACACTTTTGGACATGTTACTGACGCTAATTCTGTTTATTATGCATATGCATCTCTGGTAAAACATCTCTTTACAGGCCTATGAAATACAACTTCATTCTTAAAATGTCGACCGTGCAGTTTGACATTGCGCTTGCTTTTTTTCCCCTCGAGCCAAGTGATTGCATAATCCTTCAATCCCACTAAAAACACACACATCACATTGAAGTTAAGACCTTTTGACCTGATTACAGGGATGTGTGTCTATGTTGCAGGTGTTAGAGAGATCTCGCGATGTAGTGGATGAGGTCAGTGTGTCCCTGAGGCTGTGGGACACATTCGGGGATCATCACAAAGACAGACGATTTGCCTATGGCAGGTGAGCAGATACATGCACAGAAACTGGCACACACACACACACACACACACACACACACACACACACACACAGTTTGAGACATTGTAGCAGCCAGACTACAGCTGCTGACCCAATAACACAATTGCTGGCTGACCACAGGGTTAACTACCTTACAACACGTCCCATTTTCACAATTGGTGCAGCCAAGAGATTGCTTTGTCGAGCGGCTGCAGAATTTCTTAAGGCCTTGACACAGTTTCCTCGGTCTAATATGTGACCAAATTCATTGTCGGCCGGATCAGGAGAAAGTAACTCACAATGAGAGTTTAACTAATCTGTCACACCCACACAGACATGGCCACATAACATTTATTTACCCAAAAGTTGTTTTTTGGTGTCATCCAGCTGCCACGCTTTGGAGTTGAACTCTGCCCTCAAGCTGTTACATCCTTCCTCCACCAGACATGATTGGATCATCGCTCTATCCTCTTACTCCCTGTCCCTTTATCAAAGCTGCTTTATTGGCATGAAATGCAAAAAGTGCTTGTTGCCAAAGCAAAATCAGCAAATACCAATTTGAATGGCAGTGACCAAACTTGACCACATGACGGTAACGGTAAGCTACTTTTCACACATCATTAAGTAAGTGCTATATAGATTGTAAATTTTAATAACTTTAATTATATGTTTCTCTCCACCCATCTAAACATGTCTGTATAACCTGAAGTTACACAGACTGATGGGTAACTCATTAATTTGTCAGTTCTCCAAATTCCAGTGACAATTCCGTTGTCATAAAGCACTCACAAAAAAATTACTGATTATAAGCATCACTAGTAGCAATTATCGGACTGCAAATTGACTGCACATTATAAATAATGACTAACAGGTAGAGACAGGACGAAAAGGAGAAGTCTTGCACAGTAATGATTTAGGGTTTATTACTGTTGGATCACTCTCACACACGTTTTTATAGACTTAATGAACTGACAGAGTACATGGAGTTGGATACAATCACAGCAGTTTTAACAGCTTTCGACCTATTAATCAGGGAAAATACCCATACTGACATGCATACAGGTTACCATGGTTACTACATGATTTATGTTACACACATGGCCTTATACAGATCAATTATAAGAAGGCTTCCTGAACAGATTTCACAAGCAGCAGATGGATTTATCAGGAGTTTAGCTTTTGATATCATGCTAAAATCACATATCTGCGATCATAAAATCTTGTGGATGGTTTGTTGGCTTTCACACCACAAACAAACCGCACCAGTGGACCAGTGGAAAATGACCCACCTTTTTAGGCGATCATGGTTAGGTTGTTTGGTCTGCTGGTTTCACACCGGCCCAAATGAACTGCACTAACTGGCCAAACGGACCTGACTTCCTTTTGAACCTAACTAAACAGGTTAGGTGTGAGAGCACCCTGAGATTTCACCAACATCCACACACACATGCATGTATACATCACACTGTGCAATCTCTGAGGTCTCTCAAACCTCTGTGTAACACGTCACCCTGTCACCTTTTTGCAAGTGTATCTACGTGACAGATGTGCATTTGTGGTTTGCGTGTGGTTTCGGTTTGTGGCTCAAATTCCCTCCCCTTTGTTGTGTCCTTTCACTCTTTCTGTGTCTGTACATTTTCACAGTGATCTGCCTCTGTTTGTGTTTTGGTGTGTGTGTGTGTGTGTGTGTGTGTGTGTGCGTGCGTGTCTGTCTGCATGTCCTGTATACTTTGTCAGCCTGCAGTCAGCTGATAAAGACACAGTGCCAGCTCAGCTGTTTTCTGCCTGCCTGCCTGCCTGCCTCTCTGGCGTCTGCAGCTCCAGGCATCAACCTCCCCTCCTCCTCGTCCTCCTCTTCCTCCTCCTTTTCCAGCTCTGTTCATTCACACATTCATCTGGGCCATGCCCTCTTCCCCATCTCCCTCATTACCCCGCAACTCAGCTCCCATCATTAGCCTTGTCTATACCCTTGACACTTTGCTGCTCCCAAACCCTCTCCACACCTTCCTCCACTCTGTAGCCTTTTGTTGATGTCAAAACTCAAAACATCACATTGTTAGACAATACCCAGACTGTCACATGCTTTGTTAGGAGAGGAACATTCTGCTTGGGAAAACAATCTCAGCCTGAAAATAGGCTAAGCCAAACTTAACCTGAGCCAACCTCAACTTTATGCTTTTTTCTCAGTCAGCAGAAATCCATTATAATTAAAGCTAATTTCGCTTTCTGACTAAAAGCACAAAACGTATCACATTGCACTTGCACACACGGTTCTTGTAAGCAGTTTTAGTAGCATGTTATTAACTTTTATAATACTGTTGTGACGGACTTAATGACTGATGAGGGGTTTTCGTGGCAGACTGTGTGATTGCAGAGTGCTGCATATGTCGGCATGAGAGCCATTAAGTTGTTTATTGCAACACGATTATCATCGCTGCGGTGTTTATATCTGTGACTGTGTCCATATATGTGTCTTTTCTTACATAATCTGGCAGCTGATGAACTAGGTTGATTAAATCCAACACACACACGTACAGCAATCACAAAATAACCAGCCACTGGTGGAGCTATTTATTGTGCATTAGTGCTGGTGATAAATTATTAGTGATAGCACAGTGATAGCACTTGTCTGTCTTATCATCTGACTCAATCTGGACGCACATACACGCACACTGGCTGACACACAGGACATGTTCACACTTCAAGCCTGATACGCAGTTCCTATTCACTATACTATATTAAGTAACTCACATTATGTGTCAAGTGTTGCAAACATCTAATTCATGTCCAGACAGGTTCTCCTGACCAGGCTGCAAATGAAACAACAGCATATGCATGAATCCAATATGTAGGTCATCTAGGCTGGCCTGAACGTTGAACCTGGAAATAAGCCTACACTACAAAGCAGCAGTACTAATGGATTATTCTGGTACTAATTTTTAATTACCCTCAGACTTTTAAATAGCTGCTTTTGAAAGATAGGTTAAGATTTGACAGGTTCAAAAGCCCTCTGGGGCTCATATTTCAGAGCAGTGTTATGCTAACATAAAGGTATACTGGCACAGACCATGGTAGTAAAACCTAGGTTGTAAAAAAAAAATGCTTTAACCACCCGAACAATAGCACGTACACATAACATGACCTCAAACAGACTAAGCCATGGTAATGATCCTTTGACAAAGTGCTAATGGGCATTCCTGTGTGTGTGTGTGTGTGTGTGTGTGTGTGTGTGTGTGTGTGTGTGTGTGTATGTGTGTGTGTGTGTATGTGTGTGTGGGTAAGCTGTGATGTAATGCTTTAGTAGTGTATATTATGTCCTTGGGAGTAGAAGCTTTCCAGAGATTACATTAGTGAGAGTAAAGTTGGACTATGGAACCTATGTCGACACTGTAAAAAATTTCCCTTTGTAGGGATCATTTGTTGTAGTGCTTTTTACCTTCATAAGTAATTCAAGTTGTCAGGTACATGTATGTAATGCACATTAAGGTGTATTATAGTAAAGTCAGACTTTAAAGCTCAATAGATAAAAAAGACAGATAAGATCTTTCTTTTTTTTTTACAGTGTAGCCTCTATCTGCTCACAAAATAGGCCATGGTCACTGTAGCCCAGGTATTTTGCCTGCCCAAGGGGACAAAGGGAAGTGTTTAATGGTGTGTAATGCCGATGTCAAGTTCAGGATGCAATTCAGCACCTCATATCCTCTTCACAAACCTCAGAAACAGGAATATATATTTCATCATCTGCAGACTATCAATGATAGTCAATGTAACACACAAGTTACGTAAGTGAAGCTGATGTAAAATAAGCCTGGTCTTGTGCTGCTGGGTTCAAACACCCTGTGTTGTTGTGTTGTTTTAAGAAGTAGATCATTTAAGAATGATAGATTCCTGCACTGTCAGCATTGTCCTGGCACCAAATGATCCGTCTCACTGACATGGAGCTTGATTTAACATTACCTAGAAACAGACATGCATGCACAAACATGCCATGGAAATATCAGCACCAGAGAATAGCTGTAAGTGCTGCTGTCTGCTTGCTCAAACACATCGGTTGAGGAAATGAATTAGTGTGTGTGTGTGTGTGTGTGTGTGTATCCTGATCTATTCTTAGCCTTCTCTTTGTGGTCCATGTAGCCTTGGAGGGCTTAGGGATATTTACGTAAGAGAGAGAGAGAGATGGGCCACACAGATCACCAGCCCAGAGGCCCAGACACACACACACACACACACTCACATACACAGACCCACAGACCCGCCCAGCCACGCGCGTCTTGTGACCCCAGCTTTCTCGATGGCACTGTCCATGCTCCCACAATGCCTCGCGGCAGCCGAACAAGCTTCTTCCATACACATATCACACACGTTTTAACATAAACTGACAAGATGTTCAGTGACTCAGCGCTGACCCCTTTTTTCTTCCTCTCCTTTCTGTCCCCTTTACTCCATCAAAGACCGCATGTCTTCTCTCTGCTGACATCTCTTGCTCATGACACAACAGATCAGCTCTCCTCTGCCATCTTTTTCCTATCTTATCTGTGATCTCTGTTCTGTTGTAAGTACATGAAATGAAGACTTTTTCTTTCTCCTCCCCCTCCTCTCCCCTGCAGGTCTGACGTCGTGGTGCTTTGCTTCTCTCTGGCTAATCCCAATTCCCTGCGCCACGTACGCACTATGTGGTTCCCGGAGATCAAGCACTTTTGTCCCCGAACGCCCATCATTCTGGTTGGCTGCCAGCTGGATCTGCGCTATGCCGACCTGGATGCAGTTAACCGTGCACGACGACCCCTAGCCAAGTGAGACACCCTCTTCATCATGCATTAACAGACAATTTCAGATAGAGGGTTGCATGTGGAGTTGCTCCAGTTAATCAGTAACAAGTAATAGCAGTGTGACAGTAACAGAATCACTGTAAACAAGATGTTGACAGTGACTTTACCTATGATTGATTGGTGTTATAAAGAAAAACCTGTAAGGTGTTGAGAGTCACTTTTTGGCTGCTATATGTTTTATTCATTAACTGTTATCCCAATTGATCAATCATATATGAAGAATAGAGAAATGTCGTCAAAGTGAGAACTGAATTGACAACATCAAGGTCTTCCTTTTCTAGTGTGTTGAGATACTCAACTTCCTACTTCCTTTTTATTTCAGTCTTTATCCGCACACTGTCATCTTTAATATCATCATCTCTTCCTGTCCCACAGACCCATCAAACCCACTGATATCCTTCCCCCAGAGAGAGGCCATGAAGTGGCAAAGGAACTTGGGATCCCCTACTACGAGACCAGCATTGTAGCCCAGTTTGGAGTCAAAGATGTTTTTGACAACGCCATCCGAGCTGCCCTCATCTCCCGTCGTCACCTGCAGTTCTGGAAGTCCCACCTGAAAAAGGTCCAAAGGCCCCTTCTCCAGGCGCCCTTCCTACCTCCTCGCCCACCTCGCCCCATAGTGGGCATCCCAGACCCCCCTCCAGCAGACGGCGAGGGCCCTGATTCCCTTTTCTGCCAGCCACTGTGTGCAGATGTCCTTTTCCTCCTGCAGGGCGGTGCCACTCGCGTCTTTGCACACAAAGTCTATCTGGCTACTTCCTGCTCCAAGTTCTACGACCTCTTCACCCTTGATATTGGTGGATCGTGCATGGGGCCACGGGGGGAGGAACAGGAGAGCAAGGAAAATTTGGAGAGTGCGGAGGAAGATGAGCAGAGTAGGAGAGGAGCCAAGGAGCAAGCTGGGCGCACTAAGAGCCTGGACATTGATAAAGACGGGGTTGATGGAGGAGTACGGGGCCTGAATCGACCCCAGCTGCTCCAGCAGGGCTCTTTGAGGACTTCCCAGAGCGATAATGCGCTCCCCTCTCGAGCCCACTACTCCCTGGGAGCACTGGGGACTGGGCGAGCACTTTCAGGATGGGGACGGGGTTTCCTGAGTGTGTGTCTGGAGCATGTTGACGATCCTGTGACTGGACGACCGCGACTCATGACTGTGGTTGCCATGGATGCCCTTATACAGGAAGAACCATTCAAGGTGATGCACTTAAAAGCAAAAAGATTATTAAAAAAATATGCATCATTACCGCAGGCTACAAGAGCTCTTTGGTGCTTTCATAGTTGTTCCTAAATTGTTAATTTAACTTATGAATTTTCCGGTTTTAGGCGGTGCTTCAGTACCTGTACACAGGGAGTCTGGATGAGGGCAGAGGGGATCTGATGCAGGTGGCCACCATCGCAGAGCTGCTGGAGGTGTTTGACCTGCGGATGATGGTGGCCAATGTTCTCAACAGAGAGAGCTTCATGAACCAGGAGATCACCAAGGCCTTTCACGTCCGCAGAGCCAACCGCATCAAGGAGTGTCTCAATAAGGGGACCTTTGCTGGTAAACCACAGTGCCAACCATTTAGTGCCTTAATACTTTCAATAGCGTTGGTGTCATTTGTAGATGTTTTCCATGTTTGCATCAGTAGGTGATTGTCTGTAGGTGTGTGCATGTGTGTGTGGGTGTATGTGAGAGTGTGAGTAGCGGAGGTTTGTGAAAAGCTGATGAGGAGAATGTGCGAGAAAGATTTCGATAATTTTCCAGCATTCTCTTTCAGTCTCTGGAAATGTACACAAGTGTACATTTTGATCACATATTTTTCCATTGAGTATCTGCTATATAATATGCATTTTGTATGTTGTGGTTTAACTGTTTTCTGAAGTGACTTTTAAAGTCATCAAATGATCTGATGACTGTCATTTTGGTCTGCTCGGTTGTCCTGTTTTTTGCCCTCGTGTGCTTCCTGTGTCTTGTGTTTGTGTGGTGTTGTCTGTCCCCCTAAGCGGTTATGTATGCATGTTGTTGTCACAAGATTTGCAGCCAGCGCCAGACATCTGCTGTCTCTAAACAAAGCCTGTCTCACATTCACTTCCTTCTATACTTTCTCCGTTGTCATCATGATCATAACAAAAAGAATCCTACTTAAAAATGCTTATAAGAGATTATATTGATAAATTAGGATCGGAACAATTGTATTAACAGATCTGCTTTATCCCAGTTATTATAAAAGGACTGAATTAAAGATAGATGAAACCCTTAAGCCTGTTACAACATTTAACACTAACATAGTTGCTGTGTTCCCCATTGACACTTTGATTCCACACAGGATTTACTCCATGACCTACTACCCTGCGTCTGCTCTCCTTCCCTTACTCTGTGTCAGAACTTTGTTCTGTCCTTCTGTCAATTTATCTCTCTGTCTGTCTACCTGTGTCTATGTCTCTGTGTGTGTCTGTCTGGCCTTCTGCCTACCTGTGTGTGTGTGTGTATGGACGTCTGCCTTGTCTGTCTTTCCCCCTCTGTAGCTTGGGCTTCTGTGGCACTCCACGAGATGAATGCTCTTTTCCCACCCCGGTTTTAGATGTGGTGTTCCGACTGGACGATGGCTGCCTCCCGGCCCATAAGCCTCTGCTCATCTCCAGCTGCAACTGGATGGCCGCCATGTTCCGTGGCTCCTTCATGGAAAGCTACATTGAGGAGGTGAGTTCAGATATACGGGGAAGAGCTTAAGGATGGAGTTACCTTTAAGGTTTGAGCAGGGATTAAGTTTCTATGTCTGATTTCTTGGAAGTGAACTCAGGTCAGCCTTAAGGGACGATCTAATCATGCACCTGTACTCAACAACAGCAGTAACATCCGATAGAAGAGGAGAGTAGGCAAAGGTGAATAAGGTTTATTACTCTGGAGATGTGTTGCCTTCATGACATTGTACAAACAGCACATGTTGTCTTTGTTCTCACTGTGTGCTTCCAGAATGTTAAAGTTTACAGAGCAGGATGCCTGAGGCCTGTTATCAGATTGGCCTACAAACCGTTGTTTCACCTGCAGTGGTTGAAGCTCTGTAGTTATCAGACTCCTGGAGGCCTTGCACACATAATGACCATAATGACCACATTATAGTATCTACCTACATGAAAATGCACACATACACACAGGCTTTATTCACACAAAATGTACATTCAAACACACACACACACACACACACACACACACACACACACACACACACACACACACACACACACACACACACACTTAATTCACACAGCCTGTGACAGCAGAATTAGGATGTTTCTCTAACCTATCTTAGTACTCAAAGTAGGCCCAGAATAGTTCCTCTTTCAAGGTCAGCATCTTCCAAGTGGTGTGTCTGGTTACTTCGGGTGTGCTCTCACCTGAGGTTCAGCTTCTGGTCCCTTGGTGCTCCTCCGGGGCCAGCGCCTGTGCACCGGACCTGACCTAATCAGAGAGGAAGTTCATGTCTCCGTCTGTCTTTAAGTCGCTGCTCCCCGGACTGTGTTGCAGAACCAGATCCCCTGGGGTATGATTACTTTCAAGGTCGGCGGGGTTAGGTTACGTAGATTCAGGCCCTCAGAAGGGTTGGAAGTAATCAGAGAGAGACTGACAAGGAATACATATATTGTGTATTCAGTTTAGGTGTGAAGCTTCAAGTTTTAGAAGGCAGGCTAGAAGAAAACCATTTTTGGTTTTTGTGCGTCCACGTGGATGGCCTGGATTTTATTCCAGAACGCACCATGTGAGTGGGTGTGGAAAAAAGCCATCGCAGCTATTGTGGACGGTGGTGAAAGCAGGACATCAGCATCACTGAGGGGGCACAGTGTTTGCTGCTGGTGGGCTGCCGGTGTCTATGGTTACTCTAAACGGTTCATGTTAGTGACTATTGTTGCATTGTTTATGGCATGAAGCTGGCACACCATAGAAGGCAGGTGCCCCGGAGACAAAGACTCAAAGACCGATGGCACAATGAGGCTGTCAGCACTTGTGTTTATGAGCAAGAGTGTATTTACATTTGCATATAAATGTATCTGCATTGTTACGCTGGTGAAAAGCTTTGCAGTGCTAATGAGCCAATGTGATTTTATATGTCAATGGAAGCTGCAGCTTGTCTGCTGGCTCCGAAAGTCACTTCTTCCCTGATGCTAATGCACAGATTTCTTTTTTTTCAAAATTTCCACGCCATTGGCTGACTACATCTCATATTCACTTTGAGGCACGCATCTTCAAGGATAATTGCTAGTTTGAGTAGCAGTGTCAGTAGCAATGAGCAGAAATGCTTACTAAAACACCCGTCTTTTATAGACACAAGCTTTTAGAGCATGACACAACAGCTCTGACGCAGCAGATGGTCTAATTCTGTTCAGTTACTCGAAAAGAGAATCAATAGTGGAGAAAGTATTTGGAGATAGTGATGCTGCAGATTTACATAGAAAAAGAAGCAGTGAAAATCATTAATACCAAGATGAATCTTTTACTTATTTACTCGGTTTTTGAATGTCTTTTTTTTACTTGGTTTTGACCAAATCACTGTGACGACGAATGGTGATTGATTTGAGTTGCACAGATATGTAAAATTTTTAGTTAAGGGCTACATGTAAAAGCCCAGCTTGGGACAAGAATTGAAAGTTAGCCATAGCTATAAACTCTATGTGCAAATCTTAGTCCCATACTTTCTCTTGGAACTATGTTAAATTGCATCGTCCCTATTAACTCAACAACATGAACAATCAACAAAGGGCTAAATTGGTTATGTATCAGACTTTAACATCATATTGTATAATAATGATTCTCTTAGTTTGGAAAGGTTAGTTTATAAATACAGTATAGGAAAATTTATAGAACCTGTAACAGTGATAATAATAATAATGGTGAGAGCAGCATGTGATCAGCCAGCGCTGCTCTATTTCTATGCTCATGTCACACTTCCCTCTCAGTATTTTTAGGATCGCAGATTTCAGTATTCATGCTGTTGTGTGATAACATGACTATTTTGGGTTTGTGCAGAGCAGCACTGAGTTAGGTGTTTAAAACGGATTTATTGTAATTATCTTTATTATTTGCAGAACTATTAGACCTTTTATACAATGAGTATGATTATGACAGACTCCATGGATCATCAGTCATAGTCAAAGACATTTTATCCATGGCGGGGTAGTCAAAAACCATGAGTCAGAAGGCATGTATTGAGGTTTGCGGTCTGCACAGGCCGTTATGTGAACTTACCGCAGAGTGTGTCACGGTACACTCCTGGATTATGTTCGAGGTGTGTGGTTTTGTGTTCACCGTGTGAGTGTGCATCCCAGTGGAGTGTTACAAGTTGAGAAGCCTGCTAAGCTTCTGTCTCACTCGAGAAAAAAGGGGGGACGGAAAAGTCAACAGGAATTCTTACTTACAGAAAAATAACTTTTTTCAATGTAAAAGAAGAATGACGTCAAGTTCCTTACGCTTTCCCTTGAACTTGCACAATCTATGGTAGCAGCTATGTGACTCACTGCCTTTTCCTCACAATAATTTGAGTTCTATTAAGTCTTTTACATTTATTAAATATTAAAATTTCAGTTCCCATAGGTGATTTTTAAGCCCTTTAAGGATTCATATCTCCTTTACAACCTGTAGCCATTGCAGCTCTTTTCTTGTTAATCATTCGATCTGATCATTGTTTAGCACTCTGAGTCTAAGCTTTGCTTCACAAATAACATAAACTTGCACTAAACTATTAATTGAGCTTTTGGGCAGCAGACTGAAGGGCCAAAAGAACACTTATCCATAAATGTCCTGTCACTGCAATTGTGTCCACTCATTAATGCTTCCCGGCCCCAGCTGGGGCTTCAAGCTCTAGAGACCACCCTTGTCTTAATGTTGTGGCTTTTTAGTCATAATGAGAGGTCGCGCCATGCTGACATTCTCCTAATTGGCTATGGTGGTGGTGGTTGAAGAGTGTCTCAGTGGGGACACTCAGAGAGCTCCTGGAGTGGTCAGGTCATCACTGTCATCTGAAGTTACCTTCCTTCCGTCCTTACTGGGCTTCGACTGCGTTACCTGCCGCTGAATAGCTGTTTGCTGTTTGTCTAATTATCAGTAATTAGGGCCGTATAAAGGTCCTGCTCATTTGTTTGCATTTATGTATATAACTACATTAAGTGGAATACTGGGCTACACTGAAAAGCAGTATGACAAGTGCCTTCACTAGCTAAGGTGGTATGGCGACATCTAGAGGTCATTGCAGGTGATTTTTTTTTCTTCTGTTAATTGGCACTAAAATATTGCCTTCATAGCTCATATGCTTCTTTACCCAAAATGTTATACATGTTTAACTGTCTAGAGTGGCCCAGTCACCACTAATAATCACCTGAACATTTTGACTACATCTGTAGATATGTATTATCTTCAGGTATTCTTTTATTTCATTATATGAGTATAATGTGCATAATGTGATGAACTGTCCAAGGAGAGCATTGATAGCATGTCTGAGTGTCTCATTTGTGAAAAGGGTCTGATAGCAGGGTTGCCTGTGTGTGCTTTGCGGTTTTTAACATTAGTCATATTGCTCACATCACTAGCCCCCAGACAGCACTTTCATCTGAGCCTAGATCAAAGAGAATGTAACCAGAACAGCATGTCCTCTGCCCTTTACCTCCAAATACCCACCGCACTGCTTTTATTGATATAACTGTCTTATTTCGACCCCATTTCTAGCCATTGCACTTGATATAGCATGTATGAGTCTATTGTATCTAATTTTCATGAAAAAATGCCTCTATTTTCTCTTCAGTGACATACAGCCCTTTGTTTCTCATGTTTTTTTTTGTTTCTTCTTGATGTCATCATTTTCCAGGTATCCATTCCTAACACCAGTACAGCCTGTATGCGTGGGGTGTTGGAGTTCCTGTATTGCGGTCTGCTGACACCCTGTCCTGGTCTGGAGCCCATGGAGCTAATTGTTCTCGCCAACCGCCTATGCTTACCACGCCTTGTAGCCCTCACAGGTAAAGACTCTCTCTGCAGCGTTAGAGATATTGCAAAGAGAACTACCTTCTTTATTGGCTTGAATGTCTTGTTCTGTATATTTCTGTAGCAACATATGGTTTTGATAGAGCTTTATCTGTGCACAAAACTGCCTTTTATCAGTGACGAGAGTTCAGTGCAGACTGCCAGACAGACTAAGAGTTTACAACTGGGTGATAAAGATGTCAGTGGTGCATGCAAACAGTAATATTGACATGATTGTGTCTGCTTTGTGCATCTTCAGAACAGCATGCTGTGGATGAGCTTCTCCAGGTGGCGGTGAAAGGAGGCGACATTGATGGACAAGTGTTGGCTTACCTCGAGCTTGCACAGGTCTGTCCTGGCAAAACCGTCCCTTGATTTATTTATTTATAATTTATTAATGATTATTTCGAAGTTGTATTTTTTTAAAAAGAAGATGAATACTTTCTTTTACTCTTCATAGCTGTAATAACCCATTTCTTCTCTGTTCCTTTTGCAGTTCCACAATGCCAAGCAGCTATCAGCTTGGTGTCTCCATCACATCTGCACTAATTATAACAGCATCTGCCGCAAGTTTCCCAAAGACATGAAGGCCATGTCTCCAGGTAAAGACACCTTGCCTGTCTTGGTCCTAATAATCTGCCTCTCCCAAACCTCTTTCACACATGCAGCTTTCCTCTCAGTAAAACTCCTACAAAGGTTGCTTTGCAGTGCTAGTTTGAACAAAAACACATTTTTTTGGGGTTAAGCACACTTCTGTGGAATTATAGCATGTGGTGACTTGTTCATAGTGAGCACTCGGTTGTGAGTGGGAGAGCTGGATTTTTCTTTTTTATTTGTGTGGAAAAACACTGATGCAAGGAAGCAGGAAGTGGGAGAAACACATGAGACCCTCATGGGCTTATTTTATTTAAAAAAAGAAGAAGAAAAAACAATTGTGTCTTGCATCAGATACATTATAGGCAACATTCATGTTTAATGAAGGTGTGAATACATTTTACACATATTACATAAATAGTAGAATGCCTAGTGTAATACCTCACTTCATTCACTTGTCCTCAGACCTTCATTGCTGTTGGTTGTTTCCTCATGTCACCTTTTATATGACGTTATTATTTCACAGTTCCCTCACTGTGCAACAATTATTGTCTTTGTTGATTTCACTCTTTTACCCTGTCAGCGCACATTTGAAGTGACACCTAAAATCTTTCAAATCTTTTAAGTGTTTCATTTTTTTTTTATTCTCCTCTTCCGTTCATATCTTTGTTTCTGTAGAAAACCAGAGGCATTTTGAGAAGCAGCGCTGGCCTCCTGTGTGGTTCCTGAAGGAGGAAGACCGCTATCTGCGATCTCAGAAGGAGCGTGAGCGTGAGGAGGAGATCTTGCGCAAGCAACACACCAAACGGGGCTGGTGTTTCTGGAGACACCCGTCCTCCTCTCCGCACATCTCCTAAAGGGTTTCTTCCACTGACTTCTTCGTCCTGACCTGGGTCGTCCCACACAGGATAACTAACCCCCCCTTAACACATATAGAGGAGGTCTTCCTTGAACTCTCTATCAGTGGAGAAATGACTCTCAGTGCTACTATGCCTGAATGTCAGCATGTCTGGGGGAATGTATGTGCCTCTTTATAATTGTGGGTGACTTCATGAGTGCATTTTGGTATGCTTGTGTGACAAGTGTGGACTTAACTGAAGGGTATGTGCGTGGATGTGTGAGCGTATGTTTGCAGTTGGTTGGCATGATTAAGTGATGCTTCCGAGCTGAGTGCTTCCCAGACGCCCTGATCTATGAGGGCCTGCAGCATTGCAGCGTGGCCCCGTTTCCCCTCCACATGAGCTCTGTCCCTCCACCAGCACTCACAGCATCCCAGCCTTTGAGTGATTGGACTGGGAGCAAGGGCTCTCTATCTCTCTCAGTCTCCTTCCTTCACATTGACCTTAATGACTATTACGCATTGACCACTGCAGCTCCCATCGGGGAGTTTACCTCTGCCTTCACTTCTACGCAGACTGTTAGCTTGCAAAAGATCCACACCTCTAAAACCAGCACTGGATTCCCAGGAACTGACACTCAACAATGTAATTATTGTTATTTTGATATTATTTGACCTTTTTATATATTTTTTTTGCGCCTTCCAGGACACTCTTATGTATCAGGCGCACACTACTCCCAAGAAGTGTTGAGAATTTTGATTGCTATTGCAAAGATGGGACTGTCAATCTAGAGTGCAAGTTTCGGTGTAAGGGCAACCTTCAAACTGTTAGCAAGTTGGGATGTTTCCTCAGGAGGCATGATCAAAACTATTAGCCTCCAGTCTATGTGGTCCTTGGCGTCTGTCATCCACCCCTGCACCTCCCGCTCCACCCTCCTGTTCACCACCTGTGCAACAAAGAGAAAAGAGAAAAAAAAAGCGCAAAACACGAGCTCTCCTTGATGAGGTGGATTCACCAATCTACACTTCAGAGACATTCAAAGTGTCCACTATAGCAATGATGGGGGTAAAGAGGGCTAGCCTTACTTGATACCTCTGCCATTGAGAAACGATGGATGCAGTATTAAAAAACAAATGCGCTTGTAACGTCCATGACCACTTGGTTGCATTGAAGCACCTCAGCCAACCTGCCTTTACACCCCTACACCACTATGGGGCAGCACTGCTCAGGGCCCCGGCACTAACCTTCACACAAACTAACAGGAGTTTTTGTGCCTGTGATTGCTTCACCCTAGTTTCAGTTATTAAGATCAGTATAATTTTATTCCTTGAAGAGTGTTAGGAGAAAGCTAAAGCACAGTGTTATTAGTGCATTTAAAGACAGGACTGTACCTGACTATAAATGAGCACCTAATTCTGAATACCAAAGCTGTGATTCTTTTGATCTCTTTCTTCCTCGCTTTCTTCATGTCCGCGTCCCTGCTTCCTTTACTGGAAAGAGGGGATGGAGGAGAAAAGAGAAAGTGGCTTGTGGGAGAAGGCGGTGGTATGATATGATATTTGAATCCCTCCGCTGGTGGTGTTTTCAGTCTGTGGTGTCAGGAGAACAGTGTCACTGCTGGACATTGCCTTCCATTCCTCTTGCTGGAATTGAAAATGGTGCTTGAGACACAGTAAGACAGTGTCCACATGAACACACAGACACACATTGTGATTTTTATGTTCACAGTTTAAGCGTCTGTCTAGTTGTTTAGTGTTTACCTGCAGTGAAAGTGCAGAATATTAATGATGGTATTCAAATTTGACACTTTTTTTTTTTCAATGTTAATTTCCAATATGCTAACAGTCTGTAAGAGGTCGTAATAGGTCACTGATTTTAGAATGTGTAGATTTATGATTTTACATACAGTGGTCACAACTTTGTAATGTCTTTAACTGCTTTTGAATTCAAGAAACAGTGTGATCCGTTATGCTTCCTCGTTAACCAGGAAAATAGTATTACTTTAGATTGAATTTGCAATCGTGAGTGTCGTCTCAAAGGATTTGATGTATAACTCCGTACGAGAGCAAGTCGGATTTTCTTGTCAAGGGTGCTAATTTCTTTGGACTTTAGCGCCGAATGTGAAAACGAGACTTTGTGGTGAGGAGTTTCTATTAGCACGTCGTTCTATTTGTGGGTTTGTGCCCCTTAGCTTTACCCAGGCAACTGTGGGAGATAGATGGATTGTGTGAGACATGTGGTGCGCTATAGGAGGCGTGTTAAAGTCATTGTCAGCTACCGAAAATAGAAGTCAGATAGGATCTCATGAGACCCGAGTGAGAATTGAGCTGATTTCTCGCTGAAAAGAGTAGAAGTGGAATAAAAGTGAACAAGTCTCAGTCAGCATTACATGCAACCTACATCTTTTGGAATTACTACACAGATGTTTCATCCCAGTGCAGGGCTTTGGGAATTTAAAAAAGAGACCTAAAGAGGTGAAAGTTGGGGACAGTTTTTGATTAACTTCCATGGCCTCCTTTTAGTTCCCCATAGAAGGGATGGCTGTTGGATTTGTCTTATTGATGGTTGGTTTGACCCATTAAACCTCTTCTCTTGGTCCGTGTGCCTTATAGTTGGACAAAGCTAAAAACTAGTTTGGGATTTTAGCAAACCTGCAGACAGGTTCTGCAGTGCTTGACATGACGAGTACAGCAGACAATGGCCGTGACAATGTTAGATGTGTAAAATGGATTCAAGTGTTGCTTTATGCACTCTCACCCGATATTTGAGCCAACTAGAGCCACGCCTGTGGAGAATCTTTAGGCCTGCTGCTTGTTTTTATGCAAACAGCCTTAATTAAAACCCTTGGTAGAGTGTAGTAGAGTAGATTGGTCTAATCATATGGCCTTTGATTAGTATATTTTCTAGATTGTTAATTATTTGGACTGACACCGTGGTTGGAAATCTCCGCTAACCAGGTGATTGAGAGGTAGAGCTTAAAATGACGAACAGGTTGAGTCCTGTACTGTAACTTCAAAACCACTGACTTTGAGAAAGCAAAGCTTTTTAATGAGCACTGGCTGGCCTGTGTGCTGGGAGAGTGCAGCTACTTTTGAAATGTGGTTAATTTGCATGGTGGCCTAACTTTGTCAGTATAATGACACTTGGTGTTGGAATGCACTTTCTTCTTCTTTTTTTTTTTTTTTTTTTGGTTTTGTTTTCTATGACTATACCTTTCTGTGCTTAGCATGAATTGCTCCTTATGTAAGATTGTTTCTAAAACCTGATGATTGTAGCACGATATTTCCACTTAAGTCTTTTAAAAAAAAATTCCCACAACTTGCTCAGTGAGGAGCTGAATAACACGACTTGTCCAGCTTCTTGTTTTTTAAGGTCTAGTCGGCACTGAACTCCACAGTAGCTCTCTTCTCGCTGTATGGCTTTATGCACAAGTCAAGTTTTACTAAATAAACTCAGCACAGCTCAAGGTAGCATCACTAATTTTACAATTTTAATTAATATGCCGGGACATCCTGTAGACATTTGCTCGGAGGACTAATGCAGATGATCACTTGCTGCCGTGCAGCTGTCCCTTTTGTGCTGTTACTGTAGTTACCACAATCAATCTAGCTTCTTCTTGTGATTTTTAAGACATTAGGCACAGGCCATTAAAACTGAAAATCATATAAAGATGCATTTTAACTGAAATCAAGTATTGCAATGCACATATTTTAAGAATGTCCTAAATTGGCTTAAAGCCAAGTGTAATGTTTGGGTTTAGCCTGTATGTAATGACAGAGCATGATGCATGTTTCTGGGGTTAGACATAGACTTCTGTATATACAGCAGTGTTTCTTAACCTTGGGGTCGCGATCCTATCTGGGATCACTTGGTATGCATATGGGGTGGTGGGAAGTTTCTAAAACTGAAATAATAATATTTAATAAATTAAATTATGTAGGTTTGAAATATATGTCTTAATCACTATAATATTTATTTGAATATATGAACTGCCAGACTTGAGTCTACTCCAAGTTCAGTGAACTGAGAATTGCGGGGGAAAAGAAATGAAATCATGGGCCAGTAAAGGTTGAGAAACCCTGATATACAGAGAGGTAGAGATGGAGATGCAAATTATTAAACATTGTAAGCTTTATTCAACCCCCGATATTTGCTCCACGCTGATCCCTACAGGCCAAAGTCACATTTTGATGTCGGATGTACAGTAGGGTTGTGTTATCCACCTGGATTGTCTTGCTCTATCGTATCACATCCTTTTTTACTGTCATCTTCTCCTCATTTACTTTACATGGAGCACTCTTCCCTCTTAGCAGGCCTGACCTTCCTTTTTTAAACGTGAGGCCTAGCGACCAAGAGTCTTTGGCGTCTCCTTTTCTGTGCCTTCAGTGAAATCTCAAACAAAAAACAAAGTTGACTAAGCCAAGAAATACACACGTGAGCACAGAAATAAAAGTAGGCAGCTTTCTTTCAATGTACAGTATCTTAGCGTCATAGTGATAACTTCCAATGACAACAACGATATGTTCAAGTTCAGCATGTAAAATATCATCTATGCTAAAGCTTGTCGAATTATGGAATGACCAAGAAACCCAGCAAACCAGCAGTGATAAAATAATATTTTCGCACTCTTTCAGGTGCCTGCACTTTCTATTATGTAGCCTGATACAGCTGTTTTGATAAGTCTGCTACGTCTTTATATTTACCACTTTTCTTGATCGAAATTGAAATATCTTGTTACTTTTCCACTTTCTTGTGATCTCTTTCTCTTTAAGCCAAATTCAGTAGTAAACCCTATTGCTTCCACTCTTTAGCTGCAATGTACTGTGTCACAGTCATGCATAAAGTCAGTGTACTCTAAGTTGGGGAACAGCATGTGTGGACTACTGGTTGGATTAAAGGCAGAAAATAGCTGTGACAACTATATATATTATGCTTTAATGATGATAGTTGTTTTTCCAAAGTACAGTACAGTGTTGTAAATTTGAGTCCCAGCTGGATTTGACCTCTCACCTTATAACTGCTCACCACACTGTATTTACTAAGCTGGTGTATACATATTGTATGCACAGAGAGGCCCAAGACAGGGACAGTGTTTATATAGACAGACATGGTGTTATTAACCCCTGGTCTATACTGTAACTTTTAAGTGGATCGTATATACTGTACTGTATAGTATTGTTATGCACTTTTGTTTTTTTCATCGACTCGTGAGTTTTATTAACATTTACTGCTCATGTTAGCGTGTGTATTACAAAAGAAAGGCAAACGAGAGAGAGCACACCACACTCACAAACTATTAAGGGCTTTCAAGAAAATAAACAACAATCAGAATGTTTTGCTGCTGTTGCAAAAAATGTTTTGAAACTAAAAAATTTGTAATATTTTTGAACCACTGTGATTTGTACAAAATTTAAAAAAAAAAAACAAACGTAGAAAAAAAGTTGTTTTTTTTCCTTTTTTTTGCCATTTCAGTATTTTGATGTTTGACATGGATTTTATTAAAACTGTTAATCTTTTGAACTTGTCTCACGTATTTATTAATGTGTGTTTTTCTATGTGGTTAATCAACTTTTCCGATATCTGGATATGTTCTTTGTTCCGCTTAATTTTACTCAGTTTCAAGATGGTCATCATTTGAAGAAAGTATATAACACCACTAATAGTTCTGCAGGAAAACAAAATTGAATATGATGTGAAAAAGGGCGGCATGGTGGTGCTGTGTAGTACTGTCCTGTTCCAGGATCAAACCCGCCTCCAGGTTTGGGCCCTTCTGTGTGGACGTGCATGTTCACCTCGTGTCTGAGTTTCCTCCGGCTTCCTCCCACAGTGCAAAGACGTGCAGGTTGGGTTAATTGTAGACTTTAAATTGCTTGTAGGTGTGAATGTGAGCGTGAATGGTTGCATGTGGGCCCTGTTGTAGCAGGGTGTTCCCTTCCTCTCGCCCCCTGTCAGCTGTAATTGGCTCCAGCACCCCCGCAACCCTGAATAGGATAAGTGGTTACAGCTAATGCATGAATGGAAGATTTGAAAAATTATCTATATTCCGTATCAATATTCTCTTTTGTAAACTGACAGAATTGACAGCGTACATTCATTTGTCCACTGAATGATCCACTATATTGTAAAAGTCAACACAGAGTCTCAAATAATGAAAAGGATAATAAAAAAACACAGTGGATTCTTTTCTTTGTGTTTTTCTTTTGTCTTTCTCAGCCCTTTGTCTCACACAGTGCATTTAAAATGCACAAACACTGCAAGTTTGAGGCAGCTGTGCCACCTAGTGGCAAAAGCTGTGGAATTTGAATGAAAACCTTATTGTCTCACACACACTCAAACAATCTCTTTTTTGTGATTATAAGAACAAAACATGTATCACACAGAACTGAAAACAGGCACTGCAACCCTGGGTCCAGCCGTGCAAGTCTTCTGGAAGGCTCTCAACGCCTAGTGGGAGATTCTTTGAATGATTCAAGAGACTCAGAGTGAGGTTGGTGCTCGAGGATATGCCAGGGATCATAGATGTTTACTGCTGCAGGGCCATAACTGAGGTGCTGTTAGGAGGCCCCTGAGTTAACTCATGTTACGCAATGCACTGAAATACACATGTGCATCATTATCCTTTATTGGTCTTTATTGAAATTCAATTGAAATTAAAATGAACAACTATTTTCTAAACACAATCAGCCTCTGTTTCATCATTAATGCTTTATTTGCTCACTTCTGGTTTTAAAAGCTGCCCTGGAAGTTGCTCTCTTACATACGTGCATTCTTTTATATTCCCTTGACATTTTCTTGAAACTTTGGGTGACAGAAAGACTGAATCAGCAGCTCTCGCCCAGTGGCTCCCTGAACACACGCATCATCAAGAACATGTTGTGAGCTGAGACTTTTAATAGAGTAATTCTGGTACAGGATCCCAGAAAGCCACAGAAACATGGGGGGGAGTGGGCCGAGTGTTGCCATGGTGATGTTAAGTGATGTGGCTGATGATGAGTAACTTTAGAGGAGTGACGAGGGAAGGTGGCAGTTGCGGTTTGTGGAACATGTGTGTCCATATGCCATCTTGACGTGTGTGTGTGTGTGTGTGTGTGCGTGTTACAATCTGACTCTTCTAGGAAAACACACCAGTAAAGCTGCCTACCATGAAACTCTTAACAGCCAATGACGTACACCAGTTTTCCTCTCATTCTCTAGTAAATGGAGGAATTTACTAGGGTGCGTTTTTGCAGCGGAGACCTCGGCGTCATCCACGGTCACCAGCATGGGTTTGAACACTGATTACAGACCTTTAGGCTGCGTCAGCTGTTTGATCCGTGGGCTGTGCTCAAGTTTCCCACCAACCTTGCCCCTGCTCTCGCACCGCAGCCTCGTAGAACACAGCTTGAGAGTCACAGACACGCGCTGACATCACCACATCTGGCTCCCATTTTCCAGGGTTCCCTCGGGAGCAGATAAGAAGATCTGAATTTGAGAGCAAAAGACAAAACACTGTCTCACAATTGAGAATATCACAATGTAAATGTGTAAGGGCTCATCGTAGTATGATAAAAGCTGAAATGATCAGATATCATAAATGAATCTTTGCTGATGCTTGAGGCCTTGAAGAGTACAGTGGAGGAGTGGGAAGAAGCTCTAAATCTCAGAGAGGGTGTATGATTTGATCAAACCTGGGACAGCACTAAGCTGATAAACAAGATTGTATTTTCAGAGCTTCAAAGCTTTCAAGGATACGATAACACTTCCACACACACACAAGCCATGGACATTCTCTAAAAAAAAGTGGATCAGCAAGTAATACCAAAGGTCCATCGCCTGAGGAGTGACAGCACATTCCTCTGAATATTTCACCCTCCTCGGAGTGTGTGTCATTTACATGTTGTTGGTCCAGACCTCCCCAAGGTCTGCTCCATAAACAAAACTGTCTGCCCTCACACACGCACACATGCATACACTTCTAAATCAGGGCCTCTCAAAGCAAAGTTTATGAATACTTTATCATCCTGACACGACGGTCTAATTTAAGGCCTGTTTTGTATGGGAAAGCAGACGTGGTGCGCCCTTTTTGAACAGAGATTTGTGGTCTCTCTTTTATTTCCGCATAGCCCTGCTATTTGTTTATGTTTGTCATATTTCACTGAAGCTGCCTTTGAAACCACGAGGAAGTCAAAAGCTTTTGTCGAGTAAGTTAGAACAACTAAAAGGGGAGAAAAAGTGAAGAGGGGAAGAAGCAGCACTCTGTATTGTGTTTGCGTTTACTGAGGCAAGAATGTGAATTAAAACTGCATGCCCACACACACACACACACACCTGTACAAGCTGAGGCTCAAGGGGAAGATATCTCAAGGCTGTTGTGAAGGCGCATAGCTGAGTAGTGACCTCACCTGGAGGCCTGTTGAGAAGACACCCAGATTCACAGAGAAAGTGTAGATCTTTTGCTCTCTCTCTCCCTTACACACACACACACACACACACACACACACACACACACACACACACACACAGGCAAAGGGAACATTTGATCATTTGATGTGCATGTGTGCACTCTGCTATTTCTTTCTCTTTCTCTTCTCTCTCTCCACCCATTGCCTTTTGTTTCCAACTTTGCAACATATCTCTGATGCTTCCTTCTCTCCCCTGTCGCGCACCTCAATTGACCTCAATTGTTTCTCAAGGCTGAGTCAAGGTGTTGTTGACCTTCATTTGCTGGTGCATTTGTGAGTTCAGCTGTCAGATAAATGTGTGTACACCCCATCGTATTACTAGTGACTAACCTCTGCTCAGCTGTATCATCGCCACTTGTGAGTCTCTCCCACATCCACCTCATTATCCACCTCCGGGAAAGCAATAACAGGACTCCTCCACTCCGAGACAGAGATACCAGAGTGTCTTCAGTCTGCTTGAAAAAAAAGGAAGTTGCTACAGTATATTATTTTGTGCCCTGCACACATTGACTTATACAGTAAGACACCAAAGTTACTGTTGGAGCTGTGAAACATTTCTCAGACAAGAACTTCTTACATAGTAGCATCACATTGTAAGCATTGAACTTCTGGTCCAAGCTTGACACATAAAATCTGGTATAGAAATAAATCCCTCTCTTTTTTTCTAAATCATTCACCCCTAAAAACAGGAAGCAGAAAGCAATTAAAGGTCCAGTGTGTAGGATTTAGGAGGATTTATTGGCAGAAATTGAATATAATGAGTATGTTTTATCACCTGAAAACAAGAATTGTTGTGTTTCATTACCTTAGAATGAGCCGTTTATATCTACATAGTGAGCAGGTTCTCGTCCATGGTGCTCATCATGTTATGTTGCTATGTTTCTACAGTAGCCCAGACAGGACAAATCCAAGACTAGCTCTAGATAGGGCCATTCGCATTTTTACGTTTTTACTTTATCACATAGCCCACCATAGTTAGCAGCCCCTATGCGATGAGCAATGTTGGAAAAACACACATTTTTAAATAGCAAAACTGCTTTATTTAGTTTTTTCATCACTTCAATCTCAGGTAAATTTGTTTTGGAGAGGAAGAGACCTCTGTGGACAATTCAGCCTGGTTAAAACCTCCTAAAGGTCAAGATCAGAAAAAAAGGTGAGCACACATTAGCAGGTGCTGGGCTACACAAGCAAGAGGATTCCTGGTTCGACCCCTTGGTGGGGGAGCCCTTCTGTGTGGAGTTTGCATGTTCCCCCTATATCAGTGTAGGTTTTCTCCAGGTACTCCGGCTTCCTCCCACAGTTCAAATACATGCATGTTTGGGTAATTAGTGACTCTAAATTGGCTGTAGATGTGAATGGTTGTCTGTCTCTATGTGATTGTGTGGCAACCTGTCCCCCTAAACCTTACACACTGGACCTCTAAGTGTAGCCTAAAAATTATGATATAATGAGCAATAAAATATGAAGTGGTTTCTCTAGCTAATGTTGGTTATGGTTTCCATGGCATGAATAAATAGCTGACCTCACTGTAGCATGCTACAACAAGGTCTGACTTGTTTGAATACACAAAAGGCGCTCAAAAGATTGAACACATTCTGTTCATACTGTAAAACAGTGCATTCACAAGACAATGGGATAATGTTGTAGGAAAGGCTATATTTATGACAACTTGAGAAGAAGATTACAACCGTTGCAGCTGTTCATACACACGCAAATATGACGGCACATGTTCACACATATGGAGGTAGGTACATCCTGGCCTCTCGTAACATGCATAGAGGAGCAGTGGAAAATATATTACTGGTAAAGTGTAGGACAACAGCAGGACAAAGCTCAAACTGTGACCCCTGAACTCAAACACATCTCCGACCTTTTGACCTCACCCATCAGGTTTGAGCACACATAAACCTGCCACGCAAGCTTTGCCCCAGGAAAACAGGATTTGGACAAATCCATGCCTCTACTAAGAAGCTGTTTGTTAAGTGGCAGAAGTTTATTTTGTCAATTCAGAGGGAGATTATGTTTTGTGTGTCAGGCATTGGCACCCATCATCAGAGGGTGGAACAGTCACATGTACAAGAACTTGCTGGAAATCAATGAAGAGACTTGTTCGGTAGATTTGGGATTTAACACTGCTCTGGGAAACCATGGGAGGATGTTGTGTGCGACTGGACCACTCAACACTCTGTCACCCACACTCTGTTAGTTTAGGCTACGTCAGGAGGGCAGGAAGCTGAACAAAAAGCCTGTGACAATTAGAGAATTTTCAGTAAACCAGGAGAAAATCCCCATTACCACACACACACACACACACACACACACACACACACTCACACTCACACGCACACACACACAAATCTCCAAATCCCCACTGGACATACAATCATTCCCACATTTAGACCCCATCTCCAACAACAGCTGCCACCGCACCCCAGCAAAGGAAATGCCAAAGTCCTCTGAAGTGGAGCATAACAGCACTGCCGTTCACATCCACAGTGAAGCACTGGGAGGCTGGGAGGGCAGGAGAGCCTCTAATAGCGGGAAGTTGTAAGAATAATAGCGGCATGGGGATGTCGTGCCCCCTGCGCCTCTGGCATGCAAGCTTTGACCCAAACAGCAGAGTCTGTGTGCTGCATCATTCCTTAAAAAACTAATGCAACTTTTTTTTTACACAACTTACAGAAAGGATGTACAAAATGTGGACTTTTTAGGAAGAAATGTTGACTTTTAAAAACAAAAAGTGATATAGTGAGGCTTAAAAGCTGCAAAGTACCATGCTGGATTTGTGTCATTATTTTTACTTCTTCTTGAAATAATGGTGACATTATGGTTACGTTTTTTTTTAGCCTGAGAATTTGTTATTTCACAGTGGCTTGCTCCTCTCCAATGTAAATATTGACACTGTTACATTATTAATAAACTGCTTTATATTTGTAGAACAGTTGCAAACTTAACACTGAAAAATGTACCCAAGGAAGAGGACTACAAAGATGGAAATGTGAACTCTTTGCCTTAAAAGGAGGTGGTTATTTTCACGGGCGACTGCGTCCAGTGACTGTGACAATCCAATATTCACCAGAGGATTACTCATGAGCCACTGTGAACTCTTTCCAGATCAAATCTTAGCAGTGCAAAGCATGGCATGGCGTATTTGATGTGAGGAAAAGTGATCTGAAATCAAATTTCATGAGGTCAAATCCCCCCTGAGCCTGACACCTTGGAAAATAGAAAACCTGTGACTTTTATCCCCGACATCTGTCCTGGATTATCTAAGAATGGCTGCTAAGTAAATTACAGAGCTCAGGAACATTCCCATAATCCAACATCTTAAACCCCCATGCCACTGACCCACAGTCGAATACCAGTGCATGAGTGCGTATGTGTGCTTGCATGTCTGGAGCAAGTTTGTCCAGAGTTCACAGCTTGTGCGCGTGTGCATGTGTGAGCTTGTGCATCGGCGCATGGCAGTGTTTGTGTGTGTGTGTGATTGGGTGGTCAGTTTGTGTGTGTGTGTGTCACTATTGGGCAGCCATTGAACAGACCCCCAGCTGCTTTTTAACACTGAAACAGCCTCTTTTTTTTATATGCAGCCTGCTTCAGACTCAGTTCCCATGAAATTGGCCCTCCTTTGGCTCAGTCAGATTGCCTGCACTGTAAATGGCTTCTCTGGAGTCTGCCAAGGGCCAGAGGGGGCCGATTCAAAGACAAAAAGAGACAAAGACAGACTGACAGATCCAAAGCTGCCGCACTGCCCCTGTAAACCACATTAACAATACTCTGGATTTTTGCTCAAATGTAATCCATCACAATTATGTGGGAAAGCTTGCAAAATAAATATTTTTATGTGCTTATTTTATGCTATTGACCCTCAGCTATCATGCATTTGCTGGTTGCATTATGTAAATAGCGGTGGTATGGTGCAATAACTGTCTTTTAAACAGCAAAGTGTATAAAAGTCGCAGTGGAAGGCGGCTGAAGAGCAGGCAAGTTGCCTTAAGAAGTGAAAATCAGGACAAGCAGGATGCACGGAGCAGTTACGATCAGTACGTGTAGCAGAGCGGTTACGTTTCCTCCAAAGTGACCCAGCTAGTGAAGTCATTATGCTTTCCACTCTCTCAACGGGAGGTGGGGCTTTATAGTGAAAACTTCTTCTACCCCGCTGCACAAAGACCAGTGTGCAGACGCAGTCTCCTCCACGCTGTGAGTGCGCAGCGCCTGCACGGATCGCTCCAAATTGGAACTTAAGCCCACATTGCATGACCCTGCATAGCTTTACTGCTGTTTTCTCGGCCGTGAACGACCCTCGGTGTTCCGCTGTGGCTGTTTTCCAGCACGTAGTCCGACCCCGAAAACCGTCGGGACCAGTGAAGAGAGAAGTTGCGGGAGTGGTCTGGAAACTTTTGCCATCATGAGCTCGCAGACGGTCAACCTTGATACCTACAGCCTGTCGCTGCTCACGGCCAAAGAGGACATCATCAACCCCCGTTCCTCCACCAACTGGTAACACTGAGTGCTCTTGTGTTAAACTGCATGGGAATCCTTTTGGTGTGCATCTTAACATATACATTGAATGCCATTTTAAAAAAATCTGCGCCTGTATAATGAGAAATAACAAAGACAAGACAACTTTATGAAACTTTAATGTTCTCCATCTTGTTTTACTGTCGTAGCTGTTTACGCACATCCAGGTTAGCGGTTGCGTAAGAAGAGGCTTGATTTCAATTAATCCAATGCGGGTTACAGAACTGGCCACCACAGAGACAGCACGCAACCTGGACTGTCTTTACAAGTCCAGTAAGGGCAAATGTATACAGGCTGGTTTAGTATCGACTCTCTACATCCCCTCGGAGAGCTGGCGTGAGGTGTGGATAGCCGTCCATTACGCACGCCAGGCGGCTGGTGTGGCTCAGAGCGCAGCACCTGGCCGGCGGCCCGCTGCCCTCACCGGGGCCTTGCCGCTCCATGACTTTGCTATTCTCCCCGAGGAGCTGTAAGGCTTCATTCTCTGTGCTGGGGATCATGTTTCTGCTGATGTGCTGATCTCTTGACAGGGGTTGTCTTTCAGGGAGAGGCTCTTTAATTTGACAGACAGCACGCATGAGTACCACACACGACTGACCAATAATACAGAAATGATGATCTATTACAGTGTCCAAGGTTACTTAAGAACAGAATCAAGGGCAGAGTCATCTTAGAACATGGATACAGAACCAGAGTTCAAGTATAAGGAAACACATGGGGAGGAACTAGCTCACTGCTTTAAATTTTAACATACATTTAGACTCTAGATGACTCTTAGACACATGAAAAGTTGAAATATTTCATTCATCCTGCTCTGGCAGAATATATGAGACCATGCACGTCACGCTGTAACCTGACCACCTAACACTTGGCTCATTCTGTCCTTTTGTCACATAGTTTGGCTGGTCTGTAACCACGGTGATCTATCCATCATTTCCAAACAATACCCATCTCCCTGTCTCATTATCTTTCTCAATTTTCTTCCTCTCTTTTACTGTGTGTGTGTGGTGTTGTCATCTCCAGCCACAGACATGGGAGAATTAGATTAGATACTACAGTATGACCTGACTTTCCATGTATCTGCTCGCTTTGATGAAGTTATAGTTTAGAGAAACAGGCCAAGGCCCGAGCCCACGTACACACACACATGCTCATGTGGAAGTAGAGGACTGATTCTGTCCATCTCTGTTTCATCTTCCTCTGCCTCACATCCCTCTCTGCCACAGGCTCTTCCTGCCCACTTACTTCCTACCTTCTTCCTGGCTTCTCATGACGCCATGCATACTTGATGAAATGGAATTCAGAGCACTATGAGTTAACCCTGACAAGCTAAAAATCTGACATATTCTTGAATGGAAAGAAGTTCCCCATCTAGGCAGAACATGCTCAGTTTCCATTCTTTCCTGCATTTGGAAAATCTCTTAAAGTTTCCATGTTCAGTATCACTATGGAGGTTTTCTCCCATGGCAACACCTCACGTTGATACTTCACTGATCCAAAAGTTTCTCATTGGAGAGCTTTTCCCTAAAGTTTCAGTGAACAACAGATCTGGATTGTGTCTTTGCCAATTCTCTGCCTGTCAAACAATCACACACACACACACACACACACACACACACACACACACACACACACACGTACAGATGCATCTTTCCACAACAAGCATGTGTTTGGTTGAGCTTACAAGAGAATAAAAAGAGAAAAAGACAAAAATCCCCCAGCATTCACTGAGCCCACTTTAGAGAGGCTAAATAACTCCGCTGTGACTGAATAGAGAGGTGGTAGGGGGACACGATGATGTCATGATTCCCACTGTCAAACCACCGAAACAGACCACCTCGCGTGCGTGCGTCTGTGTGTGTCGAAGGGATTTTATGTGAGTTTGCATGTGAATATATTTGTCTCTGGATGTGCATATGCTTCCTGCAGGGACTATTAAAGTGAGTTGGGGGTGTTGAGAAGTTTGCACGGAGAGGGGTAGGAGGCTTGTTTTGTTGAGCGGTCCCGCCCCCACTGTGTGGCCTTGAGGTCCCTCTGTGTATTATCTAATGACCTTGTGTCCTGAATGGGAAACAGACCCTTTGTGGGTGAGACTCGGAAGAAAAGAGGTGCAATTTCAATGCATCCTTCATTCAAATCTCTCTGCTCAACATACAGCCTTGGAGGTCTCTCCTCAGTGTCCCAGACCACTGAAGACTACAAAGTGTCTCACTCGTAGGCTGGAAACCTGCACTGTGTACATGTGTTTTGTGTTAGTGTGTGCTTTGGGAGACAGAAAGAAAAAGAAACAATGATAATGCATGTTCCCAAGGACATTGTCTAATTCTCAGAAAATACGTCTAATTCCTAACAGCAGAAATCATGATTTATGTCCAGTTTGAAACTAATGACTCAAATAGGCACATTAAGTGAGGTAACTGTTGCTCAATTGGAAATGTATGTTAGCAACTATGCTGACATCTTTCTAACGTGTGCTGTAGTTTTAACACAAACTGAAAAATACTTTTAACAGTTCAATAAAAGTACCTCAGTGAATGGTTTGTTCTGCACATTTTACACTTGTTCACCTCCAATAAGACCAAAGCAGCATGCAATACCAGAGGTGTCTTCCTGCCAAGTATCAAATAGAGCAGCACCAGTTTAGCCAAGCATGATAAAGAGGAAGAGAAATCATAGAAAAATGTTTGCGCATTGTTTTGGCCTTACAGAGCATATCAGATGTGAATTCCCGTTGAGCTGTGGAGCAGTTTGACCACTAGTCATCATACTCGGGTGTAGGCTGAATCCAGACATCTGTGGGCCATGGTGACTTTGAACACACCTTCACAGACTTCTGTGTTGCTGTCCACACTTTGAAGCTGCCTGTGCTGTGCTAAGTGTTTCACTGTGTTCTCTTGCAGGAGATTATAGTCAGCAGCCAGGGAGTGACGCATAAAGTAAATATCTGATTTCATTGTAGTAACAGAGTGATTCAGTTTATATGGAGTATTCACAGAGCAATTCATCTTGTCTTCATTCACTCCGGGTTGAAAGTCTAATTCTAGACGTAGGGCGAAATGTACTGCAGCCATATATTCAGAAAGAAAACAAGCTGCTTAGAAAATGGCATTACAGTTTATTTTATATTACTAAAATGCTACATACTCTAATACAAATATCCTCCTTGATTCCTGGAAGAGATAAAAACATGAAACCTGTTTTAGAGTGCTGTTTTTATTGGCCCAGATTTTACTTTGCCAGACGAAGACAGTTCCTCTTTGACTTAAAAGTGTAAAGGCCAAAACACACCGGCGCTGTACGATGCACGTCAAAACAGCCACACCCATTATTTTTTGACTCGCGTCAACGACGCTGCCGGTGTGTTTTGGCCTTAAGAATTTCCTGAGAATTTCAGAAGAACAAATGATGTTATGCCTTCACTTGCAACTTTTTTTTGTTTAGCAGAATGGTAGCCACAAAGTGATCTGTCATCAAATGATAATGATCACGAAACTCGAGATATTAAAGGTCCATTGTGTGGGATTTAGGAGCATCTATTGACAGAAGTGATGTATAATATTTAACTATGATAATTATGTTATCTTTTGAGGGATTGTTGTGTTTTTGTTACCATAGAATGAGCTGTTTACATCTACATACAGAGATGGTCCGCTACCACATAGTCCGTCATGTTGTTCAACAGCAGCCCTGCAAACACAGGCTTTAGAGAGGGTCATTTGTGTTTTTGCATGTTTCCATGTTGTGCACATGGGTGAAGTTTCAGTTCTCAGTTCTGTTCTATGTTTTAATATTGTTATGAAATTAAAAAAATAGCTGTGGCAGCGCTTCTTTTTAAAGGCCTCCACTTTATTGCAGTAACACTCTATAAATAGTATCCAAGTTTTTGTTCTTTTGCTGCTGTTAGAAAAAAAACTCTCCAGTATAATACAACACACCATTTAAGCTTCTGACTTCATTAATAGTCTGGCTACAGTTAATTTACCTTCATTTATCTTTTCTTTGATTTTGGCAGTCTGTGGGAATCACAAGTAATCACGCTTACTCATTCTCATCTAAGAAGCACCAAGCTATCCTCTCCTCTCCAGGCCTCTGATCTCCTGTAAAGGGACTCCCCCGTTGATAAATGTCGGAGCCTTTATTTCAGCATCAGCCCGGGGTGTTTGCGTTGCTGCTACTTGCCAGAACTTCCACAGGCTCATGCATGATTAACCGACACCTAAAGAGTTCCTTGCTCTAAAGTTACACGCTACATGAAATACACCTGTGGTTGTGGGGAGAGGATGGGAGGGAGGAAGGTAAAATGCAGGGCTGCCATTGTGTGTGAATGCACATGCTTAATTGCCTCTGCTTGTTTGTAGATGATCAGTATTTCCTGACTCAAGACGAAGATTATATCTACAGCAAGTCAGTTATCTTGTTTGTAAAGATAAACAACGATTATCATCACACAGTTATCAAGAAGTTGCTCACTGCTTAACTTCCTTGCGCAGGTTCTGCTTTTTACCCAGTTCCTTAATTATCCACAAACACCTACCTGTCAAAAAGAGACCGAATGGCACATTAATGGCAGCTGTCTACACATGAGCTGTCGTATAATCCTTATCTAGCTTGATAAAGGTTGTTGGGGCTTTGTACATTGAAACAAATTCCTCTGATCACCTGACTTTGGAATCCTGCAGACGAAAAAAACAAGCAGTCTGGTTGGTTTCCTATTGCTGCTCAGGAAAAGGCTTCAAAGACCACACATGGTGTTGTTATCAAGCTGAATGGCAACAGGACATGTTCGATTGATCCTTGATATAAATAGCATATGCTGTAAATGGGAAGTCAAAGGGCGACTACAGTGGACCAATGCCCAGTCCACTCTCTCACTATCTCTGTCCGTCGAACTGTGTCTCTGTCTGTCTGTGCTTCCTGTGCAATACTGTGCAGTAGCTGTCTGTGATAGATCTCCAATGGTTTCCAAAGAAGCATGCATGCTATTGCTGAAAACCTTGAAGCGAAAACACACACAGTTTTGGTGTATTGCAGTTGCAGTAAGGCATAGGCCCTAAAAGCAAAAACATAGGGGCAGCCATTCACACAAGGAGCAGCAGTGAAAATCACAAAGAATTCCAGATTAGGAGAAATTTTACCCTAAGGTCACACCGCCGTTGCAAGAGCAAGCAGGACAGGAACTTGGCCCGACCTGAGTGGCTTTACTTCTTGGCTGGACACTGGGGCACTTGAGCACTAACTTGGGCTGGCCAGAGTGGTGCTTGGGGCCATTCAAGTGCCTCTAGTGGGGCATTAGGGCCGAAGTTAAGCATGTAAGTGTCTCATTAGGACACAGGCATATCCTGGTTGAATATACGTTTTTAAAAAGCGGTTGCATACCTCCAACGTAGCTCCTGTTTCAAAGATGACAACAGCACTGTGTAGGTTGTGCCTTCTGCAAAAGAGTATCCTCAGCTTACCTAGCTGGTTGTGTGAGCGTGTCTGTGGGTGGCATGTTGGAAGATGATGGCTATAATAGCTGTTATATGTCTCTGTTTAGATGGATTTAGAGAATGATTCTAACAGTAATCACTAAACAACTGCTTACTACTCCTCTAAACATTGTTTAGGTTCATTTAGGGTCTAAGATGAAGCTGCAGTGTAATAGCAGGTCTCAGGCATGATGAGACATGACTGCAGGAGTTTATACTGTACGTGTGTATTGTGTGTCTCTGTATGTTTGGGTTCCTTAGCGTGCAAACTGTTGGGTGCAAGACCACAAATTGACACCGTGTTCAAGTGTGACTTGTAATTGCTCCATAGAAGATGCAAAAGGTTGGTAATAAATGATTCATGACTTGGTGGCACTGCAGTGTTGTTATTCTTCTTGGTGTCAATTTTCTGTGTAAAGATAAACACAAAAGAGCTGCTGCCATGAAAACGTCATTGTATCTCGCAGGTGTGGCATCTCTGTTTTTATTATCGTGAATGTTTTATATAAAGATCGCTGTGAACAATAACCCTTGATGTTTTTTTGTCAGCCGTCCTCACACCTGACCTTTCTATCAAATCCTCCTTTTGTTTGTTCGAGTGCCTCGGAACAGTTGACCTTAATCCAGATGCCCCCTGCACATTGTTTCCGCTGGAAATCTGTCCTTTTTTATGCCCACAGCAGCGACCACAACAAATATGTTATTGTTTCCCGTTGCAGTTCAAGATCAAGGCCGAGACGCTCTGCTGGAAAACTTTGGCTGCGTCTTTGTGAAACCAGATGAATTGTTCATGCAAGTGCTATGAAAAATGGAAGCTGGATTGAGGTGAATTGCTTGTTTAATCTAACTAATGAGCCTTGAGTGCATCAGACGGAGTGGTATTTCCAAGGGTGTGTCAGATAGCTGACTAAAAACATCTGTATTTCAGTGTTTCTTCAAACATTGGCAAGAGGATGAATACAGTGCATGGTGTGCATGTGTTTTGGTGTGTGTGTCCTACAGCCAGCTGAGGCACTTTTAGGGGAACCACAAAATGATATCACGGAAATAAAATCTTCCTCTGATATTAACTTGTGTCTTAGCTGCACAGTTTGCCAAAGATGTAATCTGTGACACCAAGCCATCAGCACTCAAGTTCATTGCATCTCATATTATAACAGATATGAGTGTGAGCTACCTATCTTAATGTTGTCACCACGCTTGGATTGCAAACTGCTGAAGCAGGAGATAGTGAGACACAATGTTCTCTTGAGTTGCTCCCACATCTTCCGGAGTAGCTCCCACACAGCTGTTTAATTGCTGAAGAATTAACTCGGGAAAGATGGTCTGAGAATCAGGCCAAATGAGGGGTCATCTCTAAAAGATCCTTGTGGGAGAGATAACAGGTGTTTTGATGTATTTCCAGAAACAAACCAAATACGTGACATCTAGAAAATACTCTACATCATAGAAAAGTTAGGACGTGTTTTACAAATCCATCACTTTTTTTCTGGCATCTGTAGCTGCTGAATTAGCCACAGCCTGCATGAATGTGGTAACCAAGCACACGCCGAAACATCACGTCATGTTCTGTGTTGCTGTGTCTCGTCTTTTTGCGAGCCTGCCAAGCACAACACCAGCAGCCAAGAATCTTTTGACACACGATAACATATTTATTGTTATTTCACTCTTAATTACACGGTCATGAGATCATCAGGCACACGTACTGACACCTTCACACATGTTTTATACAAGCGTGCATATACATGCAAAAACATGAAAGTGCACATACACAGACAGACTGAGCCACTTCAATAAAGACGCACCCCTTTCTCATTCCCATAGCTGTCCTGATGCTGTGAGGTATCATCACTACGCTTGCCAAGTTGCTTAAACAATTTCCTACACTTCACCATGGTTACAAAGGAGGACGTTGGTTATAGTCATGACATTCTCAGGATTAACTATTAGCGTCTTGCAAAGTCACACTGCAGGGCCTTGACTGGGAACTCCACTTTCCTTTTTGCTGTCTTGTTTGTTCGCTTGCCGGTGGTGGGATTGGGCCGCGGGTGAGGAGAGCCGGGGAGCTCCGTTGTCCTGACGACCCTGGTGGGAAAGCTAGGTTGTTTGTTGAGAGAGACTGAATGAAGCTAGGGGAGATGAGTGGAGAGGGACTGAGGAGGCTGGGAAGAAGGTGCAAATGAATGGGCAAGGACACTTAGTAAGAAATATAGAGGAATAATGAGATGGGAAAAGACAACGCGTGAGAGGGAAGAGAAAGAATCGCAGTGAGTGAAGACGAGTTCAGCGGGGTGGTCTTGACGAGAGGCTGTTGAAAAGCAGAATCATTGAAGTTGGGGGAGTGATGGAGCTAAGAGGAGGGGAATGTGAGAGGACAGGTGGAGGGGTGAAGAGGAATGAGAGGAAGATCAAAGCATCAAGAGAGGCAGCAGAGAAGACGGGCCAAATTAGGTCTAAGTGGGTATGTGATACTTGAGAGAGACTGTTTACTTTAACTGAAGGAAATGGTTGACGATAAGATGTCATCGTGTTTTTAATGGTCGCATAATAACTGTGATATAGAGACATGAGGCTGTGTGTGTGTGTGTGTGTGTGTGTGTGTGTAGCAGTGTGGGACAGCATGCACAGGAAATGCCAGAGCGATCCCAGTGGACCAAGATTTTATAGGATTTATCGTCATTCCTCTCCTCTCCTCTCCTCTCCTCTCCTCCCTTATAGTTCTCTGAACAAACCATATACCTCCCTTTAAGAGTCATAACAATTTACCCCATACAGACCCCTGTAATACTTTCATCAACACACTTACCCCTAAAAACCACATACTCCTCTGCCCCCTTGGAAACCTCCAATACACTCTGGCTGTGTCCCCATTGTGCTCCATTGTTAAACGCGCCCCTCTTACCCTATCCATTTATACCTATCTACATCCCCTGGTGCTTTTCATCGCTTTCCCCAGTGTGAACCCTATCTTTGAGTGGCTTTCTCTAACCTGAATAGACTGGTGCTCCCTCTCCATGTGCCCCATCACTCTTAAGCCCACACCCTCCTGTCATTAAACTTCCTGCACTCATCTTATTCTAAACCTAAAAAAAGAAGAAGAAAAAAAAAGATTTCACCACTGTTTCAACCCCAAGCACTGCTGTCTTTTATTAACAAAGTCAAAAACTGGGCAAGACCGAAAATGCTTTATCTTACTTTAGCTGTATGTTTGAGTAATGTCATATATCTCTCTCACTGCACAGTGTGTGCACAGGGAGGGGCACGTCAGCTCTGCTTACACATTTTAGTCAGAGGGGAAAAACTTTTATTATGTAGTAATATTTAATAAAAGTTTTTGATTATCTTAACTCCAGTGCTGCATTCTCTAATGCAAATGCTCAGGTTGATTTTAGAAATAGAAAATTACATTAAAAATGCAATAGCTATGCACATCCGTCTTTACGGGCATATCAATTCTAAGTAAATTAACTGTTTGATCTTTACATATTGAGCATAGTGTGAGTTCAGGCAGGTAACTCAGCTCACATCTCAGCTACATCAGCTGATCTCAAACAGCTCAATCAACTGATTGATAGAAGGGAGTCAACTGATAGATGACATGATTCCTTTCTATGCAACAAGTTGGCAAATCTCATTCAGGAAGCCCTATTTAAACTGCTCTGGCCTGCCTACTGTTGCTGCTTCCTCTGCAAGCCCCATTGCAACCCGCCTCCACCCCAGCTCCTCCTTTTTATGTTGTGTCTGACTTATCAGTGTCATCTCTGTTTGTCATTGATGCTGGCTCTGTTTGGGAGGTCTTTGCTGCTGCTCTCCTTGCCTTAGGCTTTCCATGTAGGCACATGGAAGGGCAGGGAGGTGTGCTCTCTCCGCCTAATGCTTTCCATGTAGGCGCGTGGAAGAGGCTTTCTGTGGAGGCTTGAGGAAAGGCAGAGAAGCCCCAGAACAGAGCCATACCACCAAATATAATACTGCAAATGGAAATAAAGTTTTCTTTGACTAAAGTGTTCCTGACTGAATTATGTTTAGTGCTGAGTGTTGACTTGGAGTTGAGTTGTGCCTTTGAGTGAAAACATACCTGCATCCTCTCTGTGAACAGCTCACGTTTGACACACAACCGGGGGGGTACTAGACTCTTTCTCCTTGCTGAATTGATGTCCAATAGCTTTGAAAAACAAGGTATGGTTTTTGTGAATCCAGTGAAACTGAGCTGCTCCAAGCTTCAGGTTGTTGTGGTCATAAATGTTGCTCTCTCATTCTGTGTCATTCAGACACACACCTATACCGATAGACACTTGCCTTTCTGGAAAATGCAGATTATATTACACAGGGAGAAATGTGGAAGCTAAGTAATTCATACACGCTCAGCTCTATTTACACAGTGACTGACTAGTGTTATCTGTGGATGAACTCATGGCTGTAACATGAGACCAATTGTTGTCCGTGCACCACTCCACCAACAACCTCCCAGTTCATCACCTGATGACATGTTCACTCCCATTCAGCTGTGTCTCAGTTGACGTGATAATGCTGTGTGCTTGTTGCAAGTTTTGAGACATTTTGAATCAACGACTAACATACAGCAGCATGCTATTTGTCCCCTTTTCTGTCTTTGTCCATCCCCCGCTCTTTTCCATCTGCCTCAGCACACAGAGGGCTGTTTTCTCTCACTGGGCCTTGGCACTGATTTAATTACTTATTTGTTTAGTTTGTCATATTCTAAACTTCTCTGGCTCTGTGTTTTGCTGAGAACAGACATTTTCCTCCCTCCTCTCCTCCTGTCAGCATTCCATCCAGTCTCTCCCTCTGCCCCTCACTGCCTCACCCCCCACTGACTGATATTGTATGCACTGTGTTGTTATCTTTTTTTTGTACTTTTATAACCCAAGTTCTCCTACATTTAGTCTAGCTACAGTTTCTGCTCTTTCTTATAATTTGGTGCTCCATCGCCTCTGTCATTTCTCCCACTATTTACCATTCTCTTCAGGCCAAATAGCTTCAGTGGTCTGTAATAGTCTCCAGGGGAGTCTGCTGTGTCCTCCACCCAGTCAAACACCATACAGATCAGTCAGTGTTACTCAGAGGGTGGATCTGAGCAAGTAGTCTTATGGGTCAAATAGGCAGTCAGTTTATGCTTCATATTGACTTGTGCAGCTGTCATCAAAGGAGGAGTTAAACATGATTTATCAACAGTATGAGCATTTCTCCATCAGTGCAACATAATAAAAGCAAAGACATAATTTCATGCTTACAAAGTGCAGGTTACTGTAAGTTCTCCTTTTCAATACATGCATATAGATCATTTTAGAGTTGAGTTTTACATTCATTTTTGAGGAAAACACCTAAGATAATCCAAATATTTGTGACGTTGGACTAAAACGAGGTCACATTACCACCCCAGTATGTCTCAACATCCTGCAGGCCAACTGTCAGAGTTTTCAAAAGTATTTGAAACATGCAAAGCAAGCAGTGGTTTTTGCATTACTTTGCTCTGGAGTCACTCGAGCCCTACAAGTTTACTCAGGGTACAGTGAGACTTTTTAAAATATGTGTATAAAAAGTAGGCCTACCTCAATTGTACATGAGGGCAATAGCAGAGCTTCACATTGGCCAAGTGTTTCATTTAAATTCTATCAATCCAAAAGTGTTTCTATGGATTCATGTTTGATCCAGAAGTTTTGTGTGGATCTGAACTGTCAGGGTGTGAGGTGAAGCTTTTCAACAACTTTTTTGTTTGTTGCGATTATGGTACGATTACTGTAGGCACCTGGATTAAACACAAGTTGAAGCTGAAGTTTTTTTGTTGTGAAATGTCACGGAAGCATAGTGGGTTTAACAGATGCATTGTTCCTCGTGTTGCATCAGTTTCACTATTAAAATGGAAAACTCTAGAGTGTTTATTCTCAGAGAGTATAAGCCTTTTGTCTGCAGTAACACTGCTGTAATTTATTACACCTAATTAAACCCTAATGTAGAACATTGACTGAATTAAACTCAGTGTGTGTGTGTGTGTGTGTGTGTGTCTGTGTGTAGCTGTGTGTGTATGTGTGTGTGTGTGTGTTTCCAGTAGGATATCCTGACAGTTTGGCAAGTGTTAATGTTGTTGATTGGGACTTGGCATGGTTTGGTTATTGGATCAAGGTTTCTGTGCTAGGCACTACCGTCACATCATAACCCAAATGTCGAGCCGCTGCCAGAGGTTTACATAAAGCCTTTTCCTGGAGCCAGATTTACTGCTGACACAATAATACCTGTGGCATAGACCAGACACAGACTGGAATTTGACAGCATATGTTTTAAAATGAAAACATACTCCTGCTTATTATTTCTAGCACAAACGATGATTTCTTTGTACACTGCCCTTGCCGCGGGGCATTACTTGAATCCCATCTCAGTAGGAGAGCATTGTCTTCAGTTGAAATGACAGCAAAAGGATATTGCACCTTACTTGACAAACCACATAGTGCTTGTGAATGTTTGGCTTATTCATGTGTGACTTCACGCCACAAACATTGCCTTAGTGATTTTCTTTGGTTTCTGTCTGTTCTGCCTTGTCACTCTATCAACAACATTGTTTTCCAGTGAGTGATACATTCAAATGTAAATTATATTTCCATTTTTAATTAATAACCAAGATACGTTTCATATAAAATATAATTTTAAATGGTCTTTTAGGAGACTTCAGTGCTGTGTTTCAATCCCCTGCTGCTCAGCAGCTCGTATTAAGGGGCCCTGTTGCTTGGTTTGCAGGGATTACAGTGGTTACAGCTCACTCTCTGTAGGGCACCTGACTGAATCCTCTGTGGCCAGCTGCCATGAGCATGAGAACCAAGACTACCTCTTTTCTGCATGCTTCTCCCCTCTCTATTTTCTTTGCGACATTCCTCTCTTATTACCTGCTTTTCAAGAGACACTGTCACATCCTTTCTCTCCCTTGCTCCCTCCTAGCCTGTCTCTGTTTTTCCGGCACTCTTTCGGCGAGTGGGATATTTAATAAGCACAGAGAGGTGTTCACATAAACATCAACCCTCAGCAGCACTCTACATCATTGTGACATCCACGTTTCATCACTTAATGAGAGGCCAAAGAGAAAAGCACCCATTGGGTCACTGCGGTTTTAAGCACTGGGGATTGTGGGGGATTTTTGACAGTCCTTATTCCATGTGTAGGTTTTTTTGAAGCAGAACAATATAAAAACAAATGGCACTTTATTTAAAGTGTCTATGCTTCCTAGCAACGTCTGTCACCACATTACAGTAGTCCGTGCCTGTGGTCTACCATGCCAGGTTTTTCAGTCATGATGTTTACAGTGATGCATCACCTTGGAGCACACTGTACCGCTCAAGCCAGACAAATGTGCCATTCTTTCCTTTTCCTGTTCTCTACTTCTTTGTATCAAATGGCCTAACACTCTCTTCGCTCCGTCACTTCCTGTCTCTTACTCACATTTCTCAACCTCTACCCATAAACCTGCACATGTCTCTGCAGTCCAGACGGACGTAGGAATGTGTGCACCGCTGGGGTCGCTGCATGGACAATATATGAGTAACATGCCGGACAAGGGGGGGAAAAATGACTTTTTCAGCAGTCGGGTCTGGCTGGACTTTTTTTGCCCATGTTTGGCGAGAGGAAATGAGCGCTGTGCGCTGTGGGGACGTCTCTGAGTTCCCCACTCCAGCACAGACAGAGAGGTAGACAGAGAGACTAAAAATAGCACTGGGAGCCCAGGTCAGCTTTGAGCCAAGAGTGAGAAGTTGGGGGGCTGACGGGGGGAGGGGAGAAAAAGACGTATGACGTAAAATGAAATGAACAGAAGGGGGCTTGTGGAAAGGTAGATGAGAATACAAATCTGAAAGAAGTTAGAGCATGAAATAAGCATTGGAATGACTCGACTGTTAAAATCACAGGTCTTGACAAATGCCTTGCAGGAGAGTTGGCGGGACCACTGGGGATGTGTGTGAAATATGTGGAAGGGTAAGGGGAAAAAGGAACGACAGAGAGATCTGATGGAGAGCCTAATCTGGGCAGTGAATCCTGGTGGGAGCTTCCAGCCTCTCATCCATTTTCTCATATCTTTCTCTTCATGCGCAGTTTATCATATCGCAACAGCGTGCATAACCACAAATCTCTCATATCTCCCCCGCTGGCAAAGATGGAATGAATAAATGACCCATGAGCCCACAAGATCTTCCTCTCAGAGAGACACGAAGGGTAGGAAGTGTGGAGTCGAGGGAGAAAAGATGAGGATGAGATATTGCTCTGGTTTGTGAAAGAGGTATGTTGTGCTACGGGATTTAAAGCAGGAGGGGAAGAAATATGTGTTGTAGGAGACGGGGGTCAGAATAATGAATTTAGTAGTAATGATGGTGAGATATCAACGGAATATATGGAGAGAGAAGGCATAGTGAAGTGAACAAGAAATATGACAAATAGTTATTGGTTCTGGTGCTCAATATACACTCTCAATGACTCGTTTTGCTCTCTCTTATTGTATAACACCACACAAATACAATGAAATGCAATTCCCAAGAGCATCAAAACAAAATTGGATGAGAGCGCAAAGTAAGAAAATCTCCTGATGTCTCGCCAGAAATGACAACACGAGAGAAGTGTGTGCATTGTGTTCAAGCATTTCCTGGATATTACCACACTGAAATGGTTCATAGTGTAGCCTGGTGTAGTGGAATGCCTGAATAAGTGAAAACAAGGCCTTCTCCAGCACGGCTCCCCATCTGCTTCTGTTATGTTCATCTTGAAATGGTAGAGCGGAGCATGTTTGGAGGTATTACAGGGGCTCTGGTAGTCCAAAACAAACAGTCCCTATTGTTGCTGGCTCAGGCTTATAGTATATTTTGTGTGTGTGTGTGTGCGTTTTTGTCTGTGTTTATGTACTGTATGTACGCCTTTGTGTCTGTATACTCAGAGATAAATGGCTGTTTATTTGTTTTATAGCTGCACTGAGTGGTTGGCTGTGGTAATGATGCACAGATTTCATTCCTCATTGTTAGTTGCTTTAAAAAAAAAAAGTTGATGTTGTTTCAGATTGTGCCATCATTGTTTTTCTTCTCTCGGTCTCACCCTCTCCCCTTTTCATGCCCCTCACTCCCCTTAATGATGGCCTCTTTCCATACACTTAACATCTTCTCTTCTCTTCTCTTCTCTTCTCTTCTCTTCTCTTCTCTTCTCTTCTCTTCTCTTCTCCTATTCTTCTCTACCCCTCTGTCCCTCCCTCCCTCTCTCAGAGCTGAGGTCATAGCTGGCTGAGTTTGGAGGTGGGTTGGAGTACAGACATAAGAGAGTCTGTTTTTCTCATCAGTCAGTGTAGCGCTCAAGAAACCTACATGTGTGAAGGAATGGGGGTCTATCTGCTCTCTTAGTTAGGGGAGATTTTACTACTATGAAATGCTGCTGCTGTAACAGAACAGTCACAAAGCTCATCAAGTAGAGAGAGAGATGGCCATCCAGTTGTCTTACTTGGATGTGGCATATTGTGGGTCAGCTACAAAAGAGTGACCTCAGAACTGTTTTGTCTTGCTCAGCTACACTTGGTTATACACTTGTAATGTGAACCTGACCCCACTGACCATTTGTATATCAGTTACAGACTACACTCTTTTTCAATTGTTGAATTAAACTCACAGGGGCCCACATTTACAGTAACAACAGCAAAACTTTACAGTAAGTTACAGTAAAACATCTGTTTACAAACTCTCACACAACTTGTGCAGTATAATACAAGTCTCATTTATCCAGTTGTATGCTCAGTACATCCCAAAAACGTGCATGTTTGTATATGTTTGGGAAGAACTGAGCATATAAATAAATGAGACTTGGATTATACTGCACGAGTTGTGTGAGAGTTTGTGAGAATTTTCTCCATGTTCCGATTCTTCCCTCTCTGGAAGCACGCGAGAATTCAACGCAATACAGGGTGAGTAACTGATAAACAAATGGTCATTTCAAGGGTGAAGTACTCCTTCCACAGTCTGTGTGGTCAGTGCTGAGGGAGCACCATCCCTCTGTACTCACTCCACCACACTGTTGGCATATCCAGATTATCAATCAGTGGTTCACCACCGGGTTTGACATTATCCTCAGTTACAGTAAATAGCAGTGCAGAAGAAGCACGGCTTTAAAAGCTTGTAATATTCACAACTGTGAACTTTTGCAGGCCTTCTTGTCAAAGATAATCCATTCATTTCATGTCAGCAGCGAGGATTCACTGAACCGTAGAAATACTATAATAGCAGGTTTCATTTAAATTTCAACCCTGCAGATAATCTTTTGATAAAACCAAAACAGTTCTTAAAATGAGACTTTCAGAGAAAGTATAGAAAAGGTTGAGGATGGTAACTTGACCCCTCAATAAACTTTATTGTGCCAGTGCATTTCAGCGATATGTGTCCTCCCTCAGGGTATAATAATGAAGTTTATTACAAAGGGATCAGGTCCCATTTATACTTACAGAAAGCGATTTCATAGATCTTAACCATTTCTTACTGTGGTTGCTTTTGTAAAATAATGCATTTGTGAACCCGTCGACCTTGTTTGTGTCCAAGACAGGGATTACCATAAGTAAAGTCCTGAGGAGAAAAATGCCTGAAAATAGGATCTTTGCAAACTCCACCTCAGTCAAAGCCCTGGCGGAACAAAGACTCTCCCACAGCACAGTGTATCCTCGTGTGCAAGCCTGTTCCCTGTAGGTGGAGAATTTGCACATGCAATTAAGACTCCTTCAGAGGCACAGCGACCTTCGACCTTGACTGCTCGTGAATGGTGACCTTTAGGAATGTCTTGAGGACCAAGGATCAGTAAATGTGAGCTGGTGTCTGAGCTCTGGATGCTGGTAAAGTTAATGAGGGAGTGGAGTAAGTTGTTGCTATAGTTTTGTGGCTAATCCCTGAGACATGTGAATGATCTAGGTAGGCCTGTGCAATGTGGAGAAAATGAAATATAATATTTTTGATCGAATATTAATATTGTGGGGTTGACTGTTGGTGCTTTTACAAAAGATTTACACAGTAAGATTTTTGATAAATAATCCGTAATGTGGATATAATGACTAAGTGGGTAAAGGCAATGATAGATCAGCTGAAACAGTTCAGAAAATTACATTATTTTACTGTAATTCAGCCTTTAAAACAAAGAGAAGACAAGACTTGAGATGTTACAATATCCAAAGTCTAAGATGATATCTAGTCTCATATCACAGCATTGATTTAATATCAATATATTGCCCAGTCAAAGATACAGCTGACACAAAACTTACGCAGCACTGGAACGCCCTGGTGAATCTTTCTTTCTGTTTTGATTTAAAAATACTTGGTTTTGCTTGATAATATGCTAGATATACACCTGTCCCCATTATCAGCACAATAAAAAGAATCTAAAAAAGAAAGACGAGAGAACAGTTACAGTTTCAGCCATGCAGGGCTGGCGTGCAGCTTGCTCAACAGGGCGCACAATATGGTTATTGTGCCCTCAGCACACTCACACACACATACCAATTGACTTTCGTCGCTCTTTGTTCTTTGGACAGAGACTTGTTGTTCCAGGAAAAAATAACAGAGTCATTCAGAGATGCTAACTGAGTTAGCCGGACAGTTGTCAGCCTTTATGCCAAACTGCTGTTGTTTTTACTGTTGACTTTTATAGTAGGCTTAAATGTTTTAAACTAATACATTGTTTTTTTCGCTCCCTCTCTGTCTCTGTGTCTCATTCTCACTGTCTCTCACTCCCTCCCTCCCTCCACCCGCCACACATCCACAAACACAGACCGTTCACCTTTGGCCCGCTGTAATAGCTGCTCATGGCCTTACACTCTTGCTACCCAGCTCCAGATGTTATTGACACACCCCCAGGAGTCCACCAGAGACAAGTTTACACAGACACACAGTCAGACACAGAAACGCTTCTATACTTACACACACAGTAAGCTTTAACAATTCATCTCTCTGCAGGCCGCCTCATAAAATCACTTACACTCACAAACACATTTACCCCCAGTTGTGCTTCAAACACACACATGAATCAGGATTATATTGGAAGCATGTCATGTCAAATAGCATATGGGTATCATTTTTTTTACTCTGAACTAGTGGTATAGATAACAGCCAGGAAGATGTGTAGCATAACAAGTACCATAGTATGAATCCCATTTGTCTTGAATTTTGCTGAATATGAAGTGACACATTCTGCAACAAAGCGAACACTTCACTCAATAACTCTGCACGTAGTTTGTTCAGCAGTGGAGTTATATCTTGCTGGTCTCATGCAAACACATCATGAGTTGTTGAGTTGCCACAGTGACCTGCAGTCTGACTGACTGAAGGGTGCGGTAGGGCAGGTTTTCACCTGCAAAATGTCAAAAACCCTGTAGCTGTGAACAACACTGACTGCATTTATTTAACATTCAGGAGCCATCCTTCTGTGAGGCGAACACTGAGAATGTGCTGCTGAGTGCCTTCCTGTTTCACGCATGCACTGTGAAGACCTCTGGGAAAGGATAAAAAGTGAACAAGTGCATGTGTCACAGTTGAGGAGAATTCATTTTTGTCGGTGCATTGTAGAGATGCTTTGCGCTGCGGGGAAGCTTGTTATGGCTCAAGACAAAATATGTGCAGTAAAACATCTGGCTATGCATGTGTGTGTCCCGTGCACAATGCAAGACTGAACACATGGCGTACCCAGCTGTCCACCCACGCACGCTTGGATATAAATGTTTTGGATGATCCGTAACTATTGGGCACACAGGAATCAAACAAGTAGTCGTTCAATCCTGAAAAATCAACATGTGTTTTGATGACAGTCATCATTACCTGCGCCGAGGAGCTTATGTTTCGGGTTCAGTTTGTTGTTTGCCTGTCAGCAGGATTACAGAAACTACTGGCCCCACTAGTTACAAACATGTCTGTTATGTCTTTATCACTCACATTTCTCAGTAGCTGACCTGTGTGTTTGTTTGTGTGTCCACAGGGCAGTATTCACATATGATGGATTCACCAACAAGCTCAAACTGGCTGACTCAGGAGGTAAGACGGGCTGTCAAGTGTGGTATGTTTGTTAGAAATGCAAACTCTAAAAATCCTTGTCAGCTTTTTCTTTGAAAGGGATTCACATGTCCTCTTGCATTTAGAAAATAATCTAACATTCATACAATTAGCTATTGAGAGAGAATGTAACAATTGTGTTGTCGACCTCTCCATCAGTCTCCCTTTTTCCTTTGGTCCCTCCAACTTCTCCCTATCTCTCTCTCCTCTCTAACAGCGGGTGGTGTGGCAGAGCTGGCAGGGAAGTTTCACATCTCCAAGCCTCAATATGGACTGTGCAAAGTGGGAAGCGCGGAGACAGGAGGCCCCCGGATTGCTATGATCAGCTGGGTGAGTGGCAGACAGGCTCATGGGGCTTAGCTCATGTAAGCATGGGCTTATCATGTTAAAGAAACACACATACCAGCACTAATTACACAAACACACGTAAGCTTTGCACATACATACAAAAATAGCAGGTACACACACAAGTGCTGACACACTCGCGTTCATTGAGATACAGCAAAGTCATTTAGCAGCTCCAAGATAATGGGGTTTAACATCTTAAGTGGTCACATACCGAAGAATCTATGCACTCATTAATCTGTAAAATGCTCTGGAGGAAATCCTAAGCTACTTGACTTATTCACATTCTATGGTCTTGTTTTGACACAGGCTTATTCAGCATCTGACATGTGGGAAAGTGCTGTGAGAATGTGCGTCATTGTTGTACAAAAGTTTATGAATCACAGGGCATGTCTGATGTTTGTCACACAGTTGGAGGACGCTCGCTCAGTGATGATGATAGAAAGCTATATATTCACACATACTTTGGTCATGAATTAGTCCAATAAACAGATGTTGGCAGAATTACAGTGTTGCTAAAGTTACTCAAAAGATAATTCTGCATAAAGTAGTTCTATGATTGTAATTCTTCATGACTTGTAATTGGAGCTTTTATATTTTTAGTGAGTCATCTGTCCAAATAGACTCCAGCAATGTGAATCCTATTGTTCCTCAGCCTCTCCTCTTCCTCTTTTTTTTAGTCCCCCCCCAAAGAGAGGCATGATATGAATGTAAGTGTCGACATCCTGTGTTTGTCCGCAGGTCGGCCAAAATGTGGAAGACTTCCGAAGGACAGAATGTGCCAGCCACATCCCAGCCATCAGAAACTTCTTCAAGGTGCAGTAGATCAAGATGTGCTCTATCTTACGTCACAAACCTTTGTACACGTCATGCAGTTTTTCAATTTTCAAAATGCTTTATTGGCATCAGTGTCTGGTGAACAATACTGTATAAATATATAAAAGAACAAGCTGGTTTATTTAACTTTAACCTTAAAGGGGACGTAACTCCAGCTGACATTTTTAGCATTGTGGAGGGGCAGAAACAGTCCAGTACATGAAAAGATTGTGAACATAATACCTGGCACTCCTTGTTTACCAAAACCCCTGCAATAGAGAAAAAAATGTTCTCTGTTTTCCTTATCCCAGGACTCTCGACTTTGTGCTCACAAACTCTATATTTACTCTCTGTAGTTTACTTTGTATTGTTTTGAGAGCTTCCTGTCCTCAGTCCACTTCCTGTTCTATTGCAGTGTTTGGTTACGCGATTGGCCTATCTGCCATGTCGCTACCAGGGGGAGACAGCTGAGTCTGGGCTTGAAAGCCCCATTGTTTGTGGTTCAACCTGAAGTCATGTCACAAGCTCAAGTGGCGATAGGGAGAGACAGGAAGTAAAGGGAACAGAGAATGGAGAACTTATGTATATTTTATGTTTCAGGTGTGTGGACAGTGTATCAGCGACTCCATCTGTAACCGTGTTAGCTGCAACTTCTCATGTCCATCTGTGCTCTTCAAACTGTGTTTATTTAGTGGTAGGAGAGGTTCATCTGACCCCTACGTTTACTGGTTTCCATATAAAGGCATCACCCAGTCAACTGCAGAAGCATCTGTGGAATGTTTGTTGTTTTTTGTCTCTCTTTTTTTAAAGAGTGAATGTCGAGTCTGGGATTTTGTGACCCACTGTCTGAAAGTAGCTAACCCCTCTATGTGTGTGTGTGTGCGTGTGTGTGCGTGTGTGTGTGTGTGAGAGAGAGTGATAGAGAGAGAGCACTCTTGGGCTTGTGTGCATATTCATGTGGGATTTCAAAATTGCAGAGAAATGATTACTCGGTGGTCAATATGGCATGGAGTGAAGAAAAAGAATATTGCCTTGCCTTCTGAGAATTGTGGGAGAATTGTAACCTCTGACCTTAACAAACACACACACGTATACATTAACAGCAAGACCTGTGTCATGACAGTGCATTTAACTTGTGGTCACCACTGTCACTATCAACCCACTTGTTTGTGATAAAAACAAAACATGGAACAGAAACCTCTTAGATCAAGACCAAACTGTTGTTCTGACAGCTGTTAGCTTAGACTGCAAAAGAAGAATGTAAGTTCATTTTTCCTTTGCACAGCAGTTCAGACTGAGCTGTATTACTTTTTGCTGGTTCAGACTAAAAGAGAACACACTGTATCACCTTGCAGTGAGGACATTATAGCCAAGCATATGGATCACATTTGCAAACACTGCAGTGATGACATGCTAAAATGCTAGCCTGTCTTCTGTTCATTCTGACTTTGCCAGCAGATGTGATGTTTGTCACACTCTGTTAAGGCCACGTAATTGCCTTTATTCACCGTTCTCATCACGTACATTGTTCATGAACAAACAAGATCTTTAGAAGCTTACTTCATATGCTGGCAACGAATACCGTAAACATCATGGGAAGCTTGCACAACAGCAAAGTCTGTGTCATTCCTCTGTCTGGGAAATCAACTGGGATTGGCGTGTGATAAATTCCTGAAAAATGATTAATGAAACAGGTTTGTTTAGTGTCTAGCAATCTTTACAAAGATTTCACAGCCAAGGAAAAATTAATGGTACAAAAAGTGACATTGTAAAGAAGTTAGTGCTAGTGCTAGTATCGATGAAGACCTATGTCGTGGTTAAAGGATAACAACCATGAAATTGTCCTCATACAGCGGCTTGTATGATATCTGATGAAATAGCACCCCACGAATGACGTTACATATTTAACGTAAAGTTACATAGTTAATGTCAAGTTACTCAGGTTAGATTTAGGCAAGAATAGTTACTTAGGTTAAGTTAAGATGATGACATACCATAAAACTACTCAAGGTTCACTTGGTTTCACACGCTTCCGAACACTGGTCTCCAGGGGGGAAGTCCTATGTTGTTGCTGTCTTACACTAATTTTCAGTCTTCTACCACTACCTCTACCACCACTCTTCTACCTTCTTTACTCCTGTCAGCACATTGGTCACATGATTGCAGCCTTCCTGATTCTGCAGGTTACATGTGGATTGTGGAGAGGGACTTTTTGTAGGTAGACCTCTGAACAGTTTGTAAGAACAGCCTGAAATTACTTATATTACAGGCTCCATTTATTGATTCTTTGTCTTCTTTATTAAAATCCAGTGGCAACTTAATATTGATTGAATCTGCTTTTACTTCTGGAACCTCAGACGTGCCATCGTTGAGGACTTGGCTTCTTGGATTCTGGAGTTACTCTCTTATCCTGAAGCCTCCTTAAGGAATCTGATCCCGTTTGATTTGGCGATGGGAGCCTTTTGCGACTGCATGCCTTTGCTGACGTCGGCCCCAGTAGGATTCGAAACCCTGGACTTTCTGCATGGAAGACGAGTGCTGTAACGAGTGCACTAGGCCCCTGGCAACTTAAAATTGGCTAATCAATTGATAGTCAATCAATCAATGAGCCTGTCAGTGCTTATTTTTAATTGAAAGTTTCCATTTTTTACTGAGGTGAAGCCATGAATCTGTGGGCTTGTGCTTTAGATGGATTTTTCATAGAGTAAAGCATGTTGGTGAAGATTCTCAGTCATCCAGGCCATGGTAATCTTAAATGCTATATCGTAGGCAACTGGACTTGCTTGAGTTCTTGAAGATGCTTCACCTCTCATCCAACTTAGAACTGAAGAAGCCTCTTGGGTGAGAGGTGAAATGTCCAGTCCAGTACGATATAGCACTAAAGGTTTGAGTAAAGGATATGCAAAGTTTTTCCGGCAATGCTAATGCAAAGTCAAATCCATTGCATTACATAATGCATTCATGAAAACTCATCGGCTACCTGTTAAAGGTCACCTCTCTTGCTTTGATTCTTTTGTGCTCTAAAACAATACATGACTGTTTTCACATAGTCTCAGGGGGACTTGAGCATGGTATTATGTCACCAAGGCAAGATTGTATTTGACTGTCATCCACATCTCGATCAGATAATAAAACCTCAGCTAATACCTACTTGACCTTTTGGTGACTGGGAAACAAAACTACTGAGAAAACCCACATCCATAAATCGACTGATGATAATAACTGGAGGCTAAATTAGCTTGTTTTCTGAGAATCTTGGCTTTCATTGCTTTGGATACAGTTAGTTAGAATTCCCCTCGGCACTTTGTTAGTTTGTATTTGTTGGTTGCTTCTTTTCTTCTCTCTTTCCCTCTTTTTTTCCCCACCTTGTCTCAGTCTTTCGGGCTTGCTGTGTTGCATGTCCCAGCTGGCAGTGAGGGGGTTTTGTTAAGGCGAGTCTGCAGCAGCCGCGGATTTGGGTACTTTATGTACTGTACTCCAGCATGGCGTGAAGCTATGAAAACTAAATATGAATAGGCTGCAGATGTCTCTATTGTTTGACATTTTCACTGAAATAATAGCAGAATAAAGTGAGTCAGAAGGGTGTGTTGATTTTGTGAGCGATACACTTGAGGAGGAGGTAGATGTGAGAGTATCTGATACACAGTAATCAGATATGAGAAAGCGTTTTAAAAGGAAGACATGAGAAGTTGGACATTTTCTTATATTTAAATATTTAGTTAACCAAATGTGCTATAAGAATAACCATATTTGGCCACATGGCATCCTGGAGCAATGCCAAATGTATTTTAAGGTGGAGCAGGGGATTTGGATTGCAACACAGAACAGTGCTTCTATTGTAAATATGGAATAAAGCAACATGTTCGGGTCAAGGCGCTAAACCCTGAGGCGCTTTAGATCATTCACGTCTGTCATCGCGCCTTGACACACACTTGAGAACAAAGGATTTACTTTAAAGCCCAATTTCTGCTTCTGTCTCATTTCAGAGGAGGAGCTCTCATTACAAAGTGACATTACTTTTTCATAACCTTTATGAAAATAGCTGTCAAATAACTGCTAAAACTGTCGCCATATTTTGTAAGAAGTACAAGAATCCCGTCTTACTGTTCATGAATCACCTTACATTATTTTTTATATTATTATAAAAGTAAAATTTTCAAAACTAAAACAAAATCTAAATTCAGAATTCTACATATACACAATTACCAAAATTTATGATTAAATGATCCATCAGTCATCTGGGACAGACTCCAGCTGGGGACACTTGAGTACCCACTTCCACCTACTGCCTCTCACAGTCTGAACAACTCTTGAGTAGGAGAGAGACTGTATGAAGCAGTTCCAGAGAGCAGACAGTTTGTGCAGAGTTGAGCACTATTATATCAAGCCGGTAACTCTCAACCTGTCACATCACCTTGGGCTCCTTTTCCTCTTAGAGAGATTACATTCCTATACCCGTGGCGAGTTTTCATCGCCAAGGTCATTAATGCCACAAATCCTAAAAAGACTGTTGCATGCAACAACCCACTTGGACGTTATAATGAGATTTTCCCAGGAAAATATCTAGGGCATGGATCGGGGTGATTATGACACATTTGCCTAAATAGAGCAGTTTACTATTAAAGCCTTACTGTGAACCTACAGTAAATAGAAGAGTAAAATATGTAATGCTTGCTGATTTTGAGGTCATTAAACTTACAGCAAAACACACGTTAGTAGCTGCGACAGGGTAGGAAAAAGAGTTAGAAGAACAATGAAGACAAAGTGAGGGACTGAGAGGAGGGTTGGGACTTTTTAAAATCTCAAACACTTGATTTACATATTAAAGGGACAGTTTACCTAAAAGACAAAAATACATATTCTCCTCTGGGGCTGTGCAGTACACCGGTTCATACCGAACCGCGGTATTTATTTTCGTTATGATATGAATTTTTCATATACTGCAATACTGGTGACTAGCCCAAACAAACAACTGAAATGTGCGCGGCGGCAAAGTGTTTCATTATATACATATTCGTTATATTTGCCACAGACGCTTCTTATCCAGGCCTATAGAACAGGTCTATACCTTGTCCATTTATTAAACAAAGTAAATAGTCTTATGTTATTTATATTATTTACATGACTGCATGTCATTTCTGTCTCTACATGGTTGCACTTTTACAATTCTCCTCTGCTCTCTGTATCGCGCACGACGAAGATTCACCCAGATGCGCACACAGACGCAGACACACACACACACACACACACACACACACACACAGGTGAGCACCCTAGAGCACGGCTCGGGCCGCATTTTCCTGACCGAAGCCGATCCGAGTCCCGGACAATTATAACCGAGCACTGCACTAATGGTGCGGTGCCTGTGTTGCATTCAGGTGTTGTCACGTAAATAACAAATTCCAGCACTTGAATAGGCCATAGCACAACACAGCAGCATGTCAAGTGGGCTGAACCCGAGCAAAATACCGTCAAATACCATGAAACCGATATAATTTAAAAAAAAAACCAAAACAACAACAACAACAAAAAAAACCAAAATGTGATATGAAAATTTTGTCATGTCGCCCAGCCCTGTTTTCCTCTTACCTGTGATGTTATGTAATAATCTGGATTGTTTTTATGTGGGTTGCCGAGTGTTGGAGATATTGGCTGTAGAGATGTCTGCCTTCTCTTGAATATATTTTGTATTTAATGGGAAAGGTTACAATCAGCATTCACTCACGGAACAAATGACCCAGCAGGAGTCACGGGTATTTTTTGGCTTGAGCTCTGATTGACTGTGATAGAAATATAACATCCAGGTCAACACACCAATTGCAGCCCCTTTGCAATGCAATGACACAATACTTAAACATTCGAAAGAGTTCCAACTTTCAAAATTAAGTCTGCACCAATTTTGAGAGACTGAGTAAGTAAGCAATATGAAAGAGTTGTTGCCACCATAACATTTTCACCCGCCTTCATGCAGCTTTCTACTGTATACTAACCTGTTTTCTGGCCTGTCTCTAACGTTTAAAGGCATACTTCTCTGCAGAGCCACATACACCCCTGTGCTCTTTTTTGGCACTGGGAAAGCAGTCTATCACCTATTTTTTAATGGGTTTTCCCTGCATGTAGTAATTTTAATGGAAAAGGGGTAAAGTTGTACTACTTAGCACTCAGCTTGTGGTGCTCAAAGTGCCGAAAAATCAATTTGGAAAACTCAAAAGCAATGTCTCTTTCCAAAAATCATCAAATAGTTACTGATGATAATCCACAGACTTTGCTGGGAGCAGTTTCATGTTTGAATTATCTTCTTTCTACCGTGCTACAATTGCCATCTGTATCTACTGCTAGCTCACCTAGCACCATTATGCTAGCTAATGTTACAGCCTAGCTGGGGAGGACAACAGTGTGTAAAGAAGAGGGAAAAGAACATAGAAAGAAAGGTGAGAGACTGAGAGGACGGTTGGGACTTTTTTAAAAATCTCAAACACCTATGATTTACATATTTAAAAAGATGATAAAAAATGAATCCATGTCCTTTGTTATGGAAAAGAATAAGAAAATAATTAGAGGCGATTTGTGTGAAGTATGCAGGGATCCATGTGTCCATCTGCTAGACTCAACTGCACAGAGCTGTCTAACTCTACATGTTTGATAATATCCATTTGCCCTACCTTTGGATGAACTCCCATGCAGTTCTGTGAGCACATTTATGTTGAGTATGGGTGATGCCGTCGCTAACCCTGGCAATTTTTGTCCGTCCTTTACTTAATGACAGTACACGAGGATGCAGGGTCGGTGTCAGTAATGGGCAAACATTCTCTGCCATTGAGAGCTTTTGCTGCAGATTGCGGTTCTGTCTGTTTCCGTGATTTTCCCAGCATCCCTGGCAGCACTGTGGACTGCTTGTCTGGTCTGTGTGTGTGCAGTTGGCAGTGACAGCTAGAGTGATATGGATTATACCCTGCACTGACATGTATTATAGGGCACATTGAATGCTCTGTTCAGTGTCAGTGTCAGCGTTGTCACTCAGATAAAGCTGTGGTTTCCTGTTGGAGGCTGACAGACCTGGCCCTCCATCAACAAGCCTGGACTTACATGGAAATTATTTTGAGGTCTTGGCCACATAAAAAATGCCTGTATACATGCATGAGTTCAGCCCACGTTTAACACCTATCCGTCCCATAGAAATAGCAGCAGAGGAACACTTTGTTTTGGTTCTGTGGTTTTTGAATGTGATCCGTCAGTAGTCTTATTTTTCACATCTCTTAATCTCCCTTGAGCTTCACTTCTTGGCATTGAGTAACCGTCGCATGCTAAGTGAGAGACTGTTTTTTTTTTTTTTTTACCTATTTTTTGCACAAACACATGCTTTCACATCCTCTTTTTCAAAATCTCCCTATCTCACCCCTATTTTTCATTTTTCCCATCCCCCCTCTGCCATCTATAACCATCCAAACCAATGCATTCCTGTCCTCGCACTAAAGCCAGGGAGTATTTTCATTCTCTCACAATCCTTAAAACTGAAGCAGTTGCACAACTGTTTGGCTCCAAGTTTGCATAACTCCAAGTCAGACCAAGAGAAAACCACCAGAGGGACTGTGTGTACTTCTGTATGGATTTCTAGCCTTTGTGTGTGGTTGTGTGTGTGTCCACAGTACAGTATGTAAGGGTGGATTAAATTCACATCTGTCTCACTTTACGTGCCATGTCTTGCAGGAAGCACACGTGTTCATTAGCGCAGAGAAGGTGGAGGACGTGACAGAGGAGAAGATAAGGGCAGAGCTCGGCAAGGCCCAGGTCAACACTCCCGCACAGTGGGTGAGAAGGAGCTCCAGGTCTGCGGACAAGGAGGAATTAGTGGTGGGTGTCCTGCAATACTTCATGTGCCCATCAGATGGAGACAGAGACTTTCGTATACACATTGTGACACAATTTAATGTAGAAGCTTACTTCCTCTGTGACTTAAGTGTTTTACTTTTGCATCTGTATGCCTTATTTGGAAGTGTAAGAACTTGTGGCACTACATTAACTATTCCTTTGTTCTTATAGGGTACAAATTACAGAAAAACAAATGCTGCTATGGAGATGAGACGGATAAACAGAGACTCATTCTGGGCACGTGCTGAGGTACACCAAAGTAGCTTGAATTAGCCGCATTTGAGTGGCTGAAATATAGTTCAGCTGGATGTTTACTGTCATTTAAAGTTGGAAAGCTTTTAAAGAAATTAAAATTAAATTATTTTCCCATTGTTTTTCGCTGTGTGTGACAGCGTGAAGAGGAAGAGAGGAAAGAGGAGGAGAGGAGGCGAGCAGCAGAGGAGCGACGCCGCCTTGAGAGAGAAAGAGTTTTAAAGGAGCGGAGGGATGCAGAAGAGAGAGACAGAAAGATGGAGGAGAAGCTACAGATGATTGAGGAGCAGAGGTAGGAACAAAGTCTGCTTCCTGTCAACGGCGCCCTCTAGTGGCTGTATTTTTTACAGCATGGAAGAACAAAGTATATTCATGTACACAATAAATGCACTATAATTTTGGATAATATTTTTTGGAAACAGCAATAAGTGGTGCTATTTTATTTGTTTTTCTGTCTGGTAGGAGAAAACAGGCAGAGCAGGAAGAAGAGATGCGCAGACAGGAGAAATTCAAATGGGTGAGTGACAAGATGTGTACGTATTACTGGAATTTCACAGTGTCTGCTTGTAAAATGGTGCAAAGTCAGTTTGGCAAAAGTGGTCGAGCCATGATTTCACGGGCAGAACGGACACCTGCTCTGCTGGCGTCTGGCTTTGCAGCTTGGTAAGACTGACCTGAACTCAACGACCCCTGTGCAAGAACTGAAACGACCTTTGGCTGGGTGAGGTCTGATTATAAAACTGTAACTGTCATTGAAGACATTAAAACTGACCCTTTTATCTGTGTAAAGGCCATTGCTGTCTGCCACATCTGCTGATGTGCACAGATTCAGATTTACTGCTTCATGAACAAACAGTAGACTGACTGTACCCACTGCTGGTCATTTAGCTTACAATGACATATTTAAGGGACTCGACAATAAGAACGTTATAATTTAAACATAAAGCTAAATAAATTAACTCGTCACTGAATCATTGTCACACACTCTGAACGCTTTCTACACATATAAATCACTTAACATGACAGACTTGTTGACAGTCGATAATCAATAATGCAGAACTTTAAATGCACTCCAAGGTTGTGGCTTAGTTGCCACTAAAGCACCGCCTCCTCTCACTTGTTGTCTCCTCTCAATGTAATTTGATTTAATGGAGCTCTCGTGCCATCAGAAACATATGTTTGCCAAAGCAGACTTAAAATAAAAACCAAAAATGTATGTGCAACAAGTAAGGTTTACTGGAATGAAGAAATATTTTTTGTTTTTTACTTGCACTCTATTGCATTTTGAATGTGTGATCATGGGCACTATCGCTAGAAGAATATTGTTTTCATTAATATAAAAAATGTTTTAATTATTGTTCATATTTATAACATTCATTCTGCGACTAACCAAGAAAATCTGTCATCATGTCATAGCTGTAATACATTTATATATTAATAACAAAAATAAATTGTGTGCTCTCAAATGTCACTTTTTCCCTGTGGTATTAAAAAAGAGATAATGAAATATATATTTTTCAAAGTATTGTATCAAATTTAGAAATTCCACTATCATGGCAACACTAGTTTGAAGGAGGCGTTCCTCACAGGGTTACAAATTCACCTCCAGCCTTGGTTACGAGTGCAGACTGCATACAGTACATTTCTATCTATTAGAGTTATGTCTAAAGGTGGTTATACTTGTGTGTATTGAGAGGTTTGCAGATGTCAGAGATAAGTACTTGCAAGGTGTTGCTTCATTTGCCATGTTCAGAGTGGGCACTGATCGCTGTATCATTAATTAGGGGACTGAATGTCAAAACACTCTTTGAGTTTTCACAAGTTTCATAAGTCTTGAGTGTTGTGTCATCTACTTTTTTCAAATACTTCTATTTTAAATGAAGAGATTAAAAGTGTTAAAATGTGTGTGTGTGTGTGTGAATATGCAAATGTTTTTGCACTGACAGGAACAGCAGCAGAGGGAGCATATGGAAGATATGAGGGCTCGTCTTAGAAGGAGTGAGTCCATAGAGAAAGCAGCAGTAAGTGGATCTTCGACTACTATAAATCAATACAGCTAACATTACTTAATTTTGTTTTGAATCGGCGTTTCAGCTCTGTTTAATCATTTCAATTTCCTTCCTATACTGTGCATAACTTGACCTGCAGGAGGCAGCAGCATTAGTGTCGCAGCGCTCTATGAACCCTCGGGAGTTCTTCAGGCAGCTGTCGTCATCATCATCACAGAGTCCCACCAGTCCTGGATCCTCCCGCACTGGTAGGTACACTGTGTGTGAGCTTGAACACAGGGCAGTTCTAGACTAGGTCCAGACGAGTTTATTGAAATAGCCCTAGGATGCAGTCCATAAGTTTTAAGTTTTTGGGCATACAATGTGTATTCTTTCTCAGGGTTAAGTTTCATTTCAATATTGTAGGGAACATGTACTGTATCAAGTGGGGAATCTGGGGGTCCTCCCACAGGAAATTTTGAGCATCAAACACTTTGTTTCTTGCATTCTGGTGAAGTTTTATGCACCAATTTATGGTGGAAATGTCTTTTATGTATTGCTTTTAAATATTTATTCTCCTTTTGATCATTTTTTCTTGTTTAATGTTTTCCCTGCTGAGGCATTGTTTAGTTTTGGGGTCCTCCTTTGTCTTTTGATTGGGGAAGTAACCTCTTTTAACGTGCATGTGATTTCTGCTCATGTTCAAAACTTTTTTGTAATATTCCAAAATAAATTTAATACAAATGCAAATATGATGAACTGCAATTGAACGAGAATAAAGTCATAATTTTGTAAGAAAAAAAAACTGCTTGCCCGAAAGACTGCTGTGCATCATCATGTTCTTGCTCTGCTGGTCACAAACTGTTCTCTTCCACTCCAGGCAAACCCTTCAGACGATACCAGCGCAGCCTGACAGACACAGCCTTCATCTTCTCTAAACCAGAGGGGAGCACATCATCATCCCCTTACAGTTCACCCCTGGTCTCCCCCTTCTCCCGGGCTCCTCCCTCCCCCATCTACCGTGCCACGTCTCCCCCCACGAGCCCCGATTTCCGCCCCGTCACCTCTCCACAAAGGCCCAGAGCCCCCATGTCGCCGCCTACATCACCTCCTCGCCCTGCCCCTCCAGTGTCAGCCCTGCCCAGCGTCCCACAAACGAAAAACGAAGTTCAGGCTGTTGTTGAGCCCAAACCCCCGTCACCTACGGAACCCTCTGCACCTCCGGCCTCCCCGACTCTCTTGGCTTCCTTGTCCCCCGTTTCAGTAAAAGACAACCCCTCTCAGTCACAACCAGGGGCCCTGCCTGCCTCGCCCCCAAATACCCCGACCGAGCCAGAGCACTCATCTTTCTGCTTCGAGCCTGGTGTAGCTCCACAGGCTCCAACAGCTCCTCTTCCAGAGATACCACAGCCAAACACAGGTAGGGTGCAACAAAGAATTATACTGAGATCTAACAGTACAATTTTATTATATTTCTACTTTTTTAAGGTAATCTACTGAGAAGGTCTCATTACCGCAAAAACAACACAATCATGGTGATGGTGCAGTGAAGAAGAGCATAATACGTTGTTTATTACTTTGCCAAAGACATTAATCATCTGACATTAAGTAGTGGTTGTTAAACTTTTTATTACAGGCTAAAGTGACTTAGATGCTTTTGCCAAAAACTACTCCGCACACTCCAGACTGTGTAAAGCAGGCCAGCGACTATGAATCAGTGGCCTGTTATACAGAAATGACAGAGCACAGAATATTTTTACAGTCCAGTCACAATTAAATATTCCTTAAGTAACCACATACACTTTTAGTCGTGCCAAGCTCAACTGTAACGTGCACCCAGAGAACCCGACTTTTGCATTCTTCATGGTTTTTCTACCCCACACACACACACACACACACACACAGGCTCTTTTACAACATGTAAGCTTATCAAAATCACAGTGGTGTTTTTAATGATATAATTTTTCAATCAACAGACCTCAACACAGCTGCTTATGTGCACACTGAGCTGGTCTCAGACACTGGCTACAAAGTACAGGCTGTACTGGTGGAGGAGGACGAAGAAGAAGAGGATGAGGTGGAGCCCGAGGGAGATAAGGCTGAAACACAACCACAGCCTTGCGCTGTTACCACAGAGCCAGTCCAGGCTGAGGCAGAGGAGCAAGAGGAAGAGGAGGAGGAAAAGAAGGAGGAGAAGGAAGTAGACAAGGAGGACGAGGAAGAAGGATTAAAACAGGAAGAAGCTGAGCCTGCACCAGTGGAGGAGCCAGCTGAGGTGGTGCAGGAGGAAGAGGAGGCAAGGGAAGATGGAGAGGAGAATGACCAATCAGAAGACATTCAGGCCCCATCTGAGCCTGCTGAGCTATCAAAGGAAGAGCCAACAGCAGCAGTCACTGGTAACAGTCTTCTTCTTGTATCCTGTTATTTTGACTTGATTGACATTTGTACAATGTTTTGTTTCACTGTCACACACCATTTCATTTTAAATCTTTCCAAAAATTAATATGACATTTCATGATATGTTGCATGGTGACAAAAGACTATCATTATTTCAGATGCTGAACCAATTTGTCAAGTAATCAAACACGAGACTGTCGTCCTGTCAGCCAATGGGATCACCAACGGAGAGGACACGCAGGAACAGAACGGCATAGGTTTGGCAACAAATCAGTATTATTGAGTGATGATACATTACTAAATTAATTCCCTGTGTTGGTTGGACTTTAATGAATGCTTTTCACACTGGTCTTCTTCAGAGCGATCTTTGAGTCCATCTGACACAGAGCTCAGCACACCGGAGCTGGTCAGGTGCTACGATCATCATGTCACAGCAGAGGAGGATGACGTCATTGAGGACAAAGAGCAGGAGATCTCAGAAAATGGACAAGAGGTTGGCCTGCTGTTTCTACCAATGCATGTTGAACTTGAATTGTGGCCCTATAAAAAGGCTGTCAGTCAAAAAAATGGAAATGTTAGTAATTAAATCTGCTCTTAAAGAACCTATATACAAAATTCAGAGCATCTAATTCGTAGTCTTAACCAGGATTGTCTGCCCACGGCTCTCAAAATGGAGGTGGCTAAGCTGGGCGGCTATAAGCTAACAGTGCTAACAGCATGAAAAGTGCTAACAATAGCAACAGTGCTAAGAGAAAGGCATTACACTTCCGCAATGTTGCCGTTATCAGTAATAATGATTGGCTAGCCAGTGGGATACACACACATTGATTCACATGCATTAACATGCACATGTGACTGCACTATCTACCACAACAAAAAACAGAGAGGCTCAGATTGCAACACACACAGAGGTAGCATGACTTTCTCTGCTCAGGATGCCGTTACGCCACCATATCTTTACATAGCAAATAGTGGTTTGTTGCAGTGTAGTACGCAAAAACTAATAAAACTGTTCATAAACATGTTGTTTAATTTTTAATTACGTCTCAATAATTTCCTAAATCAGCTGGGTACTTTAATTTTCAACAAATGTTGCTCAAACAGGAGTACACAGTGCATTTGCTGGGAACTATTTTCAGCAGTGGATTAATACACATTCGGTTTAGTAATTAGTATTTACAGCAGCAGGACAGTGTATGTGTGACTGAGAATAAATTACAGGCAGACTACAGGTGTTGCTTGTGTTTTTATCAATAAATGTTCTCTGCACAGAGAAATAATTATATAAAGGAGGCTTTGTTTACACAGGTAATACATTTTTTATGGGCTTTGTTGACAACATGAGGAAATATATATATAAAAAAAAACACACCTTATCTTTTAAAAATAAAGTTCATATGAAGAAAGTTTCCATGAAAGTGATTTCATTTTCCTTTATCCTGTCTTGTTAGTTTTAGCTAAACAAGACATGTATTTCATGATTACAGCCTTTCTCTGACTGCATTTTCCCCTCCACTTCAGGTTTTAGCCGAGCGACAAATGTGTGTCCGAGCTCTGTATGACTACCAAGCAGGTAAGCTGCCATTTAGAGGATAATCGCCACGCATGTGCACACAAAGTGCCTCCACTTACAGTAATTACACCATGATTAGTGGGTCTTCACCATGTTATCTTGGCGTGTTCCCACAGAGGACGAATCTGAGATCTCCTTTGAACCTGGTGACATCATCAAGGACGTGGAAACGGTGGACAAAGCCTGGTGGAGGGGATGGAGCAAAGATGGCCGTCAAGGCTTGTTCCCTGCCAATTATGTGGAGACCATATAGGCAGGCAGAGACACACGAGCACACACACATATACACACACACTCAGGGACGCCATCTCCCCTCACATTTGTGCATGTTTTTACCTTAATCCTCCCACTGAAACTTTGTACTCTCTATTTTGTTGGAAGGATAAAGAAAGATGTGACTCCCTGTTTTGTATAAAGCGTAAAGAAACGTGTGACTCTCTATTTTTGATGTTCTTTGAGCAAAACAAAATATTCTCACAAGTATGCAGAAATTACCCAGCCTCATTTTCTTGGATAAAATAGCAGGGACCTTTTTTCCTGGACCAAAATAACTTATTTCCTTTTGAGATACAGCAGGAATGTTGGTGGGAGGGATCAGATCACGGTGACAAAGGATCACAAACTTGCTTTTCTTGTGAGAATACACAAACAGATTTTTATAGTGTATTGTTGTCTTTTTGATCCACACATATAACAAGCATTCCATTCTGCTCACCATTTGCTTTGTGTGTTACATTGCTAAAAAAAAATAATTTTTACTGCTCTTGACTGGTATATATAATCAAGACACATGTATCCGACATCGTCTTATAATCATCTTCCTGTATTTCCTGAGTTATTTTGTAGCACTGTTTTGTTACTGACAGTCTCACAGCACACTCTAATTACCAGAACAGTAGCAAAACAAAAGATAAACAAGCAGAGGAAAAAGGCACTGTACTGACACCTGTGTTTCTCCATCACTCCTTAAGATGGGCCGTATATTTTGTTCATATGGCGATGTCCTTCCATACATTTTGTGATTATGCCTCTTCTTAATTTTTCCTAGATTTTAAGAAATTAAAGCATTCTGATGATATGAAAAGAATCTTACTATTTTAATCCTCTGTAATATCTTAATACTCTACACTGTATATAAGAATGTATAAAAACACATCAAAGATCTTTTCTTTTTCTATGCTTGTATGTTTGTATGCTGTATGCTTGTTTGATGGTATGTATATGTTCTTTGTATTTACTCCAAACTTACAAATATATAGCTTTTACAAACTGCTTTGAAATGCTTGTCTCCTGGTTTATTCTTCACCTTTATGGGTTTCAACAACCAAGCAGCAACTGTAACAATATTATCATTATGGTTTTCTATATTCTTTCAAATATTAATATATAGTGTCCCTAATATTTTGCCATGCTAATGGTAGTAGTCTTGTGCTTATTTTTAATCTCCAGTTTTATTCCTACATATTTGTTTTTGTTGAGAAGAGATCGAACATTACTAGTTACCCTGTTAAAAATGTAACAAGTAATATTTCAATTTCGTTTTTATTCATAAAGCACAATATCACGAATCCCAATTTGCTTCAGAGGGCTTTACACCATACGACTTCCCTCTGTCCTTGGACCCTCACAGCTGACAAGGAAAAACTCCCCCCAAAAAAACTTTAACAGGAAAAAAAATTTTAGAAACATAATAGAACTATTTTAATTACTTCATCAAAGTAATGTAACTTATAATATGGGATTATTTTTCTAATAAATACTTTGCAATGGGGAATAAAGCTGAAAGACGTCCGCAAACAGGATATGCCAAGAAGGCATTGCTGCACGGCGAAAAGATGCAAAGCAACAGAATGAATGTTAGACACTACATAAAAACGTTTTACTGAGAATAATCTAAATGAATATAACCCCATTGTAATCACCAACCTTTGATTAGTTATTTAATTTCATAATTTTCCCCATAACTGTTTAATAACAATAAATGTCCTTTTTGACATTTTGCAGGGATTCGAAATCATCCTATGTTATGTATAAATATGCCATGCCAAAGTAATTGAAAAGTCAGTTCAGTTTTCATAGCATACAGCATTATTCATACACATGACAGTGATCATGAGCAGGTGGTGTCATAATAAAGATAGCACACATTTGATTTTGTCTCATAGGAAAACAGCTTGACACCCTGATGAAGACTCTTCAGTTGAAATGTGTTGGTTTATCCATTAATAAAGGATTTTTAACTATAGTCAGAGATGCATTTTTGGACTGCCTGCCTGGACAATGGACTTTTAGGCTGAGTGAGATTCCTTGTCCTTAAATAGCACCTGATTTTTTACAACAACTACATAGTGCCTTAATTGAGTGCAGCACTCCCTATTTTTTCTCAAGTCTAAATAGCTTATTTAAGTCACTAGTGAGAGCATATTTTCAGCAAAAGTTTGAAATGTTATTGGTAGAATAAAGTTTTTAAGTTTATTTTTAATCATTAGGTTTTTCATGAGTAAAACTGAATTAGATGATGTATTTTTTTCTATTGTACATAACTTATCCTCAATGCATTGGGTAGAAGGGAAAAAAAAAGTTGTGAATTGTAGTGCTGTGTTTGCACCTATAGGTGGAGACATTGCCTTTTCCAATATGTCAGCGACAACACAGTTGAGGGAGAGCTCAGTGAAATGAACAGATTCCTCAGGACAAAAGGCAAAATATTTTGACAGGCAGAGAGGAGGCTCATTGTTACACACATTTCAGGAGTGGGATATCCAGACATTTCCAAAGCTAAAAATTGCTAATGCTGCTACACCTCAAACAGGATTTTCCCCTTAGGGTAATAATGATTGATTGAATATGACATTAATATTTCTTAACCATACACCTTTAATATTTATGTGAGGGCTAGGTTACGCTCTTGTAGTGCCAGTTCAATAACAGCGTTTGGCAGATGTGCCTCTGTTCGGAAATAGAGAGGTAATGTTTGACATGGGTCTCATCCTGCCTGAACTGATGCCTGTTGACAGACTGACTAAATCTATCCAGGAGACTATTCTGTCGAGGTTATCCCAGAAGGCTAATCACCAGTGATATGTGTGAAAAGGTGATGAGCCTCTTATGAAATACTAATTGGGTTGCAAGGAGAGGACCGTGAAAAGCTCAAATGAGCAAGATTGAGAGATAGAAAAAAAATAAGTTTTAAAAAAAGGAAAACTAGACATTAATCGTATAATATATATAATTTTACATCGGTGTGCACGAGAGAGATAAACAGCCACAGAGAGAGAGAGGACATCTGTGCGCAGAGGATATGAAGGCAAATTGATCTCGACAGTTTCGTCCCCTCTTCACTCACCTCGCCATATCCCCGTTCCCATGGTCATCCCCACAACTCCAGAGATCCCTTGTCTCTTCAGATTAAACAGAGTGATAGGAAGACAGCGGCTAATGTGCCAGTCAACCTTCCCTTCCCTTGCCCCTCTGTCTTTAGGCTGTTCCTTCCTTCTGTGACCCTCATCAGTAACAAAAACCCTTCAACTATGGTGCTAAACTAACAGAGAACGCCCCCTCCCTCCTCCTGACTTTCCCTTTATCTCTTATTTAACTGACAGAGCCTATCTGACCGGTGGAGGACTGACAAGTGTGGGACGGCCGAGGTGAAGTGGCGGTAGGGAAGTGCCACTCACTGTAGTGTTATCAGCACAAAGGCCAACAACAGACACCTAATCTGACCTGGCTGCTGATGGCTTGTGGCTTATTGGCTGGGTTTCTGCTCTGAAGCTGATTCTGGCAAACCTCGGAGGGAAGGATAAGCACAGGCACGCACATTTGCACATGGGTATGGATACACACGTGAAACACACATACCATGTACAAACAACCGCAGACGCCCACTATTCTTAGCCTCCATTTCCGAGGCAACCTCCTTCTCCTTGCCACTCCTCAACCCCTGCCTGTCATCGTCTAACTTATAGTTTGCTGCAACTTTTTGTGATTAATTAAGTGTTTGGGAGAGCGTCAGTTTGCAGGAGACAAAAATCTTACCACAGCAGTCTCACAACTCTGTGATCAGCCTTCCTTTCTCACTGTACCGTAGCTGCGAGCACCTGTGTGCGAGTGTGAGTGAACGGGACTTGCTTTTTGGCTCATTGTTCTGCAGAGTTAAAACATGAAGGATCAACCTATCAGTCCTGAAGGCTTCAGGTTACCATACCAATATTTGTGCCAGTGGACGGCCTGGTTGGATCTTCCCCACTCCAAAGTGCTGTGAAAGTTACACTGCCCACATTGCTCAGCTTTCGTAAAGGTTTGGCACAGCTCAGCCATGCGGTGTTATTTTTAAAAGACTTAAGAAGCTCCTGTTTCTCTCTTCCCTTGCTGAAATAAAGATCAGTGTTTGTAAGCACCTGTACGTAAGAGCACTCACTGAGAAAATGGGTCTCATTTTCATCTTGGCTCTTTGTTCTGCAGGGGCAACAGTTACCACAGGCAACATTTCATCCACCGCATCAAACATTACCCGCCGGCTATAGAAACTCCATTGCAACCCTTGGTGCTGTATCAAAATGTGAATCCGCCACTGATGCTGTTTGCTTGTGAAACGATCTCAAGGCTACAACTGTTATCTGGGAAGAATTTCTCTCAACTATTATGCTTCCTCAACATAAATCAGCTTTAGCTTGGTGATAATTCCATCTGGTGTAAGTCTTGATTAAACCTTTGCTTTTAGACATCTCTCTTGTTCTTGACATTGTCATTTTCTGTTTTTCCCTTTAAAGATAATCTTCAAAACCGCTGAAGTAGATAACGCCTCGGAAGCTCCTGATGGCTCCAGCCAAGATTTTACTGTCAGCATAGAAACCGGCCCATTAACTTCTGAAGCCCTCTTTGGCAAAGATCCCTTTCCCCTCTATTGCCATCAAAAAGCTATTTCCCTCGGCCAGTCCCACACAGCCCTAACAATGAACAGAGGATTAGAACATCTCTGTGTCTTGAAGCAAAAAAAGTAAAAATGGATTTAAAAAAAAAAAAAAAAAAATCTCTTTTTACCAGTCATTGGTGAAGAGTAGTTGGCAGCATTTCCTCCCCGGGATTTTTCCTGACATGATTCCCACGAGGCGGTTTTTGCTTTTACGATACAATTCCTGCGCTTACAATCAGCCAACATGTGGCATTGTGATCCAATCAGAGAGATTTTTTTTCTCCCCCTTCAGTTCGTAAATGGTTAAGTCTCTCAGTCTATTGTGAAGGAATCTTCAAAGTGGTTGGAAACCACAGGGGAACATTGGTAGTTGTTAATTAATGCAACAGACTCTGTACAAACGCTTTATTTTCCTGATTCGAAAGATGAAAAAATAAATAATGCTTTGAATCTAGCAACAGGCACGTCCAAATCTGTTACCTCATCTTCAAGCCGTTATCCTGGACAATGAAATGCTGTTGTTTCTCTGAGAGCCATACGTGATTTTTATTAACTCTGCTGTGGTTCCAGAAGAAATATCTCCCTCTCTGGTTTAGGTTTATTGGATTTTTCTTCATACCGATCATTTATGTTTCCATTCAGTAAATTGACGTAAAATGTGTTTTGCTAAAATGATCTTTTCTGGTTTTTATGACTATCATTGAATTTGAAAGAAATGGGAAACATGACAGAGGCTGTGGTAACCGCTGAAAGGCAACTAAAGCAAAATTGGCCCAGATGAATGACGGATAATGGGGTTTAATCTTTAGGTTTTCTAAATTGCTTTCAATCCAGTAAATGACTTTAAATGTTTTGGATTGCTTGTGATTGTACACATTTTCATATTTTTTAATAAACAGCTAGAGTAAAAAATTCTATGACGAATGGTGAAATATTGTCAAAGTAAATCATGACCTTAAACTGAAGACTAAATTGTTTTCAGAGGCACAGTCGGCATGTAAACATGGGTAACGTCTCAGTGGTCAATAACGGGATGAGCTGTCCCCAAAGACTAGCAGGGGTGAAAGCCCTCATTCTATTGGTGACTCACATACACACACACACATGCTCTGGGTTTCACACACACTGCCTGTGGCACCGCAATCACTGCCAGATGCTGTGACTTTCTCTCAGACAATTCATTTCACAAGTATCTCTGAAGGAGCCATGCCGATGGTGGCATTTGAGGGAGACAAATGTACATAAGCATGCGTGTGTTAGTGAGTGATGGGGATATGCCGGTGGCAGTGCGTGAAAAGGACACATATGAGATCAGATAGAGTTGAAACTAATTCACAGCCTGGCCTGGGGACATTAAGCAGGATAAAGTGAGACATCTTTTCTCACACCATTTAGGCTAAGCCCATGGGGACACATTGTTTATTTCTTGGCTGAACTACATGCTTTCAGGCTATAAGTGTGGCTTTGAAACACAGCAAAAATCATTTCATACAGCTGCAAAAAACATGTTTGTTTTAATGCAAATAAAAAATGTTCTAACCTAACTATTTCTCATTTTTAACCCCGCAATAAGACATGTACAAGAACTTGTGCTCACACTGCTGTTACGATGATTGTGATGTTAACCGTGCAGATTTATAGTGGATGAGACACCCAGAGCCAGCCCTTGGCAGGCCAGGCACGGTGCCCGCCCCAGGGGAGGTGGATGATGGAGAGCAAACAGCTAATAATTAATACCATGATTACACAGGCTGCAACAACACAGGGAGACAAACCTTCACACACCCAGGCAGGGACCTGACCAAGACTGATAGCACAGGAGCACGCAAGCACACACACAGATGCACAAATATAAAGACACCAGCTTGCACACGCTGTATCTGTCACATACACATAAGCACAGCAACCAGGGGCAGCACTCACACAATTTATAGCACAGGATCTAACATCTTTGTTCACACAGAGATCAATTAGGGAATGTGAAAGCCACACTGGAGCGTCACTGGCATTAGAGGAATAAAAAAAACAGTAATTTTACAGTTGTATTTAGATTTAACAAGGCCTGTGCATCATGGCTACTCTACTCTATTGTGCTTTGCTCAGATGAGCCACTGCTGTTTGGTGTTTCACTGTAAACAGAGCACCAGTCCCTCTGTGTCAGTTTGGCTGCTGTGAGACATTTAAAGTAAATAAATCCAGCTTGCTAACCAACCACTAAACCCTACCTGCCATGTGTAGAGCTGATACTATAATTCAAAGGCTAAAAAGACCATAAAAATGTGTTTAGGCTGTAACAATACCGCCCAGACCCCCCTGTGCGTGTGTGGATGAAACCTCCCATCCTATACAGCCATTACCTAAGCCACACAGTAGGATAACAACATAAAAACGTCACGGTCGCCCTCATTAGCAGCCGGGCTGGAGTTCCTTTGATTTGTACGTGCATGCACGAGCTCCGCGATGGCTTCCATATGGGCACCCCTTCATTTTTTAATATAACCAGCATCACGTTACTGCGAGATGAGGTGATCCCAATTTCTCCGAAACCTCAAGTATTTTTCTAAATGTGCTCGACATGTCCAGGATTTCCTACCATTTGAAGGGATGCAGGGGCGGTGTGTGTTTTTACTACAGTGCGGCTTGCCGAACTCCCTTGTAATGGTGTGTATGTGTGTGTGAGTGTGTCAAATCCAGAGAGGGAGAGAAAGACAGGTTGTGAGCAGTATGTGTGCATGAGTGTGTGTGTGTGTGTGTGTGTGTGTGTGTGAGCTATGAGATGCCAACCATGGAGGGGCCATGCAGGGCCCGGGGCCCACAGCCCTTGGCCACCACTTCCTCCCCCTCCGTGCCACATTGACTCTGTTTCCATTACCACAGTGGAAGGAACAATAAAGGGCTGATGTGTGGATGTGTGGTCTACTAGCACAGCAGAGGCATGGACAGCCCAGGACGGATTGGACTGAGCTCATGAGACCTGGACAGCTTTGTGTGTAATGTGTGTGTGTGCATGCTGCATGTGCTCTACCTGACGACAGCTTGTCAGACACAGGAGAATAGAGGATTACTGCAGTAGTCTTATACGTTTTTGGCCCAGTCTAATTTTAACACCTTAGTCTGTTTCGATCAGGTAATAACTGAGATTAAGTTCTCAGTATTGACCCATCTACTGTTTAGTTTTTCTTTGATTTCACTGACATATGGGTCTGGGTTTAGTATCAGACATGTGGATGCAGATTAAAAGAGCTACAGCATAGTTGAAGCTGACAAAATTAAATTAAGATGAACATTTAAACCTGGCTGTGATATTACTGCCATGAATTAGCTTATGGTACACAAAAGAGTTTCTCATCCCTTTGTTTCTTTGTTTGAGAAGATGATGACACATTTGATCCTGTCTCGCAGTGTCACATGTCAACCTCCTCATGCCCTGTCACTCTGACAGCTCACAGCCCGCGAGGCAAAGGATCATGGGTGCTGTGTCAGACACAGCGGGGAGGTCGGAGGAAGGCAAGCTAAATGCACGATGTGTGTTTCCGTGTGTGAGCGTGCACGTATGCGTCTGTGTGTGACTGTGTGGCGCGTGTGTGCATGTGTGTCAGTCTGAAGGGATGGATGCATGCCAAAGGCGAGAGCAACACCATGTCAGAGTGCTAGCAGACGATGCCCATTTCAGATACACTAATTCAAACAGTCAGCTCAGCCATGAAACCATTTCCTCCCATGATTCCTCCACTCCCTTCCTCTCTACTCCATGTGCGTCAGCAGGGTATTGCAAGGTGTAGCAACAGTCATACCTTCGTCTAGGTTAGTTCAAGGTCCAGACAAACCAAAGCAACATCAAAGAGCTAGTGATGACGAAGGCCGTCTATTGCATCACCTTATGTCGCCTGTGTCTCATCCAAAAAGATGCACTGGAACACACCACAGAGACTAAAGCCAGCGGCCAACTAGCATGTTCGTTCTGCGCCTGTGTGAGAGGGAATAACTCTCCATACCAGCAGGTGGCGGTAGTCTGTGTTGGTCTTGAAAACGTGAAACCAGTGCTAGATGCTAGTTAGCCAGTTAGTACATTAACAACAACCTGATGTTGAAAGAACAAAGGATTTTTACTTGTGCCAGCAAACACACAAACAAATATCACAAACAATTACAAACCATTTCTGCTAAAGAGCTTCAAGGAAAAAAACTCCAACTAACTTGTGTCAAATTTGTTTTGAGCTTACAACCTTTTAACTTAGCCGTTTGTTCGCGTTCATCACTTCATTTTCTCTTCTCGTGCGCTAACTGAACTGCCAGTCAGAGTTATTTCTTTCACAGAGGGCTCTGCCATCTCCAATGCCAATTCAACACACTGAATCAACCAAAAAAACAAGCCAACAAGGGTCGACTAGTGCCAACAGTGCAGGACATACTGCAAAACTACTGGCAACAGATGCTTACTGAAGGCCAGACATTGACCTCAGGTTGACAGTCAGCTTGGTGTGTTAGGGCCCCAAGATGATCCGGTTGCCAGTGCCTTCAGGAGACTTAATAATGTGCTTGAAAGTTTTTTAACCTTAAAACATGCTGTAGAGAATCAGAATGTGATTGACAGTAAACATCAAGCTTGCAATCGTCGCTAAAAATATATGTGTAATTAAAAATAGGGGAGCATAGTACAGGACTTCTAAAGTGTGTGCATCTGTGCATAACTGTTTGGTGGCCCATGTCAAACAATCTGTTGCATAACCAAATAACAATCTCCAGCCAGTCAAAAGCAATAGCGACGCGATGTCTGAAGAAATTTTGTCAAGATGACTGAGTTTTGAAGTTTTGATGGCAATTAATTTTTACTAGCTTAGAGTTTTGGTGGGGCCTGCTGCTGTATATCTCTCTGAAGCTCCCCGGGCTTATCGGTGATGTAAGAGCCCCCTCAGTGGATAACCTATCAAAGCTACTGGTCATGACACTCTGAAGTTGATAGGGTGAGTGTGGGGGCATTGAATTTCTTGGCCTCGTTTGTATATGTACCCTGCAGAAGGCTTTCCTCCTACATCAAAGGGGGCTCTTTGTAGATAATATTTTTTCACATAATAACCGATGGATGGATTTAACAAATAACTGCCTGCAATGCACTGAGATTTATCCAGCAGATGTAGTGTTACAGTAAGTGTGAAAATGTATTTATTTCCATAAGTTTCACTTTCTATGTGAGAAACCCCAACCTGTAAACTGTACATCATATAGTAATTAAGTTTCTCATTCTGTCAGTCAGCTAAGTTTCTCTGTCATAACACATCTGCTGTAGATCCAATTTTGCCATTGAATCAGACATTGCTTTGTTCTGACTGTGTGCTTGTTTTGCTCCTGTTGTCTAACCTCAGGTCCAGCTCCAGACCCATAAGGCCATAACTATCACTTAGACTGACCAGCTCCTTACATGGCACATAGCGGTTATTTCACCATGACCATCCATCAAAACATATTTGAATATTTCTGTTGGCTGAACATTTTCTTTCCTCCTTCACACACACACACACACATACACAAGCAGACGTGAAAAAGAAAAACTAAGTCATGGAGTTTTCCAACTTGATGGCTGAGCTTCCTGTAATATGTGGAAAAGTGTCTTCCTTTGTTGACATGACGATGCCTTAAAAGTCAATCTACAAATTTGGAGATTTTGGAAATAAAAAGAAATGCTAAATGACAGCATGTTAGTATAAATGAGACAAACGTCATTGCCATGGCAGCGATGGTATTAAATAAATAAATGACCGGGCATACAGTATAATTGTTCATCAGAGTCTGGAACATTGCACCATTATGAGATCTGTCCAACAAAGACCATTCTGTAGTTTAAACCAGAGAGCAATCATATTGCATACAAGGCTAGTGTGGAAATTGTGATGGCCTCATGCAAAGATATGAATAGTAGGCCCATAATAGTTGTGGCTTTGCCTGAATGATCCCTTTTGAACCAGCAGTTGGTTATAGCATAGCCTTCAAAATCGCTTTAGCTGTCCACCACTGTCAGACAAAAAGAGAACCACCTACTTTCAGTGTTTTGGTCAAGATATAATGCGTTTCACAGGTGTGGGAGTCTTGGGGTAATTGGTAATGGGCAGCGGCGACTGGGGCCCCTGTGTGCCACCTGGAGAATCACACTACCCCCGCCAACCGCCACCCATTTACTCCCACCCGGAGTCGCACACACACGCACACACAGTAGTCGCAGAAGGATGTTCCTTGAAAGCAGAAACAGCGAAAACTGGCTCTCGATGTGGATGGTATAAATAGTCCTCACAGTGCACAACATGTTCTGTTTTGATGTAATTATGGTGCAGGAAGAGCCTGGTTTAGCAGGGAACGCTCTTGGGCAAACGTTGTGGGGTCTTTAACAAGGGATTTGGTAAGGAAAACGGTTGCACCTGGCTGGGCTTGGTGTGTTTTGGATAAGATAGAAAAAGGCAAGACGTAAGGTGGGAGAGTGAGTGAGACGGACGTAGATCAGGAAAGAATAAGAGACACACACACAGTTACAGACACCACACACATGCTTTTGCAGAAACACCTGGCCTTGATGACTTAAACCTGCTATAAAGTGGAAAACAACCAGAATTGAGTGGGAACACAAGCTGGGACACGAAGCAGATACTTTATCTGTAATCTCATTCAAACGGATCATTTAGACCCCCCTCACAAGTCGGTGTCACTTGCCAACATGCTGGATTGATTAAATTTACACAAATCCCCTGAGAGCAATAGGCTTGTTAACAAAAGTTGAGGAGACATTTCATTGGCAGACTTTTCAGTTATGAGGACGGAGGACAAAATGAGGTAATGCTGACTGCGCGCTGAGAAGAAAGAAAGAGGCGTGCAAAGCTTTGTTCAGGTAGCCATAGTGACAGTATCATTTTAATGTAACCAAGAGTTACACCGTCCTACAGAGTATGATTACAGTTTATGAAACCAGATTGAGACAGGATTAGAAGCAGAAGTATGTGTGCCGAACACAAGGGGGAGCACTTATCCTTTCCCTGTGTTCCCATGGCCACACAGTCTACCATCACTTCAGAGCGAAGCAATCTTTTCCAGTCCATTGTTCCCTCTTATAAATCATGAAGTCCTGAGTGTGTGTGTGTGTGTGTGTGTGTGTGAAAAAATACTGAACACAACCTATCAGTCTAATCAACCTAATCACACCCACACACATGCCACATAGATATGGAATATATATAAAAACGACAAACTTTTCCAAAAACTGAGCACTCAACCTGAATTCTGAAAAAAATAAAAAGTACAAAAAACAAACTCGGATACCGAGATGAAAGCTGTAACCTTTTCAGGACATGTAAGGCAACTGTAGTAATTCCAAAACACAATGGAGCTCAACACGCTCCCTCTTAACACTTGTTCAGGCCTGTGGCATTGAATGATTTGAATTCTTACTCTGGTGAGTTTCCCCCCTCCGTGAATTAATTAGTCTTTGCCAAAGCGGGCCACATTTGTCATTCGAATTTATGCTAATGAGTGCCGAGGTCTCGTGGAAGAGCTGATAGGCCGGAGCAGCTGCTCTGTCCTTGCGGGGCCTAACTGTCTCCCCCTTTTTAACTGCTCCATCTCTCTGTCTACTCCTCTGTCTGGCTCCTCTTCCCATTTCTCTCTTTCAGGTTTTGTCTGCCTCTCTGCCCCCCGCCCTCCCTCTCCCCTGTTCTCTCTCCCTTCAGCTCCTTCTCTCTGTCTCCCTCCTCCTTGTCTCTCCTCCTGTGGCCTTATCATCCCACCTCCTTCTTTTCTCCAACCTCCCGCTGGTCCTGGGCTCCATGACCTGTCAGTGGAGAGGAGACTGCCCGTGTCCTAGGCTGATAAGGCAGCTAATTATCCAACACTTCACACACCAGGGGAAATGGATCGGCAAACAGACAGCCACACGCATACAGAACTATATGGGCTGCAAAAACAGTGTCAGACATATGCATACACCACTAGGAACACAAAACTTGAACAACGACAAAGCAAGATAGATAGATAGATAGTTTTTCCACATCGACACATTAATCAATTGCAAAAAACTGAACAAAAACAAAATGGTGAAACACGTGAGAGACCTAAAAGAATAAAAGAGGGAAAAAGGGTTTGAACCAAACTATTTATGTCATAAATACCCCAACAAGGAGAACAAACAGAGAGGACCCTCCTCTTCACTCGTGTATTATACTGCTCTGTAACCGAAAAGCTGGTTGAAAAGTCAGTGGCATATCTTGGCAGCAATTTTAGGAGCTGAGCACTTCAATCCAGCCTCCCAGGCTCCCCATTTGATGGAGTAGAAATAAGCACTTTGGTGCTCTTTCTGCAATGTCCAAATGCACCATTGGTAGAGGGAGAGGTCCACATTCTGTAATGCTCTATTTTGAAGTTTGCTTCAAGTAGTGGCCAAGTGGTTCAGACAGTGTGTTAGAGGACAATCCAACCAGGCAATATTATGCATTTTCCTATTTTTTTGTCCCTCTACAGTATGTAGCAAATAAAACGATGTTTTTTGACCTGGGCTTTCACCACGGTGGTTTTGGTTAGTGCGGTGCATTATAAAACACAACACAGCATAAGAATGGTACTTTGAGAGTGTCTTGATCCAATGTGATCAGTTACATTAACTATAGCCTGTGTAAGCAATTTTCTGTGATAATAACCCACATCATGTCGGTGTGGTTTCAAGGCTTCCTCTAAAGAAATTCTAGTGACCAGCATAGGATGATGAAAGTTTACCATAAATACTCACTATATGATAAAATTCTTTTTGACTGCTGAGGAAGTCAAACTATCACATGGACCAAAATTCATTTACTGTAGAGCTTCTAATTGGCTTAGCATGGGATGCTGAGCAGACACCATATTTATACTTTTTAGACTTAATCAAATTACATTGGGAACTTTATGTGTTTATCACATCGTTCCCAACACCCTAGAGTGTCTTCAGTAATTTGGCTCAGATACATTCCACCTACTCAAAGAGGAGAGTGAGGACTAATGTCATTTCGAGGGGATTATTGTGATCTTTCAACACATCTTTGGGGGGTTAAGCATGTTGTTAAAGAGAGGAAGGGAAGAGCAAGTAAAGTGATAAAACCCCACCATAGAGCCTCTGTTTTAACTTTCACATTTCCTCCCCTCTCTCTCTCTCTCTCTCTCTCTCTCTCTCCTCCGATCTCTCTCATTCTCTCCCTCACAGCACCAAAAGCCATATTATGTGCTTGTCAAGATGGATAAACCCCTCAGCCAAACGTTCAGATGAAAACAAATAAGTAGGAGACGTTCATGTAATCGCTTCTGCCAGAGAAAGGCTTTAAGAAGAACATAAACACTTTCTGGAAATGTGCCTCGCATGTACTAATTCCCTCACGCTTTTGTTTGAGTCTCATTCAACTTCAGGACCATTTCATACTGCGCCATGATGAGATGTCACCATTGGAGACACGCTTAAAACTACTTTGCAACACGGTTAGCAGCACCGAACAAAAATATGAGATCATATTACCTTGCTGCTTGTAAAACTGTCATGATTATATTCTGGGGAATTAAGAAAAGGATTCTTTAATTAACCTGGCTACGATTACGAATACGGAGACAGCAAATTAAATAAATAAATAAAAATAAAAACTACTTTTTAAAATGATCAGACTCAGAGTGCCACATTATCAGGTCACGGATGCTCTTTGTTTGTGGCGGTGTGTTTTTCTATGGAATGGCTGGGCCCTTTTCACATGAGAAAAGTCCCCCAACTGTCACTGCACTCCCACAATCTTTCCAGCTAACCCCTCTAGTAAAGTTCCCATGGTGGTCCTTGGACAGCTCACAGACGAGCACTCCAACTGCCTCAGTGAGGCAGGGAGTTTGCCTGGGTTGTCACACCATAGTGTGACTTCAGATTCTGGTAGGGGATCATGGAGATGAGAATTATACAGACTACTGTATTTTAGAAAAATCTCAAAACATTCTCTCTTGTGTGTATTTTTATGTAAGCATAAATTATAAATATTACTTTAGTCAAGGGTGAGTGAGCATACTTGATCTAAGTCTCAATTAAAGGAGCAGTGTGTAGGAGTGTAGGATTTATTGGCATCTAGCGGTGAGGACTGCAGACTGGAACCAGCTTTAACTTCTCCTGTGTGCCAAGCATGAACTCTGGCTTAGAATTCCTTCAGTGTTCATCGTTAGGAGGTTTTTATTAGGAGGCGAATTATCCGCAGAGGTCTCTTCCTTTGTAAAAACAAACCAGTAAAAACACTAAATCAAGTAGATTCGTGTTACAAATTTGTGTTTGACTGATGCTGCTTGGCTCATTGTAGACATGCCACTGGCCCAGCACCTGTTAATGTGCGCTAACCTTTTTTCTCTGTTAACTTAAGATCCGGACATGCAGGAGTTTTTCAGCTGGAGCTGAATTATCCATTGAGACTTCTTCCTCTCCAAAACAAACAGACTGCATGTCTCATTTATAAAACAATGCATAGGATCCATACTAAAAATGTACATACGAACAAGAGCCAATAAATGATCGACAATTTCTACAATCAGGCTTCCACCTTACCATCTGCATCACCAATTTCCCATCTCCAAAATGTTCGTAAGAATGGATAAAAGTTTCTCCAATCAAATCTGTTTTTATACATCACCTACATACCTCTTTCAGGCCTTGTTTTGTGTGTACCCAATGGTGATTAAAACTGGGGGTGTAACAGTTCGCAAAATTCACGGTTCTGTTCGATACAACACGTTGTCACAGTATGGTACATTTTTGATACAGAAAAATGCCAGAGAAATTTCCTTGATTTTTGATTTTTAAAACATTTTTTTTCATTCTATGTTATTTTAATCCACCTATTTATTAAAGCTAGCATCACAAAGTGTGATTTTCTTTTTTGACTTTGAGCAATAATGGAGCTATATCTGTGTGACCCATCTTCTGGGGTTTCTTGTTAGCAGCATATAAAACAAAAACAGCTCCTCTTTAATTATAAAATGCAGTATTGTTATTAAAAACAAATACAAACAAAAGAAACAATTCTGTTTCTCAAATGCCAGAAATACATTATTTTTTCTTTTCTATCTAAATGTATGAAAACTAACACAATGGTGTACTGACAATCTTGCAATGAGCTAGCTTAGTGTAGCGTGCCTCCCAGTGCGTCACACTGGATTAGAATGTTTTGGTTTGGGGGTGGAAGGGGCAGACAGCATGTTGCCTGTTATGTCATGTGTGCTGCCTTGTTGAGCGCAGCGGCACTGAGAGCATTATATTAAGTACAATTTAGCTGTATATTTAATTTTCCAAATTTAATAGGATAGTTCAACAGATTGTTTTGTTTGTAGTGTATACTGAACCGAAAGTCTCGTACCGAATATTTGTATTGTTACACCTCTAATTAAAATAATGAATGAATAAAGAAAGTTCATGTTAAAATCAGTGTTTTTCAGTGGCAGTTTGTCTTGTCACTGAGAGGCTTCTAACTATGGTGGCCAACAGGAAAATGCAAACGGCTAGAGCTAGTGTTTGATTTGTCCATTCTGAGCTACTGTAGGTACATGGTGTTGCAACATGGTAGACTCTGTGGATGAAAACCCACTCCCTATGTATGTATAAACAGCTTATTCTAAGGTAACGAAGACATGACAGTTCCTATTATACACTAAAGACAACATACTTATTCCATTGTATTCATTTTTTTTCGCCAATATATCCCCCCAAATCCTACACACTGGACCTTTAAATAAAACTGGCCTGTTAAAAATATCAGACCTGCATGACCAGCTAGCTCCTTTGTCCCTTTTACCCTGTGTGTTGCACAGATTGTCTTCTGCAGCAAAAGTAAAACAGAAATAGCAGGCAGTGAAAAAGAGAGAGAGAGAGAGAGAGAGAGAGAGAGAGAGAGAGAGAGAAAGAAGAGATGAGAAAAAAATATAGTGACCAAGAGTATGCTGAAAAGTTTCAGAGGAAAAAGCTCTCCTCTTGTTAAATATTTAAGTGATAGGACACTCAACTTTCCCTAACAACTTCCCTGAGTTTCTTAAACTCACCCAGTCTACGTGCGGTACATAGAGTCAATTTCTCTCTTGAATCCCGGCCTGAAACTAAAAGGTCTGTATCTTTTCTTCGCCTCAGTGCTCACAATTAAAGCTTTAAAGCAATGTCTGTTTCAGCTAAATGTCACATCTATATCAACAAATCAAGTAAACCTTACATGACTTTTAACGCTAAATCTACAATCATTTTCTGTTTATACAGTGAAATGGAGCAGCTCGAGAATCGATTTCTCCTCAGCAGTCAGACGTCTAAAAAGAAAAATAGGTCCATGTGATGTGGTTGGAATTTTAAGGAAAACCGTAAAGCCTGGCAAAGGGTAAATCCCAAAAACTAACACTCGGCTTGTTAAAAGGGAGCATTGAGAAGTCGATGCTTTGGACTAGCCCGATTTCAAAGTGATGTAATACACACAGAGCGCAAATAGCAACTGGATGAAGGGCTGTGGCCATGACCTCTGTGTCTAGGGATCTCATTTTCATAGTAACTAAACCCCAATGAAATATCTTCCCTCGAATGAGCCAAGCCAGAGCACCGACCATCCAATAAAAGGGAGCGGGATACGTAAATATGCTGAACAGGAAATAATATTGGGGATGAAAAATGAAACTGCACAAACCTGTACTGATGACCTCTTTCATTTCCTCTGAATCATATTTAATCTGCCACTAATTCATGTTTTGAGAATAATCTGGAGGACACATTTGTTGGAATAAAAAAGATATACTATGTGCCTCCGCTTTATGAATCAGTAACATTTCATAAAGCTGATAAAAAGCTTCTCTTTGGGCATGAATTTAGGGTATTTAACCCACTGAGTTGCTAAGATAAAATACTCAGATGGCATTATCATGTACTGAGCATGTCACAATGTGAGCATTGATTCACTTCAGTTCAATGTCTCCTCAATAAGACAGTCAAAAGGATTGCGCCATGGACAGCCATGTAAGCCTGGTTTTAGGCCTGTGGCGTGTTAACTAAAAAGCAGGCAGAGCATGTCAAGCCTGTGGGCCAGCTGGCAGGGCTCTAGTGTTTGTGTTGTGCTAGTTGGGATGTCAGGGCTAGAGTGGGCAGGAGGGGCTACAGGACGACCAGGCCTCCTCCAGACTTGGCTGCTCTGACTAAATGGACCAGATCAATCACATTGGACGGCCCTGTGACAGTGAGTTAAGGTTCTGCGGCACGGCACAGCGTTTTTGGACGCAACGGCCCTCGGCATGGCTAGCTGGCTGGCTGGCAGACGCGCGCAACCCGTTCCTCTTGCTTTCCTTGGGCTCACCAAGCAGATGGCGATGGCAAGGACGGAGGCGACAAGCCTGCCGTCAATCCCAAGCCCCCATCCATCCGGAGACAAGTGATGAGAGAGATTAGGGTGTGGGAGATGTGGAGAAGGATGGAGCGGATGGTGCGCATGGAGGGTGGACTTGTGTCAGCCAGGTCTGGGCTGGATCACACACAGCTGGGCAGGGCTGGCCTGGCCTGAGGCAGGATCTATGAGGCGTGGCGCTGGATAGTGGTTTGGGGATACAGTGGCAATGGAGGTCCCAGACAGTGGTGCAGTATGGTAACATGTCTGAGGTCTGCCTGGCACCGCTTCTGTCGGAATGTGTGTGTATGTGTGTGTGTGCACGTCCCGAGAGGTAGTGCCAGCTCTGTGTTTGGTGGCATCCAGAGATGGGGCAGGGCTAGCCTCATGTTGAGACACTCAAGAGGCAGAGTTGGAGGAAAATATGACCTACATTGCCATAAGGGAGGGAGGATGCTTAGCTTTCACAATGTACACAGAGGCAATCTGAATACTTAATGTGTACGATAACTATACATCATGTACAATTTTATCTCAGAGACATTCTCTATGATATATATGTTCCTGGGAAGCCTACATTTTTCATATAGTATACTCTATAACTGACTTTTTTCTGTGAAGTTGTTCAGCCTATTATATTTCAAGGTTGGCTGTAACATTCTCATCAGTTTCTAGCACTGGTAAAAGATACATGTTTGATAGTATGACCCGATTTTCAATAAAAGAGTCTAAAGAAAAGATCCACAGAGCTTTGAGGTTTACACAGAGTAAATAATACTATAGGAGAATACAGTTATACTGGATGGTGTCCCTTGGTAAGTACGAAGCTTGCAATCTATACAGTTGTAAGGTGCGTGTAAAACGCCATGGGCATTTTATTCTTAATCCAGATTTGATCTGATGCTTCATTGTGTTACACAAACTGTGGGGTACTGGCTTGTCACACTGCTTTGTTTACTTTCTGACAATGAATACTCCCACTTACTTCTATGCAAGTGGCAAAGATTGGTTGTTTGTTTTTTTTGTTTGTTTGTTTTTCCGGAGAAGCCAAATTTTTAATCTCCCACATACTCCATTACAGTGGTTTGTGTGAAATTTTGCAATGTATTCACTGTGCGAGAGGCTTTGCTGCATTCATTGATTTTTTTCTTTTCTATAATAATGTTGTCAAAATTGATTTTAATTATTATTCAATCCATGTGTATCAAGAGAATCTAATCCAGCTATTGAGCATCCATCATTCCTTTTCAATGTGCAGTACATGTGTTTGACATCATTAAATGGACTGAAATGAATGCCGTTGCAAAATGATTTCAAACCATGCACAGTGGTTATACGGTAATATTGAATCCTGGTAATGGTTCTGGCCCTGCGACATAAAAATATAAACTGGCATCTATGATCCATTTCATGTTGAAGGCAAATATAGCCAGAAATAAAAGGCAAAAGAAAACTTACAAAGTGCAGACAATGTAAAATAACAGCATGATCACTCTTACATAGACTGTTCCTTAAATGTAATTGTAACGTACACTGAATGGCTCAATTAGAACTAAGCCTTTATTGTCTCTACACTTTTTTCCCCACTGTGTAGTTTAAAATCCAGTTGAGACCCTATGGAAAAGTATTTAACTCATCTCCCCCAATAACTTTGGATGATGACCAGCCCAAACCAATGACTTCTAAGACACATTACAAATATTTATCAGCACCGTCACAGCCGCCTGTGTCTCGCCGTGCTCTGGACACTGTAACTAATTGGAGATCCTTTTTTGTTATCGCTCCTCTCTTGGTGGTTGAAATGTAAACAGGGTGTTATGAAAGTGCCCTTATGGCGTGGAGGGAAGCGAGCGAGGCCACTCTGGCACTTACACGGCATGCCTTATAAATAAGTAATGGTACTGGACGTGTAGCGGTTAGTCATAGAGGAGGAAGGTCTGCGCATCAACCCCACCTCTGTTTGCCTTGTACATATTTCATAAGATGCTGGGGTAGAGGGAAGTGGGAGGTTGTGGGGCATATGGGAGGGTGGCTGAAATAAAAGGCAGCTCACACAGGCTCCTCTCTGTTCACTGTCATGGGTCTGTTACTATTAATAATACCAAGTGTCCTCTCTCTTTCTACTGATACAAGTTCATGGTGTTTTTCTCCTCCCTGCCTTCCTGTATTTGACAACAAAATAGAGCCAGCTGCCGCGTTGCCCACTGTAACCCCGGGAGAACAGAGTACAGGTTGCACAGTGTTAGTTTTAACAATTAAGACAAAGTTTCCTTTACAGACTCCAGATGACCGATTTTCTCAAGGGCTCTGATCAAAGTTGGCGTGGAAAAGTACGCACAAGCTCTCAGACTTCAGACTGAGAAATGAAACGGTAAATCATATAACCATAACTGTGCTCTATTATGTCTCCTTTTGTTATCATTAGTATTAGTTTGGAAAAATGAGCTACACAACCATTTTGTTTTGGTTAGAGAGCTTTGGTTACAGTGGTATGTATTGATTAGAAACTGCAGGAGCTAGTCGATCTTCTTACCCCTCCATTCACAATCATGCTGTCTATTAAATGGAGCTGCGGATGAATCAGCTTGAAAGTTGCTAATGATTTCCCACCAATCAATGACCTTCATGTCTTCATGATAACATAATGGAGGTCATGTTATCTGAATAGATCAGGATCCTGTTTACAGTTTATTCGCTGCTCAAAAAAACACCTTGAATTATTGATTGGAGGGAAGGAAGAAGTCCTTCAGAACAATATTATAAAAATACTTAACAGAAGACCACACGCATTAACAGGCCAAAGCACAACCACATTAAGTAGCCTCTCTGTGGAAAGGAAAATATTATGCATTTGCCACCAGTTCACACAGTTGGACGTCTTTAGGTCCAAATAGTCACCTCTGGCACACAACATATAATTACAGGAAAATGTGTCTAGCTCTATAGCTTGTATTCCTTACAATACCAAGAATGAAAAAGACTGTGCCTTCTTTTCCCAGTCTTAAACTCCAGTGTTCTCATGCTGTACCTACCAGTATGATAAATGGCCACAGTACCGATCAATCCCAGGCAAAAGCATGCTCTCATACAAACGTTGATCTTGAATAATGTTGAGGATAGTATTTCCACCAGAAGAGTGGAGCAGTGGGAGCATAAACATGCCACATATCTGGAATCCTACTCTAAGTAAAACTGCTCATCTAGGCCACAGCTTCAATATCAGAGACCGCATTCATGCATGCAAGGACCGGAGTTTCCTCTTTCCTTCCCTTTCTTCTGGGTTGACTTTGTTAAGAGTCTTTAACCTCCAGTCTCCCACCTGCCAGTTTTCATACACACTTAGACAGAATTTTTTGCTAGAGGAGTGAGCAAGCTTACCCGACTTTCCCTACTGTGGCACACAGGAAATATATATATATATATTTATATAGAGAGAGATATTTATTTATTTATTTATATATTTATTTTTATAAAAGCACACAATCAGTGAAGAGTACCTAACCTGTTGCCAGGTTACTGGTAGCCTGCAAACACTGCCTCTCAAGTTGGAACAAAGACAGAACAGATAGCTAGCAGAGCCTCAGCAGCACACCTCTAAATATAAAGTCTTCAGCTCTTGTCTGTTTGCAGTTCTCTCCCCCCTCTTTGGAGGAGGTTAATGGGAGGCGATGGTCGCGCAGTCTGTTGCCAAGGGCAAGTAAGCCTCAGGCCAACACACATCTGACTGCCCTTCGTGTATGTGTGTGTCTGGGTATGTGTAACTGACCAGTATATGGACAATGTTGGATTTAAACCCACTCGGAGAACAAAAAGCCAATTTACGCAGTTACTAGAGACAAACTCGCTCTAACTAAGCTGCAAGCTACTTCACAAATTACACAGACGCTGCACAAACAAGGTGATTATTCCTGTCTTTTGATGTTCTCATAGGTTCATGGGTCATGTGAGGACAGCCTATTCAAACATGTCATTCAGTTATTACCTGCTTATAGTTATTTAAAAATCGTATTATTTCTGAAATATTCATCTAGCATATAATATTTCATCACAGCACATCAAAGCTGTTATGTTAGGACATAATGTCACCAAAAGTGTTAGTTTAAGTACAAGTAAAGTGTTGTGAAACTTAATGTATGCTGGTGCTGTACTGTACCGTCGAGCTATGTGGGTCAGACATTGTGCTCCTGGGGGCCAATTGTAGCCTGCAGCTGAGGGATTTGGCTGAGTCAGCATCTCCAGTCCACTCTCTGGGACCGGGATGCAGCGCTGTGTTCCGCTGTGACTAGGCAACCAGCCTCAATGTTATGTGCACACATGCAACTGCTGTGCCTCTCTCTAATTTAAGTCTGGCGGTGTCCCACTTTTACTCCGTGCAGTCAGGACAATACAGCTATACTTCATAGTGCGAGTCTACAGAGGTGACTTATGCAAAGGAAACAACATTGCATCCAGTTTCACTCTTTGATCCAATTTCTAGTTGCTGCATTGTTTATCACAGTGCTCTCTTCTTTTTTCTGTTTACCTTGATATTTAGGTTATTAGGATTTACATTCAATTTTAATTGCCATGGGTAGTCATGTATCATCTAGAGTCCTATTTTTGATCACAGTAGATAAAAGATACAAAGTACATGACCTTAAACAGGTGCCACACATATTCGGAAGAACTTAATAATGTTTTGTGTTACATTTTCTGATCATCAAACTAGAAACATGACCTAAAATGAAGATGATTTACTCCTGTGGAAACTAAAATCATCTCTTTTTGTCTAACTAGGCACCTGCACCACTAAAAATCCCTTGAGGGTCACTGATAGGTCAGTCCTGTCTTGTCCACATTCCTCACAAGTCCTCAGTTGAACTTAGATATTGTAATACACTGTTTTTGGTTTGTTACATATAGGCCCAGTGAGTGATTTATAGCTTTAATCTAATCTTCTTAAATCAAATTTCTGAAACCAAAATAGCAATAAAATACACATAATGTAAATCCAAAGTCTTAAATAATTAAAACACAAAATAAAGTGAATTATAAACAGTCGATGTCCATACAAACAATAATCCTCCTCAGTTGCAGCAAAAGTTCAAATCAAATGAAGGATGTTGTCTTGAGGTTGCAGAGATTTGAAAGCCGCTGACTGGAGCTGATATATAGAGCTCAATTCTTAATGCTGGGGATGACAGAGCACTGAGTTGTTAGGGTGATGAAAATGGATATATTGTGTTCAGTACCTCGCCCTGCCAACCTTGTGATGAATAATAAAGTTTTATTCATTTTCTCCATCTATGGTTCCATGTGATGAAACCTCACACTGACGTTTTCCCATTTCTTCTTTATGATAGGATACATGCAGGTGCCAGGGAAGTCCAGAAAAAAGTTTTTTTCTTTAGAGTAGTGATGGTAGGTATTTCTTAGGTATCAGAAACATAGAAGTAAGGACCTATGTGAGGAACAAAAGGTGTGCAGCAACATTACCATTAAAGGTCCAGTGTGTAGGATTTAGGGGGATATATTGGCATCAGTGAATATAATATAATATAATAAGTTTGTTTTCTTTGGTGTGTCGTCACCTGAAAATAAGAATTGCTGTGCTTTCGTTACCTTAGAATGAGCCGTTTATACCTACATAGGAGTCGGGTCCTCAACCACAGAGTCGGCCATGTTGCACTGTCATGTTTCTACAGTATCCCAGAATGGACAAACCTAACACTGACTCTAGATATGGCCATTCACGTTCTCACTTCAGCCACGAAGTTTAGCAGTCCCTCCGTGATTAAAAAAAAAAAAAGAAGAAAAGTGTCTCATGTTTTTGCCAGTTTAAATTATTGGGTCCATTTGTTTATAAGCAGACGAGACCTCTGCGTATGATTCAGCTTCTGGTAAAAACTTCCTCAACGCCTGGATCTTATCAGAGAAAAAAGGTGAGCACACATTAGCACATGCTGAGTTAGCAGCCTGTCTGCGACAAGCCAAACAATGTTGGAGAAACACTGATTTGATTCTGTGAAACTGCTTCATTCAGAGTTTTTACTGGTTTTAATCATATGGTCCGCTTGATTTAGAGAGGAAAAGACCTCTGTGGATAATTCGGCTCCTGGTAAAAGCCTCCTGCACAATGAACACTGAAGGAATCCTAAGTGGGAGTTCACACTTGGCACGTAAGAGAAGTTTCAGCTGGCTGCAATTTACAATCTTCACCACTAGATGCCACTAAATCCTAAACACTGCTTCTTTCAGTCAGCTTAGTGGCTCTCTTGACTTGGGGCCTCCCTAATGTAGTGGTTAGAGCACTCGTCCTCTGTGCGGAAGGCCCAGGGCTCAAATCCTGCTGGGGTCAATGTCAGCAAAGGCAAATGGTCACAAGAGGCTCCCACCGCCGAATCAAATGAGATCAGATTCCTTCAGGAGGCTTCAGGACAAGAGAGTAACTCCATCTAGACGTTCCAGACATAAAAGCGGATTCATTCAGTGGCTCTCTTAATTTGTCAGAAACCATATTATTGGAGGTACACAAGTGCCTTGAAAGCAATGTCCTATATTAACATTGCAAATATAGATCAACTAATTCACTTGACGATATTAAAATCCAATAATATCAGTCTTGGTTCAACCTCTTCTAAAGCACTCTCTTGGTCTTGTTTTGGACATCTCTCTCTTTTTCGATCAGGTGGGGCCACATTATAGAGATATTGCTTTACTTCAGAAAGGTTACCGTGGATACAAGGCTCTTACTTAATCGCTCAGCTTGTGGCATTTGGAGCCACCGCTGGCTTCCCTCTATAATTACTCAATTCCAACAATTCCATCCATTGCTCTTATTCAGCTGTGATTTGAATAATTGTACAGTGAACCATTTTGGAGCCCAGTGGAGTGCCTCAGATACTGTTATGGGTCATTGTGATTAAGAGCTAGTGAGTAATTGTGGGAGCTTTTGGAGTCAGTTGAGGTTGATAGCATTGGCTGTCACTGGCCATCTGTCTCACTCGCTGAATCAACACATTGGTTATGACGGACACCAGGGCATCATAGGGTTATATAGTGCGTTAGGCTGTGGCAGTCATTTGGATTGAGGAATTTAGTGTGCTTAAATTCCATCTAATAAGGGCACTGACATGCACTATTATGTAGAGACTAACTATCTTGGACCTTTTATAGACTTACAACATCTCCACAATCAGATATCTGAACCCTCAACTTGAAAATGTTCAATATTTTGAATGTAATAAACACTCCAACCCTGTCTCTGTCTGGCGCTCACATTTACACACATGAACAGAAGGAAGGGAAAAAACAGTATATAGATTTGTCAGTTGGGGTGGTTGTCTCGTAAAGTCTTAGATCACAATGTGATGAAGTGAATCAAGACAACAGCAAGCAGCAGCGTTTCATTACATTTCATTTACAACTGCCACTCCATCAGCACGCCTTTATGGGCCCCCAGAACTCCTTTTTGTGTGGCTTTGCTATTGCATACTTTTTTGTGTGTGTATGTGTGTGTGTGCGTGTGTGTGTGTCAACAGCTCACATTTCACAAGCCGCCTGCTTTTACAGTTACTCCTGATGACAATGCCGCGGTACACAAATTACATACACATTTTTTTCCCCCCAGCCCTCCCCACAGGAATAACAATTTGTTTCGCCCAACATAAACACAATGCCATAATAAGGGCTCATTATGAGGCGACCAGATTCATTTTGTCTGTAACAGGAGAAAATGCTCGGGAGATTTATCATGACAGCTCCTTTACAAGGATAAACATTTTCTTTTGATGCATTGCTGAATTTCTACATGTGGTATGTTGCAATATCAATAGCATTTCACAGAATTATTGGACGGGGAGAAAAAATATGCTTGTGCCTCTCCTTTGATGAGAGATGAGAATCATTAAGCACTTGATTCAGTTCCTATGGTTACATCTCGGATCAGTCTTACACTGGGTGATATAGTGGACCAAGTAAACAGTGAGATGTTGTTTTTCTGCATTAGATGTATACACTGTATGTATGACTGCTTGTTAGGTGCATTATGATAGGATTGTAATATGATAACATAGAGTCTGAGTAACCCAGATATAGTGTGTGTTAAATGCTCTCAGTAGACTTGGAGGTCTTTAGTGGACAAAAATCAAAGAAACTGACGCTTTCCTTTTGCACCCCCTCTGTGCCTTTGTCTTCCTTTAAGCCCTTGGTAGTCCTCAGCAGACAAGAGCAAGAGGCCGCTCGCTGTTAATTTAATGCTCTTCAGCGGAGAATTTATTTTAGCAGGGATACAGTGCATCATGCCAAAGGGAAGACTTCCTGACCCACAATCTGCTTAAGCCCCGACCAAGGGCACAGTGAGTTACGGCTCCCCACAGCATGGTGTCATGGAGAGAAGCATGGAGGAGCATAGGTCTGGGGAAAAGCGAGGCGCGTGGCAATCGATTTCTCCTTGGGGGAATCCAACACAGACACTGTTGTCGCCTTACTGATTCCTCTCTTCCACCTCCCTCTGCCCTCTATCGCTCTCTCGTTCTCCTCACTCGCAATCTATTTATTTATCCTCTCTTTCGGCTCTCCTTCTGGCTCACTCTCACCTCACTCGGCCCACCTGCCAGCCTCAGATCTGGAGGGGTTACTCCACAGTATCTGCTTCCTCGGATCCAACAGCCTGAGCTTTGTGACTCTGGCCTGACCCAGCCCTAATTAAACACAATTAGATAAATCCCATGGACTCCGGCGTAATCCTCTGGACTGCAGCAGGAGCAGGAGAGAGCACAAGCAAGAGAGATAGTTGAGGGAAGGAGGGAGACTTGGCAGGAGAAGGGACAGCACATCCCTGCAGAACAAAGCCAAGCGGAGCGTCTAATGTATCAAACACATGGATTAGCGGTTAGCTGGGAGAGCTGGGGCTGAGCGAGAGCCTGCGGTTTCCAGCTTTCTTGGAGGCTGACTTGGCCCAGTGAGAGAAAGGGGGCCCCGGTTGGTCTTGTGGGAGGCCCAAAATCCATTTCTGAATGTGTAAATTGACAACTGTATGAAGATAAGTAAATATATCGTAATTCTGTTAGGAGGATTTATTTTTGTTTGAAAAGACAGGTGCCGTGATTATTAGTTTTCCACATTCATGGAACCAGAATCCCACGGTGAAACATGGAAAAAAGGAAAGACTGAGAAACAACTGCAGATTCGCTCATGCCATGCTGAAAAGAGACACTTCTTTGTCCACTTTAAGTGAAGACAAAATAATGAGCTACAATTCTTCTTTTTCAAGTAGACACCAGATCTCTCTACAATACCTGACCAAACAAGGCTCAAGCAAAGACACTTTTGAACAGGTGTTTTGGAAACAACTTCTGAAATTTCAATTTGCTAACAAATTGCTCACATAGAACAGTCACTGTGAGCATGCTCCTTACGATCATCTTCTCACCTCTCCTATTGTGTTACCGAGGCTGCAATATTTTCATAACCGTGGAAAGATAATCTCGCACTTGACTCCCAGTATTGAGTCATTTCAACAGACCCACTTTTGGCCATGTATTATTCACGGGTATTCAAGCCCCACTCTGGCCCAGGGAGGAAGTGCTCTCTCCCAGTCTCCGTCACAGGATATCAGCCTCTAATTCATTATTCAACATGCTGGAGCAGGGCCACTCAGTCTAACTCACTGAGAAGCTGCCTGGACAGGAGAGGATAGTGTGGGGCTACAGCGGCTGGTCCGAGGCCTCCAGTGATTTCCCTTTCTAGATGGACGAATGGATGGAGTTGCAGTCTATCTGGGTTTCGGCAGATTTTACGCTCTGTGGTGCCCAGCAGTCACAGTTGTTTACTCACCTGATGAAGACAGTGATGATGCCATTAGTGATGATAATGGCGATGCAGCTGTGGCTGCTGCTGCAGCTAGAAATGATAGCGATGATGGCAATGGCGATAATACTAATGACAGCAACGTTTAACAGTGAGAAACTTTATAATTAATACGTTTTGTTTTTCATCTTACTGCTGTGTCTTTAACAGTAACTCAGTAACAAGACCTTTTCTGATAAGCGTGGTCAGACAGCTGGATAACTAAATGTCCTTGATTCAGTTTATTAAATTACATCATTTTCCTTTATAATCTTCAGTGTCACACGGGAATTGAGCAAAATATACTTCTTCTGTCACTTTGTGGTTTGTTTTAGGAGGGATGTGGCAATGACAGTGCTGCAGGTTGTACTGATATGATATAAAGCAGTGTTTCCCCATTGGCCCAGCGGCAGGATCCAGATTTCTTACCTTGAGTCATTAGTTCAAGGTCCACACAGTTTCATATATTCAGCGTCATAATGGTGTATTGTCATGTCGCTGAGCTAGCTGGCTGTCTCTGTCAAGTATCTGTCCATTAGTCACTCACTCTACAGCAGAAACAGCACTTCAAAATAAAAATCTGGGCTGGAAATTCACTGTATTTCAAAATAAAGTGTGTTTGATACAAATTTCACTTTCACGAGTCACATGCGGTCCATTCAGAAAAGACCCGCGACCCACTTTTGGACCACAACCCACGAGCTGAAACCACTGATTTAAGGTATTGCACAACATTTGAGTTTTGCTTCTCTTAAAGGAGCAGTGTGTAGTATTTAGTTGCATCTAGCGGTGAAGACTGCAAGTTGCAACCAGCTGAAACTTCTCCTATGTGCCAAGCCTAAACTCCTGGTCAGGATTCCTTCAGTGTTCATTTTTCAGAAGGTTTTAATGATCCTCAGAGGTGTCTTAGTCTCCAAAACAAAAGGACCCTGTGATTTAAACAGCTAAAAACACAGCATAAAGCAGTTTCTTATCAAAAAGCAGTGTTTTCGAATGCGACAAAGGAGAATATATTGGGCATAAAGTTAAGACAGGATAATAATAATTTATTATCATTATTGTTGTTCTTTGCATTTTGTAATCTTCAAAATATCTGACAAGTAAGGGAAGACTTCATTTGATTGTTGAACAATAACATTTGTACTTCTGATATTCTTCTGGATTAGAACACAGATGCTTCCCAGTTCTTATAAAAGCTGGGGGCGGCAATAGCTCAGTCCATAGGGACTTGGGGTTGGGAACCAGAGGGTCGCCGGCTCAAGTCCCCGTCTGGACCAAATGTGGAGCGTGGACTGGTGGCTGGAGAAGTGCCAGTTCACCTTAAGCAAGGCACTGAACCCCCCAACTGTTCGGGCAGCCCCCCCCACTCTGACATCTCTCCACTTTGTACATGTATAGGTCCTGTTTGTACATGTGTGTGTATTTCTGGCCTGTGAATTAATGACAATGGAGTGAAAAAATTGAATTTCCCCTCAGAGGGATTAATAAAGTATATAAATTAAGGTATTAATAAAGATACTGCTGAGAAAAAACAATCAGTGGTATCCCCTTGATTTTAGGCTTGTTGTGGAGAGGGTGCTACTTATCGTGGCCGACACGGAAACACGAATAGCCCTATCTGGAGCCAGTGTTAGGTTTGTCCCTTCTGGGCTATGGTAGAAACATGGTGGTGCAACATGGTGGAGTCCGTGGATGAGGACCCGCTCCCTCTGCAGATATAAATGGCTAGTTTTGAGGTAACAAAAACACAACCACTCTTATCTTCAGGTGATTAAACAGAAAAGAAAACATACTTATTAAATCATATTAGGTCCCTGCCAATACCCCCCTCAATCCTACACACTGTACCTTTAAGATTTTATGTGGCACACTGACATTTTAATGCAACAATCAACACATCTCATTTACATCACATTTTAATTCAACTCAAATTCTGAAAGATTCATCAATTGCAATAAATTTGTTGGTGAACCCCAGGAAGTGACAACTCAAAAGACTGTGAAGTAGAAAAGGGAACATTTCTAATACTGTACTGTGATACTGTTATGACCAGAGTTTGTGCAAGGAGAAGGATAACAAAAAAAAATGCACTATACAAGTTTGAGTTGGCTCATCAAACGATCAAGTGAATTACCATCAGAAACATCATATACATGGTGTGACACAAATTCTTCAGAAAAGTAAACACAACATTGTCCTTTCAGAAACAGGCCATAACAGCAATTCCTGCGATGCAGTGCCTCTTGTCAGCACATTTAACCTTGTTAAACAATAACCCTGCCTGATCTTGCGGCAGATTTTCCAAACACTGCTGCTCTTCTTTCTGTATCTTTCTACTGTTTCGATATTAAACTGCTCTCTCACTGTCAAGCAAAAGCACCATGAAAAAGCAGTAATAAAATAAAGACAGTAGCCAGATGGGCTTGTTGGTAAATAGATGCGCACTTTTTTACAGTACATATGTACAGGATGCACTGTGTAAATAAATAATAGGCAAAATGGATCAATTAAAAACATCAACACCCCCAAAAATGAAAGTTTCCAATCCAGATTTGTAGTTGTGATTTAGAGGAAAGTGGCTGAGAGGTCACATTTGAGGGCTTGGAAGAAGATCAATCAGCGTGAATTAGGTCAGTGCCATGGAAGTCTCGGGAGGTGGACGACAGCAGGGAGACTCTCTGGTTTTGGGTCATCTGTGCCCCTGACAGAGCTAGCTGCAGACCAATGGGCAAACAACAGACCACCATCCATTTCCATGCTCCCTTCCTTCCTCCTTCTTTCCTCTCTTGCTTTCTTTTATAGAGCTTTGCACCAGTGCATCGCCATCATCCTTCATTCATCCTTGATATCTCTCACTTCCCTTTCTCATTTCCCGTTCTGTCCTATTATAATCACCCTCTCCATATTTTAATCACTCTCCACTAAAACCATTAAACCTCCTTTGTCCTTTGTTGGAACAATACATTAAGTAAATTAAAAAATATACCAATCAATTTCATTCGTTTTCAGACATACTTCCAGGTCTGAGTCATGATGGGGTAGCCTGGATGTTTTTTCTCAGCTATGCTCTCAACTCTTCCTAGGGGATCTGGGAGTGATCCTAAGCCAGGCAGGATAAAACGAGTGTATACAAAAACATTTGAAAACTGTTTGTAAACAGTATTGCCAGCGAAAGCTTTGCCCGCTTGACCTTTCACCTTGCTATATTTGCATTTTTGCACAGTGTTGTGTCTGTGATTTTTGTAGCTTCCTCAAGGATGCATGCTGTTTACAGTCTGGCACCTGGTCGCTACCTTTTTTTTTATAAAATCCTGACCTCACCTGCATGCTGTGCCCAGGAACATCTTAAACACAGCAGAATAAGAAAATACAGGCAGAGGGCAGAGTCTCTGAAGATAAATACACTGCCACACACTTCTAGTGAGTCAAAAGTGATGACTGAGAGGGATTACCTATGTATGAGTCTATACATTGATTTGTTTTTTTAGGAAAATTCTGCATAGTATACCTTTATCGTCAAATTAAACTTTGAATTCCCCTCACTGTTTGTGTAAAGAAATGTAAATTTTGAAAGTTATTCATATTTTCCCACTCTTCAGAAGAGGATAAAAAACATATTGGCACATTTGTGGACACACTTTCTAAGATAAAGCCCCAGGGTGGGTGTTATTCTCGGCAGCTGTTGACTTAAGATGTACTCACCTTCCTAGGTGGGAATGAAGCATGTAACAGCCATCTATAACCTGCAAAAGCTAATGCAAAACCTTTTCCCACTTTTTTAACAATCTGAAGTAACATTATGTTTTGTTAACAATTTTAACATCTGCCTCATTGCAACATACAGCATTTGGGGAGGCTAAGCTAAGCTAAGCTAGCCAGTTAGGCCAACCAGTTTCTAGTGGTCAAGAAAAAACTAGCCATGTATGCACTGATTCCCACTTTAAGCACTTTTTGAGCACCCACACCTTCTAATCATAGACTGTATAAAGGCATATAATATATAGAAATATGTTAATAAAAAGTAAATGGGTGAATTTAAAAAAAATCACCCCCAGTACAGTTGTCATGAATATTGAAATTAGCTATAGAGACCAAAACCGTTTTTGTACCAGGCTATAAACATGTTTATTTCCGCTGTTAAGTTGGGCATTTTAACATGGGTGTCTATGAGGATTTATTCTGTTTTGGAGCCAGCCTCAAGTGGCCATTCAATGAATAGCAGTTTTTGGCACTTCCACACTGGCTTCATTTCTCAGCCTCGGAGTTTGCTGCGTGCTTCTACTTAGTTTTTAGCATCTCCTGCACACAGTGTGTTGCGTTCTTCACGAGGTAGCCTACTGCCGGTGTGGGCTGCTATTTACTTTATTCATTTATTTACCTCAACTGAAACTTTTCATGAAAATATGAAAATGAAGTCTTACAAAAATTCTTGTGCGGGCTAAATGAGGCATAGTATACAGAACACTGAGATTGAGCTTGTTTTGGCTGATTGGCATCAGCTGTTGGTAATGTGCTTTACAATGACAGATAGACCCCAGGTGGAGCTCAAGCACCTGCCCTTTGCAAGACATGTCTTTTCTTTTTCTTTCAGTATGTTATATTTTAGCTTTTAAATTTGGTCCATGGCATCATTTCTCAATTAAAAGTGTGTTGTATGCCCGACATTTGCATTTAAGTCGAGCCCCTGCCCGTCCCTCTTTAACTTCCCTTGTGGGAACCACACGCAAGTTGAGCGCCCAGCAGAGCAGCATCACATCTCCCTCATCTGCCGTCATGCACTGCCAGGTAACGATAGTGTTTGCCCTAAGTCTCGACATTGTTTGTCACTGTTGTTAAAGTAAACCATGATTAAAACATCTCAATACAGCCAGTCTGACTTAGGCAGTAACTCACCACCAACCATGAGTAAGCTAATCTGGCACAAACCCACACAGTCTCTCTCCAACTCTCGGGCAGACTGGGGTTCACAAACTGCCTGGTAAGAGCAGAGACAGATGCCACATTGCCTTCCAACTTCCACATGTCTTTTTAAACCAAAATTCAATTTGAAATAATGAACAAAAGAAAGGGGGAGAAGAGACTGAAGAGAGGAGGAGAACAAATGGAGAAGAGGAGAGCGCAAAATAATGGAGAAAAGAGTAAGGAGAGCAAAGAAGAACATACTTAGCCTGATTGCTGCAACTGAGCAAAGGCCTGTTTTGTAGTTTGGACGGTAGATTGCTTGGTTTGTTATTAGATACATAACATAGAACATAACATAGTGAATGTTTAGCAGCTGCTAAACGTATATAGTATACCTCATTGGACACCTCATATGTAAGCTGGACAGACATCTCTCCATTACTGTGCATAAATGTATGGTATGTACTTAGGCCTCAAGAAACCCTCTGGTGCTGGCAGACAGAAATCTCCTGGTACACTTTGTGTGCCCACAGTTTATTTATTTTTTTCACCAGCACTTTGCACATGCAAATAAACAAACAAATAAATAAAATAAAAAATAAAAAAAAAAATTAAAAAAAGGTGGTTGGGGTGGCTTTTTCCCCACTTAAGCATCTGCCCTGCAAAATATCTTTGCACGGCACTGGATTGGCTCATTCCCAGCTAGTGACGTCCAATCATATTCATGCAGGTGTATAACGCGGAAATTACAACCTGGATCACTTCGTGTTTTTATGACAACGCTGTTTGTTGCCACAGCTACATTTACACAGTCTGTGTGCCTCTGGTGTCGGACGAGTGGATTAAGGATGAAATAAACGCGGTGCATGGCGGGCAGCAGAGGACTGGTTGTCCAAACAGCCCTCAGATGTCAGGACCGTCGGCCAGGACAGTGTTTCCCTGTGTTTGCCGTGGGACTGCGACCATGGGCCTTCCTGGAGACTGATCTGTCCACCGGACCTTAACTTCATCACTAAGGTAAGTTCTTGGTGCTGTGCTGACTGTGCTTTCATGCATTATTAGTGACATGGCGGGTGTTGGCTCACTACAGGTTGTGTTTGCATTGTTGTTTGCGATTTCTTGGCTCAGCTTCAGTGCTGTTGCTGTTCATAAGATTCAATTATGAATGTGCATGAATTACTGGCAGTTATGGTTTCTGTATGCTACAGGATATATGCTGCTGGCTGGTTGCTCACTTTGCTATACTGCTGAATCTCTGTGTATTAATTTGCAGTGTATGTGTATGCATTTACATTGGTATTTGTCAAAACATAAATTTATGTAGCATAGGCTAATTTCTTTTAGTGTTGTCTGGCATGGTTCTTGCCTTGTTGCTAATGTCCACACTGATAATTTGATCACTCCTGTATGGACCAAATTGCTTTGGGGCATATTTTCTACTGTCTGTTGGGAGTTGTTTGGGGGGTTTCTATTACCTCATGCAGGCTATAACGCTGATCACTGGAGAATACTTTACTCAAACTTTGGTTCATGGTTTCTCACATCATAATGGAGTCTGTAGGCCTAGCAGAACTCTGGCTCACCGCTTATTTGATTAGCTGTAAGAGAGGATGCTTGCACAACAGCATCATGTCTATGTCATCATGGTGGGTCGCGTTCCAAAAGTGGGTTGTTGGTCCATTCTGAATGGATCGCAAGTGACTCGCAAACATGTCAAGTCAGTAAAACTGACTTTATTTCACTTTAATTTGAAGTACAGTGAATTTCCAGCACAGAACTTTTATTTTAAAGTACTGTTTCCTGCTGTAGAATGAGTGAATAAAGGACGGTTACTTAGCTTACTTAGGCTACTTAACACAGACAGCAGTCTAGGTCAACAACATGGCCAAACGCAAGTATAATGGTGAATAGGCTATATTAAACTATGTGAACCTTGAACTAATGAGTAAGGAGAAATCTGGACCCCACGGCTGGACCAGTTAGGAACCACTGATCTACATAATTTGTAGTTGCTCAGTATAACTCTATACAAGATCAAAATCTTGCCGTATGTTCATTTGAGAGTATGTATTAGTATTATTGAGTTATTTCTCAAATGAGTAGGGCTTTGCTAGCATTCAAGGGAAAATAAAGTATGTTTATTGAAAAGATTCAATCTTACTTATGGTCACTCCCTTGATATAAGTGTCTCTTAATGAAATACTTCAGTTCATAAGTTAACAATGCATAGAAAGTAGAATATTTGAGTGATATAGATGAATGCCTATGTGTTCTTATAATTTAGGTTAAAGAAATAGTTTGACATTTTGGGAAATAGGCTGACTTGCATGCCGAGAGTTAAATGAGAATAATGGATACTGCTTGCATGTCCATGCTTTAAGTTCAAAGCTAGATCCAGGAGGCCATTAGCTTAGCTTAGCATAATAAATAGAAGCGGAAGGTTACAGAATGTGTGCACCACTAGCAGTGTTTTCCACAGAATTAGATTAATTCTTAGCACACACACAAAAATTGTAGTGTTAATCTTTTCACCTATCTCTACAAAAAAAAGAGTTTTATTATCATGGAAATTCAATTGAGAGTATTTTAATAACAAATATGCAGCAAATGGTGGCTACTTGCACAATAGCTGAAAATCAAATGAGTACAAATTGCAAGGTTAGGGTCATAATTGTGGTCTGCTTTGCACTGTCCCTGAGCATCTAAAGCACAGGTGCAGGAGAGATGGGGGCAGGTACCAGATGTGTTCCAACCACAGCCTGTCTCTGAACAGATAGGGACAGGCATCTCCACTTGCCTCTCATATCATTCATGGCTCATTAAGTCCACACTGTACACTGGACATCTGCTCTGCATTTGTGTGCGAGTGTGCTTTTACTGTCTCTATTTTTTTATACACACTATATACTGTATGCTGTTTCATGCCCGCTCTCTTTCTCTCCCTAATACACACAAAAATGCTCTCTGTCGTTGCATTTTCTGCACTCTGGGGTATGTGATGTATTGCTCCAGCCAGGCGTCAGTGCACAGAAGAGATTGATATGGCATTGACCTTATAGGCAGTTGGGATAATTAAACCTGCACACGGTTTTAATGATCCATGTCCTAAGTAAGAATGATCTTAAGAAGACATGCCTGCTGACTGTGTGTCTGTGTGGCACATTTGGCATTGTTCAAATATGTGTTACACTGGTGTTACACTACACATTCTTGTTCCGCACACAGTCGCAGAGAGGTGGTCAGGTGAATAGTGAATAAACTAACCATAGGGCCTTGACACTGGAGACTACGAACTGCATGTTTTGCTGTTTGATTAAGTTTGCCTTCAGGATTTTCTGCCAGAAAGCCCTTCCTCTGTTAGGTTTAGGACAAAAGATTATAGGCTAGTTTAGGGTAAAATGAAAAGATTTGTGCCAGAATGACATTAATAAATAAGTCTCACTGGCTTTTTGCTGGTGAGGTTTTTGTTGCACTTGTTGTCGTCATATGCTCTGCACAGATGTCTCTCTTTCTTCTGAGCAGGGTGGTGAAACACAGTGTGCCATAGATGACAGCAAATGCAGGAAACTTTCACACTGAGCTGAAATGAAAGTGCTTATAACATAAATAAATAACATAAACAAACAGTTTCACATTTCCTTTTGCTGTCGTTCATGACGTGTGGTGTTTTGCCGCAGGCAGAGCTCAGCCCCTGCTCTTTTACACACAGAGATGGAGAACTGAAGAATTAACAATGACTGTAGTCGTTAAATTGCTGTGCATAAAAGCTTCATGGGAAAAAAACACTTGTGTCACAGCTGATGTAAAGCAAAGGATTGGATTGGGCTCTGTATAGCTCAATATAGCCGATTCCGATCAGAACAAAATTTTTCAAGATACAAGATTGATTCAGGGTGAAATTAATCTCAACTGAGCTGAGCTACCCTGTTATGAGTGAAAGGGAAACTATTCAAACTGGGTGACAGCCCTCAATTTTACTGTCCTTAGCCTTCATATTCCTCACAAAATAAGTTGTATTCTGATTTATCCAGTGATGTGATAAGTTGGGTCATACAGTAACAGGCCACTACATTTTCACCTCTTTGTTTGTCAGGCTATACTTACTTAAAACACATCATTCACAAATGTTTGGCAAACCAGTACAGATGCAACCAAGTAGTTCTTTTGTTGGTGAAGGTCAGTGGTTTTCAAAAACCCAAAAGATATGATCTGTATCCCTTCAGAGAGCTGTAATACGATCCATGATTATTGGCATCAGTGAAATAGCACAGTATTTGCAATGTGGGTAATTGTTGGATTTATTTGAATGTGTGGACAAGCTTCCTACTGAGCGACAACTCCTACTAACAATAGCAAGCACTGTTTTACTCAGACACAGATTCTTGCTCGTCTAACCTCTTTATTGGGCAATTTTATTTGTGGCACATTTAATTTAGATGTATATAGGAAGTTTTAAACATAATGCATTAAAACATGATACCGAATAAAAGACTAAAACACAAATTAAAAGATGATATCACATAAAAGAAAGTATTTAAACAAATAAAGAAACAAATCTATACAACATCTCTAATACTCCCACTGGGTTTATCATGAAGAAAATGTGAAAGTGAAGTGAAAATAATTAGTGAAAAAAATAACACACTTTCTAGTTCTGTTAAAGCTCACTACCTCAAACAAATGAGCCGAAAAAAATCCTGGATAATGTCATGTTCTCACAAAGAAATTAAGAGAAATCTTACCAGTGCTCATTAAAGTGGAAACAACTTTTCAGTTTTTAGCTCTCCAGTGTTTCTAGTTGGTATTTAATTGTTAACACAGCTGTCGCAAAGGCAACCAGATTGCTATAACTGCAACAAACTTATATTGATACATTGACACTTTTTGGTAACTGCAGATGGCTATTGATGGTTATTTCAGAAAACAAAAGCACTATCCTCATCCTGTCTTGGTTGCAGAATGGTTGACGTAGTTCCTTTGTGCCGTATATCGAACCTTCTTTTTCCTGGGAGATTGTACTGGTGACAAACAGAGTTGCGTAGTTGAAGCGAGGTTTATAGGGAACCAACAGTGATGTTGTCATTATTCTCTAGTGTAATATACATTGGTAAATCACCAACATTTACTTCATAATTATAAGTTTAAGTAAAAACTTATCTATTTCCACTTTAAATAATCAATGCTGTATTTTTTTTAACAAGCAACATGTTCAATTAAGTGCAAATAGACTGGGAAATTATAAATATTTGGTCTGTTTCAAACGCATGATAATTAGATACATCAGCCATACATTAATAAATTGTTTACTTGCCTTAGCAGGTTCCTTATTGCGCTAATAGGGCATGACAGATTTTGCTTGTTAATAATTCTGCCTGTTGCCTGCTAGAGATGATGGATGGGGTGCAAACAGCTGTGGTATCAACATGCATTTCATGTAAAACAGGGACATGAAGACATGTGGTGTGTATGTGTGTGTATGTGTGTGTTTGTGTATGTGTTTGCACTATGCGCTGTTTGGCACATTTTCACGGAGGGGTGTGTGTTATCCTTGTCTTTTGGAGTCAGACCCGAGGCTATGTCTAATTGGAGTCTTCACACTTTCAGGCTTGACTCACACTGACACGCTCGACCTTGGCTCTTCTCCCTTTGCCATGAAAAGGGAAAACAGTGACACAGAAACATGCCTTCTTCTTGGCTGGGAAGAAAAAAAACTTTGCCGCTACTTATTTCTTTTTTTTTTGTTTTACTTCTCTCTGCCTTTCTTCTGCTCTTGTTGTCTGCTTCAAGAGACTTCTACAGTCTTTTCTCCATTTGAAGAGATGAACTTTTCAACCACAGAAGCATGATCTAAGAGACGTGCAGGAAGGTCATAACTGTCTCTCAGCACTGTGTTGCAGCTGGACAGATTATTTATCTTAATTACATGTATGCAGCACATCACTTGTGCACATATATTTGCCGGCCGAAAAAAAAAAAAAAGCACAGGTGTACAGCACATGCATATTACAATAGAGGAAAGTGCTATAGGGTCAAACACTTCTACTTCTCGGAACTCAGCCATCAATATACCTCTCACCATACGTTTCAGCGTGCGGTCCCTCAGGTCTCACTCCACTTTTAGCATCCAAGGGCCCGTTTATGGGCTTGATTTTTCCCTTCCCATCAGGCAGCATTGATCAAACAGCACACTTAGGGTTTTTCAAGGTGGACATTACTACTGATGGCAACCAGTCCTGGCGGCTGCGGTGTAAAAACTATGGCCATTATTCACCTGATTGGCCTCTCCTCCATCTCTCAGTGGTAGGCATTTCATGATTCGGCAGGTATTTATATCCCCACAGGACCAAATCCCCCCTCAATGTGTCAGTGGTGAAGTGCCTGCTTTCTGGTGGTATCAATTTAGTTGTTTAGTACTGAGGAAGGTCGGGTAGATGATTGTAATGATGTGTTATAGCCCAGCTTGGAAACTTTACCTGTTGGGTTGTCTATCCACCTGCCAAGTTTTTCATTTTATCATCTTGGTGGTTACTTTGCAAATGCTTTAACAATGCCATAATATACCCTTGATTTAAAGGTATGGTACACTTTTTTAAAAAGACATACTGTGACACTTCTTGGAATGTGAGTGTGGTTCGACTATAGTAATGAGATGTAACTATAGCACGATGAAAATCTGAAGAAAGGTTTCTGTTAATAATATCACAGGTCTTTTTTTTGCATCCTTTGATTCTGATTTCCAAAAAGTTAAGTGAGAACTCACACTGTTGTAGAAAAGTGAAACCTGCTAATAACGTAATGCTGCCAAATACTCGGTTAATGTGCCATAACCACATGTGGCTCTGTGTTGTTCATCAATGCCAATTATTCTCCAACACGCAGTCCTCTATACCGACAGGAATAAATGCTGAACTGCTTATTCACATGTTTGCATTGTTGATGTAATTGTGTTGATAATTTCACTGATTAAAGCGATTAAATAGTTGAGATTGGGCTTTGGAGGAAGCATGTCGTTACCAAGGAGACTGTGACTTTTAAATCCCTCCCCTCAGTCAGTGGCAGTGAGTCTGTCTCTGAGCAGGAAAACAACATTCCCTCGCACCCCATGCCTGTTCTTACTGTAGTCCCATTGGGCATACACACTTGGTCTGCGTGGGCAGATGCACTCTGTAAATAAAGGAGCAACATACAGATGTAAAAGTCTTCAGATTTTAAACACAGAAGCAGCAGTGGAAGTAGTAACAGAACAATAATTGTGTGTTTCTCTTGTGGCCCTCAGGCCCACATCTTAACATAACAGTCCAGACATCATGTGCGGAAGAGATTGACAGACAAGCGGCTTCAAACCAGCAGATGCCTCCTCGAGCAATTCACATGCATGCACCATGTGATGTGCCCCAAATCAGTCGGGATTTCTCTCTCTTAATCTAAAGTACACCGGTAGAGAGAAAAATATGTATGCAGAATAACAAAGGTCTACATTTCCTCTCTGCTCTGTGTTCACATCTTTTCACTAAATAATCTCTTGTGTTTTAAGAAGCAGGATGTAGTGGATGAAAGGCCAAACATTATAGCTAGTGGGTGTTGACGTCCGTTGCGAAGGGTCACTCATACCCCTTGTGTGTACTTGCGAGTGAGACTCTCATTAGCACCAAATGGAGATGTTGTGGTAGTCGATAGACATGTGTTGAGCTAGAAGTGGGGGCTAAAACACACAGGGGTAAAACTAAGACCTTTTTCTCTCTCACACTCTCTGCCAGGCATCCAGCGTGAGTTGATTCATTCCAAGCAGACAGCCGCTGTGTCCCTAAATGTGCCCATGTAACCAGGAGTTGGCATAATAGACCCAGCTCATTTGTTTCCTGGGCTTATGGTGACATGGTTCACCATGACCTCAGCCTTGACAACATGTGCTGGTGCCACGAACTGTCCTTTTGTAGCAGGGGTGTTTTTGAAGGGTGCCCAATCTTTTCAGAGGGCATTGTGACACAGATTAACATTGTGATTCTTTGTGTGCGAATGTGTGTACGTGCGTTTGTGTGCACGCAGAGTAAAGCTGTGGAAATGTCGTGGCATCTGTACAGCCCCATGGTTGTGGTGAGCAGCCCTTTAACTCCTAGAAAGGCAGAGATAACAGTGGAGCAGGGCTATTTGTCTGTCTGCACCTTTGTTAGATACATCCATTTATGGACCTACACACAATCTCACACACACATGCACAAAACACAGTACTCCAGTCCATGCACACATCCATAGTGCTAGAATCACTTGTCCTTCACTGGTCATGAAAGAATGAGGTCAAACAAATGTAAACCACCTAAATAACCAACCATCAGTTTTGGTTAATTTTGTTTCCCACTAACTCATTAATTTTGAAAAAAATGCAAAATGACGTCACATGCAAGAGGGCTTTTCTTGTGGTCTGGTGCTCCATGGATCCAGTGTGAGCTTTATCACTGCGTTTCAAAGCAAACATCCATTTAGAGGTGGTAAAATGTCAGTGTTTTGTGTTGTAAATGTCTTTTTATTTTGTATTGTGTTTGCTTTGCTGATTGACAGTCGGCTAGTAGCATTAACATGCGGAAACATAGTACCCACTGCCCACCCTCAGATCCCCTTATCTCCATTGGTTTGTTAACGTAAGGGTCGGGCGGGAGTTAGTGCTGGTGCTGTCCTGGTGGGGCGACAGATAAGAGGAGCAGCTGCTGTAGAGGCAAGTGAAAGCAAACTTTTAGACCCACTTTCAGCCTCACTGCATTTGGCGTTCTGCTACTCCGTCTGTGCCCAGAATAGGCTCTGTACTCTGAGAGAGTGGTGCAATGAACAACCGAATGGTATACATTCCAATAGCGGTCTTAATGAGCGGTCCAGGCTACGTTGATGTTGTAATCGTGGCAGGCTGCCAAAAATAAGTGAATGTCTGGAAAACCCTGGGAAACATGATGTGTGGCTATACTGTTAACAGCCAGACAAAGAGGTGGATATACCACATATAGTATGTGCGTATACCCTTAACTACACCACTGAATACAGTGTAGAAACACACATTAATACAATACATACAATACAGTGTATGCAGTTAGCCTGCATGCTACATTATTAAATTGTGTAACTATGCTATAATGACATTAACACATCCTGTTGGAAGTTTGACATTTTAAGTGTCAAAGTCACATTTGTTCACCCACATCAGACTCCAGAGAAGAGAATTAAAGGGTAGTGATCTTCTGCAGTCCCCCATAAAGGCTTTCTCATTTCCTCTGAAAATTGTGAAAATTGAGTTAACAATGTCTCATTACATTTCAGACTAAAGCAAGGGACCTTTGGGGGTCTGATCCATAGATGAGGATGAGTACTCTTGTTCTGTCGTGTCTCACAGAGATGCACAGAGAAAAGGTCCTTAAGAATATCTTCCTCGCACTTGGACAGGAGGCGCAATTATGCCTGCCACGATTTCAGCAGAGACGCACAGATACCCGTCATGTTGAGTGGGTTTGCAGGCTGTGGGCGGCGTGCCAGGGGAAGGTCAGAGTGCCCATCTTGTATCCAGATTTGTCGGCTCTGCTCCTACATGTGTTTTGTCAGTGCTGTGCGGTCCAGAGAAATCCTGAAATAAGAGTGCTGATTGCTGTGATTTCCGTGCTGCCATACACCAAGTGTAGTATTTCTCAAGAGATGTGGAGGTAGAATGTCTCTCTTAAATGGTTTTGAATTAAGTTGCATTTTTTGATGAAGGAGATGTGAATAACTTCACGTAACAATGAGATACACAGCTTGACTTGTGTTCAGTTTAAAAGAACAGCATCACAGGCCAACTTTCTTTTGTAAAACATACTAAAATAAGCTGATACACAGAGAAACGCTAACCACTCTATCTCGGCGTAACACACTTTGTATTCCGAGCTTTACACAATCAGTCTCTGAGTCTGTTCATAATTCATACAGAGTAGGGCACTAAACACACCATGAAAGTGGGTGCCAGAATGAGGAGGGTGCTCCCAGGGGATTCCCATTCCTGCATTTGTACCTTATCCATACCTTTTCTCAGGTCCCATCTGTTTGCCTGCTCAAATCCCTCTGGCCTGTGCTAAACACAGTGCTGTGCTCTCCTCCACGACTGGAGAGGGAGAAACGAATGGGCAATATTTGGTATTTAAATGTGGTCTCTGTGATGCATGGTATTGCTCTTATGAAGCTATATCCCTAGAGTAACATTTAGCTACTGCTGAGCAGGTTACACATGCGGCTGGGTGAGTTAGCGGCACCCACACACTGTAAGTTGAACAGACTGGGAAATGAATAGCAGAGGAAGTTGAGAGGGAATAAGTAATGCTTCACCAGCAGGCTCTAGTTGTTGTGTATATGAGTTACTTTGTAAGACAGATTTTTCTCTGAGGATGCTCATTTCCTCATGACTCAGTTCACTTTGTGAGGCAATTACCCTTCCAAAACCCCAAGCACCCAATCTCTTCAGCTTCAACACAACTCTACATACAGGCAAAAACACTGCTTCTGTCAGGTTGAACGACTGATTACAGATCTGAAACGGAAGCCATGATGATTACTGTACACGTACACCTCAGGAGAGGGGCGTTCCTCTTGTGTGTGACACCATCAAACCACCTCCCTGCGGTGCCTGACAGGTGCAAGAAGTTGGGGGTTTTCTAGCTCCTCAGCGGGGGCATTGGACAGGATATCACGCCCTCTGATCCCCACACACTGTCCCCTGCCGATCGAGAAGACGCCTGCCTTTTGTCTCTAACCCACTGTTGACAAGTACCTCTTACTGCCATGTGGTCTCCTGGGGCAGCTGTCATGGTGAACAGAGCCCCCCCGTCACGGACTACTCCGTATTAATACCTACAACTCATTTTACACCCATTAATAACATGGGGAACTTGTTCCCAGAGGATGTGTTCATAGCTACAGCAGCCAAGATCAATTTGAACATGACAAATAAATTCAAAAGGAGGTTCATTATGTGACCAATTAGAGAAGCAGGGCTTACCTCAGTTGTCTTGGTTGTTTTAAAATCTTGGCCACTTGGTTGGACTTCAAATGTGTGGAAAATACTGAATTGGGACATTTGTATTAGGCCTCAAATTATACTTTTAAATTGTAAGCTGGACCCAAAACCACGACATATATAGAAATAAAATCCAATATGTTTGCGTAGATTTTTGTGAGAAATCTGTTAAAGCAAACAGAAACCTGCTTCTGAAAAAACCCAGACAATTCCCAGAACATGGCGGGACTGATACGCATCACAGCCTTTCAGAAGAACTATTACTCTTGTGTCCTTCTCTTAGCTGATTCCCAGTGATGCATTTATGTGGGTTGTTCCCAGTTATTGGAGGCTAATGAGAAAGAGAAATGTGGTTTCTGCCCATCTCTCCTATCTGCCTGCCTGCCTGCCTGTCTCGGCTGCTCAGGGTTGTCACGGTGCTCTGAGCTCCTGATGTGGCGTATTAGGCAGGACAATCGTTATTAAGCACATTTCAGGCTCAATTACCACTCAAATGCACAGCCATCAAGGCTCCACCACGGGCTCCCAACAGATGGTTGCGGGTGTCAGATAGACAGGACTGGTGATGTCTTCGTCAGACTAGGTGCTGCGGTGTAAAAAAGAGGACCACGCTGGCACCAAAACAAGCACATAGCAATGCTGTGCTGTTATCTATTTTCTTGTTTTATTCATCTCATCGTTCACCACAATAACAAGACGTATAGCTGACACTGGTCTTCAAATCTGTCATCCGTGCAGCCTATCTATCATGTGCTTGGCCTGTTTGAATAAATCTGCATTTATCAGATACTAGATGTATACTCTTGGACATTATGTCTCTATCTTGATGTTACTCAGGGATGTAAATAATTAACTGTTAGCCAACACCAACAATCAACTGTTGACCGACACTAAGAATTTTGAGCATTTAATCCGATAAACAAAAAAAACAAAAAACAAAAACAACAACAAATATATATATATATATATATATATATATACAGTACAGGCCAAAAGTTTGGACACACCTTCTCATTCAATGCGTTTTCTTTATTTTCATGACTATTTACATTGTAGATTCTCACTGAAGGCATCAAAACTATGAATGAACACATGTGGAGTTATGTACTTAACAAAAAAAGGTGAAATAACTGAAAACATGTTTTATATTCTAGTTTCTTCAAAAAGCCACCCTTTGCTCTGATTACTGCTTTGCACACTCTTGGCATTCTCTCCATGAGCTTCAAGAGGTAGTCACCTGAAATGGTTTCCACTTCACAGGTGTGCCTTATCAGGGTTAATTAGTGGAATTTCTTGCTTATCAATGGGGTTGGGACCATCAGTTGTGTTGTGCAGAGGTCAGGTTAATACACAGCCGACAGCCCTATTGGACAACTGTTAAAATTCATATTATGGCAAGAACCAATCAGCTAACTAAAGAAAAACGAGTGGCCATCATTACCTTAAGAAATGAAGGTCAGTCAGTCCGGAAAATTGCAAAAACTTTAAATGTGTCCCCAAGTGGAGTCGCAAAAACCATCAAGCGCTACAACGAAACTGGCACACATGAGGACCGACCCAGGAAAGGAAGACCAAGAGTCACCTCTGCTTCTGAGGATAAGTTCATCCGAGTCACCAGCCTCAGAAATCGCAAGTTAACAGCAGCTCAGATCAGAGAGCAGATGAATGCCACACAGAGTTCTAGCAGCAGACCCATCTCTAGAACAACTGTTAAGAGGAGACTGCGCGAATCAGGCCTTCATGGTCAAATAGCTGCTAGGAAACCACTGCTAAGGAGAGGCAACAAGCAGAAGAGATTTGTTTGGGCCAAGAAACACAAGGAATGGACATTAGACCAGTGGAAATCTGTGTTTTGGTCTGATGAGTCCAAATTTGAGATCTTTGGTTCCAACCGCCGTGTCTTTGTGAGACGCAGAAAAGGTGAATGGATGGATTCCACATGCCTGGTTCCCACTGTGAAGCATGGAGGAGGAGGTGTGATGGTGTGGGGGTGTTTTGCTGGTGACACTGTTGGGGATTTATTCAAAATTGAAGGCACACTGAACCAGCATGGCTACCACAGCATCCTGCAGCGACATGCCATCCCATCCGGTTTGTGTTTAGTTGGACGATCATTTATTTTTCAACAGGACAATGACCCCAAACACACCTCCAGGCTGTGTAAGGGCTATTTGACCAAGAAGGAGAGTGATGGAGTGCTGCGGCAGATGACCTGGCCTCCACAGTCACCGGACCTGAACCCAATCGAGATGGTTTGGGGTGAGCTGGACCGCAGAGTGAAGGCAAAGGGGCCAACAAGTGCTAAACACCTCTGGGAACTCCTTCAAGACTGTTGGAAAACCATTTCAGGTGACTACCTCTTGAAGCTCATGGAGAGAATGCCAAGAGTGTGCAAAGCAGTAATCAGAGCAAAGGGTGGCTATTTTGAAGAAACTAGAATATAAAACATGTTTTCAGTTATTTCACCTTTTTTGTTAAGTACATAACTCCACATGTGTTCATTCATAGTTTTGATGCCTTCAGTGAGAATCTACAATGTAAATAGTCATGAAAATAAAGAAAACACATTGAATGAGAAGGTGTGTCCAAACTTTTGGCCTGTACTGTATATATATATATATATATATATATATATATAGATATATAGATATATTAAATATAAAATACTGGCACTACAGATGGACATGATGAGACAGTGGAGTCTGCTGTTGCCTAGGCTGGAGTTGTAAGATGCCGCTGGGGCTAAGCCATGACGTTGCCCTAGAAGATGACTACAGCACCTTTCATGAAGCTATTGACTCAGAGGCAGAGGTGGACACCTATATGAGACGCAATCATTGGATAGTAAGTAGGGGTGCAACGGTACAGGTAGCCCACGGTACGGTCCATACCTTGGTTTTGGGGCCACAGTTTCGGTTTGGTTTCGGTACGTGCTTTGTGCATAAAGAGAGCAATTTTCCCCCTCTAAAATTATCTCTTTATTTTGCTTGACTTTGCACTTGACATGCTGCTGTGTTGTGCTACAGCCTATTCAAGTGCTGGAATTTGTTACGTGACAACGCCTGAACGCCAAACTCTTTGTTTGTTTTTTCCGCTTCTTTTCTGTCTGAGGCAAGCGTCACTTTCCCCGGCTCCAGTTTCAACAGTGTGAGGGGGTGAGTGGGCGGAGCCACAGCAGTGATTGGACATTAACTCGTGAGGCGGGCTTTTTTGCAGCAGGCTGTCTTTATACATCCATGGACTCTGGCCTGTGGATAGGCACACACACACACACACACACACACAGTGGCCTGTAAAGCATCATTTTACCGAAGACTGTTGCATCCCTAATACTAAGCCTCTTCACTGAAAGGATCGGCGACCTTTCTGTTACACACTCGAACACTCAGTTCAATGTCTGCTTAGTTAGCATGAGCTAATGCACCAGCAGCATTTTACATCTGAAACCTAGCCATTAAAGGGCCCCTGCAAACTGAAACCGAGATGGCCCAGTGTCCTGGCGCTCACACTGCAGCAGCAGTGCCATTATAAACAGATATAGAGAGGGCGACAGTGGGGTAAGGAGGTACTGAACGAGCATAGCTACATGCAGCTCTACAGTGAAATAAGATTTTGGCCACTTCAAATAGTAAAATAAAGATAAAGGAGAGTTAGCCCCCCATCCCCATGCACGCACACACACACACACACACACACACACACACACACACACACACACACACACACACACACACACACAATTGTCAATTATTGGTTAATGACTGATTAATCAATTAATAAGGGTCGGCTATCAAAAGATAAAAAGTCTAAATTAGAAGCCCTAATGCTACTATTTTACTCAGTAACTTCAGATGGTTGTTTTGCTCAGCCGTTTTTTAATGTTTTCATCATAGACTGTATATAAAGATAGATAACATGATGGCAATCAATCACCCTCTGAGGACCCCACCCCCTTTATGTTAGTGGATGGGACATGGGCCAAACTAAAAAAATCAAAGTACACATCAAATAATTTTTTTCCCAAAGATGGTTACTGTCATTTTAGCTTGCTCTTATCATGCCGATGTATGTTAAAGTGTTTTTTTCCCCCTAATGTTTGGTTTTAATTACTTATTTGATGCTATAAAAGGGGGTTTAACATCATGATTGGCAGCTCTGTGTGCCAGTTGGTGTGCTTGTGACAGTACTCTGGTTTCAGATGACATCACTAGCGCAAGATGGCGGCGGCTGGATCCGGGATATTTTGGCTTCATTTTTGTACAGTGAGAGTAAGTGGACATGTGTTATCCATCTTTATATGCAGTTCATGGTTTTAATGGAAAGGGTGCCCAGGTGTTACAACAGCTTGCGGCCATACCACCCTGAGCATGCTTGATCCCGCCTGATCTTGGTGTGGCATGTGCTTATAGAAATAACATTTTCCCAGACAAACAATCAAAGGTATTCACAATGGATATTTGTGATGCAATGTCCCATTTTTTTTCTCTAGCTGAGTGTGAAAATGCAAGTACTGTATGTTTTCTACTCCTGCAAAAAATATTTTTTCATCCTGCCCTTACTTTATTTCATGCTCACATCAGTTTTCTTTGTTGATTCTTTGGACTGCAAAACAGTCTCAGAAAATTCAGTAATGACAAAATGGAGACATTACATCATAAACCGTATGATGTCTCACAGTTTGCGATGCATGTCATGTTTCAAAATCAAGACAAGTGAATGAGTAGACATTTAAAAGAAAAGTGAAAGGTTGATATTCTTATAATGAAAAATAACATTGCTTTGTCATTTTTGGCTTGAGATGGAAATAGTGCACTGTCCTCTATCTTTGATAAATTGATAATAAAAAAGGAGGGGTATTATTTCCAAAACAGAGTACAGTCCAGGAGACTGGGTTTTAAAAGTCCTAAATTTCTGAGACTGCCAAAGTAATCATGAGTCATTGGTGCTGATAAACTGATATATTACCGTACATTTGTGCCATGGGAACATAACATTTTAGGCAGCCCTTGATTTTTACCAACTGAAAAGCCTCACTTTAATACTTTATTTTAAATATTCCTTGCCATGTCTCGCTAAAATACTAAGTGGAAAAAAAAATACAGTGTGTCTTCATTTTTCCATTTGAAATTAATGTTCACAGAGTCACAGAGCATTATCTCTGTACCGGAGCTTCACTTAAGAGAACACTGTCAGTCCAAGGTAAAAGTCCAGTCAAGGCTTTGTGTGTTGTGCGGTTTAGAAAAGAGACGTTACATAGCCCTCAGATAGTGACTCACACTCTGCTTACAGACAGCCAAATTATATAAAGATAATCACGTTCAAAGATAAGCCAGTTGCAGTTTCCCCCAGTGCGCAATGTTACTTAGTCACTTTAGCCTGTCAGGGAGAATTACCCATGGTGGAAGTGAAAATCTAAATCTATAACTTCAGGCAAAATTTAAAACCTCTCCACTGAGGAAAGGACTTTGTTGTCTATCAGCATTTGACTCGTGGGCCTCCAGCAAAAGGTTATCATATCTATAATTTAAATTTGATATACCTCAAGACTGTAAGATCATGTTACACTTTTATCTTTAAAGAAGCCTCGATCTAAATCTCGTCACAACCAAAACACAACCACAGAAGTGTATCTGATGATGTTTATACGTTGTTTGTTTGATTTTTTAATAATCTCAGCATATTTTGAAGCTTGTAAAGTAGCTTTACAGCCTCCACACTGATTCAGAACATCTAATAAAATCAAATATTTAATTTATACACATCTATTCCGAAGCACTTTCTTGTGATGCGGCAAATATGAAAATAACTCGGAGAGCTGCATGGTTTGGATGATTATGATAATGCTGATCTGCTAATGTCATTTTGACTCTGAGGCTGAGGGAGCTATCATAGTAAGTAACAGTCACCCCAGCAAATCAAATCAGGAGCTTTGGTTTGTCTCCAAAACAACCTAGAGATATAACAGTGACGATCTTTGAACTGTAAATCACATTTGAAAGCTGTTCACGTCTCCAATTTGCCGTGTTTTAGCTACTTATCAGAATATCTCTTGTGTGAAAGTGAGTGCGTTGGAGAAGCTACAGTTAGCCTATTTAACCACCCACCTGGGCTCATACCACCCACCTTAGCATCTGAGTCACACTCTGCCTTCTCTTTCAGATGGGCTGAGCAGGAGAATTAACAGCGCAGCACAGGACAGCTCAGCTCAGCGTACGTGTGTGGGTGGAACAGCCTTATGGCTTCAGTCATTCAACCAACCATGAGGGCATCAAAGAGACACAAGCAGAAAGAGAGAGGGAGAGAAAGAGAGGGGAGAGAGGGAGAGAGAAACAACAACTCAAAACGAGATGTCAAACAAAGAATATGAGAATATGAGGGGGAGGTGAGGATCCATAGACAGAAAGCGAAATAAAAAAAAAAAAAAAAAAAAAGCCAAGAAGGAGCAGGACAGACAGGCCAGACACCAGAGGAGCGAGCATATAGAGAGGAGAATGCACAGCAAACAAAAGAAACATGACAAACATCCTCTTCTCTAACGTCCATAGCCTGACACACAGGCAGCCACTGTTGAGAGCGGTAATATTACCTCCACCACAACTCAACTCATATGCCCAAGAACTTCCTTCGGCAGGATTGCTGGCATGAGCGCTGAAGCTTTTGTTCTGCCAAATAACATTAGGAGGTGGGCAGGCAGAAGAGACAGGGCCCGCTTCTGAGATGGCACAGATGCCGGCAAAGAATGTGTGAGACCAGTTAAACACAAGGAAGAGGATTGTACAGAAGTGACAGTTAAGCTTCCTGTGGTGGACACTAATGCTATTGAGATTCTGTCTCGTGTGCATATTTTACAGATTTACAATATGTCAGCAATGTTCCAAGTCAAGAGCGTGATTTTGGGGATGTTTATTACTTGAATGGCGATTAATTAATCATCGACCGGATGGCGCAAAGAAGAGGTGATTAAAACTAAGAAAATGTTTTCACGAGTTCTTGTGATCAGGCACTTCCCTGCTCTGCTATATTTCAGTGACAGAGTTTATGACAGAATACTGAATGTAGACACCAATACCTTGCCTCTCCACCCCCTTCCTGCCTGCATATTTGCCTAAAAAAAATGCATCTTGCTTGAATACATCAACTCTTTTCTCCTTTGGCTATAACAGCCATAGCTCAGAAGAGCCATCCACCACTAAGCTCCTCTACACACTGAGCCTCTCAATTCTCAAAATTGATCCTATCTTACTTTAAGTCAGGCCTTGACTAACTGTCAGCAAAAGCAGCCTCTTGCTCTTTTTCATATTATACATCCTCGTATTGTCTGTACATTTCCAATGTCCTCCAGCACTAAACAGATGATAAATCTTTTCAGCTAACTGTGCGACCAGTACTTCTCGATAGCTTCCCCCTGATCCCATCAAGGAATCTTTGTTTTTAACTGCTGACGCTATAATGCTTCTGTCTGAGCAAAAAGCGGATGATTCCTAAGCCATAGAGAGAATGCATGTTGTTCCATCCCCATGACTGGGTGAGCGTTGTGTGTTAATGTGATTAGTGAGACATTAACGCCTCCATGCTCAACCAGGCAGACGCAATAACAGGCTTGCTATAGAACAACTCTCTCTTTCACTTTCATGCTCTCTTTCTCTTGTTGTCAATGGAGGCGGCTACCAACCCTGTGGTTGTGTAGAATGTAGTGAGTTTTCTCCTCTCAGTCTTTGTGAAGGAATAGGTGAGCTAAAGTTAAAAAAAATGATTATGTAATATTCATTTGAGTCAAAACAATGAAGTTTTAAACGTCCATGTGAACATCATGCTAGCTTGCATAGCATCTCCAGTCAAAAGAACTTCATTTGTATTTAACATCAGCCCTAGGGTTGGGTACCATTCACATTTGAACCAATCGGTACAGGTGGCAGTACCTCGAATTTGGTACCAGCACCCAAAGGTTCATTTTTCCGGTGCTTAACTCTTTATGTAGAAACAAAAATGCAATTTTTGAACAAGCTGCAGTAAACAAGTGATTCTGCTCCTCTCCTACTTTCTGATCACACATAAAGCTTAGTCTCCTTCTGTCTGTCTGCTTGCTTGTGTGTGTGTGTATGTGTGTCTGCTCATCTCTCGCTCACTTTGGTACCAGTGGGACTGGGACAAAGGTAGGAGGTGAAGTGTAATGTGATGGGAGTTTTATGGAGATGAGGCAGCCGATGCCAACTCTCCTTTTGTTTATATCAAATTAAGCGCAAAGAGGCAATATCAAGTCCTGCGCTTTTTAAGGTGCTCACAGTGCTTGATTTATGATGATGGTGCACTTTTACATGTGCATGCGATCTTGCTATCAGAAGTTTTTGGAACTTTTGATTGGTGTTACTTAGTTTTTGAATTGTAGTTAAACTGATGGACCAGTGAAATGTGTCCTTGTCATTGCCACTTTTTTCCCATTAATGAGCAATAAATCAATGTGTGGAATATTTTTGTGATTTCTATGATGAGGAAACAATTCATTAGCTTGTAGGGAAGAGAAACTACAGCCCAGGAACCAAAACCGGACCCAGACTCCTGCAGTCAAAATGCAAGTCAGGATCTCGAGTTGACAATAGAGTAGAGGAAAAGGTTTCTATAGGATTGGCACCAAGCCTTACATTGTGACTGAAAAGCGCCCCCCCCATCCACACCAACAACGGTGTGCAAGTTTTCAGTGGTGCTAATGGCATTTGTTGCATGTGTTAAAAGGAACACCTCTGATTACCCGAAAAATGGTTGTAAACAGGACATGACCAAATAGATGAGGATCGCATTCGCACGGGATTAATATTACCCGAGGTATTTTCGTCGGACCGTTTTACAGAAGGTAAAAGTCGGCGTAATTTTTACTGACATTATCCGTAATGATTACAGACATGGCATGTTTGGACGGGACTAAAATCCCTGGTAATAATTACTTTACCCCACGTCTCCACGTTAAAGTAATCCGGTCCGAATAGGGCTTAAGTAACTGATAGCAGAGATATTGGATAAAGCGAGATACCCCACTCAGCTCACTTCCTGATTCAATGACGTCAGCGCCACGCCCCCGTAGGAGACTTGCGGCAGCTCTGAATGTATTGTCGTCAATGAGGAAAATAAACGTGATCACAATTTATGGTCAATTCTTTCGCCCTCTTGTCACTAAAGTAAATATTGGGTTCATTTTCCACAAGCCACACATCTTACCAACATTCTTCTTCTTCACGTCCACTTAGGAGACAGGAAGAGTAAACGTTTTCTTAACATTGGATAAGCCTACGGTGGGGTATCTCCTTTATCCGATATCTCTGCTGATAGGTAAAGTTAGCAATGTAATGCTAACAGTTACCCCTGTCACTGTGCATCTGGGCAGGCGTACTGCGGGTTGCAGTATGGTTTCATGATAAACAGAGAGGGACAGAAAGCGAATGAAGGAGGGGCTGAGCAAATCAACACGCTGCCTGCAGCTCTACAATAAAATCAGAGTTTACCTATTTTAAATAGTATAAAAAAAATAAAATAAAAAATAAAATATGGCAGTTCAGTGTTGATATAGTCACATAAATCAATGTCTGGGAAACACAACACTTTTATTTTTGCATTAAAGGATGCACTTACTTTATTTACGTGTGTATAATATTTTGACACGTCTGATGTGATGTAACTTTTAAAGTCAGAACTGTTTTTTCCTTTTGATGTGTTTACAGTAGTGATGTCAGTTAGATTTGGTGAGGTCAGAGCTATGAAAACGAAACTCTTACTTCATCTAAGCCTCTCTTACTCTCAGTCGTACATACACTGTAGGTTATGACCTTCCTTTTAAAATACAGAAATGTGAAATTATCGGTTATTGTATCGGCTGAAAAAAAAATTATTTTGTGCATCCCTAGTCATTTAAAGTAAAAATGATGATAGTGTAGGTTTACAGTTGTCTAATAATTCTTTGGCAAATTTATGTCCTGTATCATGCGATATTCTTCTGCTCATATGCACCGCACAAACAGAGTAGAGCTGCACATGTACATTACAGTTCTGGTTATGTGTCACTGGCTGCGGTGGAAGCTCCCAATTGAGTACGGGGGAAATAATTAGGTGGTGAGTGTGTTCACAAATTACTCAATGTAAACACATGACCTTTCCCCAGTGTCCCCGTCTACACTGCTGCACAGGGTTCTCTCTTACACAGCTGGGGGCTACTTTAGCATAGCAATAGCAACAACCAAGTGCAGAATGCTTGGCCCAAAATGCATCATCAAAACAATGCGACTGGAAATGCCAAATTGGTGAATGCAAACAGAAGAGGACTGATATTTTAATCACTGGAATACATGATTTTGTCTATATCTTCACGTCATTAAAAATATGGTTCCAGATATATTACATGATATTGCACCCATTGCTCTAACTGTACAAAAAGTAAGACAAAACAATGTGTGTAAGTCTACGTGCATGGGAGCGGGAAAGGCAGAGTGATGACTGTGCTGGAATAAAGGAGATCCATCTTGAACCCACTTCCTCAGAAGAACACCCTTGGCTTTCGCTTCACTCCTCTGAGGGCTGTATACTCGGAGCCCCCTATCCTCCCACCCTTCCATATCCACCTTCCTGCCTTCTTCTTTTTTTACTACTCATTCTTTTCCCCTCTCTTCCTTTTCCAGACCCCTCAAACCCCTCAGCTACTGTAGCTACCCAAATCCACTCCATCACACAGCACAAAGAAACAGATAAAGAAACGTGGAGAGAGGAGGCTGGCCAACACACTGAAGGAGGTGCAGATTGAGAGGAAATGGGAAGGAGGTCTACTGAGGCTGGAGGGGTGGGCTGGTGGGTAGAGTCAGTGTGAATGAGGGGAGGAAAAAGAAGTAGTATTAAGGGGAGTGGTAGAGAGTGAGTCTTAATATGCAGACTCAGAGGGTCACTGTGTAGGCAGCAGTGTGTTGTTTGTTTTATCAGTGCCCCACTGGCGCTATGGGATGGGGTTTGAGTGAAGGCCAGTAGCCACAGCTTGCCATGGAGGGTCCAGTGATGAATGTTCAGAGGCAATCTAGGACACTGCAGCAGAAACACCATCAATTCAGTAGCCGTATCGCAGCACGACTGGGAGGAACTGTACTGTGGAATGTGTCTTCGTATTTGTGCGCAAATGTGTGTACCTACAAATTCCATTGTGTTTAATAAAGTTTGTGTGTGTGTGTGTTTTAAACTCATATGGGGGGAAGGGTTAAAGGATTACAGCTGTCTCTTGGCTGTGGGAAGTAGCTGAGCAATGCTTCCCATTGGTCATTCCCATGAACCCTTGCTCTTTAAGGGGCACGGTGGGAGGCAACAGTGAGGACAGAGGAGTGTAACACCGCTGGCTGGACCATACACGGCCAAACTGCCAGCCCAACCTTGAATAAAAACATCTTTGAGCATGTATACATTTTTGACATGCAGATTACTGGTGGCAGAGATTGCAGCATGCATTTTTATGCAAACACGGAGGAAAACTTTCGATAACAATACACAAAAAAGTCCTGATTTTTCACATACTTGTTCCCACTCCTCTCCAACTATGGTTTATCCTTGGCCTGAGCCCAAGACTCAACTCCCGGCCTCATCCCCGCCACAACACCAACCACTTATCAACAGGTTTTTCTGGATGTGAGGTCTGCCAGGCTCTCTCTGCGGAGGGCACGATTAGGACGAGAGGGGTGGGCATTACGCCTCAAACACCAGCCAGAAAAAAGACCCACACGGTGATAAGGGCAAAGAATCCCTAGCACGTCATGCATTTTACAAGCTTGTCATGGTTTTACTCCCATCCCCTGCAGCAGAGCACATTTACTGTGAAGGAAATAGCACAAATAATCATGTTGCCTTTGCCCTAACTGTATCAAAATGTTGTTTGGGGAGCTTCAAGAGACAGCTAAACTTCTCAGTCCCTCACTGTCACAGAGATAGAAAGGATGACTTCACAGAGCTTTTCCTGAAGGAGAAATATCTTGGCTGAATGTTTCTCTTCCTGGCACTTGCTAGCTGGATGTCTCAGTTAAAGAGTATAGCCCGTGGAAAATGTTTCTGTAATTTATTTGATCACATTAAAATTGGGAACAGATTTGTTTGCTGTGACAATGTTTGTTGAGTTAGGGGCAGCCAGACTGTCTCCCACAGTGGCCTGTTGGATGTGTGTGAAGCTACAGACAAGATGTCTGTAGGCCTATGCAAACACCGTACTTTACCTTAACCAGCGCTGTCAAGGAATCTGTTCGTATGGGCTTAAGAAAACATCATGCACACGGAATTTTCCTACCTCACCATTAACTATTATGTGTCTCAACCTAGAATCCAATTATGATTATTAGTGCTTTTTTGATGCATAGAGCAATCACGACCACAAAATGTCTCCTGTAGCCTCACAAAATATTCCACTGCTTTGAATATATGGTAAAGGGATGATCAAAGAGCCCTTTGACCGGTGAAGCTACACATCCCCCTATCACCTCACAAGTGGTTGACTAGCACAAGCTATCGATCTCCAAATGCATTTCCAGTCTCTTGACAGCTGATGCATTGTACAGACGACCCTGTAGCATAAATGTATTATTGCAGGAGTATGATCCATGCTACTGTACAGTTGACTCTGTATGGAGCTTGCTCTCACCATGCCAGTTTGGATGAATGGTGGCCTCTCATTTACTGTGTTATTTCTTGGTATTTTTGAATTCACACCCAACCCTCCCACTTCAGAGGCCGTTTGAAACTCATGACACATTGTCTGTTGTCCAAAGAACACAGTAGACTCAAATGAGCAACGGCTAACATTCTCACATTCCTTACATAGCTTGCACATAAAGGTCATTAACAAATTGAGGATAAAATAACCTCACAGCGACACATGCATCAGCAGGCAGGCTTGATTAAAAACGAGATGGGTAGGTGGATGCTGTGACAAACTTTCATATAAGAAAATATCATATAGTCAACATCCACCTTGAGTTGGTAGTAATGTCGCACGCTGTGAATAATTAGATAGTATCAGACCAGATGTAATTATTGAGTTTTTATTTAAGAAGTCACACACTCAAGACCACAGGCCTCATTTAGCAAAACAAAGTGATGTGTAAATTAGTTTATTTCAGAAAGAGGCCTTGGTGGCTTTCATTTAGTGCTTTCAAAGGCACAGAGCAAGTTTCGGTATAATTACCACACAGACGGAGACATTCACCCCGTTGTGTTTGTTCAAATGCCATCTGAGGAGAATTAGGATTTAAATTACTTTGAGAGAACTGGACATCACACTGAAACTTGAATCATTAACAACTCAATATGTGTTACAGATTTTTAGATCTCATTATTAGAATAAATTAAACATCTATTTCGCCGCAGTCAATGGTAAAATAAACATCATCAAAGTCTTTGGAACAATGCTCTCATTTTACTCTTTTTTTTGTTTTTAAAACTGATTTAATGTTTCACCATCAAACATCTTGGTGTGTAAACATTGCAAACCATACTGTGAATATTAATATTTAGCTGAGAGACGTTCTCTCTCATCATATGTGGAGAAGTAGCCAGAGCAACTTTGGAGGTGGGAAGGTGGAGAGAAAGGTCCCTGCACATGTAAATTGTTGGGTGGGCAGGAGGAGGAAAGTCTAGAATAGATGTCCATTGAAGAACAGGCTCTGAGACCATGGACCTCAATGTCACTGCCAGTCTCATGCAGACGCCAGACGAATATTATGGCTCTGGCGGAAATTAATTGTGGGCACAGAGGGTTCGTCTTGTAGCGCAAGACAACACTGGTGTCAGAGAGGGAATAAGGACTGCTGCCTCTGGGCACAGGCCTGTGCCAAGTAAACATTAGGCATAACCCGCCAAAGGAATATTTTGTAAGATGTCTTTGAGGCCTCACCTAGAGGTCCTTTGATTCTTATTCAAAAAGGAAAATAAAGACTTCTTGATAGTTTCAGAGTTGGAGCTGCAGAGACAAGAATTGGACCTGACAAGAAAAACACTCATAAAAATGAATGAGGCCCTAAAAGGCTTTGAAATGAGGTCTCTTTACATTGAACTGTGGATTATGAAATGGAAAAACCTTAGCTGAATTCTTTATTTCACCAACTCGCCAGTGAAGAAAGCCTGCGGGAAAGACATTACTTCTCTACAGTTGCACCTAAAGGTTAAACTGTCATCTTTGTTATCGAATGTCGACTCGCTGTTAAGATAGTAGGACATCCAAATTTCTAAAGCTTTTACCTTTGCCGAGACATCAAACTCTTAACAGCAAGAGTGTACGTCCCTGCTTGCTGATAAGGGGATAACAGGGGCTCTCTGGGAGTATAAAGCAAGGTCTCTGGGTGGTCGAGTGGCCTAAGGGCCTGTGTAGTAAAGCTACTTCACACTGACCACCACAGTAATGGACTAGCAGAGCAGATATCATTATCATTATCTGTCATTAGTGATACAAGTGTCAGTCACTAAAAAGTCCATATTTGGACATGGGCATTGGTCAGTGTTTGGGCTATATATGTGGAAGTCAGATTATCTATGCATTCAAAGTGCACTCAATACTTAATACCTAAATAGCTACCGATCAGACAATTGCAAATCTCTGTGAGCTCCAGAACTGAATGTGAAATGTGAAAATGTGGTGTTTCTGTGCTTTCAGTGTATTGTCAGAATCAAACCTGATATTTTCAATTATCAAGAACAACACTACTCAGACTATGCCATATGTGTGTGATTGTCTTTGACATATGATATCTGGGAATGTCACCTTTTGTTTCTCACCTTCAGTCAGACCACTGGGAGAGAGCACATAAAGGCGGCAAATTGTCACCTTTTTCCCTCAAGCTGGGGCTTATTTGGCATTGCCTGCACTGAATTGTATTAGTCATTGGATGTAAGGGATCTATAGGGCATATGTCTTTAATCATCCTTGTGATTTATTTGGTATTGCTGTTTAAAAGGAATTCACTAGAAGAGAGAGGCAGGGATATAAAGTAGGTCCTCTATCCGTTAGTGTTGTCTCGATACTGGCATTTCTAACTTTAATACAACACCTTGAAAAATGTTGGTATTTGATACCGTTTTCAATACCATGGGGAAAAATTGACACTGAGGGCATACAGTTTAAAATATTTATAAACATTTATTATCTTTTTTTTTTTTGTTGTTAATTAATGATAAAATAAGACAATACCATGCCACTGGCTACGGTTACATGATGGCTTCTCATTCGGAATGAAATGAATCTGAATGAAATCATTCGGAATTAAAGTGTTTCCAGGTAGTTTACATGGGAAATATTCATTCTGAATGAGGGTTTACATGGGAGATAAGTTCAATCGCCTTTATTCAGGTCTGTGCAAGGTTTGGGGCAGGGAAGGTTTCTGATTGGATAGGGGGCGGGGCGGTTGTTACGTGTTTACGTTTACCGGAAGAAAACACTGTCGTCCTCGCTCCGGATAACAACGTGCTTGACAACGCCGTTCTTAGTGCCTTTTTCGGGCGTGTTTTGCTTATAGTCTTAAAGCAGCAGTACGACAACAACCTTGTTCTGATAATGCTTCATCTGTTGAGCAGGAGAAGGGAGGCAGAAGACCGTGCTGTGGCGAATGGAAACCGGTGAGTGCAACGAGTCCGACTGCTCTAGCTCAGCTCGTTGCTATGCAGCCCGTTGCTATGCGCGCTATATACAACATTGCACCAGAAGGGCAAGGAAACAAATGGCCTTTCATTCCGATTAAAAGTGGAATTAAACTGTCCATGTAAACGTACTGACTGACAGCTTTTATTTTCTTGGTTGGTAGCAGAGAACATTAGAATTGTAGGAAACATTAACAAAAGCTGGCCATGGGTCCTTCAAAAGAATGGAAACATCATTTTAACAGGAGGGAATCACTATTGTGTGGGGTACCATACTTCGACACAACACCTGTATCTGCGCAATGCCCCTATTTTTGCCCCCTCACACACTTAGATCACGCAGTGAGTCTGCATTGTTAAACTAGGACCTTGCAAGCTATGGAAAAATGGGAAGATGCAGTTGAAAGGACAAATGGCTTAAAGGAATTAAAACAATTGGTTGTGGTGATTAAAGCCAGAGCGTGTAAATGTTTAAAAAGCAAACTGCGCTGTGTGTCGATTGTTTTTCAAATGTGGTAAAATGGGGATCAGAGTTGTGGAATCGCACATGCAGAGCCGTAAGCACAGAAAGTATTGTCAGGGTCATTTTTACTGTTCAGTTTCAACTGACATCAATGTATTTACTTGGAAAGAGTATATTTCCACCTTTGGTGTGTATTTCAATCACAAGTTTGGTCTTAAATTTAATTTAAAGTGGAATTAAAAAGGTCTTAAAAATCTTAAATTTAACTTGTTTATAACTGTAGACACCCTGTAACAATAACAGAGCAAGAAAGTGCAGCTTGTACAGGTGTATCGATACTGCAGAGAATCAATATTGAAACAGTTTAATTCAAAACCGATATGTATCAAGAAATCAATATTTTTCCTAACACTACTATACATTCATAGAGAAGCAGGCTTCCCATAATGTTCAACAACAGTGTGCTCTGAAGGCCTCACAGATCTGACGGTTTGTGACTAGACATGACTAAATTGTTGAAGACTTGTACCTTGACTTTACTTTTCTTTGACGGTCTACAACCAATGATATGAGCTTGACTTTCATCCCCCTCACCATCCCCAAATTAAAACAACAACAACATTTTCCCCACTTACCTGTAGCGCTAAGTATCAGTCTAGATTATTTTGGTGGGAGTTTCTGACTGTTGGAGAGGTTGACCTTAGAGATGTCTGCCTTCTTTCCAATATAATGGAATTAGATGGCACTCACCTTGTGGTGCTCAAAAAGCCAAAACAATATACATTTGAAAAAGTAACAACTATATCTCGTTCCAGAAATCAGATCAATTTCATGTAACAATTTTGTTTCTGAGTGCTGAAGGACCGTCCCCGTGAGAGACTCTCCTCCTGCTCTCTCTGCCTGTTTAGCACCAGCTAACACAGCACAATGTGATCTCATCACTGCTTGTCATATTTTGGTGCTTGGGCAGAAGCCCTGCAGCAGAGGTTAACATCCGACATTCATTCTTTCATTTATTTTCCATAACCACTTATCCTGTTAGGAGTCGTGGGGGGTTGGAGCCTATCCCTGCTGACACTGGGCGAGAGCCGGGGTACACCCTGGACAGGTCGCCAGACTATCGCAGGGCTAACACATAGGGACAGACAACCATTCACACTCACATTCACACCAATTGAGAGTTAACAATTAACCTGCATGTCTTTGGACTGTGGGAGGAAGCCGGAGAGAAAACCCACACTGACATGGGGACAACATGCAAACCCCCAGCCTGGGGGAGCCCTTCTGGACTGTGTCATTAAACATGTCATTAAGTGTTGGGTTAGCTTTGTGATGCTAACAGTTAGCCCTGTCTCTGTGTGTGTGTGTCACTCTGTCCCAGGCACAGCAGCAGTCTCATGATGAACAGAAATAGGAAGAGAGGCTGAGTGGCTCAATATGCTGTGTGCAGCTCTACAATGAAATGAGATCTTACTTGTTTTTAAAAGTGAGGTTTGAAGTAAAGTTGCGAAATTGTGAAGTTGCGTGGAATTCACAGAGATTGCCTGAGTCTGTGTTAATTGTTACAGTCACAACATTGCAAAACTCTGGAGGGACTGTTCTTTGGGAACTTGAAACTTGGTACTGTGTTTAGAAAATTCTGCTTTTACATAAATCCCAACATTAAAAAAAATCTATTCTCTCATTCTGAACAAATTAGGGTATGGTCAATTCAGCCTCCAGGCTTTCTTTAAGATAGAGATGAAAAATATTTTTATTATTTATTATCACATTTTTAAACATTCACATTTCATTAAATTGAAACGGAGCACCTAACTGCTTTGAAACATAGAGAACAAATTAAATGCTGACTATCAGGTGGAGGATCTTGTTATTTACTCAGCATCCTAAAGAGTGGTTGAAGAGAATATATGCAAAACACAAATATAAAAATCTGACAATAAATTGCTCATCCAAACTTTAACAGTGCTTATTTTGTGCTGCTCATCTTTCCCCATAACGAGTGTAATTTCACACATCCTCAGCATTACCGCTCTTCTGAGCCACACCTGCACTACTTACAGACCGGCGGTGCTGATTAAAAAACAACTGACATCAGCAGTGGAGAAATGAACAAACGCCTCGTGTCACACCTCCGACCCCAGGGTGAAAGAGTGCAAATGAACGAGTGATCAGTTAGCTCACTCTCCAATCATCTGTGTAATGTAACTTCCCTTGTCTGTGCTCACCTGTGTCGGCAGCAAAGGCTTTTTCAAAATGTCAGGCAGTGACTGTTCTTACCAGCGACTCTCTCTCCCCTACACTGTCTCATTTTCTCATTCTCTCTCACCCCCCCCCCCCCCCTTCTCTGTTCCTCCATTACCCATTTTATGCCGTGGCACCCTATGTGACAGATTGTACAGTGTAAGCCCCGCTGGTGCTTTTGACACTTAATAAAACATATCAGTTAAACCAATTACAGTGAACAAGGTGAGGGAGAGGCACAGTTTCTTTTTAATTGTTATTGCAACAATTTTTAGATTAGAATTTTTTTTGTTCAAGTCCTCATACCCTCATACGCAAAAGTATTCCACACAGCAAACAATCCATGATGCCCCTGTACAACTATGTTATGCTCACATTCTGCCACATTCAGACACTTTGTGCTAGTTCTTGAGATTAAAATTTGGGGACGTAAATAAAATGAATTGGAATAGAATAAAATTAAAAGAGTATGACATTTTACATGTGTGTAGAGCATTCATGCCGAACAGCATTACAAGCTGCATGCAGCATTTATAAAATAATAACAAACACAGATTTTAACTCAGAGGTAAGAGTTGAAATTGTCCTGACCAGAGTCCTCTACCAGACATTGCCAGAAAACTTTGAGAACACATAGACCTTAGCAGCAAGGACTGCAGATCGCCCGGGGCAAGTAGAATGCCATGTCGCACCAGTAAAGATAGCGACTTCCTTGCCCGATTGGGTCAGTGGTAAAACAATGAAACACATTGATTTTTCCAGAGCTGATGATGGAAGTAGCTAAGGAGTGAGCCATCTTGATTCCTTCTTATCTCTGAGAGTCGCACATGCTCAGTACCGAGCAGGCGCTCTTGAGAAAATAGCGGTGGGTAATGAGAAAGTTTATGAGCTGAAGTGCAAGCGAGCGTCACAGTCAACCTTGAACAGGAGTTTAGTTTGGTGGCGTTAGAGGATGTGGGCAAAACTCCAACTATGAATTCTTCAGTTTGCTTCAACTTTGAGTTCAAGGCCAATGAAACTGAGTCGTTTTTCAAAGGCATATCAGGTTTCTTTTTTGCTGGAGTGCCTACCACTTTGACTTTTACCAGCATTTGACTCGCAGATGTGGCTTGATTTGTACCTAGCTGCCAACAACCTGTTATCCATGGCCTTGCAGGTGCTTTAACAAAATTAAGGAAACATGTCAGTTAACTTTAGTTCTTGTTGTTACTTAACGACAGCTAATAAATAAAACACACAGGGGCACGGTGGTACAGTGGTTAGCATTGTCACCTCACAGCAACAGGGTTTCTGGTTCGAACCCAGGGTCGGGGAGCCCTTCTGTGTGGAGTTTGCATGTTTTCCTGCTTGTCAGCATGGGTTTTCTCCGACTTCCTCTCACAGTTCAAGGACATGTAGGTTAATTGGTGACTCTACATTGGCCGTAGATGTAGGGTTGGGTACCGAAACTCGGTACTTTTTGTACTCGCTACAGATTCACGTGGGTACTACCGAGTACCGATTCACTTCAAATTTCGGTACCTGAGGTGGAGGCGGAGCGAGAGCACATGACTCGCACCTCAGACTCAGCAACAATGGCGACAAAAAAAAATGTGCAGACAAAAGTTAACGTGCAGCACTGTTCCTAAATGTTCTCAATAAAATGTTGAAACTGAGAAGTTTAGACTATGGGCCCGAATGACGCATACTGCGTCCAAATTCACACCCATTCTTCTCTGTGGATTTTCTCCGCAACTGTGCGTCATAGCGAGAAGCCACACATATCACGTGAAACAGCAGAACTGTAGCTTTCCGACAAGACCAAGCACTTGTCGGTAACCCAATGTTTTCACAGCGAAAAAAATTGATAAAGTTACAATAAAATGATGCATAACAGAGCTTTCATACACCTTTGCACACACATTACTCTTGGATGGATTACTCACGAACACAGGCTCGCACAGAAATGCCATGCATATCACATGAAAGCGCAGGACTAGAGCTTTCCAGTGATACTACACACATCATTGTGCTGCCATGCCATCATGCTATAAATACAGATCAATTGTCTACAAAATAAAAACCTGACAAATGTCTTTACAATCCATTATACAGATCTTGTTATCAGTCACTTCATATAGTGAGGAATATCGTATCTTACCACGTCTTAGGCTTGCGTATGTTTCTCCCTGTCTATCCACATTTGTAGTCCAGCTTTCAAGATGCAAATATCTTCATATTGTCCAGTTGACACTCCATCAGACATTGTATGACAAGACAAGCGCACTTCACCTTTGCGCACCCAGACAACTGCAGCCTAATTATGCATGCTGACAGTAGTCACCATATACATTGAGGGGGACGCGTGCCCCCCCACCAATGCCCAAAATGTCCCCCCAATACATAACTGAAACTGAAAAACAAATATTATTGGAGGACGTCATTGCACTTGGTTGACTATTTTTCTATGATCTTAGATGTAAATATTGCATGTTTCTTTCAGATAAAACACATTTTTGACTTGTGAATGAGTCAATGGAATTTCTTGCAATAATGAAAAAATACTGGCAATCATGTCCGCCTGGCACAAACCACATGTTTTGGACAGCTGTGAAGTGACAGAATGTCCCACCATCATGGTTCTTATATTGCCAGATTCTAGAGAGTCTATCCTCTTCATATATGGCAGAATATGTCAACTTCCATCTTGCTATGCTGAGATACATGTAAAAATGTAAGAATTTAGTAACACAGATTTGTTTTTTCATTGATATAAAAATTAATATAAAATACAGACACATAGAAAGACATGGAATGATGGTAAATCTGGTTAGCCCAGATTGTCCTGAAAAACAAAAACAAGCTATAGCATGTGTATGTAGCCTTTATAATGACTGTGATATGAGCTTAAAAGTAAAGGCAGTAAAAATACCCCAAAAAGGCCTAGGGCCCATAGGGTTAAAAAGTACCGAAATAAGGTACTGTTTGGTACCGGTACCGAATTCCAGATACCGGTACCGTATCGGTTCAATTATGAACGGTACCCAACCCTACGTAGGTGTGAATGCGAGTGTGAATGGTTATCTGTCTCTATGTGTTAGCCCTGTGATAGTCTGGTGACCTGTCCAGGGTGTACTCTGCCACTCACCTAATGTCAGCTGGGATAGCCTCCAGCCCCCCCGTGACCCCCAACAGGATAGGTGGTTATGGAAAATGAATGGATGAATAATGAATAAAACAATTTGTATAGGGGCAAGTAAAACTTTCTATGGGCATGTAGACTTCTGACCCACTTGCCCAATTGGGCAGTGAAAAAACCCCATTTACATTGAACCCTTAGAATAGAATAGAACTTTAATTGCCATGCAACCAGAGTCTGCGGTATTTGCTTTCAGTACATATATACAGAACACTGCTTCATAGTCACAACATTAACAAGTGCATACAGACATACATGAATAAAGTGCATACAGACATCCACAGAGCATATTGCGGAAAACAATAGCCCTGTAGCCGAAAACCCCACAACGTGACACACCTGACACCAAAAAACCACATAACAAAAAAAACCACAACAACAGTACAACACAGTCAACAACTGCATATACATGCTAAAGTAGGGAGTTGAGTGTTCATATTGCTGTGGGGAAAAAGCTGTTTTTAAAGCGGGTGGAGTTTGTGGTAAGGGACCTGACCCTACCTACCAGAAGGGAGAGTCTGGAAAAGGTGGTTTGCTGGATGAGAGGGCTCTGAGATGATTTTACTTGCCCGTTTAGAAACACACTGATGGAATATGGATTCGACTGAGGGGAGGACAGAACTGGTGATCTTAGAGGCCTTGGACGCGATGCGTTGCAATTTCATTTTTGAGTGACTGTCCGTGTTACCATACCAGACTGTGATGGAGGATGTGATGACACTTTGGATGTTGGCTGTGTAGAAGCGGACCAGGCGGTGTTTATTGACTCTGAACTTGCTACAACTCTTTACTACACATTTGGGTCTATCCAGTCTGTTTGCAGATCTCATTCAGCTCATCCTTTGGTCATTTGACAGCTCTTCACCTGACAGAACATACAGCCTCAGCTCAGTTGAAAAGACTACAGTCAAAAAGAATTCTGATATAGGATAATAATGCTAAACCTGGGATGTTGTTCAGTGGCAAGGATTTTAATGTTCACTACAAAGGTTGTTCAATTGCCTTGATTTTATCCAGTATCTGTGCATGGCAGCTACAGTTTTGTGAAGGAATAAGTAGATTTGACCACCCTGGCCTTCGCACTCTTCCTTTGGGCTGCGTCGTAAGAACTTAAAAGCACTACTGTACTGCTAAATAAATATCCATGAACAAAATCAGAGCAAATCAATTAGGTGAAATTAGAAAACAATTTCAATGGTACCTCATATTCCTGAGACCCAGGGCTGTCCAGATAAAGTCAGACACCCTTCTGAAGTTGATTGTAGAGAAACTACATTATTTCCAGTATCTCCTTTAGGCTTGCTAGCAGATTGAATAATGCTTAAATAATAAAATTGTATAAGAAAGTTCTCTGCTTTGTTAGAAGAGCAGAACCTGCACAGTGTGATGGATCTGGCAAATACGTTTCATGTAAATGTATTAATTGACAGTGAACTTGCTAACGATACAACACTTATCATACTAGTGGACAACCTGTTTCTGTGGTTACCATCTGGCTCTAAGTAGCTGCCATTCGTAGGGAGGTGGCATTTGGCTCTGACTTTTTACCCAAAACTTAATGACATCAGTGTTTAAAAGTCTTTCAGCTCCTCAGCTGATAAATCTGCTGTCAGGACATTAACACTACCACACTGCTGCGCTGTTAAGGAATCCATACAATTTACAGTTACGAGTAATTCAACACATCGAGCAGATGACTCCTCAGTGTACAAATCTTTAAGGCATAATGTCTCCCTGGATACTACTGGCATACAGTAATGAGTCACCTCATCATAATCACCTCCATTGTTTGACAGTACAAATTAAATGGCTTCAGTTAAACAATAAATGACTCAATGGGCAATAATTAGCTGTAGGTGATTTGTTTCGTTAGTGCAGTATGTTTGCACTGATTCCCTGAGTGTTGTTACAATGGGCTCTTGGGAGTTTTTATGAAGTGGATATAACAGAGTTGCAGGATTCTGTCACAGCTTTCAAAGAGATGATGGTTTGACAATATTTTTGAGCAGAAACTGTGGGTGAATTAAACAAATTCAGAAAATTTACCAATCAGTTTGAGGTGCATTGGTAACTGAATGCTGCACTGGTTGACTGTTAGCTATTGTAGCATCATATGTAGGAAGGTATAGCTCTCTGAGAAAGTTAAGTCTCAGGGAGAATAAAGGGACTGGATGAAACCTGTTGGATGCTGTTTAACTTGCCAAAGCTCACAACAGAGCTGAACGTGAGGGAGGGTTGACAACACATCAACATCAATCCAACACATTATTAGCAAAGATAATTCAGTCTATTCATTAAATCAGTAAATAAATAAATAAATAAATGGATTTTACAGAACACAACATCAATGATAGATTAACTGTTACCCATGAATCCTTGTGCATTCATGTTAGCCTGCTATTGCTAAATCACTGTGTGTCACTGTTCTATATCTAGTAACTGCCTTTTACGTACTACTGAAACATATTGGCCAATTAGCTGTATTATAGGGTTGTCAGAAGTATTGATACTCTGAAAAGTATCGATACTCAAACACTGTATCCGGATACAATACTAATTTACAAAAGTATCAATACTAACAGTGCACGCCACCTCAGCGCCTGTCGGGTGCACGCGACGGGTCCAACGGACACGTGCTGTGCAGGCAGCGTCCGGAGCCCTCGCTGCAACCCGGCTTGTTGTCGTCGCTGTGCATGCATGCACAGATTTCTGTTGCAGTAATATGGCCAGCGCGGCTGCAGGAGGATCAGAGCAGCCAGTATTGGTCAAAAATGATAAAGGAAAACACGCTCTTTGGAAATATTTCGTCAAGTGAACACAGCACACTGCAGACGGCAGGTACAGCCCCTCCCCTCACTAGCAGCTGAGCAGCTGGTGTCACCAGCATCAAACTAAAATATACCTTCTAATGTTAATGTGGGAACTAAGCAGAAAACTTTATCAGTCATGCCCGTCTGTAACATTAATAGACAATGTTAGTTTAACAGGACAACACAATTATGTGTGTGTGAAAAGTTATGTTAACTGTAAAGTCACAGATTGAAGCTGAAAAAACATCTGGTTTCTCCTGTAACCCCTGGTTCTCGGATCACATAGTGAGGTAGAAACAGGAGCATCCTGAGCCTAAACTACCAACTCTATTTGATCAGCAATGAAAATATGGTGCCAATTCACCAGAAGCACAGAAAATAAACAAGGCTGTAGATAAATACATGTGTATGGACAGATCTTGTTTCTGGTTGTATTTTTTGGGGGGATTTTTTGTTGTTATCATTAATGTTACTGTTCTGATCTTTATTTAAAAAATGACGTGCCTCTTAATTTTTTGCTGCTGTATCGAAAATGGTATCGAGTATTGAATATTTTCCTGGGTATCGATATCAAGTTTGAAATTTTAGTATCGCGACAACCCTACTGTATTATTATTCCAAGTGTACAGACGTTCTTGAGAGCCACAGTGTACTGTTTTGTAATGTTTCAAACAAGAGACCCTGATATACTGACCACCTCAGAAACCACCGGCAAAAGATCGAAGAGGGGGCTTATGCACCTAGCCATGCTGCAGCTGCTTCTGACTCAGCAGCTCTAGGCAAGTGCACACGAGAGAAGACCTGAGAGTATACATAGATTATCTCAATTGTGACGATATATACAGTAGGGGGTCCTTGCTCCATTTCTCTTGGAGCTAAGAGATGAAGACCCCTGCTTTACACCAAAAGAGTGGTTAAGTGAAGGACATGTGATATCAAGTGGTTGCCTAGCAAAAATAATAATATTTTTTTTTAAAAAGCGCTGTGAGCTGCTAAAAGCGCTCTGTCTGATCGGGGTAGGCTCCAACGAAAAAAAAGGCAATGCAGTGCGCCTAGCATTTTTCACCTTGTAAAACACGCCCTGCCTGATTGGGTCCTTAGTTGGTACATTGCGTATCACCTACTCATGCTGACTCTCACGTCTAAATGTGCAACAAAGCAAGTTAAACAAGACCGTCCTTCCAAGAGAAACAATGCTATTGGACATCACAGCAAATGCCCCCAGTGAAGAAGCCCTCTTGCTGACAGTTGCAAAGGAAAAGATCATACAGGGGTATTATAACGCCACAAAGTCCTTGTAAGGAAGAGGTTGTGGTGGATGGATGGTTCAGCAAAATGTTTAGCTTTAACACAGGAGAGTTATTTTCCTATTTCCAACCACGAGCCAATGCTGTTACCTTAGAGAACACGAGAATGATCGTTCCCTGACCTTAACCAAGTGTTAATTATTGTAACCATGGTGTCGTGGCTCCTCCAACCTTGACGAAGTACACATATTAACCCAAACCAGGAAGTTTCACTAACCTTAACTAAGTACTTAATTAAACTCAAATCATGACTTTTCTGTAAGTAAGTTGGTTTGTTGTAAACAAAGATCAGCTGTGTGAGGTTGTAATTTGCAATAGCAAGTGGTTTCACAGCTTGTACTGGTTTTAATTATTGGATGTCTGCTGACGCTTAAATCCTTACAGAACATGTACTTGCTGTAGCATATACATATTTTTGTATGTGTGGCTCTGATGCAAGTGATCAATGGAAATGTGATATGTGCTGGCAATATGTCGGAACTTGCAAAATGTCAGTTAGAGGTAGAGAGTCATTTAGTAAGGAAATGAATAACTCAACAACATAGTTGTTTTGGTGAATATCTCTCATATCATGGTGGTAGCACAGAGTGTGTTTTCTACAAAGTAAGTGGTAAAATGGCGCTGACTCAGGTTTGCACCCGCTTTCTCCCTCAGCTGTGTTCTGCTCTGGTGAGCAACAGTCACCCAAGTGATTCTGACTCGGCTTGACCTAGGACAATATTCTCTCACCGGGTCCAGTTCCACCTCACTGGGTGCATATTGCCACTTATGCACTTAACAGTAGCGTGCTCTCTCTTCTCCCCTCTTCATCCTCTCCCTCTCTGTCGATCTCGCAGTTGTCTCAACAGTTTCTTTTTGCACACTCCCCCCATCACTCGCCCTTTTCTGCTTTCTCTTTTTACTGTCTGTTACTCCAACTCTCTGTCGATTTGTGCTCATAAATTCTTTACTCAGCTCCCTAGTCATAATTTAATAATCAGAAGTAAGAAGCAGAAGAACGTTCTCCTGCTCCCCTTTTTTTCTCCCTGAGATTTGCACAGTCATGTCCAATCAGATTAATAGAGGTATCTGAGCATCACTAAAGGGAGTTTTGTATTATTTCACGTTTGAAATGTGACATATGACTGTCTGTCAGAAGCAATAAACAGTGAGGAAACAGAGAAATGAGGTAAGTGTGCGAGCGCAGTACAGTATGTCTGACAGCTGATGTAAAACAAAGCTTGTGCTAACACAGCAGCACACATGTGAACGCACACACACATTAACGGACCACCTTGACCTGATAAAGACACATCAACAGTTCTAACCCTCGCGGCTCAGGTAAGGACCACAGTGGCAAAGTCATTGTTGTATCTCCTTCTAATGGCGCTAATATTTGTGTGGGCCATAAATAATGCTAACAAATAACCACATAAAAAGAATTAATGAAAAGCAAACAGAAGTGGAGCAGAGAGATGCATGGTTATACAGAGTAGCGACAAATTACCCTGGGGGGAGGGTGGTGGGATGAGAAGCTTCGGTACAGTCATTACTCTGTACAGCGAGTACGGTCTGGCTAACACCTGTGTTTCCCTCCGATCTGCCTCACCCTAATTAGCCCACACACACCCTGGGGATCCTCCGACACACAAGACCTGGACTGGGGGCGGGGAGGGGAGGGTTAGATGGGGGGCGGGAGCAGGGAGGGCATACAAAAGTTAAGGTAGAGTGGGGAAAAAATAAAGCGTAGGTAGAGAGAATGGAACCTTGTAGTTACTCAATGCTGAGATCTGATTACAGAATATTATTATTATGAGTCAGTGTCAGAGAGGAGGAGAGAGAGGCAGCAGCAGCGCAAGCAGACGCTAACTGACATCCGTCGACAGAGAACTGGAGGTTGAGAGGTGGAGGAGTCACGCTTCCCTCTCGGTTTCATTTGCACTCACCCCATGGTTCCGAAGTGTGGATTGAAATGTTTGCTAATTTCACATGTCACTTTTATTCTTGTTAAGAACACCTGGAACTCCTGCCCATCCTCCCTTTCCCAGCGATAACATGATTCCTCGCTGTCGTCCTTGACATCCGCCGCCTGACAGTCCATCTCTTTCACGGAGGTGTCTCGGTGATAACCTCATGCTCTAACACATATAATGACTTTGTACCTCAGTGATTATTTCTGTTTTTTTTCTGCTGTCAGTGGCAGATAGGTTTTCCTCTGTGTATAATGTAAATCTCTCACACTGCATAATTGATTGACAATATTTTTTTTAGTTCTGTTGACGGCATCTTTGCTTTGTTTAGTCCCTAGATATTATGATAAGCACAATTTTCAATATGAGAATTTCATTTTTGACTCAAATTCACAGTTCACCACATACTGCACTGGATATTGTTTTCCCTTCTCCTTCTCATCTTTATCCTCCTCTCTCCAGTGTTTTTCACTGGTTGGGAGCCAATAAATGAAAGAAAATGATCAATGCGATCAGGTTACAGCTCACCAATGCATTGATCCAGCTTGATGCCCAGAGGATGAAAAAGATTCAGTGAGGGAGAGAGAGATGTAAACCACCATACAGCCAGACTGGCCCCATTGAACTCTGGGTGCAATACACATGAGTTATATCACAGTGGATGTTTCCAAGAGTAAAAATGTATACTGGAATATGAACGTAGATGGGCAACAAAAAGTCACATAGAGTTCATAACAACATGTTTTTATAAAAACAAACCAGAGTTTCTTTTTTTTGACAAGTACATGTCTAGTTAATTATACTTACTGCTGTTGTATTGTTCGCTAAAAATGATGGTTTTTGTTGCTGTGAGGTACAGCACGATGAAATATTGTAGTTTCACATATGTTATGGTTCCAGTTTTGAGGATGGATCGCTGTACAGAAGTGGTCTACAGTTTCATATGCCTCTTTTCTCTCTCTGTCACACTCACTTTGCCACTTACCACACTGATGCCTGCATAGCAAGACACAAGACGGCACACACACACACACACCGGACTGTGTGTGGCTGTGCAGGCAGACGCACACACACTGACACACATGGACACAGACACAGACACACACACACACACACACACACACACAAGTATTCATTCAAATGAATTGAAGTTGACACTCAAACATTTTGTCGATCTATTGCTGATCTCTGCCAGGAAACTCTGCCACTCTGGTACTGAATGTGTGTGTGTGTGTGTGTGTGTCTGTGTGTCTGTGTGTCTGTGTGTGCGTGCGTGCGTGCTGTGCTCACTTAGTGAGATGGGAGAGCACCAATCCCCCACATGCTGACTCCAAAGACAAGCATGGATCATATTACCCTGTGTCTCAGGACCACACACACACACACACACACGCGCACACACACACACACACACACACACACACACACACACACTGTACATTCTCTCTCTCGCGCTCTATATATTTATACATCTTCATTAACTTTAATTGGCCATATCCACATCCTGTTTTGTAAAACAATGTTAGTTTTCACCGAACCATGTAAAAGATTATTACAAAAACAAGTTATATTTATTTAATTACATTGGATAACGCAGAATTGCAAAGGAAGCAGTTGTAACTCAATATTTTTTGTCTTCTGTAAATCATATGTAGGAGTTTGATGTCTATAAATAAATCATGGGCTCTCAAGATGGGTGGTTTGTGGTGAAGAAAATTACTCTGTTTCAAAACATACAAGGTGTTAGAGTGAAAGTGTTGATGCTGAATAGTGCGAGCAAAAAAGTAGAAACTGTGGTTTTCCTGGGCCTGTCCTTGCTTAAGGAAGCTGCACCATAGTGGAATTTACACAGACTGTGCTTGCTTGAATTTGCAGAGAATTGCAGACGTCAACAGAAACCAACTTGTGCGGCAATATTTTTATGGCAAATGCCCCTATATTGAGGTGATGTTAGTGAAATTTTCCCACTTCCTCTTAAAATCTGCCTATTTTAAAATATCACCTCTCACTTCCACCTTTCTTTTTCTATCTACCGCTCTTTCCTCCTCTCTTCTCCTCTCCTCAACGCTGAGACAGATCTGAGACTCTTCTGGCGGTGACAGAAGTAGGCTGCGTACGCCATAGCGCCGGCCCAATCAGTGACGATCTGCATGGTAATGTGTGGCAGGGGCGGGATAATGAAGTTCCCAGCTTGCCGACTGGAAGGCTATCCTCCGGTGTGCTGAGTGATTTATCTCCTCTGTCAAGAGCCAGGACAGCCAGGACTTGTCCTTCCCCATGGTCCCCGGGAACAGGAGTCGAGCGGAGCCAGATAAGAGATGGAGAGAGCAGAGGGCCCGATTTGCTTGCAAAACATGAAGCTGCATACATACATTATATTAAAGCAAACAATACCACTATACCAATATACTGAAAAGTAGATTTTAACCAGAAGCCCTGTAACTGTTCATATCTTCAAATATATAATAGTTATTTTTTATGGGGGGAGCAAGTGCAGTCGTTGTGGCGTAATAGTTAGTGGGACCTATGACTCTCCTCATGTTGTTTCACTCATTTGTCCCCTACACTGTAGGCCTATCCATCACGCTCATCCTGCCCACAGCAACATGACAAAATGCAAAATAACTCTCATTCATGATTTACAACTCTTTTGTGATGTAGCCACAAACAAAACCCAACAGTGTTGTTGTCTGTTATGCAGAATGCAGGCCAAAAAAAAGGAAGGAAGGAAAAAATACTGTGTGACATGGTCCCATGATACTTGTTTGAGGACTTACAGTATATTTTCCTGCTACAGCTGTAGGTGTGATCCATTAAGATAAAAGAGAGAAACTGACATGTTGAGTCTGTTGGCTTGTCAGCTGACGTCTTATTAATGCTTCATGGGATTAGTCCTCACAACTTTCATAGTACCAAACATTTAGTATGTTTTTAGAGCATAAAATATCCATATAACAGTCATATGGACCAAATCTTAGTTCATGTATTCATAATTTGTTAGCTTATATCTATTAACCCTCTCCTTAAAAAAACATCCAAACTGTTTAGTTCTCAGAATGAGAGAATAAAAGAGTACAACCAGTGCTCAGGTGCCTTTGCTGCTGTTATTGTGATCTGCCGCCAAAATGTTGGATGACAGATTGGTGAAACGACCCACAAAAAGTTTTCAGCAACGTCAGCGCTTTGAATCTCTGGTTAAGTTCATCACTTTCAACATAGTGTGGCACGCTAACTGAGTTGATTTATTCATCCTACAGGCGATAGGCTATTGCTGTAGGCAGAGAGCTGTGTCATTAGATACTAGTGTTGAGATCTTTGCATACCAAGTTCGAATTTTGTGTTTTATATATTTAAAGTTTTTATTTGTTTGAAAGGCTTGGTACATGGCATACATATATTATTGTCCAGGCATACAAGAATACAAGGCACGTATACTTTATAATGTGGAGGTGGACTCCAGTACATAAAGAAAAACTTAACGAATAAGTCTAGAAGGAAAGAGACACATATGTCCTCATACATCACTCAACAGGGTCACATAATCACAGAGTGAGTTCATAACTATGTAGGCCTTTCTTCTATTTTGATATGAGTCCATAACCGGTCCCAAGGAGATACTCATTTCTCCTGATCGACTCATAAGATGCCATATCCGCCATTGCATTAACCCATTCTTTCAATTCCAGGGCCTTTGTTGTCTTCCAGTGTCTTAGAATACCTCAGTTGTTTGGTATTTGTGACCGACCCCCCAGTAAACAAACCTTTGGACTTAAAGGGATTTCTGAGCCAAACCAACAACTTAAAATTTCTAATGCAGTTTCTGTACAGGAACCTTGCACTCTGAGTCAGATGTGTTTTACTATTCTGCTTTAGTGTTGTCACGATACCAAAATCTTTGTTTTGGTACCAATACCAATATGAATTTCGATACTTTTTGATACTCTTCGGTACTTTTCCTAAGGAAAAGTCCTTTTGGATACAAACCTTTAGAACAATAAATAGTAGGGGTGTAATGGTACCAAAAAAATCATGGTTCGGTAAGTACCTCAGTACGGACATGACGGTTTGGTAACTCAAATGTTCCACCAAGTTTGTGTTGTCTCGTGTTGTCTCCCTTTGCGAGGCAGACTTTCTCTTGTCTTTTTTCACATGCAGCAGCTGCGAATGTTGATACAGGTGTTGTCATACACACCACTTGTGCAATCTGTGCTCCAAAAGGAACAAGAAAGGTGTTTGTGTGCATAAATGAGTGAAATAAATTAACTAAATTAATGAATTGAATCAATTTCAAAGTACCGGTATTTTCCAAATGCAGTATTGTACCGTTTGGAATACTCTCTAGTACCGCGGTACTATTTTAGTACCGGTATACCGTGCAACACTATTCTGCTTGTTGCGAAAAGTTGCAATACAAGGCAACATATAGACACATTTGCTACCTTGTTTTCTCTCCACTGGAGTTACCTCCTTAGGCTGTTGCCACTCTCTGCCCGTATCTTGTATTTGGCACTGAAGCTACCTGAAGTATAAAATGATCCTGTGTGGATATTTAATTGCACTCTGTTGTAAGCATTGTTGTTGCTGTTGTGTATTTCTGGAAAGGATAATGTTATCTTATCTTTGTTGTGAAATATTTCGAGGAGGACATAGCTTCCATATATTTCCACTTCTTTTTCGTGGCCCCATGTCACTCTCTTTTGTTGCAGAGGTAGCCTCTGTGTCCCACAGGTTTGCCACATATTCATCACTGCATCTTGGTCAAATATCTCTCTGAAAGACTCTGACAGATGTGGCAAAAAGCAAAAAAAAGGTAACTGTTTCAAAAACTTTACTGACCGACAGATGTTTTTGCATCCATATGTAAACCGTAGACTTTATAGAATGATGGACATGGCTACTGTGACATCACCCATTGGTTTGTGGATTGCTGTTTTGAACATTGACTCACTTTTGGAGCCAGCTTCAAGTGGCCATTCAAGGAACTGCAGTTTTTTGGCACTTCCAGCCCTGGAGGTTGCTCCTTGGTGTAAACATGATTGAGATAATGTGTGGTAGTATTTATTTTTCAAAGGAACAGTGTGTAAGATTCATGGGAACTTCGTGACACCTAGCAGTGAGAATTGCAGATTGCAACTACCTGATTAGAATTCCTTCAGTGTTCTTCACTCAGGAGATTTTTTCTGGCAGCCAAATTAACCGCAGAGGTCTCTGCAAATGGACCCAGTGATGTAAACCAGTAAAACACTGTAAGCAGTTTTCCGTCAGATCCTGTCAAATCAGTGTTTATCTGCTTGGCTATTAGCTACAGTGGCTGATGTGAAGACGCAAATGGCCCTATCTACAGCTAGTGATTAGTTTTTCCATTCGGGGCTACTCTAGAAACATGGTGGTGCAACATGGTGATCTCTGTAAATGAGGACCCGCTCCCTATGTAAATATAAACCGCTCATTCTAAGGTAACGGAAACAAGACTCTTATTTTCAGGTGATTATACACCAAAGAAAACATACTTTTCATGTTATTTTCCATTCCTGCCAATATATCCCCTAAACCCTACATTCTGAACCTTTAAATGTTTGACAGTTTTGGATGAAAAATACAAACTTGGTTGGCAAAGGCCTTTAGTTTCACTTTATGAAGTCCTCACCCAGTTACTTGTATCCTACACATTATCAAATGTATCTCATAATGCAGTCATGGTCACCAGTTGCAGTTATTTTGCTCACTTGCAGTCTGCTACAGTGGATAGTCCCTGCACCTCACTTATCTCTCCAGGTATGACCTACCCAACTTGGATTTGTTGTACATTTTTTCCACCATCATCTCTTTTTTCCCCCTCATTTTCTACATGCTCTTCTTGGCACTCAACACTGCTCCTTGTCTCCCAGGCCTACAGACTGGTCACTTTAAATCTCTGTCAGACTTGACCTTGGACAAAGAGTTAAATTAGTCCAGTGAAGTACATAATGAGTTCATTTAGGTAATTAAGCATTCAGGTGGAATGAAAAAAAAAGGCTCACTGAAAATGCCCGAGGAGTTTTTCATGTTGTTGAGGCAAAATGATCAAGATACTTAATAAATCTAATTAGATTTTTGTGCTGCAAATAACAATATTTATATATACGGTATCTATGTTTAATAGATACTAATAGATATTAATCCAATGAAATGAACCTCAAAAAATTACTAAAATTACTTTACAAAAGAAGTCATGCTTTATAGCTTTCTTTTGTGATTCTAAAAGAAGATCCAAATGTGATGTGAGAAGTGAAAAGCTAACTTTTTTCCATTCAAACCTGTATCCTAGAAAAACATACTACAAATTTTTTGTCAGTTACATTTAGGCGGGGAACAGAGTTGCCTGGATTTTAGGTGACAAAAGCACTTTGGTTAAGGTCAGGGAAAAAGCACGTTTTGGTTAAATGTTTTTAAGGGAAACACGTCCTGCGTTGTGCTTTAAGTTCCTGATGAGTTTTTCAAAACGTTTAATCAACACCACAATCTTTCTTTAACCTTAACCAAGTGCTGTGAGTTCCTACACATAATTACAAAAGTTTCATCATACTTTAGTTGCTTTGTTTGGCAATGGTGGATACTCTAGAGAAAAGGAAAGAAATGAGTTGTCAGTGAACATCTTGCAGATAGCTACATACAGTATCAACATTGTGCGACTTGGCAGATACGCTTATTATAAAGCATTTCTTCATTATGTCGGTAATAAAGGCAATATGACTCACATCACATTTTTCTTAAAACGCATTTGCTGATAGAAATTGGCAGTACGTACATTTTATTTCTTAGAGAAAGATTGGCCCTAATAGGTACCTATGTATTTAAATGTGTTTTGTAGTCATAAACACAATATGCTGCTGTGGCTATATTATATGTATCACATCTGTATGTAGGAGCAATGTCCATGTAGTTATACACGGCTGTGGGTCAGGAAAGGGTAAAAAAGAACATACAGTGGGTAGATCTATGTTGATGTCACACACACACATGTTTTTTGGGGGGGTTCGGGAATTTCTTAATCTTACTGTAGCTTCTTTGCAATTATGTGGCTGGTGTAACCCGTAAAATTCAAACAAAGGGCAGGAAGTGATGAATCCATATACTGCACGACTTGGAGATAGAAGCATGTGTCTAAATTAAAGGGTTGGATGGACCTGCAGGTGGCAGGTATCATCACAAAATTGAAACTCATGTTGGATGTGATCCAAACAAAATGAAGAAAAGTGGCCAATTTGCCCTGGGGTGGACACAATTGTTGTAAGAAATGACCTCATCCCCCAGATCTCCTATTATGATTAACATTTTATGGCAAGCTGAAGACAGCATACAAGAGTCTTGTGGTCTGTAACTAGGCTTTTTTATGTGCATTTGGGTCCACGACTGAAATGACTGCCCTCTTGTGTTTTGGCTAGGTGAGCAAATATGTATCACTGTCTTTTATATTTCAACTCTATACATGCATGCACCGCTATCAGGCTAACATTAATAGGCTAACTAACGTCAGCTAGCTTTAGCTGCTATTCCCTACCTGCTAGGTCAACCATTCCCAGAGGTCTGGTGAAACACTATTAAAAATCTGGGTCGTGGCTAAAAACACACAAAAGTTGTCACAGCATATTGTAATTACATCCAGTTTGCTTTAACGTTAACCTTTGATAGGACTTAACCCCGCTACTCTCGACTGAAGACGGAGGTTTTCGATCCAGTTTTTGATGAGCTCGGCACATGCTATTGTGTGCTGACCGTTTTTTTCTCTAATAACTTAAGACCCAGGCATTCAAGAAGTTTTTACCAGGAGACGAATTATCCGCAGAGGTCTCTTGCTCTCCAGAACAAACCAACCCGATGATTAAAACCAGTAAAAACACTGAAAGCAGGTTCCCGTTCAAAATCAGTGTTTTTCTGTTTGGCTGCTGCCATTTGGCTGCTAGCTACAGTGGCTGACACGAGAACGCAAATGGCCCTGTCTAGAGCCAGTGATTAGTTTGCTAATGTAGAAACATGGTGGTGCAACATGGTGATCTCCGTAAATAAGGACCCACTCCCTTCGTAAATATGAATGAAATATGACGTTAACCTTCGAATGAAGAGGGGGGTTTTCGATTCAAGATCTACCGCTATTACTCTTTGAGTTTTTTTTTTTTTTTTACATCCTATTATTTCTGGGCCTTAAAGTGGAGCTTGTTTCTTCCCAACTTGATTGATAAGAACAGCCATAAACAGCACAAACCATAGGCATTTGTGGAGTATTTGTAGTCTTTACCTCCAGTTGCCTGCCCTCCATCTGGACAGCGCATCAATATATGACGTCATATGCAAAGAAGCTATCATGTGACGCATGATGTAATTCCTGTCTGGCTATCTTTTAAACCGAACTCCTAAATGGAACTTTTGTGTCTTGTTCTGTCATGTCAGCACAATGAAATATTCACCTCAACAATAACTGACTCAACACTTATACAGTTGCCCTAGGTTTATTCGCATATGAAAACCTCTTTTCGACAAGAGGAGTGACACATGAATTGTGCTCCTTGAAGCACTGCTAATGCCTAATGAATAGGAGTAGGAGCGCCTGTGACAGGTTTTCTGTTAAATTATCTAAAATTAACCACTCTGTGTTTTATGTAAAATATGGATATCTTTGCCCAACATTAGAGACATTATCACACACATAATATTCTGGAATTAATCTTTAATTACACTAACAATGTGCTGGTGTTTTTTTCTCTCACCTTTCCTCTTCTGTTTAATTAAAACAAATGAACAAAGCCAGGGGTTCTCATAACCTGATTTGGCAAAGATCAACCTCATTTGGAGTCAATTAAAATATAATGCAGTGGAATTCATTATCATATTTCCATTGTGTATTCTATAAGCCAAGATGCAGGATTTGTGAAACACAGGGAGCAGAATTGGAATTTTATTGTTCTTCTAAAGAAAGTCACAGCATTTAAAAAAAAGTGTGACAAGCAGAGACTGATAGAATACTCCAAATAATCGAGCCCATTGAATAGTGTAATTCTCTAAACAAAACGTGTGAAGACAGCATTGTCCAAAGCTTTTGAACTGTAAAATATATAATTTTAGGAAGGAGATGCTACTTTAATTTGTCACAGCTCTAATTTTCCTCAACTTGAGATAATTTTTCAGTTAAAATTACTTCATAATTTCAACAGTAATTTGGTCTTACTTGGGACTATAGTGGTGAATAATTATGGAGAACAATCTTGTTCGTGAAGTGATTAGTGGAACAAAGCATGCTTTGCTGCCATTACTGCCAGGAAAGTGCAGGTAAAGCAAAATCAGTCATTTCGTTCTAAACACATTATGCATGTTAGAAAATACTTGCTGAAAACAAAACCGGAAACTGTGTAGTACTGAATTGACCCTTCCGTAAGTTCGGCCCATGGACGAAGACTGGCCAATTATAACATAGCATCAGGCCGGCTCAGACCAGGGTCCGACAACAACACATCTGTCTTCCATTGACTGTAATGCAGTCGTTTCAGATTTCCTTCAATTTTAGGCTGTTTTTGTGGATTTGGAGCTAAATGTTGTGCCTGGGGCATGTCGTGTATTAATGATACTCGTTACCTGGAGAGGTTGGAAAAAGATAGATGTTTCTTCCCTGTTCCAATACCAAAATCAAACCCTGAAAAGTGTAGGGTTATCTAGCTAGCTACTGAAGATATAGCCTACTGAATGTATACACATGCTTCTTTTGCTTTTTAATGATTATAACAGTGATAAAAAGACTGACCCTGCTGTACAGGAACCAGTGAAGGGAAGCAGGGAAACTTTGCTGGTATTCAACCAGCTGTGTGTCATCACGTTGTGTGCAGATAAACGTTGTTTGAGCTCCCAGATCCCTGTACATCTGGTGGCGGGGGTCTGGATGCTGGCACGGGGGCAAAGTTGAACAGTGTTCATCTGCACACACTGCGATGCCACACAGCTGGTTCAATATCAGCAAAAGGTCAGTTGTGGAGTTCAACTGTTGAACACTTTTTCACCATTTCTGGGTCTGGTATTTTTTTCACAGGCCTGAAATCATGGCTCGATGACACACTGGGGCCACCGTGAACACTGGGGTGGTAAATGGTAGAGTAGCTTGCTTTCATAGCTCTGTTTTTAACGCAGGTGTTATTGTTGCGTCACAGACTTCCAGCTGACTTTAAGTTACCAGTAACTATGATTTTTAACAAAACAGAGATATACATTGTCTTTTTAAATAATTTTTTAACCTCTGTGTATTTCTCAGTAGTGGCTAATGGATTATTCAGTTTACTCCAAACTACAAACTAGATACAAGTTCATGCCCAGCTGTAGATTTACATTTTGCTATGTTTCATACTGGAAAACCTGCCAATGACACAAAGCAAAATGAAAGTCAAGGGGCCCTTTCGAATGGGAATAGAGAGATACAGAAGAATAGCAGATGCATACAAGTGCATATAAAATATGTTTTTTTTTTTTAACACAGTAGTGAGTGTTTAAAATCAGTCAAACAGTCCCTTGGTGAGCAAAAAAAAACCAAACAAAAAAAAAAAACATTACTGGCTTCAGTATTCATTTAGTTAATGTCTTCAGCTCAGAGCCTATCCATAATTGCACAAAACAATCTTGAAACTTTACATTAAGTGTGGGAAGTAAAGAGTGCATATAGAAATTGTAAGCTGTAATTGTTGTTAGTTGATGAGTGTAAAGAAACAGTTCCTTATGTTTCAAGTAGTTAAAGAAATCTTACTTCATCCTCAAGTTCATGCCTGCTCTTAACTCCCCAACCCCCTTCGCTACTCTTAGCAAGCAAAACAAATGAATTCAATAGAAAAGGTAACAAGCCGACACCAACAGAAACCACACCTGTAAATTAGCTAACAATGGCAAATGCTAAAATAAGATAAACCTCTACTTTATATTTAGCAAAGGAATCGTAAGTTAGTTTACACGAGTAGTGTATAATGATGCAGATAGGGAGTTCATAAGGGCTCCTTTTAGCATCCGCTAGCTAGTGTTACCAATCTGGCTAATTACAAAATGTCAGTTCAAGAGAACTCAGGTGTGAGTCAAGTCTTTTGGGGACGGCAGTGCTTTATGGGTGGGGGAGGGCCTTTAAATAACATCTCGGTCTCACCATTTTATGCATCATGATCACACTTTGTTCTGTTCTCCACCCTTACTGATCTGCTGCTTCACAAAAGTAAACATAATATGAACAGAACCTTTAATCATGCAAATGTCAGCATACTGCTATAACATTATTAAAGAATAATGATGGTGTTAAAGCATATGGATGTGCACTTCTTTCATTGTATTAATGACAAAAGCCTAGGACAGCATTACAGTTTTAAGGTAAACATTCCCCATGTCCCTCACCTCTTTATTCATTTTTTTATCAGGCATCAGTGATGGGGCACAAAGAGAATGGAAAATGCTTTCCTTTTTGCGAGTCAAAAGGATCCAGTGTAACCCTCTTGTTCGCTGTAGCTCATTATTAGTAAGCGTTAACAAGTCGGTGTTCAGGCAGAGGGAGAATAAGTACACAGTAATTGACTCCTGGCCTCTCTCATCGCATTAGAGGCTTTGCTTTTACAGGCGAGCAAGATGACTGAGGGAACATGCTTGTCTCATTTGTCATCAGAACCAACTGAAACAATCATAAGGCCTCAGCAGACGAACCATGAACTCGAACTTGCATTTTATAATAGACTCGCTGTGTGTCTCTCTCCGCATCTGCATCTTTATCTCACTCTATCATCCGTGTCTCCGGCTGAAATAGCATTTGTGTGACAGTGTTTCACAGCATAAAACAACATTTTAACATTCAATTGCACACACACACACACACACACACACACACACACACACACATGCACACACAAACAGTGTGTGTCGATGCAGAGCACAGCCACGGTCTGGTAGCAGCTGAGGCTGGCGTGTGTCTGAGCAGGCTCCTTAGAAGCAGGCGAGGGTGAGGGTGACAGCGTCAGCTTGGCTCTCCTAATGAATGTCTCACTTCCCCCGGCACACTCCCTTCACTCTCCCCTCGCAGGCACCTAGCACCCCTCCGCCTACGGGCCCCACATCTCACCGGTCGACAGCTAGTGCCATCATTGGTATGACCTCATGGCCTTCCAACCTCGCCTGCGGAGCCAGTGTCACTTTGGTTTTGGCAAAGGCTGGGGTTCCGGGGGTGGTGTCAGGGCACTGTGAAGGGTAAATAGATTAATAGAAGCTAATGAGAGGCAGAGGAGCAAGTACAGTCAATACAGAGGAATTAGTGTTTGTCTTCATCTGTACTGTTTCTGTAAGACATTACAGGAAGACAGTGTGCCAACACATACACAGTGCTTATATAAATATTCTTTAGTAGTCCAATTTTTATTAAATAAAGCTACATATATTGTAATATGTCTAAGTGAATAATGTTCTTGCATAAAAAATGCAATCTATTCCCCTTCAGATGGGAAGATAATATCTGTTGTACAAGCATTTTCTTATGAATTCATAGGTTTAACAGTTCATTCATGAAATACTTGTAAACATCAATAGTGCATGAGCGAGTTATATATTTAAATTTGAGCAACAAAATATAATTATAAGTAAGTTTTGCTCAGCCTTAGTCATGCTTTTTCTTAGTAGCCAAATATTACAAATACATGACAAGCCAGTTTTGATTTACACTACAGAGCAATATGCATGGGCCAATACACCATAGCATTAAAGACGACAGGATTTTACATATTTGGGCGCTCATTTGCATACAGCTTAAGTGTAGCATTTAGTTACATGCATGGCTTAATGAAGTGTATGCAGTAGGAAATCACCCTGAACATGTTGCGCTGTTTTTTTTCAGTGACAAAGTGGAAACACTTTCAGTGTTATTGGTCACTCAGGCACTAATAATGTAATGGCTGTGATCACTGGACAAGCTTTGATTGTCCCCCCTCTTCCACACACGCGCACACACACACACATATGCACACACACACAAGCAGGATATCACACACTGACTTGGTTGAATGCACACTCCACATGAGCTCACACATACTGTATGTACTGTAGCACACATAGTGTAAATCGCACCAGCAGAACATTTGTTTCAGTTGGTCACCGAGATGTCCACCACGTAATTTCTCTTCTGTTCAGGTCCACTGTGGTTTTTTTTAACGTCTTGTTTTTCATCTTGTTGCTTATCCCTCCACCTTTCCCTTTTCTTTGATTGCGGGTTTTCAGTGTGGTTATCCAATGCACATCTCTCCCCTCTCCCCTACTTGAGCAAGGTGACAATTACAGGGTTTCCAAGCTGAGAGGAGACGCTCATCAACATCTATAATCTGTGGGGACCCCTGTCACACACACACACACACACACACACACACATGCGCGTGACCATCCGGCTTGTACGCCATCCCCATACAAAGCCAGATACAGCACACACACACACACACACACACACTTTACCACCCCCACATGTCCCCTGCTGTTCTTCACTCACGAGAGCGAGCGAAGCAAGCAAATCCAGAGGCATGACAGACAGACAGACTCACAGACGTATCATTATCCGTGCCTCTCCATCAGGGTGGGTTGTCTGACGATAGCAGGGCTGAGGACCACAGCTTCCAGTCCCATGATACTCTAACACAACTCTGTGCATACTAACAAATGCCCAGTCACCCACACATTCTGTGAAGCCCATCTGTGCCTTTTTATATCGCCCTCTACTATCTGTAATATTGGTCTGTAATGTGCGTTATCATTAAGTCCAGAGTTTGGTTGTTTTTGTGGAAGAAACAGGGCAAGAAACAACAGCAGGAAGACATTTCCCTCAAGGATAGGCTTCCAACTCAGAAATAGAACTTTGATGAAGTTGAAGAAGTCAAGGTGGACAGGTGAGGGGAAAGAATCAAGCCAAACTTCTGAAGCAACAAAAGGCCCTTTTAGCGACAACTATTATTATATATATTATAGTTAGTTTTTCTAAATCTCTCTCTCAAGTCCTCTCCAGATCTTGACAAATCCAAATCACTTTCCTACTCCCTGTCTCCCCTGTCCCCTTGCCTCTCCTCCTCTCCTGGCGTAGACCCTGTCTGGACCTAAACAGGAAGGGTGTGGCGCTGAGGTGGCACACCAGGGTCGCGACCTGGCCTCCCTCCCGTCATTAGAGCCTCCAGCTGGGCCAGGACTTCCGTTGATGTGGTCCACCGAGGAGGGGAGGCAGGGGAGGGACATCCCCTTAATTGTACCCTAGGTCATAGCGAAAGGAATGTCTGAGGTCTGAGGCCTTGTTACACACACACACACACACACACACCGAGAAACGCTCATATACACGCTCTCTCTCTCGCTCTTTCTCCTCTGTCTCTCGTTCTTCTGTGTTCTCCACCTCCCATACACCCACCCCTGCGGAGAAGGCCACTAATTGGCACATTGGCTGCCAGTGTGGGTGTGGAGGGAATGTCAGAGCGCCACGCCATAGCAAGGAACCCACAGACATCTCCAGAGCAGTATGGGGACCCTAGGGAGAAACAGAGGAGATGAAGAGCACCTTACTTCACAGATTCCTTTGACCACTAGATAATAAAAAGTAGGTAAAGAAATAAGATGCAGTGCAGTAGGTCAGCGTGTTTTGACGGAGGAGTGGCGGGCACAGGTTACAAGCAAATCTCATCCATAGGTGTACATTTATATGAATAGTGGCGGTGCTGTGAGAAGATTTTGTTTTCAAAAAGTCCCTCATTACCTTTACATGGGTGGAATAAAATATGAGTATATTCTGAAATATGAGCAATGTAAAGACGTTTATATTAAGGAAAATTTCAGGTCCAAAACTAAGTCTCCATCCTACAGTAACATTATATGGAGGAAGAGTATATTTAATCCAGACCATATAAAAGACTCTGCATTCATTGCCAGGAAGATAAATAAAAGTCCTGTTACAGTTGGGCATTTTTAAAGATTTTTTATGGGCCCTCATCCTCTCTTTTATTGACTACTCATGCCATCTGGAATGCTCCAGCTGTGAAAAATTTGTCTACTGTAGTTTGAGGGATTTTTCTCGTTGGACCATATTCCCATACACAGCAACATACAGCATACATAAAGCACGCACATTTTCCTTAACTGGATCAGCATGATTTAAACACCAATTTTCAATTATTACACACATAATATAAACACAATTTCTGTGTAGGTCACTTATTTCTCCACTGAGAACAGTAACCGCTATGTATTATAATAGTTGATGACTAAACCAAGAATTGTAAGAGCTCTCAATGGTGCCCTATTCCTGACATTTAATGGGTACTTTATTGGATTAAAGACCCTTTATTTTCACTGTGAAATTGATTGAATGAATTCTTAATTTCAAGGACTGCCAGTATACCACAGATAAATATGGCTTCAGATGTATTTTAAGAAAGTGTAGATGTATTTAAGGAGTGTGTGCTCAGTTTGTTTTTAGCCACTGAAGCAAACTCAGCTTGTATATATGCGGAGGAATTTTCAAATTTCAGGGTGAGTCTTTCCCATCAGCACGTCTCACCCTTTCTCAGTCCACAGGCCTAAAATTCAAAATGTAATTATGAAGAGTAGTATGACATCTGCAGGTTTGCTATTAAAGATCGAATAAAGTCAAGTCATCTTAAAGCATATAGGCTCCTTTTTTTGGCAGCACACGTCCTATCTGCTCTCTTTCCTTCTCTGCCTCTGTGTTTCTCTTTGCTTTGTATTTTCTCAGGTAAAAAAAAAAGGTTTCCAAACATAACATGTGACACATGCCCATCATAAAACAACCCCAGATGATCAGCTCTTAAAAGAAAAACAAAAAAAAAGAGCTGAAGGTCACTGTGAAACAATGGCAATTCTTCAATTTGAGACTTAAGAGCATGGTGGTAGGTGGCAGGGCTGACATAAAGACAAAAATAGATTGGTGATGAGGGCTGGTTAGAGTGGGTGGGAGGATGGGAGTGGGTGGCTATTGGTGCATTTGAACTAGTGGTGGGCTGAGGTGCAGGGGGCCCAAACGGAGGGAGGGCAGGTCAGGGACTGATAGCCCACAGGGCTGGTGGAGCCTCGGCCCATAGAGCATGCAGCCAACTTTCCAGTCAACACATGAGTCAGTCAGCAGAGATGCGCCCAAAATAAATGGCTTTCCTGTTCCAGGCGGAACCACACCCTCTCGTGGTTTCTTAGAGGGCAGCGTGGGCAGGCTGGGCGACCGCCCCTCTGGGGTTTCTGGGGCCGGGGATGGATCTGAACGGGGGAGGTGGTGGAGGTTGAGAGGGGGAGAGTAGGGAGTGGGTGGTGAGTAGGGGCTGTGAGGAGCATGGGGGCGTGTTTGAGTTCCCAAAATGGCAACATTAGGGTGAGGAGCTGGCAACCCCTCAGTCTTTTCATTGTTTATTGTTTACCCGCACCGCGGACAGTAAACAATGGCACGCCCTCTCTATGGGCACTCTGCGGCGGAGGCTAGAGCTGAAGCTGACCCTGGAGATCAGGCTGTGGGCAGGGCTTCCTCCAACTTCCAACCATCACTGTTCCAGCACGACACCAGGCCTCAATGGACAGACTTAAAATCTCAGTCGCTGTCTTTTCTGTGTTGCTTTCCACCTCCCTTCTTCATAATATTCACCTTTTTTATTAACAACTTGCCTCTTCTTTTCATTTTCTCTTTCCAGTCAAAGCCCTCGGTGAGTGACAGTCATCTGTTGACTTTCTATAATAGGTTGCTGAATGTTAAAGCAGATCTCCTGACAGGACACCAAGTTGTTTGTCCAACCAGAGGTTAGATGCCCTGACGACACTTGCCCTACTCTTTATATTTTGTTTTCTCTCTGTCCTACTCTTTCTCTCTTTTTCTTTCTGTCCGTCTTTCCCTGTGTATGTGTGCATGTCCCCGCCCGTGATGGGTCTCGTTAGCTGTCAAGTGTCATCTTTATTAGCGCTCTCGGTGAGTCACAGGAGTGACAAGAGAGAGCTGGGAGTCGGTCTTTCATTACCCCTGGCGACGGAAGTGTCATTCTCTCCATCTATTATTCATATTCTCTTTAATTTAACCAGGTAGAAGTGGCCTCGCAGCCCAGCGCTCACAGATACAGTGAGTCACCCCAGCAAGACAAACATGGACAGGGAGTTTTTTTATTTGAAGCCGTTCCCAGTGAGGCAATCTGCTTGCTGGCTGTCAGGAGACCGAGCAATTACATGTCCGACTCATGATTCAAGACTTCAAAAATGTAGTGATATGAGTGCCATCTGTTAAAAATATTGTGTATAGTTGGCACAAAGTTATCAAAATATTACTGTATCAGATTATTGTCAGTTCAAACTTTGAATTCGTGAAAGGCTTGAAGTGATTGTGTATATTAACACGAACACGTTAAAGCGTTTCTGTGTTTCATGCTTGAAAAGAGAAAATGCTAATCATTGCACAATTAATTACATGAATATGATAAAATTGTTGTTTTTCTTTTGTTTGTTATTGTGTTTTTTTTCTGTGCAGACATTTCTTAAATTTGCTCAGGGAAAAAAACTAAATCTTTAGGGAGTACCACCTTGCCTGCATTAGATAAAAAAGATCAAACTGTAAGTATACACCCTTTAATCCAACACACACACACACTCTCACTCACACACACACATGCGAGCAAGCATAAACACACACACTCAAAATCCACTCAAAACCACCCAAAACACACACATTCTAAAGCCTTTAGGAGCTCCAACTTCTCAAAGTTGGAATGATAAGAAGTACAAGGAGAGCAGAAGAGAGTGAGACAAAGGAAGAGGGAAAGACAGAGAGGGAGAGAGAGGGAGAAAAAAAAAAAAACATTACATCTGCTAGCCTAGAATTAGAGCGTGAATGTATTGTCACTCAACTGAATGTTGCAAACTCCAGGTTCCCTCAAAAACAGGGACGTCTCCCTCACCGCCTTTTCCCCCCGAGGACTGGGTGCGTTTGGGGAGATAATTGACGAGTCCCCTGGCATGCAGCGAGAGAACGAGCACCACACTCAGCGACTCACAGCCACACAAAGCTTGGCTCACTTGCTGTGTGTACGTCAGTGTGTACGTCAAAACAACAGACTGGAAGAGAGAGTGTGTGCATGTTTATGTGTGCGCGTGTGTGTGTATATATATGTGTGCGTGGATGTGTCCGCGTGCGCCTACGCGTGTGTTTATCAGAGGAGGAGGAGAATAGGGTGATTATTCCTTTCTTTGTGTAGCATAATCCATTTCCGCTAAGCTTGAGAGAGCACCCAGGAGTAATGAGAGATGAACCTGAAAGAGCCAGACTCCATAAATACAGTTCTGAGGAAGGCCTGTGCTCTTTCTTTTTCTTTTCATCCCTCTCTTTTCTCTACGCCTCCCTCCTCTCTTTCCTTCCCTCTGCCTCTCCATCCTTGTGCCTGTGGAACACTTCTGTGTTTGACTAACAACTGTTGTGTCTGAGCTTCAACTTCTTCTCTGCTTTCTCAAACTATAAGATGGCTATGCCAGATCCAATGTGACGGATTGAATCCCACCTTTTCTATTCTTTCTTTCCTTTTTTCAACAAAAGAGCAAACTGCCTGCAGACTAGAAGAATTGTAGGTATCAAAGCCATGTACAAGAGGAAAGTTTACAGGGAAAGTTCTGTGGAGTTGCAAAAGTAAAGTTGGATTTGGAATCCGAGTCTTCTCTTCAAAAGAGCTCGGCCATATTTATTGGTAATTCTGTGAGTGTGAAATGACGGGCCATAGTATATCATGCAGTCTTAATATTTACAAGATTCTCTATAGCCGACAGTAATTATAATTATAACAATTAACCATGCTTTTATTTGCTATTGGTAAAATATAATATCATTAGTAAAAAGCAGGACATTTTTATGATTGCTCTCTTCACTATCAGAAATAATTTAAAAACTGTTATGACTAATTTATCTGTGATTGGCCTGCCTTTTAAGAGAAATGTTGTATGTTGTCACACATTATAAACCAGTGCACACTAATGAATGCAGCTGTTAGTCTGATTTTTATTCCATTCTGAACATTACTGATAATTACAGTAAATATCACGGTGATCGGTTGCATTAAAAAGCTGAAAATGTATTTTTAAGTCACAAAGTGACATTAAAATGGGTAAAAGGTGCATCTTGGAGTGTCGCTTCCAGACTATAGAAAATCTTCAATTAAAAGCTTGGAGCTTACTGTAGGCAAACTGCCAAAGTGAAGCTATAAATACTCACAACGGGCTAGTCGACTTGTCTGTCTGTTTACTTGGTCAACATTTCACACAGCTCGTATTTATTCATTTAGTTTGTTTATTAATTTTGCAGAACTTGTGCGAAATGAAACTGATGTCGCACAGGGCTTAATTTAATACTCAGTCACTTGGTTTACAAGTACAATTTCCATCCTTTGTCAATCTGTTATTTCCCAAATCAGCTCCGGTCTTCTTCATCTCAGGAGAAACAGACTTTTAATACTTTACCTAAAGTAAGTTATACACATATGTGTGACATGTTAAAATGATTATTTGTTATTATGCTTTGTGGTTTTCTAAAATCTGCCGCAGCCCTTACTCATCAGGGGAAAAGGGAGAATCCAGTCAGACATGACAAAAACAATGACACGGGGCCAAGTTCCCTAATATTCTGACTGGAACAGTGAATACTTCCCCACTTAACAGATTGAGGAAGCTGTCATATACACATTTGCCAGGGGACAAACTCATTCACAGGAAAATAAGAAGAACAGGCCTATAAACACAAGACGCTGTCTCTCAGTGTCAAACATACAGTGCCACGTATCACAGACACATTATGAATCACTCAACAATCATCAATTTGTCGACAATAAGATAAATATTAACATGGACACTTTTATTACCTTCAATTTCACTCCATGAAGCCTATAGATGGGGCCAAATTAACAGAGAGAATATGTGCAAATGTTTGTGTGATATTGGCTGTTTGCACAGGATTTTTTTTTTCTGTGTGTGTGTGTGTGTGTGTATGTGCGCTCCAGCATATGTGTGTGTATGTGAAAGAAAAAGTGCATGCCAGTAGAAGATTCAGCTGTGAGTGCAGTAGGCTCTCACACTCAGTCAGTGTGTCCCTGCTGTGTGCGCTCCCACCCAACGCCTCCATTCCCGACCCCCTGCCGAGGCCTCTGATTGCCGTGGAAACCGCACTTAAGGAGAAAATTAGGATTGCCTCCTCCCTAATTTAAAAGTATGGCTTAATTGGTTTCATTTATTACAGATGGAAATGTAAAATAAATGTTGTTGCTGTCTGATTCCGTAGGTGTGCTTATTTGCTTAGAGAGACGAGATGAAAATAAATTAATCAGAAATTGAAACAGCGATTTAGATGAAGGAGAGATGCGACTGCCGCGCAAATATTGCCGGAGACAAATGAAGAGGCGGCAGCGCGAAAACACACAGATGCAGAAAAGCAAAAAGAATGTGCGCATGTATACACAACACACGGAACCGTGCAGCACTTACCCTTACAGAAACGCCCTTCAAGGTAGGCTCAAGTTGGCTGAGTGTAGATGTGGAAAATTACTGCTCTCATCCAACCACCCCTTGCACAATCAAGACTCAAGCCTGTGGGCTGGGTGCAGGTATATTTATCTCCTGTGGCAACCACCCTTACATACATACAGACATGCAGACAGAATTGAACACCGCGAAAAGCATTTTCATGCACACGTTATGTGTAAACAGAAACATGTTCGGTATGCAGATACTGTATGTGCATGCTTCGTTTGCATGTGCCCATAAGCATGTCCATGACATCTAAACATGATCACATAAACACAAAGTTAACACACAATTTTGAAGTAGACAAAAACACCACTCTACTTTCTGGTCATCTCTGAACCTCACTAGCATTCCCAGGCCAGGGGCTGTGCATGGTCCCACCAGAGGGTGACAGCGGTCAGTGGCCACCTCTCTCTCACTGACTGGTTCTGTGTTGAACCATAACCACACCATCACCACACGACGTCCTGAGGCCAGGTGAGCATGCCACTATCCAGGGCACAGCACAAACATCACTCCAGTCTCGTCTCTGTACATATACGCACGGGGGGCAAGCAGCGGGGCATGAGCGGTTAAAGTTTATTTCTGGATGTATTCATTACACAGTGAAAGGGTTGCAGTTGGGGCTAGGCAATTGTGGCGCCAGCGTGTGATTGTGGCAAGACAGCCTGACCGCCCGAAAATGGCTGAGCTAACAGGGACAGGAGAGCAGGCGAGGTTTAGACTTGCACTCGCTAGCCTTTGACAAGTTTAGTCTCCTTGCTGTCCCCAACAACACACCTTCTGATGATTATTCATCCCACTGAAACCACTATGTGCTGCAACAGTTTGTTGATGGATGACAAAAAAGAGCCAGAGAGAGCGCAAAAGGGCAGAGAGAGGAGAGAGGCAGAGAGATCAGAAGCGGAGAATCAGAGCCTCTCTGCCTTTCCGTTGAAACTAACAACTTCAGAAGAGACAGCCACCAAGCAATCCTGGCAATCACATACTCTTCCACAAAGAAATAATAAGCAGCAACTGGAGAGAGCGAGGGAGAAATTGCGAGAGAAGGAGAGATGGGAGGGTAAAAAGTGAGAAATGGATAGAGTTAAGAGAAACTACTTCTTTGGAGAAGTAACTGTGCACAACCTCCGAATGTTGAGAGAGATCGAGGGAGAGAGAGCAGTTTATTTGATGGCTCTGTACGTTTGAAATGGTGAAAAACTTGCTCCCGTCACCTTTGCCTTTCTATGGCCTGTGTTGCTGAGGGTGTTTCACTCTGCGATGTTGTGTAGCTGTTTTGTGATGAGAACACCCTGAGGGAGACACAGCGGGACACAGGGTGTTAGGGTTCAGCTGTGTTTGCTTGCTTACAACCCGAGGAGGAAAAAAAAACAGAGACATAAAATCAATGATGAGACTGTTAGTGGAGGTTTAAAAGGGAGCGTTTAGAGAGGATCCCTGGGTGGAAGGTGATGTAGTTTCAGTTTGTAAAAAGCATGTGATCCAACTCCACACTGCTAGAGTGCGAGGGGCAAGACGACTTGTATGTGAAATTGCGGTTTTGTGTGAAAGCATATAGGAGTGATTGAGCCAGAGGATGAGTGAGCTTGAGAACATGTGTTGATCTGTTTTTTTTTGGGTATTTATGTGAGGTGGAAGAGGTGAAGGGGTGGGGAGTTGGTGTGTGTGCGTGTGTGTGTGTGTGTGTGTGTAAAAATGTGCACTCTCACATGCATGTGTGTGCACAAACGCGTACAAATGCCAGCGCTCTGGTTATCAGTCTTGTGCGTGGTTCAGGATGATAAATCACATCCCATTCTTTAGCAGCGACAGCTCTTCGTGGCAGCAAATCTGATTCTGGCCTCTTAAATCAAGACATGTGGTTGAACGGAGGCTGTGAGATCTGAGGTTTGCGATGCCTCTCAAAGAGAATGTCTGAATGGGCCTTTTGATAAGAAAACAGCTTGAAGCCATCCCACACAGGCATGAAAACAGCATGCACCTCCCGTGTGAGAGCCAAACAGATTGGAGGGGATGCGATGCTGGATCTGTTCCTATTACCCAACGAGCCAAGTGCGCAGAGTGATTGACAATGATTAAGTGTAAGAGGGTATGCTAGTGTCATTCCCTGAAACATATTTCCTACTTGTCAGTGTGTAGGAGGGTTGGGCAAAGCCTGTCCATCAAAAAAGACAGGATATATACGTGGTCTCTATCATTTACAGATCTTATTGCTCTGGATCAAATTACTGTCTAACAGGATACCTGAAGTCTCCTCTGATGTTTTCCCAACTGCATTGGTAAAATGTGTTTTTTAAAAGTGCAGGTCAGCGCAACAATAAAAGGGTATATCACAGATATAAAAAAAACTCCTCCAGCTTTGGAATGCGATCATCCAAGTTTCAACTTGGAATCTGTTGTGGAGTCTCTGCCAAGTTTCAGGAAAACAGCGCTTGTTGACAAGTTGGTTGAATCATGATCAAGGCACCTGCCACATTGAGAACCTGAAACAGGCACCATTTGGCGGTTCACGGGGTCACTCGTTCTGTGTTGAGGAGAGAAGGCATGTGCCAAATCCTCCTTTCAATCATATAGCCCATGTAGAGAATACCACCCACTTTTACACGGTTGGTTTTGGATCAGACGTAACAAAAAAAAAACAAAACTTAGATGTGCTTATTAGTGGCACCCTTTCGGGGGGCCGTTCTTTAGTTCACTCGCTTTGTACGCCGAACAGTTTTCATTATGAGTTCACCACCTTGTAGTCTGAGCTGTGTTTCATTAAGTACCTGCTCTCTGTTTCCTACTTAGCAGAATTAGCGGCCTGCTGAGTTCTGTGTGTGTTTTATGTTTTTCCTCATTGCAACTGCAAAGAAAGTGTAAACAATATATTGAGGCAGTTATTGCAATTTTACACTAATCACAACAGTGTATTTTCCAACACGGGGGAAAAAAACCGTGTCAGTCATTGTGGTGAAATGTCTTCGTTTACTCGTGAACACCTTGTAAGTGAATTGTGAGAAATCATACAGTGGTGCGTCTTTCAGGAAATTATCTGTTCTCTGTTTCTTTGGGCAGTTGTCAAAATAATAATGTATTTCACTGCACATGAATTTATCCCTTCTGAAGTTTCTTTGATTAAATTAAATAAAACTAAATCCATTCAAACTTTCTCACCAGTCATGCTGGCAAGTTTCACGAAAAATTATATTTAGAAGCCTGTGTGCAGCAGAAAAAATACACAGCTACTTGTAGAAACTTTTACTCCACACCTGATGATGGTCAAACTCCTGGGGCATTACTTATATAAAATGTACAATAAAAAGTGGAATGAGGAAAAAGTAAATTGTAAAACAAGGATTCACATATCATGTATTTTAAAATTCAATCGTCACTTTAATTTTATTGCCACATCGGAGTGTGTGACAGTGACACAAATATGTTACAGTGATGGCAACACATAATTAGTAATGCAATAATCAGTAATGCAGAAATAATGCGGAAAGCACAACATTTTCTTCCGTCTTATTCTAAATTCAAGAAGATGACACATTTCCCGTTGTTCTTCACTGAATGAGCTGCTGCACATGTTGCAGTCAACAAATGGCCACAACAAATCAGGCTCTGTATCACCTGAGCCTGATTTGGAAGACACATTATTCCTGCTGAATCTCTGCATAACAAAGACTTCTATGTATGTGCTATTTAATTAGGAAGGGAAAAAAAACAAAAAAACAAAAAAAACAGGAGATACGCCATCCAGGGAGCATCGGTGGTTAAGTTAAAAAAAAAAAAAAAGAAAAAAAAAAAGGAAAGAAGCAAGGAGGATACTGAAGGGGGTAACAACAGTTGCAGACAGTGCTCTGTATGTTTTTTTTTTTTTTCTCCAGGAGCTTCCTCTCAGGTACGCTGAGAAACGGCATGCAGCAGAAGCAGCAGCAGTAGCAACAGCAGCAGCGTGTCTTTGGCTGACCTATTTAGGTAATTGCACTCTTCATTAAAAAAACTCCATCTGCAAGAGAAATTACACTTCCCCAATGGTATCTAGGTAACATAATCTCCCTCCGGCGGACTAATTGCATGGCATGATAACCTCATAGGCTCGGCCTGTTTAATTTTTCATCTCTTTTCAAATAATTATGGATCAGTAGAGAGAGGTATTGATTTGATTCATTAACTTCCTACACTGAGCCAAGGTTAACGATTACACAGATCCCCAATTACACAGTAAAGATCCACCGGTCTATTTGCTTTGATTGGCTTCCACTTTATTATTGGCAAAGGTTGTGTTGAAACAATGCACAGATTTGGTAGCGAGGGAGCTAAGGAGCAGGTGTACTGTAAATGCACCGTGCCTCGCAGCTATAAGCACATTATTGACAAGTAAAATGAAAGTGTGCAGCTGAATAATCTGCTTTAGAACAGACTGCAGCGATATTTTCTGCAACACGGGGTTGCATTCCCACCGAGATGTGCCTTTCCACCGCTGGCATCTTTTGCTCGCGCTTAATGGGAAGGACACACTGTTGCACATCCTAGCCTGAGAGCGTAGCGTGTTTTGTTGAGAAATTGAGAGCATTTCAATAAATGAGTCTCACAGCAGCAATGGGAGCCACATTTCCACCTTGCACTTTGCTCAAACACCTGCTGTGCTCTACTTGTGAACAAACAGGTCTTTAGAAGACACAGGGCCTCAGGCAGGGTGAACAGGCAGAGGAAGCAGTTCAGGCTTTGACTCCGGGGTGTCTTACTTAACGTGCAAAGCAAAGGTTTGAGGGCATGTGTGAACGATACTGTAAAGAAATGATCCCACATCATATATCTCCTTTTACAGTATATTGTTTTGTAACACGGTGATGTAATTCTTTATCTGTGCGACACTATAGCACCAGTTTCTTTTGCACTTTACATCTTTAGACTGTATATCTCCACAGCTGTGCAGCAAATGATAACTCCACTTCCCACACTCCACTAAGAACTCCTGCGTTGCCTGTTTGAATTCGTTCCTTACAATTCTAATCAGAAACCACAATGCCTGTCTTTGTGTGTTTGAACAGGTTTGCAATAAAGTAAAACCCTTTCTTGTGTCAGATGTGGCGTGTCAAGCCCCTCCAGGATGATTTTAAACAGACATGAGGACATTAAAATGACTGTAACGTCTAAATGATTTCCTCCCATTAAGTTTCTTCTCCTCTCTCCTTCCATAATCATTTCTCTTATTTCCGCCACCTTGCGCCGGCAAAAGAGAGGAAGCTCGTCTTCACCCATCCACAGATGAATTACATTTCTCCTTCATCACATCAAGGAGGGGAAAAAATTAATAAGAAAGGAAAGAGTTACAGAAAGCGCCAGATTTCATACATGTGGAGTGTATATATGTAGGGGCCTATTCTTGGTGGCCGACAATCGTCGCTGGCTGTAGGGGCAATTTTGAGCCTGTACTATTAAGTCCACGATAAATGTTTTTTCTTGCTGGTGACACAGTGGGGTATGTGCTAATCTACCCCCTGCCATCGCCACTCTTCTCAGGCTCCAACTGAGGACCTCCTCGCCTACGTGGCCGATGCCTAAAAACACACACACACACACACACACACACACACACACACACACACACACACACACACACACACCCACACTGTCCAATGATCTCACCTGCTCTGTATCTGGCTGTTTGCGAGCCCTTCCAACCTTGTTATGTATGAAAGACAATAGCCAGCCGAGTGTGTGTCTGTGTGTGTGTGTGTGTGTGTGTGTGTGCGCGCATATCCTGTATGTGTCTGTGTTTAGTATTGTGCTATCGTTGCTATGATGTAACGGAATAACATCACAGAGCTTAAAAGTGTAAAAGGACTTGACTGGGTGGCTTAGCACTTTCAACGGTCTCCCCGCCGCCACCTACATTGTCACAAACAAGACAGAATTGTCCACACCATCCCAAACCTCTGGATGGGATCTGGGTAGGATCTGAGCAGGATCTCACCCACAAATTATAAAGCGGCCTTGGGACTCACCTCATCCCTTATTTTCTAATCAAAAAGAATCTCCAAGTTGGTGGGCTGTCTTTTCTCTCCTTCTTTCTTTGCTTTGATTGCTCTCACATCCTCTTTATTACTCCTTTCTCGTCTTCCTCTCTGAATCCCCGTTGTTATTTTTCACCGAGCTCGATGGACAATGGAAACTCCTCAGACAGGCTAGACTTTCCATGGGGTATACTAAGCAAGACCCTGGGACCTATAGGGGCCCAGAGGGGAAACCCGCCAACTATTCCCCCAGTCTCTGCCATGGGGGCTCATGTTGCCTTTCACCATCCATCTGTGGGCATGGAGAGAGAGTGCAGACAGGCCAGCCTGCTTTTATTTGCCCAGCATTTCCATTCAGGGTGATGGGGCCTGCCAAGGTTTCACAGGTACTGGTAATGTAAGCCTTGCTCTTGGGGTCTCAGTAGTCTAATTTAGGGGGTTTAGACAGCAGGTCAGGGGCGGAGGAGCGGTTCGGTTGAATGGCGCTGAGTTGGGTTGCTCTGTCTCTCAATCAGGCCCTTCATGAAGCAGACAGGGGGGAGGAGGAGAGCGGGGGTGCTACTTTCACTGTATAGAGTTATTCCCCCAGCCATTGCTTCCTTCTCCCACTCACTCCCTTTCTCTCCCTCCCTCTCTTTTCTCCCCTTTTCTTTTCTGTGTTGAGGTTCCACAGAGCATATAGTGCAGTAGCAGTCCCAGAGGGCTCGTTCTCAGGCTGTTGACATTGCAAAAAAGTGTAAGTTTTAACAAGTGTTTAAAGAGCACGGCTAGGGACACGGGTCTGTGACTCTGAATGTTTGGAGTGTTAACAGGGCCCTGGGTACGGCTCAGCACGGCTCACGAAGGGGATTCAGAATGACATGTTTGGAGAAGTCTGGTCATTGTGGCTTACTGGTTTCCCCTCGGCGGCCCCACCCCACGCCAACACAACTGGGACAGGGTTGGGGTCAGATGATATTACCAAATAGGTGGATACGCAAGTTTGTTTTTGTAATTAGCTATCACTCTCTGATTAAAGCCTCTAAAATTATGAGAAATAAAACCAGAGTTTCTCTACCTGAGTCGGTGGCTGTTGGGGGAAATTGGGTAATTTTGCAAATCACCCCTGCAGGTACCTTTGCCAGTTTCATCAGTGTGGGGGACAATAAAAACAACAGAGGGAAAAGCGGAGTAGAAATAATTCCTGTTTTAAGTAACAACCCAATTACACCACAGCCATACAAGAGACCCAGAGAGACACTTGGATGGGGTTAATTTGAATAATGAGTGTAAATACTCTCATTGGACCACTCGGCAACAGTCTTCTTCATTGCCCACTTCATAGGTTTTTATTTAAGTAATTACACAAGTTTCTCATCAGCGTGAGTGTACATTTATGGTTTTATTGCCAAATAATTTTCATTGCCCTCATTATCTCTCAATTAGACTCTTATCCTTAACTCGTTGCACTGCATTTTCTGACTTTATAAGTTAATCCTCATTCACTGAAGCGATTTTAAAGTACATTTTCACAAGAAATGCAAACAATACAGTACGACCACCACCAAAACTAGTAACGCTTCACAACACAAATGATACCAAGTCTATTTTTGTCTGCATTGTAGGCCTCAAGTTACTCATTGATCTGATTTTGAGCTCTCTTGGTTCAGAACCGCTGCAGTTATGTCCCTCTCAAGATCTGTAAGAAACTGTCTAGGTTACTCACTGCACCCCTAAAACCAACCTCTAAATCATATCTATGACATCTCTCCATCATTGGTTTGTTGCCAATTTACCTCATGGCAAAATCCCATCTGAGTTATACCCCACCTATCCCCCTTCATAGCTCCCAATTCAAACATTTGACAGCCTCTGGAAAGGTGCAGTTCAAGTTGTTTTCACTCAGACATCTCTCAAATGCAGCGTTAACAGACAGTATGAAAAATACCCCGAAGACACATATCAGTTTGGCTAAAAACAGGGTGTTAGGAGGAAAACATTCAGAACCCCTTGTGAACCAATATGTTTGAAACTCTCCGGAGATGTGGTACTACTGTTTTCTACCTTTTTATTTCTTTTATTGAGACCAGCAATTAGCTTGAATTGTATCCCCAAGGAAAGTTTACTGTCAACATGCTGCTCAGTACGTGAAGGTCAGATTTTGTACATATACAAGGGCTGTGTGGGTCTAAAAGAAGGTTTTACTTGTGCTTTAAATTCAATTGCACACAACACAGCAGGTAATTTCCCATTTCCCTTCAGTGGCTGTGTCTAAGCTTAACAAAAATCACTATTTCTCATTGCAGTCCCTTGGGGCGTTCGTCAGGATGACAACTTACTGCTAGGTCCACTGAGCTCTTGAATTTTTGATTCTTAACATAGTCTGCAGCTTTGTTTTCTTACTTCAACAAAAACAAAGTTGGATACGGCACATACCGATCTCTCAACAGAATTTTAACCCCAAACCTGGAACGCCAGTGATCCACTGTATGCGGTGAACGTTTATCAAGTTTCGTTTTACATACTGTTGCACAAAGAGCTGAGTGTTCTGGTAGCCTACAGTAGGGGACAGACCTCAGCAACCACAAGATCTGCATATGTGTGCCGTAAACCTCGCCATACTTATGAGGGGATATTTCTTCTTCTTCTTCTTTATATTTGAGATGCATTTCTGTGGTCAGCGTGACATATTTTGCATAGAGTTGAACTGAGGTGGCGGTTATAGAGAAGGAGAAATGAGGAACTTGTTGATTTTTTTTTTTTTTTTTTTTTTACCATCAGTATAAAAATATTACAAAGTTGAGTTAAAGGAAACGAAATACATCCAATTCCAAAATCTGTTATTTTTGGGTGTCTTCTATTCTGGGGAGCTGCTGGTAAACGACAAAAAAAAACCTTTTTCATAACCTTTCATAACCCCTGCCCCCCACACACACATGCACACGTACACAAACACACACACATGCACAGACCCATGTACACACAAACCCATACACAATAAGAGGGAGACCCTATTTCCTCAAATGGGATACGACAATCCAATCAGGCATGCAATCATGCTAAAACAGAGTAAACATGGCCAATTACAGAGCATTTTGCTGGATGCTGATTAGTGCCTGTTACCCCCAGGCTATGGCGAGGTAAACAGAAGCAGTGACCGATGGCGCACTGACGTTCTCCCTTCACTTCACTTGCCCAACCAGATGAGGGATGACAAGTCGGCGTGCGTAATCTGTTAAAGGTAGAATAACAAATACCAAAGTGCCACTTCGGTTCCTCCGTCCCCCGGCAGCCGTTTCCACCCCTGGAGGGCAATTTGGACCAAGATTTATTAGACATAATTAACTGACTGTGCTGCTCCTGTCTTAGCCCTGATATTTAATTTGCTCACTTAAACAAAAGACAGTCAAATGAGATGCTTATATTCTCTATGAATGCACTTTTGTTAGACTTAGCGCTCTGTTTTCCCGTCTATGTGAGACTTAATGAAGTTTGCATAGTTGCTACAGTAACTTGATATAAATGCATGTGGCCATGTATACAAATGCATACTTGCTACTGATGAGACATTGAACAACCGGAGAATGACATTGATTGTGTGTACACAATAACATATTAGCTCTCTCGCACATTGCAAACAGTACGTTTATTTTTTTAGATGAAGTTGATAGATAATAATGATGCCATTTTACTGTGGACAAGTTCGTAATTTACACTGTGAAAACAAGCAAATGCTTATACAATGTAAACAAAGTAAATGGTGTATGTACTGTAGCAAACCCCAATGATATAACTTGGTTACACCAGATGAGCTATGTGTAATTATAATGTGAATGTGTTCATGTACTGTGTTTAAGCCTTGTCCTTGAGGTCTAAATATTCAAAATATTCATTTAAGCATTGAAATAATTTAATTTTTGTGGTGGATTCTCACAGTATGAGACTAAGGTTTACAGGCAAGATAATGACAAGCAACAGCTTTAAGATAGTTTATAAAATCACTCCTAGAATCCTCTACAAATTTATTGTCATCAATAAAACTAAAGTAATCTCTATTAAAAACATTACTAGTTTCTCTCTGAGCTGCACTGCTAAGCCCAATTTCAGCTTCTACCACAATTTGAAAATGGGCAGATCTTCATTTACAAAAACAAAAATTATGTAATTGCAGCAGAGTAAACTCTCTCGTCCTCATTCTGTCATCATGCACAGTTGTGGTGGCGGAGTAGGAGTGGTCTGTGCGCTGGAACCAGTCATGACAACAGGCCTTACATGTAATCTTAAACATCACTCTACATGAATATAACACCAGTGCATAAGATTTTTCTTTTTTAAATGTTAGTACACTGGTTGATTTTTGTTAGAATCTATCATTATAATCATATTTAGAAACAGTAAGGAATCTTTGTTCAGTGGGTGGTATTGGTGGCTTATCTGTGAGGGTTGGCGGTGGTGTATTGGGCATTAGTGGTACCAAAGCATGAGCAGAAAGGGGAAGTGTGCTCTTCGTAATGCTGGAGGTTGTGGTGGGGAGGGCGGGGAGAGTGTGCATGTCTGTTTGTTTCTCTGTCTGTCTGGTATTCAATCTGAACCTATAAGGGTTTGGAGGGTTTGAGTGTGTTGGAAACCCCCTCTCAGTCCTGACTGTCTGTCCAGCTGCTCCGAGAGGAGACAGAAGTGTTGAAACACTTCACTTCCTGAGACGCAGCAGACATCAGGGTCGGACAACGTGGCTTTTATGTGCAGTCAGTGTGTGTGTACTGCAAATTCAAGTATGAACTGGAGAAGGGGGGTATGTCAAATCAGTGTGTAAATACATGTATTATCGTTTATTTATTTATGTCTTTACATTATGTTTTTACTTCTTATTTTTCTGTCAGTCATACAGTATTTTGTGACTCATAATTACTATACAGGAAAGGCGAGCATACTGGACACGTTGTCTGCAGTAGCTTCCCTTACATGTGCGCTTCCTGTCTCACTTCCTCTTATACTGAGACAGGTTCTTTTGGTCTTTTATCATCATATTCTCACTGTCTATACTTCTACTACAATGTGCGTGGCGGTGGCACATAAGGATACAGTAAAACATCAGTGACAAAGCACTTCTGCCATACACTCGCCATGGAATAGGGATCTGAGGATACATTTTAAACATAGTTTGTGGTTTGCTTTAAGTAAAGTAGTGATTTTGGGTGCAGTGGTGATTAAATGATATTGTATCTTAAGCATGTTTGACACAGAATTTCCTTTGTTTTCAGTAATTATCCTGCTGTATGTCCTGTATATGGAAAGAAGCATGAGTAATGTGCATTACGTTGTCTGCAGAGTGATGGTAAAAGCAAATGCATACAAAATCTGAGCACACAGTGCATGTTTGTATGTGTGTGAGTGTCTGTGTGTGTGTGTATGCATACATGGATGACTGTGTGCCTGCACACGTACATGAGCGCACGTGTGTAATGACAAGACCCGAGACAAGGGATGCCCTGCAGCTGCTTGTTCCATCTGATGAGGCAGAGTCAAGCTCTGATAGATTCCATCTACCTTGCCTTAACCTTAATTTGCCAGGATGCGGCACGTCAAACAGCCTCGGGACCAATGGAATCTGTCAGCCAACTTCAAAATGTTTTTCGTTTCTTTCTCTGCCGTAACAAAGGGGTTCAAACGTGCACCCACTCAAGCAGCAAGAGATCTCCTATCCTCTCTCGTTTGCATGTCTCCTTTATGGGGCGTTCCGTTAAAGAGCGCTCGAGTATTTTGCTCAGAGGAAGCCAGTGTTGACACTTAAATTTGAAAAGTGGTTCAAGGTCTTCTTTTTAATTTTTTTTTTTTCCCAAGTCTCAACCTGTTGGTCACTGGCAAATTTTACACCTTTCGAGCGAACAGTTTTCTATCTGTACTGACAAAAAAATGAAATCCAAACTCCATAAACCAGATGATTACGATTACTGATGTGAGCAGCTTGCTGTTATTAATGTCCACTTATTAATGTCTTTCTTAGTGAGGCACAGGAGTGGGACCAAGTCATGGTTTTGCAAGTCATAAGTAAGTCTCACGCTTTGCACGCAAGTCCCAAGTCCTAAACAAGTCATACTGCACTTTTCACCAAATGTCATACTATTTTAAAAACAAAGTAATAAAATTAAATTTACAAAACTCATGAATGCTTTTTAAAATTTGTACTTATTTTCGGCACAGTAGTACAGTGGTTAGCATTGTAGCCTCACCGCAAGAGGTCCCAGTTCAAATCCAGGCTGGGGGGTTCGAACCTGAGGGTGGGGGAACCCTTCTGTGCGAAGTCTGCACGTTCTCCCTGTGTTAGCATGGGTTTTCTCTGGGTACTCCTGCTTCCCCCCACAGCACATGCAGGTTAACTGGTGACTCTAAATTGGCCATAGGTGTGAATGTGAGGGTGAATGGTAGCTGTCTCTATGTGTCAGCCCTGTGCAGGGTGTACGCCACCTCTTGCCCAATGTCAACTGGGATAGGCCCCATCACCCCACGGCCTTTAACAGGATAAGTGGTTACGGAAAATGATTGAATGCATGAATGAATGAATGTTAAAACAGGTTTGTTAAAAAGTTACTTATCTCTTAAGCTAACACTAGCTTAGCATTAGCTTGCACAGGTAGTATTAGCGTCGACTTAACGTTCTTTGTACACCTTCAAATGTTGTTCGAAGTTTAAATTTGCTTCTCCGTCCGCCATTTTTGACACATACATTTTTTTGTTGACCACCGCACAGTTTTTGTCAGTGGATAAAATTGTCTTAGTCATCATTTTTTCCAACTAGCACTCAGTAATGTAATGTAACGTAATGTTACATGTTCATGGTTTTCTTCTGCAACTTGACTAGATGCTGTTGGATTTGTTCAAACAAAGTGGATCTGGGGAATTAAGTGTTGACTTGCTGGCAATAAATAGCATTAATGTTAGCTGATTCATGAAATGGAAGGAAATTAATTGATTTGTACAACACCTTTTTAAAAAACATACTTTTTCATCTTTGGCCTCATGGGAAGGTATTAAGTATTCCAAGTGAAGTCATGAGTCATAGGTGTTAAAGTCCTAGTTGAGTTGCAAGCCTTTTTTTATTTTGTCAAGTCTAAAGTCATCAAATTTGTGAATCAACTCGAGTTAAGGTCATGTGACTCGAGTCCACAATTTGGTGAGGCATGTATGGCATGTGCTTTCTGCAAACTGCACTTCATTTAAACACTACACTACATTTGCCTGGCAGTTCTCTATATTTGCTGTTTCCAGGGTGCTGATCTCGGTTGAAACGTTTTTGGTCTCCTAATGCTGGGTTGTCATGAAGTACAGACAGAGACAGACATTTTCAGTTCCCCAATTCAGCAGCACACATAATTGCTTTTTACTGGCAGCACACTGTTACTCACACTGTTAATGTAACTGCTGAGTTAAAGATTACTTTAAATCCATACGTAAGGTTTAATTTCTCATTGTTCTTTTATTCAGTAGTTTTTGTAATTTCACTTGCACCCAGACAGCTTGCATGTGTGTCTAAATTTGTGCGTGCATTGGCGTGCGTGCATGTACTGTACGTGCAAGTGTGCATGTTTGTGTGCCTGAGTACAGCTGTTTGCTTCTTTCCACAGAGTGCCTCTGTGGTTGCCTTCTTGGCCCTCAATGCCGGAAGTCCCCCACCAGTCGCATGTGACATTGGTTCCTGACACTGTCGTGTTTACAGTGAGCGCAGACGGACGCGGTCCCCTCCAGAAACGTTTGTCCTTAGCAAAAGAGGAGGTGTTTGTCCTTCCAAGCCTCTTGGGAAATTGTCCACGGCTCTCGTTAAGCTGCTCCAGACCACACTGAAAACACAGCCCTGTCCACAACAGATGTTTGTTTTGCGTCGACTTTGCTCTGTTGCGCTTGGAGCATAAGAATAGAATCCTCATGGATGCTGTTGTCCACATGAACCACTTTGCTGTGGAGACTGTGGTTGGTGGATTATATCAACAGCAAAAATGATCCCCAGACCCCTTGTTTAAAGTCGTTTTATTGTACATAAAGATTTCACACTTAAGACGCTCTTATGTTCACTCAAGAAAATAGCAAAAGATGTGAATAGATAATGAAAATAAATCAGGAAAATCAGATTCAATCCATATACTTTTCTGATTAATGCATTGTGTTTGTGTGATGAAACATCCCTGCATAATCTTAAAAGGAGAAAAGATTTAAAAAGAAAGAAAGCAAAAAGAGAAGGAGGAAAGGGAAATATGGCCCAGTACATTACCACCAGCCAGGTCATTAATGAGCATTGCTCATGCTGTCATGGCAACTATTATCACAGTGATGTCGCTAATGGCATCTGAGACAGAGCAAGAGAAATATGTGAAAATTATTGTCAGATTCAATTAGGATCCTTTCGTCTGAACTCAGCTGGTCCTCCTCCAGGCCCCTCATTGATTAGCTATCAAATTGAAAGAAGAATGGGAATGCTGGAGCTGAGACACCCTGATGTGAGAGTCATCACAGGATCCTGACGATCAGTGATACAAGAAGACTGACCCTATCCAGCAACCTTAATCACCATCATTGCTGACACATTTCTATGAGTTGTAGTGCAAACTATCATCTGCACTCAGAATATAATTGTTCTGACAATGCCTGAGACGGCTGGTGTTTCAGTGCAGAGCGTTTCACCACAGTGTTTGGAAGAAAAAAAAAAAAAAGAAATCAGTAAAGAAACAAGGTGATTCATGTAGCACTGTTAATAAAGTTTGACATAATTAAGTGAAAAACAAATTGTTCTCACTCTTTGGATTTGGAGTTTGTTGTGTATTTTTGTTTAGGCCCCAAATTATAGGCCTATCACTCCGAACGTTTACCGGAAAATAATGAAGCATGGCTTAAGGAAATGGTGTGTTGAGAATGATGTCAGCTTAATGAGAACCATATTGGCCTGATGGGCAGGTGGTTTGGTGAAAGGGAACAAGTGAAAAACAGCGTGGATGTTTAAGAGCTGGGTGCTGGAATAATCTGGATTGATGAGTCCCGTTTGGTCAACATGTTTGTGCGCTCTGGAATGCATGAGGTTGTGGTGGCGGGCCACATTAGAGGGGCCGGCCTGGATGGCCAGATTCCTGTGGTCAGACAACGACAGAGCTTCTTGCCCCCGTTTCAGAAAGAAAAAAACCTCACTCATGTTTGCTGGCCTGCTGTCGACAATAAACTCTCAAGTCAAAGCACACTTAGCTAGCCTTCAAATTGCCTGACTATTTTAACATAGAGGTATATATGTTCCAGTATAGCAAGCCTGGCTCTCATTATGTTTCTCTAACCTTCTATAAAAGAGGATTTTGAAATGGACACATGTTAATGAGAAAGAATAAGGACATTTTCTTCTCTCTGAATGAACATCATTATGGTTCGGATCATGTGTATATTTAGATTAATAACCCACTATGTCTCCAACCTGACTGTGAACCACAAACTACAACACAACCATGCCAAAACTAACCTCTAAGGTTGTTGGGATTGTATCATTGTCCCAGTTCTCTTTGAGATCATGTGACAGCAATAATTGCAGGTTATCATGTGTGTGTCTTCAGGAAATCTAAAGTGGACAATGTGGCCTGTGTTTCTATGTTCATGGCTTTTACATTGAAGCTGGAGTGTCGAGTAAAGATTTCATTGAATGAAACTGAGAAAATATTGCAGAATCACTCTCCATCTGTGCCGCAGTGTAACCCAGCTTGGAGGCAAGAGTCATAGTGGTCAGAGTTAATGTGGTCACAAGTGGAAGGTTGTGTATCAGAGTCTTTGGATCCTAGACTTCACAGAGTGCACTTCCAGTCCAGACTGGATCCGCGATCATCTCAGCTCCAGGGGGTCCGTCCAAAATTCTCACCAAGGGATGGTTGGCTTCCCCTGAGACTTGCGTGCTTCATTCTTTGGCCCAGCCATCCAGCCAGCTCTTATGGGATTGTCTAGTTTGTCTGGGTGGGGGCAGCGGTCAGTTCTGTGGTGGCTGGGGAACACAGTGGTCTGCCGCCTTCATTCTGTGGCAGAGATCGTGATCAGGGTCAAAGGAAGAGATGTAACAATACGGTTGCCTTTCTTCGGATGTAAACACAGAGCCTTTGATGTTTGGTGTGTTTTTGAATGTGGGTTTGACATGATGGAGGAGCGCCTTCTTGTCTGGAACATGTGGAAACTTCTGTGTCTTACCTTCCTTTATCTTTCTGTGTCCTTCGCTCATTCCCAGACATCACAACACATGATCTTAGACAATGGAGTTCAACGAAAAATCAGCTGTTCTAGGAAAAATGTACTTCTATGCCCAACAATAATTTTGCCTGCGAGCACTTCAAGTCTGCCACAGGTGCTGCAGACATTTTAGTAGCAGACACTGAAGTTGTTTTTTGTTCATATCTTATAATAATGCATTACGTAGAATAGCTGGGTTTTCAAATGATGCAGACCAAATGACTGCTATTACTTTGTGCAACCATGCACACAGCATGACATGTGTGCACGGAAAGGCTTTTCATTTCAAATAGGGGCTTTCAAATTATTTACAGGCCAAAACCCAAAATTATATGAGGTGAAGCAAACCTGCTGCTTTCTTGCAGAAGGGAAATTCTTTTGATTCTTGTGGATGCTTTTGAAGGTTTCCCCTTCCCTATTTAAACCGTGTCAGCTTTAGTGCAGGCGGTGATTTCAGAGCAGATGGATAAGGTGATTGAGATCTAATAACCACAACAAATGCCCCTCCCTCATTAGAGTCATACTAAATACTCCCATTCTTCTCAGTCTGGCGGGGCATCAAAAACTGAATCACCACAACCTCAGTGTTCAGTCCTCTGCTCCTCATATTGAAACAAATCAAACATTTCCACACTGACAAACCATAAAGTGTTGCAAGCTGCCACTCATAATGAGTGACATGTCTTAGCTGAGGCTAATATTATTACAGATAAATAAAGAGGATGTGTAATAATCCATACATGTTATTATCCCATTATGAAATTCTAGCCTGTGGCACAGCCCTTTGGAAACTTTTAGACTTGACTGTGTTTGCTCAGGGCCTATTAATAAACTCCCCTTTGAATGATGGTGTGTGTCCCGAGCAGACAGCACATGTCAGTGATGAGAGAAAGGGAGACAGAGGGAGAGAGAGGAAAGTTGACTGGACCAGAGAGGCAGGCTACCACAGCCCTATTACTATTTGCAAAAGAAGTATACCCAGTCTGCTTGTTCAGAGACAGGCTCCCTCTCTTTTTCTCTCCGGCCGGATGGTGCCACCACACCACGCCATCCCAGTGCCCCCATTACGGTGCCCTGCTGCAGCCGCCACCTCTGTCCAGCTTCCAGCCCACTGCCACTTCATCTCCAGCAGTGTCGGCTTCCTCGTTTGTCTCACCAGCCACTTCCCAGACCTGGTCCTCTGGCCCTAACCACAGTGTACCCACTGGCTCAAATGGCTTATGAACAAAGCATACTTTTCACATTATAAAAAAAAGGAGAGGGAAACGCTCATTCAGATACAAAACAGTATATTTGCGTAATAGCATGGTATCATAGGGTAATTACATGGAAAAAAGGCAACATAATTTGACTGTGGAAGGTTTATGCAAAGACATGAAACACACAAGTATCGCTTGTTTGTTTTAAGAATCAGTCCGTCTGTGGACAAATTCTTCAAACAAACAAGAGAAGGGGTAAATTATTTTACACTAAATCACCGTGTAGGAATAGATTCTTCCTCTATGCATGTGTTTACAGTAGATCCGTGCGCAAGCTTGCATTCCAGCATGCCCTACAAACAGTTTGACCTCTAGGACAGACGCAACTGTCAGGCTGGTCTGGTTGTACGCAAGTCTGGGTGGAGGAATTCAAACCCTGCCACCAGGAATGCTTTTCCCCGTATCTCCACATTCCAAAAGCAGATGATACACATTCCCAAAGTTTTACCCTGGTGGCTTCTTGAAAGCTTGTATCTGTCATAACCACCCCTCACATGGTGTCCAAAGCTAAACCTTAATCAAAGGCCACACTTTGGCAGGGAAAAGTATTTGGTCCTGGTTAAATGTCTTTTGATCCCAAGGCAGGGATGAGTAAGAGGCCAACACAGCGGCAGACATGGCGTCTGCTTTGGGTGCGGTGATCACACGCCTTTGATGAGACAAGGAGAAAAAAAGTGGTGGAGGATGTGATTTTGGCTAACACGCAGTCACACACTTAACTTTCACAAATGCTTGTAGCCGTGTATGGTCGTGCACTCTTCTCTCGTCACTCCAGTAACACTGCAGGCACTAACAATAGAACACACCTGTTGGTCATTACTGCAAAGACACCAGACACCATGTAGACGCACCAGACTCACTCCAAGAATCCCCACAGGGGGGCCTGCATGGCTGCTGCTGACACACAGTAGCTTGTGGAGAGAGACACTTTCCGGACAGATGTACGCACTCTAGAAGCACATACATTCACACCCAGCTCCATGCAGTAGCACAGCAGAAACACAGACAGACAAAGACCAACAGGCCTCTGCCTTTGAGAATCATCGAGGTATTTAGTCTGCAGTTTGTCCGTCCATCCGCACATCCCTCCAATCCCATAAAAGGCATCATAACTGGATGTCCCCTGTGTATGTTTGTGATTGTGGGGGTGGTTGGGCCCACACAGGCGGTGCTAGAGACTGAGAGTAGAGGAGCAACACTCACATTGCATGCAGTTAATTATGTTGAATAAATGGCATGGTCAAAAACAAATGGAGAAACATGGGCACATATCAATACCCCAGCAACTCCCCCGTTTAAGACGTCCATAAGGACCGGTAATTCAGAGCTTCATACTTGGACATTTCCACCGTCGTCTTGGAAAGACCACCAACATTCCCCATTTTCTCATGTCTTACTTATGTTCCAATACCAGGTCCCCTGCCAGCGCCACCCATGGTCAGAATGCAAACTGTTGGGAAGTGGACAGGGAAAGTCCCATGTTGGACCAGAGCAGCAATATCAAACCAATCTCTGGGGTATATCCAGTTAAAACAGCAGAACCCGAATATCCCAAAGTTCTGCCAATGAACAGTGTGGTGCCAACAGTATCATACTGTACATTTAAAAGGAACATTTCACTAAAAAAGTGATTGTCATCATTCATGTAAATAATGTGAAATAATATTAAGATTTAATTACAATTTTAGGAGCTTATAAACATCACACATAGGCAGCAAGACACTTCATCAGGAACACACTTAAGGGTCACCCGAGCTTTGTGAGTGGGCAAAATATAGAAGCCAAAAGAGACTTTTGGATGTAGAGTGCAAATTTTGGGCACAAAGTTACTTTGAGGGACACTTTGACAATTTTTACCAGCTTTTTATAATGACAATGTGAGTAGTATGTGTATATGAACTATGGTAAACTTCCCTCCATCTTACCAGCAGAGATCTCCCTGCTCATCTCCCGGCTCAAATCTGCTGGATGATGCATTTTTGATGTGTTTTTGCATCATCCTGTGGATTTTCACTGGCTCTAGGGGCTTTTGCTTGAACTATGGATTGTACTTCTGCATTTTCGTATGCTCGCCACCACAAACACAGAGTATAAATGCAGATCAAGATAGAGCCACTTCACTCTTTCTCTCTCTCAAAATCCAACCAGACTTCGATCAAACTGTAAAACTAGGCAGTGCTGATCAAAGATAAACCAAGATTCTGCAACTGTATTGCAAATGTTTCACCTAAAATGTCTTCAGAAACACATTTTAGTGCACTGTTTGGCTGTAATTTGAGAGTTTGTAAACAGGAAGTGGGCAACATACTGTTTCCTGTATTGTGAAAACAGAGGTAAAAAATAAACTGAGATCAAACAGTAAAACTAAGCAGTGCTGATCAAATATAAATCAAGATTCTGTAACCTATTTCTCGCCCAAAATGTTTTTACAAACGTATTTTAGTAGGGATGCATATTGCATTTATTGGTCCGACAGATTATCAACTGATAATGGAATATTTATTTATTGTTTATTGTTGTAATAATAAAATTCTAGCTGATAAATAGTGCCAAAAATACCAAGCCTAATTGTTTTCATGCACTTAACTGGTGCAGCATCTACACCGCCAATTAACACAGTGAAGAGGAGGAAGAAGATGAAGAAGAGCAAGGGCAGCTTGCTAACTAGAAAGCCAAACATTTTGTCGCCAGTGTAGGTGTTTTTCACAGTTTTAGAGGAAGACAACACAATTGTGATGGGGGTTTGAGCCATTTCTGTAGCTGCCAATACACTGATTAGATGCAGTGCTGAAGTACCTTCCCTGGAGCAGCTGCCTTCCCAGTGAATGGTCAGTTAAACGTCTGTCCTGTTAGCTCAAGCTAACACAGCAGCAGTGGCTAACATCCAACCCTGACCTGTTAAACGGTCCCAGAAAATCACACCGACAATGAAACTGCTTGACCCTGTCGTTAAACCAGGTCAAAACCTTAAATAATGTTAGCCATGTGACGCTAACAGTTAGCCCTGTCCCTGAGCAAATCAATATGCTGCGTGCACCTCTACAATAAAATCAGAGTTTACTCATTTTAAATAGTAAAAAAACAACAGCAAACAAACAAAAGGAGGATCAAAATTTGGCAGGTCAGTGTTGACACTGTGGCAGGCTGTCACAAATAAATCAATGTTTGTATGGGAAACACAAAGCTTTATTTTTGTACTGAGGGATGCACTTACTTCAGTTACTTTTGTATAATAGAAGATATCTGTCTGATTTGACAGATCATGTCAAAGCATTTCATTTGAAATCTTAGGCAAAACACTCTATAAAAGCCAAAGTATGTTTGTGAAGATTTCCTGTGTTAAAACGCACAAGCTTGCATAACATTGGCCACCATTGGGAGTGTTTATTGGTCTGGAGAGGCGAAGTGCATTCTGGTAGTTGTAGGTTTCTACCTCTTGAGCAAAAGCAAATGCCACGGCCCGTTTTCTCTGGTCATGTAGCACCAATTTCTAAAGTATTTGTGTCTCTCTACTACTTAGACACCCAGCTTTATGAAAAGACTATTTATCCAGCAGTGAAATACTTCTTCAAATACTACTTCTATATTTACCACTTTGCCATGTCTGCTTCAGCTGTTGTATTTACAGTGAAAATACTGCACTGTGCTAAGCCTGTATATGTTGTAAACATTAATTTTATCGGTGTTTAGACTCAACATTTCATTTTTGGCTTAAGTATTTGTTAACTGCTGCATGTTGGCTACTGTGCACTTCAAACTAAATAAAAGCCTGGCCACCAATCTCTTTATGTTATAAACAGTAAGATAATAGCTGCCTGCATCTACAACTGGAGCTTTCAACTTTCCTTGTATATGTTGGATGCTATTCTTCCGACCATCTTGTATCCCAAATTCTGGCAAGAATAAAGGCACATTTTATGAACAGACTGGGAATGTGAGCAGCTAACCCAAATCAGAGAAATATGAAAATATTGCTTGATTGTCTATGAACATTTGTCAGCTTAGTGCTCACAATTAATTTACAGTCCATCCACTTACAAAAACCAAACCCCATCCTCTTTTGTCATCCACAGAAATCAATTTAGGAACCAGAGAATGGCCTCTCTGGCCCACTCATTATCCTAGCATACGATGTTGCATTTGTAATTCTCATGTAATCAAAATTGTCATTGATGTGTGCTCTCGTCCCTCTGGCAAGGCAATTCATGAAACATAGAGGTAATCACAATAACTGTGTAGTGACAGAATATGCTGATTATGTGATTAAGTGTGCATGTAATTGGCATTATTGTTATTTTTAGCTAGAAGTTAATTGCTAATGGAGATCCTAGTAATTGGATCACCGAATGGCAACACTGCAAATCTATTAGCTCCTAATAATTGCTGCAAAGTGAGAACAGAAAGAGTGGGTGGAAGGTGTTTATGGGGGGATAAGTAGCTGTCTCTGTGCTGTAGAGGGAATACAAATAGCATATTTGTCAAATTTTGAATTTACAGCATTACACTTAAAATGGGAAAGGTGTAATGCTAAATTAGGTGGTGAGATGGGTACCAGTCGAAGTTTTTGTTGTCGGTATTCAGTGTCTTTGAATATCGTTTGTGTTCAGGCAAAACAGCCCTGAACAGAAGGACATCAGTGAGCACATGAGGATGCACATTTGACAATGGCAAATATATGAGCTGAGAAAAAGTGAAAAGAAGAAAGGACTGAATAAAAAGAGAAACCCAGAAAGAGAAGCAGAGAAAGAGCGAAAGAAAGACAGGAGCCTGTGCTGTATCATTTGACAGGGGACCTCTCCAGTGCTATCAGATGGAGGCGTCAGAGTGATCAGTCTCGCACACACACACACACACACACACACACACACACACACACGCTCTCTCTTTCTCTGTCTCCCTCTCTTTCCCCTTGTCTCCTTCCAGAGCAGGGACCAGCCGTTCGCTGATAGAACAGGCCCATTAGGATCCTGCTATCGCCCTCCACAGCGGAGAGATTGAAAGGCCCTGATAGCTGCTCTGCGATCCCCACAGTCCCCGGCAAAATCACTCCGTATCAGTCACTGGATCCCTTGCTTGAGACAGAGGGAGGAGAAGGAAGGAGGGAGCAGACAGAAAGGGAGAATGAAAGGCAGGTTAGACACCTAGTGAGAGTTAAAGAGGGGAAGCACGGAGAAGAGAGAGCTGAGGGGGAATGACAGAGACTGTCAAAGAGGGGGGAAAATTCAGAGGGAGACAAAAGGAAGAAGAAGAGTGTGAGTCTTTGTCTTACTGCCTACATGCTGTTTACCAGAGGAGACAGCAGCAGATATCAGGAACGGCACATGAGCCTTTCTGAAGTCAAAGCTTATACTGTCTGACAGAAAAGAATCCTATCCTCCAACACAAAGTGTCAGGGTTTTATGTATCTCACGGTGACACAAACTAAAGATTTCAGATGTAGACAATAGTGTGCTTTGCTATAGCGCAGTTATCCTTCCTTTCAGGCTTCTACTTCGTTCGCTGGCCATCATCTCATCCTGGCTGCCTACAGGGAAACCTAGTCATTTAGGCTGCGGGGCAAAGGTTGTGCAGGTCAGGCCGGAGAGGGGTGGAGGACAGGACAGGACAGTTGAATGGGGTACAAAGGCATGTCCTTGTATGGACAGACACTTGACTGGCATGGCAGAGGCCAGCTCAGTGGTGCTGAATGGCCTCCTATCAGTGGGGACACATGAGCAGCCAGATCCAGGGCACTTAGTGGATGACTTCCAGAAAACAGACCAGGATAAACTTTGTGTGTGTGATGGTGTGGTTGTACACACTCGTGTGCACTAAAACTGGCCATATATATGTTAATGTGTGTGTTTGTGCCTTTTCTGCATGTAAACAGCACGTGTGTGTGTGTGCGTGCGCGTGTGTGTGTGTTCATATGTGTGTGTGAGTTGCGCAAGGGGTTCATCTGAGTCACATTTATGTCGTCAAGAAATTGGACCAGGAACAAATGACTGATTGACTCATTTAAGGTGGAAACCACAGTGGTCTGGAGGAGCTGCCTATGCAGCATCTGATTGACCGAATGAGTCATGCAGATTGAAATAGGCAGCCTGAGCTGGAGCGAGCTTCACTTGTGCTGAGTGACTCTGGATGTAAAAGCAAAGTTTTAAATTGCCGTGCACGCATATGTATGTGCGTATGTGTGTGTGGTTGTGAATCTGCTGTCCTCTGTGTGGCAGGATAAGAGACAAAACACTGTCTCTGGGATTTCGGTTGCTCTAATAACACCTTGCCATTGAGAGGCTAATGAAGCATGTCCGCTGTCTTCATTCTGACAGAGAATGAAAGGGCAGACACACACACAGAGCGATGCAGAACAAGAGCTCTCTTGAGGTCACTATAGCGAATGTGACTTCAAATATCTTTTGTGCATCTGCAATAGAGAGAAAGAACGAGGGGGGAATCAAGCAGGAATGACAGTATCCCAGCGGTTTGTCTTGCTTCGGCTGTAAGGGTCGGTGGGTTTGTGGTGCTTAGACCTCAGGATGCCTCCTGTACTGCCCGGGGGGCCTGTTTGAAGAGCAAGAGCTGATGAGGCTTCACCGTGAAGCCACATAGTGGTTTAACGGTGCAACTAATACGCCCAAGTCCCAGAGTCGACCCAGCCAAAGTAGCAATTCCACGGAACGGTAGATTTCTATTAATTAAATCATAATTGGGTTTTATATATTTATTTGGTGGAGACATTGGCAGGGAGAGGAGTAAGATTAGGCAGAGATTTGCATGTAAAATGTACGAGCTTCATTACACTACCTTGGCAAAGACGGAATAATTCGCCTGCCTGCGGGGCACACAGATGGCTCTGTATGTTTGCTAATTTGCTCTCCTTTCAAGGTCATTAGTTCTGTTTGGGGAACTATCGAAAAGTTTATTTGAGGTGGGTAAGTTCCTGAAATGTTTGCAATGTGACAGCTCCTTTGTTGTGGGACTAAAGATTAGGAATAAACTTCCACATCATCACGTATCAGGATAACGCAAAGCTCGGCTAAAATATTGTTATTAGACCAAAATTAGAAAGTTAAAAAATAAAAATCAAATACTGAAACTACTTTTACAGTACATCAAAAAAGTAAATCCAATGAAAGGAAAAGAAGTTGTCTTTGCTGTACTGTCCATAGGTAACACATCGGTCAGATGTTACATCTTGTTTTCTCCACATTTTGTTCTCACCAACACTAATGAGTACTGTACAGACACCGTGTACTACCTGTATGCTATCTAAACAGCACCCAGCCGTGTCTCTCTCAAGCTCATTACTCAGCGGAGGTCTGGAAAGCTGAATCAATTTTTCAAAGTGCAATATTCACCATTTTCTCTTCCCTCTTTAGACAGGTCCTGTTTAGTTTTCTTTTGCAGGAAATGAGTTTTGACATAATGGATTTTTGCCCAGCATTACATAAACACTGACAGCACTGGCACAGTGTGTGGCGCAGGTTACTAAGGCTTTGTTTGCCCAAAGACCTACCGTCCCTCCTGTCACTCATATTGTAAATAATCTAGATGCAGCTTATTTTTTTTAAACATTATTACAAACAAAATATTTGCCTGTCAGGGAACAAGACAACTTTTTGGCACTTGCAAATCTAGAGCTATTCCATTCGGTTGCTACAGCATGTATTAAAAACATATGAACTGTAAATTATGAGCTGCGAGACACACAGCTTGTTGTTCTGTTTCCTTTTCTTTGTAGTTTGAGACTGAATCATTGATGAGTGGAGTTTGATGACAGCTATCATTTCCAATATTGTCTCTGACTTTTGACGCACTACTTTAAACAAAGACCTGGGATGAAACACGGGAAGAAACGTCTGAATCCACGAAAATCAAAGCCGTGTCAGCATATTGTGCAGTTTGAATGGGAATATATACGTATGTGGCTCTAGATTGGTCACGTCTTGTCAGTAGAATTGATTTAAAAACCCAAGAACACAATAGGATTTGTTAACTAGAGAATAAGAGAGATAGTTGTGGGCATGTATCTTTTGAGTATACGGCGCTACTGTAAGTGTGATAATTCAAAATTAGCATGTCGAATTCTCTGCCTTCTGAGATAGGCAATAGCAGTGTGTCTTATAGGGCTGTGTTTCATTTAATAATGAAATAGACGAGGGAAAAAGTTTAATCAGCCTGGGTATTATTGAGGATATAGTGCAGACAGCCTTGCATAGTAGACATAGAATAAAAAAGAATCACTTTTATTACTATCTAACTGCAATTAGTTTAACCCTTTTATCTCTCACCATTTGTAACGCTATTTGGACCATTTCACAGAGCCTGGAAATTTGGGCAGTAACAGTGAAATTGATATAGTGAGGGAGATACCATCAGCCCAGAGGGAAGGGTCGGGTGGGGAGTGGGGGGCCCTGCTTATTTCACAGTCTGTCCTTATGGCTTAAATCCAGCCAGCTAGTAGCCACGGAGGAGTCTCTGATATACAGCGCCACATAATTGTAACTCATAAATCAAAGCACATCTATCTCTCTATCTGTCTGCCTATCTGTCTGCCATACTTAATGTTGCATTTCTCTTTGGTATAAAGGTCCGTCAGGTGTGCAACCCCAAGTTTTCACAGAGCTGTATAACCATGCATGCTTGACCTTAAATACAGGTCCATGGTGGACATTCCTTAACCCAGTGTACCCGTTCTTCTTCATGAGATTTAGGAGATGGAAATTAAAATATTCTCTTTCCAAATAATAATATGACTAAGACATCTCATTAGCATACAGTGCAGGGAAGAAGTCTTTAATGAAGGTATCAGAAGGATCTTATTGTCTGGGGATTAACACTTTCTTTTTCTTAAAAGCCATTATTCAACATTGACTAATGAACGTATTGTATTTATTTGTGTTATTTTTGGTCTTTTCTTCATGTTAATTGGCTGTTTTCACATTTCTTCTTTTTGTTTTTTTTTTTTAAATAGGGCATTGCAATTACTTCAATTTTTTGCTGTATAATTAGAGGTTAGATTTATTTGTTTATTTCAGTGCAACTTTAAACTTGAGATTGACAACAACTGAAAAATTATATGGGTGGTGTAATGTTGATATGACATTTTCAGACCCTCGTTAAAAGAACCACAATAAACACGAGTGGATTTACAGTAAACATATCAGGTGGCACAACAGACAAAAGCAACACAAACGATTGAAATATAAACATTGTGTTTTTGGGTGAAAAAAGAAACATTAAATAACCCACAAAATGTAAAATGAAGTCAAATCGGGTGATTCATTTCATTCTGAAATGAACACAGAAAGTCTTTGCAGTGGTAAACAAAGGGTGAAAGGCATGTGGTACAAAGGGAGTGTGAGTCATGCAAAAACGACCTGTTTCCCTACTGTTCATTAAAGAGCTGTAAACGACATTCAGAGCAAACCTCTGTTTGCTTTGTAAAGGTATGGTGGAGTAATGACATTCTAAGCAGAGAATGAAATCATGCCCGGCGCAGTGCAAGTGCATGATAAAGTAAGGAGAATTTTTTTTTTTTTCATGTTATTATGTACATACATAATTATTGTATTATGTCATACAAAGTAAGCAAAAATGACATTTTTTTAAAATCTCTTTTGTACTTTTGGAAATCAAAAACAAGATTTTAATTCTATGAAACCCTGAAGACCTTTTCTTACATTGGTTTTCAGATTGTAAAAAGTGGAGGGGTCAAATCCTGTCCTCTCAAAAAGTGCAGTCCCTTGTGTCCCCTACCCCTGTAAATTACTGATTACTGCTGATAAGGCCGTCCCGACTCAGCATTGTTGAGAAGCATGGCACCCACTCTCCAGTTACCCCCAGGTTAACACCTTTGACTCTGTCAGTACTGTTGCTGTTTAAGTGCTGTTCTCGCTGTTAACACTGTATGCTGCTAGCTGCTTAGCCACCTCCATGTTGAGAACCATGTGCAGACAACCTGAGTCAGACTCAAAATCATAGATATGCTCTGCATTAGGGGTGGGCGATAGGGCACTAAAAGAAATCACGATATTTCTAGGTATATTTGCGATAAATCTAACCCAACAGTTTGCTTTTAAATATTCAGTAAAAACTAAACAAAATTGAGCTCTCATTTCTTTAATTTGTTAACAACAACAGTAACTCAGAGTGAGAATCAGATCCTGTATACAATATTAACAGTTCAACAAAATAAAATCGACACAAATTACAAATTTAAACAGCTCTCAAATACTAAAAACGTACCCTGGGATCTATATATATATATATATATATATATATATATATATATATATATATATATGTGTATATGTGTATATATATATATATATATATATATATATATATATATATATATATATATATATATATATATATATAAATGAGCAGGCGATTACTCTCTCTTTTAGCAAAATCCTAAATGATTGAGTTGTTTTTTTTCCACCTGGACCTTTATGCTCTGCCATTTCTCCTCTAATCATCAACAGTTTGAGGTCAATATGTCAACAAGTTGTAACACTGCGAAATTTACTATATGAATTTTTCATATCATTGAAAATTATACCAGTATCATCATGAAAGAGATGATATAGCACACCCATACCTGACTTACAGCGTTGTTGAGAAGCGTAGCACCCACTCTTGGGTTCCCCCCAGGTTAACATCTTCAACTCTGTTAGCACTGTTTGCTGTTAGCCGCTAAGCCACCTCCATGTTGAGAACCCTGTGCAGACAACCTGTGTCAGACTCTGAAATCTCTGAACCATAGATAGGCTCTAAATATTGTCTAGAGCTCCTTTAATAACTAGTGTGGTTGGCTGGCATTGATCCAGTAAAGATCATCACAGCTCTAAACAATTACAGTGAAACAGTTGTACAGTATCTTGGTAAACTAACCTAACCATGGGTTAAATGGATAGGGGGAAAAAACAACTAATTAAACAAAGGATGACAATTGTAACACATCCTGCCTGTATTTGTTTTGCATGTGACAAAGATATAAGCACGACAATGCACATCAAGGTGTCCTGATATAGAAAGAGATCTTGGCAGACGAAAGGTACTGTGACTGTCCACACAAGGGATTAATCAACACAAAAGTTGCAACGTCGAAGCCAAAATAGCTCGAAGTTATTTTGTCTTGTTTGCCTCTAACTGCAGAAAGAGGAAGTTGCCGCAAGATGCTAATGCTGCCCTGGCAAAATTTGACCAGTTTAAATTTCTCCAGACCTCTGCTGTTCAAGCTGAAGGTGTGAGATTAGACGTCCGGGAGTGTAACACAAATGACAAGATTTGCAACTCTTTCACCAAGTGAGGAGAATGTGTCGCGATCATTGGCAGGGAAAATGAGCAAGGCTCGGTGCCACATGGCCAAAGACTGTGAGCCCACTGTTGGCAGCCTCGGAGGAGATGGCTACCTTCCAGTCGACACTCAGGGCTGAGTGGCTCAGACAGCCTACTGCAATATGAATTAAGAAATGTGAATTTAGAAAAATGATCTCGAAATTGCACTTCAAAGTTAAAATTAATAATGATGACAATAAATTTCGAGGCGCGGCCTTTGGTTTTATGTGGTGCCATAAAAATTCAGTGTCTGAAACAATTCAGCCAATCACTAGTTTAATGGTCCTGGTTTCAGTGGTTCAGTGGTGTGTTGCAAATTTGAATTTAAACAATTCAGATGCAATTTCTGCCAGCATCGATATCTTCTAGCATCATAGAAGCCACCTGAAATATCACAAGCATGTCTTTTGCTGCTTGATATTAGTGATTGAAACGTCTGCTACTCAGAATGAAGGCTGAACAATCACCAGTGATGTAGTGGCAGTTGATGAGGTGGGTGTACTACTTAGGTAGATGGGTAGGATACTGAGGAAGAAGTGGGTATACTCTTCTATGTTTTCCAGTGGCTTTTTGACTGATAGAAAAAGAGGTGTGTTTACCCTACACAACACCACCGCCAGTCACCAAGTAGTAAATTATATTTTAACGAGCAGCAGCGTTGAGAGTTTAGCTCTGACTAGCTAAAGGTCAACACAATAGGATGCAAAGACATTTGTTTTATACCCTCTTACAACGCCTCTAATCCTAACAAATGCCTTTTCCTCCTCTTTGACAGACCACAACCACGTGATAAACCACAGCTGTCTATTAAAAAATGATTCAGATTCTCGATGGAGATATCGATGCTCGGATATGACTGCAATCGGAAATGGCAAAGCAAATCCATGACCTGGTCATATTTGTCTGAAACTGGGAGTTGTTATCCTTGTGCTTCCTAAATATTTTAATTTTCCATTTGGGAAACTCCCCTGACTCCGTGTCACTGGGGAAGATATAGTACATAGTGATTTATTCTTGTCTGGGGTCAGATGTTAAAGACTGCACAAACTTCCCGGTTTGTGAGTGAACCAGAGAAAAAGCAGCTCTCATAAACTTGTTTCCTCGCTAACCTTTGGTGTGAAGACATAAAAAGACACTCCTGATTAGCAAAACGTTAATTAGGTAAACTATTACAGAATATAAGGTTCATTATATGGTGATACTAATGTGTGTTTTTATTTCAATGCGTGATATATTTCTGTGAAGTATGTGTGTGTGTAAGCTTGTGTGTGTGACCAGCCAAGCTCTAATGGCTTTGTGTGTGAGATAGGCCAGACTGTACTGCTCTGACAGTGAAAAGAGGATAACAGGGAGATGAGGAGCAGAGAGAGAAAGAAAGAGACAGAGGGAAAGAGAAAGAGAGAGAGGCACTCAGATACTCATTAGCCACCAGACGCTATCTGGAGTGTGTCAATAGAGTCATGTTAGTGGGGTGTTAAAGCATTGACCAAGATACGCTGAGAGAAGCAGAGAAAGACAGAGAGGAGGGGGGGGGGCAGAAAGGGAAGGATAGCGAGAGCTCCCCCACCATTGCAGCACCTGTCACACCTTGAGATAATCATCCATCATGCCTCGCCAGTGACTGGAGAGTGTGTGGTCCTTTTTAATGGCCGCCATTGACACGATTCGTCTTCCCCGCCACCCACAGCCTGTCACCAGTGGGGATTCATTTTATTGCACCTGTGCTAAGATGAGATGTGTGCATTCTTGCCTCTAAGAAGTTTTGCCTAGAAAGGTGTGATTCCTGTGTGTTGATAGACGGGCAAAAAAAAAGTGGTTATTTCTATTGTCAAAACTACGGCAACTTGGGAGGTCCTCAACTGATCAACTGACAATGCATAAAAAGTCTTACATGTATGCGCTCTGTAAAGATAAAACCTGATAGCAATACTTGATTTGATAAACAGGTGCTGAAAAAAAATGGCACTTTGATGTGACAGCTTTTGATTTTACAGCCAACTGACATTGCACTAGCTCCTCCTTTTCATCTGAACTGTTACTTTCCAACTAAAAAGAGCTCTAGAGCTAAAAGCTACAGATTGCAGGAATAAATCTGACTCTGATGAGCGAAAGAAGCTGGGCAGACAGGTGGGAAAGCCATGAGACCGTATGAATGAATAGACACAATGTCCCACACCCGCTGCAGATACCTGGCCTTCACACAAAGACACCGTTGTTTCCTACAGACCGACACCACAGCAGACGTATGTAATATGACCTGTGGACGCATGAACGTCTAAATATGAGGTTGCTTGCGTGAGCACGTGCTAAGTGTATAAGTAGAAGTGTCGGTCCACATGTGTCCCTGTGCTCTTGTCTGCACATTACTGTAAATCTGTAGCGTGAATGTGAGGATATGTAACTCACCAGGATCTCGCCAGGTCTCCTACTCCACATGATGGCTCTTCCTGGGGAAACTGTGGTAAGGTGAGCTCAGACGTTGGAACAGGCGTTAATAGCGCATCTAACGCGACTAGGTGTCCCATGGTGCAGCTGGGCACGCGAACGGAAGAGGCCTAGCTAATGGTGGGACCCCGGTGGGAGGGTGGCACGCACCCAGGGCCTCTGGCGGCCCTTTAATAGAGGACCATGGAGATGCCTGCCTGCTGTGGTTTCTGGGTTTCAGATGATTCTAGTTTCAGGTGACATGCCTCATGCTCTATTAGCAGACTCTTCCGACCACAGTTTTCTTTGGCAGCCACACAGGTTCAGACTGCAGCAGCTCTGAGCTAGACTAGTTTTCCACACGCCACCTTTCTCCTCCTCCATCATATATACACACACACACATACACACACAAATAAACGTATGCAGACACATACCCACACACATGCGTGGGCATACCAACACATACAAATCAAAATCTCTATTTCATTAATGTATATACACATCGAGACACATAATCAAACATAATCATGCACGGACACTGACAGACGAGCCCCGCCGTTAGTCTCACTGGTAAATAGAGGTCTGTTGATGTACATAGATATAGGTATGGAGTCCAGCACACAGACATCCATATATTTTGTCTGGGCCAATACTCTAGCTTGGCCTTGACATGGTGGCAGTGGAGGATTTAGGCTCCAGTGGTGTTTGTGAAGTACGGAGCTGTGTCCAAACATCCTGCTCATTCCTGTGAAGTGGTCGGATGCTGGTCCCTCTCTCTCTGCCCTTTTTCAGCACTCTGGCATGCGTTCTGGGTGGCATCAGGTCTCAGGCCCCAGTCAAAGGGTCCGTCTCCTCGACTCCTGCTATGCTTCATTCTCTCCTTTCACCTCCTCTGACCATTTCACTGTCAGCCTCTCAGCGGAGTAATGCAGACTGTATAATTTTGCTCTCAATTGCCGAGGATCCTGTGAGAGTCGATGATGCTAAAATGAAGCAAATGTGTCATCCTTTTGCGCTTTTGCATGGAAATCTACAGAGAAATGTGAAATTGAGTTTTATCCTCTGTTAGAGTGCTGACTTTTTTCCTTTGTCATTGTGACAAGTGTATTATAGCACCATATTTTACGCACACAAAGGCGCTCTTTGTACTGTTCAAATCACAGTTCCTTAAGTTATTGTTCAGTGATATTGTTTAGTGATGTATAAGAGTTTTCTGCTAGTGATGTCTCAGTTATCATCTCGGCTGGATATTGGCTCGCAATGAATGTTGAACAAGCGTATTGTGAAATTGTTCTCAATCTGCATTTGTAAAACACTTCTACGTATTCAGTTTTCAAAAGAGCAACTTTATTAATGCCTGCTTGACAGTTGCACACTGTTTTCTCTCTAGCGTGTGGGGTACGTCTGGATCTGGAGACGTTTGGCTGATACACCCAATTAAACCTGGAGGACAACTGCCATGGGTGGAAACTCCTCTTGGCTTTTTAAGTGATTTGGACAAGTTTTGTTAGGGAGGTACAGAGGGTGTCTGTTTACACATGTCAAAACCTTTGCTTGTGTATTTGTCGGGGAGTGGGTAAGACAAAGAGTCCCAACTCAAGACCAAATGGCTGAGTGAAGAAGGCATTTGGTCAACATACAGTAAAAACTCTACAGCGAAATGAAAGGGAATTTTATACTTCAGGAAGTGCTCCGTACACATATAGCTGGAAACTGTTTTATTTCTTTAAGTATATAAATAATATAGCCCCGGTTTACACATATTTTCCAAAGCCTTTAACTGATGTTAAGTTCTTTGAATATGACCTGCGCTTTAAATCCATGTCAATCACTCATCAAAGGCATTCATAATGGATTCTGGCACGCCATGTATTGAAGCCATTTATCTCAAAAGCTGAGGAGAGAGACGTCGGTGTAGATTTTTTTTGATGTAAAGAGAGATCATTTTGACAATGATGAGGGTATTCATGAATCAATGCACTGATATGTGTCTGTTTATGTCTGCGCGCTGTATATTTGCTGCATAATCCGCATGGAATCGAGATTTTCAGCAGAGGATATTTTCATCCGGGATGATCTGATTTTATTGAAAGCTTCTGTCACTCGCTGGGCCAACCTGTGTAATTTGTTGTGTATACTCTGGCTTGAGGGAAAATGGCAGACGAACAGGCCTGTAATGTTCAGGTGACTTCAGGACTAAGCATTGAGAGGAAGTAAAACACATGTACACGTACTAACACATAAAATTTGTAGATAGTCATTCTTTGTTGTTGTTTACAATATATACCTTTCTCACATAGAGCAGACAGTGTACCTGTAATGTAAATTGACCCCCTAATATGCAATTCAAACAGCATGTCACTGACCACATCACTAAAATAGCCCCAGATTTGCTCACAAAATCAGCTCACCACTTCAACTACAACCGAGCGTGCTTCCTTTGAACGTGGCCAGTGCGACGGCTCAGCTGACCAAAGAGGAACCCGACCAGATGGCTCACGTGACCGACGTCGACCGTGTTATTTACATTCGGCTCATGGCGAGCTGTTTGCTGAGAGGGATAATTTGACAGTCAGATAAACAGACAGACAGACAGACGGATAAACAGAGTGTTGGCTACTGACAGAGATCTCACTGTCAGTCTCACTGCCACTCTGTTCCTCTCTCAAGCCCAACAGCCACGGGGCAATATTTGAGCAGACAGTCACCAAGTCTTCCAAATATTGAACAACATGCAGTAGCTGTTTTTTTTCCAAGTGATTTTTGGACTCGATGTCTCTGTTTTCTTCGTCTTCTTCTTGTGGTGCAATACTGGCAGGACATGGGTGGCTTTAACAAGTCTCTCTCTGTCTTTTACGGCTCTTTTTAATGCTGTTAGATTAAAAAAAATCATGTTCATCTCATGCTATGTACTTCAAATTATTTACCTTTTTCGTCTTTTAATAGAGTAACATTTCCTGTGCTGACAGAGTCTATGCTAACAGAGGTTTACTGCTGTAGAAACACGGGAAATATGACCCTTGACAATATATACATTTCAGCTTTTATATACTGTAATTCAGAAGTATTGTCTTTTCCAGAAAGTTTTAATTAATGCCCATATATGATATGGCACCGCAGATATCTGTCTTACAGTATTCCTAGCGTCTGTTTTGCGTAGGCGTGATAGTTTTGCAATATCAGATGGTGTCGGTGCTTGTCTTTGTGTCTCCCTTCTGACTGTGTCTCTGTGTGTGTGCATGAATTTGTGTATCCATTGTGTGGCCATGCGTGTGGCGTACGTGTGTCTATGTGTGCGCGCACATGTGTGTTCAGTGTTCTGCGCCTGCTGCATCCAGTGACGTTGTCACACCTCTCTTGGTGTCCTGCTGTGTTTCCCGCGGCGTCCTGAGGTCCTGGATGCTGTCTCAGTATCGCTGCTGAGGATGGTGGGCGTCTGGCACAGATAACACTCTGATAGCTCAGTGATGGACAGGCGGGAAACTTTTTTTCCTCTGCTCTCCTGTCCCCATCCCCCACTGAACACTATGACAACCTGCTGTAAATGGAGCTCAGAGGTGTGTGTGTTAGTGTGTGTGTGTGTGTGTGTGTGCTTGCACTTACGATTGCAGGATTGGGTGGGGGTTGGACTTTATTTGAAAGTACATTATAAATTGAAATCGTGCCTTGATGAATCCTGGAAATGAAGAAAACAGTCTCGCTGAAACTCGTAACAGCAGGATAAAAAAAAAAAAAAAAAAAAAAATCATCCATACATAAAACAAAGAACTTTTAATAAGAAATGCGAATTAATTTTCCTTTTTATTCCTCTTTCTTTTTCCTTTGTATTAGCAGTTTTCTTCCTTTCTCAATTATAACACAACTTCTAATGCTGCTGCTTAACTTGCTTCTAAGTTTCCAGTGGTTGTTTGGTTATTCACAAATGTCATTGGCATTCTTTTATTCTCCCCTTATGGTGGCCTGTGGGGGAAAGGCTAATATCTTGTGTGTCAATTCACAGCATGAAACTTTTAGATCTATATAAGGTTACTCATTGCAGAACTTATTTTCTAAGAGAGAAAAGAAATCCATTATTTATGAACATATTCCCAGTCCATGGCTAATTGTTTATTTTCTTCACAATTGCTTTGATGTAACCAGCTAGACACTTATAGAAGTCTGTCGAAAGCTGAATATTTTCCATTACACTCTTTTAAGATATGATTATTATGTGTCATTCCACTAAAGTTTATTTTAGTGCAGTGTTTCCCACATGAGGGTTTGAGTAAATTAAATAGATATCGTATATGTCTTGGTCTAAAAGGTGCCACCGTGATTTCTTCTTAAGTATATTCCAAATTTTTTATTTCCCCCGACAAATATTTCTAGTTTTCTTTCCCTGGCACTGCTGGGCAGTATTATCTTTTATCTACTTTGTGGTAAGCACCCATTTACTTCCTTTGGTTTCGCTTGTAAAACAAAATAGAGAAATCACTCGCCTGGCACTGAGTAAAATAACAGAAACTGCTTTTTGAGTGAGCTGGGCGGAAGGCGCTGTGTTCTTCACGGGGCTTTCTGTAATTAAGCGGGCTGCACATTCCTCAGTTAACATTACGTCTCAAGCTGCCTGATCAGCACTCTGCAGTATTTAGAGAAGTTTAGGGTGGGAGCGGACGCCCAAGCCGCAGAAGAAATCAAACGGTCATAAAATCGGTTTAAACTGCAACAAAGAAAACAGCCCCCTGTAATTAGATTAGGGAAACATAAAACATAAAAAGAAGGCAGGGTTGTGTATACGCACCCTGCCGATCCTAAATGCCTATACAATGCCCTGGAGTTGGGCTATTGGATAGTTAGTGGAACAGTGGTAGTGATCCCACTGTGGTTTTTCTATAGTTTGTTGTTGTTCTGAATCACACTAAATAGCTACTGGATAACTTGCAAAGAGGGTAATTATATATCACCCAGTTGTCTGTTTACATAGTCTCCCAAGCTGGTGATGCAATTCCTTTTTTACTAAATACACAGTATGAATTTCATTTCAGTCTAAGTAAATGTAAATTGATTGCTATAGTCAGTGATGATAAGGAACTTTATTTAGACTTTGACAGAAAGAGCATTTTAAGAAAGTGATTTGACTGCAACAACTTCATCAACACCAATCTTTTAATCTCTCCCAGGAAATCATGAGTGTGCGTGTTTGCAGTCTGCAGCTATTCTCGCACACTACCAAACCAATCAGCCTCATTTTTGCGTGCGCATTTATGACTGTATGCTCAAGGATCTCCTTTGGTTTTAGTGGTTCACATTTGCAAAGAAAAAAACTATTTTATTGAATGTTTTGTACCATCACTGACTGCTGACTCTTCACTCCTCTTTAACTGCCCAGTTGGGGCCGCAAGGTTTCGACTCGGCTAAAAACAGCAAGCCTTACCTAGTCTGTTGCAGGCCACATTTTGGCCTTCACTGTGGCTGAATCCATAGGAAAGTTTGGTCTCATTTTGAATGGGAGCATCTGCAGATGAATTCCATACCCAGTATGTTATGACCCACTAAAGTTAAGTACATTAAGGAATGAATTAGTCTCTGTTCTTTACTGCCATCTTGACTGTTAGGGACACAGGAGGAACAATTCCACCAGCTGCAGGTTTCTGCGGTCCACCTGGTTTTGTTCTGTCCGCCACACTGGGAGCATTCCGAAAGCGAGCATTGCTTACCTAATTTTGTTGACTTGCAGATTTTGTTTATTTGGTTATTTTTCCTTGACATTTGTGCTTCTAACTTAAGTAAGTAAGTTGGCTACATAGTTGTTTCTTTCTTTGTCTTGTTTATCGTTGTCAATTCCTCTTTGTTGTGCTGTAGCCTACAGACAAAGTTAATACCATTAAAAGTGCTGTTATGAACATGGATCAAAGATTTGTGACTGTTTTACTTATTAAAAATACAACAATCCCAGTAATTACAGCGAATCTATATTTTATGCCTAGTGCCTGTTAGCAGAAAGCTCAATGTGCGTTGTGCAACATGTCGTGACACGGTCAAAAATAGACCAGCACGTATTTTTCTTAGCTTCTGGGTTACTTCTCAAATGTGCTATGGCACATCTGCTGAAATTACAAGATTTATCCAGAGTGGTCAGAATCAGCTTTGGTGGTCGCCTGGTGGAGATCTGCACTCTGAGTGCACTTTTGTAGTTTTTAAACATAGTTCAATATTCTGATATTTTCTAATATTTGTATGCAATGTTACATGCATTATAGTCATTACATGGCATCTATATACGCTCAAATTGACAGCGCTCTGTAAAAGCAGCTCAGTAGATACCAACTACTTGCATGTTGCCCAGGTTACTGTGCTATGTTCTCCATACAACCTCTCAGGTATGATCGGCTCTATACCAGCCAGCTCCACCTGTCTAGACTTAACGTTCCCAGCTGGCAAGCTATAGGGGAATGGCCTCCTCACTGAGGCTTTACACAGGGCCATGTCGTTCAAATGCCAGGGTGCCCAGTGGCGGGATCCGCAGCTCTGTTCTGGATATCAGCTTTCATAGGATCAAAGCACTGGCAGCGATATCCTCCCCCTCATCAGCCGAGCAGCAGTGCACAGACCCAAGGGATATGATTGGTGGAGGGGAGGAGGGTAGTGAAAAGAGGGAGTGAGGGAGAGAGAGACAGACAGATAGACAGAGAGGAGAAAAAGAGAGAGAGAGGAGGGGGGTGAAGGAGGCTGGTGAAGAAGGGGGATGGTTTAAGGGATAGGGAGATGAGAGCTAGGTTAAGGGCCTGCAGGGCTGGGGAGGACGGGAGTGGGTGAGAAAGGGTTGGAGGATGGAGAAGAGGGTTGTTAGGGATGTTTGAAGACAGCGGGGGAAGTGCTGATGGGAAAGCGATGCAGGGAGTGCAAGAAGGGGGGAAGGGATACGAGGGCCTGGCGATATGTGTGTATGTGTGTGTGTGTGTGTGTGTGTATAAACGAGACAGATACGCCAGTCTCATCAACATATAGGGCCTGGGTCTCTAGATGGAGCCCTAACAGCTGAGTTTCCCCCAGCACAACAGCATCTGTGCATCTCCCTCCCCCTCCCCTTTGCCTCACCTACCTTCACCACCCCTTACGCCCATGAGTCTATTTACTCACCCGCTTGTTTGCCGAGAGCGACAGCATACCACCCCTCCTCCACCAACACCGCCACCCCCCCTCCACCCAGACACCCTCCACTCCAGCTCCTTTCCCCCCTCTTCCTATCCCCTCTATCATCTTCCTTAGAGATATGAGGAGCGAGGTGCAACACTTTACTCTTCCTGCTCTCCTCCCTCTCTCCAGGCGCTTTTTGATTTCTCCTCTCACCTCCTCTTTTTCTCTTCCTCTTTCATATCCCAGAGTGCTTCTTTTCTTCTGTTCGTCTCTTCCGATCGCAAGTTCTCCTCAAGGTATCAGTGTGTGGTATAGAGTTGTGGCGGAGTCTTTTCTTAAAAGTGCTAGCTCATTAAGGAGTGGGAGTGTTTGGATATGCGTAGTTTGTATTTTTAGTGTGTTTGTTTGTGCCGCTGTGCCGGGGCTGTGTTCTCGGTTCACCGTCTGTCTGTGTGTGTACGTGTGTGGCATGTGTGCGTGTTGGGTGTAAAGTAGAGGTAGGAACAGTGCTGAGTCTGATTCTTTCTGTTCCACCGTGGCGTTTGGGAAGCGCAAACTTTATTCCTGTATAGCAATAACATCTGTTTACAGTGTTGAACATACCGAACACCAGGCGGGGTGAAACAACAAGATGTTTAAAAATCTTACTGCATAATGTAAGGATGTGATGGTACAGTAGATGGTGTTGATTCAAAACTTTGTTGCAAACCCACTTTCTTATTATAGTTGTAGACAGTATAGCACAGACAAACATGTGCTCGGGATAATTTGTTTTTGACACTGAACAATGAGAGGTGGCCTAATTATTAATAAAAACAAAAACCTGGCAATATTCAAATGTTTTGTCAAGTCCTTAACCTAGAAAATGACAAATAAAAAGCCACTGTGACCTCAAACTGACCTATGTCCTTCCCTTTGTTGACGCCCTTTACATCCATAAAATCAAGTTGGGACAAAATATTAAAGTCCATCTTTGGAGTTTTTTATGAATGTTCTTTTTTTTTTTTTTGAAACTCAGAATGGATTTTCCCATGTACTGTAAGTACATTACACATTGTCTGTATATTGTAATAGGAAAAGTTTACACAGCAGGAACCATCCACATAAATGCATTTTTAAAAGCCCTCTGATTGACACATTGTAAGGGATTAATTGAGAGGCCATGAAATGTGCGGGAGAAAGAACTGTAGTCTCATTAAAGTGTGTCACAGTTACATTGTATATGTAGCATTATGTATGGATATTTCCTGTGAAAGCACCACTCACCTTAAAACAGTACAAAGTTTCACTTACTAAAGTTTCATTTCTAGTCATATTTAACCATTTGTCCGTTTTACTCCACCGGGAGAATTGCTTTTAAATTGTACAGTATACTGTCTGTCTTTGACAAAATATACCACACAATGATGATGGGAAGTATTTCTGTGACATGCCGTCATTCACACAGGCGGGGACCCTGGAACAGCAGCAGTCTACATGCATGCTATACAGAGTTCACCTTTTAAAGAGCCATGTTTGCTCTTGGTTAAGACAGCGACTGTACAAGCAAACATTAGCCCTTTTTACATAGAGATCACGCGATAGCGTTGCTACGAAGTCCCTTCAGTACGTCACCTTTGATTTTTCAAACAGCACCAAACAACAGCAGCATATTGCCCCCCAGTGTGTGATTTTAGACAACATGCCGATGTTCCAGAAACAAAAGAGGTGTGATGGGCATGACGTGACACACAAAGTCGCTGTGTAGTGAGACAGATGACGTACCTGTCTGCAGTGCTTCATTACCAATAACAATGGTATAACATGGAAATAACAATCATGCAGCCTACTATCTCGTCCTCTGCTGGAAAGGTAAGGGGCTCCCGGACCTCATTGTTTCCCCCAATTGTGGATATTTTCAGCTACTGTTTTTCTTGAGTTAGCCGCTAACTGCTATCAGCTGCTTTTCAAGTCCCTTTTTAAGTTGCATAGCATGTCATCAAAATGTCACACCTGTCCTGTCCATGGTCCCGTCCTGCTGGCTGTCACTTTAACACAGACACATTTGGCATTTTTACTTCCCCCACTGCTGGATTAAAGGCGAGACAACGCTGCCCCCCCCCTCCCATTTCATGATCAAAACTTTTATAAATGCAAATTTTCAGCCTTGAACAGGCTGTGTAAAAGGGGCTACTGTTGCAGGGTTAAATAAAAACTAGTTCCACAAATAAAGGGAATCACCACTGTTGAATGGTATGGAACTTATTAGAGGAGGAAGTCAGTGAAGGTAGTATTTCACTTTTTTTAAGCCAGACTCTCCACAATGTTATTAATATATTGGCATTTATTACCTTCCCCTATAATATTTCAAAACAGTAAAACCACAGTAGTGAGTTTAATTGTGACAAGGGATGTTTAATGATAATATTTATGTAAAAGGCTCAAACCTGACCCAAACCCTCACTATACACGTGAAAATGAGCCTGAACTGGCACGGACATGTAAATAACCTCAGGCTCTGTCGGGTTTGGGTTGTGTTTGCGACTATATTTTAGCAAGCAGACTCAAAATGGATATGTCTGTGTACCCAGTTGCTGTCACCTTATCTCCTGACAACAGATCACATTGCACACACACACACACACACACACACACATACACAGACACAAACCAGGAAGCTTAGCTGCCCCTGCCTGGCTCTGCACCCCAGCAACAGGCTGGCAGCTCCCAGTTCTGAGGTCTGTCCCAGTGTGAATATGTGTGACTGTGTGTGTGTGTGTGTGTGTGTGTGGAGTCTACACCATGAATATTTCAGCCTTGACCCAGTTCCCCCATGCTAGGGATGTCCTGTCTTCACCAGAGGAGACGTGGTGTCATATATTCCAGGTGGTTAACTGAGTCACTGTGTGCACTGTGACATTTCAACCCACTTCCACTTAATTCATATGCAATCAGGATTATACTGTGTGTCAACCAATACTGTGCAGGCCCATCCAGTGATGGATATTCATTATGGACAAAATGCTTGCAAGTGACGTCTATTACATTTATACAATATAGACTGGCCCTTTGAGTTATGTACTGTACATATCTGTGAAATAAAAGACCTACTGACTTTCCCTGAGATCACAGACTGAGGGCAATATATGCACATATTCTTTAGCTTGTGTTTTATGCACACACACACGCACACAAACAACCAAACAGGGTACAATGAGATGCCTTAAGGTCTATCCTGTATGTGCAGAGTCTTCCTGGAAAGAGGAAGGTAGCAGTAGCTGGCAGGCTCACTGCTCCGGATCGATACAGGACTGCTTTTACTGCTGTTTGTGGACGCCTCCTCTCCACTGTGTTATTTTATCCTTCACTGAGCTCCGTTCATTTGTTGTTCATTTGCTCTGCTGTGTTGGTTCAATAAATCTTATATCATCTTTGTTTTCCCCCCATTACAAATAGCGGGCTCTCCTTTGCCAGGTCCTCCACAGTATGTCGGCTCGTCCTCAACAGTTATTGTCTTTCCAACATTATCCGGCAGGCCCATCTGTGAGCTGGGAGAACAGATTTGATAAAAGAGTGTGATATACAAAGAAAATCAAATTTACATACACTACACACATTACACATGCAAACATACAGGGCGCTTTGAAACAATACAAGACTGCACAGATAAACATATCACACCCTTCCCCCCCCTTGAAGCCACACACACACATACACACACGTTATAGCTGACCTGCCATAAGCTCCATTTAGGTCACAGTCTGCCTGGCCACAGGTGGTCTTCCTGTCACAACCAGTGGACCATGACTGTGAAGGATTAGTTTGGAAAGGTACAGTACCACAAAACACAGTTTATATTAGACGGGAGACTGAGAAGCTTAAGTTTCAATAAAAACAAGAGAGAGAGGCAGTGTGATGTGGGACTGTATTGTAGGAGAGGAGAGGAGTCTGAGTTTCTCCGTCCACCAGACTTCTGCAAACGGAGGGTGCCAGGCATGCCAGGGAAGCTGTCACTGCTCTCACTGCTGACAACCCCGGTGCCACCCGCCTCTGTTTGTGTTTTATTCCCCTGCTTCCTCGTCATGGCAACCTGCTCTGTTTCCTCTCCTCCTCACCATCCTTCTTCTCCCCGGTCGCCTTCTCTCCACCTCGTAGCCTTTTTTTTCTCTCCATGTAAAGTGATTCTCCAGGTGGAGGTTGGCCATTTGGAAGCTTGTGGACTGGCAGTTGACTGGTACGCGGTTTCTCCTTGAACCCGCGCTCACCCCAGGGACTGAGGCCCAGGGGGCTCTCGCAGCTCAGCGTGGCTGACGTCCAGCATCTCCTCATCGAGTAAGACCGCCGCCTGGCCACACTTAACGCTCCCAGCTCCAGACAAAGGCTGCCATGTCCTGTAAATACTGTCAGAAGCAGTTAGGCGTTACACTGATGGCTGATTAATTTGTGTGGGTCATTTCCCCTTAAAAATTTGGGTGCAAACCAGATTTGCCTATGGAAAGAAATTATACGACCTTATTTGCCACCATTCAGTAATTTTCTGCCGTCTCTGTTTGGGTGTGTGCGGTATGTGTGGGCGTGAATGAGGAGTACATGACGGTTTGATTTCCCTCCGATACATCAGTACAACAGTGACATTTCAATCTGTCTGTATTGTGTCGTCTGTCCATGTGTGTGTCTGCCTGTGCACCTGTGGAGGTGTGTATTGTGGAACAGAAGATCACCTTGACTGTGGCCAGTCAGAGAGAGCCGTGGGCACTGAAACTGAGAAGGCGGGGTTGAACTGGCTCCCAGAAGGCCGTTCTGTTCAGCACAGCCGTCTGCAGCCCCTCTTTAGACTTCCTCTCTCTCTCACTCCCTCACACACACACACACACACACACACACTCTCTTTCTCTCACACACACATGCGCACATTTCCCCCCCTCCAGCTGGGAGGTCCCGGGAGGTAGTGAGGCTCACTGACTGATTAGGTCCCAGGTAAAGCACTGCCCGGGAGCCTGCTATAAAGCCAAAGTCAATGACGACGCTCACACACACACACACACACACACACACACACACACACACTCAAACACACTCAAACACACACCTACTGTACACCTCTCCCCACACTTTTACACAGCACATGCATACACACATAAAGACACACAGACGTGCGCATGCCTACTGTCTCTATCAGACAGCTGCTCATGCAGTCTGCTCACCACTGGGATTTCCCCGTATTGTATATGATATAATGATATTATTCCCTCTATTTGCTGGGTAGTTAGGCACCATGCCAGGCGGCTCACTTATGAAATTGGGGTAAAAGCACAATGTTATTTCAGGATACGAAATGGCTATGGAGTGGGACTGGTAGAGAATCTTACTTGGACTCTACATTTTGTTTCTGCTCCTCGTTTAATTGTCGCCTCTTCGATGCTCTTTCATCTTATTTACTTTTCTCTCTTTCTCTTCCCCATGTCCCTGCCTTTAAACGCTCTTTACAATGGTCTCGCCTTTAACAATAGCCTTCGTAGCACTGTACCCACATTTATAAACCATGCACCACAGTGCAAATCAGGAAGTTGCTGGACAATGGCAGCGGCCCCCTCCAATCCACAGGCAGTAAAACGTCTCTGATTCTATTCTCTGCTCTCTGCCATTTTACAGTCTGTCAGCCTGTTAGTAGCTCTGTAGTTCGAAGCTCAGACCGGAACCCTCCAATGCTATTTCCAGCCCTTTTCTGAAAACCCGCTATTGTGGAGGTATAATTACAGGCCTATATGCTGCGCTTAATTCTCAAACAATAGGGTATACTTTTACACAAGGACATGAAATTACTCTCCATTCAGAACATGCTCGACTAGACAACAGAGCTCTTCATGTTCAGAGGACATTTACGCGGCTGTAACGATGCTGTGCAAAAGCCAGACTGCGAGTCTCTTCCTGTTGCTCCCTCTCATTACGTCGATGTTCGCCTAACACCACACTGTTGATGACTCAGGTAGTAGGCTTCTGTTTTTGTCTGTCTATCTGTCTGTCTGTTTAATAATCCTAGCGTCAAATGTCAAATGAAAAGAAGGGAGATTGTCGTCTGGACTGTCACACAAAGTTTGGGGTGTTTCAGGACAACAAATCTAAATTGCAAACGTCAGCGGGCTGATGTGGCAGATTCAGCTTTTTCTATCTAATTTCTTTCCCCTTTCTCACTTTCATTCATGGAACAAGTCGACAGAGTTCCCCAATTAATTAGTAACCACAAGTAACAGTCACTGGAATTCATTTTCTCTTTTCATTTGCTGTCTTTCCTCTGTTACTCTTTTTTTCTCCCGCCACAGCTCTGTTGTCCCTCACTGGTCGCAGCCCTGTGTCTGACAGTGATGGTGTTGTTTCCCCGTTCTCTGTTGGCCTCCTTCTTCTCTGACAGGCACCCAGCTCCTGACTCCTAATTGGTGGTAATGCTAGCAGCATCTGGTTCTGGTGAGCGTCTTTGTCGACGACGGCGGTTATCCAGCCGTTTGACAGCTGGTTGCCATAACGTCATCACCTTGGCGACAGACTGGACTCTGGCGCTGTTCTGGAGTACCTGCCACTCAGCATTACCAGCCACCCTCACAGAAGAGACAGGGCATTTCATGCATCCAAGAAATGAGGCAGTTTCAGAGTGAAATTTGATAATAAGCTTATTTCAGCCCCCACCGCAACACAACACAACACAGCAAACAGCCCTTCCAGCTCTCCATGACTAACCCCAGCCTGTGGGAAACGGACTAATATTTTAGTGGATGAATTATATGGCCTGTTAACTTTAAAAGATTCTGTCGACAGCGCATGGTGTCAGGATGCCATTTCATATAATGCCATTTCATTTCTCTACTTTTCACCGTAGGATTCCAGCTTTACTAACGATAGAGAAACTAGAAACCTTGTTGGCCTCAAAAAGAGAACAGAGGAGAATTAAGTCTTTGGGAGTTCTCTCTCTTTCCCTCGTCTCTCTTTCAAATCCCTACACTCTAGTCCTCTCCTCTTGTCTCCGCTCTCTTCATACCCCTGTGGCCACATCCACAGTATTCCTGGAATACTCGGGCTCAATGCTCGTTTGTGTCAGTCTTTAGTGCAAGATACTGGTGCAGCTGATGTAGCCTTTGTTGTCTGGCAACAATTACTGTATTTGATGCTTTTTTTTGTGCAATAAAATAACAGCTGTTTTAGACAAATTAATCTCAAAAAAATCTTTATGACTGTGAGGAAAATACGCCAGCTGTCTTTACTAGTGATGGTGAACATTACAGAGAAACTGTTGGAAGAGCTGGAAAATGAAATACCTCAATATATTTTGACCAAATACCTCAATATTGACATTGCCACAATATTGTAGTGTTGGCTATTGATGCTTTCACAAAAAAATTATGCTATGAGATGTTTGATTTATCTCTAGTAATGCGGATGTAAGGTCTAAGCAGGTAAAGGCAAATAATAGAGATGGTAAGTAACATTTATATATGTTTTCATTAATTTATAATCACCTGAAAATATAAATTGTTGTGTTTTACCCTAGATCAGAGGCGTCAAACTCGTTTTCGTTCATGGGCCACATACAGCCCATTTTGATTTCCATTTTTATGAGTCGGACCAATAAAACCATCGCACAATAACCTATAAGTACCATCAGCTCCAATATTTTCCCTTTATTTGTGTAAAGAATTATGAGTACATTCTGTAGACGTTCATCCTTTTACAGAACAGATGAACAGCCTGAGATGTCTTGAAACATTTCCTGACATTTCCTGATATAGATTCTTTTGAACTGAAGCTGCTGATTGACAATATTTTACACAATGTTCAATATCTTTAAACATGGTCACCGTAAGCATTCATTGTTATATCAGAGAACTGTATTTTGGTCGGGGTAGAAGAGTCTCTGGAGCAGAGTTTTACATGAAATAGGCAATGCATTGTTTAACTTGCTCCTGAAACCTGGCACCTCTAAGTCGAGTCATCTAGTGGGCCGGATTGGACTCTTTGGCGGGCCAGTTCTGGCCCACGGGCCGCATGTTTGACACCCCTGCCTTAGAGCAAGCTGTTTATATCTACATACAGAGCACATCCTCCTTCATAAAGTGTGCCATGTTGTTCTACAGTAGCCCAGAATGGACAAACACTGGCTTGAGATGGGGTCATTTGTGTTTTTGCGTCAGTCACCGTAGTCACAGGAAAAGTTTCAGTTCTGCAGCCTCACTGCTAGATGCTACTAAATCCTTTACACTATACCTCTAAAACTAGGAAAAGACAATACTTATGATATTGCAATGTCTAAAATCTAACACAGTCTCATATCACAGGATCGATATAATACTATATTGCCCAACCCTATTTTCAAATGATCCTCAGAACCTGAAAAATAAGATAAGTGGCATTAAGGTTATATGTGCCACTGCTTGGCACAAGACATATATCCAGAATGTTTACACACTACTTTAGCGTGATTTGAAAATTCATTCATTCAACTACGTATCACCACTCAAGCTTTTATGATTAAGCATTTATGGACGCACGTCTCTACTCATATTTCTACCGAGATTGTCAGGAGATAGACAAACACAGACGCATACGAAAAACTTCATAAAATAAAATAAACATGCACCTCGGTCTCGGCAAGGTGGCACTCGTTTCCACACATCACATCATATTTGCTGCTATTTCATATCCACGCATGAGCAAACACAGTGCTGGCCATACAGGAGAGGAGGCGGCAGAGGAGCAAACAGCATGAGGGCACCATGTTCAAACTGTGGTGACCAGTGGCTCCTGCCTGTCCGTGGCCTCACAGCATTGCCTCTGCCCCTGTGGCTCAATGCAGGTATTCACAAACTGGATTCCAGTGGCCACCGAAATATCTAGCCCAAACGGACACAGTGACTCTTCTAGGTAAACATCGGCCCAAGCCAGAATCTAAACCTTATAGCCTGCCTTTCTCTCTAAGTATCTCTGTCTCATTTTCTGCTGCTCTCTGGCTTTGTTTCCCTCTGCAGCCTTTGCCAGCCTAAAAATGAAAATGAGCATGCTGTGTAACAGACCTCACAACTCACATCCTGGAATTAAATGCTCCCAGTCAGTAATAAATGTAAATGCTGTGTTGGCGCTATTTTCTTCCGTGAAAAGAAACTAATGATGATTTGGGGGAAGGTTTACTTCAGATCTACGTTTCTAAAAAGATTAATCGAATGACATTACACTGTAAAAAAAGAACAAACATGTTAAGCAATAGAGAGTAATTTCTCATCCTTTATTGTTAAATTGTGTAATTATTGTTCTACATTTAGTGTCTCATCTAAAGCAGCTGTGGAAGCTGAAGGAGACTTGATGATTTGGCAAACTTTTAGCAGAAACAAAAGGCAAACATGGGGCTACAGAAGAGGCAGACAGCTCACGAGAGAACAAACCACACCACAGAGAGAGAAATCAAACCTAAGCACAGCCTTCTGAAACCAGACAGCCCTATCTCCCTGCACGCCTTGGCGCAGATTGTTTCTACTTATTGTTTACTTGGCTGTTTGACTGATTGGTTTATTGGTTGCAGTCCAAACTGGGAGTGTAATGATCTGAAGTTACACGTTTCACGGCTTTCAAAGAGTCTTTGCCAGTACTTAAAAGTTTGTTTTAATGCTGCTCTGGCATGTATTTATTAGTCAATGCTGCATAATTAATTCATTTATAGTAGGTACGCCTGTGGATCCTCAGGTGTGCAAATACCTTTACTTACATTTCAGCCTTGCTTGTTTTATCAGCTGTATGACATCACTGGTTTAAGTGTCGGTACTGTACTGTAAGTATGATTGGGATTCAGTCAGTCACATGCATAATGATTTTGTTGTGTTTCGTTCACTTTGGCTTTACGTCCTCATTGTTTGGGGCTAGAGCTGAAACAGTCAGTCCATTGACTGACAGAAAAATAATCAGCAACTATTTGATAACCGCTTAATTGTTTAAGCAGATTTGTGTTTGCCATTTCAAGTGAAATGATCACGTTGAAATCAATGCAATTGGGATGCCACTTTTCATTATTTTCTGATGTTTTTAGACTGAACAAATAATCAGGAAAATACTCAGAAAATGAATTTATAATGAAACTAATCATTAGTTGCAGCCCACAGATCCTGTGAATATATCTGTAGGAATAATAATTGCAAATTCATCCTGTTTTTTTTTTTTTTTTAAACTTTAGATATTTTTCTTTTCTTCTGATCTGCCAAAAAATCAATATGTAGAAAATAATTATTAAAGTATTTGTTTTGGCACAAATTTTCAATAAATGTTTTATATGTTTTATTGAACAGCAATACACAAAAATATGTTCACTTTGTTTTTCCAAAAAGTTATTCACCAACAAAGAAAAGTTCAGTATGAGTGTGTGTGAGGTCAGTTAGACCTCAGAGAGGTCGAACTTCCTGTTTGACCTCTTATGAGCAATGTGTTACAAAACTCCAGTAACACCAACGCAAAGAGACTTATCTGCAATTCTGGAGGTGCGTTAAAAAGTACCACCAACTCCAGTCATGGATAAAGAGTATATGAAAATCTATTGTAATTTACATTTGCGGTCTTTAAACAGAACTTAATGGTTGAGAGTAACACCCACTCAAATTCAGAATTTGAATAGTTAATGGTAATGGTATGGTTTATCATACCAAACAAATCATCTACTCATGATGAATAAATATATATAGGTATAGACGTTATATTATATAAACTTAAAGACTGGCAGCAGCTTCTAGGAACGTACCTGATATTATATCAAATATTTCTCATTAACCTTTCTGCTTGATTTATTGGCTATGACATAAGTAGCGACTAGTGTATTTTTGTAGGAACCTCAGCATCGTCTGGCTACGGCAAGCAGTGGTCTACAGGCTTTCCACATTTATCGAGCATAATTGCTGCTTAAAGTCTTAAATTATTTATTATTGTGAGATCTGACAGTGCTGCTCAGAAGCAAATTGGGATCATCTTCCATGACCACCAAGGATTTGCAGATTGGAGGCAGAACTAAGTTTATTTCCTCCGCTCTGCTTTTATCCCTGCAAACGAAGCGTTTAAAAGGATCACCCGCGACAGATAACCACGTTACTGTACAGACGAATAACGCCGCTGCTCTTAAGATCCTGATTTTGTCTGTGGATTTTTTTTCTCTCTCTCTCTCTCTTCCCTTCACCCCAGTCTAATTGTGCTGATGCTCTCCCTGTGGGTTTTAATGTTTGACACGGCGAAACGCTCTTAAATCCTCCACACTGCTCCCTCCCTTATGAGGCCCAGTATCTTAAAAGCAAAAAGGATGTATGTCTAATTCACAAATTTATCACTTCGCAAAATGATGCATTAAATGAGAGGGGACACGCTCTGATTTGAAATGCTGACTTTAGAAAAGAAGTTCTGATTTTCAAAATGAGTTTAGATGGGCTCCCCTTCACCCCTCACCCACCCGCTCGCCTCCCACGTCCTCTTGCTTTCTCAGTTGTATCACTCTCCCTCCTTGAGATGGGAGGCCATGCAGCTCTCTCTTTGTCTGCTTCTCTCTTTCACTCTCACTTTCTGTCTCACGCACACACACACCCCCACACACACACACACACACACACACACAATCATATAACACCCATTTTATTGCTTAGTTAAGCTGGTTGTCAATTTAACATGTGTTTGTACATGTATGTATTTCGCAGCTACACTGCCTGCATGAACATGTGTGCGTATGATATACAGCGCTCTACATACTGCACATGCATTTCTTTCTTTTTTAAGATTACGCTCACATGATCGCCTGGATGCAATTATCTTTTGCTTTTGAGGACAAGGCGATAGAGATACTCCCTCTTTGACAAACCATGACTGATTTTCATTTCTCTAGCCTTGAGAAACTCGCCACTTGCATCAGTATCTGCTTAGGGCCAGTTTGACAGACTTGTTGCAGCAGTCTGTCTGTGCCTCAAATTGTTCATCAAGGACTTTGTCAGATGTGCTTTACATTAGACTTCTCTCATTTACTGTTCATAGAAAGCATACATTTCTGTGTAGTCAAAACACACAATCTCATTAAAACCAAGATGAAAGAGGTGGTGATATGATCGACAAAATAGCTCATTCATAAGTTATAATTAAGTCGTGATTTTATTGGCGTATCACTTACTTGTGCTTTGTTTAATACACAGAATCCTCAAATGCATTCTCTGCTGTTTAAAAAAACCTTTTTTATTTATTTCCTTATTATTATATTTTATATTATCAAGTTTTCCACAGACAGAAAAGCTGCTCTCTGGAGTATTCTGAGCTCCCCAGAGGCTGAAACCAGAGGAGGCATTTTTGAACACAGTTCTAACAGCTTTTGAACGCAGCTCAACTGGCTGTGAGGCACCGTGGGCTTCCTCTCGACAGGTCAACCTGCCAAGAAACAAGTTTAAAGAGGAAAAAAAAAAAAAAATACCAGCGCAAAAAAGAGTAAATGTAAATGTCTGCTCGAGAAGCAGTGATCCCTGGAGATGTGTTAAAACAAGGGCGAGGACTAAACTGATGACAACTCCATCCGCACGGCCTACACCGTGGAGGGAAAAAGCAAGACACGCTTGGTTTTAAGAGCTGCTCTCTTGACAGTGTTAATGACAGTGTTAGGCTACTGGTGAAATCATGAGGGAGAAGAGTCCAAGCAGTATGTTGTGCTCTCGGAGTGGGAGTTGTGTTTGGGCTAAAAAATCATTTTAGACATCATTTGCTTTTATTTACTCTTGTTGTTTTATTTTTAATGTTTTAATATTCACACTAATACGATCAAAATTACAAATGAAAAGCAAAAATTCATAAAATTCATAAAACATGAAAAGGTTAAACATTAATACCAGCATAATCTATGTTTGCCATTTCTTTCAAATTACATTTAAATTACTGATAATGCAAAGATTCAACACATGATTTTAATGATTTAAGGGATGTCCTAGTGGCTTAGGGGTTGAAGAACCATGTAATTGTCATGTTGACTATATGAGTCCAGTCAGGGAGCTTTGTTGCACATCATCCCTCCTGTCTCTCCTTTCATTTCCTGTTGCCTCTCCACTGTTTGGTATCAAAAATAGGAGCACAGCAAAAAAAACTGGGGCCCTGTGATATGCTATGATGATGGACCCACCTGCCCTCTTAATGTGCATGTACAAATAACTGAATAACAACAAAACACATGCATCTGTTGTGGATGTTAGAGTAAATAGTTATTAACTTTTTAAACCTAAAAATTAACAGTTACTCTGTGATGTTTTATTTGCTTGGACAGATGAATATAAAACTGTATTTCTAGAGCTGGCTTGGGTATAAGACAGTCTCTGCCTTTTATATTGAGGAAGCATGACTGTATTTTAGTATTAATAACAGCTTAATTTCCCAGGAGTCACGTTTTGCAACACAAGCAAGTTTGAATCGCCCTTGATTTAGATGTAAATCTCCTCTCAGTGTAAACTGCTGCAAACGGTTGCTCAACATATATATTTTAGTCACCGCTGAGCTCACCTTGTCTCACAGACTCGGTAACATGAGCAGATGGGGGGATGGGAAAAGCTGCTTTATTTATCAGCAGGCTAACTATAGTAATGCTAGCTAGCTAGGCTCAATCTACAGGTTAATATCAAACTTTCCCTCTCTTTTGGTGGCCTCTATTACGACTACCCTGATCACATCTCTGCCAGGCAGCCGCTTGCGGCCACTCTAGACAATTCTTTTAATTCCAGCAGACGCGCCATAGTGCATTTCAGACGCGGCCCAGAAGCAAATGAAAATACGCACCTCGTCTATTTTTGACGGCGCTGCAGCATGATATTCAGAGCAGATCAAGTTCTCCTGCTAACAGGCGCTGTATGTCAAAAACAGATACAATATCATTATCAAGATAAATATATTTTTAATAACAAAAGCACAGCGAAAAATCTTTGATCCGTGTTATTCATAACTGGACATTTAATGATCCAACAGCCATAAACACAATTAAACCAGACAAAAACAATAAACATTAAACTACATAACCTACTTACTTACTTAAGGTAGTAGCACAAATATCAAGAAAAAATGACCAAATCAACAAAAACTAAAGTCTAAAAAATGCTGCTTTTGAAACAACCTCGGTTTGATATGACACCACGCGTCGCAGCCATTACAGCCGGAATGCGGCACAGCTTTTACAGTCAAGATTGAGGTGAAGATAGCAAAAACCGGGACTAATTTATTTTGTATCCTGCCTAACTTTAGTGGATCATTTTTATGCAGATGCTCTGGTTTAAAATAAGACCAAACTTGTCTACAGATGTCAGCTTTGAGCCACGACGAAGGCAAAATGTGTTGTTTTTAGTCTAGCTGATTTCAGGAAACCTTGCGGCCACACAGTGGCGTATAAGGTAGTGCACGCTATTATGAGGGGCCCTATTACGCCCTCGTTACAAGTTATGAAGCACACACACACACACACACACACACACACACACACACACACACACACACAGTTTTAGGTGTACATATTTTAGCAACAGTGTGTCTTACTGCCACTTTTACGTTACATCCACTTGCAGATGCTTGATATTGGAGACATTAACATACATATTACACAGCAATCATCATTACATATCTGTATAAGACAAATCTACAAAAGAAAATAGGAAATTATTAGTTTAACTTGATATTTTTTTGTTGGTAAATTCTATTTTTTTTTTTAAAATAGTTTATGTAGAATAACTTTATAATTTGTCATAGATTGACACTGTTTTACAAAACCAGAAAACCATGATGGAGATGTGTTTGCCTTATTTATGGCATGTATGGAAAAATAGCACCATTTTTGTTTTAATGTGAGTTCTTATTTGAATGCAGGCATATTTCCAGGTGGCAGTCGGGCCCCTCCACCCCATGGGCCCCAGTGCAGCTGCACTGCCTGCACTGTCTATAGTTACGCCCCTGCGGCCACTACTAATTTGAAGGTGTGAGGAGTCAATGATGGTGTAAAACTGTCAATAAAAAAGGTTCTTCAACATTTGTGAATCAAAGCAACCGCAAGAGATCCATAAGCCTATAGTCATAAGTGTGTACACAAAATATGCGGCTGATAATCTGAGGACAGATATACACACATGCACACCCCCCGACCTTACGCCTGGCGGAGATAAAAATGCCTCAGAGAAATACTGGAAAACATTGAAAGTAAACCATCCAAGAAACGTTTGCATTTCCAGCAACTGGAAGCACTGACACTCCCAAGTTGGACGCACTATACACAAAGTATGAAAGTGTAGTAATTGTCAGGTTTCCTGTCATCTAAATCACACATTCACACATAGATAGTCTTTCACGAATGCCAGCCATGACATACACATTGTTGTTTTTTTTGCCCCCATTTTGGTATGGTAGGCGAGTGGGTCTAATAAATGGTGCACAGTGTCAAGTTACTGGCCAGCCAGAGTTCCTTGGCTACTCACCAGACATAAAGCTGTAAATCAGAGGGAGTCAGCAGATTACTGAAGCATGGCGCGTGGTTAGAGGCTGGCTGCAGGTGTGTGTTCTCAAACACGAGACACGGAGGGAGAGAGAAATGGAAGAAAATCCAGAGCAGAACTGAGAGTGTATTTGGTAGATATGGTCACTTCCCTCGTCTCTCCAGGTGCAGGATTGTGTTTCCCAGCCTCTCTCATTTTCTCTTCTATATATATATATGTATATATGTATATATGTGTACAAGTGTGTGTATTTATCTATATATATATATGTGTGTGTAGAGAGAGAGAAAAATGAATGTATAAGGCTGTACATTGCTCCAAATAATCAGAACAAGGGCCTCTTCCAAGCATGGTCGCTCTTTGGTTTGTGTTGTTTTTACCAATTGATGCCACGATGCACAGCCTACATGTGTGTTTTTCTGCGTACAGTATGTGTGTGTGTATGTGTGTGAACAAGTCCCAGAGGGTACATCAGTGTTGCACACTGTTTCATCCCTCATTGTATGTGACTCAAACGCTGCTGTTCCCGTCCATGTTTATGTATCCCTCCCTCTTGATCGAAGCAAACACAGCCTCATTAGACGCAAACACACTCGCACACAAACACATGCATGCATACATGGAAACATACAAGCAGTATACATAATGAACACGGGGCCTGAGAGTAGGACGACATCATCATCCTCTCTCTGGGTTTAGAAGGTGAGCTTTATTACAAACCTCGTTTTTTTCCCCCCAGCCAGAATCAAAAGCCACAGAGTGTAATTAAATACTCCAAAAAGCAAATGGACAGTACAAGAGTGTAGTTGTGTTGCAATGGAGAGTACTTGCAGGTGTGTCGAATGTGTTCAACGCACACATGTACACACTGATGCTCACGCACATTCACACATCCATGGGAATTTCACCTGTACAAGAGATTAGCACATCTGTTTGTATCTTATAGATTTGCAAGTATACAGGCAGCTGGTGTTTTCTCAACTTTATCTGAGACAAGGAGAAGTGGAAAAAAAAAAAATCTACACCACCAGTCTCCATGAACCCACTGGGTATAAGGAACGGGTGGGGGAGAGTTTGAAGAGACTGTAAAGGTGAACAGGTGAAAGAGAAAAGCAGACGAGTGTAGCTTTGCCTGCCACCTCTCCGCCCTTCGTTGCTCCCCCCCATCCCTGCATCACCTCGCCTCGGGGGGTTGAACAACTGCTCTTGAAGGGGGGGCAAGTGTTCTCTCTGTTCTTTCTCAGTGCCTCTGGGTGTACTACCGACTCTCACTACCCTGGCGATCTCCTGCCGCCTCACACTCTCAGACTTTCACACACATGGAAACACAAACACACGTACGAGCACACAAGCGCTGTGCAGCATCTGAACCCTCTTCACTCTCTGCTCCCTCTCATCTTCCTATGTGGGGCTCTTTGTAGCTGCTGTGCCTGAGCTTGGTGAAGAGAACAGGGAGAACAAAGCGAGGGAAAAAAGAAGGATGGAGAAAAGAGGACTGAGGTGGTGGTGGATGAAGAGGAGAAGGGAGGGGATGAATGAGAGAGGGAGAGGGAGAGGGAAGGAGCTAATGTTCACATCGCATTGGGAGTGTCGCCTGTTGTTGCTTGCAGAACATCGGCCGGTGTGCGTTTGTGTGCCACAGCTTGATTTGGGGGTTGTCCCCAGCTGCGCACGGAGACAGCAGTACGGAGACGTGGCAGAGACTCTAATTAGACGGGCCTAAGTGTGCTGAACTGAGGGAGAACCCTGGAGCGCGAGCAAACGCTGCTCAGCCCCCCTGCAAACAGAGCGGGGAGGAGACCCCCAGCAGTAATTACAACGTTTCACAAACCAAGCAAGACACCTCCAGGAAGTTTTCAATCAGAAAAATCCTCTTCAACTCACTGGGGAGCTGAAGAGGAGTTGCATTTCATTAGCCCTCACCATAGGGTCCTTTTAAAGAAGGAGAGGGGGGGGGGTTATGCTTTGACTGGGGGAGGTCATCCTGTTGCGTCTGCCATAATGGTGTACCGTCAACTGTGATTCAGCATTGTTGGTGATAAATATGTTAGGCACAACACCTTCAGGGAAAACTGCAACATCTCAATAAGGGTTATAAAAAACGTTCTTATACTCTAATGGAGAAAGATATGAACCACACTTTTACTTCAGAAAATACACACTCAAATCGAACCAATCATACCTGAGTGCTGAGAACATTAAAAGTGTAAGCTGCATTAAAGTGTCAACTTTCCTGCCTGCCTTGAAATTAATGACTGCCCAGCTAGCAAAATTAAACTTTCTGAATGGATTTTGGTCGATTTTGGTTGGAGAGAAAAAAAAAAGAAAAAAAAAAAAGATTTCTATGAGTGATGAATTTATTCTAGGAGTAAAGATCTCCATTTGAATAAAAATTATACTTTAAATGAGAATATTAGCAATTTTATGGCATGCTAATGACGCTCTTTTGAATGAACGTTCAGTGCAGGTGCAGTAAGTGGCTTGAGATGCAGTGTCGATATGTAGATCTGGAGGGGATCCATTTTTTATAAAGCTGCTGCTTGTTGCAGCCATGAAAAGGCTTGAAGTTTGTCAGCAAGATGATGTGGAATTCTGCACTTTGTGTTCTTTCTAATTTCATGGGAGCAGTGTTGTCATCAGTTGGATGCTAAACTATTTTCTTACGATACCTTGTGCTGGTTGTTGCAGGGTGTGTTGTTGGAAACATACAAAGATTTCAGTGATGGATTTACCCTTAAATGCAAACCTCGGGTATTTAATGACCCAGGCACTCAGCTTCCTGGTATTGGTCAAACTGTTTTCTTTTAACAAGTTTCTGTGATTAGACATGTCAAAAATAATTAAATTTTTTCCAGTGTTTTACTCGACCCAAGATATGTAGGAGTATATTTATTTAGTTATCTCTTTTTTCATGGTATGCAGGATTCAAGTGATCACATCTTAAGTTTGTTTATACTAGCCTACTTTCACGGTAACATGACGGTCCAGCCTTTGATTGTCAGGTTTAGTGCAAAATGGCAGTTGCTTTGATACTGGAAGGTAAGAGGTAAGATGAAGCTATAATGAAGCTATAGCTCAGACGGTGTGAGCTCTGAATGTGACAGTGGTCAAGAGACCGTCCACATAGCGGAACCTCATAACTTCAGCTAACTCAACCTTGCTGCTATAAACACACAAGTAGTTTAACTGGCTAAATTCTTAACTTGGGAAAGCCAGATTTCAAGCACTCTCCTGGGAAACCTTGCCCTTAAGCTGTGAGTTTCCAAAGAAAAAACCTATAAAATTTTGTAAATGGCAAATTTTTTTGCTGTTCTTTCATATTGTTAATAATACATACTTATTTGCAATCAATATGATTTTAACATAATGGCTTAATCTGTGTTATATGAGTGACGGGCTGTGAAAAAACAGAAGTATGTCATATGTAGGAATAAGGGCTGTATTCAGAGTATAAACTTATGTCTAAGTTACTGAGAAGTATATAGTGAGTTTCACAATATATACAATGCACACTGTATTTAAACACAGTGGGGGGTGATATATTTTTTTCAAATAAAGTGTGTGTGTGTGTGTGTGTGTGTGTGTGTGTGTGTGTGTGTGTGTTCCTATGTGTGTGTGTGTGTGTTTCTGTGTGAGACAAAGAACATCTACAGCAAAGGTGTGAAAGCAGTCTCACCTGTCTCAAGCCAGGAGCATGCCAAACCGCCGCACACACGTGCACACAGATGCATATACACATTGTGGCATGTGTCATGGAAAACAGATGTGCGAGGAACAACGCTGCATCAATTATCCCACCAAGTTCACTCAGTAAATTAGAAAGGGATAATTATGTCGTACTTATTTTTCTACCGTGCCTATCTTTTTCACTTTTTCTTTTTTTGGCACGGGTAGTGGCAGTTGTCATGGAGTGCATGTAAAATCATCTGTGCAGGTACAAAATGTCTAATCTATGCTTTTCCTGTTGGGATTAGCCAAGGATGCTGTGGTACGGCTGTCACAAAGTATTAGAGGTGGAAAAAGAGGAACTGGAGCAATATGGGACACCTACAACTTTACTGCCAGACCAAAGTCAGAATATATATATATGAAAAAGTTAAGAAAATACTTAACACCGCCTCAGATACTGATTTGCAGTTTCAGTGCACAGCAGTGGAATTATTAAACAACACACATCTTGTTATGTTGCATTAATAATGATTATTATATAAATTGAAATTATGTACTCCAGTGATAAATGCACAAGTAACCCTCTTTTCACATACATTTTCCTCTATATTATTTGCTCACATCTGAAACATGAATTTGTATTAGCTTTATCTGCTCTTCCTCACTAAACCCACATGCTTTTACTTTACCACCGAGATGGTAATTACAATCACACTAAATAGGCTTGAACCGTATCAAAAATTAATTAATATCAAATTTATTTGGGTTATCCATTGCTAAAACACATGGTTTTTGCATGCTAATGCCACATATTTTGAAGCATTCCTGCAATTCAATTACTTGGGAATATCATTAAAGGCAACAAATTTACAGTTTAATTTGTGTGGACTATTTAAGTCGCTCCAGAGCTACAGAATCCCCTTCCTCTATAAGTGGATTAATTAATTTGAATCAATAAAGTCTCTTAGTCGGGTTGCACTACTCCCCCAAAAAATAACTAACTCCACACAAAGCCTTATCAGCTGCAGCGTCCAAGGTCCAGGCCCTTGCTTTTCAGCTGGAGAAGGAAGTTTTGCTGAGACAATTACCAGCAGATGATTTCCGCCCCGTCTTTTGCTCTTTCAGCTTTTTGAATCCGTGCAGAATGGTAATTTATTTGTGTGCTTGTTTTCCCTGCATGTTTTGTTTTGTGATATTGCTGTTATACAAGCAATATGAAGTCTGTGCATGCGGAGCTCTTTGTATGTGCTCCATGGTAAACATTTAATGAGCACATTTAGTATCAAAATACACTAAAACTGGAGTTTTATAATCTTACAAAGAAATGCATCTCCATGTGTATTTTTTAAGCATTATCCAATAAGTTTTCAAGATATTAAAATATATATAATCACACTGTAATCTAACAATCCCATAGTATTCATGCAAGGCATATACAAGCATTCTCTATTTTTCAGTCAGCACTGAGTTCACTCAATAATCCCTGATGTGTGTCTATGCTCCAACAGCCAACATATAGAGAAACTGTGTACACAGCACAGTCTAGCTCCTTTTGTGATCGCTTTTCTCTTTTAATGTGTGAGCCAAGGAAGGGCCGGTACATCAATACCAGTAGGTGCAGGTTGCAAACAGCACCTCCCTTCTTTCTTCCCTGTATTCCATAATATTGTACATGTTGTGAAGTAATTGTTATATGAAAAATGTTATTGAGTCTGTTGTTTCATAAAATCCTAACTTTTTTCTTGTAATCTTGTTTCTAATATATATACTGTGTGCTACGATTATGATTAGAGATGTAAATATAACTTTTATTAACACCTCTCTAATCCAGTGTCACAACATCAAGGTAGTGTTTGTGGCAGAGCTATTGTATTTGGTTGCATGGTGTTTGACAGGTGTCTATTATGAAACCATAAACTGTAACATGTGATCTCCTATACAGTTTAATGAAACATTTTAATAAGCTACAATCCTTGGATTAGTAGATACAATGCATTTTAACAATGATTAAAGAATATTTATTTTTATGTACCCTGAATCCTAGTACAACAGAGTTATACATAATTCCAATTGATCTAAGAATATAGACAGTAATGTACTCTGGTAATATATGTTGCATGTTTAAGCTCTTCAGAAAGAAAGAGAGAAAGAAGAAGTTGCACTGAATAAGAACAGTTAGTGGAACAGAATTGAGGCGGAAGAGGAGCAGGACAGTTAGTGTCACATCTAACTCCGCCCATTTCCACCTCCACCCCATTTTGCAGGGGTATGTGCATGAAGGAGCTTGTAAGGCATTGAAGGAGCTGCCATCTCAAGTGTTTATCAAAATAAATCTGCCAACACTCTATAAAGGCAAAATGGAAATCTACTATGCAAATATAGTTACATGGTATTGATTGGGATTGAACAGTGTGTTTGGTAATGGTGAACCAGAATCCAAAATCAGAAGTTCTGTTAGCCAGTTAAACGCCACACTTTCTTATGGTTGCAATGCAAACCCACCATTTTAACTATTCGCACAAACTAAACTAAATTTGACTTTTTTAAAATTAAAAGTGAAGAGAGATCAAGTGATTGCTACAAGCCAAAAACTATGTTTAAAATCTCTGGACACATTACTGAATCATTAAACCTTTTCACTGGATGGGAAATAGAACATTGTTTTGCTACTGAGTTGAATTGCATGTTAAACTTACAGCAGAATTTCTGCAGAGCCACATAGATGGTTTGTGGAGCTCGCCAACATGTTTTCATCCCAACTCTGCTTTGTCAGTGGACCTACCTGTCAAAATATGATGTGTAAGGTACTCCTCTGTGTCAATTTTGTATGTTCAAAGACAGCCTGTCAATTTACACTTGCTATATTCAATATGTCTTTTCAAAATACACTTCTGTTTCCATAGGAAATGCACCTTTTCTGCTCTTACATGTATACAGTCTTTTTCAAAATAAACTTACAATGTAGGTAAAACACGTTGTTTTTCGATCTATTTCCTTTAGGCTTTAGGCAACAAAAGCACATGGTTAGGTCAAGAGGAAAACATAACGGTTTGACTAAGAATAAGGGCGTTTGCCACATGACGCATGCACCAGCATTGCATGCTACACATAGTAGCACACTATGTTGTTATTAGAATAATGCCATTGACTTTTGGTTTCATATGGGGAATGATCAGCGGGCTCCTGGGTGAAAGTCCAGAGTTTGTTTGACCCATCCACCTCCCCTCTCCCTGACCTCTCCTGTACGGACTTTCTCGCTCTTAGTAGTTGCTGGTGTGTATCATTCTGTCTGACGCCGATGTCCACTGACAGAATGGCGGTATTTGACTACAAAATTTACAAAATTTTCTACAAAATCTACAAAATTTTGATTGGACATCTGAACTGAGAGGAGGGATTTCTGAAAAAGTACCTCACATCCAACAATAACAACAAGCAAAGACTGAACGGCTCATAGAGCAAGTTAAAAGATATTGTCACTTGTATGATTCAGCCTGCTGTCACCCAGAAAAATAACCACATAGGTCGACTATGCAAGCAGCTTATTATGACCCATTTGACCTCTAGTGGCCTTAGTAGTGATTATAGGAGCAGAGAAGGTAATGATGTGATGTAGCATAAAAAGTGATAAAATCCATACAATGTTGCAAATATATCAAAGAAGCCCCTATAGGGTGGGCGGTAGGTGTGGTGGATGGGTCAAACAAACACAGGACTTTCACTCAAGTCCTTGAGTTTAATTAACAACGTAGTCTAGTATGCAGGTATGTGTAGCATGCCGTGCTAGTGACATATGTGACATGTTGTATGTGATATACATCACATTACGTTCGTGGCAAAAGTGCTTATTTAATGCCAAACCATGTTGTTTTTCCAGCACCTAAGTAGGTAGTTTTTGAGCTGAACTGTGTTTGTTTCATGACGTTAAGGAAAACTGCGAACGTTAGAATGGTAGTACATGCTGTTTGGGGGTTGGTCATATAAATCGTTTTGAAAGTCACTGACAATCAACCTATCCTGTCCTATTAGTCATTTAGAAAGCATTAGTATGACCCCTCTTTGACAGATTATAAAAATACTTAATTTCAATTCACAATGTATTTAAGGAGCGGCACAGTGGTGTGGTGGTTAGCACTCTCGCCTCACAGCAAGAGGGTTGCCGGTTCGATCCCGGGCGTGGGAGCCCTTCTGTGTGGAGTTTGCATGTTCTCCCCGTGTCCGCGTGGGCAATCTCCGGGCACTCCGGCTTCCTCCCACAGTCCAAAAACATGCAGATTGGGGACTAGGTTAATTGGTGACTCTAAATTGTCCGTAGGTGTGAATGTGAGTGTGAATGGTTGTCTGTCTCTATGTGTCAGCCCTGCGATAGTCTGGCGACCTGTCCAGGGTGTACCCTGCCTCTCGCCCGATGTAGCTGGGATAGGCTCCAGCCCCCCGCGACCCTCAAGAGGATGAAGCGGTTAGAAGATGAATGAATGAATGAATGAATGAATGTATTTAAGGAGATCACTGAAGAGCTGGAGTTCAACGTTGGAGAGTGTACCCAAAAAAGGAAGCGGAAGTATGGGGGGTGGCCTTTTATGTAATGCTCTCCTGACTTCTCCCTTTCAAGCAAATGGAAAGGGAGGGCAGTTACGGAGCTTTAGTATGTAGCATGTTATATGTAAGCATGTGTGAAATCACATGCTATGCGCAATTTGTTGCAATATATATATATATATATATATATATATTTATCTGCCTGGCGCACACACAAGATGCCTGCACCAGCCCGCACAGAGTGCATAGGTGCACAGCAGCAGAAGTGTAATTTAGATTTAAGAATATATGGATTAAAAAAACACACTACTTGACAGGTTTTGTGCTAAACAGCAGGAGACCGAGTTGCTTGATGAGTCACTATGACTACCCTGCAATGCAAAATTCATGTAAGGAACAATATTCTGCCTCCACATGTCAGTGTTAAACATTGGTTTTGCTGTTTTAGTGTCATTTTACATTATTGGAAAAGCATAAAAGTGCCTCGCTACGCCTTAACACATAAAACAGCTCCACTGGATTACTTCACATTTCTGTGTGCTCATGTTCATGGTTCATTTGGTTCCTACTTTCAATTAAGGATTTAGAACAGCTGTCTTTAAACATAAAGATTATATTGTGTGATTTGTGTCGACTTTCTCTCCTGGTTTCTTAGAGGAAAGCCTGGTTTAGTTTTGATACTCGCAGGAGAGTGAGTCTGAAAATAGTGTTGACAGATGACTCTTATTCATAGCCAGTCAGAGGGTGTTTTGAACAGTGTGAGAACAAAATGTTCATCACTGCACTGATTCGGTATGTTTTCTGAATAGACAGGTAACAACATTATCTTATCTATATCTATATATATATATATATCTATATATATATCTATCTATCTATATATATATATATGTATATATATCCCACACTATGTCAGTTTTCCCCTGTCTTACAATCCATCTCTCACTCCTTCCTTCAGCCGTGGTGAGGAATCTGATGCAGAGGTGTTGCATTTCTGTTTGTTTAAGTGTCTGTCAGAAGTCCAGTTGGGAAAAATCTGAACAGCCACACTTGTCCTCAAACAGACAGCTGTTCAACCTGCAAGACTTATGACAGGAAGCATTATTTATCCAATAACCCAAGCCAGCATGTGTATGCAATGTGAGGACAGGACTACTGTGAGAAAAAGTGTTGATGAGGATGAGATCAATGAAGTCCTGGGCTTTGTGCAAAATAGCCCTAGGCAGTGTTTGTCTCTCTCCATCTCTCTTTTGTAAGCCATAGATGCATTTTATAAAACTGTTGAAAATGTGTTACCTTAACAAATTACTTTTTTTCCATTCATTCATTCCTGTTTTACCTTTTATATCGAGCCAAAGGTAAAGATACCCTCAGTTTTGTTTACTTTTCAACCAAAACACAGACCTTGGCCAAATCCTTCTCGTCACTCAGCAATATGAAACTGCCTGTGAGAAATGAGAAATGACACTAAATATAACATGGAGCATTGGTTTAAACTGCTCTAAACAGATGGTTACAAAAGAGGGACTGTTTTCTGATGAGGAGACCACGCGTTTGCCTTATTAAATTGTCACATCTGTGTTGTAAAGCTGCAGCCAAACGTGCTCCTTGGAATCTAATCAAACGCTGAAGGAAATGGAGTTCAGAGGAAGAAAATGAAAGACGAAAGAATATCAGTGGATGTCCTCCACTTTCAGAAGGGTACGCAGACCCCGCTGAATAAAAGAGAAAAAATAAACATGTTTACAAGAGGCAGATATTAAGTTTAAGTTGTCCATCGCTGTAGCTACAGTGGCTCTCTGATGTTTACTGCCGAGGGCAAATTAACCAGATGAGGAGTATCCAAAAAAAATGACACTTTGTAATTGCACAAGTGATAGAATTGCAAGTTCTAAAAATGCATTCACACACAATTAATTTATTTTGACCTGTTTGACATGACAGGGGAATGCAGATGACAGCTTTACGTGTTTTCATAAGATGTTTAACTTAGTTCAGATTTTGCTAATGGCTTATCATCAAGGTGTTGTATGATTAATTTATCAGGTTTCATATCTGGTATATGTTTTGACACATGAGGATAGAACATGACATGTTTGTATCCTTCTTTTTTTCTTGCATGTATGAAAGATAGGCAGAGAGCAATATTGATTTAGTTAATTTAGTAATAAGGGTGTGATCAGTTATGGCCAACATACGGTTTGTTTATTCTTATACAAGAGCCTGCGATCAAAACTTTGCAGCCCTGTCTCCTGGAGATGACATTTTTATATAAGTAATTTAAAACAGCAAATACATTTCTAAGGCACACATAATGCCAAGCAAATTACATTTTCGATTAACATAATGAAGAATTGTTGCTTATTAACGTATCTGACAAGTACATTGACATCGAACATATCAGTAAAATGTTCGTAAACAACATGTCATGTTGTTTTTCACCAAAATAGGCAGTCTTTTTACAATGTGAATTTTAATGGCATTTAATCATCTTTCCCTAACCTTAACCAAAGTACATTTTTAGCTGAACATGAGACAGGAGTCTGTGCGCGAACACAAGCTTCTGGTGTCAAGGTCCTGCACTTTATACCCCTACCATCCTCCCCAATCATCTACCGGGTTTTTTAAGTAAACTAAAAGAAATTTCTGAACATAATCCAGCAGCATTTTACGCTACCGCAACACTGTAATTAAGAATTCTGTTTTGTAACATACAAACGTCATTTCTTTGAGACAGGGTTGAACTTTGAGACCAAGGCAGACACTTAAAGTGGAGCTGAGACTGCTTGAATAAGCTAAAACTGAGTTGTATTGAATGTTGTTTCTTATTGAGTCGGAAGAAGGATCATAGTATTACATAGGCTAGTTACAATGCCTCATGGCTTTCAAAATGCTTTATTGAGGTTTATTACATCTCTTTTCATGTATTACACCTTTGCTGATATCCGATATGCTGATATATAACGTCTCATTTGGACAATAACCGATACTGATACCGTTATTGATATATCCATATATTGTGGAAAATTATGCAACTTTCTTCCCCAAATTCTCTGACTGAATATAGCTCTTTATCTGTCTGCTTGTACTCCAGTTTATCTTTATTTATTTCATTTATGTAGGTCTACCTTGGTTTAAGACCATGTAGCTTCTTGTGTTTGCTTTGTGTAATACTAATATTTCATTGTCAGATTTATATGCTTTTATAAAGATAATTTCCTTTAGAATTTGAAAAGCCCTCAGGAAAATTAACAAATGTAATTTACAACCTCTTGTTTTCTAAAAGTGTTGTTTTACCTTGTGGGGGTTTAAGACATTTGTAAAATAGAGTTTACTAAGTAGAGCTCAAGTTTAATGCATGGTAATTTGCTTGTTAAGCTGTCAGCCTGTGACGAGAGCAAAGAAAAAAAGGGTAAAACCTGGCAACCTTGGAGTAATGGTAGCATGTGGCAAAGGAAAAAGTACTAAATAGTGACTTTAGTTCAGTGACTTAAAAAAATGTTTTGACAAAGTGGTGTATCAGAAGAACTGTGTGTACGGTTTAGCCCGCTAGCATCTAGCTAGCTAATTTAGCAGCTTTTAGCAAGGGTGGACTATAGCTTGCTAGCTGTTAGCTAGCTTAGCAGTTGAGTTTACATCAGTCGGTGGATCAAGAGAGGATAACACTATATCAGAAGACAACAACGCAGCACTGCGGGACTCATCCTTAGACATTGTAGTGTTTTTGATTTGGCATTGGCCTTTGGATTTAAACCTTTTTTTTTTCTGTGAATGATGTTGTTATGTAGGGACCTCTGGATTTACCGTGGTCAGGATGTTGCGGTGCCATAAATTATGGAACTTTAGGTGCATGGATTCTTTGCTCTGAGCTACAACATACATATGACATAGACTTTTACAGACTTACTATTTGTGGGCCCAATTGTTTTACTGTTCATTACCTTTTACTCATAACAGCTTGTTCATATGCTGAAATTACAGACTGATTTATGTGTCTTGGTTGATCGTGAATATTATCTTCACGCAGGGGTATCAGCATTTCGTACTATATTGTCAGTCTTTTTCCTTGGGAAGTTAGTAACTGAATCATAAGCACTTAAGACATGTTATCTTTGGTTAATGGTCCTTTCACCATCATTTACAAGCATGCCAAAGTTATCTTTTCGGCTTAATTGCTCTGGTGGTAATCAACGCTGTGCAAGCCAACTGTGAAAGGGTTGTCTTTATTTGTTTGTTTTCATTTTTCATTCATTCATTCTCTTCATATTGTGTGTCTTTCAGATGTGTTGTTTTGTTACCTGTGCTGTATCATTTACCTGATGTTTGGTACATGTTCATTTTGTCAATGAAAAAAAAAATTGAATAAAAAATACTGGTTTGTCGTATCAGCAGAAATAAGCATGTTGGCCGATTCCAATATTTCATTTTAAAGCCAATATCAGTTGATACTGATGACGTGTCAGTATTATTGTGCATCCCTAAATAGCATATGTATATTAAACTATAGATGTGTTTTATAAAAAAGTGCTGCATTTTTCTACTGGAATGAAACCTTTTGTATGTTTCTCTATCCGCACTTTTAGAGCAGATGAATGTGACTTGATGTGCTGGCCTTGGCTCCGGCTCACTCTGAGAGCTGATGGATTGAATCAGGTATTTGAGTCAAAAACAAGGGTACATGTTCCATTTTAAAAGATCCCTTAAATCTACTCTAAGGAGTCAGAAATCACACGCCAAAGCTGTTAAGTTTGCCAGGAGAACTGAAGCATCACATTTGTTCATAATTAATCTGCATTAATTAATCAGTCTCTGTGTGTGTGTGTGTGTGTGTGTGTGTGTGTGTTTGACCAATCTTTGAACATCACTGTGGCAGTGATTACCACTGATCTCTTATTTCTGTCATCGGAGAAGCGTTTATTTATGTTATTTATGTACATTGTCATTGCCTGGCAATCACACTGATTACATTTTCATTCCTCCTAATGATGCTTCTGAAAGTCTAACTTTTTTCCATGTAACGACTGTAGACACAATCATGAGATATTTTTGTGTTCTACCTATTGGCTGTATAGCCCCTTTCCCAGTTAACAAAAAAACTACAAACACCCACTAACATCTGCCTTTTGTCTTAAATGAGAAAGATTACAATCTACCAATGACTCTGCAATAGTCACACGTATTTATCAGCTCCAGCTTCATTTACCTCCAATTTGCACTGATGGAAATATGACACCCTGGTGGACATGCTAATTTTAGCCCTTTTTCTGCCGCAATAAAATGACACGCCGTCACAAAATCTTGTCCATCTCTGTCCAAGCAGCACTCAAATATTGTTCAAAATCTAGTCGGCACCAGTTTTAGAAAGAAACTGTGTAAGTAGGGGATATAAAAAAGAAGAAACCACCGTAACATTTTCACTGGCCTCCATGCTGCTTTCTGCTGTTTACTAACCTGTTTTCTGGCCTGTCTGTTGCATCAAACCATAGACTGTAAAAATAATGTACTGTTGATTGGTTTATGGACTCCCGTTTTGAAGCCTGGAGTTTCTATCACTGCTGTCGTGATTGTTTGGAGCCAGAGGTTAGTATATGGAGGAGCAAGGGGTGGATGCTGTCAGTCAAAGTGGACTGCCCTTAATCGTGTGTGACTTTAAGCCTAAAAGAAATGTAAACAGCTGAGTTGTCACAAAGAGGGAAATTAGCTATAGAGACAAAAACAGTTTTTATTTATCAGGCAGTGAACAAGTTTATTTCTGCTGTAAAGTTGGCCATTTTACCATGGGTGTCTTTGGAGCCAGCCTCAAGTGGCCATTCAAGGAACTGCAGTTTTTGGCACTTCCATGTTGGCTTCATCATTTTTCAACTCTAGAGGTCGCCGCTAGTTTCAAACGTGACACTACAGGAAAAACAAAAACAAAAACAGAAAGCCATACTCATGTAGCCATAGCCATGTACACAGCTCTGGTCTACTGTAAGTAGGAAATGAGTCTATGGCATATAGTCTATGTATATAGTCTATATACATATATATCTATATCTTAGCCTGGTTCCAGACCATAGACCCTGCCCACTCAACTGAGTAGGCTTGCATCTCTGGCATACTGCGATGCGATTTATCTCGTCCATACGATGGACGGACCAATGAACGCCGCGGGTGGGGGCGCGTCTAGCGATTAGCCAATCAGCGCCACGCTGATGTCAAGCTGTAGACCGGTGGGTAACTGGTGAGGATAGCAACAATGGCGACCGCTACACGATGCTATCGAGGTATTTTGCCACTACTCGCGTTAATGGAGGACCAAGTTAAGGAAGCTGCTAAACTGGATTTAATGGCGATGCAGTTGGGCGTGCCCAATGACGGAGACATTTTAAACGGGCAATGCTCGCTTGTTTTCGGCACCCCTGAGGCATGGATACTAATGACGTCAGATTCTGGGTTAGTCGTTGATCTCTACTGATTGGTTAGGGAAAAATCAAATTCCCTCCCCCTTGTAAATCGCCTTCAATGGAAGCCATGTCAGACTGAAGGTTCTGGGAGCTTCAGTCTGACACTCAGGCTATCTATATCTATATATCTATATCTATCTATATATATATATATATATATGTGTGTGTGTGTGTGTGTGTGTGTGTGTGTGTGCAAGGAGTGTTACATTGAAATACTATTAAAATGAGAAAGAGAGCAAATGTGACTATAAAGTATCTAGCCATGCAGTTTTTCCAATTAAGTCAGCTCCAGAAATAAAAGAGGAAAAAGAAAGAAAGCAAGGGGTCCAATGCACCATTCACTGTCCTTTTAGGTGCTTTTTTCAGTTCGGAGAGTGGTGGGCAGTTGGGCACTTTAACCTAAAACACTGTAATGGGTGATGACTCTGGGTTATACTGGCACTCCACATCCATCCACTCAGAACAGCACTACCAGAACCTGAGCTCAGCCAAGAGCTGCCCTTTCAAAATGCTTTTACCCCTCAGTGGCTCCTCACAAAGGCAGTGAGTTCTGGACTTGTGAAATGGCAGAAAATCAATACTGAGTAGAATCAGAGCTACTGCAAGCACAAGTAATCACTCTGTTGTACTTAGGTCAGAATAACTAGTCAACTTGTGTAGTGCTAAACTACTGTAAAACCTAGTAAGAAATTTGACTTTTTTATTCTGTCGCTTTTAGTCTGAATTTATAACATGCTGTTTTTCATCCTGAGTCGCCTTGTACCTCCAGAAAAGCTTGTATATCTGCTTTGCTTTTATAAAGAAATACATGGTTGTCAACAGACAGAAAACAACCACAAGTCCTTTCAATAATGATAGCGAAAATCCAGCCGGATGTGACCATAATCCACCAGCAGTGCCAGGGCATATGGAAGATCCAGAGACATGCCTCACCATCTTGGTGGATCCATCTGTCAGTCTTTGGCGGTGCTATGCTGCTTTCTCTGGCACATTTGACAGCCCCACGCCTCGGCTAGATTAGAAAATTATACAAATGTAAGGGTGGAAAGGTGTAATTGAAGATGGCAAAAGGGCTGATTGGGAGACATTTAAATGATTATTCTCCAGTGTTCAACACAGAGGGCGTGGAGCACAGGCCACAGAGAGAAACACTTTGAAATGATTACTGCTCCTGACAGGTGGATGACAAGTCTCGCTCTCTTTTTTTTTCCTTTCCGTGAACCTATGCATACAGTGTCAATGTATGTATGTGTGTGTGCGTGCTTGTACTCACTGTGTATGGGTTCGTGTGCTCCGCATAAACTTCTCTGTGTGTCTTTGCAGGATGTGTGAATGTGCGTGTGATATGGCTGGCGGGCATGCGTGTAAGCCCTGCGGAGTTCCTTACTCAGAGCCACCACAAAGCAGAGAGGATTTACATCAGACAGATTACAGGAGTGCTACCATGACAGCATCTAATGGAAGAAACAAGACACCTTTTAATGAAGACGCTAATTTAAGAAATATCACACTGTGCTCTGAAATATAAATCAGAAATACAAATATAAATCAGGCGAAGATGCAACGTTGGAAGGAAGACATGGCCTGACACAGGGATGTCCCACCTTATTAAGTTGTATTCAACACTAAATTCTATCTAATGATGCCCTTCAAATAGTTTTTTTCCCCTTATAAATGATTTCTTATATGTAAAACAATAGCAAATCTATAGTCATAATTTATTGATATGTGAGGGAAGTAATTTAGTAATATTGAACAGTTTTTTTTAGCAGATAACTCACCACAACATAAAGTTTTTTTTTTTTTATTATTATTCCTACCCCTTTCTACTGTTCATAAAGAAACAACAATGGGTTTTTAAAAAGCCTTTCCATATTTCTTAACCAAGTTACGACTTCCACTCCATTGCATGCGTGGCAGTCATACAGAATATGCCGCAATGAAACGACTGACATATCACTTTTTCCCCTGACATAGTCAGAAGTTTTCTATCTATGTGGTCTGAGTCAGAGTTGTGTTCTGTCATGTTAAATGCAGTTGACAGAGGAGCCAGGCAACACCCTAAACCTCTGGCCTGAGACTTTGTTTTCCCTGGGCACCAAAGCACTGTACTCCCTCAGGCTTTGGTCTGCTGTGAGCTGCAGGCTGTGGCTGCTTCACTGTACTCTCTCATGTCATACATTTAACATAAGCGTTGGTAACACTCCTTTGTCATCATAATCCGAAAGGGTGTAGCCAAGTATGGATATACCTCAGCTGTCATATAGTTTTACCCAGATGTCACTGCACGCACGATGCTGACAATAGCTTCTTGAAATTTACAAAGGATATTGCAAGGTGTGTGCAAGGCAAGAATAGAAATTTTGTCATATCTCTTTATGACTTACAAACCGTCAGATGTTCCAATGGGACAATTGGGAATTCCATCTGGAAATTACTACTAAAATATGGGATTTATCTAATATTATCCAAAGAAATCAAACTTGTGTTTTTAAGAGGGCATGCCTTATTGAAGACCTTACCATGCCTTCATTTGTATAGCCCACTGGACCCTAGAGCCACGCTGTATATGACACCAAACCTACCCAGGACACAACAGCAAAAAAAATTCTGAAAATCAGCTCACATCAACGAGTATATCAAGTCAAAATTTCAGAATTTCAGACAGGGGTGCAGTTCAATATTTTATCCAAAGTTTGAGTAAGATTCAAGAGACCTTGGGTCAACTGAAATTTCTCATCCACACCAGACTGCATATAAACCAAAGTTGAAGCAAGACCTCTGATACTTGAGCTGTGAGGTTTGCAAACAAAAGCAGCAAAATATCCAAAATAGATAGTCGGAGGAAACAATAAAAACCTAAGCTGTTGAAAGTGATATATTAATCTGATATTAGTTGTTTATTTACCATGTGAATCCACATTTAATAAAAACTGAAAATGAGCCATCAAAGTGATTTAACACTTTAACACAAAACAAGTTGTAAAACATGAAAGAGGTGTGTAATGAGGAGGAATGAAGAAAGCAAATGAGTTACCTCACCTTAGAGGATGTCAATAAATTAAGTGGAATGATGTGATACACACACACCAAGACATCACCAGTGGTTTAGTTTCTCCTCATTCTAACCTATGATACTCTAAGACTCATGCTTTTGTTTAGTATGCATTTATAATTTCTCCTAGTTATTTGGGATAATGATCTTAAAAAACGAAGCATTGTCAGTACGTAGTTTTGCAAAAAGAGTTACATCCTCATATGGGGACAATGGGTTTATTTCAAATAGTTACAAGTGTGTGATAGAGTATAAAAGTGTTTATTTCAGAGTTGAATGTTGAAGCCTTGTGATTTTTTTTTGTAACTCTGTATGAGTTTTCCTTGCTCCATAATCTAAGCTAGGAACATCCGTTTATCGGTCACACTTAATAATTGGCCTGTGTGAAATGTTGCAATAATTCAACAGTCTCAGTTTCCTTAAATGAGTACTTTCCCAATTTTAGCTTGTTACTATTGTTAAAATTGGTCAAATACATATGCCATGTCAAACTACAAATGTTATTTAGCATAAATAAACAAGTTTCAACCTTAAAATTTGATCAGGTTTTTCACCTTGTCAGTTTTTGTCTCTGAATCAGCTGTAGGCTGATTTTGCAGTGATGGTTGCTATCTTGTTTTTACATGAATTACCACTAGACGGCACATAAAAGTGTCCATGGAACAACGGGACTTTGGAACAATGGGTTTAGTATGGTCGGAACAATGGGATGTCGGACCAATGGGCTGTCGGACCAGTGAGCAGTTCCCAGATAAAATTCTGACGGTGTCAGAAGAGGAAAGATTGGTGGAGCTGTGGCAGCAGAAGCCTTGTTTATTTGATGTTTCCTCCAGCTGCTATCATGGCCGCAAGAAAAAAGACGCTGCATGGAAGGAAATTGCAGAGGAACTGCAACTTCCAGGTGAGCAAGCAACCTATGGTGGCGCAGATGGATGGCGTACGCTGATGCGGTGCATGCTGATGACGTTGCATATTCACGTACGTCGTGACCTGCGATTCAGTTGTAAACGGCCATCATACAATCTGCATACATCAAACGTGTCGTCGTACCAAAGTTTATTAGATCCACGTCTCACAGTGTGTCATGCAATGGTCTTATAAGATTGCTAAAATCACACAGTGTATAGAGGGCATAAGTTAAGCTGAATGACGCATAAGGTGCAGCAAAGCCAAAATGTGAAGACATGGGTTGTTGTGCTCATGGAAGCAGTGTCTGAAAAGAGCCATAATCTCTCATTACATGTGTCTCCCCCATCCTGTTCAAAATGCAAAACCACAGATTCATTTAAGAGAACTGCATTTTCCATACATTTTAGTGTTCTTCATTTGGTTTACCATATGGACCACCAGTAATCATGAGACACTAAAGTACTGTGCAGACCATGATAATGTTTGCAATATAGCATTAATGGTATGCGTGTGCACTAATGTACAGCCCATTAGGTAAATATAGGGCTAAACGATTCCTCAGTGCTGTGTTATCTTACTTTGATTTCAATCACCTACAGCAGGTGTTTACATTAAAAAATGAATGATTCATTAAACGACGATTCGCTACATGGTTTAATGCACTGACATGACAAACATACATAGTATGCAATGCTCTGATTCAACAAGCTAAGGATCAACTCTTTATGCATTGATGCTAAATATAGCATTACTTTGAAAAATACACTAATAGGCAATTTCTCGCTTGGCATGCGTTCAAAGGAAGTCGGGATCATATACTGAGTTAATATGGCATTATTGAATGTGGTACAGTATGTAGTTTAGTTGAGTTCACATTGCATCACAAGTTCATCACTGTCTCCGTTCCTATTGGCTTTCAAGTCAAAACATCTGCCATGGAGGTTTACTCAGGGATGAAAACACTCAAAGAGCAATATGAGGAGAAAATGAGAGTCAGTGCACTGAGATTTAATTGAATGATGTGGTCACACTTTATCCGACGTCAGTGATTAAAACTTAAAGCGTGAATATTAATCAAGTGCTCTTTTTTTTTTTGATATTGTGAGCTCGATCCAAAGCTTATGAGATGTGGCTAATCAAGGAGTCATCCTATTTTTGCCCTTTCTTAGTCTTTCGCTAATATCTTTGACGTTTCCCCTAAATTGCAGATATGGGGCTGACGTTTCAACTGGACCGCCCGCCACTTTAAAGATGGTGCCTTAGGCCAATGAATCACAGTACGGGAGGAGAGGAGGAAAGGAGAGCTTGTGCTGCCGCCTACAATCCTCTTACAAGTTCAGAAAGGACCATATTATATATGTTTTTAATATTTTTTGTATTATATTTCTATACAGAAAATGTTCAGTATATTACCTGTATTCTTTCACATTCAATAAAAATTCCTCACTGTATTCAGTTATGTTCTGAATGCCCGATAGTAGTCACAGGACTCATTTATTTCCTGTACAACTGTCCTTTAGGAAAAATGTCAGAGTGGACTTACAGAAGGAACAGTGTGGGATAAAGAGTTAGCCATGGCACCAGTCATAATCCACCCTTCAAAAGAGCCAGATGGAGAGGGTAAGGTTTCAGTCAAAATATTGTTTTTGGATTGAGGTGTGTACTCGCTCTCTCACTCTCGCGCTCTCTCAATCTCTCTATGTCCTTGTCTCTCCCAATCTTTCTCTCTTGTACTCTCCAGCTCTCTTTCAAACCCTCCTCCTGCTGTGTTTTATCAGATCCTGTCACAGGGGGCCTCTTATAAAACCAACAGAGCTCATCAGGATAGAGCTCCAGAGGACCGGTTCGGTCAACCCTCGTTAATCTACTGCAGCCCTGGTTGGGTTAAGGCCTCGGCTGGTATTTACTGAGCATATCAGATTCTGAGCGCTGATGTAAAGTCAGCGCTTGAAATCCTTTTCATTGAGAGTGATTTTGCGATGAAAACGATGGTTAACGGGACCTGAGCAGTGGTCCTAAATCAGCAGTCTTACCCTGAGACGCTTGATAAACATACAGCCCCTGGGTTTGTGTCTGGGCTGGTGGGGCTGTGGGGCAGAAAGGTATGTGCTTAGTGGTGATTGTGCGCCGTGGCCTCCCCTCATTCTCCGAGGCCGAACACACACAGAGCGACCTTGTGTGGAGCAGAGGGCTGGGCAGACACGCTGAAGTCAGCTCACGCCATGCAGTGCACTGTAGGCAAAAGAAGAAATTACCCCTCTGGATTACACACACACACAAATATTGACCAAGAAATCATAACGTCTACCATAGTATTCTGCACCATTATCATTTAAAGAGAGATTCAGACAACAAACATACACATGCGTGCATTCTTACAAGTGATTCTCATAACCATCAGCTCAAAGCCAGACTGTGGGGCCGCCCTGGACCACTGTAGAGTTGTTATAGAAGCGCTCATAAATCCACCCAGAGTTACATAAACCTGTCAGTGGGTTCATTACAATAATTACTTTAATTTTCTGTTGATGATTTAATGATAAAGCAACAGCAAAAAAAGGAGAGAAAATAAAACAGACTGAAAGGAGTTTTCAGAGGAGACGCCATGCCACGTTTCCTGTTGAGCTCCTGTCACCTCTCAGCTGACAGAACACTTTGTGTTTCACCGCTGGCATAGCCCACAGTGTTGTGAGCCACAGCACGGACGCACGGCCTCACCCCTCGGGGACGCACACTAATATGCGCAAGAACACACATATGTACACTAATGAGTGAATTCCATATGCACATGCATGAACACACACATAAATACATTGACTACACAAAATCCTTGCGCCCAAACCAAACAGAGTGTATATGGACTGGCTGGTCCTCGTTTGATTAGGACAGGATGTACTCTTAAAGTTTACGGACTGTACTGCAGCCTCGCTGGTTCTTGTGGTCGACAGTGTGCCACAGACTGCCATGCTGCTCGCTGTTTTTCCCCTTCTTGACCCTGCCACGCTCATAAAAAGACAGCCACGCTTTAGTCCTCTGTCCATTTACATAGTCACCCCACAAGCCCCATTAAAAGGGAGACAGAGCTAAAAATGCCCTCTCACCAGGCCCCTACTGGCAATGCAGTGCATTCAGAGGAAGTCTTTATTCAAAGTACACAAGCCAATGAAAACGCACACAGCACAATGTGAATGTGTGTGCACATGCAAATGATTGGGTATTATTCAGGCTCTGTGGTATTAAAATCAGTAATTTGGCTTTGTGGGAACAGCATATATCATGACACCATATTAAGGCCCAGTCCCATTTCTTATTTTTACCTTAACCCCTTGTTTTCGAGTGCCACTTTGCCCCTCAGAGCAGAGTTACAGGTGGTAATGATTGAAATCTTCCCTTGTGAAACAGACAACCCTTCAAGACCCTGGTATGACATCAGTGTTGTTATCATAGAGGATGGCATTTACATAAGCAGAAGCAAATTTGGCGGTAATGGTATTATCATATTGACATTTGCCATTTATCTAATGGAGATAGAAGAGCATGGATTCTCACGATTCATTCACAATTTAAGTTTATCATCATATAAAACTGAATGATGTTTCATTACCAGGCCACTAGTGGTGCTTCGTAGGCTAATGTTAGCAGCCGATGTTTCTACCCTGCCAGTCTGCACCATTATTAGAGAAGCAGTAACAGGTGCAGCAACTTCACTGTTGGACTTTAGTTAAACTGTGGGTGTCATATGCCATCAAAGAAGGGGAGCAACATAGACATATGAAAAAATGTGGGGCTCTAATACATGAATCAGCAATAAAAAAAAGTAATGTTGCTACCGAGACATACACTATTAGCATTTTTTGTTATGCTTGTTATACAGAAAGGACCATGATTCACTGAAACGACGTTAAACCAAGATAATTCAACGGTTATCGTAATCTTTAAATCTTTATAAACAAGGAAAATACGATTGTGGGTTTCTTTTGTTCCTTGTACAGCTATCTTGCCAAAGCTTTCTCCTAACACTCGGAGAGTGTCTATAGCCCTTAGCAGGAATTGTGCAAAGTTGCAGGAAAGCCCAATCAGTCTTTTTTCAGCATTGGTGGCATAAAAACAAAATCGGGGAGTGCAGCAAAATGCCACCTACCTACTTTTGTTTATACAGAATGCGCCTTTTTCGGGGCAATGGGGGGCATGAGCAAGTAACAAAGCGTGTAGCTCAGCGTGTGATGTAAACAGTGATGTGGGAGGGAAGCCGCGGCTGGTCAGTCCTTTGGTGACTCTCTCGTAAGTCGGCCCGTTCTTCACCGTCCCTGTCATCTGATGGTTAATGGCCTCTTCGTTTGCGAGGGCAAGGAGGGCGCGCAATTCCTTGTCTCCTCAGTTGCTCATCTTTACAGTGTCTGTCAGGCTTGCATTTCCCTCTTGCTACTAGCTGCTCGCTAATTCCTGCTATCAGCTGTTTCCTGTTTATCCACCGCCAGTGGGTCGCACGTGCTGCGTCATCAACAGGTCCTCCCACAAGTCTTCAACAGCCCCTCCCGTTGCAGAAGGCTGCCTCTGTCTTTTTAAACTAAAAGGGTTCCACCAATATGACTGCCCTATGAGGCGGAAAATTGAGCACCTTGGATCAACTCACCAATCCCTCTCTGTGTGTCTAAATGCTCACAGCTTGCCGGCAAAACGGCCCAACATTTGCGGAATATCTGGCAGTGTAAAAGGGGCTTATGAAAAACCTCTGTTTGGAGGATCATGTAGTCCTAACACTTCACCCTACCGCTCTGTCCCAACAAGAGTTGGGACACCTTACGCCTAGATGTGAACGTGCAAAGCAGAGGGGTATGGGCTAAGTGGTAGTGGTAAGGGGCGTATTGGGATTGAACCTAAAGCTTTGATCAAGACACTGAATCCCTCCCTCATCTGGGGATGCCAAAATTAAATGAACTCCCACCAACATCCATTAACAGCTCCCCGCCTCCATCCTAAAGGATCACTGGATTCCTGTCCATGAGGTCATCACAAATACCAGACTGGCCAGACACTGATCCCTCAATGTATAGGCGCGCAGGTAGCTGTGGTGACAGAAATTTCCAAAAATAAACAGATTAGTTGATTACCTGTGCCCAGAAACATGTAAACAATACAACCGGATCAATACAAAGTATATTTCACTGTCAGAAGGGTGTGAATACCTATCATCAAGGGAACACCACTGTTTTATCTCGTCTCACGGTGGATTTCCTCTTTTGGATGTATTCTGGGAAAATATCAATCTATATTCTACTCATCTTTCCTTCATATCATCAATCTCCACATTCACAAATTGGTTGATTTAAGAGGGATATATAAAACACCATTTTGGATGTATGATTCAGTGTCATTATCTACATTAGATTTTGGCATCAGGTATAAGACCCTGACTGGAAAATACTTGATAAAAATGCAATTACCCCCGTGCCACCCCCACAAAACTCTAATGTGAAAACAGTCACAGAGGATATTACGACTTAAGCTTGTTGATACTTACATTCTACTGAATGTATCATTTAGAAGGAGAAATGGCTCACAGTCAGGATGCCAGCAGCTTAGGAAAACTTTTCTCTTGGATGGAGATGTATGATTTTTATCAGGTATTAATGAAAAACTGACATTTCCTGAGCATTGTGGCTCTTTGAGAAAAACAAGTATGTAGGCGTATTTTAGTCATAGATATACTTAGTTAAATGAGCTTATAATTACCAAATTATAGGTGTATACCATTGCACCTGGTATTTTGACATTTGACAAGATGCTATCAATGCCAGCTAATCTCCTCCTTTTGGGTAATTTATTTATGATTGACATAGATTACGCTGATGCTGGTTATGAAAGCAGTAACGGTATTTGTGCAGCAAAGTTTATCTAACGTGATTTTGCAGCTGTGATACCTTATAGGTCGTCAAAATAAAGAAATAATAATGTTTTCAAGGTGCTCTTCATCTCCAATCGTCCATAATACAGTTCTTAGAGATGTGGCCCATTTACTATAGTATGGCATCTAGTCTGTCAAATGTTTACCATAGGGTTACGAAAACACATTGAAAGTTTGTAGTGTATGGATATTTAGCTCCACCTGTAGCAGCTGTGATTCAAAAGAAGAATGTCGTCTGCAGTTTGGAGTTGTGGATGTGTGAAGGGGGGAAAAGGGGGAAGGGTGGTCTTTTTTTTGCCACTGTGAAGATGGCAGCATTCTTGGGGGGGCAATAATCCAGGGCATATATGCCAGTGCTGACAAAGGTCTGGTGTGTTTGTGTGTGTGTGTGTGTGTCTCAGAAAGGGAGTGGGGGGGTGTCACTGATCCCTCAGAAGGCTAAATTTACCCAGGAGTGATAGGGGCAGGTGGATTCAGCCGGGACAGTGGGGTAGGGGTGGTGGTGGTGGTGCGGGGGGGTGGTTGGAAAGAACCAGACCCGGTTTCAGTTCAGACAGAGATCGGGGGCAAACACACAACCCAAATCGGGGGTTTCTATTCAAAGCCAGCTGGTCTGGCTTTATCACATGCAGGACATTTATTTTAGGCAATTTGTTGGTGTTTTTTTGTTTTCTTGTGGTCAACTATCTCTTTTGCTTTACTTTCTTTTTTAAAACATTTTTTTGTTGTTGTTTGATTGAGCTGGGCCTTCACTGGTGCTGCGGGGTGTAACTTCCTGGGGAAGCAGAGAAACGGCACGGGTGAGTTTTCACACTACACCTATTCCTTTTCCCTTCTCTCCCCCTGTTCCTCTGGATCTCAGTCTGTCGGTGGAAAACCTGCCTGTCAGGATTTCAAACCATACTCGGCACAGTGGGTCATGACATGTTTAACAGATTAAGCCATAATTTTGATATTTGAGCTGCTCAATTTCAGCTGTTCTCGAAATTTATTTTGAAGTGCCCTTGCCTAATTGTTTCATTATAGCCCTGTTGGATTTAGTGAATGATGTCTTTGTTAGGTGTCAATACAGAAAAGACTAAGCCAGTATGAACAAGGCCAAAAGATAGATATAATTGGTGTTTACTTTGAGTTTTTCCTGCTCTTGACAAAGCAGAGAGACACCAGAGAAGCTCTAACACTGCTGAAGGAGGAGTCAGGTCCCAGCTGTTGCCAATCACCTCTGCAGAGCACTTGGGGAATAGCTTATTGAGGCTCCTGGAACGGTGTGTGTTTAAGTTTTAAAAGTCTACATTTTTATTTCTCCAAGGCAAGACAAATGGTTTCAGTCGCTAAAGTGGAACTTTATATTGTGTTGTTTCTCTGCTTCTAATTCTTCACAGTCAGTTTAGGTTACTGGTACTTTTAAGGGTAATTGCTTAGAACATCTCATTGCACAATCTGGAATTATCAGCGAGAGAAAAGAGCATGGCCTTAACATGCTGTTTGCTTTAGAAATGACTCATTCCCTCAAGGTAACCTCAACCTAAGTGGCAAATACGCACTTCAGTAGCAATATGTGTCACACAGTTCAGTGTTTAAGTAAGACATATTGGGAAAACTTTTGAAACAAAGGAGAAAACTTTTGTCATGTTAAATGAACAGAGAGAGGTTTATTCCCAACCAAATGGGTTATGGAGACATTAGAACGGCTTTCTACTGTAGGGCACTTTTCCCAAAACAACCGAATGGAATTTCATACTAAAGCAAAGGCTTTGTTTGATTTTAATGAGTGGTGAATGACTCCGTTGGACATTTTCCTTTGACATATGATTTAACTGTAGCTTTTGGATAAAACAAAAGAAGTAATATTATTCCTGAATTTGATATCCTTGTATTTCGAGTTAATTTTATTTCTGATTTCTGTTGTTTAATTTTACATTCCATACCTTTGTTGCACAATCTGCTACCACAACTGCAATTAACATTACTGTAATAATGAAAAATGGAAACCACCCTTTCCGTGCAAACAAAACAGTAATTAGCTAAACTAGAGAAAATGTGCAGATTAAAATAAGTAGATGGGTAGAAATGAACTCATGTCCCTTGTTTCATACCTGGGGAGAGATACTGCTCTCTTGCTATTAACCTCAAAGAGGCAGGACCTGAGAAACTTTGACCCAGTTTACAGGAACCGCTCAGTCCTCACTTATTAGCTTTTCTGCCCCTGAATTCCACGGCTTTGATGGTCAGCGGAGTTGAGGAAACGCGTTGTTTTCGTTCTCTGTGGGGTGGCGAGCGCTCTTACGCAGTTGCCTCTCTGCCTTTGAAATTCTCCTCATCCTGTCACTTCACCTTCACACTCTGCTATTAGTTTCATTGTTGCCGTTCTTTATGCAGCATGAAAAGTAGAGGCGTGTTTATTTATCTCCTCACTGGTAATGTCTGAAATGTGAATGCAGATAAAATCACATTTTATTCAAAGTGAGGGAAGAGACACACATTCAATGTCATAATATAAAAGGTGAAACCTGCTGAAATGTATCAAAGACAAAGACTTGTGGGTTCAGCTTGTTTAGTTTTTAGTGTAATGTAATTCAATGCAGATATGCTTTTTGAGGTTTCCACTGGTGTTTTTGTGTAAATGAAAAGGAAGGTTAGGATACAGCACAGAAGTAATTTGCTGTTTGTTTATTCTGCAACAGCCGCTGACAGAAGCAGTAGTTAGTGTAGAAGTTAGTTTCCATGGTTATTTGGTGGGCACCACTGATCCAGATGCTCTTGAGTTACCTAAGTATGTTACTGTAGAAAGTGCATTTCATTTTTAAAACAAATTATCACTGAAGCACGACCCATTACACATGTGGAAGCAGTTTCAATTATGATGGCAGGAAAGCACAAGTTTGTTCCACTGTAATGACTTATGGCATAGTATTATTTTTCCTCTTCATTCTCTTCTATTGTCTTTATTATTTAATAATGGAAGATTTCCAGCACTAGTCCAGCCTCCTGTGTGAAAACTCTCTCTTTCCATCTACCCCCCTGAGCACTGTCGAGGCCAGAAAACAGTATGACGCTCTGCCGCCACTATACAACGCCTGTGCGCCGGGGCCGCCTAAATCTACAAAACACGAGTGCTGGCGCGAGGCAGCTCCTTTGATCTGCAGCTAATCTCAGTTGCCTGCCTCCCCTCTGATCATGTCTGAATAAGAATGAGTCGGGGGTGATCCTGGAGGCACAAAGAGCTTTAGACGCAGCCGCTTGTCTGCCGAGCTCCACCGTGTAACGTGGGCCCGCGCCGATGGTCGCTAGGCCTCGCTATCACACATCAGAGCTGGGAAACCCTCATTTAGACACACATTATATTCTGCTCCACTTGCTTTTCTTCACAGTGAGATGCTATCAGCTGCTTGTTGAGAGTGTGGGAGAAGTTGCATAGCCATGCTGAGTGATCTTTAATTGTCAAGGGAATTGGCTGAGGTCAACAGCTGCAGGAGGGACTTCTGCTGTGTAATGGTTACTATGGGAATTGGAAACAGTAATGACTGTAGGCTTTTGTACCATAGATGAATGTATTACAGCATAGGAGTTAGGTCCCTGTCAGTGTTAAACATTATCAGTGAAAGAGTGATCAAAAGATCCCCCGCACAGACCTGTACTCTAAACGTAGAAATCGCTGAGATCACACTACTATTAAACACAGACAGTAGAATTTTTGTAACAGCTTTAGTCTGTTAGAGTTTGAAATCCCTTTTTCCCTATGCCTTTGCAGAGAATGCAGCTTCCTGAAGAGGCAGTTACAGGACTCAAAAAGCAATAGAAAGGGACTCACAAGTAAATTAACAGATTATTCACTTTATATCCTCCAAACTGGCCGAATGTATTGTAATTACCTTCTAAAACAACCCGCATTAGCATTTTCTGATCTGTTATCAATTTGTCAGTGCGCATTAGAGAACATGTCCACTTATTTTCTGAACAGCAACCACTTTGGTTAAAATTTGGTTAGGTTTAGTCACAAGACAGTTAACCTTAACCTCGGTTAAGGTTAGGGGAAGATAGTGGTTTGAATTTGAAAAAAGAACTATTGCTTAAGTTTAGGGAACTGTCGTGGTCATGGTTAAAGGAAACCAGTGGTGACAGTTACAGGAAATGGGAAACAAACAGCGGTCTCCCGTGTCAAAGTCCCTGGCTACAGAGGTCCTTGTTAAGTAAGTGAAAACACGGGGTCATTTTAGGCGTTTAAACACACAACCAATCGTGTCATTTTTCTGCTGAGGAATATTTGGACCCAACTTGAATGAAAAGTGGCTTATTTAACGTTGCATTATTTCAGATCATTTAAACTTTGACATGTTGATCGTGGAACTTGGGATCTATTCCATTTCTGCATATTTAACTCTAATGATGTTTCAGACACAGCTTGTGCACCTCAGGAAACACCGGTGGGCACCCCCTTGGACAGAGACAAAATAAATAAAAAAATCTAACATTGGCATCTCCTCTTTATGGGCATAATTAGAGAAAGGGCAGCGAGAACAATGAAATAACTGTGCCTGTGTTGGAGCAGTTCATAGGGAATTACTTTCCAACCATTCAAAAGGAGGAAAAATCATTAGCTGAAAGTGAGTTTCTTTTTTTCCCCTTCACATGAAGCAATCTAGTGCAGACAAAGAGAACTTTGAGCCCCTGATATACAGACAGAAAGTCCAGCAATTACACTTGCTAGAGCGTAGAGAAGAAACAGGGAGAGGAGGAGGAGGAGGAGGAGGGGAGGCTAGAGTGCCAGTGTCAGGGATTAGAATAAAAAAGGGAAGTAAATTGAAATAAAAATAATTAAAATGTTAGGACGTGGGATAATGGCTACACTGATATTTAATTTCTGTTAATATAAAATTACTTAAATGTTTAGATTATTGCTCTAAATGAAAATGTTATTACGCTATCCACCACATTAAAAAAAAAAAAAAAAAATACTGGTTAAACTTTGTATGGGGGATACCTCCAGCTAACCAATGCGGGTAAACCAGTTTAAATGTGCTGGGAAGGATGCAGAGCTCCCCTGCAGGCAGCACTCTTAATTACACAGCAGTGCCTGAATGCGCCTCTACAGGCAAAATATGCTGTTCATATGTAGCAGGTGGCACACTGACGGCACCTGTCACGTATACATTTGTGACACACACAGTGTTAAAGCATTTTGATTGTAAAATCAGTAAGCAGTTTAGACAGTTTCATCAAGTTAATTAATCTGCAGATATCAGGCCTGAATAATCAAATAATACATGTAGTCAACAGCTGCTCTTTCTTGTAAATATCAAAATGTTATTTGGATATTTGTCTCGTGGAAATCATTTATCATCGTTCATTAAATTCAAGATTCAAGAGTTGTCTGGTTGTTATGTTTTGAAGTTTCATATATCCAGCACAAAAATCGGTGTGAATTTTCCCAGCAGGCACCACTGTAAGTGTGAGTGTGTGTATCTGCGTGTGTGTGTCTGTATCTACATACACACAGCTATGTGGTGGTATAGTGAAGTGAAGAAGCAACAGGTCTGATCAGCAGCACGGCCAGCCCAGCGGCGTTGTGTCTCAGCCAGTCAGCGCAGTCACAGGACCATCGGGCTTTTCCTATGATGTAACTGGAGCATCAGGCAGAACAAAGGGAGAGCTTGTTGTTCAGCTTGTGCCTCATCCATAATGCATAAAAGGTGTACAGACAGAATACTGTTGGTTAAACACGACACATGCAAATCACCAGCGCTGTCTCTCGTTTTGACACTGCTCGGCGAGGGGTCGTTTATGTGGCCGTGGCAGTTTCAGAGGCCTCCTGACTCTGTTGCTGCTGCACTCAAGCCTGTTCTGTATGCTCTGATCCAACAGGGTGCTGTTCTGAAACTGAACTGTAAGAACAAGGAAATATATGAAATGGTACAGTGAATTTACTGCCGACCCGACACGGTTAATGGCCAAACCACACAGAAAAACCGTGTTACTGAAAATAAGGCTCTGTATGGTTTCACTGAAAAATGAGTCATACCATTATAGAACACATCAGCTAATGATAAGCAGACAGAACTTTTTTTCTCTCTTTGCTTTAGAAAACTACAAGAATTACGGTGAAGCAGTGCTGTAACAGATACAATTACCGAGGCAACTTTTTGACATGTGTGGGGTCATATATTGTCCAAGTCAAAAATCTGTTTATTGTGGAGTGATTTCTTTAGTTCTTCAAAGTGATGCTGAGAACAGAAGTGCAATGACTGCATTTAATGAGCTGTCATTCAAGTGCAAGCCTTAACTGACAGAAATGTCCAAGGTTACTGATTGCATATAACATATTTTTGCAATATAATTAACACAAGCCACTGATTTATACGGTCTTGACTCAAGCAGTGTGAAGATACTGGTTAACTGCTTTTTTCCAGTGGTAGAATTATCAAGGTAATATTGCCTGCAATCCAAATATAGGAAGGGCGACGTCACCTTTATATTGAAAAAGCTCATTTGAGTGTACAAATAAATACTTCCCCCAAATCCTGAATTTCTTTCTTTTATATATTTTGTAATATGAGGACATATGATTTCAGTTAATTAAAAGTGATTTTCTCACCTTTGCTCCCCTAATTATACGGTACAGTGGTACAATTCCTGCGACTATAATTACTGATGATATTGCCCTCTGAGTTTCATTATAAGCCTTATTAATAAGGAGCTCCGAATCATGTGCAATATAACGCTTTGAATGACTTAAACAAAGACCATGCGCAGATCGGCAGGGAAATGTCTCACATCTCTCCTACAAAGTGTGAGATTACTTCTTAAGTAGGTATGTTTTTTCCCTGTGAACAGAGCCCAGATGTTCAGGCTGATCAGGTCCTGTACAATATGGATGTCATCTGTTCACATGAACAAAGAGTGAAAGCAAGACAGTGTAGTTTAATAATTGTTTTCACTGTAAATTATCCAAAATTCATGGAGAATATTACATATATTATGCACCTAAACAAAAATGACACGTAGCATGATTTATTTGCTTCATACTGGCCTTTAAAAATATGGATATAGACCAGTAGGAGCCGTATAATGCTGATATGACATTTTATAAATGCATTGGTTGTTATATTTTTGTAGATTATTTTGTCATTTTACTTCTCAGTTTATTTCTCCAAACTCCCAGCATTTCCTACAGCTATCTGTCAGAATTTAAAACTACATGACGGTGTAAATGCTGTTTCAGAGGCTCTTCCAGTCTGTCAACAATAACATTTCAGGAAAAAAAATCACAATATTCCAGCTGAACATCAGCATGATGTATTATGACTTCAGTTTAAAAATATTGGTATTGTGACTGCCCCTCAGACAACTGTATCGGTCTATCCTGAAGATGCGCAAACACTTACAAACACACATGCACACACGTGCAGAGGTAAGATCTATAGACTCCCAGCTGAGCCTGTGAGTTAAATTGGCCTGCAGGTCTTTCTGTACCCCCTGCGAAGCTTGGTCGTCACATCATGTGGCGTCAATCTAGTGTCACAACACCAAATGTCTCTGAGATTCATCAGGGAACGGACGCAGGGAGAGTGACTAACGCAGTACTCACACCAAATAAAAGCTGGAAGCATCCGCAGACATATCTGACATGCAACAAAGTACTCCATGTGTCTCGTAGTGCTTCTGTAATAGCTGGCTAATTCTCAGGAGCAGTGAGGCAGAGTGCTTGACAACATCATCGACTGTGACAGGCAGATTGTGTTTTCACGTGAGCGTGATCGACAACAGATTGCACTGAGCCCGGGCTGTTCCTGTTTGCCCTGGAAATGTGTTAGTGTTTATCTTTTGCTTCAGAGAGGCATTCCTTTCTTTCTCCCTCTCCGTTACAAAAAAAAACACACATTTTTTTTTTTCAGGCGAGCTGTTTTGCATGTGTGCGTGTGTGTATATGTGTGTGTGACACACTCTGAGAAGTGACTGCCAGGAGAGGCTTAAGAAACAATCCAAGCAAGATCAATATCAGCAAACCGCACTTATGTGTTTGACTTAACATGCAGTCGCAGTTTCCCCTCTTCTCTTTTTATGCACAGCTGATGCCAAACCTCACGAAATTGCATTTACCCAAAAGCCTAAAGTGTGTGTGTGTGTGTGTGTGTGTACACAGTGTGACATATTTGAAATTACATAATTGTTTTGGCAAACTGTTGATTTTTCTCCACCAGGCTTTGATGAGACTGTCAACCCACACTTGAACACACACACACACACACACACACACACACACACACACACACACACACACACACACCAAAGCTCAAGTTCAGGATTGCATGTTCTGAGAGTGGGAGGGATGGACAATGGCTAATGAGTTGAGCAAGAAAAGTTTCATATAGCAAGAGACTAATAATCTAGTTCGTTTTAATTAAGGAGAAAATCGTTTGGTTCGATTGCCACAACTTACAGTGTTCAACGTGCAACACACTCTGCTGGTTTGCATACACTTATTGTGTACCTATGTCTGAATTTATCCACCATACAATGTAACAGTAATCTGGCTGTAATGCTTTGAGTTGTTTCTATCATATTCAGATTTAGCCATAGACCCCCACTTGGTAGTCTCAAGAGCAAAATATACAGTAGGTCTCCCCTACTTTGCATTAAATGTGTGAGGCTGTAAGTATGCCTTCACTATAAGTTTATCCCTGTAGACAAGTCAGACAGTCATTTATGAATATGCATGAGCCAGTGTTTGCCTCGTTTAATGATTTTTCACCATTCAAATATATTCACTCCACCTCCCCCCACTTATTTCTCTGTACTTTATGTGGACATTACACACACACACACACACACACACACACACACACACACACACATCCACATCCACACATAGATGTTAACATGGATCTTGCTCACTATGTGCAATGTGCATGCAAACAATTACCATTTCACTGGCAGGTTCACTCTCTCTTCTCCTCCTCACGCTTCCCTATGCTACTTCCCCTCCCAGGTGCCAACCAAAGACAACCTCAAGCATTGTGAACACTGAAAAGACCTCTCCGATGAATCGCTGACAGGCAGCGCAGAAAGCTACGAGACCGAGGGCACGCAAGACGGCAGACGAAGGAACACTGAACGTGGTATGTACGAGCACGCAGGCACCCATAGGTGTCCATATGCCGGTGACATTTTTCATGCAGTTGCCGGTGGCGCACGCTTAAAGGTATGAATGAAGGAAATTGTCTGTTAAGGGTGTCAGATCTGTATGTTTCATACACGCTGATATGTGATGCCATTGATATGTGCCATGTTGCATTTATGAGCCCACTGTGTCTAACAAACTACACCTTATTGATTATTGTGGAGGTCTGGGGGGGGGGGGGGGCAGAGGAAATGCTATTAAAGATTAAAGGGTCAGGTGATGTGAAGGTGGTATCCCGAGTCATCAGACACCAGCGGCTTCAGTTACAGACTGTAATGTCCGCCCGTCAGGCAGATTAGCCAGCTTGATTTATTTATTAACTGATTTCATGTCCCGCCATTTCCTACCCTGACTGACTGACTGACTGACTGGGTGACTGACTGCATACATGGCTTATGCTTCACAGGTGAACTTCAAAAGGAAGGGGAAAATTAGGACGCTGCTTGGTGTCCACTTACACTTCACGCAGTCTGTATGTGCAGACATGTACTGCAAAGCTCATTACGGAAATGCTTCACTGTTTGTCTACATGTAGACAAAAAAAAGTTGATTAACTGGGATTAGACTAAGATTTTTTTTAGCATGGCAGTGATAAAGATCAACAACTGTATGCAAAACTTTGACCAAAAAATATTCGAGCGCACATGCCAATCAAAACCCAGGATTATATAGTTTCTTTCCCTGAGTATGGATCGATGAAACTCAAGAGTGAGACCCGATGGTGTACTGGAGTACCACAGGCTCCATTCAAGTCAGCCACTCTTTAAACCGATGCAGCACCCATATAATGTGAGTATAATAGACCCGCAGTATTACAAGGCCTATCTGGGATACATCTCTGTACAGCCTGCCTGTCTGTGTCTTATCTGAAGTGGCAAACTTGCTGTTCTAATTGTTATCTTCACACTAATAGAGTGGATGTTTTGAAATCATTTGGTTGGATGGATAAAGGCTTGGTAATTCCCCCATGCTTACTGTCTGTGTCAGGGCTTATCTGCACGAGATAGCTGGGTCCTGAAAAATGATTGGCGGCATGCAGGAGGTGGAAAGTTTGTAAGTAACTCGGAGAGGAGGCAGCATTTGTGTTGCACAGGCATGGAAGAAATCTGTTGGGGAGTGGATGATGGTGGGTATTGTTAGCGAGATATATGAATCGGGTCTACTTTTTATTGCAAGAAGGGTGTCATATATTGAAATAATGAGTGTTAGAATAAAGAATTTATGTTGTTTCTTCCATTTCCAAAGTGGAGAGATTTACCTTTTCTGTCTTTTTCTGATGATACCTGCACAAAACAACAGGCCACAACACAAACATCAACTTTGGGCAGCTGGATTTAGCTGTCTAAAGTCAGCTAACGATGCTTAACGTGCTCTCCATTGGTTCATTAGTTAAAGCACACATTCCCCATCATCTTCCTCTAGTGGTCCTCTCTGAGCAGTTAATTGTGCGTCCACTCTATCGGGGCTGGCGCGATAATAAAGCATTAAGAGCCGTGCCTCTTTCATTAAAGTAGAGTTGGGAAATGTGAGCCCGCCCCCTTTCAGGAGTCAAAAAAAAAAAAAAAAAAGAAAGACAGAAAAAAAAATCGATTATTTCTCCTCGCGCTGGGAGAGAGGAGAGGGCTTGGGGAAAGACTCGGTCAGGATTGTGGGAAGGAACAGAAACAGCCTCCTCAACATCACCAGCAAGCTCCAGACGTCCAGCAAGCAGCACACTAGCACCACCTCCAACACCATCACCATCACCATCGCCGCTCCACCGGGTCCCTCTCCGCTCACCGGCACCTCGCAGAGAGCAGAGAGACCAGGCGAAGCGTCCTCGCCGCCTCCTGAGCAGACACTGTCCGATCAGAGAGGGAAGGAGACACAGAGAGGGAGGGAGAAAGAGTCAGAGTCAGAGAGAGAGGGAGAGAGAGAGAGTGTAGTTGTCTCTGACATTATAGAGACTCCTACCACGTACTGTAGGTTACTTTTTTTTTCCTCCCGGCGACGTCCTCAGCTAAGTTGCGCTCCTGGATTTTAAGTGCGTCTTGGCGAAGTCCGTCCCCATCAAGCAGCAAGCTTCAGCCTTCCTGTCAATCGGCCGGACCAAACAACCGGCGGAGCGCTTGTTGTATCTTTCACTTCAACCCGGGCAAGATTTCACGCGAAATAAAGTAAGTACCGGCGCTCACACACGCTCAGAGACATCCACAAGACACCATATGATCTGTGTTTTTTAATCTTCCAGAGGGAAACTTGAGGGTCTATTTTGACGCGCGCTTCCTCCTCAACAAAGTACACTAACTGCGCCTATTGATTTGTTGTGACCCTGATCGACTTATGCCGGTGACAACTATGTCATATAATTACACGCCGGCATCAAATAGCTGTTTATGGTCTATTAGAGGGGGTCAGGGTCTGTCTCGTGTTTTAGGTAGGGTTACTGTGTTGTGTCGACCTTGTGGAGCTTTTTCATGTCCACATGCAGGCGCACAGCCTCAAAGCCACAGCTACTGAATCCGCTGCCCTCCTTAATATAACACAATACAGTATGATCTGCTCCTCTGCGCTGTGGGATGGCACAGGAAAAGTTAGTTAGTTTAAAATGTAGCCTGATATATGCAGTTTTACAAAATAATATGATAGGAAACTGAAAAAACTTGAAGACAATGGAAAATAAAAAATACATAGAGTTTAGAAGTTTTAAAATTTTAGATAATTACCTTTATTAAAGCAGCAGAATGAAGGGAAACTACACTTTACATGGCCTTACTTTGTGAATATGTAATTCTTTAGCAGTGGTTTGGATGTGCCAAACTGATGTGATCACAATTATCCTGCTATTCCACATTAAATCAGGACAACCTGCACATTTTAAACCTTCATAAATATATAAGAAATGACTGATTAATGTAAACTTTAATATTTCCCAAACTACAATACAAGAGAACACAGTTTTCCAGACTTATTTGGACGTGAATTCATGCAGACCAGAGACACAGTGCTAGTGTAAATCAGTGTTTCAGAGGTTTGGCGTGTTCAGGCTGAATTTTAATTTCTCCTCTGTGACTTTGTGACTGAGACTGTTCGGACTTATTTCGCCATAAAGCGAGAATGATATATTTATCCAGTGAGTTTAGCTCAGTCTCGTGTGGCTCAACTGAACCTGTTGCAGTGAGAGGATTAATAATGACACCATAATTAACCTGTGGCAACTTTCACAGGTTGCAGCTTTGGAAATCTAATTGGATTTGTTTGTTTTGTGCTTAAAGTGTGGTTGTGAGGCCCACTGATGAAATGTGCAGATGAAGTAAGGGTGGGTTAAGAAATTTTAAATTTACCACAGCACACTTTGTTTTAATTAAGACAGATTGGGGAGCTGCCTTGGCTGTGTGCATCTAACTCATGCTCATTAATACAAGCGTAAAAGTTCACATCTATACCTTTATTCTTGTGAAATTCTTTTAAAGTTAAACAGCAGTTTTACTTCTGAAATAAATACAGTTCATTTTAAAAGTTTAAAAAAAATGCTATTAATGTAGAGATGGCTGCAGTTTCTCAAAATTAATAAAACTGATCTAATATTCACAGCACATTTTGAGATATATAAGAACTATTAAATTTGAAGTAGTCTATTAGTGAGATATTTTGAAGGCAAAGTACATTTTTAAGTGATAAAGTGTTGCTGTCTGCTTCAACATATCAACCTAATTTGTGACTCTGTGAAAGGCGTACTGCACACACTCACTTACTGCTTGATTGCATTTCACGGTTAGTTAAATTTGGAAAATAAAATATAACGTCTGCATAAAGTGTACGCAACATTTGAGATACATTTTTACACTTTGAGTGGATGTAGTGATCCTGTGCATTGTCCCATTACTTTTATAATCGTTTATGCTGTTTCCTACGAGTTGTTTACGTGTGAAAAAAGATATAAAAGTGTATTAGTCTATAAAAAGATTTTACACATGGCCTTCTCTCTCCTGCCCATCGTCAATGAAGTTGTTCTGTGTGGCCTGTCTGGCCTGTTGCTCTCTTGGGATTTAGCGTTAGGTTAATCCGCTCAGAGGAAGGTGAGCGCTCGCATGTGGACCCACGATTACACACAGAGGACTCTGTCAGCCAAGCTCTGTAATCTCAGAGACCCTGTGCAAACACACACACACATACACGCATGCACGCTCGCATGCAGTCGCACGCAAACTCACACAAATGCCTAGGCGAAGGCACGGTCTGCCTCCTTTCTCTCCCTCTCTGTCTTTCTGCTGCGCACACACACACACACACACACACACACACACACACACGCACACACCGACACCCACACTATCTGGCCTGCGCTGCTTTTGTTTCTCTTATTCTCTTAAGACCTCTCCTTCTTGACAAATCATTTGGGATTTTGGGCGCTGATTCACAAAACCAACACTGACAACAAACTCTTACCCCCTCACACAGAGAGGGATTAGAAGGTCACGTGTCCCTGTGATTGGCCAGGGCATTGAGCCGATTGTCAGGGCACTTTGCTGTACACCAGGGGCTCAGTAGAGCTTTAGTTAAGTGAAGGGAAGGGACACATTGTGTGCCATGGTCAGGGTTTCGCCATGTGTTTGAAAAGTGCTCAGATAAAACCAGCACAGGATGGACTGTTGCTCCTATCTTCAGTCAAATAATATTACGCCCGTTTAATGTGTGAATGCTTATCTGAGTGCTGCAAAAATCTGTGCTATCAAGCCTTTTTTAAAAAGGAGTAAAGTATACCAGTGTGCTGCCTCAGAGCATGGACATTTAATACTGCACAGAAGGCACATTTCAAGATTCCCTCCTTCTGTGAAAACATTATTCTTAATGGAAACATCAGAAGCATTTATGTTTAAGCAAATAATTTAATGGCCCCTTTTGCTATGCTTTAAAGTTTTTTTTCACTAATGGTTTCAAATATTTTGGAAGGGGTTTGCAGAGTTTGCTCAGTTAAACTTCAGTAAAACACTCATTTGCAGATTGCAGGTTGGCAAGATCTGCAGGTAGATATTGGAGCACTGTAATTGGACTTCATGCCCCTTGGCTCAAATAAGAAGGTAATATAAGAGTCAATTGTAGAGAATCCTATTTACCTCATATATAAGGAGTAAATAATATCTTAAACTGTCAAGAGACACCCCTGTAAATAATGCAGTGTACTTTGGTTTACGTCCTTTCAAATAAATGCTGGAGAACACTAAAAATCCAGATGTGGTTGATTAAAGATAAACTCTCTTTTTAGCAAATGTATCTGACACAAAGCGTGTAGAAATGTGAAGCCATTTGTTTAGAATAACTTTTTTTCTTGCCTGTTTATAAGCAGATGAAAATACTTAAGTTTTATAATAACTCAAGGGCTTGTTGTATTCTTGTTTATTGCACAAGGCAGGTGTTCCTTCTTTTTTGCAACATGGGAGGAAAAGTCTCTCTTTTTTTTTTGGGTTTTCATACATTTTTATAGAACTAATGAAAAGCGCAGGGCTCAACCTCACCATGTGTTTATTTACTCATTTCAACAGATCTCCCTTTCTTTGTCCCTAACTGTTGTGCATGTTCGAAATGTTTACCCAAATGTTTCTTTGCCTTCGGAGCACTGTCTGTATATCTTCATAAGAGCTGCAATTACTCATGAAACTTAAAAAAAAATAATCATCTAAAGTAAATAACACAGTCCTTGAATGGTTTATGGTGGATTGAATGCATATATTTGAATATGTCCTGGTTTTTGCATAATGATGCAAAGTCTTCCTCTGTCTCTATCTAGTAATTAGCGGTGACGTTCAGCAACTTTCTCTGTACGCTGTAAGTGGATGGGGGTGTATGGGGTTTGTTCACTGGGGTGTTAAAGATCACAGAGGAATATATCAGCCTTTGATGTTTAATTGTATTGTAAAACACACTTTAGAATATTTCTGCATAAAGTAGACTTCTGGCTGTGCTGTGCTTTGTGTTTGCTGTTTCTTTGTGTGTTTGTCTGTCAGTATGTGCTGTGTGTCTGGGAGGTGTGTGTGTGTGTGTGTGTGTGCGTTCAAGTTTGTGTCTTGTCTCCGTCTGTTTGCGCGTCGGAATGTTTGTGCTTTTGTGTTTTTTTTGTCTGAGTTTTGTGAGGTTGTCGCTGGTGTATATTCAAATGAAAATGCGTGTATTTTTCTTTTTCTCCTTTATTCTCACACTGAGGAGGGTAGGATTTGATGTCTGGGATGATGGAGCAGTCTGGAAAACAGTGTCAGTGTGAGGGCTGAAAAGGCAAACTGAGAAGACAGATGCGCAGAAAGACAGACACACGCACACACACACACACACACACACACACACACACACACAGAGAAAACGTAGATAGAAATTTATTTGAGCTTAGGTGACTTAAGAGCAGAGCGACAGAGCGTCTGGCCTGTGATCAGGTATTCTTCATTACAGAGTGATGCTTTTGTGATGTCATGCTTAACACATTGATGTAGATGAACAGGATGTCCTGCCTTCTTCTTCCTGTTTCCTGTTTCCTGCACGGGCCTGTTGGTCATTATGGCGGCAGCTGCCTGCTGGGTGGTCTTTGCTCACTTGTGCTGACCACACAATCATATCGTCAGCTGCGGCCCACCTAAAAAGACACCCAAAACACCTCGCCATACTTGAGGCCTGCTCCCTGAGTTATTTGGACAGGGAGAGAGTCCTGGGAGGCGAGAAGGCAGGAGGAGTGCAGGGAGCAGAGGACTTTGAATGATAAGACAAAGAGAAACATTTAGAGTAGAACAGAGGTTGGATTTCTTTGTCTAAACACCGGATAGTTCAGATCAGGCTGAATGCCTCAGCATCAAGACTTCAATCTTGCAATGGGAGTTGAATGAACACATTTATAAAAGAGTCCATTAACTTCCCCACCAGACACTTACTTTAGTTGCCTTCCTGTGAGGTTTTTAATCTTTACTCAGTATCAGTGTAACAGACAGAATCCAGGCAGCCTAGTCTGTATTACCACAAACACTGTATATCTGTAATACCTGCTCTAAACACGTGTGGTAAATCCAGAATTAACTGGGAATCCTTTTCAGTGAGTTTTAGGGGTTAGTTGGAGGGAGAGGTGTTTGCTGTCCGTGTGCATAAATCTAGCGACAGCACATGTTTCATCATAAAACACAGTGCCTGACCTGTGAATGTAAAGGGGCAACTTCTTACCCCCTAATATATTTTCAGAGAGAGACCCCCCCTCCCCTTCCTTCACCATCTCCCTTTAGTGTGGCACACATTTGGACTGCACCCAATGCCAAGAAAAAGAAAAGAGGTGTGGAGAAGGGGAGAGAGTGAGAAAAAAAAAATGTCGAAATGTTTTCCAGTGGCTGTAATTTATCTTTGTCACGACTGCAACATAGCCGAGTCATTCTGCAACGTAGTCCGGTGAGACGCACAGAGGTAGCTCTGTGCCTTGGCCTCACACAAGCTCACATCCATCTGAAACCCCTGCTCACTCGGCTGCCACAATCTGCGCCGCTGCCGCCACTGCTCCCCATCCACGCTGCGGCCGAGCCTCACACTGCTATCGCGTATTTTTAGCAGATCTTGTGTTCACGCTAGATTCAGAGGAATAAGGTCTCGGATTTTACCCAGTCAGGCTTTTGTGTGATGTTGCTCTTGTAATGGAACAGTGTCACACTAAATTGCCACTAATAGGCAGCGCGATTGATAAATCTACCTCCTTTTTCTGCTCTAAGGAAGAATATTACAGTCTCAAATGCGGTGCTTATATTTCATTTTCACGTCTCAGATATCTGGGCAAAGTCTGCTCAACTCCGAGGGGACCGTGCTGTTGAAAATGCTGTTAACACTGTCTAAGTCGAGAAACAGCTATAGAAGAATCCACGCTCAGTGCTCTCCCTCTTCTGCAGAGCACACAGCTTAACCAGGCGGTGTCCTGCCAAAGTCCACACCAGTGTTCCTTTCCACTGTCATCTGTGCCATTCCCACACCAAAGGCCAGCCTGTAAAAGAATGCGCGGCACAGGACTGTTCTGAACACTTACATTACTCAGCTGACCAAAAAAAAAAAAAGTCAGGAGAAAGCAGGACAAAGACATGTAGAAGAAGAAAAGGAGGTGTTGCTGCTACATGAAGAAATGTGAAAAGGAGAGAAAAAATGAATTGTGCTCAAACTTTTCAGCTGAAGTGCATCTGAAATAAAACTCAATAACACACAGCAATATGAAGTTCCCCGAGGGTGGAGAAGGGTGAAGCGACGCCCCCCACACACACCCCTTTTTTTCTCTCTCCGTCAATTTTTTTACTTTTTTTTTTTTTTTTTTTTTTTTTTTCGGTCCCGGCTCCTTCTGCCCTGTGATGTATGGCTTTTTCCTACAGTGGCTCTTCCAAAGTGCAGCTCGTGATGTCATTAATTTTATTCATACTTTATGGATGCTCTGTCTGGAAAAAAATGAGAGAAAAAGGAGAGGGACGATGTGAGGAGAGAGAGAGAGAGGGAGGAAGATAGAGAGAAAGAGGGAGGCAGAGTGAGAGAGACAGAGAAAAGAGATGGTGTTGCGGAAGGAGATTTTCAGTGCAGTTGCATGTATAATGAATGAGGGGGCACTTTGTTTGAAACTCCAGCCCGGCGCTTCACTTCAAGGTTTGCTGGGCAGAGTGGGGCCTTGTGATCTCACACCAGCCACTCTCTTTATCCTGCCAATAGATGCTTTCACCTGGCACTGTGGTTCGACCCAGTGGAAAAACAAATAACCTTGTGTGTGTATAAGAGAAACACAGAGAGGAGAGAGAGGGATCGCTGACAATGGAGCAAGGGGCTGGGTGGAAAGGGTGAGGAGCGGGGTGAGAGAGAGGAAAGAGGTGAGTTTGTATAACAGCAGCAGTGCAATGACGCCCAGACGATACTGAGGAGAATACTGGCACCCAGCCCACACTTCCTAAATAGTGCTCTCTACAGAAATAGCTCAGCCTTGATATTGACTTTTGTCTGGTGTGTATGCGTGTGCGTGTGCACGTTTGAGCATGCTCGATAGGAGGACAGAGATGGTTTCATTGTCTAGTGAGGAGTTTTTCACTTTGTTAGTATCTGTTGTTAATTCCTGTACAGTGTTGGAGGATGTTTCCACGCTCCTGGTGTGTGTGAGCTTTAACAGTGTGTGAGCAGGGAGCGAGCCGCCTTTATTATTTGGGATAAAAATGGCCTCCGTCTTATTTTTGGCCCTGTGCTGGACTCATGGTTTTATAAATAGCAGAGGAAGTGCGGGGGATACCTGTCGTGGCTCCAGCCTCCCTCCAGCAGAGTCCCAGTGCCTTCCACGTCACATCCATCCACCGTCGGCCCACTCCGGGCTACGGCAGAGCAGGCCCCTCAGGGCAGAGCAAACAGGATGGGACTCAAATTGAGGGTGTGAGAAAATCAGTCTCTGGAGTAAAAACGCAAAAGGGCTCGCAGTTCAGCATGAGCAGCCGGGCTGACACTGTCAGACTTTGTAAAGTGCGGATTAAAAAAAAAAAATTAAAAAAACTAGCAAGTTAATTTCTTTTCACAAACACTGAGCAGGGTATGAGGCTTTAAGAGGAGTGTCAAGATGGCAACATAATACAACGTCTTCAAAATGAGAAGTGTGTTTTTTCGACACTCAGTCTACGCGTGTAAGGTCATAGGGTGGTTTTCTCTCCTCTCTGCCATCTGTATGCCGAGGTGTCTTGTTAATTTCATTTCTGCGTCTCAGGCATATGCCATGTGAACAGCACTGAGAGTGTTAACTCTCTCTCTTTGCGTCAGTGTACACTGTTTCCCTCACATTCTGCTCTCACTTTCTTACCGAATGAACTGGCTCTACGTCTTTGATGGCATAATCCAAGTTTCGGAATGACGGAGCGCTCAATAAAAACTAAAAAACACCCTGACAATGACGTTTAAAGGTAGAAATGACTCCTTATAGCCTGTTTGCTTTACCATTTAGCAGTTATTTGTATATGAAAAGGTTCAGATCATGCGGGGTCAAGCTCTTATTTAATGTCTCAATCATGTGGTCAGATATCACTCTTGTTACTTCTTCCTATTACCCTTTATAAGGCATCACATCCCTCCATTGAACCATCTAATTATTCAGTCTTAAAACAACATCATCACCCCTAGACGCTCTTTTATCTGTTTAACTGTCATCCAGCACAAGTGGAGCCTGTCTGGTAGAAAGTGGAAAAACAGCGCATGTTAAGCCTGTAATTCCATTAAACATGAGCATCCTCCCTGCTGCGTCCCAACCCGAGATATTGTTCACCCACTAAATGAGTGCCGCTCTACATCTTGGCCCCTCATAACAGGGGCCCAATAATCATATTAAGGATGGGACAGACAGAGAGAACTAGAGAGTGGGTTAGAGAGAGGGAGAAATCTTTGAAAAGCTTTCCTGCCCTTGGTGGACTGTCTCTCTACACGGCAAAAGAGAAATCATTCCTTTTTTTCCCACCGAATGTGCTTTTTTCCCCTCTTTCTCTGTGAAGGGAATTGTGCTGCCTGTTATTAATGTGCTTTTGACAGCTTAATTTGATAAGCGGGCTACTTGTTAAAGAAGCCTTGGATTGTTCTCATAGAAAGAACACGCTTTTTTTTCCCCTCCCATGTTCTTCAAAATGCTGCCGCACAGCCTGTCGATGACCCAGTTCTGAGAGATGGTCGAAAACAAGGAAGAGCAGTGCAAAATCCACAGGGAAAAGAAAGGAGAGAAGGCGAGAGGGTAGCGGGAGAGGGAGAGAGAAAGATAGAGTGAGGAGGGATACTATAAGTAAGAAAGGCACTTGTGGGAAGTTAACTCAAATGCTTTTCTTTCTTCTCTCTCCCTCTCGCCTCCTCCTCGCTCTTCCTCCTCCTGCACCGAGCAGCCTACCTTCTCGCACTCCTCATTCCCTGTAGCCTAATCGGAAGAGAAACGCTAGGAACGATAACGGGGATTAGCTTCCACTGCTCGCCAGCTCCCCTTGGTTAAGTACACGTGTAATGAGTTGTTTATTTGGGATAATGCACAGTAGGTGCAGCAGGAGCCCAGAGCTGCCCTCACCTCCCTCCTCTTCTGCTTACATAGACACTCACACGCGCAACAGAAATATCCACGTCAAGTGAATGTATAACACATGCAGTAACACAGCAATGTACGTGGAGCATACGCGGTGCGAACACTGACGTGCGCAGGTATGTGCAAATACATACATTCACACACTCAGCCCTCTCACAAACACACCCACCCATACAAATTCCCACACACAGCTGTGATGCAGGTCACTTGCTGTGCAGGGTTGTACAGAGGGAGAAAAACGGGGAGTTTGGAGTTGAAGGGGTGGGTTTTGAGTGTGTGTGTGTGTGTGTGTGTGTGTGTGTGTGTGTGTGAGTGAGTGTGTATGTCTGGTGTGTGGGTGGGGAGGGGGGTAACGTTCTCAGGCCTTCACTGGGTCATAAGGCCAGGGGATTTTTCTCAGGGTGAAGAGAAGGGGAAGAAATTGAATGATATGAGAAAAAATGAAGGGAAGGAACCAAGAGAAGGAAAAGGGATATGTTGTGCCCGCCAGTCCGCGCGTGTGTCCGATGCTCTTGTGTGCACGCACGCCAAGTTTGTGTGTATGTACATGAAGTGGAAAAAGCTGTTGCCTTGTGGAGGGGACGTGCTCTGCTATCATTAGCTGGGGGGTGGGGGGGAGTAGGAGGGGGCAGGCGAGGTTATGTGAACGGTGCAGCTGTGCTCGCAGCAGAGGGATTTGAGTGGGGGGGTGGGGGGGGAACTCCAGGCAGCCAGGTCCTTCACTGAACCACCAGCTCACAACACAGAGGAGGAGAGAAGAGAAAAATTCAACCGAGCAGCGAGCCTTGTGAACCAAACACAACTCGCCGCCGCCCCCTCTGTTCGCCATCCCTCCATCCCCCACTTCTTCACTCCTCCGCTCCTCCACTCTAGCCCTTTACTTCCCAAATAGGAAAAATAAATAAATAACGATTGATGCTTGATGGCAAGGATAAGAGTGCAAGAGAGAGGAAGAGGAGGAAAAAAGAAACAGTCATGATTTATATATAGTGTAGGGTATGCTTTTCTGTCGGCCATTTGTGGCTTTACTGTCCATTTCCATCCCTGATATCAGTCAAAATAACATTTCATTCATTTAATAATACTGATAATAATGTTCATTTTCAAATAACTGTATTAGGAATACAGAATTGTTGTTCAAGTTTGCTGCTTTTTTTGTTTGGGGGGATTTCCCCACGACTTGACGTACAATTCCAAAATCACTCAAATTTGTTTAAAGCTTCCTCCCCGCCTCTCTTATTTTGCTCGCTGAAAGAGTCGGAGCCCACGTAGCGAAGGATGGTGCGGTAGACGAAGACCCAAACTTGCTTGTCAGCCTGTGTGATCAGTCGCTGCAGAGAGACAAGGCAGAGGTGGCTGAGAGACGACAGAACACAGAATGGCACCGGCGTGCACTGCTAATGCATTCAGCCTGCCACCATATCCAACAACAAGGCAAAATATCACACAACTCACTTCACAAGATGTTCCTACAACAACAACATCAACAATAGCAGACACATAAATGCACATGCGTGCGCGCGCAGGCAGGCACACAGTCGCACGCAGCCGTGCACACATGCATAAATAACCACACACAGCATGTTAAAAACCAACCATGAGGAACAAGAATTTGAAAGCAAACAAACAAGTCAGAATGTAAGCAACTTGTCTGAGACTTTGTGACAGAAAAATAAATGAAAAATGAAAAAACACCTTTTTGTTTCGCTAAATTGCTGTGGTGCACCAGGCATTCAAATTTTGGAATAAAAAAAAAAGTTAAAAAAAAGTTCCTGGCAGATTTTAGCACAACTGTGAACTACGTCGAGCACAATGGTGAATGCTGGGCTAAAAATAGAGCGTGGTCAAACAGCAGTAGTGCTTTGGCAAGAGGGTCATCTCCGTGTGATACAGTGGCCTTCACTGTAGCCACATATTGAGAGCAGAGGCACTCTGCCAAAGCATGTAGCTTCACAGCAGTAATTTAATATTTGTTTGTCTCTATTATTTCATTCTCCCCCTCTCTCCTTCTTCCCTCTCTCCCTTGCTTATGGGGGTTAAGTAACAGTAAGCTTTATCAGATTACTGGGTCTGAGGTCTCTTTCAAACCTCTCTTTGCCATCTTGATTTTGTGCAGCTGTGCAGACTCTTTAATCATACGCTATCTTTTTTCACTCGCCCTCCCCTCCTCTCCTCCCTTCTTCACGTCGTCCCTCCTCCCTTAACATATGTTAATTGGCTGCTTTCTGTGACAAATTACGAGCGCTCGCTTTGATGAGGTCGGGTTGTGATGGTGCTGGGAGTGGAGTATAGTAGAACTGCCAGACCCTCGCCGGTTCCCCCTTAACCACTCCAAAAAGGAGCGCGGCACCCAGCCGATGACTAATGAGAGGCTTGGACTGGGTCTGGCCCGGCTCTGGCCTTGGTGGGGCCACTCCCCTAAACAGAGGCTGATCTGTAGGTACCGTATGCCGCCACACACCCTCCACACACTCCATACAACCTTTCTCCTCATGCACCCCGCCACCAGATCTCCTGTGGGAACTGTAAAGCACTGTGAGTAGTTCAGGCGACGTGCTGAAAAAGATTCATAGTTTTAAGACCAATGTGCGTGTCGATTTTTCACCATGGAGATTGGAAAAGTTTTCGATCTATAGCTTTTTGATTTAATATGCTTTCGTTGTATGTTTGACTTGAACGAAAGCACGGGAGTAACATAAATTATAGATGCAATGCATACAACTTGTGTCTCAAGTTTACATTGTATGTGTATGTGTGTGTGTGGTGGAGAGACAGTGCCTGGAAACATTATACCAGCCTTGCTTAAACAAACACTAACAGTGGAACAATCTCTGTTTAATGATGCGCAGCGTCAACAGGGAAACAATGCTCACCAATAATCAGCACAATCAGCTTGTGGTAACCAGAAAAGAAAGAGGAGTGAACCTGACATCATCCTAGCAGAGAGTTGTTTTTATTTTATTTTATCTTTTTAAGTGCTGGGTGGGGTGGCGGGGTGTCAAATTCTGTCTCCTTTCAATCTGTCCTACTGCTTCTTTTGCTCAGGCTCCCACTCCACCTCTGTCTCTCCTTCTCTCTGTCTCACTCTTTCTCTGTCACAATCCCTCTCTCTCCCTATACTCTACGATCTAGGTTACTCGGTTTCCTAGCAGAGCACAGGGACCGGAGGAAGGGAGGAAAAAAAAAAAAAAAACAGAAGGTCGAATCTATGAAGGACATCCTTGTTGAAGTGTGCAACCTTCTCTGCAAATTACCCACACGCTGTGCATAGACTCAAAGCAGTGCTGTGGCTCTCACTTCAGCTCAGCAAGGCTGCGACCATGACACATAATGCTGTTGGAGTGTCACAACTACAGGGAGACTAGGCAGAGTTCTTTAGAGTGTTGATTGTAATTTGTAGGGTTTTTTTTTGCTTCTTAAAGGTTAATTTGTTTCCCTTTGAGGCTTACACATAGCCAAACCTGAACATGTGTGTGCCCAGTATAGTGCTGTGTGAGGTTATTTATGACAAGTGTCTGTTTTATAGATTGTCTTTAAAGGAAATAAGTTGAATCCCTCACCCCACTGAGCTCAAGTCTTAAGCGCAGAGAAGCAGAGGGGATCACCAGCAGCCTCGGTATTTGCTTGTTACGGTCACAACTTCAAAAATAATCATTTGATGTAATAGTTTCATTGTGGAATCTAAATTTGCTGATTAAGCGAGACAAGGGAAAATAGTAAATTCCACAACTTCCCCTGTTGAGCTGCCCGTTACCACATGCTGACTTAGTTACAACAAACAGCCCCCCCAAAAAAGGAAATAATTTCATTTACTCTTTCCCATCAGCAAGTATGCAAAACAGATAATGACCCATTAGCAGGCACACATTTCCATACCCACCAAGTTGATAGACATGCACGGATGCACATGCGCGCACACACACACACACACACGCCGAAAAGGGTTGACAAAACAAAGCTGGCGAAGAAAAAGGAAGTGCGCCGGCACCTCGTGGTTGCATGAGGGTTAGCCATGTTAGCATTAGCCTGCAGGCCTTAATTGAGGCCAGGAGGGAGCATTTAATAATTGCTGTCAGAAGATCAAATTTAATTCTCCTCTCTTCACAGCCACCACTGCTGTAGGGTAGAGTGAAACAAATTGTCATCAGAGATTTCTAAATGAACAAAGCTTTTAATTAGGGTGATTAGAATGCTGTGGCAAAGAGAAAGAGTAAGGGGTGGGGGTGTGATGAAATCATCAGCGGATCGTCTTAACCATGATGTCTGGTGTTGATACAGTGTGGGGTGGGGGTGGGGGTGGGGGGCAGGGGCACACGACTACTGGGAAGTTTGCTGTGCTCGAACATAAGTAAGCATGGCCCGTGCAGCAGTGAGCCCTTAACCTCCGTTTCAAACCTCTGACACAAACACACACACATACACGCACTCTCTGCCCTTCTCCCCCCACTGGAGAACATTGCTAACATCCTGAGACATTGTCATACTCGGCAGGGAACATAATTGGGTGAATATGTCAGTGCTTTGTGTTCTTAGTGACATGACTCCCGGCTGTTCCTGTGGGGGCTGGGTACACTCATTGAAGGGTTTATACTGCAATTCCCCTGCATTGGTTCATTGTTCATTACAGTGTTGCTCTTTTGTTTTATGAACATAATAGATAAGCAAAGGATGAGTTATCAGCGCCGAGACACACACTTGCAAGCATTCATGTACATGTGTGTGTTTATTTTCTGTTCCCGTCCCTTCAGTGTCAGCAGTTGGTCACACCTGGGTCCTGCGGTGCACAGGGCAACATGTGAATTGAGACAGTGGTTTACACTCACTGGAAAACATGACCTGCGGCAGAGCTTTGTAAATGACTTTACAATGACTGGAAAGAGAGACAGACAGAGAGGGGAGGGAGAGAAAGAAGTGAAATAACTTGTGGCAGTGTTGATAAAGTGAAACTTAAGCGAAGCTATTTGTGTTTCAACATCAGATGTGCATATCACCACAATCTGCACTACTTCCATATTCAAAAATATTTCAGCACCTATCTTTTTTTTAACCCCTCTGCCCAACTTCATTCTGTTTCCACCTTGTACTGTGTCACCTCTATTAAGTTGCGTCTTTTTTTTTTGTCTCTCTATCATCTTTTCTATCTCTACTTTAAACTTTGAATAAAGCCCCTCCTCATGCTCATGCCATGGAAAGACTGAATGCACTAAATGGTGATTCATTCCAGCCTTTCCGGGGCCTCTCCAAATTGTGGCTCGCCTATGCTTCTGCTTTTTTTTTCTCTTCTCCTTTTTTTCTGATACCATTTTTTCCAGCTTGGCACAAGGGTATGTGTGTGGCAAGTTTGTCATTGCGGTCCTCTAAGTTTATTTGTTTATCACTCATGGCTATAAGCCACTGTCACAACACAAAGCTGCTGACAATCGACAGGGAATGCCTTTTTAACCACAACCGCAGCGGCTACTCTGCCTCCCCATCCGCGTCTGTTTAGCTTCGCCTGGCTTTTCACGTATGCCCTCTCGCTCGTCTGCCTTTGGCCCAGCAGCTGCGGCTTTACAGCCCTTGGCCTCCTTTCAAACAGGGGGGTTGACGCATTGTGTCAAGTCATTTTGTCCTTGGGGAAGCCAGCAATGGGCTACGGAAAGATGGCTCTCACCTGTCTCCATAGTGGCTCTGACGGATGGCTACCTGCCTTCATTGCAGCTCTGATGGCCCAAGGCCCCTGTTTGCTGGTGCTGAGTGAGACATGCAGCTGCCCAAACGGAGGGCAGGGCTCCATACTACCTCTACCTCCATTTCTCCTCACTCTCTTATACTATCACACTACAGTTGGCAAAACTCTTCGTAAACAATACGATGTCTACATCTAGATATACATATCCTTAATTAATCGTATTAAATTTAATGGAAAGTGTTCCACTTCAAGTGTTCTTCTTCAACAACAGGAAATTATAAAGGCATTTTGTTTTCTATGAAACCACAGCTGCAGTCAGACCAGACCTTTGGTAGGAAATAGATTTTCTCTGGACCCACAACAAAATGCTACAGAGGCCAAATTAGGACATAATACAAACACTTAAATATTGAACAACTAACTTTGCTAAAGCTGTTGGACTGTTTGAATTCACAATTTAAAAACATATACTGCACATTCAGTATATGAAAATGTAGAATTTTAGATTGGATTTTACATGAAAAGCTTTTCGCATCACAGCTAATTGTGGGCCCATATGTGGACCCATAATCTTTCCCGTATTAGTGCTTTTATTTCTTATACATTTTAAAAACAGGTAAATTTTCTCTAACCGGAAGCAATGTAATTTATTTAGGAAATATTCATCCTATTTCAGTTTGACTGCTGTTGCAATGAAAAGCTAGAGCAGCAAATGTGCTGAATCAATTGGTAATAAATAAAAAAGTATGAAACTACTTCTGTTAATTCTGATATTTTGATCTCACATCGTGCCACTCCAATCACAGGGACATATTCACCCAAACATATACTTTATGCAAAGTTTAATATTTTAAATTGATTCAAAAGTTAATATAATTTATATTGAGGCACTTTATTACGTTGTTATTTTCAACACCGTTTTCCTGTCAGTTTTTCCCACAATATGAAAAATTTAGGGTTTCTATGATAAGTTTAATTTAATCGAGGCGTTCTCTTATAAATATACATAAGTCAGTGTCAGTATAGGCAACATAAAGCAAATTCAACGTTTTAGGGAAGTCAAAGTGCTTGCTTTGCTTCTGTTTATTTGCACTTATCATCTGCTGTCGCTGATTGTATTTTGATTCCCAATTTCTGCTCTAGTGATTTAGGGAAGGAAGCACCTTTAGCACCTTTGATTGTCTGTGCCTGCTGATGTCACATCCTTCCGCTGAGCTGTCTTTGTGTGTGTATGTGTGTATGTGTGCGTTTCCTGTCTTTCTGTCCTCCAAGACCCCGGGGCAGAGCTGTTGGATTGAAGGATAAGAGGGGAAAGTGCTGGCAGAGTCTCATTAGTATGAAAATCAATTAAGTTTAAAGTTGAAGTATGAAGTTTTAAGTTGAGAAATTGGTTGAACTGGGCTTGGCCAGAAATTTTAGAACTTATCTCGTAGCACTCGAGCTGCTACTTATAACAATATACGTTGTTCCGTGATGTCAATCAGACTCATGAGCACTTGACAGTGTGTATGAAACTTGTGCCAACCACAGGCTATTGGCTCACTTTCCCCCCTCATCAATAGACAGGTGTCTCAGTTCTAAGGCACATGGAGATTGAAAATAGAATACATGTAAAACCGTCTCTGTCTCACTAATGATCCGACTAAATCATGAGCTAATAGAGAGAGACAGGTGAAGACATATCCTCCAACACACACATAAGAACACACACACATTACAGCCTCTCAAATTCAAGTTTAGCTTGAACGCTCAGTGGAAGGAAAAAAAAAAAGGAACACATTATAAGATGATCCACCACTATCACTCTAATCCCCAGATGTACATGTTGCTAATCTCTTTAGCCGCTAACATGTTAAATTAGCCCTAATATCTGCTGAGATTCAGAGCCATAGAGGCCCACCTACGCGTGGGCTACCGCCCAGGTTTAGGTCACTCTTCTCCCCCAGCACTCAACAAAGATACAGACATTAGAGTGGGGGGTTGGGGGTGGTGGGGGCTGAGGGAAGTAGCAGTGATAGCCATTCGTCACCCTGCCTATCTCGCTCTGACAGATGGGGAGTGCGGCGTGCCACATAGAGGAGTCACTGCCTGTAATGACATTAGAGGCACAATGAGACCTGATACACATTTTTTTTTCTGTTCCCATCCTGCCTGGCCATCGACTCGCTCCTTTGCTTGATCCTTCCCCTCCTCTCATTTCTGCTGGTACATCTCCATCCATCCTGACAGGAGATAAAGTGCTGTGTACCACTATTTCCAAATAAAGCACAAACACACACATGAATGTGCTCACATTCACATTTACACCGGCACGCGCGTAAATAGCTACATCAAATACACAAAGACGAAACCTCCGAAAATCTACACATCTGAAAAAAAAAAAAAAAAACAACTTAAATGTTCTCCAGGAAAAAAAAAAAAAAAATCTTCGACATGACAGAAATGCTCAAGTAAAAATGGAGCAGTGTGAGTGTGTACTGACATTCAGATTGTATTTGGAAAACCATATTAAAGCGCTTTTTTTCGTCCTCCTCTTCAAGGAAATGGGAGTTTATTTAAAAAGAGAGAGCGTTTATTTAATGTACCATACACCTCCTAAAAGGTTTACTTACTGCAGTGTAATATGTTATTTCAAATCCTCACAACCACATTTCCTAGGAGGATAGGGGATACTGGCGTTATATATATATATATGTATTTTTTTTTTCAGGACACATACTATTACCAAATGTGTTGCAGATGTACCATGAGCCAAGGCTGTGCTGCCGAGGTGGGGTTTCTTGGAAAAACATCGCCAATCCTGTCATGATAAATCACCTTCCCCAATTTGCTATAACATGTGTAGAATTAGGATTCGAGAACACCGGCATCAGCAAAATTCTACACACGCTGCATTTACAGGAGCGCCGGTTTCACTTGAGCATTTCCTCACAAATCAATTTCAAAGAAACAATCTGATAGATAACTTCACGAAACTTTTGTTCTTGGAACTTGGACTCGTATACATTTCTTCTAGGTTCACCCCGTTCACAAACTCTGCAGCTGTCTTTCAAAGTGACGAATTAGTCCCGAGCATGAGTCAAGGTAAAGTTCCTCTTTTTGTCGCCCCCACCTCGACTTAAAGGAGTCGTCTTTACTGCCTGTCCTCAATAACAAAGCCACATTAACAAGCACCCTACAGACCGTCTATTAGAATGTGAAAAAGCGCCGTGTGCTGTATATTAGTTTTTAGTGACTAAACACTTGGGAGAGAGGCGACCTAGAATCAAGCCTTGTGGTGCACTGAGTGTATATGTTCTCATCGTCCTCTCAGCTCCACTTCTGAGACTCAGAGTGAGAGAGAATGCTCATTAGATCTATGTGCTGAATCGCTGCTCCCTCTCCATCTCTCCTATCCTCCCCCAACCTTCATCCCTCTCTCTCTCTGTCTCTCTCTCTCTCTCCGTCCGTCTGCTTAACAGATGGGAGGGTCGTGGGTACAGTTCTTCCCCTCCCCCTGGAGAGGCCTGGTGCCTGTTCAAAAGATCCCTCTTTATGCTTCACTCCATTTCCCTCTCTTCTCTCCATTTCTCTGTTTCCCTCTCTCTACTCTCCTTCTCTTTCATTGTCACCTCCTCAACTCAAATGCACAGAGAGCTGGGACCCAGGATATAAAACAAGCAGAGGAGCAACCGTTGTCCTTCTGTCTTCTTGGTGCCAGCATGCACTCTGACCCTAGCAGTTGCTCGCTCCAGCCTCCTTCCAGTTACCAAGCTAGTGTGAATGCAGGCATACCATTAGTCAGACTCCACGGAGAAGATAAATAAACTCTTTTGTGTATTCTTCATTTTCCACAGCTCATTCCCTCTTCCCCCTGCGCCTTACTCTGGGATTAGTAAATTGGCTTAATGTGCTCAAGCTTTGTTAGTTCTTTCTTCTGTCTCGCTCTGTGTGTCTTCTTTTTCCTCTTGTTTCCTCCTCACCTCATTTGCCCTCTCAAGGTCAGGTGTCGGTGTCAGTCCCCTGCGAAAAATTCCTGCTGCGGATTACTGCCCTGTGCCGCTTGACCATGTTCACTGAGCGGTGCTTGTTTCCTGCATTTCGTTCCATTTCGCTGTCTTGGCGTCATGAGGCTAAATTGGATTGAGTGATTCAGTGGTAATCTGTTAAGTTAACTGATGCTCTATCCACCACAAGGGAAGGAGAGGGAAGGGAGCCCGATGAGGAGGTGGGCACTCAGTTCTTATCCAGAAGCCGCCTGGCACTCATATGGGACGGGGGCGGGTGTGAGGAAAAGTGGGGGGTGTCGGCGGGAGAAGGGGGGGGGGGTAGAGGTGGAGACGGAGGGAAGGGAACTTGCCTGGTTGTGTAGGAGGAGGTAGAGGAGGCAAGAGTGAGAAGGGATGGGGAAGGGGGGAGGTAGGCTGAGGTGGGGAGGCGCCGACACGGGGCTAAGCGGCAGCAGAGCCTCACCTCAGGGAGCGTTGGCTGGTGCTGGGAGCCAAAAGCAGGGATTAAATGTTCAGGACACGAGCTTAGTCTTAGCGTTAATGTTACGTAAGGCCTAAGGTGTTGCCCCAGCGGTTGTTGACATTGAGAGGTTCAGCTCTGCTCAGTGGGCTGTGGGAGGAACGAGGAGGAGGTGGAGGCCAGGAGGCAGGGATCACGAAGGTAACGCCTCCTTGTTTGGAGCGATGCCCGGGCTGGGTAGTGTTGAGCACAAAGACTGGGAGGGGATGATGCTGTCAGCCTGTGATTGAAGTACGCCGGCTTGATTGATATCCTTGTCTGGCTGTCTTGTGCCAAGCGCCTTAGTGTTGGCTTGTAATCCTAGTTTGTCTGACAACATCCTTCTTTGTTTTCTTCCAGAGGGCAGCTCTTTGTTTTTCTGTCTATGGATGGGTGTGTTTGCGCAGAGCAATGCTAAAATGTTTTGGATAGCCTCTTCAGAGCTGCCACAGAGTTATTTTAGATCTTGTTATTATTATGATGGTGCAGTCCGGCTGTTGTCCTAACTGCCAAATGATGCATTTATGTTTGTGTTTCATTTCTTCCATGAGGTGGGCGTATTCCAAACCATCAACTCAGGAAGTTTTTTGTCATGCATTTCATCATTGTTCAGATTGCATTGTCTCACTTTGTTTCCCATTTTGCCTGATAGAAGTTTTTGGCAGAGAATCTTATAATATACACAATAATCAATGTGACGTTAGCCTTAAAAATCTCATACATTCGCTCACATCATCATACTGGTCTCACTGAACTAAACACTACTGTACCATAGATTTTAAAAGAACCAAGCAGGTTGTGCACAGCCTTTTTTTTTGTCTGTTGCAAATGAAAAGATCCACAGTTGTGCACTACTGCTACAGGCCTCCGTCTGTCACTAAGAGACACCGTATCCCTGGATGTCCCTATTACGCGCTTTCATTATCAATGTCCTACTCTCTAGCACAAAGAGGTCAAGTGCATAGCAATGTGCTGCGCTCACCTCAGGGGTTTGGAGCTTTCTTGTGCTTTCTCATGCATGTTACTCAATAAATACATGGATTCAGGTTAGGGGAAGATAAGAAAAAAAAGAAAAAGAAGGGGAAGTGCATTACAATGTGCATGTGTGTGTGCGGGAGAGAATATGAGAGAGTGAGGAAGAGAGCATGGGTGTATGAGAGAAGATAGAGAGAGAGTGATAGAGAGAGAGACTGAGACTGACATGTCTTTTGGTGAAGCGGTGTCGTCTTCCACATCAATGTCTGATGCTTGTGCTGCCAGGTGCCGGAAATCTGGTTCAGAAAGGAGAGAAGAGAGAAGAAGGGGAAAGTAGAGAAAAAAAGGCAGGGTAGATGGAGGATTTTTTTTTTTTTTTTTTATGTGACGGCGCTGACAGCTCCCCTGCATTGCACTGAGCTTAAATAATGGGATGCTCATTTGCATAACGAGGGACGTTATCACCTCTACTGTCAAAAGAAAACACAACAACAGTTCTTCTGCTCCTCCCTGAGATAGATTGGGTTGGCCTACTTTAGCACTCTGGAGAGATGCACTGGAGCTCTGGCTTAGCCAAGCTCACACAAGAACACACACACACACACACACACACACACACTCACACATGTGCACACTCACACACACACGTGCATGCACACACGGACACACAGTCACTCACTCACGCAAACTTTTTGGAGCGCAGCTTTCTTCATCGCACATGCAGTCCAGCTCATCAGCTGCTGGCCTCAACTCCTCGAATATGGGCACATACCAACACACACGTACACACACACACACACACACTCTCCGCTGTGCACTCACAAGCAAATGCACGAGTGCGTTCATTCAGATGCTCCTCAGATGCTCTCATTGACATGCAATGTCTCCAGCTGGATTAAGTTCATGTTGGAATTTTGTTTGATTTCTGTCTCTAAGAAACGTCCTTTTACCGTGTTTCAAAAGATCACTCTTGGCACTTTTTCCTCTTTTCTTCTTCTTTTGTTTTTCGGCTTTGTTTTGCTAGAACATGGCAAGACTGAGCTCGCTTTTACATCTGTATTCTATCCCGCGACTCATGTCTGCCATTTTGGAGATGAGCTGCGGATAGAGTAGAAAAAGCTGTGTCTGGCAGTTCCACTGTCAATACAGTGCAGTTCGTGGGAAGAAACAAAATGTATTTCTCAGTCTGGAGGTAATGTTACAGTGTTGGTGATTAGAGCGTTTAAGTTAGCGGCACTTCCAAAACACTGTCAAACTCTCTGTGAACGAAGCGAGATCCTGACAGCGCTGTCTCCTCTCATAGTCGGTGCCTGGGAAAAAAAAAAAATGCAAAAACTGATTTGCATGATATCGACAGTGAAAAACACAGCGGTTCTCACAACATTGTTGACAGATTCTTTGTCTTTCTTCACCCTCCCTTGTGGCTGCCATGATGCCACTTTTATTTTTTTTTTCTCTCAGTATTTTGCCATATTTCATTTCATTTAATGCTTATCCTCCCCTCTCCCCCCCCCCCCCTCCCTGTTTCTTTCTTGCAGGTACAGATGCTGGAATCTTTGAGTTGATTGGAACAAATAGAAAGCAGAAAAAAAAGACAGATAAAGGAAGAGCAGAAGAGTGAAGAGAAAGAAGAAGAAAGACGAGAGAGAAGAAAGCATAAAGTTCTTTAGAAAGAGGAGAGAAAGAAAGAGACGGGGACGATGGGGAGGAAAAAGATTCAGATCACGCGGATTATGGATGAACGCAACAGACAGGTAAGTCCCTGGGGGATGGGAGGATGGATGAGTATGAGGGTGGGGGGAGAGGAGGGGTGGAGGATGGAGGAAGGAGAAACACCCTACACCCCACATAGCCCTCAACAATGAAGGTCTTCTGGGAGTCTGGGCAATATATGCACTGGGCGACAGAGAGGTGTATGCGGGGATAGCACAGTTATTGCTTTGGGTGGAAGAGTTCCATTGGGTTATAATGGCAGGTTTGTTTCCCCTCAATCCAACAAACCAGTGTGAGGGCACTGGGATTTTTCCAAAAAAAGGATTTGCATGAGAACATTTGTAATTCTCCAAAACCATTCTGCATATCACTGCCCGCTCTGAGGGCTGCGGCCTACACGCAACTGTAGCACCCTTCACACACCCAACCTCTCACACCATGCCACCCAGTTTAGCTCACTGGCAGTGGAATATTACCGGGAAGAGGGTGGTAGTGTCGGAGAGTCAGGGTGGGAGAAAACATAAACAAACAACCAAACAGAGATGGGATGGTCTATAGTGACACACTGTAGTGGGCCAACAGGGCGGAGATGAAGGGCAGCCTGGGAGACAAACACTGAAACTGTATTTTTCCCTGAGCTAATTTAGTAACAGTACGTTTACCAAGAGTACCTTTCCTTTGCATAGCACAAGATGTACATTTTAAAAATCCTCATCAAGTAAACCTAGCAACAATGGATTTCTTGCAAGACATTTTTGAACAACAGCTGGCATCACTTGAGAGACAAAGAGACATAATAAATTGTAGACAGCGTGATTCGAGCAGACACTACCGTCTGTGGCAGGAAATAGAGACAGAGCTCTCTCTCTGCCCCCGAGGCCCACAATTGATCACTTCCTGTGGCACGACTGACCACTGACACTTTGTCAGCTTCCTGGCAGCCCAATTGGATCCATACGCTGCTAACGTGGCCCCTGGATCACAGGTCAAACACGAACGGAGACACACACACGCCTTCTCGTCTGAGCGCACACACCCGCTTCATCGCTTTTGTAACATCTTTATCGTCTGACATCCACAAGAATAGTCCACAACAGTTTCTCACAGAGCGCTTTATCAAACACCAGTCATTTACGGCCAGAGTAAAGTGACATAAAAAGGCTGGAGGAATCGATTGGGCAGTACTGGAGGAGTAAGTGAAGCAGATTGCGACCCTTGTCATGACTGATCTCAATGAGAGTGATTGCAAGTAACAAGAGGATAGTGAGAGGGGAGTGAGGATGTGAGTGAGCCTGAGATCAAGACGAAACTTCCAGTAATCGTGATTTTACTGTTTGTGATACACGGCGAGCTCGTCTCAAAAACTGGGTGCCTTTTGAGTCACAACTGCAGCACAGAAAGAGCAGAAGATACATAGGAGGAAATATTTAGTAGACAGGCAGGGAAGGTGTGTGACAGCGTGCGCCTATACGCTCTGTATTCAGATTTATGTATTTATTATTGAAAGAGAGACAGGCCGACAGAGAGACAGACAGACAGACAGAGACAAGAGCAAGGAGGAGGTCACAGAGTTTCAGATGAGGACTAAAGCTATCGTGTTGCTGCAGCACCCACACTTCCTCCTTACTGTTATCTCAGCCCTTCTCTCTCATCCCACCTTAGACTGGTCCCGCCAGTTGCACCAGGCACTCCGGCTCCTGCGGATAAGGAGGGGAAAGAGGGAGACAGGAAGGACACCTGAGGGGAATCGATGCCTGAGATATCCGGGCTTTACTTACAGAGAGAGAGAGAGAGGAGGAGGAGGGGGGAGAGGAGAGGAGGGAGAAAGGGTTCAGGGAAAGGAAAATCAATATATCACTGGATTTTGTTGTTTTGATCTCTGATATGATAGATTACTCATTTAGTTGTTTGTTTTAGTGGAATAGCGATCCCTACTGAGATGATGTCACCCAGTCATGTGGAAAGCACCGCATGCACGCTGAGCATATGCTATTCGGTGTCATTCAACCTATGGCCTAAATAAGTGACATCACCGTATTTTGTAGAGGCGGACATCACAAGACAGACACAGAAACTAAAATTTTCTTCTTAAGAAAAAAAAAAAAAAACGGAAGCTTTGGCTTTGCATATTTTCACTTCCTTTTTGAGGAAATGTCCCAGAGCCCAAGCCAAATAAACACCAGAGGAATTTGTATAGCGTTGCTTTTAACCTCAGATTCTTTACATACTTTTACTGTTTTATGTCTAAAAAGGTTTGCATTAAGTCTTCTTAAAGCTTCTCTCTGTGTTTAAAGATTGATATTGGTTTTATGATGTTTAAAAATATAAATATAGTTTTCAGTGATAGTTGTTTGACATTAATATCCAACAGCTCATTAAGATGTATAAAACAGAATATAGTATAGTATAGAATATACCAGTATAAAGCTATTGTAACATTCCCCCTGATTCTTACATGTCTACAACCACTCTTCATATTGCAGTCCACTTTGGAGTGGCACCACTCTGTGTGGCTGTCAACGCTACCTTGCCACCTACAGGGCCACACTGCCTCCCCACCCTTGCCCTCCCTGCAGCAGCAGTATCACAGTGGGCACAGGGCCTGGCTCTCTCTGGGCGGCCACTTTGGGCTGCCACCCCCAGGCCCCGAAACACTTCCCCAGAGCAGGGGCAGAAGGGCCAGGCCTCCCTGGCGTTGACTGGCTGCCCGGAGCTCTGGACAGTGGGCAGTAGTGTGTGAGCCCTGGCTCCAAGCCCCCCGACCACTCAGACCCTCTCCCAGCCTCGGGCACATGAAAGAGCCCCCTGTGCCATAAACTCTTGGGCTGCACACAGAGAGCGGACTCTCCTGCCCCAGCTAGCACACACACAGATAGGCACACACCTACAGTACAAGATGCATGCACAGGTGTGTGTGTGTGTGTGTGTGTGTGTGCACATAGATTTGAGATATAGCAGATTATACACTCAGACACATACTTAGATGGTGTATTTAGTGTCTTGTTTCTGCAGCGTAGACAAATGCATGCTCGTAAACACGTGTACACATCGAAAACGCATTTATCTCTCTGGAGTCGGTCTTGGGGATCGACTAATTTACTGCAATTGGCTCTAATTAGTGTTACCTCTCCAGCCAGTACACTCAGTGGGCTTAATTTAGGATGACTTGTTTGTGAAAATCTGTGTGTATGTGTGTGTGTGTGTTTGTGTGGGACATGTGGTTTCCAATGGGGAAGGGACCCAGGGCCAAAGGTTAAACATGGATCAGGTCATCAGTGACAGGAAGTAAAACAACAGGATCTCCCAGCTCCCACCAACAACAGTCACACTAACACATACTTGGCTGGAAGAGATTGAAAAAAAAAAAAAAAAAAAAAGACATGTTTTTTATATCTTCCTGCCCTCCTGCATGCGCCGCTTCTCTCTCCCCTCACCATGTTAACTGCAGCGCTGCAGCTGAAATAAGGGGTCTTTTTGTTTCCACGATGAAGCATTCTTCTCTCCAATCAACAGCACCGGGGTGAGAAAATGTGCGAGTGAAATTAACAGCAGGAAAATAATGAGGCCCACAGGGTAGCTCCCTCACCCCTGCACCCCTCCTCTAATTCCCTGTTTCCCACCTTCTACCATCTCCTCCTTGTACCACGGCGCGCGGCGCTCCTCTCTGTCATATGTTCAGCGCTTCGAGACCTCACCTGAAAAGGGCTCACTAAGCTCTCACCTTCTCTCTGCTGTATTTTTACTCTCGTTTGCTTCCTCAACGTATGGCTTGTTTCGTTTCTCATTCACATGTTTTTCACATGGTTCATTTCACTCGCTCACCTCACCTCTCTTAATTTCCTCTCACTGCAAGTCTTAATGGTCTGTATAGCTTCCTCTCATTCCTTTCCTTTGTATAGTGCTCATTGTGTTGCTTTTATTTTCAAAGTAGAGGTATTTATCAGCGTGTATTTTGAATGAAAAAAAAAAAAGCAAAAATTTCCGAAACTTTTGGAAAACATTTGTTGCACTACAGCTCGCTTAAATCTCCCCTTCACATTGCTCTTCCCTTTTTACTACTAGAAACTAATTCTGAGCTGTGCTTGTCATAAGAAGACTTCATTTAGTGAAAACCAGGGTTAATAGGGTCTTCCTGCAGCAGAAATCACTGAAGCAATTAGATGTGCGGGGACATACAATCTGTGTGAAAATCAGTTTAAACCAATCTGCTCTTGTTTTTTTTTTTTGTTTGTTTTGTTTTTTTAAGTGTAAATTGTTAAAAAGTGAAAATGATGTGCCTTAAGCATACAGTGTCAGCCTCAGTGCCACGACAAAAGTGAATCCACCTCACATGGATGACAACAAAGTTATTTTTGTCATTCCGGCCACTAACTTGGGCCTCGCGATGTAACATCCACTTTTTTTTCTTCAGTCAGTGGGCATATCCTTTTCCAGTTGCGGTTTTTCAGCATAAACAGGAGCATACAGAGAAGGAGCCTAGCCAGCCATTACAGTGATGTCCTGAAGTGTAATTACAAGTTCTGGTAAGAAGAACAATCTAAACTGTATTTTAAGACACCTATAACTAAAATCGGCACAATTAAGACACCGCTCAATCAGGTCCGTAGGTTAGCTTTTAACTCCTCAAAGTGGACGCTTTTGAATCAGAAGCCGGATGAAGAAATGTTTGGAGCATGCTGCCTCCTGTTCCTACTGTATAATGAAGGCTCTCTGAAAAAGGATGATAAGTGGGGTTTTGAGGAGAGAGAAGCGCATAGCATAGAGGTGGGACAAAGCCTCTTTTGTCGTAATGCCCCTCTTAACAGCTTCTTTGGCTGTGAGGCAGAGTTCAGACCCAGGTCTTGGGCTCCTCTTATTCCTTTTGCGTAAGCCCATGTCTTCCTGCTTGGCCCCTGACAATGGGATAAGTGTTTGTCTCAAGACAAATCGTGCTGCTCCATAGCTGACTGACATCTATGTGTGTATGTGCGCACACTTGCATGTGTGTGTGTGTGTGTGTGTGTGTGTGTGTCCCCACACGGCCATGTTTGGTTTGCTAACCAGCAGTTTTTGGTGCCTGTCTCTCCACTCCTCCTCTTCCTCCACCTCCTCCTCCCCCAGGGAAGCAGGCAGGAGGTGGGAAGCAGAAGCGAAGCCATTGTGAAGGGGAAGCCACTGGCCTCTTCCTGTTATGAGAGGAAATGCATACAAATGTGCTTCCTGTGCGTCCGCCCCCTCTCTTCTCTCTCCCTCCCTCCTCCTCCTCCTCCTCCTCCTCCCTCCCTCCCTCCCTCCCCTCTTTCGCTCTCCCCTCTCACCCATGTGGCAGAGAATCAGCCACTATCCCTCCTTTTCTTTTTGTCCCTCTGTTTATCCTGGACGTTTTTTTCCTTTGTCCTTTTTTTTGTGACAGGTCAGTTGTGCAGAACAAAACTGATCATTTAATTTTTATAAATATTTTTTTATTGGTCATTTTCCAGTGATAGCATACACATAAAAACTACACATGTAGAGAGAAGACAAAGAAAGAAAGAATGAAAGAAATTAATTAAAAACGGGGTTGAATGAAAATTCACAAAAAAAGAGGAATACGCTGTGAAAGGAAATGTGATGATAACACGTTTAGGTGTTTACAGGGGTGTGTGTCTGAGTGCATTTGTGTGTACATGAGTCTGAATCTCTCTTGGGATGGGGTTGTGGAGGAGGATAGGGGTGAACGACTAAGGCTTTTGTGTCACTATGAGTCTACAGTGAATGTTCACAATGCTTCTGCTTATGAGTGAGTGCTGAGTGTGTGCCAAAGTAAGTGAAAGTTACATTGTGTAGCATGTAAAAAGAAGGCATTTGCGTATATAATATCAGTAGACATGTGGTGGTGGGAAGGTGGGGGTGTTTTGGTCGAAGAAAGGATCTCAAATTTTGAAAGAAAATTTTGTGCTATCTCTTACTGTTGCTACAAGTTTTTCCAAAACTGAGTACTCTCTTAGAAGGTTAAACTGTTTTGTGTTGCTTGTTTAAGATGTTTCCTAGCACAAAAACTGAAGGACACTTTAATAAATTCAGGCCAAAACTCTCAACGTTTCCTCTGTTGTAGACGCAGAGCCAGGATGCATAGTGTTAAACATGTATTGCATCTTTTTTTTTTTTTTTTCTTTTTTTTTATTATACAGTGTGGGTGTGAGGTTGAGAATTTTAGATTGCGACCACTTCACAGGAATACACAGAGACTGTCCGAGACGCGTACAACAATGACAGTTTGAAAGTTAAGTGTCCCATTATGCCATGATTTGGTCTTTACCTCAGCGACTGCCAAAAATGGTCTACAAAATTTTCCTGTCTGTATGTGTGTGTGCGTGTGAAGATAGGTTTCACACCCTGGTTACCAATTTACTGTGAAAAAACACAGTTGATTTCACACTCACACACTTACACTGGTCCCTATTACCAGGACGCACAGTTGCACATGTGCTGTAACGTCATGTTCTCTGTTATTAACATAGTGGTGTGGCTAACAGCACCCACCGACCAAGGAAACTGGAAGATTACACCCACACTGACATACGGGTGGTTTACAAAGTTTTTTTTTTTGTTTTTTTTTCTGAACAAGGACAGAGGCCTCATTCAGTGAAAGAAAAGATAGAGTCAAAGTAAACCCAAAGGCTATACACCAACATCAGAATAACAGGGCCTTGAGCATATTCAAAGTATACAGTAAATTAGATATGAGATATAAAAAATAGTTAGCTCCTTTACACAATCTCAGAAACACGAGTTCTTTCACTGTCAGATAACTGTAAATGTTTGTGGTTCAGGTGTGCCATTCACAGCATCTGTTTGTACCCACTCAGAGTGCAGAGCAGTCACTCCTCGAATACGAGTCCAACACGCTACAGTAGTTTGCTGTGTGGGCCGAGAGCTGTTTTGAGCAAGCACAGGAAAGGCCAGTGGTGACAACACCAGCTTGAATGTGGATGGGCACATGACGGCATCATGTGAGGCCACGGAGTCACGACAGAGCAACCTCAAGCAGTGAAATTGAACACTGAACATAAAAATTGCATAGCTGAGGTACAGCACAAATTAGCACATCCCACATGATGTTTTGCACCAGTATTTACCATCAGGACAGCATTTATGTGCAAGCCAACTGTCGTTTAAGATGTGTGTAGTTGCACAGGCGAGCTTGCACTGTATATGCATGCCCGTGTATTTATGGATGTATGTGCATAGCATTAGTAATATATGTGATTTGGAGGTAGCAGGTTGTACGTGTCAGATTGAGATGTGGGGGTGCGGTGTGATATTTATGTAGGTGTTATTGTTTGGTCAGTTAAGGCTTTTCATAATCACACTCATTCTCTTCCTGTGGTGTTGTTAAAGTCAGTCTATGTGCGAATCATAATATGTGGGAACGCAAAGTTCCTCATATAAAGTGTGAGGCTTGAGACAACTTTGATTGGATTCTGCTTTTCTTTTGAAACGAGAAGCAGCGAAGGAGTGTCTTCCAAGTAAAACTTAGAAAAAAAAAAACACTGCTGCGTTTGTGTGTGTGTGTGTGGTTGTGCTGATGTTTGCAAGTGGTCCGCTAATATGCGAGCGATCCGAGCCAGCGTTTGTGGACCTCCCCTTTGAGACCAGCTGCTCTGGACCTCTGGGACTCACACCCAGCCCACTGTGTGCGCCACGTGCCACCTTTTGAAACATTAATGGCCCCAGCAGAGTGTGTGACTGAGTGAGTGGGTGATAACGGAGCTGGGCCGGCAGCTAGCTGTGTCCTGCGTTCGCCCCGGTGCCCCTTGCATCAAAACACCAGGGGAAGACAACACTCCACATGTCCTGTTCCTGAACAGTCTGCTTTGACCTTATGTCCTACAGTCCTGTCATCTTATTCACTCGCTCATGTGCGATTTGTTATGTGGCACTGTGCTTGTCAGGCAGGCAGAGCTCTTTAGGGTGCACATGTTTCAGTTTTGGACGGTACATCTCAGAGTGGGCTTGGATATGACAATTAATCTTATTGTCACAAGATGCCTTTTGATCCTACAGTGTTAAGGATGAGACTTGTTTTATTTTTTCACTTTTCAGTATGACTGTGTAAATGTCAGCATGGTATTTAAAGCCCAGGGGAGTTTTCTCTCCTGATGTCGTCGGTGAATCAGATGCGTGTTTGTGCCGAGGTGCAGAACCTGACATTGCATACGCTGGTTTGTAAGGAGTTAGAATGCCGTCCGTGTCTCTGGTTTCAGCTCTCGCTGTCTGACACACAGCTCGGCGTGACGTGATGACATCACTGGAAAACTTTTAAGGTGGGGAAGCTGGTCCAGGATACAGCAGTTCATGCAAGGTTTCACCCACTCTGAGTGGTGAGGGAGCCAGGGAGAAAGACAGGGTGGAGGTGAGGGATAGCTTGATATTCAGTTTCTCTGGTGCATCCTGGGAGATATGATTTCAGGAAATCCAAAACTATCTATCAATATCCATTCAACCCTATCTCCCCTTTCAGACCTCGCAGTTGTAAAGAGAAAATGTGAAGGGCAATGCGTGATAGATTTATGCCGCAAATCTATTCATGCATTACCCCGATGTGCCACACACACAGGCTTTCTTTGTAAAGGTTTTTATAGCCCACGGTTAAAGCCTTTATAATTGTATTCAGAGCATGTTTAACTGAGTGTTGGGAGGTTTTCATTCTGTGTTTTTTGGCCCACTTAAGTGTCAGAAGAGAATAGACAAACATGCAGTTAATCAACAAACTGAGATCATTAGCTACCAGCTGGGCACAGTTCTGGCAGTATTTCCCCTCTGTTCAAAAAAAAGCTTTGTCAATACAGATCTCCAATGTAAATAATACACACACTCGCAGAAGGAAATGAAAGAAAGTTCAATATAAAAAAAGCAGTGTTGCTCAGAGAAGAAAGCTGGCAGTGGCAGGTTTTTTTTTTTTTTTTTTTTTTCGTTTTCCCATACAGCCAAAGAGCTCGCACACATGGCTTGGAAAAGAAACCAGGTGCAGCTCACTGGAATTAACTCACTTTCACTGCTCTAGTTTTGATCCAAACAATAGAGGAATAGAGGCTGCTCTATTTTGACAATGTGGGCACTTGTATGCGTGTGTTATTAAAGGTACCAGTCTTGGGCCACACATTCACACAAACACACACATGCACTTACAGATACCCAGAGAGAGAGAGAGAGAGAGAGAGAGAGAGAGAGAGAGAGAGAGAGAGAAGGCCCCATTAGAGAAGACAATTCCTGTGGTTTAAGTTGAGTGCATCGTCACTATCTGAGCACTCACAAATAGCTTCAAGCACAGTCAGGGAACCCATCCGTTATTTATATCAATCGCTTGTTATTCACTATGAGAGGCGGTTAATTGGGCAACAAAACAACTGAACAATGTGTGTTAATGTCACTCTGAGAAAATGCCTCAGCTGTTTTTTTTTAGATTACAATAGTAATAGGTGTGTGTATTTCTTTTGCAAAAAACGTAGGAGTGAGACAATGAAAGGGCCGATTTATTGTGACATATGTTCCATGATGAACCTCTGTGCTCTTTGATGTACGAGCAACAACTGATCTTCTTTACCGTTATCTGTCTGAGACAGAGTATTTTCAGTTCCTTAAAAACAAGCCCAGCTTTTTTTTTCTTTTTTCTCTTTTTCCCTGGTATGGTGGAGGGGTGGTACAGTCAGAGGGCGTTGAACCATCAGCAGACTTCACTTTCGTTTAATTCCCTGTGAATTACTCATTTTAAAAAGGAAAAGTCATTCAGTCAGGCTGCTATTTATGTCGAGGGTGGGGGATGTTTTTTTCTATATATAAATGATGAAGTCAGGAAGATTTATTGATTTGACGATACGTAGGTGAAATTCAGTTCAGTGACACTATATGTTAACACATAAATCCTCATCCCCTCATTGTGAGTTATCTTTTGTCTCCTTCTTTTACCCAGGTGACATTTACGAAGCGAAAGTTTGGCCTGATGAAGAAGGCGTATGAGCTGAGTGTGCTGTGTGACTGTGAGATCGCCCTGATCATCTTCAATAGCACCAACAAGCTGTTCCAGTACGCCAGCACAGACATGGACAAGGTCCTGCTTAAATACACCGAGTACAACGAGCCCCACGAGAGCAGGACCAACTCTGATATTGTGGAGGTGAGTTACAAGAAAACGCGGACGGTGCACATGCACGCGCTCACAGATGCACGGGAGGACTGTGGCATGCACAGACACATGCAAACACACAAGCAGACAGATGGTTGCAGCATTTTGTGACTCATTCAGCAACCCTTACTTCTCTCTTTTGGTCCTTACACCTAACATAGTGTCAGAAATGCTCTCATAGTCTTCCCCGAAGATGCATTCCCAATATCAGTCACTTTTAAGGCATTTGAATACTCACAGTGTATCATCTGTTTCAAGAAAACATGTCTATTTAAATTGCCTCCTTGTGTTGTGTGTTCTTTGTGACGCAAAAAGTGGTAGCTTATCATTGATCTGGATCTTTCAGACTATCCCCTACGGTGTGCAATCACCAACCCCTGCCCTTGGTATCTTGTCACCATTGATGTGCCTCTTAGATGAGGATGTTGATCTGACTTGCTTTGGACACATGTCGCTTGTGTGGCTCAAGGCGATGTTAAACGGCGCTGTCAGGCCAGCCAGTAGGCAGGTAGATAAAGCAGGAAATGACGCTGGCACCCTCCAGGATCCTTAAGCTCTCAACGTGAACCTGTTATGCAACATTCACACTGTAGCTCTGGCAAACCCGGTGGGCCACACACACACAGACATGCATGCATTCATGCAGAGTTTATCCCGTTCTCTTGCGCACACACATTTACACTCACACCGTGCTCGATGATTAAACTGCACCTGTCCCACAAAGTCGTGTTGAATAAATAACATTTTTCAATGGTGCAAAAATATCACATACAATATATTTAATATTCTTTGTCTGCTTGTTACGTGGACACACATAAGCAATATGATGGTTATACTGTATTGTGATAAAATGCATATTCAGATGGCATTTTTAATTCTTGTGACATTACATTTGAAAGAAGGTTTTTTGTATTTTTTTACTGTATATATGGTTATAAAAGAAAAATGATAATAAATCCAACATGTATAATTTAGGCAGCTTAAAGGTCACAGAAAACCCTTTACTGTGTCCATATGTGCATGCACATTGGTAATTCAACAGGCACCTGATGGCAACATGCGCAGCGCTATAGTTATTGTAAGATAAGGATTAAAAAGAAAACAAAAGAAAAAGTGGGGACCTTGTGAGAAATAATGAATATATATTGTTAGCAAGGTACCTATGGAGCTGGCTGGCCAGTCTAACACAGGATCAAACAGCATGGGACATGTTTTTATATCATATGGGTGTTGCTGGGCTTGTCGCCCGCCCACGGGTGGACAGGCCCACCGGGAACAGTCCTGCTATTCCAGATGGCACTCTGCACCTGACTACAAACCTTTTGCATTTTCGCGTTGGTATGAAATGTCTTTTGCTTTGGAATAGATTTCGTCTTACATTATTCCCATCCCTTTATATAATCACCTCTTCCTTCATATCATGTCTGGAGGTTAAAAAAAACCCCCACCATAAATAAACGTGGTTCGCTGATGTCATTATTGCTGTTGTTCCATCGCCATTTCCGTTTGGTGCAGTCAGATATGTAGTGTGTTAATGCAGCTCATACATCAAGGGATACAGCACTCAATGTATGGCTAACCTTAATGACAAAAACAAAGGGAATGGACTGGGTGCATTATCGTGGACAGTATTTAGAAGCGCAAATAAATCCACTAGATAAAGCATAACAGCTTATTATTTTTTGCAGCGTAGCATGTGCTTTTATTCCCTTTCTATAATTCATATTATTGAGCCTTTTTTTGAATTGTTAATGCGGCTGAGGCTATAACTTTGAGGCTCGGATTCTTTTTTAAACATGAGATCAGTTTTGTCAAAGTTATAATCGTATGTGCAAGCCTAAAACATTAAATAACCAGTAAAGCTGTTTACATCTATGCGGCGTCCCCAAAGCTTAGTTGGAGTCTTATTAGAACTCCATATGAATTGCCACAGTTTGTGCAAAATTAATCATATTCAAGTATATCAGAAGGGATAAAAAGTAATCCTCTATGCATTATATCATTTACATTAACCCATTTAGCATCCACTCATATCCCTTGTGTGCCTGCAAGCACTGATATCCTTTATGCACCAAGCCCTTCAGCCACTGTGTAGTCAGTGTATTACCCTGCCCCAGCTGAACCTACGAAGAGAGTTGTCACATGTTTCAGCAAGTGCCTGTGACGAGAGCTTCCTGCTTTGAAGCTCTCTCTTTAACTGTGTCTCCATTAGAGAGCAGAGGATGGCTAACGTGTAAACAGCCGTGTCAGGGGAAGACGCTAAAGAGCCTAGTGGGGGAGAGTGCTGCGGAGCACTACCTACACTGTGATCCCTGGAGGACTCGGAGCGACTCACAGCGGGAGAAATCGATCTGAAGAGGCCTTCAGCCTTAGCTGCGGCGTGCTAACGGGATTGGCCACAGGGCTGACACTAGCACGTTTAGCATGGGGTGGGAGGAGGGTGCGTGGAGAGGGAGAGGGAGGGGGAGCGGGGGGGAACAGCGGCGGCGGTGGTGGTGGTGTCGGGGGGGGGGGGGGCTTTGTGAGCCTTGTGTGCCGCTGCTAGGCTACGTCACAGGTGCAGGAACGTGGGTGGGTTGTTGAGTTTAGAGGGAGGCAGGATCGAAGCGGACTTCCTGTTGTGATAGCAAGATGATGAGGAGGAGGTCAAGAACAAGATAAAGGGCTGGATTCAGGGGTGTAGATTAAATCCCCCCACAGAGGAACAATATGGTTTTAAATATGACATGTGATATGTGACATATTTAATTTCAAATCTGTAGAAAGCTCTTGTCTTTAGAAGTATACAAACTGCACGCATCCCTCTCCCTCTGTTGCTGCTGTGCCTGAAGGTGTAGTGGGAGGAGAGGCAGAGGTAGGGGAGCGGAGCTCAGAGTGTGGGCGGCTGGCATAGAGGCCTGCTACATTAGCAATAAAGCTCTATGTAATTAGCATGTCTTTGGTTGATAATTAGCGTTGTTGAGAGAGTGGCACTGAGAGCGTTGCACAGCCTCTCTAGCTACAGCATGTTTACTAGAGGCTGGAGGGCTTTTTTTTTTTCCATCGCTCCCTCACTCTTCTCTTTTTCCAGTTTTCAGTTTTTCATTGAACGTGTATAATCTCTAAGATATTTTTTTTCCCGCATTAGGTTGAATCTATGTGGGGGTCAACGGGTGTATGCATGTAAGAGACCGAAACAGGGGGGTTGAAAGAAAGAGATACTGAGAGAGAGGGAGCGAGAGGAGTGGTAAAGAAGGTCTTGATGACTCACTTGAAAACAGTCTCAGCTGGGAATGACACTTCCACAAATATCTGTGAAAGCAAAAGACCAAGAAACCAAAGCTAACCCTCTTCGGAGCACAAGTGGTAAAACAAAAGAAGCATTGCTAATCAGAATGGCTACACGTTATTACTGTCACATCCACAACAAATGACATCCAGAAACCCATAATAATTACAAAAAGAAGGTGGCAATCTGAAATGTAATGTAGGACTTTAATGTTCTGAATGCTTCCATGTAAGTCATGCAGGACACAGTGGTATCTAAAGTGGCTGAGAATCCCCCAAGAGATGGTAATAAAACATGCACTACACGGTGTTATCAGCTGTTACATAAACAAGTGGGGAGGTCCACTTAATTAATTGCTAATTGTTCAAAGAGACATGTAAGCTTATCTAGGCTCTCGTAGCTTGATGAAAGCAAACACAGAAAGCGGATCCTCCCATCGTTGGATGTCCAAGCCGGGTCCAAATGTGTCGTCCTGGCAGGTCTACAGTACACTCTGAGTCTGGCTCCAGATAAAACAGTCAAACACGCAGATAGATTTCCTATACTTGCTGTCTGCCAGACCGGTTTCCTGGACATGCGAACAGCATTAGAGGAGAAATGGGAAGCCGTGTTGGGAAATGACAAGAGAACAGATCTATCTCTGCTTTTTCCTCTCTTTTTTTATTCCTGCGTAAGAACAATCACTTGCAGCTCTTATTGGTGATTTATTATGCCAGTATGGGGGTTGTTAATTGCAATAGCACATAAAAGAGTCTTTTCTTTCCCCACCCGATGACTGCAGATCAAGCCCAAACCTAAGCGGCGCTGGCTGGTTCTTGCTGTGATTGAACGGCCCCAAATCCAACAACACACTTGGGCCGTGCCAAATCCCTGTTCCACAATGTGTTTGTTTTCCCCTCTGTCGAAACAAAGAACACAGGTTTGTGAAACAACTAAAGGGTTAGTGAGTGAGCTGCGATAGGGAGCTATATCCCCTCAATGCCTGGATATACCTGAGTGGCAAGAGGCAAGGTTGCTTTAATATTTGTGTGTACCATGTGCATGCACGGTATTGTGCTTATATACACACCAGCGGAAGTGCGTTTGGTCTAAGTGTGTGCTCGCAATGGCTGCACTGCATGGGTGTATGCGTGTGTACATACACGGTGACAATTGGCTCGGACCCTGCAGAGCTGACGGCATTGTGATGACCTCAGCCAGCACAGCACACTCTGATGCCATTGGCTCAAGTATCACATGGAATGGCACATGCCTCTTGGTGCTGTGCTGACCTGCCTGCCTGCCTACCTGCCAGAGGAAAGGCCGTTGGCCAATCCCATTTCCAGCAGATTAACCTAATCTGAAAGTTCAGCTCACCCTGTAATCTTAAACAGCAGCAGCAGGGACCTGCCTCACCACCCATCCTTAACTCGTTTCTCTCCCTTCTTTTCTCCTTTCTCTCCCTCTGTCCTCACCTAGACGGTACTATTGAATGAGAGGGGGAAGGGGAGGGACAGAGGGATGGATAAGTGCGAGAAGAGAAGGAGGGAGGGAAAGAGGGATGGAGGGAGGAAGGCTGGTAATTATTTCCAAAGGTCATTCTGTTAATGACTACCCGCTTGGCTAATGAGATTCAGCAAAGCTCCCTCACCATGTTTCACCCTGCGTATGTTTCACCCGTGTGCTGAGATGTGTGAGAAGCACAGGTGTGATTTCAGCCCAGTGACAGTCCACTGGAGGGAGAGAGGGAGGGAGGGAGGGAAAGTAAGGAGGGGTGTGGAGTTGGAGATGAAGAAACATAAAGAGAAAGTAAATCAAGAAGGTATGTCTGGGAGATGGCAAAAAGAAAACGAGCGCATGCAGCATACATGCCTCGCACAATGTTTCAGTTGGCAATAACGCGTGATTTTTCACACGTTCCAAATACTACAGAGACTAATTTGGCGGATTTCACTGTCATTTACCTCAAAAATTCCTGTCTTTATTAATTCAAACACCTTTTTCTCTGCTTTCTCATAATATTCTCTCAAGTCAACAGGACATGTGATCTCCCTCTCTGAAGTGCCAGTGTGCTCATGTTCTGCCTCGCTCTTGTGAAAATATTTTCCAGCATGTGTGCTATTCTATGTGCTTATTTGGTTTCTAAACAGCATGGAGAACATTAGCCTTAAGGAGTTTTCTGTGTTGATCAGCGTACTGAATGACTTCTTCTCATGGCTCTCAAATACTGTATAATTACTCTGGCTTGAATGCCTTCACTAATTTATCCTGTACGACTTTGACATGTGTCAGCATCCAAGAGAAATAAGGGAGTCATATCATATCTCCTGTCTCACAGTTGTCCACAGTAATTTGCTTTGGAGTCGTTTTCGGAGGGTCTTTAGGATAGGGTACGTGTGGTGCAACATGGGGTGGAGGTGAGGGGCGGGGTTGTCACAGCGTTCACAGTGCCTCAGTGTTTACTAGTGACGAAGAGATCAGCAACACGGCTTGTTTTTCCTGGTGAGCTGAGGATTAAGGTCTGAAGCTGCTTTGACTGACTAAGTAAATTAACCTTGTGACATTGGAAAGCTAGCAGCATCGCAGTTTGTTAAAACAAAGAGTGGTGACATGTCGTGCACAGCGCATCTTCAAAAAAAAAAAAAAAACCGATGCTAGTTAGTATATGGGATTGAAAATTACACGTTAACGAGTAGGCGAGGGAAATTGTCAATAACTTTTCACACACTTTATACTTTATGCGTTATTAACAATGGGAAAGTTGGCTCTGGAAGTCTTTGGCAGAGTTACAGACGAGCTGTAAAGTTGGTGGAAAAAACAAACAAGCAACCACATATGATACATATGTGTAACATCTTTCCGGTGTTGAAAATGTGGTGAATCCACAAACAGAGGCGTGCCTTTGTCCTCCTCCTTTTCCTGTCAACACCTGTCTCCGTCCTCTTTGGTGTGGCATTGGGAAGCGTGGTGAGACAAAGAGCAGAGAGCAAAAGAAAAAAGTCTCCACGTTTAGTCTCTGCATTTCCGTCACACACTCACATAAAACTAGTTCATTAGATGGTTGAAATAAAGCACCACCCCCAAAACAACCACCGCCATCACGCTCTTTTATTTGATGTGCTCTTTTTTTTTGTCTAATAAATGGCTCAAAAAGTGGTAGTGGTCTAAAAATAGTGTGTGGTGAGGCTAAAAATAGTTGCCTTGCTGGCGGTCCTTGCTGGGAGAGGGTAGAAGAATAGGCATGGAATCTCTCTCTCCCTCTCTCCCCCCCTTCTTGTGTTTGAAACAGGGTGGGTGGGGGTTGTTTTTGAAACAGAGGAGTGAGTAAGCGAAGTGTCAGAGTATTCATTCAGCCTCCGTCTCTCCTTGTGAGGACCGACCGTGAAGAGTTGCCCTCGGCGACCACATGCATAAGACCATTGATCTGAGGCCCTGCTGTGCCTATAAACATTTGATCCCTTGGATAAAGAAGCCTATTATTTAATTCACTGGTTTTTATACCCCCACACTTTACCAAACAGAGGCTTCCTGTCTGGGTGTTTTTGAGAACTTTTCTATTACAGTGAAACTACATTTAATAGTCAGTAGAATTAAGTGCATTTTAATCAGCTGATCTACCTCTGTTACAAGAGTCGAACCCTGAGACGTGTCATCGTCACACAAACAAGTTCGTCTCCTCACACAATCTGCTCTAACTTTTGAAGCTGGCACGCTGGAACACATCTGTCTGCGGCGCCAGCCTCAGACATAAAGAGACCAAGTTTACTGAGTTCCTATTTTATAGACTATATGCCTCTTCCACTTCTTAAGAGTGGCTAAAAGCAAGATGACAGATAATGTATATGATCTACAGGCTTAGCATTTTATTCCACATCAGACGCCCGCTGCCCAGAAAAGCAGAACCCCCCAGACAAGAAACTAAGTAGCACTTGGATCTCTGTCAGAGGTGTTCTTTAAGGTCAATATGCTGAAGCGGAAGTCTGAGGTACTCACACAACAACAAGAAGAGGTTTTAAAAATAGACTGTTTGAAATGTGCCAATATGTGGTCCCTGTGGTGTGGAGCGGTGAAAAAGGCAGGCCACTTCTAAGGCCGCGCTGCCAAAAGGCAAGGCTTTTCCACTACACAGCCCAAAACAATTCACGCCAGCCATTAAGATGAAATGATGCCTTGTTCTTTGAAACTATTTGTGGAAAATTCAGAATAATGAAGATCTATTTTTATAGATGGCATTCCCTGCCCTGCCTGGAGCTTCCCCCCTGGCCTCAGCCCCTCCCCTGCCATGATTGCTGCTTTGGACAGGGTGTGGAAACTCAAGGTCACAGTATAGAGGTCAACCGGCTGGTCATTGTTACTCAAGGCCTCCCTCAGGCTCCCTTTTCCTGCTGTGGCACCACGCGATAAGAGACAGAGAGACAAAAGACGATAAGTGACGATTGGTGTGGGGGACAAAGAAGAAATAGAGGGTGGCTGGAGGGGGGACTTGAAGTTTTACAAGTTTGCCACCCTAAGAGAAAGAGACATTTTGCTGAGGCTGTTACGCTGTTGCTATCTGATCATAACTTAAAGTATTTAATTAAAGCCTTTATTGATAATGTCACAGTGCAGCCACATGGGGACATGTGTGAATAACTGAAATACACTACACATGTGGCATCACAATGTACAAAGCAAGAACAAGTGATTTCCACACACAATTTTGCAAATTGATTTTTATGTTGAATCAAAAATACATAAAGACACATTCTCATTTCTCTGATTTGAATAGAGGCAAATTATGCAACTGGAGCATAGACAGGATGAAAGATGGGTATGTTGAGGGTGCAGACATAAGTGCCCTCTTTATCCAGTTTCACTGAGCTGGCATTGTGTCTCATAATGTCTATCTGGGTAATTATACAGTGTAGTGACTAGTGTGAATGACCACTTTGTTCCCAGGGCCGGGATGCTGCTGTAGCAAACAGTGTTGGATTCTGACATGTGCTTAGTGTTTGTCTATTCCATATGGGAAACACTGCACCATCTGGTATTGTGCTGTGTACTGGCTAGCGAAGACTGTCTGTCTGTGAGTGGGCTCTCGTCTGCAGCGGGCTCTTCTTAATGGCGATTTTAGCACATGCACCATCGCAATGCCACATGGAGGAACCTTATCGCTCTCACTTACTCCTAACACTTTCCTCTAGTTTTTGCTCTACTTCTCACTCCCCTTTTTTTATGTCTAGTCAATCTAGTAATCCCTAGACAGCTCGTAATTACATACACAGTTAGCCAGCGTTATTACTGAACACACGACCACTTTGCCAGGGATGATGGATCCCAGGCGCCAGCCTTTGATTCTTGATTATAGTGCAGCAGGGCACCAGGAGTAAGGGGCTTCAAAGCCACCAAATCACTGAAAAGTCATTGATGCATAGTTTTTCAAATGTCGCCTCAACCAGTGCAAAGGGATGCACAGATGATGACTGAAAAAAAAACAGACAGGGGCAGGCTGTGATTTGGGGGTCCCATTCCTCAGATTGGTAACCTACAAAATCAACCCCCCCCCCACAAACACTCCCTCGCACACATACACACACTCGCACACACCATGTAGCCATCATCCATGGGCATGCCCCTCGACATGGTCCTGGCATGTTCAAACCACGCTTCATGAAACTGTGGCCTTCTTGCCTTTGGTCTGCCATCTGCTTCCAATAAGCTAAGCCAGCCTGATCCCTCTGATGTTCCCTCCACTCTGAAAAGCAGAGAGAAAGAAAGAGTGAGCGAGAGAGACAGAGAGAGTGAGGGGGAGAGACAAAAAAACCCAAAAAAACGAGAGCAAGTAAGAATAAGCCAGACAGACAGACAGAAAAGAAATAGAAATAAGGAGAATGAGAGCACATCTAAAACATACTATTACCCCATCACTGCCGCCAGCAAGGCCACCCTGAGTGTGCTCATTGTGCAGCGGTGCTGGGGGGTCTTAATCCACAGCGGGTCCACTTCATGACCACCTCCATCTTGTTATTTGTGATGGGAAGGGACCGTGTTTCTCCCCACTGCCTCACCCCTACTGACACTGAGCCACATTGCTCTTTACCAATCTGCTCTGACAAAATTGAGTTTGTCAATTGGTAAAAGCAAGGGAGCTCCGTGTTGTCCTGTGGTTTTCCAAACTTTTAGTCACCTTTTCCCCCTAATACATAATCTAAATATTGGGTTTGTGAGTTAGTGTGCAAGACCAGTACACAGATACCATTAAACCAGCTGTGTTCCATTCAAACTTGTTTTCACTGTCTGATTTTAAACAGCCTATTTAATTATTGCAGCCCCTAGCTTTAGATGACATTTTCTCGCAGATTATTTGAGCCCTTTTAAATCCCATTGTGATTCACTTTTGGATCCTAAACCACTTACTGGAAAGACTGTAGTGCATACTGTAGGTGCACCCTGTGGTCACACACAACCTACACACAGTCTCACACATCCTGAAAGCAGGTCTGTATAATTTGCATACTGTCATGTCTCTGATAGTCAGAGTGAATCAATCTGTTCTCGACCATTTTTAACACAGTGACAAACAGAAGCTGAGACCCTGCCAGGCAAAGCTGTTTATTCCAGCACAATTTTATTATATTTTAACAGCACAGCAAACATGATTAACCATAAGTGGCACAGTTATTAATGCTTTTATATTGTGCTCGTCTGTCAGCGACTTGTTTTCCATCGACTGCTGAGATATACTGCAGAACCATAAACTGCTGCATTTATTGGGGAGAGCTCTTTGTACTCTGGTACTATACTATCTTCTTTCATAAGTCTTGGTTTTGCACACAATAGTATGTGTATTCCGAAGACCATACAGTGTTGGCAAAGATATAAAAGGCCTATTATAAACTGGTTGTTTTTGTAGAAGGTTTTTTTTTTCATGGATGCTGTCAGCCATTGGGTTGAAGACATTGAAATACATTCACTGGCCTGGCTGTCGCCAATAGCCATAAACACAATATTGAATGTGTCGTACCCTTCAGCCACTGCCAAGATAACTGCAGAGGGGAATGGTCAGCAACAGAGCTCTTTCCAAACACAACCCATCAACCAGCCCGAGTCTATCAGAAATAAAGATGTACCCATCAAGCCAACAGTGTTTTGACTCAAGCTTCTGTCGAGACGTGGTAGTATTGCAGGAAACGAAGGGAAGAGGACAGAGGTAGGGAGATGGAGACAGACTGAGCAGCAGACTGAGACAGAAAGATGGGGGTAGAAAGATGGATAGAGGAAAAGAGAGGGTGAGCAGGGTGGCAGAATGCCGAGCAGACGGATCCTGGTATGGCAGGAGCTCTGGGCAGGCGTCAGCTGTCCCTAGCAGACCCCCTGGGGCCACCCAGAATTCACACCCAAATACCCTCCACAGTTTCTCTCAAGAGCAACATGAAGTTATTACCCACACCCCAAACTATGAAATGAATATAAGGCTGGACTTTTTTTCCCCTGCAATTAAAACATCAGAGGACTCAAATCTCTGACAGATGTCCTAACACCAAGCAGTATACAATATGAATCACTTCCCCTGTAGCTCACGCCTGCTTCACTTAGCCCCCGATGATCTTGATCGAGCCCAAGTCGCCTCACTTAGTCTTTCTCGCTGTAGTCCTGTAGCCCGTCGTAGCCCAGCCCAGTCTAGGCCAGCCTAGCTGAGGGTGCAGAGCTGAAGGGTACTGATGAGACGGGTGTCTAAATATGTAGGACGCCGTGTCTATGCTGTGCCTGCTTCACACAGGCCCTGTGACAAGTCGAGTCATGAGGGAGCATCATGAAGAAGGAGTTTAATTAGGAGCAAGCCTCCAAAGGGGCCACAGAGAAAGACACAGAGCCAAGCAAGCATACACAGCTTTTTTGCAGTCTTTCCTGTTCGTCATACTTTTTCTTCCTCCTCTCCTTTCTCCCATTTAATGTACTCACTTTCTGGAGCGTGCCTGGTGACTGTTAACGCTGTAGTCTCGTTCTTTCCCCCTCTCTCCATCAGTCTGTCTTAACTTCATAATATGTCCACATATGGTTACTTTTTTCTTTTTGTAGCAGTATGAAAGGAAATTTAGTTTTATTCTAAGCCTTTTTTATTTCGAAATAAACTGACGTCTGATAAGTAAATAATAATTAATTAATTTATATATCTTAATATATTAAGTTAAATGAATTAAATGATGATGAAAAATGTTATAAACTAAGGAGATAAACTTAAATATTGCTCTCAGAAAAGTTTTCATTTTATGCCAGCAGTCATTTTGTAAGAATAAAATAATGAGCATTTCTTCATGAAACTTAAAATCCGAGTCACTTGTGAAATTGAATAATTTCAATATGAGAATGATAATTTGAGTGAATATTGTGTGCATAGAATTCTTGGCACAAGTGAACTGCACCAAAGTGTTTTTGTTTAATCCTCATCCTATTAGCATATTCCCCAAAGACTCTATTTTCATGCCAGCTCTTCATACCCATACTCCTGTGTCTTTCAGTGAGAGGGTAGCAGCAACTTTTTCCAATGATCATTATTCTCTACATCATTTTGAAATATATGTCTTTGTTGTGTCTTATTTAGTGATGATGTCACTGAAGAAGAGACTCAGAGCCTTGTTTGGAGCAGCAGTCGATGAATCTGTGACACAGGGGCATGAAATTCATAACAAATTCAGTGCAGAGATTAAGCAATGGGCTATGAGAGAAGGGGAAAATATATAGGATGACGAGAGTAGGCGGCAGTAGGACGGCAAGTGTGAGAGGCCCTTCTATGGCTATATGAGCACTGCAACAGATCCAATTGGTTGTTGGGTTGTGTGTCAGCCTTTGGCAACAGGTGTGATGTCTTAAAACAGGTGGGCATAACCGGGATGAGCGGCATACCGTCCTTGCACCGCACCCTCAATGTGCTGAGCCCTGGTGGAAAGCTAAGCCTCTGCCACATGCTTCATAGTCATATAACACTCACGTCCTGGCTCCCTGCACCCAGTCAACACCCAATCCACCCCCCTGCCAGACCACCAGCTCAGTCGCCCCATTTGGGTGTCACCTTTACCCCAGCCCTCGTTCTCCTCTTCCAGCGCTGCCCCCAGTGTTATTCTTCCTAGAATGGAAGTGAATCTCTCATGCACTCTGTGCTGGCGGCGGTAGGTGGTGAAAATCTGTGCAAGTAGGAAGAAAAGTTGTTGTTGTTGTTTGTTTTGGGGTTTTTTTTCGCATGCATTCTCATGTGAACAGAAAAAGGCCAGTGGTTCAGCTCTTGTCAGTTCGATATGATGCATCGCCAAGGCCAGAATGAAACTACACAAAAGAAATAGCGAAAAGTTTTACATCTCACGCCTTTGCCAAAAAAGACAGCATGCTAAACCTCTGCAACCCCTTTGTTCTTTTGACTCATCCACCTCTGATAGAGCAAGAGAGCCTGATTCACTGTAGGTCTTTTAGAAGTCAGATCTCCTGCACCGCCTTGGTTGATTTGTTTGGTGTGATTTCCTGAAGACTGTCAAAGATGTGAGAGACGCTTTCAAATTCAGAATTCCAGATTTCCACTCTGGGGGCCAAGTGAGGATTCAGAGAGAGAAGAGGAGAGCCAGCAAATGTTGACACGCTTACAGTAGCTGCCTCGCCACGAGACGCCTCAGGAATCAAACAGTTATCACACACACAAAAGAAGCCCTCTAAGTTCACTAAAACCACACTCAAAACAGGCCTTTGTTGTGCTGACATGAGAGATGACTGGATTGTTATTTGTTTTCTAAGCAGGCAGATCGCTCCCTGTCACTTGTGCTGCTGGTTGTGATGGAGTAGCTAGCACTCGTATCTCTTCCGTGAGTGAGTACTGACGGAGACAAACAAATGAGAGGAAGAAGTTCACTGAGATTAACTTATCTTAGCATCTATCTTCCTCCTTGCTCCTGCTCAGTCTCTCTTTCTTTTTTCTTGACGCTAACACCCACTCTCACACACCCACACATGCACACACAAACACAGACTCATTCCCCTCTTTCCCTCCCTCCCACACAGAGACACACACACACACACCACACACACACACACACACACACACACACACTCACACCAGTAGACACATACGCACACTACAACATATACAGAGAGAGACACACACACTTGATCAGCATCAAATACAGGGTGTGCTAAAGTAAATTTAATTACGTCTGTCTGATATGGAGCTTCAGATGAAAGTAGGAGAGCGCAGTGTGAAGCGACGACTGCACAGACAGGAGCAGGCCCGTGATATTCCTCCTGTAGACTAATCTCCCTTTATTAAAGCCAGGAGGAGAGAGGGAAGGGGGGGGGTGGGAGAAGAGAGTGAAAGCAGGGTGGAGAGGAGGAGGGAGTGGGGTGCCTTTGATGAGATCTCTAACTGTCAGCTACTGTACTTTTCTTCTCTTCCGCTCTGTCTTTGTCTCTCACTTTATGAGGCAAATGAACACAGCACCTATCGGTACATGCCTACTTGCTCAAGCAAACATACCCTCGTGCTATCACACACAGTAATGTGCTCTGAAACTTATCCCTGTTGTTATGGTTGTCAACAATATCTAAAAAAGGACAGAGGCAGCTCTCTCTCCCTCTCATGCTCTCTTTGTCTGTGTCTCTCTTCCACTCGGAGGGAGTGGTGAGCCAGTGGAGAGTGTGCTTTTCCGCCTGTCTGCTGTTTTCTGGCCACTCTAATGGGGGCAGGTGGCCATCAGGTGGCCAAAACAGAAACTACCACATTTAATTGCACACATACCACAGTCGTGAACTCAAGCACCTCAACTGAGTTTTAATTCTATTTCATGAATCATGACACACTGATGATTATGGTTATAAAATGTGTTTTACTTTTATGACTTTTCCTTTTCCTGTGTAATTATGAGGTTTCAAGGTCCCATGATTTGTCATCTGGTCAAGAGTTTGATCACTTGTTATGTCTCGTTATTGGATGCGATGAAATCCTTTGTGCCATCTTGAATGTTTAGCTGCATGTTTTCTTGTGCACAAAACGGCCAGTGTATCCTCGTGTCACCCCATGTTGACGGAGGTTAGAATGGAGCCTGCCAAAATGATTAAATTCTTTTGTGGAACAATTTCTCAGAAACAGACCAAATTTTTTTTCACAGAAAAAAGAATGACTTTGGAAATCTGTTCATTTTAAATAAAGTGAGAAACCTTATAATGGTTTTCCAGACTTTCCTCAAATTGTTCTTTTGTCAGGATCGATTCTAAAGGGTACCTCCTCACCGGTCATCACCATTTGTCCTTCCCAAGCTGTTTACCTGGGTCACTTTTCCCTACCCCAAAGCCCCTCAACTATGTTGTGCAACTACTCTGTTTGCAGACATTGAGAAAGAAGGGCCTAAACGGCTGTGACAGCCCAGACCCCGACGCAGACGACTCGGTCGGCCACAGCCCCGAGTCCGAGGACAAGTACAGGAAAATAAACGAGGACATTGATCTGATGATCAGCAGACAGAGACTGTGTGTAAGTACCTCTTGTTAAACCCTGAACCTTCCTCTCACCTTTCTTTCCTTCTTTCCCTTTTTTCCCCTATGCTTTCTGTCGCTTTGTCCTCGTCTCCTCGTTTTTGCCATCTGTTCCCTCCACCCATCTCTCCGTCCCATCATCTGTGTCTCCCTCCGTCCGTCCGTCTCTGTGGTTGTGGGACCTGGCAGGCATTAAGCAAGAAGGAGAACAAAGGCGGCGAAAGCCCGGAGCTCGAGTCTGCTCTCATCCTCACCCCACGCACTGAGGAGAAATACAAACAGATTAACGAGGAGTTTGATCACATGATTAAAACTCATAAGATACCTGTAAGTACTGGGCTGACACTACGCCGCATCCTCAGCAGGCTAACAAAGTGCTGACTGGCCAGTAACTGTTGAGCTAACCCAGCTAACCACCATTGTTTGCCACTAGACTAAATACACAAAGTGAGAGTGAGAGTAAGACCAGAGTGAAATGATATTGTATACTCACAGTGAAAAAAGAAAAAAGACAGTTCTTTGATTTTGCTTGATTACAGTTGAGGAACGGTCCTCTAATTTGACATTACTGTAACCATAACTAGCAGGCATTTCTGCTGTAGTAATTGCAGACTTTCTCTCATGACAAATTTTAACCTTACTGGGTTCCCTCCTTGAACCCGTTACCCATAATGCCTTGCCTGGCTCTCGGGGGAGGTGTGGTCTGCATGCGCTTTTCCTTTTCCTGCCCCAAAACACAGTGCTCAGTCACCCGCAACAACAAGGACAGGCGCTGTGGCGATGAAACAGCAGCAGACATTTAAAAACTCATAAGCATATCTCCTTCCTCACAAAACTCAATTATCTCTCCTCCTCGCCGAAATAATCGAAGGCAAAGTCTTCGGGTAGCCTCACAGCATCTTTGTTAATAGACAAAGATGTGTCAGGACATGTCAGCTGCTGGATTTATATTATATAGTGTTCGTTTTACAAAAGGATCTAATCTATAGTCAGCTGCCAGAAACCACAAAATAAAAGCTGCTCTCTATGTAAACTGAGCCTGCCCCCTCGTTCAGAAAGCACCATCTTGGAATGGTTAGTGCTCTGGCCTTTCAGAGAAAGAGATAATTCCATGGTAGATAATTTAGAGAAGAACAGTAGTGTCTAAGCCGCGTGGAGCAGGGGGAGATGTGGTTAGAAGCAAGGCTGGGGTTGGTGAGCTGGGATGGCGTGGCGGTGTAGGGTGGGTTTGGGATCGGAGCTGGGTGGGGATGGGGGGGTGGAACAGCAAGGGTGGTGGTATTCGGGGAGCGGGGGTGGGGGTACTCTGCACACAACAAGTGGCAGTTCAGTGTGTGGTCAGGGTGGCTGCCAAGCACTGGGCCTCTGGATTGCAGGGGACTGTTGAGGGGAGAGAAGCGGAGGAGGAAGATGAGTGAAAACAGGAAGGATGGCACCAGTTAAAGGACAGCTTACAGACGGGGCCCTTACACCCAGCGAAGGGATGTGTGTACACGCAAATGTGAGCACAGAGACAGCTCCCCCACTCTTTAAAACACCACATAGGGAAGTCAAGAGGTATAAAAACTCCAATAAGGAATCCAAGATGGAAGAAATTACTGAAAGTCTTCAAAAAATAAAACAGAACCAGAGACAGTCCCTCACTGGTTATAAAAGAAAGCTTCCATGGCGTTTTGGCGAGCCCACTCCTGTGTAAAGTTGCAGTAAAAGCGAAACGTTCAGAGGCCCGCAATGAAATAATATTTGGCCTGCAAAAAGAACATTAGCAAAGGGGATAAAATTGAAGAAGACAAAGCAGTGCCGGGGCACACATCCCACTTCCACGTAAGCCAGGCCGATGATCCCCCTGATGCGCTTCCTCCATGGCGCTCAGACACATGGCAGTAATTTAGGGCCCTATTTTCTACTTCCTAAAGCTAACATGCAGGATCAACCACTTCCAGGGCACTCCCAAGGTTAAGCCACTCTGCCAAGTGACACAATAAACATGACAAACTAGACGCCTGGGGCCGACAGGCTACCTCTACTCATGTTCCTGATGAGACTGCTGACTGATCTGAGTCTACCCCTTAATAACACTTTGCATTAGCTCCATGTGGCAGAAAAATAAATTATTCCTAATTGCATTCAGTTCTCCAGTCTTGAAGCTACTCTTGCAAGAAATATTGCAGACTTTTTCTTAAGTGAGGTGAAGACAGACTGAATTATCTTTAGCTCTTTTAGAACAGTGGGATGCCATTGGCTTTCTTCCCAGTAAACCATAGCCTCCTTATTCCTTTAATATAATAAACCAGGAATGTATTTCAGGGAATATAAATGTAATGACCACAACATAATACTTCCTCAGGTCAACCTTTTGCCATCACAATGACAAATGTTGCAACATGTCAGCAGCAGAAGTCCTTTACAGAGAGTTCTCTGTAGCCTCCGAAGCAACCTGCCCATGCTGGATCAAGTTTGAGTGACAAAGTATTTCCAACCCATCTATCATCATGGGGGCAATTTGAGTAACTCTGAGAGGAGTTTTCTAGACGCTTACCCTTTAATTTCAGTGCTCCCCTCCACCATCCATACTGTCTTGTATTTTTAGTCTTCTGTTCTAGGAAGTTGTACCATTCATCTATGCATGGCTGTCTATTGTTAGCTGTCCATTTGTCCTTTTGAACTTGGCTGTCTCTGTCTTTTTTTTTCTTCTGCTTTGACTGTAGTCAAACAATTTTAAATTCCTTTGTGTTCCTGGAGTGTTTCTGAATTGTCACGTCTGTCTCTCTTTCTGTATCCTTTACTCGAAGGCCTTGTTTTTTTTTTTTCTTCACTCACTGCAGTCGTTAACATCTTTAGTTTAATCAAACTCCTGCCTGTGTCTCTCTTTTCCCCTGTCTTTCTCTCTCAGCAGGCCGTGCCCCCATCAAACTATGACATGCCTGTGTCCATTCCCGTTAGCAACCAGAACAATCTCATTTACAGCCATCCAGGTGGTTCCCTAGGCAACCACAACCTGTTGCCACTGGCGCACCATGGCCTACAGAGAAACAGCATGTCTCCCGGAGTCACACACAGACCCCCCAGTGCAGGTAACACAGGTAGGGTCTCACTCGCACTCATGCACCCATGTACATGCTGTTATCCCATCTGTCTATCTTCTCAACTGTGTGTGTGTGTGCCCGTCTGTCAAGCTAATACACACACACATTAAATGCGCGATATATTTTATGACGGCTACCCGCAATATTCCACCTAAAGGCAGTGAATAAATCTAAAGTCCCTCCCATATATTTTCACATAATGCCTGCTCAGGATTTTTGTTCAAAGTAACCTGAAGATTTAAATCATATTAAATCCCAGCCCACAGTCTCGTTGATTTAGTGTGAGGTTCTACACATGGGATGTCTGGCCCTATGTATAGGCTTTTAGTTGCTGGTGACATAAGCAAATCAGGCCTGTTGGTTTGTTATTGTTGTCCAAAGTCCTTTTTCTGTCCCTCTGGTCTGAAGGCTGCTGCCCACACCCTCACCCTGTCATTACAACTGGATGCTAGAAGCGCTAGCACAAACTAAATATGAGTTTTGGCGCTCGCAGCATCCACACCAAACCGCACACGTTCTGGACCCTCCCACTCTTCCACCTCACATGGCTTAAAAATAATAATGTGTCATTTTTCTTGGACGGCAGCTTAATGCATCCACTCGCAGTATCCAGTTGCTCAGAGTGTTAAGGTTTGAGTGGGAAGCAGTATTAGTTCTGGTATCAGTACACATGTGACGTACTGACACAAACATACACACAAACACACACACACACACACACACACACACACACGCACACACAGTTGGATTGTGATTAAATTGAGTTAGCTTCTGAAAGGCCAGCAAGGTAAGAGACATGAGGCATAGTGGATGTTATGTGGGTGTCTATCCTCTAATGGTTTTCTCTCTTTTGCTCTCCTCTCTCTTTCATCTTTCAGGTGGCCTCATGGGTGCTGACCTCACCACTGGCGCAGGCACCAGTGCTGGTAAGAATGGCCTCCTCTTCTCGTTCACAGTTGTCTGCTAACACACACACACACACACACACACACACACACATACACCCACACATACACACTTACATGGCACCCACTCACCCACTCTGGGCCATAAAATGCATGACTAATAGTAACCCAAACCCCAAGTGAAGATTTTGTCCATGATGTGTTGATGTTAGTGGTCGTGGAGTTCATCTGGGAATGTTTGCCCAGTGCTGGGGCTGTGACACATCCTGCCTGCGTTCAGCTATAAAACGGTACAACAAGTGTGAGGAAACAGAAATAAAATCGCACTAAATACTTGAAGCAGCAGATTGATTGACGGGCAGTCAGGAGGGATGGTGGGCTTTTGTCTGTTCCTCTGTACGATGAGCCATGTCTTCATTTCTGCTGCCTCCTGGATTTGGATGTAAATTCAAAATGACAACACCCATAGCTCCCATTTGGAGCACACATAAGCTTGTTGCACTGTAACTGCTATCACATGTCTGCAACCAAACTAATTTAATGTTTAGAGTGGCTCACCATGCCATAATGATCCCGTGGAGAGTGGAGCGACCCATGTTTGAGGAACATGTGTAAGGAATCTTATGTGTTAGCTTCTGTGTGTCAATGGATTTGTCCCTGAGGACAAGTTTATGGCAGAGAGACTCCCTTTTAAGGGGTTAAATTTTACAGCCTGGACGTACAGTGCAGAGTGTAAAAATGGAGAGTGGGGGGGTCAGAGGGGTACAGCTGGGCAGCCTTGTCTGGCCCCTAGGGCTCCATCACAAGAGGTCAATGCCTGGTTTCTCTGTCTGGTCACTCATCACACACACAACAGGACCATTTGTTGTGGCGTGTGTTCCGTCGACGGCGTGCTGCAGATCATGCTTCAAATGTAGCCTTTGTGTCACCGCGCTGGAGGAACAGAGGCGCTCTGTGAGAGCTGTGCGTCGCTCAGCAGCAGCGAAAAACACGACGTGGAGAGAGAGTCATGTGGGAGCTAAAAGATTCCATTCAAAGCTCTCTTAAATCTCATCTAGGGGGACTAGGGGGAGAGAGAAAGAGTGTGTGTAAGAAGGTTGGGGGGGGTGGGACCCCAGTGATGAATATCCACTGATGGTGGAAGCATGTGTGCAAAGGAGAAACAGTGGGGGAACACAGATGGAAGTGTTCTGTGAACTTGGTCAGCCATTTTAATGATGTTCCTCTAAGTGACTCAGTGTGAGGTGGCCCAGCCACTGTGGCACCACAAAGGCTGTTTTAATGTTCCTCTTCTCCTCACCGTACGTTTTGATAAGCTGATTGTACAAGTAGCTGTCTGGCCCGTGTATGAGTGTCTTAAGTGGTGTGGCCTAAGTGACATAGGAGGTGCCTTGTGTGTGTGTGTGTGTGTGTGTGTGTGTGTGTGTGTGGTTCCGACATGCACATAAACACAACACCTCCTTTGTGCCTCTGATGTCATGTTTCCACTGTCTGTAAAGAGACTGACGAGAGAAAATGACAGCTTTTAAACAGCACTCTCACATGGAATTAATATTACCTGGGCTAATGCTATTTCTGCAGTTTGGGAAGATTGCAGACGTCGTTTGAGTCTGCTCAAACTGCTTACCTAACATATATTACCAAGCATAGTTCTTCAGATATTTTGAATTTGGTGTGAATTGTCATCTCAGTAAACTGCCTTGTCTGGACAAACGATGATGAGAGTAACAGTGGAAATAAGAGATGTGATAGCATTTTTAGTGTCATGTAGCTGTATGTTTTCACCTTTCTGAGAGGAGTCTAAATTTTTAAAGATGCCAGAGTTGCCTCCAAAAAATACTGTATACTGGTTGTAACAGTTGTGAAGTTGCAATAAACCCAAAATCCTTCACTTTTTTATATTGAGGAAAGAAGGCAAAGTCCGTTTTTGTTGTTAGTCGCCTAGCAACACTGTTGTCATGACTTAAACCACTTGAACTTCAAGCATATCGTGTACTCGTCTTCCCTTGTCAAAAATACAAACTTGAAAGTTCCCTTTCATTGCAGCGTTAGCGTGAAGATGCACTATGTTCCAATCATATCTGCAGATAATCCTCGGGATCTGGCCGGTACATTTAATTGAAACCCAGACTTTTTGTTTATCCTGTGCAAATATGCCGCATGAAACCCAGACGTGGGGGTGAAGTCTAAATCACACAGGGTCCCCAGCTAGTCCAGTGCAAATAGGGCACGCCACTGAAAGGCTGAGTCATCATGTCTCTTCTATGGAAATATTGTGTGAAGTGTGCACGTGCCTGCGTACGTCCACTCATTTATATATGGTATGTGTTCAATCTGTCAACTCCTTCGCCGGCGAGGAGCGAGTGCGAAGCGAGGAAAGAGACAGAACGTGAAGGAGAGAAAGAGAGCTGATGAAGGGAGCTCCGGACCGAGGCCCCAGCTTGTATAAACCTCCCACCTCCATTTGTGCAATTATGTAGCTGTCATCTGTGCTCCGATCAGCACTCTGCTCACCAAAGCACTGCGAGGAATTAACACGGAAACTCGATCACCTCTCACCTTGATCACACCCCAATTACGCCCTCAAATGAGCTTCATACCAGCTACATCTTTAAGACATCTCTGGTCAAAATCACACTGCACTACAAGCTTAAAAAGCACACGTACAAGAACTGACAACAAGCCAGGTTCAGCAGATCAAACAATGCTTGTCTCATTCTTGGCAGCACCTCACACCAACTGTACAAGTTGTAAGCATGAGTGTGACACCTTAGTTCAGTTGGAGAATTCAGGGTTGAATGCACGTTTGGCCAAACCGCAACGGAAGAGTGTGTGTATGGGGAATAGAATGGAGCGCGCCTGTTAGACCACAACAGGACATCAGAAATTTGTTCAGTAACAGTAAAATGTACATGGGTTTAACCACACCTCTCCTTGGTGTGTGTGTGTGTGTGTGTGAGTGTGTGAGACAGACAGACAGAGAAAGAGAAAGAGAGAGAGAGCGAACACTCTGGGGGAGCCTTGTCAAACACATGGATCTCGAAGTGCGCTAAGTTGTAACCATGGCACCTTTAGAGACAGATTGCAATCCTTCAGCTTTGACCTCAGCTGTCCCCTCCACAACTCAGAAATAGCAAAGAGCTGTTTATCTGAATCTCAAATCAGGTGTTGTTCTCTACGTGTGAGTTTTGTACAGCAGCAACACAGGCTCCTGGCTGGGCTGTGTTTAATTTTGGTACTTCCTGTAAACGGTTGACGCCAGCCTGCGCCGCAGCTCGACCGTGCAAAGCAGCGTTAGAAGAACAGAGTGGAAATGAACTCTGGATATCACGTCTTCAGCTCATATGATAGTCGAGCCCTCCTCCCTTAGTCCCCATTGAATGCAACTGTCCTAAAATCAGGGTGATGAAGCTACAGAATAGAGAGACTTGAGTCGCAGTTCTTCCTTCATTAGCTTAATTAGCCAATGATTTTACTTTTGAAGTGCTTAAGGACTGGCCTATGCCACTCATGATCATAGTCATCTAACAGATAATTGACTGGACCGCAGCCATCTCTACAGGGTGGCAATACACAGATGTCTGATTAACTGTCACCGAGATGAAGTCCGTGTCATCTTGACCAAAGTGTGTATTAATGTCTCTCTATAGCTCCGTCTCTTTTTTTCATTCATCTGTACAGAAACACTGATGTACTTCCTGCTGGGTTATTTACTAAAGTGTGCGTATGTGTGTTGGGTGTGTGTGTTTTATATGTGTGTGAGGTCTCATTCATCTATCTCCACATGCACCCACTCAATCTCACAAAGGGCCAGCCATGAGAATGAGAGAGCGGGAAAACTGAAGAGGCAGCTGCCTCTTTGCTAATGTGAGATTGACACTGGAACCAAGAGGGTCCAATACAAAACACACACGTGCATCCATATGCATGGCTCGCGCATAAGCAGTCGTACAGCATGAAGTTTCAAGTCGCGTTGTGCTTATGTACACTCAGTGTGGCAGAAAAATGGTGCTTATGTAGAATCATGCACATGGCAAAATCGTATGCGGCTAAACATACAATAACACACAAAGTCTATGTTGTTAACATCAACTTGTACATGATCACACATACAAGCGGAGGCACTAACACACACACACACACACACACTCCAGCCGTCACACACACTGTTTTTCTCGTTTTCTGTCAGACGGCCTCATTTTCTCTCACCGCTAGCGGTCGTTTACTCTTCAGATTGTTCAAATTGAGCTTTTGAGACTTTTCATTTCCAAACAACAAAAACCTCGCTCTCAAATTAAACAAAGATCAGCGAGGGAAATTGCCCAGGAAGACATCTGCGACTCATTTTCCCCTGGAGTATATGATTAGGAAATTCATTTATGTCTAACGTATAATTCCTGCCCGTCTTTCAAGTGGGAACGTCCACACAGTGCCCTGTGTTCTACCCCTTGGAAGAAGGAAGGAGAAGTAAGGGGGAAAACAGCCTGCGGGATTGGGTTAGAAACAAAGACTATGTTGCTTGCAAGAATGCTCCACTCTCCGTTTTTTTAATGATGTTGCTGGGATTTCGCCCCACCGGTTTTTAAGGAGGAAATGGGTGCTGCACTTGGCCCTCCTTATTTAGGGAACGCAGATCTAGTGGCAACCCCAAGGCAGGGTCTTTGTCTGGAACAACCACACATGTGTTTAGCTCTGATGGCCAAATGATGGGTCCCATCCCTCTGTGGTCTTGCTACCCGTAATTAGATGTTTTTACACGATTCGCTGGCTGTTGCAGGGCACATGTAGCCTTAACTGACAGTGACAGAGGTGGAGGGTGAGGTCCTCTCAAGTGGGTGCCTTCATTGTATGACTGCCAAGCAAACAGCGGTGATCATCAAGAGCAAAAGCAAAAAAAAAAAAACTGTACGGGTGTTTGACTATCTGCCCCCACCAGTGTGCACCACTTTCATGAAACACCATTTACAAGTCTCTTCTTCAGACTGTTGAGCTATTAAATATCTACCACAGGAAGTAGAGATGAGACAGAAATACAGAAAAGGAACAAGAGGTGAAAATGGATTCCTGTTGTTCTTCATTAGACTACATTATCATGAACAGTAGGATTTCCAAGATTCGTTAAACTTTAGAAACAGGTCTAATACCATATAGCTCTGTCTTTGGTTCAATTACCATAAATAAAGTACCATAATAAAGTATATAAAAAATAAATAAATAAAAGTATATTTCATGTTTCTCTTTTTTTTTCTCTCTCATTTTCCTTTGCTCTCTCAGGAAACGGATATGGGAACCACCGCAATTCGCCAGGTTTGCTGGTCTCTCCAGGTGGCATGAACAAGAACATGCAGGCAAAGTCTCCCCCACCCATGAACTTAGGCATGAACAACCGCAAACCTGACCTACGTGTGCTCATCCCCCCTGGCGCCAAGAACAACATGCCCTCCATCGTGAGTAATCTCTCTATCCCTCTTTTCATTTCCCTACTGTATATCTTCCTATCTATAGGAGGGTCCTTCGGGGGGGCGGGTTCGCTATTGTTGATTTCCTTTCATGTCCCCTCTGCTGCTTTCATCTCTTCATATCAGACTTGGGTTGATGAGGTTATGTTTGTGATGAGCTTGACTTTAGGCACATGGCATTTTTGTTGTTTTCTCTGGTGCCTTGGCAGCTTCTTAAACTAAAACCCTTCTTTAAAATTGACTTTTGGCCCAAGTCTGATATACTGTCAGACGTATTTCCTCCGCTGTCTGAATGTGGGTGCTGATACATGAAGCCCTGATATTTCTTTCTCCTCTCTCTCTGATAAGGTGTGTTAAGTTAGTAAAGTTACAGTAGTTCTTAGTTCTTTGTCACATTAGTTCTGTGTCCGTTGGCTCGATCCTACAGCAGCTCCATCCCTAGATCCACACGTAGTCACCACCTCTATATTCTCACTTACACTCACTAATTTGAATTTATCACCCTCCCCCTTTCAATGCCATCAGTCTGAGGATGTCGATCTGCTATTGGTAAGTCAGACTGCCACTAAGATTTAGATTTAGAATTCAAAAACAACCCAGACGGGCCTTAAGAATCTGAAACTTGAAAGCTTTTCTTACCAGATAGTTCTTGAGAGCATGATGTGCCTTGTAGAACTGAGAGCATTTCAGTCACCGGAGTCTGACATCTTGATTTGCATTCAATTTTTGCCATCACTGCTGAGATTATTACAGCTAGATACAGCGTTTTGAGTCTCCCAAGTAACTTTCACCTTTATTGTTGCTGACTCTGCTGAAGGCTCCAATGTCACCTCTCATGACATTTTGTGAGAGCACATAGTGCCATCCAGTGGTGCGTCAGAGTAAAAGCTGCCTGGCCTCTTTTCCGCCTCAGCCCTTGTTTATCTACTCCTCCCTCCCTTCCTTCCTTTTATCTTTTTCGCCTGCGCATTGAGTCTTGCGCCGCACACGTACAGCTCACAGCTTTTATTACCCGGAATGTAGAAATGAAGGGCAACAAAAGAGTACTCTTTCATTTTGCATCAAACCTCCATTATTTTCTGCCAAGCCCTCCCCTCTGCTACAGTAAAGTGCCTCTCCCTTGCCGTCGCTACCCTGCGTTGCCTTGGAGACCGATGGTGTTACTATAGCGACAGTGGGCCCTCGGAAAGGGTGGTAAATGATAGGGTTGGCAGGGTTCAGCCGTGCCGCATGTCAAGTGATTAATTTCCCCAGAAGTTGGCATCACATTCATTCTCTCAGCATCTGTTGAGTGAAAGAAAGAAATGAAAGAAAATCAAAGGGAAAAAAAAACTTTTTTGGTTTATGGCAGTTTTTTGTTTGTTTTGTCTGGGAGTTGATTTCATGTTCTCAAGCCTGCTCTCCCGTCTCTCTTGCTCTCTGTCTCTTCCCGTCTTCTGTCACAGAACCAGAGAATAAACAACTCCCAGTCTGCTCAGTCATTGGCCACCCCAGTGGTATCAGTAGCAACTCCCACTCTACCAGGACAAGGCATGGGCGGTTACCCATCTGCCATCTCTACTTCATATGGTACCGGTATGTACTGTGTGATCTTTATACATTAAATTCTCATTTGTCCATTAACACACTCTCAATAATTCCCTTTTACACATGTCAGTTTGTAAAATATAGTTTTACTTGCCCAGTGCTCTTCAAACATGTTTGGTTTTAGATTTGGTACATCAGTATAAATAATTATTTGACTCATTTTAAGTACATGTGTTGCTTTTGAAACCTCAAAATGTAAGTGTTGTACAACAGTTCCAACAGCAGAGGGTGCTATTGTCACACCAACCAACACTGAGCACATTGCAGCAGCATCTATCAGAGCTGCATTCTGTTTTCAACTTTGTTTGAACTTCTTTGAACGACCTATGATCTTCATCCTCCTCTTCCATTTCCTGTGTTTTTTGTACACAGAGTATTCCCTGAATAGTGCAGACCTGTCCTCCCTGTCGGGCTTCAACAGCGGCAGCTCCCTTCACCTCGGCTCAATGAGCGGGTGGCAACAGCAGCACCTTCAGAACATGCAGCATTCAGCCCTCGGCCAGCTAGGGTGAGTGCACTGAACTTAATTTGAGGTGTTGTGTTGTTGTGAAATGCATGATGTAACACATAAATCACCGGAGATAATTTTTTTGAGATGCCAAGAGTCCTTCACTGTTTTCAACTTTCACTTGCAAGGTCCAACACAAATATCACACCTCCCTGTTTTCATGTACATGAATGTGTGTGTACGTGTGTGTGTGTGCTCGCATGCATGTTTGCGTGTGACAGACTGACTTTGTCTCTTGCTCTGTAATTCTGTAACCCCCTTGCGTCTCCTTTCCTTCCTACAGAAATTGCTCTAGCTCTCACTTATGTCAGGGTTCAAATCTCTCCCTGCCCTCTGCTCAAAGCCTGCACATCAAGTCCGAACCTGTTTCTCCTCCTAGAGATCGCACCAGCAGCACACCGGGGGGCTACGGTGGAGTACCACCTCCCCAGAACCCCTCGTCCCGCCAGGACTCGGGACGCTCCCCTGTTGATAGCCTGAGCAGTTGTAGCAGCTCCCACGAGGGCAGCGACCGCGATGAGCACAGGAATGAGTTCCACTCACCTCTGGGACTGGCCCGGCCCGCCCTGGACGAGCGCGAGAGCCCCTCCATCAAACGGGTGCGCCTGTCAGAAGGATGGGCGACATGATAGCTCTGTCCTCTTCCCGGCAGTGCCCCGAGTTGCCCTGAGCCCCCCCCCCCCCTCCCCGACAACGCAGCGTTATGATGCCCACCCGAGTCAGCTCCCTCCTCTTCCTCCTCTCACTCGATATCACGAGTCACTCACCACCCAACCCCATGGCCTCTCTCCTTTTTATCTCTTTAACGCTGAAGGAAAGAAAAGGGACAGCCCTTTTCGAAAATATGTTTGTAATTTCTTTTCCTTTTATTATTTCCTTTTTTTCTTTTTGCTGAGTGTGTGTGCTATACATATTGACATTATTATAAACCAGTGGGGTGTTGTAATGGGGGTTTGGGAGGGTGGGTGTTGGTTGGGATGGGATCCAGGGGTATTTTTGTTGGGGAACTATGCATAAATTGTATTGTGTGTGGATAAAAAGAATCACGTATGCATATATCTTTACACGTGTGTGTATGTGTACATATATGCATATCAACAAATAAACAAAAAAAAAATAGTCAGGTACTCTGTTTCATAAAACGTACTTACACTTTGCCTCAGCGATATATCAGTGACTAGAGACAAGAAAAAGAAAAAAAAAAACAAAAAACATTAACATGAGAGTGAGTGTGTCCAATGGAAAACACCTTAGCACTTGAGTTGGACAAACAATACATGTGTACAGTGTCGGTTTCATTGCTATATACCTTCTCTGCAGTTCTCCCTTGCAAAAATGTGTGTTAACATTAGATGATGTCATGTTGCAGGTTCAACGTATTTATGTAAATAGAGGGTCAAGGGGGGAAGGGGCAGGGGTCAAAAGTTGCCAGACATTACAAGATTTATTTACTCACTAAATGAAAAAGCTATTATGCAACATTTGAAGGATTGTACAGGTAAACAGGCAGACCCAATGCTAGACGTGTGGAACCTTTGATGACGTTAGCGCTCCCCTTAAAGAACGGAGCCGAGCGAGGACCACCCTTTGATCTAAGAGCTACGTTAGTGTAATCAAGAAAACTCTGGATCTAGTATTAATATTCAGTATTAATAAACAAAGAAAAAAAAACGGAAAAATAAAAAACAATTGTACGATACACTTGCTTATATTTTCATATGAAAGGAATACAATGCAAAGCATTTTTGTGGCTTTTTGTAGTTTCTATAAGCCAGAATGTGTTTTTTGATAGCTTTGCTAATAAGAGATGGATAGTTCGCCCAGAGGGGAAATGAAAGGACTTTGCAGCCCTAAGCCATGAAAAACAGACTGAGATCCAATGCTTTGCTGAACTGTTTTATCTTTGTAGAGGTTTGTTTTTAAACGTGTATTTCTAATTATATATAATAATGGTAATATTAAGATTCTTTAAAAAAAAAAATCTGTGAAATTAACATGCTTGTGTATAGCTTTCTAATATATAAATATATATACTAATGATTTTTGTTGGTTTCTTAGTGGAGTTTCTATGTGCAGTTGCACATGTTGTCTGGTTTGTTTCATTTGAGCCTGGAACAGTGCTGTTCGGGCGTGTATTTAGTCTAACCTTAAAAACCAGCTGGAAAGCATTGCCAGGGTTTGTGTGACGGAGGGAAGACAGGCCTGAATGCTGAGAACACAACCTGTTAGTGGAAAATGTCACGAGACTGGAACTGGGGACGACACAGAAATAAATGTTGCCACATGATGTACATGATTGTCACGCTGATGAGGAAATATGACTGACCCTCAATCCATGCCTGGATGCATTTGAATGCATCAGATATTTCATCCTTAACCTTAATTATTTAATTTAATACACTTAATCTCATTTTTTTTGACATTAGCGACATTCAGCTCCATTTCCAATCACCACAATCGCAGCTTGTGTTTGAGATGCTGCACAAGCCCAGAGCCAATCTATACGATTTTTCTATCGAATCATATTTATGTAATATAATTTTGTACATTGTGATTAATTACCCCCCCGATCATTTGCAAACCTAATTTGATTCGTCGTCGTCCTGTGGCTCCTCATGTTCCATTCTTCAAAACAGGGTTCCACATCATTTACTACATGTCACACGACAGTTCAGAAGTCAGACACACGAGGATAAATTGATCATGCTGGTATGGAAGAAGCACAATTGTTTATTTTAAATAAATAGCTGTTTTGATTTTTCTCTTTTTTAAACAATGAAACTAGCCACATATCTCTCTCTCTCTGCCTCCCACTTCCCGTATCTGCTGTCACTTAAGTGTTATAATATTTCTATGTGCATATTTCATGCAGGTTCACTATGTTGTTACTGTATACAGTCTGTGTAGTAAAACAGGGGCAGAGCCTCTATAATGGTGTTCTCTCTTTTTTTTCTTTTTTTTTAAATTCAATACAAAAAGGTTGAGAAAAATAAAAAATAAACATGATGTTTCAGGCAGCAAAGTGTGGAGAAACCAAAGCCAGTGGCATTTCTGTGTTGTAAACTCAACTTTTATTTTCACATTCATTTATGGTTTTTGCAAGCATTGAAACAAGACAATAAAAGAATTTGCTCAAATGTACAATTGGTTTCACATTTCAATTGCAGTCAGTCAAATGTAGCTTTAGATGCCAATAACCACAGTAATTCACCTGTTGCTCATTTGTCCCCTCTGTGCATTGAAATACCCTTTTTTGTATTTACAATTTGTTATCCGCTCAGGATCAGGCATGCTTGCTGTCCACTTGATCAAAACACACCACACACACTAATTTTCATGCTACTTGCTCACTGATTGAAATAATGCCAACATGTCCTGATGGTTGATTCGAGTGCTGTAGTTTTTTGACAATAATTTGAACCAAAGACACGGAGAAAACTTTGTCTTTATATCTTTGTTTTTGTTTCTTTTTCTTCTTCTTGTGTTTGTTCAATTTGAAAGGCGTTCTTTTTCATCACCTGTTGATCAGTTGTTCTTTTGTCATTATTATAATAGACTAAATGTTGGTACCTCAAAATTGACCCAAGCAGTACCTCAGCTGATGTGTTGATAAGTCACTTGCAGTGAAAAAGGGGAGACCATACACCTGTACAGCCATGTGTAATAACCATGTAATACCATTGCTTAAGGTCCCTGCATTCACATGGGGGATTCTTTGTTGCTCCACCGTGTTTGTGGTTTATTTAAGTTGTATTCAAAAGCTGAAAAAAAAAAGGATTTTTAAAAAAAAGAGTAATATGTTAAAATGCTTAAAAAGTCAGTCTGTAGTATCAAATGTAGCTTGTATAAACCTGAGAAATGGGGGAGGTTTGGAACTAATGTTTTCTGGAACGCAAGAGCGGCTTTCAGCGGCATAAGCTGGCCTTTGTCGCCACTTGAGACTAAGATGGTATTAAATTAAATCCACATCTCTGTAACTCAAGGGACTTGATTCAGCTGTATGTAGTGAAAACGTATGGGGATGAAATAAAAAAAAGTCTCCTCTGCTGGAGGGAAAGGCTATTTGTATTTTGCAGAGATTTCAGTAAAGTTACTGGCTTTCCTAGTTATCCTGATGTGACTTGGTGTGATTTCATTGTGTTTGACTTGTTTCTGCATGCATCTCCAAATGCTGGCTATACTTTCATACTGTGCAGAGCTAAAAAAAAAAAAAAAAAAAAAAAAAAAAAAAAAATCAACATGAAGTCAGTGCATGGTGCCATACAGCAGCTTCACTTTAAAACAACACATTGTATATAGGACATTGAAATAATGACAATAGCATCATCATTTTACATTTACATTTTTATTTTTTTTTTTTAAAATGTGGCATTCTGACAGAAGTATTCATGACATTTATTTGACATTCAAAGCCAAGGTTTATCCCACTTAACATCACAGTGGCATTATCATTCTCAGTGATACATTACACACTACATAGGGACCTTACATTCACAGGGAAAAACACATATTCATAAACAATGCAAACACGGTGATCTGCTCCTACAAATAAGAGATAGAAGTAGAAAAAAATCCCCTAACACACACACATAATGGTCCAGGCCTACTCCAGGACTATCTTACACTTCTGAATAAAAAAGAAGACGAAAAGAAAAAAATAGAAAAGGAAGGAATTCAGTTAAATCAATGATTTCCTTTTCTTTTTTCGTGTTACATGTGGGAATGTCTGACGCACAGTGGAGCTGCGTGTTTAATAATAATGGCAGTGGATGAGGCGTTTCTGGTTTCTGGAAATACAGTAATCCGAATCAAGAGTTGCACGTCTTTTAAGAGATGTTGGTGTGATTGTACACGCAAATACTGATATTAAATATTAGACACATTTGAGTCATACTGACGCGGATTTCTGTTCTTTGCGTTTCCATCTCCAACATGCCTCGCGCTTTGCTCATTTTGCTCACTTTTATTTCTCTAAAAATAATCAAGTGTTTCTTTTCCTTTATTTCTTTTAGTGGATAAAGGCATTAACAAGCAAGTTAGACAAAATCTGTTTTATATGGAGACTTCCAGTGTGTTTGAAATTCCAGAGCGAGCTTTGCGAACCCTTTCTGTTTTTTCAAAGTGTCCCTGTTGCAACTTAATTTAACATTTATAATTTTAAGGGGAATTCGTTTTATTTTATTTTTCGTTAGAGACTCGGACTGACACACTCTTTTAAAAGCCCAGGGTCACTCAGGTCATAGAAGGTGCGATCGAAACCAAATCTTTCCTGTCAGCCTGAGTCCTCCAGAAGTCAAGCAGAGCCTCTAAATATTCGTCCATCTTTTCGTGAATCAAATCATGTCAGGTCCGGAATACAAATATAGAAACAAATAAAGACTTGTGTACTCTCTAATTAAGTCAGGCCCATCAATTAGATGAAATAACCCGAAAAGAAAAGTGCGTTATGATGCGTTCACAGAAAGTAGGCTACCTGTGAGGCCTACCTGTAGGATGAAGACACACATATTTCATCATCAATGATTCGTTTCAAATTTTAATTGTAAAAGCACCACCATGTGGGAATGTAATTCTTTCGATATATTCCAATTAACCCTTATCTTTATTTTGTGTATTTGCGCCTTCTTGTGTATTAAACTATTCATTTGGGAGTTAAATTCCCCATGTGAAATAACGTAAATGGTCATATATATTTAGCATCCAATGGATTCATAATAAATAAGTCTTATGTTTTTTAAATACGCAAAACTGGAAAACGTGTTATAAGGCTGTGTAATAATGTTGCCTCAAAGAAGCAGATTAAAATTTGAATTTTTTTTTTTAATCTCACAAGTAATGTAACTACAAACACAAAACACAAACACGTACTTTTATCATTACACGTGTGCACAAAATCGAAAATTATGAAATCATAATTGTGTTGAAATCCTGTCTACAGCAGGCTGCAGTGTAGAAATGATTCTCTTTAAAACGCCCCATAACACTGTGATTTACGGTACTCAGTAGTTAATATGACATTACTGTAACGGTATATTTTATTTGCTGTATTACTGCAATATTCCGACAGGGATCTGTGTGTCTCTGCTGCTAAGCAGCGAGTTTTATAGCTTTACAGTTTATAGTATATATTTAAATCTCTACAGTATTCCTGCAGCTTATGAGTTCTTCAAAACTGTCCTGCGGGTTGCTGTAATGCGTTTGCGCAGTTTTTAATTAGGCCGCACTCCATGAAGTCCCTCCACTGCTTCACAGCATTAAGCTTTTAGTGAACTCGAAGGGTTAATTCCAGTAGCCTGTGGTGAGGGGAGGCTGATAAAGTCACCGGAGGCACAATATAATTTATTATCTGTCAGAAATAATCGATTGTGACAACAGTTCTCACAGTTTCTCAAAAGGTCAGACTGATGCACAACACGTCATCGTTTCAGCTGGCAAACAGGTTGCTTCAATCTGATCCCACTCATCGTGTTAAACGCTACAGATGCAATAAAAAAAAACGAATAAAAAACAGGAGTATGGCTCGAAAATATGAAAGAAAACGCAAAAATAAGAGTTAAAAACAAGACAACATATTTAAATTAACTGATAGCCTGGAAAAAAATTAAATAAAAAAAATAAGTAGATTTAAATAATGTTTTATCAGTGCAGTAACATAGTGGCTATGCATTAAAAATGTCCCAATTCAGGCTACACGTGCCGCATTTTGCAGGATCTGTAACGTCAGTCAGGTGTAGCATCTTACCTAACTTCACTGACGTAATTTGGGCTCTAACAAAAACACAAACTGTATTTTATGATCGTGCACGTGCATGCACTGTGTATGAAATTTCAATTTGGGTGGGGTGGCGGGCCAGCAGCAGGTGTACATGCACTTTAGTGACCGTGCAGGCTGGCCACAGCTTCCTTATTAACATTCTCCAGAATCGCCACTAGATGTCACCATTTAGTCGTGTAGTCGAATCCCCCTCAACCTTCACCCTCCTCATCCTCATCCTCAGTCTCCAAAGCTATTCATGTAGATCGACCAGACATAAAAAGCCTGTGTACTCTCCACTAAGTGCAGCACGAGCAGTTTTTTTTTTGCGAGTGCCAATATGAGATATTAATATTATTCCCTCATCAGTTAAACACACAGTTGTTTAAGATCCACATTTTAAAAAGAAGGATACGATGAAATGAAAGGTAAAAACAACAGGGAGGTAATAATGAGAATAATAATAATAATGATAATTATTATTATTATTAATAATAATAATATTTCACATATAGCCTAATCCATGCACTTCTGTTTGTCCCCTGTTACCAAAAGGCGGGAAAAGTTTTCATCAGTGCACGGTGCACGACGCTCCTCACACCTTTTAACAACTGCAGTTACGCTTTAAAAAATATCATGGCTGCTTCTTTAACTTGGAGGTGTTTCATTACACTAGTTTTAAAATAATGTCTCCTGTGGTAGACAAGGCTCGCCTGTTACATCTGCATCGTTACATGATGTCTGGCCTCAAAGTGGAGGGACAGAAAATATTTTATTATGTGTCTTTTTGTCTCAGTGGTGAGTGTCGATGGACGGAGGATTACGGCCCATGAGTATTTTGCTATCCTTGTTTTATATAAAATATTTGCCAAATTGTGGCTCACATTGCGTCTCCATATGAGCTCGTTTTAATATAGAAATGCAAATAGGCTATGAATAAGACATAAATAATGTCCTGTTTTGTCCGTCCCCATTTTCAACCAAATCATCTGTTTGGAGTCTGTAAGTTTTACTGGGACTCGAACACGCGGCCTGGTGGCTGTGTATTCACAAAACGCCGTTAGATTAAACGCCACCAAGTCATTTCTAATTAGCACGCACAGAAAGAATACAGTGCCCATAAATTGTGTCCCTCCTTTACATGATTCAAATGAGGATCACTGAAGAGCGCAAACTCTTTCCTCTCCTCTCTAACTCCCATTACACACTTTGGACTTGTGCAGCCTATGCTCAGGAGAGGTATAAAAAATAAAGGACCTCACGTAAATCATCCTGCTGAAGCTGAAGGTACTGGTATTGACTATTTTTAATAAGAAGATGACACTAACTTATTGAAAGAATAACAGGTTAGCTGAATAAATCGTCTCCAAACAACCAACTTTCTCGATTCCTTTCTATAAGAAAAAAAAAATCTTGCATTGCTCTATCGTTAAAAATAAACTATTATTATAGCTTGGTTTTGTGAAATACCACGCACCCTTAATGCCTCACGACCTTCTCATTTTTTAAGGTAACGAAGGTGTGTGTACCCTTTCTATTTTAGGTATTGGTGATGGAAACGTGGGCTGTTTAAACTCCAATATTCTAAATTTTCTCCAGAGAAAATATGACTTCTTCTTATAGAGTGAGGAGCCCAGCCTAGGTGGGGTACCGGACTCCTGTGGCTTTGAATATATTTACGTGAACCAGCCTGACCACTGGTGTTGAGCCACGAGCAGTTTACATGAGGTTCAATGACGAGGGGAGTAGCCTATGGGGACTGCATCTGCTTTGGGGCTGATACCAGAAAGTTTGCCCTCCTGGAAAACGTCCCACAAACTCGATGTGAAACATGGCACGTAACCAGACACCGCTTAACAGCAGCAGCGCCTCTGGATTGTGTTAATTGGAGGTAAGTAAAAAGGTTTGATTGAGAGCTGGAGATCACACAGATGCAGTTTTGTAAAAGAGTAAAAAAAAAAAAAAAAGCGGGGATAGTTGGGTGAAAAATGTCTTCTATCTATCTTATATAAGGTGATAAGTGTGGATATATTTCTCTAAGCGCACTGCACTTGCATGCGCGCGCTCGTTCCCTGGCATCACTGCGCGCGTGCACGGACATCGAGGAGACAGCCTGAGCAATTGTAGCCTAAATGTCAGCGCTGCGTCACTGGATTCCTTACAAACTGGGCAGGAGACTTTTTGGTTATTAGTTTTCGCACAGCCCCGCGTCATGCTCTTGTTACGAGCCAGACGCGTCGATCTCAAACTATCACCTCCTCAGTGTTACCTCTGAATCTCCTCTATTGTTTGCCCACCACACAGCTCTTTGTTCATGCATGCTGCATATGAGTATTCAAAGGCTTTCGGCGATTTACATCATTCAGATTAAAGCAAATCTTATCAATTAACACCACGGCAGCGCCGGTGCCGCGTCACTGCAGCAAAAATCACATTACCCGACAATTTGAATATGAAATCTGAGATTTTAGGTTATAAATGTCACCGCTGTAACAGGCTAAACATTGGCTTTACATCGATGTAAACGCAAAGGCATACAGAAAACAAACAGTGAGCGATAAGTATGTAATGCAAATCTCTCCACTGAATATGCATCAATATTAAAAATAATACGCACACCAGAGCCAACGGCGTCGGAGAACTGAGAATGGCGGAGCGAGTCGTCTCATTACGCATGGGCGGTTTTCCACGCAGGAGCCACGGTTCCCCTTCTCTTCATGTCTCCCTCTTCTGTCCCGTTCACATTAACGAAGCCTCTTGGAAAAAACAAACAAGGCTATGTTGGCTTTCAAAACGGCAATCAAACACCCAAGAACTGGCTGGGGGGGAATTACTCCGACTGCGGCCGGGCGGACTATGTAGTAAGCGGGATTTGCATATTTTGATGCGCTAATTGCCTTGATGTATTTAAATATGGCTGCACGTAGCTGATATGCTTGTCTACGTCATTGAACGTGCCCTCGCTGTTAAACTAAAACGTGAATCCGGTTGAATCTAATGGATACGCCTGCAATTAGGCAAAGAGAAAGGGAGGGGGCGAGTGGGGGGTAATATGAGAGAGGATGCTTTGCGTTCCCAGTTTGCTGTCTTTTCAGTCACATGGTGGTTTTCTGACATTTTAAAGACATTCAGAAAAAATAACATTTTGTTGTTTTGGGGGGGGATTTCTAATATGTGGAAATTGTGGCCGGGGAAGATAACAAGGCAGGTGGAGCCTGACGCGTTTGCGCCAGACACAGAAAAGTGTTATTCTGGCAGAGTTCGTTTTGCAGAAAAGTCGAGCAATATTATATATTCATAAAAACCAAAAAAAAAAAAGTGTGTCATCACCAAGAGAATTAGCTGAAGACACAGGCTCACAGGCTACTGGTGGGCTACTGACAAGTAGGTCACCTCATTCTAACTTTATGTGTGTGAGAGAGATTTTTCTTATCTTTCTTTTCCCTTCTCTCCAGTGTGTGTGTGTGTGTGTGTGCGTGTGTGTGTGTCCACTTTAGGAGGGGGGCACGCGCTTGTGTGTGTGTGCGTCTTATAAGATTACCTCTTATTAGGCTACTGGGAGCAAGGTTAAATTCATAAGCCCAGTATAGGCCCATACTGTACACACAGATCCAATCAAAACATTTTCAATGAAGTTTAAAGCGCTGTGTGTGTTTTTTTTTCTTTCCTCTTTTTCTTTTTATTATAGTCCTCATTCTAGACTTAGTTTGGGAATTGCATGTAGCAAATCATTTCCCCTCTGTCTGCAAACCGGTAAATGCGTTCCGTTTGTCAAAGCGTGTTAGCGAAGCGCCTGCAGCAAATTCATTACCACCCAACTGCGAGGCTCACTTCGTAACCTGGTCAGGGAAAAGGAGGGAGAGGTCCACGCCAAAAACCGCGAACAATGCTGCCTCAGTTCGTGCGTGCAACAAAAGAACCGAGGGAACTTGTTTGAATTTCAGAGCACGTCCTCTCCTCACACAGAAGGATGGACTTTACATCCCCTCCTCTCCTCCTCTCCCCCCACCACCACCACACACACCCCACCCCTCCTCCTCATCATCATCATCACCTCCTCCCTCCTCATCCCACCCCACCACCAACAGGGGGGTGAAGGAAAAAAAAAACTTGCACACTCTGAGAGCTCAACTGTGCATGCACTTTTCTATTTGGTGCTTGTAGACGTTATGGGAAAGTTGTCTCTCTCCCTACATCTCTCTCCCTCTCCCCATCCCTCCCTCCCTCCTTCTCTTCGTCTATCATGTGCTTGGGATATGCTCATGCTTTGCACAGAGCAGCCGAAGCACGCCTAATGCAGGCTACTGAGTGTTAGCGGCAATTTTAAAGTGATGCCCCCCCACCAAATATAATACGGCTGGGATATTTGAGGGGAACATATAGGACCACGTCACGGTACACACGGACCCAACTGCACACCGCTGTTCTTCTGCTTGGGACGCTTGCTGGTCGATTGCAGTGATTTGACCCACCTTTAGGAAGTAAGTGCAACTTTTGTGCCTGTTTTTAAAAGGCTGCGTGTGAGGCAGTCGTGTGCGTAAAGGTTTCCCCTGTGCGCAAAAGTTAAATATAATGCTATCGATAAGAAATATGTGTAGCTGCTGTATTAGGAGTTCACAAGGACTCGTGATTGGTGGTGAGATTCCACTTAATTTGTGAAGTTTGTGACTGTGAATGTTTCCTCACAGTTTGGAATTAGGGCGCACTGATTATACTTTTTGGCACCTTTTATCCTCCAACTGAGCGGTAACTTAGCAAAGTCTGCCTCAGGTGTGTGTGATGTATATATATCAATAATGATGACTTTAATATTGTGCACTTGAAAGCCGGCTCCTCTCGTTTCATTCCGCTTTCTGGAATTAACTTCACTTGACTTTTTTTCGGCAGTATTCCCAAAGCAGTAGATGCGCCTCTGGGTAACTGCTTTTGTTCCTCCAGCTTAAGAAACGAATATCTTGTTAAAACTGATGTTGCCTGAAATTATCCTTATTATTAGGCCTGTACACCAGCGAAGACGGTGTCGATGGATGAAGTAGTGTGGACTCGACACAGTGTGAGAAATGTAATTTCGGGAGCGATGTGTTCGGGATTATTTCAGAAAGTGATAAAAACGCGTGCAGAAAATCACATTAAAATTATTATTATTTCTCCAGAAACTAGCTGAAATGTTGCTCAAACAGAAGTAGGAAGTTCGGCTCCACTGAATGAATAAGGGTCACCAAAATCACCACACAATGTATTGAATACAAAGCCTTCATTGTATTGTTTATCCATGTGTTATTACGCACGAAAGCCTCGTTGGTCCAAATAATATAGCTAATAATACGAAAAGAATCGCGCCCTTCTGGTATTCATTTTTTCCCCTGGCTGCTCAGCACTGTATCATTAACCCTCACGGAAATACAGCTTATTATAATTTCAAGAGGATCAGCAGGTTGTAAGTTTAAAAAATGGTGTGCTGTGATTAAATCATGGCCTCTGTGTGGGAGGCCTATTCTGAAGCCTCCTTTACCCTAATGAGGTGCGCTTTATAATGTTGATCATAATGATATTAAGTTGGCCTTACAGTTTACTACTCATCAAATCCACATCAGGGGGACAGAGTGATTGTGGATGTGTGGAAATAAAGGGATGAAGAACTTGTGCGTAAAATAGTGGATTTGGGAGTATTCTCTAAGGCACAAGTGGCGTTTGAACGAAATTAAATGTGCCATATGTTGCAGGTGGGAGATGATATTTAGGCTGAAACAGAAATAAGCAATGCAAAAGCTGTGTCTGAACGTTTGAGCGACAGAGTGCTGTTTATAGTAAGTGATCCATATTGAAATGCACAGGCCTTGTGACTCATATTTGCTCATTAAAGCACCTCTGCTGTGCCCCTCCCACCGACCAAACGAGAGTAAACTTGAGAGCCAGATCTAAAACTGTAGCAAGTGAATGGAACACCTGAAGAAGAAGAAGAAAAAAAGCTGATGATGCCATTGACAAATAATACGGTGTTAATTTGTCACCACCTGATCACTTCTCCTGTCACATGCACACACACACACACACACACACACACACACACACACACACGAGCTCTCCCTCACCTGCAGGCACACACAAATGAGTTGATGGCTGTCAGAGAGCAACTTTTGTTTCCCTGATTTGGGTGTTTTATGGTCCGAGCTGAACCAAAGTTGTGCATAAGGTGCCATAAACTGACTCGGTAACCTGCAGTTGCATGCTCCTGCGCATGATCCATCACATGTTCCACTGCTTGTTATTGTTGACCCACTTCCAAAGATCCTATATGAACCCATTTGTGCTAAGCTATCGGTTAACTACTTACATTTCTGTGGTAAAGTGAGCGGGGCTGACACGCGTACACGGTGAAGCGCTTGGGCTTTATTCCGCGTGAGGCGACATCGCCACAGCCTACCTGAATACCATTGTAGTCTACCCTTCGGATGCGACGATGACAAAACACACACGGGGCTGGTATTTCGACGCGAAACCCGAGTACGCGAGAGCGATTTAAGTCCTACGGTGGTGCCTCTTATATGAGGAGGAGATGAGCGACCGAGCAGCGTGTTATTGCGAATAGAAAATGTATAGCCTACATTGGATAGACAGAAGACGCTGGCGCTCAGGCAGCTCCAGGATGCTCTCTTCATAGAGTTGTCTCATTTTTTTTATTGTTTAGATACTAAATCTGACCGCATCTTCCATTAAAAGCAGTTGAATCGCTCTCTTTCTGTGTAAAAAAAAACATATGGTGTCCCTGCCATCCATTTTCATCCCTGTGTGAGAGCGAGCAGGCGTGCAGACTGCTCGATGCAAGGCGGACTTATTCCAACGCGCTCAGTGTAATGGATGGAGATTGTGCATGGATAGGAGGGTGCATTTGCGATTTTTTTTTCCATGACATCACCGCAGTTACATTGTCGTGGTCCGAGGCCTTTGACCTCACCGGGGTTGGTCCATATTTTGGCCACCCCCAGCCCCCCTATCGTTTGGGGATGGCCCTTATTCCCCCACTCTTTTCAGACCGACCGACCATGCAGCCTGCAGAACGGACCCCTTGGCTCAGAGTCATCGGCTTTATCTCTCCTTAAGTACATGCTGGATGTGAACGGACAACTTGACACTCTTTGGCCAAAAAACAAGCTCCTGTCTTCATAATCCGAAACATTTGCGTCGTAATTCCCTGTGCCGTTATTGCACTTTCCACAGGAAACCGGATTTCCCCCCTTCTCTACCGTGTTTCTTCTCCGCCGGCCTCACAGGATATCTATTGCTACTGCCACAACGACTTAATAGAGGCGAAAGAGCCTTTTGTGGGATTGGAGCTATTTGCATTGCAAATTAGGGCCCCTGTGCAAGGATGACTGCACCTTACCCGCGATTTTCAAGGCCTGCTTCAACTCAGTAATATTGGGTAATGTCAAGTGAATATGACATTAACATTGGGATTATATATCATTTTTTCGAAGAATTGCCGCCTTTTTACGCCGGGTGTGTAACAGTCCGGGCTGTGCAATAGTGGCCCCTCAATGGCAAAAAAGGGAATATAAGGAATATAATGCACAATGTGACTTGCAAAAGGACACTGATGACTTTTGCCTAATATATCTGAGTTCGGAGAGATGGAAACTTGGAGACCAGAAGAGGAAATGTACATGTGGATTATTGCTGAAGATTGGGAAGTGGGTTGTTATCTTTGGTTATCTAGCTGTATGAGTGTTCTGCTCGTCATAAAGCTAGATAACCGAAAGTAAAAACTACTTCCAGACTCGTCGAGGACTTGTGGAGGACTCGTGACATATTACTCAATTTTCCCATGGACCAGAGATTGTAGATGTTATTCATATAAGTGACTTTCATATTATTTATGATTTATATTGTCTTTTTCCCGCTTTACGCACATATCAGTTTGATATTTGCAAGCAGGAGGGGACAGCTTTGTCTGTGCACTTTCCTTAATTTGATTAACAACTTTTTTCAGCTTAATGTTCATTATTGTTGTGCAGACGTGCGCGCGCTCACCTATCCACATTTTAACATGTAACACACACACTCACACACTCACACACACACACACTCTAAACTTCCCCACAGGCCTGACATTGCATGTTCATATTTATAGCATATTTGATCCCATACCATGAGGTGTGATTTTAAATGTTATTTATTTGAATGGGATTTCAATCCAGGCTCATCTCGAGTGTTTTATGGGAATGAAGGAGTGACATTTAGGTCTTCTGTGGAGACCCACGTGTGCGCCGCTTCTTATTTCAGCATGATCGAGTCCGGCCAGGAAACGGCGCTGGCATCCCAAATAGTAATAATTAGGACGTATACTGAACTGACAAAAAATGGAGAGAGGGAGAGGGAGAGGGAGTGGTGGGGGAGCGGGGTTAGGAGAAGGAGGGAGGTGGCAGAAGAGGGAGGAGAGGAGAGGAGGGAGGGAGTGAGTGAGGGGATTGGGGAAATGTGGGGTGTGGGGTGGTGGTGGTGGTGGGGGGGGGGGGGGTCGGGCCTGCTTAATTGATTCCGTTAACCGCAGTGCAGGAGATGTGAACGACTGGACGATCCCATTCCCACGCTCGGTGGGGCAAGTGGCAATGCCATGCCCAGGCCCAATATGACAGACAGCGCCGTGAGGGCCTGGAGGGGCCGGGGAAAGGGGGGTGGGGGGGTGGGGGGGGGGCCGACAGGGGTCATGAAAAGACGTCAAGTGCACCAGACTCATCTGCATCCCCAAAGAAAGAGGCGACGTTTCCCAGCCCCAGCCGACGCGGCGCTCCTAAACTTGGAGTAGTAACGGTCCTGAATGCGTAATGTCTCGCCAATTGTACTGATAATGAGGACTTTGGGTCATTATCTTAAAACTATGCGGGTTTATGAATTTGAAAGGGATGTGCTGCAACTCTGTAATCCTGCGTGGCCCCACTTCAGCGTGCGGATCCAGGCGTTGCACTTCTCCCGAGAATTAGTAACAGCGCAGATAATGTTGCATAAAGAAGTCGGGGGCGTTTGAATAGGTGACATCTAGGTGCATTGTTTGTATTTGAACTTGACCGTGAACGAGATCAAGGTTGCTGGAGGAAAATTTGTCAGTAGCATATAAGATTGTGGGGTAAAATACATTAGTTTAATTCTAGTGGATCAGTATTTTAAGGATAAACCCAACACTCACATATGACACATGTTTTAATAGGTCAGGTGACATATGGCCTTTCTGAGATATTAAAAAAATATATTCAGTATTTAAACAGATGGATTCTTTCTGGCACAATTGAATTAACACTGTAAGAAAAGTTTTGCACCTGCAGCTGAGTTGCACTTATTTTATCATATAAGTGATGTAGTTTTTTCCCCACCTCACACACACAGCTTGGTGGCTGTTAGGCACTTGAAGACTGCTGCATCTGTCAGATGATAGGCTGTAACGCTAGTGCACACCACGTGTTTAAAACAGGCCTGATCATTTTACATGTTTTGACAATCGGAGAATTCATTTTTATCTCCATTCACATCAGACTCCCCTCTTTGGAAATGCATATGTCTTTTAATTTCTAGGTTTCAAAATATCTGACGAAGTCACAGTTAAAGTTATGTTCAGAAATCTGCAATGATAGCTTTTTTCTCCCCCCTTTGCAACAGAGGATTATTCAAGTGCAGTGTTAAACAGAGCCACAGTGGCTGAATTCAACACCGCCTTTGACTGAAAAGGTCTCTTGCCGACTTTCTCACACCGTCAGACAAAACTAGTGTCTCTTGTTCCCGTCCCCTGTCAAAGACGGCATACAATACCAGGTCGTTTACCCGAAAGAAAATTTGAGAACACAATTTGGGTTGAGCAGCGCTGAATAAAACAAGTCTTATTGTCCTCGGTTAAGTCGACTGAAATAGTCGTCTAGCTTTATGAAAGGGAACACTGTTTTCGAGTCTGGAGGCCATACTAAATGTCAACCCAGAGTAAGAAAAAAAAACTTAGGATCTGTAACTAAGCCACCATCTCATATCAATCACTACAGCATTTCCAGTATGCTTACACAGGTCTTTCTACTTATTATTTTCTCTGTACAGTGACTCATTTTATGAGTTCCTCACTCAAACAGGAAATTGAGACAAAACGTGCTCTTGTATATTTATATTTAAACCTACGTCTATCAGATCCAGTATATTTTTAGAGCTTAAGAGGCTTATGCCAGTGTACACAAGATAAACTAAATCACTGGCTTGACTCGTCCCTCCACAACACTAACCTGTAGGTCCACCCTTCAAAGCATCAAATAAAAACGGACCTTGGTCCACACGCTGAGGAGGAAATGCAAAGCAATGCTGAGATGTACTGTTACCAGGAGAGAGCAGCATCACATGTCTCAAACATCTGCAAATCACACTTGCATGCATTTCCCTTCGCTGCCCTCTTTCAGTATCCCTGGGCTGCAAGGAGAGGAGAGATGCAGTATGGGTTGGCAGCGGTTTGCATGATCTTTACTGCCTGTCTCTGGAGATTGAGTAAATCTCACCAATATGGTTCACATTAGTGCTTTTTATGAACACTGACAGCCACTGCTGCCTTGAGTCTTTAAAAATAATGAACTGTATTCTCCATCAGTGACGATGACGTGGACTCCATTTCGAAATTTCAAATTTACCTGATAGTGTAAAAGCGCATTCTCTTCTCCTCCCTATGTCTCTGCAAATGAGGCTGAATTGTGTCTTGTAGTGTGTGAGGTGGCCAAAAGTATGCTTTTATATTATTTATAGAAGTGTTCCTGTCGTACAAGCATGTTGGGGAGAAAGAAAGGCCCTGCCATTCATTTCACGGCACCCCATTTCCATATATATATATATATATATATATATATATAAAAATATAGCCGTGTGATTTGACTATGCGTGTTGAAATGGGTGGTGACGGTCCCCTTTCCTTCTTCTCAGTAAATGGGGGCTACGCGCTCGGCTGTGCCCTCCTTCCACGCTCACACATACAGTGCGCCGCAGCCATTGTTGTCACGTGATTTGTTGAGTAACAAAACCATGGCGACCATGGAAGGTGTTTTCATATTCATTGGATGGGCAATCAGCATATTTTATGTGAGCGTGCCCGGGGTTTTTATGTGCCTTCCTCTGTGCCTCTGCGCTGTGTATGGCAGGTGCAGTAGCAGGTTTATAATATGTATCGGCCCAGGGTAATTTCTGTGCCAGACAAAGGATGTGAATATAGTCGTCATGCGGGTGCCATTTGTTAATATATGTGTTGCATGGCTGTATTTTTTGTGACTCATTGCGGCCTACTCCCAGATTGTTTTGCGATAACAAAGTGGTTATATATACGTGGCTTCTTTTTCAGTGGGAAAAGTTGTCATATTCAGAGCTACCATGAAGCGTCATCTGCCATATTAGCCAGCTACAGTCAAAACAATTTCCTCCAAGTTAACTGAGCAGACACGCAGGGCTGCTTTCCTGCTGCTGAGGCTCGTGGTGGGGCAGGAGGCTCCATGTGCATCTACGTATGCATGTCTGCGTTTGCATGTCTGTATGTTGTCCTGTGCGATTAACCGACCCCGGGCGTCTCGGATAGCTAGTGAGGCCACTACATCATGTTGATGAAAGGGAACAATGGCTGTGTCTCAGTCAACAACGTCTGTCTGTCTGGCTTGGGCCATGTCTCTCTCTCTCTCTCTCTCTTTCCCTGTGTGTGTGCGTGTCTCCTGGACATGAACTTGAACTTGAGACAGGCAGCCAGACACCATCTGTGCACCAGGGGTAATGAATTCAGTGCATTCATGGCTGTGGAGCAAGCCAGGCCACCGCCACCCATTGATGAGCAGATGACCCCTATAGTCTGAGTTAGCTCTTCATCACTAATAGAATTCAACAATAACAGCTGGTAGTAGGGGAGTTTATTTTGGCTGTTTGCCTAAAGAGAAATAAGAGTAGTGGTGTGTCAGTGGTGGTGGAGCTCACATGCATGCGTGCAGTATGCGTGCCTGCCTGCGTCTGCATGCTTGTCAGCGTTCGAGCTTGTATGCATGAAGCCCTTCATGTTTCCCTTCCTGTTTATTTTTGTCTCACTATATAGCTTATGCAAATTAATTGACATACACCCTTTCCCTTCCCATATACTAGCCCTTCCCCTATTAAAGCACTGGCCTGCTTTTTTAACGACACAGCCATGCTGGATTTATTGCCTTGATAATTGAAAGGGCCGGTTCAGTATTCCCCCTGATAAAGGGTAGTAAGTGAATGAGGCATAAACCTTAAACAAGCCAGGCACAATGTGAATTCCTGCAGGCCCTCCTTCTCCTCCTCCTCCTCCTCCTCCTCCTCCTTCTCTTCCTCCAGCTCAAGCTTCTGTCACAATCACAAGCGCACGCACACACACGCATGCGCACACACAATAAGGCTTTTCCCTCTGGTTGGTGTCGCCACGGCAACGGTAGGTGAGATCACCGTGCGCATGGCAGCATCAGCCCCTGCCAATGCAGGACAGATTCCTGGTTTCTGTGTGTGTGTGTGTGTGTGTGTGTGTGTGTGTGTGTGTGTGTGTGTGTGTGTGTGTGTTCTTGTGCATGTGTGTGTAGAGTGCTCTATGCAAGAAACCAGATTGCCACCCACTCCCTCGCTCCATGGCTCCATGTAGACACATTATAGTGTTCAAACGTGTTTCCTGTCAGCTAACTGCACATGTATTGGTTAACTGATTTAGTTTGAGTTTCTCTAGTTTTCTGCTTAAATTGAACTCCTGATTGAACTCCTGAGTGTGAGGCTGTAGTTTATCCACAAGGCAACGCAAAGTCTGAGATCGTACATTGGTTTTTACACACATACTGACACACACACCCTCCAAAAGATGTCATCGGCTTCATTAATAGTGTCATTGGCGATTAACAGGGATCTGATCGACCTCCCTCCATAACAGACCAGCCAGCCATAACTTGCCAATAATCCAGCGAGGAATGTCATGGTTGGGCCCTTTTTAATGACATCATGCATGGCCACTTGAGCGTCTTGTGGGGAGCAGCGGGCATGCTGTGCTCTGCCACGCTGTATGGCCCTCCCCATCAGCTAACTGCGTGGATATGCATGGCCGACATTCTATCTAGACCGTCAAAGATCTATTCCATACATAACATAATGTGATTGTGTTTGAAAGTGGTCGGGCTGTGTTGGCTGCGTGCTGTGGGTTTGTTGTCGTCTGCCACGATGAGATGACTCACATTTCTGTGCTATTAAAATAATCACTTTGGTAGTTATGACATACACAATAATATGCAGCTAATAGGGACATTTACAGTTTTAACACAAGTGAAATCAGTCTAGAACTAAAAACGAATCCCAGGAAATTTGTCAGTGACACAGATGCTCTGAGACTAATTTCATGATTATCTGTAAATATAGTCAGCCTATTTAAAATTGGGTGCTCGTGTTTATTCCCTTAATTGTCCATCAAGCTGCCAGTGACAACCGAAGTGAAGCCAAAATGGTGCTGTCCCAAAAATGATCCTGTTAACATCTTAGTCTATATTTTGCCCAAACCTGCCTTATTAATCTTAAATCGCCATTAGAATGCTCAACAGTCTGTCACTCCATTCCCCTTATATTTAAGTACTGACCATAGGGCTGATCACTGCAAAGAGGCTGAAGTTAGAGGTAAGAAAAAAAGAGTAGAAAAAGAGATTTTGAGAAGACAAATCATCCTACAGTTCTGTAACTGTTTTGATTTAGAGAGAAAAACTGTCCATTTTATTCTTAACCCTAACCCTAACATATACATTTATAATCTGTTAACACAACTGTAGTTACACAGCAGTGAAGATAATTTGTTGAAGCACAATGTATAAAGCCAGCAATACTGTGTGAGTTGATAATGATGAGCCCAGTACCTCAGAATTCAAAATAACTAGGCATTGTTGCTTAAATAATACAAACAGTCATTTGATGATGTACCTACACTGCCAGTGATAATAATGCTAACAACAATATACTTCCAGCCATGTAGCTGCACAATTAGATGAATACTGTGGCAGCAGTAGTGCACAATAAGGCCGTGTGCATAAATGCTATTTTTGCACTACAGGTCCAAAGCTGGCTGTCAGCCTGTCTTCTAGGATATCTGTGCTCGGCTGGCTTTTGATTATGCAAATACTATGCACTATAAATAAATTAGTATAATTGCATCTGAAATATGCTTTGAATCTTCCTCGAAGATGAAAGGGTGTAAATAATATATTTCGTGTCACTGCATTATTCATCCTCTATTAATTACAAACATCGGGGCGCTCGGTCTCACCGTGCTATATGCTATTCTCTACATTTAAGTGGCCTGCATGTTGTTTTTCATACACAGAGCACCGCATGTACATCCATGATCTGTCAGTATCGAGGCACTTGTTTCTAAATTATAATGCTAATTGTCTCTCACTGTATTCACTCTCAATTTCCCATTAGTAAACGCTATCGGCGTAATGCAGTTTCCAAACCTTAATTGGCTTTTATTGTTGAAATGGTAATTAATGTTTGAACAAGCTCTGACTCTGTAAAACCCAATGTACCTGTATTCATTGTCTGAACATCCATTTTTTTTTCTTTTTCATATTATGCATAAGCACGTCTGTATTATCATTTCCTAGAAGAGGAGGGGCTTCAGAAAACATTAAATAAGCATAAATACTGTAGTCGTGCCGCCACGACAATTAAAATATGCCCGTCTTTGCGCTCTTTGTAAAGCATATGGTATTGAGGCCTAGATGCAATTTGAATACCGGGATCCATTTGAAAAATATATGCTGTTCGGCAATTAAATTATATGGGCTCTCGGACTAAGGAGCCAGTACCAGTGCATATAGAATAGTGAGCAGTAGTTGCTACGCTCGCATTAGCATCTGGCCCTTTTATGTAAATTTGATGAGAAAGGACTCATGCATATACGCCAGGGCTGGGGTGTACTCGCCTAATATCCTTATTAGAGAGGGGTGAATTAAATATTTATTAGGGGGGCTAAGGGTTAGGAAGGGGGGCCTGTCCTGTGTTGTCGTGAGGACCCGAGGTGGAAGAAGGGGGAAAGGGAGGAGGAGGTTGGCTTTCTCTACGAGTGTCTCTCTCTGCCTCAAGGTGCCACCATCTTAAGGCGTTTGGCAGTAGTGAGAGTGTGAGGAGGGTAGACCTAAAATGTCCGCTGGCATAGACACGCGCACGCATACACATTAACGCATACAAATTTCTGTGCGGTATGTGCACAGGAACACAGAGCTCTGAAAGTCGATTATTCAATTACTGTCATCGGCAGCTATGCATGCTGAGCGTTTCATTTGCATTAATTCCCTCGATTACTGTCACCTACGAGATCGGCCTGTGTTTAGCTTTCTATTGCACGCCGTTTATTGGGTACGGACACTAATACTAGCACCATGGGCGTCAGAACTAAACAGGTATTTGCTAATATTTTAAGAATTTCAATTTACCATTTCCTATCAGGCCAAGAATTGTAGGTTGCCTTTAAGTGAGTTCAGTTTGACAAAACATTGTGTTGGGACACACAAAGTATTTGTATTTAAAAACATTACAAGTTACATATATTTCTGTTTATTTGCAGTGCTGAACTGTTAATTAAATTATATAATTGCCATCATCTTCAACCAGAGCCTGCTACCATCAAGTCCTTCACATCACAAAAATGAAAGTCAACATATTGCATATATCACAATCTTCACCTTACCTAAACTCTAAGGATAAAGGTGCAGCATTTTACATTTTGTGAGCGGTTGCGGATAGAGACTTGCTCTTCTTGTAAGAGTATTTCTTCAAACTATAACACCAAAAATGACAATACAATTGCTTGAGAGCAGAGACAGGATGTCGGTGACAATATTGCCAATTTATGTAAATCAGCACTATACTCTTCCCCCTATCATTTTCTGTCTCCTTCCCTCTTACTCACTATCACTGTCACATACACACACACTGTAGCTGACCTCTCCTATCTGTTAATTATCATAAATGTGCTTAGTGAGGCAACACACACACACACACACACACACTCACGCATACACACATACACACACATACACACACGCGTACAGCGCACAAACGCACATTGTTCAGTGAGATACAGACACAGCATTAGCATTCCCTTTCATCCTGAAGTGCTCCTGAGGCATAGCATGAGGAAGAATGTGCAGGAAATTATTCAAGATGAATTATACCACACATCATCCCCATTTTTCCGGGCAACCACACACACACACACACACACACACACACACACACACACACACACACGGTTCACCAGAAAGTATGTTATCAGAGGTATCTGACTATTATTACAATTAGAGTTTTGGTTTAAATTGATGTGTAAATTAGTCTTTGTAGATACATGTATATTGCTGCGTGTGTATTCATCTGGAAGTGTGTTCATATACTGGAAGTGTGAATGTGGATATTACGTCTACGCGTGCTGTGTGTCCTTGTCATAGTCAGCCTGTTGTCCCTTTTACATGCATAAAGTATATATACAATATCAGCTGTTCCCCTGTTTCCTCTGATGAGTGGTACGCCCCGGCGTGCTGCCAAAGAAGTGAGAATAATTAAGCGGCTGCGTGTTTCAGCCTGGCGTTGGCTAATGGATTGTTACCGGGAGGAAATGAGACAGGCAGCATGGGGGAGCTGGGTGGCAAAGCAGACCTCGACTTTGGATAATGAAACACTGAAAGCCACCGGGGTGGAGAGTAGACACACCTCTCGTAAAGGAAATGCTTTTGTTCTATGACTACTTCTTTTTGTCATATAGGTAGGTGCAATTGGCGAGGAGTCACAGTGTGAGAAAGCCACAGTCGGTTCTGCATCACTTAAGTCAAGATTTATGTCGTTTTTTTTCCAATTTTGAATTTCCTACACTGTGTTTCAAATCAGTGCAGCTCACTTAAACATCATTTTTATTTTTACACCATAAAAAGAATCCTTGTGGGTTTTGTACATGCTCCTCTTTATGTTATCTTATATTGCCTGTGTGTGATATAAATACATATGCAATTTGTGTGGGATTTAGCATCCTCTGCAACACTACGCTGGCGCTTTAGAGAAAGCAGGAGATGATTCTTGGCACTGTCGTCGCCAGTGTAGCCCCCCCACCCCCCATCCACCATACACACACACACACATACACATACATACACATACATGTAGGCTAGAAGCAGAGTAGTGGTGGGGAGAGGGGGGGAGAGCAGAGCGGAGGAGGGAGATAGAGGAGCAGGAGGGAGATGGGATGAGACAAGCCACACAAGCCGCAAAGGGAACGGGGTGAAGGTAGAGGGGTGGGGTGGGGGGGGGCTGTATACCCTAAACCCTGCCGTAGGGCTAGAAACACACACACACACTGGTTTGCCACGCAACCGCAAAACACACTCAGAACAGTGTAGAACATTGCAGTAGGGAGTATGAGAATATGCCCTGTATGAAGATATCCTAATTGTTTTATTGATTCTTCCCTTTACTCCTGATGAGTTAACTGAATTTGAAAAAACACAGTTGTCTGCTGATATTTAATTTTTTTTTTTCAGGATCTTTGATTTTAATGCATTTTTACGAGTTTGTATTTCATGAAACAAAAACCTAAATAAAATTTAAAAACTAAATCATAAGACTCTCGTGTGGTTGTATTATTGATTAGAGGCATGCAGCATCCTGACACAGTGTGCATGTCAGTGCACATTCAAGTGTGTGGTCATGTTGGTGTGAGTGTGTGTGTGTGTGTGTGTGTGTGTGTGTGTGTGTGTGTGTACTTTGATATGGAGCTTTAATAAAACGTGGCATCTGTCAGTTTGATACTGACATGCCAGAAGAGCCTCACAATCACTTTGGAACACAGAAGGAAAGAAATCCAGAAGAAATAAACTATGTACAGTATATGATGTATACACATACATATACTAAATACACACCTAATGAGTCGTAACCACCACAAAAAAATGAAATTAATTTTCATAGATTTTGGATAAAAACCAAAGCAAAAAATAAATTAAAAAAATAAAATACAAGAATGCATTTTGTCATCCTTGTTTACCTCCACTATTTTTGACATCTGACCAGTTTCTGACATGGTTCTCTTAAACCTATCTCCATATGCTCAGAATGTCAGCAGTCATATTTATTTATATGGTTAAAGGACAAAAATGAAACGAAAAAACTGAACCGCCCAATTATTTAATGTTGCGTTCAAGTTCATTGGCATGTGGCTGTGTGAGGTCAAACAATTTGCTCTCCAACTAACCATGGTCTGCAACAATTTATAACAATTACCTTTGACCTCAAATGGACTTGTCCTTTAGCCTTGACATTTGACTTTTGACCTCCTCACTCCTGTGAGAGGATGGACAGGTCAAGGGTGGTTGGGTTCAACAGCATGACTGCTGAAACAGTGTTAGCATACCAGTATTAGCCTGAAAGACTTCTATACTCAAATTATCTCACATTAAATATGACATATTTCAGTATCTATACATCAATAATACAACTTTAGACTTCAAATATTTTCAGCAAAGTTTCATATTGATATCATTAAAGTATGAAAACAAAACATATCTTCAATGACCTTCAAATGATCTACAAACCAGCTACTCGTGTGCCAGAAAAGGCGCCACGTTTGACTTGCTATTTGTGGCAAAGTGTAAAGGTTGAGAAGACATTTGCACAAAGTTATTGCCAATTCGAATTCCTGCAAGTCAACTTAGCGATGGTAAATGCTACCTCTGTTTCCATCTTCCACCGTATAACTGTAGCGTTTGCTTTCGCCTCCTTTCTTTTTAGCGGAAACATGCTAATTGCAATTTGCTCAAGAAGAGTTATTCAACATGTAAAGGTTAACTCCTAGTAAAAGTACTCACTCCCTTGCCTGTGTGTGTGTGTGTGTGTGTGTGTGTGTGTGTGTGTGTGTGTGTGTGTGTGTGTCTTTTATTGCTGCAGTCATGGAGAAATGGAGCTGTGGAGAACTGCAGGCAGCAGGAAGTAGAGGTCAACACAAGATCTCTGGGATTTTGCTCGCCACTGGACCCACTTGAGGTGAGCTTGGGTTAATAAACCAAAATTTGTGTATGTGTGTGTGCGTCTACAGTATTAGCCCACATGGGCCAAATATGTGGGCATGTGTAATACCATGGCAACATTTAGTGTTTGTGTATTTTCCTGCTATCTGTGTTTGTATCTGACAGAAAAAAAAAATCCAAACTTTGCCTAATTACGCCCAAATTGTATTATTCCGCATTTGTGGGTTTACTATGACCTCTGGTAATTCAAGGACAGAAAAAAAAAATCTGTGAAGCTCAATCTCAGAATGTTTTGCAAGGCTTTAAATTTCTGATTTAAATCCTATAGCAACATAATTATCACTCTTTTTTCACATCCACAAATCACCTAGCTCTGAATTATTATTGGACACATGATATTGATATTTTTCTGATAAATTTAAATACAACGTTTTGAAAATGTTGTCAAAACAGCCAAATTTCTTTGTTGGCAGGAGTTTTGTTTTCCCCCTCTGTGCCTGTCTTTGCTGATGTGTGAGTCTGTGTCCGTGTGTGTCTGTTTGCCTGCAGCAAAGTTAGCCCATGTGTGTGTTGGATAAAGGCATAGATGTTAGTAGTGGTCCAGAGGACACAGTAAACAGAATAACAGTGGTTTGAAGGGAGCTCAGGCGATGTGGGCAATATCAAATCCCATGACCCATTCTTTGCCCTGTGGTCCATACCAAAGACAAAAAGCACAGGGGAAACAGAGGTTACTGTTCATTGTTCATCATCACAACAACACAACACAACACAACACAACACAACACACAAACCAGCAGTAGCTACAACCAGGAAGTGATTCCAAAAATTTCCTCTAGCCATTGAAATCCGTGCAGTAACAGTAATTGCCCTCCGCCCTGGCATTGTTTGCATTGCGTGCAGGACGACTTGCTCTATCAATTAGACCTCCGGCCATTATTACATGTGACATTTTATGTTACTGAAGAGAGACAAACATTTTAATGAGCTGAGCTAGCTCTCATGACAGGGAAATATTTATTATATTAGCCAGCTGCAGCAGTAGGTTACCATCTTCGCTGTTTCAACTTTGACCCCATTCTTCTTACAACTAGGTGACCTCTGCTCAAGCTGAGGTGGTGCAAAGGGATGCACCATTAGGTGAACTGCAAAACTAGCTTAAATGATTGACATATGTCACTGTCAGCGAAAATATACAGTAGCACTTGGTGCCTATGCCACTTGTACGCTCCCGATGGTGACACAATACCACACAGTGGCACTTACAGATATTAAACCAAATGAAAATACCCCTGTGACTCTGCATGTTCTGTGTTGAGAGTTCTCAGAGTTCAAAAGTTTATTTCTTGGCAATGCTAAAAAAAAAAATAGATAAAAAAAATAAGTGGCTGAAGAGAAGAGGTGGTATGTCAGCGCCCATGGGCCTCAGTGTGCGGTGGTGTTACTCGTCCTAATTACTCCCAATACTCACACACATTTGGTGGACTGCTCAGAAGGGCCAATTAGAAGGGCAGGGCAAGTCACTGGGTAGAAAAAAGTCAGTGCTCAAGTCTGTAGCCATCTCGACTATATACCACAGAGAGATGGAGTCTTATAGCGAACTCTGCAGTACATTTCCACAAATTACCTTTTTGTATAAAATTAATGCTTTTGCCAACATAGCACTGCTTTAACTTCAACACTGGTTTTTGTCTGTACTGGATACATACAGTTACTCCAGCATAACCACAGTTTAACATTTAGTGATGCAGCTTCTGTGTGATAGGTGATACTGAGTGTAGCCAGGATCATTGTTGATAGTGTTAATCAGCTTGACCAAAGATGTTAAAGGGCCAAAGTGAAAGCCATTAGCCCTTCATGAGAGAGGAAGTTGTTACCTGAGACTTCAGAATTGTGTCACGGCATAATAGAGGTGGGTCAACAGCTTTAAATATCGAACACTTTGCTGAACAGCATAAAAAAAAAGAAGCTGACTTTTGAATTCAATTTCAATGGCTTTCACTTGATGAGCCAATACAATACAGTACAGTGAAGGCAACATCTGTGGAGCATCTCTGTAAACATGTTCTATACATACGAAACTGTCATCTTCAATAGACCTCACTCTCTGTGCTAAAAGCCCAGCTCAAAGTGTGTCAGGGTCATTAGACCCTTATATCTGACTGCATTATTTAGTTAGAGAGGTAGGCTTTTTTATGAGTAACATCTAACCCCCCCCCCCCATCAGCCATTACCTGTGTGCAGAGTATAGCAGGGTCATAGGTTTGATGCTGAAACAGGAAACCAGGACAGCTTTTCATCTTTGCAGATACAGATTTGATAATATCAGGCGATTTAAAAAAAAAAAAAAAAAAAAAAAAAGATATAACGATTTAAATAGTCATGATTGATATTTTTCACAGCTCAGACAATACAAACATATTTACACTGTAAATTTAGCCTTAGTACCATTTGAAGAATATTAAGATAAGCACCCACGAACACACAGAATGTTTACTATACTGTATCGTTTGTTTACATTGCCTCATTTCCTATGCTATACTCATAATCATCTATCAGACATGCATATTTGGAGTACAGCTGCTTACTATTAGGGTGCCAGCAGGGGTAAGTATTTATAATGTGGCGCTTGCATTCGTGGATATAAACCCTCCAGTGTTGTAGGCCGGCTTCTGTATCATCAGTGCAAGCCCACAGCGATTAATGAAGTCGTCTGCATGTGTCTGCATGATTAAGGAGTGCTAAAGCATCAGTGTGTGTGTATGCGTGTGTGTGTGTGTGCATGTGCATGTTGTCTGCAGATAAAACAACAACCCGAGAACAAAAGACGCCAGAATACAGGAAAGCTTTGCAGTAGGTCCATTCACAAACATCAGAATGAACAATTTTTGCACAGTAAAGATAGCTGAGTAAATGCGAAGCTTAATTCTGTATGATGAGGTAATACAGTAGCAAACAATTACAAATGATAACTAAAACCAGGGAGGAAACTGAGGGAGGAAATAGTACATTTATGTATGAAAATATTGTAAAATATGTCAAAGCTTTTTTTTTATATATACTTTTCAATGATTTAGTTTCCATCTATAATTTTCCTATTTCCTATTTGTCAAGTAATTCCATATTTCATGCTTGGATGCAATCCCTTCCCCGTGCTATATATTGCAGATGCTCATGCCTCTTAGCGATAGCACAATATGTCCCTTCCATGGTTGTTCAAAAATTCCACAAAACTAGAACATACTCATCTTTTTTCCCTCCTCATTCTGATGCACCACGTTATCATCGGTGTACCACGGGATGAGTCTGGTATTTGTGGAAATCTCGTCTTATCAATTTATAATTACAACAGATAAATCTGCTGGGTTTTTTTTTCTTCTTTTTCATTTAATATCCAAGTAGCTTTCAGCGGGCTGTGTAGTAGCGCTGCGTAGGGAGGGTTTCTTCTGCATCATCATACAGTCAGAACAAAGGATATGCACATCGTAAAATCATGCAAATGAATGCAAATCACTTGCAGCAAGGAATAGCGAGGTGGCAGGAGGGGAGTTTGTATAAGCAGAGGGATGCCAAGGACTTTGTATACAACACTTGCCGGACAATCTTCCTTTAAGTTGTGGCAGATAACAAAAAAATATATTGGTTTTGAATCAGATTCTAAATCTCTTCTGCACAATAAAACCAGACTTTGAAGACTTTGCTATTGCTTATAAATACTGGATAGATCTATTTTACCCCCAGTGCCTGAACAATATGTAGCTTTGTATTGTTTTTCTTTGCTGGATATTGTTCAATTTTTTTCCAAAAGGCAACAAAATACATAGTGTTCATGCAAGATGCTGTTCTACAACATAGTGAATGCAAATGGCTGCAAACAGCATTGCAGTAAGCGTGTTGGGATGATGCAATATCTTGGCCGTGGGCTACCGCCTCAGAGAAATGCAGAGCAGATATTAGCAACACCGGCGCTAATGAAAGTCTCCTCTCCTCCTCTCCTCCTCGCCCTCTCAGTAAAAACTTCAACTTTATCAAACATGTGACATTTTCAGGGGTGCGTTCAGTAACTGGAGGGATTAGGTAATGACGAACTAGGTCGGTCTCCGTTTTCCTTTGGCCACGAAAAGAAAAATATTCTCGTAATTATTCCCCTGGATATTTGATTTGGTTCTCACCGTGAATATTTAAAACAGCAGGGTTACTTCTACACTTCATCAGGAGAATATCACAGATGCGTCAGCACAGAAAGTGTCAAAACATTCAGTTGTGCACTCAAAAGTTAAAAGCCCATTTGCTTTCCTAAATTATATATCATATTTTTTATAATTCATAACACAACACAGCATTGCAGGGTGTTTAATGTGTGTGTGTATGTGGTGTAAAATATGTGTGTGTGTGTGTGTGTGTGTGTGTGTGTTTCATCACAAATGAATTAAAATATTTATATTCAATCCTAATTTGCAGATGAGAATTACGTCATGAAATGCAGTGAAATCCTAATGCAAAAATGTAATCATTTTTGTAAAGCGTGTTTTTTTTTTTCTCCATGAAATGAATTTCTGCAGCATCACTTCCTTTAACAAAACGCTATTATTTAGACACGGTTTAACAATATCGCATTCAGAGGTTCTCGCAGCTGTACAACAATCAGTAATTTGTTTCAACTTGCATACAAAAAAAAAACATATTTAAATAATGCCGCCCTCTTTCAGACACACACACACACACACACACACACACACACACACACACACACACACACGGACTAACCTGCAGACACAATATGGCAGGGGAGTAAAAAGGGGGGAGGGCAGACAGACATTCACAATTGTGCATAATGATGTTAACATTCCTGCATGTCTAATGCAGGGGATATTGAGACAGGCACTGGCTGGTCGATGGTCTTGCTGTGTGTTGTGTGTGTTCACGGGTATAAACTGTAGCAGTGCATAATGATGTATTAATTGTGGCCTGCTCTCGCTCATGGTGTTTGGGCTCCTTGCCGAGGTTACTACGCGGCCTTTGATGCAATCGTTAATCTTATCAAACATATGCATGATCACACTGCACTTTATCTTCCAGTCTGCTCGCATGAAATCGTAGGTGCACTGTAATCTGAGAAACAGGAGTGACTGCTGATATTGCTTTGTACAAAAGTGCAACCGGTGGACACATGTTTATTGTTTGTTTTCACAAATGATGGTTAATTTTGGAGGGATTAACCCAGATTTACAAAGCTGTTTAAATATAACAACTCAGCGAAGGGATATTAGTGCGCATCAGGGGTAGGATTTTGGAAGATAAATGCTAAATTGAAAGAAATGGCACAGCAGCAACAATTTAAAACATCCTTATCCTAGCTTAATGAATATTTGTATTCGCGAGTGGCTTAAAGGGTGTGCCTTAATTTTAATCGCATGCACCATCAAGTGATCCTCCACTACTGTTCTGCATTTTTTTTTCAACTTCCTCCCAAATAGAAAGACACAAACTCGGAGGGAGGGGAAGTGGATATGAAAATGGAGCGCCGGCATCATAAGAGATGGAAACAAAGAGGGACAGACAGCATACACTGAGAAGGACAGGCAAAAGATGAAGCTCATTTTTCCGTGGGCACCCAGTGGCGTCTGCATTGCAGATCGCTGAAATCCCCCTCGAATGCGTCCCTGGGCTTAAGGGGGGTGGGGTGGGGAAGGGTGAACAAGGGATGGGTTTATGCTATCTCTGCTTTAGTACACTTTGTTTTTTTGTTTTTTTTCTTTCCTCCCCCCACCGAAATATATTTTTTCTGTCTGCATCAAATGTCAAGTTAATTTCCTGGGTGCTATGAGGGATGTGTCCTCCCCTTCGGTATGTGTGGCAGGGCGGTGGATTGTGGCAGGGTGCCGGTGTGTTTGTGTGTGTGTGTGCCTGTATGAGTGTGTGTGTCTCTGTGTCTGTATGGGTGAATGGGGAAAGGGAAAGGGGCATGGCAAGGCAAAGAGAGAGACGAGAGGTGGTGGTGGTGGTGGTGGTGGTGAGGGGGGGTTCAGTACAGTATCTATAAATTGGCTCTCTCTGAAGAGCCAGAGAGGTGTGTTGAAAGTGTGCTCGCATATGTGTGTGTGTGTGTGTGGGTGAGTGTGTGTCTGGTTGTGTAAGAATATGATCCAATTATTAATAGATGCTTTTGTCAGTGTACCTATGCCCATGTGCCTGTCCTTATTTGTGCATTCACATGTTCAGTTCTTTTGAAGGTTCATCTAAATTGAATACTAATGCAGAAAAAAGGGAGAGAGGGGGGAAAAAAACATGCCGTGTAATAGGTGCTTGGTAATGTTGTCGTAAAAAAATCTTCCTAGATTTCCAGGTATGTCTCAACAACATAGCTAAGTGTGGAGAGAATTTTCCTTGGACTCTCTCATCAGCTGTGTTGCATTTCCTGGTCGCTAACAACAACAACGTCTAAAGCTCATTACCAGCTGATATCTAGTAGCATATTATGTTAAACATCCATGTGTATCAGTCCTCTTTTAACCTTGTTGCTTGGCAATAGCGGTCTTTGTGTCCTGCCTTCCAAGGCTGGGCCACATTTGATTTGATTCTTTATTTATTTCAGGTTTTCTCCATCATCATTGAGTAATTGTGTCCCTCTGATATCCTCGTGTCTCCTGCTTTTAGACACAACCCAACCTTTATTTGCTCCTTTTAGTGTAGTAAACGCAAATGTACCGGGCTATTCGTCTCTCTGCTGTTGTGTTACTTGTGCACAGCTTTTTAAAAAATTGGACTGTGATCTAGAGTTTATATTTGTCATCAAATGCTCAGATTTCCTTTAGTGCCATATGCACATTGCTTTTACAGTTTCTTTACTGCATATGTGTCCAACTGTGCATGCCTGTGTATGCGTGATTGTTCGGTACGTGCCTGTGCGCCTGTGTGTGTGTGTGTGTGTGTGTGTGTGTTTATCTGAATGACTTTGTGCATTTTTGCAGGCGGCTGTTAAGTGTATGAAGGCAAACTGTATATTTTGTATTGCAAAGTGTAAAATGCCTTATTGCAGAGAAAAGGATTATGCATTTGTCAGTCGTGCTTACGCTGATGTATGCTCCTGGCCCACAAATGTCACATCCCATAACCCAGAAAAATTACACCAGTCCCACCTAATTACGCATATTCATGATGCTGTTTTGCATAGTGCTGGTAGCATACTTCTGTTACAAGCCACAGAGCTGAGGGATGTGGTTGAGTGAAAAGCCTTTCAATCCACTGATTCAGTGCGTCTCCGCCACAAGCATCAGCTTGATAACACTACCTCCATGCCATTTTTTTTTTTTTTTTTTTTTTTTTATGATGTGAGACCATTATGGAAAGAGAGTTTTCTCTTATTTCTTGCAGTCAGTCATATTGCCACTGCCTGCAGCATGTTCAAACCTAGTGGGAATTTTTAATAAAGAAATTAGCTTTGTCCTAGATTATGAAGGTCATTTTGAAAATAGATCAGATTCAACTAATGGTTTTTGAAATACTTTGTCATTTATCTACCATCTCTGCTCTGTTTTTGCTCCGTGTGTTTATTTCACTCCATCTGTGGCAAATGTTCTCCTGGTCACTGGTGATGAATAAAATGTAAATCAGGGGGGGCGACAATGCTAGCAAGTGGAGGCAAGGACGGGCATATACAGAGTGAGAGAATCCAAATAAAGTTGTGACTGTAGAGGAAAAACAGGGAGGAAGTGTTGGAGGAGAGATGGAGGGAGAACAAGAAGACACAGGAATGCGGATGAGTTGTAATGGCGGGCTCAGTGGCTTATTGTAGCACTTGCGGAACAGACTTAATCAGACTTGGCCCGACTGTAATGAAGGAGAGGGTCCAGGCTGTGCCACTGCTTGGGTAAACAGCGATTGTTTCAGTCCGGGGTTCCCAAACACGGGCAACAATGGTACTATTGTCCCGCCAGCTCTTATTAAGAGGCAAACCAGAGATGGGGTGAGAAACAGAAGTGGGGAAGGGAGGTGGGTGTAAAAGGGGCAAGAGGGGAGAAGGGGGGGGGGGGGGTAAAAAGAAGAGGTGGGGGGGAGCGGGAGAGCAGGAGCGAGTGGGAACCTGACAGGAACAGAAGATGGGGTGTGAGGGGGAAGAGGAGAAAAAGAGAGGGATGGAGGGAGATGGCGAGAGGTGTTTCTCAGATCTTGATTTTTTTTTTTATCACACTTGCATTGTGCCTTCGTTTCCAACCACCTTCCTCTTGTCTTCCAAACCCTTCTACCTTCTCAGCCATCATCTCTCGTCCTTGTCTTTCCCTCTCATCATTTCATCCATACTTCCTTCCTGCATCATCCTACCAGCCACCTACTCTATTCCTTCCATCTGTCCTTTGTTCCTCTTCGTTTTTGCATTTGGGATGGCGAGGGATGCTTTGCCTGTCATACCACCTTTGCATCACCTTTCCCATCCGACGCAGGAGGGAGAGAGAGGCAGAGAGAAGAGGAGCGAGAAAGAAAAAGAGGATGGGGGGGGCAGGGAGCAGGGAAGAGAAAAGGGGCAGGAGCGAGACAAAAAGAAAAGATCACGCCGCTTCCTGGCTTAATGAACATGGGCAAAGGATGACCACAATAGAATACATTATGCTCTTGTTAGTAGAGGCAATCAATTAGCAGAGAGCACACCACTGGCACACCATCTTTCCCGCTTGGGCACCGGCTCATTCACAGCCCAAACGAGTGGCCCAAGGAGCCCCCTCGCTTCGCCGTTTTTCCCACCCTCAATGCCCAGCGGCCACAAAAGATTTGATTCCAGTCCCCAATGTGAAAGGGGAACGCGATGAATTTGCATTTCCGCCACATTCACTCCACATTAGTTGAAATATTAGTCAGGTTTCGCTACAGTCAAAGGTCCTGCCTTGATGTGAAATGTGTGCGTGTGTGTTGAATGCGTGTATACATGTAATAGCACATATATTAGCCAAAATGAATCCCCACACCCTGTTTCGACCTAGCTATACCACTAAAAGCCTTGTGATACTGATTGGACTTCCTAAATGAAAAACTGTCCTCTGACAACGCACTGTATCCACTAAAGCTCGGCTCCACAAGACGGGAATCAGACATGACAATGTCTCTGTGAGTGACACTGACAATTGCATACCAAATTGTCACTCAGGTCCCATCAGCATTTCATACAGCGGTTGGGTGAAATTCCTTCATCCTTTTCCCCCCATGTTTTCTTCTTCTCTTTTTTTTTGTGTGTCAGGTAGAGGAATAGCTCCAGATAATGGCAGCAATCTATATTGTGAAAGAGGCAAGGAGTAGTTCTGCCTTAACACAGGCACAAATCACCACTGTCTTGCTGGGGATCTGTAAAAGTGTTGGTGATGAGTAGAACACACTGCTTTCACTGAGGAACTTTGCTGTGATTCCAGACAGAGGTTGGAAATGGAGGTATGAAAAGGAACTGAAGAAAAAGAGGAGAAAGGAAAAATTGTATCAAGAGCATGGATGTGGGACATTTTTTTTCTGAAGATAGTGTGTGCTGAAAGGAAGATGGCCTCTGGTTTGAGTTCAGGGAGACTGTGGTTGCCGTGTTTGCCAGGGCATTTAAATGCTATGACCATCTGGAGATTGCGTGTGTGTGTGTGTATTTCAGTCAGATTTCCCTTTATGCTACGTAACATAATACCATGTGTCGAACACAATTTGTTATATGATCTATTCACATTTTCTTCAGAGTGGTGTTTGATATTTGTCATAATTATTCAGTAATGCTTGCAAAGTGTCAAGTGATCTTATCTGCTAAACTGCCAATCTAACAATGTTGTTGTCGTCGTCTTCAAAAAACAATTGATTATCTTTTGTTTTTCCAACTAAAAAACAATGACATTTCTTTACAATAATGAGTCACATATTCTACAATACACATAGTTTATAATACACTTTTTCACTTGCTTAAATTTTAAAATTCAAGCAAGCTAACAAGAACTACTGAGACAGATGTGTTTCTCTGACCTCAGTGGCCTTATCTTAAACTTATATTTCAACTAAATGGTTGCAACCTTCATATTCAACACACACACTGTGTATTTTCCATGAGCAGTTTCCCTCTCAACAGTTAACTCCAGATGACTCAACCTATCACATGCTAGGCGGGAGCAAAAGCACCACACATTTACTGTGTCTAGACAAGTAATAGAATTTTGTGGTGTTAATTTGTTATGGATGGGAATATATATATATATTTTTTGCATGAAAAGTGCAATTTTAGGTCAACAGAAAAGTGATAAGGGTTTTTTTCAATGTGTGTTTCGCTTGACAAGGCAAATACTTAGTGTGTAGTATCTTGTGGATGCATTGTGTAGAGGTAACAATTACGATATGTACAGAATAAATAGAAAAAAAAATCTATAAATGCCATAATTGATGGTTTCCGTTTGTCTGCAAGACATGTCTTCTTTGCCCATGTAAGACCTGTTTCTTCATGAGAACATGATAACATAAAGACCTTCATTATATGGTAACATTGAGCCGTAGTCAACACCACATGAAAAGCTATAATTAAAATATTTCATGTATTATAATATCTGATTTTTCCCTTTTGCTTTGGGATCTCTTGGACTGCTACCATTTTGTCTGCTTGGCTGTGTATAACCTTGTGACTGTGTGCGAGTCTGTGTGTCTTTGTGTTTGCATGTGTGCTTGTATTTCCAATTTTCAAGTACATTCTACACGGTTGCGGTTTGTACCTATACAAAGAAAAAGGAGGAACACATGTTGATTACACTGTACATGAAATACAAGGCTCCTGCCCACAGTCCACTTGCACTGTCATATAAGAGCTTCTCCACTAATGCATGATCAATGGATGAATGGAAAATGCATCACAATGTACATACTTTCTGTTGTTAACTGAGGAGCTGTAAAGTGGATTTTATCTCTTTTAACATTGAGTGCATGCGTAGAAGTGTTTTGTTGGTCTTCAAAGTGCCTCAGAATGGTGCTGGCTTGTGCTGTGACCTTTAAAAGAGAGGGGAAAAAACACTGCATTTTCCGTCAGTGTATACTGTACGTGTGCTTGTTTGTTTGTACCTGCTGGAATATTCAAGTGCGAGTGTAAAATGCTTATAATGTATTCAGTGTTTTAGGCTGCAGAGGGCATTGTGTTCTCTCTCCACTTTGAAAGTTGAAATGTTCAACATCTAATGGATGGATGGGGAGCAGGCATGGTAGCAGAGTATGAGAGGAAGGGATGCACATAGTATTGCATCTGTTTGAGCAATGCATCTGATTGTTGGGTGAGGTTATGGGAAAATAGTCAGATCAATTAATATTCCACTAGTGTTAAGATAAGTTAATATTTTTTTCACAGCTGTTTCATGGAAACAGGTTGCCTTCGTCATGTTTTGACAACTTCTTCTCCCTTCCTGAATTTGGATACCACACAAATCTTGAAAGATAAAAAGACGTAACTTGTGTTCTGCGCTGTTACATCTTTCAGTTCCATTTTCTTTACAGAAATCATCTTAAGGTTGAAGGTTTAAGGAGCAGTGTGTAGAATTTAGTGGCATCTAGCGTTGAGGATTGCAGATTGCAACCAGCTAAAATTTCTCCCATGTGCCAAACATGAACTCCCGCTTAGGATTCCTTCAGTGTTCATTGTTTAGAAGGTTTTTACTGGGAGACAAATTTTCAGAGCTCTCTCCCTCTTTGTGTGATTAAAACCAAAAACACTGTATAAAGGAGTTTCATGTTACAAATCAGTGTTTCTCCGATGCTGTTCGGCTTGTTGCAAACGTGCTGCTGGCTCAGCACCTGCTAATATGTGCTCACCTTTTTATCATGACAGTGTAACAGACAGACATTAGGAGGTTTTTACTGGGAGCAGAATTTTCTCTGAAGGTCTCTAAAGCGGTTAAAACACTGATTAAAGCAGTTCACCTTAAAAAATGTGTGTTTTTCCAATACTCTCATCACAGAGGGGCTTCTAACTACAGTGGCTAATGCAAAAATGCAATATGTTATCGCCCTATTTAGAGCCAGAGTTTGGGTTTGTCCATTATGGGCTACTGTAGAAACATGTCAGTGCAACATGGCATCTCCGTTGACAAGGACCTGCTCCCGATATTGATAGAAATGGCTCATTCTAGGGTAACAGGAACACAAGCGTTCATATTTTCAGGTGATTATACACCAAAGAAAACATACTTATGTTATATTCCACCTCTGCCAATATATCACCCTTAATCCTTCACACTGGACCTTGAAAACCTGCTTTGGAAATATGCTCTTTATATTCTTAAGCTTCTCTTTACCTTATTTGCCCCTGTTTGTTTTGTAATGTCTTTTCCTCTCCTCTTTATCTGTGCCTTCTTATCTCCCGTGCTCTCTCACTGCTGGGTCTCCATGTACAGGCAGTCATGCTGCTGACATTTGTGTCCAAGCAGGGCCCAGTGACATGGCCTTTACCACCCCTCGCTGGGTCTCCCTTCGCCATTCCTACCCCCTACCGCCATTCTTAACCCACCAAGTCCTCTTCATCCGCGTGCACACGAATGTGTGTCTGTTTGTGTGTGTATTTGTGTGCTTTGGGACCATCCTGTGTATACAGTGTCTGTGTGTTTAAACCATGTCCAGATCAGCCACGTCCGTGCTTGCCTGTAGCCTGTGTGCACAGTAGGGGACATGGTATGGAGCAAGCCTCTTTCTCTGCTGGATGCAGGGTGAGCAAATACAGTTGCTGCTGGCTGGGAGGTAGTGGAAAGTGGATAGCTTACTCTGATGTGATAAGATAGTATAAAGACATGAGGTCTATCCTAATGAGAAATATAACCTGAAAATCTGTCTTAAAATGTCTCACAAAATGTCTAAAATTTTCACTTTTATAGAGAGAGCAACACTAACTTTTTCATAAATCTAATGACCATAAAATCTCACCTGCATTATTCACAACAGATTCTTTGGAAATATGTTGACCCTGTCTATGATACAAAATTTTGGAAGAGCTATTATGTGCACAGACAAAGTGCAGAGCCTCATTGTTCTTCTTCTCAAACACACACACATGCACACCCCTACACGCACACACACACACACACACACAAATATACAGACATGCTCACCGTCCCTGCAGCCATGGGAATGGAGAATGCTGAGGTTCAAGGTCATTTCAAGTATTCAGCAGCCCGGGGCTCTCCATTGTCAGTGCATCACATCCTTTTGCTCACACATGCACTCAAATGCGCGCACAAACACATTGTTGGCCGGCATACATTCTACACACCGCATCTCACTAACACTCGCATCCGAGACAGCAAAGTGTCTGTCAGGTGAGAACATGACACTTCGTAAGTCCACTCACATAGACTAACAGTCGCAGGTGTGAATCTTCAATGGAGTCACAATTATCCAGTTTTGTTTCTGTACCATAGGCTGTCTAGACACAAAAGAACGGAAGGTTTTGACGATTGGACAACTGCTATTTTCTGTCATCATCTAGCTATTCTGCTGTGATTGTTTATTCTTCATGCTCTACAGTCTACAGATTGTGCTGTATTGTCTAAATTTTGGTTGACAGTCATTGTTTGGCACCGACTGATTACTTATATTTGGTTTCTATTTATATAAAGGAGTGAGACTTTGCGGAAATAGTAGAGTTTTTTAGAGACAGAGCAAAGGTGAGGGAGAGGGGGAGAGCGAACAGCAACAGTGGGTGTGATTAGCTCCTTTGTTGGAGGTCTGTTGAGCTTCATTGGCTCCAGAGAATAGGTTCCTAATGAACCCAGCCAAGCTTGGACCAAACTCTGTGCTGAAGACAAACTAAGTTATGGTGGTCTGGCAGAGCGCTGAGGGCGAGCCGACTGATATACAACGCCTGGACATATGGTCCCCCCATCAGGGCCTCTCCCAGCCACTTTCTCATGTCCTGGCTTCTCTGTGTGTGCTTTTGTGTGTGCATGTGTCAGAGTGGATACACACAAGAAGAATATTTATAGTGTGATTTTTTATACTTGTTTGATAACTCATTGGAACACAGAAACAGAGAACTGGAAAAGAAACACAGGGAGTGAAAAGGGGGGGCACGGGGGGAGAGAGAAAGAGAGGCTGGTTGATGCTTACTGAAAGCGACAGAGGAGAGAGGGCTGCAGGCTTTGTCTTTCCAGCTGACCCCAATACAGAATCCTTTCTGACACGTCCTACAAGATATGGAGTAACTGAGTAAATCAGGCCAACCTGGTTGTGGTGTAGCAGAGACTTTGCCACAACAGATGGGCGAGAACCACATGGCATCTCGAAGAAGTCATAACACAGACAAGAATATGAAAGAAAGACCTTATACGTTTTCAAATCTCATGCTGCAAAAGTGCTATTTGATTGCTGAGAGGTGGATTATTAGACAGTAAAATGGAAAGTATGTAAAGAGGAGGCGCAGGTGAGCCTGAGTGCGGTTTGACGCTAATTGTTTGGGTCAGGGTGGGAGCGTGGGGACGGATGGCTTCCGTGTCCCACCAACAAGACTCTCGGTAACTGAGCCGGCGAGGGGGAGAATGGGCCCGCTACAGGGCCACACAGCAGGCTCAAACAACACTTATTCTACTGGCCAAACTGTCAGCCAGAACAACTTCATTGTGCCCAAAATTGGAGTTGAAAGCAAGGCAGAGACTTGGGAGGGGAGGGGGGGCAGTGGGAAGGTAGGGAGAAAGAAGGGGAGGATGCAAAGAGAGAGAGAGAGAGAGAGAGGGAGAGAAGGAGAGAGGGGGTCTGTGGGAAACCGGGGGACTGGAAAAGGGGGAGTCCCAGAGAAAGTGGAGTCTTGGGGATGAATAGGGTCAGACGGTGTGAGTTCATTTCAGTGAGGAGAATTCCCACAGATCCTGCACGAGAGGCAGACGGCCAGGAGCAAGGCAGTGGCTCGAATGGAAATTTATTAAAATGCATTCTGGGTGGAGAGGATGAACTGGAGCAGTTTTTCATTCTGGTGTCTGTATTGCCACATTTGTTCACACTATACGGACATTATAAACACAGTTCTTAGACAAAGCAGACAACTAGCCAATGGTGGTAAATAGAGTTTTACTAATGTGCATCTAGTGTGCCCTCACTCGAAAGTTTTTACAATTTTTATTTAGACCTGAGTGTAATCGCAGTTTAATATTGGCTCTCCTTGTGTTGCCATTCTGTGCAGCCCCTCCCCCAATCTCATGCCAATATATTTGAGAAACGTCTCAAGCCTATGTAATAAATAACTGTGCCACACACACAGACTGCCCACAAGCATTAGACACCTCCCCACAGGATTTCCCTGCCTTGGACCCCAGGAGGGAGCCCAGTCACAGGCTTTGAACTGTGATTTGTATATAGTACAACAGAAAGCCCCTTTCGACTGACACTAAACCAGTCTAAATCAGTCCAACACTGATTTACGTCACCATTCTCCCCTTTGTCTCTCCTCTCTTCTCCTGCTGGCTATTTCAAATTCATCTTCCTGCCCTCAGTAACTACTGCAAAAGGGTGAAGAAGTTTACTTAGTCACACTGAGTTTAGGGAGATGAGGAAAAGTCTGTGATTCTATGTGTGTGTGTGGGCGAAGGTGTGTGCATGTGTGTGTGTGTTCACTCTTGTGTGTCAGTGCGGTTTGCTCTAGTGTGTGTGTGTGTGTGTGTGTGTGCAAAATGCAGAAATGTACACACACCCCTGTTTGATCCAGAGCTAGCCCTGCAGCTCCCAGAGACTCAACAAAAGGCCTCCTCTATCCATTGTATGAGCTGTGTGTTTCCCAGGAGAGCTCGGGCTCAGTGAGAGAAGGGCCCCAGATCGCTTTCTCCTGACATGGATGTTTATTCGCTCTATGGTCCAGCAGAACACCCTCAAAAAAGGACTGGCCTTAGCATTTTGACGTGCATGACACATAGTTTTGGAAAAGAGACGAGGGGCTAGAGGGTGCGAGGGAGAGAAAAAGACAGAGTGAGCATCTTGACAGATGAACAGACACGCGAGACAGACAGATTGCGAAAGGGCCCGTCTGTGAAGGTGTTCGCAGTGCACTCATATGAAAAAGAATATTCATGGTGTTCTCCGCCATTTTATTTGCTCCTTGTCTTTACACTAGTCAGCTTTCTTGTCAACCTTGTTCATGAATGTAGATCCACCCGGTGGGTGGGTAGAGATTTCCCCCTGATCTTGACAAGCTCTCCCATCCCTGACTGCATACTAATTTCCCCAGAACTACTGAACCAATGTAAAACAAATACAAATTGCCAGGGCTGCTCTTCATTGCTTGAGAGGCAGGGTCTTGGGAGGTTAGCAGATAGTAGCTGTCTATTGTGGGTCTGTGATTAATCAGATTGTCCGCTGTGGACAGAGAAGCTTACACGGACGGCTGTTGTAGTTGGCTATATGATATCTTTAGGAATCTGTCAATATGCCCGAGTTTAAAATCCTGACCTAATGAAGGGGAGTGTAAAACAACTCGCTCATTCACTAGTCAATTAAAAGTCCATTAACAGCTCAATGTGACAAAGACGTCCCCGTGCTCCACTTTATAGGCAGCGATCTCTCCTCAGCTGCTCTCTCCTCACCAGTTGTCTTTATCTAAGAGTTTTGAATGCTATCTATCAGAGTACTCCACTTTCTCTGGCAATATCTGAAAGTTTCCTTGAGATTGAGAGTGCCTGCGGGGTCGACCATAGATCTCAGTAGAGCTGCAGAAGCCGACAGTTGAAAACAAACATGGTAGGCTGATACCATCTAATCTGTTGAACACCATTATCGTCTAAGATATCGCTATACCCCCCGCCCCACCATACCCGCACGCACCCACCCTCCAAACCAGACTTACTCTCTCCCTCTACACCCTTTGAGGTAAAAGCTTGTGTGTTGAGGCTGAGAGTGAATGTAAGCCATTGTTATGGTGTAACCGGACTCCACAGCAGGTTGTTTGATCCTGTTTTGGGCCTGAAAAGCCCTTTTTTTTTTTTTTTTCTTGAACCACCACATCAGCTGAGAGGTTCAGACAACAGACTCTATTTGTAGAGTCTTCTGTCTGTCTGCTTCTTTTTTTCTGTCTTTCTCCCTTTTCATCCTCACTTTGTCTCTCTTTGTCAGTCTAAATCTCCCGTCCAGATTCAGGTCTGAGGCCGGAGCTTTAATTACCATAAAGAGGAGCGTGCACTCATTCACATACTGTACTCAGACACGAACGTATGCTTTTAGGCACACTCTGTCGCTCTCGATTTCTCCCCCCTTCTCTCTCCCTTTTTATTTAAACAGGATCTTCTTGTACCTCTTCTTTCCATACAGACTGGGATTATATATTTCTTGCTTGCACCTCTGGTGTGGCAACAGCAAAAGGGAACATTACTGGGAAGTGTTTAAATGACAAAAGCTTTAGTAAATTGTTTTGTTTGGCCACAATACTTCCCGTGATACATGCAAGCTCCTGTTGTGTCCCTGTTTACCCAACATCATCTCATTATTTACATTACAACATAGAACCACAGCGCCGTATTGTCGAATGTTTTGGGCGCTTACTTGCACTTCTACGCCTTTGTTACTGTTTTGGCATTGTATTCTCAATTTATGATCTGTTTGGCGTTCAGTGTGGACAATGTGCATGCAAATATCCTCGTCCCATTATGCCGGCTGTCTTTGTACGTCAGCTTTCTTCCCTAAGAGCCGAGGTATAGATGAAGAGTTGGAAGGGGGGGGGGATGAAATGGCGCTGTATGTTTTTGGAGGGAGATTTGTGCGGGCACACACACGTACACACACACACGCACCCATCTGTGCCCCCCAATCCATTTCAGACGTGAGAAACTGTACCTTAATTTGCATAAGAATAATTGACACTTCAAATTAGCCTTCCAATCAAAGAGGATTTTTTTTTTCAGCATATGTGCAGGCACTGAGTGCTGCCATACTGGAGAATATGAAAGGGAGGGCACGGATGGGAGGGGACGCGTCATAAAAGATTAACCCTTTCATTTCCTCATCTCAGAGTAGAGGATTTGATGTGCCTTTTTATTGCAAATATAACTTGATATACAGTAAAACAGACTTTTGTGGGGGAATAATAAATGATTTCTTCTCTAAATCAAGGGATCCAATGACCGCCTGGTGGGCTTTTTTTTTTTTCAGATTGATAGGTATTTACCTTTGAAAGCTTTAGGTGCACTGACTGTGTTATGTGCACGTTTACACATCTATATTCACCTCGGCGGCTTTGGGCGCAGGCCAAGAGAGTGAGTGCTATTAAGTAGAGTGTGCGTGTGCGTGTCAGTGTGGATGTGTGCGGATTGAGGGTTTGCCCACATTAAACCATTAAAGCAAGTGCAATGTTGAATTATTGATAATGGCTAATGAAAAGGATCAGTTCAGGATAAACTACTGGCTTAACCATAGCCCTGAGGGCTGACACACACATCCGCTCACACACACATACACACAAAACCACATTCATTTTCCCTGCTCAACATCTATTTTAGGTTCTATTTTAATTTCATGATTAGAAGTCGCACTAGCTCTGTCTATATCTCACTCTCTATTGTTCCCTCCGTGTTCCAGTTACATTACAACCCACTCCATTTAAAAGCAATAGAGGCCCCAGCACTGGGACAAGATAGCAGCTGTGTGCTTCCTACCCAGCTGACAAGCAGAGAGCCTTTTTGAGGCTGAGCCGGTTTTTTCGGGGAGAATAAGGGACAGGGATTCAGTTTTGGGGGGAAGGGGATAGAGAATGGGGGTTGAGGGTTTGGGGGACGAGGGGGGGAAGCCTCGGCGCCAGCCCCTCTGAAGCGCTCAGCATCCCCCCGCTTATGGGATGGCGGATGTGTCTGGGGGTATCCATGACAACACTGCTGCATGCCAGGGACATACCACGGCAACATGGCCAAGTAGAGTTGGTGTCGTAGTGTGTGTGTGTGTGTGTGTGTGTGTGTGTGTGTGTGTGAGCAGATCCATTAAGGGCCACATATCTCTGTGACATTAATATTCACTCAGTCAGACAGGGAAGCTGCTGCAGCCCCAATCAGTTTGCTGTTTGACAGGCATGTATCACAGACTCCTTTATTTCAGCCTTTGACTCACAGGCTCAGCATAAATATGTCCACTGTATACATACTCTCTTGTAAGTGAATGTAAGCCAGCTGACACAGTTGTCAAGGAAAGCGCCTTCCTGCTAATGATTCGGCATGGCACAGTTTTATGCTTGTACTCTATATTTTATACTTTCACAGACACAGAGAGGTGCACCCTCACATTCACTCAGGTCAGGAAGCACAGGTCAAGACTCACCTACTCTCTCACAAACATCCACACACACTGGCACACACACACTCACACAGTGAGACTCACACAATCACACTCGTAGCTCTTGCACAGATCAAGCTGTGTTATAATAATCCCATCTGGGACGTCCTGGATTCTCACTCAGAAGGTACCCACATAATGATGCTCTGATGACTTCCTATGTGTGTGTGTGTGTCTGTAAAGGAGAAAATGTAAGGTGCTTTATGTGTCATGAGATACTGTTTTTTTTTTTCAACCCACATCCCTGCCCACACACATGCACACACACATGCACACACACACACGCTCACGCATATAGAGTCAAACTCAGATCCTGTGGGAGTGTATTTTTAACCCCGACTGCCTGTGCATTTGCTGAGGGGTTAAAGGGCCGAACGGTGAATCAAGTAAATAATTCACTATAGCTGAAACTCTTTCGATGTAACCTCAGAATGAATGGGGGAGGGAGACCTAAGAGACTTAGTTACATAGTGGCACACAGTAGTCCTGTCCAATCCTGCTTAGTGTTTTGATGGTAAAGAAACAAGTAGGTCATAACGGAGTACCCAGTAGATCTTATAGAACTCTCATTATCTAATAAAGTCTGATTTCATGCAACGTCTGTATACCTTGCATGTTCTGTTTGAGTGCTTGTTTCAGTGTATATGTACATATACAGCACTAAACATTTCGCCTTTCCTGTGTTTCTAGGTTGGATGGAGACCTCGTAGATCATGACCCAGAAACAAATGGCATAATGACTGGAGTCTCCAGGCTAAGACGTCAAGGATATTCAGCTGATCTCAGAGGTGACTGCGCTCTCTCCTTTCAAGCATTACGGTTTCTGCCATCTTGTTATATGGGCTATATTTTACGAATTTGCCGCTATGGATCAGCAGTCTCTGCATCCCTTTTTTTCTCTGCGAATTCTATATGAAAGTGTCTGTAAGACATTTTGAGTGACATTGCTTCTGTCAAACAACTGATTGAAGGAGACACAGAGAGAAATGCTGTGCTAATGAAATCGTCTGACCCACATCCTTTAGTGCTATCCATTTCTCCAAAGACACAGAAAGGGCATTTATACAGGTAAACCATGACTGGTCCCTGAAGTGAAAGAGGGGTTTTTCAGAAGGAAGAGGAGCATCCATTATTTACTATACTGGGGTTGCTAGACACTTAGGAGATAATGCAGTGCTTCAAGCATACAAAACATAGAGCCTCCTCGGTGCTGGCGAGGCCATTGTTGTGTGTTTTGAACATGTCTGTTTCCATCCATACTGACAGATGAAAAAGAATATGTCTCCCTAAGGTTCAAAAGCACGGACAGAGATATATAGAGAAAGAAGGAGAGGGATACAATAGGATGGTGGAGAGATGTGTTTGTGTGTGTGCCAGTCATATCTTTGTGCATGTTTGGCTCTCATGTCTGTGCAGTTGTGTACATATATGTCTATTTATTACCCCCAGTCTGTTGGTTGGCATCTGTATGTACAACAATTTGTGTCCAAACCTATGCCAGTCCTGGATTATATAATGTAAATGAAGTTGTCGTGCACACAGTGGAGCGCATGTTTTTACCTTACATATGCATCATGTTTCACCTGCACTGAGTCTGTATCAGTAGTCTCTTCCTGTTCCGATAGGCTTCAGTCAAGTCTTATTCTCTGCAGATCAGCAGCAGCATCAGTTGCCTCCTCATGGAGAGTGGAAGCATCTGACTGCAGTCTACTGGGAGTAGTTAGCAGAAGGAGAGCAAGGCATGCAACTCCTCCACCCTGTTATCAGACTTGGGGCAACACCAGGCACTACTTTCTGCCTTTGTCAAATTTCCCGAGGGACACTTTGACATGAAATCCTTTTTTGTGGATGAGGGGAGACCACTCCCCAAAAAAATCATATATTTTTCCGCATAAATGCGCATGGTGATGGAGAGAATGACAACTATCTATGTTTGTGGAGCTGGTCTGGGAAAATCTGGGTCTACTGGCACTGAATAATCCCTAAAATTTGAATGGCAAAGGAAATATATAGTTGTTTTTCCCATCACACTTAAATTCTAGATATCTTATTTAGTGAGTTACAAGATGTGTTAAAAAATCCTCACACTGGACGCCATATTCTTTGTCTTTTTTTTAACAACTTGTTTTTCATTTTCCATGTTTCGGCTATTGTTTCTGGTGGCTACTACATTAGCATATATCTTCACCAGTTCCATTGCAAAGGCCCCAGGACAATGACACTGCTAGACACAGAGTGTGTGGAGCACACTTTCAGTATGATTCAGTTAAACTGGGTCAATCTGACAATTTAGTGTAATTCTTGCCTTCTAAATACTGTAAGTGGTTCAGATCACTAAAATAAGGAACTTGATGAACTGTTAACAGATGGGTTGCAATGCCCTGTGGATGTGCTGTAAAACTATATCCAGAGCTAGAATTTCTATATGTATATTTAATATAGTCAGTGAGACATTGTCATAAGAGGTAGGACGGAAGCCAAAAACTATAAAAAAATATTCCTCAGTTTGTAAAAGATTGCTTTATTTTAGCTTAAGGCTCAGACACACCAAACCGACCTCAGAGAACCAGCAGCATCGAAAGTCCTCTGCTGTGTTGCCTCACGTTGCCAGATCAGCCAAAAAGTTACACATGAACCAACACATTCTCACTCCATCCTTGCCACATATCGACATTTAGTCATGGATCTTCCACGTCCAGATACAACGTAAAAGGTACCCTGGGTGTGTTGGTTGATGACATTCTGGAACGCCATGTCAAGTTCTGCCTGTTACATGCATTGTCGTCTTTCAAAATACACTTCCGTTTTCACAGGAAATTTACCTTTTACATACTTTTTTCTCCAAGATTTAATGCATGTGGTTGGGTTTAGGCAACAAAAACACGTGGTTAGGTTTAGGAAAAAAGAACAGGGTTTGGCTTTATAATCTTAAGGGACGCAAACATGTCTCTCCCGGGTGAAAGTCGGTGTTTGTTGGACCCATCGACCACCTCTCCCACCCATCCTACTTGGACTTTTGTTGCCTTAACTTTGGTTCTTGTCCTGCTGCGCGTCCCCCCTTAACTGTGACCGCCAGCGTATCAGTGTCTGACACCACGAGTCACTGCTGAAGCACTGGATTTCGATGACTTCGCAGTGAGACTGTGTTGCCTGAACACACCGTATCACCTGTGTGAGAGGCAATAACTCTCCATGCCAGCAGACAGCAGTAGTCTGTATTAGTCATTCAAAAAGGGAAACTGGAAGAGCATCTTGATGCTGGTTAGCCAGTTAGCACATTACCACACCATCCAATGTTGAAAGAACAAAGCCTACTTACTGTGCACCAGTGAACAATAATGGAAACCATCACAAAACATTTCTGCTAAAGAGCTTAGTGGATTAAGAAAAATAATCTTATCTTATAGAACTAGTTTGTTTCGATCTCACTCCCTCTTGACTTTAGTCATTGTTTACTTTCCTCACTTTTGTTTTTCTTCCTGTGTGCTGAACTAAACTGCCAGTCCGAGTGATTTTTTTTCCACCGATGGGCTCCTGAATCAGCCAATAAAGCAGACGGGGGCCAAGGAGGGGCAACAGCTTGGTGTGTGAGAGCCTTTACACCCATCATGCTTTGAGCAGATGGGTTGTGTAAGGAATCTTGTTTATATCAACATGTTTGTAGTTGCTGACAAAAAACTATGCTATTTACAGTTACACTGCCAGACTTCATTCGGCACCCTAGGCAAGCCCCCGGCTCCCTCCCCACCCCTTTTATTTTCTCTTACTCTAATGCTCTCCAAATATATTTCGATCCTCCACGTCCATAAAGTCTAGCATGTTCTGAATGCAGGGATCACTCACTGATAAACTAGATGGACTAGATGTGGTACCCCTACTCCAAAATGACTGTTGGCATTAGATCTTTGGATCATTTTATCTTTATGTTTGATCATTTTGAATGTAATGAATGAATATGGGCAAGGTGGGCGCCTCTGTTGGCTATCGGAAGATCCACTGCTAGATATTTACATGCCCACAGTTCAAGGTGGGCAGGTGTGAGTGCAGGAGACATGTAAATGCTAGAAAGGGTGTGTAAACAAAAATGATGATTCTACATTGTAATTAATTTTGTGAAAGTGTTAAACTGTATAGGTTCATTCATTCATTTTCTAACCGCTTCATCCTCTTGAGGGTCGTGGGGGGGCTGGAGCCTATCCCAGCTACATCGGGCGAGAGGCAGGGTACACCCTGGACAGGTCGCCAGACTATCGCAGGGCTGACACATAGAGACAAACAACCATTCACTCTCACATTCACACCTACGGACAATTTAGAGTCTCCAATTAACCTAGTCCCCAATCTGCATGTCTTTGGACTGTGGGAGGAAGCCGGAGTGCCCGGAGAGAACCCACGCTGACACGGGGAGAACATGCAAACTCCACACAGAAGGGCTCCCACGCCCGGGATCGAACCAGCAACCCTCTTGCTGTGAGGCGAGAGTGCTAACCACCACACCACCGTGCCGTGTATAGGGGTTGTTTATAGTTATTTTTTCTTGAGAACCATCAGCAATGCTTTGGACCCATGGGCATAAACACACATACACACTGTGGACATCATGCTTATATATAGACATTAAACTGCAGTGTCAGCAGAGAAGATGAGGAGGATGCAGAGAGAGGCACATGTAGCTTTGACTAAGATCAGCTGCCACAGATAGACAGGCAGGCCAGGAAGGCAGTGTGTGCCCTTGAGGTGCTGTGTGCAGGCAGGGTGGTGTGCTTGAGTTGTCTAAATCCACCTCCCTTCATCTTTTGGAGTTGGGCTGAGTTTGGCTGTTGATGGCCCAGGGACCCCCTGCCAACCCCAAACTGTTCTATACTGTCAGCCAAACATCAGAGAAATTTGTTGAAGGAGACAGCGTGGCCAAAACAGTACTTTTGTACTTTCTGAAATCCTAGGGAAAAAATAGAAAACTGAGGGGAGTTGCTGACTTATAGCAACTTTCAAGAGATTTCAAGTGTCTGACAAGATAAATCAGCAAATACATTTAGAGTAAACCTTTAGGAAACACCTCTGTTGAAGTCATGGGATCCTAAAATGACGTGTTGCTCTGCTTTTGTTGTCTGATGCAGACAATGACACCGTACACTGAGATTTAACTGAGCCAGTCAGACATCCTTACTGTCTCAAATGACCCCAGCTGTTCTGCACAGCCTATACATTCATATTGGGCCCCAGAATACCTTTCATGCTTGTCAACAGGCTCTATAGTTTGGGGGAAATGCAATACCATAATGTCTTTCTGGAGGAAGGGAGTGTCAGGTATGGCAAGGGTAATGGAGGAAGGGCTGGAGGTGCAGGTAACCCAGGTTAGGCCGGGTGTAAAGGGGATCCGATAAGGCGTTCCCCAGACCCTCCAGTCTCCCAGTCTCCTCTATTAGAGAATAATAAGCAGCTGTAACCCTGAGACACTCCCAGGCCTGTGTCCTCAGCTACAAAAACTTTCACCGGGCGTCTTATCGGGTTCTAAGGATATCACGTAAGACAATACATGTGAGAAGTGCAGTGGGAACAATGGGAGGAAAGTGCAGCGTGATATGAGGGGGACTAATGTCAGTGGCTATTGTTGAGGCCTTTGTCACTGTCAAGTACACTGGGAACTCACAGCTCACTGAACTCCTTTTATTCAAGGATCTTGCTTTGGGATGTGATGAAACTCTACAACAAGTGCTGTCCCTCATGCTTCAGCAATGTAACCAACAGGTTGCTGTAAGATCCCCTCGGGCTGGGAGTGATGATTTAGCCTCACACTTCTGGTTTCTGGGAGGAAATTTGCTGTTGAAAGTGTTGTGTTACACAGGATGTGTAATTTCACCAAAAGGTCACACTTTGTTGCTTTGTTGTAATAATATGTCGTACATGGCAGAGGTGTGGATTCCAGTCACATGACTTGTACTTGAGCCAGACTCAAATCACAAATTTGATGATTTTGGAATCGACTTGACAAAGTAAAAAAAAAAACCTCCCAACTTGACTTAGACTTTAACACCAATGACTTGTGACTTCACTTTGGACTTCAGCATTTTGACGAGCCCAGTCTCACTTTGAAGTTCGCGAAATTCAGCATTTGGGCAGTGACTTGCGGCGTCAGAAACCAACAAAAAAAAGGCCTCCTTTAATTTTGGCATGATACACAGCTGGTTGCCGTTATATATATAGACTTATATAGACTTTCACCTGGGAGAGCGGTGATCGCGGCTTATTATAAAGCCAAGCCCTGTTCTTTTTTCCTGAACTAACCACGTGTTTTTGTTGCCTAAACCCAACCATGTGTGTTTGTTGTTGAAGGAAAGAAAAACGTCAATTTGCGGTGTTGTAACAACAAACACTGACTTTTGACGAGTCCAGTCTCATTCTGAAGTTGTCGAAATCTGGTGCTTAGAACTTGACATGCAGCATAGGAAATCAACAAAAAAAGGCGTCCATTAATGTTGGCATGATACACAGCCAGGTGCGGCGTCACAGGAAAACGTGGTGGGATAAGGACGAAATTAAAGCAGCGAAAGTCTGAGTGGGGTGGGCGGGAGTTGTGGTGGATGGGTCCAACAAACAACGACTGTCATCTGAGAGAGCAGTGTTCACATCCCCTAAGATTCCTAAACCTAACCACGTGTTTTTGTTGTTGAAGGTAAAAAAAAAAGTCAATTTGTGGTGCCGTACCAATGTAGTGCGTTTATTCTGAAAGAGACTATATGTAAAATTTAAATTTCCTGTGAAAACGGAAGTGTATCTTGACAGAAGACAATGCATGTAACAGGCAGAATTTGACACGTTGTCCCAGAACGTTGCAATGCTCCCAAGGTACCTTGCACGTTGTATGTGGACATGGAAACTAAACATCAATATGTGATGAGGTCGGAGTGTGAATGTGTCGTTTTGACTTGAAAATACTTGATACTTTCTCCAAGCTCAAAGGTTTTAAAGTATGTTATTCAAAAAGTCCCACAAATCAATTCCCCTTCTTAACGCTATTCATTCCCAACACATTATTCCCCAGATCTACTTTGTTTGAACCAATCAGACAGCATCCATCAAGTTGCAGGAGAGAACCATGAAGAGCAGAGTTACTGAGCACCAGTTGGAAAAAATGATACCAAGAAGGATAGGTTGTGTACAAAAACTACATGGCGGTCACAAAAAAGCCCAACAAAACAAAAAATAAAAAATAACAGTATGCAAAACGTGCTTTTAAAAAATACAGATAGAGCAATACACATTGTATGAAGCAGTCATGATTTGGGTACATTTAATATATTATTACTCTGTTGTTAAACTGGCATTACAATTTCAAAGAGTGCATTATGACTGGTTTAGGACTTGAAATTCAAAGTTTAGGACTTGGGACTTGATTTAGGACTTGGCTGGGGAGTTGAGAGCAAAGACTTGTGACTTGCAAACCAATGACTTGGTCCCACCTCTGGTATGAGCTACTGCGTTTGCTGAAGTGTCTTTGAATTGTTTTAATAATTTGGTATTTCCCTTTTTTAGGTAACTGAGTCCTGCTGGTCGACTAGAGAGGAGCCCAGATTTCAAGACAGGAGCTTCAAGATGTCTACTCATAATTCTCACAAGCTCTAGCAGCTTCACATTACTCTCTACGACACTTGGACCTGCACTGAACTCTTTATTTCTGTATTTCTGTCAACTGGTTATATAAGATTATTGACCAAACTGACAAATACTGTGACCTTGCACTGATATAAGAATTTATATGTATTTTTATTTTGATATGGGACAATACTTAATAAGAAAACGGGATGAAAGTATTCCTCACATTCAGACTATTTCATGTAATTGATTGAGTCTAACAAGTATATTTTTTGACAGCTAAATAAATGCATTTTTTTCCCTTTAAGTGATGTTTTAGCGTGAGTTATTTCCTCCCTTCAGTGTAGTGCTTTGGCACTCCAGGTAAAGAACAATGTGCTTGACATAATTGGGTCCTATTTGGTTATGAAAAGAGCATGCGTGCTGATAAAAGCTGGCAGGGTGATCAAAGCACCGTGCGTCCTGATCAAAATCATACACCTGACACAGTTGTAGTTTACCCAGACAGACGCAACGTTGGGAAACAGGTTCAGACAGTACCAAGAAGCCTCCCTGTTTAAAATCGGCTCTGTTTCACATTGTGTGCTGTTTTTTTTTGGTGTGCTACTGTGTGTCTATCAAATCAAATGTACCTGTATGTGCAAAATATGAAACAACAATTAAAACTAGAGTGATTCTACGCCGCTTTCCTACAACTGCTTTTGTTGTCTTTTCCTTGCCATGCTGCATGTCAGGTTCATGTTTTTGAAAGAAAAATAGGAAACTCTGATTTTTGTCTCCCTGTCAAAGTTTCCCTAAAATTCTATTCACACTAAAACAAGACGGATCAGAAGTAGGATCCATAACATCTCTGACAAATTGTGTCTTATGGGAGAGAAGCCACATTTTTCTTCCTCTTCTATCTTTCATCACTCTCCATTCATCTTTATGCGTCTCTCCATTTTCCCTTCTCCTTCCTAATCATATTAATTCTCTCCGTCCCTCCCTACTTAACATTCATTTGCACTATTTTTCTCACGCTTACCCCATCTTCATTTCCTTTACCAGCATCACTCTTCCCTTCTCTCCTACCACCGTCTTTCAGTCCCCTATCGTCTTCCCCCACCCTTACCCATTCTCTTGCTACCTTTCTCTCCCTTTCGCACTCTGTCTCTCCCTCCCTCCCTTGTCTTTTTCTCCCTCTCAGATGTCAGATCACAGTCTACTCTTCCGCTTGCCCTGTCATCACATTTTTCACACAACCCCATCCCTTAATTGGGCCTGTATCATCATATCATATCATGTAGAATATCTGATCACAGCAAGAGATGAAAGATGGCCTCCACCTCTCCCCCCACAGACAGACAGAGACACACACACACACACATACCGTTAGACTCACACAAACATGTACACCCACACAAACACGCATGTCAGTGGTCGTATGGGACAGGAATCCAAGCTGATGGCTGCGTCTGTGTACATTTTTACACACCGTGTTTGCACCAAGTTGTCGATGTGATTGTTACAGTGTGACAGGTGAGATGGTGTGTATTCCAAGAGTGTCCACTGATGTTTGTATCAACTGCTAGTGGCTTTTGTGATGAGACAAAGGATGCCCTGGAGCCAGCGGTGTCACATCTACAGGTAACTAGCAAAATAAAGGAAACATCAACAAAAAAGTGTCTCAGGAGTGCTAAAATAGCTCCGACATGTCTTGGCATCAACTTGAAGGATGCAACATGAAATCTTGTGCAATATTTCCAGTCATTCCTGCCGCTGGCAGAAAATGCTTCACCAATATACTGAGACAATTAGCTGTATAATGAAATAATGGGGCCATGGGGTTTTGGTTTATATTGTTTAAATGTTCTGCAATAGCTACTTAAATCCAGACAGATAAAAGTGGCATATGTTGTCACACAGCACAATCTTAATTGATTTTTCCTTCAGTCTCCATTTCAGAACAAATGTCAGTTCTGGCTAATAAGTTTATTAGCATTGGATGGTCATAATCATGTAGCTTCAGACAGTCATGAAATATCTATGAATGGGTAAATGTTTGCTCTGCATACTTGAATACTGAAATAATTAGAGCACATGCAGAAACAGTTCATACACATACATTCCTGTACCACAGTTTGAAGGCATGTTTGCTTCACCATAAGGTGAGGGTAATCACACAGTTTACCAGGCTTTTATGTAATGTAGTAGAGCCAACCTTTCCGACTGAACACAGGCTGTACGTGTGTGACTTGTGAGCAGTTTAACTAGAGACTGAGTGGGTCATTTGAATTGTTTTTGGAGGTCCAAAGGGATAAAACCATCCACTATTTCCTGACAAAGATGCAAAAATTAGAGCCGTAAAAAAAGCTCATCATGTAGGATAGGGTAGATTGTAATTTTTATAGTTTATCCCTATGTTTACGTTCACAGAATCTTGTTTTACTAGTTGTACATAAAGCCTGCACCCAGATGTTTATGGAGAGACAAGTGTTCATTCGTGTATACAGTCACTGTGTGGGTCTGAAGTCTTGAACAAGGTCAAATGCCTAAAGTAAATCCTGATTGTTGTGTGTTGTTTAATTTAGTATTTTTTCACATCAAAAAGAGAATGCACATATTTTTGTATGTGTTAGTTCTATCCAAGTGCAGTCTACACCAAATCAAAGCTGCATGAAATAACCTTTTTTCCTCACCAACGCTTAAATGTTTCTTTTATACCGCAGGAATAGTGACTTACAGCGTTGAATGTGCAATGTGCACCGCAAGGACTCTAGTTTGAATCAGGACAGAATATAGGTCACGGGCCTGATTTCTGTGGCTTCTGTCAGTGAAACATATAGCCACACATTACAGGCTATTAGTAGAGCTTTCACAATTTAGGCTCACATTATGATGAATTAATATAATTACTATAAATCCATTGCTTTGTGTTTTCTAAGCAGCTAGAAATTGTTAAGATTAGGGTTTGTTTAATTCTTCGTGTGCAGAGCCCAGAATAAGTTGCGAGCCTGTTTCTGTTTTCTCCTGACATGACAAGAATACTAATATGTTTTAATGAGCCTGGGTTGCAGCATGGGAATACATTTCTCATTTAGATCCCGGGCTGGAAAACATGCAGAACCATTCACAGGGTGTTACATATACTGTAAATACACACAATGTGATTTTGTATCTTGACGAGTACTTCATCAATAACTTGGCTTTATCCATTAAGTAAAATGTTCACCACAGATTATATTGTATCACACTGGCTGGTGGATGAATGTGTAGTGAAATCCAATAGAGACAGATTCAAACAAGTGAAGACATGGATCCTAGTTTAAACAGGTCTTCCTGGAATCATAATGCAGCTGTCTACATCTTTCAGTACAATTGAATTGAGCCGAGAGCATTTGGGAACCACAAAGATCTCAGATGGCACTTACTTAGGATTGATCTCCTGAAGGCAGTAAAAAATAAATGCATGAATTCTACTATTGATGCAGAGCTTTGAAGAAAAAAAAAACCTCTCTTTTTTTTTTACATTAAGGTGTTTTTTGGCCCGGGAACATGACCTTGGAAGCTGCTGGCGATGAAAAGTAAAGAATAAAACTTCTAAACTCCATTATGTGATGGAACTTTTTTGCTACTTTCTTTGTCTCCCTCCTCTTTTTTTCCACTAGACGGCACAGTATTTCACTTTTATCTACAGATAGCAGGACTTTGTGTTATCTTATTTTGTTTGGGAGAAGATTCACAAGTACTATCCGCCCCATGATCCCAACAGACGACAAGATACAGAACTCCAAGTCTGGAAACTTCACAGTGAGAAAAATGAGGTCTTACTGAGACTACCTTTGGTGTGTGTTTAACTCTCTGGTTATTCCCTAAGAAGATCTGGAAACCAAAGAGGCTGTCGGTTGCAGAGTGTTACAGTGCTATAAAATGCAATACCGGGATGTGTGTAGATTTTAAAAGCAGCTTGTTAGAGATCACAACTGAAATCTGGTGCATGAAACTGGAGTTTGATTGGATTAGTCAAGGTTGTTGGGGGTTAAAGCAGAAGTTTTCAAATGAAAATCACGACAGAAAATTTCCACCCTTATCAGACACATCAACCGAAATAAGTTTGTAACAGTTGCCAGAATAAAATGTTGGCATTGTACGTTTTTGCAAACCACAGATATGTTACATTTGTACATGTCCTAGATTATAACGTTTAGTTCAAATTACATGTGTATGAGCTAAGATTGTCATTAAGGGGACAAGGAGATGGTGGATGGTGCCAAGCAGGCTGCCGCAGACCACTGTTTGAGACCAGTGACATTTCCAGCTGTGTTTGTCTCAACTAAGCTGGCTATTTTTTAATGACACATTTGGACATTTCCAGCTGTGCTTTATGCCTGAGGCTAACCACACGTTAACCACAGCACTATGACAACATAAAATTGAAACTTAAAATTTTAAGAAAAGCAAAGTTTCTGCATATCCTCTACATATGAAACATACAGCTTTAACATATCCATGGTGTGCAGTAATGCACAATGCCAACATTTATTCTGATGATTGGGTTGTTTTGTCTGATGTACCTGCATAGCCCTGTCACCTGAACTCAGGTACCCCATCACTGACACCACCTGTCATGTCTCAGAAGGGTTCATTTGAACTGATTTCAAACTAAATTACTACACAGCAAAATTAGCCATAGCAATGGGGGGGCGTGAGCAAGTAACAAAACGTGTAGCTCAGCATGTGACGTAAACAATGATGTGGGAGGGAAGCCGCGGCAGTTCTCTCAGAAGTCGGCCCATTCTTCACTGATTCTTCACCGTCCCTGTCATCTGACAGTTAATGGCCTCTTCGTTTGCGAGGACAAGGAGGGCGCGCAGTTCTTTGTCTCCCCAGTTGCTCATCTTTACAGTGTCTGTCAGGTTTGTGTTTCCCTCTTGCTACTAGCTGCTCGCTAATTCCTGCTATCAGCTGTTTCCTGTTTATCCACCGCCAGTGGGTGGCACGTGCGGCGTCACCAACAGCTCCTCCCACAAGTCATCAACAGCCCCTCCCGTTGCGGAGGGCCGCCTCCGTACGTTTAAACTAAAAGGGTTCCACCAATATGTCTACCCTACAAGGCAGAAAATTGGGCACCTCGGATCAGCTTGCCAATCCGGTCCTGTGTGTCTAAATGCTCGCAGCTTGCCGGCAAAACGGCCCAACATTCGTGGAAAGTCTGGCAGTGTAAAAGAGGCTATTGACTTTAACCCCTTGAGACCCGAACTTTCTTTTGGTATTCATTTTAAATGTCTACCAGCTATTTGGGATCAGTAGGACCTGATAAGTATGAAAAACAAAACATTGTCAATGATAACAAAGTCCCAATGTCCTCAAATAAGACGCCAATAAAGTCCCAACATCTTCAAATGAGTCCTTCCTAATTAACAGCGTCTTAGCTTATTACTGTTGCTAAAATTGGTCAAATCTTTGCCATATCAATCTACAATCATTATAAATCATCAATAAACCAGGTTCAATCATAAAATGTCATCAGGTTTTGGACCTTGTTCACTTTTGTGTCAGGATTGGCTGCAGAGTGACTTGGCAGAAATGGCTGCCATCTTGTTTTTACACGGATTAGTGTAATGTGCCTTACTACCACTAAATTGCTCAAAAAAGTCAGTCTATGTCAAGTAGAATGAAGTATAAGGTCAAGAAAACCCAAAATGTGATGTCCTTATGTGAGGACGCAGGGTCTCATGAGGATATAAGCATTTTAGTTTTGATTTTGTTACAATATTTTCTTCATACAGTTGAATTTAAGTTGGTACGGACACATTTGCATTCACACCACTACCACTGTTTACTATTTAACCTCAAATTTATTTATTCAGTTCACGTCTTTATCTATTACTTTTAACAATCTCTTCTATCAAGTGATCCATTACTTTTAGCTAACCGTTTAAATTTCTCTGCTTGCTCATTAACTAGGCTATAGCCCAGCTGTCCCACACCTTCAATCGCAACACATTATGTTCAAATGTTAAGCTGACTCAGTGCCGTAAAACTTCAATTAAAAGCAGAGTCTCAATTAAACACGAGTCCCTTTTACTAACCCGGTGCAGCTACACATTTTGACAAATAAACGGCAGTCTCAATTAGACACAGAGTCAAAGCAATTCTTTTTTTACAGAGTTGCTTTGGATATAAAACCTCTTCTATAACAGTTAGTTGTAACCAAGCAGTCTGATTATACAAGAGGCTTTCCATGAGTGCCAATATAGAGTATAACAGCATAGGGACTTTAACTATGCACGTATCACTCCACTTTACAGGAGTGAATGAAAAAAGAAAGTTTACGGTCCTGTATAGACACCGTATAGTGAAGCAAATAATAGCCAGGCTATTAATTTAAGTTTTACAGGGATTTTGTTTGATGCTGTAATTTCTATTTTTTTTAATTAGTGCAGCTACTCCACAATCTTTCCATGTGCCCCCTAGCAACTGCAGAAATACCCTCTAGGGTACATGTAGCCTACCCCTGTTTTAGAATCACGTAAAAGATCATGTAACAGGTCATACAGCCCTGTGGTGTCTCTGTTTTTAGAGAAATTTGGCAATCTGACGTCCTCCACTATCACACACTGCCGTGACATGCCTAGGCTGCCTTGTTGATGCTGGACAAGGACAGAAGACAGTGCCTGCACATGTGCGGATATACATTTGTTTGTGTGTGTGAGAGTGAGGGTGCACACGCGTGTGAATGTGTGTGTCTTTCTCTTTGTGCTCAGTCGAGAGTGATTGATTTTGAAGTGCAGAATCTTGACAGAGTGTTCGGCTATCCCAGGAGGCACGAAACCACAGGGCCCGAAACAGACGAGCAGCCATCACTTTCTTCTTCTTCTTCTTCTTCTTCTTCGCTCTCCCTCTCTCTCTGTCCCCATTCTCCCATCTCTGCCCTCTCTCTCATTCCCCACATCCATCCATCCCTCTTTCAATCTAACCCTTTTTCCTCCCTGCTATTTCTCCCCACCTCTCTGATGGGTTTATTGATATGTAACATTGATATTTATTGCTGGCTAAAATGAGCCGCCGTCTTGCAGGTGGTGGGTGGGGATTCCTGATGTGGGTCAATAACAGACAGACATGCCTGGTGATTTGCTTTGAGGGAATTCGCAGCTGCTGTAGCTTATACTGCTGAGATATAGCCGGTGTCAAACTCTCATCCATAGGAAGAAAAAAACAACAGAGATGTGAAATGGAAGGGTCTCAGGGAGCACTGCAGATTTTCAATATTGTTTAAATAGAACAGTCTATTCGCATTCTCTACAATCTGTTCACTCACCTATCACTTACTGTCCACAGCTATGTGTATTTACAGTATATAGGTACTGTACATAGATGGGAGTGAGGAAATAAAGAGGTTCTGTTATATGTGCAGTAGCAAATGAATCCATAAGTGCTCCTTCTGCCCTTATATCATATATTTGTGGCGGCCTGAAAACTACATCAGAGGTAGAAATATGGAATTCAATTTACACCAACACGTATAAAGCCATCATGGCTCCAGAATCTGAAATAATTTCTTTAAATTACACTGATGATTGACAATATATTTCCACAACAAAAAGAAAATAGCTGGAACCAGCACCCAGGAGAGCTCCGTCAGATCCTGCTGAGCCTGCTCAATATAGCTGTGCAAACTTCAGATTTGAATCCGTGAATTGTACTGTGTAGTATCTTCAACCTGCTGGTTGTCACAAGGACTAAGGGTAACAAAACAGAAGCAGTGTTCCTCTCTGCTCCGCCATTAGTGATGTCGTGTCACCCACTCCTGGGGCTCCAGCTTTGTTTTCCCATCATGCCCTCACTGCCTGCTGGTTGGTTGAAACAAGCAGTGTTCTTCTTCAGCCTTTCAATTATACCATGCCCCGCAGCAGCACCCTGCACCCTCAACATACACCGAAACGGGAGCTAAGAGAGTAGGAGGGATTGATTTGAATTTGGCGTTTAATGGGTGTTTTGGTGTTTCTGTGTGTTGGTATTGTCACTGGTTGGTTTTAACCCCTTATGACTAGATATTTTCTGTACTACGTATTGTTTGGAAGTGACGCACTCATCCAGAGGAAGTGGAAAAATTCAGAGCCTTAAAGAACCTGAAGTTAGCCACGTCCATTTTGTGGTGAACCCCAGGCTGTGGAACAATCTTACTGAAGAGTTCAAAAGTCGCAATATATTTTTTACTATACTTTCATTACCCTAATATTTCAGAAGTTAAGTCTCTCCACTACTTAAAACTTCTTTCACTGCCATTCCGCTGCCTCACCAGTCCATCTCTCCCTGTCTCCTTGTCTCAGAGTCCCACGGCAGCTAGACACGGGTCAAGTTCTCCTATTGTCAGGGTGAGATAGAGGCTGAAACCCTGCAACCACAAAAGCAGGCCGTCTAGACAAGGCCCCACAGTCCTGACCCCAGTTAGACCTTGTCCCCCCCAGGGGCCTATAATACCTTTGTTTCCATGTTGATAAATTCTATTTCCTGTCGTACTAGCTGAACAAATACTGTGACATCCAAACTTCGTAACTTGGACCACAGGCATGTGCGTAGCAGTAAGTGACTTCTAGAGCAAGGAAAAAGGGGAGGGTGTATTTTACAGATATGATGCCACACAGTAGTATGAGAATATTGGTGTTTATTAAAATTAATTAATGAACAAAATAAACCACATGGTAAATGCTGTGTTTTTAGTGTGCAAACAATTTGGAGAAATTCGCAACAATATGTGGTGATATTAAAAAAAAAAAAAAAATATGTAGTTAAAATTAATGCTTCAGTTTGTTTTACTTTGGTTAACTGATTAGTCCTGGTATGGGTGACGTGAGCATGTCTGGTGTTACGTTGACTTAGGGCCCTTGGTTCCCATAGACGCATGTCTGGTTTTGGGTTGGGGGGTGTGCAGTCTGGTGATTTAGGCATGAATTATCATCTAGTCACACAGCATAAATTAACATAGAGCCTTAGACAGAGTACACAAGAGCAGGCCACTTCTATTTAATGGCCCACAAGGGCACACAGTCTGCCGGCCCGAGACTCTTCATAGTGTCTCTTTTAGCACATGGCCGTGGCGAGGTGTTATGCTAATTAGTTCGTGTTTGCACATACATGTGTGCACTCTGCGGTAGTCATATTGTCCACATGCCAACACTGATTATCTGACCAGGGACAAAGAGTTTTAAAAGACAGGGGTGTGAATGAAAAATATCAGTAAGAGAAGTGGTGAGAAAATTTGGGGGAAAATGGGTGGTATTTTGGTAACAACAGTGCGTAAATAAATCAGCAACATGTCATCATTCAGAATCTGAGGGCATACCCTATTGTTGTATCACCCGCAGTTAGCACCCTTCTCATGTTGGCTGAGACTCCCAGAACAGTCTCTAGTTTCAGTACAACCCTGTCGCCTACAAATTACATTTGTATCTCACTAAACTGCTTCCTTAATTACACTGTTATGGCAACGTAATCACCGTCTGGATCATATTCAGACACAACGTTTCTTTAAGATAATGAAACACTACATTTGTGTACTGCGTATGATTTGGAAGGACGTGGTTAGGGAGAATAAGGGGTGTATACAAAGTGCAGCACCTTGACTCAAGTCCTGTCCAAAATAACTTTGGTTAAGGTTTGAGAAAGACTGTGATTTTGGTTATATCTTAATAAAAAAGGTGATTAAAAAAAAATAATACTGTAGTCACTGTATTGCAAGATTACCTATTTTGGTGGAAAACATCTGAAATACATTGTCAGTGAACATTTGATAACACACATACTGATGATTGAAATATGTTTAAAGTAACGTTTTGCTGATATGTTCAATATGAACATTTTTGTGACTTGTCAGATATGCTAATTAGCAACATTTCCTCAATATATCAATAGAAAATATAACCATAATTACTGCACACATTATATTTTTGGGTTATTTCTATTACTTAAGTTACTGTGTTATTCATTAATGAGTACATTATTTATATTTAAGTAGTAATAGATTGACTGTGTTTAAGTGGAGTCAATGTATTCCTATGGTTATGAGCTGACTGGTTCCTACCTGCCCATGTTTTGTGGCGACAGGTATGAGTGATACACAAGTTGCCTTGCTGTGTTGTTAAAAATTAAACTAAGAGGAAGAAACAAATTTCCACTTATTACCCGCAGAACCAGGGAACACCATAAAGAAAAGATGGTTACAAAACATAATTTGCTCTGCAATATGTTCCCCTCAAAACATATATGCTGTTTCAAATTAGTGCGTACATAATTTCTAGGAGGCAGGGCTGTTTCTGAAGCTGCATATGTAGTAAAATAAATGAGGAATGAATGAAAACAAAGATGTCTAATATGACCCATTGTAACCACAAAGCTGCAATAAATGGGCAAAACTGACTTAATATGGTGCATTTTTTGCGGGTGATTCTCTTTTCTTCAAAACATTTTAGGTCATAAATCTGTGAGGGTGAATTCCAATCAATAAGTACCCCAAAAGCATCGCCTGGTATTCCAAGACTTCCTGTTCTCTGTCCTCCATTTTCTGCCACCATGTGCTCAAATGTACACAGAGATAACAGCAATGCAGGGTCTTTCTCGCTTTCTTCCATTGTTCCTACAGACTCCTTGTCCTCCCCACTCCATCTTCTGCCTCCCCACAGAGAGCCATGAAGTGTCTGAGTCATTCTCGATTACAGTATGTATTTATAGACAGTAGAGTCAGGACCCGGGCCCCGTGTGCGTGCATGTGTGAAAGTGTACTGTGTGTGTGTGTGGGTGGACGGGTGTTTCTAACTCACACTGCCTAAAACTAAGGCCCGGAGTCCGATGACTCACCTCAGCTACTGGACGCTTCCACCAGGAGAGCTGACGTCACCTGTCCTGAGACTGAGAGTTACTGCTGGCTGTGACCTCACTCAGGTTAGAGAGGAAAGGTGCCACAGATTGTCTGTCATGTCGAGTTTTCTAAGCGTAGGTTAAAGCAAATATTTGGCCTTGCACTTTGTGGAAAACTAAGGGAGTGAGGCTGCAGTTGTTTCAGTAACCAGGAGCAGTACAGTAAAATTGTGCATTACAGTTGTTATCTCCCTCTCTGTGACCCCTGTCACCCACACTGTCACTCAGTTATTTTCTGTATGTGTGTCCAGATTTATACATTTACGCGTGACTTGTCTTTCATGCTCAAGTTTGGAAGAAAGACAGAGGAACGGCTCACACCAGCGCACATGCACAAACACATATGCACACACACGCACAAACAGAGGGCTGAGGCCTTCGTGTTGTTGATGTTTGAACATTTCAATTGAGAAGGCTATAAGACCTGCAGCTGCCTGTCTCGCCTGGTTGAATAGGGGGGGCCTTTTTTTTTTGGGCGGGAAGGCGAGAAGGCGGTGAATACTTTCCCAATGAGAGATGAGGCATATTGAAAACTATATTAAATTACCCTGATTAACAATTTAGCCACGATCAGGCTAGCCATGGGGGTGCTCTATGGGGAGGCCCAGAGACTATTCATCCCCACAGCGCCAGGGTCGAAAGGTGCCCCAAGTTCACAGGCTCAGGCCCTTTGTTATGCTAACGCCCTATCCCAAATCAGCTGCCTGCACCATGGCCAGACACAAGCACTTCCCTGAGAACTTTCAGGGAGTCGTCATTCCACTTCATCTTAACCCCCTCTCCCATCACACACGTAGACAATCCCTACTGCCAAATTCCATGCACAATTCACATTCAACAATTCAACATTTTTTAGCAAGTGGGAAATGGATGGGAAATGTGGGGTGTTCTGCCTGTGCCCTCAAGATGGACATTAAGGATGTCTTTGTGTCTGTCATATTTTTCCTTTTTCATGCACAAATACTCCAGGAGAACTGTTGCATTGCTTATGTTGTTGTAAATTTGTTGTTTAAATTACAAAGAATGGGGAAAACGTTACTACAATATCCTTGCAAGTGCCTTAATTGTGAGGAAAAAAACCTAGGTGTTCCCATTTTACAAAAAAAAAGACTAAAAATACATGTTTCAGTCTTCCTGTCTCAAGGGAGAGATGATCAATAGACATTAACAGGCAAGTTGATAAGACATGTAGTAGAGGTCAAGAGTCAAATGCAGGTCAAACACCCTTGACCTAAGGTCAAAGTCTTTAGCGTGAACATGCCGTCGGTGCACAAACACATATGTGTCAAATCTTGACTCAATAACGACAAGAGTGCATTTATTTGGATTTAAGAGTTTCCACACACAGATGTGCATTGTGACATTTTATTGAATTTTTTTTTACACATTTTATTATATGAGAATAATCAATCATATCAAAAATATTTTTTACAAGCTTTCTTGATCCAAAATCCTTAGTTATTTAAATTATTTTAATGTCTTAAAACAGTCTAATTTATGATGAGAATTAATTCCACTTTAAAGGATAAAGCCTCCATGATGCACTGACACACATACACACCCTCACTCACACACATTTTGCACTGACATTAACAGCATCAACAGCAGCAGCAGCAGCAGCAATGCACCACATGAAATTGTATAAAAATGTCTCAAAAACATGCACTATAATTATATACCACTGTTTGGAAGGCACTGATTGTGTACAGCCATGGTCCTGAGTTGTAGGCGTGTGTAACTGCCCTCGTCTCTCACTCACTACCGCTGAGCAAAAACCTCAACCAGGAGAAAAAAAAAAATCCTCATCAATGCAAATTAGAGCCCAGAACCTGGGGAGCCTTGCTTGAGTCACCGGTTTTTCCAAAAAGCCAAAATCACAGGCTTTCACCTCCAAATCTTGTTGTCATACACGACTACAGATGCTCCATATTAGCACAGGATAGTCAGTCATATCCATGGATTAGTCTGCAGTCACTTAAAAAACCGTCTCCACACTCAGGCTGCCACAAGAGAAAATAAGGACGCTTCTAATTCTGCCAGCATAATTGCCTGATTATAATGAGCTTCTCTCTCTCTCCCCCTCTCCCTCTAGCTCTGCCTTTATTTCTCAGTGTGTCTGTTGCTGTATGTGCACACACACACACACACTCACACACACATTCACACACTGTAGCCTAATTCTGATATAAATCAGTCTTCAATTGAATAGGGGGGGAAAAAAGCAGCATTAATATTTTCTGGTGCTGCAATGGGGCTCTGCAGTGTTTTCCTGTGACTTCCACAGACAATGGAGTTTTAGAGCCGGAGATGAAATACACTGTGAAACAAGAAAATGCAAAATAAGCTACGCCAACACCAAACCTGACCCTTTCTTAATTACAATTAACTGATTTGGTGGATTTCAGACACGTGGTAACGCTACACGTGGTAGGCTAATGTGATGCCAGGCATGCCACTGTGCTTCATGTTGCGTCGATAATTTGTCCAATATATATGTGTGAGACATAGAGGAAGAAAAATATGTGGTGTATATGAGTAATCTCACCTTATGGACAACCACAGAGCCCAGATCTTTTAAAAAAAGATGTAATTTGCAAATGTTGGTGCATCTTAAAATCATACACTCAGCATCAAAGTTTCACACCAAACCAACCAAAAGTGAAATCTATATTTTCTTATAATAAGGCCTGGTAGCGAAGGATACTTAGTATAAAATGTCAAAATCTTTGGAACAATTAAGGAGACGCCCCCCACAAAAAAATCATTTTTTATTATTATTATTTTTATCAGTCTGGACAGATTGATCGCATGGTCTACAGAGAGAAAACCCCAGAACATAATTATGATTTGCTATTGAGATTTTATTACTGAGTCAGCATCACCTAGCATCAAATTAATTACATTGCCGTGACCGTTTTATATTCAAATGAGAATACAATGGCGTCATTATGTAAAATTGTGGTGAAGCAAATTTTTTCAGCCTTTTTTCAAAGATATTTTATGTTTCTTTAAAAAAAAAACATTACCAGCAGTGTTGTTTATTATTGTTATTATTTACTTGACCTCATCCAAAGGAGCTGCTCCACCTGTCCAACAACCATGCACTCAAATGTACATTTTTAACCCCAGTAATCACAATAATGTCAGCTTTTATGCATAAAAGTATGCATATAAAAAGAGACCTCAGTTAGAAAATAGAAGGATCATGTTGCTCCTCTTCTCTGTCTATACACAAGCAAAAATATCAAAATGATTCACATAAAAAGAGAATGAAAATGTGCCTACAAAACATTTTTCAGTCCCATGTAAGTGTTACGATGCAATATTCACAACATAAAGCAAATCAGTATACACCTCCAGTGATAAAATACTCATCTATGTTGCAGGATGCCATACATGCAAAGTTTTGGAGTAGTTGTTATTCTGTCTGCAATGTTTTCACTTTAGCTATAGCATACATTGCCTTGTTCCACCAGGATTTGTTCTTTCATCCCTCTAAAGCTGTCTAAGCCCAGACGCAAGCTAAATGAGCATGCCCACTCATGAATGCTGTTGCTTAATTACAATCCCTGATGGAAAAACCGCCGAGGGAGAAGCCTGAATGCAGCCACACGTTGGGATAGAGACAGAAGCCTTTTTTTCTTCTCTTAAAAAAAAAAAAAAAAAAGACAAAATGCATGTGTTCAAGTGTATATGAACGTCATTAATTGTAATATGTGTAGCTGTTTTTCCTGGCTTCCACACAAAATATGAAGCCATTCTCCGTGTGCTTCGTTTTAATTTATAGAAATTAGATTGATGCGTTGAACGCAGACCTTGAAAGGCCCTGTTATTGTGGATGCAAACGCAGTGTTGTATCTGAAAATGGGATCTAATGTCAACAGTGGTTTGGACTGACATTTACATACAGTGTGTTGGAGGTATTTAACTATCTGTGAGCGTGGAAATAAGTGAAAAATAATTAAACTGCTGTTGGCTATAACCTACAGTAACATCAAGTAAAATTTAGTTTGCTTTTGCCATTTCGTCAGGGCCAGTGGGCTACATTACACATCCGCACCAAAGAGGAATCAAACATCCAAAACCAGATTTAATGTGTAACAAGTATGACAAAAAAATCAGTTGTTTGAGCTTCAGCATTCAGTAATATAGTGAACACAGAGCACAACACTGCATTTGAGATAATATAATTCAGAAAGGAAACTGTGCATCATATATTTAATCCTTCAAAACCTTCACTAAATTGTTGAGCTGGATTTTACACACTGAATGTCTATGGTATATTTCTGCGGTTAACCAAATGTGTGCTCCGAATGCCACATTACTCTATTTAAGCAAAAAAAGCTCCCGGTTTCTGTAAAGGAACTCTACGCTACACATAAATTATTCAGTAGTATTTGCATTTGCATTGTAATTTGCATTCTTGTAGATTACAGAGAATGGAGAAGGAGGCGCTGCACCAAAGAGAATTACATTCTGAAGCATTTTCAGTCTTACTGGTGACGAGTTGACATGGATTTTTGTTCCACTTTCCTCCTCTGCTTCGAGGTATACTGCTGAGATCAGTGACACACATTTCAAACTGTTGTTTGATTAATAAAAGAAGGAAACGATGTATAATGCTCACCAGCACTCACACACAAAAAGCGCTGCCATTAAAAATGAATCGTGACATTGAACAATGAGTCTATTTGATTGACTAGGCTGAGATTTTTACTGTAATATTCTCATCATCTTTATTTATATTGTAAGGCTTGTGAGTTGAAACTCAAAGGAGCCAGTAGGCACGGAGGAGATGTCATATGGATTAAACACTAGGAAAGGGGTGTGAAACTCTCACAGTACACTGAAGATCCTGGCTATTATGTTTCATCTAAAAATAACAAGCCTGACTAAAAAGAACAGACAACACTGAATAAGGAAAGAAGAAGAGAAAAAACACAAGCTCCAGAGAGAATAGAGTTCAAACAGCAGCAGTAATAGTGCTGAGTGTGATATGGAATACAACGAGGAGAATGTACAGTATGAGACTCCCTTCAATTATAAATGAAAAGGAAATCAGTGGGAAATGTATGGAATAACCCAGATACTGAAATAAAACATTGTCAGTGTCTCTCTCTCAAGCCACTTTTGTGAAACGACATCCTGTTTTCCAAATCGTAAAGATTTCATGTTTTTTTTTTCCCCCCTCGTGTGATTTACTGCATCGCTTTAACTTAATTGCATTCATTGCTGACATCATCATTAGTAAACAGCAGCCTTTAGAGAGATACCTCCTAGGCCTCGGGGCTGAATTTTAATTTTTTAAACAGGGGAAATGTGCAAGAGAGTAAATTGAGACAGCGTGGAAGCACACTCCTGCAGTGTGTGTGCGTGTCTACATGCCATGAGGGGCTGGTACGATGCATCATGGGGGTGGGGTAGGTATCCCTGCAATAAGAGAGGAGGGTTTAGCCAACGTATGCGCATGTGCAAATACATCCTAGGCCTTTTATACCCACATGTTGATGTAAATGCCATTCCTCGTCCACAGCTGGAAAGCAAATGCATAAATGTGTACTCTGAGTTTGTGTTCAGTGTTTGAACCATGCTGTAAACAGAATGAACACTGTGTTATTCTTACACTATTTTAATGACTATTATTAAGTTTTGATACCTACTGTGCCTGATTTTCTTCTACATATAGCATGTGAAGAACTCACATCCAATACTAACAGCAAAAGAGGAAAGTCTCTTTTTCCTGAATTCATCAGGGGAGTTACTGTAAGTAATGCCACTGAGAATAAATTGTTGGTGAACTTATATTTTATAACTTATAAATCCTCACTCAGGGATATTTTATTGTGATCTCCACTCATTTGCCACCTAAGTGCATTAAGAAATGGACAAAATCTCGTTGAGGTGGTGGAAAAAATACTCAAAGTGTTTACCTGACAGAAACGTTCTCAATATGAGATATACTAAAAGTCCTACATTTAAATAATAAAAAAAGTTAACATATGAAAGTATGACCAATGGCCTCCAATGTAATTAAATATCAATAGCGCTTTTCAGAAAGAATATTTTATTGATTTATTATAACATTTTATTCATTCACTTGTGCTTTAATGCGGCGACTGATGCAGATATCACTAAATCAAATTGTTTCAAACTACCTAACTGTTTTTAAAACTCCGACAGAACCTCATATTGTATCCTTTATTGTTATAAATCGTGTTCTCCTAAGTCTAACTTTCAGAGAGACTACAAGTATAGGAGTGCATATTCATCCATTTTCTGTAACCGTTTATCCTGTTGGCGATCGCGACAGAGCCTATCCCAGCTGACATTGGGCGAGAGGCGGTGTCCACCCTGGACAGGTCACCAGACTATCACAGGGCTGACACACAGAGACAGACAACCATTCACACTCACATTCACACCTATGAGCCATTTAGAGTCACCAATTAACCTGCATGTCTTTGGACTGTGGGAGGAAGCCGGAACATCTGGAGAAAACATGTTGACACAAGGAGAACATGCAAACTCCACACAGCAACCCCACCCTGGGTTTGAACCAGGACCCCTCTTGAGTTGACAATGTTAACCACTGCTACACCGTGCCACCTTGGGGAACACCTCCCACTCACTGACAGGAAAGGAAAGACTGTGCTTGTGGCTCTTTATCACTAGCCTACATGAAACAACTGTTGTTCATCAAAACAGTGTAAACATGAATGGATTACTGGACATGCCTATCAGGCACAGGCCCAGGGGCCCACAGTGTTTGGGGGGCCACCTGGCCTTCACTTGCAAAATGTCAAAGTAGCACATGCTGATCAGGAAGAGACTCTAAATGACCACAAAGAGACATGAAATAACAAACAAAGCAAAACACAAAATTACCTCAAAGAGACACACAAACCCACATAAAAATGTATAATGACTACAAAGTGACACAAAACTACCACAAAGGCCCCACTGCCTCCTCTCCTATGTACCATGAGTGTTACCTATGTATGTGCACTATTACAATTTCATCTTAAATGTCATTTAAATTAAATAAATACATTGCAAGTTCATACAATAGCTACAATGCATTGTGATAACAGATTGTAAAATGCAATTACTTAAAGCAACATCTTTGTAGTTTGTTGGTTTTCTTTCTAGATTTTAAGAAACATGCCTGTTAGTCTGAAAGGTTTCAGTTAGTTAGGTCTACATTGCTGTGGCCTGTTGCATTCTATTGCCAATCTGTAGCTTTCCTGACTTGCCGTATAGTTAAGACTTTATATTACTTAGTAATGTCGCAGTGGTAAAGAATGTGAAGGTGAAGCCTCCCTCAACAGCATGTGATTTGTTTACCAAAGTACACTGTATGCTCTCAATAATCACATTCTGAGAGGCATGGCAACAGTTGCAGGAACTGAGAGACTGTGTTAATTTTCTACCCCTAATTGGCTTCCTGTCAGTAAAAGAGTCATACAAATCCAGTTGGGACTTACACATAAAAATGGTGATAATGAGGCCCCTAAATACTTGTCCAAATACTTTAATCACTTTAGAGACAATCACATCTTTTGAACAAGACAAAGCCTGACATCAATCATTCTTTTTATATTCACAAGTTCAGTGGGCAAAAACACCTTTACCTGACCGGAACAAAATTCCAGAATCTCTGAAACTGATTTAAGTAGAGATAAATTTTAAGCAAGCTTCGAAGAAATGGTTACCAAACAATATTTGACAGTGGGGACCTTGCAGAAACTAATTACAGTGTTGTCCTATTATGTGTTTTTATGTCTGTATGCGGGCTAATTATATGGACAGGCCTATTGTATTTGCGCCCGCTGGTCTTGCCAAATCTAGCATATTGCCTCCCAAGAGGATCACAATGGAAATAAACCTGCGGCTGTCTTGTGTAATTCAATCTACCACTGATGTAGATGTATGTGATAACTGTCTTCCGGTGAGGCTGTTTTATGTGTATTCTATGATTATCAAATAAATCTATCCATGTGCCTCTATTCGTCGAAGTGCCCCTTGCTCTAACAGACGTCTGATTCAGGTAGGCACTGATTTGTCATGTGTAGTGGTGTCTCTTCGCTCGCTTCCGGTTACAGGGGTCCTAATACAGACTTATAGAGGTATTGTCTAATCCTGTTCAAAATGACAACATCAATGTCATTTTTTGGCCAAATTTTGAATTAAATGGCGCATCATTGAATCCACTTTGTTTCACTGCCACGGTTCTATTTCAGTTTGTAAAACTGTAAATAATGTAATCCTGTTGAGTTACTATTTTTGTACAGGCATATCTAAAGACCCCTACTTACCCAGAGTTTTAGCGTGACCTCTACTGCAGTTGAAAATACTTGGGAGCGGAGGCTGATTTTTGACGATGTAACCGGTCTCTGAGAGGATATGGCGAGAATTTGAATGAGAAACCCCTTCGTGTTGTGCATACCCATCGCAAGAAGGGCTTATGTGCTCCTCGCCGCTTGATTTCCGACTCGGGGTGCTCAGTGTTGTCGGGGTAGAGTCCGTTTCAGCTGCACTGCATCAACATGGTGAGTGGATCAGCGAGCACCTGAACGCAACGGATTCTCTTATCTGTCGCACTTCACTGATTGAGCATTGGCTGCCAACATCATTTTTAATGTGAAGATCTACTGTGACCGTTCTGACCCAGTTATGTTTCTAATACTTTGTTATAGGGACTGCAGTGTGACGTTAGCCTAGCTTGCTAGCCATAGCAGGTGCCTGTAGCCGGCTGCTCTGTGTAGCACTTAAGCTAGCGTTAGCAGAAAGTGAACGTTAAATGCAGTCTAGTGATGTTAATAGTATGTAACGAGGACTGTTTTACGTGGTGTTCACTCACAAACAGTGTTATGAAGTACTGACATCAGCTAGTATTGCACTGTTGACGTTGAAGATATGTAAATATGAATGAAAATAGCAAGTAGTTAGCATGCCATTCAGCTGGCAGCAGGTTACCTTTGGGAAAGGTGCGTTCACCTACCTGACCTGCGCAGTTTGACCTCAGGATGCCCTTACAGGTACGGTGACGCTCATTTGGTGTCATTTATTCTTATTTTCTCAAGCAGTTGTTGAGCACTCTGATAGTTAAATCTAAATTCATTCAAAGTGTTTAATAAAACTTGCCAGAATAATGCTGACATCGAAAGCTGAAACTGATTGAGATGTTAACTGCACCCTGCCCGGTGTGCACGTTTGTGCATATATTACTCAGAATACATCATTGTGTAAATTTGTTACAACATAATGATTCCCAAATGTCTCTACAAAACACCAAAAATGGGATGAAATTTAACAATTTGGGGAAGCTCCAACACAATCAGAGAGTTTATTTTTGTGTGGTTTTTTTTTTACTATGTTTGGATTTGTGCTATGACTAGTTAGTTGCATTGATTTGTATTAGTCTTCATAACATACAGTCAGAATGTTCCCAGTCTGCTGAAAGCTATCCTCTCTTACAGCAGTTTGGACAGGACAGTAGTTGCCAGGCAGGTAGAGTCATTCAGTCTTCAAATCTAGATCTTAAATCAGATCATGTCTGAATATTTCCAGTTTATTTCTGCACAGCCAGGGTTTACTGTAATACAAGGGAAGGGGAAAAAAAAACAACTTAAGTTACAGTATATCACAGAAATGATAAACATGCAGGATGTCTTCTAGTCTCTTACTAGTACATTTAGATAAGACCCATTTCTAGATGCGTTATGTCCTGTCTCTAACTGCAGCAGCAATATTTTTCATTAGAAAGTGTAGTCTTAGACTTGCAACACTCAATTTTTGAACGTTTTACAGAGAAGGATTAAATACACCCACAAGTAGTTGAGATAAATGAAACAGGGGAAGCACTGGTTAATAAGAGGTTTCACTGAAGTTAGTATCATGGGCAAAGTAGAAGTGAGGTGTTTGAACTCTTGGGGATGGTGGTTATCACTGTAACTCCCACTCCTTACCCCCTACAGATTTCATTTGGTTCTTGTGTGGAGGGGGTCAAGCGGACTGGGAAAGATAAGAGAGTCCATGCTGGCTCAATTTCCCCCAGGCCTGAGATCCTTGCAGCGCCCCCACAGAGGCTGGTCAGCATCCACCAAACTAAGGCTGTGTGCTTTTGACCTATATAGTGTGACCATTACTCACATAGAGAATATCTTGAGTCAGAGAGGTTGTGTTTGGTCACGCATCACATCTTAGGGAGTGTAATTGTCAAATTAATGGCACCCACTCTCCCCTCTGTGACTCCAGAAGAGGTATTGACTTTAGCTTTTGGAGCTTGCCCCATGCTGGGTGACACTGGGGATCCCCATGACCAATCCAAAATCTAGGTCTAGTGTACAGGTCTGGCCTCATCACCTGTCCTGTCTAGGTGTGATTCACTTCCTCCTCCTACCCCAACAGCAGCCTGACAAAGGTTTAATCATCACTCAGAAATACATTTACTAGTATTATGCGTAGAGTTGTTTAGCTATGATGAGTGTTGTCCAGCTTTATGTTAGAAACATGACATGTGTGAAGCTGGGTTAGTATCTTCAACTAATTGCAGTGCAGCCAAAAACCCAATCTACTGTAAGAAATTCAATAAAGGAGGGTTATTGTAGAAATCCAGGCCACATCTTCAGGCAATTTTTTAATCAGGCTGTTTTAAGAATGAGCTGAAAGCTGCTGAAAGCTGCTGAATAGAGTGCTGACAAAAAAGGGAACCACAAAACCTGTAAAATGGTGAACTGGGGCATTGTTTTAATCAGTGATGGTGCTGGAAGGGAGGACTTTTGTGTGGCTCAGTAAGAAAAGACAGACACAGGCACTTTGAATATTTCCAGTAACTAAATGGGATAAGATATGCTTCATGCTGGCCAGGATAGGCCAAGATCCGGCTAGGTGATGGACCATCCCAGAGGACACATTTTCAGAATGTGCATGTCAGCAGAGTTCTTAATTTATTTATTTCTGTACTCATTTTCTGTTCTATGAAAAACATTTCTTAATGGACCAACAATTCTCTAAATTGCCACCAAGACGGCTATTAGGCAAAGTGAAATTAGCACTCTGAATTTCCCTTTTAGGGTGAATGTAGCAGGACTGCATCTTGCAACAACACTTTTTATCAATTATTAATAATTATTCTTATTATTGATTGATCTGCACATTATCTTCTCAATTAACTGATTAATTTTCTTTGTCAATGAAAGGTCATAGAACAGTGAAACATTCCCTGTCTTCAAAGGCTCTGTGTTGTAACCAAAAAGCAGTCCAAAAATCCAAAGCTCACTTCATTATCATGTATGACAAAGAGCGGCATCAGATTCTCACATTTAAGAAGCATGAAACCAGCAGATGTTTGACTTTTTGCCTAAAAAAATCTAAATTAAAATTACTCAATTATTTGAATTGTTACCAGTTAATTTTCTGTGGTTGGACTAATAATTGCAGCTCTCCAAAGTAGGCTGTGTTGAGTAGAATTGAGTGCAGGGAGTTTAATTAGGCTAATAATGATGGTAAAGATGTTGAGAAGACGAATAAGGCTTCACAGTGTTGAGTTTGCAAGTATAGATTCACTGGTACATACATGCCTAGGTGCTAGCACAGATATATGGGTGTTGGAATAGAGAAAAAAATATATATTGTATTTGGGATTAGTTAGCTAATTGGTTCTCTTTGCTCAAGCGTGTGTAGGCACAGATATCAATGATTCCTACTGATTGCCAAAAAGATATGCCAACCCGCAGACCTTACCTACAGTGAACGGATAAAAGCGCAGCATGATGGGAATGATTCTGGCCTCTTAAGCCTAAGTGAGTATTGATCTAAGAGCACTGGGTTGATATTGAGCTCCTTATGTTGCTAAATCTTTGGATACCTACCACAGGAAAGCTGACTGTTCATTCTGTGGGGCGTATGGAGGCTGACATTGTGACAGATGTTTTAGACAGAGTGTCATTTAGTCAACATTATAGTTATTTCCACCACTACATTTACTCACATTAGGTAGTTGGTTAGTTTGCAATTAATTGCCTTATAATTAAAGTTAGAAATGATGTGTTTAAAATGATGTACCATTGCATTTGTTGCATTGAGGTGAATGTGTCAATATAGCCTTAATTGGTTTGGTTTTGTCACAGTTGGGATGGGTGATATTAATCTTTTATCATCCCGTAAGTACAATTGCATCAACTATACCTAATGTTAATGTCATTTTTGGCTAATTTAGCAAATTAAATACTTAACAGAATTCTGTAAATCCAGTAGAGCCAGAAAGCAGTCCCTGCTCATTGACTTGCAGCATCGCCTGCAATACCCTGAAACAACCAGAAGTATTAAAGGAGCAGCTGCTTTGGTAGAAAGGCATTGAAAAATGTCTCCTGGTTACTAAATCTTAGTCACCTCAAGATGTAGATCATCGTGTCACCAAACATTAGGTCATCATGACAACTCCTAGCTGCAATTGCAATTACAGCCCTAAATCACGGTGTGAATCATTTTAAGGCACCTACGAACCGATTTCAGGATAATGCAAGTTTGTTGGTAGCCTAAAAGATTGCCACAGCATCTTCTTTTGGTTCTACATTTCTAGGGGCCTCATATGTTGGAAATTGTCATCGTTCACATTGTGGCTTCAAGTGTAGAAAAAGAAAAGAAGTGCTTTGAGGAACCTAACATGGCCTAATTCACATTTTAGGCTTAACAGAATTACACTGAAGTGTTTTACTCTTGGGTTCTACAGAGTGCACTCCCCGTCTGTTTATAGTGAAATGAAGGTCATTCTGTGTTTGAGTTCTTGATCTTTATCAAGATCGTAGAGCCTAGTGTTTCAACAATTTTATCAGCGGAAGTATTTACAACAACAAGTGGGACTTTTAGCCTGATGGTTGAGCTGTAGAAAAGGTCAGGGGTCATGGTCAGTAAAAGTGTTACAGTATTATTTTCTGGGGACCATGAAATGCCAAATTTCATGATCAAAAACACCACCAATGTAACAAAGTCTATTATCTCACCTCAGTCAATTAAGATGAGGTTCACTCATTATTCTGCCAAAGCACTGTCTTCAGAAACACTAGAGGCTGTGTATTTGTCTCATAACATCACACACATATGTACAGCTTGTTTATGTTGGTGTATCAGAGATGTCATGAAGCTTGATCTGAGATTTATAATTGAATTTTTGACATGATATTGCATTCAAAACACTTTCTAAGGTACAGTTAGAAGAGATGTTTCAGCCTTTAAGTCTCCACAAACCTGTACTTTATATGTGAAACTGCAATATGGCATGTATAATTACTATTTAAATGTGATTTAAACCCCCATCCTATTTCCGCAGGGTGTGATTGGTGTGCAGCTGGTGGTTACCATGGTAATGGCCAGTGTAATTCAGAAAATCATACCTCATTATTCCTTCGCAAGATGGCTACTCTGCAGTGGCAGGTAATGCATAACCGTGTACATGCTGCTTCACATAGTTTCTCTAAATGCTACAGTTTCATTTCTTCAGTTTACTTGCCTTATGAAAAGTTTATTTAAAAAAAAAAAAGGAGTCCAGAACAATGGGGATCAAAATGTTTACCCAGACGGCAGAGTGTTCAGAAAGGGTTTGGATACGAGAAGAAAAAGAATCATTAAATCTTACTGCAAAGGCAAAAGGGCATCAAAATATTGGGATAACCCGAGAGGACGGCGCATAAAAATAAAGTGCCCGCCTCATTTCCCCTAATTAGTGCCACATATGTTTTTTCAGTAAACAACTTCTTGGAGCACATTTAATAATTAATTCATTTTTCTTTTTCAGGGCACTGTTGAAACATTTTTTTTTTGAAAACTTTTGCCCTGAGCAGGAGGCCTAGAGTGTCCCTCCAGAATATTTTGTAATTAATTTTCCATAATAAATAAATGTACAAGGGGAAAAACAAGCTGTGCTCCTTCTATCCTCCGCTACCACACAGAGCGCTTCTTCTGACAAGAGGGTTGCTAAACAAAGTTAAGGAGGGTGCCTGAAATGTTTGTCTTCAAATGGATGCTCTTAAATTAGCTCATATTTCAAGCTCAGTCCTTAAGGACAGATAACCTTGCTGTTGTAAAGCCTCTTACAAGTTCTTCTTAGATGAGTATCAGAGCTGCTGATTTGAAGCAAAGCTCTGAGGGTTGTCTGTTTTGTGTGTGTGTGTTGTTTGGGAGTTAATCATAAGAATCACAGCTGTTAGAAATTTAGGCTATGAGTCATGTTCATAGAATCAAGACTTAACGACACTGCTTTTAAGAGCATTTTTCATATGACTTTAAGGTGTGGTAAAGGCAATTTAAGTAAGTGAATTCCCCAATTGAGCAATAAGTGATTATCACTTTACCTGTTTCCATACTTCAGAATCAATGTGATTTTCACACTGTATGTCTTAGTAGTTGTATAGTACAAATCTAGCTTTAGTTTGTCAGTGTTTTTATTTGAAATATCTGATTTTCTCTGTCCATGTCTGAGCCCGATTCCACATCTTTCTCCTTTTCTTTGTTCACAGTCTGCGGTGGTATCAGCACCCTACGGAAGATGAGTTGAGGAGCTTAGCTGGGAAACAAAAAGGACAGAAGAAGAAAGACAGGTAGGTGGGGGGGGGGGGCTGGAGTGAAGAAGGGCTATTGTTTGGGGGTTGGGGAAATGCAGTGGCACAGAGGAGGTACGAAAGGCACCCCTTTCATCAGGGAGGAAAGAAAAGATGAGAAGCAGACATTTGAGATGGATGGAGACCACAGGCATGTCGGCGAACAGATGAAGCTGATGTGTTTATGTGGCTCATTTAAGGCCTGTTTGAAGTAAGGAGACAGAAGTCTGTTTTTGTTGTTTTGTTCCTTTATGGCTCTTCGTCGAGGCTCGGAGCAACCGGGCTTAGAAGTGGCCCTGTCTGGTGGATGTGAGGAAAGTTGGTCCTGTTTTTTGGAGCCATTACTATTAGGCTATTTTAGGGGATGACACTTTAAAAGGATTGCATCTTCTCTGAAATCAAAGTTTCTCAAACAGCATTATGTCTTCAAAGTGGTCAGATGTCAAGCTTTGATTCTGGAAGATGATTTTCCATCAAGACTACTTTGCAATTCAAAAAAAAAACAAAAAAAAAAAAACTACTATTCAATTTTTAGGGCTGCAGGTGGAAGTTGAACCATATGTTGAACACGTGAATTAAGTGCTTCTTCCTTTGTACTCTCCTTTTAAATGTGCATTTAAATTGAAGCCACAACTGAAAGTTAATCCGTACTGTTCCTCACGGTGTCTAGCTCCCTAACTTATGGCGGTTTTGTTGCGCAGTTCTTTCTCTGACCCTGTGTGAGGCAGGTCAGGGCTCTCTAGCACCACATGTTCAGTAATCCCTCGAAGAAAAAGATGGACCACTGTCCTTTTGCCAGCTCGTGCCATGCAGCTCCGTTCTCTTTGTTAACCGTCTGACTCCCTCAGTCAGGGGTGAAGCTGAGCCCCTTTTTTTCCTGTCAGGTGCCTCACAGATGAAATCTGTCCAGGGCATGTTTGGCCCTAGAGTCTTACAGTGGTATTGTCCTGTGAATCCAGCGCACACACAGGGCTGAACAAACAAAGCCCAGAACTGAGGAGGCCCACCAGACAGCTCTTCAAGCCCGAAGAACAGCTCTCCATTTGCCTGCTGGTAGCGATTTAGCGCTGCCTATGTATCGCCCCCCTCAGTCATGAAAGAGTCCAGTAGTATTAGTCATAATAAAAGTAACTAGACCTCTGCCAGCTGTTAAATTTGGATGCAAGGAGCTGCATAGAGTGCAGAAATGTGTGGAACAGCAACTTATTTTCAACTGTATGAAAAGCAAGATGAGACAAAAACTGGAACAAAGGTGTCTGCTAGAGCAGACACCACTGAAAGGATCTATTTTCATCATAATGGTGTATTTCATAGTTTGTATCCAGGATGTCTGTAGGTCCTTGAAAAATGTTACACATCTTAAATTCCATTTTACAAATATTAGGCTTTAAGAGTCATTAAATAGTCTTAAATCTGAATTTGTGAGGTATGAAATGCCACAAATATTTTATCTATTTTTTTATTCATCTTTAATTTTTTTCTTGTCAAAGTCAGACTCTCTGTGAAAGCTCACATTTCTAATGTTACAAATATTTAACCCTACCACTGAACCTAATACTTTACTTTATACTTGTGCATACCTTTTGGCAAAATGTATATTTATCTAACTCACCCCAATGACAAAAGAAGAAAGATGATATGACCAAAAAAAACAGTCTTAAATTTGGTTGAAAAGGACTTTAAAAGAATTATATTGAAGAGTCTGGTACCTGTTGACACCTTGGTTTCTCATCACTGGATAAAAAACATTAATGGCTTAAAATTCTGTGTACTTCATGTGTTTAGAAGTTATATGTTTCTTATCTTGACCCTATTTGTTGTTCTCGTGTGCTCTCCTCTTTGTCCTAGGAAGTACAACGGTCACATAGACAATAAGCCGCTAACGGTTCCAAAGGATATAGATCTACAGCTGGAGACGAAATGCATCGCAGAAGTCGACACATTAGGTATTACTCTAAGAGGACAAAAATGTATATAAATAAAGATGGTCACACTCATAATGTTTGCATATCCTACTCTGTATATATTTTATTATTGAATATTTAGATTAAATTGTACTTTCTATGCCCCCAGCATTGCATTACTTCCCAGAGTTCCAGTGGCTGGTGGATTTCACAGTAGCGGCAACTGTGGTCTATCTGATAACAGAACTCTACTACAGTGTGGCTCAGCCCTCAGGAGAGATGAACATCAGTGTGGTCTGGTGCCTGCTAGTACTCGCTTTTGTCATGTATCCTTACATCAGTCACTCTTTACATCTTGGTTGTTCTTATTTCCTCATCAGACTGTTAAATCTCATCTGTGTTTTGGTGTAAATTGTTGAATATGGAACATACTTGAGCTGTATATTATGACTATGTGGGTTGGCAACATTTGAGCTTTCAGCTGAGCAGACCTATTTTCTATGTACTCTCCTCTGCACTTCCAAATTTGCATTATTTTCACTTGACATTCTTTACCGCCGTCCTGTATATGTCATAGGTTAACATCTCTTTGTCTATAAGAGAGCAAATCATTCAAGCTTGATTGTGTGGATGCAGCAGTGGCAGAGAGAGACTATAAAATGACTGCTAAAGCTCCCACCGGCTTGACTGCCAGCACCTTTATCCTCCACAGCTACCTGCTATTTTGCTACGCTGAATGATGGTTAAATGATATGCATTATCCTTGCCACCAACCACAGGGATCAATCTTTCCAGTGCTCCTGGTCGGGCCCGGCTCACCGCGGTCAGATGGTGTGTCATTTCCTGCCTACGTCGGAGATTGGAGGCCCAATTTTCACAGCCCAACAGACTGATGTGCTTGGGGGAAAAGGACAGACTGGGGAACAGATGAAATGGCACTATGAAGATGAAGATGAGGGAATATGTTGGCTCAATATAAGTGTTAATGGGACACTTGATTTCAGTTTTCCTATTTCAGCTCTGATGATATGTTGAAGACTCTTGCAGACTCCACTGCTTTAACCTTCAGTGATAACCCTGGAGCAGCGTGCTCGTCAAGTATCTGCATCTAATGGTACCTTGCTTTTTTCTCTCTTGTTTACTGAAATGTATGAATGTGACTACACATCCTCACCTTTTGGCCGATGTCAACAGGCCAGCTCGGCGGTATTTTAATTGTAGCCCACCACATGATAGCTCAAACAGCTCTTTTCAGCCTCACGCTGGCTCAAACTTGTCTGGCGAGTGTTTATACAGCTGTCTTCACAGTGCTAAATAGAAGAAAAGAAAAAGAAGACTCCACTGGATTGAATACCATTCTTGAAAAAGGACTAAAAGGAAGTGAAAATTGGCATACTGTCACCTGAAATGTTGCAGTAACTGAGACTATTATCTCTGTGGCAAACAGTTTGCCTTTGAAACATGCTCTGTCCTCAGTGTTCTGATCAAGGTCAAGGGGGGAAAGTAAAATACTATTGCATCCTCAATGGCACACGTTGGTGCCAGTGACCCTCACATTCTGTACCCACGTGTGCTAGGTAGCAGGGTTTGTGTGGCATTTAAGAGTTGAGGGTTCTCAAGGGGCCTGTAAGAATGTGCAAACTGTGTACTTGTGTCAAGACAAAACACATTTTGTGTGGTGAATAGCTTTGTGGTGTTGTGTTTTGTAAAACATGTACTGGTTGATTGCTTAGACGCACTTCTGCTTCTCTTGAAAATGTAAAGGGCATTGACAATACATGTGCAAAAATGTCGTGATTTTCTAGCTTTTGGAGATGTTATTCCTTGACTCTGTCCCCACAGTAAGACCCTTTTCTCTCTCACGGCTCACTACTTCAAGCTGGAGGAAGGAGGGGAGCGTTCACTCTGCATTACTTTTGCTTTCTTCTTTTTTGTCAAAGCCATGGCCATCCTCATTGTCACTGAAAACTACCTGGAGTTTGGTTTGGAAACAGGTGAGTTTTTTTTCAAATGACCCTCTTTGTAACAACCAAATGTTATTACTTTTGGCCCCAGTGAGTAAGTCACTCTCAAACATTCCTCCGTTTCTAGGTTTTGCAAACTTCTCTGACAGTGCTCTACAGTTTCTGGAGCACCAGGGCTTAGAGTCCCAGTAAGTACAAAATCAGTATTCTCATAGTATCATTTTTGTTTTCTCTGCCTTCATGAATTCTTTATGACTCATGAAACTACAGTAGTACCTCCCTATGTGTTTTCCCTTTCACAGGGGTCCCATATCTAAACTCACCTTCAAACTGATCCTGGCCTTGCTCTGCTCCCTGATTGGAGCCTTTCTAACTTTCCCTGGTCTTCGATTGGCCCAGATGCACCTAGATGCACTCAATCTGACCACAGCCAAATTTACACAGTGAGTCCACTACAGAAATTGTTTTCTCTCATGTATATTTCATTGAATACATTTGATGTCTTCCTTATCCTTAACAATAAGGTATAAAATGCGACCTTTAAGATCAGTTCTTGGTCAGAACAAATGTGTAATGTGTTTTATGTTTTATTTTATTTATTTTTTGCTAGTTGCACTTTGGTTTATAGCTGCTTTAGTGGCCCTTTCTCGAGGCTTAGCCTTCTGTGTTTGGTCCAAGTGTTTATCCTCACTACGTTTTAGTGGTATTTTAAGTGAAGGTATAGAAACTTAAATTTCATTTCATGTAAATTAGTGAATAGTTCACTGGAATATACTGTACATGTGAGTGATGACAATGGAGAAAACCTTTAGGACAGTCTGCTGTATCTGTGGTTCTAGGCTTAAAGGACAGTTCACCCCGGAATCCAAGTAAACATATTTTTTCTCTTACCTGGGGTTCTAGCCATCAATCTGGATTGTTTTTGTGTGAGTTGTACCCTGGCACAATTTGAATTTGCTCAACGAGTCACTCTGGCAATCAGTAATGATGATCGTTACCCATGCCGTCGGAGCCGAGCTGCACCAATCACATTGGTGTATCTGATATAGGCGGGCCAGAGGCGAGCTAAACAGATGAGGACAGTGCTGCAAAGATAAAGTCCGGAATCAGTCAGTAAACATTGCAAGATGGCTACGGATGAACACCAGTTGTTTGAAACGGCTTTGGCCACTACAATGAACGAGTTAGACTTGGCTTTTTCTCTAAAAGAGGAACAGAAGATGGTGCTCAAATCTTTCCTTTGCAAGATGGACGTTTTTGCTGTTTTGCCAACCGGATACGGCAAGAGTCTAATCTACCAGTTAGCTCCGCTGGTAGCTAAGCGCTAAGTATTGTTCTGATTGGTCGTAGTGTTATCCAATTGCATGCAGTGATATTTTCAAATGCATGCTTGGTGCCACCCCTCGAGTTGGGCCATTTTCATTACTCATAGCCAGACCCTAAATCTTTCTAGATTTGGGTCTGGATTTCCAGGCTATGTGAGTTGCCAAGCGTCGGCAATATCAGACAGAGATGTCTGCCTTCTCTCGAAAATGATAGAACTAGATGGTACTTGGCCTGTGGTGCTCAGAGTGCCAAAAAACTGCATTTGACAAACTCAGGAACTGTTTCCTTTCTACTGAACTACACCTGCCAGTCATATCACAGCGCAAAGGAAGTGTGCATCTACTCATGGACGAAAGGCTTTTGCTCAGAGATGTAAACATTAATGGTGTCATCCTCAGCTGAGCTGTAATCAGTCAGTTGGCTCAGTGGTGCTAGGTGAGCTAGCAGTAGATGCACACTTCCTTCTGTGCTGTGATACAGTTGGCGGGTGTAGTTCGGTGAAAAGGAAATAGTTTATGCATGAAGCTGCTTATAACAAGGTCCATGGATGATTTTGATTAAATGCTTCATAATGTCTGTCAAATGTATTTTTTTTGACACTTTGAGCACCACATGCCAAATGCTATCTAGTTTCATTATATACTAGAGAAGGCAGAAATCTCTACAGCTGATATCTCCAATCCTCGCACTAAACCAATCCAGACTGATAAATAGCACTACAGGCATGAGGAAAAGTGTATTTTTGATTTGTCCCTTTAATCAATACACAGTGTGCTCAAATTGGCCACAAACAGTGCTCAAGTACCAAACTATCCTCTCTTGGAGTACCAAGAAACCAAATATAGAGCAGTTGTACTTGTCTCCTACTATTCCAAGTGTGTCAGATACAAGAGAGCACCCTGTGAGTCAGATGAAGACTTCCTCAGTTGGGGCAGATTTCTATTTCAGAACTCTCTGGGTGGCATGTCTATGACCATGATAGGGGGTGCAGAGCAGGGAGCACGTCGCATCCAGATAATCCACTTTGGCATAGCAAGACTCTCCAAAATGGCCTCCTCTTCCATTCCCCTCTCTTAACTGTCATGAGCTTACATCCTCAGACGCTGTCACTAGCAGGGATTATCTCCAAGCTCTTCAAAATCTGTGCCTTGGTTATCTTCTCACCCCTCGCATAGAAAGTTGCATTGATGGCATGGACCTTATTTCTCATTATGAGTTTTCAAATTAAGATTAAAAAGCAAAGATTTCTGTGACAACTAGTTGTTTTTCTCAGATACATGGGAGCCATTAATGAGGACTCTTAGCGAGTATGCCTATATTTATCAGTCATTCTTTAGGTTTACTTCAGCGGTTAGACATTTTTGTTATTATCATAGGTGTTCTGGGACCCTTGATGTAAAGGAGGGCAAGTTGTTGGATGCTTTTCAGCATGTAGAATTATTATTGGTTTAACTTGGCATCTTTTCCTTCACCTCTCTTTTGCTACAGGACTCTGCTTCATATCAACTTCCTGTCCCCTCTTATCATGGTCCTGCTGTGGGTGAAGCCCATTACCAAGGACTACATAATGAACCCCACTCTGGAAAAGGAGAATGTGCCTTTGTAAGTAAAAGCTATTATTTAATTTGGTGATCCAGATGCAAATGACACTGCACGTTCTGTAGCCATTTTGCCACATCAGTGATTTGATTTCATAAATTTAATTTAGTCCTACTTACAAACACATTTTGCTCTCTCTCATCTTAATTTATCTTGAGTTTTAGCCCAAACTATCCTCTGATTCTGCTACACAGCCAACTGTTGAAAAGTCCTGATTAACAACCTTTAAAAGCGTGAAACCTCCTGCTTCCCTCTGACAATAAATGTGATACCAAAATCTCAAATCATCACATTACTACTTATGAATAAGATGTGTATGGCAGCGCAGTGGTGCAGTGATTAGCATTGCTGCCTCACAGCAAGAAGGTTACTGGATTGAACCCAGGGTGGGGGAGCCCTTCTGTGCGGCGTTTGCATGTTCTTTCTGTGTTGGCATGAGTTTTCTCAGGGTACTCCAGCTTCCTCCCACAGTCCAAAGACATGCAGGTTAAATGGCGACACTAAATTGGCTGTAGATGTGAATATAAGCGTGAATGTTCGTCTGTCTCTATGTGTTAGCCCTGCAATAGTCTGGCGATCTGTCCAGAGTGTACCCTGCCTCTTGCCCAATGTCAGCTGGGATAGGCTCCAGCCCCCCCATGACCCCCAACTGGACTGGTTACAGAAAATAAATAAATGCATGAATACAATGTGTTCTGCGGCTGTGATGAAGCAAATTCTTGTTTATATACCTAGCCTTAGTCAGTGTGCTCAAAAACAAACCAGTTTCTGACGGTGTACGTCCCAGCACCTTTTGTTGATTGATCTGTACTTGGTAGGCAAGCCAGTTGGACTCCCTTGATATCTAGCAAGCTAATTACCTGCCATTCAAACAAGACGGATGGGACAACATTGGCAAGCTGTGAAAATAAAAAGTAATTGTGGCTTTTGTGCAGGTAAATGGATGTAAACAATGCAACAGCAGTTATGAAAATGGAATTTACAACGGTTCATTGAGATAAGGAATGTATTCTGCTTGTAGATGAAATGACAATACACACATTGTCTACTTTGGTTCAAATTAGACTGTAAACAAATTTAGTCATACCTCAGGGAGAGCTCTTTATTGTATCTCTAACTGCTGTCGTTTGTTAGCTGGTTATTCATTCTGAGATAACATTTGTTATTTGTCGCAAGTTTTGAATTCTGTCATGTGTCAACTTTTTTTTCTGCTACTAAGTGTGATACCATCAAGGTCAAATATGATAAAGCCTGATTTCATGTTGCAGCACCCTCTTTCCACCTTCTTATCTCCCAGTTTCAACCTCTTTTACTTTTTCTCTGAGTTGTTTATGACTCTTTTGCTCTTACTATCTTTGCTTCTCATTGTTTCTGCCTACCATCCAAATGATGGAGCTGATACATGATGTGTTGCATTTCCCTTCATCATCTGTCCTCCCTTACGCACCCCTTTCTTTCTATTAATACCAGGATGACTGAGGATACGTATGATACGTTGCGGTTATGGGCCATCATACTGATGTGTATGCTCCGGCTCGCTATGATGAGACATCATTTGCAGGCCTACCTCAACCTGGCCCAGAAGGGTGTGGACCAGATGAAGAAGGAGGCGGGACGGATAAGTACTGTTGACCTGCAGAAGATGGTGAGTACGATGATAGATTTAATAGTCCCTATTACACCCTTCTGCATTTCTGTGTCAATTTAGACATACAAAATGCTAATTTTATCTCATTTAACACATGGTGTACTGTTGAAACGGATTTAGAGGCAGAGTAGTGTTATGATCTGTAGTAACCACTTAGACTGAGGCACCTTGAGGTGGAGAAATTTGGGAGTTAGCCAGTTTCCCTTTATTAAAAGCAAATATAGACACTTTTCGGGTCCTGTCTTTGTGAATTAAGGAACAGAGCACAAAACTCAGCCATCCGTCCACAGGACATGCATTATGCAGGAGGCATGCAGCCCACCTGTGGTGCACTTGGAAATTGGATACATTATCAGTGAGTGTGTTTAGGACAGGCATCGGTTGTGGCCAAACACATCAGCTCCTCCTATCATTTTCTTTTAAAAGCCCTCCCCAGCATGAAGTACTGACACTTTAGTTTAGTGCAGACCAGCTTATCCTATCTTACAACTCATATTCTTGTCCAGGATGTACACACAGTCAAATATTATTATAGAACTAACATTAAAATATATGACACTGCAAATACAGGTATGCTGTCAAGAGTGTCTTGACTCTGTGAGTTATGGTCGACAATAGGGAGATTGTAAGAGAAAATATCTTGCAAATGTCTGTCATTTAAAAATGCCATTGTGTCCAATAAGATATGTCACCATGAAAACTGATACTGGCCAGTAGGCTGAGACCTGTGCTGTGCTGTATCCCTACGTTAGATGATGTGTGAAGCAGCTATGAGTTTGGTCAGGGTGGGAATGACCAAAGGATCCATGATAGATATTATCACGATACTTAAGTCACGATACAATATTATTGTGATTTTAAATATGTTGCGATATTCTGAGTATTACGATTAAATATATTGCGATTTATTTCCTTTTTTCAACTGTAAATTATGTTGAAAGGAAGACTTCTGCATTATCCAGTAAGATTAAGGGTGCTTTCACACCTGCCCTGTTTGGTTTGGTTCAACCGAACTCAAGTTCGTTTGACCCTGTGGTGCGGTTCGTTTGTGGTGAGAACGTGTTCTGTCCTCACTGGCGTGTTCCAACTGCAGTCACATGACACATTGTTTGGGTTAAACATGAGCATGTTACAGTCCCTGAGGATTATTAATGTGCGCCTCCTCCTGTAGTGCCTTAATATGCACATTCAGCACATCCAATGCATCAAAACATTGTTTTCTAGTTGGAGCCGCGCCTCGTTTTCAAACTGTATGGTTTGACTAAAATGAACTATGACAGCAATATAGTCCACGATGACCAGCGCTAACATCAACCTGCGTAGTTGTCCCTCCATTGTGAAAAGAGAAGATAGAAAGTGTCGCATTTATCTGCAAGTGTCCCCTTTAAGGTTTTCTTTACTTGCTGGAATTTTCCCGCATGGAAACTCTGACCAGTCAAGAGCATCTTTCTTGTGCAGGCATTTGATCTGGTCCACTTGTAAATGCTGCCGTGAGAACACGAATCAACTCTAGGGAATTAATGCAACTTTGTAACAAAATCAATCCCTGATTCGGACCAAAGCAAGACAACTCTAGGTCTGAAAGCACCCTCAAAATAAGAATACGTTTTTGGTATGTTTATCTCACTTAAGCTGTTTTTTGCAGCAGCAAAATGTATCTAGTGGACTGAAAAGGCAATTGATTACATTATTCTAGTAGGCTACCTAAAGTTTAATTCATATTTGTCGTATTAACAATTTATATAACGATACGTAACGATACGATATTGCCACACAAAAATATCGCAATACTGTACTGTATCGATTTTTTTTTTTCCCCCACCCCTAGAGTTTGGTATTAAACCTCTACATCTTGCACAATGCTTTGGTTAACAGTCTGTGTAAATGTTCTTTGTAATGGAATTCTTCTTGTCTAATTTCTCCCAGGTTGCACGTGTTTTTTACTACTTGTGTGTAATCGCACTACAGTATGTGGCACCACTGGTGATGCTGCTGCATACAACTTTGCTGCTAAAAACCTTAGGTGAGTCATGTGCCGCTCAGTGGTTCTCCAGTTTACAAAATCTCCTTGCCTTCCATAAATGTAAGCTATTTTTTATCTCTTGTCTTATTTATTACAGGTGGACACTCCTGGTGGGTCTATCCTGAAGAAGACCTGCCGTGCATCTATGATATTAACTCTGACTCTGTGATGGGGGCCGCACCAATAGCAGCCCCAACACCAGCTTCAGTGGGAGAAACAGGAGCCCGGGCATCAGTAGCCCAGCTGTCAATGGCCCTGGGAGGCCTGCGGACTGTCTTCAGCCCATTGCTTTTCCGGGGCCTCTTCTCCTTCTTTACTTGGTGGATTGCTGCCTGCCTCTTCTCCACCTCCCTCTTCGGCCTCTTCTATCATCAGTATCTCATGGCGGCATAGCATCACCAGCCCAGCAGTGGCAGCCACACCCCCACAGGGCCACTGTACGTCTGGCCTGATCAGAAAGGACTGAGTGGGGGCGACAGAGGCCTACTGATGACTCTGCTCACCAACCTCTCCCTTCCCTCCCTCTGACCACCTCAACAATGACTGACCATATCATCAGAGCTCCTGGTTCAATTTCCAGTGCTTCCTCCACAGATGACTCTGTGAACTCTTGTCATTGTTTTTACTACAACGACCACTACCTTTTTATTTGGAGAGCGAGATTTATAAACTTTAATAACAGACGGACTTAGAAGAATATTAATCGGTGTCAGTGTATTGGCATAATAATGAGAAATCGGTCCAGTTTGCTGTGTGAAATTTGAATGATATGAGGTAAAATAATGTCTCAGATGCTGATTACAATTGATTTTACGTGTTGAAATGTGGTATGGCAGTTCTGCTCAGTTCCACCAGTGGCAGAAGGGGTTTAATTAATGTTCTTGTTGATATTTTTGTTTTTAAACTGAGCTCATATGATGAGTTTGATCCATCAACATCTTCAGAATTCTGATAGATTTTACTTTAGAAAGCCTTAAACGCAGCCTCTTACAGCTCCATGCATGTAGGAGTCCGATTCCAGACTGTCCCTCTTCTTTAAATCTATTTCCAGTGGTCACTAAGGCTTGTTTAAGCTAGTATTGGCAATGAATTACATCAGACTTATCCAGGAAAAGCCTCTGGAGTTACTCTGCATGACTGGATACATGCTGTTAGGTTTAAGTTTTATTATTTGCAGGTCCTGGACATTAAGAGTCATGCAACCATCTATATTCCAGTCTGTATCACAGCCCATTATAAGACTTATTTCCCACAGTGACAGGTTGTAGAGAAGCTACATTAATGTCACAGAATATCATTGAATCTGGAGATGTTCGTGGAGGCTAATGTGTGACCTCATATTAGCTTAAAATCACTGTGTTTTTAAAGGTTTGGGGAAAACTGCCATACTTGTGCCCGATGTTTGTCTTTTGATCAAAACTTTAAAATATGTGTGTTCAAACAAAATTGCCTGCTTAACTAAAATGTTGAAATTCCATTGCCACGGACCACAAAAGTGTCTGAAATAGTCTTAAAACGTCGCAGCAAGGACTGGTGCGTCTCTGTTGGTTGGGGGAGGAAGGAGGGAGGGGCAGCCTTTCCAGAATGGCTGTCAGCTAAACAGGGTCAGAATGTGGACAACCCGAAGAAGAGCTGTACCTGCAGAGGAGGAAGAGAAGACGTTAAACTCATGGGAGACATCTCATTGACTTGAAGCTGATGTATTTAAATGTTTAATCTGCGTCGTAACCTCCCCGGTTTTTTAACTGAGCCATTTTAGAAGCTACGAGTGAATTTTAAGCTCCTTTTTCGGAGCGGCAGAGATGATTTAAAGGGAGGACAGCACTGAGGGTTCAGTCGAGGTATGTGCTTGTGTCTGTGTGTCTGTCTGCATGTGTAGGATCTCTGCTGTTAGGTCAGCTGTAATCTGAAAGGGCATTGTGATCAAGAGGAGATGATGTCAACTAATGTTGATAAGCTACCGCCTTTATGTTCTGCTTTTCTTTTTTTTTTTTCAACTTATACCCATCCATTGCTTTTAAACTCGTTTGAGAACAATCGTTTTGTTTCGTATTCTTTTTCTCATGGATCAAATTGTGAATTTGTACAAGTTTTCACTTTTAAAAATGGTGCCAAGTGAGTGTGTTCCCCTGTCCCAGTGGCTAAAGATTTGGTGTCTGCAAGTGTTCGAAACTGTAACTGGACTACAACTCTGCGGCCTTCTGTTTTCTGTAGATCCATCTTGATAAAGAAGGAATCAAAAGCCGTTGTTCACAGCAACACAATGGTATTAACAGTGTCTTTGCATACTGCAGTTTTCTGGTGGGTAAATGTACGCACAAACAGTCATTGGGCCCTAACATGATTGTTCAGTCCATTCAGGAATGTAGGATACATGGTGCCAGATTACTACAGGTCTCTGGCATTTCATTTTGTCATTATTACACCACAGAGTTCTAATCTCTGAACTCCAGCTCTGTGAGTTTTGTACAGGACACATTTTACAAACTCAAGCAGCACCATATCACATTTTTTAGCTCCAGATGTCGAAAGTCTTAGCTTCAGTTTTGTGTGTGTGAACTATGGGGGAATATGCACATAATGAATGTATCAATCCTGCCTAATTTGTAGATTGTTTTCAGGAAAATGATTTGTATGGTGAGTTGAATTAATACGCCCCTCTCCCCCCACTCCCCTGCACTTCCTCAAGTCTTTACTACCATCTGTTAAATCTACCTTTCAAACTAATCCTAATTTGTCGTAACGACTGTTTTAATCGATTGATTTATCTTTGTTTTTGTATTTATTACACATGCCGAGGCCTGTAAACATTTCTGATTTTAACAGCGCACACTTTATTTTGTTATTGGAGTCCACGATGGCTTAATTGAATCATTTTTGAAACCGTGTTTGACAAATCAATTGCAGATTAACTTTTTTTTTTTTTTTTTAATGGTCTGGTCCGTTAAAAAGTAGCTGGGATACTTTCAGAATTCAGTGGCCTGATGAGGCGATGTTTCTTCTGTTAGTTACCACTGAAAGTGTTTATTGTCCATTGTTGGGTTCATGAAATAAATTACACACATTGTTCTTTCATGTATTTATTTCTGCTTTAGATTCTTAAATAAATTATGTTCTTTACTATGTCCTTTTTTATTTTATCTCAACGCTCTACCGGCTTCATGTATGGCTGTTGTATCACGACAGCGAGACAAAGCTTTAGATGTGTTTGGCACTTTGTACTTGTGAACCCCTGGTAAATTCAAAGCAAGCATCTATAAGCATTTGTTTTTAAGTGTTGAAAGAACGGTTCATAATTGGGTCAGCTTCCAGTCCTAAGAGGTAGAAATCTCATTTGGATATATTGGTCACAGTCATTAAATGCTGCAGAGAAGTTTGGATATTTAATATATCCATATTCACTTTGATGAATGTTCTAAGTGAATAAATTAACCAAAATGACAGAAAGTCAGTATTCATTGAAGTTTGATGATACAAGAAAAGATGCCTCACCAAAGATAGATACGATTGTAAAATAGTTAACTGTCTCTCTTGTTAAATCTCGTTCTCTCTTTTCCTCCAAATGATGCCAACGGGAGTAAAAGTCCTTTAAATGTGTTTGAGAACAAGGAGCTAATTATTTGTTATGTTACGTGTTCACTTGTTTTAGCTCGTGCTGTGCTTTTAAAAAAAAAAATCTAACAACTAACACTTTCTTTTTTTACAGGAGTGAAGGAGATGTGATTTTTTTTACAGAGTCAGAATGTAGAAAACTGTTCAATAACTTGAATAAAGTGGTATTGTTTTATAGCTCTGTTTTGGCTTTTGCTGCAGAGCTGCGTTTTGTGGTACGGCCTTGAATTCATGCTTGAATGTGCTTGAAGGTAACGATGATATGTCCAACTCACACATCATCCTTAGCGATTTATTCAGTGTTTGTAGACTACAAGCACATGAGGTCCTCTTTTAGACTCAAAAAGCTTTTCTCTGTGTTTACTCCTTTTTTGGGTCTCCAAGGTCTCAGGCAAGATTTAAAATAGTGTCTTTATACTGGATGTTGATGGTCTTTGAATGACGGTGCTCGATAATTGTGTTTCAGCATCAGTCCACTTATTAAATATGTCCTCGTGCAAACTGGCATTGATTTAGGCAGTCAATGGCCATCGATTTGCTTTTCTTACTTTGGCTTCTCCATTCTTGTGGGAAAGGTCAGTGGAGTAGATAGAGGGATGAAACGCTCCCAAACTCCTCTTAATGCACGCCATTCTCTGGGAATAACATCAGGCCAGTTAATACAGGCCTCGAGTGCCATTGTCCAGATGAGCGGGAAAACTGGGCCAATGCATTCATTCATAGGTAGACAGATCAATAAGACAGCTTCCAAAACAAACCAGTGGAGAGGTTCCTTTATTCCTCCTGAGTGGGGCCTATTCACCAAGGTCCCTTCTCTGTAGAGTGGTGTGGAGCTCCGCTTCAGCAAAGGGGTCCCCCACCCTTCCATCCCCAGCACGGCCAGAAGAACTGAGAAGCTTCTGGAGGGGTGACGCTACAATAGTGGGCTTTCTGTGTGACACAGAGTGGTGATCCCACCCTCATGTCGATTGTGAGAAGCAGCAGCCATACTTCATGGCTGACCTGACCTAGTGTCGTGAATGGCCCAAAAGAGAACACTTTACATTGCTTGAACTCCTCTGACCTGTTTTTACATTACTTCCAAGTTATGACAAAGATAAGAAAAACAGAAAGGGTCTCCTGCTGAAGAGAGTGCCTGTTACGGATTGGCGGACGGACATTAGCATTTAGCAATCATCTTACACTCAATACATGCAATTATCATCTTTTCAATACCGTGACAACAGAGGTTTATTTCACGCAAATTGTTTATAAATTCCACAAAACATTTTAAAAAAGAGAGAAATGCAATAACAAGTAGAAATGAAACAAGAATTTTAGTTATTGACAGGCAGTAAATTCAGGAGGAATTCACAATGTGTTGTGTCATGCTCAGAGAAATCAAGACACACTAAAATTGTTTTGCAATATGGCGTTGAGAAGACTGTAATAATGAACAAAAAAAGAATTATATACAGTAGAGTATACAAGCTGGGATTTTTTAAAATCATGTTACACAATTAAAAGGGGTCAAGTGTGTCACCCAGTGTTATATAAATCTGGATTTCTTGTTCAGCTGTTACACATATAACATAATACACAGAAAGCAAAGATACACAGACAATGTAGCATTGTTGGAGGACCCATTTTAATTTAACTTAGTCCCTGTTATCCCACTAAAACACACGCAATGGTTCTGACCCGTTCGTTGTTCTCATCCACACATATGGGAAATATTGTTCATCTCCAAAGCCGTCTGTGTATTATGACCTAATTGAGTTAAACGTGCACCAGTTATCAGTGCAAAGCAGGGAGGAAAAAAGAAACAGAGATCCTCGCCAAGCAAAGTACATTTAAATCTCGTCATGGTTAAAATTTGAGGTCCACCGCCTCGTGCTGGAAATATGAAATGGCTGACTGCCCTTGTAGTAATCACCACTGCTCTTACATTAATTCATCTCCAGATGAACATTGTTCCTTTGGGGTTTCCGTGCTTCATCAGCAGCCCTCTGATAGACACTATACCACATATTGCTACTGTATAGCTCCTTAAAGAGTGTGTGTGTGTGTGTGTGTGTGTGTGTGTGTGTATGTAAGATATAAATGAATTGCTTCTCTTTGCTGCTTTATGTAAACCAACAGTGACATTTCCTCTGTTTTTTAAATTCAATACAGATTATATTTATCTTTAATATTCCTAATAAATCATGGGCTTTTTTAATATTGTGAATTAAATTGAAATGCACTGTGATGAGAGTGCATCACACTGCATGCAGAAACACAGGCTTGTCCACCCACTGTGTTAAATCAGCCTTCTATTTTTTTAAACAGGGAGCCACCATATACATTAGCAGCAATGATCACGTATTATGTCATTAAGATGTGTTTAACTTTAGCTTTATTCTCCTCAAGAGAGGAATATTCACCCAGCAAGGCAAGTGGACTTCATGTTCAGTGTCTTTTCTACGTAATCTGTGATTTACTAGAAAAACTGTGCTTAACTCTTCAACAAATTAATGGTACATTCCAAATTAATTAGCCGAGGCAGCACACCACAGCTTAATGTCTTTCATGGTGGAAAGGCAGGACATTAAGCTCACAGAAACCTAATAGATTTTTTTAAGGAATCAACATGAATGAATAAATTAATTCTCCTCTCTCTATATATACGTATTTAAATACATATATATATTTTTAAACTCTTGCCGTGCCTAATTTCTCCTGATGAAAAACCTACTGTAGATGCCTCCTTCACAATAACAACCAACAGAGTGGACTGCCCCCTAGTGCCGCCAGCTGAGTGTGACAGTGCATGGAGGGGGGAGGGGGGAGAGCCTGCTTGCTTTGAGCATTAGCAGAATGCCAGCTTTTCAGTGCCATCCAATCAGGGAGCACCTTGGTAACGCGTTCATACATCCAGTGGAACTAGGTGGCGAATGCAAATGCTCCAAGATCAAGGTTTCTCCTTGGCAATGGTGCAGCACTTGTTTCTCGCCTTTCATGTCCGAATGATGATGGTGATAATAAGAGGGGAGGACAGGCCTCAGATTGAGCCAAAGGGGGAACGAGCATCGATGAGATCTTTGATATGGAATGCTGCATCATATGATATTAGTGTCATTCATGGGGCCGTTTGATTGACAGTTTATTAGAAAAATTGTGAGAAATGCACCATTGTCCTCATCCATTTTTCATGTTTGAATTGCTGACACTTTGATGCACTTTGGTGAATGTGGTGCTCAAACTAGGACAAAGGAGCTGCAGCCTACATCGCGTCTTCAGCATGGGGTTTCTCTCCTCTCCGTTGCAAAGACAGAATTAATACAGTAACAAACATATTTTTATAATTGCTTCCTTTGTGGTTCTACGCTCTAGCAAGTGCACCTATGTAAACACACGGGTACACACACTCACACACACACTCTCTCTCTCTCACACACACAACTGAAACCTGCATCATTTTGCTTCAGGGATCCTGTTGTTCTGCGTGCCTCAGGTCCAAGTGACTTAATTTTCACTGTTAGATTTTATTAGGCTGATGATGCACATTGCATTCACGGAGCACCTCAACCTCCAGGTCCTCCCACACATTGCTGTAAAGCCGGCCTATGTTCCTAATTAAGACAATGTTACTCCATGCTGTTTTCAGGAAATGTAAAACTGATTGGAATGAAGGCGGCAAAGTCGGAACATTACTCTGGATAAAGGGAGAAATTTGTGTCAGTTAGCTTGTACCTGAAACACCATGAATGGTTACGGCGTGATTGTTCAGTTCGGATGATATAACACGTGATACTGATTTTGGAACATGGGAGAAAAAAATAGATATTAAAAATAAAGATATGCAAACACAGAGTATTATATTTGTGTTTCACTGACTTTATTGTGTGCATTAAAGGGGCATTTCAACAATAATCTGACCATATCTTGGTTTTTCTTTGTTCAGGTTAGCTGTTTACACTGAATTTGATTTGGTAAAGAGAAATAAAAGCATTCATGAGTCTATGTATATATCCAAAACTGTATTTTCTTGGAAGCCTCTCAAATAAAATTTAACAATAATTTGTATATCTTCTAAGAAATAAGTTGAAAAACAAAATAAGCTGTTGTCATATTGTGATAGGAAGCCAAATTCAGGAACTAAACAACCACGAATAATTGCACTTGAGTTAATTTCCATAAAATCAGCAATCTTGTCAAGTCCTTCAACCCAAAATTCAAAACATGACCTTGTTCGGAGAGTTAATTTGCCATTTGATCCTCCTGTTTGTCTGCGAGAAGGTCACACATTGACACCACGTTGCTTCAAACGACCCCCCTGACCTCTCGCCGCGACCTGCTTGAGCGCATGCCGACCAACCGAGGAGGGCAACAGGTCACCGGAGTCACTTAGAGGAGTCCCGAGGGAGGAAACTGGCCCCTGGACACAAGGGTCCCCTGGCTCCTCTTGGTGCTGAAACACCCACATACTGTAGCTCCAGCCTCTTGTACTATACACTGTCTGCAGGGGAGACACAGAAGTGAAGGTAGAAAGAGAAATAGGTGTTTGTGACTGAGACATGGAATGCATATTTATGCTGTATATGCATCAAGAGTGGATGTTTTTGCAAAATCATTTGTGTGTGTGTTTGTCTGCGTGTTTCTTTTCCCCACTTTTTTTTTTAAGCTGGCTCCATATACACTCAGGAGACTATGTGAGGAAAAAACTGAAAAGCTAACTTTTTTTTTTCACCCTGCAATATTTCACTCAAGAATATGAAGAAGGAGCAGCTATAGAAAAACGTAGCACACTTTCATCATTATCAATTTTGTTTCTAATGAAAGACAGAGAATTATATATCACTTTTAGCACATTAGGGGGAGAATATAACATAAAAATGCTCAATTCCTTTTGAAGGTATTTCTTTTATTCTTCCTACAAAAAGACTATTATCTGGTAGTGGTGAATGCATATTAAGCAAGAAAAGCAACTATCATTCATCTTCTACAATGCATAGCTGTAAATTATGGCATTATCTCTGCTGGCATAGAGGGAAGAAGGGCCGAGGTGGAGATGAGTGAGGGTGTTGAAAATAAAGAAAAGGGTGTGGAAAAAAAGGACAAACCCACACACACATACACACACACACACCCTTCACACTGAAGTCAATGAGAAAGATTACGCTTGGCCTTATCCAGTAGGGCCTGTCAGATTTATTTCCAACATCAAGGGACTCTCTGCTGTCTCCTCACCCCATCCATCAGTGCCCTGTCTGGGTTTCTGTGTGGTCAGAGCCCTGGATGGAGGCTGGGAGTGGAGAGCTAAAGAAGGCTGGAGGAGGTGTGTGTGTATGTGTATGTGTGTGTGTGTGTGTGTGTGTTGGGAAGGGGGCACTGAAACAGGAGTGGTTGCCAGGGCACACAGGCCCGTGGCATTCTCCACCGTCTGGCATCCCAGGGTGCAATGGGAGCACTAGTCCTCGGTAAGTCACCAGTGGAGGTGAAAAGCACTGTCACCGAGATGAAAGGGGGCTTCCCCCCACCCTCTGATCTGTGAGAGAAAAATGAAAAAGACAGACGAATATGGGGAGAGCGCGAGAGGGAGAGGGGGAGAGCCAGAGAGAGTTTTAGAGAGTGTAAAATCGCTCTCACTGTATTTCATGTCAATATGTCTCACATTTGAAATCCTTATTATAGATTGGGTGTGGAAAAAAAGGGATGTGCTTTCATTGTTCAGGGACATGTCCCCTCACACACACACACACACCAACATACACACACACACACACACGCCATTCCCTTCACCCGGGTGCCTGTGCCACACCACCCACCCCTGTCGTTCTGCACGATGTAACCTAGCAACTATTTAATTAAAATAGCATCAGCAAGGATAGAAGCTTTTTTCCCTCCCTTGCAAGGATTTCCTCCAATCTCAGAGCTTTTCAGCACACCATGAATCAAAACTGACGCTATGTATGCCACTGTATTGTCCCCCCTCACATCCCTGTCTTTGTTTCTACATTTGGTTATTTCCACAAAACCTATGGCATGCATCGTTGACACCTGACTGGCAGACGGTACCTGATGTCATATATCTCACGCGGTGGCACTATATCTATGCTTTAACTGGCCGGAGATTTAATGCAGGACATTATTATGCCACAGAGTTGTACAAGCAAGGCCATCACCTCTCTGTCCTTCAGAGTAGTCTTTCAGGAATAATAGAATACCTCCTCTTCAAGCCCTTCTCCTCCTCCTCCTCCTCCTCCTCCTCCTCCGCGTGCTCTTCTTCTTCTTCTTCTTCCCCCCCGTGCCTCCTTTTCTCTTTGTATGCCAAATCACAGCACCCTCTGCTTCGACCTAAAAAGAGGCGCCTCTTACCATGCTCTACATGTGTGCCAAGCTCGGGCAATGCGGAGCAATTAGAGGAAATGTGAAGCAGCTCCGCATGTCAGCGTACATCGGACTCACTGTCACTCAAACCACATCCATGACTCCTCTGCTCTGAGAAACAAACAATGGAGCAATATTCTGGTTCAGGGCTGTCAAAACAGAAGGCCCGATCTCTATTTCGTTCTCCTTTTCTCCCTGTCTTTTTTTTTCTCTCATGCTCTTTCTGCTGCTAATGGATACCCTGATGTGTCATAGAGCAGTGAAGTTATCTGTCCTTTCTTGATTTTCCGTAATGTATCGTTCTGTATAGTACAGGTGCACCAGAAGGATACACATAACTCTTTTCACTTTCCCTTCAATAGAACTTACCTCTGTCATTACTTAAGAAGCAATGCAGTGAAAGTCATAGTAAATGGCTTTAATGATTATCCCTCCAAACGGTTACATTATAGGGTTGACCTCCACTTTGGGTACATTCATGCTTTTTGACCAAAAATGACATTTTTCTACCTTTTATGTCCCTCTTTCCCTTTTTTCTCACGCACACTATTTCCATTTCTGCAGAACCGCAAAAGCCACTCCAGACACTGCAATTCAAACACAGACATTTAAGACCAGTGAAAGAGGAAAGAGTTAAGAAATGTAAAAAGGATAAAATCACACATGCACTTCTACCTAATAGTCAGTGAGAAAATCACTTTAAACCCAATTTAAGGGGGGTGCTGGCATTGGACCATTTAGTATGATCTCTTCAATAAAGTATATCAATGGAGGAAAATCCTCTTAACTTGAGGAATATATTCAGATTTGAGCATGTGTCAGACTGACTTGAACTGAACTGGAGGCCAAACACATTTGGATTTAGCTATATCTTTTCAGTTCTAATTTTCATTTTTGAGATTTTTTCAATGTATACTTTTTTTGTACAACAACTTTAATTATATTGAAGAACTAATAGCAAACAACTGCTTTTTTTTGTACAGAAAACTTGAATAAATCAGCCTTCGGACAGAGATAGAAAAGAAAACAATTATGTTGTCAAAAATGGACTGCACTCATCTGCCTTAGCTGACAAAGTGCTTTACAATTTGCCTCTCATTCACCCACTCACATGCACAGATGGTGATGAAGCTTCCATATAAGATGCTGACCTGCCAATCAGGAGCAACATCGGATTCAATGTCTTGCCCAAGACATGTGGACAGGAGTATTCAAAGATCGAACCATCAACCCTGTGATTATTAGAAGACCCGCTCCACCTCCTGAGCCACAGCTGCCTGCTACATATATGTTAATGCCGTGATAATGTTTTAATCTTCAAGGCCAAATGTAAAATACTTCCTTATTTTCATAAATGTATACATGCAGCATGTATCCCCCCGGATTAATTCTGTAATCATCTGAATTCAGCACTGCCTATAGCCCATACAGCCTATGTAAATCTTCGAGAGTGTGTGTTCACACGCTGATTTGCATAATGGCACATGATTTTGACAGGCAGGACGAGAGAGAGGGACCCCTTGACATTTTTATAATGGCACTTTACAGGGTGGACAAGGTTGGGGGGTAGGATGGGATATGGGCGGCTGTACTGGTGGAACAAAACATAGGGACCTCCAGTACATCTAGCACTCATAGAGACAGAGAACAGTGTTTTCTGATACCCAGTACGCTGTGTTTTACATGGACGTAACTGCATTTAAAATGATCAAAGCAGAAATGCATAAAGTGTGTTGGCAGTGATAATTGACAGATATTTATATGCATCTAATACTCCACAATTTGAAATAAGAATTTGACTTTGTAGTTGTCTTTGTGCTAGAGATAAAAACTTGAAGAACTAAAACTCTGAGTGGCTGTTTAAAATTGTACTGACTGATGGAAAAAAAAGTAGAGCATATTTTATTAGTGTATCTCGTCTGTACTGGGTCACATCCTCTGAGATATCCATGTTGATGCTCTAGAAAATAATTTCAATTCTTCAAAGATGACAATTTCATATATCCAGCCTTGTAGTAATTCTCTCACAGGCCATAACCTCACAGCATTTAACCTAATTTATCTCAGCCCCCATTGTGGAAATAATTTTTTATACATGTTGGCATTTTATAACAAACCTCTACCCGTGGATTTTCCTCCTGGGTTAAATCAATCAAATTGAATCTAACAAACATGTCCCTTGTCAATACCGGTGAGATTGATAGAGTCCCAAATCACAGAGTGGGGCATGTACGGCCGACACAGAGGTCTGTGGGAGAGGCCACCAGCAAATTAAAAGGTCACAGACTTTGATGGCATTCCCTTTGCCCTGACACACGCCCCTACGTCTTGTCTGAGTGACACGTGCAACAATGGCGTTTTTTTTTTTTCATCTTACACAAACAGCTCAGAACAATGCTGCCGCCTAGAGCCATATGCTGCGCCTATGGCCATCCTCAAGTCCCCCATCTATTTGTCCGTGGGAACGGCGGGTAGACAGAGAGGGTTGTCTGGGGTTGAGGCCCTTAACAGATCTCCAAGGATAATTTTTTGTCATATAGTCTGGGACATGACAGACACAAGAGCACTGACAAACAGCAGTCAATGTGATGTAGCTAGTCGTGAGAAAGTAAATCAGACAGGATTGTTTCCACTGCACAATGATCGAGATGGGGCAGGCTGCAGCTGAGGAAGTCGTTTACATTGTATGTATTCATAAATAATACTAGCAATAGTAAAATTGATTAATTACAGCTCTTGATCAGTTTAATTAATGTTAAAATACGCAGCATAATTCTTTGGGTTTGTAGTCGATGCAGTCTGCAGTAACCCTTCTGTGTTTTTAACTGTATTTTGAAGCTAAAACATTTTATTATAGAGTCACACAATAAAGCGGGGCACTCAACTTCAGGTAATTCCCAGCAAATTATTCTCACACTCCTCCTCAATGCATCTGCTGTGTTCTGCACTCTTGAGCCCCTATTTTTAAACCTGGTCGCATATCCGTCTCACTCCATGCCTCAAATCCCTGTCATCCTGACACGCATGCACACACTCACACGTACACAGAGACTTCATTAAAATGCATAAAAAAAACCCCTCACTCACACGCACACCCCTACCGCATGCATTAATTAGCACGCTGGTAACAAGCTAACCTCTCCATTCACACCCTGAGCCTCTTTCATTAGCATGACAGTGGCTAGCAGCGGCCAGGGGCCCATAGGCTGCAAGGTTCTCTCCTCGGGGCCCCTGATTAAAGGGAGAACCCCTAGGACGCAAAGCTCTCGATTCCTTTCATCATTGCACCCATGCGGCGTCTCTCGGATGATCCCCGGACCGCAAACTGTCAAGTATACCTGTTTCTATGGGCCCGACCCCCTTTCCATCTCTTTGACTCTCTTTTCCATCTCTCCAAACTCCATCCTTCCTCAACTCGCTCTGACCCACTCCAGTGTACTTTCTTCCATCTCAATCTAATTGTCACCTCCTATCTCTCTCCAGACCCTTATGGGCTTTTTTTTTCACCATAGCTCCTAATACATGTATGCAAAAGGGGGAGGCCTGGCTGGTGTCGGTCTCCTCTTCGCACATAGATACAGATCACACAGGCGTATTATTTCAGGTTCACAATGGCAGCCCCAGGTGACCCAGAGAAGGGTGTTCATGCTATAAAGGCTTATCCTTATTTCTCACACCTATAGAAACCACCTTTCCCCTTCTCAGCGGTAAGAGATCCGGACAGCCTTACACCTGACGTACAGGGCGGCTATCATCTCCAGGCCTCGCCCATCAGGGTCTCCCCCCATCCGGCCTGGATTTCAAGGCAAAACGTCTCATTAGCTGTGGTCCTTGAAAGAAGGGCACTCAATTTCAAATTCAGTTACACATTCCCTTTGAATGGAACTGGGAGGCAAAGGAGGAGAGAGAGGGAGAGGAAGGAGGGAGAAAGAAGGCATGGGAGATGGTCTCAGTCGAAGGCTGAGGCCTTGGACCCAGAGGGAGGGAGAGCGGAGAGGGGAATAAGGTCTGCTGAGGCAGCCATAATTTCACGCCATCATTACCTCTATGGGCTGGAGATTTATGCTAATGCCATTTCAGGGGAGAAGCGCTGGACAAAACGGGTTTAGAGGGTCAAAAGAGAGTTGTGTAGTTGCTTGGCCACGGCACAGGCCTGATTTTTTTTCTTCAGCACTGAACATGCATGTCGGCAACTGGTTTTCAATTTATTCAATTTGTATTGTGGATTATTTTTATTTAATTTCCACACCAGCTCACAGTTGATTAAGGCTTTCAGTATTTTTGCTCGTGTTTGGCATGTTGTATGTACACCTGGTGTGAGTATGCATGGACTTTGTTTAGACACTGGTCGCTCCTCACACACAGTAGGTCTTAATTCCATGAGACGCAGTCCCTTACCTAAGCTGGTTCCTGACATTCATTTGTCACCCCCATGACACTGCATTTCTCAAGCCCATCAAAACATCATCATCATCGCTTCACACCAGTCTCGACTAAGGTGAAAATCAGATTTGGCTCAACTGGGTGATCCTGTCCTATTCCCCTGCAGAGCTGAGAGCTCACGTGGATATCTTGCTAAGCTCCACGGTGGACCAAGATCGCACTGGGTTGAGTGGTGTGAGATTCGTGATCTGGACCCCATGTCATTCTGGGAAAGTGTCCAGGAGTTCAAGAATGCTGGTCTGAGAACCTTGTGGTGTGGCAGCTACATACAGCACTGTCACTCAATAATGATGGTTGTATGGCAGTGGCTACATGCAGCAGGGGGCGGACTGACTTTCTCCTAACGAGGAACTGTCTCACAGAGACACAGGTCAGGGGTGTGAGGGCCAGGCAGATATCATAACATAACACATCACACACAGATGAAGAAAATGTCGTCGTCTGCCCCTCCAGCCAGAGCGGAACTAATAATTAGGATTAGCTGATGTTACGGAAAGCAGGCAGGGGGGCTGGCATCCTGCAGGGTTTCATAGTTAATGACCAACATGCAACAGCAGAGAGGTTGCAGCGCAATAACGAGGGAATCGATTGCCGCTGACCTTTCAGTGATTCCTCATTCTGACCTATCGATTATGACACCTATTGATCTGCCTTTCTGCTGTGTTCTGTTGCATTTGTGGACATCAGAGGTGAGATCAGTGGTGGAGGTTTGCACCGTGGTGAGATAGAAGGGGGTCGATGGATAGTTATCATCGAGACCACCTGTCACTTCTCCTGCCTTCCTCGACAACCTCATCAGAACTCTCAATATACGCCACAGGAGGTCAGGCCACGGTAATAATAAAGCAGTTGAAAGGATAAGGACATGGACAGAAAGGAAATAGGCTATGACAGGTTTCACAGCAAACGGTAAAAGCACCAGTGACAATATCAAGTGAAAGCAATTCCTCCATCTTATTAATTCAGGGGATCGGCAACACCTTGACAGCACTGGGTGATTATATAATATAGATCATGTAAAAGAGTAAAGGCATTTCAGCCATACAATCAAACCCAGGTGAGAAACAGTGATGAGTGATACAGGTTTGCTCAGTTCTACAATTTCAGCTTCGAACACATCATGTGCTGTGATATGTTTCTGTGCAGGGATGCTCACAGGTACTTGCTAAAGTTGCCCAAGCAACAGCCATTTGCCCTCTTTGGCTGAGCTGCCCATTTAGAGGAGAACAAAAAGAAGTTTTATTTTTGCTGTTGTGAAAGAGAAATATGTATCATTGTAATAAATGAAAACGTGACTCAAAGCAATGCCCTGTTAGCCCTATCATCTGACAGGGTTGTTGCCAACTTGAGGGCTCCAGAGTAGTTTCACCAATGAGATACACTGGGCAAAAAATCTTCATGTATAATTTGGAACAACACACAGCTCACACTTGCATCATGCCATACAATATTGCCTTCTGTTATGCTATCACACTAACCAATCTTAGGCCTAGTCCACACGGACCCGTGTACTTCTGAAACCAAAGGTTTTCAGGCTCCGGTTTCCAAAAAAAATTTGTCCACATGAGTGGTGTGATAAAAAAAATATGATATCTACACGAAACCGCAAAACCCGCTACCAAGTGATGTAATACATATGCCAAAGCAGTAGGTGGCGATGTAACTTCTAACGGAAAGGCCATTTTAATCAATCAGAAGTCAGAGTCAATACCGGAATAGGGAGTGCGGAAAATAAAAACAACCCGATCCACAAAAATAGCATGAAACAACCTTGCCTTTCTTTCTTTCTTTCTTTCTTTTTTAACCAACAATGGTGAATCGAGGCAGGGGTGAGTCTTTCGTGTGGACAGATAGTGAGGTAGAATTGCTCCTCAAGGTAACAAATGAACACAAAGTGGATAAAATACAAGAAAATGTGGATTGGGAGTCTGTTCAGGCACCTCTGCTGTTGAATTAGGTCGAGCAGCTGGATATGCCATCCAAAGAGAGCAGATAGCACGCTCACAAATAAAGTTAGCACCAGCATGTTTGTTTGGTCTGCAATTTCACTAGCTATTTACTGTCTCTCTGACATCAAACAATGGAGACAGGTGATAAAATACTGCCGTTATTCTACACGCAACTGCTGGCACCGGAGTCTTCCAAAAACTTCACCCTGGACTCTGGTTTCAAAGAAACGTGGTTTCGGGGGCCCAAAAGCGCGGTTGCATGTGGCCAAAATGCCAAATCGCATAGAATAATACACAGTTTCAGAAGTACATGGGTCCGTGTGGACTAGGCCTTAGCTAGCTTGCTAGCTGGCTAACATGTAGGCAGTAAGCTGTATGCAGGAGAGAGACAGCAGAGAGCTGAGGGAGGCAGCTCAGGAGTGCAGCTTTGCAGAGCTGGATTCAGACCACCAGGTGAATAAAAAAAGTCACGCAACCATTTCCTACACAATTCCTTTAATGGGAAGTAAGCCTATTTTCTTAGAAGTGTTTTAAAAAAGTTGGAAGTAACTAAAAATGAACATTTCAATCAATTATTAATACACACTATATAATATTGGCGCATAATATAGTTTTCCGTCTTTAGAATAATGTCAGAGAAAGTTCATTTCTGTAGGGGCTAACCCTAAAAGCTCCACTTTAGAAAAGCCTTGCGATGAAGCCTGCCCCTTTTTCCAGGTTAGAGCAACAGCCCCTTCACGTTTGTGTACATCCCTGTTTCTGGGTATTGATCACATTGCAGCAAATTGAACACACAGCACTGGTGTTTAGCAGCCTGAACATATGATCCCTTTTTATTTCACATGATTCAGAAATGATAAGAGATGCAAGTAAGGCCAGAGTCTCTCAGAGTAGTGTTCTCATATCCTAACATTTATGATGACAGTGCTTGATTTTACATTTGTTACTTCCAAAAGGTGAAGAAGTGGCAATATCCGACAGCAGAATGCATTTAGGGCAAACCCACTGAGTGTCAGTTATGGAGGATGGGATTATTCCACTGATGCAGCCCCACTTTCTGATTTAGGCCGAAATAACAGACACATTTTCACTTAACAATCTTGCTTGTGTAGCTTTAGTTTTTACCAGAGAATCAGCTTCAACTATTTTAAGCACACAATAAAAGCTTAGATAACTTCCCTTGATGTTTATTTTAAGTGATATGATTTCTGTGCACCTACTGAATAAAGCTATTCATGTCAGACTGTTTCCTTGAATTCATTTGTCAAATGAAATTTGATTGCCTGTCACGGAGCCTGAATTGAGCACTAAGGATGTCTTCACTCGGTTTTCAATCAATGCGCGACATTTGGCTTCACTCTAAGAACGTTTTACTTACTATAGATCTTAGCTTTCGCACAACCAAGTGCCAATCAAGATATGGCTATACATTAAGTAGATGATTTGATTTTCAGGCAAGAGAGTGCTCCTCACCTCCAGACACTGATACAAATTTGTGAAAGTGTGCATACTTTAATATAATGGCTGTCAAAAGTCAATTTCTCCCTCCTTAAGCCGTCTCTCATTGCTGCAAATTGAACTGTGCCACACAGATGGAGTGTGGAAAGAGTCGCGCGCAAATGGTGAAAGCTTGGAGGAAACTGCACCAGGCAGCTGCTGTCTGTTAGCAGTACAGGAGGGTGAGCACTTGTGCCCTACGGCACACTGCAGGGGCTAAAACGTTCCTCCACATCTACGCAGGCAGCTAAGAGACTGGAGGCATACATGGGATTACATCCTGTGCTTATTGCCCTAGGCAGTCACCAGGAGAGGCCCTCACACATACGGTAAAACGGCACACACAACAACATAGTAGCAGCGAGGTGCAACCACATGCATGCTCACAAATACACACAGAATGCTAAATTGTGTGCCTACTGTATATTCTGCTTCTCTGAAACGCACACTAAGATGCATCATGAGGAAATATCCACATTCTGGTTTCTTTTGGTCATTTGTGAAAAACTTAATATCGCTTCCTTTTCCTGAGGCAGTCAGCAGGTTACTCTCACAGGAAGCAATGAGTTTTAAATAGGTTTATCTTTATCTGAGGAACAGTTGACGCAAAGTGCAAGCAGTCATTTAAATATTGTTAAATCTAAATGATCACGTCAAATTAGGAAGAGTTACTGTATCTGCAATGCAAAGAAAGTATGTTTCCTCTCTGTGTTGCAGAGCTCAAGGTGACATATCTCTCTTCTTTACCATTCAGACAAACAGTTCAGACACACACAAACATATGCACGTATGCCCTCACATATACACACACACACACACACGCTCACACACACCCAGCAGGATCTCTGTGGTGAGCAGATGAAAGTATCTTGCCTGCACTCTTCTTGGCATTGTGCAGTAGGACCCAGGGGGTGTTCTCGACAGTCTGGTACGTATACAACACTCCCCAGACAAACACACACTCGCGGAGACACACAGTAATGTGTGTTGCATATTCAAGTACAGAAAAACTCGCTCAGTAAGTAGTGAAAGGTCACATAAGGGCAAGAATGCGCTCTAGTTACCAGCTCAGTCTGGAGAGGAAATTCAGTTCTATATTTTAAACATATAACTATTATGTAAGTAACTGTTCCCAGCAGACCATAAGATTAAAATCTAGCACAAAGTTTAAATTTTTTGGCTGTGATTTCAGGTACAGTTCAATATTGCACATCTTTGAAATCAATCCCCATTCAGGTTTAGGTTAGTTTATGCTCCACCTTACACCCTTTGATGTGTTCTCATCCCTGCTCAAAGAGAGATATAAAAAGAAATGTCAGAAACATTTCTCTTACTCTTTCAACCCTTGTGCCCATTAACAGTTAGTGCTTGGAGTAATTGTGATTTGAATGTAACCCCAAATCTGTTTAATGAGAGCAATGATCCATAGAGGGAGCACAGGTAAAGTGCTTTTAACGAGAGGGCCCTTATTTTACCAGCCGGAGAGGAGCAGAGAGGAGCGGAGCTGCTATTTCACATTCAGCTTCAAAGCAGCGCTTCAAATTGTGCAGACGAGACTTCATTTCCTCTTATCTGCCAGTGTATAGGTCCTCCAGAGTGAGAGTGCACGGAGTGAAAATGTGAGGGAATGGTGGGTGAAGATGTATAGAGCACACAGCACCACAGAGAGACGGGGAGACTCAAATTAGCTGAATATGAGAAGGAGAAATGGAGGAAGTTGTTAGACATTACAGCTACGCGCTCTGGAGTGTTGGCTCTATAGTTATGTCCTCCTCAAGACAGACCTTGAAAGATACTTTACAGCGAGGGAAAGTCCACAGTATTCATTTCACAGGGACTCTGCTTGCACTAGTATTGCACAGACTCAATATCATAACTGCCTTGGCTCAGGGCTCTACTTTATGTTTTTTCAGGCGTTCTTAGCACCCCATGTTTTGTGTGTTTATTGGATATTTTGACACGAAAGGTCAAGGAGGTGGTGCTATCATTGAGTTGAAGTAAATGCAAAAGTGAAGTTAAATTTGAAGCAAAAGTGAAAAGGGCATTTATATAATCACCACAACTCCATTGGTCCGTTAGCAATGCACTTTATATTTTCATTAAAAATTTACACATAATGCTTTAAAACACGTATACTGAAACATACACATTTTAACAGTCGGCCATCTGTGCTTATTTGCACTGATTTTAAGTCTGACAAATCTTACGGATGTAGTGTACTGTTATATCTAATACCTGTAATAAATTGTTCAAATATAGTAAAAGGTAATGTAGTGGCATAAAAGTCCCACAATGGGAGATTAGGTTGAGTCATTTTGCCTTTGTGGTCACTTTACTAGGTGATTTTCCCTCATTGAAAAGCTAGTAGGCTACCAATTCGAACATAGTCTTGAAATATACTGCTGAGAAAACACTGTGATGAAATCAATGTGATGTTTAACTGGTGACTAAAGCGACTGCAGCTGCTGCAACTAAAATCCCAGCCTAAATTCTGAGCATGGTAGCTGAAGAATAACTCACATTGTGATTTGGCACTCAGTATTGCTCTATGTGATATAGTGAAATAGCATGCTGTGGGGATGACATATTTTGTAGGCCGACGGAGTCTGGTCTCACTCTGAAATCGTCGAAATGCAGCGCTTGGGCAGTGACTTGCGGCATCAGAAACCAACAAAAAAGGCGTCCTTTAATGTCGGTGTGATCTGCAGCCAGTTGTCGTTATAGTTAAACGGCACCCAGCAGTGTCAGGGGGAAACGCAGCGGGACAAGGACGAAAGTTAGGGCGGCGAAAGTTCGAACGGGGCGGGCGGGAAGGTTGGTGGATGGGTCCAACAAACACGGACTTTCACCCAAGAGAGCGGTGTTCATGTCCCATAACATTCTAACGCCAAACCCTGTTCTTTTTTCCTAAACCTAACCATGTGTTTTTCATGCCTAAACCCAACCATGTGTGTTTGTATCCAATGGGATTTTCCCATTGGATTTTGGATTATTGCAGAAAATAAGCTCTGTGGTAAACAAAAGTTTATGATACCTACACGTTTGATCAGCGAGACAATCTTCGCAAACAAACATTACTTTTGGAAGTGGTGAAAAGCTAACGTTCGTCTATAAACAAACTACACTATGGTCACATGACTTAACGTCACCACCACAACAAGGCTGTAAGATTGTGTTCACTGTGATGACACTCTGTAGTGTCTTTCAGCCACTTGCTAGCCTTTTCTAAGACACATTAAAGCTTTAACATTCACAAGTGGGGTATTCAGTGACGTATTTTATGTCAGTGTGAAAGTCTCTTAAGCTTGTGTTAACCACAGACATCATTTCAGGCATCTAAACAAAAACCCATTCAAAAAACGCTGACTTCAAGTGGAGGGAACCAGTAGTGCTAAAATGCTAACTCATTTCCAAGTTTTAGGACTCACTGTTACCGTAAATACAACCTGCATTGGAAATTCCATCGACGTTAACCTCATGGGTATAACAACCAGTGAGACCTGTAACTTTCTTTGGGCGTCATGCAAAAATCTTCAGTCACAGACACTAAAAATTCCACACAACTCAACAAAGAAATTAGCAAAGTCTACTGATTTTAAACAAAACAGATAACGCTGCATTAACCCAACCTTTTCCCCTTTGAATAAAAAGCTTGCAACAGAAAATAACAGATAAACACAGCTAAACCAACAGCTGTGCCCTCCTCTATGCAGGGAAAAGCTTTTAAGGGAATAAGGAGTGAGGCCAGAGTGACACAAGCTGGGGGGAAACTGACAACCTTGACCAACTTTAGAGGACCCAGACTGAGTTTACCTTTTTCTGCTGCTGGTGTCAAGGTCATGACACAGTATGGGTTACATGTTCTTTTTCATTTACAGGTTTTTGGTATTTGGTAACTGACCTGTTGGTTTGTCAATGCTCAGTTGTACACTTCATCAACTTCATCATGTTCCAGTAGCCACTTGACTACATGCTGTATTAACCATCCAGTCTTGGAACCCATCGACTATCGGTCTGATGATGATTTAGCTGCTGAGGGCAACATCCAATATTTTTGGGAGTCCGGTGTAGCCAGCAGACACCTGGGCAATGGATATTCTGTAACTTGAGATGACCATAGACTGTATAAAACAGTGGTTTTCAAACTTTTTGTGCCCAAGGCCCAAGGCAAGCCAAAATCTCAAGGCACACCAGTATCAGTAATCTGTGCAAAATAGCCTCTATAACATGTGTTATCACTCTTATCACAACATAATTGTCTGATATCAAATAACAATTGATGACCAACTATTACTCATGAAATATTCATCAACAAAATGTTTCAAGAATTCATTTTAACCGTTTTAAAATTACATCAAAGCACCAATAACACAACTATTTAAATGGAAAATAATGTAAGATAATGTGATGTGTCACATACTTATCATTCCCTCACGCAAACAGTGACAAATAGGTTCCCCTTGAAGGTTTTTATGAATTAATTGAATTAAATTAAATCATATTTTTAGGTAGAGTTTGCCTCTTTATTAGGAAATAGGTGCACACAACATACTGATACAGTCAATTAAACAATTCATTCATAACTTTTTGTATAGGCCCAGTTGAATACTGCAATAATAATGTGTGGTTATCACAAAATCCCACGGTACACCTGCATTTGCATCATGTCACACCAGTGTGCTGTGGCACTACATTTGAGAACCACTGGTAGAAATAACTGATGTAGCTACTATGACGTCACCCATTGGTTTGTGGACTGATGTTTCAAAGCCTCAAGTTCAGCATTTCAGCTGTTGCCATGTTGTTTCTTTGGAGTCAGAAGTGACCATATTTGGACGAGGGGGTGGAGCTGTTGATGAGTGAGGGGTGGGCCTGACTCACAGCCTGTCACTCAAGCAGCCATGCCCTTAATTATGCACAACTTTAAGCTGCGATAAAATGTAAATAGTGAGTTATATAAAGAAAAATCACCCCTACACCTTTGTCTTGGATTTTAGCTTTACTGACCAAACTGTTTTTGTACCAAGCTGCAAACATGTTACTGTAAAGTTGGGCGTTTTAACACAGGGGTCTACGGGGATTGCTTCACAAGTAACCGGCTAACAAAGCTAATTAAAATGCTATATAATTGTGAGATGAGCACCGATGGGTTCTTAGACTGCATTTTGGCCAATGCCTTCTGCCTCTTTTGCTCTCTGGACAGTTTACCTGCCCGCAACCAAAGTACGCTGAAATTTGATTGACCCATACTACTCAGACTAAGATGGACTACAACCGTAAACCATAATGCTTCAGTTCTGTCCGGTTGCCTACAGCTTTTTGCAGTAATGCAGCTAAATGTCTCTAGAGGTCACTGACCACCTAATTAACATAATTATTTAGCACATCAAGGTCAGTTGTCCCCTCAAATGTAGCACAATGTTTGGGTCCAGAGAACAATTCCCGATTATCACCTCTTTTCAATTTCACAATCAACTCGTTACCTTTAACTGAGAAACAAAGGAAGTTTGGCTATTTTTCTTGCCCCATTGCTAGAGCAACGCTAGAGCCGTAATGGTAGATCTATAATAACACAGTCAGTGAGGATCCTTGGATGGAGGCATAATATAAGTAGGCTAATGTAAACTATGTTTTATGGGCTAGCATGCTATCATTACGTTAAAGCAAATACACAAATCATCTGTCAGTAATGAGCTTTGTCGGTGTGTGTGTTTGAGTCTATGTTTAAGAGAAGGCATGCTCATGTGCTTCAATGTATCTTTGTGCTTCTGACTTTAGAAAAAGGAGCTAAATTGGAGCAATCTAGACACCGAGGTCTATGCTCTAGTAGGCAAGGCACATCAAAAAATATATATTTTGTCAGTAACATCCTTGCCTAAATCTCCTGGTGTTCCATTACCCAGTGATAGAAATCCTAGTGGGGAACTACAGCCAACTTGAATGCCCCCCCTCCCCTCTATACAACAAAGCATCTTGGACTAGAGAAATACTGCTGGAAACCTTTGAGGTTGGATTGAATGAATGAAAAAAAGAGAAAATGTCACCAATTCCATCTTCGAAGATTTCAGATAGAGAGTCTGACAATGAAAGTACATCAAAGGGAAATGCAGACCCCACAGTCTTCAAAAGGCACCGTGAGCTGCACATTCAGGGTTATTAAATAGTTGAATATTGACAGGGTTTTTCCTATTTGAGGTGAACGACACCTCAGCTATCTCCACAGATCCAACAGTACCAGGGAGATGGCGAGTACAGCAGAGCGCTCTCCACCTCTCAGCCATTCACAGCAGCCGTAATTGACAGGCGAAACCCTACAACGCCCACCCCTCCCCCCCACCCCCACCCTTCCTCTCACCTCCTCGCCGCTAACTTTGCCCACTGGACCGAGCTGTTGCTGAGCCAATCAGGGGAGGTTTTGTTTGCTGAACTCCGATACGTCCTTCAGCACTTTGGCCCCATTCATCTCACCAAACAATCCCCCTAAGAATTTAACTGGTGGGCAAACACACAGCACATGGGTAATGACGGGGGCACCTTGGCTGTCTGTGTGAATATTTACCCTGTCATCAAAGGAGGGGCATGCATATAAATCTATGCCTGCACTCCCAAGTTCAGGTTCAGGCTTCGGGAGTGCAGGAGGCGAAGAGAGAAAGACTGAATAGTCCTCAGATCTAACGGCCTATGGAACGTGATGGAGCCTTAAACCTATGGAATATGATAGAAAATTAGCTTGCTTTGTAACTCTGCAGGCACGCAGAGGTTGTTTAAAATGTCAGATCTATGAATAAATACATTTGAAAATAAAATGGCACCCTCCCACGCACCAGGGCTACTCGACAAGAGATGTGTGGAAATGCTGTAGTGCATCCAAAGCACCCGGCACTTCTTCTTTTTTTCAGATCTAAAGGTTTTGTGCCCTCGTTCTGCAATGAAATTGAAACAAAGTTTGGTTTTGAGTTCTGTAAAAAGTTGTGACCTTTTTCCCACAATATTCTATTCTGTTGTTTAACACCTGATAAACCATCCCTATTCCATTCTTCAACACCTGATAAACTCAATCCGTAAGGGCCAGGAAACAATTCTGCTTAAGAGAGAAGCAAGAAAATAGCTGCAATCAGCCACTAGATTGCAATGTTTTGTCTGCGATTTGGAAGAGTGGAGAGATTCTATCAGCCTAGTTCTTGTGGCTGATATGCTACTGGTAATACGTTCAGCCCAGGTAAACTTACAATGGGATGAATAGACATTTTATTTAAACTTTCATATATAGAACTCAAGAGCTGGCATGGTCTATCGGAGACAAACAAACCGTGCTTCTCCATTTTTTTCCATGTGTAAAAATTCCCATCTCTGCCAGTGTTCTTCTTTTTGTCCCTCAACCTGGAGTACACTGCAGCTTATCATTACTTTGTGCAGTGTTGGGGAGTAACTAGTTACATCTATTTAGTGACATGTGACTAAAGTAACAGTCATTGAGGGGAAAAAAGTAATTAAATTACGGTTACAAATCACAATGTTGATTACACATGGGTTACACCTGAATATATGTGTAACATTCATTCTGTTGCTTTGCATCTTTTTGCCATGCAAGTAGATTTTTTTGGTACAGCCTATTTCCTGACACTTTTTAAGCTTTATTGCCCAGTTAAAAACATGCTAGAAAAGTAATTAAAAAAGTAATCAAATATCTAATATGTTACTAGGGGCGTAAATATAGACAGTGGAGGCAGTGTGGTTGCACCGGGGCCCGTGCAGTGGGGAGCCCATGGAGAAAGTAGGCCCTCCAACAAAGAAATTAAAAATTAAATAAAAAAAAGTGTGCCATTTTCTATGAAAAAGGCATATTTTTTGTATAACAGGCAATAGCATCAATAACTAGATTATATGCAACAATTAAAATTAGCAATTAAAATAGTTAAATCTAATTAATCATTTCTTAATTTATGGGGTATTTTTTGTTGTATACAAAATGAAATGATGGTTGCTGGGTAAAATGTATGATGATGTTATCCAATGTCAAGCCTTTGATCATGTGACAAGACAATATGTGCATGATAGCATGCACTGGGGCCCATCATAACTACCTTATGCCACTGTAGGTTACATTACTTTGATGAGGTAATTAAAATCTTTACTTTGCTTATTACATTTTAATGGGGCAATTAGCAATCTGTAGCTGTTACATTTCCAAACAAGCTTCTCAACACTGACTTTGTGTTGAGGAGAAAAAACGTGAATCAAATGCAGTTAACAAATAAGAAACGATGATGACCAGGAAAACATAAAATCACCTCTCACAGAAAAAAAGACCAAATCAAAGTTCAGGTGTGTGGATTTTGTTTATATTCATCACATTCCCCCGGGATGACCTTAAAAATATTTAAAGATGTGAGGGGCACACAGTGAATCTTTAATGCATAAAACAAAATGGCTGCCATCCGTCACCACAGCTGCACCGAGAGGAGAGAAAACGGCACAGATCCTCTCCGTGCACTGTACACCAGAGACCGTTTCTCCCTCAAGATCCTCTTCTGCTTCTGTCTTTGCTCTCCACAGGAGCAGTGCCGGTGTGTGTGTGTGTGTGTGTGTGTGTGTGTGTGTGTGTGTGTGTGCCAGAGTGAGTGTGTTGGGGTGGAGGGGGTCTTTCTCTACCATCATCTCTCAAAGCTAGCGAGCAAGCACCCCTCTCAGATCAACAAAGCCCCAGTCACACATAACTGTACACGTCGACTCCACTGCAAACCCAGACTCCTGAAAACCTGTCAGAGACCCTGAAGATACGCACAGGCTAACATTAAAAAAGGATGACCTTATTATAAGTAGGAACGTTGGTTTTATTTTTTCTGGCATGTAGACAGAGAAAAGGTGATAATGGCAGGATGATATGTTTTATTTATTCATTTTTGCTGATGTCTATTTATTATTCAATAGCTCGGTGTGTTAGCTTCAGATGACATCCTAGGACTACAAGAGGCAAAATGTAAATGCACATCTCCTTAGTGAGGAAAGGTGTAAGGAGGAAGGAATTTGTGTGTTAATGCTGCAGGATCATGGGTTGTATGAATAAGCATATGGCATATTTACTAAATATATCTAAAACAAACAAAGCAGAATTGTGAAGAAATTATAATCTGAATATTGCACAAGTATTTTTGTCTTTGCTTTTTGTAGAATTTGCAGCAAAATGTTCCCATTTTCTTATTTAAATGCTAGAAACACCTGTGATCACTCCAACAGTCCAACTATAGTGATTAAATCAGTTAATAAATCATGTTTTATTAAAGAAATTACCATTTATAATACTGTCATTCCGTGTCACAATGCAAATATTTTATCCCGTGACCTCTGAAATTAGTTCTCACATACTGTATGTTAATCCAATTTATTATTCAAGATATTTTACTTCAATATTTTTTTTGCATTCTACTTACATTACATTGTTATTCATTTGGAAATAATCAGCAATTATGTGAGAGTCCTGGCAGCCGCCATCATTACGGGAACATCATTCCATATTTTGTGATCACACACCTTGCTGGATTTCTTTTTTTTTTTTTTTTTTAACAACTCTGGTTGCTGCTCTTCCCCCTGATAATATCACCATGACATTATTTAACTTCCTTATCCATCATCACAATTAATAAAACCGGAGAGCAGAATTTATAGCTTACTTGTAGAATAATCATTTTGATACTCACACAAACCTGCTCTCTCTCTCACTAACACACACACACACACACATGCAGACAAAGCCCTTTGTACTGTCTTCCACACCAGCACTCCTCCAGGGGCCAATACTGTGCTCCAAAGCCCTTTAGAGGGGCAGCAAGCCGGAAAATGACCCCATGCTGTCCCCGCTCGCCTCAGCCCCGCCTGGTTACGCCCGTTTCCCAGGGACCCGCTGAGGGTCCAATACCCCTAGGCCTCCCTCTCACGCCACACTACCTCCCAGGGCCAAACGTTAACGGGGGCTCCTCGCCGCGGACAATGGCAGCCGGGAAATGTGGGAAAGAAATGTCACAAGGCTCTCTGACAACCGAGATTCGACCCCCTGACCTCCAGGGCTGGTCCCACTGGGCCTCTTTATGTAAACACAGGGTGTCCAAACAAAAGCAAACCCTGTGTTAATCAGATTCATAACCCATGTGAGGAGACGTATAGAAGCTGAGGTGTGGAAGCTTTAGGTTTGCACTGGAGGCTGCTTATCCATTAGACTGGAGAATATTTTCTTGTGTGTTGATAGATTTCTAAAAAGTTCCATTATATATTGACATTATATATTTCTATGCCAAAACCAACTTCTGATAAACTTTATAATTCAGTAGATCAGTTATTCAAGATTATCATTTAAACAAATATATACTTATATCGTCAACCAATAATGGCTTAATACTCCGTCTCTCTACTCCATCAGTCTTTAATGGAGTCATAAACAGGGTGGGGACAAAGACTGGACAAGCGTCTGCTGTTTGAACTCCCCATCGCCTTGTAAACAGTCCTGGTCATTTAACCTTTGACCCTCCGGCAGTGTCCCCTCTCAATCCGTCTACTGCCTCTCTCCATATGGGAGATGCAGGTCAAATGAGGATATGGTCAGCCACGCTGCACCCTCCAAGGGGAGTGGGGTGGAGGGGGGCAGGATTGGGTGGACACAGGCAGGGTGGTTCAGTGGTAGGGGGGCAAGTTGTTGTTGTGGGGCAGGGGGTTAACGAGGGAATGATAGGCGCTACACAGCACTAAAATTAACTTAAGACTCCTTGGCTATTTTTTTTCTAGGATTAATGTGTGATTGGTCAATTTTTGGTTCAAATTATTCTGTGAACTTTAATTTTTATTGGTTTGTGTAAAATATTATATATCAGTTGAACTGTACGATACTAGAATTTAAATTTATATTCGCATTCTCATAGAAACAAAATTTTTTGTTATAGCAGAAATAAAACATACATCTTGAAGTGATGCCTTTAAATGACTTTGACAACCACTTGAGCTCCTGATAAACTGGGCCTTGTGTCAGTTTTCCTCTTCACGGGTCACATGATTATAGTGATGGGCAGCGAGGCAGCTGGTCATCCTATTTACAAACAATGGGGCCTAATCTGTTTGCTCAAGGCCCTTGACAAGGTCCCATTGATGACCTCATTGGTACAAGAGCACATGTGTGGGTCAGACCACTGTGGTCACTAGAGGTCAGAGTTCACGAAGCAAACACCCCGACCTCATTCCCAGGAGACTCTTGCTGAAGGATTCCAGCGCTAGTTAGTGGACATCATTAGTGACTTAGGCCGGACAAGTGAAGGATTAATGACCCTTGTCGTGAGCTGCTACCTTGCCGTCAGAATTAGGACTAAAAAAGCGGGGCGAATACACTGAGTTTTGATGCAGAGGAAGAATAAGAACACACTGAATTCCCAGCCCGACACCTACCTAGATAAAGCATCATGACAGAAAGCATTATAGTTTGAAAAGGGGAGAAAAAATATGCACGGGAAGTCATTAACAATGCAGAACTGTGAGACAGAAACCATAATTAACTCTCTAGATGGGGTCTTTAGAGGGACAGTCTTTGAGGATTGCATTTTCCAGCGTTGATCTCAAGGTTAACTATTCAGCATGGAAATAAGGGGCCAGAGGTGCAGCATTTCCTGACCACGAGCTACATCCAGAATTAGCATGTTAATATGTGTTTTGTATCCATATGAGCATTTGCATGGTAGTTTTCATACGAATTAGCACCTGACTCGGTTTGACTATATTATCCCACCAAAAGCATCTCAAACACAACTTCTGGCGCAACACCTTGTTTGTCGCCCTTCCCCGTTTTAACCCTGCCTCCCCATATTTCTCCACCACCTCCCCCTCCTCGTCACCACCATCATCGCCATCATCACCACCACCATGACCGCATACAAACCCCAAACTCACACGACTATGCTATTTATACGAGTATAGATGAGATGCTGCATTGTCCCACGTCTCCTTGTAACCCCCATGATCATAAATCTGCCTGCATGGCCTGTGATCGTTTATGAGCACTTTACATGAAGATCACTCTCACAAACAACGCCCTTCAGCCAGTAATGAAAGCCAAACGTCAAAGTTGAAGATCAATGTCAGGTTACGAGATTCGTGACAGGGACTGCTTGTATGTATATGACCCCATATGTAAAGAGAATCTCCAAGGGATGTGGATGGAGATCAATGCGAGATACAGAGCGATTCATTATGACCGGAGGCATTTTGCTCCATATGACACTCAAATAATGACACATGAGCACCTTTTTTAACTGAACTTCGGGCCTTTAAAAACGATCTGTCCATCAAACTGTCATGAAAAAAACAGAGAGATCATTAAGTGTGAAAGTTCTTGACCTTGAAAAGATGTTTTACAAAATCGTCTTAAGGTCTTCTTTGTACTTTTGTTGGTCTAGATAATAATACGATGTACAAAATGTCATTGCAAGTTTCAAAACCTACTCATTTAGAGCAAATGTATCTCCAAAACATGATTCTTAAATATCTTTTTGAAGCCACGGGCCACCTGAAATGAAATGAATTCCGGGATTGGGACATGCTTTCAGCCAGTAGCTGAGGTCAAGGGTTAAATGACTGAGGTCAGAGAGCCTTGAACCTTCGTCTAGGGACTTCTCAGATCAATGAAAGGGTGTTGAACATGTGTGCTCATAATGGGGGAATGATGAGAGGAAGGACAAGTGTCAGAGGGGTTGATTGGTCTGTGGTCAGTACTGCCAAGAATGCCTTTCTATAAAAGACAACAAAAAAATGTGTATGTAATTATAAAAGCATACAGATCGTTATTCTTTAACCAAGAAGTGAAAGTACATCCTTGAAAAACCGACAAGTTCTCCAAATAAAACAACAAAATACATTGTTCTAATTGCCTTGCGTAACACATACAAGCAATGCCTGACCTGACGCTCCTATTGGCAGGATGACATCATTTGTCTGTCTTTTGGAACTGTAAAAAATTCATTTTATGATGTGTCAACATTTTGGTTAAGGTTTGGTTAGGTTAAGGCACAAAAATAACTTGGTTAGGTTTACAGAAAATCAAAGTTTGGGTTAAAAAATTGTTAGTTAAGATTAGGGCAACATCGTTTGGGTTGAAATTACTATTGTGTAGAGCTTAGGGGACCTCAGTTGTCATAGTTACAATAAGGTTAGAGAACTGTGGTCATGGTTAAAAAAGACAACACTTACTTGTATTTTGAAACAGAAAATGATTCACAGTCTTCCATGTTTAAGGAGCAATGTGTAGGATTTAGTGGCATCTTGCAACCAGCTGAAATTTCCCTCATGTGCCAATGATTCCTTCAGTGTTCGTTGTTCCAGAGGTTTTTACCAGGAGCCAGATTATCTGCAGAGGTCTCTACCTCTCCAAAGCACATGGACACGGGAATTTACACCCGTAAAAATACAGAATAAAGATGTTTCATGTTAAAAATCAGCTTTTTTCTTATGCTGTTCAGCTCATCATGGAGGGGCTGCTAACTAGGCTGGCTGATGCAAAAACGCTAATGGCCCTATCTAGAAGTAGTGTTTCGTTTGTCCATTCTGGGCTCCCGTAGAAACATGGCAGTGTAAAATGGTGGACTCTGTGGATGAGGACCTGCTCCCTATTCTAACACAAATGAATCATTCAAAGGTAACGAAAACATTCTTATTTTCAGATGATTATATGCTAAAAAAAAAGAATAAATTCATATTCCATGTCAGCCAATATATCCCCCTGAATCCTACACACTAGACCTTCAACGTCCGATTCCTTCCTATGTTGACTTGTCGCTCTATAAGAACGTCACTTAAAGGTAAAGAAATGGGCACTTGTCAAAATGACTGATCTTGTCGTTCTTCTTTGGAGGACAGACTGGATAAACACTATGAAAAAAACAAACCTAACATTTATTACAGCAATACCTGTTCCACTTTCTCTGCCCCCCTCAAACCTCGAATGCCTGGTGTTAACCTGATGCTGAGACCAGACTCAGCCCTGGCTGTGCCCAGGCAGGTGCCAGCTCAGATCAGCGCCCCACTCTCTGGCCTGGGCCACAGATTAAAACACATCTCCCCTTTGCCCACTTTCATCTATGGCCAACTGTCCAGCCAAGCATACCCTATGCCTCCTCACCCCTGCCTCCTCTTATCCTCATCCTCCTCCTTCCTCTGCTTTCTCTCGCATGCAGGGGACCCAGAGTGGCATGCAGGGACAAACCTGAGACCTTAAAAAAAGAGAAGAAAACAGGAGGGGAAGGACATTGAGGGGTGGGGATGGTGAGGAAGAAAGGAGGCGAGGAGAAAAAGAGAAACGCACATTGTACTTTTCAAATGGATGGGAAATGATTCGCTGGGATTTGCTGACAATTATACGGTGGGGTTTAATCAATTCGGACCATTCACAGCGTGGAGAGGGCTGATCCCCCAATACAAAGGAACAGACCGTGGGAGGGCGGTACCTGAGAAAGCGCCGGCCTGGTGTAAGTAACATGAGGCAACACTCCCCTCCCCACACATTGCACTGCAGCATATGGCCCCTCTCTGAACTTATTAGCTGGCGGATTAAGGCCAATCGCAGAGACCCAATGGCCTGTGGCTGCCTCCGTCGCACCCTCCCTCGCCCCCTCTTCACCCCCAGGAATGAGGCTGACTGACAAGGGGCATTGTGTTGGGCACCTAGATCGCCACACCCCTCACTTACCCTGTCACGCGGTGCAGTTTGATGAGGTTATTTGGTAGAGAGAACAGGATCTGACCATTAACCTTACAGCCACAGAACACACTGTACATACGCGTAGATAATTACTGCTTCGTGTTATATCTGAACAGCTCCATTCAAACATGTCTACATCAAAAATTTTTCATAAGATAATTTTAGCCTTTTCCCTTGACCACTACTACCTTCAAATTAGCAAGCTGCTCGGCTATGGAGTGGATTAAAAGCACCTGAATGTGAACACACAGATTAGCCCTGTAGATATGAAGTCTAATTAGCATCTCATTGCAACTCGACATGTGAGCTCAACATGAGTGCAGACACGCTGAGAGAAAAGGCTCCATTGGCCAGGGGTTGATTATAGGTCCATTATGCACACAGTACTTAGTGATGGGCTGAGAGTAGGAATTAAGAGCTTGATGGCTACTGCGAGGGGACCTGGGCTGAAGTACAGGGGTGTTAGCAGTCAACAGGGTCTCTGGTCTACAGGAGGCCAAGACTGGGGGGAGGCTATACAGTAGTCTCTGGCTTTCCTGAGTATTCATGGAGAGAGATTTGACAAGAGAGGAGCCCCCTTTTTAAGCCCTCATTTGATCCGGCAAGCGGCAGGTGATCCTCTGCCTCTCTTTGTGTCATACCACAGGGGTTTGTCGACCCCTCGTAACCTGTCTTACCTGGCGCCCTTCAGGACACCTCATTTAGAGAGGAAGAGAGAGGCTAATTCAGTCCTGAGTATCCACCCATCGCGGAGCTCCACCTGGCCACAGGGTTGCAGGGTCAGCTCCATACTGAGACAGCAGGGGTGCTCGAGGCCTGCTCTGCTAATCCCCTCATATACTGGGAGCTGTTGGAGGACCTCAAGGCCAGAGAAGGAGCAGAGAAGCCATCTTCCTGGTTCTTTTAGACAGGATTATAGGCCCAGCGGGTGCTGGTCTTCAGGGGCGAGGACTCACGCTTGGAGATCATGAAGGCATTTCTGAGAAGAGCACAAGAAGGCCCAGCTTTGGTCCACTTCCTCCCCCCTGAGGCCACCTGTGACCCGTGACCTCACACTGATAGCTGCGCATCCACAACTTCTACTGACAAGCCAGACGAGTGTTTATCGGAGGTACAGAGTTGACAATATGCAATATCGTCTATTGTGAAAAGCCTCTTCTCCGTTTTATGGTTCCTTCCAAGTGAGTGCTTGTTTGTTTGTTTGCTTTCAAGAAGGAGTTCTCGTTAGGCGAGAGCCAAGCAGTTGATCTTTAATGAGAGGGGAAATCCTCTCCCCCTTCTCCCTGCAGGATGGTTCGCTATACCTTATCTTGAACCCCCCCTTGCTAGCTTTCATGTGTGTCTCGTCATTCTGGGGTGAGTGACTGCTCCTCAGAGAGACTGTGCCTTTGAGAACCAATGATTAATGCTCTTTGAGGATGAGGGGGGGTTGGAGTGGGGTGGTGGGGGGGAAAGCACTGCACCTCACCTTTTTTACATACAAAGCAAAAGACCCTGCTTTTTCCAACACAAACAGTGATGCCACAGAGAAAGAGTTGGTAAGAGAAACACACACGGGCTGCCTGCGTTTCACAGACACAGACAGAGATGGGCGTCCTAATAGTCAAATCTTTTTCTCCACCCACCTCTTCCCAATCAACGCTTCTGCACTTTGTATCTCACCATTTCTGACACTCTCTCACCTCCGAAAACACCCCAGAAGCCCGGCCTCTCTCATCAAAAGCGTTTCTCACAACAAAATTAGCCACAGTATGGGAAAGAAAAAACTATTCTTAAGTGTGCATATACCCAACGCTTAACAGAAACAGAGATGAACATAGAAGTTCAGTGGGGTCAAAAATGCAAACCATTAAAAAAAAAAAAAAAAAAAAGCACTTACACAAGATTGCATTTGGGTTTCTTGTGATTTCTTTAATCTATCCCGCTGGATGCCAATAAAAATCAGCAAGCTTATCAATGATCACCTCACTAAATGCTTGTAATGCTCAAGAGCATTTAGCAGAGGCTATTAGATAACCATAGTGATAAAACCTAGAATAGCATCAATGCAAGGGCAACTGTTAACATTTCAGATTAGCTCCGTGCTGAACCTCGGGGTTCATTTGGCTGCATTTGCTTCCATTATCGACTGAATAAGCAGATCCGGCTGGCGGAGATCCATTTCTCTCCACACACCATAGCACTCTATCTCCGTCTGAGCCCACTCAAATCACGTTAGCCAGTCAAATCAGGTTAGCTCCTCTTAAGCGTCAAACGTACTTTTAATTCAAAGCATCACTTCATCGACACCAGACTTGTTGGCATGCCAGAGCCTGAGTTGTCAGTGCCTCTGCACTGATCCACATCCACCGGGGTCAGACGGATCAGGATATTGAGCCAGTCTTTGCGAGTGTGTGTGTTTGTGTGAGGGTGGAGGGGTGGAGAGGGGTGTGTGTGAGATATTTTAGGGTTGGATGAGAAGAGTTACTGACAATCTGGCAGTCCCTCACACTGACACGTGTGTTTGATGGTACACACAGCCCGTTGTCGGCCTCCCTGACCCAGTGCTGACACCGAGGGTCGAGTGTGTGACAACGTGCTGCTGTTTGTGCTGCGGAGGACTGCGGTTTGTCGAGGGTGGGTTGGTGGGGGCAGAGACGAGGCTGGGGGTCGGAGCTGAGGATAAGGGGTTGAGTCGAGACTGCCAGTCTTTGTGGTTATTGTAGGGCATGGAAATACACACACCAAAGTGTTTTCCCACCATCCTGATTCCACTGATATTCAGTTTTTATTACAGAAAACACACAAATCAGAACAATGTATAAATGTCAACATATTTTTGAATTTATGTTAAATAACAAACAAGGTAAAATGTAGAATTAGAGAGTGTGTTTTTGCCAGTGTAGATGAGTTTTATCAAAATTGACAGTTCCATCCATACGTGACTCATCATGTGCACTTTGTGATTCTTGTGGTCATTCTTTCCTGACCCGCTACAAATCCACATGAAAAGCAGAGTTGTAGGCAACGCTAACACTGTGTCCTATCTATAATAAATCAGCAGGGTGAATGCAGAACAGCAGCGCTACACAGAAACAGTATTTCACAGCTTTTCACTCCGAGGGCTTGCTGTAGACATTGTTAAGAGAGCGACTACGAACCAAGCTGGATTTATCAACAGACCCCTGCTCTTATCCCACAAGCTGCCTGCCAGGTACGGTTAATGTCCATTTCTATAAGCAAAAGGGTTCCGCGGAGCAAAGAGATGTACAAGGGTGCAAATGAAAGAGAGATAGACTCTCTGTCAAAAGTTGAATTTTCTCTTTTCATGCGCCCGAGGCCACACTTGCATCATGTAAGACTAAATAAGACTCCCTGACCATATGAGAAATAGAAAATCACAGGGAGCAGGCTGAGCTGCAGAGGCTTTAAGTGGCAAGAATAAAAGCAAAACTCCTATAACTGTATTTACAAACATATTGCACTGTGTGCTTTTTCACCATATTGGAGATATTTGTTAGGATTTCCGAAGAGAATCTCTAATGATTTCACTGTCTTAGACATTTCACTAATAGCCTACCTCTCTAACGTCTTTTCCACTGCATCATTTCTTTGATTCTGCAGTGGCAATTGCACGCCATACACATGGAACAATTATGCTCTTGAAAATAACTGAGACTGCAGGTCGTTCTGACTCATGTATATGCCGCGAGGTGGAGTCAGGTAGTCTGATTGTCTGAGGCTAATAACAGTAGAGTGGGAGGAAGAGGTGCACAGAGGAGAAGTTAAAAAGGCTATAAGGCTTACAGTGGGTGTAGGCGGACGTCTGGGGCTGAACGTGTGTGTGTGTGTGTGTGTGTTTGCGTGAGAGCACAGTGTAAGTGTAGGCACAGTGTGGTACGCTAACCCTATTCTGATAAATGTGTGGGATGTGAGGATCGTTGTGGAGCCCCAGAGCCAATCTGCCCAAGACCCTCACTGTAGCCTGAGGGCCTCCTCAGTGCCTTCCTCTACCTGCCTGTCTCTATTTTCCACTCTGCTGTTATTCAAACACTCCAGGATTGACTGAATAAAATGTTTTACTTGTACTTTCAAGTGTGTGAATTTCTAATTTTCTTGTAGGAAATTCCGCAGCTTAACTTGTGTAATTTTTTAAACAAATTACACGGAAAATTGGCCTGAAATATTAAACAATAAATAAATGATTTCCTGCTATTTGACTCAATTAAATACAGGGAAAACATCTGCAAATCAAATTCACACCTGACTGACTATTCGTGAAAGGGAAAAACCCAGTCAACATTTTTTTTAATAAGACTTTCCGAGCCATTATTGCCATTATTCCGCTGAAGTCCGTCATTAAGAGCGGCCCACATTAAGGCAAACACACAATGCCCTCCTCTGTTGAAACTGTGAATTAGCTGCTTCGTTACAGCACACAGAGCGAAGCCTCACGACAATCACTCTGCGGCAACACTGTAATAACTGCGTCGTGCATCAACAAATAGACATTACAAACTGTGTGAAATATAGATGACACAAACACTTTGTAAATGTAATTTTTTTGCATTTGAACTGATGAGTGGTGCAATATACAGAGCCGGAATCAAATAAAGATTGTGCGCGAGGAGGAAGGGGAGTGATGCAGAATCAGTGCGTGTGATGGAGCTGAGCAGCAGACAGAATAAGGTGGTTTTGATCAGGAGTTTCTCTGGGATAATTGTCAGGATCTGCTGTTTGGAAGATGACTGACAAAAGGGAAAATATGACAGTGGAATTTGTTGAGGAAACATGAAAATGTGTCACACATCCGTCAAACAAAGAAATGCAATATTTATGGATTCTTGAAGAACCTCTTTCTCTCGCCCTCCCTCTGTCTCTCTCTCTCTCTCTCTCTTGACTCACACACACACACTCACAGACACACACACATGCATATTGTTAAAGTCTTCTCAGCGTCTTCTCTACAAATCATTTCCCATGTCGTCATGCGTCTCCCCAACGTTCTCCCATAAAAGGATTAACATGCAAAAAAGGCTGTTTACATAACAATGACAAGAGTGTTTAAAAATCCACACTTCAAAACATGATTATGATAAGCATGTGAAAGTTTTAACAGACCCGCGAGCATATCTTTTACTACTCGTAATGCTATTGATGATTAAAGGACTACAAGAACATACCAAGCACTTCAAACAATAATGTGTATTTTAATTCACAAAAACATGTCAATTTTGCCCTGATTCATTCTTGTCTTTTTCCCCCCTATTTTTTCTTTATTATTATCAGAGTATACAGTTTATATGTATATAATAAAAGTGGGAAAATTAATCTAATTTAACCAATAATTGATTGACATATTTGATTTATGTATCTATATTTCTATATGGATTTATTTTATTTTAGGTAGAGCCTATTGACACATAACACACAGGTATGCACTTGCACAAATAAAGACACTCATACATGCTGTCATTGCTTTGAAAGAAAGACACACACACACATGCACACACACACACACACACACACACACACACAAAAAGTTTTTTTTCCCACTGAGCCCGTTGATTAATTAGAGCTATCTGTCTGAAGACCTCCTGGTATGGTAAGACAACCTCTCCTCCCTCACCTCTCTCTCTCTCTAACACACACACTCTCCGTCACAAACACACACTCACACACCTACTAAGAAAACAAAACCCCACTAATCATTTGAAGCCTGTGCTTTGTAGGTGGGGCCCAGTCATTATCAGGCCTCAGCAGTGCAGGTTTTTGTTGGTTTTAGCTCTGCATCCTCAATCAATCGCTAACAGGAAGAACTTTAATCAGGGTTTTAATGCAGCTGTACAAGAGGTGGGCCGGCCCATTGTCTGGGTCTGAAAAGGTTGATCGGAGGGGAGTCCTCTCGCGTTTCTTTACATTCACCTGCTGGGCCCTATTGGGTCTCTTTCTGAAAGAAAAGGACAAGGGAAATGAATAAAGAACACAGTGTGTCCGCTCAACCAGCCTATGGGTTAATCAAGGAGCTACTTGTCATCTCCACAGAGCCTCACAGTTCTGGCCGTTAAGCTCTCCCTTTCTCTTTCCCATGCCAATTCAGACGCACTGAGGAGCTGGGACAAGACGAACAACAGCGGGCCATAACACAACCATGAGCTAATGATATGCTACTCTGAAATGAATGTATGAAGCAGGAGGTGGGGTGCTGGGAAAAGAGGAGGACAGAGAGGAAAAACTTTTATGAATCGAAGACGAACGCAATTTTGAGAGTCGGAATATATGTGGGAGAGAATGAAATGAAATCTAAAATAGATTTGAAAATATTGTACTGCGGGGAAATGTGTTTCTCAGAGAATTATTTTGGCTAATACAAACAGTAGTTACGTACAAACACCCGCAGAAGGCCTGTCAAACTGCAGTGGAGGCTCCACATAGTACAACGCACACACCTGCACACACACACACACACACACACACTGTACACAGGCTTGTTATGTTACTTGAATATTTTTCTTTGTATTCAGGTAAGTATTACTTACACCTCAGCCATGCACACACATAAATCCAAGCCGCAAAACAAAAGTAGCATCTCCTCCAGAGATTTAACACATGCACAACCTGCTTTAAGGTGATGTAACTTCAGACCTCACCAAGCACCCTGGGTTTCTAGAAAAATCTAAAAGGAATCATAATGGTTTTATCAAGAAGATGCTGTTTGCAAAGGTGCAGTGGGGCGACGTTTGCTTGGTTTGAAGGCCTTTTAAATGATGCTCTTACCCCATCTAGTGAAAAGAGCGAGTAACTCCCATCACCCAGACAAGTGTGTGAGGCTGTGTGTGTGTGTGTGTGTGTGTGTGTGTGTGTCTCCTAAATGAATGTCTCAAGACTCTCAAGAAACATCATTTAAAGAGGAAATGAGTGTGTTAACATGATTAAAAATGTGATGTAAGCACAGGAGTATATTTGAAGATTAAGTAAAGGGGGAAAAAAACAAAAACATGTTGAAATGTATTTGTATTGTCATCATTATATTAATTATATATTTGCTTCCGCTTAATATTCCTCACACAAAGACCACAAGAGGGCATTATTTAATCAGGGCATTGTAGCAAAATCTATTACAGATTACACAAGTTGGAAAAAAATACATAACGCTTTAATTCAGATAAAGACGAACAGACAGAAAAAAAATGGAGTGTTTCAAATGCTGTGTGAGAATTTGATCCATTATCATTATTATTATTATTATTATTATTATTAGTTTTAGTTTAGCAGTAGTGTCTTGACATAAAAAAGCACACAAAAAATGGGGTGAATATGAATTTACAGTTACAATTGTGTGACCTTAAGAGAAAAAAAATAAATCCAGCCATACCAGTATGATAATAATAGGATCTATTGTCGACAATTAAATGTATTTATTTATATATTTTCCACTGCCATACATTTGATGAGGCAAAATTTAACTGAGCAAAGGCTCAAATCAACATTTTGTATCAACATTCTTCCTGCAAATAGTTCAACCTGACGTTTATGACATTTCCAGGATAAAACGCGTGCAATTTGTGGAGCACAGAGGGTGCTTTGGAATTATGCGTGTACTTTAAACGTCAGATTTGTCAGAGACAATGTAGACCAGTGACTAATGGCTGATCCACCTGACAGGGCTTTTTGTTGAAGTCCACAGGAAGTCCACAGGAAGCCTTCAGTGCTCTGCAGCAGGGATTGATGCACTTATAAGAATGCTCTCCGACAAAAGGGATGGCGGCAATTAGGAAAACAAAGGAGAGGAGGGTGCCAGTGATTATAGTAGGAGCACTTCAACAGCCAGCACCCAGCTTTCACACTGTCAATTAGAGAGGCAATGAAGGGCGTCAGAAAATATACCTTGTAGTGGTTAATATTTGTGGAATATGTTTGTTTTTATATATATATAAATGCTCTGTGATTATAGCTAGAGGAAAATATGAATAAAAACATTATTCTTTTAAAATATGTATTTGTGTATTATTATTATTATTGTGCTACAATTGGTGTTATTTTTTGTATAAGCAACACAAGAGAGAGATATTTTGGTATTTTTCCTTTGTCTGTTATTATATCTGTCTGTCATTATATTTGGTTTCATTCCCCGAAATAAACGAGGCATGAAAACTGCAAACCTGTCTGAGGAGAAAATTGAAAATGAACATCGTGTTTAATTCATAATGACGGCGTTTAGGCTCACTTGAGCTTGCTCAATTAACAAAATTCTAAATGAGAAAAATACGCTGCATGCACATGCCGCTTCGGTTTTATTCACTTGTGGTTTTTACAAGCTACATTTAAAAGCTTATTTTGGCTGATTTGCCGCGTTTGAGTGCTGATTTTGACAGGCACTCACCGCAGAAGGTCAGCAATTCACCTGTAAGTCGAGAAATTACCCTGCCTAATTTTTGCTGTCCTTCAGGTGGAGCCTGACAGACTCCTTTGCATTTTAATGCAGACAACCTGATTATTAAATCTTAGAGAGCTTTTTTTTTTTTTTTGTCTGAAATAAATGCTTCGGGTTGCTGGGCGACCTGACTTGATCAAACATGGTTCCCCTCCCCCAGTATTCAAGCTCATAATTCTTCATCTGTATTCAGGCATCTAGTTCTTAATTAGATTAAGCTGCAAAACCCCCCACTGCGCGCAAATTCACACTGATGTACGAATCTCTTCCTGCCTCACACACACACTTGATATACAGCTTTGCTTTAGTGATGTACACACCCATTTAAAAATGTAATTAGCGGGCTGGAGGTGGTAATTTTTTAGGAGGGGATTTCATTTCTAATGTAATTGATAAATATTTGCAAATGCATCTATTTTAAATGCAACATTTAATTCATTGTGATATAAGGGATTGCTTTCAGTTGGAAACTTCTACCTTTGCAGCTCTGATAGGAAGTATATAAATGTGATAGAAATAAATAAAAAATATTAAAATGAAAAAAAAAAAAAATCTGCCTCACAACTGCACAACACAATATACAGCCCAGATAGCAGGACACATCCATGCTCGGATACACAAACACACCACAGCTCTTCAGTTAGGAAAAGAGAACAGTGCCAAGAGACAGTGCCATACATTACTCCACCAGCACACTACACATGCACCCATTCCACCCAAATGGCCCGGCTATTTGGAAAGGTGAGGACATTGCACGTTGATATAAAGGGTCATTTGGAGGACTTGTTGGAGCTCGGGACTGTGAGGGATTGGATTTTCACCAGAATGGCTGCGCTTTAACATCACTCTATCTGCCCTTCTCTGCATTTCACTCAAAGCTAAAGGTGCTCAGGATGATGGAGCGCCATGTGTGTTTGTCACTCCCCGCAGTGATTTAAATTCCCGGCGACCATTTGCAAATGAGCACGAGTTACTTTGTTTTCTAAATAAAAACATTTCCATCTAAACTCACTGAGGTACAAAAAAAAAAATCTGAAACACTTCTGCACTGTTTGCATTTGTCTTCAAGGTAAAGTTAAATGGATCATTAAATTTCACTCGATTCTCACTGGTCTTACTGTGGAGGGAGAAGTTGTACGCGTATAGCAAACCAAGGACAGTTGGATTTGCCATAAAGAGCGTGCCATTTTTGCTCTCCCTGGAGCTATGGCTTTGATTGAATCCTGAAATGAGTTGAAATGTCACAAATCCCCACCAATATGCTAGAAATGAAAATTGGCCTTGGGGTTTTAAGGTTCCCATTAAGGGTGTGCTTAACACGTTCTGTTAAGTGTGGTTGGAGTGCATCAAAAATACAACATCATTACGTGTCTCGGCGCACTCAAGCAAAATGTCCCCTAAAATTCCTTGATGCTGCGGAAGTCTCTGCGGTGAGGAGCGAGAGAGAGCTGCGGGATCAGGCCTCCGCAGGACTGAAGCCAGAGAAAAGCCAAGGGGCAGCGGGGTCCAAATTAAACCTGGCAATATTTGAGTGAAATGGGAGCAATTATCATGTCAGACAGGTAGAGAAAAAGCTGGGTAAATCCTGTATTTCCCTGCTGAATATGAAAAAAAATCTGAGATCACGTTCAAATTGAAGCACAAAAGCACTGATGTCTGACCACGCATGTACACCTGGCTTTTATCACCAGCTTTCTTTATATACATCACAATATATCTGGCTACTTCTACGTCAAATTATTGATACCTTCTGGTTTTTTTTTTTTATTTAGAAATAATAAACTGTTCCTCTACATCAGCATCTCCTTTCAGGCTGGTAATGCCTGTCTCGCTCTGAATGCACTGATTTGATACAAGCGTCCTCCTTCCTCTCTACCCCTCATCTCTCAGGTAGCTGTATTTTCAGGAAACAGGGAAATGACTCTCCTCGCTGCTTAGTATTCACGTCACGTAAAGTGGGTCTGTGTTCCTCATTTAGTTCTGTACTGTACAGCTGGGGAGCTGTCCGGCGTGCGGCGGCAGTATGCAAATGACTCTGGATTTGAATGGAGATGGAGGTAGACACAAAGCTCAATTAGAGACAGAGAGGGAGAGAGAGATGGTGGGGGAGCTTTGAGTGTCTGGAGGGGGGGAAGGGAGGAAAAAAAAAAAAACCTTGGCTGCTTAATGCCAACCTGAGGAAACCAATGTACGGACACATTCGAACACAAAGGCACACACAGATGTGAATGCACTTAAATAGCCGGGCAGATTTCTAAATTCTTCAGACAGGCAGCTGATCTCTGAGGGGGCTCAGACAGCTCAGCTCTGTGATGCGTTTCAGTCACACCAATCACGCTGAGGAGATCCCACATCATCCATATCACACATATCATCAAAACAAAAAGGTATTAGGCGAGCACAGGTGCACTTCCTCTTTTGTTTAAGGCTCAAAGACAGACTCTCCCATGCGGCAAAAAGTAGAAGGGGGGACGGCGGCCATTTTGTTCTTGGGTGTTAGCCGATGCCCAGCAGCAGTGCATATCACCTGACCCAGCGCCTGCATGAGTGTCCTTGGAGGAGTCTCTGACATCAGCACTGCCACCCCTGGTTGCCACGGCAACCGCAGCACAATTGAGGGGAGGTGGGGGGGGGGGATTGTGCTGGATGGAGGACAGAATAATTAATATGCACATATAGGGAGTTTGAATCAGGATTTTAATTGTATTTGTTGGTGTGTGAAGCCGAAATGGATTGAACGCTACGGCAAAAAAAAAAAAGAGGAATATCAGAGAGGGGGGAAAAAGAGATTAAGCGAGCTCATTGGTCAGAGAAATCATTTGCATCGTTGTCAAGGTTATTTCCAAATTATTTCCTTTCATACAAGAAAGTAACTTCAGAGATGAGACGGTGGGGAGGTGAGCCACAGGGTGGGGATTATCCTCCTCCTCCTTCCTCCTCTAGATTCTTCTCCTCCTCCTCCTCCTCCTCTTCAACATTATCATCATCATGAATAGTTTACAAAGCTGTGTAAAGCCAAGGTGATGCTTCACACAGCATCAACCCGTCGGTCAACGGCTGACTCCGTGTCCGTAAATTGCAGGAATTTCTGGAGAGGTTTTCAAACGGGGCTGAGAAATAACAGACAGGGAGCGCAGACTTGACTCAGGGTGGATGAGACTAACTTGATCAGGGAGGCTCGAAGATCATTCAGCTGATCTGGTGATGCCACAAAATCACTCAAGTCTGATTTCCCATAAAACACTGCCTGTCACATTATATAGGCACAACCTTTAGTCACACAGACACACACACACACGCCTGACCTAACATTCTGTCTCCCTGTCTTCCAAACCACCTCTGTCACACACACACACACACACACACACACACACACACACACACACAGAGTTTTACTTGCTTCCTCTGTGTCAATAGCATCCAAGTATTCCTTCTGTAAATAAATAGACTGCATGCTGCATTCACTGAGCCTCATTACTGCCAAAAATATAAACAGAAAATTCAGCAGCAGCGTAAAAAAATACATATGTTTCAGGGAAACTCTAACACAGGATAAAAAGACAAAAATAAGTCATCTACACCACACTGCGGATTTATGCGCAATAGCAGAAGGAAAGGTGTTTAGTTATACTGACAACCCAGACGTACATGCACAGTCACTCACGCACGCACGCAAGCATAATACGCCCTATCAGTGCACGCACACACGGGCGCACATAGGCTACAGTAAACGTTGCAATGGTCTCATCAATAATGCATCGGCACTTCATGTTTATGCAATTTACAGGGCAAGACCGAGCGATGGATACTGTAGATGTGAGCCGGCGCACACTCGACGTATAGCGTTTTACAAGCCTATCACACACACAGCTTGGGCATTAAAGTTAAAATCTTTTCCGCCTGTAGAGAAAGAGATTAAGATAATAAAACAGTCCTCAGCACGTACCTGTTAAAGCATTATTTCTTTGATTCTGGTTTATGCAGGCTTGAAGGGCTTCATGATAACACCGCACTAAGGAAATAAAACTGTAGCTGTGGTGATATGCAAATTAACGGCTCCCGCTGAATGCACGGACATTTATTATTCATAAATTACTCATGTTTATGCAAATGACGGTATACGGAAACACTGGTGGGGGTTGAGTGGCTCCGTCTAAACATACTGTGTGATTCAATTTCGGTTATGCTCTTCCATCTAAAATGATCCAAATCCAGGAATTTGACCAACATGGTTGTGGAGCAGCTCAGTTATTCTGGAGTTTCATCCAGGTGGGTGAGGGCGGGAAATCACAGGAAGTGGAGGGAACAGTGTAAATCAGATGTGGAGGAAATCCTGAAATATATGGACAGCTAGTGTAACACACCACACAGTGTAGGCCTATATTTGTGGATGACCCAAATGCCATCTATTTAGGCTATTTATTAATGTATTAGATATTTATTATTGTTTATTTATTAATCTACAGGGGCGTAACACCAAATACTGGGCCCTATGCAAATGCAGTCTGTGTGGCCCCCCACCCTTCCTCTCTTGATCCAGATCTCTCAAGCACCTTTTTATTTATTTATTTATTTATTTATTTATTTTTATTTATTATTTTATATTATTTTATTTATTTACTTTTTTGGAACCCAATGTCCCTTGCTTAAGGAAAGACACAACAGTATTTATTTGTGCTCCAGCAGCAGTCACTCACTCACTTTAGCTGCAGTCAGACACCGAAAACCAGCGGTTCCAAAGTGATAGGTCGTGGTCCAAAAGTTGGTCATGGGTTCATTCTGAATGGACTGCAAGGGACTCACAAATGTGTCGTTTGTAAAAAAAAAAAAAAAAAAAAAAAGTACTTTAGATTACAGTGAATTTCCAGCACAGACCTTTTATTTTGAAGTGCCATTTCCTGCTGTAGAATGAGTGAGTAACAGACAGCTTTCTGACAGAGATGGCAAACAAGCTTGATGACATGGCCAAATGCAAGTACTGAATATGTTTGACCTCCTGGACCTTGCAACAATGACTAAGGAGAAATCTGGACCCCATGGTTGGACCAGTTGGGAACCACTGCCACAGACTATATAAATAATGGGCGTGGCTACCGTGATGTCATCCATTGGTTTGTGGACTGCTGTTTTGAAGCCTCGGGTTCGGCATTATGGCAGTTGGCATCTAGTTTTTGGAGCCAAAAGTGACCATATTTGGATGAGAGGCTGGTGCTGTGGAGAAGCGAGGGATCGATCTGACTTGGAGACTGCAGCTAATGATAGCAACGTTTCAGACAGCCTGTTAATCAAGCAGCCCCGCCCTTTCCTTAAATATGCGTAACCCTAAGTCTTAATTTAAGGCCTCCCTTCAGTTGTCACGAATGTTGAAATAAGCAATAGAGACCAAACATATTTTTTTTGTACCAGGCTGTAAACATGTTATGTTCTGCTGTAAAGTTGAGCATTTTAATATGGGGATCTATGGGGATTTACTTTGTTGTGGAGCCAACCTCAAGTGGTCATTCGATGAACTGCAGTTTTTGGCATTATGGCATTTCGGAGGTTACCTTAGACACTACCACTAGACGAATCCTAATGTGAGGTGAACTACAAAGTTCAGTCTTTCAACTGATTTATTCAGCCAATGTTAATTTAGTTATTCCACTAAACACATAGAAATTAAGAAAATGGGAACAAAACCAAACTTTGTTCGAGGCTTTTTGAGAGCCAACCTTCCACTGGGGCCCTGGGTAATCAGTCCCACTTTCCCCCCACTACGACACCCCTGGGTATCTATTTTATTTTATGTTTCTAACTTTTCTTTACCTGTGGGCCACCTTTTGAGACTGGGCTCCTCTACAGAGGTGGTGAGAAATATGGACATGACATGACTCTTCTGAACTGAACTCACTCTTCGTAAACACTGATAAAAGAATCTCATGTTACATGCATGTGTTGTGGTACTTGAGCACCAGCCTGTACTGAATGAGGGGATTCTGTGTTGTTAGGTGTATTACTTTATAATGTTTTTACTAGTGGGTTTATCTTATATATGATTTTTTTGTTTGTTTTTTTTGTATATTGTGTCAATAAACTAACTAACTAACTAACTAGGTTATTTTTGATTTTACTATACTACTTTTAAGTGTGGAACCTAGGCCTATAGTAGGCTACCTAATATGCTAAAACAGCCTTGGAGCCAAATAATTTACTTATTTTTTTAAATGAGTGCAATTCCATGTCATATACTGAAATTCGTATGATGATTAGACCATATCTCAAGTGATCAAAATGCAACACAGCATTAATTTAATAAGATAATCCCGTAAGACATAAAGATGGCTTTTTTAATGTATGTGTGTGTGTGTGTGTGTGTGTGTGTGTGTGTGTGTGTGTGTGTGAGAGAGAGAGAGAGAGAGAGAGAGAGAGGCCTGTATGATGAATACATTTCTTTTGCGCACTGTATCCTAAAATACGGTAGTATCGCCGCGCGTCATCAAAACAGGACAGCCTTGACGCCAAAGACTGGCGACGCACTTCATGGTGGTGTTTTTTGTTGTTTGTATTTTTATACTGTGATTTTGAAGTTTCGCGAGGAAATAAAGAGGCTGTTTTGTACACAGCCACCGACTGCTTCACCAAACCATTGTCTTCGTCGCCGGTTTCCGGTTTTGAATGGACTAGCGAACATTTAGGCACAGATAAAGTAAGCTAATTGATGCTAGCATAACCCTTTGATATCATGGGCGGCAAGCTAACTCTTCTTCTGTCACTGTTCTTGTTTCTTCGCCCTTCATTTGACAGTGTTGTCCCTGTTTTCTTCCCAGACGCAGCCATGTTCCATAACAGCTCACAGAGGAAATACTGGACTTTTAAAAGTGAAGACGAGGTGGAGCAGATGAGATACAAAGCCAACCAGAAATTCCGTAACAAGATACTAGAAAGTGGGAAGGTAAGTAGCACATAAAAACACCTCGTACTCTACCGTGTGACAGTTTACTTCACCTGCTGCTGTCCCTCTGTCTGAACCAGCCCGGGGTGAGTGAGTCCAAGTTCCTGGAGCGTCATGAGGAAGATGTTATATTCCGACACTATGAGAGGAGGATGCTGGACTTCTGCAATGCTTTCAAGCCTATGATGCCGAAGTCTGTTGTGGTATGTTTGTGTCTTCTTTTCACCTGTGTGGGAACAACATGACCTTACTGTATGTAGATGTCTGACCCACGTGTGTGTCTCCCGTGCAGGGCACAGCCATCATGTACTTCAGAAGATTTTACCTCAACAACTCTGTCATGGAGTACCACCCCAGGATTATCATGTGAGTAGAGCTGATCACGGTGAGTGATGCGCAATGATAGACAGTTTTTAATGGGAAGTATAATCTGGAAATACAAATATTGTGGTGTGCATTATGGGATAGTATATGTTTGAGGGGAAATTACATATGCAAGTATTTCTTTAGCTTGAATGACCAAATGGTCTCAGCTGTAGGTAATAACTGGAGGCTAACAGTAGATGTAATTACTGAATTAAAACATGAAACATGAACATGAATGTGTGTTATATAATGTGTCCTGAGATTCAGACATACTGGTGCAACATTTTTCCGTACATTTTCAGACATGCTTGATTCAAGAATTGAGCCTGAACCACAAACTACTATTAATATTTCAGAGACATTTAACAAGCTCACATCATTGTCGTCAGTACTCTTGAGGTGGAGAGGATCAGTTCTATTAGAAATGAGGAGGTGAATTTACATACAGTGTTATGCCATTTGCAGATTCTTGTTACCAATTTAATGTAGGATCCTTAGATTTTGTGTTGGTGTCTAGGCTCGGTGGATTGGGTGCGTTGCCTTTTTCTTTTTTCTGTTTTTTTTTTCTTTGTAAATGCACTAATTTTCTCCACATTGCATTCGTACACTTACCAAAAATTTCTTTATTTGTATATATTTACTTATGCTATGTGCAAACTGACACCACTCTTAATAAAATGTTTTAATTAAACGTTTAGGAGCCGTTTACAGAACATTGTTGTTTAGAAAGGATTAAGTTTGCCTCATATCCTTAAAAATCCAACTGTTCCAATTTCCCCCTCCTGTTTCAGGCTGACATGTACATACCTGTCCTGTAAAGTGGATGAGTTCAACGTGTCCAGCACCCAGTTTGTGGGAAACCTCCTGCAGGAGACCCCCGAAGGGCAGGAAAGGGTTCTGGAACAGATCCTGGAGTACGAGCTGCTGCTGATCCAACAACTCAACTTTCACCTGGTGGTGCACAACCCCTACAGACCCATGGAGGGTCTGCTCATTGATTTGAAGGTACGTGGATGCCTGAGAGCTCTGAATGTTACTCTTGTACTCAAAAACTGTCACAGCACTGTCACAGCTCACTCACCAGTTCAGAGTATGCGTCCTGTCTCAGTGAATTTCCTGTTTTATACATTTAATCAATCAGACAAGATATCCTACGCTGGAGAACCCAGAGTCGCTAAGGAAGAGTGCTGATGACTTTCTGACACAGGCAGCCATGACAGATGCAGGACTGCTGTTTCCCCCTTCTCAGATCGCTCTAACAGCGATTCTGAACAGCGCCTCCAGAGCCGGTCTCAGTATGGAGAGGTGGGTCATTAGGTGTGCTCAGGTAGAAACAAGGAACAGTGTGAAGTTTTAAGTTTGAAAAGTAGATTTTAAAGTAATTTTGTACTGATAAACTGCAATAAATTTCCATAAATGATCAGCTTTTTCCATCATTAGCTCATTTGTTTGTACAGTAATTAAAGGAAAATGTTCCACCAGATTAATACCACAAACCTTAAAGGAGCACTTCAACCCCCAAATGACCATGTGTAAATAATTAACTCAGCACATGTTTCGGTGAATTTGTGAATGAATTTTTTTATTCTGAGGGTGCCCAGTAGCTCAGTAGGTAGGGTGGGCACCTCACATACAAAGGTTGTGTCCTTGCCAAAGCGGCTGTTGGTTTGAGTCCAGCTCGCAACCCAAGTAGTGCATATCGTCCCCTCTGTCTCTCACTTTGACGCTTCAAACTGTCCTGTCATTAAAGGCAAACAAGCCAAAAAATTATCTTTAAAAAAAAAAAAACATCTTGTGGTCTCCAGTGAACAAAGAATCTTTTTTTTTTTAAAAAAAAATGTTTTTGATGAAGTCACATTTAACAACAGCAAAACTAAATCAAAACATCCATCAACAAATTTTAACACAACTCCTGCAGTAAAATTCAAGTCTTATTTATCCATTGGCTCAATTCTTCCCAAACACATGCATTTTTGCTAAAACCTTAGGTTTAAAACAGTTTTTTGGATTCTTCATTCCTTGGAGGCATGGAAAAAACTTCTTCATGAATTCAGTGTAACATGGGGTGAGACACTAATGCACAAATGTCATTTGAGAGGTACATTATTCCTTAAAATGGGAATTTCACTTAAGAAAAGTATTTAATGTGAAAATGGAAAATAATCCTCTTTGTTTGTTGTTTAGCTACCTGACTGAATGTTTACGACTCAAAGAGGACAAGGAGACTCTGTCAAAGATGTATGACTCAATGAGACGTGAGTAAGCTGCACCTTCAATTTGACGCCACAAGATGGTGATAATGAGCTGCTTTGAGCTTTACTGTACTAAAGTCTTATCTGAGATTAAAGTAAATGTTTCCTGTGTTCTCCAGGCATGAAAACTCTTCTAAAGAAATATGAACTTCCCAAACCAGAGGAGGTGAATGCTTGCAAAAAGAAACTGGAGAGGATTCATGCTGAATTTGCCAGTTCAAGCAAGTAAGGAGATGAAGACATCTGTTCCTGTTAATTTGGTTCAAATACAAAATGTACTGTAGTGTAGTGCATTGGTGCTGGTGTTTGTATGCTTTTGTAATCACCCACACCCAAGTAAGCAATTCAATCTTTCTGTTTTCATATGTAGTAACAGTTTTATTTTAGCCAGGTTGTCGTATCTAAGATGCAAAAGGTTCAAGGTTCAGTATCAGGTAGAAAAATAAAAAGGAACACATCATCAGCTGTATGAAATACAGAAAGGAAGTACAACAGCACGCCACATTCCTACCTACATCATCCATACCATGTAGCACAGCTGATCCTCTTGGTATCGCTGATGAGGAGACTTTTGGGCTCATTCGTTATCACTTAACTGTCGCCAGCGGTCTGTTAACACTTGGTGAGGTCGGTGAGGTCCGTGGTATCTTTAAGTGCAACTACAGTAAACAGTTTGGTAAACTCTTGAGCTATGACAGGCACAGATTCAGACTCTGCAGCTGCTGGAGTCATCAGGAGGCACAGTGGGCCGACCCTTTATGACTTTGAAGTTGATAAATCTGTGCGTGGCATGACTTCTCAGGATGAATCTATACGAAAACAGTCGGTGCAGACAGAGGTGTACTGAGCAAGAGATACTGCAAATGCATGAAAGCTTTTGTTCACACCCCAGAAGGCTTCGAGGGAGTTCAGGTGATGTTTGTTAGAGCAGCATATATGTAGGCCCACACACTAATAGCAGGATCCATTCAGGGTTAACACATGCACAGGACAGGTTACAGGTATCTCCTACAAACTCTTAGACTATCTCTCAGCTCTGTTCAGCTAGGTCACACACAAACACCTTTTACTTCTATACAAGCCTAAGTTTATAATATCACAAACAAAGCAGCATATAAAAATGTAACAAGTGGTTCCAGTGCTGCGTGGTTTATACACAAAGACGGTGGAAGTCGTTCATGGTTTGAAGGAAGAGCTTGTTGTAAGATCAGGTGACGTGGGCGGGCAGATGGTGGGTAGAAAGGGAGTTAAGGCTTGTGTCATCTTGGAGAGAGGTGCTGTGTTTAAATTTCCCTGATGACGGCAGAAAACGCTACTTCAATGCTTTGGATTGCCCCCCCCCCCCAAATCCTCGCAAAGTTCTGTCCAAGAATAGGAGTGGCTGATCAGGGCGCCACATTTGTCTGGTTTCTGTCAATCACCAACCAGTCAAACTGAGGGAGTGGCAGGCATACCAGGATCAAAGAAGTTCAGACATTTCTGCAGTTGACTGTATCTCAGGTCCATCTTCATAGAAATCAGTTCGTCAAGGTCGTAAGCAACAAGGCGTCTTGTCAAATTTCAGTTCAACACACTGTCTGTGTCTGAAGCATTTTGGGAAAGGGCTTTGGAAGGATTCAGTATTCAGATATGCGGCAAGTGGTTTCCCATGGAGAACGGCCATATTGCGTTTGAACTGCCAGGAATCTAGGCCACATGCTTATAAATACAAACTGACTTAAGTCTTCGGTCGGACACCTCACGGGATGAGGCCTTGCTTTGGCTGGCTGGCTGTGCGGTCTGACTACCGCACTTTGATTTTCGGGGCGGGGATCTGTAAAACTCACATTACCTGGATGGCAGCAGCCAGTGACATGATGGTGCACTCTGTCCTGTAAGATAAAGTGGACATGTTTGTGAAAGGCACGTGTTGGGAGAATCACTTGAACGTCTGTGTGTATTAATGCTCATCAGTGTGTATGTATATATTCTAGTCTAAATGAAGTTACGTAACGACTGAGAATGAAGAGACATGGGGAAACTACAGCTACTAATGGTGATCATGAGGGCGTAGTGGAAACTAGATGCCACATTATTCACCTAAATGAATGTTGAAAATGGATTTGACGGGGTTGGTCACAGACGTTGAATGTAAGGAACAGAGTTCACCAACAATTACGGCTTGCAAAGTAAAGTTCTGATCTGCTGGAAGTAAGATTACTCACAAAATACTTTTGCATTGCAGCAAACGAAAGAGAGGATATGAAGAAGACGGACATGTATCAAAAGAACCACGTTTGGCAGAAGAGGTGGGTGAATATTTTGCAATACAGAAACTTAATTAAACTACTTATTTCTTTTAAAATCCCTCTGAAATTGACTTTTTTAATTGCAGGAATGGACTGATGAAGACCTGATGTGACCTTTTACTCCAAAACAGTTTCGGATTCAAACAAAGTTTACAGTTATTATGAGTTATTCCCAATATTGAACTGTCAAGGTTGGATGACCAACCGTTACTAGAGAACACAATGGACGTGTCATAGACAGTTTGCATATTGGTACATGTTGTATTTACTTTCCTACAAGACATTGTAGGAACAATTTTGTTCTGCGGTAACAATAAAGATATTTTTCTACATTTTGTGTTTAAAGTTCCTGCAGAAAGTTCCACATAACCAAGCCACATGATACTGTGCGCATGTTTCTCCACCTCTGTCAGGGGACAATGAATGACTCCGTAATCTACTTTACAAAAACTGTTTAATAAGTGCATGCATGTCTGATACAGTCTGTACTATTCAAAAAATTTACTGCTGTAAACACTTTTCATTTTTACTTGGTTTTCTCTGATTATGTGTCTTGTCTGGCATTGAGAAGTTTCAAAAAAAGACTTAACCAAATAATCAAAAAATAGCTGATACAATCTGAGGAGGAAAAAAAAAAATTCAGCTCATCTCACTTATATACTCATGATTCCAGCAAGAGAATTTATTCTTAATATAAAATAACCATACTTTTCTGAAAGACTTTGTTCCAATCTAGAAAACAAAGAAAGAAAAAAAGAACAAATAGACAGAAATGCTAGTTTCAGCACTTTGCGGATATTGTCACAACCTTAAAATAAATCAGTCAATTACAGTATAAAAAGCATTATCGCTCATAATCCAGTTACAAGAAAAGGGGGTCTGAGAGAACTAGCTTCTTCATGTCAGTTTTCTCATTGAGCAGGAAGAGAGAGGGGGGATACACTTTGGCAACCTGTGCTGTCAAAACACAAAGCGGGTACAAAGAAACCATTGAAATCTTAATATTCGGCCCTCATGATGAAGGTAATGAAATGTACCCGAGTCAGAATTGTGAACACAGTTTATGAGGGAGAAAAATATGTTTCCTGTGCAGACAGCTGTCAGTCAGTGGTGCAAGTTTGTTTGTTTTTAATTTATGTTTAAGTACTGCGTTGGTTTGTTGTACTCAGCTGCTGTTGTTGCATAGCTCTCTTGTGGTGAACGGGACAAGATGGCAGGTGGGTGGGGATGGGAGGGGACTATTGGAGGACATGATGGAGGGGTTGCCATGGTGATGAGGGTAGAGCATGCTAGGTCTCCTCTGCGCTGCGCTCCGGCGGTGGAGGATGGGAGGATGGGAGGAGAGGAGTGCAGTACTACCTGTTGCTGTTGGACATGGCGTACTGAGCCTGCTTCTGCTGGAGGAGCTCTGTGATGGCCAGCAGCTTTTTCAACACATGCTGCGGAGAGGAAACAGGAGTTAGATTCGTCCTCTGAAACAGGAACAGGCATAAATCATCCTCTGTGCATATCATCAGTCTCTGACCTGCTGTGCTCCCCTTTCGTTGCTCAGCGTCCGGAGCTCGTCTGAGTGTGTGGCACAGACCTCGTGCAGCGCAGCCAGGTCCCGGGACAGGTCTGTCTTTAAGTGCTCTGTGGCTTCAGGGAGGTCAGGGACATTCTACAAACACAGTGGGCAATTTTCTAAGTTTGTGAAGTTTTGTCAGAAGTCAGGGTCAGCAAGGAGGAATAAGAGACTTCTGATGAGTTGATAAAAAGGCAAAAGCCCGGTTCAGACCAAAGATTCGTGACGAGATGAGTTGAAACAGGCAACTACTTACTAGATGAGATGGTGTATCATCTCAATGCAACAACTCTCTGTACTTCCGTTCTGATTTCCAGCTTTTCAGGCTTATTTTGTGGCTGAATATAATTTGTAGCTTCATAAAATATGAGTGAGGATAGTGGTGGCGAGGTGCTGGCTACAGCTGCATTTGTAGTACAAACAAACAGACACAAAATGAGCATCAGATGGACTGTACTCATAATAAATACGCTACAATAATATAAAAAAAACAGCGTGAATTAATCAGTCAATGAGAATGTGTGTGTGGTGGGGTATAAGCACATACAGCGAGCAGCAGCGGTGACCCACCGTCCAACACTGGCACACCCTGCTCAGCAAGGACGGCGCACCTGCCGCAGCAAGCTCATGCCGTCTATGGTCATTCTGACTTGACCCACAGACTTCACTACATGTCGACTGGCTGTTCAAACAGGTAATGTGCTTTACGTTCTTAAACCAGCCTCTCTCGATTTGATCAGCTGAGTTGCAGGTCAGTCAAGCTAAGACCAGCCAGTTCACATTGCTGCAACGTTCTAAAACGGTTTTGTCTCGTCGTGAATCATTGGTCTGAACTGGGCTACAGAATGTTACTCACCCCCAACTCGTCCAGAAACATGATCATCCTGTGTTTGTTGTTTTTGATAAAAGGGTTCACACCCTCCATATAAGGTTCCTGTTTGAGGATAGAAAAAACATTTGTAGAATCATAATTTACAGCAGACATTACAAATACCAATGCAAATTACTCCTCTGATGTAAAGACACAGTCAAAACAATATTAGCATACATTTACAAAGTACATAATTCATACCTTAGCACCAAATTCAACCAGGTTGGCCAGGTTCTGGACAGACTTAGCCACTAGTGTGAGTGTCCTGCCTGCTGCTGAAGATGGAGGGTCTGCAAGAAGAGATGGTAGCACAAAACACACATTGTAACATGTCACGTGGCAAACAGGGGATTTTGTGTGCTTTTCAGCAGATGCTCACCAGAAATTATATTGAACATTCGGGGGTTGAGGATGGCAGGACAGATCAGTCTTAGGAAGACGAAGCCACTGGAAGAAGAATGGATGGAGTAAGTTACACTGAACACGAACACAAAATAGCACTGACAGTAAGCAAAAGAAAAGTTGACAAAAGATAGCGTGGTCAGCTTTTTTACTCTCAAAAGAAGTGTGTCCAACATTGATTAATTTTGTTTGCTTACCTTACGACCCTCGTCCGCATGGTGGTGTTAGTGGGCCATTTCTGCTGCACAGACTTCTGCAGACAGCCATAGATGAACCTCAATGTCCTGGATGGGTCAACACAGAGAGACAAAGACTGATTAATTTGGGTTTATTAGCCCTTTGGCTTTGTGTTTGTTCACCCACAAAACAGGACATCACTGTGCAGGAGTAAATGTGTGTTTGCTCTTACGGTGGTAGGATCTCAGCAGCCATGAATATCTTCTCCACCAGCTCAGACAGGATGTTGAGGAGATGAGCCAGGTTCAGGTTCACATCCTCGTTCTTTTCCAGTTTAGAAGGGTTCAGCTTCAGACAAATTAATAAAAATCAGGATCAGGCACTGTTTAGTGCATTTGTGATATTTCTTGTTTTTAACACAAAAGCGGCTGAGAAAAACACAACAGCTTATGCACTGACTAGACATTCATTCTAATGGGTGTGTGAACTCCAAAGTGTTTTGAAATATTTACTGTAACTACATCTCACACAGCAGCCTCCAGACTTCAGCTTTGTTGAGGCTGTGTCACTGTTTCGTCCGTTTTTCTTCTCATCTACGTGGCAGGCTTGCAGAGCTTCTGCGCTAATATGATATAAATGCCATGTACGTAATCTTGTAACGCAGATAAGAGCAGGGGAAATAGCTTAGAGGCTTGTATCGCTGTGTAAGAGAGCAAAAATAAACCCTTTGTAGGTCTTTACCTCACAGGACTGTTTGCTCTCCATGATCTTGAGGATGGTGTCTTTGAGAGCGTGGTGGACAAACGGTGTGGCTGTGGCCTTCATGTACTGCTCCATCAGTGTGCTGGCCAGTGTGGTCGCTCTGAATAATGTTGTGGCTTCATCTGGTGGGAGTGCACAGGCAGGGACGGTTATGCAGGTGATTCAAACAAACCAAAACAATAAAGCTGAACCCTGTAAAACATTGCAGGCTTAGGTGTTGTTAATATACTGTGGGTTCGCAGATCCGTTAATTTATCAATGCTGTTATTATTGCTTGCTTTCTTACCCTCCATGTTAATTTCTCTGTCATTGAGTGTCCTGAGTAGAGGGGCTTCAGCTCTCTCGTGTCTGAAGATCCGCAGAAGCAGGCTTGCCAATAAGGTGCGGTCCTGGCCACACACATGGGCCAGAGCGTATATGACATGGAACTCTTTCTGCAAGATCATCTGCAGGGGACACACGACGACAATATCATTGTAATTTTTAGTGAATAACAGAGAGGCAGACGGTTAATGGAAGCTGCAATCAAAACCACTTTTAAGCGGATCAGACCTCTTTGAACTCGCTGTACTCCTCTTCGGGCATGATCTTCTCCATGGAGTAGCGGGCACGTACGCGTAAAGAGCCCGGCTCAATGCCCTTCAGAGGCACGTGGGAGCTGAGAGGGAACCACTCATCAATCATCTGGCCCTTCTGCAGACGGTTCAGCTGGCAACGCATGAACACTGAGGGGCAGAGAGATTGAGGCGTGACAGGGTGGGAGAGGTGTCAGTTGTGAAATGAAACGAAAAGAGATGAGATGAATGCAGAGGCTCAAAGAGGTTACATGTGTCAAATTTCCAGATGGACTTACAGATGTCACTTTCTTTGCTCTTTTTTGTTTTGTTGCTTAGGCTGATTTCGAATCTGTTGATTTCACTCGACAAGTCACTGAAACAAAACAGATAATACAATTCAATAATTATGTAAACAAGTAAAGAAAATGGTTTTGATTCTAAGCAAGAAGGGCTGCTTTATATGTGAGGAGAGCAAAATGTAGAGAGAGAAAGAGCAATGGAAGAATCCCAGGGAGGATAGACTCACTCAAAGATGAACTCCTCAGTAAACACAGGGTTCTGCCCCTCCCTAGGGTGCGTCTTCGCCACCTGGACGCTGTTCAGGTAGATGTTACAGTAGGGGTTGGTGAAATACTTCACTGGCAGCTTGTGGGCCTCCTCCACATACAGCACCAGGCTGCTCACCTGAGAGAAAGAAAAGGATTCATCACACAAAACATACATAAGCATAACATACATACATACAGCATTGCTCAGCATTTTCAACAAGGTCCTAAATCAAAAATATATTTAATAAATTAAAAATACTTAAAGAAGAGAACAGTTCAGAAGATGGAGAGCATCTGATCTTTCCTGTTAATAATATTCTTAGAATGAAAATATGAAAATCTTTGTCTCATCACACAGAAAAAATAATACTTTTTTTTAACCTATGAAATGCTAATAGTTACTCAGTTGTTTAAAGAGCCACCTATAAACAAAACGAACTAACAATACACCTTATTAATGGCCTTTAAAAGTAAAATAAAACAGTCAGAGGGTGACCAGGCAAGAAGCCTTCAAAACAAAAATTGGAATGGTGTAATTATGCAGTGACAAAATTGACTTGTTTTACAAGGGCAGTACAGCGAACTTGCTCCAAGCCAGTCAGGAAAGGTCACCTCGTCTTTTATTGTGTGTTTATTTTTAATAGACGCACTTAGATACTCAAATTGGGACCTTTCAAATTGTTTAAAGTCTCTAATCATGTAGCCACCCTGTCACAGATATGCTTAATTCTGATTAATTCTGACCTTCAAATTTTACTATCACTCATTGCTGGCGGTCTAAAACCTGAGTGATAAATATGTTTTTACAAGCTTGTGGGATATGATCATCTATTGCTTTAATTAGTCTACATGAACACACACTGACTGGCGGTATATGTACCTGTCTAAGCCTCTTGTTGGAGGTCGTCTGAGTGGGTTTCCTTAAGTTAGTGCAGAAAGTTTGAAGACATTTCATCCAATCCTGCAAAAACAAAACAGAAGATTTGTAAAACAGTTGTCACGGGCTCTGCCTCTGTAAGAACTAGTTGAGGCAGATTTTTTTTCTAAATAAGAGAAGCAGTTCACAGCGTATGATTCATTTTCAAGATGGAGCATGCAGTTATAGTTTTTTGGATGCAGTATCTGGACAAAATAGATGTGCGTGTGCTTCTGCTCTGTTTGATGAGACAGTTATCAGTGAAAGTGCAATGCTGACTCTCTTATTACCTGTGCCTGCTCTGGAGCTTCCCCCGCAAAGTAGAATATGTACTGTTCCTCACTAAAGTGCTGGACAACAATCTGGAAACAGTGAGGCCTGAAAAAGTAAAATAGAAGAAAGGGTTTTAAATTGCTTTGTACTGTATGATACATCATTTTAAAGAAATTGCTTTTATGTGGTGCCTTGGCAACTGATCATTCAGAGCAGAGTGACAGTACTTCCTGCCAACTTTACCGAATTGGACCAAGAACAATAGTTTGACATCTCACCTGCCAAACAGACTGTCGTGCACACCATACACGGAGCACACACTTAGGTCGATCAGCCCTTTGGGTTTGGTGGCTCTCTTCTCGCTCTCGAAGTAGATGAGCTGGGCGTCGTTACCCTCCAAGATGAAGTAAAGGTTCTTCCATCTTTTGCCTTTGCCTGAAGGTGAGAGGAGCCAAAGAAAAGTTTATTTTCCTGACTGACTGGACCACAAAACAGGACTGAGAAATATTGTTCATGATGCTGTACAAGACCGATGTTACATATACCTTTGTTGAACTGGAGGTAGCCTTTCTTGACAATGTTTTTGTAGAAAGCGTCTTTTGTTTTCCGTCTGATAGTGTTATAAATTTCTCTCCCATCCACTGTGTCAGAAAGAACTTGTTCCTGGTGCTACAGTCAATAAAAAAACAAACATATCAAGCCACCACACAACCATCAAATCAAAGGGCCAGCTTACGTTACAGTACTTTTTTTTTTAAACTACGTGCTGTATCTGTTGCTTCACAGAGATGTTCTAGATTTTGCAGAAAACAAAGTGTCATCAGGAAAATGTCTGATGCAATATATTTTCTTCGGATATATGTTTACAGTTCAGTGACACTGGCAGGGAGCATTTATTGTAGCTTTTCCTCTTTGTCCAAACTGATATGTGCTGACATCTTTGTCCTTCCAACACTTGGATACTTGCATGCCAGTGAGGGTATGTGCAGTGTAAGCATTTAAGTCTTATCAAAGCCCTTGCATTGTCAAATTTCATCCCAATAAATGAAAAATATAACCTCAAACAGGCTCAATAATGCTAATATATATTTGTACATACCTGTACTGAAACCGGCTCTTTCAGGTTGTAGCCCTCGACAATCTGCTCTTTCTTGTAATGATCGATGATGTCATCAACACTGCCAGTGAGAGGAGAACAAGATACAGCACATCAGTGACTGTAAGTACAACTTCTCTTGATATGATTCTGTTCTAACAACCATTAGAGGCAGATACATTGCCAGACATACCTGTTGTAGTACCTCCCCCCCATCATGTACTGATTGTTGGGGGTGGGGGAGATCTTAAACCTTTGGATGTTTTCATTGGTGCGAAAAAAGAGGGAGTAGTCCCCAGGTGTGTTGTCGGATGGTCGGACTAGAAAACTGCACACCTGGCCCACTATGAAATAAGAGGAGGGCCAGAGAATCAGTGAGGGAGACAGAGAAAGCTTTTAGTGCATGCTCAGCGTTATATTTTGATGAATGGACCTTGATGTTCACAACTTATTTCTGACAAACAGAAAGCCACTCATTAGGTGAACATTATTAATCACTTGTGACGTTATCGTGCAGGGAGGAATGGTACCTGTCATCAGTAGGTTGTAGGCCTCTTGTTTGGTGATCTTTCCGTGATACCAGCTGTTCAGGAGATCGAACAAGAGCAACCAAAAAAAAAAGGTGCAGACAATAAAATTAGCTCAATCAACAAAATGCAAATGTTCGGTAAAACTTACTGCAACAGCATCATCTCTAAACACACGTTGCAGATGTCTGCAAAACTAATTATTAGTCTCTACAGACACATAATATGTGCCCTTTTATGTTCTATCTATTGTTTAAAAGCAATAGAAAAAAAGAAAAATCCTTAGATGTGACCATAATTTAATGTAGAACATCTATCATCTAACAGGAGCCCATGGGCATCTGGCATGCTTAGTGTTGTTTTTCTAGGTAGTCACAAATTCAGCCACACTTTCAGACTTGCCAAAGCTGAAGGGCATGATAGGTGAGGAGACAGTAATGACTCATACTGTACACAATGCTTGTCATGCTATTCTGAAGCACAAAGCAAACAAGGTTGTGTAAATGGAAGAGAACAAAAAGGCTAAACTAAGAGGGTGGATATTATCCTGTAATGATATGTTGTCCAGAAGTATAAGGGAAGCAATCACTATCACAAAATAAAGTTGAGTAACAAGTTGCTGCATCATAGAGAACTGTAACTAATGAGAAAAGTTTGCATGTGAACTTTTACACCCTGCTTTGACATCTTCCAATCCATCAGATAGTGTACACTGAGAAAAGTGAGTTGAGTGCAACACAACTTACGCTTTTCCCTCATGTGGATCCTCCTCCCGCCCCTGAAAAAGATCAGACACAGAAATCTGTCAAGACACCAAATCTAACTGCTGTATATTCATACATGACATCAATACCCTAGGTGCTATGCTAATGAAACTTCGGTACATATAGTAGTCATGTCACATTGATTTGTTTTGATGCACACTCCACAGAGTTTACTGTGAAGATGCCACTATCAATTTTGTCTTTATTCCATGTAACTGTCTTTGATGTTTTGGGATGCAACTTCAAAAAAAATAAATAAATAAATAAATAACGCCTTCACATGTTATGCTGTGCTTACCACCTCCTCCACCAGATCCTCCACAATGAGGCCCTGCTCCTCTGTGCGAACATTGGTCACCCACATCCAGCCATCATCCAGTTCATTGTGAACAATAAACATGTCCCCTTTCAGGAAGCTGCGTCAAAATGGATACAAAGATTGTGAAGATTGTATGAAAAATTCAAATATAAAAACATGCGTGAGGCACACTGTTAACTCTGCTACACATAGGTTATTATGATATGACATCATCATTTTTTATCACACTTTTCCTTTGTCATGGCATTGTCATCTAGGTGATGTAAAGGAAATTTGGGATCAGCAGATCTTTAAATTAAAATTTCCAGCTTAAGAAACTGTTTTCTATTAATTTAGTGTCTATGGTAATGCCAGGGCATTACCAGCAGGGGTCTCCTCTGACTCATGACATCTGAGGCAAATGTTGCATGTCTATCTACTCAGTTTAAGCTTGTGGCTCGCTGGCAGACTCGGGGTTGAGGTTGACTTCAGACAGATGTTTATCAGATTTAGGAAATCAGGGATAGCTGGGATCATCAGTAAGTGTGCCTACTGCAGCTTAATGACAAGGACAAGACTGTTTTTCATTAACAAGTCAGATGATGTGCTTTCCAGGCTGCTGTGAGGGGAAGAGCAGGCCTGCGACATGCCAAAAAAAATCAAAAGGGAAACCAGGCAGCACTTAGCAAGCATTATAATCAAGTACTGTATTTCTGAGCCCAGGAAATAATCAGTGCTCGTCTATGACTCAAATATTATGGATCATATTTATACTTTTAAGACAGTGATTGGTTCGATATGTAAATGTTATACTGTAACTGTCTCTTTCACAGGAACACACAGACACGTACCTGATCTCATCAGTATCTGGCACTTTGGTGTATGGAAGTATGGCCCTGACTCTCCTCCTGTCTTCTACAGGCTGTGGAAACATACACAAAGAATAAAACTCTCATTCTTCGCTTTGACCTTCCAAAGCCACATTCATGTTAAATCCCCCAATTATTCCACAAAATCAAGTATTCTACTACAACTCCCTCTGGGAGATATCACACTCCGCTAAAAAAGGTAATTAGCATTAGTCTGAGCTTTGCCTTAAACAGTTCTGGATACTGCCTGAAGGCAAAAGAAAAAAGGGGAAAGGGAAGACATGAAGAATATTCCCTTGTACTTTGAGGAAGTGGCTGAATAAAGAAATTGAGGTTGACTACAAGTTAACTGAAAAAGGTACAGGTTTTCCACTAATCTTTCAACCCTGAAACATTTTATTAGGTTTAAATACTTTTACCAGACTACATTACAGGAGATTAGATTTCATTCTGCAAACCTTATTGTTGACTGTCACAGTATTTGCATTAAAGTTTTGAATTCAGCTTATAAAAAAAAACAGCTTAAAAGACCAATTCACTTAGTCAGACTGATCCAATGCTGCAAACAAAGAGCAGCCAACTCCATTTTGATCAAATGTTATCATCAAGCCATAAAAAATAGACTATTTTTAAAGAAGCAACCATATTAATAGTTCAATCCAACAGAAAAAAAGGAAACCAGATGCCCGTTACATTATGTATAGCTTTTAAATTAAACAGCGAGTGAATATTCAATATTACACAATTTCAGCTCAGATCTGGAACCCTGGGAGTACATCTCATAATATTTAGACAAGGCGTATTTCACAATATTTATTTTGGGAAACAACTGCAAGGAAGAAAAATACAAATATCAAGTAATGTCATGTCACACAACAAGAAATAAAACGAGTTTACAATTGTATGAAATTGTAAGGCAATGCTTAAAATTTCAAATATGCCGGAAGTGACCGTTAAAATGTCGTATTTTAGAATCTACTGTTTTCCCCCAACCATTCCCACCGTCAGTCTCACCTCTGGGGGCGCCACTGGCGATAGCAGTTTCTCTCCTTTTAGCAGGCAAGACACATAGCTGTAGTAACCGATCAGGTCTGATAAAGAAGAGAACCGCCGCCCACCGATGTAATAGTCTCCACACATGGCGATTATCCTGCCAAGAGGAAACACGACGATTTAAAAAAAAAAAAAGCACAGGTATTTTTCAATGCAGGCTAATCCTTGTGCAGTGAAGGAAATAGAACAGGTTTAATTTTGATAAATTTGACTGTGAAATAATCTGAACACTGCAAACATTGTTTCCACCAATACTCCTACACTGCAGATGAAACATATGTAGCACATATAAACTAAAATATCAGATTAAACAGCTATACCACAATCCTTAAACATCAGATAATAGTGAATATCTATCGAAAGAGGACTTCAGACAGTGAGACAATGAGAGGCTGCTCTGTTGAATCCAGCTATCAGGTTCATGATATTTATAATTTGTGACTTAAAATCACTAGTTATTGATTACAATCGTTTGATAAAAGTACTGCTCTAAACCATTTCTCATTGCAGAGCCACTAATCCTAATTCTCTGCTCATCAGTTGAGTGGATCTCCGACTGAGGATTTATAATAAACGCAACGCGCTTGAGCAATTACTCATTTACTGCTGTACAATCTAAGGACATGAACCTTTGGAAATGTAAGTGTCACACAATTAACCTAACGTTTATAATTTCCTGACAGAAGGTCTCCTTCCCTCCAGAATCAATGACATCATGGCCCCACAATAAACCAATGTGAGCGAAGGAGATGATGTCATTGTTATTTAATTAGAGAAGTGCATTTTCTGGAGAAAATGTCTAGGATGTCTCAGAGGACATACCTTTTGCTTTCTAAGGTACAAAAGTAGGACAAGCAGGGCAAACATAAGGAGCAGAGTAGAAACAAGAAATACTATGAAAATGTATAAAAAATAATTATAGCTGCATCGATAAAAAACAACCTTTGAACGAGAGGAACCTAATTATTTCTGAGTAATGTGCGCTGTGGGAGAGAGTGACCAAATCACCACAAGGGCCTACAGATATGTGCTGATAGATGGGGCTGAAACCTGGGGCTACCTGTAAATGCAAAATGTCATTCTCAGTTATAAATATTTTCACTTTATTACATCCCATCTTCTTATGTTCCAGTTTTGTTCAGTAGTGGATGTTTGCCCTTGATCAGAAAGAGCATATCTTCACCATTCATGTCTGAGCTGCAGAGTAAACGTACCCTCATACTGATTATAACACATCCATTGAGGGGGAGGATGGATGACAATGCCTAATCTGTTTTGTTTTATTGACTGTAAAGTTGCTAAATACTCAAAGGTATTGTTGCTAGAGGAGTGTGCTGTCTTCATTCTTTTGCTTCAGGTCCACCCACACACATTCAGGTCCACCCACATACAAAAGTCTTCTGCGTCATGAATTCACACACACGCGCACATGCACGCACGCACGCACGCACGCACACACACACAGAGTCATGGGTTTCAGCAGACATCAAAGTGTGCAAGCTGATATGCGTTATAAAAATACTGTTCTCAAGCTTTGCACTGTCTCTTTGAATGACTGCAACACAAATAGGCTGAAGTCGTCTGCAATGGCATGACTTGCCACCGGAAACCACTTTTCAAACTTAAACATTCTCACTTTGGTATTGGCTCATCTTTGAGGTTGTTCTGTCTGTGGCTTTCTGCCCTTTTGGTTAGCAGGTAATGAATAACTTCTGTAGTTCCCCTTTCCTTATCTTGTACTTGAGTGTGGCATGCTGCCTGCTTATTGTGAGATGCCATATTATGGTCTATTTCACCTACTAAAAGGGCTCTATAGAGAGGAGAGGTGCAACAGTTTATATCGGACCAAACTATTCTAACTATTCCACCCACACTCTTTCAGTTGGAGGGCGTTAGCACTACCATGCTAGACAGATAAGCTCTATGCTGCTTTTATAATTGGTATGGTGAACACATATGACACTATGACACACCCTCCCTTTTCATGTAAATCCCATGTAGCAGTAATTGATTAAAAAAAATAGCTAACTGGACAAAATTTTGTCAGCATTGTGTACTAAGCCAAGTCAGGTCAGGTAAGGTTACATCTCTGAAAATAGCTACTTAAAACATTTTAAATAATCCGTCAATGCAAAACCTTCTTCACCCTCAGGCATTTAAGTAGGCTCTTGCTGCAGATTTAAACTGGGCCTATCACTGAGATTAAGTTATTCCTGCTTGTTGCATGTACTCTGTCATACCTGAAATGGTTGACCACGTTGGTCACACTGAGGAAAGACAGGACGAAGGAACCGGGCCGGCGGTCACTCTCCCTGATGAGGTAGCTGCCAGGGTTCCGGGCCTGGCGCAGCCGCTCCTCAGCGATGGTTCGGTCTAGCTTGCCATGGTACCACCTGAGACAGAAAGACAAGGAGCAAATAGTGAGGTTTTTGTGACAAGGCAAACTGTACTGAGATGCAACTGAAAGGAACTGTGTTACTAAATTTACAAGCCCGTTAAGCAGGGAAGTGCACATTTCTGTCGAGCAGTAACTACCCCATTAATTCAACTGTTTGGCTTATTGAATTTATGTAGTGCTGGGCAAAACTGCCGAAAGTATTAACACAACAAAAAACATCCCACATCATGCCTTAGCAATATTTAGTACACTGTGTCCTTCCTGTTAAATTCTAGCAAAATAAAATAAACCACTTGCAACTAATAAAAGAACTGTGGCAATACCACCTCTTGAGGGAAACACAATTAGAGAAGGACGTGATTTATTGTTTTGAAAGGCCACATGGGCAGTGAAACATGTAAGGACACAGCGCCTCGCTTACAAAACATCTTTTTAACAACACTTTTTTTTTTTAGTTATTCACTGTCCAGTTTCAGGACATAACCAGAAATAGAAAAGTGTACAAGACTGCAATCACAAATCATAACATAACAGAACAGCATACCACTGAATCCTGTTACCTGATGTCATGTGTTCTACTCAATACGTCTCTATTTCAACCTTGAGAACACAGCACTTCTTCTCATTTTCAGGGCTGTTCTGGAAACTTGTTGAGGTAAATAAGTAAACAAGTAAATGATCGATCACAAAATTCTTGACAGAATAACTGAAAATAAACTCAGTATTAAAAATGAAGCTCTAATGAATTTTACCACTTACTTTCATGAGAGCACAACCTGCACTGAGAAGGTCATGTATTCTTAAACGAATGGAAATCGAAAAGCTTTTATTTTTGAGTTTCCACTGCACCATTAAAGTCTTTCTGCTTTCTGAATTAAACAGAAGCCTTAGGAACAACACTGGTTAAAATTTCAGCAGGTGAGGCTGAACTTGACTGGGCCTTGCCAGCTGGGGTAAAAAATTAACACGCTTTTCCAAATTTAGGCCACTGGTGCCTCTTGGAGCGGAAGGCAGTGACTGGAAAAACATCCAGCGGTGAGAAGATGAATGAGGCGCCGCAGTAGCTCTTTTAACAGGAGACCAAAGGGCTCCCATCTGGTTTAGGTGAGTAGAGGTCTCTACTTGTAAAGAAAACATGATGAAGTCTGCTATCATGGAGTAAGCTGGAGAAGGCTTGCCGAAGAGAAGAGGGAGAGTTAAGTGTCCATGAGGGGGCTTTGGGGGGATTTGGGTGATAAGAGAATTGAAGAGGGCGATTGAGAGCAGTTGGAGAGTAGGGCCAAGCAGCCCTTCAGGGGCTGGGGAAGCAGGGGGAAATAACACTGAAGAGAGAAAGGTAGATGACTGCGAAAGAAGAATGGCAGAGAGCAAAGATGGGCACACCAAGTCAAACTAGCTAGGTTCCAATTATTGCGGCATATGATTTAAGTAATTTATGCCCCTACCAACACATACACATGACCCATTATAGAGAATGTGAAACTGACATCATCCTGTGTAAAATATTTTTGAATGGAGGTGCCACCTTGTGAGGATCGCGCTGTGTTACCTGTTTCTGATACAGTGGTCGAGCAACGGTATTGGGACATGATAAATAACTTAGATCCATATGACTTGGCAGTCCAAGGCTGGATTACAGACCCCAATAGACTACCTCCACCCACATGTTAACAGAGTGCGTACCTCACAAGATGATGTCCCTGCCTCACATGGCGTGATGTACCTTCACACTCTCAATGTAATGACATTAAAACCCAAATAAATTATATTTGTGATAGAAATTCTTACTGCCTCCAATTGTGAGCCAGGCCAAGAAAGACCTAAAGTCTGAAAACCAAACTGTCCAAACCACAACATCTACAAAAACATCCTACGGTCAAAACCAGCCACAACACAACATGACAAACAATGTGAGGGCCAGTTACTGTTTCCATTGCTTCAAGCCATTCTAAACAACCAAACAGCGGGAGCAGCCAGTGTCAGGCCTGCAACTGGGAGACGAGCAAGGCACAAGAGTACATGGATGATGATGGACAGGGAGATGTTGGTTTCTAACAAGGGCCGCTCCTTCCTACCCTGGTTTTCTGTCTGCTCTGTTTACCAACTCCAAAACCGACTTCTGATTTACTAGCACCAATTCGAGACATTTTTAGAGGAGTGTGTGGTATATTTGACAGGCACACCCAAGTCCTTAGATCACCAGTAAATATCCAAAAGAAAAAATACCTCATGAAAACAACTACTAAAGCTATGCCAGACATCAATTTAAAGGGCCAGTGTGTAAAATGGGTTGAAAACAGTGACATCAGTGGTCAAATTCTAGATTGCAGGGCTCACTCGCTCTCTCCTCCCGTCGGGTAAATGACCGTGGCCTCGTAGGGACAAAAAGCCTTGCGCACGAGTTTTTCAGGAGTAGGTCTATCTAGAGATGAGGTGAATGTTTATTTAGAAATCTAAGCCACGTTACGATATTGTAATGAATCCCTTACGAGCAGGAGACCAGAGGAGCGTTCGGGAAAAAGGCCAGTTTATTTGAGCACTCCAGAAACTCCGGTAACACTCCAGGGGGTAAAAGACTCCGTCCCAAACCCTGACTCTTCTAGCGTAACAGACACACTTCATAACTTTACACACATATTCCGTTTACCATACTGAGTGGGGACCCCCCTCCCCTCTCTGCTCCGCCAATCTCCAGCCCGCACACTGACTGACAGCGTAGCCTGTAAACAGAGCTCAGCTGTTTATTTAGCTTAGCGATATCTCCGGACTATAGTAGCTGCAATGGACGATTTTGAACGCGATTTTGAAGAGTTTCTTGTAGCGGACACAGACCCAGAGCCATACCTGTTTGAGCCGGAGCATAAAGATGAGGAACTCCATGTGTTTGATGCTGAGCGGGCGAGAAGAGAGGATGAATGCACAGAATGCAAGATCACAAGATGGCGACCTCTCTAAAGCAAGGCCCTTGCTATATATATATATATATACGGTACAGGCCAAAAGTTTGGACACACCTTCTCATTCAATGCGTTTTCTTTATTTTCATGACTATTTACATTGTAGATTCTCACTGAAGGCATCAAAACTATGAATGAACACATGTGGAGTTATGTACTTAACAAAAAAAGGTGAAATAACTGAAAACATGTTTTATATTCTAGTTTCTTCAAAATAGCCACCCTTTGCTCTGATTACTGCTTTGCACACTCTTGGCATTCTCTCCATGAGCTTCAAGAGGTAGTCACCTGAAATGGTTTTCCAACAGTCTTGAAGGAGTTCCCAGAGGTGTTTAGCACTTGTTGGCCCCTTTGCCTTCACTCTGCGGTCCAGCTCACCCCAAACCATCTCGATTGGGTTCAGGTCCGGTGACTGTGGAGGCCAAATCATCTGCCGCAGCACTCCATCACTCTCCTTCTTGGTCAAATAGCCCTTACACAGCCTGGAGGTGTGTTTGGGGTCATTGTCCTGTTGAAAAATAAATGATCGTCCAACTAAACGCAAACCGGATGGGATGGCATGTCGCTGCAGGATGCTGTGGTAGCCATGCTGGTTCAGTGTGCCTTCAATTTTGAATAAATCCCCAACAGTGTCACCAGCAAAACACCCCCACACCATCACACCTCCTCCTCCGTGCTTCACAGTGGGAACCAGGCATGTGGAATCCATCCGTTCACCTTTTCTGCGTCTCACAAAGACACGGCGGTTGGAACCAAAGATCTCAAATTTGGACTCATCAGACCAAAGCACAGATTTCCACTGGTCTAATGTCCATTCCTTGTGTTTCTTGGCCAAAAAATTTTTCCGGCTTGTTGCCTCTCCTTAGCAGTGGTTTCCTAGCAGCTATTTGACCATGAAGGCCTGATTCGCGCAGTCTCCTCTTAACAGTTGTTCTAGAGATGGGTCTGCTGCTAGAACTCTGTGTGGCATTCATCTGGTCTCTGATCTGAGCTGCTGTTAACTTGCGATTTCTGAGGCTGGTGACTCGGATGAACTTATCCTCAGAAGCAGAGGTGACTCTTGGTCTTCCTTTCCTGGGTCGGTCCTCATGTGTGCCAGTTTCGTTGTAGCGCTTGATGGTTTTTGCGACTCCACTTGGGGACACATTTAAAGTTTTTGCAATTTTCCAGACTGACTGACCTTCATTTCTTAAAGTAATGATGGCCACTCGTTTTTCTTTAGTTAGCTGATTGGTTCTTGCCATAATATGAATTTTAACAGTTGTCCAACAGGGCTGTTGGCTGTGTATTAACCTGACTTCTGCACAACACAACTGATGGTCCCAACCCCATTGATAAAGCAAGAAATTCCACTAATTAACCCTGATAAGGCACACCTGTGAAGTGGAAACCATTTCAGGTGACTACCTCTTGAAGCTCATGGAGAGAATGCCAAGAGTGTGCAAAGCAGTAATCAGAGCCTTCAGTGAGAATCTACAATGTAAATAGTCATGAAAATAAAGAAAACGCATTGAATGAGAAGATGTGTCCAAACTTTTGGACTGTACTGTGTATATATATATATATATATATATATATATATATATATATATATGTATAAAAGCATAATCATAAGGCTACGAAAACCAAACAAATTTTATTTTATAGCGATTATACACTTGTATAAACATATTAATGGGTAGAATATTCAGATTCAGATTCAGATTGACAATAAACCATGCCAAATATTACACACTGGCCCTTTAAGCAGCTTTCCATAGACACCTTTACACACAGGGAACTATTTTTGTCATGTCACAACAACCAGCTGCTGGAAAGGTGGTCTTTTCATAAAACTGGGCTGTCTGTGCAGTAGAAAGATACAAATACTCGGCTTAGTTTTAGAGCTGAGAGATGAGCAGTGAGATCTGTGTGCTGGTAAGAGGAGGGAACTTTACCAAAGTTCATTTACACCTACTAAGCAAATTTGTATGATACAAAACTGGTGTAAAATTGGCAAAGTATCCCTTTAAATCTATACAGCATTTGAAGGCAGGACATATATGTTGTTAAATCTGCAGCCTCTGACTGAACCCTGTGCGTCACAGCCTCCTTTCAAACTTCTTTATGAAATCTTTATCTTGAAATGCTTTGAGAGACAAATGCTACTGTGTCGTATTTTTAGATATGATGTAACAATGTGCAATGCGAAATGTAGTAGACTCATAACTGAAATCGTGTTTGACTGACGCAATCATACAAACTGCAATTTTTCTTGGAGAGGCCGATTCTCCAGTTGTTGACCTGTTGTTGTCATGCAGCACTGTGATTGGCACAGCTGTTTCAGAGAGATGAGACCAGTGATGTGACCGACTGAGAATGTATTTTTTAATCATCACACCCTCCAATCTGTATTCCCCTTCACCAAGCCCCATTAGCACTTTGCGCTGCTGCACGTGCATGAACCAAAATAGTGCGCGGGTATCACTGTAGTGCAATCACAGTGAACTCAGGGGGCCTGTGACAGCACACATCAAACTAACAGAGCAAACAAACCTTCAAAGCTTCAACAACCATGAACAAACAACAGTACACACTAATACCAACACATGTAAGGAAACACTGCGGTTTATATACAGTCACACAAGAAAATGTTCAAACTTCAAATTCCATGTGTTTTGATTACATATGTTTTGTGTCTCAGTGGGCCTTTGGTATCACACAATAGTTATACTTCACATGTTGTTATGGCTGTAATGTTTGATGACATATTGAATCTTGACTCAAATTTTGAAGTAGTACCCTTCATCCAGGTTTGCTTGTCTGCAATAGACAACCCAATGAAACCATCAACAATAGTGGGTCCTAGCCAAACACCACTAAAACTGTGCCTCAGTGTACAGTTTTTATTATAATATACTTGAAACTTCTTTGGCTATAGTCATGCACTTTTATAGAGGCAACAAAATGTTGATTCTTACTGATAAACTCCCTGAGGCTGTGCATCGTGCTGCCAGACAGCCTGCTGCTGTGGGTTTGGCTGTGGGACACACATCCAAGAACTGCATCAGCTAGCCTATTTTGGGCTGTTTAAAATTGCAGGAAAAAATAATAAAATAATAACATATTTTGTTCACAATAAAACAAGAAGACCTATCCAACAAACACTGTCTAACCAAGTCACACCAAGTGAAACATCTGTGTGTTAACTTTAGTACAGGAAGGTTTAAAGTGCAAGACTGAACGGAACCCAACAGATTAGACGGCAGAGGTGTGAAATATATTAGACCATTGTTTCTGCAACAACCCTGTCACTCTTTAGTACTTGTGCATTTCCATTTTTGGTTGCTGACTCTGAAAGCTTATTCGTCTTCTCATCCACCAACGCAAATGTCTAAATGGTAATCTCAAAGATTAGTAAAACAGTTAACTAATCAAAATTCACTACTGGCATTATTCTACTAAACCAAACAGACCACTGATAACCAGTCTCAAGTTACCTAGTAGGCCTAAACTCATAGGTCACCAAAACAAGATTATTTTTGTCAACCAAGAAGTAAGTTCTTGATTTAAACAAGAACCAATCAATCTAGGGTCAAACGTGGTGGTAGCAAAAATGATATATTGGGCCTTGGATCAGAAAATGTGATCATGTAAATGAGACACCTTTAATGTCATGCTTCATCACAAACAGGCTGACTGTGTAAAAGGTTTCAAACAGGAAGCCCTTTCGTAGACCTGATTACTACCCCATTATTAAACCACCTATTGATGCAGCAGTTAGAAAGAAGTCCATTTGAGAATAAAAAGGCAATAATGGTATTGGTGGCCTTACAATCAGTTCTTAGAAATGCTTCAAACCTGTTTTGCTCACCTGCTGTTTGTTTAGTTTAACTTGCTAATCTCTAAATGCTATGTTTGAACACAAACCTGACATTTTCAAATGTGGAGTACTGCTCTTCCTTGAATGTTGCCTCTGATAAATGACTGAGAGGTCATTAATTAACTAGGCATGTAGGTACAGTTGGTAGAATGGGGACTTGCTGACCTCTGTACACTGTTGAACAACACAAGGACTCTTACGCCAGAAGACTCTCCATTTAGATTGCTTTTTTCTCCACTACAGAAATTCCAAGCAACTTATTCCAAGTGTGAATGAAAAAGGAGAACTGTTTGCATCATACATTTAAGCCAAAACTCAATACAGAACAGTGCTTTGTTTTACTGAAGGATGCAAGGGGGCTTCAGTGTTGGGGGGTTTGTTTTCAAATTAAATGTTACACGGTGGAGGCAATATATTTGTTTGTAACCTACCATATTTTACTGTTATAGAGCTCTGGCTTTCGGCAGGCATGCAACAATAAACAGCTTGTTGGCATCGCTTAATTACTGAATCCCACTCCTACTTTATGTCGCAAATAAACAGAGTGAAAGACAGACCTTGTTAGGGCCGTTTACTAGATTGCCGAAGCAAGCAGGTGCACAAACTGCACAAGCCAGTCTTGTTTCTAAGGTGTACTTTAATCCAGTGGGTTATTGATTATCAGTATTCGCCACACACAAACTCTTCATATGTTTACATGCTGGGCCAGGCTGCTTTTCTGTATTTTTGTTTTTTGGGCTGCTGTTCATTGCACCATAACATACATTTTACAGCTGTAGTATTCCTCTTTTACTTCACTGCTGTATGTTGTGTGTTTACATAGCAACGTCAGCCATGTGGATTTGTTGCTGTACAGTGCCTTGAGGTCATCTGCATTACTTACACAGCCTGCTCGATTTAATTTACCGTACGTCTAACTCGCACACCTAGTAGTCTGGTGTCTGCACATTCAGAAGAGACTCAGAATGAAGTAGTAGTAGAAGTATTTTCAGGTCTGTGAGATTTTTAGCTTTGCACTGTACATCACACCTATCTATGAATTTGGAAAAAGCAATTTAGATCAAGTTTCCTGTAGCTTTATGTATTAGCTACATTAAATTCTTATATAACTGTGTCCTTGATGACATGGGATATGTGTGCGAAAACTAGGCAGGAAGGGTGTTATGATAAACAGGCCATGAGCATAAGCCATGACAGCGGTAATAGGATACAGTGCTACTATCTACTTGAGGAATGCCCTGTCATGTCAGTACATGAACTGCAAGCAGCGTCACTGTCCTGATTCTCTCCTACACTGACATTCCGCTCAAGATAAGGCATTCATCTCTCTGCATATTTTCCCCCACAGTCAACTGATATAAGTTGATAGATATTAAGCGTGCATGGACATTAATGTATGCTATTGTGGCAAATCACATGCATGGCAAATGCATAATGCACTTTCTATATTAACCAAGTTAATGACACCACGCCAAAATATGTTTCAAACTGCTGAGGTGAGTGAGCAGGGGAAGACCTACAATGTCATCCCTCACCACTCCAATATCCACATCCTGAACTTCACATTTACACATGACGCCCAATTAGTCACTTTATTATATGACAAGCACCGGAGGCAATCCTTCCAGCTGTTCCTGTGAGCATGCGAGTTACTAGGTTAAGTTATATGCATAGTCCGACTAATTGTGTCATGCCGTCAAGAACAATATTACTGTGTGTTGCTGAAATTGAACATGCCCAAGCCTTGTGAGCTTGGGCAAGATGCCAAAACACAGGGCTTAGGCTCCAGCAAGCATGGCAGCATGATTTATTGTGTATACAATCCTTCTGGCTATATTTTTAAGGCTGAATGCCTTAAAAACGTTGCATCACAAGAGCTCTGACAAGACAAGAGTGACATACTGTTTGTAGATGATGCCTGTGATGTTGAGCCGCATAAACCCTCTGTGTGGTTTCTTGTAGTTTATAGCTTTTGATTCGGAAAGGACAACCTGTGGTACCATGAAGCCACAGAAAGCCCACGCAGTGAACAGTGCAGTTTTGTTCTTACAACTGGAATAAGAAATCTTTCAGATACAGAATCAATGTACAATTGTCTGAGAGAAACTGCACAAAAGATGGCCAGGGTAAAGATTCTGCAGAATAGATATGATAAGACTTTCCCTGAGAAAGAGAGAAGCACTATTTCCACAAATGAATTCACAATTCTTTAATGAGATTGTTTTACTTGAGAAATCAAATGAAACTCAACTAGCCTAACTTGCACTGTAACTGTAGAAAAGAAATTATGAGTGCATATCATGCCGCTATGTAATTAATATTTCGATTAAATAGGTAACAGCTGTTGCATGCGGACATTTTTACACAGCGATATAAATGTAGCAGTACAGATAAACTCGAGGCTAAATAGAATACGCTGCTTGAATCGCCTGGGTCATTAATGTGCACTCAACTCATGATTAGAGACAGCACTTAAAAGACAGCATTGACTGCATAGGCATGTTGTATACGCAGCATAGGAGGAAATTACACAATGATGGGTGAAATAATGACTGACAAGAACATCAGTAGACTGATCTGAGTACAAAAAGATAATTCAAATTATCTGGGGCGTAGTGTGTCGTCATGCAAAGGTGGAATTATTGCTAAAAATAGTACAAACGTAAAAGCAACGACATGGTTTGAAAAGGACACCAAGTCTTAGTAAATATTTGTGCTCAAAATGAGGACACCGCATACTCTGCTGACCAGGATCATTCAAGCATGACTACTGTTAAAAAGTAATGAAACCTAGAATATGATGGATAGAGCTAAACCATTTAATAAGCCTTGGCTGATGGATTATTGAAGCAGTCATTTATTATCTTTTTTTTATACTGTTGATATCAAAATTATGTTATAAATGTTGATTTCAGGTAAGCGAAGATTCTACTATTTGTGTCTATCCACTTTATGCACAGCCTAATTGTTACCACATGCTAGAAAAATCTGACAAACTATTTTTTTCCTGTTTACTGGAGCCAAGTCTCCAGGGGCAATAAGACTAACAGGACAGATACAGATTGCTGTGACCTGAGTGAGTTGGAACTCGTCTCTGTCAGTCTGTCTGTCTCTCATTATGCTCTTTTGTGAGCTCTTTTGCTCCAGCTCATGTCTCTCCTCTTCATCGTCTTCTGTCTTGATGGATGCAGCTGTACTCAAACATCTCCGAAGACGTACTGTCAACCCTCATCAGTCTCAAAATGAATGAAACATTGCATTACTGTACATTAGCAATGCACCTCAGCGGAGCTACCGGCTTTCTATAGGAGGTACTGAATACAACATGTTATCTACCCACAAGTTTAATGCCCAGTAAACACCACACTTACATTTTTAAATAGAGCCAATATATTCCATTTGGTTGTCTTTGCCTGACATATTATCATGTTAGTTACATATGTAATATGACATTTTCTTACTTCCATGTGTCAGGTTGTGAATTATCTAATTAGACAAAACTGTTGCATTATATACCATCATAACAGAAGTGTTTGGCTATCTAGTGAAGACTTTTCCAAGCAAAAATATTTACGATTTCTTATGGTATTATCACTGAAAAGTGAAATGATCACAGTTGGTTGAAAGAGTTCTCATACAGATGAAAGTCCTCTATATAATATTAAATGAATAAACTGACTAATTTTCCTTTTTAACGAACAATATTTTAACCAACTGCAATGAAACTGAAATCCTAAAATTAAAAAACTGTTGATCAGCAGGAGTTGTCAGCTGTTTCTACCAGCACACTTTTGGGGAGGCTAGGTTAGAGTTGCGGGATGATTTGATGCCCCACTTACGCCGAGTTCGCCCTCTGCTGCATCTCCCTCCTGCGTCCAGTGGTCTCACAAAGTGCACCGAGTCCACTTATACTGCTGCTGGCCAGGCAAAAACTGTGAGCTCCGACATGGAAAGCAGAGCAAAGGTAGCTCTAAATCCGCACAAGGCATGATGATGTGACCCTGCAGCCACCCTGATACAGTCATCTTCCGTCACTAGTGTCAATGGGCAACATCCATGGAAGCAAGATGAACAGGAGAACACAGAGTTGCACACTGACACCCCATGCATTTAGTTTTGCTAACTAATTTGAGGAAAACTGCAGGACCATGACGGGGTCTGTTATCCTTTAGAGGCCATCCTGAAGAAGTTGATCTTCCAGAAACTGAAGCAAACTAGTCCTGTCGTCTTTGCTCCCACTTCATCCTGCTCTGACTTTCTCTTACCCTCCCCCTTTCTCTCTCATAAAGCCACGCATCATGAGCATGCTGCCTATTGGTTTTTGAAGCAGCGGGACAGCAAGGGTAGGGAGTGGCATCCAACTGTATGAATACACATTTCTGTGCTGCCCATGAATGCTCAGAAACACAGATGCGCATCACTGGAAACAAATCACACAACCTTGTGACCTTCACTGGTCTGCAAGGGTAGTTCATATACACATGGCTTCAACCATGCTTAAAGATTAAGCACACAGTGACGTGACCATCGCACACACTCAAAATTTAAGAATGGTTTTAACTCTGGACCGAGCATGCTTTCAGTAAATGAACAAACGCAAGAGCTTTTAATGTAAACACAATATGGATTCGTGCACTAACTAACCAGCCAAACAACTATTATGTAAATTCCCTTAACCATTTACTCATATTTGTGCACCCAAGTTTCCACAATGGAAAGAAAAAAAGGTGGAGAGCTGTGAAGGCCTGACAGCAGCTGTGAACTGGTTTCCCTTTGCTTTGCACCCAATGGACTGCCACAGCTTGTTACCTCAGTCAGGGCAGGAGAATGACAGCACAAAGTGGTAGACGTAAAATGTACAGATGGAGAGATGGTAAAGGCCCATCCATGCATCTTCAGCCTTCCTCAGGCTGAATGCTAACAAACTATCATCGTTTTAATGCCCAGCCAGAAACACAGGGACCAAAGCCGACATCTCGGCTTTCCTACTGTGAATCAGCCTCCCTGAAATAACATCATTACATCAGTGATAGGCTTCCCTGTCATCTAGCCATACAGTATTCCTCCTGTGCTTTTGATTTCTACAGACGGGGGCGTCCTGTGAAGAACATTCTCTTCCTGCAAAACTTAAGCCATCATTTATACAAACATCCACAACACACAAAGTGCATCTCAATAAAATGCAAACATGCAACACTAGCTTTCAGTTATGTGGCTGCTCTTTTGTGCAAGTAACAATGCAATGACAGCTGTTAAAATATACACCTTTGTAATACTTGTTGTGTATGAAGTCACACCTGTAGTGCTTGTCCTGTTGTGCTTGGGATTAACCTGGCACTGTAACATTTTCTATGCAAAGTACCCAAATTATTCTGCACACCTTAATGTGAAAAGTCATTCAAATCAAAAAATCCTGGGTGTTGTCAAACACAACTGAAATGCTTCTGAGGATCCTGTTAAGGCCACAATGAATGGCTCAGAAGTATTGAAAACAGGATGTAGGAGAGAAAAGGCAGGGCAGCATGGGTATTAGAAGGGCATGACAGGACATTGCGTAACACATTGAAAATGCATGGAAACCATAGGCTTTGCCTTATCAATGCACAGCAAAGAGCTTACACCAATAAAAGTGGGACAGGAATTTCAATCAATGGGTCTAGTAAGCCAGCTCGAAGCATGTGCATCCTCCTCTATCAGGGTTGGAAGCCTGAGGGGGTGGTTGTGCAACGAGATGCAAACACAGTTCCCTATAAGATGCAGTAGCGTATGTAACTTCCCAGCTTTGGAGTAATTTCAAAAATGTATGGCAGGATATTACAGGCTTAATGCTAATTGACTGATCAAATCCCATTAATAACACCCTGCTTTGTTATAAAGGTGCTGTAATATTTTGGGTAGTGAGAACAATCTCCATCAGGGAATAACTTCGTTAAGCTATGTGACATGATCCTTGTGCCATTTCAGAATTCCACTGTCTCTGCCTCCCTTCACAAAGGGCAATTAGGTAGTGTGGTTACTCAATTAACACTGCAGTTACAGAGTTGTTTCCACAGCCAAGTGCTAAACTCATTCATACAGCCACTGATCTTCAAATCCAACTTTTCTTTCCCCCTTTTCTCCTTCCTCCTACCACCACCTCCTCGGGGAAACCCTTTGTGATCTGAAATCCTTGCTAATCTTCGTGGAAACTCAAAATCAACGACTCATTTCCCAACGTGCTGTTTGTTTAAGCTCATGCACTGGGCCGGAGGTTTCTAATGGCAGCAGGAACGCACGCAGTTTAGGGCCACCTGACATTTTCACTCTTGCCGCTTCGTTAAGCTATCATCAGTGTAAAATTGTTGTTGCATTGCTGCAGCCATTGTTTATGAATGACACACTTGTACGGAGGTGTGAATGAATGTGACTGCTGTTTGTCTCTCTCTCACAAACATTTTCACTCTACCGCACTCTGCAAGTGTGCCAAGTTTAGCTCTCACAGTCACTGTGCAACACACTGTGGGACCACTTCCAACAGTGTGGAAGTTTTCCACCATCACTCTTCCTACATGCACTTTGCAGACTGCTAACATAACTCAGAGGAATACAAGATCAGTCTTAGAGCCCGATTACAGAAGGCATACACAGCTAGCTACATAGCTGAAGGGACAGGGTGAAATTCAGAATCATTCAGGGTAGTCAGCTGTGAATGTAACACCCAATGCTGCCAATGGTCAATTTGCCACTGGCATATGCTATTATAGGCACAATGGAGGAAATGAAACTCCATCATGACGAGACAAATGTAAGCATGTCTTGTGGTACACATGGGCTGAATGTGCACATACACAACATGACACACAATTAGCTGATTTTATGTCATAAAATGTGGCCATGAGCTTCAGTTTATCGCCTACAGGCTAAAACTTGAGCTATATCCATGACCGAGATGTATTTGCCCGAATCCCTGTATATTAGATCAGGCATCATCTATCAGACAGCACTACTGGATGAGACAGTAAGCATGCAGAGGGTCGGCATCTCAGCGCTGTCAGTGGATCAGTGGCACATCCTGAAGGAGAGACAGACCCTCGCCTTAACTGGGTCATCATTACAAGGCGAAGGCAGCACCTTATAATTCCTCTGTTCTTGGGAGGAACTAACTGCAAGACAAGAGGATGAATAAAGGCGGTATGTCTAGCCTGTGTCTGGCCTTGCTTACATTGCCAGTGGCAGGTGTTCTCATGATGAGCATACATATACTGTGTATGCATTCAGCATTTGACTACAATGGTTTTAACCAGATGTTTGCTGGGTGCAACTCTCTGATGATAAACTAGTCGATTGCAAAAATGAGGCATTTAAGGAAAGAAAGAATAAGAGCGTAGTTTTTTGTTGCTATCCTTCTACAGATCTACATCCAGGTAGGCCTCCGTGGGGTAAACATCATACACTTCACAACACCTATTGGGAAACTCAAGGCTAATAATAACCAAACAATTTTAAAGAAATGCGGTCCAGCTTTCCCGTACATTCATCACCATTACAGGCAATTCACCGAAACCACAAACCCAATATAGAGGAAAAGCTTATGTTGCGTATGTGCCTTGCACAACTGGGTTGAGTAAAGCATCTCAGAGTAGGCATGAGTGAGAGAGTGAGTAGATTCATTTTGATTCTCACCAGCGTGCAAAGTTATGTGTGTTAGTGAATGTGCCTGATAAACATTTGACTACAAGACTCTCATTGTGAAACAAGCAGGACCAAAGAAAATCAATGCCATTCATGCACAAGTGACAACTGTTCCACTGCCTTGCTGGCAACCCTACAAGTTGATAAACTGGAATCCAAGTGCAAACACATGAAGAAGTCTGTATTCCCTTGGCAAAACTACCTCTTCCACAGTCGTACTACATGCAAGAACCTGGATTCGAGCGCAGTTAATTCCATTTAGGGTTGTTCATTACTAGCACAGGCGAGACTGGTGAAATGCCGGCCTTCCCCTTCCTCTGTATTTTGACAGGGAGATATAGAGTGGCTCCTAAAATAAGAGCTGAATCCACACTCCAGGCCCAGTCACTTCCATATCTTACAGTATGAGGGCCAGAAATGACAAAGCTCAGCAGTTCTCTAATGAGACTGTAACAAATGGGAGGGCTGTATTTAGGTTATTACAACACCAGCACACACGCGTTTGGACATGTGCTTTTGTGCATGCCTGATAAAGTCATAAAAAATGCCTATAATTAGAGATGCAATTCTAAAACACAATGCACAGGATGCATTTTCCATGCTGCAATTAAAAGAAGGCTAGCATATACTCTGTTTTATGCTTATTTCATTTTAATCACAAACAAATATTGTATTTGTTGCGCATAATGTCTGTTAAGTCAGAGGACTGTATTTTTTTTTCCTCCAAACCCATCCCTGTTTCCAATTTCGCATGATAGCGCACAGCACTACAATGAAATTAATTAGACCACAATTACAGTGACATCATTAGTCATACTTCTGCTGTTATTATACACATATGATTATTGTCACATGTGTATACTGTCAGATATTAATATATACTTTCAACATATTGTATCACAGTAGCCAGAACTATAATTATAATATTATTACTTTCATTAATGTTGTTGTAAGCCACTGTCATTACCGTCTGTCCTGCATCTCTCTCGCTCTCTCTTTTTCTGTGTCATTGTGTCATACAGATTACTGTTAATTTATTATGTTGATCTGTTCTGTACGCCATCTATTGCACGTCTGTCCGTCCTGGAAGAGGGATCCCTCCTCAGTTGCTCTTCTTGAGGTTTCTACCGTTTTTTTTAACCCATTAAAGGGTTTTTTTTGGGGGAAGTTTTTCCTTATCTGCTGTGAGGGTCCAAAGGACAGAGGGATGTCGTATGCTGTAAAGCCCTGTGAGGTAAATTGTGATTTGTGATATTGGGCTTTATAAATAAAATTGACCCCCATAAAACAGGTGTTTTATGGGGGTGCTGTGCAACACTACCAATCACTAGTCAGCCAAAAATGATTGATTAACCTCTTGATTATAAATGTAAAGGGGTAGTTGCTGATCATTTGATCATAATTAAGCAGTTGAGTAATTAAGAATCAAACAGCACCTTGTCTGAAGTTGGACTCCATGCAGTTGTGAGCATTTCAGAGCCCATGATGCAGTTATGACACAACTGGTTTTTGTTACAACAGGAAAAGTGCATATAAAGATGTTGCTTACCTAAATAACATCCAGTGCCCTCACTTGAAGTGAGTGCTTATCACCCGCAATGCTTCATCTAACCAGTTTACTTTAGCGGCATCCTCTTACATTTCCTTACATTTCATAGTAAAACTAATCTTTTATTTCATTGTCCCTTTTTGTTTTTGATTTTTTTCTTTGATTTCATACTAGACCAAGAGCCCCTTCTATACACTCATTAAACTTTTCATATTTGATAAATTATTGATCCTTAATGTGGTAGACTGTCAATAAATAAAAATGCTCAAAATCTGCACTCTTACTCTGAATGCATCACTCTCATTTTAAGGTGTGCATGATATTGACTTTAAAAATCTTCACACAGACACCAGTACTGTGTTGTTAGTTTCATTTTGAATGGGGGTGCAATTTGGTCCAACAACAATTTGACCTTACTTTGACTGCTCTCAATATGCAATGTATCACCACTTGCACATTCTGCAGCCAATTCAACTCCATCTGAGTAATTATGATTCTTTTAAGAAGTATAACATGTTTGCAGGTGTGAAAAACATACACAGAAGGTAATGGGCTTGTTAAATTTAGATTACATTATGGCCACGACTGTTCGGTTATAAAGAATCTATAGAACATAAAGCAATGATTGTGGGATGTAAGTGTAGATCATAACTGATGATAGCTGTGAGCAGTCACTGTAGTACCTGCAGAAGTCACCACAAATTCATACCTCAAGTGCATGACAGCAGGAAGGAAATGAACCCAACAAAAAGTACAGGATGCTTGAAAATGTTGATTTCTAGGTGTCAATGAACAAGACCTATTTTTGTGCTGGTAGTATACTCACTGGTTGGTGGGAGGTGCAGAGAGGGGGAACACCACCTCTTCTTCCTCGTATTCCGGTCCATCCTGCATGTCGCTTTCATCCATAGTGCCACCGAGCACCCCGCAGCCTGGAGGGGGAGGAGGTGGTGGTGGCAGTGGGGGGAAGTCAGTGGGCCCATCCGGGCCTGTTGATGTGGGTGAAATCCGACTAGCCGGACCCTCCGAAGTGGGAGAGCAGCAAATGCCGCCCACAGTCCCTGAGCTTGTTCCTTGGAAAACTGAATGTCCACCTCCTGCTCCGCCACTCCCTGTTGCGGAAAGCGCTGGTCCGGTCATATCCCCACTAACGTTAGACATGGGATAGGTCATATTCATGTCGGGAAGTGAGTCCGGAAATGTGTTTGAATGTTGGCGGAGGGTTGGTGCTGGTCCTTGTCCCAAATCAGTGACTCGCACTCTGCTCGACTTGGGATAGTAGGGGAAAGGGGCCGTCTCCGGGCCTCCTCCGCCTGCCACCCCTGTCCCTGTCGTGACCGAGCCCGTATCCTCACTGCTGACCTCCGTAGCCATCATATTAGGAAAATACGTAGAGGGGATAAAGTCCAGAAGGGAACCTGCCCTTCCCCTCTGTTCTTACAGTACTCCTTCAGTGTTTGGGCTCTTGGGAAACAACACGAAAAGTTTCTCGAAACGCGTTTAGCTAGCCAGCTAACGTTAGCCGACAAGCTAACTTAGCTCACTTGGCCGCACTAGCGGGCGTTAGCTTCGCCTCGCATTCGCTAGCTGCGAGATAGCCAAGCTAACGCTAGCGGGATGGCTAGCAGCTTCGAGACACTTGATGAGTTCTTGCTTGCTATGTCTTCATTGTTTCCTGAGTTTAAAGTTCACGCAGAAAAGCTACCCTAAAACTAGCATTTAAAATGTTTCAAATAGAATATCAATTTACCAATATTTCCTGTTGTTTTGCTCGGACTTCACCCTCGGCACCGGGCAGACCACTTGTCGGGGAGTGTTGTTTTATTGTCACTGTTGTGTGTAACCCCCGTCTTTTTTCCAGTGTTGTTGTTTTCTTTCCTTGTGAGTTTCCAGCCGTCTCCGGTAGAGTCCACAAACGACCCAGCCTTATCGCCTAAATCCCCGGAACTGTGTGTTGTTCTGTGCGAAGTGCCATGTCGTAAAGCAAAGTAAATTATTCTTGCGTATACAAGCTAAGTTCGCCTTTATTTCTGGGTTTCAGGGCTGCTGGCTTGCCCGCTGCTGCGCTGCTTCTCTCCCCTCCCTCTCCCACTCCTCTCCAGTCACTGAGCAGACACAGCCAAGTGAACACAGAGCGGCACCCCTTCAATCCATGACATCTTCAATCAGTGCTCTGAGAAATGGGACTTGTATCCTAATTGATATTAACATATATTAAATCTAATAATGCCCCCAGTGCTTATAATAGTGATATTTGCAGAGAGTCAGAGAGTAGGCAGTAAACAGACCTTAACCCTTTCAGGCAAGCAGCACAGATGTATATCAAAACCAGGCTTATAGAGACTTGGAGTAACATATTTTCTAGCATATTTTTATGTTATATTGAACTGGACTTTTATTATAGCCTAAGTAAAATCATGAGCACATTATGCCACATAGACAACTGGACTCATTTGCAATCTTAAAATCTCTTATTGATTGTGCTCCTTGTTCTGCTTCAGTCCGAGGATTCTTCCTTTTCGTTAGTCAACTGGACTGACATCATTCAGTCTCCTCGGCCTGGACATTGTATTCATTCTTTGTGCCTGACTGTTGATGACTAAATGAAATATGCATATGGTCTGGTGAGAGTTTTTAATTACCGCATTCATACACTGCTGAAGACAGTCTGAATATAGCTCTGGCTTTGTGACAGAAAGTCTGTCTTTGTTCATATTAGCTGGACTGATCATCCCATTTAAAGTTAACTCATTCGGTTCGACTGGCACAGAGTGGCTTTTTGCAATGCAGTCAAAAAGTATTAGCACAGTGATAGCTTTTCAATTGTTTGGAGTATTTACCTTCATGCGGAAAGACACAATGGGACTATCTATTTGTACAGTATACACAGTTGTAGAGTTTTAGGACATTGTAGCAAGACAACGATCCAGGCCAGGCAACCTAGGGTTCCTTTTTTTCCAGCCGAATGCTTGACCGGCCAAGTCGGATAATGTCGACAACACAACTGTACGCCACACTGAAGACAAAAATGCCCCCCGAGACAAGCAAGGAGTGGAGATGGCTGCAGTGCAGGCCTGGCAGAGCATCGCCAGGGAAGATAACAAATGTCTGCTGATGTCTGTTGTTTTAGCAAACGACTAAGGAGGTGTTTGTGCAGTTTTCACCAAATGTGTGATCATGTGGGATAGCTATTTTTACTAGACGCGTGCATGAGCTGTTGCACAATAACATACAGTGAGGGTTGATCAGAAGCAATATTAGCCAGTAGGTTTCAGCAGCTGATCAAGTGACGTGTCTTTGGCACGTTTAAACGTTTTTGCATTTTACTTATACTTACATTCTGGCCTGGGCAAGCTTTAAATACCTGTTTAAACATTCAAATGCAGGGTGGGGTGATTTGTGTGCTCCAGTAAGTCAGCTATGGGCTAAACTTGAGCTGATAGGGCTGACATAGTGTTGGGCAGCTACAGCAGTGGGCCACCGTTGGTCTCCACTCACCATCTCCAGTCATGCCCTCAGTGCAGCTGCCATCTCCATTCCACCTCACACTGATCCGTCTTAGAGCAACTGGCACAGATGTCTGGATATCCCCCTCTACTTTCTCATTGCTCACTGGTGTTTTACTCTCTGTCTAAGTCTTTTTCTCAAACTATGAACCCTCATCTGTCTGTTCTTTTTTGGTACTGTGATTGGACTGTCCTTTCAAGACAGGTAGATAGATGAGGATTTTAAAGCTCTCATGCTGAGTTGCTCACAGAGGTATACGGCCCAGGGTGTGAAAAACTGCCACTCAGAGGGAAGTACACTTTGCGCTCCCTTGGGTCACTCAGGGAGCTGATGCCTACGCTCTCTGCTACAGCGCAGGCTTCCGTCAAGTCCTGTGACACAGAAGGTCAGTGAACTGTGAAATCTAAAGACTGACATTGACTTGACATGTAACCATAAAAGCTACTTCCCCTGAAACACACAAATGCTCACTTGTAAACACGCAAACACGCACCGATAGCCGCAGTCATATACACTCAAGCACGTTCATTAAGCACGCGGGGCACTCCAGTATGCGTGGGCTCTTGAGGTGGCACAACAGCCTGCTCTCAAGACGTCATTGGCCCCTGCATTTACTGTGTTGCCATGCCCTATAGGCTTCACTGCTGCTAGGTCCTGTGTTCTCCTCATTTAGCTTGATATGGGGGTGTAATCTGGACGACTGGGATCATCCTCTGCCTCTGTGTGGCATTGCAACTGTGTCGTGTGTATCCTACCATACTGAGTGTAATGAGATTGAAGACAGGATGTGGCTAATCGCCTTTACCTGGCATACAGACGATTTGGGAGGACTAGCTTCATACCTGCTGAGAGGTAGAGTAACCCTTCTGTGTTTGATTTCAACCTCTGACCCTGAGGTGTGCGAGGAAGAAAAATGAGATCTCATACCCTTTAGAGGTTAACGTATTGTTGTTCTTCTTGCCAATCATATGGATGTAACACTAAACCTGAACATGATTTTGTCTGCTAACTTAGAATCCTGTTTCATATGCTTTGTATGCAAAAATCTTAATTTGTGAAGTAACAAGTGACTCCAGCTGTCAGATAAAAGTCGTGAAGTACAATATTTCCCTCTCAGACATAGTGGAGTAAAAGTAGAAGTGGCATCACAAGAAAATAAAGTACAGGTACCTCAAATTTGTACTTAACAGCGCTTGAGTAAATGTACCCTGTTACATTCCACTAGTGGTAGGAAATAAAATTTTCTGGATTTTTTTTGTCTTCAATTTGTTGTCTCCAATCATTCATTATCTTGCCTAGCAACATCTATACACCTGTGAACACACTAGTAAAGTATGCAGTGGGTTATTATGTTACAAAAACATGCTAAGAAAAATAGAATGCTTACAAGAATGTGGATTCATCTCTTTGTTTGCAGACATTTCCGAGGCTGGATTACAGACCACAATGCCCTACCTCCACTCACATACACAGACATCGTAAACTATTGTGTTTTTGGTGTGAGTGCATAAACTTTGGTAAAAGCAATAACACAGTGCGAACCTCACAAGATGGTGCCCGCATCTCACACAGCATGACGTATCTTCACATTCTCTACTTATAATCAAATACATGTACAATACTACCTGATGTTAGGAGAAAAGGAGCAAGGCACCAATGTGTGTTCACGCACAACATAGTGACATAATGACCCTTTCGTCTTTTACAGTTTCCTTGGTTTCCACTTGGGCCATTCCCACCACAGCCTAGCTTTCGATCTCAAAATGATGGCCATGTGACATAAGCCTTTATTTCTGTGTCAGTCAATGCCAATGTCATTAAGGGTTCCCGCACTTTTTTACCAATGAATTTTCAAAACTTTTACATAAATTTTCTATAAAATTTTACCCCGTTTTCATGAGTTTATTTTAGTAGATTAAAAGCAATAAGCCTACGAGATGAGTCTCTTACTCCAGTATGGCCCTAAGACAGGCATTGCAGCAAAAACGCAGTATGGAATTTGAAATGAAAGACCTTTGTGTCTACACATACAGTTTACACAAAGCAGCAAAGTTGTCTAGCCTGGATATGGAAATATCTACCAACGCTAGCACTTTATATAGCAGCCTTTCAGTTGTTTTGATGCTTCTTCCTTTTAGCATGGCTGACCAGTGCCACTTCCTCCATGCTGCAAGCGTTTAAAGTTTTGGTGCAAAGCCTACACCCTGTACAACTAGGCTCTGCCCCTCTTTTGAGCCAGTTATCATATTTGATGTTCGAAAGCCATACATCATAAAACAAGCACTTTCTAGGCATTTGCAGATACGAAAACTGCTGGCGGTTGCTAACCATACTTTAGCAGCACATTATATAATTTTTTATCATCAGTGTGATAACAACTAGCACAATAAAAACAGGGCAAAAGACTGCAATATAGCACTCAGTGATATTTGTTAGATGAAAAAAAATATTGGAAATCATTTCCTTCCATATTTTTTAATTCAATTGGTTGTATTTTAGCAGTATACTGAAAGCAGCAGAAAGGCATAACTGGCTTAACTTTAATATTTGTTTATTTCTAGCAAGTAGCCTAACATTGTTATCGCGATATTCAACAGTGTTGTTGCATATCTCATATTTTCCTGACATTGTGCAGACCCACTGCATACACCAATATGCATCACGTGATACTAGTGACTTTTTATCAGTATATTTTCTTCTCGACGAACACATTTGGATTGGCAGAATATGGACATGACATCGACTACTGACAATATTCTGTAAAAAAAATAAGGAAATATTGAGTAAATTCATATAATCCAACAATCAATAATCAAAGAATCCCCAAGCTGGGACCAGGCCTGCCAGAACAAGTGGCGTTAAATAAGCAAGTCCGAAATCTAACCTCAAGAGTTTTACCCACGTGAGTGTGTGTATTCTGTGGTTTTGTCTATATCTGTGTACACCTTCATGTCTTTGTCTTTATCTCTGTATCTCTGCATGTGTGTTAGTATGGGAGCCGGGCCAGCGCTGACGGTCTGCCAAGGGGAGAAGGAGTGTGTGAAGGAGAACGGCAGGCCAGCCTGGCTGTTCTGCTCTGTTTCACCATAACTGCGTTGTCAGATTTGAGGATGGGCACTGATTTGAGTACCACGGGGGAGCCTGACTGGGTGTCGACTGAGGGCCCTCATCCATATTAATAGTCATATTATCATAACGCTTCATTGCCCTCAAAGGCAGCACATGGGAGGATCTCCACCCTCCTACGCCTTTGAAGACAATGATGTTTTTTTGCATTCACTGACGTGTTTCCTGTGATGTGAAGCAGTAGCGTCCTGTTTTTTAATGTAATTTAAAAAAAGCTCCTTCGCCTACATTAGTAAATGTAAATGAATTACCCACTGCAAGTGGTCATTGGTTCTTGATTGTGTTAGTGTAATGAGATATTTCTTTCTCTCTTCATTGCCATTTGTGGGGGAGTAAAGTGGGCCGGCTGTTGCAGCAACCAAGGCTCGAGTGTGTGTCATTCGTCTTTCATCCTGTGTGGTTAGGATGTGTAAGGTAAAAGTCATACATTAGATATAAACTGTAACACAGCTGTGAGGGTGACAAGCTATACATGCACCTAGACTTCCTCTCTTAGTCTCTCAATCTGATATCCTTCTCACATACATGCACACACACCCACACACACCCACACACACACAAAGAGGAAACTTTATCAAAATCTTCATAATAATGTGTCAGCTGAATAACCCATTAGTGTTACATTTAAGTTCCAAAGTGGGGATTGTCTGAGGTCAGATACACACATTAACACATATGTTCCAAGTGCCTGGGTGAATGCACAAGCCTGCTTGCCTCCTCTTCCTCAGCTCAAGAACACGATGCCTGCAGGCCCATCAGGACTTGTTTGAATAAATCACCGGATTACCATAAAAGTTTAAAAAAGGAGTGAGTGACACATGGATGGATGGCGTGAGCAAAGGTCCCTGGGAGTAGAAGGCTTGGTGTTCCACCATTACTTTCATGGGATTCATGAAACCCTCCTATGCCATGTCCGATGTCAGCCTGATGCTTAAAGTTTAATACCATATGTGAATAATCAATGAGAATTTCAAGATGTGACATGAAACCCTAAGATGTCATCTGAAAACATAACTCCAGTGAGCATGTTCCTGAGAATATGTCTCAGTCCGTGCCAGGATGTGCTGTAGTGTTTGCTGTTAGTACGCATATATTAGCTCACATTTAAATCTGTTTTAATAATCTATAAATTATGTTTGGGAGTATATGTTTTGTGTAATGTATCCATGACATTTAAGATTCATGTTATCAGTCCACCATGACCTCCTGTTGCTAGATCCAGTTTTGTATTTTTTTTTTTTCTCTGACATTTCATCTGGAATGTTTGGTATACTAACAGTTCACATGACTTCAGTTCCTCCTTCGCACAAGATGGGTATTATGCTGTAGGAGGCAGCAGGTCCATCTGTCTCTGAACAGATCTGGTGTGTGTGTGTGTGTGTATGTACGAGGTGACATTTCATTGAGTGTTGTGGTGTATGTAAAACAGCGAGCGCGAAAGAGACAGAAGTATGAGGCCTGCTCCATATTTGTGTCTGCGTGTGCAGCACACTCTTGCATTTGTTTTCCTGCCTGCACACTTGTCTTGTAATATTCTAATTGGTGCCGGATGAGACTTCCGCTGGCGTTGCCTCAATATGTGCAATATGTGCCCGCCCGGCCTCTGTGTGTCAGTGAGTTACTAATGTGTTGAGCAGGCCATGGCACAGTCTGCTGTTCTACACCTCCTGCAGTCCCCAAAGGGAGTTGGAGAAGGCAGATGGGGAGGCCACTGTGGTGCTTTATTAGCGGATAGCTGCAGGTTGTGTGTGTGTGGTGTGTGCACACAATTAATGCATCGACTTAATCACTAACAGTGTGAAATTACATAAAAGAGAGACTTCTCTTCTTAATGGATGAATACTGCAGATGACAGAGTCCTTACAAATGACTGGTTTACTGTTTCCTGCAACAATGGACACCAGAAGCCTCCACTCTTTCCTTTTTGTTTCTCCCTGACACTCACAGTGGCAGCCAGACACGCTCTGACCAGAAAAGCTCTCCTGCTTTCGCTGTGGTGCAGGGGGCTGTTTTTCACTTTCTTTTTTCAGAGGACAAGCGGGGGAGTTTGCAGCTGCCACTCGAATGCACATATGGGCAGAGCGGTGGTGAGATGGGGGTGGAGGGGTGGAGGGGGACAGCGAGCACATGGCCCCCTCAGTCACACTTTCACAGAGGGATAGTGGTAGAAAATGGGCAGCTCTCTGCATGCACAACTTTTCGATTTGTGACACGAGGACAACTTCGACAAAGGAGACTGATAAACACCATTTTTAACGACTCAAACTTCTTGAACATCTGAACTTTAGGTGCGGCACTATTTTTGGAAAATCAACGCTGGTGCTATTGCGCAGTTCTCACTATCTATCTCGTTTTTACTGACACTTGCAACAACATCAGCAATGACTTCCAAGTACCCTTCTAATAAAGACAACTTGTCACCAGAAAGCTCTGTTGCACCAAGGTTTGGTGTTAATTATTGAGTAAAACATGTGGTCGCAGTTTTGTTTCTAACTGAAGTGACTGTTAACACTCTTGTACACATGCAGAATAATTAAGCAATATCACATAAGAGGGAGTGCTGTTGTACTGAATATCATCACAGCTGTTATTTAGTCGACTGAATCACAGCCGTGATGATATTCAGTACAACAGCATGACCTTGAGTGCGATATTGCTGTTATACGACACTTCTACAAGTGCTATTTATTAGTTGACGTAATAGGCGACAACAGATTATGATTTGCATGTCTATTGAATCATTCATCTGGCTCTGCCAACACACATAGTTCCACAACTGATTGGATTGAACTGTTGTTTAGCATGCATAAACATTATTGCACGTAAGCATTAGCTAGCTACGTTGTGTAAGCTAGGTCTTAAAAGGCACTTGACACTTCTGCTAAGTGTTGCAGAACAGAAATTAAATGGTCTTGCATCGTTCTGAGCTTATGCTTGAGCTAAAGGTTTTAGTCATCTCCATCCAGAGACTATTTCTGACATATTTAGTGAAGCATTATCTGGACAGAAATCTGTTTAAATCAAACAAATATCCTGCTGTCTATGTTTATAAGTTATTACCGTACCTACATTGATTGATCAGCTCCCAGTCTTTCTGTGAGCGGCAGATTCACTACACTCGTTATGGTGGGCTGGGAAAATCACTGAAATCACTGAATCAATGAACACAAACACTGCTGATTTCTTCCTGTGGAGCTGACATGCAAAATATTTTGGTTGTGTAAATGTCTGCTGTCAGTCAGCCTGGTGAAAGCTGTCCCCCTCAGCTCTCTAGGAGCTGCTGCTGACAGACGGCTGCATCTGTGGACAGAGACCTTTCTGTGTGAGTGCAGGTCGCAGTCGGAGTGGATTGAAAACTACTATCTCCACGGAGACATAATTTAAGTCAGATGCTGGATGTATTTCTGGAAATATGTTCCTCTTTGTGGTGCTAAATTTGTTACATTATCAAGTGGCGTTTGATCATGACCAGTAATTAATGGTTTAGAACACCTGTAAAGCAGAGTGATACTAAAGTTAAGAGTCCTTGTACTTCTGTTTTTGAGACAACCCTCATTGATAAGATGCACTCACTAGCCCCTTACCTGAACAGCCGAAATACGTGGGGCACGGAAGCAGCGTGTCATGTAGGCGGGTTGAGGTTTTTTTATCTACCACACAGACTCCGTCTTTGCAGCATGTGGTTGCAGCCACGTTCACTGTCTGTTGCCAAGTTATAATGCAGTTGGTTATGAAGGTTTTGAAAGAGTATAGGCCATATTGCCTGGTACTGAATTAGTTATCTGGATCGTTTTAACAACAAGATGCGCTGATGTATTTGAATGTGAAATGTAAAAACACCAGCAAGGTTGCTCTGCTGCTTTGTGTTGACTCTAGTACAATGAGGTATTCATTTCAATCATTTGTAGTATTTTTTTTTTTTTTTTTACAGTTCTATGTAGTTTTTACCTGTTGCAGGGCCACAGAGTGCTCAAAGAAGAAAAAACAGGCCAGCCACGTAAAACTACAGAGGAGCTGTGCGATGGCTGAGCAGGCAAGTGCGGCCTCTGTGCTCAGTTTAGCAGCTTTAGTTGTTTATAATGGACATGCTCTGCTGCCGGCATGCTGCAGCAGATGTGTCGTGCCGCATCTGTGTCCCATGTATTTCAGTGGTAACCTTAACCATCACAACTAAATGCCCTAACCTAAACCTAATGTAACCTGAATCTTGTCTTAACCTTCAAACAGGCCTTTGAAAAAGTTAGAAATGTGCTCACTCTGTTGGTTGAAAACATGTTTTGGTCCTCACTAGCAAGTACAGACAGACACGCAGATATTAACAAACATCCAGAGGCACATTTTTTCTCTGCTGAATCATTTATGTTATATGTGTTCTTTTCAGACAGCTGGATTGGAAAAGAGAATAATCCAAATGTGTCCCCACTGCCACCCTCATGGAATGAAAAGGTTCAACTGGGACATATCAGTTCCTGTTTTGGCAACGACCACAAGTCCCATGCTTATAATTGATGTACTTAAACCTGATTATTTAATTATTTTACATGCTGTATCTACATTAGAATTGTTTCTGTTAATGCACTTGCACGCCACTGCTTCACTAAATGGACTAACACTTCAACATGTTTAAGACTACAGATGTAAGTGCGGGAACAATTGCAGTTATTGTGTAAATGTCCAACCCATGCGATGTCTGCGTTTAAATTGTGCATTGTAGCGCCTTGTCATATTGTTTGAAAAGATGCTCGTCCAGATGGACTCTGGAGGGAATTAAGAGCACTCAAGCACAAGTAGAATGACAACTGATACTCCACAGACAGACTACTATTACAACTAATGGACTGCATCAATAAGAGAAGCTACATTCAGCTGGGGGGTTAAAAAAAAGGACATATTTTACAGATTCAGGTTAATAAGCCTAATTTACTTGGCACACAGTCGGATGTATGAGGCTCACAACTTCCCATTTTATATGACAAGCCAATTCCACTTGTTCTCCAGGATTAATATTTGCAGAAAATAAAGACCCTGAATATAAAAGGGGGAAAGTGAAGGATGAAGACCTTCCACGATATGAAAATGCACTGTGTGGCTCAGCGCCCATGTTTGAGGTTGATGATCAGATGATATCACCCTGGCACCAATGGTCTGGGCGGTTCCTTTTCCCGTCTGGGGTTGCCATGAGAGATGGACAGCTGCTCCCTGGGGCCCAATGAAAGGGGTTGTTATTAGAGGCACTTCCTGTAAAAAGTTACTTACAAATATCAGACTCATAAAACACGTAAGTGTGTGTAAGGGTGTGTGTGTGTGTGTGATAGAGAGAGAGATGGACATAAAGCCATGGTCTTATTCAGCAAATATTCATTGTATCTGAGACATTACGCAAACAACTAATCCACATCATGGGTTAATCCTGAGACAAATGCGTGATTATAAACATGCATGCAACATAGTGCAATGTAAAAACCTACTGTATCATAATAAATATGCAGGAAATCCATCATCCATCAAAATTCAGCATCCACGTGTGTGACCTCAATACCCATTAGTCAAATTGTATCGCTTTACTGAAACAGGAAGGGTATTGCCTGAGTCCTTTATTGCCCGCAACTACTGTGTATTGGTTTGCTGCATCAGGTGATGAGTCACAGACCAAATGAGGTTATCCCATCCATCCGGACATGCAGGCTGACACCAGAAGCTACTCACTGCCCAACCTATTGGAGCAACAGCTGAGACATCACACACCCGGCTAACTGTCCGCTGAATGCATGACATCATCTTCACTCTGGTGTTTTATATGCATCAGTATTAATGTCTCTCCGGCTAAATTAAGACTGCTGTTGTGTTCTTGTAGGTATTTCTCTCCTCTTATTTCATCTCCTGAGAGAATATCTGTTACTTCTATTTGCTGTTTACTCCTGTCTCCATGTCTTTCTACTTCTTCTTCAACAAAATCTTTTCCCTCTGCCATCTCATCTCTCCCCCCCTCTGTCCCCGTGTGTCCTTTCCTTCCCCGCCTCACCTCCCTCCAGCCCCTCAGGCCGTGGCATGTGCGTTGCAATCTGCAGCCCCAACGCTCTGCTGTCTCCCCAGGCCTCCCCATCACCCTGTACCCTCCCCCTGTGCTTTTAGGCCCCTCTGTTTAATTCATGAGCTTCCTGTGGCTCCTGTCATGTCTCATCGGGGCCACAGGAAGGCACGGTGTAAATAATGGAGCATCCCCAAAGACATGTTCAATGCTGACTGTCACAGCAGCGCACCATGTGCTCCCATGAAGAAGACAGGACAACAGTCTGTGTTCCCGTGCTTTTCTAACACATATGTTATGCTCATAACATTATTTTTTACACATATGGTGAACACAGGGCTGTTCGCATGCGTAAGCACATACTGCAGTGATGTGCCACGTTTCACTTCTCTGATACATTTTGCCGAATAAACATGAATAAATACTTAAATCTGAGTGGATTTTCATCATCAACTTCATGCTCAAGTTTCAGCATTGCACACTAAAGCATGTTTTAATTCAAATGTCAAATAATAACATATACAGATGACTTTTTGTGTTTCATTTCAATAGCCTACATGATGGCAGACACCGTATTCCCCATAAAACAAGCGGAGGCTCATTTATCAAACAAGCATAACATTCTCCCACTGCGAGAATCTTTACCATTGATCACCTCTGGGCGGTTTATTGGCATTATTCACAGCAGAGGTGGTTTCAAAGCGCCATCCCATCAGCGATCTTCTGTGGAATCCTTCCTTAAACCCCATAACAGGATGCTCAGATCGATACTATTGCGAGACAAAATGAGAAATCAGGGCAGTGGTAAGGAGGCACGGCCCTCACTTAATTCTCACAGGGGCAGTCTTTAGAGGCAAAGTCTTTAAAATGATCTGCTTGTTAAGCATAGCTGAGCAATTCCTCAAACACAACAAAGATCCCTTTGTCCTACTCAAATATCTACCCTCAGGATATTTGTTCTGCGCACATCAATAAAGAATGGATCAGGACAGGGGACTTTGAGCCTGGATAGGATTGTAAAGCTTCAGGCTCTAAACATAGTGTCCTTGTAATTTGCCTTCTTTTCTTTGCAACATCATCACTCACCCTGCAGGATTTCTCCATTATCAATTTTCAGGGCGTCAGGCATGTTTATGAGTTACTATAAATTGGGCAAACAAGCCAGTAATGTAAACGGGGCTCAGTGCTGGGATGTACAGATAGAAAGTGAGTCAGCTGTGGAACAAAAAGAAACCGATTACGCCTTGAATCCAAGCTGAGGGCCGATTTTTCCTCTACGATGGCGCAAACTATTTTCACATCTGCAGGGGGTGAATGTTTCATATTTAAAACAATGGGCTTTGGTGATATTCACACACTGTTATTTTTACCATCTCGCTCACACACTGTATGACACAATCTGAGGTAATGACTGTTTCCTTACAGTAATGTCTCCCCATAGAGCTCTAATGATATCAGAATTAAGTGTCCTGTTGGTGTGCACTCACAATGGATGTGTTTCCATATGTGTTAGGTAGACAGACACAGTGAGACAGAGATGTAAATGTCACAGCGGTTGATCCAACATAGGAAATCTCTTGGGGGTAACAACTGCCACACACCATGTCCTTATTGATCTGTGCTATGTTCAGCAAATCTGCTACTTAGGCAGCCTGCGTTTCACCATCACCTGTATAACCCCCCCCCCCCACTGTTCAGCATTGAGGTGTGTGTTGTTTAATTCTGCTTGATATGGCTCCCTGTGGCTGTTGATGCAGCCCATTTGGTAGGTACACAGTGGAGTAATGTGTGTGTGTGTGTGTGTGTGTGTGTGTGTGTGTGTGTGTGTGTGTGTGTGTGTGTGAAACAATACACTCATTATTTAGCATACAATGTCATCCACCCTATTATTTTTCTACAAACAACACACAAACTGATACATCAGAACAGATGAAATGTCATCTCATTATCATGACGTGGAGGTGGAGCAGGAAGGGTGGCTTCTGGGGCTCCAGCCCCAAATCTTTTAGTTTTGCCCTCAACTTTGTGTCATCCAGATGATAATACATGCCCATGTTGTTTATCCTACTATGCTATTCCCTAAAGAAATCTAATATAACTGAGTAAATTTTCTTCTGTGGGCCTCATCTCAGAGTACTGAAGACCACATTTACTTGGCATTGTTGAGGATTCTTGATTTGCAATTAGAGCAGCCAAGGTTATTATGGCATGGATTCAAACGTAGCAGATTTGTCAGCTGAACATTTATTCTGTGAACTCTAGTCCATATAAGAAAATAGGTTTCAAGATTAAAAATGCTGTCCAAGCCAAAGTGCTACCATAACTGTGTTGTGTAACTTAAAAAAAGTAATTTCAGACATTGTTTGCCTCTTTTTTAGGTGGCAGCAGTGAAAAGTAGGCAACCTCAACATTTGCTGTGTCATGGTTTCAGAATGGTGAGGACAGTTGCAGAACCAGTAGACACAAAATAGTACTATCATGTTTTTCTTGAACGATGCACAGATTTTTAGGCTTTCTATTATTTCGAATGTCTTCAGAAATAGTGCATATAGCTGCTGTTAGTGGAAAATAAATCTCCCAGAGTAGCATTCCTATGGAACACCAGGTTTGGGCTGATCCCTGAATGTTTACAATGTCTGGCTCTGCCCCTGATGTGGGCTACAACAGGTGTACCCTGCCTCTCACTAGGTGTAGATGATGGATCGATGCTAAAATTAATGGTAAATTAGGCCAGGTGCCAGGTCCTGCCCTCATGGTGTCTTCTGCTACCCTTTTTTCATTATTATTTCCTGTTAGCCTGCACATTGGGCCATCACAAGTTGATAACGAGCACCCCCAACTCAGGGCTGTTTGTACTCAGGGGGTCCAAAACCTTTTTTTTGGGACATGTTTCTGGCAAAATGATGTAAATGTACATATGAGGGCACTACAATGGCACAAGTAGTCATACAAGTATAAATTTGGCAAGGAATATCCTGACACAAAGGGGAGAGTAGAAAAATAAGATTCTGGACTTGCACTTACATAGTGCCTATCTAGCCTTCCAACCACTTGTACTTTTTCAATTTATTCATGCACTGGTGGCTGAGGCTACCATACAACTATTCAGTTAACCATTCATGTAAAGGTTAAATCACAATTTGGGGCTGAGTATCTTGCCCAAGGACACTTTGATATGTGGACTGGAGGTGCTAGGGGATCAAGCTGCCAATTTTCTTATTAGTGGATTAGCTGCTTTACTCCCTGAGCCACAGATAAATGCTAATTAGTGACAAAGATACTAAACTTTCATTAAACCCTAAAGGTCTGTTTGGGGTCCTGGAGACCAGGCCCTCCTTATGTAAAAGCTCATATAATATGCCTAGTGTCGTTTATCAGTCTTACAATTACTGACTTATCAAATTAAACAGGAGTAGCTTAAACATGATTCTGAATAGATTATATGTTTTAGAAGTTAGAAAACAAAATAGAAAATATATATCGATTGCAGAACATAAAATATTTGCTTATTGTGTTAGTTCATTTCGATATTTTGTTGCCTTCATCAAATATGCCAGCCCAGCTTGTGGCAAAGGGAAGGGTTCAATACTTTTATTCATATCAGGCTTTAATGAGGCCAGAAAAAATTGTAAAGAAAATAAAAGATTGATTTTGCAATAATCATTGCTACTTTTACACTTATAGTAACCCCAACCCCAAACAATTAGGACCTAAACTCAATGTAAAAAAAAAACACACAAGGGTTAAATGTTTAGGCCTAATAAGTATGGCATAAACCAGTGATTCAGAAGGCAATAAAAAATCCCCCAGAAATGTGGCCTTTTCCTTACATTACTGCTTTATATTTACCAGTGACAGGAAACAGGAGGAGGGCATTGTAAGAGACCTCTGTATGCCAAATAATGCCATTTACACAGCTGTTTGTGACATAAGACAGTAGCTGTTGCTATCATAAACTCACACAATCAGCCTGGCAGGCTATAGCCAAAAAAAAAAAAAAATATATATACACTACTCCAGTTTCCTTGTGAAGTTCTTTATATCATTCAGTAGCTCGATAACAAGCAAATTATCCTGCTGAAAAAAAAAGTACATTCAAGCATGAATAATGCAAAACAAATTTAGATTATGGAATAGATTGCATTATAAATCAGCAGAGAGCTCGGAGGCGAGAGGTGAGTGTCTGCTATCTGTTCGGCATAATCCGCTCCCCGGAATGGATGTCATGAAAAGTGTGTTACTTACAATGTGATGAAGTTGGGTCTCAGCAGAGCAGCTCCCCTGGGCTGCCTGGAGTAACACTGCTGTAGGAGGCTTTGTTTTGTGTTAAGTGGAAGAGCGATGGTGGATTAGACACTACAGCGAAAAATAAGGGCACTGCAGGTGGGGGGAAATCTAGGACAAGCCATTAGATGAGGAAGGATATTCATCTTCAGTGCTTAACCCATGTGTTCCGGCAGAAACAGGCTGGAAATATCTTTCTTTCTTCCTTCTGCTAGTTTGTTTCTCTTGCTGATTCCCAATATTAGCTTTTCTGACCCACATAATAACTTAGATGATCCAAAGTTAGACACATACATGTAAAACTCTGATCTCTCAGAACACTGCATGTGGAATAAAATGTGTTTATTGTCTAAAATGTGAATGCTAATACGCAAGAGTATAAGCAAGTGAACTTGTAGCCTCTCTGGCGCTCACTGTAATGATCTCGCTGCTGCTGTTTAGACATTTCTCATTTTGACTGGAGAAGGCCTGCAGCAAAGAGCTTGTGTTTTCACCAGCGGCAGTCTTCTCCCGGTCTTTCTAAAACAGGAGCAGGCATAGTTTTTGGCTTGAGGGCGAAACTTGCTCTGCAATTAATTAAAGAGTACTCCATTCTCTGCTTTTACTAGCTAATGTTCTTACCACCCCTCACAAAGGCACGCGCGCTGCAAACACACACTCACAGCCTCTGAACTCCAGCTGCAGAGTTGTTGTGCCTCCTCAGCAAATTTAATCAGAGTACAGAATTTGTCCCAGCACCCTCTGATTTAAGCCTTGTAGGGCTTCATTTCTGAAATATGGAAAATGTAGTTGTTCCTCTGGCACACCTTGGGATTTAGAGATCAAAAATAATGGTTCAAAACAAGGCAAAGAACCACTCCCCGCAGACTCCAGCAGTACAGTTTGTGAATGATTGAATAGGCTATAATTCTTCATGTTCCTCTTGGCTTTCTGTCTTCAAAAGGGGGATGAAGGTTAGCACCCGGATAAGCAGGTATGGCTTTATCATTACTGGCTAGACAGGAACTATTTTTATCCATCCTTTCTATCACTGTCCAAAGTTCCAAAACACTGTAAAAATGCCTCGAGACGCCGACTGCAGCAGTGAATGAAGCTTTTTTTTTATGCTGTTCATCCTCTCTCAAGTTCCACGACAATGGCAGCTTATGAATTCATAATCCAGGGCTGTGTATGAATACCCACAGGATACAGTCGTCTATCAGAGCTGTGCTGCAATTATGGGATTGGGTTTTTGAATTGATGTTAAAGTATGTAGAGTGTGAATGTGCGTGTGGGTGTGTGTGTGACAGATGCCTATCTGTGATGAAAGGTCACGTGGAGGAACCCTGAGTGGAGATGACTGCTGTCTAGATAGATAGATAGATAGATAGTCAGTTCTTAATTCATACTGTGCTATATCTGTCTTGTGACTGGCTGATCCACACTCGCCACTCTTGCTCGGTTCTTTCTTCTATCTGCCTCCTCATTTTTTTTTTATTTTTACTTCTCCTTCACAGACCTCCCCAGGCCAGCAGCATCCAAAAGCCTCTTTATGAGGACCATAATGAGAAGTAAAGCTCTGCATTCAGTCGCGGTGCCTCTGGGGCCTGTTGCATTTCTGAGCTTAGTTTCATGTCCCATTCCATTCAGAGGGGTTGACGAGAGGGCATGATGCAGAAATGAAAAAAGCAAACAGCAGGCTATTCTTAGGAGGACATGGCACGGCCTGATGTGAAGAGAAACACACTGATTGCTGTTGGTTATATAAACAGACGCTATAAGTTAAAGCAGTATAGTTATAACTAGATGTATGAGCAGAACTATAAGCATTTTTACAAGATATCTTCACTGGCACAGAGGTATTTGAAGTGCTGCTAAATTATTTGGGTTATATGTTAAACATCACTGATTTTAAATTTATTTCAGGTATCAATTTCATGAAAGCAGGCAGGAAAATAGTGTGACTTGCCGGTCTTCCTGCTGGGTGTAAGTCCAGTCAGAGGAAAAGTGTGAGTAAAGCCCCCTCTCCTGGTCAGATCATGCAACCCAAAAACAAGAGGCGTTTTATCTGAATGAAATCTAGGGGGAAAAAAAACAACCACACACACACACACACACACACAATGTACCATTTATCTACAAAATCAGAATGAACATATTCAAAAGGCAACTGTAGCTAATGATATATTTACAACCTTGTTTTGTTAGATATCTCACATTAAATGTAATGTGATTACACCTGCCCAGGGACTACAGTTGCCAAGATGGCTAAACTGGAACATTCATAGAAATTATTCTATTAATGTGCACCCTACCTGTAACTTTACACTGTATAATTACAAAACAAACCAAAATTGAAATATCAACAGCGAGGATGTTGTGTGACTCTTGTTTCACAATGCCTGTGTTGATGGGACTCACGTCCTCCTGGAGAGACAACAATGCCGACAGTCAGTCCCAGTGTGTCTGTGTGAGTGTGCCACGTGGCAGGGAGCCAGCACACACAGACACTGCCATGTGTTCTGCTGGTTTGACACAGAGATGGGAACAGTTGTCAGAGAGGGCCTCTGCTGTTGTCAAAGCAAGCAGGCATGCAACACAGAATCACATGTTTTGATATATTTCTCTGCACCAGCGAGCAGCCAAACCTGGGACGTTTCGGACGTACCAGTAGATGGCACTGCGACATCAAAGCTGTAGTGAGCGTCCTTATATCGATATATAGAAGCAGGAGAATGCATCACCATTATGAGTCACGTCAGCCACACGTTTCCTCGCAAATTAGGGGACAGATTGGTGGGAATGGAAGCTTTATATTAACAGGAGCAGAATCTCAGGATAAATGTGTCCTGAGGAATATAGATTTTGAGCTTAAGACACAGCTTTAACAAAATGTGCAATTTAAAAAACACAATAAACACATTGGACATCCATTTTTCTTAAAAAAAAAAAAAAAAAAAAAAAGAAAGAAAGAAACTCCATGGGATACCCAGACACTGAATTATGATTTAAATCACACAGGAGCAACTGATATGTGATAAATGTAAATATACAGCTCCTCCAAGCAAAACATGTAGGCTACAGTACATACTCGGGAGTGTTGTTCTCATATCTTGGGAACAATGAGAAGTAAAGGACAGGAATTACGACCTCTCTGTTTGGCTCATACTGCCATGAGTTCCCCATTGCCTGCTTCATGCAGCTGTAAATAAAGGTAATTGTACAAAAGCTTAATTAAATGACATAAATCCTGTTTACGATGTCTGGGCTTTACTGAGCCACTGAATCGTGGAGGGAAGGAGGGCTGCAGTGTGTGTGTGTGTGTTTGTGTGTGTGTGTTTATGTGTACAGTTTCTCTCTCTTCCTACCCCACCACTCCCCTCCAACGCGCTGCCCGCCGCCTCCTACGTGCTTTCCCAAACACACACACACACACACACACTACACTACACAGCACAGAACACAAAGCCTAAAGTCTGTGTGGATATGAGGTACAGCTTTATTGTGGCTTCTGCTAACGTCACTTTCGATGAAACTCTGGACACTCAGAGCAATAATTCATCTCTTTCATTAGAGCTGAGTGTTGGGAGGGGGGTTGAGGGTGAGGTGTGGCTGTCTGACTGGCACTCTGGTATTCCACTCCACAGACAACTCAGACAGCTCGGCCCAGCGTCCATGACCCTGAGGCCCGGACGAGAGGATATTTAATGAGCATATAGGAAGCAAATGGAGCACCCGGACAAGGACGTCCCCAGTTTAAAGAACAAGCAAATACATTTAAAGAAGGTCAAATAAAGTTGAAAGCATTGTGCTCACACTTGTAAAACTTATAATGCAAAGGCAGGCTATGGGGGGACATTTGGTCCGTACCTCAATAAGCTCCCATTTGTCTCGGTGTAGAATATAAAGGAGCTGTACGCCACCAGCAGAACCGGCCTCCATCTCTCTGTCTCAGCAGTTTCATCCAGCGTGCACAATCTCTTATGATTGATTGATATTAGATTGAACTGGCTGGCTGTTGTTTCAGCACCATTGACTTCAGCGAGAGTTGCAGCCGAAGATTACAACACTGATTGCATTTCAATTTTTAATGGAAAGTGCCGGAATATCCAAAGTTCTTTCTGGTGGGTTCACGCAGAGTGTTTTGCGCCATTAGCGACCCTCAGAAAGACAAATTGGTTGCATTACCAGCTGCCTAATGTTCATTTATTATTTGTAATAATAAAGCGGCGCGTATTTGTGCTCTCCTGGAATTGATTATGTTGTACAGCGCGCCGTTCGGAGGAGGATGATGCTTTTTCACAACCTCATAAGTCATTTGAGTCTTTGTGGCAGTTATTAATGCGTCCGCGTGATGAGGTGCCACTGAATCAACTGGGCCTGCTCCTGTTGGATTCAGTGGAACATGCGGTAAGACATGATCCTACTGTATTTGCCTTAATGGCGGGCTGCCTCCCACCCAGTCAACTGTGCACCATTAGAGCCAGATTCAGTGCGTAACTGATAGGGATTCCCCACATATTGAATGGGTGTGCATGGCAGGGACGATGATTAGAGATGATGCATTGGGAGCAAACAGGTGAGGGGCTGCAGTGTCTGGTAGGAATGGATGAACAGATTCAAGCAAATTGTATGCATTCATCAAGTGTCTACGAGTGGGAAGGAGGGGGAAGAAAATCAGAAGAAGATGGGTGGCATGGAGGCAGATAAAAATCATATTGTGTATGATGGATAGGAAAGTGTCACCTGATAATATTGTTGGCTACCAAGGATACCAAGGATATACAGCGATGCACATGCTAATCTGGGAGCTAACCTTAACCTCCTTTGCACATGTTTTAAATAATGAGATCTTTAAATTAAAATAAAAACATGAAAGTTGTGGAAAACTTTTATTTTGACACAACTAAAGACACTTCCCCAGAAGTGTTTGATGCTCAGAATTTAAGTACCCCAAACCCCCATTTCAAACATGCCCTCTCTCCAGTGTTGATACAAAACATACGTCCTTGGTAATGCAACCTTTTTTTAATGGCGTACTCAACCAACCACATTAGCAGAAGCTCCTCTAAAAGCTCACATGACAGAGCCGGCTGTTGGAAATTACAGGTGAAATTGAATCAAGCAATCCAGGGAAAGATCTAAATCCACAGTAATGTACCAGATGAATTATTCACCATCAGAAATGGTACTGTTCCCACCAATACATCTTCAGCTCTCTACCCGGCAGACTATAGCGAAGCAGCCCATAATTGCTCAGGGCACGGAGTAGTACTTAAAGCCCAGAACGTTGTAGATCAGAGTGCGGTGCACACCACAGTGACAGGCTCCAACAGTAACTAGTCCATCACGCTAACCTCTTTACTGCAGCAGATGAAAAAAGTTAAGGGCCCATAATGTTGGAACACTGCTTGCACATCACTGCAGGCTACATCCCACATGTACTGTTTGGTTGGAAAAAAAAAGTGCAGAGAAGAGCTTTTGAATCAAAGGGAAGAGAATTACAGCACTATTTAGAATTTAATGAAGGCACATAAAGTGGAAATCTCAGCGTTCGGGATCTCAACGAAGTGCTAGTTGGGTGAAAGCTGCAGCTGAAAGCAGTGGAAGAAAGATTTTTTTTTAAAAAATCCAGCTGGAACACATCTTTAAACTGATCTGAGCATCCATACTGCACTGTGGTGTCCTGGTTAGTTTTAAACCGTGTGATAAATGAATTCTCACACGATCACTGGAGCTTAAAAACCGAGAGATCAAACACCAACAAACATGTACAAGTGCAGAGCTCCATCCTTCCGGCCTTATCTTCCTCGGCAGTATGTTGGAAGAGTACTTCTCCAGTGAAAGTAAAAACCCCAATATTATAGCCGGCTCAACTTCCCCCCCTCCTCGGTGGATTATTACTGTATGTGGCTATTCTCTCAAAGGTCAAGAGAAGCGATTTGTCTCTCCACCGCTCTATACTGTCTCTCACTCTAAATCCCAGTGGTGTCTGGGCGGAGATGATAGAGCAGTCTGTTCCTTCCCTCCCAAACTCCCTGACCCCCTTCCCCCTCCTCCTCCTCCCTCCATTTCTCCCTCAATTGGTCATTCCCTCACACAGTCACTCAATCAATCATTTAGTCCCTTTATTTAGCAAAGGGCACCACTGCTGCTAAAAGCACTGTGTGGCATCACTTCATAAAGTTTTGTCTGTTGCATTTCTCTCATGATAATTCAGCCGTGGCTACACTCATACATGTTTTATAAATCTGATTGGCCTTGTGATGGAAAAGAGGTAAAAAAAAAAAAAAAAGTTAATATTTGAACCTTTTTTTTTTGCATGTCTAATAAGCGTCCATCCTCCATTGAGAAACCTTGGCATACAAACATTCATGCATCATTTTCTCACTGTATCAAAAGCAGGTCTTTCCCTCTACTCACTCTTTCATGTATTTCACTCCCAGGTCACCGCATCTTACTTTTTTAAGTCTTACAGCTGGTATTGCAGATTTGATTCAGCATTTCCAGACTTTCCCAAACTCCCTGTTGCTTATTCTCTCTGCTTCGCTCACAGATGGCTGCTGAGGAGGCTCCAGGGACGCTAGGCTTGCACGGAGTGATTGGCTGGATACTCGGCTATAATATGTATTTACAAAACCCAACAGGCTCCCCATTGTTTTGCTTGTTCGGCTCTTGTGTCTGTCCCTTTCCTCACCCCTGCGTTTAGAGTCATTCACTCTCAGAAGATGTGCAGAAACTTTTTTTTTTTACAGGTATGTGTTGTGAGCGCGACTTTAAGAGATAATACTGCAGTTCTTATAAGGAGGAAGTTTAACAAATACTAACTCTCACTTTTACAGACCACAATTGCCTCAACGTGATAACCCCAGGTTAAGACTGAGGCTTTTGTGGAGGGCCAACCCGTATTTTTCAAATTTATGTGTCCGTGAATAAATGGAATATAAATCAAATCTGTTCCATGTGAGTAACTCATTAAAGAAGCAGTCAGAGGTTAAATGGAGTGGTGGAGGGCATAGTTTAATTAGACCATCTTTTCTTGCTCTGTAAAGCAGGCCATTCACCCTAACTTAAAGAGACCTTTTTAGGATCTCACTAAGGAAGGCGAGTTAATGAAGCATAGAAATTTTCAGGCACTGGAAGTGGGGTTCTTGTGTGTGAAGCTCGGCGAGAACACAAAACCAATTTAGTGACAAAACAAAAAGAAATCCCACTATATAGACTTCTGCTATAACCCAGCTCGCATTAAACTAAAAATACAAAAGTATTAATTTCACCTTGCAGTGAGGTATTCGACAACAGGGCAGCCTGTAAGTAGAGATATAAGCTAGGTGTCATAAATGCCCATTTTACAGTGCTGAACAACACCCGCTGAAAATGCAATTAACTTCTAAGAAAAGACATTCGGAACAAAGACACTTCAGAACAGAATCACATTTAAAGTCAAAGAACTAAGCTTAATTGTGTTACCAGACTTTGAAGGTAGGTGGAATTCAATTTCAAACTCTAAAAAGACCATAGCTGCATCGAATTAAGCTTACACACTTCGTTCAGTTTTTTTTTTTTTTTGCCTGTGAAAATTACACCCAAGTAATGAAATATTATGATATAGCCATAGGGAAGGCTTTTCAAGGATAGATGAAAACATTTATTCAGAATAAGGGCACTCTATGATGACATTGCATCAAGATAATACTGCTGAGAATGCCTTCTTTAAGAGCTTGTAATGATAGGTTAGATCTCCACTGGAAATGATGAAACAACAGTGAAATCCTGGTAATGTGTGGCTAAAGTTCTGCGAGGGATTTTTTTATTTTTTTATTTTTTTATTAAACAAATACTATCTCCAACTTCCATGAATCACTTTATTACCTGCGCTTTCTAAGGTTATTACTTGAATTCTTGGAAACATAAATATATATATATATATATATATATATATATCTTTTTTTTTCTTCTCCACCTTCTTTGTTTTGAATATTTTTCTCCACTTTTGAAATGCACCACTCAAGAAAGCTCTGGAGTCTCGGAGCCCCCAGGAGCCGAAGGGCTACATGTTCTATTCAGAGTCACTTTTTTCAAAGTTTGAAAAGAAGTCTGCCTGCCGTCAGTTTGGATTCATAAACCAAAGTGTGAGAGATGTGACGGAGATAGCGGGATGCAGGGTGAGAGAGGGGGAGAGAGAGAGAGAGAGAGAGAGAGAGAGAGAGAGAGAGAGAGGGAAAAAAAGAAGAAGCCAGCAGACGGGAATATTTCTCAGCTTGCTGAGGCAAAACTGCCATCAGTGTCTGTGTATGAATTTAGGGAACAGTGGATGTGCTTGAGCATCGTCCATGGCTGCTTGTCAGAGTTGAGACTGGTTTTCAGTCCCAATGAGGTGTGTATATATGCACTATATTTTGGCAACATCTATCAATGTCTTTTGCAAGCTCAGAGATTTCCTTTGCAGAGTGGGGAGTCACGGGCTTCCTGAGTGGAGTCAAGTGAGTGATGCTTTTGACTGTGTATCCACGTGGGTGCTCTGCAATAGAAATAGCCACATATCACATCAGAAAGCCGGACTGTGCAGAGATAAAATGCTGCTGACTGTATTTTGTTGTGTAACAAATACTTGGCTGAACTATGATTCATGACAAAAGTGGAAATGTGGAGTGATGTTTATGTGAGGACTTTATGCACAAATAATCATTCCACCAAGGCGGTAAAACTGCAGTGGACTTATCTAGCTCTGGTTTTGTTTTGGTCTTCCTCCTGAAGTGGTCTGATCGTTCCCATTACACATTCAGCAAATGTTTTTGTTCACTCAGCTCCCTCATTTGCCATGCAAGCTGAGCTGTCAGGGGGGGCTGCAATCTTTCCCTCAGTCCTTATCGTGCTTCCTCTCATCCATCCCTTCTCCTTCGCCTCGCTTTTCCCTAAGTGGCCACCCACCCCTGCCATGACTTTGTTCGCCAAATTAACCGGGGCACCTACTGTGATTGGACCAGCCAGTGGAAAGTCAACTTTAACCTCTCTTATTAATTGGATACATTGGCCTCTCCTATCAGAGTGAAGAGGCTATGGAGCAGCGGGATAGTTTTGTTTGTGCAGACCTTCGCACTCACACACTCAAACACACACACACACACACACACACACACACACTTAAATCATCAGGTAACGATTTCATCAGTGAAGAGACTTTTTATTCTCTATCTTATGTCTTTGTAATTGCGGAAAGAAACAGGATAACAGTAATTCTCACTTAATTAGCCTGTGAGGTAAAAGTTGAAAGATCTTAGATCGAAATCTTGAGAAACTCTGAAACCGTCTATATCCCTTTGAAAAGTTAAAGCTAAGTTTGTATAACTTTGACTAAATAAAGTTTTACTCTTCAGTGAACACAACTTTAAACGCTCATAGCTGTCAACAGATCTGAAGGACGTTTGGAAAGAGTTCTACCTGCTGGCTTATTTCACACTGACAGTACCACAGGGATTACATGTCATGCAGTCCAACATTCAAAATATCATCTAATTTTTTACAACAAATATTTATCCCTGTTTAGGATCCCCCAACAAATAAAAGAATGAAAGAGGTATTTGATCCTTTTATGTTTGCAATATTGAGTTAGTCTAGTGAGGCTTTGTGGCTGAGGTCCTGGGCGCCATGTGGTTCAGCGTGCATTTGAAAGGCCCCATTCACAGACCCAACTGAACCCAGGCCAACCCGAATTGTGCCTGCTCGTTTCATCCAAACATCTGTGGCGTCCAAAGAACATCCTGGAAGAGACCGGTCCGCAGAGAGACAACCAATCGGAGCGCCCCGTGTCTTCCCCTGCCCCACTTCTCCCTCCCCTGTCTCTGCGAGGCACAGGCCTTTCATTCACATTTCCCCCTGCACTGTCAGTCCTGCCTTTGTGGCTTGTATTCTATCTCTGTTGGTGCTCTGTTCCCGCGTTCAAAGCAAACAATTATTGTTGCATCCCGCCTTCTCGACAAACACTCACAAAAACTATGTGAGATCAAATTGTGTTTGCGTGGACCCTTACTGTGCTGCTCTGAGCTTTATATAATGAGTTTGACCTGCCCTGAGTTACTTCTTAATATGAATGTGGGGCAATCAAAGGACGTGATGAATGACAACAACTGAAAAGTTGTTTAAAATATAAAGAACGTTGATTCCAGCAGAGTAATTTTCTCATCATGCAGCAGCTGTAACCTTGGCACCGCAAGTATTAACTCTCCCAAGAATTCATTACATGTTAAAGCCTGATAGTTTGTTTTATGTCCAGATGGGGGAGCTATCATGCTACCTAGCAACAGTGCAACAGTGCACCACTGTACAACCTCTCTACCTCTGTACCTCTGTACTTCTGCATCTTTGTCCTGGGAGACTACTGCAGAGCTACATCTGAAATCTTGCAAATATGGTAAACAGAGTTGCAAAAACTATAAAAGTGCTGACTCCAGACTTGAGGACAGTGTTTGTTCCCAATGGGGAACAATTGTAGAGATACGGCTCCTGTACCTGTGCAGCTTCTCCGCTCATTTCTGCACTGTATATTTATCGATATCTCTCTGTTGTCTGTCTTCAATCCAGCTGTCTGTAGAGTAAGTACAAATGTGAGCTATATTCAGCTATTCTTCATGTATGTATATTTGTAAAACGAATACACAGCTAGCCTGCACATTTGGCACCAGTTTTAGGGAGAACTGCTGATTGCACACCAGCTGCACTTAGTTTTAATTTATGCAACTGAAAGTAAGATAGATGTACTCGCTAAAGCTGAGTTTGTCCGAGGCTTTAACAGAAATACGACAGATTGTACGTGTTTGTGTGAATACTGTATCCATATTTCAGTAGTGTTCCCGTGGATGTACTTGAACAATGTTTGTGCATCAGTTTCGGGGCTTATGTGTGTGCAAATGTGCATGTGAATATGTAGGTTTTGCGGCGGATGCCTCTCAGTGTGTGAAATGCCGTGGGTTGAATCCCTTCAGTGAGAGTAACAAGGGAGGGAGACCACTGGAGAGCAACAGACACAGCTCCTGGCCCAGAAAAAAGGTTCAAATATTTTCTCTCTATCTGTGGGAGGAAAAGAAACCCGTGGCAGAGAAAACAACAACAAATGATCATCTGCAACCCTCCTTTTTTTTTCCCGCCATCCCTCTCACTTTGCATCTCTAGTAGTCTCACATTGTCAGACCTTATTCCCACACTACATTTGCGCTGTTCCATCGCAGCAGAAAGCATCTCCAGAGATGCTTCATTAGAGACTGTGTTTTTTTCCTTCTATGTAGAACACATGGAACCCAACCAACCCAGTCCTGTTAAGACTGAGGGGGGTTTGTTACAGTAAATAAGCATGCTGACATTTATATGTAGCATCTATGTGGAGGATCTGTACTGATTTACAGCCACAGAAAAACCTCACTACCAACTGGGTGTAACAACACCAAATGAAATGTATTTGTGAAGCGGCAGTGGCAGGAAATGAAAATAAAAGAAGCCCCAGATTAGTGTTGTCACAATAAATTGAATTAGACAGGCTGTAACTTTCAGAGAAATACAAAAGTAAGTGACTTTTATTAAAATCAAATTCAAATCACTAAGCGTTCAGGCCCTGGAAAGAAGAAAGTATACACTAGCGCCAGACAAAAAAAAAATCTTCTTGATTTAGCTGGGCATTTTACACGTCAGGATGTGTTTTATGCCAGACAGCTGGTAAAATGGAAGATAAAAATATGTGCTTTTTATTGAGAGGGAACAGAGCTCAACTCAAAACGCACTGTATATTGTATGAAGTAAGAGAGAGAGAAATGCACATCCATCCACATCCGACCCTTCAGAGGCATTAACATAAGGCTCAATGTGGGAGAGCGTGGACTGAAGTGGGCATGATTATTTCAAATGAAAACTTTTTCACCCTGGAACTCGCTGCTATTAACTCTGGCAGTGTGTAGTGTTACATTATTGAACTGAAGACTGCTCTGGGTTCTAAAGTGGGCTGGAGGGGATGTAGAGATTATGCCGATTTTGCGGATCTTGGCCCGGGGTCCCTGCCATGTCTTTGCACTCAGTATTTTCATATCAAACTGAGTGCACAAAAAAAAACTTGCAGTGACATATGACATATTTTTCTCCTTTGGCTTCGCAATGTCTCTGTGATTTGCTGCTGCTGACAAAGGGCAGGTCTCCTTGAGGTGGTTGAGCGCATGTATTTTTCTCTTAGCAAAGGCACTGCAACATTAATGGATGATAAAGGCTGCAGAGTGCAATCTGTGCTGTACAGAGAGTTGTCTATATTGTATAATGATGTGTGTCTCTGACACTGTGGCTTCTTGATACGCTCAGTTTTGTCAGAACTGGCGAGACTATTTTTCCTCGTCTACCCTTATCGCAGACTGTTTGTAAGATTCCAACAAACGTTAAAGTCTCTCTTGCTCTTCTTTTCTCCGTGACATACAAAAAAAAAATCCCGCACATACACACGTATGAGTCGTCTCGGGGATCCTGCTAGCATTCATCTCCTATGAACAGCCATCCCCTGGAGGTTCTGGACTAATTGTGTAGAGTTCCTGGCTGAGGCACTCTGACGAAGTGGGAGGTGCATGTACACTTCATCTTCCTGCACTGACAGTTCTGCACTTCTCCACAAGTCAGCATCTTTGAGGTAGAGCATGGTAAACAGAGAAGGTAGGGAAGGTAGGGCTTAGCAGAAAAACTTGGGAGTTCAGCGTGTCCTTGAAACTTTATTGACTGACAGTGCAGTGTCAGTGTTGTGCAGCGACTGGAGACAGCTGCTTTCACCTCTCATTGTCGTCTTGCTGATATGATGGGTGGGCCCCGCAATCTAGGGCGTCGCTGCTTTTGCATGTAATGCATTGATTGGTTGGTACAATGCAAGATGTTTACACCAAAGTGCTGATTAGAGCTCATCCAACTCACCCGGAGGGGTTATTTAGTCTGTGGAGTATTTGTCAGGCACCCACTCTCATTCAGAGTAAGTAAATGTTTATATAACCGTCAATCACTAATGAGTCTGCTCACACCGTCTAAGAGTTACAAATGCAATTGTTTGACTATAACACAGCGGCTGGATCTGAAATGTGCCTCTAACTGAGAAGATTCAATAAAACCTTGAGTCTTTTTATTAGATGGCTGTGCATGCTTTACACCAAGCTAAGCCCACTATCTTCTCTGAAGTGCAAATGAGACTATAATTAGATTCCACACGTGAGATGCAGAAAAGTCTGTTATTGAACAGTCTACAGAGGCTGCAGTGAATGGCCACAAATACTGCAAATAAGGCGATTTACATAACTGCAAGAACATATAAAAATATATTAGTTTGTTGGATAAAAGGGGAAATAAAAAGCTGTGACGCTGCACTGGAGGTATTGCTATATATATATATATATATATATATATATATATATATATATATATATATATATATATATATATATATATACATACACACAGCAAAGGGTTTTGCTGCAGTAATTGAAGGTAAGCTATTCATTTTATTAGAATGCATGGTGTTAAACAATCACTGAGTGTTGATAAGCTGGTATGGAATTGATCTTTAATGACTACGCTTTGTTTTAATTAGTGCCTGTGCGCCAGGGAATGTAAAGCATTTGGAACGACAATTACAATAATGAATTTACCAGATATTGGCTATAATGAAGGCGTAAACTCTGGCAAAGCACACAAAAGCTGCACACACACACACACACACAATAGCACACCCTCTCACTTTCTCCCCCCCTCACTTACATACTAAATGCAGCATGACAAACTCCTGCAAGAGACTTGGCATGCTGGGTGCGTAATCCTCCTGTAATGTATTCTTTTTCTGTCTGCCTCCTTCCCGCAGCCGCTCAAAGTGCCACGCAGCGGAGATATGGCATGCCCATCTAAAACGTGTGATGTGGGCTGTTGTGGGCACCATAGGACTTGCAACATGCCCTGTGCCAACATAGCCTTATGCACTTTTCAGAAGTCGCCAGTACTGCACTGCAGCTTGGTCTTTGTCCAGATAACACCATTGTGTCTAATTGGTCCTCACTGCCGGAGTCTGGCATCAACTAGGATTCTTAAAAGCCCCGGTTTGCAGCATAATGGCAGAGAATAGATCAAACATTTATGACAAAAAAAGTACCCACTGCTTAGTGCGTGTTTTTTTTTTTCCCCACTCTGGGATAATAATGTGACCTGATCTCTCAGAGTGTCATTGCCAGTCTAAATTTGTTCTCTCAGGGGGAGCAAATGCATGTCTCTTTATAATCTCTCCTTTTCTGCAAAAGGCTCCAAATGTTGGGGACATTCCTAAATTAGCACTCTGAGTGCCGGAGCGTACTGTAGCACCCAACTGAACCATTTGTAAAAATTTAAAGTAGCTGCTGGCAGTTCTGTTCAGTCGGTGTCGTACTGTCAAGAGTTCAGAGCACAGAAGTGGAGCTTTCAAATGTTTACCACTTTAATGACACAGAACAAAACTTTCGGGGGAAAAAAAACAGTTTTTCCGAGAATAAAAATAACTGCAGTCTTTTAATTAAGACTCTGGATGTGAGGAATGATCATTAGAAGTTTTTACGGCCACCTTTCAAGCCTATGTGGGCGAGCCTTTGATAGCCAAAAGATAGACCGTGGATGGAATATCACTTCAGCGAGGCGTATTTGTCTCCGAATGGCACTTGAGTGCTCCTTCTTTCTCTGTGATCTTCGAGATGCACTCAAAAAAAACAACGTAACCATGAAGCATGGGTCGTGCCAGGGGCTGAAGGACATCAACTAAAGCAGGCTTACACACTCAATCGTGATGGTTCATTACATTCCGATAAGAGCCTGTTCTGAGAAAGGATTATTGTTTATGGCTGAGCATTTCCCTCGGTAAACAGAAAAGCTATTGAGATATCACTGAGCAGAATGACAATTACATGCATTATGCAGTGTTGATGTTTTCCCATTCCGCACCTTACTTTCTCGAAAGAAACGGCACTCCACATGACCTCCTGACTCGAGGTGCATTATCACCTCAAGGTGCATGTAAAGAGGAAAAGTGTTGATCAGACTGTTAAATTAGTTTGTGGTGTGTATGCCGTTGCTAATTTTGTGCTTTGGTAGCAAACACTTTGAAATGTGCTGCGTGTGTGTGCAGTTTAGTATGCTGTGATAACGCAGGATGTCATGTTTATGTGTTGGGCAGTGTTTTTGACCACAAACGCCTCTCTCCCTCTCTCCCTACCCTTGAGCTACTAACAAAGGTCAACCTATTCTAAGTGAGGACAATACAACACACCTATGAAATATTGGCTCCCACTTGTTGACCCCATTAAATGTCTGATAACTTTATCACCGCCTAGCAAGAGCTGCACGACCTGAATGCTCTTCCATCCAGGAGGGCCTGAAGGCACTCACAGTATAACATCATTACAAATGCAAGAGAACACCAAACCACCTGACAGGTTTACAAGTTGCTGTGAGTTGTGTGCGTGAGAGAGAAAATCAGGGGGTTTACAAAGGGTATACGCCAGGTTGTTTCTCATGCTTACAGCTTGTCCCCGTATGTCTCCGCCTGTCTTTAGGCCAACCGACCCAGGCACCCTCTTTGCTATACAGCATGAGCAAATGAAAAACTAACCTTAGCAGATTTCTAAAAATGACTTCAGGCATGAGATAGACCTGAATAGAGGAGCATGGAAAACCTCTTAACTTTTACATTCCCCTTCCTTGCCAACTGAGCAGCCACACCTCCCTTTTTAATACATTGTCCTTGGATAATTATAGCCAGAAGCAGAGGGTTAATTGAACTGAAATGGGTTATTCAGTGGAGTTCCGCTGAAGAGCTAAGATATAGAGAAGAGGAACAATAACTAGCAGAGGAGCTGTTAAGAGCAGCAAGACTGGATTCTTCAATGCTGACTCTCTCACACTGATTTTCAATTTCCATTTTATTCACTCACTTTAGGTTGCTGGCGACGAAGGGTTTTAAATTTACAAAGTTATGGGTTCTCTGTTAACTTTTTCAACGTTGTCGTTACGCCAACAGGCTCCATATTTTATGAATCTTTGGGGAACTACTAAGCACGTCACTAAGGTTGCAGTTAGTATTTTTAGACTGGCAAGAGCACTAATAAATCGGAGGGAAAAAAGCCACCACTTTTTGTAGATATAATAAAGCGCATGGCCAAATTGCATTAAGCAGCACAGGCTATATTTAGCCACTGGTTTACTATGAAACAATGCCCATCTGCTTCATCGTAAAGGACCTGGACATAAATATGCCTGCATCTGACATGTATACAGCTAATCAAAGGTGGTAACTACTCATCAGGCTAGACTATAGCAGGGATACTCCACTTGCTTTGCCTGTGGGCCACTTTTGCACAATGACAGGAAGCCAGGGGCCAGACGCAGCAGCCCTGCACAGGTCAGGTGTAGGCAGGGGTTTCTCTAGGATTTGAGGACATTCTGGTCTTAGCCTGGAGCTCTGTCAGGGATTACTTTGATAAACAAGTTCTATTTTGATACTTTCTATGCACTCTGGCATCTTATTTAAACCTTAAGTACAAAAACTTTTCCAGTGTGAATCAATTTATATTTATTGTGAAAAACAAAAATGGCTGGAGGGGTCACACAGCACCCTTCGCCCACAGGCCGTAAGTTGAGTATCTGGATATGTTTACATGCATGCTGATATACCACTATCAATCTGGATATGAAGACATTCTGAAATTGATGTGGGTCATGCCAACAGCATATTGTGTTTAGATATTCAGAATGAGAGTTTTCCAAATTTATCATTTTCTAATTAACATGTGGGATATGTCTGTATTATTTGGGCATGTGTACAATCCATTAGGAATATGTATCAAAACTGGGGTTTTTAATGTAGTTCGGGACGGAGAACCTCTTGTCCATTTACGGTCAGCTCTGTACGTTATCGTGGAGATGTTGTAAACAAACCAACTTGCCAACAGTTTGCAAGGCTGAGGTTGAGATGCATGCCCAAAAGAAAAGCCTACATTTCTAATTATAAAAGGATAAAAACACCTCCTTTAAAACATTATGAAAGACTTGGATCTCAACAGGTATTTGGATTTGCACAAATACTGCAACACTGACCTTTTCAAGAAGATGGCTGAAGAAATGAAGGTGGGGGGCCATTTTGATGCAAAGAAGCAAGATGACAGGTGGCTCCAGCCATCACATTTTTCTTAAGTTTCTTTAGTCTGATAAACTACATGTTATAGCACATTAATTGTATGTACAGCCACATGTAAACAGGAGTATTAGTGGAATATTAACTTTAATTATGTAATCAGCTTAACTGAAAGATTGTCTTTGTTAGGGCATGTAATTGGAGTCACTGTTAAACACCTATTAGCTTATATAGAGCAAGCTTGATTACAAAATAAATGAAATCATTTTCACCAAAATGATCAACAGCTAGTCATGTTTAGAATACCTTTACTTTCTGTGTAATGGCTTTAACATGAAACATATTCTGGTATTATGAAAAAATAAGAATAGGCTTCTTTAATATATTTGAGTAAACTTTATTTACAAAGAAAATTAAGAGATTCCCATTCTTCTAGATGGCTAGCACTCTGATGGATAAATATGCTCCAGCTGACGACCTGCAGGGAGAACAAGAAAATAGGGCAAAAGGGGATAAGATGACTTGCATACACTTGATGACAGAAAAGCAATTTCTGAGTAAACACCAGTGAAGATAAATATGACAACAACAACTCTGACCTGCTCCCACCTGATACACATCAATGTCTGCAATAAACTGTCACATTAACTTGCTGAAGTGCACGCTTATCTAAACACAGCGTCAATATCAAACCACATGACATTTGTCGCCGTCACTCTCAGGCGTACAGGTAATTTATTTAAGATATGCCGCTGAGCAAAAGGCTAAGGAGGCACAGTGAAGGACTGTCATTGTCTGGGGTCACTATTCAAACCCAGGCTGAAGTAAATGCCACATCATCCTGACATTTTAATGAAAGCAGATATGCTAGATCAACATGGCAGTCATAATTACCTTGAAGGCTGAGGAACAGCACTGGTCCATTTTACTTCTTCAGGATCTGATGTCTGACGACGATGAAGGGGAATGCAAAGCCACTGCCAAAGAACAGCACCATCATGCCGAGCAGACGCCATTTGTTGTCCACTGAGAATGGCAGGTTCTGTAAAAAGACGAGTATTATGGCTCAGTGAAACTCCTAGAAAATGCAAATCCTCTGCTGCATCTATTTGACCTTACTGTCATTTAAATCCATAGCTGGGGATAAACAGTTATTTTAAAATTTAATTCTAAATCATCATTGCTACGTGCAGGATATCTGTGCAAAGAGCTTCATACTTCATCCAAATATTCAACCGCAGTCAGGGTCAGCAATGAATGCTAGGTCTCAAGGCAGGAATGCCATTTAAAGTTCAGTGTCTCAATGATAAGAGCACGCTTTTCACATTTCCGTTTTCAATCTTATTTTATTTATTTCTTGCCAAGTATGTCACGTGAGAGTGAGATTCATGTTTTACACTGGCCACTGAAGGTGATTAAGAATCTGAGTGTGTAATATTTTGAGTGCATTTTCAGAAGTCAAAATCGGTTGAAAAAATGAAGCGATTTATTTTGTGTATTTATTTTAAAAAATGAAATATATCATCAAGGGACCAAGACTGCTTAGTCTGAACTCTGTAATCAAAGTCCTCACATGACTTGCTTTTTGAAATAAAAAGCTGAAAGCTGTAGCAATAATTTTCAAGTGAATCAAGGCCTGTAGTCCTCAACAAAATACACTTTACATTAACTATGGGAACTCTTTATAAAATGCAACTAGGGCCAAAAATGCAGAATGTGCACCACACAAATGTCAAGTTCATTTTGACGCTATTAGTGATGTCCTCTATTTCTTTCATCAGCCGCAGCTGCAGCATGCATCACATTATTTTACATTTTATTCTAGAGGAAGCAAACTGCAGTGTGCAAAATTAATACAGGCAGTCTACGGTCAAAAAACTAGGAGCACCTTTCTCAGATTAGCTTGATGTTAGCATTCAGCTGTGACCTTAGGTTACATTAGCCGGAAGTACTGAACAACCTTCTTGAAGCATTAATATTCATATTGTGCAAGTGTCTGTGGATATACTAGTGTGTTAACAAGATACCTACATCATATTAAATGTATGTAAACTTATCAGTAACTTTAACCGGCTTATTCTGGTTTGCTATGGTGCTTGTGGACGAGTTAGCAATGATGAAGTTAGCTAGTTAATAATTAGCAACCTCTTAGCCACAAAGCTAATGCTAACAAACAGGTAGCCCTCCCAAATTGTCCGTCAACAAGTCAACACTTTCTGTCACTAGGCTGCCCTCTTCTTTAAATGTTTTGTTATAGTGTAAAAGATAAAGTAAAAATGCCCGTGGCTAGTTTTGCTAGCATTACTTTGACGCTGTTGTCAATAACGGACATGACCTCCAAGTGACGCTAGCTAACGCTAGGCTACAGACAAGGCCGGATACACACATTATCGCATTTAAAACAATAATGCTGATCTGTGGAGATATTCTCACCTTCCCTGGTCCTTCAGCATAATGCGAAGAACGAACAGCAGACGTTGTGAATCGTCTTACAGCCTGTCCCAGCATAATTACGGTTTGGTTTCTTCTCTGTCTCGGTAAAATGCTGTTGACTGCGACCTTCTTGTTTCCGTGAGCGGTAGCCACGCAAAGAGTTATGGGAAATATAAATGAGGCAAAGGCTTGTGGGAAATGTAGTTCAAACACCTCAGGAGCGATTACTGCAAGTATATCTGTTTTATCTTCCTGCAGGGAGTGAGGTTATGTTTGTAGGTGCATTAAAGATCCAGATTTAAATTTGTCACGTTACGAATGTCTCATGACAAATAATAATTATTAATAATTCGGCGCATCTGGTTGAAGGCTGCCTGTAGCTTTGTTTAGGGGACTGACATAACACTCATTCATCACAGAGAGAAAGAGCAAACTGCTTCAGGCATTGTGCTGAATCACACCCAGACAAAGGTCAGTTTATAGTTGCTCTTGACTTATTTTAAAATTAAACTGGATAGTAAATATCACCTTAGTCTTCTCCTAAGCATCCCCTTATTCCATTTAAAAATTGATATCTTCCATTAAATCTGTTATTTTGACTCACCTCTGTGTGTGTGTGTGTGTGTGTGTGTGTGTGTGTGTGTGTGTGTGTGTCCATTGTGAGCTTCAGAGTAAGCTATCTGCAGCCTTGGTCACAAATACAGGCTATAACTGCCATGGCGATACCTAGAGCAGACAAAATGACTGATGGTGTGACCCTCCCTAAGCACCGCTGCTGCTAGCTTTTCATTGATTGATGCTCAGGGGTGTAAACTGGGCTTCACACCATATAACTTTAGAGGAGGTTTTGTTTATTAATTTATGATACAAACACTACTGATTATTCAGAATTTCTGTGGATGAATTCCAAGGTTATAGGTTCCAGTGTCACAAGGTAAAGTTTCCTAGAGGGGCCTTAAGCTAAAACTAGGGATATGCTGCAGGTTCCCTGTCAGGGGATTTGTGTGTTTATTGATGCATTTGAAAGTCGATGTCTGCTACTCCTCACCTGACTTGTTTCTCATTTGTCAGTTACAAAAAAAAACATCATCTCACTTTCATGTATTCACTTCAAATTAATTTATGTTTCCTGCTTGTGTCGGTTGCCATCCGCAGATATTCATGCTGTGAAATTCAAGGAATGGAGTCTCATTCTCCTGGGTCAAAGAAGAGTTTAATCAAGCTCGGTGTTTTGATCTCTGTCACTCATCAGATCCTAAGCGTGAACACGGGTTTGGCATTTTATGCCGTCGCATGCCTTTTGTGTCTCATGTTTCCATAAATCAGTTCAGAGATGCCAAGTAACGCGATGCATTTGCACAGCGTCATCATAAAACAAGTGCCATATGGATTTAGCAGAATGGATTTCACAGGCAGTATGGATGGATACACACATTAGGCTACATGTTACACAGACGTTAGAGGAAGGGTGGTGGTTTTGAAAAGGATAGTGACTGTGACAATGTAAGCATGTTAAAGAGAAGCACCTAGAAGGAGCAGCAGGGATGAGATTACTGATTACCTTCTATATGTTTCTCATAAACTTTTAAGATTAGATCTTCATAGCTTTCCAAACAACAGGGCATATTTAGATTGTGTAAGGACATTGGCGAGTTATGAGACAATGGGACCCTGGGCACAGATGTGCAAAGGGCCTCGACCACCTCACGCAGGAGCAAGACAAACAGACTTTTTTGCATGTTTTTGTAGTCGTTATGCATCTTTTTGTGGTTCTTTTGTTTCTCTTTGAGGGAGCGATCACACCGAGATGAAATGCCAGAAACGCGACGCCAGTAAAACCATTGTTTTCCTATGATACGGCGCGTCTGACCAGTGTTCATGCGTCTTTTTAGACGGGCGTTTTCCGGCGTCTTTTTAGACACGCGCTTTTGTAGACGCTTCTTTTTAGGCGCTTCTTTTTAGACGCGTGTAGATGCTGAAAAGTTCAAATATTTTCAACTTTTTAGGCGTCAGACGCCAGTAGCTAGCACGCATTGAATAAGCGCTTCAAGCATTTCAAGCGTCTTTGAAGCGTCCGCGTCTCTAGCGTCTTATTTCTGTGTGATCACCCCCTACGGTAATTTTATGTATCTTTTGATCTGATTTTGTGGCTCTTTTTTGTTTTCTCCTTGTGGCTGTTTTGTGTCTTTTTGCATCGTGTGGGTCTCTTTAGGGTAATTTTGTGTCTCTTTGACATAATATTAAGTCTTTTTTAGGTTGTTTTGTGTCTGATTGTAGTCGTTCTGTGTGAATTTGTGGTTGTTTTGGCTGTTTTTGTAGTTATTTTCTGTCTCTTTGCAGTTCCTTTGCATCTTTTTTTGTGGTTGTGTGTCTCCTTGTGGTTCTTTTGTTTCTCTTTAAGGTGATTTTATGTCTCTTTTGGTCATTTTATGGCTCCTTTCGTTTTCTCCTTGTGGCTGTTTTGTGTCTTTTTGAATTGTTTGGGTCTCTTTGAGGTAATTTTGTGTCTCTTTGACGTAATATTATGTCTTTTTTGGTCGTTTTGTGTCTATTTGTGGTTGTTTTGCCTGTTTTTTGTAGTTATTTTGTGTCTCTTTGTAGTTCCTTTGCATCTATTTGTGGTCATTTGTGTCTCATTGTGGTCAGTTGAGTCTGATCAGTATGTGCTAATTTGAGAGACATATTTGCAACTGAAGGCCAACAATTTTGAGAATTTTGGCCCCTGGGCCTGTACCTGCAGGCAAACCATCTAAGAACATTACTTTGTCTTTACACAGTCGTCAGGGATAAATCAATTTCACAAGGCCATTGAGCAGACTGACAGACAGATTATTGTCTTAATTGTTTTCTTGACATGTTGCAGTTCCACAGTAACATATTATTTATTGATAACAACACAGAACATAACACATCTGGAAAAAAATCTTGAAAAGAATCAGATTACTAGAAATGAGTTCTGATGTTTGAAAGCAACTGGGACTAACGAGGACATAGCTGCTGAATGAAAAAAAACAAAACAGAAAGTTCCCTTCAACTAATTCTCCAATAATGAGCCACAGACTATTTATATGAATTTTATGTATGAACTGTTTTAATATTTTCCACATCTGATGGCCTGAAAATATTTTCCGAATGCAATTTATTGCAGAGTGGAACGCTCTCTGTTGTGAATGAGCTGTAAAATACATGATTCATCACTGAGTACAATAGTTGTTCACTAAATTAAATCCTTTCAGTTCACTCACATCTTTGAAGTCCACCTTGGGAATACTTTTTGAGAGCTATTTTGAGTATTTTCAGGAGTGAAGTAGGTCTGGTGCTTTACTTCTCACACAACTTATTAAACCACTCAGATTTTTGGACGAATAAGAAAAGTTCAATGTTCTATATTTAGGCATTCATTAGAAGCTTTAGCACTGAATATAATACGGGTAGAATTTCCTGCACAATCTGGCCCTGACACGATGTCAAGTCGAATTATTATATTTTGTATGTGATACCTGTAATATTAGTGCCACACTCAGTGCCAGTAGTAGATCATGTCCCAGTACAAAGTGAATGTTTTTTCAGTGTTGTCAGCTAGTAAAATGCCGTTCGCCTGACAAGTCGGGGGGGAGCTCTGACATTGTCTGCTGTGATGCGTGATAGCCGTGGCAAGCTGGTTACCCCTCGTCATGGCTGCCACATCCATCAACGCAGGGTCATCACCTGGCCTGCTGCCACATGTCTGCCTTCTCATTGCCAGCGCAATCTGTTAAAAAGGAATGAAGGATTGGGAATCACACCACAAACAATGTCATGAGGCTCTACTATAAATATTGATGTTATTACTTGTCATACAAGGTTGGTTGCACAGTCCTGAAATCCATCCTGCTTCGTGTTGCCGTTTCCATCCATCCTGGCCGTCCACTATTTGTTGTTTTTTGTTGACTGTCTTAATTTCTAGCTATTGACTTTCCCTGGCTCGTGAGCAAATCTGCTTTTAACCAGAGTGCTCTGTCAATAGCCAGATCCTCTGTATGAAAAAGAGGAGTGCAAACATGCTGTGTACACAAATACACAAAGCTGTCATCTTACTGTAAATAATAACCACCATCCCCCATTCTCATTTAAGTCCACCAATTAGCATTCAGCAATATGCAGTCTCAGTCATATCTGTAAACAAACCTTTAATCAACCACGTACATGACTGTGCATAGCAATATACCAGTCTGTGCGCACAATTGCACTACATGGTAACACTATCACTAACTTGATTCATGGTTATTACAAACAAAATGTGGCTACATTCAATAAATGTCTGATTGTAAGATGACTCCATTTTGAAAATATTTTGTAAGTAAATGGTTTTCGCAGTTATCAACAAATCTGCTACAGTATATGATGAACAGCAGCCGAGACTCCCAAGGTAAACAGCATCTCTCTCCCTGTCTAGATTTGCAATAATGTTCCACAAAGGAGTGGAGAGGTAATGGATAATGTTAATCAATGAGGACAGTTCATTTTGGCAGCAGCACTCTCGAGTTTAAGGTGTCTTGCATCATTGCCGCTGACAAGAGCTGATTTGCTCAATTACAGTGTTTGGTGGAATGTGAGAGCGGATAGTGGAAATCTTCTTTGGGCTTAGATGTTATTTTTTTCTGTTTCCATGGGCAGTGGCAAAAGAGAGTGACACATCGGGTGTTTGTCTTTCTCAGTTCGGTCTGGATGGCTTCAGCTGTCCAGCTGCAGGGCTGTAATCACCGGTTTATTACTGGAGGGGACAGTTTTCAATCTACACCGTCTGCGACCCAACCCTCAAGGGGAGAATGGGGGAAATTTCCCCCCTGGATCAATTCTTAGAAACTTAACACCTAAACTGACCATTTAGAGTTAAAAAAAAAAAAAAAAAAATCTTAGACCAGGGGTTCTCGAAGTTTTGAGCGCCGTTTTAAGGAGCCAGCATGTGACTGAGGGCCACACAGGAAAAGTGCACACACTATGACACTGATATAACTTTTAGTCATACATTTCATTTCCATAACTGCTTATCCTGCTATCCCAGCTGACATTGGACGAGAGGCGGCGTACACCCTGGACAGGTTGCCAGACTATAGCCCTTTTTAAACAGGAATTGTGTAAATTTGCAGGAAAGCCCAATCAATCTTTTTTCAGCATTCAGCATTGGCAGTATAAAAACACCGTCCCCGTCATCTGCCAGTTAATGGCCTCTTCATTTGCGAGGGCAAGGAGGGTGCGCAATTCCTTGTCTCCCCAGTTGCTCATCTTTACAGTGTCTTTCAGGTTTGCATTTCCCTCTTGCTACTAGCTGCTCGCTAATTCCTGCTATCAGCTGTTTCCTGTTTATCCACCGACAGTGGGTTGCACATATGGCATCATTACCAGCTCCTCCCACAAGTCTTTAACGGCCCAACATTCGCGGAAACTCTGGCAGTGTAAAATGGGCTTAAAACAGAGCTGACACATAGAGACAGACAGCCATTCATGCTCACATTCACATCTACAGGCAATTTAGAGTCACCAATTAACCTGCATGTCTTTGGACTGTGGGAGGAAGCCGGAGTACCCGGAAAAAAAACACGCTGACGTGGGTTCGAACCCCCCACCCTGGGATTGAACCAGGAACCCTCTTGCTGTGAGGAATACTATACTATGGCTTTATAGGACGTTTCTTATGATATTTTAATGACATAATAACACTTTACAAAAACAATAACAGTTGACAGTGATGTAGCCTATGTAACGCTCATATTACATTCTAGTTTTCCACTTTTAATACATCTGAAAGTAATGAAATAGAGAGACAGTACAGTGTTTGACACTACCCACAGCAGTCAACCAACAGCTTCTGCTGGAGTGCAGCAACATCACTTGTACAAACCACATGCAGACCTGCAGTACACCCTTATACTAGAACTAGTAGTAATAATAATGTCAATGTGTAAAGTTTATTTATGATTACAATCACATTTGCTGATGATTATTTCAGACGGCAGTGCGTCTGATCACCACCTGAGCAACCTCCTGTAATTTCTTCTCTGTCTGTTTTAGGGTCAGAATAAATCTTGATCCTACATACATACAGTAAATGCACATGAATGCACATGTACAGTGCACACACATACACACAGAGACACATGCAGCCTCCAGCTAAGTCACTATGGGAGTTCATAACATGCACATAGTGGCATGATTTGACATTAATCTTTAAAGTGGATTAAGGGGAAATTGCATGGTCTTGCAGCTGACCCAGCCCTCCTGGGATGACCAACCTATGCCCTCGTACACTCAGGGTATATGGCCTCTTAAATAACGAGCATGCTCACCTAGATTTGTGTTCATGCAACTTCGGCGTTCCTCCGAAGCACTGTTGTTTTAATACACTCTCATGTCACGAATGGGCTTTCACTCCCTCCCCCCACTCTCTTCAACATCGCTGTTCCTCTGAAATAAAATGGACGCTGATGATTGGATTCTACATTAAACCTGCCGGGCTGGAAAGAGAATTAGATAGAGAATTATTCTGGGGACCAGAGGTGAACATGACAAATTTGAGTCATTCCTGTTTTTTCCCGCCCCCAGCATGCACCAGTCCAGTCATAGCAGACTCTTTATGAGGGCCATTCGTGAGGGTTATGTGAGGTGTGAAACACCATCCTGCCTTCATGGCATCTCCCATTTTTCACATATCAGCAATACATTTAGGCTACTGTTTCAGTAGAAACTGGTTCATGTTGTAGCTTTCATTGTTTATACACAAAATGTTATGGTGGTGTAATTCCACCAGAGGTATACTGTACATGTATCAATAAAGGCAGGTTATTGTGTGTGTGATAGCAGGGTCAGACTGGGAAAACATTTTTGGCCCTGGGAAATTTCGTCTGGACCAGCCCCATTGCTACCCACCACACACCATCTGTCCATGTTACCCTTTCCTCCTCTTTATTTGGTGCTGCCGGCAGACTGTTGTTATTGTTATCATGGCTACTTGGATTAGAAAAAACTTTCCAGCATCACCCTCAAGTACTTTTTACTTTTCATCTCTGACCATTTCTGCTCCATCTTTTTGTTTTCTTTGCTCCTCCAGCCTTCTGATTTGTATTTTCATTTTACTGACTCCGCTCTGTCTGTCTTGATGTCATTTATTTCTTACCTGACCTCTCCTAAATGACCTCTGACATGATACCACTGCACCTGCCTTATAGTAAAGGTAGGCTATTGACAGTTTTGGGACCATGTAACCTCTGTCAGATTGGCTGTTGCAACATAAAGTTGACCACAGTGAACATTGTTGGTGGTGGCCTCGCAGCCCACAATGTGGGACGGCCGCAAGTAGTATTTGCCAGAATTGACCCTTCGCAAAGTCAAGCCCCCAGAGAAAGACTGGCCAATCATAACATAGCATCAGGCCGGCTCAGACCAGCGTCCGAAAAGAACGCAGCTGTGCTCCATTGAATCTAATGCAATCGTTTCAGATTTCCTTCATTTTCAGGCTGGCTTTGTGGATTTGGAGCTAAATGTTGTGCCTTGGGCATGTGTAATAGTGATACTCGTTACCTGGAGAGGTTGGAAAAAATACGTTTCTTCCCTGTTCCAGAACCAAAATCAAACCCTGAAAAGTGTAGGCTTAGCTAGCTTGCTACTGAAGATATAGCCTACTGAATGTATACACATGCTGCTTTTGCTTTTTAATATTTATAACAGTGATAAAAAGACCGACCCTGCTGTACAGGAACCAGTGAAGGGAAGCAGGGAAACTTTGCTGATATTCAACCAGCTGTGTGTCATTGTATTGTGCGCAGATGAACATTGTTTGACTTCTCGTGGAGTTCCCTGCCCGAGCAGGCGAAGTCAAACACTGTTCATCTGCACACACCGCGATGCCACACAGCTGGTTCAACATCGGCAAAGTGTCCCTTTGTATTCACTGTCTTTTGTCTCGATCAGCAGTGATGTGGTGGTTCACTATCACACTGTGATCTGTAGCCTACAGTTCGGCTTTAGCTTCTAACTATCTTTGCCTTTTAACCTGTTGTTGCTGCTGAGTCAGTTTGACATCCTGGATATAGCCTTCAAACACAGACTATAGACCCCTCTGTCTGCTTCTCTCTGGAATCACTGTTTAATTTTTCCAAAAATATGATAATTTTTCTTCAGGGAGTGCAGTTAGTTAATTCGTTCCCACATCAGTGGTGTATTTTGGTCATTCATTCATTTTTTAAATGATCCATTCAGCGCTTCACAGAAATATTGCTTGCGATAAAACAAGGACATTAAATTCTCTGCTTGGCTTTAAACATTACAAACCTTGAGTCATTATTTTGCATAAGTTGTTGACCTGTTGCAAAAACCTTCAAACTTGGTCAAGGAGATGAACAGAAGTTTTCATTCTGTTCCGCTGATTTCTGCTGAGATGACTGTGGGCTTTCTGAAATACCTCCATGCATGCATATAGTGCAAAAGATGTTTCTCTTATAGAAACTCCCAGCACAGTAAAAGCTAAAAAACCCTTCCTGTACAAGGTCAGTCTTTCTCACTGTTTGGCTACGTTCACTCTTTTTACATTTGGTCCACTTCCACCTTTTTTCTCTGACTATTTGCCTGCACAGGTTTCTCATTGACTATATTACTTGTATAAGCCCCTTTCTATTTTACCTTTGAGGCATTGCAAAAACTTCAAAAGGTGTGTTGGAAAAATCATTTAACTTTCATTCAGTTCAACAGAACTTTTGTGCCTCTGGCATTGATTTTTTTAGCTGGTGAGGAGTGAGAGTGAGAACCCAACTTTTGAGCTTTATGCTGTAACAAATGACAATAGCTACAGTAAAAAGCAGAATCTGACTCCAAAGGGAACCGCTGGACCAGAACGCTTCGACTGTGTGTGTGAGTGTGTGTTTTGTGAGTGCTTTTTTTAAGGCTGTGTGAATGAATGTCTACATGTGTTTCATAAAACACACATATTTGAGTGTGTACTGGTGCTGTTTTTCATTGACATTGCTTCACAATACACATCAAAAGGGATGAGCAGTCATCTGCTGTGGCAGACATTGTGGTACAAATATTTACTTTAGGCTTATTTCTAATCATACTTAATACTGCATGCAAATAGTCATAGATCCATTCATTGCAAAGCTTATGTGAATGTGTGCCTCCCTCTCTTTTCTCTCATTTATTTATTTCCAGATTTTTTTTTTACTGTATCTGTTGTTGCATTTTTGTATAACCTTCACGATTCATTTCATTACACTCTACCAGCATTCATGCCTGTGAAATATCTAGCCTACCGTCCTTGGCAATCCCAGCAGTCTATTGAAGATGAGCTCCTGCTTTGCCACCCTGTCAACCGTGAGACAGAGTGCCACAAAGCCACCTGTCAGTGGGCCGTTAAGTGAAGCTCCAGGCTGACCAAGGACTGACCGGGAGCATCTGTGCCACTGTTTGTGTCTAATACGCTAATGAGAGCTGTCAAGCTGTCGAATTCACTCCCGGTGCCCTCCGGCACTAACAATGGCACCTTCAATTTGGCTGTCTTGAGTGACATTAACAAACACAGCCACAAAGAGAACAGACGCGTGCCAGTGACGCTGTGCACTGACATGTTCACAAACAAATAAAAAAAAAAAATAGACAGTCACACACAAAGACCTGAGCGCACATACAGAGGGAGAGCAAAAGAGGGAGATCTGTTATTTTTAATAATGGAGTTTCCGCCTTCAGTTCCTTATGTTAACTCCTGTTCCTCCGGCTGCCTATAGAGGCCAGTGTTGCTCAATCACTGTGATTGGAGTTCTCCTCTACTTGAACAAGCCCGGAAACACCTAACAACACATTTATCCTGTGGCAAAACCCTGAAGGAAAAAAATAATACATCCCCTGCTGTATCACTAAATTCACATGAGCATTCTTGATTGATGCCATGTGCCGAGCCGTGCAGCCCTCCTCCACCTCATGAAAAGAGCAGTGCACGCCACTCAATGGCAGACAGTGTGTGTGTGTGAGAGGTCTGAAGGCGCTCCACCCTAAACCTGCAAAAGCATCCATCAAACACACTCTGCCTCCTCCCAGCTCACTTAACATGCTTCCCCCTGCAGTATTCTGGGCTCTGACCTTGTTCCTCAACAACAAAATCTTCCTGGCAAAATAAATAAATAAATAAATAAAAACAAACAAAAAAAAGAATCAGTTGGGAAAACAGTGGTCCACTTTGGGATGCTGGCTGAAATGCTGCCTGCACTCTGAGTAAACAGACAAAAAGTTGATCACGAAAGAACATCAGCAATATCTGTGCACACAGAGGCACTGCAGTTACACTTGTGCGTTTCCATTACACAAAAAAAAAGACATTGCAAGAGCAGGATTACACGCAAATGTGCTAGCCTACTAATTGTTTTAACACATACAGTTCGGAGTCAATTTGCATAGAAAGTATTTGTATACTAAAGAAGCACCTTATTAACACTGCGTCAGTCTGTTGTGTGATCTTAGACACCAACAATAAACCCAGTCTCGAACACAACTGGGTCTTAATGTGATTCACACTTCCTTTGACGGACGAAAACACAACAGAAATAAGTGGAAAAAAATCTAATCTCAGTTTTTTGACTTTAAATGTTTTTTTGTTACTTTAATTTTAAACTAAAGCCATTCTCCCATGCCTTGCCAGTGGAAAAGCGTCACTTGATGATATAAGAAGGCTTGTCCACACTTGTTGATAATCAAATTTTTTATTCATGCAGATGATTTGGGATACCAACATAGTCTAAGACATGAGATTTAACACCAAAAAAGTGCAACGTAGTGATGACGTGTGTAAATAGAATATAACATTTCCTTGGTTCTATTTACTAAGGGAGTAAAGATGCCATCAAACGAAGGTCAGATTTGGTTCTTCAGGACTTAATGTGTGTTTATGTATACCTACTGCTCACCTGCAGTGTATAAAAGAGAACACTATGGAGAGACTTTTTGTCACATGATGCTCTGAGGGTAATACAGTATGTGCCAAGATTTCATAGTGTGAGTCATATGTTCATCAGCATTCTCGTATGTGAGGCAGTGATAAGGAATCTTATGCATAATGTATGTGCAGATGTGATGTGCACATAAGGTGGAGAACATTGTAATTGATGCATGTAAATTCCATCAAATGATGCATGTGTTATAATATGTGCTGAATCTCATGCAGGATTTAATTTGTGCATTTTCAGGATTGCTTTTAATTTTAATGCTTTGATTGCAATTATTTGTATTTATATAAGTGTGCCTTTGCAGCTGGGTCTCACTCCCAGGCCAAAATATGTCTAAATACACCACATGGGCACTCCACTTTAAACACACTGGGAGTATTAGTGTTGTGTCATTTGCGAACGAATTGTTCAAAAGAACGAATCTGTTGAGTGAATGTACTGAACTGAATCACTTCTGGAACTGATTAGTTCATTTCTCAGTGGAGTTGAGCTCAGCAGCGAGCGTTCAGGCCGGGAGTGGAACTGCCGATTTGGTCCGTGCGAATGATGAATCACTCGCGATTCATAAGGCAGCCAGGGCACAAGGAGGGACTGCCTACCATGTGATGATTCACTCAGTGAACGACTCACTCGGTGAACAACGTGACCCCGATCCCTGAGTGATTCAGATCATTTCTTCTCAGCCACACACTTTCATAGCGACTGTTTTCTCCAAGCTAACGGCTAGTGTAGCCAGGAGTCAAGCCACATGAAAAAAATCACACACCTCCCCACTGTTTTAACACACTTAGTTTCCAGATAAACAAACGTTAGGTTGGCCAGTAATGAGACTCACCAGTGCAGGGCAGACACAGCAGCTCAGCCATGCATCAGTTCAATGAGTCGGACTATGAAGTACACAGTCAGGGCTCCTCCCGCCAAGCACTGAACGATTCGGCGAACGAATCTTTTGAACGAATCGTTTTAATGAACTGATTCTAGTGATTCAGTAACATCTGAAGACCTGCTTTGCCCATCACTAAAGAGTATGAAAGTCCACTAAGCATGGGTGGGAGGGGAGGTGGATTGACAACCACAGGACCTTGAGCCAGGGGACCCAAGTTCATTTCCTGTGTGAAACTAAAAGTGAGTTATTTTTTCAGGTCTGTGAACATCTACCATGATATTTTTATAACCCTAATCAAGTAGTTTTGTTACCTAAACCTAACTGATAACCCCTTCTTAGTCACATGTTAACTAAGGCACCTTACCACTTATCCTTTCTGCATCCCCTTCTGCATCAAGATACACTGCAAAAGGCTATAATGCCAGGGGCCTCTTCCCAAGCATCACAATACGATGAGTAGGGATGACATTATGTTGGTTTTTGATGTGTAGTGTGTGTGATATGTATGTGGGTGTGTGATTTTGGTTGCTTGAATTATGGATTGGCAGCATGAGTTAATTAGATTTAAGTTTTAGTATGAGATTTGGTTTTTTTTTTTGTTTTTTTAAAAAACAGTTTAGACAAAAGGTTATTTTCAACATTTGTATTTGAACCCTTGTGTATGCTTCTTTTTAACATGTATGTGTTAAAGGTGGGGTAGGCAGGCCCCAAGCCCCTCACACTACACAACCATACAGTAACCCAGTGTGTCCCATACATTTATTTATTAAATTTATATCACTGTAGAACTCTCTGTTTCTGTTGATCAGACCTCAAATGAAACAAAAATTAGCTAGCTAGCCGCACTCCACCTTGCTTCACAGCTGTGTACTGCTTGGCTGGGAGGAAAGCGGGCAGCAGCTCCGGAAGCTGACCTTCAGTCAGTGGCTGAAGTGACTTGACTTAGGCCAGCGCAAACCCCCGAGTGCTGGGTGTCACAGTGGATTGGTTCACTTAACCTATGTAACAGCAGCAACAGAAAGTTTGTTGATCTGAAGGTTGAGTCAGGGATGTGTGGTCTCACAGAGCTGGGATTTGCACTGGTTGGGTTAGAGTTGCTGCAGCTGCTGACTTTGGGTCCATCTCCAGAGCTGCTGCCCGCTCTCCTCCCGGTGAAGTGGTGTAGTGGCGGCAAATGAGGCGGTGGACACACTGCAAGTAGATGCTCTATCTAACGTTAGCAACATTAAGTGAACTTGAAAAACTGGATTCTTTGACTCCAGTTAGCAAAAGGCTAAACTATTAGCAACATATTTCTCTTCATCTCTGAATCACTTTGCTGATATTGACACAGCTTTTATTGCGTTTATTTTCAGACTCTCTTTTAGTCTCTTTTTGTAATAAGTCTTCTTTTTTGGGTTGCTTTGCGCCATAGGCAGTTGTTGCGAACGCCTTAGTCAAAACTTTCTCTGCAGGATTCTCTGCCACTGCATCAGGCTTTCACCGAAGGTACATGCACGTGCAGCTGTACTTACAGAACAGCCGGGAGGAATGACCTCTCTCTAAAATGACCCGTGATTGGCCAAAGTCTCACACTAGATTTTCTAAAGCCTGAAAACAGAGCCAAAAGGAAGTGCAGAGCCCTAGTTTTCTCCCAGACTTCTTAAATTACATAATGCTTAAAGTTAATTACAGGATTTTTGCCCAGTGTAGCCAAGTAAAACTGCCTACCCCCGCTTTAAATACATGAATTAAACACCACAGACATACTCTGCAGTGGTTTGGAAAAGCATGTAGCTCATAGAGCATATATTTCAGATTCATCATATGAATTAAACTGTTTGATGTGATGTGTTTAAAGGAGCGGTTCACTGTGTTTTTTTTAACGCAGACCTTGTGAAAAAGTTGCTTCCTATCACAAGGTCGTGCAAGGTCACATTCCACTTTGAACTTGAGTAGAAGATTTCTCTTCTGCACTGTGCATGATCCGGTAATGTCAGACTATTAGTCTTTCATGCATACTGCAGTCCAACTTCCTGACTGCACATACTGATGGTAAACTTAGGACCCCAGCTTGATGTGGATATTATTTCATGTATATCTTTGTAGTCAGCGCTTTAGAATTAGTTGCCTTATTCCTTTGAGGATGGCCACGTTTCCTTAGTATGTAAAGGGTCATGATCAGTATAATATCAGTCATGATCATGCAAAAGGCAAAAGAGAAACGCAAAAATAAGTATGATGATGGAATGAAAATCAGGCCAGTGCTCAAGAGAGAAGAAATTATCAACATATACAGCGATTAAAACAACAAATACAGCAAATATGACAAAATGCAAAGGTAAAAAAAAAACAGGTGAAAAAGCTAAAGGTGAAAACATGGAACTCTTAGATAAACACAGAATCAAATCAATTATCATCACCAGGCTGACTGGTAACTTGAAGTCTCAGATGCATGAAACCCCCAAACCCAAGCCCCTATCAGCATCACCTGGGGAGAACAGGTGGGTGTTGTGGGAGTCTGATTCTCTGGATAGCTCCAACCTGCCAGGAGCTGACAGATCCTTTTTTCATTCTGCCAGAGATCAGACTCTTTATCTGGGCATGAGAAAGAGAAGCGAACGCCTGGTGAAAACACAGGTGGAACTGTCACACACCTGCTTTGGCACTGATTTTGATCCGTTTGCCTTGTTTAGCTCGGGTTGGAACGGTCGGAGCACTTGACATACGGCGGGGACAGGTGCTTCGGAGGCGACGTGGGTGAAAAGCATCTGCGCAGGGCTCCTCTTTGCCCCTCTAACGATGCTTGGTTGACATTCAAAATTCATTCATGAAATACATTAGCATCGGTGGTGCTTATGACTCACGATGGCATAATGTATCTCACCGACCTGGTTAAGCACCCAGTTCAGTTTTGATTTGGAAAATGAAAGTCAAAGTGAATCTTAAACGTTGTCTGCGAAACACATGTAAGCGGAGCTGGCAATTAAACTCGTTTTGCAGCAGTTTGTTAACAGCAACACTGACAAACATGGGGAAATAATTTAAAAACTCTCCCCAACATGCAGAATTAATACTTGATCCATGTTTATCTTTTCAGTGTAAAGGACAGCAGCGTACTTCAAAGAGGCCAGGATTGTTGTAATTAAAGTAGGCATAGGATTCATTATTATGCTCATAAATCTCCCCTTGATTTCCCCTTGCTCAACATAAACTGGCACAGTTGTTGCTCTGTTCCCTCACTAGCAAAGGGCTGCTGGCTTGCAGTTAAATATCGAACCAGAGAATAACTACGGAACATTCTTGCTCATCTGTTATTGTAATGAGAGTAATATGGATATTCACACAAGTGGATTTTGCAGTTTCATCCTGTGCACACATGAAACTCGAGGTCAGCGAGTAGCTTGCAGGACAAAAATTATTTATATAAAGTAATCTCAGCGGGAAATATTTGACAAATGTGCTCTGACATGTCATGTTCAACAATAATGCAGCCATAGCACTTTTATAATTTATTCTGAGCCACAAGCACGTATAGTTTACTTACTTTGTAAAGTTAGTCTCTCCAAGCACTTATATCACAAGTGTGCTATGCTTTGCTTATAACATCTCTATGATATATATGTGGACAGTATTGATGTCACAAAGAAAACATTTGGTCAGCATTTATTCTGGGATTTATGTCCATCCGCTACATACATACATCATTTTAAATGTTCATTCAGTGGCCCAGGCTTTTCTCCATCCTCAGGGCCTGATGGATTGTTGACCTTCAGCAGTGACTTTCTGTCACCGCAGATGTCTGCAGCATCCATTCAGCGTGGGACAACTTTCCGAGAGGGGACAGGAGGGCACTGAGTCATTCAGCCAGTGTAAGCACTGTGTAGCTTGACTGGGAAAGGCACAAATATTTGATGAGTCCCCCAGCTAGCACTACATTAAAGATGCAGCACCGTGTCCGACACACACTCTGCAGCAGCTTAAGGACCAGTTTACTCTGAGTTGACTGTGATCAGTGATCTCAAAAACAAAAAAAACACAAACACACACAAGAAGAAAAAAAAACAACAACACAGCGAAGCTAAGAATTTGTTCAAACAATTCATACATGACTGAAGAGCCAGAAAAGTTCAAGAGTGGGCTCAAGCTGCTGAACGAAGCCGCTAAGATAAGCTGCAGAAAGTTCAAGAAGTGGAAACTTTCCACATACGGCACACATGGTTAATGGACCCACTGTGTATAGATACAGACATTGTGAGACCAAGCGATTTCTTATTTGTTATTCAATTGCTGTTAAAGGACATTCTGGGTCATGAAGCAACAGGCCTGAGGCTGTGTATGACTGCCTATGACAGGAAATGGCCCAGCGTTCCTGACCTGAACTTGGCTTAGTATGTGTACAGTAAAGGTTGATTAGTGAGGTATAAAATTGTGGCAGTCATGCAGTAAATCTATCCGTCTTTATTGGTTTCCTGATAGATATTTTATTCAGGGTCTTTAAAATCACACCATGGCTTCAATCAGGCTCTGATGTTCTCCCAGGACCGGCCACTTGCCTCTATAGGTGACACGTGTAATCACATTCATTGTCTGTCTGAGTACTGGCTTTGGCTCTGCAGCTGTAACACATCGGATATTAGCAGAGTAAAATAGGAAAGCAGAAAAATAACAATAGACCTTATTCAAATGCCCTCTCTGCGCTGTAACTAATGGAATATATACAGTATTTATTTATCGGTAGGGTTAAATCAGGCAATTGCATGGTGGTCTTACCACAGTCTACTGAGCCAAAGCTGATATAATAAAGTGTGAAATAATTTAGACTAAGCATTCTAAAAGCATTTTAAGATGCTGTGGGGGGAAAAAAAAGCAGCTTTGCGAAAAGGAGACGATCAAGACTGCAGAATTAGGATGAGGCAAAGTCCTTATCTGCAAATGGGGAGGAGAAAAAAAGGGAGAAAAGGAAGAAATTCACACCCTTATTCTGAACCTGGGCTGTATTTCATTTCACAAAATTATGCCCAACCATTTGCCTGCAGTTACATTCATTGAAAATCCATCCTTGCGTTAATGGAATTATAAGATGTAGTGCACCTAATCAAATGGAATTGATTTAAGTTGCTTTTTGGCCCAGGGCCCTCGCTGCTCAAGGGCTCTGCTTGTGTCTTCTCTTTCTGTGATGGTCCTTTGCTTTGTGGAACAGACCTGATAGACTGAGGTATATGTACCTGCATGTGTTAGCTATTTCTTTGCCGTGATGTGCAGTATGCTGTTGGCTTTGACTCTATCAGTTTAGTACAAATTATATGCGTGGATGTTGCGAAATATTCTGGCCCAGCCATGGAAAGAGTCAGCAGAGATGTGCAACACAGCTGAGATGGAAAGCAGGGCTGAAGGATGGCAAAACAAGGCAGCCAGTGTTCATTGCAGATCAGCCTAGTTTTTCTTATTGCAGTGCTCTCTTAATACTGAGATAAAACAAAGAAGAAAGGAGCCGGGTGTGAGGCTGTGGGACTCCGTAAAAAGTTCGCCTGGGGGTGGTGCCTTACATCCTGTGTCACACAGAGTGCTGTCCTCCTGATGTGCAGTCTCGTTGGCTCACATTGGCTCGTCTTTTTGGATAAAACCATCCTGGTCTCACTCCGAAGTTGTTGAAAGCTGGTGCTTGGGCAGTGACTTGCGGCGTAAGAAACCAATGGAAAAAGGTGTCCTTTAATGTCGGCGTGATACGTGGTGGGTTGATTATAGTTTAACCACGCCCGGCGGTGTCACGGGGAAACGCAGCAGGACAAGAATGAAATGGGTGGGCGGGAGCGGTGGCGGATGGGTCCAGCAAACACAGACTTTCACCCGAGAGAGAGAGAGAGAGCGGTGTTTGTGTCCCATAAGATTCTAAAGCCAAACCCCGTTCTTTTTTCCTAAACCTAACAATGTGTATTTGTTATTGAAGGAAAAAAAAACATCAACTCGCAGTGTTGTGTGACATAGTGCTTTTATTTTGAAAGAGACTGTATGTAAATGTTAAATTTCCTGCGAAAACGGAACTTTACTTTGAAACACAACAATGCATGCAACAGGCAAAACTTGGTGTCCCAGAACATCAGCCACCAATGCACCCAGGGTACCTTGCACTTCGTATCTGGACGTGGAAAGTCCATGCCCAAATGTCAATATGCGACAAGGTTGGAGCGAGAATTTGTTGATAAAACATAACCTAAAAAGTTGTTTATTATCATAATCTTTGTCTTAACTCCAACATTAAACCCACATGAGACCTCGCACCTAACTGTAACTTCAAACTGTGACTATTTTTTATTGTTTCGTGATCATCAGTTTATAAAGATAAACTTAACTTTTTGCTCCTTTTCACTGCGGGCACAGCCTCAAGCACAACTAGCCTTCACTGCAGATTTTCAGATGACTTTTACCTGACCGCTGATAATTTCTCAAATTGACCATCATAATGTTATACTAGAAAATATGTACAACCAAGTGATGCTAATGTATACTGACATTTAGATGAACTAAATTATGTCCAACAGCAAAAATCTCCTCAGACGGGGGTCAGTATTTTGGTAACAGTGCAGTATCTTGCATCAATAGATGCCCATCAGGCTTAAAAGGCAGACTGTCAATTCCCATTTACATTGACGTGAGACCAAATTAACAACTTATAGGATAACACAGTTAGTATATTTGGTATGTCTTTATACTTGACACGCATCAAGTAAACTGATCTCATATTGTATATATTATATTGCATATTCAGTCTGGTTTGCCTAATTTTCCAAGTTTTAGAAATAAATCTGGCCCATACTTTGCAAGTCACTCTAACTTCAATACTAAAATGCTGTTGTTGACACTCAGTTTAGTGTGTTAGTATGCTAACATTTACTAGTTAGTGCTAAATACAAAGTACAGCTGAGGGAAAAGTCATTCATTTTGGAGGTATTTATTCATTAAATTGACATTCCGACCTGTTAATGGTGCAAGATGAAAAATAAAGGGATTACCAAGGTGACTGCAATTTATCCAGAGATAAAAGTCTGTGCCAAATTTCATGACAATACATCCAATACTTCAGAGATGGGGACTCGAGTCATTGTGACTTGGACTCGAGTCGACTCAAGTTGCTGTTTTGATGACTTGTGACATGACTTGACAAAAAATAAAAGACTTGAGACTTGACTCGGACTTGGAAGTTAAAGACTCGGGACTTGACTTGAGACACGATGACTTGAGTGTTATTCACATCATGTTTTCAGTTAGAATATAAAAATAATAAATTAATTTAAAAAATAATGTTGATTACCCGGTAGGAGCGCAGACTGAGAATGGCGTTGTCATGACTGGATCACTACCCTGTCAATCAGGGTACGTGTTTATTGGAGAAACAGGCCCTCTTATATCAGATAGGCATCAACATGTCAGCGGGAGGGGTACCGAGAGTCATCGTCTTCGGCTTTCGGAATTACCATTATTACGGCAAAAGACGAACAGCACAGTGCAAGACATGTGGCATAAACATCTCGGACAGCCAGGCAACAACTTCAAACTTTGTTCGTCATTTGAAGAGCCATTCTGCCCAGTAAGTGCTTGTCAATTAGCTAATATTATCTGGTTAGTTGGTAGTTAGCTAACGTTAGCTTGATACGATACAGGAGTGGGGTGGTGGGGGGGGGGGGGTCGGTTTGGTGGAACTTGTTTTTTAATTTATTTGCTAACGCTAACCGCAGAAAACGTGAGCGAACATTCCGACCGGTTCATCACAAGACCGGCTGTACGTTTTATGAACGAGCAACACAAGGTTAAATGAGCTAAATGGGTGATTTTGGCCGCTGCCTTGGTTAGTGTGTGTGTGTGTGTGTGTGTGTGTGTATGTGTGTGTGCACGGCAGCATGCAAAGTAAACATTGCAGCAATGAAGTCAATGTTTACTGACAGTTACTTATATCTTGTCTTTTCACTTTATTAAGATCAGATTCTGCAGGTAAAATTACAATAATGAGGTGACTTGACTTGACTTGCCCAAGAAAAAATGACTTGGGACTTACTTGAGACTTAAAGGTTAAGACTTGAGACTTACTTGAGACTTGCACATGTGTGACTTAGTCCCATCTCTGCAATACTTTGGGGCACTTTACCCCAAACCACAAATGTGGACTTTATGGTGGAGTGGAAAATTCAATGGAATCCATCATCTGTGAACCAATAATGTCAACAAAAGTTTGTGTTCGACCATCCATACTTCACAGGATAAGGATAACTTTGACCAGCTGGTGGTGATGGAGAAAAAGGCGAGGGATCAATAAACTCATTAGGATTTATTGTCTGGGCACCATGGAAAAAAATCAAAAATGTCAACCTGCTGGTGGTGCTAAGGGTGGAGTCAGAAGATCACCAAAACTTAGTTGGCTTTATCCTCTTAAGATTATAAAAGTCTGTATGAATTTTTTATATCAATCTATAGCTGTAAAGATATTTCAGTCCGAACAATGGTTGGATTATGAGACTATGGGCCCCTGAGCACAGACATGCAAAGGGTCCCACCACTTCTACAGAGGAGCAAGACACACAGAGTTTGTGGTGGTTTTGGCTCTTGTTTGCTGTCTTTGTTTTGCATGCATTTGTGGATTTGTGGATGTTGTGTGTCTCTTTGTAGTTACTTTCTGTCTCCATGAGATCATTTTGTGTCTTCTTATAATGATTTTTATCTCTGTTTATAGTCATTCTGTGTGTCTTTTAGGTAATTTTGTGAATTCTTTTTGGACATTTTTGTACTCTTTGTAGTCTTTTCAGTTTCTATGAGGTCATTCTGTCTCTCACTGTGGTAATATTGTGTAGTCATTTTTGTGTGTTTTTTGGTCGTTTTGCTCCTTTTTGTGGTCATTCTGTGCCTTTTGCAGCTTCTATCTCTTTATGGTCATTTTGAGTCTTTTCCAGGTATATGTACCTATTAATTTGAGAAATATTTTGCAGGTTAAGACCAGTGGGCCCTGACACTTTGGGCCCCTGGGCCGGGGCTCAGTAGGCACCTTCAGTAATCCATCCATGGTTTGGACAACAGTGGTGGACGGGCTGACAGACTGACCAACATTACCTTCCTTAGATCCGCTGGCTTAAAAACTGAGCAACAGCAAGCTTACACAGATAAAATACTTCCTACATAAAGTACAAATATACTTTTATAAATCCAAAACGTCCCAAAACACCTAATACCAGAGCAGCTTCACCAGACTGAATCACAAAGTGTATGTTTCTCCATTAACTTCATTGGTGCTGAAAAGACAACAAACAAGATGTATCCAGGGCTGAGAGATGAAACTGATGACTGAGGTTCTTTCTGGGCTTCTTGTAAAGGTCAGAACCATGAAGTGCTGCTCACATTACATTCTTAGCTTTGCAGAACTGTGGAGGGAATCAGTGCAGACTGAACTTCAGCTGACCGCAACACTGCTCTGCAAACACACATAGCGAGGTTGCAGGCTGCATTCACCTGACTGTCTAGCCTTTTCGGAAACAGCTGTCTGACAACTCTTTCACATGGGCTGCTCTTGTGAAAGTGAAGAAGTCAGTTAAAGATGTCCTTGCAAGAAAAAAAACCCAACATGTTTTTCAATTACAATCTCATTCAGCATGGACACAAGACAGTTGCAGAGGGCTGAATTAAATCAGCAAGGCGTGCAGGGAAGTGAATCAGAATATGTGAATAAGTTGGTGGTGAAGGTGGAGTGGAGCAAAAAGAAAAGGCAGACACAGACAAAATGTACTGTGGATGGAGGAAGCGTTTTGCACATTTACAAAAGCTCATTCTGGCAATTCTGCGATCAGATTCTCTGTGAGTCTTCAGTGATGAGGTGGAATCAGATAAAGCACAGACCTCACATGAAAACATAACCTTTTTCCTCTGCTCTCTAAAAGCATGCAGCCAATTGTGTATGACAAATTGAGAGCATTTTGCAATGCCCTTTGCCAAGCTTCTGCAAAATTAGTTTCCCTGCCCCTTTCTCCTGTCTCCCTATCGTGGACACCCAAGTCTCCCATTTCCTGCATGCCTTGCAAACACAAAAGGAAAGTAGTGACATTTATTGGGCCGGGGTTTATTTGTATTCCATCTCTTCCTTCACTACATGTCGGCTTTTATGAGCTCACTCAGGCGAAACATTAAAGAAGCTCATTCTTTATTAATCCTCACAATGACAATTCAAAGCTTCCGACACACCGACTTTACCGTGTGTGCTTGCACTTTCTACTTTAAGAAATCAGGTTACTGTCATTATTTTTTAAACATCCCTGGGTTGTTGGCGTATGTAAAGTTTTGCACCATTCAGGCTTTTCATTTTGTCAAACGGGACAAATAAGGAGAATTACTGTACATAAAGAGTGGAAGACGGTATTTTGCACTTGAAATCTTTGATAACCTTGCTCCTTATAATATTGCAAAAGAGTCTGCACTCAGCTGGTGAGTGACTTGACCTTGTTATGTCGGCACTCTAAATCATCTTGTTTGCCTCATGTTTATACAAATTCATCAACACGGAATTCATTAACGGCAGACGGACCAAGGCTAAAGTTTTGCCCATTTTTAGCAGCATTTTACCTAAAGACAAACAGCTGACCCAATGCTAATTGATTCACTTTGCATTTTGCAGCTGCCCTGGGCTCAGTTTTACAGTTCAACATCTGTGCCAGCCCTGAGGAGCCATAACCAGACACGGAAGATATCACAGCACTGATGTGCAAGGGCGCAAAATCGACTGAGTTGTCTGACATGCATTTGATTGGACGTGTGGCCATTTTCAGATACACAGCACTTGATGTTCTATTTGTAGATTCAGTGATGTTCCGACTCAATACTGGGGCTGTGATAAGAGTTTATGTTGTTGAGAATAATGTCAGACATAGTATGTTAATTCTTTCAGCCTTTTCCCTTAGCCCTGTTTTTCATACATGTAGTATTGGTGTATCAATACTACTGCACATTAAAGAAATCCATTTTGTGCATATTCAACACAGTTTTACAGTTGATCGTCAAAACATCAACTGTGCACAATGAGGCAATTATGGAATATGGTGGCACTGTTGGGAACAATAACGAAAGAGTGCATCTTTAACAATACTTAAGGTAGGGTGACCATATTTTGATTTCCAAAAAAGAAGACACTCGGCCGGCCACGACATAGCCTACTTAAATGATACTCGCAGTTTACTCAAAGATGCCTTATAATTTTAATATATTTAAAATTTATATGTATGGATAGAAAATTCAGTTATATTACAAAAAAATATCTCTCAAAGACAGAAATTCAGAAAGGCCCCTATAGGGGACACATACACACACTAGAGTGTGGTGATCCGAGCCCGATGGTACCCGATGGGTCGGCCGGGGTTGGTCAAAAATGTAGCTATAAATTGTATTCGGGCTCGGGTCGGATTTGGTCAGCTTTCAGTGAAAATGTAGTGTAAAAATAAATAAAATCCTATTGTCTGTCCTGTTTATTGCTTGGGCACTGTTATTTACGTGACAACACCTGAACATAACACACACAGACACACATTGGCTGTTTGTTTCTATCTCTCTCCTCGCTGGAAGTCTCGGACCTCCAGCCGCCCGCCTCCACCTTGATTAAATGCTGAAAATAAATTAAAAGAGGGAGACAGGTTTTTCCTATTCTATCTTATTTTGTTATATTTCTCCCTCTCCTCTCGCCGGAAGTGTCGGACCTCCCGCTCCCGTCTCAAACACGGAGGTCTCCCTCTCCGCTGAGCACGCCCGGCCTGTTAAATAGCCTGTAGCTAACCATAACAACTGTGTGACACAAACTCAGTGCTTTGGTCATTAAATAATGTTGGGCTCGGTTTGGGTTCGGACAGAAATATGTGGCCTGTGCCGCACTCTAACACACACACACAAACACACGGAAAACCGGACATTATCATCAGTTTATAAAAACCATCGGACGCCCCGGACGGGACGTGAAAAGTGGACATGTCCGGGCAAAAGAGGACGTTTGGTCAGCCTAACTTAAGGGGACCTATGCTCAGTTTCAAGCTCATAGTTGTATTTTGGGTTTCTACTAGAACATTTTAACATGCTTAAATGTTCAAAAAACACTTTATTGTTCCCACATTGTCTGTGCTGGAACACCTGTATTCACCGTCTGTCTGCGAAGGCTCTGTTTTAGCACCTTTCTCTTTGAGTCCCCGGCCCTACCGAAAAGTCCCAGTCTGCTCTGATTGATCAGTATTTGAGGGTCTTCCGAATCTCGCCATCTCTGCATTGCCTTGACACTGTTGCAGCCCTGGGAATGACTATAACAGAACAACGTTATAGTACTTTCTACTACGAAGAACTACCAATAAAAGCTAAACCAAAACCAAACCAACATCTCTACAACTGCACATGTTCCAGCAGGAATACGATCAAAAATCGGGGAGAAATTAACAAAATCAGCAGCAAGATTACATGTTTCCCTGAGGTTAGCATGTAGCTACATGTAGCAGTGTACTTGCAGCTGGGAAATGACTGTAAAGCCCAGTTCGGACCAATGATTCGCAACGAGACAAAACCATTTTAGAACGTTGCAGAGAAAAGTTGTAGCGGTATGAACTGAATACATTTGGATGGAAACCCAGTGACTGACGGCCTGACATCGACCAAGCTGACCTTTGGCTCCAACTTGCTGTTTCAGGGTCTTTAGATTACATCTTCCCCTGACGTTAGCATGTTGCTACATGTAGCAGTGTGGACTACATACGTTTGCAGTATTGTGTCCATGGCAGATGACTATATAAAGAAATCTGTCACGTCATCAGAGAGTGACATCATTTTGTCTCAAAAGTAGAAAAACTGTAGCCATATGAGCAGCTGAAATTGTAACATTCTGAATACGACAGAAACTAAAGAAAACATATCAGGTCCCCCTTAAACCTAACTAAATATAGCTATAACTAGGGCACATAACATGCTTTGCAATTTGCATTTTTAAAATCTCACAGTGTTAGAGCTGGGAAAGTGTGAGCCAAGTGTCAGTCATCAGCCACTTTCATTGGCTGATGACTGAGGAATTGAAGGAAATGAGAACTGAGGCTACATTTGGTCTTAAATTGTGCTGAGGGAACATTTGGCTGTGGAAAAACAGAGGTGTTGTTATTGTAGGGAAATCAATACTCCTTTTTAATCTTAACTCGAGCTGAGGGAGCTGGAGTCTCTCAAAACAGAATTTTTTTTTTTTATGTGCATGTGCCGGGCAATCAGATAATGCTCTGTCTAATGTCTGCTTCTGAGTTTTGTTTTGTTTTTTTCCTCAAGTCTTATCAAATAACAGCCTGATTTTAATATGTGACTGTGAAGTTACTGACAGCTTCTGATACACAAATCACGCTTGTCAATCATGTTTGATTACTTTTGGCAAACTGGAAAACAAAAAATAAAATAAAGACATTTGTGATTCCAAGAGGCTTTCAACACATTGCATTACAGCATCATTGCTAAGGATCAAATCTGTATGGGACAAATAAGACTCCATGCTGAATGGGGGGAGGGAAGGGGGGCAGCAGACAGATAAAAGGCTCTAAAATAGGAACAAATTGGAACAAACATGTTGGGAGAGGGATGTAAGGAAGTTAAGAGAATAACACACACAAAAAGGAAAAAAATAGGAACACACTCTTCATGGACAAAAAAACAAGGGGGAAGGGACTTCTGTGTAGAAAAGATTGATATCATCAATAATCAAAATGCTCTTTAAAGTGATAAGATTTCACAAACAGTTGCTATGCTGTTGTGCATTGGTTCAAACACAGGGACAACTAAGTGATAGTAACAAAATGTTCAAAGCAACAGCAGCATTTTAAACCCAATTAGGAAAGTTTCACTGATAAGCTCATGCAATCAGTGACTCTGCTACTTTTAATGTTTCAATAAAGTTCACTGATAATTCAGTATACCCAGAATGGGGTGGGGGAGTGAGGGGGGAGGGATTTGGGGTAGCCACCACTTCAAGACATAATGATGGATTATGACCAAAGCAGACTGCATGCGGAAGTGCACAATCAGCTAAATGTAAGCCAGAGGCTGAGATTTTCATAAATATGTATGGCATCTTACATATTGTTAAGGGCCCGCAGTGAATTACAGATCAGCATTATCAATTCAGAAATACATAATTCGGCCAAGGTACATTTCAAAAGCGGCTTACTTCATGAGATGCAAATGTGACAAAATAGTCTCAAAGAGCAGAAGCTCCTTAAGTGCCTCACTTGACTTTCAGGTGCATACAGAATGAGTTCAAGTGACATTTTGTCCCGGTAGTTTCCACCTATCAAAGTACAATTTAAAGAATCTTCCTCCGAGGAGACTTCATTACACTGTGATAAGAAACTTACAGAAGAAAGTTTTGCAAAGTCCAGACTTGATGGGGGGGCATGGGGCAAGAACTCCGAAACAATATCTGCAGCAGTCCCTCGCACAATCTCGTTTTCAGTTTCTGAAGCAATCACGGGCCAGCAGAGCACAACTGCACTGCAATTAAGCTGTCTGTGATTTTTAATTAAAACTAAGAGGCGTGATCCGTCTAAAACTTTGTTTGCCTTTCAGGCAACACAAGTTATCATCTTCATAATGGATACGATTATAATGTTGTATGAAAAATGATCACATTACTATTCCCATTTTCGAATAATAAAGGGCAGGCAGAGAAAGACAAAATACGTTCTTTTTCCTTCCTTGCAGTTTGCCATCCAAACATTGTTACAATTAGGACAATAATTGTGATAGAGACATGAATTATTCAAAGGTGTGAAGCAGTTTCAGCTGTACCCAGTAGGCACAATCAATACACCGTCTGACGCCTTCACCAAGGCAAAGTCCATTACAAGTTCTAATGCATCTGAGTAGCTTCTGAACCAAAAAGCAATTTAATGTTGATATCTCCAGGGACTGCGCAAGAGAACTTGAGAGAGACAAATAAACAAAACCAGCACAGCAGCGAACACACACAGCCCTGAGGGATACAAGCCTTTACTGTACAAAACTGTTGACTCTGACTTTTTATTGACAACCTGAACATCAAAACTGGAGCTGTTCTGAGGTCTAGTGAGGTCTAGTCACGTGATGCAAGAGTGGCTCAGACAGGAGACAAAAGATACAGAAGAGTAAAGACCCACAAAGTCAGACACGCTGAACTGGTTGTCTATAGTCTGCGCCAGAAAAACATGCTATATTAACCTTTGTCTATTGTGCCTCCTCTTCAGTTTGCCTCATCCTTTATATTTAGCTTTATTTAGACACTTTTCATGAACAATGCAGCAGTAATTTATGTGGAGAGGCTATTCTGGATGAGAAAATCAACTGGAGAAGCAGTACGAGTGGGAGGCAAATATAAGCAAGAGGACATAGTTTGTTTGTGTACTAAAACTAAAGCATACAGCTGCATCAGTAACTATTACCGTGGGCCATAAGCATAATCAGTCTCTGTTGGCTTCTACTATGCATTTGCTTTTATTCTTTTTCATTGTATCATCTACAGATCAACAAAAGATATTTGAGAGAAAAAAGTATGACAATAACTGTCAGGAGGCTAACATACTTCTTATACACTTCAGTTTAAGTTTTGAAAGATATGAACTGCACTGATTTCTAAAGTCTTTTGTAGCACTTTCAGGATTAGGACGGCATATTAGAGCCATTGTAAAAAACAAGGTTGGAATATTTATAAAATTTAGGTCATACATTTACTAGAATAACTCTAATATTCTCTGACATTTAAGTGTTAGATTTATGAGAAAAAAACACACAAATGTACAAGGAAAAAAAAACTTGAATATTCCCTGAGATTATGAAGTTATACAGCCAGAATGTCAGGTGATGTAGTATTAAAAGCAACATAGGGAGGACGTTGCGGTGCGTGACTAAAGGCTAGTTCACATTACACGATTTTCACCCTGATTTTGCATTGCAGAGACTATCGTAATCTTTTGAGTGTTCATACCTGGCAATGTGTGTTTCTGTCTGCAGGAGTCTTGTCAACTGCGTTACGACCTGTGTGTGTACAACACAAGATTTCTCCACCGAGCCCTCGCTGACAGAGCCCCAGATAACTTGGTGACGTCACGAAAACTACATTTCTTAACTTGGAGACGACACATCGTAAAGGTATGGATATTCTTCCCAGTGTTGAATCAGATCTGCCTCCAAGGCCTGGGTCCAAACACAACGCACTCCCCGTGATCCTGTGGATGCCGCCATTGTTGTTGTTGCTTGCCGGCTTGTCAGTGTTGCCAGATCTTGGGAGAGAAACAAGCAACCAGGGCTGTGGAAACAAGCCCAAAAGAAACACCTTTCATGCATTTAAATAACTTATTAGACGGATATATATAGAGAAAGGTGACGTTTAGAGAGCAAGCCCAAGTAAGCAACTTCACTTTAGAAACAAGCCCAAAGTCGCAGCTAATAAGCGGACCTGTCAAGTGTCAACCCTGCGGCTTGTCCTCCTCGTATTTCTTCCGTCCTCCTGTGTGCTGATTAGAGCTTAGATCGGGCCCAAAAAATGGAGCCCGACCCAGCCCGAGCCCATGCATGTTGTGTCCGGGACCGGCCCAGCCCATCCAATTAACTGTAATTATGGGCCCGAGCCCAATTTAAACCTGGCATTTTTCAATAAGTTGGCTGTTATAATTAACAGTGCCTGGGCACACACGGTGAGCGCGTTAGTGCCACGGAAGTCCTGCGAGTGTACTCGCAGGCGCTTGACTGTCCACACAGGCAGCGCATTTCTCCTGCGCTCTCCGCACCAGTTAAACATCGACTGCACTCGTCTGTTCCTGTCGGTACTCGTTTTTTCACTTCAACAGGTCATTTTAAACAAAAACCACAATTCTTGACATTTGAATAACAGAAATATAGGATCTTAACTTTATGTGTCATACAAAGTGTGGTTTAATTTTACTTTTTATAATACATAGCCTTAACATTTCATTATTAAATCATAGCTTTAAAAAAAAAACAAAAAAAACCGTCATATCTGACCGGGCCCAGCCTGGGCCCGTCAGAGGGGGGCGACGATTGGCTCGACCCGGCCTACGGGCCCAAGCCAGGTCGGGCCGGGCTCGGGCTCGGGCAGAGAATCTAAGCTCTAGTGCTGATGCGGGACGTATCCCGCCTCTCACTGACTGATGCTCTTCGTCAGACATGTCAGACAGTTTTCTAGCAACCAGATATCCAGTCCCAGTCACAGACAAGGGGGCGACTTGCTCGTAGTACAGTAGTACAGTATTGTCGTGCTCGTAGGCTTGTTCGCACATGAGGACTCGTGAGGCTTAAGTCAAGCACAGGACTGTCACCCAGGAGACAGTGGTATGTGTCTTGTGTGAGTCAATGTTGACTTATTATTATTATGTTTTAGGATGCATAAAGCTGCTAAATGCACACTGTGTACATAAACTTTAGCAGTTGAACACCCCCAATCCTGTCAGCTTAATATTTTTACATTGGTGCCATGGAAGGACATCCAGCTGATCAGGTATCATCCCAGATATTGGCACGACTTTCATTTTGGAACTATTTTTGAACCATAACGGGATGTCTTGATGGGATGTTGAAGCAGCGGACATTCAATATCCTCATGTTTGCTGGGATTCCTAGTTCACTAGTGGAGTCTGTGGTGAGATGCAGTAGCTCCAAACTTGCAAAGTGAAGCAATGTGGGTCTCTGACAAAAAATTATATATATTTTTTTCCTCATGCATTTTCGACTTTAGTCTAAGAGAATTTTTTTTTTTCCTCACAGATTTATGACTTTGTAATCTGGGAGAATATTCCTCTTTTTTCTTGCAAATTTGTGAGTTTTCTCTCATAAATGTACTACTTAAATCTCAGAGAATCTGAGTTTTTTCTTGTAAATTTAGGATATGAGTCTCAGAAATTCTGGGTTTACTCTCTGAATAATAACTCCCTTCCCTGGCTCCTTTTTTTTTAACCCACATTGGCCCTAAAATGGCCTTGTACAGGACTATATTATGTATTACACTTTATTTATATGCAACCATCCAAGGCTAAATGAAGGCTAAACAGCATATAGTACAGAGAGAGCATTTTCGGTAGATCAAATCCTCAGGCACTAAAACAGAAAACCAGAATGTTCCTGTTTTTTTTTTTGTTTTTTTTTTCTTTAACCTTATTGCCAAGGTGCTTTCTTCTTTTCCTCCAGGTCTATTTGGTCTGCTTCACCTGCTGAAACCAACATCTTTGGAAAAACAAAAACAAACAGAAAAATGTGTAATCCTGTTCCTCTACGAGGAAGTCTGATAGCCTCGGGGGTTTGGTGCTGATGGGTTGCTGCTGCTCCATTGGGTAAGAGAGGTGTAGCAGAGCAGATAGAAACTGACCAGGAAGGTAGACGATCCACATTTCCACAGAGGTCTGCTGCTGCTGGCACAACAAATACATTTTTATTTACTGTACAACTGTATGAAATACTGTAGACATTTATGGATCTACTTTTCCATCCTAGACTGCTCTCAGCTACTGTGTTCTGTAGGTGAGGACCTAAGTAGTTATCCAGAGAATGCCCAATGGCTTATGTTGATATTTACAGTGGACTTGCATTATGACTGATTTCTTACTACAGTCGCAAATCAACAATATATTCAATGCAGTTTGCATTAGCTTATGTCAGTAAATGACTTCCATTTGCTCCCAAACACCTAGGATCGATTTACTCTGCAAAGACGAATAACCCTATTTGAAATATTCTAATGTAAGTTCTGCCCTGGAGTTGAAACAATCAAACAGATGTATTAGTCTGTGTTCTTCTGTTCCTGCAAGTTGGAATATACTTCACTTTTTTTTACCCCCCCTTTTAATTCTGCAGGACATTTTGGTCTTCCTGGGCTTTCAGCTTTTCTCTGCTGTGGGCATTAGAAACATGTTAACAGAGAGATGAAATGCAATTCATCAGGGCTGACACCAAATCTCCAAAATGACAAGGCGTCGGCAGGATCTTAGACTTTATTGGCCAGGAGATGAATGGACTAGAGGAGTAATTCAAAGTGAAAAATCAGTCCCCTGAGAAATAGATCCCCTTATTCCAGGCACTGTGAAAAATTCCTATTAGAAAGTAGAGCAGTTTTTCTTCACCACCCTAATTTACAGTTGGCAGTTAGGCGACACACTATACCTTAACTGTGCAATCCAATTGCTTGGAACCAGATTGATTTTGAAGGTAGAAAATAACAATGATAATTCCTTCACTGTCGGGGCAGGTGTTGGGTCTACTGAGCACATCTCTCATGGCATTTTTAACTAAATCTTTAATTAGATTGGCCTAACTGTTGTGTTCGATTTACTTTCTTCGAAGTTTTAAGTCATTGCTGGGTTATTTCCTTGCGACAAATTATTTGAAAACCGCTATTCACATTACTAAGGCCCTGGACGAATACGAAGCCTTAAAACTTGAGAGGATACTCAAATAAGAAACTACCCAGATAGCACACATACATCTGGCCGACGTCGGCCCGATGTATCAAGTGTAGATCATTAAGACGTAGCAGGGAGAGCGTTTGCTCATTGCCAAGACGTTGCTGAGACATCGGCCTTTAATCAAAAATGACCACCATGCGATGTTCAAACGATCAATAAAAGAAGCTGCGCTCATTGGGTGCTCCTTCATTAATATTCATATGCTTCGTTAACTATGACCTTTATTCATTTAGGTTGGACCTTTCAAACTACAAATATTTCACCATTCAATGTGAATAATCAATGCTAACATTCAAAAATAGCTGACTGTTACCCTATTTTGTGTGTAAGTGTGCACAATGAAGAGACAAAAGTCAATCTGACAAATTTTATTTTCAAATTTCCACAAACAATATCTGATGGCCCGTCTGCTTCTCCTGGCAGCCTGCAAGAGACAGAAAAGATGATGATCACATAACTTCAAGAAACAAATCCCATCTTCACCACTGTATTTTTTTTATCATTTCAGCTGTCTTTTAGCCAGATTGAAGGCTTTGGGTCCATCAGGCCGGGGGGCTGCGGGACCACGGGTGGCAGCTCCGGGCACTTCCACTTTAACCCAAAACGAGTGCTCACGATAACCAGATGAGCAGATAACGTCAACTTGGGAAAATAAAATGAAAACACCACAGTTGAAGCCTGTTAGCTAACATGAGCTAAACCGCTAAACTAGCTATCAGCTAACGAAAGATAATGTTAGCTGGTGGGGACATGTAGTCGTGCCTCGCCACTCACCAGGAACCTCTTTTAATGGTCACAGAAGAAACAACATAGCTATTTTCTGCCAATTTATCCCAGTTAGCTTACCTGAAACCAACTGTGATGAGATGCTGTGTCCTGCGAGCTCAGTTCCAAACAAAGACCGTGGAGATGAAATTCTGCCTCTGTGGCGACTTCCGTATGTGGGCAGACATTCTACGGCACTGGGCCGACCCAAAGCCACCGTAACAGAGACGTTTGATGAGCTGGGACAAAAGAGTATTAAGTTTAAAGATATCTGCCCATGCGGTCGACACTTGTCAGACATTATAAATTCAGGGCTGATAGGTTGTCCTCAGGCCGACGTCGGCCAGATGTATGTGTGCTATCTGGGTATTTGGACAAGTGATCATTCAAGCATTCACAGTTGAAGCATATAATCAATTCCAGAAAGCATTTGATAATTGCTCAAGATGCTTTTAAGCCTGGAAACCTTTGGGGAATTAACTCTTATGTATATTTCTTCTTCCTTTTACTTTTTTTAAGGCATTTTGTTGCCTACTGAATAATGAAATTTAATAATTTAATTTAAATTATTTTTCATGGAGTTATGTTTTGATGTACATGCATGTAAGTTCTCTGCCTTATCTGCTTATACCAGTGATTTTATAGAATCTCCTTACGAGTGGCTGTGGCTCAGGAGGTAGAGAGATGGTCCACCATCAGCTCAGAACCCTGGCCCCTGCATTCTTACAACATTCTCAAGTGCAACACACACCGCCGCCATACGCCACGCATCAAAACGCCCGCCTCCATTATATTCTATGAATCAACCCACACTGGCGCCGGCCGACGCGCTGAGCCACTCTGCTTCAGCCCACTGCTCTATTTCCAGTGCGGCCGGCGCTCATGGCGGTGCTGCGAGAAAAGCCTTTTATGTACGTTTCGGCTGCTGTAGTATCAACTCCGGTTGTTTCAAATTTTTAATAAGACGACTTTGATAAGAAACTCACCTGTGAAATCCAAGTTGTTGTTGCCTCAAAGTTTTTCCTCTTCTTCTTCCGTTACTAGCAGTTGGCAACCGTTGGCAACTAGTGTAGGTACAGCCACCTAGTGGGCTGGGGTGGGAAATACACGTCGACGGAGCTGCTGTGCGCCGCTGCTAGTGTGTGTTGGGGGGCGGCACTTGACGGCCACAGCGCCGCGCCGGCGGCGGTGTGTGTTGCACTTCACTCCCAACTCGTCAAATACACCGATACTTCAAACTATGATGGTCTAGGTATCCCTGTGGCATCTGTTTTGGATGCTCAGGGATGGCGTGTCAATTTTGCCACATTCACAGTGCAGGGTTTCCCACACACTGATTTGTTTGTGGCAGCCCACCGCGATTAAAATATCTGCCGCCATCAACTTTTAAGGTGGAATGTTTACTTGTAATAATTCTTAATGCATCAGCTGACGACGTGAATCCATCAGCACACCTTAAATTTCAACTTTGACCATTTCATTAGTTTTTATTGTCTCTCTTGGATGAGATACACTTTTAGTAATGAGTGGATATTCAAGCATTATGTGAACTGCATACTGTATATTCTAAACCTCACTCGGAAGGAAAAAAAGCATTGTGGAGTTTTGTTCCTGTGGGCTACAGCAACGCTAAACCCCTGAGCTTGCTTTAGAAGGACTTAAACCACAAACCTGCTTTTTTTCAAATATCCCATTGAGAGAGACTCTCTCTGCAGCCTGTTCTATTTTGTTCTGAAAATGTCAGCCCGCAACCACACTAAAATCAGACAATAAACAAGATGTAGACTTCCCTCTGTGTTACCGGTGACGACAAAATACAGCGAGTGCTGGACAGAGCAGTGAGTGCCAACAACCCTGCCCACATTAAAGAGTACTGTTTGCAATGGAAACTAAACTGACCTAGGGTCTAGGTACCATGTCTGAAAGGACATTCCCCCCTTGCATAGTAGCATCTGACATCAGTGTATAAATGTGTGTACCAGTATGTGAATGCTGGCTTTTACTGTAAAGCACTTTGAGTGGCTGCTAAGACTAGAAAAACGCTATATAAATGCAGTCTATTTAAAGTAAAGTGAGTTTGGACACCTACCAGTCATAGCAAATTGTATATAATTTGACACTTTTATCAAAAACTCCATCATCATTGTGTTTTTACTTCAGAAACTACCTAAGAAAAAAAAGAGCACAATAGAAAAATACGTTCCCATCATAGGCAATCTTTCCATGTCCATCATGTGCAATCATACTGTGATGCTGCTGCGGTTGCTTTTGCACTGTATGTGGCAGCCAATTTGATTTGCTTTTTGGTGGCAACACAGAAAGAAGATTTATTGATTCTCAAGGCAAAATGATCACTTCCTGGTGAGGTTTAATTTTTTTTAGTGTCTTTTGGGGAAGTTGACCTTTCATCCATTTACCAAGAAATGGAGTGGTGATGAATTAATGGACACATTGCCAAGTGAGAGGAACTCTGTTATTTCGGTGAGGTCAGTGATCAAGCTACCACTTTGATCTGTTGTGCCAGTTGGGAGTTTTCATTCCTCCAAACTGGACTCATGGTTCCCAGTATAATGCAATGGTCTAATGCAACTGAGCATAGTATACCTCCTGACATCAGATCAAGCAATTATTAACTAGTATAAGTACAGTATTGTCGTGTAGTGTTGTACAGTGTATTATTAGTCCAGGTCACAACATGGTACACCTACATGTTACGCACTCGGGCTAATATTAGTTTTCAAATAATTTCAGTTAAACAGTTAAAAGGACACTTTGTTGATTTTCAACAAGCTTTGTATCATGACAGTGTGGGTAGTATGTGCAAATGAACTATGGTAATCTTCCCTCTACCTTACCAGCGCCCAGATCACCATGCTCATGCTCTTGGGCTGTTGCTCAAACTACAGATTGTACTTCTTTATTTCCGTATGCCTGCCACCATGGACACAAAGATTAAGCAAGAGGTTCAAAAGAAGGATCTCTCCCCTTTCTCTCTCAAATGCAAACCAAACTCTGATCAAATGATAAAAATAGGCAGCGCTGATCAAATATAAACCAAGGTTCTGATAATAAATTGTCTTTAGTGCACTGTTTGGCTGAAATATGAGACTCTGGGAACAGCCATTTCCTGTACTGTAAAAACAAAGGCTCAAATGGTAAAACTAAGCAGCACTGAAAAACACAAACCAAGATTCTGTAACTGTGATGTCCAGTCTTGGCCTAAAATGATATCAGAAACATATTTTAGCTCACTGTTAAACTGTAATTGAAGAACATTTGTTACCAGCCAGCAGCCATATTGTCTCCTGTGGAAAAATGTCCAAGCCATAGATGTACAAAGAAAACTGGATACAGTATTGGAAGTGGGGCCCCATTCATTGCTATGAAAGTTATATTACCAGTATGATCGGCACTGCCTCTGCATTGTGTGGCCCATAGAGCAGGCCCATTGGAGATGTCCGCTGGCCAAGCTGGCTACCTCCGGTTTGGTGCTCTGCTAACTTCAAAGGGGGATAAATGGTTCAATCGTATGGCTCTTCTCGACTTCTTAATTGCTATTAATTATTAACTATTAATTATTATTAATTATTATACATTACCCACCTCCAGAAACATTTATTGGTCCAGTGTGGTGCGGTGCATTGTGGTAGTTGTAGGTTTGTTTGTTTTTTTTAAAGATACTTTTTAGGACATTTTTTGCCTTTAATTGATAGGATAGTGAAGTGGGAAAGGGGTAGAGAGAGAGAGGGAGAGACATGCAGCAAAGGGCCACAGGCTGGAGTTGAACCCTGGCCGCTTCGGCAACAGCCTTGTACATGGAGCGCCTGCTCTACCACTAAGCCACCGATGCCAGGTAGTTGTAGGTTTCTGAGCAAAAGGGAGAGCCCTTTTCCTCTGTTTTCTCTAGCCATGTAGTAACAATTTTATAAGTGTTTGTCTTTCTACTGCAGAGACAGCCTGGCGTGTGTGTGTGTGTGTGTGTGTGTGTGTGTGTGTGTTGGAAACAAAAAGATGCTGCATATCGAAATATAATTACAGCTGTCATGATATGTTTAAGCAGAAATCTGTCTGTTATTTTTACCCACGCTTTCTGCCATTGTTTAATTGGTAGCTGCCAATTTGGCCTCAACACCTACATGCTGAACAATTTCACACCATATGTAATTTTGATCAGAATAAACAGCGCGTGCTGAATTCAGTTGGTTGCTTCATGTGAGGCAATTGAGTTAAAGTACACCTTGTTTATTATTGTAAACATTTGAGATTTAAATAACTTTAAGAAAAGGCATATTACTCAAATTTCTCTATCTTAAAACATTCAGTGGCAGGTTTAAATGCATTGCCAGACCACACAGAGCTGGTCATCATTCAGCAACTGAGCTACAGTTTTTATAAATCCAACATCCAGTGTCAGAACGTCTAGAAAGGCAAACCAGAAGTGGCTGAAAAATTCTTAGTGTCTCTTGGTGCTTCATGTCAGCTGCCTATTTTTTGCAACAAGTAATCAGAGGAATGAATGATCATTATCAGAACTTATTACTCTGTGGCATTTGGGAACCAGAAGGACATTATCTTTATATGCTGTGTCTCCTTGTAATCACCTTTTCTCCCAAGAGTAATGGCAGGAAATGAGTCACCCAGCGCACACCAGCCGCATGGTAGAACATGAGATTGGCATTATTTATTTAGCTATTATTTTTTAGAAACCATAGCTACCAGAAATGCTTCTATTTTCAAAGAAACATTAAAGGAAATGACCACTTTAGAATGAAAATACAGACAGTACTTACTCACTCTCATGCCGACAAGAAGTCCAGTGTATTTTTTTAATCCACAAAACTCGTTCGGGGTATCGGAGGATAACAGCTAGCTGGATTTTTCCATACACTTGAAGTGCATGGAACCCAAAATCATTTTGAAAATGTATTAAAACTCCGCTAATGCATTTCAAAACAGCTCGTCCGTCGTAATGCAAGTGCCCTGAAGCCGCGGCATTCAAAATTGTCTTGAAAAGATGTAATTTACTCCACTTTTATAGCATAATTTCTCACCGTGGTCAGTTAGCCTGCAGGCGTGCTGTGTTTACATCGCAACTCGCACGAGACTCGAGAACATTCAGAGACGTTCTTGTTCTCGATTCTCGATTCTCGATTCTCGCAAGTTGCAGTCTAACTGACCACAGTGAGAAATGATGCTATAAAAGTTGTTTTGAAAAAAGTTGTTTGAAATGCATTAGCGGAGTTTTATTACATTTTCAAAATGATTTTGGACGTGGGTTCCATGCACTTCAAGTGTATGGAAAAATCCGGCTAGCTGTTATCCTCCGATAACCCGAAGGAGTTTTGTGGATTAAAAAACTACACTGGACTTCTTGTTGGCATGAGGGTCAGTAAGTACTGTATGTATTTTCATTCTAAAGTGGCCATTTCCTTTAACCATTGAGAATGGACATGGCAGAGTTTTAACACCCTGTGTCCTTCAGTATCCCAGTTAAATAGCAGGTATGTGTTACCTGCTGTGAGCTTGTAATAGGTACACATCCTGCTGAAGTGACCTGCGTGTCCTCCTGGGTGCCTCCATTTTCTCAGTGGTTTTTCACTTTTTTAGTCATTACACCAAAGCCAATACTCTCTCAGGGCCACCATGAAGGTGGTTAAAACGTTTCTAATAACTGGAAAGAAAAACACATGGTTAGCGGGATTAGTTACATCACAACTTGAGAGCAAAGTTTTGTTTATTTCCCTTAGATGCTGTGCTTATGTTTATTTAAAAAGAAGATCGACAAAACCATCTTTTCATATCGATCTTTTTATTGACAGAGCCAGCAATACAGTGTGGTCTTTACCGTAGTGGAAAAAGAAGATTTTCTGTCTCCTCTCCTGAATGTGACAGACAAACGCTTCACTAGACATGAGATGCATGTAGAGCCGCTCAGATGTAGAGAGCAATGTTCATTTTCAATTTTCCATTTGATTTCAGACAATGCAATTGTCAAAATGTAAAGACAGCGTCAAACCGTACTGGTTAACCAACTGAGAAAGAAGATCAAGATGAGCCTGCAGGGAGATGAGCGCAATAGGTCTCGTTACGCTTTTGGTCCAATGAGGCCAACCTGTGACAGACACAATCTCTTTACATTTTGTTCTATCTTTGTCAAGTAAAAATGTATTAAAAAGTCATCAGAATGCTGTCTGCATCAACACCGTCTTTGTCACGCCATATTGGCAATACGCCCGAGATAAAAAAAATCTCTCCTGTCACATGTCGGCTGTCAGAAGTCTCTCATGGATCTGTCTGACTGAAAAGGAATCTGCCATGTTCATGTAAAGTTCAGCGTCTTTTTAAATTAATATTAAACTGCTTTGTCTTTCCATAAAAGATTCATCAGGGAGCCTTCAAACAACATCTAGGTGAGTCTTACTGTAATCACTGCTGCCACATGCACTGGTTTGCCCTGCAGATGTGATGACAGAGAACCAATGAGTGCCCCGGGAGACGGGAGGTCAAAACGACTGTGCCCTCTATTTTAGTCTGGGTTTCTATACTTTCCGTTCACATTACAAGGTTGATTTACCTTGGTCTCAGAGGGGCTTAAAACTATTATCCGGGGCACTATGTGTAATCTTAACGAACAACTCAAAGCCAAAGATTGCATTCTGCTTATAGAAGCCGGTTAATGCTCTCTTAACCAAATGCCGTTTGCAGTTTAGAAGGTACTGGATGAAACCATAATCTGTATCTTACTATATAATGACGAAAACTCTGTCTGTGTCTCTGTTCCACGTTTTTCTCCTAACTGACTTGGTCAATCCATGTGAAATTTGGCACAGTGGTAGAGGGTCATGGGAGGATGTGAATGAAGCAATATTACATCAATTGGCCAAATGGGGGCGCTATAGCAACAGATTGAAATTGCACACTTTGAATGGGCATATCTCATGCCACGTATGTCGTAGAGACATGAAACTGTGCACAGAGATGCCTCTCCTCATGAGGAACAAATTTGCCTCAAGAATCCATAACTTCCAGTTATATAGATTTTCCACCATTTTGAATTTTTTGAAAAACACGTAAAATCGATCTCTTCCTAGATAGTTTGACCGATCTGCATGAAACTCGGTGAACATAATCTAGGGACCAATATCTAAAGTTCCCTCTTGGCAAAAGTTGGAAAACTTACTAAAACTGAGCTTCTATAAGGCAATGAATATTGCGCAGGGCATGGCTCATCACATAAAGGTGTATAACATCTCAAGGGTTTCACCCATCACCACGCAACTTTGTAGGCATATGACCACACATAATCTGAGGGGACCCCTCATTATTGACCCCATCAAACAAAATGGGGGCGCTAGAGAGCTAATTTCTTATCTAGGCCTTACCGCCATATGGATTTTTACTAAACTTGATAGATATGTAGAACAGGATGCCTCAAGGTGACTGGAGAAATTTAACTCTAATTGGCAACTGGGTGGCGCTATAACAACAGAAAAATGCTTAAAAATGGCTTTCTAATTTTTGGTATGACTAAGTCATGGCATGGTATGCTGTACATAATCACGGAAACTGTCAGTGTGCCATTCTGTATAAACACTTTAACTATCTGCCTTTCAATGTGCTACCTCAACTACTAACGTACTAATGCACTTACTATCTCACTATTGGCAATGTTACTACTGTACTTCCAATAAATCAATCGTACTGTCAAATTCACAAAAACTCTGTCTGAATACATTGCTCTTCTTAATGGGTTCAGTTGACTATTTAATCTGCAATTTCCTATGACCTGTATCCTGAACACACACCATGTGAAACTGTACGTCGGCAACTGTGCACTCAATGGGTATGGACTAGTGTCAACATACTTTCAGAAACTCCTTATTGAATCAAGAACTAGGAATAGCATTGAATTAATTTTAAATTGTGTGTGTTGCGATTTCTTTTTTCTATTTGTGCTCCTTATATTTACATAATAGTCTTAACACTGTCTGTAGCGTTTAAACATGAGCACATCCGTGTGGTTGATTTCTTGTAAAATCAATCAAAAGGTCAGCCTGACTCCTGACCCCTAAATTGCAACCCACATCTCCTTTTTGTTCAGTGATGCAGAGGTCAGACTGTGCCGTAAACCATAGATCACAAAGAAGGGCATTTGAAGGGAAGCTTTAATGATACAAGTATATCTCCTTTTAATTCATTTAAATGTTGAGATGCTCTGCACTGCTGTCCGCTGACGTTTCCTCTAAACACTCTGACAGGGTGACACTCTGAATTTCAAAACAGGAATTCTAACACCAATCCGTAATTACAAACAAGTCTATTTTGGTGCCCGTGCTCCGGTGCCCACGGTGCCATGTCACAAGCATACCTTGGTGCAATGCTTGTACAGCAGTAAGATGTCCTGTGCTCACACATGTTCTCTTACCTTCACCTGTAAATAAGAGCTCCTCCTGTCACTGTGTCACGACAACCATAGTAATGGGCTTGTCACTCAGTTATTCATTTGATTTTTGACATAAAAGAGGCGTCAAAGTCATCAAGTTCCTGTGTGGAGGTGAAGGAGTGCCAACTCTAACAAAGCCTCTCAGTCAGAGCCCTTCTGAATAGTCAATCAGCACCATACCGCGAGCAATGTGTGTGTGTGTGTGTGTGTGTGTGTGTGTGTGTGTGTGTGTGTGTGTGTGCGCACGCAAATGGATTTACAACTAGGAAACACTAGCAACTAGAATAAAACAATAACAGATATTATTATAATACTTTTATTATCATAATTGTGCAAAATACAGTTTGAAAATGAAGTGAATTACTGACTTCAAATTAAAGATAGACAGATAGACAGACAGATAGTTAGATAGATAGATAGATAGATAGATAGATAGATAGATAGATTCCTTTTAAGATGTTCAGATGATCTATCTGAAAAGAGCTCATGCTGAGACAACATGATGACAGTTCTCTTTTCACCCCACTAGTTATAATGAGTTCATGCCGAGTGAGCTGCAACACACTCTGAAAGCGATACATATCTCTACATTTAAAAAAAGGAAAGGAAAAGACTAAAAAACTGTATTTAAATTAAGTTCACTTGGTGTTGTTGTGACATTTCTGGCATACATTTTTACATCACCGCAAGGACAAGACCAAAGAGACTGAATGGGCTTTTTACCCAGGGAGCTTCACACACACACACACACACACACACACACACACACACGTGTCCACATATCCAGGCACGCGTCCGCATGCTTTGCTGTGGGATGTGCATCATTAGTCCTGTTTCCCTGACATCTTGAGTGTCGGGGTGGTGAGTCAGTTGGCAGTTGTAGTGAATCTGACTTACTCGGGAACAGAGCACGCGATGGCAGCTTTTGAGTCAGCGTGCCAAATGTCTCAACATGCGGTTGTAACACTGCGGATAAAGAGGATTGTTACTTTGGAACGGGTGATGAAAAGGGTGGGTTACTGACAGGAAGCTTGTGGGAATGGATTTCTGAGAGTGATTAGAGAAGTAAAATTCCATTTGCAATCACTGCAACGATTTTAAATATTACTCTCTGTGGAGAAGATATGAAAAATCCGCTCGCAATTAAAACCATCACCAAGAAAAAAACTGCTGTTCCTCTAAGGTAGTCTTGTTACATTGAAAAGGAAGAATATATTTTTCAGTTCTGAGAAATATTTAATTCGTCAAGTCAATACCAAATCCAACAAACAAACAAAAAAAAATCCATCATTCTGTGAAGCACAGTATTCAAGTACTGCCCATTCATCAGCCTCTTCATCCAGCACGAAAACCAACCAGTTTAACCCACAGTGACGTCTTTTCTTGTTTCGCATCAAGCCAATAATATTCTGCACGTTCTGTCGGATGACAGGTGAAGCACTGGTGGAGAGAGACTCCCCGCAGAACATGTAATCCCTTTCTTAAAACAAGATGGCATTTCTAAGAATAGCATGTCAAACAGACATACCACACGTAGAGATGCATAGCCAACGAAACCCAGCAGAGCAGGCCTGGTGCCATCCCCGCTGCTCTGAACAGGCAGATGACAGGGATTATTGATGGTGTTCTTATAGTGCAGTAAAAACCCCAAATGAACACTGAGCACTGGCTCGCAAAAGAGGAACTGCCCTGCAATTAATTTGGCTCACTCCTCACTCTATAAATAAAAGAATGGTTGCAATGTGAGGCCAATTTGACAGAAATGCTGCCAGATCACCTCCAGGCGGATCAGTATGGTGCTAAATTCCCCATCATATCATCAGGGTTCTGTATGTAATTTAATGTTTTAAACTGCACTGAGCTAAAAAAGAGAGGCCAGAACAAGCATGCAAACATGACAGTAGTGTTGATGTCTCAGTCAATTATAAACAGCAGAACCTCTTTTACTCTGTATTTGTTGAATCACACATCGCACAACTTCAGTGGATAAATGCTGGCAGTGTGATGAGTGAATTAAAATTCCAGTCTTCCAGAGTTGTGACTGTGTTTGTCGAACAATTAAGGTGAAAGCACTCACGGTGAGAGTAAGTGGAGTTCGTTACCTTTCCAGTTTTTTCTGATTTCTTCAGAAAAGAGATGCAAAAATACACAGTAAAGGATTTAAACACAGTGCAGTAATTATAGTGCATTAGCCACAGGCAGTATGCTTTTCTGCTACCATCTTTGTTCGCTCTTTTTTCATCACTAACAAATAACATAAAAGATGTTTTGTCTTCTGCAAAAGCAAAAGTGTGTTTTTACTCATGCCCTCCTCCCACGCTCACAAGACTCCATCTTTAATGGCATTATGTCAAACTGGGCCACGAACATGTATGCTGAATCTAAACATGTGGGTGCTGCCTGGTTAGTAAGGGGCAGCGCTGCAAACAAGACACAATGAAAGGAAATGTCATCTGCCATGTGAGTCACATCACGCTGCTCACAGCATGACTGCTTTTCAGACCAGTTGAATTTTGAAGCCAATTAGCTCCAGCAAACCAACTTAATGGCCGTTGTCATGGAAACAATATTATAATAAAAAAAGCCGGTCAACTGTTGATGACGCCGAACAGAAGTTCTGACAAGATTAGTTTGCAGATCTTGTCTTGAAGCAGCCTGACCACAGAAACAGAATGAGAGTAAAGGGAGGGTCAGAGTGGCGGCCATTTTTACTGTATATGTACTGTTAACCATTGCAACTGTTGTGGCTCGCTAACTTCTGTATAAACTTCTGAATAAACAAACCAAAATGTAGCAAGTTGCAAACTCACTGAGGTGAGGTTTTACAGTAAGGACCGAATGTGCAGAGTAGTACATTTTCAAATAAGAAATTTGTCACTTGTAAAATATTACTGTAATTGTTATTTCCCTGTTTTTTTGTTGTTTTTTGGCCATTATTGCATGTACCTTGAAACATAATGTGACATTACTGTAGCTGCCTCTGGAGAAAGAATGCGAGCCACTGCTCAGCGGGCAGCTGAGAGGCAGAAGGAGACTGCAGAAAGAAACAGTGTGCAGATCAGCATATTTTCACATCCAACTCTGTGAATACAGGATTTATTACAACCAAACCAGAGTTGGCGATTGTTGGAACAGTGGACTAACTAACTAGGTTCAACAAGTTTCTGTTGAATTTGAATGGTGTGCATTGTATGATGAGTTAACAAGGCCATTAAAGGGATAGCGCACCCAAAAATGAAAATTCAGCCATTATCTACTCATCTTCATGCCGAGGGAGGCTCTCGTGAAGTTTTAGAGTTCTCACATGACTTGCGGAGATCCAAGGGGGGAGTGGGTAGCAGCACAACTCCACCTAATGCAGGCTGACGGCGCCCCAGATTAGAGGGCTGCATTGGGATTGGGTCCCGAGGGACCCGGCGGGACCCAAGCCCAAATCTTGCGGGAGCGGGCGGTTTGAACTTTGCTGCGGGCGGGAACGGGCGGCTAAAAAAAACTGCAGGATCGGGATCTAGCCTATAGCGACAGGATGGAGTTAACAAATGATGTGGAAAAGAAGCTCAAACAAGGTCTGAAGGTGCACTGAGCCCTCTACTTCCCAGCGCTCTCAAAGCTGGCATGTTTCATCTTCAGTATCCCTGCATCCAGTGCGCCTTCAGAGCGGGCCTTTAGTGTCTGTGGGCACATCTTGGAAGAGAGATGCACGGGATTGGGACCGCAGTCGGTCAGCAACATTCTCTTCCTCCACAGCAATATTATGGCCAAGTGATTCATTTGTTAAATTCATTTGTTTCACTCGTTAACTTTGTTTATTTTATGTTATTTATTAGTGTTAATTGAGCCACTCACAGCCTACTCTCGCTGCTATTTGTTAATTACATAAAGAGGCGTGATGATGCCGGTGTTATTGAGCATAGGCTTTACCTTTATCTCATTAATGTTTCTTATTCAGGTCTCTCTTAGAAAAGAGACCTTAACCTCAATCACTGCGTGATTATATAAAGGTAGAAAAATAAATAAAATACAGAGGAGGAGAACAGAAATAGGAGCGCTATTTCTGACCAGTGTGTCAAAAGACATGCAGGCCAGGGAAACGAAACAAACAACCCCATGAATCTCTTCATTAATAGCTTATAAAATGACATGTTTTCTCCTGCAGGACGGGAGAAGACACAAAATCAATGCATCTCTATTATTGTGTGGACATAAATTCTCAGAGTTTTGCGGGAGCGGGCGGGAGTGGACATACACATTGCGGGTGTGGGCGGGAGTGTAACACACATGCTGCGGTTGTGGGCGGTAATGGTCAGAAATTCAGTGGGAGCGGGCAGGAGCGGGATGAAGAAAACAGTCCTGCGCAGGGCTCTACCCCAGATTCAAACATCCAAAAACACATAATTGAATCCACAAAATATCTCCATACTGCTCGTCCGTAATGATCCAAGTGTCCTGAAGCCCCGACATAAAAAGTTGTTTGGAAAAACTTCATTTGAACTCTGTTTTTAGCCTCATTGTAGCCTGTAGCTCTAACTGCCTCTCTGTGGACCGCGCTCATGTGTGCGCATTCAAATGACGTTTTCCCGGGGCTTCAGGAAACTTGGATCACTACAGACGAGCGGTATGGAGATATTTTGTGGTTTCAATTATGTGTTTTTGGACGTTTGAATCTGGGACGCCGTTAGCCTACATTAGGTGGAGTTGTGCTGCTACCCACTCCCCCCCGCTGATCTCCGCAAGGGATGTGAGGACTCTAAAATTTCACCAGAGCCTCCCTCGGCATACGGGTGAGTAGATAATGGCTGAATTTTCATTTTTGGGTGCCCTATCCCTTTAAGCTAATGTTAGGGTGCTTACACACCTGCCCTGTTTGGTTTGCTTCAATCAAACTCAAGTTTTTTTGCCCCCTAAGTGTGTATTTATCTGGTCCGCTTGTAAATGCTGCTGTGAGAAGAAGAACCAACTCTAGACAATTATGCAACTTTGTAACAAAATTAGTCCCTGATTCGGAACAAAGCAAGACAACTCTAGGTCAGAGATCACCCTCTTATTTCGGTGAAAGAGAAAATTTTGAATTGGTGTATGGGTTGGATTTTTCTGTTTAGTATGGAAAATACATATAAGAATAGGCCAACAGAGAATTCTCAAACCAGTGAGTGTGACACACAGCCCCACTTTCAATGACCAAATGACCATGCCAAACAGTTCAATGTCTGTTCTACTCTTATACCACTTCTATGAGCCTAAAAATATGATTACCTAGAATAAGTTAACAGGGTTCGTGGTTGCAGCATATTAGCTACTAATTAAAAGAAATGGAAAGCTCCAGATTTTTCAATATTTGGGAGCAAAACAGCATTACATGAGCAAGCCCTTAGGTGAAAGGCAACAGCACACATACACACAGTCACAGTAGATGTCAATAAATCAGAAGATGTATTGTAATTTCATTCAAAATGAATATCAAGGAATAAATACAAAAACATTAAATAAATAAAGGCTGCTAATTAAACCATTCAATATGAATATTGAATTCAGGTGAATGTCCTTGCCTCATTCGTCCGTCAAATAAATGATGCACCTTGTGTGCATGGTGTGTGAAGGTTTTAACAAACAGTATATAGATCTGAGAAAATAAATTGAAAAGGCTCAAGTTCAAAACATAACAGGCGAATAAGGGCACAGTGTCATCGTGGTGTTTTTTTGTTTTCTCTCCTTGGACCTTTTTTTTTGAATGAATGTCAGTTAGTTTGCCTTAATGACTGCTAAAATCATTTAGCTTTGTCAGTCACACACCACGGGAGATTTTGCTTTTGAGAAAAAATACTCACAAGAGCTCTTTAGAGCATATTAAAATTAATATTTGTTAAATTTAGTTGCTGTAATGACAACCTTTATTAATTAAGCATAATGTAGAACTGACAGTAAAGCACAACAGTGCAGTAGAGTATACTGTATACACTACATACCATTTTACAATTGATTTTTGGATCAGCACCAACCACCAGTAAGTCACTGGCTTTTACAAAATGGTTAATTCCATATTAAAACCCTAACATAATAAATGTTCTAATGAATATCCCATTTTACAGCATGCACTCATTTGTTTCAAGAGGAAATATTCATGTCAGCTTTTCCCATAAAACAGGCCGTACATTCTGTTCCTGAAATCCAGCACTATAACATCATTTAATCAGCCTATCCATCTGCACTGGCATTAATTACATTCCTAATGAAAAAGGAGAGAAAAGTGGCCTCCAACGTCTCTCCATCTCCTCTCCTGAATTAGCATATCCTGATGTAGCACCATTAGCAGACTTGTATGAATTCCTGGGAAATATATGAGCGGCCATGATGGATTTAAGTGTTTTACGTTATGTTTTGGTGCAGTTTAGCATAACAGAGTGATGTCCATGAAGGCAAATGGCTGTTTGCTAAAATCCCCAGGGCAGATAAGACCTTTGTGTTAAATGTTGCTCTGGAAAAAAATCTGTATTTCATACTAATTCTCAAATCTGTTAAGCGAGAGCCAAGAAATATGTGTTCTTAAGGCACAAGAAAGTTAACTTGTAAAGTTAACGTTTAAAATTTCCACCTATGAATTATCTGACCATGACATAGCAAGGTCGATTAACTTGAGGTATTAAAGTGAAGCAACAACTGTTTAGTCACTCAGGCCAATATTACTGTCAGACTTGTTTTCCTTTTAAATGTTTTCCATTTCTTTCTCACATGCAGCATACACTCTGAAGTGACCAAAAAATAAAAGCGGGTTATGTTTTACGGTGTACTTTTATAGTGACAGAAATCCATTCATCCCTCCATTTTTACAAGCACGGACAACAAAGGGCATGCTGGCATTAAATTTACAGCTGACATTGATTTTGGACTTTGGATACGCCCTAACCATTCCTCCAGCAGGACAAATCTTCCCTTTTCCAATCAGCAAATGTTCATGGTGAGCTTAAATCCACAATATTTTGTGATCATAGCAAGAAGCAACTCTCTTTTACGTTTATTGTGTTCTTGTCATGGAGCATAAAACATGATGAGAGGAAGAGGATGGTCAAAAAAGCAATAAAGACCAATTCTAACAGCCATATATCATGTCTAAAATTTAACTCAGAGCCCTAAACCTGTCCTAACTCCTTTTTAAAGTGAAATTCTACTGAATCCATCCAATCAGTTAGAAGAAGTTTGAGAGTGAAGGCTGAACTTTCCCCTGTCAATCACACCTGAGCAATTACAAGGAAGTTGGAGCTATTAGGAGAGAGGAGGCGTGTCATTTCATGTGTCAGGTTGACTTCTCGAGATTTGATCTCCTTCTTCCTGAACTTACCTCCAGCTGTTAGTGTGGAGGAGGTATAGGAAACAGGCATGTACCTCAGGAATGGGCTTGAAGACTATTGACTCAACCATTGATTTTTACCCAGAGAGTGGAAGAGGAGTAGGAAATAAATAATTATTCTCATCTAGACACCTGGGGCTTTATTTTCATGAACCACTGGCTTCCATCTCTTACCTTGTATGTGTGTGTGATAGCACATACTGACAGGTCTGTGTGAGATGACAATGTCTCACCAGTACGTGTGTATCTTGAGAATGAAAATGTGATATGATTTATAACTGGGGAAGCTATTTCAAAGTCAAATAAGCCAAGATACTGTGTTTTGACTAAAAGGCAAGTCATGCACAGAACACAGCTGTTGCTTCATGTGTCATACGCAATGCACCTTTGATGTGGTCTGAGCAGGGGGCTGGAACAAGCACAAAACCTGCTTATTCTTGACTCCAAAATGCTCTGCACCCCTCCATTGCTACTAACACATTCTATGCTTCACTTCTTCTTTCATTAAGGCTCGGTCAAGTTCACAGCAGGTCAACAAAGCACTAAGCAGGCAAAAACAAAACGGTGCCAGCGGAAAATGACACTTTGGCAGTGTGGAACACCCTGACCTTGGACCATCACAAATGTAGAGCCCCTAATGTGTGCTACTGGAGGAATCTCTGGCTTACTTTGTAGATGGCTCAGTATCTAAAATGCCATTTGATGTGAGATCGCTTGTTAGTGATGCTCTGTGATCCTTTTATCTCATGTGTTCGTAAGGCCTTTACATGTTTCTTAAAGTAGCCTTGCAAGTTGTCCCTTGGAAAAAAAAAACACTAAAGGAAAGGCAAAGAGAATAGAAGAAGTCTACCACAAGTTGTAAGACAAAAGTTGTTGATGCCAGTGAATGCAACCATTTCAAGAACGAGAGCATGTATTTGTTCGCTTTTATCTTGATTTGGTAAAAAGAAAAGGAAGAAAATAGTGCAGGGGGGGGGGGGACAAAATGAACAAACAAACAATATCAAGTAAAGTGGTTACCCTTGTAACCTCACAGCAAGACACCCTGCACTTGTATTCCTGGCTCTGAGTGTTTCTCTTCTAAAATAAAATGTTCTTCCTGTTGCCTCTCTTTCCTTCCCCTCATGAAGGTAGAAGTTGAAGCAGTCTCTTCAGTATCCATAAGTACAGAAGTGTATATGAATGGTCAACCTGCCCCCTGTGTAGAGAAAAAAGAACGACCTAACCATGACAGAGTGGGGCCAACCTTTTTGATTTCACAGCGCTTGTAAATCCATTTTCAGCCATGGTTAAACCATATTGACTTTATGTCACAGACTTTTAACTGTTAATTATTTGAAAGGACACTTGTTTAAAGTAATGTGTTTTAACCAGAGTTAATTGATTTTTGGCCACTTGGGGGTTGTGTGTAACAAGATTTAATGGCATTGACATATTTTCACCCAAAGTTCATATGGCATGACATCTTGGCTTTTCTACTCACTGACAGACATAATATGCAGACATAAAGTGAAACAGGCATTCAGTTAGGGTAGTGTTTCACTGCATGATAGAAGTGGACGTCACCCATTGGTTCGTGGACTACCATTCTGATGTCCAAAGTTTTGCATTTTAGTCTTCACCATCTTTGTTTGTTGGAACCAGAAGTGACCATATTTGTATGAGAGGATCGAGCTGGGGTTGAGCGAGGGGTGGATCTGACTGAGAACTGACAGACCTTCCTGGTAGCAACTTCCCAGCTTGCATTTGTATGTGGGGCCCATGTGGGTAGTAAATGGGTTGAAAAATGGACCCTATATGTGATTGTCCATGGGTCCCATATTGGCCCCATGCCGATTGCCCACATCAATGGCTTTACCCAAATGGGCCCCACATGGTTATGCTAGGGCTACCTGGGTACCAAGTGAGTATGGACTCACTTGGTACTCTCAGCATGTTATCTGGGGCCCACTTGAAACCCGCACCTGTGGGCAACTGGCATGGGGCCAATAGGTAACCCATGAACAATCCCAAATATTGCCCATTTTTCAGCCCGTTAACTACCACATACAAATGTTGGCTTGCTTGTTAATCACAAGTAGCCACGTCAGCAAGCATACCCTGCTTTAATTTTTATTTTACTCTAAATGGGACCATCATTTACAAATGAACATCTTGCTGTATTGAAGAACTTGAAACTAACGACTGAGACCAAAAACTCATTAGGGAAATATTTACTGATGTAATAAATAAAGTGAGAAGTAGGGTCTGCTACTATACTGTCAGACATCTTTTTGCAACCAGTGGAGTTGCCCCCTGCTGGCCATTAGAAAGAACGCAGGTTTGAGGCACTTCCAGATTTTGCTTAATCTTTTCGACCCAGAGATAAAAACTTGGTTTAAGGAGACCTGGCAAATCAAAGTCCTGGCTCTTAAGCTGCTAAAAGCTCCATGGTAGTCACCAGCAAGTTTTCTGGTGCTTCAGATAGTTGTTTTTTCTCTGCAAACAGTGGTTAGTTACACAAATGAGAGCTATGAGAGTAAATCAAAACAGTCAAGTTGAAGGCTATGAAGCCAAAACAATGAGTTAAAAGAGGCTAACAAGACTAAAGGGTCAGGTGGTAGTCCTCTGTGGGTTCATCACTATGTGCAGACCCTTTCACATTATACATAGTCATTTGGTCCAATATTAATGCTGACAGAAAAGATTACTGCAGCTTTCAGTGAAACACTACCAATCCTAGACTGACAAAAAAAAAACCCTGTTAATTTAGTATTCGAAGGAATATTAAAACAGACCAGTCATGTGGGGAGGACTTGAAGTCTTAGCATGGATTTATATTTGATAAAAGTGAATTATGCAGTTGTGAAATACGAATTCTGATAAGACATTTTAAACTTGTAACAGTTTCTTTTTGTCCATTATCTCTGATTGATTATAGCAGAACATGTGTAAATCAGAGCGTGGTGCATAAAACACGGTCTCCTTTAGTTTCTTACTCTGTTCATTCATGTGTCAACAGATTGTGAGATATGGGTGAATGATCTATTTCAGTATTAAAGACAGACTGGTCTTTTTAAACATTTGTTTGTGCCTGCTCTTCATGTTTTCACCAATGAAATATCTAAAGGCATATCTTGTCAGGAGAATGCTCGATCTAAATTAAGACCGCAAAATACTTTGAAGAATGTTAACTTGTTAAGACGCTGTGATCACAGTAAGTTTTATATGTCTGAAAGATCCATACGAACGTAGTGTGTTTTAGGCTAAGCATGAAAACCATGAGTGTGTGATATCTTGGAGGTACTGTATAGTAGATGAGAAATGGTTATGGTCCGTTATCTTGCAACAGCTTCTTTGGTTCTTGGCTTTGTGTGCACTCCTGCACTCCTTCTGGGCCTAAAGAGCCAAGAGCTCAGAGTAAAGAGGGATGAGAGAGGCAGCGATAAGAGGTTAATTAATCATCGTTCCCATATGCCTGAGTGGTTTATCTAGTCCTATAAAATAAAACAAATAGAGGCAATGTGATATGAAAGAATATGAAAAATGATCTTGTACAATAAACTTGGATGAAAGAGGTTAGGTTGGATCGGAGCAACTGTCTTGGATGTGTCATTCTGCTATGTGCTGCTGAGGGACAGCTGCTGCTGCTGATGATGGGAGGCACCTGCTCAGCTTTTCTCTCACCTCCAGCTCCTGCCTGGTGGCAGTCATCAGGTTACCACCTGTCAGGACCTACTCCAACCTGAGAGGCTCCAGGGCTGTCCTCTGGTGATAGGTGGGGATGACACATGGGCACCACACCGCAGACTTTGTAAAAATAATGGACATAGCCACTGTGACATCACGCACTATTTTGTGGACTTTAGTTTTGAAATCTCGGGTCTGGCATTTTATGAACTGCAGTGACTATATCTGGATGATATCCGTGAGGGGTTATATATTAAAATTCACCTCCTGTGCAGTTGTCATGAATGGGGAAATTATCTATAGAGGCCAAAACTGTTTTTGTACCGGGCACTTAAAATGTTGGACATTGTAACATGACGGTCTGAGGGGATTGCCTCAAGTGGCGATTCAAGGAACTGCAGTTTTTTATACTTACACACTGGCTTAATTTTTCAGCCCTGGAGGCTGCTGCTTGCATCACACACGCATTTCAGTCAGGACAGACAGGTGAGTGAAATGAAGATTAGTGTTTATTAGAGATTACAGGTGTACAGATGATATGTGATGATTACAATCTGACAGACAGACTTTGGTGTTCAGACTTCACAGGCAGATTTTGCAATCACAGGGCGTCCGTCCCGAGCAGCAGCCAGTAAATCCCCCCCGTGGAGCCCAGACACTGGCGGTGCTGACGACGGATGACTCTGCAGAGACTGATAGGCTGATGAAGCTAATGAAGCTGATGAATAGGCGCTGATGGGGACTTGGAAGGTGCACACAACTGCAGCATTAATGTACCAAAGGAAGAAAGAGAACTGTATTTAAAAAGACAGCAGCAAGATGATAGACAATAAAAGTGTGTTGCTGTGCTATTGGTTAAATTCGATCAGCTGATATATCAATTTACAGCCCCAGATAGTGACAGCAGCAGGAGGAGTGAAGGGCAGGTGGCATAAGAAATAAATGACAGGCCTAAGCATGCAAAAGTATAGCTGGACCGACTGAACTTTTGCTAGAGCTTCATTTAAATGTCGCAAAGTGTAAGAGAATGCACCAACATCGGTGACACTTAAAGGGATAGTGCACCCAAAAATGAAAATTCAGCCATTATCTACTCACCCATATGCCGACGGAGGCCCTGGTGAAGTTTTAGAGTCCTCACATCCCTTGCGGAGATCAGCGGGGGGAGCAGCTAGCACACCTAATGGCTGACGGTGCCCCAGACTAACGTTCAAGAGCAGTGGACGTGGGTGGGTAGATAATGGCTGAATTTTCATTTTTGGGTGCACTATCCCTTTAAGCCATAGTATGTATCTGCAACTGTCAGGGGCATGATGGTAGAGTTGCCTTTGTAGTCGCACTATGGAGCCAAGATGACGATGTGCTTCCCATCAATCAAAGTTGACATGACTGGGAAAATTCAGTCTATCCAGGAATATATCATCCATGGCCTTCCAATCTTCCTCCCTGAAAATATAGACGTAATCCCAAATACATTTCCAAATATCCTGTATCACAGAGGGGACAATACGTACAAAAGTATGTGTGAAGCACATATAAATGTCTGTGATAACTATCTGCCAACACACAAGTTCACCTTCACAGATTGAACACTGCATTTCTGCAGTCTGATTTGCCTCTGTCTAAGACGTTACAAAAAGAGAACAATCTCACGGCATTTACCTTAAAGTACGCTAACTGCCATTTACATGAAATCCTAAAGCACTTTCAGGATAATAGATATCCTCCTCTCCTCGGGAAAAAGGCAGTATGCCATTAAGAGATTAGCGTGTGACATCATCTTTAATTCTTCCGTGCTGCAGCTGGCTCTTGGCACATCGTGCAATCAGTCCCATTACATCAACATCTGCAATCAGCCGCACAGCTGGACATCTTCACCTTCTAGCGCAGTTTGGGGAGACAAAAGTGCAATAATACTCCTTTTCCTCACAGTGAGGGTTGATTGTGACTCACAGTGTATCACAGTCTTGATTGGGTTTGATTGCACTCACTATTGGCTTTTTTCTATTTAAAACTAAACTATGTGGCAGAGTGACCTAAAAGTAGTGCAACAATAAGATGGTGTTTTAAGCTGGCGCATTGCTGGAGTCTCTTTAAGGTAGTTTCATGAATCAAGGGAGAGTAATTATATGAGTCATACAGGTGCAGGTTTACATGTTCACTTGAGACACTTGGCATGGAGCTCCAGTTGCCCATTGCATGTTTAAGTATTGCGGCACAAGCCCATATATCACCCTGGTTATTGCAGCAAAGATCACGACCACTATGCTGGAGGTAAAGGTTGTAGGAGGTAAAACCCCACACCAGCTGGCTTAAAAAAGACAACAACCTATTTTCCAGCATCAACGTTTGGCATATCCAGGCTACGTTACCTTGACTTCTTGTCTTGTAAGAGCAAGTTTTCTTCAGTGGTGTTGCAGCTGGTCTTGTAATCATGAAGGACGATGAGAAACCCAAGTATTATGTTTTCACTTTTTGGAGAGAAAAAGTACAGCAACAACAACAAAAAAAGCATTTATGCAAAATGCAATAGAGCCTAATGAATCTAAGGTAAGTAGGTTGGGACATCAACTCTCTGCTCCTTTTATAGCATCATTCATTAATGTCTTTCCCCAAGTTTAGGGAGAACATAAGGGCCCAAAAATGTTCATCTTTCAACTGCACCTGGTATAACATCTGTCCTTTTCCTGAGTTAAACACCTGCCAAAACAACCCCCACTGCTCACCTCCACCCTTTGTCGTTCACTCTTATTCATCACAGAAACAAACAGTCTGGGGTGTGTAAAAATATGCAGTTTTCTCCAACTGCCATAAAGCAAACTGTAAGGAAGATATCGGAATACAAATACGATTTGGCTCTAATGGGTACAAACAACTTTGGCTTTATTTATCTGAGGATAGTGCTCAGTATGACTCTGAAATTGGTTATTGACCATTTACCACTATGGTGCAGGCCCAATAAACAATTACAGGCTGGCATGAAACATATCCTCAAATCAAACCAGAATTACAAAAGTGTACCCCTGAGGACCCAGAGGAATTTCCACCATACTAAATAATTGATTGTGGGTCTCTCCAAATAAAACATAACAGGCCCGGAATAAGAAGTAGAAATACACCACAGAGTCTGTACACAGAAATAAATCTGTAGTTAAAAGACAATTATGAGTCGTATTGGGCTTAATTCAAAAAGCAAACAGGAGATCACATGGCACAGGCTGTGTTTGATGTGGCCCTTTCCTCCTGGGCCACATCACGGTAAAAGGGCCTTGTTTTGCTAAGAAAGACACATATAAACACTACATTATTTCTAATAAATGTACACTCACCGGCCACTTATTAGGCACACGTGTTCATGTGGCAGTAACTCAGTGTATTAAGACATGGAGGAAGGGAGGAAAGGTGATTTAAGTGACTTTAAACATGGCATGGTTGTTGGTGCCAGATGGGCTCTGGGCAAAAATGCTGTGTTGATGCCAGAGGTCAGAGGAGAATAGCCAGACTGGTTCAAGATGATAGAAAGGCAACAGTAACTCAAATAACCACTCGTTACAACCAAGGTATGCAGAAGACCATCTCTGAATGAACAACATGTAGCAGAAGACCACACCAGGTACTACTCCTGAGGTTACATTTCACACAGGCTCACCAAAAATGGACAATAGAAGATTGGAAAAAAGTTGCCTGGTCTGACGAGTCTGGATTTCTGCTGCTACATTCAGATGGTAGGGTCAGAATCTGGGGTAAACAGCATGAAAGCATGGATCCATCCTGTCTTGTTCAGGCAGGTTGTGGTGGTGTAATGGTGAGGGAGATATTTATTTAGCACATTTAGGACCCCTTAGTACCAACTGAGCACTATTTAAACACCACAGCCACAGTATTGTTGCTGACCGTGTCCATCCCTTTATGACCACAGTGTACCCATCTTCTGATGGCTACTTCCAGCAGGATAACGCACCATGTCACAAAGCTGAAATCATCTCAAACTGGTTTCTTGAACACGATGAGTTCACTGTACTCCAATGGCCTCATCAAGAGTCAGCCAATAGGAGAGGGCCAGTTTAGATTTGGCATTGGGATTTTGTTTGTTGTGTTTTCTTTGGGAATGTCCAACCGAATTGCCAGACTAAGTACAGTACATTCATTTCTGCAAACCAAACAATATGTTACATTAGGGTGTTTGATATGTTGCAAAACTTTAAGTTTCTTAATTTTAACTCACATTAAATAACATTCACTTTTGTTGGTCTCAGAGTGGTCTGCTGTTGCCTGCAGCTTGCTACACAGCCATGTTGCCTATTGTCATGACATCCCCTCCTCCCAAAGCGGGATTTATAGTTTTCGTCAACTCTATGCAGAGCCTACACCATAGCCTACGTACATGGCCTACGCCGTTGTGAGCATTTACTTAAGGGGTGGTGTGTCTGTGTCACACTGCAGTTACATGCAACGGCAGCAGGTTTCTGTAAAGTGTTGTAAAGTTTGATTCAAAACACATATTAATGACTTAATAGCGACAATATCAAACTCAAGTACACAAGTCAGCTTCACTAGCATTTGTCTGGACACATTTTCCCCATGGATACAACATGCTAATGTCATTAGCACATGCCTATGGCATATCAAATTTTATAAATTAGCCTAGTGGCTTGTGGACTTTTCCTCTACTCCTATGAAGCCAGGGACAACAGCAACATTAAACAAAGGTAACGTTACAAAATTTGGTTCCATTACAACTCACTAGGTTCACCGACAAAACAACTGTCTTATACTAAACACATTTTCCAAACAAACATAACATGCTAACGTTATTAGCACTATGGTATTTTACATTGTATAAATTAGCTAGCAACGAGTGGAGATTTCCTCTGCTCGTATGAAGCCAGGATAAAAGACACACATGACTTAAAATGTTATTTTGTGGAGGCTTCATTGTCTTCACAATTTATTGTTTCTTATCTGTGAAATTAATGTAAATAAAAGCTTTGTTTCCACTGAGGGAAATGGTTTCAGCTTACAAATATAGACATGAGGTCTGTGTTACCGCGTTACATTTCTGGGGAGATGCTCATCAGGGTGCGGCACAGGGTACAGCGTTGATTCAGTGCAGAAGTATAAATCTCGCTTAACACAGCTCACATAATCTGAACTACACCGTACATATGAAACTATAACATATCCATGGTTTGCAGAAACATACAATGCCAACATTTTATTCTGGAGACTGGGCTTGAATGCCAGTCCACAAAGAATTGGACACTCTTGATCATGTAGGGAGTATCAGCTATATGGTAACATCCATGTTGAATGCATACCCATATCTTTTATGTAAACTGGAAATACATGAGCTGTGGTTCTGGAGCAGCACCACATCTTAAATTGTCCCCTTGTTAAGTCCTCACATTAAGTGTCTTATCCTTTTTATGTGTTGGACTCGTTGAATAAAAATCCCCCAATGTAAGGGCAATGTAAGGACAGCGTCCCCCCTTCTTCATGGATGATATAACACACAAATGCGGAGGCCCATATACTGTAATTTACAGTCCAAAATGAACTGCAGACACTCCCTAAAGCTCAGCAATGATTTGGCAAGAAAGCCTTTGTGATCTTTAAACCCTTTTCATGAAATGACCTACATGAAGACTTGGAACCTCTGGAACTAGTTCCTCTCTCTCTGTGACTTCAAAGCCTTAGTTAAGGTACTGGAAGATGAAACTACTGGGAATTGCTATTTCTTTGAATAAGTTGGTTCTTACTTTTTGTGCTCCACTGTGGCTGTTGAACCCACACTCACAATTTCTTCTTGTGTGTGTGTGTGTGCGCTCTCCCTCAGCAGCTGGATTATAGGACAGTGGAAAAACTTTTCATAAATGTGACACCTCCAGGGGTTTGCTTGGCATTTTCATCATTATTTGGGGTTTTCATGGATTTCGGTTCTGCACAGTATGATTTTTAGATATAGTGGGAGACAGCAATGGGCAGTACTAAAATAGCTATTGGTATTTTACTGTTATTTAAGATAGTCCTATACTGCTGCCTTTACTGCTGCTAGAGCAACTGCTAACACAATCTTAAAGCTCAAGATCCACTCACTGGAAATTTCTGGAGGTCTCAAGCACAAGTCATGGCCTCAATCAGTGGATGTCGAGGGTGAAACGCCGAGCAAAGAGAAGTGGCTAAATTCTCTGTAAACGACTATTCTCAAGGTCAATAATCAACTTTCAAACTCAACTAATCAGCAGATACTTCTTTACAAGGAGCAGAAAAGGCAGACTTCAGCTGTCATTTCATTAATTCTGTTTAAACATAACATTTTTCTCAACTTAATTAAAATTTTATGCAGCAAGCTCACAAAATCTTGTTTAAAAAACTTTAGTCTGCAAATATACAAACACACCAGACAGGGTCAGCCCTGGGCATAGGCAGTACAGAACAGATGAATGCTAAGGGTGCCTTTATCCATCGCCACTAATGGGGGAAGGAAAAAAATCTAAATGCTTATCTTTTACTATATTTTACTAATACTATTACTACTATTATTTAGAAATATTACATGAGGCCACAACGACTACGGCAACAACAGCAACAACTATAGCAAAGCCTCCTTAATAACAGGGAGGCCTTTGTTTCTGGGTTCCCTCCTCCCCAGCTTGTTACATTTAGCCTGCTCTCTGTGGGAGATGCGCGAGTTTCGACGTCACATGAACACAGAAACATTACTCAAAAGAAAGAAACATGAAATCAGCAGGAGAAGAGCTAGATATCGTTACCTCTGAGCAGCTGCAATGAACAGCTCATGGAGGTTGCATTGATTTACGTTGTGAAGCAGTCAAGCTCTATTCAGTATAAATGAGTGTTGGGTGAAGTTTGGCTTTTTGCTTCACAATATGGATTTGTGAATGAAAATTTTCAACAATAATTTGCAAATTAATCATCAATTAATCATCTATTTTATCATAACATACTGTATTAGTGTGGTGTTGTCTTTTCCAGAGAATTTTTTTTTCAATTGAACTTCACTTGAACCCCCCTCTTTGGGTTGCAGTGTATCTTCTTTGACAGAGGATGTTATGGACATTTTGGCGCCACAGATGTTGTCAAAATGGATACCAGGTGGTATTTTTTTTTATCTTGAGAAATCAATGATAGATAGATGAAAGTCAGTTTTAATTCTCATTAGAACAGGGTGGAGAATGGGGTTGCATCTAACAACATTTTCATTGTTGACTAATCTGAGAGTTATTTTCTTGAGTAATTGACCAGTTCTTTGGTAATAAAATGTTAGAAAATGGTGAAAATGTCGGTCAGTGTTTCCCAAAGCAAGATGATGTCCTCAAATATCTTGTATAGTTGACAAATAATACATTAATTGTTGCAGCTCTAGTAGAGACTATATTAGCAACAGTTTGATCTATAATATAATTGTGGATTTCATTTAGCATCTGACATCATGGTGATCAGCAACACCAATCAGCAGATAGATCTCATGATGTATGTTTTTTTTCCCCCAAGTTTCCCCATTGAATTTGAGGATGAGTTTCAGTGGTTTGTTTTAAATACCAAATAAACACAGTTTTGATATGGTTGCCTTTGTCTAAAGAAAATAAAAAGTTATTTTTATTTATTTATTTCATTTATTTATTCATTTTTTGTTTTTCTGCAGTCCAAACTCCATCTTAATTTGCAGGCCAATTTTCCCGGAAAGACAGCAATCACAACCAGATTTCCATTAGCATCCATTTCCAAAAATAAATGGGCACCAACAATGTGTTTGTTTGGACCCGCACCAATCGGAGTCTTTGCTGACATTCATTTATGCTTCAAGTGTGGAACTAAAAGAAACTGACAAGCTGCTGACTCTCATCTCATCTTGTGATGAGTCTGACAAATCCTTGACAGCATTATTGTTGTCTGACAGCATCTGAGTTCACTTTAGGTAATCCTTGAAAAAGTGTCACTTTAGTTTTTAGATCCAGCCCGTAATGTGTTGTGTAACGTTTCTACAAGAACACATTTTTATTACTTCACATAATAATTTAACAGCAACTGACACATATGAGAAATGGGATTTCCTTTAATAAGCATGCCTTACACATTTTAAAACCCAGGAAAATTACTGCAAAACCAACAGGGGTTTTTCCAGGTTTTAAATTACAGATATTGTTTGTATGTGTTGTACATTTTGTCCCCAGGCAACTGTAATATACAGGAATCAGTATCTTCAATACACATTTTCCACATGAGGGGAATCGGTGTGTAATCCTCTAAACACCTGCTGCAAACAAGTCAAACACTGAAAATAAAATTAATGTATTAGTGTTAATTCAGCTGCATAACATTCACACCTGACATGCTCCACTGAAGTGGTAAGAGTTTTAAATTAAAAACGTGCTATGTGCACACATACACACGTGTGTACACTGGGAATAGTTGCATCGTTGCACTCTCTGTTGCCTTGTCCAGAGTGAGAGATGACCCCTGGGGATATATTGGTTGTTTGGCTTGATTGCCCTGAAACAAGATGTAATTCAGCATCTGACAACTCCACTCCAAGTCAGTACTTTCAAAAGAATCACTGTGTGTGTGTGTGTGTGTGTGTGTGTGTGTGTGTGTGTGTGTGTGTGTGTGTGTGCTGTCTCTGAGGAATACAAATAATTAAGGAAGTAGTAATCAATTTAACTAATTAAAATGGAACTCTATCTATTGTCGATACTGCACTTGCAGGTAGCATGTCGACCTTGTACAAGGTATGTAATCTCGACTTCTCATTGTCTTCTTTTCAGCTGTCTCTTCATGGCTATCTTCCTCTTCGTTAGTGAATAGGTCTGATTTAATTAAGTGGTGTACCATAATGAAACACCGTATTCTTCAGACTGTCGTGAAATGGTGACATACCTGTAATACGTTGGATGTCCTTGTCGTGGTAGACAGCATTTTAAGGCCATTTCAGTGGAAAAACAAAAAGGACTGAGTTGGAAAATTCATCTCTCTCAAATCTGACATCTACTACTTGTGACCTTTTTAAGTCTTTCTTGGCTCATTTTGTCTTTCTCTTTCAGCCTGACTTATTTGTCAGGTACAGAAACATGTTTTCATCATGTTTGCATACCTGGCAGGGGAGATTTCAGGGACAGCAGCCTCCCACAGCATAAACACTGCTTTTCACATATCAAACTCCTCAGTTCGATTTATGAGTGAACGGGCGCCACTGTTGTTAACGCCTGCTTTGAGCCCTGAAAAGGGCAACTGTTTGAGTGAAAAGCATCCTGCTCGTGTAATGTCCCTAAGCAGGCTGGAATCTCATAAAATTTTTCAATACGCCAAATGAATAAGAAAATTACTTTAATTCAGGAAAGGAGAGGAGGCAAAAGCACAATTGTCTGAGATTCAGAGGTGTGGAGTGAGTTATCCCAAGAGGGTTTCTCAGAGCTCATCAAAGCTCTTCCCATACTTGCCTGCACTGTAATTGGGCAACGCTGAGATGGATTACTAAAATGAGGCACAATGTACAGGTTCTTAATGAAAGTAATAGGGAGAAAATCCAGCCGCTTCCCTTATAGCCTTCAATGTGTCTGGCCGAGCTTGTTCCAAGAAATGATAGCTCAGCGCATAATAGATAGTCTCAGCATTGTGATGTTTTATTGTGAGAGTAAAGCCCCAGTCTGCCTTTGGGGTTGTGCTGCCAACTGTGTCTGATATTGGGGAAAATATTAAGTATGGTAATTACCCACTCTGGTAGAGATAGGCCCTTGCACCTATTTTTTCCCCAGTTTAATTGCTTCCTTTGGGATAATTAGTAATCGTTAAGAGATAGTCAAATGGGCATTTATGCACTGTCACGATGCACTGTAGCAGACGTCCAAACATTAAGTGGTGCATCATTAGCCGGGAGGTCAACAGAGTGGTACTGTTTAAACTAGAGCCACTTGAAGAGGCCCGCCAGTAAACTGTGGCTCTGTCACAATCCAGGGCAAAATACTGAACAGTGCTGCTGTCAATTTTTAATAGTCCACCAATAAACTACAATTTGCAGTATGTAATTTAAGATGACCCGGTGTCAACAACTGGACACATCTCAACCACAGTTCAAACCAACTCAACAAGACTTGGAGAATGTAAGTGTATGTGACAATGTGTGTGTTCGTGTGTGTGTGTATGAGAAAATAAGGAGATGGAGGTAGTATATTACTGTAACACATGACTTTAAGGTAATTGGTAATAGCTATCAATACATAATCAAGTTGATTTTATAGTACAAATATTCTGACTTTTGCAGTCTAATGACGTCAAAAATATTGATTTATTGATACCTATTCATTGCAATGTCCACTTTATGGTGTTATTATTATTATTATTATATTATTATCTTTTAAAAAAAAATCTTTTATGACCTCAATGTCAATTTTTCCTGTAGTATCAAAAATGATATTGAATATCAGTATGTTTCAAGGTACTCTATTGGAGCTGGAAATCCCAGTATCATGACAACACCAGCGCAGTTTAGTGTCGTTGTCATGGACCTACATTGTTTGGGTGTGATATTGAAATTAGTAATGTAATTAGTTTTTTGGCTGTCCATTTTCTTCTCTCTGATCTGCCAGATCAGATTAGGTCAGCAGCTGGAAGAGCTTTTGTGCTGTATTTGCTCCTTATTTAGGAAACAGTATCATGGTCCATTTAGTCATGTCTGTGGTGATTAATTTAAGCGCTCCGAGCGTCAGCAAACATGCTCCTGAACAGCTTAATCTTTAGCAAGACATTTTAACTATAGTAGTTACACCATGAAGGGTAGCACTGGACATAATGACAATGTAGTGCATCCTGAGAAAGGTCACTTAACTGTAGTGGTTAGCACATTGAGCATTGGGGGAGGGGTGAGAGTTTCCACATCCTACACCCACCGCATGTACAGTCCTTAAAAAGTAAAATACAGCACGTTAACACTACCTATATATTGCTAGGACAGCATAGGGCTGCACAATGACTGAATATTAATCCTGATCACAATTTTAGTTTTGCACAATTAAATGAGCATGATTGACTACAGTGTTGACATGTAAAGTGCATGCTCTGTTAATAGCAAACCCTGCTGCAAAACTTATCAAGCACTTCCTAATTAACAGCCAGCCTCCAGTTTTGGGCAGCTATCATAGCGTTATGCTATCAGCGGCAGCCAGTGAGAAACTTTCCTGAATGTTACGGCTGCAGACAGGCAAAACTGTCCATTCATCAGCCATCTTCATCTGTTGTTTGAAAGTATTTGGGATTTAGGAGAGAACAAATCACATTCAAAGAGTGCATGAGACTTGTGTTTGTGTCGCAAAGCAACACAACTATCCAACATCAGTTCAGACATCCATAAAAGCGTGTCAAGAAGGTTTGGGTACCAAACTCTGTACTTACAAGGATACCGACTGAATTTCGTCAGTACCACCAAGTACTGATTCATGTGTAATTCATCGGTGTCATATGCCGGTACTTGAGAGTGCATCTGGGGGAGAACTCTGGGTTTAGATAAGAGGTGGAGGTGCTGCAAAGCACTCCAAAGCTGGGAAGCCATTTATGCAGACCCGGCGGCATGGGCGGGCATTGGGGGGCAGTGCCCGCCCACAGAGTCAGCTGTGCCCGCCCTCGACTGGAAGCTGTTTATTTTTGGGGGGTTTTGTTTTTTAACTCAGAGTGGCCAACTCTCTCTTATTCCTATCTCGTTTTGACGATCATACAGTTCAACCAATCCAACCAACAAATGAAGTCAACTTTCAGCCAATTACAGACAGAGGGGGGCGGGTGCTGACTCATTCATTCATGGACAGCATCGATAATTAATATCGCCGCGAGGCGCGAGCTATGGATATCCGGAATTATTTCCAAAAAAATATAACGACGAGAAGTGACAACGCAAACGGGGGGGAGCAGGAAGCAGCAGCACCATTGACTTTAACTGGAAACGTAAGCACTGAAGTCAACAGTAACACTGAAGTAAACATTCATGCTAGGAGGGTTAGCTACGGCAGCTAGGGAGAACAAGGAGCAGCACAAAGCAGCAACAACACCACCACACAGGTTCACGGTAACACTGCAGCCACGAGGGACAGCAGCAGGCCATTGCCACCTACTGACCTTGGCACAGAAAAGCCCCAAAGACCACTCCTGCAGAGCTTTCCTTGTCGTCTTTTCTCAGGGAAAAAAAGATCATTCTGCAGTTCCTGGTATGGATGCTTCCCCTGGCTGGAGTATTCAGTTCAAGCAGATGCTGCATACTGCTACCCATGCAGAATGTTTCAGTTACCAGGAGCCAGACACAGTGATGCAACCTTCAGTGTAACTGGTTTCCAGGACTGGAAACACGCAGTGGAAACTGGAAAGGGACTTAACAAGCACGCTGCATCCAAAGAGCACCTGACTTGTGAGGCCTTGTGGAGTTAGACAAGGAAAGACGAATTCACACAAGCAAGGAAATCTCAACGTTAATTAACACCGATCAACTGCAGCGCAACAGATATTATCTGTCTGCAATTATTGATGTTGTGGAGTTTCTTGCTGTGAACCAACTGCCCTTTAGAGGTAACCATGACGCATACAGTGACATGAATGAGGATGGTTGTGGGCTATTTTTGTCTCTATTTGAGTTTGCATTAAGGAAAGATGCTGAATTAGCAAAGATAGCAAAAACTATTCCTCGCAATGCAACCTACACAAGTCATGACATTCAAAATAACTTAATAGATGTGATGAGTGCTTTAGTAAGAGAGCACATAGTGAAAGAGATCAGTGCTTATGTCTCCAGAAATGCTTGACTTTTGAGTTGAATAAATGGACAGAGCACTACAATATTGTTTTTTGTTTGTTTTTTTAGATTTTGGGATGAACTGCCCCTTTTTGGTGAGGGAAAATAATATTTCTCAGCACTGTAGGAGTGGTCACAGAGCCATTGTTCAGCCTGAAGTAGTTTGAAAAAGTTTGCCCCCCTAAAAAAATTTAGTGCCCCCCCTTTAATTTGTTTCTGCAGCCGGGTCTGCATTTATGGAGCTCTGAGGCTGACAACAGAGCTCAGCTGGCCCTGCCATCAGCCTCTCTGTTGGCCACACCGCTGGCTGCTCTGTCAGCTGCTCTGTCGACTGCACTGTCGGCAGCACTGTCGGCTTCCCAGCAAGCCAAAACTATCCCTGCAGTGCCAATTCTGCCATGATAATTTAGTGTCGGGTCTATTTCATTGCTATATTATTTTAGCAATAAACGCATATTACTGCTGGATGAGAAGGCAGACATAGACTCACTCACACACACATTTAAGGACCTGATTTATTTTGATGCAAAGGTTTGTACATAAGCAGTAATGTAGCACAGCATGGATATGAAAGCAGTGCTGTGTTTATTTCAATGTAAAAGTGCCCTGAAAATATTTTGTCCTTAAAATTAATAAATATTTGTGATAAATAATCATGATTTCATTATTATACAAAACAATCAGGATAATCATTTCGGCCAGAATCATGCAGCCCTGGGGTAGTATACACAGTATAACCTGGAACATAATTTCTACAGTATAGTAGAAGAAGAAGTTCCTTGCTTATGGGATAATATAACTCATTAATGTCTTTACTTTATCCCACCATTAACATTGTAATGTAAGGATGAAGGTTGAGGTTAATGTGAAGCAAAGTGTCTGCATCAATATCTGCCAGGAGGAAATGGCTCCAGAGCAGAGTACCTCACCTTGTGCACTGGATCATATGCCATCTCATTATGTAATGATTTAGTCAAGAAGCTGGCAAGAGCAGGAAGAGGAGGAAGTGTTTCAGGTCCAATGAAAAATTTAAAGGATGTAATCATGTGAGTCAGTTAAAAGCCTTAATTGTTCCTGCAAGTTCACCTGGTGTAGAGCAGCTGAGGCCGGTATACAAGACTTTCCTGCACATATAGCCTAACAGTTATTATTGAGCAAGTTTTTTTGGTCATGCAAGCGCAGTTCTGGGTGAAGTGCCACTTGGAAATGCATTTCTCACACACCCAGCACTTAAATTGAGGTTCTGAAACTATTTGCATGTGATATCCCTACAAATGGAGGGCAATTGCACCAGGGAGATTGTGTGGGACCTGAGGGAGTCTGCCCCGGGATCTGTGAAGTTGCTGTAATATTATGATCTAAACTATTGCCTGCAGCAATTCTATATCTCAACACTGCCCCTGCTCGTCGTCCTCTGCTGTCAGTCAGAGGACCAGAGGGCCAGTGGCAAAGTGTGTATGTGTGCATCTTGCAGGTATGTGTTTTTAAATGCACAGCAGTGAGTGCGAAGAGGGGTCTTCATGTCATTCCCGCCGCTGTAAGGGATCTTACATGTTCATTCAGTCAGCATAAAAACCTCACTAACACCAGCAAGTGGGCGTGCCCTCGGGAGCCCGAGGGGATGAAGAAACCTGAATCCATTCAATAAAAATGAAACAGATAAGACACCCGAGCTGCTGCGGCTGAAATGCAAGCGAAGCAGGAACCGTCTGATCCTGCCAGCTCTCCTGAGGTCATAATCTGGAATAAAGGAAGATGGGAAGAATTTCAGGTGCCTCAGGGGTTGGAGGGTGGCAATGTGGGAAGAGGAGGTCTGGAAGAAAGAGGACTATTTTGTTTAACCACTATAAAATTAGGTGTTAAAATGGCCACCCTCATTCAATGTCAATGTCAGTGTAGCGTTGGTTGAGATCAAAAGTGACTGTCTTTTTATCCTTTAATGATCCTTTTATGAGGTCTCCCGACTAGAAGCAGAGGAAAAAAAGCTATACCTGTCATTTCAAGACTGCTTAGATAAATTAGACAATCATCCACTCAGTGTGTTTGCTTCCTTAAGTATAAGATACTGTGTGTGTATTCAATGTTAAAGCCTGTGAATGCAGGTAAAAGTACATGTACTGATGAAGGTTTTTTCCGAAGACAGAGTGTAGAGTCATAACAGAGGCAATTTCTTGGTCTTCATTTAGGGAAAAGTCAGTCTCTAAAATCAGAATCATTTTAGCTTCAGACAAGATCTGCTCTCTGTAATGGCTCCATTATGACATTGAGCTCCCTGTTGGTTTTCCATTATCCAGATGATAAGAAGCAATAGTACTTTCCTTCCCTGTCATCTCTGAGGTAAATAGCAGTGAAAAGAAAAAGAAAAACATTTCTATCCCCTGTGACCTTGGGGACCATATACGACATGATGTGAATTATTTTTTCATCCAAATTATGGAAATTAAGTTCATGAGGTCAGGACAGAAAAACGTACAGCATGCATTATATATGCAAAAGCCACATGTAGCAGGGGAGCCATCCAAGATAAATCAGGTCTGATGACAGATCTGAGCAAAAGGATCTTGTAGACATTTTATTGTTTTCAGGCCTCAAGGAAGACGAGAGGGATACAGCGCACACAAAAACATCAAGATTATAACTACAAGAAATTACTATGTGAGTACAGCATGTAGAGCTGGGTATCATTGAAACAATTATGATACCAGTACCAATACCAGTAGCCTTAAAGTGATACAGATGCCAATAGAATTCTTCATTTGCATAGTAATGTAATCATATGTAGACACAGACTCTTTGGGGCTCTCCCAGTGACAGCGTGTAACAAAAACAGACCCCGCTAAAGTTCATTGCAGCAGAGTGATTCAGTTCCACTAGTATCAGAGGGCAATTTTAGCAAAGGCACCGCCAGTTTGTGTTTGCTCTTGACAACTCAGATTTCGGAGGGTTCCTGCGGTCCCTGCTGGCCATTTCCTTTTGCATGGCTCATGGAGCCGCAGCTTCGGTTTTATTGGGCTGCTTTTTTGTCATCTGCCAACACATTCTCACTCCAACCTCCTCACATATTTACATTTGGTCAGGCACTTTCTAGGTCCAGATACAACATGCAAGGTACCCTGAGTGTGTTGGTTGGTGATGTTCTGGGATGTCTGCCTGTTACATGCATTGTGTCCTTTCAAAATACACTTACGTTTCCACAGGAAATTTAACCTTTACATACAGTCTCTTTCAAAATGAATGGACATCGGTACAATACCTTCAACAACAAACGCACGTGGTTAGGTTTATAAAAAAAGAAGGTTTGGCTTTATAAGCTTGCGGTACGGGAACACTGCTCTCCCGGGTGAAAGTCTGTGTTTGTTGGACCTATCCACTGCCCCTGCTACCTGCCCCACTCTGACTTTCGTCGCCTTAACTTTTGTTCTTGTCCCGCTGCGTTTCCCTCTGACGCTGCTGGGTGCTGTAAAACTTTAACGTTAACCGGCTGTGTATCATGCTGACGTTAAAGGACGCCTTTTTTTGTTGCTGTCTGACGCTGCAAGTCTCTGCCTAAGCCCGGGATTTTGACACCTGCAAATTTCTTGACTCGAATATCTCAGTGAACCGAAACACTTAAAAATGTGTCCTTGTCCATAAAATCCTCTGCACTCGTATTTTAGGATGCCATTTTTGCTGTTGGAAACGTAGCTAGTTTGCAGTATGAGCAAAGAGAACAAGAAAGATCTGTTTTTGAGCAGGATCTAGAGTGCACCCCCTGGCCACCTGGAGGCAAAATCGAAATGATATATTTTCATCCTTCCAGCTAAATCACTGTCATGTCAAATGATGATGCCAGAAGGAAGAAGAACAATAGACATTGCAGCTGCCGCACTCCACTTTCTTAGTCAATGCAGCCCATACTGAGGATTTTATTGCTTCAATAGACTACAGTTACCATTACAACTGATTGGACATCCACAATAAATGTGTCAAATTTTCCTTTTAGTAATCAACACTGTGTTGAGGTAAGGCTCTCACTCTTCACCTCTCCTGTCAGCAATTAGTTCATCGGATCACGTTTGACCTTCAGATCTTCAAACACAAAATCCAGGGATCTGAGGGATTTCTACATCTGTGGCAGCTATACTCCTGCCACACTCCGAGCCAAAAATATGTAAAATATCAGAATAAAAGGCAGATATTTTTGTGTGCATGCTTTTGTGAAACACTGAAGTAGCATAAACCCTCCTGAAAACAGCAGCAGTTGCTGATTGAAGGGTTGACGAGAAGAAAGGAGTCTTTCCATATTTCAGAAATTTCTGGTATATTTGTCATTAACTGTTGCAAAGCTGATTTCTTCTTGAAACCACAGGAGCTCTAAACTGAAGATAAGTCTTGCATCTTTGATCTAAGAGGGTGATCTTTGATCATATTGTACAGTGGCAACGTTTCTACCTAGTGGTGTCTTTTCCTTATGAATTCTTCTTACCTCTACCACCAATGCACAAACACTCATATGAACACACACACACACACACACACACACACAAACCAACACAAACTGCATACGTTTTCAGGCTAGCATAGGAATATGAGAAAATGTGACATTTACATTGCGAGTTTCATTTTGTCAGGCCCAGGGAGTGGATCTGCTCCTCACGTATTCGGGTAACGACAGCAATCGCAGAGGTACTTGTGGTTAATTGCACCAAGTATAAGAGAGACCAGGGGGAAGAACCGCGGGATGTTGAAACACAAATGGTGAAAAAATAGGGTAGGAGTGGGAGTTTGAGACAGACAGACAGAGAAGGAAAGAGAGGTAGATTTAACCAAGTGAAGGTTGACTGTGAGGAACAGAGCGAAAAACACCTGAGAGAATAAAATGATAACCAGGTGTGATATTTCTTTTTCCACATTTTATTTCTTCAGTGACATGTTATTCCCTGAAAACTTTTTATTGCTTTCCCTTTGCTTGTTATATAGCAGCATGAACATTGAATTAGTCATATGCCTCGGAAGTAGGCCAAGACCTGCAGCGCACCTGTCCTTTTGATTGACTTCGAAATGTACAGTGATCCATGAATAAATGTGTGCACCTACATGCACACAAGCACATGCACAAACACAACACACACGGGGGAAATAATGGATTTGCTGCCGGAACATAAATGAACACTTGCCCTTTGATACTGTTGTAGCTGTCAAAAGCTAGGCAGCATCATTGATGCAATGGAGAGAAATCCCAGCAGTTTGATGTTTATTTGTTGTGGAGCTGGTGACAGCACAAGCCCGAGAAATTAATTTATTTAATCAGAGAATGGGTCTAGTCCAATGCACAGCTGCCACCAGTTACTGTTTTTCATCATGGCCCTGTGATCAGGACATCACTTCGAGGAACACAATTCACTTAATTGAAACACTTGTAAACGGAACAGTGAAGAAAATAGAAGAGCCCTCCTCCTAAATGTCATTTCATACACTAAAGTCCAGCACTATGAGTTTGTCAAACTAAGAAAATCGATTTGAACTCTCTCTCTTTTACGCAAGACACGTAAACTCACACACTTCCACACAAAGGGTAACCCCCCTCGCTCCCAAGCCAGAACTCGTGCCTGACACTGTGGGGCATTCTGGAAAAAGGGTAATCTGAACCATTAAATCATCACTGACAGAGCAAGTGGGAGGCAGATACACTCGAAAGGTTAAAGGACACTGAAGGCACATTTTAGTCATATCCCACACCTTGGAGCTCTCTAGGCCATTTGTACAATCAATAACTGGATTTGAAACCGCAGGGGAAAGCTTTTTGTTTGAGTTTATGGCCTCTTTTATAACAATGGTATTTATGGCAATAATATATCTCGCATGACACTGTGTCATACAAAAAGTCCCGTAACTACTGCAGGCAGTATTAAAATCATTTTAAAGTAAAGTTGTCAAATTCTATTAACTTTTCAAGGCACAGAGGTTAACATCTAAAATGTCATAAACAGCTTTTCTGCATTTTCATATGGGCTGTGTTTGTGAATAAACACATACCTGCCTAGAAAACTTAAACCTTTGTTGTTTTGACAGTTGTTATTAATGATAGGATTTACAACCTTAAATGGCAAGGTCTTATTTCTAACATACTGGCTTTAATAAAGTGCCAATATGTGAGATTTTACTATCTTTCAAATTCTGATTTGGTTTGCAGAAAAGTGAGATAGTCCTAATGAGAGCTGATTCATAAAATCATAGAATTGGAAAACTATGAATCATAAAATCAAATGGCCTACAGGTGCAGCAGCATGAAGCATAAATAAAAAGTAAAAGCGTAAAAAGAAAGAGTTTCAGACCTGTATCCAGAAGTCAGAGTTAGAAAAGGGCTAAAGTGAACAGATCCGTTTTCAGCCTTCTTTTAAAAATATTTAGCGAGCTGGCTTCCCTGATATCTCTAGGTAGTGTGTTCCACAGCTTTGGGGCACCGTTGACAAAGGCTGCATCCCTGATCTTCTTCCAGCTGTAGTTGGGAACCTCCAGTAAACCAGCAGCAGATGATTGCAGTGTTCTCGGAGGGAAATAGTTAACAAGGGAGTTAGCAATGTAGCTCGGTCCCAGCCCATTTAGGGCATTGTGTGCAAGGAGGAGGAGCTTAAAATCAATTCTAAATGGACATAAGAAAAAATGTCAGTCAATAGCAAACTATTCCAATCAGTTCTAATAACATTTTACGAGCTAATTGCTAATTTCTTTGCTGGTGGTGACAATTGTTGTCCAGTGGTTTATTGGTGCCAGTGTAAATGATAGGTGGTTAAGCCCCGCCTACCCCCAGTTACTGTTACTACATTTACAAAGCGTTCTTTTCTGGCATGGCAGATGTCTTTATATTGGTGTGCCCACCCCAAGAAAGTTTTAAGGTCATTCAGTTTTTCATTACACTAGCCAAACTTTGAATGAGCACAAATTCAATGATAAACATTTATGAAACAACCTTTAACATAACCTTCTTCCACATGAAAAACATCTTTAAAAAATAAGCACAACTCTTTTTCACTATATACGGTACATCATAACTCCCTCTCATATCTATTTTATAGTGCTGTAAAAACATCAACACTTTCCTCCTTCAAACAGCTGTATTTATTCAAGTTTCTTGCCAAAAGCTACATTTCACAAGATTACACTGAACACCTCATGAGAATAATTTACATTCCCCTAACACTAATTTTTACTGAATGGAGCTTGAACACTTCACAGTGTAAATCACCTGCATTTTTGCTAACCAAAAAAAAAAACCTTGGCATTGGAGTCTGGCTTTGAATAGAGTTATTTTCAGTTTAATTTTCAATGGTGAGGTCTTTAGCAAAAATGCATGTTTTGGGGAAGTACTGAGCATATGACTGGATAAATGAGACTTGGCTTATACTGCACAGGTTGTGTGAGAGTTTGTAAATGGATATTTTGATATAGTTTTGCTGCTGTTAAACGTGGCTCCCTATCAATCATTAAATCAATATCTTAGCCATTTTCTGTGAGATGTACAAGAAATGCAAAGGACATCTCAATGTTTGATAACTCCGACACTCAGCAACTCACACCAGAACAATGTAGTTTGACAGATAGAACTACAAGAGAAATGAAAAATATGTATTTTTGATTTTGAGGTAGGGCGACAGGGTGATGCAGTGGTTAGCACTGTCGCCTCACAGCAAGAGGTTTGCATGTTCTCCCTGTGTCAGCGTGGGTTTTCTCTGGGTACTCCAGCTTCCTCCCACAGTTCAAAGACATGAGTGTGAATGGCTGTCTGTCTCTATGTGTCAGCCCTGTGATAGTCTGGCGACCTGTCCAGGGTGTACCTTGCCTCTCGCCCAATGTCAGCTGGGATAGGCTCCAGCCCCCCGTAACCCTCAAGAGGATAAGTGGTTACAAAATGGATGGATGGATTTTGAGGTAGCTGTCCTTTTAAACACTATGGTATGGCTTTTACTGCAGCCCATGCACACTGTCTCAGCATGTGTAAAATCTATGTCCTGCTCGGCCTGCCTCGCCTAGTTATGGTTGCTAAACTGTGATTGGGCAATTGGGGTGGGGTATAGCAAGCATAATTTCAATTTCAGTTGAGCCAAGTGCGTGAACTTTCCCACATGGTTTTGTTCTTCACTGTCATCCCTGACACTTCATCCTGCACGGCTGCTGGCAGCTTATCAATCATAAATACATGATATATGGGGCCATAAAGAACAGAAAAGGGGAAAAAGGAGGATGTGGGCTGAAGAGAGACAAAGAGAGCGACATAAATATTTAAGTATGTGTGAGTGCATGTTGTGCAAGATTTTGTGTGATACCTTTCATCTTTTTGCGTATGTGTTCATGTGTTCGTCCATGTGTGCAGTCAAGCATACCTGGCCGTGTGTGTGTATAAGCTAGCAAGAGGCACACCTGCAACCTGTGATGGAATAGCCTGAAGGCCATTGGATGGTGTGACAGGAAAAGGAAAAGAAGAGGAGGGAAGGAGGATGGGAGAGGGTTATAAGGGTAGTCGGATCAGTGACAGGCAGGAGCTCCCTCCCCAGAGAGAGGCCATTACAGGGGAGGGGGGGAGGGGTGGTGGTGAAGAGGGGACACGTTGGCGGGGCCTGCCACCGAGCTTATTGGCAATCTGTTAGCAAGGCCGCCGGCAGGAGGGGGAATAACAGGTCCAGGGACAGAAGAGTGCCTGCGAGAAAAGAAAAATCTACTCTCCTCAGGATTCCTAGCAATGAGAGAGAGATATGTGGAGTGGGTGGTGGTGAGGGGGTCAACAGTCGACAGGATCAGAGTAGGACAGGAGAGGTGAGAGTGGGGGAGAATATATAGTGGCATTTTGTTACTGTGGAGGCCGGTTGGGAATGTCCCAACACCAGGATTGGCATTTGAATTTAGTGCAATACAAGAGAGGTGAAGGAGGTGATTTTGTGTCTGGAAGGAGATTGTGAGCACAGAGCATGAAGATGAATTACAAAGAGAGGCATTAGAATGGAGGGGAAATAAATCAAAAGGTGTGATTCTGTGTCCACTGAAAAGTAAATTAACCTCTTAGGCAGAACAACAAAGCAGATCCCATTTTCACGTTGTGTTACATACAGTTACTGACCTGTTGCTGCTCACAGTGTCATGTGTGTTTTGTCATGTGTATGTGTTGCAACCCTTTTTATGGTATGTGAACGAGACAGATTTTTTTTTCTTGATATGAAGTATTGACATTTATGGGGCTGTAGTAAAAGAAAAGTACTGGTTGACTGAAATTTACCTTCCCATCAACCAATCGATTTGTTGATGAAGAGCAAAAATACCTGCAAGCTATGTCTATATTAACCAAATCGCCCACAGAGCACTGAGTACACTCTTCCTGGAAGCGCTGTGTGTCCACCGAAGTGTTTTTTCCTGTGGCATATTTTATTTGTATGTTCAACTTTGGATAAAGCAGTGCTTTTCATTGTCACTTTCTATCCAGCTGTCCAATTACAGTGGAGGAGGGGCTGGACAAACACCACAAAGACCAACTGTCACATCCTACATCCACAAGTGCTGAACAACGAAAAAAAAAAAAAAAAAAAAAAAAAAAATAGGGGAAAAATTAACACTACATACTCCAGCTTTCCCTTCTTCCAGAGCAAGTACTCTACCTTGTGCCAACATTTTTATTTCTGTGGATATTCTGTATCATAGCAACCAGATGCAAACAAATGTCTCAGCTGAAAAAAACGCTGTGCCTCCAAAGCACTCTAGTGCTCCCAGCTGGACCTTAACAGGAGAGCACATGGTGTTTGCAACTGGGAAAAACTCCCACACTGCATTATGAAAGTATGAACACCTGCAAGCAACCAACCAATTGCGCAACTGACCTAAAGGTGTCAGCCCGTGACATTTGAGGCATTTCTCAATCTGCGTTCTTGCCTGTACTTGTGTTCTTGCGTACGTGTGAAACGTCATCAGTCGCAGCCCAAATACTGTTCCAATTCAAAGTCCGCATCCAGCCAAGTACAGTCCAAATGCCGGGTGTGAACTTGCTCTGCCCGTTCCATCAGGGATGCATCGGGAGGTGACTTGCGTGGACTTTTGACAGCCAGGTATCCCAGAATGCGTTTCTCACAGACCAGCGCCAATGGCAGCCATCCTTGGGAGTTTGTACTCCTGTGTCGAACTCGCCAAGTCCAAACTCCCAAGTGCACAGTCCAAACTTGGCATACTTGGTATTGAGAAACGCCTTTGGGCTTGAAACTAGAGGTCAACTGATAGCGGATTTTAAGGGTCAGTATGATAGCAGTAGTTTGGAACAGGAACAAGCCAATAGGCAATTCAGTGGCTGATATCTGACGTCATGTCAGCTGCCCCTAACATTACCTGAACATATAAGCAAAAGTGATATATATAACTAAATTATTAAATAAATCTGGAACTGAACATCAGACTAACAGTAGTTTTTCTGCACTATGATTTATCCTCAAAGTCAACCTGAGATGCACAGGTAAACAATGACATTACGTTGACTTTGTGTGTGTGAAGCCTGAATGCAAAATGGTGATCAGATATAAGCAGTATTTCTGTGACTTGTTTCTCAAATATGTATTTCAATTGCGTTTGAGAATTTTGTAATTGTTAAAAAAAAATCAAATGTAATTTGTAACAAGATACTTTAGAGCATTGTAATTTCGTATTTTTAAATAATTCATAAAACAATAAAAAGAAGACTAAGTCAAAACCAAGTATATGGCTGAACTGTCTGGGAAACACAGGGCTTTTCTTTCGAAACAGGAAGTGGCAGCATTCACTCAGTCAGTAACTCAGATTTTGCTCTAGGACTACCAGCTGTCACAATCAATCTAAAAACCTAATGTAAATACAGGTCAAAATAAAGAACAATGCAGTTAGACACAGTCACACAGCAGAGGGGACCTGTTTTATCTGGAGCTGTATGAGCTCATCAGCACCTTTTTTGCCGGTAATGATAGTTAACCTCTTTTACTCTACCCCCACTCTGCCCCACTGCATGCATGAGGTCTTGCCAGAAAGAAAACTCTCTATAGTTTCTTGTGAAAGTGCCAGAAACACTCTAGGTGACATAGAGTCAGAGTAATGGGCCTCTGAAGTCAGTAAAAAATTGAAGATTTTGCCTAAAATAAAATAAAAAATGTTTTTCAAGATGAATAACTGTCTGTGGCTTCATCTGAGCAGGTAAATGACACTGTGGGGCTGTAGGCACTCTATCGATGAACGTCTGTTTCAAATTTGAAGAAGATTGCTCAAAGTATGACCATTCTACAGTGTTTTTTCCATTAAAAGATCCAGGCGGAGCTCCAAATGACAAGTTGGTCACTCGGCTTCAAAACAGTGCTCTCAGTGATCAAACAACACTGAGCCAGCTTCAAACATTGTACCTTCTTGAAATCAGGCGTGATTGTGATATCTGATGTTGTTTTTGACACAGAACTTAACTTAACGGCATGACATGACAATTTTGGACTTTGTGCGAAATCCATAATAAATTAAAGAAAAACGATGTTAGTTTTGAAAAGTCGAGAGCTTCCTGAATCCGGCAATACCAAACATCACATGGTTTGATAAAGTAGTGCGCCTGGGAGAAACCATTTAACAGAGGAGGAAGGGAGGACATCGGCGTCCTGGCGAAGTTATTAACCAAATGTCCTATGGGTCGTCAGTTAATCGGCCAAACCAATAAACCTTGAGTTGAAACAAGCAAAGTAAAGATTCAAAACGTCCACATTCAGGAACCTTAAAACTCTGTGAAGAGTGATAGATGTTCACTAATGCTTGGTTCACACTAGATGCAGAGGTGCTCCTATTTGTTAAATGTCGCGCAACCGCCTGTCAACAATCATTGAGCCGTTCACACCTGAAGCACATTTCTTTGTGACGGTCAGCAAGTCATTCTGCTCTCTACTCATTTAAATCACATGTAGAGCTCTTTCACTGTCTGCTTGTGTGTGTGTGTGTGTGTGTGTGTGTGTGTCCACTCGTCTCTCTCTGTGTGTTTAAACACAACTGATGAATGTGTGGAAGCACGGGATGCATATTCTATTTATCATAATAAGATAATTTATAGCTATCATACCTAATATATCCTGTATATCGTTTACAACACATTATCAGTGTGTTTTCTTGCCGGATTTGCTCGCAACTCACTGGAAAAAATAGACCAGATGCCAAAACTATGACTGTAGATCACATGCCAGCCAGGGTGCTGCACCACATCCAGTGTGAACAGCCCAATCGGTCAACATGGGTGCTGAAAGCAAGCGGGCAGCACTCCTTGGAAAATCGTCATGGCACTTCCACATCCACTGAGAACCTGGCGTTACTTTGCTTTCTCTTCATACTTCCTCCCTTTTTTATTGTTGCCTAGTTTTGCCTCCAAGGCCTTTACAAGCTGTGCAGTCTGACACAGGCCTCGGGGTTTTTGCATAACGGAATACATCTAGCAGTAGAAAAAAAACTATTTTGCATTAATTTCATCTGTGCTGCAGTTGATGTACTGTAAGTAAGGTGTGATTTGGATCCTCTGCACACTTCTACTTCACATGCTGTAATGATATAAGACTGATTAAGTGTGTCAGTGGGTACAGTATGTCACTGGAAGAGGAGTAAGAAGAACCAGTGGACGACAAATGCAGGCTGAATACTGAAACCTCAGCCAGGCTTATTTGCATTTGACATATCTAAACCTGGCAATAAAAATGTCACTGCCTTGTCACCATATATATGTATATATATATGGTGCTGGGAAAGAAGCAATAAGAAGACTTGGCTGGTAATGCGATGAAATATAGACAGAGAGGGGAAATTGGAGGAATAGCCATGAGTTAGGAGTAGTAGGATAACATCTCTCATAACCATTCAAAACAGGCACATTATTGCTGCCTATTTTCACACTGTTTGATATACAGTCAGATACTGTGCTGCTTTGTGCAGTCTTTCATGTCATTGTTTCCAGTGATTTCACTTTCCGAGATGAAATTAATGATGTCCAAGGGGGAGATGAGAGACATCAATCAACAGCTGAGCTGACAGGCAACCTTATAGGTGAATTACCCGCACTTACTGTAGGTAATGTCACATTACCACAACGTTTTTGCTGAACCTCCTCCTTAGAGCCACCTACTAGAAGCCAGGTCTGGTCTCATGAGCCAAGGTTTCCCAGAGAATTATTGATTCTGTCACATAACCCAATTTTTCAAAGACCTTGCTCCATGGGGAAGGAAGAAAAGGGGAGAAAAGAAACGTTACCCCATGCCGCCAACAAGGAGTAATTTTTCTCTCTAACTGATGAGGAGGGAGCATATTTCCATTCCGAATGGGCTTGGAGTTATTAGTCTGGTTGGTGGGTATTTTGTCACTGTCATAAGCACAGTGAGAATTAATTGTTAAAATGGTGCCCCATGAGCCACCTTGTGGGGTGCAAATGACATTTTCTTAACCTAAGGACCTTAATCAAAAGCAACGAGGTGGAGCACACCTACAAAGTGTGTTTAAGCAGTGCCAACAGGTGCAGGTTGACACCAGTTTGGAAAGTCAGCAGGATTGGCTGCTAACATAGGATTAGAGCAAGTCTGAACTGCTCATGATTTACCATTTGTGTCCTCTGGCAAACAACCAAAGTTAAGGCTTTAAATTGGTCCAAAACCCCCTAGAAAATGGAGCTACATTTAAAATCATAGTCATGTCCTTGTACAGTTTGTGCTGCAGAAATGAACAATACTTTGTAGATGAATGTGTTTTTACAGTTATACACTGAAAAGCCACTTCTTTCACAAGTCTGAATTTAAGTTCTAAAGCTTTTTATAGTCACTCAAAATACTCTATCCATCCAATCTTGCTTGCAAATTTGCTAGAATTGGTTTAAGCACCCTCTTTTCCAAAATAATCCATCCACCTGACAGGTGTGTCATATTAAGATGCTGATTAAGAGTATAATTCAACACTGGTATGACTTGAAATGGTCACAATAAAAAGCAATTCAACATCACACAATACAATACCACATATATACTGCAAGTTTTGAGGGCATGCAATCGGCATGCTGACTTCAGAAATGTCTGCTGTTGCCTGTGAACTAAATTTTCATTTCACTACTATAAGCAACCAGTGCCAGTTCTATGAATTTGGCAGTACATCCAACCAGCCTCACAACCACAGGACCCTGTGTAAGAACACCAGCAAAGGACCTCCACATCCAGCATCTTTATTAAACCTAAAGTGAAGAATTTCTCCACAAGCTGTCTGAAATCGTATCAGGGAAGTTCATCTGGATGCTTGTTGTCCGCTGCAGAACCTTGATCTGACAACTGTTTGTTGTTGTTACCAACTTGAATGGACAATTGCTAATGTTAAATGGCGTTTGGCACTTTGAGGAAGTGTTCTCTTTACGTGTCATGAGGGTGTCATTGCTTATGCCTGCGTTGTGTAGAGTGCCTCATGCTGGTTGTAAGGGCTAAAACAAGCTACGGAAAACAAACATATGCCCCTTTTACACTGTCAGATTTTCCGTGAATGTTGGGCCATTTTGCCGGCAAGCTGCGAGCGTTTTGACACACAGAGCTGGACTTGCGAGTTGATCCGAAATGCCCAATTTTCCACCTCGTAGGGTAGACATATTGAACCCTTTTAGTTTAAACAGAGTGAGGCGGCCTTCCGCAACAGGAGGGGCTGTTGATGACTTATGGGAGGAGCTGTTGATGACGCCGCACGTGCGAGCCACTGGCAGTGGATAAACAGGAAACAGCTGATAGCAGGAATTAGCGAGCAGCTAGTAGCAAGAGGGAAATGCAAACCTGACAGACACTGTAAAGTTGAGCAACTGGGGAGACAAAGAATTGCGCACCCTCCTTGCCCTCGCAAACGAAGAGGCCATTAACCATCAGATGACAGGGACGGTGAAGAACGGGCCGACTTACAAGAGAATCACCAAAGGACTGACCACCCGGGCTTCCCTCCCACGTCACTGTTTATATCACACGTTGAGCTACACGTTTTGTTACATGCTCACGCCCCCCATTGCCCTGAAAAAGGCACGTTCTGTAAATAGGTAGGCAGCATTTTGCATGGAGTTGCATGCACTACTGCCAATGCTGAAAAAAGACTGATTGGGCTTTCCTGCAATTTTTTACAACTCCTGTTTGCTGATCCGGATCGGCGTGTATGACAGCAATGTCTGCCAATATCCAGCAACATCACACAGCCATGGAAGAGGTGTGAGCTAACATCCCACAGACCACAATCAACAACCTGATCGACTCTGTGCAAAGGAAGTGTGTCACACTGTTTTAATGGTGGTCACACCAGATACTGACTAATTATTTGGGGGTATCTGTGACCAAAAATATGCATTTCTTAAGCCCTATAATTTAAAAACTCACATTTAACTAGTCCAAGGCACACCTGTGTAGTAATGATGCTGTTTAATCAGCCACACCTGTGAGATGGATGGATTATCTTGGAAACGGAGAAGTCTTCTGTGTGGATGGCAAAAGTCATAGATATTTAATTGAAACCTGTGAAAAATGGGAGCCAAATCAAGTGTTGTGTGCATGATTCATTTAGTGTACATCAGGGAAATATAACAGGCTCGCTCAAAAGCACGACAGGTGTTGACTTAAGAGTGTGGGTGGAACATTTTGTAATGCCCTTCCATTCACAACAAGTCACTTGAAATTTAATCATGTGCTTAATTAACAATTGTAAACACTTAATTGCCAATATTAGTTCAGAGTCTGTGCCTGAATGACTTTCACACTTGATAAATAGTTGTGTGAAATACGATAAGTTGGGTGAAGTGGAATATAAAAAAAAACTAATTTGATGCTCATGAATACAATCCAATTAACCTCCTTGAGGCTTTTAATATTTACAGCATGGGAGAAATAACACGATTCAAGACCTCAGGAAAAAGCTGCAGCGACTAAAAGCATACAGGGAGAAATCAGCAACCCTGCAGAAAACTGGTATGTAATTTGCTCCTCTTGTTCTGGAAATTATTGTGCTGATTTCAAATACAGGCTTTGTGAGGATTTCACAAAAGAAATATTCAACACATGATATACAAGTGGAAGTATCATCATTAAAGTGTTGTCTGCTCTAACATCTTGTCTCCTCCGTAACTTAAACTGAACTCTTATTTCATTATTAGTTCCTTTCGTGAATGTTCCCACTCAGTGATACTAATTGACCCCTGTAATACTCTCTGTCTTTATCCCTCCCTGCTTTCCTTCCTCCCTCCCTTCTGCCTCTATCACTGGCCTTGTCTGAAGGGGTAAATAATTGATGCCCCTCTCTCGCATTGTGAGAAATTTATGAATAGAAGCAGGGATGGTTGTATTTTTCTCCCCAACTTCTCAGTAGCCTCTCTCGGACTTATCTATGTATCCGCACCAAGGTCAAAATAAGTGTATATTTTATAAAGATGGATCACTTGAGCAAAACTCTTGTATTCAGACCTGGCCAGCACCTTCCATGCCCAGATGCTTTCTGGCCTTACCGAGCCCCAGGACAGCCATTTCTCACGTGTGTGTGTGCAGACATGCCTTCGACTACAAAATATGGAACACCGGATTTACGCTCAAAGCCTACCATAGCAACATCTTATAACCAAGTACTAGGAAGGCACTGATGTAAACACAAATATAAATAAAACATCCATTTGACCAAAAGCTTTGGGCTCTCTAACCTACTACAATGTCACCACGAGTATCAGTGCTGTCTTTAAAAGTGTACTGTCTTCTAAAGAGTGATTTGTTTTGCTGCAGTGTACAGTTGTGAGGTGCTGAAAGTTTCATCCAAATATTGCCAAGGATTGTCAAAAGAGAAAGAAAAATAAGTTCTCACAGTATCTTCCAAAATACATTTTTAAAGAAGGCCTCCGTGAACTGTACCATGGCACGGTCTTCAATCACACTTAGCGACAGACAGGGAATTATAGATATCCCCCACTGCTATCTGCTAACATCTGTCAGCTCATGGGTGTATTTTAGGCTAGCTGTACAAAGTCAAGTCAACTTCAGCACAGAGAGAGAAAAAAAATAAAAATCCTACAGTGCAAATATCCCCAGTGAGACTCAAAATAGAGAGACCTCGAGCCACTTTTAATCCCAATACTTCACGGATCATTTCTGTTGTTAAGAAAATAATTTTAGAGTGTGAAATTTACTTTCTAGTTGCTGAATTTGAAGAGCTGTGTGTAGGTGCACTTTTCAACAAGGTAGAAATGATGCTTTTAAATAAACTCCAGCAGCAGAGAGTCTTTCACTGGATTGCATAATTGCACTGCAGCTAGAGAAGTCAAGTTGATTAAAAAACAAGCAAACAAATGTTGACCAAAATACTTGACAGAGAAATTAGTAACAGATAAGTAAAATAATTAGATACATTAGTGACAACATAAGTGCAATACACAAACAGTATAAAAGCACCCATTTAATGAGATAATAACTGCAGAGACTCAAAGACCCCTGGGAGAATGATGGCTGATTTAAGTGTAATTTTATTGTAACTTTCACTATGGGAGACAGAGGCTATTTCCACACAAAGCCTGCTAAAATAGTTACAGTGGTTCATAAAGTTCATTCAAATAAACACAATAAGTTTGTGCTCTAGAGAAAGGATCAGCACTCAGTGAATAACCTCCTAAGCCCTATGATAAGCTATTATGGCAAGGCCTAACTATACAGACCAGTGAGCAGTGATAACTAACATGTCTTTGGGGTCATCAGGTGGGAACCTCCCTTCACCAGTGTTTCGTCTAGTTGGTCACACGACACCTCTAGGAGGCTAGACAGTGATCTCTGGCGTCCCAGAGACACTCCCCTAATGCCAGGTCTCACTGCTCCCCGCACCAACCCAACAACCTCCTTTACCTTACTTACACATGGCTTTCTCAGCCCAAACAGCACTGCCACCTTCAACAAACCCAGGCTCCGTTTATGCGAGCTCCAGGTAGTGACAGTGCTGATACTACCTTTCCTAGCACATTCACCATACTCTATTTCACACTTTACATAGCATAACTCCAATATAAGCTAAAGTTAAAGGAGATAGAGAAGATAAACTCACAGGCTTTCTCAGCCCAAACAGCACTACCACCTTCAACAAACCCAGGCTCCGTACATGCAAACTCCAAGTAGAGACAGTGCCGATACTACCTTTCTTAGCACATTCACCATACTCTATTTCAAAAGCGACATAGCATAACTCCAATAATAAGCTAAAGTTAAAGGAGATAGAGAAGATAAACTCACAGGATCAGCAAGCACACTCACCTTGCAGCATGGTCTCAAACAAAAGGGATTCAAATAGGCCAATCCCACACTTAAATAACCTTCCTCTTCCTGGATTTTCTCCTGAGAGGACTGATTGGTGGATCTCTCCGCCTTTGTATTTAGGCCTACACCTTGTCAACACCTGGCTAGAATACATCACAAACCACCATCTGAGGTAGTTTTATTAATCGGATTTTAATTTATCTAGAGTGGATCTTCTTTTTTGAGATCAGACAAACAGTTGATCTGTCCAAGACACTATGTAAGTGCACAGTAAATGTGGTCAAAAACAGTAGTAACAATCGGGGTATTGAGAGTGGATGTTAAGGTGGCACTGAAGAGGGGAGACTTGTCAGTGAGCAGCAAATAAAGTTTCACAAAGGCATTCAGCCAGGGTTGGGCCATTGTCCATCGTCAACGGCTGACATTCATCGACCACTGAGCCCAACTTCGTCCGCACCAACCCCAGGGGGCAGGTTTGAGGTGGCACTAATGGCATTCATTGCATACTTAAAAAGTAACAATTATCTTGGGAGTTCAACTGAAGGCGGACACCAAGTACAGCACTTAAGAACTGAAGCAAATGTTATTTCAAGGAGTGTCAGCAAGACAGTGCAAGTATGAAGAATGGGTTTGTACTAATTATTGTAATTGCTCTTAGCCACTGATTTACTAGAGGAAAAAAAACAGATTATTTAATCACACTACCTACCACGCGATGCTATTACCTCTAGATGGGCAAGGTGGTTCCTTTTTTAGCAACCAAATCTGTGGATGCCATCATGAAGATGTACTTCCAGAACTGATCAATATCTGCTCACACACATCTGCTGGCCTTTTTTTTTAAATTCACTAGAACATTCTGTAGTTACATCGCTATAACCAGCATTAATCATCTGCTTAATGGGCGGCACAGTGGTGTGGTGGTTAGCACTGTCTTACAGCAACAGGGTTGCTGGTTCGATTACAGGTGTGGGAGCCCTTCTGTGCAGATTTTGCGCGTTCTCCCCGTGTCAGTGTGGGTATTCTCCAGGTACTCTGGCTTCCTCCCACAGTCCAAAGACATGATAATTGATGACATTAATTGGTGACATTGTCCGTAGGTGTGAATGTGAGTGTGAATGGTTGTCTGTCTCTATGTGTCAGCCCTGGCGACCTGTCCAGGGTGTACCCTGCCTCTCGCCCAATGTCAGCTGGGATAGGCTCCAGCCCCCCATGACCCTCAAGAAGACAAGCAATTAGAAAATGGATGGATGGATGGATGGATCTGCTTAATGAGTTACCAAAGTTTTTAGGCTAGAGGGATGAAAGGTAAGGAAAGACTGGATGAGTACCTGAGGACGGGCCGTGAATGGATTCACATATTCAAAATATTCATGTTCAAAATATATATTAATAATAATTAACATCCAACATATATACATACATAAAAAGTTTACAAGTATATTTAAAAACTCATAGTGCCTTTTATTGGATAACACACTCCCCATATGCCAATGCGTTAAAAATCCACCAACCCTACATTTAACACTAGTTAAAAGGCTGAAGGCTTCTTTTTCCAGCTCTTAATCACAATTAAATGTTCAAATAGCTCCAACATGCCCACATAAAGTAAAAACAGTCAATAAAAATAAATAGTCAGGAAAATAAACACAAATGTTTTATTTCTTAATGTATATTGTCCATATCAGTAGGGCTGCAACTGACAATAATTTTCCAATATTGATTTTTTTTTTCATTATTTGAGAAATCACTTAGCCTATAAAAGCTGACGCAGTATTGAAAAACATGTTCCCAGAGCCCAATCTATTTTCTGTGTTCGAGCAGAACTCAAAAGTATTACATTTACAATGATTTAAAACAGAAAAACAACAACCATCATATTTAAGAGTGACTGTTTTTTGCTAGATGAATAATTTCAATCATAAACCAATTATCAAAATAGTTGGCTTTTAACTTTTGGTCAGTCAACTAATCAGTTACTCCACTGATCTTCTCAGCACTCATACAGTGTAGAGTGAAATGCAGTGTCAACTAAGGCAAACTGTAATGGATGCCAGAATTAATTAAAACATGAGAGAGAGAGAGAGAGAGAGAGAGAGAGAGAGAGAGAGAGAGAGATGAAAAAGAATGAAAAATCTCATCTCATTTCCCTCACATCCCCACTTCTCACTCTGTCTTTCTCTCCTGCTAAAGATTAAAATGAACAAGCCCACCAGCAACCTCGTTTACTCGCCTGGCTATTTTATAAAACTTTCCACACTGATTTTTTAGTTTTACACCACATCACAAAACGGCACTAGATTACTTTGTTGTCAACAGACATTAATTAAACAGGCACATCCTCTCCAAAAACCTTCCACGTGTTCCTCACCCACTTCCTCCCTCGCTTGTCATCCACAACTAATTCACCTGGCAGCCAAGTGTCAGGGGCCCTAAGTTGTATATTGGTTAATGAAGCATGTAACCTGCATTTCTCCTGCCTCCACTTCCTGCCCTGGGTGACATGTGCTGCTCTTCTGTGCTCTCCACTCCACACAGCATCAAGGGCAGGAGCACTGGGAGGCAGCTTAGTGCTCTCCGCCTTTCTCAACCATTCTTTTCAAGCCCTGCCAAAATACTCCCTGGGTACCGTATGCAACACTGCTCGCTGCCCAAACACAGTTTATGGAGGGCACATTCACACTAACATACCGTCTGTCAACACTGCTCGACTTTGTCATGCAGGTGCGATGTTACTGTAATAGTGATGGGTCAATTCAAAGCTCACGTTCTTTTGATGCATATTTTAGAGTGAACGCTGGAGATGAAATGGCATGAACATTTTGTATTATGATTAAAATGGCCAAAGTTGATGTGACTTCAGCTAAATGGCGTTGTATCAGGCCAAATCTGGCTATGTGAGGAGAAGCAGTTGTTCTCGGACCTGGTTGTCTGAATGATAGGAAAACAGTTTCTTAAGGAAAACAGGAAACACCTTTTAATGTGTATTACAACACACTATAAATTGTCATGATGTGCTAACTCTTTAGCTTTCTTGTGAGTAAACCTTCAAATGTGCAACTTGTCTGAGCCTCTCTTATTTTATACTACGACATATTTAGGCATTATCGGCAGGATGGCCCTGGAAACAACATCCAGCTCTCTTCTCTCTGTGCGACGAGCACATTGTGACTACATAAAAAAGGCAGGAGATCTTTTGATCTTTAATTTGTTGTGTGGCTTTGCCAGAGTTTGAAGAGACGCAGCGACTGGTGTCAGAAATCCTCCTAAAAGAACCTTGAGGTTAATTGCAAATTGATCAAGAGATATGAAGGACTTGCACATTTGATTTTTAACATATGCATGTGCACTGCCTTATTGGGAACTGGGTTAAAGATAGCTGTTTTGAAATGCTTGCTTGAGCTGTCTGTTTCACTGTAGATGAGAACAAGGAACCAGCAGCATCACTGTGTTTTCCAGCTGCATGCCCACTCTGTAAACACGGCGACAGCAAAACAACCCAATGTTGCATACTGCGCCTGAATCTGGGAGACTGAGTGCGGTAATCAAACACTGCTGTAATGAAGCTCTAGCCAAAGTTCAGTCAGGAAGACAATACTTTTTCATGCTTAGGCTGTAACGTTCTTCCTCACCCATTCTCTCCTTGCATGCATGCTCACTGTCTACCTCTGGCTGTCAGTGTTCGGGGCTGTCAGTCGAGTCATCAGCTTTCCACAATCAACCAATAGCACAGCGACACACGTTCTCTGTCTGCCTATCATCTCACTGCTCCCCCCAGTCTTTACATGCTTCTGCTGTGCGTACCTTCCACCTCCCCATCACCATCTAGTCTTCTTGGATGCAGCCTCTATTCATCTCAATAGGCATCAACAAAGTCATCAGCCAGCACCACCTCCACCAGTGTCTAGACTCCATACAGGGATTTATGTTGCTGATGCTCAGATGTCCCACGGTCACAAATAATTTCCCTCTGGTGCCCAAGCACCAAAGACTCATGTTAAATCTTATTAGCACAAATAATATGTTAATCTGTACACTTATATTTTATTGCAAAACTGGTAAGCATTTCTGGAACACACTAAAGCATTCAAAAAACAGGCATTAATCTAAATTGGCTCAGTGTCTGTGAGCCGGCATCACAGTGTGCAAATGTGATTCCAAACATTAAACTAGGACTAGCACTAGGGACAAAATTATTGTCTTCCTTTCTTGGCACTGGCTTCGGTGCTTGTTGACATCTAATTGTGTGAGAAAACAAAAAAGTAGGGGGGGACTTAATCAACTATATTCCCAAGTCTAAACTCTTACAAACCTGTCACTTTTCTGACAAAAAAAACCCTCAAACTTTTTAAGTAAGTTTGAAGAAATAGAAGAAAAAAAAAGCTCCTTACCTGTGCTCTTTTTAATCTGCATTATTACAACAATTCTTGTAAGTGCGTCGGGCCCTTGTTATGGTGACATGTTTACATTGAGGTGTTAAACCTGTCAACCTGGAGCACATAATTAATCCCTGTGGATTCCACCGCAAACAAAATGGATTTCATGTTGTTTGAGCTGTAAACAGACACACACATACATACACAGACACCTTTTGAATGAGTAAGCTGAATCAATTATGCCACAGCTACAACACACACACTCACAAATGCCACGGAAATCACGTAAAGGCACACATAAACAGAAATGACTTACATCAATGGTGGACAAGGAATCATAAGAGCACACATATACCAAACAAAAACAGGAGAAATATATAGATAGCGAGACATTTTTAAAGGTAGCATCCAGGTAAACTGTAAAAATGTGCAAAACCTTTGTAGATGTATTCATGTTTTTCTCTGTCACTCCTATTCACCACGGTATGGCTCAGCACCCACTTTTATTGACTTGTTTACTGTGTTGAAGTCCACGGCCATTTGCTTAAAGGTCAGTGCGCTTTAATGTTACGATCCGTTAGCATGAAATCCTATTTCAGCATCAGTGGCAACCCCGCTCATCACTCAAGCATGATCCTAATTCCAGATTAGATCCAATAGCTGTCACAGGCATTGAATGTATTGACACCACTGTTTCCACCACCCTGGCAAAGAAAGAAGTCATGCCACATACAGTGTCTGTGTCCGCACCAATGTGAATCTAATTTCAACGGTTCGGCCTTAAATGTACTCTGTGAGCCCGCAGCAACAACTCAGCTCAGGTCCAATCAGTGCAGCATTTCTTGGAATTGACATATTCACCATAAAGAAGGGTAATTGTTCTTTTCTGAGCCTTGTCTGAGTGCGTCTTTGTGTTAAGCGTTAGATGTACACATACTATATTGTCAGGACAAGCTCTGTTGGCTCAGGTAGCTATTTCCCTCAAAGCATGACCCACTGACCACTTGATCCGTTTCTAAAGCTGAAAGTGAAATTCAATTACTGTTTTTATGTTTTATTTTCAACATTAGAAGTCAAAGTCGGGCCCAGTCATTTCAATTAAACCCTGGCTTATTGAACTATAACTGCATTCTATTAACTTTATCTTAATTACTTCTCGATGTCCGCTGTAACCTTGGGGGGGTGGCGATGCGGTCCCATGGCTCTGAAGTGTTAAAGGTATAGGTTTACAAGAAATCACTGCTTAAATGTGTTTATATCCAGAGAAATCTATTTTCTGTGTTTGAGCAATTAAATAATCACGTTAATACTTTCTGATGCAGGTCCCTGAGGGGAATATTGGTCAGTATATGGACTTTTCTGTTGCTGGTTATGTGAAATGAAATCGTTTGGAGGTCGAGGCCACACAGTTAAAGCCAAGCTGAGGTGACTCGCTCATACACAAACTGCATGGAGCTTATTGATCTCAAGGCAGCAGACATCAGCACTGTGGCTTCCTTTGCTCCGCTGATGAACAGGCCGTGAACTTGTGACCTTTTGCAGTGTCAGGCTTTTTGTGTTTTCTTCTGGTGAATCTTTCGGGGCCATAAATAATGCTGGGTTTGCAAGTTTAGCATTGCGGCACACTACTTTATATAGCTATTATGATTGTTTTTAGCCTTAAGGGTTCAGTGTGAAGGATAAGTATGTATTCTTTAGTGTATAATTACCTGAAAATAAGAATTGTGGTGTTTTCGTTACCTTAGAATCAGCCATTTACGTCGACGTAGGGAGTGAGTGCTCTTGCATGGAGATCACCATGTTTCTACAGTAGCACAGACTGGACAAACCAAACACTGGCTATAGATACAGCCATTTGCATTTTCACATCACCCACTGCAGTTAGAACCCCTTCTGTGAGGAGAGCATTAAGAAAAGAAGGATTTTTTTTTTTTTTTAATGTGAGGCTGCTCAGATAAGTATATTAACCAGTTTAAATCACCAGGGCTCATTTATGAAACAATGCATACTAAAAATTAACATACAGCCTAAAGCAAAAAATGGTGTGCACCAAAAAAATATTTGACAATTTCTACAACCAGGCGTCCACCTCGACGTCTGTGGATCAAAGTTTCCCCAATTAAGTGTTTTTATAGAGCACAATTTTTGTTTGGAAAGTGGCGTAAGCCTCTTTCAGCTAGGCCTCGTTTTGTGCGTCTGCAGTGTTTATAAATGAGACCCCAGGTCCGTTTGTTTGGAGAGGATGAGACCTCTGCGGACTATTCGGCTCTTACCAAAAACCTCCTGAACATCTGGATCTTATGTTGTGAGAGAAAAAGGTGAGCACAGATAAACTGGTGCTGGGCGAGCCGCCATCTCCCAGTAAAAACCTCCTGAGTAAAGAGCACTGAAGGAATTTTGACTGTGAGAAATTTCAACTGGTTGTAATGTGCAAATCTCACCACTAGGTGCCACTAAATCGTACACACTGTTCATTTGATGCAAAGAATATTTAACACAAAAACATGTTTTCTTTGTGAACAATAGATGCTTATATAAATGTATGCAGGTGTTCTGCACCATGAAACATCAAGATACCTTAAATCAACTTTCCTCTGCTTTTCCTCGCTACTTGATTTGTCTTGAGATATCCAAACTCTCTATGGTGTCTCCTCTAAGTTTGATCTTATGCTGCCCTTTGTTTTCCTTTTCTGTTGCTGTTTATCCAGTCACTGAATTATTCATTTCTTAGATTTGTATTGCATATTGAGTCATGCTTTTTTAAACAAAGATGTCGGGGTTCACATCAACTATATTGAAAGATTGATCAAAATTCATATTATAATGGCTGAAATGTTGTTTTCTTCCGTATAGATTGGGGCTCCATACTTCAATTTGCCTGAATTTTGATTACTCTTTTGGAGAAGTTTGTATCATCAATTATTCATCCCCTCACTCATTTTCTATCTCTCTCTCTCTCTCACTGTCTGTCTCTGTCTCTCTCCATCCCTACCTCTCATGTGTGAATATCCTTCTACCTGAGTAAGCACGCTGTCATTCATAACACACCCAGTCTGGGCAGAGATAAATAAATATACCAGGCACATATATGCCTCATTTCATATGCCATTTCCATTTTCTTATCCATCACTTTCCTGCCTCTTTGGTGGACTATCATTCAATTAAACACCATTATCTGCTGGTATGCTTGGGGAATTTTGCTCACCTAAGCTGCCCCATACGCCTCAACCTTTAATCTAAAGCAAAAAGGCAATTAATCAGCAGGAATCAGTATTATGGAAAACAAACCAGGGGGGATGGACTTTATCAAATTTTCTTTAATTAAGCAAATTACTTGAAGGGAATGTGATGTAATTTGCAATTTACAAAAACAGTATTGAGGTAGGGAGTGGAGAGGCTTTGATACATCACTGAGAGGTGTTAAGCAATGTGGTGTAGCCTGGAGTGTTTTGATGAGGCTTTCATTTAAGAGGGATCAGCTGACGTGTTTGCTCAACTGCTTTTTATCCCACAGGGCTTATAAAGAAATGATTGCAACTCTGCATTTTAAATAATCCCCGGGTCTGTCTCACGCTCATTTTACCATTAGCAATAATAAATAAGAACTTATCATGACCTGCCTTTTATAATGTATTCATTAATGGAAGTCATGACACTAAGAAGGAATGTTAATTCTGTCATAACCAAAGCATTTATCTGAGTTTATAATGCTGCGGTTATTCTGCTGTAGTCTCCTGCAAGATTTCTTTTATCACATAGTGTGCAAGATATCTTGCAGGAAACTGCCCTTTATCAGTACATAATCTGTCATCTACCTGTTTTTTGTAGACACATTTCCATCTTCTTAACGTTTCCACCTTATGGCTTCATCACCACATTCAAATCTTACAGCTCTACTGAAAGCAGTTCAACTCAGAAAGTGATGTGTGATTATCTTACCAGTCAGATTCTTTCTTAAAATGAGGGGAGGGGCAGGTTTACGCTGAGAATACCCAGCTGTGGCTGTTTCTGCTGCCAGGTATTAGTTGTTAGTTCTGCACTGCCTTACAAAACAGTAATTAACTTGCAGTTGTTTGACAGTTTTGAAATTGTTCACTGAATGGCGGCTACAATTTTGTCAAAAGCAGCATCGGAATTGGGCTGTCTGAAACTTTGCATAGCATAATTGCTGACCAGCATAATTGTCATAAAAGCCTGAAGAATTCACTGAACTACCCACACATCCACATTTCAAAGATATTTCAGTAACAACACCTGCACTGTGATGTACAGTGTACTAAAACAAATTATCACACACAATCAGATGAAATGGTCGACTTCTTTAGCGATGTACACAACTGAACATTGATTGTGTTATGTTGATCTGTGTGTAGGATTTAAGGGGTACATTGAGAAAAATGTAATGTAATATAATAACTATGTTTTCTTTAGTGTATAATCACCTGAAAATAAGAATCACAGCCTTGTTGTTACCTAGGAATGGGCCATTCATATAAATATAGGGAACAAGTACTGGTTGCACTGCCATTTTTTTGCAGGATGCCCAGAACAGACAAACCCTGGCTCTAGACAGAGCCATTCCTGTTTACGTGGCAGCCCCTGTGTGAGAAGTGTGTTGGAAAAACCCTGATCTTTTATCTTTTTTAATGTAAAACGGCTCTATGCAGTGTTTTTACCGGTTTAAATCACCAGGTCTGTTTGCTCTGGAGAGGAAGAGACCTCTGCGGAATATTTGGTTCCTGATAAAAACCTCATCATGTCTGGACTTCAAGTTATCAGAGAACAACGGTGAGCACAGATTAGCAGGTGCTAAGTTAGCGGCCTGTCTTCAACATGTCATTAAACGGCTTTATTGAGTGATTTTACCTGCTTAAATCACAGAGTCTGTGTGTTTTGAAGAACAGACTTCTGCAGACGAGGCTCATGACAAAAAACCTCCTGAACGTCTGGAACAGAAATAATGTGAGCATGCATTACGTTATCAGAGAAAATAGGTGAGCACACATTTGCTGGGCAAGCGGGCCATCTGTGACGTACCGAACAGGGTAGGAGAAACACTAATTTGTAATGTGATACTGCTTTATCCAGTGTTTTTATTGGTTTTAATCACCTGGCCCATTTATTTTAGAGAGGAGGAGACCTTTGCAGATGATTCGGCTCCCAGTAGAAACCTCAAGCAAGGGAGTTCAGGTATCTCAGGGTCTTGTTCATGAGTGAGGGTAGAATGGAAAGTGAGATGGATCAGTGGTTTGGCGCAGCATCTGCAGTGATGCAGGCACTGTGCCTGACTGTCATAGTAAAGACAGAGCTGAGCCAGAAGGCAAAGCTTTTGATTTACTGGTCCAACTACGTCCCAACCCTCACCTATGGTCACGAGCTCTGGGAAATTACAGAAAGAATGAGGTCATGGATACAAGTGGCCAAACTGAGTTTCCTCAGAAGAGTGGCTGGGCTCAGTCTTAGAGATGGGGACATAGGGTGCTTGGAGAAGAGCCACTACTCCTTCGCGTCAAAAGGGATCAGTTGAGGTGTTCTGGGCACGTCCAACTGGTAGGAGGCCCCGGGGCAGACCCAGAACATGCTGGTGGGATTACATATCTGGTCTAGCCTGGGAAGTCCTCGGGAGGAGATGGAAAGCATTGCTGGGGATAGAGACATCTGGAATACTTTGCTCAGCCTGCTGCCCCTGCAACCTGGCTTCGGATAAGTAGTTGAAAATGGATGGATGGATGGATGGATGGATGGATGGATGGATACAACAGAGATTCACATTGCTGTAAATGATTTCACTGTCTAGAAAAATTCAGACAGTTGACAGGTGAAAAGGCAAAAAGCCCAGTTAGTTTGGCAGCAGTATCTGACGGTGTCTGATCTGTTGGAAATACATCATTCTTCGCGTTAATTTAACAAAGGATATTTGACTGCAGGTCCATTTGTTGGACCAATATCAGACTGAGTTTGATTTTCTCTCCTGTGAAGGACGAGTAAGACTAGGGGTCATTCATTGCTGCAGTGATCAGACATTTCAAAGAAGTTAACTTATGCACATAAATAGGAGAGAAAGGTGTCTAGATAACCTCTGGCTATATAATATTTAACCTTACTTTAAGGGTACAACATCCTGTATTAATTAGTGATTTTATTATGAAGAGTTATCTGACAGTCTACCTGACATTCTACCCCATTCCAACTAAAAGGAAGAGGGATTAAATATTTAACTTGCCCTTATGACACACAAAAGGTCATCTGCATGGCACTATTCATGTGCTATCAATTGAGCCGCCTCCATCAATCACTTAATGTTGCTTTTGAAATAAAACTTTGGGATTTTACTTTCAAAAACTGTCAGTCCTGTGTGCATGGCTGGCTTTTCATCTCCTTGTCCTCACTCACGCTCATTTGACAGCACCTGCACCTGAAAACACAGACATTAACTAGATGTTTTTGGAGCATGACAATCAAACTCATGCTTATTTCTACATTATTTATTAATTTTTGTAACATTACTGTGCATTTGTGAGTGAGTATAACGGGTTTTTGACGAAGGAGAGATTGAGAGTGATTGAAAAGAAAGGAAGATTGTGAAGAAATATTTTGATATGCAAATCCAAAGAACGTTTTCAATTTAACTGTGTAAAGGTGTTGCTTTGACATGCAAAACTTTTCAAGCTATTTACCTGATGTGACTTGCCAAAAGCGAAAGAGCAGAATGAGCTCACATTTCCTGATCGCTTAAACTGCAGCACAAACAACTGACATAAAAAGGTCAGAGCCACTGTGCCCTGACAGTTCTAGCTGAAACTTTAATGAGACCCAAGGGGGAATTGGGTCTTTATTCTAGCAGAGAATAGGGTAAAGATACAAATCAGACAAATAGCGCTAACATATTGGAATAATGCTGAAAATAGAGATGCATATTTGCAAGAAGATAAAGCAGATTTATCTCCGGTGAGGCCATGGAATGATAATCTAAGAGAGAAATGCTCAGGAAAACAGCTCGATAGAAGAGATTTTATTTGTGCACAATTGAATCAGCAGAGATATGTGAAGGTGACATGCCTTGAAAATGTGAGTTTATTGTCTTAATTTACACAATAACTTAAGTATATAAAGAGAGTTTATGTCTCAGAAGATGTGTAGTTAACCACAAATGAATAGATTTTTTTTTTTTTTTTTTACAAAGAAAACACTGTGGTTTACCTTGTTACATCTCTCATGCATACTAAACAGCTGAGTTCATGTGCTCCATTTCATGTAGCCTAAATTACAATAATCCATTGCCTTACTTTGGGTATAACTGTATTATTATAACGTTAATGTTACACTGAAGATGTGCATATGACACAAGTCAGTTTAATTCTTGTTTGTCCAGTAATGGACCCGGTTATATGAGACAATTGTTTCATTGGTTGCCACTGTTCAATACAAGAAATTCAAACATAATTTGAAGTGTTTGCAGGGGTCAAAGATTGTGTTTAGTATGGTCGGGCCAGTGTAAACATTTTCAAACAAACACCAACTGGACCCATATACCGTATTCTACCAGATGTCACACGTGATGCAGCAGCTGCTCCAGAGTGGAATGATAATGATAATGATGTCCTAACAGCAAACAAGCATGCAAACTATCGCGTTGTGTAACATAAGAGCTCTCTGTCCACCCTGAAAACATTAAATATGCACTTCTGTTACATCATGTAAACAAACCACATAAATATCAGCTGCATGCTTGATATCATACTGAAGGTGTAATCACTTGAAAGATGGGTGAATGGCCTACATGCTTTGTAAAGTTACTTTTTTTTTTTAACAGAAAACACATTTGTATTCTGATATTTACTTGAAATGACGTACAGTGCACACTGTAATTAAACAGTATAATGAATCCAATGCATGTTGGATTTAGCCTCAGGACGTTATTAGCACAGGTTGCTGACGTAGGCTACTTTTTACTATGCCAGAATGTGTCGTAAAGACAAATGGACGGGCAAAACTGGAAAGTAACACAATTCTGGTGCCCAGTGTCATCAGCAGAGCAATGGTTGGTGTATTGGAAGGAACCAAATTATTATACCTGTGAAGTCTCACAAATAAATTGGAAGAAAATCACGAGAGAACAGATCGCTCAGTGCCACCTGCCACTAAACAACACTGAAGAAACTGGGAAGGTTTTCTCTCCCAATAATTGGCAGCGATAGATGGCCAGTGCATGATAAACTTCAGCTGAGGCTTTTGGAGGTTATAGATGAAGGAAAAGAAATAGCCTCGCTTCGATTCATGCAGGTCGAGGTCAAGTTCCTTGAGCCTCACAGTCACATGGATCATAGCAAGACGGGGGTGTGCTGTTGGAAACACATTTTAGGACTGCATTTGGGACAAAGAAGAGAGACATTAAGCCATGTGTCACAGGGCCTACAAGAGAAAGCAATCAGCGGCTTAGTTTGAGGGTTAGAGGGTAGCTAGGAGAATGAGCCTCGGGTGTAATGAGTCTTTTTCTGGGGAAGGAGGTCTGGGGGTTTCTGAGGGTTTAAAGGAGGGCTGTAAAAGGTTGATTTAGTTAAGGAAGTCAAACCGGTCTTCTGCCACTGTGTGTGAGCTGCTTGGGGTTGAGTAAAGGGTTGATGCTTCCACAGCTTGACTCTGAACTGGACATGTAACATAAATTTAGAAATATTAGAGTGCTTTACTTGTCAGGTATACTGTGATATTTTATTCTGACTTATTTTCGTTCCTCTCACAAACACAGCAGAGGCATGTTCTGACAGCTAAAATGGCAGTCAGTAAAGGCATAATATATTTTTGCTAGTCCACACAGGTTAATTCATTGTGTCAGAGCATAACTCTGTTTATCTATGTGTAACACAGTGATGTTATCTTCACCGGGCCAGTCACTGCTTGTGCACTTCATCATAAAGGTTGACCGTCAAGTAGTATTGAGTTTTTTATAGGGCTGTCCCCTAATAGTCCACCAAACATTAGTCGACCAGAAAGGTCATTAGTCGGCAACATTTTATTGGTCGCTTAGTCATAGAAAAAACACAAAACAAAAACAAAAGCCAAACTGTAATAGGAGCTGCGCCTTGTCAAAATAAATTAAAACCTATATGACTGGCCCATGTGGGAATTTAATTTGAAAGGAGAGACACAGGAAGAGGCCACGCTCAGCAGTCAGACAGGAGTCAGGGTACAAACCAATCACAGCCGACAGATATCTTTCCCTTCTTCTGTAAATATTCAGTCTGATAAATACGTAAAAGTTGATCATGTGAGTGCAGGGCTACCCAGAGCTTTACATCTGTCCCACGGACGATAGGCCTACACACTTATAAACAGCGCCTGGAAGAAGATCAGCTCTGCACTCAGGATTTCAGGTAAATAGGCTATATGGTGCTTGTTAAGATTGCTTAGCAACCTTGGATGCAACCTGCCGCTGCGCTTTTGAAAGCTGGCTCTAAAAGGCACAAGAGTGGTTTCTAGGCAGTTAAAGAGCCAGCATGTGTCCGGCTCCTAATTTCCAGGGCTGGTACCTGCGGTTATTCCACAGGCTAGTTAATAACATGCTGAGCAGGAAATCCAAAGTGTGGGATCATTTTGAGAAGGTGAAGGATGAACCCCAGGTGATTTGTAAACTCTGCAGGCAAACATGACGCATCATCTGAAACATGTCAGTAACTACATGCCCATTAGCCACTTAGCACAATCGCTACTGCTTTGCCGACAGCGTCATTAACAGGCGGCTCGCTCAGTGTGTGACGTGCACTTGTAGATAAAATATAGGCCTACATTAATGGAGGTTCATTAGTACGGTTTTGTATTTCTCTGTAATGTAGCACAGTGTTAATAATGTTACTGATACTATTCTTTCTCACACCTTCAACTCAAACCATTGTGTTGCCCCGCCCAAAATATATAATTTAATATTTAAATTAATATTGTAAACATGCAGGTGACTAGTCATCTAACGGCCCTAAATGACGACTATTGGTCAACTAAGAAAATTCTTAGCCGGGGGCAGCCCTAGTATTTTACTATCTGGGACTAATTGTGGTAGTTTACCTTATACGCCTGTATAGCTGTACCTACACCAGCATGGTTTTATTGGCTTTCAAAGTAAGAGAAGTTCGATTTTTGCACAGTCAATGCCATTTTTATACAAAGGTTATAAATCTACTTTTGCACATATTTAAAAAAAAAAGTCTTAATATATTCCTTTCTAAACTTTTTAAAGTAACTCCAGAGGAACTATCATATTCATTCAAAAGCACTGAACTCAGCAAACAATGCAAACTCACTGTGCAGGTGGAAAACACTAAGCACTACCCAAAGCCTGCTAGTAAACCTTTAGAGACTGTGACTATTAACAATGGGATCTATTGGGATTTTGCTGCACAGTAAAAAACACAGAGCAGATGATTGTAAATCTATAACAACACTTCTCATCCAGCTCATATTCTTTTCTCTTTTTCTTTTTAGCGGCCCACCCCCCCTTCTTGTAAGATGGCATTGCCTTTTGTGGCATCACCCGTTGCTGCCAGCCAAGTTTGAATAAATTATTTAATACACCTCAGGAAAAGTGTTGATTGACTGAAAAGTGCACAGACAACATAAAAATGAAACCCAGTTAGGAGAACAATACCGCGCATCTTGAAGACGGAGAATAATTACAGATTTAAGAAAAGAAACAGAAGCTCAAATATGTTAGACAAGGTCGACTGTTTTTTGTATTTTGAAAACAATAAGACGTTAAATGTTCTTCATGCTCAAGTTGCTCCCACAAGAACGGAGCTTGTGTGAGATTTTGTTGTCAGTATGGAGGATGAAGTGAGAATATGAAGGAGAACGCTGGAGGATAGAAACCCAGCACAGTACAGAACAAAGTGCAAAACATAATGAGGCAATTAGTGAACAATCCCAGATAATTAGCAGCCATCATTAGACATACTAGTATTTCACTGTCATATAGGAAAACAAGTGTGGATGTGTCTGCAACTAAACTCTCTCACCACTCATCCTTCCTCTTCTCCCCCCAATGTATTAACCGTTTATTCTCTTTCTTTCCCTTTTTTTATATGTCTGCATGAGATAAAAAAAAATAATAAGGTAATAGGGCATGTGCTAAGTATTAGGAACAGTGCTAAAGGTTTTCCAGTAAATCGCTATCAGAAACCCCATGGATCTACTGTCATTTGTGTGTTGGTTAAGATACAGCTGAAAGACCTTCAGCATTACACAGTGACTCATAGGTAACACTCTACATGGGCAGACTTGGCTTTAATCCTTATAAACGTAAGCTGTATCATTTTAAGATGAAAATATGCTCGGCTGTATTTTGCTGATACAAATTTTTTGAAATACTGATAGTGATATTTGAGACTTGGGGAAAAAAAACAATCTTTTTTCATGAGCCCATAACATCATAAATATTTTTGTAATATGGGTCCATTAATTAGTTTGAATGCTGGTACTTCTATTCTGCAGTATCATGTTAGGGTCCTATTTAAACGATCGATAGTGCTTGGTCTAAAGTGCACTGCGTAAGTTCATTTAGCGCATGTCGTGTCGATGAAGATTCTCAGTCATCCAAGTCATGGTAATCTTAAGTGCTACATCGTAGGCAGCTGGACTTTGCTTGAATTTCTTGAAGACGTTTCACCTCTCATCCAAGCAGCTTCTTCAGTTCTAACGATGGTGAATGAATCTGTCTCACCTTCTCACTGAGCAGCTGGTTCTGAGCCCTCTGAAGGATTGTTGCAGCCCTGTGTCCTTTCACGGTGGAACCAAAGCGTAAGCTGTTGGGAATGTTCCTGCATTACCTGCATCTCGAATTGAAATGCAGGTGGTTCCTGTAATCCGCCAGCTTCCTAGATGAATTCCCATACCAGTCGATGGGCATTCTTCCCAAACTGCTTAGCAACATGTCAGTGAAGATTCTCAGCCATCTAGGTCATGGTATTTTTAGGTGCTATATCGTAGGCAACCGGACTTGCTTTAGTATCTTGACGTTTCACCTCTCATCCAGGAGGCTTCTTCAGTTCTTGACTTAAGGTTTTAGTGCATGCCCAAGTTCACTTTTGCGAGTTAAATGGCTTAAAATCTGGGCATTGTTGCCTCTGTATTTAGTCCCTCAATCATCATGTGTTTCAGGCCTAACATGAATATAACCAATCATCTCCCATTCCCTTCAAAAGCCAGGTGCACCTGGACCTCGCACATTGCTATTTACATGGCAGACTCAGCCATTTGGAAAAGCAAGTGGTTTTCTGCAAATAGTAATGCAGTCAGAGTGGTAATGTTACTGCAGCAAATATTATGGGACATTTCAGCAGCAAAGCTAAAAGCTGTAGTTATAAGCTTGACAGAGGAAACAGAATTAAACTTTTAGCTTCTAAAAAGGAAGGAAGTTACACTGCTCCACATGCATAAACACACTGGTTACACACCCACTCTCTTATTGAGAAGTCTCCTGTGAAGCAGCAGTGGACTCTGCAGATCTGCTCTGTTCACATTTCAGAGGTTATAATTAATACTTAGCTCATTAATGATGTATTATTCCCCTACCTACAACCCATGCAAATGTCCCTGTGTGTGTAACAAGCAGAGTGTAAGCACGTTGTGAACCAGCTTATGTAAACGCATCTTACTATCTGAATAATGGGCCTTTTAACTAGCAGGAAAATACTCCACGTTTCTGATTTTAGTTAGCATTGGCCCTGCAGATCCATTTCTCTAGTTAACATGTTTTGGTCATCAGTTTTTGAAGGATCTTGTCATAATTTAGATGGGCAAATGAGAAAGCTGAGTTGCTTGTGGGGCTCGATGAAAAGTCAGGGGATCATCAAAACTGTTAGGATTCATCCACCAGGGACATGAATATCTGCGCTACATTTAATGGCTAATTCTTCCAGTGGGAGACATTTCATTCTGGACTAAAGGCTTGGACTAATACTGACCAACCAATATTGCCATCTGCACCTCTAATGTGGCTAAAAATAATAAAAGTGAAAATGTTAAGCTGGATAATTTTCAGGTTTGGAAAATAAAAATAAAACCTGCGCCAGTTCCTGTCTAACAAAGTCTGTTCAGATTCACATTGCCAACGCATTTTACTCTCTCCTCTCTCCAAAGACAACTCAGGCTAAACCAGCAGCAGTCTCTCTTATTGTGCAATTTGGAAATTAAACTTTGTTTTACTGTTTTATCATGAAGTAAGTCGCAGGATTGCGTTTATGAGATTTAAAAGTGTGAGGCATTCATTTCAAGTATCTGGGATAATTACTGTTTTATCTTTTTTTTTTATACCTATGCTTTAGAATATTTGTATCTCAACACCCTGCGCTGTGAAAAGAGAAGGTGTTATCACATACACAGAGGATTTCAAACCTCTAGAGTTATCAGTTTGACTGCACAAAGTGTTTTGGTACTGCCCCTTCTAAGCTCCTCTGATCCCATTTAAATTGCTAAGTGGGTTTTCAGACTGTTGCAGACAGATTCAAACTACTGTGTGGCTGTCCTCGTGCATTTACTCAGATAAAAATGTTTGAAATGACTGGAAAACAAATATATATTTATCACATTGCCAAGGTTAAGGTATTAAAGCTATACAACACAAGGTTCTGGAGTAAAGTATTGTGTATGTTTTAACTTTACATGCAGTTTCAGGTGCATTTGGAGAAATATAGAGTCTCTTAAAAAAAACAGGCATCAGTTTGTGATCCAAAAGTGATTAGTCAATAAAAATGTGGGAAGTTGAGTACGGACAATCGTGCTGCTAATGAGAAAGAAAAACACAATGGAAGGAAATGACTCAGCAAGCCTCTGACAAAGATGCAAGCTCAGTCTAAGAGTGAATGAATGGGTTGATAGATAAGACATGTGATGAGAGATCAGGAAGGGAACGGATCAACAGGGAGCTGAGGAGTGGTAAGAGTATGCGAGGAGAGTGACGAGGAGCTGTGTGGATTTCAAGCATTTGCACTCGGCTCAGCCTTGGTTAAGAAACTAATACCTCAATTCAGCACCTGCAGCCCAGTATAACACTCCCTTTTCACATATTCATCTCTGACATACAGAAAACCCTGAAGGAGTGAGAGGGAGAGAGGCAGGCGCAATGCTCACCAGCCCAGTTTTATTTTAGCCCCCATGAGGCACTGCAGAATTTGTCATATGGAGAGGCTGAATTTTTGACAGCTTCCAGAAAAGCAGTGGAGTTGGATTTTACACTCCTGTATTTAAGCCTTTTAGCCCCGTGGTTGTCTGTTTGTGAGTTTTCCTGTGAGACAACATCAGACATCAAAGTGAATGAGAGCAGTGGTATGAAAAGGTGAGCCCATGTTCAGGAGTAACTGTCAGAACTGGATACTTGTCTGTAAATAAAGAGTAAAACTACAACTTTTTTTTTGTTTTGTTTTCTTCAGGTTGCCATAAAGCTTTCCCCAAAACACAAGATAACACTACAACTAATATCTGTGTTCAAATGTTCTTACTCCTCCCATAAAATAAGTGTAGCTGTGAAATTACCAACAGATTCATGATGCGTGCGCACTGGCCAGTTTTGTTCTGATCACATTAGTGAATCATAATCATTCTAAACTGACAGCTGCGTGCCCACTATTTGTATCATATGAGGAAAGTGTTTTCTACGCACACACAAAGGCCCTGTCACACCAGTGCTGGGCCGTCGGTGAGCTTCTGTGAATGTCAGTCCGAAACAGCTGATAAGCCGTACGCTACTCTCTTCAAACATGTCGGTCTCTGAGGACATGTTCTCTCCTGAGGGCACTGAGTGCAGTATCTTCCAGCAAGGCTAGTTATGCCATCCTAACACCTGCTCTGAGGTAGAGCAGAATCTTTTATACACCCTGCACGCCTGTTAATAATAATAGTAATTATTTGATGGCACTAAAAATTGGTGTGAGAAGCCATTATTACAGGCAAATTAAAAATAAAAAACCTTCTCACTTCTCAAATATAAGCAGGGACTGGTACGCTCATTTTTATGTGGTTGAATATTTGAATTATGACAAAAACTCATAAGGATGAAATAGCATCAAATAAGTACATATGCACTTAATTCATTTGTAAATTGAGGGTTTTATCTTGTCTTCTATTAAAGTCTTTATTTATGAATACAGTTTAATATGTCATGTTAAACGTTTTAGTTAAAAGGAGTGTGTTTACATTTTTAAAGACAGCCAGGTCTTCACCATTTGTGCATATGCATGGGCTGAGGTTTTTGCAGAGTATGAACAAATTTTTTGATGTTTGTGATGTTTTCTTTGAGTCATTATATCACTAAAATTCAGATCTTAGGCCCTGTCTACACATGAACAGATCTTTTCCCATTACCTTCCCATTAGCGCTGATTCTCCTTTGATAAAGATAGAGGAGCTCACTCAAACATACAAACGATACTCCAGAAAGTTTTCTTCCCGCTCCTCATCGACAACAATTGCCCTCTGGAAAGTGTTGCAAAATCTGCTGGTTCGACTGGGATTGATCCAAGACTGACATTTCTGGTGGACTTTAAACTACGGACACTGAAGCAAAAACATTAGATGCAGCAGATGCCTCAATTCGTCCATAAAGTGTTGCAATAGTCATTAGACCAAGCAGTGCTAACAAAACGTTAGCAAACTGGTAGTCTGCCATTGTTGTTGTTGTATTTAGCGTATGCTCATTACACAAAGCAGCAATAGGTATGCACAAATTGAGGAGATGATGTCACTGTGTCCCAAACTCTCCGTTTTATATGTCCATACACGTTAACACTAAGAGGAGTTTTGAAAAATCTGCACCTTAGGAGGCATTTTAGAAAATCTCAGTTTTAGTGACCTGAAACACTGTTAATGTGGACGTTAGGCCAAAACACAGAGGAAAATGACTGTTCACAAACATATCTGTATCTGAGTAGACTAGGGCCTCTAGTTTCGCAGACCGGGCGAGGAGGAGGCGCAGCGCACCGGCGCTTCGCCAACTGGGTGTGGCCAGGCGGATTTTGCAAGTTTGGCACACCGTGCGCCCTGGCGCAGCTACTCCTCTGTCCCACCTCTGTCCCTCCTACCTGCGCAATTCGGAAAGAGGGAGGAGAGAAGGCGTGGAGTGGGTTTTACACACATCACACCAATCAAATGAGCCCCTCTCCTCGCCCTTAAATGCGCCGCGTGAAGGCGTAATGAGAGTTTACTCAATTTGCCATGGCAGAAGAGAGCAGTAGTGTCAGATGGCCAAACTTCTCCCAGGAGGAAACTGATGTTTTGGTCCGGGAGGTCCAAGCTGGCAGTGTGCGAATATATGGAACTGCGAGCAGACCTCCACGGGCTGATGATGATGCAAAGGTAGCCTGGGAGGAGGTCACCACAATTGTAAATCAATGTCGCGTTTCTCTCGTGCGCGCACGCTCTCTCTTTCTTTCTCGCAGTCTCACTCTGTTTCTTTTCTTTTGACTTTTCTAAGATGACAGATGCTGAATATATACTCCCTATCTGATGCTGTGGCTGTTTGTGGTTGGCTGAGAGGGATGTAAACTCATTAGTCTGCAGCTGTGTTAAACAAATCAGGTTGGGTTTCCATTACGCGTGCCAAACGGTGCCAATCCCCTTTGATCTGACATCAGATGTGACGGGACAGTCGATATAGAGATACATTTATGTGCTGATTGCAGATAGTTGCATTGAATAGTGGTTTTTTGGGTATTTATTGCATTGTTAATGTGCCTGATATTCTGGAAACCTGTCTGTGAGGTTTTGGTGACGTGTGCGCACTGTCCGCCGGTCAGCCAAACTCCAGCTTACACTGGCTGCGCTCCGCCTGCGCTGACAGTAGACGTGGTTTTGCACCTTGGGTTGCACTGCTCGAAACTAGCTCTGCGCGGGGTTCGCCACTCTGTGCCGCGCCGGGAAACTAGAGCCCTAGGAGTGTAATGATCTATCAATCTGGATCAATATATCAGTTCAATGATATATGCTTTTATTTTGAAAGCCTGTGTCACCGTCACACAGCGGAAGGCAGACGCCAAGCAGTCAAGATAATAACGTTATTTACTCGGGAATACATTAGCAGGAAATAATATAAGAAATATTTTGGATATTTAAGAAAATATGGGTTAACAGACAGAGCACATGCTGTACATAAACAATGCCATTATGAGATAAAACACAATGTAACATTAGCGCCTTGGTCAGGCATCTTACTCAACTAACGTCTCACTACAGCAACATTAGCTGCTCTGTTTCAACAATCTTCAATCAACCTGTTCTGTCAGGAGATGCAGTGACTTAAACCATCGGTAAGTAAGAAAAATAATGTTACATGTAATTTGATAAGTAGTAGGAAAAAAGGCCGCTAGCTGTTAGGCCAATTTATGCAATGTAAATATGTTTAAACAAATAACGAGTGACTAGCAAAAAACAATTGTTTTGTCCATTTATGAACCGTGACAGTTATTACTGAGCTGAATTTGATGCTTTTGTTGTTGTTAGTCCATGTTTTATGGCTGTTAGGAGACATTTGCCTTCAGGGCTTTAAGCCAGATGGACCTCAAGTTTTAGGAAAATATGATGGAGTCAGTTTAAAGTAAACTTCACTGCGCTAAAGCAGTTATAATTAGTTACATTAATTATGTGTTGTTTTTATCTTTTATGGCCAAAAGCAGAAAAGAAATGTGCGGCAGCTTCTTCAGTAACCCATGGTGTTAAATGATATGATATTGTCTCGTATTGATCGCAGGCCCCTGAATGTCATAGAATCGAAACCATATCGTGGCAGACTTTGTGATTTAGGCAAACATCATACTGTTGTCCAAAGAATCGATATGATATAATATCGTATCGTGATGAAACTGGTGTGTCGACAAGGCCTTAATGTGTATCCTTAAGTGTTTTACCAGCATACAGTTTAGGCAGGATACAGAAAGTTCCATGTTGTGCAATGCTCTCTCTCTCCCTCTTCTCTCCCTCTCTGTCCAAGTATCCTGTGATGCCCCTTTTAAAGTAACAGTGGCCTCCTGCCAGCGTATTCGTTATGGACATTTATGGTATGTCGCAGTTTTAAAAGTGCCACTGAGGTCCAAATTCGCTTCGATTGTACTTCAAGGACGGTTGACACATTCTTACAACACTGCTGCTTCAGCTGAGAGCACAGAGTTGTCATCCTTTTCACTGAGAAATTTATGTAAATGAAGTCAGGTAGGTGACTTGAGAGTTTCATATGATTCACTTCTCCCATCCACAGACCGAGGAAAGGAGAAGCTTCTGGTAATAGATCCAACACGGTGTTGTGTACAGCCAAACTCTTTATATAACTCACAATGTGGTCTCTGGCTTTGTCATCCTTAATTTAACACACACCAACACGCGCAGGGACACACAAAATGTATTCTCTCAACACACCCTGCACCTTACATACATACATCACATACTAAACACCACAGTGGGCTCTCAAAGGAGGCTCTATGGATGTGTGCTATATAAATGCAAATGATGCAGGACACACAGCTTCATCCCCTTGATCCTTACAGAGGACTGGAAGACCAGAAAATCTGCACTAATGCAAACTTATCAGTTTTTAATTCTCCTGGAAGACGTCAAACTTGTGTGTGTCTCTGCATGTCCACTGTATTTAGTACATAAAAAAGGAAGAGGAAGTGGGAGCGCCGATACACTCGCAGGTCATTATCGCAGTCAGGCACTAACATATGACACTCTGTGTCATTTCTGAAAGGTCACTTCAAGATGGAGCTGCTGCTGGAGAATTAAAGATTCAAGTAGTGTGCCCATAATAGCGTTTCATGGAGGTATACTTCCGTTGTTATTTGACCAGCTCAGATTACAAGCACATGGAGGTGACACCAAAACGTACTGTTATCTGCTCACACTGTATAACTTAAAACATTACATCATGTTAATTGGAGGAAGCCTTACATGTGTGACTTGAAAGGAATCTAATTGAAGTGTAATTTTAGGAAGTTAGAATTAGAAACTGACTGTACTGTAACCTGCACATGGAGTGACTCATTTATGGTTAGCATGGCGCTGCTACTTAACTAAACACAACAGATTTTTAAAAAGACATGGTCTCTAAAATGATTATCCACAAAACTGAAAAATGTTCACTTTAGCAAAGTACACACCAGCTAAACAATACTTAGTAAAAATCATAAATCCTTAACTGGTAAAAACACTTCATCTCTGCCTAAGAGTGCTCTCACGTCTGAAGTCCGCACCAGATGGAAAAAAATGATGCATTGTTGCATTCTAGTTTTGGTTTGGTTCCTGTTCACACTCACTTTTTGCAAACGAACCAAGAGGAGTAAACATGAAGTTCGACTGACGGACAGGTAACTCATTGCTTAGACAGGTGTTTGTCATCCTGCACCATCAGGACCCACAAGAGGAAATCGAATTCTAGGGACTGACAGAAGTTTATGCAGCACTTTAATGCTTCTAAAGGCCAAAACACACCGGCGGCGTCATATGACGGCGGCGTCATATGACGGCAGCGTCATTGACGCGAGTCAAGTGCCACCCCCAACACACAAAAAAACGTCGCGCTGCGGGGCGTCAACCGGATTTCTATTGCACACTCCAGTCCACTAGGCTGGGAAGTACAAAATAGCACTTTTTCAAGGCCGGCGACGCTGGAAAAATAGGACAATAGCGTAAAGTGCTGCAGTGCAGCACGTCGATGCGCGTCATGCTGCCGCTGGTGTGGGTTTGTAAATAGAAAATAATGGGGGCGGCTGTTTTGACGTGCGTCGTACGGCGCCGGTGTGTTTTGGCCTTAAGGTGTATTTGTGTTCTTTGGTGTCACAAAGAGCTCATAGAGAAATAAGTGATTGAAAGCGTTATTAGTGGGCTATTATTAGACCGCAAATCAATTGCATGATATAAATAATGACTTACATAGAGACAGGAAAAGAAGACGTCTTGTACAGTAATGATTGGGACTGTGAGATCATTGTCACACACTTTTAATGAACTTAATAAGCAGACATAGAACACAAAGTCAGAGAGAATCATGACAGTTTTAACATCTTTTTAATCAGGGAAAATACCCTCACTGTTGTGCATATGTGTTACCATGGTTACATGTATACATTAGCATTAATAGGGTATGGGATATACACATGGCCTTTATCAGGATCAATTATGAGATTGTGGACACATAACGCTCAGCAGGTGGATTTATTATTGGTTTAACTGTTGAAATTGTGCTAAAATCTTACTATATAATAACGAAAACTGTGTGTGTGTGTGTGTGGGTGTGTGTGTGGGTGTGCCTGTTCCTCGTTTTTCTCCTCACTGACTTGGTCAGTCCATGTGAAATTTGGCACAGTGGTAGAGGGTCATGGGAGGATGCAAATGAAGCAATATTACATCAATTGGCCAAAGGGGGGCGCTATAGCAACTGATTGAAATTGCAAACTTTGAATGGGCATATCTCATGCCCCGTATGTCGTAGAGACATGAAACTGTGCACAGAGATGCCTCTCCTCATGAGGAACAAATTTGCCTCAAGAACCCATAACTTCCAGTTATATAGATTTTCCACCATTTTGAATTTTTTGAAAAACACTTAAGATCGATCTCTTCCTAGGAGGTTGGACCGATCTGCATGAAACTCGGTGAACATAATCTAGGGACCAATATCTAAAGTTCCCTCTTGGCAAAAGTTGGAAAACTTACTAAAACTGAGCTTCTATAAGGCAATGAATATTGCGCAGGGCGTGGCTCATCACATAAAGGTGTATAACATCTCAAGGGTTTCACCGATCACCACGCAACTTTGTAGGCATATGACCACACATAATCTGAGGGGACCCCTCCATTATTGACCCCATCAAACAAAATGGGGGCACTAGAGAGCTAATTTCTTATCTAGGCCTAACCATCATATCAGTTTGTACTAAACTAGGTAGATATGTAGAACAGGATGCCTCAAGGTGACTGGAGAAATTTAACTCTAATTGGCAACTGGGTGGCGCTATAACAACAGAAAAATGTTTAAAAATGGCTAAAATGCGACCGATCACTGTGGCTCCCCCTGTGGCTGAATGTTTGTTTTCTTTTCTAATTTTTGGTATGACTAAGTCATGGTATGGTATGCTGTACATAATCACGGAAACTGTCAGTGTGTCATTCTGTCAGTCATTCTACCAGTGCGCCCCACTTTTAAGTCAATACAACATATAAACACTTTAACTATCTGCCTTTCAACGTGCTACCTCAACTACTAATGTACTAATGCACTAACTATCCCACTATTGGCAGTGTTACTACTGTACTTCCAATAAATCAATCGTACTATCAAATTCACAAAAACTCTGTCTGAATACATTGCTCTTCTTAATGGGTTCAGTTGACTATTTAATCTGCAATTTCCTATGACCTGTATCCTGAACACACACCATGTGAAACTGTACGTGGGCAACTGTGCACTCAATGGGTATGGACTAGTCTGATACTACTTGGGTCATTTCTTTCACACTACAACCAAACTGCACCAGAGTCCGTTTGGAAGCGGACCAAGACCCACCTTTATGAGTGGTCTCAGTTCTGTTGTTTGGTCCGTAGCTTGGTTCCATTGACCACTTTCACACCAGCCCAAACGAACCACACAAACTGCGCAGACAGGCCAGAGTTTGTTTTTACCGAACCAAACAGGTTAGGTGTGAAAGCACCCTGATATACAATTCAGGATTCAAATTAAGAATTGGTTTGTGGCCAGACATGCAGCGATATGCAGAACTCAATTACCTGTCTAACAAGTACCAAACTTACTTACTTACAATACTAAAATCCTATACTAATACTAAAAGCAGACATTGACATATAAGCCGTAATATATGAAACTACTGCAGCCTTTTAAAGTATTTCTTGCCTCCTCACATGCTTATTTGACTATCTTTCTTTGTAAGTGTACTAGTGTTCTTATCCCGCTCGTCTTCCATCAGAGCCACAAATAATTTCACAAAGGACCTTTTTATGACTCCATTTTACATGTACCTAATGGTGTAGTCAGTGCAGGGAATTATTTTGGAGTCTGAAATTACAGGTTGGGTTCCCGCTGAAGGTTTTGTAGGATGAAAGCTTTCAGAGGCGGGCAGCAGAACGTCTCGATAGTAGAGTCTCAGCTCCATTTCCTCTCAATGATACTGCTCTATTTCAACTTGTGCTGTATGTTTAATCCTGGAATCCAGTGTTACTTGTTAAAAACATAAAGAAATCCATTATAAACAAGTATGAATACATAGCAAAGCTCTTTGCATCAAAGCTTGAGTCATTATCTGCTGGAGGAGCTGCAACTCTGTGATACAGCTGAACACACAGTTGTCGTTCAGCTTCATTACATCTATGTAGTGAAACTAATAGTAAGGTACAGTTCATATGAATAATAACTAATTTTATTGACAAAGAGAATATTTTCCATAATTTTTCCAAAGGCTATCAAACACCACGTTACAGCACTTAGTTAAAATCAATCTAGAACAGCTTGACACTTCATGCAGTGATGTGACTTGTCTCTCTGCCAACCTGCCGAAGCCTAAGGAGAAAGTGAGGGCCTGGGGAGCAATAAACTGCTCCTACCATGACCAAAAGAGGATTTAATGATCCAAGAGAGAAATAGAAGGAAGGTTGGGTATCTCCTGTTCTGTATGCTTGACAGAGCGCTACAAATGAGAATTATTCCCATCAAGCCATTTGGTCTACGCCTTTAAACAATCACATATAGCCTATATTTGACGAGCGACTTGCCAACAGACATATAGCACAATCCTTGTTGTATATCAGCCAGGTGAATCGTGATAGATATTCTTTGGCCAGCTGCCCATGACTTTAACCCCCAGTAGCAATGATAACTCTGCTGTGTCAAGTTCACACTAGGGACATGTGCACTGTCATATATCTGAGTTCAATTTCAGCTGGATTGTAGTCCTGACTGGAGTGATATAATAGGCCTGGAGCCAGAGGGGTGTGTCGTTCTGGAAAAAAGTCATTATAACTTCAAACTCTGGATGAGATACTTCATCCTATTTCAAAAGTTCTCACCTGAATTTCAACATTTTAAAAGCAAGCAGCATCACAGACAGTAAGTAAACTCATTGCTTTGTTATTGGTTGGAAACTAGATTTACTTCTAATTTAAAATGCATGCAATAGTTAAAGATACACTACTGATCGTCACCTATGACCCAGAAGCATGTGGTGCCCTAATTGTCGAATGTAACATGGCACTAGTTACAGTAAATGGGCAGGGCATGGACTCAGGAGGACGAAAGGCCACTCTGCTACTGTTAGAGGATGCAGGAGTGTCTCAGTCTTTAGAGGAACTCACAAGTCAATGGAATATAATTTAATTTAATGTAATACAGTATTTCTGCTTAAGGGTAGGTATCAAGGTCCGGCCTTGTGTTTGGTCACTATACTGTGACTATAAAACTGTGTCTGCTGAAGAACTTGCGCAACCTGAAACATTGTGAACATTTTTATGGCTCTGCGCGGGTGACAGTCATGGCTGGAGAAATTATGTTTTCAGGTTGTCCTTCCCATTTTCATAAACACAACACCTCAGGAGGGCTTTGAGGGAATTTCTTTAAATACAAACGTCCACATGGACTCATCGATTATCTGAATAGATTTTGGTCATAAAGTCAAAGGTCACTATGACCTTACAAAACATCAATATCTAACTGGACAAGGTGATGAGGTCATGACATTTCATATCCAAAAGGTCAAAGGTCAGTTTTACTGTGACATCATAATGTTCTGCACAAACACATCTAGTCAGATACTGAAGTGGTGACAATAATCTTGGGTGTTTACCTTGAAACTGTGGTGAATGTATCCAGTGGTGCCAGCAGGATTATATTTCATGGCGCAGAAATCGCCCGCCCACTTAACATGTAGGTTCCCATGCATAGACATACATAGTCTACTCACTTAGCAAGCAAGAGATTAACACTAACAATACAGACACAACACCACCATTAGCCTACCTCATGCATTTCAAAGACAAGCCAACAGATCTGACAACAACAACCAGCAAAATAACCCAATATAATACACTGAATAAAGCCCAGAGAAACATACGGGCACTTAGCACACAACAGATTCCCTCATTTTGCAGTTACCATCACACAGCAAGAGCATCAACAGTTAGGTATAAAGAATATACAGTGACAATATGTAACATGAAGCCCAAACCAAGCTGCTACAATTAACAATGAAAAGGCCAGATTAGAAAATTAAGTAGTATTCCTACCTATTTAAAGTTAATTCGGCGTCTCCCTGTTACGTCAAACTCCTGCAAAGCGGCCTCTGCATCAATTCCAAAATCATGATACATATTGCTGCTCTCTGCATATTCCTTGCTACTAAGGCTTGTTCACTACCTTATTTCAAAAGCCTGAAAAATGCTCAGTTTTTTTGGTTTGCTAATTTCTAACTACTTTTGCTCGCTAACACACAAGATAGGTAACACAACACTGCTAGCATCACAACTGAGCACCAGAAATGTTTAGCATACACCAGTGAGTGGGCACAGCCAAAAAATGCATCTTGGGTACACTCATCAGTAAAAAAGAACATGATCTGCTACTTTTGTCACAATTTTATTTTCAAGATAGGATGATAAATCATACAGAAAAAAAAAAATGTATGCAGAGTGCGTACAGGATTATGGCTGCCTGCACCACTGATTGTATCCACATTTAAAGCATTGCCAATTGTTATGGCTTCATTTGAGTCTGTGCAGACATGAATGTTGCGAGGCAGTAATTTACAGTCCAAAAAAAAGGTTATGACCATAGATCCAGTGGCTGTGATTCAATATAAACATACCAACAGTGAAGTGGAATTTGCTTTGTTAGCATCAAGAGGATATAACTTCAAATTGATTGTGAATTTTGGTTGAGCTGGGCTCTTATCAACAGCCATGGGCATTCAGAGGCATTCCTCATGTGGTATGTTGCTGGCATGGTCTGGCAGTATTCTGTAATAAAGCTCCCACAGGGAATACAAAAGCTTTTGAATGGTGGAACAAAAGGCATCTTAAACAGATGAAGCCATGCTGTCTCAGTCTACCATGAAGTCATTCAGCTGCTCATTTCAGTTTTCTAATCACAAAGTGGTCGTCTTTCATATTCACAGTTTTTTTCTTCCCAGTCTCATTCAAAGAGATGCGGGAGAAATGCAAAATAATTACACAACCAATTCACGTATTAACAAAACCTGATGAACATCTGGCTCTAAATAAATCTCCCCTTTTGTTTGCAAACCTGAATACGGCTGACAAGACTGATTGACTTGTCAGCTTGTCAGTGAATCATCTGGGTTTTTTTATTTTTTCCTGTGAATAGCAAACATGGAGCCTCTTCACCAGCCACAACCTGTTAAATTCAGTGCAGCCTCACAGTAACTAGATCCTTCTGTTGGTGTAACTCAGACTTGCATTATAGAAAACAGCAAGTGTTCTGCCCAGTGAATGGATAATGGTAATTGGGTGGGAATATCTTGCAGCATTTGCTGTGTATATATACTGTATATCATCTTGCTTATCAGTAAGAATAGAGCGTTGCGGTGCACCACTAAATCTGTCTTCAGGGAATGTGAACAATTACAGACAAAAAAAGACTCCTTTGGTTTGGAGGCTGATCCTGCTGGGTACTGATTTACATCAACCCCAATTACCCTAAAGCATTTTGTCCATTTATCTGAACATATTTAAAGGCAGTAACCCTCATACAAGAATGTTTATATGGGGCTTCTACATGAGTAGAGGTCACCATAGGATCTAAATCAAAGCTTAAAATTACCTAATTCTCAGTGGTTTGGCCGTCTCCATATGTTCCTCTGACACAGCTGTTACACAGCCTCATCATCTCAGGCTTTTTCACTTCCCCTTGTATACTTTCACCTACACAGCACAAAAAAAAATCCTTGTTTGACTCTGTGTCTCAGGAATGCCTCCATGGTCACCATAGCTTGTATATGCTGTTGAATTTTGTGCTGTTTTTATTATTTATTGTTGTTTCTATTATTTATTGTTGGTGTGTGCTTCTGTACGCTCTTTTTTGTGGATGTGTTTTCTTCTATCTGAAGTTCACTGGGTAGATACAGTACACTCTGTATGACTTATAACGACACTGTAAATCATGTCCTGATTAGATTTTTGATGCCGTTTCAAAACAACCGTGCTTGAAAATTGATCTTTAAAATCAAATCTCCGTTGATGCTCAATGAGGATGATGAAAAGGGGATTTGTTTTCTGAATATGAAGGAATCTGACTATGAAGTGTCCTGTTCCATGAGGAAGAAAGCTGGTGTTTGAAAACACCATCCTCGTACTGCAGTTGGTAGGACGGCAACGCGCCTTTCACAGTGTGCACTATCAACTTTCTCTCTCTTACATCTACATGGTAGATTCTTGTCCTCATTTGCACATCAGTATCTGTTTGATCTCCATCAGCCATGCAAGTTAAAAGTGGCAGCCTTGCATTTGGGCCAGGGATAAAGACACACAATGTTTTAAGCACATCCAGACATACATCATTATTCTTTCCCCTTCCTTCTAATTAGTTAATTGAAAGGACATCTGTGTAACATCTACACCACATTAGTGTTTCCCCGTGGATTTGCTCTGGTACTTGTGCCACGTCAGTTCATTGTAGCATCTTTTGAACAATTACTGCAAATTCTGTTTTATCCTTGCCTTTAATTTTATGCAACAAGTTCACAATTTACAACCAATTCTCGGCTCATTATTATTATTACTGTGGCATATTATCAGATGTGCCCCAACATCTGGGAATGCGCTGGGGATATTTGCAATTAAGCAACCAGTATGTAGCTGTATCCAAAAGATTCTTTTACTTTTCCATCTTACACCAGGTCATTGAATTCCTTTTCCCTTGCTCTCCTTTTAATACCTCAATGTATTTCATATAGATTTTGTCATAAGCCCCAATCAATACCTCCCTGTGAGATTTGTGTTTGCTGCTGAAGCCAAGCAATAGGCTAAGCAAGTAAAAAGAGCAAGGGCTGTGGGACAGCTGTGACAAATAACTAACATTTAATATGATGAAACATATATACTGGGCCCATAAGCTACCCCTTAAAAAGACACTGTTGTTTTGGATTATTCACAGCTACATATTTTGGATATTGTTTTCCATCAAATAAAGGTATGCAATTTACAAAATGACTGTGTGCATGTTAATTGTTAATTCATTGTGCATCTCATTGTTAAAGTAACACTGTTTCTTTTTGCTGTTTTGTCTTCTTTTGTTCGTCTCCCTTTTTCTCTTACTGTCTCTTATTCTCTGTACTGGCAGCAGGGTGCAAGGCGAGTAACAGCCAAAATCTGTGATAGCAGGAAATGCATTCTGGGACACACTGACACCCCAATTACCTGCTGGCAACGGCAGGGTTAGCTCCTTGTAGTGTCCTTGGGTTGTGACATTTTCCCTTTCAGCTCCTCCTCAGATTTACTGGAATGAGCGGGGTTGCTGAGCAGGGCACTTTATAAATACATCTCCTCTCGATTACTGTGACCACCGGCCCTGGGCAGCTGAGTGTAGCTGGGATGGCTTCATCCCTTGGGATCCAATGCCGTAGATCAAGGCCCCAAATGGCCGCCCTAACTCTGCTATCAATCTCTGTTATTGCCTGCCACTGACGCCAGTGTAAGGGACACATACAATGTGCTGCCATCTAATCAGTGTGGTGCCCATCACCGGATGGTAGACATGAAACAATAGCTCTTGTGTCCCTCGCTGCGGGTTGTGTACACAGATAGAGGGATGTCATTAGTAATCACTGTGTTTGCATTCTATGAACCTAAGTGTTGGTAAAGCATGTAAACACATTTCTGAGGCTTTATGCTGCTACTGTGTGCACCGAAGGCTCAAATAAGATCCAGCCTGCCGTCACATACAGGGTCTCCTGACATAAGATATACATTAAAATGTATGCCATTTCATTATCATTGCAGTATTATCAAGTGGATCAACATGAAGAGAAATCAACTGTATTGGAGTTACTAAAACAAGATGCTGTGTGTTCACTCACCAAGGACAATAAAGCAGAGCAAAGCAGAGGTATTTAGATAAATGGCATTTAATGTATATGCCATGGAGACAATAGGGATATGATTATAGCAATAAAGTGCATTGAGAACGGAGCACAGCGAGGCATTTCATATGTGGGTGATATAGAGTACATTAAGACCATATGTTCATTGTGTATGTGAGTAAATGCGGAGGAAACTTCTGAGCTGGTTATATTTAGCAGTTCCCCCTTAAGCTTCAGAAACTCACCTCTACATGAGTGGAAAGTGAAACATACCCGCATAGTTTTCTATAGGTGTTCCGGCTGGTTAGATCTATTTTGAGGTAGAATGCTGGTTAAATGCTGGGACTTTGTTGAGGTCAGTAATGTCTAGGGCTGCCCCCTAATAGTCGACCAAATGTTAGTCGACCAGAAAGGTCATTAGTTGGCAAGATTTCATTGGAAAACATCTAAACGTGAACCTCTATTAGGAGCTGTGCTTTGTCAAAATACATCAACTCAAATAAACTCACATCATTGTGTGGCACCGTCCATATACAATCCAATAATTAAATTAGTATTGTAACCATGTGGGTAACTAGTCAACTAACGGCCCTACGTGACGACTATTGGACTACTAGGAATATTCCTGTCCCAATACCCACACTTCCCCTAGAAATACCCACTTGCACTTCGCTGTGTGCGTTCACATTTAGGCTTGTGGTGTCCCAAAACAGAATTGAGGTAGTGGAAGTGGTTTCCAACACTTAAAACCCGCCGTAGATTCCAAGGGAGCCCCGACCCACACTTTCAACGAAGTGGAAGATGAAATTTCCCAGAACACCTTGCGAGGTCATCAACTTCAGCAAGTTTTGGAAAGCAATTTGTTACTATATGATCGGAATGTAGGCTACACAAACAGCAGATGGTTGGACTAGCGTAAACTCATCAGGGACTTGGTTGAGCCCAGCGTCAAAATATACCTGAACAAAATCGACCGGAACTAGAAGATGTCGTATGCGCCACCTATTTTCAGCATTTCTTCTCCGTTGATTCATCAGACGGAGAAGAATAAACACAGCACATGCCACAACACAAGCGCTGGAGCCAGCATTTTTCAAACCAGAATGACTACCGGTATCTTGCGTCGCTACTACGTGTGACATATGCCTGCACTTCAGCCATGCCGATTTGCATTAAGCGGTGTCTCATTTCTTAGGGAAAGATCTCTACCCTAATATTTCTCACTTTTGTCATCAAGGATTATCTCGCAAATGAGGGCACTCAATACCAAGTGGAAGATTTAAGGGATAGAAATGGGATTGGGCCTTATCAGGGGCAGCCCTACTGATGTCTGTGTAGTTGACAGAATTACAAATGTGTGAGTATTTCAGGCACAAGAGGTATGACTAATACAATAGTCACAATGTGGTCAGTACATGCCCCGCTGTCCCAAGAACAAGTCTAATCAGCCAATATGTAAAGGAAACACCTGTGTGGATGCACTGTACCAGAGAGGATTTTAACATACAGTTTAATATTAAACTTCCACTTCAAATTATAACTTTGCATAGCCAAGTAAAATAAATGAACTTTGTCAAAGATTGAAAGTCTCCCTTTTCCTCATGTAATTTTTCTGCTTTCAACTTTCATGCTTCTCCTTCCTTTTTAAGTTTTTCTGAAAAGTGGTTCAAGCTCCAGGGACATAGAGGGGTTCTGAGCTGATAATTGCTCTTGTAAACACAAGTTTTTGCTGCTACTGCACCTATGCATTATTTACACGGCTAACTCCCAGCAATAGAATGTTAAACACCGGTTAAGTCTGCTTTGGCCTCCAGGCTTTTTACATTCACAACGGGAAAAGGTGCAATCTGTCAGCATACCCAGGGTGTATTTGAACTACAAAGATGAAAGGAGGGAAGGCTGAAGATTATGAATTTAACACAACAAATAGAGGAGTTTCTTGTCTTTTACAAGTGGAGTACATTTATATTTAATTGTTTTGAGTGATATACGCCCTAGACACACATGCACACAGATGCACACATCCCCAATGTCTCTGTTAACAGCCAAAGAGATGTAGACACCGAATTATCAAATGACTGTCAGAAAAGTATCTGTCTTATAGTTTCAAAATCTAAGTTTTCAAGGCTCAGCTGCTGTAGCTCGATTCATGTACCTAAGGTGCAATAAAATGTGTGCTTAAAACATGACTCCACCTATCCTATACCATTTTAGACTCACAATGGGCAGTTAAAACAAAATACTAGGTATAAACTAGTCCATACCCATTGAGTACAGCATACCATACCATGACTTAGTCATACCAAAAATTAGAAAAAAAACAACAAACATTCAGCCACAGGGGGAGCCACAGCATTCGGTTGCATTTTAGCCATTTTTAAACATTTTTCTGTTGTTATAGCGCCACCCAGTTGCCAATTAGAGTTAAATTTCTCCAGTCACCTTGAGGCGTCCTGTTCTACATATCTACCTAGTTTAGTACAAACTGATATGATGGTTAGGCCTAGATAAGAAATTAGCTCTCTAGTGCCCCCATGTTTGATGGGGTCAATAATGGAGGGGTCCCCTCAGATCATGTGTAGTCATATGCCTACAAAGTTGCGTGGTGATCGGTGAAACCCTTGAGATGTTCTACACCTTTATGTGATGAGCCACGCCCTGCGCAATATTCATTGCCTTATAGAAGCTCAGTTTTAGTAAGTTTTCCAACTTTTGCCAAGAGGGAACTTTAGATATTGGTCCCTAGATTATGTTCACTGAGTTTCATGCAGATCGGTCAAACTTCCTAGGAAGAGATCGATTTGAAGTGTTTTTCAAAAAATTCAAAATGGCAGAAAATCTATATAACCGTAAGTTATGGGTTCTTGAGGCAAATTTGTTCCTCATGAGGAGAGGCATCTCTGTGCAAAGTTTCATGTCTCTATGGCATACGGGGCATGAGATATGTCCATTCAAAGTTTGCAATTTCAGTCGGTCGCTATAGCACCCCCCTTTGGCCAATTGATGTAATATTGCTTCATTTGCATCCTCCCATGACCCTCTGCCACTGTGCCAAATTTCACATGGACTGACCAAGTCAGTGAGGAGAAAAACGCGGAACAGACACACAGACAGACAGACAGACACACACACACACACACACACACACACACACACACAGTTTTCATCATTATATAGTAAGATTTTAGCACAATTTCAACAGTTAAACCAATAATAAATCCACCTGCTGAGCGTGATATGTGTCCACAATCTCATAATTGCATTACTGTATAAGACGTCTTCTTTTCCTGTCTCTATGTAAGTCATTATTCATATCATGCAACTGATTTGCGGTCTAATAATAGCCCACTAATAATGCTTTCAATCACTTATTTCTCTATGAGCTCTTTGCGACACCAAAGAACACAAATACAACTTAGAAGCATTTAAGTGTTGCATAAACTTCTGTCAGTCCCTAGAATTTGATTTCCCCTCGTGGATGATGCAGGATGACAAACACCAAAACTGTCCAGTTAATGAGTTACATGACAGTCAGTAGAACTTCATGTTTACTCCTCTTGGTTCGTTTGCAAAAAGTGAGCGTGAACAGGAACCGAACCAAAACTAAAATGCAGGTGATACATTGTTAAACCAAGGGAAGTCGTCCTGTATAGCCTCAATTCTGTCTTTCATTTTACCATTCTGTCTTCTCTTACATTTCTAGACTGCATTTCTTAGGCTTGTAGCTATTTCCATCCCAATCAGTGCTTGTGATTATGGTTCATCATAATTTGGTTTTCAGTGCGGTTATGCTTTACTAAGCACTCAGTGTTGTGATAAAGTCATCAGATTTCCTTTTCATGTGTTGTTTGTCAGAATCCGAGACTCGTTGGAAAAATAGCTTTCACATTTCAAAATCAAGCCAAATGAGCTCATTAAGTTAAATGAGTCATGTTGTATATCAAGAAAAAAAAAAGTAAAAGGTCATGTATCCATCATTAGTTTTCATTTTTCATAATGGATAATGCTTAATATTTTCCATCGAAGAAACCAACACAACCTCTGATTTATGAAAGCCAAGGTGGCAGATGGCATCTACTCAATATGGAGGTAGCCTCTTTTCTCTGTAGGTACTGCAGACACTGAGGATGCCATGTCATTAACATACAATGCTACCCCAGTCCCAGTTCACCGAGCTAATCCAATTTATATTTATCTCAGACTTTCATATGGCGTGACCCAAATGTGATCCCAAATTGGCTCCACCTTTTGAGGCAGACGAGGCAGCCGTGGTGTTCAGATGGCTCAGCATTGTAAAGCCAGGTTATCTTGTAAACAGTGTCACTTGTCAGTCAATACACGTCTGTTGCTTTAGTTTTAGCTATGTGAGCAGTATGGCTCAAGAGATGGTGGTGCTGGTCCTTCCATCTGTTGGTCTGTCGGTTCAACAGTTTGGTGCGCTGTGATTGCCATGGAATTTGGTACAGACTTTCATGGACCCAAAAGGATAAATTTCAGTTACTTTTGACCTTGGGATTTCATCTAGTTCCACTAATAGGGCAGCATTTCCACTTGTTCAACACCTCAGTTCATGACAAGATTCGATCTATCCATCCATCAGTTTTTTTAATCACAGTAACCTTTTCATGGTTGTGGGGGGCTGTGTCGTATAGACAGACAATAGCTTGTCGTCTACTGACAAGTTCAACCTTAATGTCTGTAGAGTGTGGGAGACAACTAGAACATGTGACGACCATGTTAACTCCTCACAGGAAGGCTCCAGGCAGCCAGCCAATCCATACCCATGACCTTGCTGAAGCCTGTGCAAGTGACCTCCACTGTTTTGAGTATTTATACTAGTGTGTTGGTGTGTCCGTGTTGTTCTACAATTACACCATTAAAATGGTAGCTGGTGGTGGGATTTTTTGGGCAACTGTGTTGGGTTTCTTCATGTATTTCGAAGAATGGTGACTGAAGCTGAGTGGATCATGGTTGAGTTGAGTTTTGGAGGTGAGCATAGTCCTTCTAGTTCTTTCATCTCTTTGTACTTTCTTGAGACGTCCACACCATGTTGGGGACATCTGTTTCAATGAATTAGCTGCCATCTGGTGAGCATCATATGAGAAAATGCAATGCTACAAAGGAAACCTGGCACAGTTGCTGACGTCTGTGTCAGAGTCCTGCACGGGTCCATTTTTGAAAATCCGCACCCGCCCATACCCGTAAAGTTTAGTACCAGAACTGACCCATTACCCATCATAATATCTAAATCAAAGCTGCACCCCCCTGTTAATAAAAATCCCATGACCCAACCCACACCTGTGATTAAACACACACATTAAGATGAGTTCTCTGTTCTTGAATTATGAATCCCACGGAGGACAAGTCTCGTTCACTGGCTGCGCTCGATGCTGAGATGGCGAAAACATTCCGAGCAATCAATTCCAGGTTAGGAAACATTTTAGCATGCTCCTTCCACCACCATGAACCCTCAAAAGAGTCCTCCTTGGGTGTTTTGAACTTGATGTAGGCTGCCAGCTCATCCTCAGGCTGCAAAGTTACATCGCTGGAGTCCTCCATGTCGGTGACGAATGTGAAGACGGGGACAGTTCAACTTGTGTCACTGACTTTCAAAATAAAAGGAATTGCGGCTTGATAATAGAGATTTAGATGTCAAAATATTACACATATATTGCACATCTTTTTCATGATATTTATTCCAAAAAAATAAAAAAAAAACATATTTACCGGTTACACATCTTTTTGCAGTCTGCGTTACTGCAGTGTGTATTCATGTTTCTGGGGAGGTGCACAGGCACATTGTAGGTACACATCCATGTTGTACCTACACAGTAGATACAATGTAGATGTATTACTGTGAGGCAAGCGAAATTACCTGAGCCACCATTTCACAAACTTTTGTGATAACAAACTTTCAGTCTTTTTTTAGAATTATTGATCAGCCACCTCCATCGAAATATTGTCTCTGAATTGTTGCAGCAGCTAAGACAGCTTGCTATTTTTATACCTTCTGCCCACTCTGTATATGCTGTTCAATATAAGTCATTCAGTATGTGCATCTTGTTTATACATAAATGCATCTAATGTGAACTCGTCTGACATTTTGTGTGATACCAGTTTAAACCCTGAGTCCAAAGATTATCAGACTTCTGAGAGCCATGAGATCATCCATCATCAGCCATATGTTGTACCCTTGAAGAAGTCGGCAACACAATGAAAAATTGAGGATGTGATAAATAAAACAGGTTTCCTTTTTTTTAATGGCTCTGAGCTTGACTGAATTTGTACATGAATAAAATGAGATGTGCGGTATTCTCCCTAATATGCAATTGGCAGTAAGCAGTGACTGAGAAAATGGTATCTGCCCCAGGACACAATCCTAACTATGTGTTTCAGATGTCAGAGGATATAACACCCAGACAAAATAAATAAACACACAACTGTAGGTAAAGCACATGCACACATGCACAGAGGCAACAACAGACACATACACTGAAAAACTCGCACACTAACACAATCAGGTACACTGCTGCAGTATAGCCTAACCACATAAAGTGTAAATTTGCTGAACCCTATTGCAATTTTGTGTTACCTTGGTTACCCAGGGGCTATTTTAATAGAGCAATTACTCCATCACCTAATGCGCTCGTAATATCTTTAAGCAACAAAGTGCCAGTATCTTAAACGGGTCTCCTTACACAAGTAAAGAGTCAAAAGTTTTTCCATTACCCTTTGCAAAGAAAAACCACTACTCAGCGGTGATAGGAAAGGGGCAATTACAACAATTAGAATGAGCCTGGAAGTGATACACTTAGGTTTTTCTTTAGACCTTCCCTTTGGCAGTTTAGGTTGTTAGGAAGTCACTCTATTTGTGAATAAAGCAGTAGTTATGATTTCTTCTGGATTCTGCTCACAGGAAACCACCTAGAAATACAAAAAGAATTTACAGTGACAAAACAGAGAGCGCTGGTGAAACTGAACTCAGCTTACCAATAATTGAGTGATCACAGTGTTGGGCTTCTGTACAGTCCCTCTTCATATGTGGATTTTCTGAGCACTCTTTTTAGAGCAGGGTCTATACAGTCAATCTCCAGCACAATTTCAGTGCAGCTTTGCCTTAACTGAAGAAAGTAATGGCAAAGCCTGTTGAAACTTCACCATTTCTTTTTGCAAGAGTCCAGTTTATTGAAGTCATTGTGTTGAAGTCAGGTGCATTAGTATCACAATTCTGTTGTAAACCAAAGGTTAGCACCTTCACAAGGCAGCATCTTGAGAGCTGTTCATGAACATTTCCTTTACTACTTGCTTTTCTGGACATACTGTAATAAACAACAACTCTGAATTGCAGTAATATCAACACACAACTGATATAAGTATTTGCAAAAGCATTACTTGTTTACAAAGGAAATAAATGTATACACAGTTTGTCTTTGTCACTGTGGATGTTCAAAGTCTGGGCTTATGGACAGCATGATGTGTGTTATTGGTCACTGTGTGGGATGAGGTTCCTGAGCTATGCTTGCTTTCACATGGGGGAAGAGAAGAATAACAGCTGGATAGTGCTGTAAACTACCAACAGTCAGTGACTGTGAGGGCTTTCATACGAAGCCTGTTTTAAATTAAGGAGAAAATGTGTAGGAAAAAGAAAGCTAATGCATAGTGAAGTCACGGTGAAGGCGGTTGTTTTTCTTAGGTTCCTGCAAACAGCATTGCATCTGCAAGCACAAAGTGAATGGAGAGAAGAGCCAGAGCATCACATCCAGGAGCATGAGTCATTTCCTTACTGAGTTGTAGCAACAATGCACCATTTGTGATTTAGCCTGTTACAACACATGGAGTCACAGATGGAAGATAATAATGACAAACACCTATTTTTCTTGTAAACTCATAATGTACATTATGTCGCCAGGATTCCCTGTGAGTTGCTCTTTGCATTTGTCTTCACTAGGCTCATGGGGCAAAATATTAATACTGAAACTGCAATATTATGTATATGAAAACTAGAGACCATTTTGTGAAGGGATCACTCCAGCTGCAACATAACAATCCGTGACTTATAACCAAGTGGCAACCTTCGGGGCTGAAAAATGAAGCCAATGTGCAAGTACCAAAATCTGCAGTTTCTCAAATAGCCTCTTGAGGGTGGCTCCAGAAGGGAGTCAATCCCCATAGACCCCCATGATAGGATGCACATTTGCAGCAGAAACAAACACGTTTACAGCCTGGTTCAAAAAACACTTTTGGTCTCTGTAACCTTCTTTTCTTGATTCCCCAGTTCTTCCAGGCCGTGGGTAGTAAGTGGGCTTTGGTATTTGTTTCTTCCTCTTCATTTAATTAACCAACACAGCAAGACAGTGCAATTTTTCCTCACACTGTAAAAACACAAGGCACTCACTCTCTCTTGTGTCTCACCCATACCTGTCCCTACTAACAAGGGCAGGTAGGAACCAATTAGCCCCTAACCGAGGGAACACAATTGCTGTGTCTCAATTCAGGGACTGCAGCCTTTGAAGGTTGCATTTGAAGACAGACTGGTGTGAACGCTCCTTCGAAAAATGCAGCCATCACTCCCAGAATTTGGAGGATGCAACGGATGAATCCTTTGTGGCCCAGCTTATCCCAAGATGCATGGCACGCTGGTGAAGATTAAGTTAAGTTACAACTAACAGTTGTTAACTAGCTAACGGTTATCTGTTGTTAATATTACTACTGGTGAATTTTTATGGAACTCAACCGTTTACATTTTAAAGCTTATATTGCTCATCCACAGTTTCACCGTCTCATCCAAATTTGGTCACCTCTGCCTCCAAAAGAACAAGAAAACAGCAGCTGAAATGCATTACTAGAGGCAAAATGAGTCCACCAACCAGTGGGTGATGTCATTGTAGTTACATCCATTATTTTATGCAGGCTATGAGAGACTCAGGTGAAAACAATGCCAACAACGTAGAGTTGCAAGTGGGAATAAGAACATATAACCAGAAAAAAGTCATAGTATTTCAAAGGCAGAGGTGTTTTGAACATGGACTTGAAAGAGCAGCCAGACAGAGTGTGTCCAAAAAAGAAGGGTAAGGCTATTGCACTGTGTAGAAACTATAACAGCAAAGGCTTAGAGCTCGAGTGGTGAATCACCAGCTGGTGTCCAATAATGCAGTACACAAGATACTGAAGGCTGTGCAGTATGCATGGGTTAGAAGGTATGATATAAGTGAGATTAATGCTTTATGGGCTTTAAAATCTAAATGCCAACACTGAAATCTGATATTATTGGTTTGTTGTGTAAACAGTGGTGTGCTGAGAAAACTATGCGTGGAAATACACTCCATTCATCTAAATTGCCAGCACATCACTGGAACGTGATAAGAGTTTGCTGGCTAGCCACTTTTCCAGCACACACGCTCGATACTGCCAGCTCTTGTTGGTGGCATCAACAGCACGTTTGCTCTAATTGTCAGTGCTTTCAAAAATAAACCAGCTTCACCAACAAACACTGCAAACAGTACATGCTTGATAAATTATTTCCAGCTGCCACTGAAACCTGCTGGCCTTTCGCTTTTCATTTTGCAACTCAAAAACGCTGCCTTGTCCACATCACACAACACAAAACTGGCTGAACGCTTTTGGTTTCATTCAATGTGACTGATGCAAAAAGCACAACAGAGAGGAGGTTGGAGCAGCAGCCGCACAGAGAGCAGAAAATATCATGCTCATCAGGTGATAAATGCTGGGACCAGGACCTTTTTGTGTCAAACACTGGCTCAGTTCAGCAGGCCAGAAACAGCTTACTGGCTTCATGCCACCTGTCATTAACAACTCCTGTTTTCGGACATGCTGCTTGGAGTGAAAGTTAGCATTTTTTATTTGGCTTTTTTATTCATCCACCATTTGTTTATAGGACTGATATCACCTTTTCCATCTAAATCTGCCAATTTCTAATTATCATACCTCTTTCAAAACATCTTCTAGTGCTTCCTCATGATTTATGTCATCATCTGCTCTTGCAACAAAGCTTTCTTTTATATCTGAGAGAAATCCTTGTGTGGCTTGTGCTACAGAAAGTCATTTTTAACAAAGAAAATCTATTTTTTTCACACCACTGTTGATCTTTTTCTTACCCTGGGGATAAGTGATGAAAAGTATTGCAGTTATAGTTGTGTGTATTTTTCTCATCATTTTTCTGAGTGACACAGTGCCAAAGAGTTATCCGGTAAGCATTTGGAATGCCAAAACAGCATGGGAAAACCTCAAAAATAGATTTTATGGAAGCATTTGTGAGGAATTATTGTACGCACTAATAACACAGATCAACCATAAAGTATATTGTGTAACAGTACAGGTCAGCGAGGCAATACCTGAGCTGTACTTCAAGTTTTTTTCTCTCCACCCCACCAAACTGGAATAAATGAGAATACAATCAGTCAGTGGTCAAGCACACATTAGAAGAAAATGTAACCTTCTCAGAAATAGGACATTTTTCATTAATCTCATATTTCAAATCTACCACAAATAAAGTGTTATTGATTTTCCTGGGCTGAGCTGAGGCCCCTTTTATACTGACTGCTGTTGCTGTGTGCCAGCACATTGAGATTGACAGAGGCTTTATGTGGCCAGGCAGCCAACTAGGGGACAGAATAAATCTGACAATAAGACAGTATTAGTCATTTTATTGGCCAAAAAAAAGGGGCAGAAAATGGAGAAAATGAAAGTAGAAGATCCAAGTAAAGCGTTGTAAACCACTAAGCTTGTTAAAGTTCTGACAGCTCACCTGGCGGGTGCCAGAGGCCCCGAATCCATTCAATAAGATGAACAGGAACACTTCCAGTTGTTTGTCTTTCACAGAGAATCCATTAAAAGTTCCCTCTCCCCTGGTTTACAGTGCATTCTACTTGTACCCAATAAATCATGCCCCTGTCTTGGGCTTCTGCTTACTGTGTTCTCCCATTTGTACTGAGTCATGTTAACAATGTGCCTGGTATGGAGTTTTCATATATTCCACAGCATCAGGATGGTAAACATCAATCAAAAAACAGCAAAAATAATCAAATTAACCTGAGACTTTGAGCTCTACAGAGAGAACAAACAATATAAAACAGCTGGAAAATGAAAAAGAAAGACTCCACTGGGCAGTCCTGCAAAGAAGAAGACAAAAAACCTTTACATTAGTAGAGGAAGAATAAGTAGGAATAGAAGGAACTGAAAGTTATATGGTTGGAATGCAAATAATGGTCAGAAAAAAAACATCCCCTTTGATTTCTCTCCAAAACTGTACAGTAAAATAAGAACAAACTGCACATGGTCATAGTCAGAGTCGTCCTTAAAAAGATGGCACTGAAATTGCAAACATCTGAAAGAAAACTTGCATTATCTAATGCATGACAGTTTAAAAATGAGAACATATTCAGTGTGTTAGAAGCTGGCCTTCCCTGTACAGTACAGTACAGTGAAACTACTTCGAATTGTATACGGTCATAGTCAGGGACATTTTCAGCAGAAATCCATTGCACTTTTCAGCAAACCTTTTATTGAAACAGTTTTATTAAGTTAGGACTTTTTTGGTAACACTTTTATTTGGTAGATATACTACAGGCACATTTCAAAGCTGCTCTTTATCTAAAAAGTTTTAGAAAAAGTTGTTGTCAAATAGCTCACTGCTGTGTTGAAGAAACACAAAATTCTAGATAAATTCCAGTCAGGTTTCTGTCAGGAGTATTCCACTGAAATAGCTTTTCTTAGAGTCTCAAATGACTTACTGACGTCCTCTGATATTGGTGAATATTCTGTTTTGGTGCTGTAAGATCTTAGCCCAGCTTTCTACACTGTGGAAAATAGTATCATGAAAGGTTGAGACAGTGGGCAGGTGTCTTTGGGAGCGCCCTCATGCTGACCTCTCAGATATAAGTTTCTCTGTGCCTGTTGGTCCTTTCAGCTCTGATCCTGAAGCTCTTTCCTTTGGTATACCCCAGGGCTCTGTCTTAGTCCTATATTTTTTTTTTGTTTATACATGGTTCTACCTGGCCAAATTATTAGCCAGTTCTCAGGCATATCATATCACTGATGACATTCAACTGCGTGTCTCGTTTAAACCTGACAACACAGACAAACTTGCTGCTTTTCACAATTGTTTTATTGCCATCAAGGACTGGATGTCAAACAACTACTTACAATGAAACACAGACAAGACAGATGTTCTGATAATTGTTTCAGATAGTATAGCTTCAGCTATACGGCCAGATTTTAGGAATCTTGGTGTCATTTTTGACCAGGCCATACATTTTGATCATCATGTTAAATCACTGACCCAAACTTATTTTATTTAGCTAAGAAATATTGCAAAGCTCAGGTTTGTGGTGTCTCGACCTGAGCTAGACATGATTACCCATGCTTTTAGTGTCCTGGTTGGACAACTGTAATTCTCTTTTTACTTGTCTAAACAAATCTTCTCTGAATCATCTTCAGATAATCCAGAATGCTGCTGCAAGACTGTTAACCAGGTCCAACAGGCCAACCCACATCATTTTAGTTTCTTTACACTGGCTTCCCATCAGGTTCAGGATTCACTTCAAGATACTTGTTCTCACGCATAGAGCCCTCCACATTCAGGCACCTGAATACATCAGTGATCTCCTCTATCCATATATTACAAAAGGTGATTGTGCCTTTGAAGTAATGGCTCTAACACTTTGAAACGCTCTTCCATTAGGTTCACAGTCTGTGGTCTTTTTTAGAAATCTTTAAAAAACAAATGAAGACCCATCTCTTCAAAATGGCCTTTGTCCCGTTCTAAACTGTCTAGTGATTGTTCCCTGGTGTGTTTCTGTTTACAGTAGCCTGTATTTGCTCTGTGTTTCAGTTTCTTTTTGGTGCTTTGTTCTAATTGTTATATTGCCTTTGTTTTTATTGATTGTATGTTTCATTGTTTGATTGTATCTTTCAAGCACTTGTTGAAATGCAAGTCTGTCTTTGTACTTCTTGGCTGCTGATGAACATGTATTCATAGCCTAACAGCATGAATACACGTATATCAAACCCAAGACTGGCTTGAACGGGTTGCAGCAGTGTGTCATGGTACTGCTGTTGTGCTGTGTTGCTCCATCTTGTCTGTCCGATCATGAACTGTCAATCTTTTTACGTGATCAGTCATGAATTTGTTAAGTACACTGATGACTAATTGTCCTGTTAAACATTCTGCAACACAAACTTTGGCACACTTGTGGTGTGTTACTTTAATAAGTCCCATTTTAGTAGTTTTACTGTAAAACAAAAACATCTATTTATTAAGAATGTCTCATTTCCATGGAGATAAGTTATGCTCATACATGTAACAGTACAAGTGTCTACTACTTTATAATTAGGCTAACCTTTTGTTCATTGTTTTGTGTCACAAGACTTTTACAATGGTGTTACACAGAAGCCTTTACTGGGAGTCTAAAGGTGCAAAAATTACTGGAATGAGATATTAATGTTCAAAGGTGGTTCCCAAAGCAACATGGTTTTAATTGAAGCAACATGATTATAATTTCACCCCTGTATTGCAGATCCAGCGAGAATACTAATTTATAGCCGAGGGAGAGAGGCAGAAAGTGGATGGGAATGTAATTGAACAGGAGAGTGTAGGGGGAGAGTCTACCAGGCCAATATAATTTCTGATTCCCTCAATCACCTTTTCCCCTGGCTCTGCTCTGCCTGTCTCACATACACACACAAAATAAAAAAAGATAACACAGTATTTTAAAAGTGTAATTGAAACAACCAAAGGCTATTGTTTTTAGGCAATGCAAACATTGCAGCACACAGCTCTTGTAATTAACAACTGAAGAGCACACTGTGAGAACATTTCTCTCCTTGTCAGATTCTGCTGTCCTGGTTACAAAGTTTCCCGTGCCTTATTCACCTTTCGGAAAAGACATGACTGGAAAAAGAGAAATGGAGCTTCAGCTGAACTCCATTCTGACATTCTAATGAGGACAGTGAATTTGGATGAGTAAGTATCCAATTTCAGAATCACCAGCAATCCACCATCTCACTGATTACAGAGGCATCAGTTTGCTGCCTCACATACTTTGCACCCGCGGGGCAGAGATTAAATGCGAAATTATTGGACATCTGTCATATTATAGAAAGTTGAAATGTCCCTGGGTCTTTTGAGACTGCGGGAAATGAAATTACAATGACATGACAAAATGGAAGCAGGTGAGGCAGTCGCGGATTCTGTCAGTGCTACAGTATCAGAAGTATTAAATCAGATGTTTTACAGCAAATTCCTCCTCTCTCTCCTTTTGTCTCTGCGTCTCACTCTTTCTGCCGAGCTTTGTCTCACTCAGATACACAATATACTTCCTTTTCTTGTCCTTTTGTCTCTCTTTCTCTGCCCTGTTAATTCTGTCATAAATCATCCCGTGACAGTGACAGAATTGCTTTTGATTGTGATCTTGCAGCTTCCGTGTTTGATAGTGTTCGTGCCTTGATTTAGCCCTTTTCACTGCACATACATCAAGCCATCCTTCTCAGCAAATGCTGAATAAGGGCTTTTGAATGGACCCTGGTTAAAAGTTCTCTTTGATTGGAGAGGGAGCTGCATGAGTTTTAACAAATATATACTTCCGTCTCGGTCTTCCTTTTGATTTCCTTCCTCATTTACTCAGAGCTGTTTGGAGTCTGCTTCGCTCTGATGTGAAGGTGCTGCATGGAGGATCTGCAAGCTGATTAATTACATCTCTAACAGGCTCTACCTCAGGGGGCACTGGAATAGTCTGCTCAGGATGGGCTTGATTTAAGCCCTAGCAGCATTTTACCCATGATGCCAAGAGGAAGGTCAATGCAAGGGAAGGGGAGCAAGGGAACGGGAGACTTAACACCAGATGATGGATGCAGGTGGTAATTCAACATCATCCCCTCAAGGACAAGGAGCCTGGCCCCTAAAGTAAAAGAAAATACGTAAATACCCATCACCTAATGAGACAGACACATCAAGTCATCAACTCTGAACTTTGTTGGCAGTAAAGCTCTACAGGGGTGAGCTGTATTACCTTTAAGTGCAGACAGGTTGTGCCCACAGTGTTCCCAGAGAATCTGCCCGCTCTCGTGGCCAACTTGTCAAATGCCACCGCTTTGTCAGTGATCTGGGCATTACATGCCAATGCGCAAAGGCACCTATTGTGGGAGTATAATACATACCAGGTGGTGGTAGTTGTTGACGCAGTGGCCAACAAGTTAAGTAGTCAAATACCACCGCTATGTTAATGGATAGATGTGTAAGGCACCAATGTACAAAGGCACTTTTCGTGGCATTATGAAACACACCAACCAGTGGCCGTTTGTAACCAGCCTGCAACTACAGTAGAATAAAGAGTGATAGTGACAGAGTCCTCATAGGGCAGATGGGACGGGAAGTGTATAATTGTAACAAGCAGAAACCATCCATTTCCAGTGAAAAATAAGTGTATTTTGAAAAGACAATGCAAGTAACAAGTGTAAATTGACACGGCATCCCAGAACATCAACAAACGCCGGAGATTACTTAGTGTGTCATATTCAGTTGTGAAAGTCCACAATAAACTGGGATGAGAAAGTGTTGACAGAACATATTGGACCATTCTATAAAAGCTCCAAAACATACTAAGAAAACATAAGAACGATCAATTTCCTCTGATTTTTTTTTTAAAAAAAGGAGGTACCATGTCAAGAGAATAGTGGCCGCCACATGTAATGAGTGATGGTGAAGTATTTTGTCTAATGAGTGTTAGCTTTATTTACCGGCTAATGGGTTTGAACAGCACGGAGCCAAGGGGACCTCCAAGGTAGCAAGCCATATGTGGATATAATTTACATTTGCTGCTGGATTTATCAAAGGTGGAATGGGCAACTCAGCCTGGAGAGGTCCTGAGCACATCTCGTCCTTTGGCAGTCTGACAGTTCTGGTCCTTTGACAAGCATGGTTTGTCCACACTGTTATGGGTGAGCCAATTCCTGGCTTTGTATTTCATAATGGCCAGAAAGCCAAACAAACTCAAACAAAGATTTCTAACAATGAACAACCCTGCCTCCTTGGAATTGCATTTTCATGTTCTTGTACCCCACATAATTTGTAGGGAGAAGGGTGTCTGGGGTGGTGGGTGAACTAAGCTCAAGTCTCAAAAAGTTTGCACCTTATGTTGTTAGTGTGTTTCGGTTAGGTTTGCAAAAGGTAATGGAGAGGCCGTGGCGTGGTAAAGGTTAGAAAAACATGGTGGTTTTAGTAAAATATCAAAACAGTAAACATGCGCTGTCTTTCTCTAATCTTAACTAAGTGCTTTGAGCTATGTAAGCGTGACATGGGAGTTGTAAAGTACTCAGTGGATGTTGTGGGCAAACAAATGAAACATGTTGCCACATTGTCACTGCTGCCAGCTCAGCTATGACACACAGTGAATTATGCTTTTTGTTAAAAGAGTATTACAGTAAAAGACAGAACAAAATAAAAAAAATCATAATGTGAGAATTTTGCAAATAAGTGGCTGCTGAGCTATTAACCATAAACCTTACAGGCCAAGTTTTGTACCAAACTGAAACCGCTAAGACTAGCAACCAAATGAACGTACCACTAAACTAAAAACAGTTACTGATGTATGGTAATGTGTTGAGCCAAATAATCAGATTGAACCAGTATCTGGTACAGATAATGTGCTTTTTATGAGTATGACTACCGTCCAAGTAGAATGTGCCCAATATCACGACTTGTGATGACAGAAAATCCTCATTTGGGTAGCTAGGTAAATAGTTTTGTTATAAATAATAAATGTAGCAACGACTGGTCGACCCATATCACTTTGATGTTTTAATAACTTCTTTTAGTTCCTACTCATTTCCTATTCTGAGTATAGCTACGGATACAGATAATTAGTTGACTGACCAGACACAGATAGAGATAATGATGTACTCTTTGAACTGAATGATTCAAATCAGCAACGTGAATCATGATTGAAAAGTCCAGTGTGCAGGATTTAGGGGGCTCTACTGGCAGACATGATATATAATATAGTAAGTATGATTTCATTAGTTTATAATCATCTAAAAATAAGAATCATTGTGTTTTCATTACCTCAGAATAAGATGTTTATATATACATAGAATGAGGGTTCTCCTCCATGGAGTCCACCATGTTGTTTCTACAGTAGGCCAGAACAGACAAATTAAACAGTGGCTCCAGACAGGGCTATGTTAGCCACCGTAGTTCTCCTTCACTGGGGGTCAACAACCTTTACTATCAAAAGAACCAAAAAAAAAAAATCTGTCTGAATCTGCAAAACATATTTGAGCTTCATAAGATCAGGAAGTGAAGTGAGCACAGCAGGAGGAGAGTGACAGCTGACAAGGAGAGTGCAAGTTGGAGTGATTTAGGGGTGTTTTAGCTGAGTTTTGGTGCGTTTTAGTGGAGTTTGGGTGTCGTTTTCTTTGTAAATAATATTTAGTGTTGTAAATAATAGTATTTGTGGTTTTTTGAGAGTTTTTGAGTTTTTTTATGCCGTGTTTTTGGGTGTTTTTTGGTCGGGTTTTCGTCGTGTTTTCGCCATAGTTCATAGTTTTGCCATCGTTTGTGTTTTTATAGTTCATAGATAGTTATAGTCAGTTATAGTTTTGTAAATGCTGGAGGAGAAATGTCGAGGAGGTCGACGAGGGACAGGAGAGTCCAGTTGAGATTTGTGGATGAGGAGGATGGACCGGAGGAGACTGGTGGAGTGTAGTCATCTCAACCACATTAAGTAATACAGTTTGTATGCACTGGATATGTATTCCCAGCGTTATTACAATAATGTTTTTCAATATCTAGTGTAAATTTCCTTATTGGCTTGTTTTAAAATCAAGAATTGTTTTATAATCGAAATCGTTGCCCTCGGAATTGGAATTGAATCGAATTGTTTAAGAATGTCACTAACGTATCACTATAGACCTACAACAGTAAGACAGGAGCCACTGGGCTAAAGAGCAGTTGTACCATATAGTGGCTCTGGAGCTGCAGGTTGCCTACCCCTGTCCTACATGCTTAGCACACTGAAAATTCTTTTATTGGTTGCAATCTACAACCTCAGCCACTAGATGCCACTAACTCCTGTACACTGGACCTTTAAACCTCTACTTCTCACACATAGCAAAACTTTCACCCCTCATGACTGTCCTTTCTCTTTCTATTGAAGCCTCTCTTTCTCTCACCCGATTATCTAACAGCAACAAAACGAGGCTGTGTCATAACATAAGATAACTTTCAAAGATTAAGGGATTTTAGGGGGCTTTGACAAAAAATCCAGAGTCTGTCTGATGTGTTTTTTGCATGACTTCTAAAATAAGGCTGTACAGAATGACATTGAAACAGACAATGCTCTGCTGGTTCTAGTATGACATCATCCACTTTGCAAGGAGACTGTGAGTCTGTGTTTCTAATCTGAGTCTCTTCTCTTGCATTAAGCAGGGAGGTGAAGTGCTCTGAGAGGACCCTTTAAACTAAGCTCACAGGGTCTCATTGTGTAATACACCGCGATAAGAAATGATTTATTTGGATGCATATGTAACCTACAAGTTTCAAATAGCCCGTGGACACATGAGATAGCTGAGTTTACACCTGCTAAAAGGAAGCAGCACACAGATAATTAATCATCATTGTGACACACAAAGAAGAAAATACAGCGTGGAGAGGCAAAGCTGATGAAACTGAACTAGATTTTTTTTTATTTTTTTCTTGCCTTGTTAGACACTGTGAAAACATAAATGCCTGGTTTTTTTTTTTGGTTTTAAGAATCTTTGTCTTCACTTTACATTATGTAAATTAGAGGTATTGTTGTACAGCCACGTTCTTATTGAAATATAACAGCCAACAATATCACTTTGTTTCTGAAAAGCACTGAGAACATGTTAATTATTTGGCTCGCATATCCTCCTAGGAAACCAATCAGTCTCATACTTCACCTGCCCCGGGGATCTGCTCCATCAGCCACCCTCAGCTTTTCTCCTCTCACTTCTCAGTATGTTTAACAGCAATCAGGAAAAATTAGTTCTTGGAAATTACAAGTATGATTGCAGAATAAAACAGCATCCCCTGCATCATCTCGTACCCATTTATAATAGATTTCCAGCAGTTTTTTAATACATAAGCACTTACGCAATGCTGATGAATCTGCCCTAATAGCATCTGACTGAAGCTTTAGCACCTAAACAATTAAAAACATATACAGGGTTTTGGGAGGTTTTAATGCCGTTATATACATCTTATCAGTTAAGGCTTTTGCATTTCCCTTTGAGTATTGTGTGAGAAAGAAAAATAATAGTTAAGATATGAAGGATTAAGTGAATTATAATTAAAGAAATTGCATCATTGAAACCATTTCAAAGGTTTAATGGGGGATTCACAGGGAAAAATTCATGGGCGATTTGAGTGTTGTTTTTTTTCCAGTTATAAATAAATAAAAGTTTTCTGCTTCGCTGATATGGAAGACAATGGGTAAATTTCTCTAATGTGGCACACAACCCGTTCTTTTCATTCAGGGGATAGACACAGAGGGTGGATGTGTGCCAGTGGAAGACCATGAATATTCTCTGGATGTGAGTTTAGCTAATAGGCCCTCCCTGGAATTCAAATGGCTACTGTAAATTGCTCTCTGATAAAATTCATCAACACAACAATGCCCCAGAAAGAACATAACGGCACATGTGGCACTGCATTTAATCACCGTGCTTATTTTTTGTTTGTGTAAGAAACAACAAAAGCCAAGAGTTGTTATTTCCGCAGAACAAAGATCATTAGTTGGATGATTAGCACTTGTGTATATTGGGGTCATGGGAGACGAAGTATCTCTGCAGTACAATGTCATTAAGATCTTATCGAGGATTAAACCTCTGCCTCCTGCTCACTGCGAGTTCATTCTCTCACTCACGGCTGTCACTGCCAATTTCCAGAGAGGGCGGATGAGTTTTACCATGTCTTCATTGTGCAATTAAAAAGGTTGTTAGGATTTTCATTTAGTCCCTCTTGACACCTTTGCAACACCACCCACAAAGGGGATACCCTCAAACAACATAAATAATCAAAGCAACAGCGAAATCTCCCGTCAGTCAGTGAACATGGTGCATGTTTGTAATTTCAAATCCCTCAAAGACCTCCAAATCCCTCATTGCCAAACTGTATTCAAAGCCCAGTTTGATCTAGACTGACCCTTTAAAATAAACAAATGTATTCTACTGAAGTGAAAGAGAGAAAGAAAGAAAGAAAGAGAGAAGAGAAAAGCCCACATGCATAGTCAAACACATTGGAGTGCACTTTTCCACCAGCTTGAAGTCGGACGTCAGTCAGTTCAGGCAGAGTTTATTTACCTTACAGTATCTTCTCCATAGGAGCTGTAGCTCGAGCCGCGGAAACACCTCAGGGGGGAAACAGCCAGCCTTCCGCTTCACAAACAAAGGGAGTGAGTGGTAAAGTTTCCCCGCTGGCTTCATGTAACTCCAGCTGGTGTTTGAGTCCCTAGAGCAAGGCAGGCCCCTTTCAAGCCATCTCGGGTGAGCTGATTGGTGAAGCGGACTTGCAGGGTGAGTCAGGGGTGTGACTGGAATTTCAGGGATCTGTTGTTTTTGAGTAAAAACCACCAGCTGAGGAGTCATGAATCTCTGACAGGTACTATAGCAGGAGGGTGGTCAGGGATGGATGAGGCACGATGTTTGATATATACTGCAGAGAGGACAGCTTGAGGAATGTTTTAGGATAAAGCTCACCGTATGACTGAGAGAGAAAGATAGTGGAGGAGCTGTGATAAGTGTGCAGTGTAGTTTAGATTCAAGATTGTAATAATCTAATAAACAGCTAGAAAAGTGCACACGGGAGATTGCAGATCCCAGCTAGGTGTGTCTGGGGGCATGTGGGTGGGCAATGGGGAGGCTGTGTGTCTAGCATGCATACGTGACAGGAGTGGAATAAAGACAATATGCAGGTTACATTATATGGAAACAAAACTCAGATACAGTGTCTCAAAGTTACGGTCAAGATGTTGGCAAAGATAACAAAACCAGGGATTAATTTGTCTCATATCATGCCTAACTTAAGTGGATCGTAACATAGTAGGTATGGAATCAATCTGAAGATGCTCTAGTACAAAATAAGACCAAACATCTCTATGGATGTCCCGTTTGCCATGACAATGGCCAAAATGTGGCCTGCAACAGGCTTCTTTTAAGCCTAGCCAATTGCCAGAAATGCATTTTGCTATGAGATAATGTTAATCCCTTGCGGCCCCTACCAGCCATTAGGAGGAGTGAGGAGTCAGCAGTCAATGATGTTATAAAACAGAGATCTAACTAAAATAGATTTTTTTTTTAAATTGTAAATGATTGCAACCACAAGAAGTCTTTGAGCATTCAGTCATAAATCTGCACAAAACTATTAGGCTAATTGGTCCAGTAGTTTGCGAGATTAGCTACAGATAGACATATACATACACACGACGACTGCATGATCCTCTCCAGGCTTACACCTAGTAGAGATAATAATCTAGTAAGGGTTGTGGTAGCCTTGGCAGGGAATGTCAGCCTTTTGAAACAAGTAACCCTGCAAAGTATGAAAGCATTTATTTGTATAGCCTTTTATTACAGGGAGGTCAAACAAGACTTCACAGAGAAAACAAAGCGACAGAGAAATGAAACAGAAGGAAAAGGAAAAGAAAAACCGAGATGTAATGAATCGCACAACCACGAGTCAAAGCAAACAAACAGGCTGACAGTATCTTGTTGTGACTCCCAGCAACTGGTCTAACTGAGTAAATTTAAATCAGATGGATTATTCTTGCGACCCCTCTGGTGCACCCTAACAAGCAGGCTGAGAATTAGGGACTTAGGGTGCTTAGATACCTCTCCTGTACAGTATAAAATGCCTCGCTCTTGTCTTGTTTCTATCTGTACATCAGTATTTATATACAGAGTGGAACATAAGGTTCAGTTGAGTTTTAAATAATAGTTCTTATAACCAGTTATTTCTTTGTTATAGTAATTTGTGACTCACAGAAAAGGTAATCTGTCATTTTATATGACTTAAGCTTATACACCTCTTGTTTGTTTGTCAAAAGTCAGTATGAACATGAAGTGGATCAGAACTAAAAGGCAATGATATATTATTAGGTCTATTGGGGACCAAGCAGTGAGGCAACAAGGACACAGGAGTTGTTGACAAAATCGTGAATTTTTATTTACTCCAAAAAATGCATGAAAAATTACAAATCAAGAAATGAACAACTAGGCATATAAAAAAGGTCAACATAACATAACTATAGTCAATATAATAACTAAACAAGTTATTAAGTGAACAAACTGATCTGTCGAGATGACGCACACAAGGGAGCATATATAGTGGCTTGGCCAAACCAAATAATACACAAGGGGTAACCTAAATGGATGGCAACTACAACTAAATACAAAGCAAATCTAAGTAAATCCAAATCCCCCATATGACATGGCAACACATGGTTTGGTCCAATGAGTTGGCTCCAGGATTTAAGAGTCCTCATGTTGCGTTCGTTTTGTACTCAGAGGTCGGAAATTCCCAGTTCCCAGTCGGAAGTTTAAACTCGAACGCACCCTGAGGTCGGATTTCCAACTCAGAAACTCGGATCAAACGCATCAACCCCAACTTACAAATTCATGATGGCTGCCGGTCACATACATAGTGAGTAAACACTCTGCTAAAGTACTGTTTATAGCAATTCTGTCTTATTTGTTTTACATTAGGTCAGCCATACCCATAGTACTGTTAAATTTTTATCCGTGGGCATGTTGCTATGCTGTCTGTATGTGCAAAATGCCACATAGAGCGTTGTCATCAACTGATATTGCTAACAGTGGCTACGGCTAGCCCAATGGTAGAACGGTAACGTCCATGTTTTTCTTCCGACTTGTCCACCGTTGTCAACTAGAACGCAAAAACTGCTGTCAACTCAGAGGTGACATCATTCCCACTTCCGACTTCCGAGTACAAAACGAACGCACCATCAGCCCTCACCCACGCCCTTTGCTCCACCAGGAAGGAACCTCCCCAAACAGCCATGGTAACTCAAAGACAAAGAAGCAGATGATTAATATCAAACAATTTGCCTGTGTAGCCCTACATTGCTAGAATTAAAGTAAACAATGTAAGGTTAAAAGCAGAATAAACAGACTCTAAATCAAACTGTGTGTTGTGAATTGTTCAGGTATGGCTGACCATAAACTAAAGTCACTTGTGTAGATAACAGACTAATAAGTTAAAAGAGTGTAAATTGGGAAAACATCACCATGTATGGCTGTGACCATCACAAGGTCATACGGCATTATAATTCTTCTTACTGTGTGGGTGTATATATCTCAGTCTGACTGAAAGCTTTAACACCAGCCAAAACAAACCACCTTGAGCATTAAAGTCTTTTCATTTACCTGAGCCAAACAGCTTCAGTGTAAAGGTACCCTTAGATACAAGAGAAACAGTTGATTGTAGAAGCTTAGAATATAACATCTATACTGTTTTTTAACAGGTTGGAGCCTGTGTTTGTTGTCCTGCCAGAAAAACAGCAACAAACAAAAAGAGGCTCCACTCCACTGCGCTCCACTCCACGGTCTGTTTATGGCTTTCTTTATCTTAGTTTTTTTTAATTTTATTCTTTTTTAAAGTTTGAGCTGTGCAGTAACCATTAGCAGCATATAAACTCTTTACAGCATATAAAACTGTGGAATTACAAAACCACAAGTTCCCTTTGAAGTTTCTCTCTTGCTTCTCTGTTTTAATGTCCACTTTAATTTTGCCTATTCATTGGGACGTGAAATTTTGCTATGCAGCAACGAATAAGTTGATAAACACAAGAACAGAAGAATAAACAAAAATATATGCAACTGTGTGCAAGGCAATTATTTCTAAGTAGTGACAGTTTTTAACTTATAAGTTTCCTTACATTATATGAATGTACCTCTGTATCTGTCCTCAGGAGTCTTTTGTATTACTTTAACTTTTACTGTTTGTCTGACAATATCGATGCTGGGAAATACATAGCTTATTGTTCAATGTGATAGTTGACATTGGATCAATCTAATTCCATTGATTTGGATGACAGTTTCATTATTTAACCATTTTATTAATACAAAATCATGCAATATGATTAAATGCTTGAATATTCATATGATCAGCAATTTCAGTTGAAATTGAAACTTTGGTATAAATAATAGTAACAACATTGTTTTAACTGCTTCAATATTGAGCGAGAGTGCTGCAGCCAGCATCTGCAAAACTAGCTGCAATGTAACTATTCCAGACATGTTCGCACCCTCAGTTTACATTCACTAAAAGTGCTTGTTTGTACCACTGACAGGCTCAGTTTGTTATTATAAGTGTCTTACACCATTACTGAAAGGACCTTACAGAAGAATAAAGTGTTTTTCTGTACTTGTTGCTTGATCATGTCTGTTTGTTACTGTCTTCCTGCAACAACTTAACTCACAAGAGTTCAGAACGAGACTTCTCCTTGAGCAAGACTTGGTTAGACAGGATAACAAACAAACCACATCAAGCAGAAGTTAAAGATTTTGTTTTTCTTTAAAGAGTAATGTCTAGGGTTGAACCAAATACTCGGATGAAATAAGTATCTGGTCCTGATAAAGTAGTTTTTATAAGTACAAGTATCATATGAGTAAAAGTGTCAATATCCGTATTTGTGATGAAGGAAAATCCTCATTTAGATGGCTATTTTCAATTGTGATAAAAAAATGATCTGAAGCTTAGTTCTGAGCTTGTTCAGTAAATAATTTTGTAAAGAATAATAAATATTTAAAAGTTGTTATATATAATAACAACTTCTGGTTACCCCCCCCCCCCCCCCTTCCAATTTAGACCACACCCACTTTCATTGTAAACTCCGCTCAGTCCAAGTTCATATATGGATACAGATAATTTAGATGGTTGAACAGATACAGATAATGGTGTACTCGCTGATCCCTAGTAATGTCCATATTAGGGAGCTGTAGTGTAAGATTTAATCTTAAATCAGATAAAAGTACTAAGACTGCATAAGTTGATTGAGAGTGAAGTTCATATAACCATATTTTATGTTACAAGTTCCTATAAAGCTGTTTGTTATGCATCCATGTATGATAAAAACAATGTTACACAAGTTCATATATTCACAACACAAGGTTATGCATTTATATTGAAGGACACACATACACCGCACCATGTATTGTTTAATAATAACACACACACACTCTTTAATGTTTGTATTGTATGACACACATTCTAATCTCACATTGTTTGAAGGTACAGGGGACTGTATAGAGAAAGTCCCCAGATTTCATATGTTTTGTTTTTTTTTAAATAAAGTGAAAACAGGCCCAGATATAAGGGTGGCGAATTTGGGAAATTCCAGGCCTAAAGTGAAAGTGATTACACCATTAGAAACAGGCCTGTTCAGGATTGCACAAAAGGAAAAAGCTCGCCACCAATAGATTTGGGTCTAAGTGGGAAGGATTAACGAAAAGAGGTGGAGATTCTCTCGAACCTCCACCAGCATAAAAGAGAGCACGCTGAAGCCAATTTTCAGTCGCGCTCCGGAGCCTGGCTCAATGAGTTGTATGTGTTGTTGCTCGTGGACACATTAAACTCGATTGCACCTGATTCTACTCGACTCCAGTGTTTCTCTAAGTGTCAACTGAACCAACTGAACCTAAGGTACTAAATCAACATCAGAGGACGATCTGCAGAGAAGTAGGAGACGAGGTCGGGTGTCATCTGGCCCACTTCCAGGCACCGATTTTCGCTTCTACAGAGCTTATCAATGTTTCAACGTTCTTAGGTTTTCAAGTTCAGTAGTCAGTTTACACACATTAACCTTCCTACTGTATTTTGGTGAAATTTGACCTGTTTCAAGTTAAAATATTTTATAAATAAACTTACCTGACCCTAGACCTCTTTCCTAATCTTCACCTGTTTGGAAATGGTAAACATCAACTAAAATTGATTTTCTAACCCTAAAATAACTATTTTTAGTTTTTTCTTCATCTTTGTTTTCTTCCTCTTTTTTATTTGGTTAATTAAGTGGTAGACTAACTTGAGTCTAGTGCAGTTTTATAACTCTCAGAGTCCTTGAACCTAACCATAGCCGGTTCAAGATGTCCATTATGTGCTATATACTGTAGAGCTCGAGAAAATGGGACCCCTTTGCACATTCCTATTATGTGCCATATAAATCTGAACAGTGGCATAAGGGTATGATGGCCCCCAGTGCATGCTATGATGAAGGGCCCGATAGTGTACGCTATCGTGCACATATCGTCTCATCACATGATCAGAGACTTGACACTGGATAACATTAACATACAAATTACCCAGCAATCATGATTGTATATTGGTATATCACAAAAAATATATATAAAATGAGAAATTATTAATTTAACTTAACAATTTTAAGAGTTTATTATAGTTTATTTGGAATAGGCATATAACTTTGTTACAGATGCTACTGACTATTTTACAAAAAAAGAAAAACAAAAAAAACATGTTGGAGATGGGTTTGTCTTCTTTGAACACAGGCATATTTCCAAGGTGGCACTCACTCACGGGGGCCCATTCTCCACCCAACACATTTTTGACGGGCCCACTCTCTCTATGGGCCCCGCCATCTTACGGGCCCCAGTGCAACTGCACTGCCTGGACTGTCTATACGCCCCTGAATCTCTGGGAACATAGGAATGACCCCCATAATGTTGTCAGACACATACTGTATAAGAATGACCTGAGCCTGTCAGTAGCAAAATAACAAGCACTTTTAATGGACGTATGTTGACAGTGTGCTGTTGCCTTAAAGACAACGTGGCAGCCCATTTCATGGCTGCAGGCTGCAGTGCTGCTGCTTAATACTGGACTAATTCAAATAACTGTTGTCTGCATTAGTCACTTATAGACAAAAACATGGGAAAATAGTGCCAGACTCAAAAATATGGAAATTTCTGACAGAGTGAGTGCAAAGTGAAAACCTTACATGTTAGTTTGCAGGTATTTTTCTGAGATAAGATTGAATAATTCACAACCTTTTGCCAAGTGAATTTTTGTAAAGGTTATGCTTGTAGAGAACAGATTGTACACAAATGCCGCAGGGGAGCAGAATTTAAATGACTCCAAGAGGAACAACATTGTCTGGATTTAAAGTTCTTCAGCGTGGTCGGCAAAGTCATTATTGTGCTCAGTGTCTCATTGTCACTGTATTTACATCCATAAATCTGACGGGGATTTATCTATAATACCTCTTTCCAAAAGGACATTACATAATAGGATGAATATCCATAGGCTTGTGACGGTAAAATTATTATGCAAAGTCCAATTATCCCCAGGCAAGTTTTCCTAACGGCAGCCCTTCAAAGGCTAATTTACTGCGCCTACTTGCTGCTTTCACCTGAAAAATCTATTGGAACTAACACAGCAACTGGAAATTATTTTCAAGCATACAAACAACAAGACAAAGGAGGGCCAAAAATAGAAACATCTATTTGTCTCCTCCACAAGCAGGCCCATACTGCCAGAGATCTCCTCGTAGTCTGTCTCATCCTTCTCACTCCCTTGGGGTGACCCAGGAACAATTTGTCAAGCTATTTTTCCACGTCATAACCTCCAAGAGCTATAATTTACCCCGACAGCGGAGCAGCACACTGATGGGCGAGTATATCCACGTGTTGAGATGTGCTGTTGGGCCAGGTCAGAGCTGAAATGCTTGTTCTCACAGTACACTGGGTATTGGGCCTGGAGAAATTGGCCCGTAAATTCAACCCAAAGCTCCAGCAACAGACCGACGGGGCTCATTCAGTGTAAGAACAGCTGTGACAACAGCTCACAGCTGATATGTTCAGGAAGCCTACTAAATACTTCTGAGCCCATTGTCATGGGCCAACCCAAGACTGTTGGTATCTTGGAAGCCACTGAACCAAACTGGCTTTAGTGCTTATTTATTTTCCTGTTATATTTAATTCATTCTGTTTTCTACATGATCCTTATTTCTTTTTCTATTTCTGCCATCTTACAATAAGTATTGTTAAAGGGGAACTAATGTTTTTTTTTTTTTTTTTCAACCTGGGCCCTATTTTCCGATCTGCTTTTGTCTAAATGAGTGATAGGATGTTCAATATTTGACATTTCTCCAGTATGAAGCTAGGGCTGACCTGCCTGCAGCCCGTGAGCGAGCTATATTAAATAATAGGGCACTCAGACAGCGTCAAAATACGTCCACTAAAAGTGCATTTTTTTCACACAGATAGGCTCGGATTGTTAGTATAATTATCCGACAACATAACAGAAAGGAGAAATGAACGTCTGTGTTTACCTTTAGCTGGATTTGGACATGTTCCTCTGCCTGTTGCTGCTCCCTCTCTCTCCTCGTCCAGCTCTGCGTCCGTACGTCCATGTTTGCAAGATTTGAGTTGTTGCAGGAAGTTACCGCTGGAGTGACCTTACAAAGGCGAGGAGTTACTCTGTTTGGAGTAGTCATGGCTGAATTTTCACCTGATTTTGACCAACTGGATCTGGATGAGCTATTTGAATTTGATGACCGCCCGTATTTATTTGAACACGGACATACACGGATGTACACAGATGCAGAGCTCATTGAAATTAAAGAGCAGACGAGGAGAGAGAGGGAGCAGCAACAGGCAGAGGAACATGTCTGAATCCAGCTAAAAGGTAAACACAGACGTTCATTTCTCCTTTCCGTTATGTTGTCGGATAATTATACTAACAATCCGAGCCTATCTGTGTGGAAAAAAATGCGCTTTTAGTGGACGTATTTTGACGTTGTTTGACGCTGTCTGAGTGCCCTATTATTTAATATAGCTCGCTCATGGGCTGCAGGCAGGTCAGCCCTAGCTTCATACTGGAGAAATGTCAAATATTGAACATCCTATCACTCATTTAGACAAAAGCAGATCGGAAAATAGGGCCCAGGTTGAAAAAAACACTAGTTCCCCTTTAACTACAATCACCTCCTCCAGTTAGGAGTTTTACCCACTGTGCTGCATGTAGTGCTGCTTTTCAGAGGCAAAGTCACCAACTGTACTTATTACTTTGGAACACTGGCCTGTAATTGACATATTACCACTTTGTGAGACTTTACTTTCCAACGCATTTTAAAGTACAGAATATTACAATTCTTACTTTTGCCTGTTGCCTCACTAAACAGCTCTACAGATGAAGATCAGAACTTGAATGGAGTCCTAAAATCTGACGCATTGTGCTGCCTGCATATTAAATAGAACATGAAGTGGTACATGTAGTACATGTCGTGCCTCCGGGGCCACTTAAAAGATTAACGTACTCCTTGCATATTAACACATCAATGATTTAAGACTGAAATGGGTAATTCTTCAGGATGAGCACTTCTTTTTAATTCTTGAGTACATTATGGTAAATACACAAGTAAAAAAATATATATTCCAAAAAAAAAAGGAAGAAAAAAACGTGCATTTTTTCAGGTTTCCCTGAATCTAAACTGCCCTCAGGCAAAACCAAGTCCTTATCATATTCCTAAAACTTATTTTAAGCAAGCAGGACACACTTTACCAGTTTATCATCACACATCACAGGAAGTAATTCATTCATTTATTTTCCATAACCTCTTATCCTGTTAGGGGTCGCAGGGGGCTGGAGCCTATCCCAGCTGACATTGGGCGAGAGGCAGGGTACACCCTGGACAGGTCGCCAGACTATCACAGGGCTGACACATAGAGACAGACAACCATTCACACTCACATTCACATCTACGGGCACTTTAGAGTCACCTGCATGTCTTTGGACTGTGGGAGGAAGCTGGACTACCTGGAGAAAACCCACGCTTAAGATCCTTTAATCACATACATCATACCGTACATGTTCAACTGAAGAACACAGTTCCCAGTGATAGTGGGAACATCTCAGGGAAAAAGAAAAGACAATATTTAAAACAGCCATCACAATGCAAAAATATATATAAAAAAAACCCCTCTTTAAGTGATAAGTGCACAAAAATCTGCAGTAATGATGAAAAGTAATTGTCAGCACTCCATTTTACCTCCTCCTCACATTATAATCCTTTGTTCACTGCACACCATCTTTTTCTCTCCTGTATGAATAAAAATATGAAGCTTTGTTTATAATTAATTTGTTTAGAATATTAGGTTTTGTAGCCGTTGCAGGTGAGCTGTGCTGCAAAACACAGATTGATGTTTGACTGTAAAGACTCCCAGCACTGAGGGAGGCGGCTTTAATCCTGCCCCAGATATCTTATTGCCATTTTTGTACTATGGGTCATCAGAGCCCTTATAGTCCCTTTACATTACCTGTAAACTTAATTTAAAGTGAAAGTGAATCTCGAGGGACAATGACAATAGTGTCATTTTATTTGCTTTTTACAGGCACATTCAGTTCAGAGCAGTTTTGCTCATTCCAGACTGAAGTGAGTTATCTTTTTGCAGATTACTATACTGCAGACATCTCATCTCTCCTTTGTGTATTTGGAACAGAACAACAAGCCTCATCTTCTAGCCGTTGCTGAAGCTGTGTGTCCCCTGAGGTGCTTCTGTAATTCAGCATTGTGCTTCTCCAACCACTGCAAAACTTCACAAACTTCACCACAATGATGTTTTCTCTTTGTATTCTCTACAACAGTTGTGCTAATGGAGAAAAAGCAGTAAATTCTGACACTGGATGTGACTATATCTATCTTAAATGGGCTGTTTCTTAGCATGCAATATCATAATATGAATTATGGGTGTTATCAGAAGCTATATAAAGGACAGACACATTAATCAGGACATATTCTATCTTCCACCTTATATAAATATACATCAATATGTTTAATGGAAGTGAAAAAAGGCTAATTTACCAAAGGCTGATCCCTGAATGTTAAACAGAGCTATTGGTCCTGCGAGCTCCTTTATGGATTATGAGCTTTGCCTTATCAGTAGATTGGAGCGCCTGGAGCGCCAGAATTATAATGCAGCTGGGAGTGTGTGGGTAGAGAAAGGCATCATAGCTCAGGGCTTGCACCAGATAGATCTGTCGGGTTTTACATGCACACGCTGTTCACGCACACACACCATCACACACGTGTGTACAAGCATTACAAACTGATGTATAGTTTTTGTGAGTCGAAAACTACATTTTGAATTTCAAGTACAGTACAGTACCTGTTATACTGTATGCCTTCACAGTTGTTTGTTTTCTTGTTTGCTGTCGCAGGTAAGCACTTCAGCCAAACATGCTCTATCGGACTAAAAGCCACAAGAAGGGTTCTCCACTCAGCATGGCGGTGGATGTCAGGTCCGTGGCACGGGTCCATAACATTCAGTGCATTTGACATGTACAAAGGTGAAACCCTGACTCTGCTCTTTTCCCCCTCGCTCCTGCTTAATATTTCAAATGCCGCAATCTCGCGTCGCTGGACAGAGGGCAGGCCTGCCAGCAGAGAGCAGGACCCTGAGCTGAGACTTGAGCAATGAGTGACGCCCCAGAGCTGCTTGCGGCAGCGTGCCCAGGCAGCCCCGAGCAGATCGATCATGGCTTTAGCTCCAGCCCTGGCATGGCACTTTTACAAATACCAGTGAAGAGAGATGGATACTTCCCCTATGCTCACTATTTCCATGATGAATTGTTTCCTGGCAGCATTTTTCTCCACATTCTTTGTTTTTGCTTTTTCTTTTTTAATATTCAGCACAGCCAGACACCTGTAAGTGTGCGCGCTGAGAAAGAATGAACAGAATCTGTATAAACAGTGTTTTATAGTAGCAATTTCAGATAAACGTTTTTAAAGATTTGTGAAATCTTCTGCAGCCACGGGCTCGGCATTATGCACGAATGACACGATGAGACATATAAACAGTATCAGGTACGATTGTCTGCTCCACAAACAAAACCTCAGAAGGATTTTCTGCTCTAACAAACTCAATGATTGAAATGAGCCATAAAGTAATCTACTGTAGAGCAGATTGATGTTTGCAAAGCACAAAGGACTCAGAGAGACTGAGGCAACTTTCTTCTCCATTGAGTCATATGAAACACACAAGACAAGAAGTTTAAAAAACAAATGTTTTTGCTGCTCAGCATGCACGGCGGCACGGTGGTTAACACCGTCTCCTCACAACAACAAGGTCGTGGGGTTAGTTCTGAGCTGGGCCGAGGGCCATTCTGCGCGGAGTTTGCATTTTCTCCGTCTGTCTGCAACAGTTTCCTCCAGGTCCAGACAGGTTCTCACAGTCTAAATGTGAGGATCAGATGATGTGGAAACTCTGACTCAGCCTAGGTGTGAATGTGTTCGTCTGTCTGGCCAAGCTCTGTGACACACTGGCATCATTTCCATGGTTTTTTCTGCATTTCACTCAATGCAAGTGGTGTGCAGGCTTCTCTGCAAGGTCAACAGGAATAAGCGGGGAAAGAGAAAGGATGAATGAATAGTGTCATATACTGTTAAAAAAAGTCTCATGTGTGTTTTGAGCATTAATCAGCCCAGGCTACAAAAAGAACCTGCTTCTCCCTTGGCAGTTTGTGTGTGTGTGTGTGTGTGTGTGTGTGTGTGGGTGTGCGTGTGTGTGAAACTTCTGTAAGCAGTTTTACTGTAGCTAACTCAACACCCTAAGAAGTAAGTCCCTCCATAGGTTGTTCATAATCTGAAAATGTAAAAACTGAAATCACACGGGGAAAATGAGTTCACATTTACAATGCAGCAAAAAAGTTAAGCAAATAAATAATTAACACATTTGCATGAATTTTAATTTGCACTTCATTGATTCAAACTTGAAATCTGTTTATTCAGCACATCTTGCGTTTTAAGTTCCGTAATTCAGTATGAGTTTGACAAGTTCATTTTCACTGCTGGCACTAATCTCTTTTCATAGCTGCTGCCTGTGCAGGTTATTTTCACACGTTTCCATATTGATAAGCCCAGGGTGGCATAGATGAGTGTTATAACTGTATTTATTCAGAGCTACAGCACTACATTATTTTAGTAGTTGTATTGAGTTTGCTCCAAGGATAAAAAGTTGTTGCATTTCCTTATAGATTGGACATCAGAATGCTGATGCATCATGCCACTGTGCCCCTGATGGAAAACAAATTGTGACTTGTTCCTCAGTAAGCTGAAGTGCATTATGCCTGACTGCTTCTCTGGTATAAATAATAAATAGATAGATGAAGTTCAGATTAAATGGTGTACAACACACATTCATTGTTGACAGAATCCCAATATTTAGTTTGCCATGAAATGACATGCTGCAAAGATATCCATGATTGAATTACTGTGCTCTCAAAAGTTTTGGATAGGAACACAGATAGACGAACAGAGAACTCCGGGCCACATCAATCATAAATATAATGCATCCATTTGTCTCTCAAGCTCTCCTTCAAACTGTGTCCTCACTCATGTCAGTGAAAAGTCAATGTTCAGACCTTGAGGACTGACATTGTGGTTATTATTATCAGTATATTCCACCTTGATTCCACATAGAGGGGCAATATTTTAATCAAATATATTTAAAATACGTATTTAATTACTTTATTACTTTATATATTTTGCAATTTATAATTAGCTGGACAGACAAAAAATAGGATGTCATATGTAACAAAATACTTAAAAAGCTTGACCTTTTGAATCTTTAATACTTAAAATACATCATTTAATATGTCATTTTATTCTCAAATAAGGCACATTTTTATCCTCAGGTTTAAACGATAGAAAATGAAATTTAACTACTAGCCTAGTCAGTCTTTGGCTAATGCAAGTGAATCACATGTCATGTCCTGTTGGGTCCACTAACTATATCACATTTAATTTTTGTTCCCCTGGACTGCAGTGTTAGGGGGTACATAAATTAAAATAGCTATAAGCTAATTTACATATGTAGTACTTGGGCAGGAAATAGAGAATAACACCCTCTGAAAAAATGAAAATTGCAAAACGTTGTATGCTGTAAAGCCCTGTGAGGCAAATTGTGATTTGTGATATTGGGCTTTATAAATAAAATTGATTGATTGAATTGATTGAGTTCCTGAAGAAATATTATCATATTTTTTGAAAAATGAAACAGTGATTCCAGAGAGAAGCAGACAGTCTGTGTTTGAAGGATATATCCAGGATGTCAAACTGACTCAGCAGCAACAACAGGTTAAAAAGACAAAGATAGTTAGAAGCTAAAGCCGAACTATAGGCTACAGATCACAGTGTAAAAGTGAACCACCACATCACTGCTGATCGCCACACAAGACAATGAATATAAAGGGAAACTTTGCTGATATTGATCCAGCTGTGTGGCATCACATGATGTGCAGATGAACGGTGTTTGGCTTCGCCCCCGCTGCTGTATGGGCAGGGATCTCCGGGGGAAGTCAAACAAGGTTAATCTGCACACACTGTGATGACACACAGCTTCCCTTCACTGGTTCCTGTACAGCAGGGTCGGCCTTTTTTCACTGTTATAATCATTAAAAAGCAAAAGCAGCATGTGTATACATTCAGTAGGCTATATCTTCAGTAGCTAGCTTGCTAACCCTACACTTTTCAGTTTGATTGTTGTTTTGGAATATATATCTTTTCCCAACCTCTCCAGGTAACAAGTATCATTAATACATGTTCAGCTCAAAATCCACAAACCCAGCCTGAAATGTTTGCATTACAGTCAAAGCAGCACAGCTGTGTTATTGTCGGACCCTGGACTGAGCTGGCCCAATGCTACATTATAATTGGCTGTCCCAGGGCAGGACTTAGCGAAGGGTCAGTGGCTTGTATTTTAATTAAATGCATTTTCTCATCACAGTATTGTGCATTTTATTTTGATACATTTGATGCATTTGTGCCCATCTTTGGTGTCAAACAAGTGATGATGACAATCAATGCAATTACTACTAATGTCATGTTTTCTCCAGGGGAATATAAAACTACAATGTGGAACTTTTCCAATTATTGTAAGCATCAATGAAGAGCTGGAACAAGCTCATGGAGAATGAATATGATGTGTTCTATGTGTTCAGGGGGAGAGGTTATTTTGTAGGTTATAGTAGCTTGGAAATGAATTTAAATCATCTCATTTACATTTTTAATTATTTTTTAATATTATATATAAACTACAAATCAATTAAATAAAAATGAACTGAATAATAATAAAAGTGTGCTACAACCTGGGGTTTCACCCAGTTATCCAAACAGAGGCCAAGCGATTCTTATTGGCCCCAGCAGTGATGAGGGCTGTAATGTACAGTACCATAACAACACTGACCCTTGATGCTAGTTTTCACAGCTGAAGGCAACTCCCTGCTGTTCCAACTCATTCTGCTTCTGATTTATCGACATACCTGAGTGTTATGTTGTAAGTTAGATCATAGCCCACACAGCAGTGCAGTCCACACCTGCAGCTTTCAAGGTCAAAGGTCAGAGGAGTCTTGTGCTCTCAGATCAATATCTGATTTCCCAGGGGGGGGTTGAGCTCATCCTTTCACACTTAATTTAGCTGGCCTAGACCTGTGGAGACGAATAATTATGGTCCTCTTTAGAGAAATACATTTGTATCGAAACCTTAGATGTAGAAACATAAATTAAATTCAGTTTAAGCTGGTATTGTTCCAAATGACCTGCTAAGGAGGAGAAAATATTCATTCAGTAATCTGAAATGTGCTCTCTAGATTTCAGATGAAAGATATTGTGGTCTGCAGCAGTGCAGTGAAAATACCTCTGACTGATACATGGTTAAAATTATGTTTTTAATTAGTGAATGTGAATCTTAAAATATGTAACTTAAGCAGTCTACAGTATTATTCCTATTCTTCTATTCTTAGTATTCAGAGCAGAGCATAGTGAGAGATGAAGACTCCTCTGGCTAGCAAGGGCAGACTGTAAACTTAAAGCAGCTGCACTGAGGATTTTACAACCAAAGCCTCCAAACTACAGCATGTCTCAAACATTCACCAAAGGAAAGAAAAACAAAACAGCTACACCCTTGGGCAACAAGTCATGCATAAACAAGTATGTAATAAATTATGCACCATTCATGAATAATTAAACAAAAAACTGAATTGAAGGTGAAGGCGCAACGAATAGTTTGAAAATAATAAGGAAGTGGATGAAATATTTTCTGTCTCAGGTATAGGCTAGCAATACTATGGCTGAACTTTATGGGTTCGCAAATGATACCGAGCCTCAGTCAACCAGCGGCAATGTGCCGACCAGGTGCAGTTCAAACACACAAGGGAAAACAGATTTTCTAGTCTACCCGTGAAGAAAATGGCAAATGAAAACAGATCGCCACCAGTCCCAGGGCTGAATTACATTAGAATATCATAAAATTAACCCATAATTGAGGAGATAAATCAAATGGTTTTGCCTTTAAGTGAAACACAATAGCAGTCTGAATGAAATTAGGCACAGTGGTAATGAAAACACTTAGAAACTTTTTTCCCAATTATTAGTTCAACCTCTTTCAAGTATTGATTGTTGCTTCTCAAATGGAGGTATACTTTACGCTTTCTTTTTAAAAAATGATTCATAAGACATCAATGATCAACTCAGGAGCAACAAGCTTGTCTTTACTCATAAGATTTTCAACTTCTGCCATTAAGACTTTACTCCTCTGTTTATTAGCATTTATGAGCACATATAAATGTTATAACACACTCTAATATAGTGATAAGGACATTTTAAGTGTTTAAATGTACAGTATTTGTCCATAATTACAACTTCTCCTATGAAGACATATTATTGCAACTCTGTATTACCATATTGTCGTTTATTGTCTGTTTATGCAGTAGGAGTTATACTCCTACTGCTACTACTACTACAACTACTACTACTAGTACTTCAGTATGTTATAAACGCTTAAAGTTGGGATAGACAGTTAAATTTTGCCATCAGTGAACAAACAAAGCCATATGAAACATTGAGCATTTATTGTAATTCAAGTGGTCTGAGAGAAAACTAAACTCCTACTTCTCCTCTTGGTGGTGTTTTACAAAATCTAGCCTTGACAGGAGAGTTTGGCCAATCACAGGTCATTTCAGAGAGACAATGTTCCTACTGGCTGTTTTATAAATGCATGTCCACATCCCTTCAGAGAAAGCCGGATTCAAGGGCAAAAGATCCTGCAGAGAAAGTTGCTATTGCAGTATGGGTAACAATTGCCTACACTGCAAAGCAGCCCAAAAAGGGAAGATGGACTTATTATATACAGATTTTAAAAAGCAGCTGACAATTAACAAAGTGTAACACAGGTCAATTTAATCGAAATATTTTGGAGATGGAAAGAAAATGTTGCTTAAAGTTTTGCCATCTGCTAACTCAATCTCAAGGCTGCAGCTTCATTTTCATGTTTTTAGCTAATGATAGCTATAACCCGTACTCCCCGCCACTACAGACCACCTGACAGGGAGAAGAGTGAGCAGCAAATCTGGAGACAGTTCCCCAGTCAGCAGCCACAGCAACCCAAATTCAGCCAGCACAAACCCCAGTTTCCGCAGTCTGAACTAGTGAGATTAGGAAACATTCTGTTGCTGCCGTTACACTGGCTAGACCTGGTGTTGCCACTGGCCACCACCTCACTGTGACACCTGACGCTGGAGGCTTGCACCAGGTTGATATGAGCTGCTACAACAGCCAAAACTAGCTCTGTCTCCAGAGATGCTGCCTGTTTTTCTCCTGGAGAAGCAGTCCACAGACGTGGGGAGTAAGGTGGATCGATCATGGGGTGGCTAGCTAGATAATTCTTGTCTCATTTGTAGTCTGATAAATAAAGAGAGAGAGAGTGGCTCAAGAAGGGGCTAAGTGAATGTGCTATGTACAACTCTACGATGAAATAAGATTCAGTAAATCAGTGCATGAGACTGGGTTATGTATGAAGCATGTTCATATGCCCATGGTCGTCCAGTAGAAGGGGAATAGGACAAAGAGGGGAGAGCTGCAGGACCAGGGTGTATTTTCCAATTCTGCTATAAGCACTGAACTACATTTTTAAATAGTCTAAAGTAGTTTTCACTTCCAGCTAGCTGATGGATGAAAACTGCACTTAACTCAGGAAATGTAAAGGGATAGAAATGAAAGAGTACGTTGTGTAAAAACTTCAGAACAATGAGAGTCCCAGTGGGGGTTGGAGAGGGGTTTGCTGGCCTGTGTTCAAATGCCTCTCTGCTCTATCTCTTCCCCTCTGATTTGTCAGCCCGGGCAGAGTCCATCTTGATTAAACACATTGGTGCAGAAAGAATTAATCTCTTCAGAAAATACTTAGAATGATAATTACAGGTTGTCACTATTCACCCCGTCCATTCAAGTGACTGGTGTAATTGGTTGGAGGGAATCCAACCGCGTAACACCTACTCAGCCTGTGCAGACAGTATAACACACCAAAGTTTACTGTCAAGAGGAGATCGAAGCTTTAATAAGTGCCCCACTAAGCCTCACTCTCAGTCAAAAACCTGCCTATTAAAACCCTCACATATGCATGAAACAAATATGCTCAGGCCGAAAACATTCTGGTTAATGTGGTAATGTTCTGTTGTACCAAAATCAGATTTGTTTTTCTCAGAATGGCTCACTGAATTACACTGATAAATAAAAAGATCTTCATCGCTATGAGATTACCTGTTTAAATGGGGGTCAATACCTATTCCTAGAAAAGAAATAAGAGGAAGTGGGGGAAGATAAACAAAAGGTCCTGGGTTAGATTTGAAGCAAGGACATGCCCCATGGTCAGGTTTTGAGTTTTATCTGCTCGAAGCCTGATTACATCCGAGCTATGCAAACAAGACTAAACAGTGAAACAGGAATCATGCCTCAGGGACACAGCTTCCCGCTACTGTCTTGTACCATCCCCAAGATACTCTAACAATTAAATGTTCTCAGGTTTTAGTCACAGATGGTTAATCGAAATTCTAAAATAAGATGTTTAACAAAAGTTGCTTGCATCGTGGACAAATGTAGACCCTCTTAAAAGGTTAAGGTTAGGGTTGGAGTTTGCAGCACTCAGGTACAGCCTTGTGGCAAGAAAAAGCAAGATGCTGTGTTGGGGGTGATTTTGTTTCAGGTACTGAGGAGATGATAAAATGCTATCCAGGAAGAATGGTTTGAATGACAGGTCCCTGAATTTGAAGGCTTATCAGATGCACTAGGGTTAATGATACATCAAAGTCCGCATGGCTACAATCATTTCATCCTATGTCATGCAGTTTACCAGGAATGCGCTGCAAGTGTTTGATTGGCCTTCCAGCTGATGTTGCATCAGCCAAGTTCGATATTTTTTTCTGGAGAATCCATCAGTTTTTTGTCCAGATGTCAACACAGTGGCCTCATTGAAGTGAAGGTGACTGAATGATTTGTATGTAGCCCTTCAAAAAAAAAATTGCGCCCTGAAAGGCTAATCTCTCGGCAAAGAAAATCTTTTTGATTTAGGACGATCTTTCTTCTTCTTCTCCTTTTAAGGAAAGTCAAGTTATTGGAAACTTAAGCTGCTGCGGTGTTTGTGTGCGCACGAGCATGTGTGTCAGCGCTTGTCAACAGAGTGAAAACTTTTTCCATTACAAGTTTAAGGTGAGCAGAGATGGAACAGAAGTTGAATTGCCAGAGCACTGCATTAACTGAAACATTGCCATTATAACCACATCAATGGAACTATATCATTTATCTGTCAACACACCAAAAACCCAGCGGAGTGAGACACTGTTGCAACGGTTTATGTGTCTATACCTTGACAACTCCATAACAAAAAAAACAACTGTCAGGAGGGATGATGTTGCAAGCACTTGAGTAGAAAAAAGAATGAAAGCACTGTCGCTCAATGTCAAGTCGTCCTCCTGTCCACTGTGTCTCCGTGTCTCCATGTCTAAATGATTTGGTCAAGTAGCTGCTCTGTTTTATATTGCTTCATGAAAGGGTACTCAGCAGGTGCTCCGTGAGTGATAGCTGCTCTGTCTCCCTCCGTTCCCCTTGTCTTTCAGACCACTGGGCCTCTTAGGCAATCTTCCTCAGAAGATGTGTGTGTGTGCACGCATGTGTGTGTCTAGAAATCATGCGTGGGAGCTGATTATCCAGCAGGACTCTGGTACATTCAGATGGTGCCCCAGTGGCCTTTAGTGATGGACCAGCCAATCTCCTCCTCTGGTTATCCCTGTGTTTGCGATAAGCCGCTACAGTTGTTGTCGCCAGGCTTGAAAATGCCACTCTGAGAGGTGATGGATTTTGGGGGTCCGCAGGAAGCTCGATGATATCATGTGGCCGAGCCTAGAGAAGCACAAATGTCATAAGTCAATAGTCTTCGATGTGGATTGCCCCCATCTAGACAGGCGATTATTGACCGAGGGAGTATGCCATTTAGTGTGTGGTGCTGGAGGGTTGTGAGGTAAAACGGTCAATAATTTATTAATTACAGTTTATGAAGGCTTCATTTTGTTTTTTACTCATGTATATGTAATGACATCACTTTAGGTTTATTCATATTTTATTGGTCAATTACAAATGATAATTTTTATAGCATAAAGCATGAGAGCTATTAAATGATAATGCTATGTATACAGACTGTCTATAGAGACTTATTGATTCCAGGCAGACACATTTATCATTGGTATTCATGCCTAAGATATTGATGAAGTTTTCTCTCTACTGCAGGGGTGATTTGCATTTAAAATCTCATTTTTATGAAGGTCAGGATAATTTATTTTTTTTTACTTCACGTATTTGTGTAATGGAATATGAATCACTTCACACCTGAGAAATGAATAGATGCAGTGGTGACATTTCCAAGATCTGCTGTTGTGGTAATAGCATAATTTGGAATTGATAAATGGCGTGGACTTTTAATGGAGTAAAAATAAGCTCAAATACAACTTGAGCATCATTAACTATTTTCATTGTTTAATTGTCACATATGGTTCTATAAACGATTAATGATTAAGTATGGCTCAGTTACTTTCTTAGGCAGGCGCCACTATTGAAATGCATTGGGTATTATTCAGTATATTTAGGCACAGATATTTAAATTGTGGGGTCATATTCAGGAATCATTTTAATGGCCAGTTGTTCAAGATACCCAGAGACACATTTAACATGTCTCTGTGGAATATCCTCCCTGCTAAAAGCTACACTTAACATAATATATGATAATATAATGAGACCACCACGACCAAAATCAATGATTTTTTTTATCTTAATTTGTACAATTCATAATATTAATTAGATCGAGAACATACAGCCAATACTCTGCATCTCCCCTTTTAATTTCTATGACATTGATCGAGTGTATTTGATAAAATAGAACCTGTCTTTGCAGCCTCACTCTCCCCCTTCAAGAAAAAATGAAATGCCGCCATCTCAAATAACAACAAGTTATGAATTCAAATACATCTTCTCAGAATGAGTCAGACACTGCTCCAAGATAACAGAGGATTACTCCTTGCCCATAAATAATATAAAGCATCCCTGTGTCATGATGCTGATGAACTCTCCTGCAGTTTGACCTCCTCTGTCCACCCCGCGTTACGATTTGATTTGACATCCCAAATCATCAAAGTAAAATGCAGGAAATTTGCAGTGAAGTCAATAAACACACAAATTGAAATTCCAGTCATACTGTATTCGGTAATTTTGACAATATCCACAAACTCTCATGCTGACAATACAATCTGATAGCACCTTTCTTTTTCATCAGAAAAGAAAAAAAAGTTTTATTTCACAGCCTGCGCCAATACAACAAAATGAAATCCATTCATCAGGAAAAAAGATCAGAGTTGTGGAGCGGATATTAGACATGTGGGTTAGAGGAAATAAAACAATAACACTGTCACTTTTACAGGGCAGTGGGCTGGACTTCATCAAAAGAAGATGAAGCGATGAAGAGAACAAGTCTTCATTGTACAGCACTGAGAGTAAATCAAAGATCTGCCACGGTGAATGATCTTGTCTGACTGAGCGCCTGATGAAATTAATTTATACAGTTTAATCAGTCCACGTTCTGCACTTCTGTCTGGATATAGATTTTAAAAGTTCTCTCTCACAAAATGAGATGAATGGCTCTGGACTTTGCAGTGTTTCTTTCTTTCACCTTTAAAATCCACTGAAATAGATGGTAACATAAGTATGCATACTGCAACATTAATGCAAGGGGAAATGCAGTAATACAGTCATCATTGTCTTTCTTTGTGTCGTCATTCAAATGCAATGTTTTCTACTACATTAGAGCCAGACAATTACATTTCTAAAGACAGAATAATCTGTAGGCCAATGAAATTAAATGGGATTGTAGCGGATTATGCAGGAAATAAAGGAGGGAGTAAAATGCATTATGTGCAGATTACAGTAAACCCCATAATCTGTTTGTCCTAAATGGGCTTTGTTCATTGGAAGCCACAATCCATCTGTCCCTCTGGGACATTGTTTCACTGATGCCATCTCCAGCTGTTAGTGCTTAGGAAAATCTAACATTATGTATTTTTATTGCAGCAGCTCAATATACTTTACAGTTTAACAGTCATATGCTGTGGTCATTCACAGGTAGCCTGCTGCATACAAGAGGCTTAACGCCATTTACTGTAGCCATTTACTGTAGCATATGGCTTAGTTAGACTATAAGTAATGTAAGTCCACTGTTGAAAACATGCAGACCTGCAGTTGAAAGGAAAACAAATAAATGCATGCCTTAATTTAGGCTGTAGGGCTGACCACTCATCATAGAAAGAGAAACTTCAGACGCACATTCCCAGCAGGCTGTAACTGTTAGCATGTCTGAATGTGTGCCAGGGGTTTTACCTTGAAGTTGTGTTGTTCTATCCTCCTAAATCCAACTAGTTTGGAGATGCAACACTGAAATCATGCCACTAATCTTGACAACAGTGTTATAAATTATGACCCATACAACACTAACTGCGCATTCACACCAAAAGCGTCATGAGCGTCATAAGCAGCCGGCAGCCATTCATTTTCAATGTACGCTTGCTACGAAGGGCGTCAGGGGCGTCGGCTGCAGTGAGCGGCGCGTTGCCAGCGACCAGAGCGTCAAGTAGAGGTTGCGAGAAGCTGAACTTTATGCAAATGAGCAGCGTCGCTGGACGTTCATTGAAATGCATTACAGAAAGTCAGTTTTGTTCGGTTTTATGAGCTTTTTCTGAGATTTGAGTAACAATTGAGTTTAAAAATGGTCAAACGGTGTGCATGGGGTACATGCAACAATGACACAACGTATCCTGAGAGGCTGGGCGACGGGGTGTAACGCTATTTTTTACCCTTTAAACCACATCTCAACCGCTAAGTGGCTGGAAAGAAATATAAAGTTATCTTTAATATCTCTAGCTAATGTTAGCTAAAGTTAGCCTAACGTTAGCTCCTAGCTGCGTTGTTCATCATGTCACCTTGTTTGCTGGTAGTTCATTAGCCTTTTTTGTTCTAGTTTGTGTACTTTGGTGATCATACATCATTGTTAGCTGTTGTCCAAAGGGCTCTAGTTAAGCTAACGTTAACTTCTGGAGCTTAGCTTCATTCATTTATCTATCTCAAAGATAACAAAGGCTGGCAAATGTTATGCTGAATGATTCAGTTTAAATACTGTAGCACCAAACTAACGGAGAGTAGGGGTGTAACGGTACACAAAAATCACGGTTCAGTACGTACCTCGGTACACAAGTCACGGTTCGGTTTTTTTTGGTACAGTAATGAAAAAAATAGACAACTATTAAATATCTTTAACTTATTGGTAACCTTATTAAAACATACCACCACAGCAGTTAACTCTTTTTACACAATTTTTGAATGAAACAAATATATATAAAATCCTGCTTTTTCACATTGTTTGAATGAAAATAGGAATATAAAAGTGAAAAATAAAATCCTGCTGTTTTTTTAACACATTTTTTGAATGAAAAATATAAATATAAATTTCTGCTTTAAAACAATTTTACTCAATAAAAATAAAAAGTATAGTGCAGCTGGTCAGCTTTAAAGCCTGCTCAGATTCAGTTTTACTAGGAACTTAGCTTTCCCACTTTGTTAAAGTGCAGTAAACAAAACATGCTTATATCTAAAGTGCAGCTTAAACAATTTACTCAACTCCAATGGCGTTGGTTATTTCTTTAGCGTGATGGTCAGGGAAAGCTCTTCTTTTTAAACGACGACGATATCGTAGTTTGCACCAGATTGCTCTTTCTAGTCGTGCCGGTTAACGTTCAAACTCGGGTGGTATCGCTTTAGATGCGTTAGCATGTTAGACGTGTTTCCAAGTACATACCGGACTGCTGTTCTGCAGTGTCGGCACACTACTTTTGTCTTGTCAACTTGTTTATTTCCATCTTCGTATTTTACCCAGAAACCAAAGTGTTCCCGAACGGAGGACTTAAAGGGACATTGTGTAACATTTTCAGTTGTTTATTGGCAAAAATTGATGTCTGCATTCATAAATATGTCATCACTGGTGTACTATTACCTCCACCAATAATCTGACTTATTCTCGTAAAAGGAGAATTTCGGATTTGTTTGTACATTGTGCGGGTAAGTTGTCTGTGGGGTTCCATTACGTTTCGCCATCTTGAGATTACACCCGTCAGCAAGGGACAGCACCGCCTTCGACGTTTTCATGGAGAGCCAGGCCAGCATGCCGTGACTGAGGAGCCGAAGGAGAGGAGCAAGAGGCGCTTTGCTACTACCCTGGCAAATCTGAAACAAAGTCCCACTCTTTGAGCATAATGCAGGATCATGCATATGCAGCATCATGGGAGACGGAATCCTTGTCGCCAAGAAAGCGCAAAAGGGAATAGAAAAGACAGTGTGACCGGCGAATTAAAAAAAACGAAGGCCCACATCAGGGTAGCCTTTCCCAGGTAGAGAGAGCTGCTGAGGGAGAATGGTAATGCAATCACAGGCCAGCGCCGCTGTTGGCTGTTAGCTGCTGTTAGCCGCTGCTAGCCGCTGTTAGCCGCTGTTAGCACTGGCCTGTGATTGTATTACCTTTCTCCTTCAGCAGCTCTCTCCACCTGGGAAAGGCAACCCCAATGCTGACCCTTATTTTTTTAATTCGCTAGTCACGCTGCCTTTTTGATTCCCTTTTGCACTTTCTTGGCGACGAGGATTCCATCTCCCGTGATGCTGCATAATACATGAGCCTGCATTATACTCAAAGAGTGGGACTTTGTTATGCGGCAGTAGTGCTGCTGGCCACTAACAGCTGTTAGCGGCACAGTAATGCGAGGAGAGGGATGAGGTGTGTGAGGTTGAGCCACTTGTCAGTTGTCAAAGGACAAGACATGATTGGTTTGTTTCAATTTACATCCGCCCCAACAGTCCTACGTTGTAAACACAGCCAGCATGGTGACGAGGGGGTTTGTCAACTTGCGTCGCGTGTGTCTGTGTAGGAGCCTGAATGAATACTCCATGTAGTATCGGATGACATGGTTTCATCAGTGTTATCATAGCTTTTTGGTACACAGCGGCTACAGTTGTTGCAATACGTGTTTGAAACAGTGAGGCACTAGAGTGCGCCATCTGTTTGAATACAATATATGATTTCACCGTTAGATGGGAGAAATTACTACACACTGTGGCTTTTAGGTTTGTGGGTGGGTCTTCAGGTTCATCAGGCTCACTTGCCATGTTGTCAAAATGCTAGAATGCGCTGCACAAAGTGAAGGCGGAGACTCAGTCTGTCACTCAATTATGTCCATCAGGGAACTAGATATTTTAAATGGTTCGGCTCGCAAAAACGGAATTAAAATAAAACAAAATAAAATAAAATAATATCCTGCGCCCAATAATTCGGTACAGTGTCATGCCGAACTGAAAGTCGCGTACCAAACGGTTCGACACAAATACATGTATCGTTACGGCCCCAACGGAGAGACACTCTTGGTAAAGATGGTAAAAAGGCCGTTATCCTTTTCTCATATTATGAGCCAAAAACCTTGGGAACTGCCCATTGGTTTGACAGGCCATTGGTTCGACATCCCATTGTTCCGACCGCATTAAACTCATTGTTCCGAAGTCCGTTCCGAAATCATCATGATGCCCTGTGGTTAAGGTCTGGTTAGGTTTAGGCACAAAAACCACTTGGTTAGGGTCAGGAAAAGATCATGGTGTGGGTTAAAATGAAAAAGAAAGTGACAAACACATAAGCCGTGAGCCTGCTCCGCCTCAAGCCAGTCGCGGCGCACCATACACCCGCCGTGAGCCGTTCAGCACCGCGGACAGTCGGACTAATGGGATGTCGAACCAATGGGCTGTCGAACCAATGACATGGACCCAAAACCTTCAGTGGCACTTTAACTTGTTGTCTTTGATGGCAACGGCAACAAGATGCGGTTCACAAGTGTACGCTGTGACCTGTAAATTTTGGCTTGTAATTTAAGCTTTTATTCAACCTTCTCAACAATAAAATGATTAATATATCCCTCCAATGCGTAGTTTAGGCCCTTCTCAATGACATCTGATCGTTATGTCCCCAAAAATCATCAGTTGCCTCCTGCGAAATGCCGTGTACTGTGACACCTGCCATAGCGCCGGTCACTGAATGTTGATAGTTTGTCCAAGCACTGTTGCCAACTCCTCAGTAAGAAAAGTAGCTATTGGCTGTCCTAAAAGTCGCTAGAAGTCGCTAAATGACGTCACTGCCTAATTTGCATAATTGTCCATATGCATGTAATTGTAATGGCTGCTGTAGGAGAGAGGAATAATGTCATGGGAGAGACAAAAACTGAGTAAAAAAAACACCCTGAATATGTTTAGAATTACAAATGAACCTTCTTTCAGTGATTTATATTAGACAAAGAAAATTTTACATTTACATCCCTGACTGTAAACCAGGTCGGGATCAGCCAGTGGCGGTTCCATGCATGCGTGATTCACTTGCAGTCTGGACGTGGAGGGGTTCACATCTCCTGCTCTGACTGCTGCTGGGAGGGAGGACTGGGTCATCTGTGAGTGCTTTGGGGTGAGGGAAAGGCCCACGGCAGCATCCGCTGCTCGTTGAGAAGAATAAGAATGATACGTGCTCTCACACCAGAGTCTCCAGAAATCTTCAGTAACATCAGAAAAAGTCGCTTGTCGCTTTTTTGAAAAAGAGTCACTAGAGGGGTCTGAAAAGTCGCTAAATATAGCGACAAAGCCGCTAAGTTGGTGAGGGAGGGGGCGTGGCTTAGCCATAGGTCAATTGATGTTATAGCACCCTTGAAGCTACAGTTGGTAACTTTTCTGAAAATAACATTATGTCATATTTGCTGAATCTGTCTGTCTGTGAAAAAATAATCCTGTCCCTCCTCCCCTCCAACTGCCTCTCCTGGCATTTGCTAGAATTAGACTGTATCTCAGTCGACAACAAACTAAATAGAGAACTTCATGAGCTATGATTGGCATGACTGAAAGCTGCTTTAGAGACTCCTCAGCCCTGAGCAGTTCGTTCACATGCAGTAAGGCCATCGGAAAATAACTTTTACAGTTTATCCGTCTTATTTAGTGCTGTGTGCACGTAGAGACAGTTTACGCAAACATGAAAAAAAGTTATTATGCAGCACAGTACAAAGTAAGAATTTAAAGGTGACATGTATGGTTTCAAGCTGCTAGCCAATAGAGAAATATGGAGTATATGTAGGTTAGAATATACGAAGACACAAAACTTTCTGTAGAAAGCCACATAAAAATAATGCATTAATCAACAACTGATTATTTCTGAATTTTCTGCAGACATTCTTTCACATCTTTTCTGAAACTTCATTCATTTATTTACACATTGTGAATCTGAATGTAAATGAGCCCTTGCGATGGATGCCGATTTACCATACTGTAACCTCTATGTTCTCCTTACTCATTAACTTAATTTTTCCCTCAGCCATATTTAGCTATCTGTTCTCATTCTCTCACACTTCAGCCCCCTCAGTGTTTTCTTCCTTCACTCACAAAAGATTGCAGTGGGCGAAGTGAACTGCCACTCGGCAGCAGCTCCCATGGAATGCAGTGTTGACAAGAGAATAGAATAAGTTTTAACCCAGAGACTTTATACCTTCAAAAAGCTAAATGTGTCTCTTTTTCGAGACAGGCAGAGCAAACACTGGATTTATTTGGCGTAAAGGAAGTCTGGACAAATATGAAGGGCTAATTCCATTGTTAACTGTCCTTGAAAGTTGTGAAGGGACGGATTGACAAGCAGTGTTTTAAAGCCACTGTTGCATTTATTGTGGCTCAGATCCACCTTTAATCATATAAACAGTGTATGTTTTCCTTGAAGCAGATACAGGAACCATCCTGACAAAAATGGTCTGGACATATGGAAAGATTTCCCCCTCACAACCGTGGGGGATTGCGAGATAGTGGGCCCCTGGGCACAGATATGTACAGTAACAGGCTCCACCTCTCCTACATAGGAGCAAGACACACAGTCTTTGTGGTGATTTTACCTTTTTATGCCTCTGCAGCAGCCATAGCCGTGGCCGGAGGCATTATGTTTTTGGGTTGTCCATCCGTAGAGCCGTCTCGTTCTTGTGAACTTGATATCATAAGAACGCCTCAAGGGAATTTCTTCAAATTTGGAACAAACATCCATTTGGATTTTAGGATGAGCTCATTTCTGTGGTCAAAGGTCAAGGTCACTGTGACATCACAAAACATGTTTTGGGCCATGACTCAAGAATGCTTATGCTAATTATGACAACATTCTATCTAGTAGCGTAAAATGATGACAAGGTCAAAGGTCAACTTCACTGTAATATTATAATGCTCTTCAAAAAACACTTTATGAAGGTGTCACAGCAATCCTTTTTAATTTGTCTTTTGTCACTGCTCCACTTAAGTCTGGATAGACATGGAAGTAAATGCAACTTGACGGGTTTGCAGAGGCATACAACCATCAGTTAGTAATTCCAGTTTTATTTGATTTCCATCTCTTTCTAGTGTCCATTTTGTGTCTCTCTGAGTCATTTTGTGTCTTTTTTTGATTGTTGGTAGTTCTGATTTTTTTTTCTCATACAGTGGTATGTTTCACTCACTGGTAGTGATAAGATGCATTAGCAACTTTTGCTCAGTGTACAGATTCTGTGGATGAATATAATCCATTAAACTAGCAGCTCGTCAGATAAAGAAGCGAACTCAGTCATATGGCACCATATGTTTTCACCTTCACCCTTGTGTAGCTTCCCCCTCACTCTGGTTATTAAAAGCACAGTGAGAAGTGGGTGGTAAAAGGTGGTACATGTTCGAAGTTATTAACATAACATTTTATAGTGTTAGCATGTGCTACTCTATATCAAAATTAAAGTTCTTTTATTTGCTGATGTGGATTCCTTATATGGCAGTGCTGTGAACAGGGAGTATGACAGCAAATCTTATTCCCCAAAACATAGAAAAAAAGTGTTTCTCTTGCTTGGGTGAAATCTCCACTGGAACTGCCAGGGTCGACATACAAAAGCATATATTGAACATAATGAACAATAAATGCCCCTCAGTTACAAGCAACATCCACCATTCATGCTGCGACTCCAGTTTCCATCCAGCTATTTTTTGTTGTAGTAATTCTTTATACATTGGCAATTCCTAATGTGATCACTTATTACAGTAATGTGAGGGAAGCTTGTGGTTTTGCAGTAGCAGACATCACCACATGTTTGTGAATGAAGAGAAAAAGGTTTTCTATGAGGCACTGGCATCCAATCTGCCTCCTATTAATAAAAACAAAGTGAAATTTATGAGTCAGTGTTGTGATTTCGAGTGCGAGGTCTTCACACTTCTTACACAACAGATATGTGTAATATTGAACTTGGGTTAAATTGTGATCACAAGTGGAATTACAAAAAAACGGACATTGGTCCATTTACTGAGTCAAAGCTTGACAGACTGCAAGGCAGGGAGTAAGCACAGCACTCTATCTGCTCAGTGGATCCCATGAATACTTGTTACATGTTTAGTTTATTTGTTGGGACCAGAATGGTTTAGAAAGTGCTGGTTTAATGCCCAGTATCAGAGGCAGGTGTATTTCAGCTCTGAGTGGCAAATAGACAATGGCTGGTGTCACAGGTACCGTGCTAAGTACTCTCAAGCAAGGCACTGAACCAATAAAGCTGCTCCAGGGACATTGTTAGGTGGCTTATCCAATGGACCCTTTTAGGGCAGACGTCACAATGATGTCAGTTTGTTAGCTGGAGGCAAAACACGATTTGCTACCACAGGGCTGTAGGCTACATAGGAGTCTTAAAATGTCGTCTTGTTGTGTTGTTGGGAGCCAGAACAGAAGGTTAAGTTAATCACACATTCGCTCCGCTCAGTGCTCTGCCGGTCTGAGAGTGCAGTACTCTGGATAACCAAACTGTACATTTTGACAGCGCTCCAAATTTACATACAGTCCAGTTTGTGCCAGAGTGCACTACAACACAAAGAATTAATATTTCCAAATGCATTATTCGCATCATCTTCCTCCACTGTCTAAAATAAGCCAACAGAACTTGCTACCTTGTGCTTGCTAATGACTGTGGAGAATTGTTTTGCCTCCAGCTAAGCCCTGCGCATCAAAACTAACAACAGTAAAAGGGTCTATACTGATTAAATCTACATGTATAGAGGGACAATCACACTGTTTAAAATAAAGATGCACGAGAAAAAGTCAGGGAACATAAGCATTGTTCAGACTGCCACCCCAGATTTGTTATTTGCCATATCCAGATTGTATCCCAGTCAATTTTTGAAAGTCTGGACAGCCAAACACATGAAATGCAATTTTTGCCAGTCGAATCCAATCTATAGTTGGAGGTGGTTTGAAATGGGATTTCAATGAGATTTCTACAGATGTGTCCTGGTCCGGATGCTCTGGGCACTCAAATTAGATTTCAAAGTGTCTTTTGTGTCACTTGCAACTAGGGATGGGTAACAAGCTTGGTAACTTTAAAGGGGACTGATTGAAATATGTCAATATGAGTCCTGATTCACAGTAAATCCAGTGGTACCAGATTTTTGTACCTGAGGGCGCATCTGGGTATGAACGCTGGGTTTAGACAAGAAGATTACATTTTTTTATTATTACAGAGTGATGCGGGGGCTGTGCCGGTCCGCCGTGGTGAAGAGGGAGCTGAGCCAGAAAGCAAAGCTTTCAATTTACTGGTCGGAGGGAGCTCGGAGTAGAGCTGCTGCTCCTTCGCGTCGAAAGGGGTCAGTTGAGGTGGCTTGGGCATCTGATCAGGATGCCTCCTGGGTGCCCCCTGCTGGAGGTCTTCTGGGCACGTCCCACTGGTAGGAGGCCGCGGGGCAGACCCAGAACACGCTGGAGGGATTACATATCTCATCTGGCCTGGGAACGCCTTGGGGTCCCCCAGGAGGAGCTGGAAAGTGTTGCTGGAGAGAGGGATGTCTGGGGTGCTTTGTTTGGCCTGCTGCCCCCACGACCTGGCCCCGGATAAGCGGATGAAAATGGATGGATGGATGGATTATTACAGAGAAGTACTGAAAAAGGTACTGTTGGGTACATGTACTGAATTCCAGGTACCACAGCCTGAATCAGTATCGGTTCAAATGTGAGAATTATCCAATCCTACTTGTAACATGACAGACAGGGACAGTGAGCAGAATCTATGCTATTATTAGCAGAGTGAAATGGAGGACAACATAAACAGCCAGGCGAAGTCTGCACTGGGACCTGAAAGCGAAATTGTTTGGGAAGCTGCATTATCACTATGTAATTACTGGTGGCTACTTCGTTACCACAGCAACCCATGCAGGTAGGTTGGTGATGTATGGACACACTAAATCCGATGTGATCATTTGCAGATAACACTGATTGTACAAACAAATCTGATTTGCCTGCAGTCTGGACATAGCTATAGTGGCATACTGCATAGATCACAATAAAGCACACTGGCAAACATGGTTGAAAAATGAGAGCGTTAACAGGCAGGAGTGAGCATGATATCACACTGCACTGTATGCAGACAACAGCTCTCTGTAGAAAAACACCATTAGCAGTTGGCTGCTCTTCAGCGAGGTTGTGGGTTCAAGGAGATGCAGGGCAGTGCCAACAGGCTGATGGGTAATCTAACATGACAATATTATCGCGTAGGAGGGCACAGTTGGCACTTTCCCCTGCCATCTCCGCTCCACTCAACTCTGCTCCATTACTGCACACACAACACAAAGATTGCTCTCTTTGTGAATGTTCCCCATCAAGAAGGCATAGATGGAGAGAAGCACATGAAAGTCAGGGGCAGTGAGAAGCAGGCTGAGAAAGATAATAGAGGAAGAGCAACAGAGAGTGAGAATTACCGGGAAGAGAAGTTGTTCTAATGGACTTTCACTAATGCATTTGTTCCCTCTTAAGTTAGTTTAGCATGGCATGCAGTTAAGCTTATTTCCATTCAGCACTGATGAACCACTCACTTGAGTTACTGTTAAATTTTCTTCATTGTGTTCGGCTGGTTTTAGTTATTGGACGCAATGTAAACTGGAACTTTATCAGTGCATTTTACATAATGCATAATGCATATATCTGAATTTTGTTGAGTAGAAAAACATGCTTGTCTTTTGCCAGTTAATTACTCATGATTTTTTTTTAAAAAAAATTGTGCATAAGTTTTACAACTTATTGCCTCTTGTTGTCTGCTTTACATGACATAAACTTGGACAATCCAAAAGGCGTATTTAAAATACTTCTGATCACTAGAGCAGGGGCCAAAGCCATTATGTTAATTTAAATTTTGGAAGACATTTTGGATTTTACCCAACACCGGCGGACACTTTACTGCCATTTTTTACTTCAAGTCACTTTCCTATAGATGCTACCTGAGGGGCATGGCTAAGAATACTAAGCAGGATCTTGGATAATAAAAAAAAAAGCAAAGAAACATACTTGTCTTGTGTTAAGATTAATGCAATGATATAAGGAGAGTAAAATCATTCATTTAAATAACCTTGCTTAAAATAGTGGAGAGCTTCATTAATCTTCATGTCATTCCCAAGGATAAATGGGAGAAGTAATTAGAGCTAATAGGAATTTCATTTTCCCCTCTATTTTGTGGAGTTATTATTCACTATCTGTCTGTAATGGAAAAAAGAATTGCCATATTGCATAGAAATAGTTAGTCCTTTAGTGGAGTATATGATAGAATGGGGATCTTATTGATTTTCCTTCCATTATTTAGAACCTTAAATGGAAACTTAAGCTTTTTTTACTGCCGAAAAGATGAATGTAAATGGCATCTGAGGTTAAATGTCCACCAAAATGGTGATGGTCTATGATTGAAAAATTAGAGTTTTTCACAATTAACATTACAGAGAACAATACCCAGCTTGTGTTAAAATACAGATTATCAGCACTTGAAATAATTTGCAAAGGGTTAGCCCTCACCAAATGCCACGGGATTACATATTTACTAAACATAATATACGTTTTCTGCCAAAGAAATTGCTCCATTAGTCATAACAATGACCTTTCAAGACTCAGCAACTGCATATTACAACCATTTAAATGGCTTTCTGTTTGCTGAATAAACTGATCGGTAGAGAAGCATTCTTCGAACCAGATGGTTGTGTTTTGAATACTTGATCTGCTTTGAAAACCTGATCTTGGAAAGTGAATAAGTCACGCTCTCCCCTGGCTCACCAGCTACCCCAGAGATGTCCTTGAGCGGCACACTTAACCTCCAGCTTCTGAAGTAGAGCTGCTTAGTGGCCAACTGCAAAAGACCCGCAGTTATATTGGGCTGCTTCCAGGTGTCATTAAACATTGCTGTGTTAATGTTAAATTAGGCTGTGCTGAAACCTGTGTGCTCTCTTCAGATATTTTTCACTCCTAGTTGACAAGCAGTTGGTCTCTTAGACATTTAACTTAAAATATGACATGCAGTATAAATATGCAGGATTAAATTGAGAAATTGCATGCATTAATGTCGTTAACATTTCATAAAATAATAGTATTGTTGTGAATGTGCACTCACACTGTAAAGACTAATATGAGAGAACAGGCAAAAGCAAATATGATCCTAATACAACATTGAAGCCTGTCTTTCCCCCAATACGACACCACAAGCAGCTTATAATGACGCAAATTTAGTATTAAGAGCAACAAAGTCCACATAAGGAGGAGGGTGGGATGGATGGATGGATGGATGGATGGATGGGTCAAAAAAACATAAGACTTTTCCCAGGAGTTCACTCAGGTATCATGTGAAACAAAAAGTCAACACTGAGTTATTTTAAGTTACGTATGTCGAGTTTCGTACTTAACCTCACATCATCACATTGTGTGACTCATCATGTTATGTATGTATGTAACATTACATTAAGTCAAGCCTCCAGGAACAGTGCCTGGCTTTGAAGCCAATTTGACATAGTGACCAAACTGTGGAATTACAACGTCCAGGTCCTTCATGTGATGCCACTGGGCCCTGAAAGACCTTTTTCCATAGAGTTACATTGTAAAAGAGACGTCTGTAAATTGGTATAGAATTTTCATTGAGCGTCACAACCCCTGTAAAATAACTCGTTTCACTATCGAGATTCAATCCATTCAGTCTGATAACATTTAGAAAATTTAAAAAGTTTCACAAGTAAATCATTTTTTCCCCCACTGAAGTTAGTGTAGCGATAAATGTTAGCCATTTGGGCAGTTAAAGCCTGTAGTGCACTTGCTCTATGGGCCCAACAGTGTGGGAAATCTGGTAATTTTATGTCTGGGAAGTTGAATTGTTTTTGGCTTAATGCACCAGTGAGCAACTTTCATGGGAAGGCACGCCCCATCCCCTTTGCTGCATCTAGTTATCTTTACACATGTGTGACATGACAACCACGATACTTTTCCTAAACCTAACCAGTAGGTGTGATAATTAAGGATAATTAAGATAGTTAAGGAAACAACACATAGTTGTATAGGTTGGAGGACTTCTTGCAGCAGTTGCATGTCTTTTGTAAATCCAGCCAAAGGATTTACTTGTTTTTACTGAGAAATCGATTATCTGGAGTATAATGGATTATAGTCATCACAACCATTATTTAAATGGTTGAATACTTTATGTAAGTTTTGTAGGTGTCAAATGCTAAAAAATCTCAAATGTAGCCTAGTTTTGATCAGCAGCAATCTACACATCTATCACCTGCAAATCAGCAAAATCTGATTACTGTGTCGTTATCAGGTGCTTCAACAAATCTCAGCTTTGGTGAATGACAGAATTCTGTGAGCCTCTCCTCCATTAAATCATCTTCATTCATTTACATCTAATTTTATGCTCTACAAAGTATTCCTTGTTGCAAGGAGGAGAATTCCACTTTTACAAATGTATACTGAAAACTAATGCTGGCTAATGTTACAACAGTGTAGATGAAAAATGACTCATCTCTTCCTGACAATGCTGCAAAAGAAGCAGTATGTGGGGGGAAAAAGTGAAGGAAGATTCATTAAAAACACAACAAAGATTCTTCAGTTATCACATGGGTGTTGACGTGTTTATGTGCATCATTGTTAATTTCCACTCAGTTCAGTGTAAATCAAAACAAATCCAACTTTTTCTTTTGCAAATGACTGAAGTGTCATGGTTATGCTCTGTCAAGCATTTGGTTTTGTGTTTGGGTTGTCTTGTTTTCCTTTTTTCCCCCTCCCTTTTCCCTGTTTCTCTCCCTGGCAGCGTGTGTGCAGTGGTGGGTGTGGCTGGCTGGACTCCTGACAAGGCGCACCTGGTTCTCATCCAGTAATCACTCTCACTATAAAACCTGGTCCTCGACACTACTCCTGTGCCAGATTATCCCGTCTCGACCGGTATAGTAACGGCTCTATCTCTTGTGACTCTTGTATGTTTTTTCGTCGCTCTTATGCGCTTTCCTGATTTTTGTATGCAGACTCCAGTGTGTCTCCTTGCCGTGCCTGACTACGCTTCAGCGTTCCTGCGTCGGTCACATGCTCCTTCCAGTCGGCTTCACCAGCTACGCCAGCCAAACCACCGCTGCCTTCACCTGCCACCTGTTTCCCTGTTTTTTGGAGCTCCGTTTTTGTAATAAACTCTTCAAAACTGTCTTCCGCCTCTGTCTCTGCATTTTGGGTCCAAAACACAAAACCAAACGTAACATGAAGTTCTAAAAATGACCCAGGTTTGGCACAGACGGAGAGACAGAGAGTTGCTGGCACCACTGAAACACTCGCACTTTTAATTACACTGAGGGAAGTTTGCAAATTACACATTTTTGTGGAGTTAATTAAGTTTTTATGATTAAAAAGGATCATTCACCTAAGAGCCTAAAGATGAGAAAGTTCTGTCACGCTAATGAGTACAGATAATAAAAATGACGTACACAACCCTCCGAATAACCAGGAAAAACAAAAATTTTGGATGCATTCCACATGTAGTCACCCTCCAAGACCTTCCTCTCCTGTCTGCTGTTCAGATGCATTTACAGAAAAATGTGATCTTGGAGATCACTGGGGAGAAAGGAAGAATTATGAGCAGTGGGACATTTCATATATGAATTGGTTAAAATCACATTTCATAACATGCAACGACTCCCAAAACACCATAGTTTAACTGTGGAGGCCCCAGTGCCCATCCATCACCAGAACTGAAAAGATGATTTACAAAGCCTCCTTAAGACCTCCAGGAATTCTACCAATGATAAATTAACTTGGAAAAGATCCTTTCTTCATCCTCCCAGGATTCCACACTAAATTATCTTATTCCATATGGTCTTTTATTATTTCACCTTCAAGGCTTTGTTTAAAAAATAATACTACTATTCCAGTGTCACCAGAAATCCCATCAAATAACCATCGCTGCAACTTTTGTGCTGGATAGCATTAGATCGTGCTACCTTTATTAAAAAAGGAATACATGTGTGGGTGGCAGCCTCGTATAGAAAAAGCTTATAGCGTGGGACAGCATAATACAGGCATCCACCATTAAGATACAAATGCAACTGCTGCCAATGCAAAAGTGCATTAATATAACAATTCATCACATGCTGAGGCTCTGGAAATAAGTCATCCAGCTGTGGATTTTTTTTCTTTTCTTTTTCCAGTGGTGAAGGATCATGAGCAATTTCGGGGCCGAGTGGCCTGGAACACACGTTTTGCTTGAGGGGATTGAGTAATGGTGTAGTAGTAGTACAACTACGGTAAGTAAGTCCTCTGAAAGGGTGTGAGAGTTAGTCGTAGGGGTGGGAGTTGAACACCCCTGATATAGCATACAACCACTATCTCATACATATCTAATGTGGTGTCATCAATCTCAGTTTTATCATGCTATCTGCAGCTGGAATGTGTTTCAGGTTTAATAGTCATTGTGGTATTGGGCGTATATTGTATATCATAAGGAGAGTAGGAGTTCCATGAGAGTTATGCAATAGCCACTGCTGGAAAAAAGAGCAAATGTTTTGGTGTTGGATTACCACTGAGGTACTTATGCTGATATCAACCGGCGTTCAGATCACAAGTGTTCTGTCCCACTGTAAAAGTATTTGTCGCCAACCTTAAATGTGCATAAGCTTCTCTGAGCTGTCCCTGGATATGTGCGGCTGCACTGAGGAATCATTCCCTGTCACCACGCCTAAGCCACTTTGCTCACCTCAGCAGGGAGGGAGAGAGGGAGAGAAAGGGAGGGAGGCACTCTGGGATGATAACCGCTGTTAAGAATTTCAACCAAAAAGAGATTATAGGCTGCATTCAACTACAATGAAGAGAGGACTGTAGGGAAAGACTTCAAAAACTCTACCACAGACTGAATATCCTTTTAAAAATGTCAGATTTATTGTGCAAATATTTCTATGTGTTAATGAACATTTATTAAAAGAGTTTATGATGGGATTTTTTAACAATGCAGCAACAGTTCACTCAAGCCAACACACCACTGGAGCCCACTTATTATGGATTTTCCCACATCTCTTTATGTGACAGTAAATGTCTTGCTTCTTGTTAAAAGATTCATCCCTGTTATGCATTTAGACTGCCTTGTTACATAACTGTCTCAAGTAAACATGACCACAAGAGCCTGAAAAAGCAATGAACAATAGCTCGCCTTAATGAGTGGTGCATATTCGTGTGTGTGTGTGTTTGTGAGTATAAGCCGCTCCAGACAGCTTCACAGTTGATGGGATTCTTTTTAGCATACTCAGCAATATGTTGATGCATTTTTTTCCTACCCCTTTTTCCCCTACGCTGTTCCCTCAACTACACATTGAGTTTGTATTCTATAGCTGACTTAGGGGTGCTTGAAATGCATGGTTCTGCCGCACTATGATCAACACCACCCCAGTTAGACCACCGAGGGAATCTACATCAGGGTTCACTCGAGTGCAGACAGCATTCGTCACTGAAGTGCTCTGATGTGAGTTATGAGCCGCCGTCGCTGTCATTATGGGTCAGAACCCTCCTGACAGTATTGGAGAACAAAGTTGCTTTGACCACAGGAGACATAAAACAATAGCATCAATATGGCAGTTCTTTGTTGTGTGATAGTGAGCCAGCAAGGCGACCAAAACTATTGAGGGAGTCCATTATGAAACTTGAAATTGGTTCTGTCTGGCTGCTTGACCGTTTGACTTTCCTTTCCATTCTCAGAATGTCCCAGACAGTGCAGACAGGGAGGCTGGGCTTTATTTTTCTAATGTGGTTACTCTGTATGCCTCCACAATCTTCTTGTTTACTGTGGGAACCTCAGATGCCATTAGAAATGGACACCACAGAAATGAACTCAACCTCTGCCATGGAGGTTATATATTGGTCCTGTTTTTCTGCCTGTTAGTTAGTTTGGCATCTCAAAAACAATCCATGGATTTCAGTGACATTTAATGCAACATTAGACCATGGATCAAGATGTTTTTTTGGTGGGCAGGGCTTAGCTGGAGGCAAAACAATTCTCCACAGACATTAGCTAGAGCTAGCTAGCAAGTTCTGTTGGCTTGTTTTAGACAGTGGAGGAAGTTGATGCAAGTGGTGTTTTCCAAAATATTCATACAGAGTTTTGGAGTGCACAAACCGGACTCTGCATAAATTCGTAGTGCTGTCCGAATTCACCGTTTGGTAATCCAGAGCACCATACTCTCAGAGTGCACTCTAGACACTCTGTCTGGGGTGATGGAGCAAGAGAACACCAACCGTTCATGAATTAATGTTTCTTTCACCAACAGGGCTTTCATTTTATTGTAGATCGAAGACTGAATTTACAAGCACACCATGTCAGGTCACTCACTCTCCAGGATTGCAATTGTCACGCAAAAAAGTACACACTGACCAATGGGACCGGACTGGCCGACCCCATATGTTCTCACTCAGTAGATGGATGATCTGGCAGGTTTGCCGAAGGTGGTGTGGTTGATTTAAATGTCTGGGAAAAATGGGAAAAATAAATTTAAGTTCTGAGCCATGACTCCCTCTATTCTGGCACCCAATAACACAAGATGACATTTTAAGACTCCTATGTAGCCTACAGCCTTGTGGTGGTGAGTCGTGTTTTGCCTCCAGCTAATGAAGTGATGTCACTGTGATGTCGACCCTAAAAGGGTCTATGGACTCTAAGGGCTTATCGTCCGATCTGATAACAATCAATCCACCTTCCACACAGCTTTCTCCCCATTTCTGTCAAGGCAAAATCATTTTTGATTTGTTACTCCCGTGTAAAATTAATCTAAAGTTAATGGATCACTATTCTCCTGTTCATGTCAGGTAAATTAAAAGCTCAGAGTTTCTATGATTTACAAGACTCCTGATAGCTCAGTAAGGCTAAACACAGAGCTGTATCAATGCATGATTTATAGAATATGATGTCCAATAAACACTGAAGATGTTTGGAAACAAATTCAGGGCTTCAGCATGGAAATGGCATTTTGCGATTTTATTTTATTTTTTTGGTACAAAACAGTACCCAGAAAAGGGAATCCTGATGTTTTCTCTTCCTACAGTTAGCACACAAGATGCTATCACTTCATTTGCAGTGCACGCATTATGATTGCTGTGCTGTGGAAACTAGGACAAATACAAAACTTTTTCTTTTTTGGGAAGTTGTTTCAAATTACATTAGTTTCCCTCTCAGTCACATGATAGAGATAGCTTTGTTTTAGAGTCACTTCACATGGCTGTGTTAGATAACTATATATAGATATGTTATTGATGTTACTGGATCTGTAGCTTCATAACATTTTTACCTTTGTGTAAACATAGCTTTTCTCTGCTCTGCAGTCATTGAGACAAACTATGGTTTGTGTTTGTTCTACTTTCTTACTTTTTATCCTCCCAGTTTGAGATGGCTATTTGCCCAGTCCCAGCCAACCATTACCAGCTTCCCAGGGGTGAACAGTGCCAACTTTGTTTGTTACAGCCAGATATTAAACCTGGTTCGCTACACTGTTGAGCAAGTGTTTTTTTTTTTCACTCTGTGCCACTGGGATACCTAGTGAAATTTTTCAGTTCAATCAAGGAACAAACACAGAAAAATACTGTCAGTGTCAAGTTGTCATTTTTATAACAGCATGACATCTGATGGAGGGTTCATGTATACTGTTGTCTCAGAAACTGAGACCTGAAGGAAAAATGTGTTTCGTACAGTAGCTGTGAGAAAGCATTGTTCCTCTGTTCTAATTAACTGTATCACAGCTATGCCAAAAATAAACTCAAGGACTGATTTGTTTTAGGCATGTGGAGACGGGGGTAAAAAGATCTTCAGATAGAACACCCAAGTCTGTGGGGAGAGAGACCCTGAAAACCTGCATAAATTACTAAAGTATATTGTACACAGAAATCTCTCATTTCTCTGTGTAACGTGACCTAATTTCTGATACCTGGGGGAGCCAGTAGCATCTTTAACTCCCCCTCCATTTCATAGTCTCACACTCATGCAGAGGGAAAGCACTGAAGCAGAGCACAGAACATGGAATAGAGGCGCTTTGATGACATGAGGTAAAATACAGGTCAATACAGGTCAAACTCTGTTGTCTTAAGTATTTTTTAGGGATGTTTGTTGGTCGCACATTGTTATCAGCCAATATTTGCATTGCAGTGGCCAATGTTTTTCTGTTGTGTCACATCAAGATAACGCAGGATAAAAGGCAGGGGTCCAGACTAACTGTGTCCCATTGTTGCAGGGACAATAGAAATGTTTAGGACAAACAGAGATCTTCGCTGGGACGCCATCGGGATGAAAGGATGCAGCAAACTCCCTGCAGACGTATTAGAGGATACACCCTATTTTTACACTGGTAATGCTACACTGTGAACAACAAATCCATGATGATATCAGCAGGAAGAGAGCTAGCTTTATGTAAGCTGTTAGCTTACTGTGGCCAGAACTAACTGCTCACAGAGTTTGCATGATGATGCGTTCAAGATCTAATCAGTTAAAGTGAGGACTGGGCGAAGGTAAATTAAAATGATGGCATATGTTCAAATGTGTCAAATTGTAAAATTCAGTTTTTAGCGAGGAACTTGAATAAATTCAGCTGTGTGAAGGAAAAATTTGTTGATGTTTTCACAGCAATAAAATTGATAGCAATATTATTTTAAATGTATTTTTGGATGAAAGTTATTTTAAAGTATGTTTCATAAATATGTGTGATTGAATATGTGCTCATTTACTGTAGGAGTAGTGTAATGAAGGATGGAATTAAAATAGTTCAGTTATTTATTTATGATAAAGTGCACTGATAATCTGTATGCGTATCAGTATCAGTATGTCTAAAAAATTTACAATCTACTCATCCCTTGTATTTTTCAATATATATCATGTATTATTTAAGAACACGGATCAAATGAGTAGATTTAACAAAGAGGGTGTAACTTGTAAAGACAAATCCAGAAAAAAACATGTCACCTGATTCTGTGGTTTTATTGTGTTCATTGTGTTTTAGCCTCTTTCAGCTCACTGTTTTGGTTCTCGGGCCCAGTCTGTTTGCCCCATTTCTAGGTGCAGCAGATAAAGAAAAACCCTGTAATAAACATGCTGTATGCTGCATGCTCAGTACCAAATGGCAGATGGACAAAATAAGCAACTAGCTTGTGAACATAGTGCAGCATTTGGCTGCTCTGAAGCCAGATGTTTACCTCCAGGATTTGGTGGAGTCCATAAACAGAGCTAAAAGAGTGTGAATATTGGACATACATTTGCCAGCTGGCTAGAAACATGACTCCACATGAAAGCTAATGCTGCTGTATGTTTGCTGGATGAATACATAAATTGTTGCAAACACATTTGCCATAACAACTTCATAAGGTGATAATTTGTCAGTTTAGTGTTTACAGCGGGCCATCAAGCCCCATGGCGGCAAAAGAATCATTTAATGCAGGTGTAAATATAAACACATTTTTTTGATTATAAAGTCACACCTTTTTTTTTGTAAGGTTCTAAAAGTGTTGTAATTAGACCAAGGGAGCCCAAGCAATATGTGAGAAGATCAATAGTGCATAATGGGAAGCTCGGTGTTTCAGCAGAATAATTGTCACTCTGAGAGCAGGGATAGTTCCACTTAACGTGTGCCTAACAATCCCACAACTTCAAACCAAACAGAAGGAGGGTGTATGGACTAAGAGCTTGATATGCAAACAGGCATGGCAGGGCAACAGCAAGCAATAAACATGCTAATTTAGGAGAGTGTAACAGTCACTTATCGCGAGCCAAAAAAAGTCACATCAAAAATGGCTTATAGCATTCTCAACACCTCTGCAACAAACAGAGGCAGGAGTTAGCAGTCACAGCAGGCATTAAGGCGTGAGGGTGAGCGCTACAGCCGCAGTTTGTTTTCTGCCTTCCATCCACAACTTATAAAATATTAAAGGGCTATTTTGATTAGAATAACATAATCATCACTTCTGGCATTTACATATAAAGTGTATGCTTTCAATGGAATAATGCCGCTGCTCAAGGACAGGATAATATTGTTTACGGAAAACGTCTATAGCCTTTTATTTCTCCAGGCCCTCACTACTGTGTTTGTGTGTGTGTGTTTGTGACTCATTAGAATATAGTCATTTTCACTTAAAGAGTAAAGGGAGTCTGGGAAGAAAACACTATATAAATGTATGTAAACAGTAAATTTCATTTAACCGAGCTTTGGCCTCCTTTGAGATTATCACACCATTTAATGTATTGAGTTAAAAATATGAGTTTGAATTCAACTTTTTATTGGCCTTAATTGCTTTGTATGTGAGTCAACTAATAATTACAGTTGTGAGAGTAGTTTTGTCTTATTGTATTGTATTTACTTTAACTGTTTTTTTATTATCTAATTTCCTTAAAGTCCAGCTGAAACAGCATTTTGAAAGTATCTAGCTTCAGTGATGTGCCACATTTCCAGATGATGGGCAGGCGGGATATGACCTTGGAAGGAATTTAATTTGGTTGTTGAAAAGTGGGCATGTCATAATAGTGAGGCCCCAACGGTGTAACGCAGACGGGATAGTAGTATTTGTCGAGGAGAGAGAGAGAGAGAGACAGGGTCCATTGTATGCTCCGTGTAACATTAGAAGCAGTATTTTTTAAAATACCTTGTGCACACCTTGTGCTGTCACACTTACCGCTTTCCTGTAAGTGAATAAATTTTAGCCAACGGACCCGTAACTACATTATTTTTGAAGCACTGACATTCATTGATACAATATAATATACGATACGATACGATGCGGTGCGGCACATCAGTACAGTACAGTATGTATGGTGTGATGCGATGCGATGCAGTGCAGTGCAGTTTCGGCACGTGGCGATACAATATGTTACGATGTGATGCGGTACGATACACTTTATTGTCCCTTTAGGGAAATTTGTCTCGGACTCAGGAGTTGCACAAGTATTGCCGCCTTACATTAATAGTCTAGAATAATAAATAAAAATAGATAAATAAAAAACATGTCTTTGTTAGCTAATTTAATCTTAGTTTTCTGCAGTTTAAGGTTGCAGATTGGTTTATGGTTGGAAGTCATGATATTATCATTTGAGATTGGTTTTACAGGTTTGATATATCTTGTTTTAGGAAGAAAACCTGATTGGATTTTGTTATAAGAAAATTCATTCATATATTTTTTGTATTCATTGATTTCATTAGTTATGATAAATAGGTGCACAATGTGACGAGGTATGCAATCTAACTTTAATGTGATATATTCTCCCTTACTGAGCAATGAGCTAAAGTAAAACTTCAATGGTGGGTCTTTAAAATGAGATTTCCACTCGTATTTTCATTACAATATCATTTTATTATCTTTCTTTAGTACGTGCAAGGAAAGTCAAGATAATGAAAACACAAATTGTTCCCCATAAGTTAAAGCCTCTGGTGGTTCTGTTATTAGACACAATGCTCTCCCCTCATGATGAATTTCTGTCTTGATGGGAATGGTGTTTTCCAGGATGACAATGTCCCTTTTCACCCGGTGATTTGAAAAGCATGACAGAGATGTTACGGAATCTCATCAACAAGCAGAAATAATGTCAGATGAATTGTGGGCGATTCTGAAAAGGCATTAGAGATGATGGAGTGCCGACATGATCGCTTGCTATCATTTTGTGGGTTGTTGCTACCTTTGGTGTTGCCCTTGAAGAAATAAATGGGCCCAGCACATACCACAAGTCGCAGAAAATCATCCTATAGATTTCTTTTTTGACAGCGTTGTCAATCTACCCTCCTCTGGTGCAGCATGCAGAGCGTTGCCTGAAGACCATTACTCTCTGATTTAATAGAATTAAAGATGTGCTGAATTTTCAATTCTGCAAGTTCTGACTCAGAAAATCAATGAACAATCTGAATGTCTCTGGTGTGAATTTAAGAGTTTGAGCACAGACTTTTGTCGATTATGTAATTATGACCTCACATTTTATCTTGGTTGCCTTGAAAGTTCTGTTCACTTCTTGCCTTCAACCTTCAAACCATACAGTTTTTGCAAAATTCTCTCAAGTTAATATTGATGCATTACAAGCTGTCCCCAGATCCAGGCCTGAGGTATGTTTATATACTGATAGTATACTTGAATTATACTGTACAGACAATGCATTGGTATTCATTTAATAATGAAGAGTTAATATTAACTATCGACCATTACAGAAAGAGAGCCTATTCTCCTCTTGCTTATTTTCTGTTGATATTAGTTTTGCTTTCTACCTCTACAGCTCCCTATCTCCGTGCCCATCTGTCCATCTATCATCATCTCTTTTTTCCAGCCAAGTGTTGAGCCATGGGAATATATGAGGTCATCCCAAATCTAACTTCGGTAGCAGCTGCCAGCCACACCAGTTCATTTGATAAGCACTTCGATTTCCAGCTAAGATCCTTTCATCAATCTCCTGGGGAGTAAATTCAATTTCCATTTTGAAGCATTTCAGGTGTTTTGCAATAAACAGGCCCAGGTGCCAATGTAATGTTAGGGCCATCTCTGCATGTGTCGCATTTTTGTTGATTGTCTGTTTGGTTTATGATCGCGCCATAAAATCTAATGATAGTTATTTGAACCCCTGTGGCAAAGGTGGGGGAGAGGGCATGAGGAAAGCATACGCTTTAAAATGAAGTTTCTTAAGATTCTTATGAGCATATGTTTGATGTTTAATTGGCACTAAGTTTGAGAAAGCAGTATGTAATAGATTTGTAGAGAAATTATGTTACCTATAAAAACAATTAATAACCTACAGTAACTTTTGTGACTGGTCACCATTATGTACAGTAGAGCTCAGTAGGAGAAACTCCTGAAATCACCAAGAACCACAAAAACAGATCATGGAGGCAGTTTAAATACCTTTGAGCCCTATGGTTGTAATATGCGTCAAAACTCATGCTCCTTTTTAAAGCCATAACTTAGTCAAATTTGACCGCACAGAAATTACACATATTCTTAAATTCACTGTCACCTAAGTATTATAATGTCCATTGTGAATTAATGTCCATAAATCCACTTGAAAATCATAGAAAAAGACAATCCTTATAACTCTGGACAACCATTATATTTAGTATCAAAGTAATCCAGTGATACTTGTCTGTACTTTCATGGGCAGACTACAAACAAGAAACTCTTAACAGCTTATTGGCATACTTTTATTAGTGTCAATTCACCAAGAAGTAAACATTTAAAGGCTAAAAGAACCCCCTCAAAAAATCTGTGCAAGGGTGTATTAAAAACCCAAACCTTTCGATTAGTGAGCTTGCTGACTACCTCAAGGCCATGTGCCATGGAGAGCAAAGTTTATGCACCGAGGAAAACTATTCAGACAAGATAGCTGGGGCAGTGTGTGGTTGTACTAAAAAATGTCCATACTTTGGCCCCAGGGAGCATGAACATTTGCCCTTGCAAGGCCAGCTTTACAAACTTTCTATGCAGAGAGAGAATATATACGTAGGTGCATGCTTTGTTCACTAACTAACTCACCCACTCACTTGCAATAAGTCAGTCTGCTTTGTAGTGGCTTTGAGGAAACATGCCAATGTCTCCAAACAAAATGCTGAACGAGGATCATGGTGTGCCTATGGCATGATGTGTTTGAAGTTTTTGACTTGATGAAGTTATTTGATAGGTCTGAAGCTGATATTGTCGACAAAAAAGTCCCGTAATGAGAAAGAGGATTGATTCTCTGAAAGGAAAACCCCACTGTCTATGCATTGAAGGTATGCTATGCAGTATTTTCCTAAAAAAAAAAAACAAAAAAAAAAAAACAACAACAACAATGTGTAGGCTCATAAAGAAGTAAAACCCTCTCAGTTATATTATGACCTGCCTGTATTTAATTATTTTCATCTTATGTTTGGGATGTTCTTTGGCACAACTTTCTAAAAAGGTAACGACCAGGTGCCAGATCATAAGCAGCGCGCATCCAAGAGAGCTACGAAAAACACAAATACAGCAATTAAGTAAAACACCAAGCGGTCAAAGCTGCTGTTGGCTTTTACTTTCACTTTCACTGATATTTAAAGTCACTGAGATATTGTTTACAGACAGTAGCCAACAATTCCTGCATGATTTACCTTTAATGTTAGTGCATCAATGGAATTCTCAATGGAACGGACATCCTGAGATAATACACAAATAGTTACGTATCGTCAGCATAACTATGAATATCAGTTCCATGCTTCCCTGCAGAATATTTTGACTCTTTCAAAAGTGACCATAAATTGTATTTATTTATTTTTTCACAATCAGAGAATCACATTGTTTGTTTTGGACCTTACAGTGTTTGGACAAAGAGGACACTGTAATAATGGAGATTGTGGTGCAATGTTTGTTTTAAAGATGAAGTTAATGTCATGGTTAGGGGTGTAACGATATGAATATGAAACAGTGACGTCATCTTAATGATAACACACCTATTACAATATTGTATAAATATTCCATGTCTCCTTCACACATTGCCATCTGGTTGCTTTTTCACTGTCCATTAAGAGTAAATGCTCATTTTGTATGCTTTTGCAGCACTATGGTTACAGACTTTTTCTCCACCTCCCTACACTCGCGTGTAATTAATTTGGCAAAAAAAAGAGACAAAAAGCACAGTAAACTAAGTTAAAGTTGAATTTGACCAAAAGCATGATTTTTATTTGTTTATTTATTTTTTCCAATTCTTTATAGATATTGGTATAATATATTTATCATGAATACCTCTGGCCATGATAAACGTGTGTGCAAATCTGATATTGTGCTTGCCCTCGTCATGATATATGCTAATTTTAGTTGCTCAAAGCCTAATATATCAGTAACTGAAAGAGACTGAAAAGAAAATCAAGACTCTCAATGTTTAATTGTTGGTTTTGCTCAAAGTGGTAAGTTAACATCAGTTTGTATGTTAGCAAAAGTGCGTGTACACAAAGAATGGTAGCTAATATGCCGTACAGTTGTGAAGTATTTTCTTAATTGTTGTGATATGATTGACTGAGAGCGCATCAACATGTATTGGATGATCCCATCTCAGTTATGCCTATGGCACAGCTATTCAGAATACATAATAGGGTAATCATATAAAACATAAAACATGTCACTCGTCTTATTGTATGCTAAGCAAAAAATAGCTCAGTCAGATCAGCGTAAAGCTGAATGGTCATTAACCCGTCAACATATAACTAGTTGTAATTTTACAGCATTGTGGCCTAGCTGTCCCTGGTTTAGTGTGTCCCTGCCTTCCTGGCATTACAGATTTTATAAATGTGAGAGTGTCTGCAGTTTCATGACACATGACAAATAGGTTGCTGTAAAAGTGTAGCATACAATATTAATGGCAGTTCTGAGTGGAAAGACGCCTTCAGCTTGGGACGGTGATTCATGATGATCTGATCAGTTTTGTACTCTTAAGTAAGCATGTGCACGTCAAATAACATGGCAGGCTTTTGTTTGTTATTGTGTTTATTTTGGGGATTCACTTTTAGGATGCGCTCTCAAAAAAGGGGAAAAAGGCAACATGTATTTTTTCTCTCGTCTCCATAAATACCAACAGGATATATTTGGAGATATTAAGCAGGATCCTTTATTCTGGTTTATGAACACTGTTTGCGCAACAATGTATCACATCAGTTATTCACTTAATTATGCTTGAGTCACTCTGGCTGAGGAACTGGAGTCTATTGTGTTGAATTCATTCTCTGTAATATAATGTAAGTTGCACTGGCAAAACAATGAAATGTCGGTTTGGGCACACATTTGACATTTATCATGTCTGAACAGTTTTGTCTGTTTAGGCATGATAAGAGGGTTTTTATTTCTCACACTACTGCTGCTGCTTGAGCCAATCATCATTCAATCATGCAGTGTTTGGCTACTTCTCTGCCAATGTCCCTGGCCATGGCATAGTACCAAAACATTGGTGACTTGATTTCCACTTATGAATTTTGTACAAAAATACTTTCAAGACTCACAGATGGCGGAGCATGGAGCCACAAACACAGCAGCACAGATCTGCATGGAAGGAGTTGTGGATGTGCAGTGTGTGTGTGGTGAGATTTTTGCACCACCAAAACAAAATTTAATTTGTCGGGGAGATTAGTTGCATGGTTAAAACCTGCTGTCTGTCTGTTAACATCATTTATACGCTATAATCTTTATCTGCGGTTGCTTTTTACTCCCATTTGAAACACAAATGTGTATTTTATACAAATTAAATGGAGTTTTGAAAATTGTCCAAGATAATAACATCTCTCAGCACAGTATCCATGGCAGCCTGTTGCTTTCTGTCTTTCTAATATGTGTTGCCACAAACAGGACAAGTTTGCAATACAGATTATTTTTGCTCTTTTCGATTTGAATATTTTGTTCAAATTTCATCCTTGAAGTTGATACTAAAGTGAAGAATTTTAAAGCCTGTTACCATTTACTATTCCTAAATTTTCTTATAAAAAGTAATACACCAAAATTTGTACATATCCCACATAATCATGAGCCAGAAACTTGTGCATAACCCATGTATTTGGGAAGGCTGCTATCACGTGACCAATGCACTGATGGGAGTAAAGAAGGTTCCTTCAAGATGGCAGGTTGAGATGGTGTATGGTTTGCAAAACATGGTACTTTCCTCAGAACCATGTGAATTCAGAGTCATTTTAAGGTACCTCGTCACCATGTTTCTTTCCCTAACCCTAACCACATTAAATTTAATTGCCTAAACCTAACATCTGTAACTTTACGTTAAATATGTAACTTTAGGGGCATCGGTGGCTTAGCGGTCAGAGCAGGCGCCCCATGTACAGAGGCTCCATCCTCGCTGCACCAGCCTGGGTTTGACTCTGGCCTGTGGTCCCTTGCTTTGTGTCACTCCCTCTTTCTCTCCCCCTTTACACAATTAACTGTCCTATCTGTGAAAGGCCAAAAGCCCAAAAAAATAATGAAAAAAAAAAGTATTTAATTTTACATAATGCCATTCATGGGGCACAAATTTGTAGAACCAGCCCGGTCTAACTCCGAAGTTGTCAAAATCCAGCACTTGGGCATTTACTTGGGGCACCAGACACTGACTACAAAAGCCGCTCTCTAACCTTGGCATGATACACAGCTGGTTGCCGTTTTAGTTTAACAGCATTCAGTGGAGTCAGGGAGAAACACTTGGCCCGTTTCCACTGCAGGAACTTCGGGGTAATTTTACGGGGCTGGGGCCATTGGTGCGTGTCTCCACGCAGGAACCACCCCTGAAGGACAGAGTTCTGGAAACTTTTACAGGGGCTAAACAAGTCCCTGTCTCGGATTAGGTACTCAGAACGGCCCCGAAAAACTCCTGGGTGGGGTTTGGGGTTTACTTGGTGCTGATGGGACATATCCAAGGCGGGATGTGACGTCAACAGAAAGCGACAAAATAGCTGGCATTTTTAAAACTCAGCAGCTCTCGTTCATAGCTTCTACCGCCATGTAAACGAAGAGACACGCCAGAAACCCAGCAACCACCTCAGCTCCTTCCATGTTGATAATCGTGTTTCTTATGTCTGCTTTCTTCTTCTTACTTCTGCTTTGTACTTTTGCTTCTTCTTCTTTGTTGTTGTTCTTCGTTGTTTGTTTCTTTGCTGCGTCGCCCCGGTCAAAATGGTCGCACAACGATTACGTCACATCCAGAACCCCGTAACTTTACAGGAACCTTCCTCCTACTCCGCAGCACAGTGGAGACACGGCGGTTGAGAGGGCCAAGTGAGAGGACGTTCCTGTAGTAGCTCCTGCCCCTTAAATAGTACCAGGAACTACTTTAGTGGAAACGGGCCTACTGCTGGACGAGAACAAAAATTTGGGTGGCAAAAGTCCGAGTTGGGCAGACAGGAGGGGTGGTGGATGGGTCCAATAAACACCAACTTTCACTCAGGAGAGCAGTGTTCCCATTCCGGATGATTCTGAAGCCAAACCCTGTTCTCTTTTCCTAAACCTAACCACGTGCTTTGGTTGCCTAAACCCAACCATGTGCAATAATTGTTGGAGGAAAAAAAAATGTCAATCAGCGTTTTTTGTACTGACATTATTGTATTTTGAAAGAGACTGTATGTAAATGGTAAATTCCTGTGAAAACAGAAGTGTATTTTGAAAGAAGACAATGCATCTATCAGGCAGAACTTGACACAGTGTCCCAGAACATCAAAAACCAACACACCTAGGGTACCTTGGACATCATATCTGGATATCTGGTGGAAGGTCCATGACCAAACATTGATTTGTGTTGAATGTGTTGCACAAACTGGTGTGAGTGCCTTTTCGTAGGATATCATCATACTAATTGTTGCATAAGGATAGGTTGAATAGGTTGGACTTTTAGACAGAATAATAAGAATGTACATACACATACCTTTAACTGAAATATAGACAGCATAGTTGGTCAAAAAAAGTGATTTGTGTCTCGGTTACATCTATTTTTTAGGACAGTGTGGTGAGTCTGATGCAGTATAAACTGAAAAGTGCTCCTGCATCATGTTCATCGCTGCAATACTGTATCCTGTATGTAGCATAAAATCCCCTGCAGTAAACAAAACACAAATCTGTGTGTGTTGCATGTGGTGCAGTGCATGTGCCTGTGCACCAACACCAACCAAGTGTTATCTTTCTCTACTAGATAATAAGTAAAGAGTCTGTTTGGCTCTCCAATTTTCCTCGCTGACTGACAGACATTCTCTTGTACCTGGAGATGGCCAAAGCCAAACGCCTTTAGCATGTTATGCCAGAGGAAGAAAATGAATAAATCATAAAAAAGCAAACATCATAGACATCTCCCATTTTCCACAGAGTTGTGTTTGATGTTTCTACAGTCAGTCTGTGCTACGGCTATATATTCTTCCTCTCTTTTTTGTATGCACAAAAGGTGTTGAACACAGATAACATTTTTCCTGATATACCGGTACCAATCTGGATGTGACCCTGTGAGGTGGTCATGATTAATCATTTCAGATCTTAATAAGAGAGGGACACAAGCACATCACTTCATCAGCGAGGGAGAGAGGGAGTCTCAAAGGTTTAGTGGTTTATGTTCCTCTGGACTCCTCTAACTATTACACAGCTCTCACATAGAGAAATAAATACAGGCCCTTTGGCAAGATGGTCTCCTGGAAATGATGTGTGACTGTCTTCCTGCCAGATAGTACTGTACATAGAGGGCTTATTCCAAAGTAGCCAAACTCACTCAGTTACTTTCTGAGCCAAAATCGTTGCAGTACTATTCTGAGAGACTCCTATCACTCTGAACCACAAAAACGCTCTCATAGTTCAGTCCTTTCTCTCTTTATTTGTGTGATTGCCATCATTTGTCCAGCGCTACATCTGAGATACTAAAAGCAGAAATGTTGTAAGAATATTGTACATCTGACCTTGCATTGGTTTGAATTTCAATCATGTATGATACAGTCCTCTAAATAAAAACACCGCCATTCCCCAGTGCTGTTTCCTGTGCTCACCAGAATCAACATTCACATGTGCCATGCAGGAACTAAAGTGCATAAAACATTTACAGGCATGATCTCCCCCCCTCCCCCATCCAGGGTATCTGTCAGTTTTATGAACTTGGCTCATTTCCACCATCTGGAGTCTCATCCTTACCGTGTGACACTGCACAGTTAATCAAAGTCTTTACTCAGTCCCAACACTGTCCACTCAAGACAAATTTACTCTCACATCCTGAGGAATATGCCCTGTCCGCAGCGGGTTGTGAATTCCTGTAAATATCCCTTTAGGAATCAATAGGTCCATATCTTTTTTATAGTTTACAGTCGCTACAGGAACTGTCTTAGATGGGAGAGAGCTGTGGGATATGGGATGGACACTGGCTCCTAGGAGTCATGTTGGCCGCTCTGAGCGCTATCTGAGGCTTTCTCTGTTCGCTGATCAGGGTCAGCTGAGTTATGTTGTTAATGAAACGGCTGTGCTTGACAGTGATATTAGAGGTAAGCGAACAACCGAGAGAAACCCACGCAACCTTGAGGGGTGAATATTAAAGTAAACTGATGAGTGGTTGCATTCAGATAGCTTTTAAAGTGGTCTTGGTCTGTTTACTGCAAAATTGTATCAGGCTTTTGAATGCAAACACAGGCTTAAATACACTTCAGGCCTCAAGGATCATGTATTTCTTATGCAATCTATTCATTTTGGAGCATTGCATTGTTTCAGTCTTTTTGAAGATGCAGGTTTTATATCATGGGGAAAAATAACTGAGCTGCAAAGAAACCAGATAAATATACCGTCTGTAATAACGAGGTGTACACCATGATGCAGAGAATTCACTAGCAAGTTTTAAAAGTTATTTATTTCATTGTGATGTGCTATTTTTAACTCCACTGGCAGCCACTCAGCCTTTGATATCTCAAGGCACCATTCCCTATTAATCTAAAGGAATCCTAAATTTACTCATTATGATGATTCATTCAGCACAGCTTCAAGAACTACCCAATCTGTGTAAATGCCAAAGCCATAAAAGGAGATCCTGAAGTCTATCCTTCCATACAAAAAAGACCTTGCTGCTCCAAATCTTAAACATCAACGATTCTGTCATATCTGAGTATCATATATCAGGTTCATTTTGCAGTCCCCTTTGATAGAACAACTGCCTGCATCAGTTGGAGAGCTAATTCCCTCTGTAACATGCACTTGCATGAGCACAAACCCCCAGGAACCCCTTTCATATCAACCTCCCTCTCTTCTGTATCCAAGACTTGGAGAGTCCTCCCATGTGATATCTGACTGGGGACCAAGCAGCACACCAAAGACAGAGTCATTTACATATCCCACATCTCCTGTTTACACGGCTCCCATTTATCATCAAAGACAACTTTATGGATAGTTCTTTTAATGGACGAGCAATATTAATCAAGCAGAGATCCAACAGCAAACAGAGAAATCCGAAGCAAGAGGCAAGCGTCTTCTTGTCTGCGTGGTGAAGGCCTATGTCTTGAGTAAATATTGCATGCAGATAAAGTGTACAAGTAAGCAGAAAAAGGCGGAGGGAGGCAGCGCAGTTTGCAGAAGGCAGGTTTCTTGGACTCAGCATTTTGGCTTTGCCTGATGTGCTGGATTATACAGTACAGTGTTTTTCTTGAGGGACACGGTGATATGTTTGCAAGAGGCAATGTTAGTTTTCATTTTATGCTACAAGGCATTGATAACATTGACACTAAAAAAAAAAAAACATATGGTGTGCTTGACGAATACCAGTATAGACATGCTCCATAAGGGGAGCTTTGAACAGTCATTGCTGCTAAGCCTGAAGCTCCATGCTATATATCATGGAGAAAAGAGGGGGGAGAGACTGATACAGTGGTTTACAGTAGGTGCAGTAGTGGTGATATAAGCTAAAATACTCACATAGCCCAGTCTCCACGGAAACATTAAATGGACTGTGATGAAATACCCAGCAGCAGAGGCCACTCACTGTAGAGATCCATCCTGCCTAAGGTCTTAAGGTTCATGGTGGCAACTTCGCAAGGCTCTTAAAGAGCATCTCCACACTAAATCTGCTGTGGAGGAAAAGCCCTGCTCCACTGACCTGTGGGCTCATTTACAGCCTACATCACAGGTTGGGGTTATTATCAGTGTCACAACCCCACTTGACTCTCAGTGGTGAGATGGACCCAACCAAAAGTTTGAATATGAGCATTTGAACAGAGCTGCTGTTTTAAACTGTGTTATTCGACCATAGTATCATACCATAAGAATGATGATACAAGTCCAGGCTGCATCTAGCAAGTAATGTCATCACACCGTGTCCTAACAGCAAGCGAGTGTCTCACTATCACATCACATTACAACAGATGCTCTCTGTCCATACAGCCAACCACTCACCTAACAGCTGTGGTCTCTGAGTAACCAGTGAAAGATGGGTGACTACATACTTCATTATTATTTAGATTCACAACCATGCTATCACAGGTAACTTATAGATATCACTGTTGTAGCTACCATACTTGGGGCGGCTGTGGCTCAGAGGTAGAGCGGGTCGTCCACCAATGGAACGATCAGCGGTTCCATCCCCGACTCCTCCAGTCTGCATGTCGAAGTATCTTTGAGCAAGATACTGAACCCCGAATTGCTCCCAATGGCTGTTCCATCGGTGTGTGAGTGTGTTGAAAAATTGAGTGGCAGGTGGCACCTTGTATGGCAGCCTCGGCCACCAGTGTATGAATGTGTGTGAATGGGTGAATGTGACTCGTAGTGTAAAAAGCACTTTGAGTGGTCGGATGACTAGAAAGGCGCTATACAAGTGCAGGTCCATTTACCATACTATATCATACCACCATCTCCAATTTGTTAAGCAAGCTAGCTTGCTAATGAGCATCCCACACAATACTTACCAATCTACCTCCAGCCAGATCCCAACTAATTTAGGTTTTTGTAGCCAAATGAAGAGGTATCATAGATACCTATCAATTCAACATTGTGAATCAGCCATTCCCTGTCCATTGCAGCGCTTTCAGTGTGAGTTACAGAAATAAAATAGAAGCGGGGCATCCGACAAGCCGCATTCCGCTGCGTCACGCTGTGTTGCTCATGGGCAGTGAGGACAGTCCAATAGAGCAGTGGTTCCTAACTGATGGGTTGCGGGTACATTCTGAATGGACCGTAAGTGACTTGTGAAGGTGTCAAGTTTGTTAAAACACACTTTAGATTTTGAAGTACAGTGAATTTCTGGCAAAAACCTTTTATTATGAAGTACTGCTTTCTGTTGTAGAGAAAGTGACTAATGGACAGCTACTTGACAGAGACAGCAAACTAGCTCGACGACATGGCCGAACACACATACTGTATGATGCTGAATATATTAAACTGTGTGGACCTTGAACTAATTACAAAGTAGAAATCTGGACCCCGTGGCTGAACCAGTTGGGAACAACTGTAATATAGAACAATGCATCAAACCGATTTAGTCACTGATGCTCACTCAGGTAGGACACAGTGTTATCCATTAATCTGACAATTTTATTTTTTCTTTTAAACTGAATGATAATTATCTATCAATAAACTGTTTGGACTATAATATACTGAAATAGCACAATAATTTCCCAGACCACAACATCTACAAATGTCTTGTTTTGCCCAACTTATGGTCCAAAACCCAAAGATACCCAAATTACAACTCTATAAAACAGTTCATTTTTAAAATTGAAGAACAATTACGGCAATTATTTTTCTTCAAGGCAGCCTATCAGTTAAGTGGCTAATCATTTCGACTTAATTCCAAGGTGTCTGAAATATTTTCTTTCGGTTTGAAAGAAAATAAGGTCCCAAGTTAATTATTACACATTTAAGTATGAGGCTTGTACACATACTTACACGTAACTCCTGCATACACAGTCATCGGTCATGGTACACACAGACACAGACACAGACACACACACTCACACACAATCTTTTCATGCTCTGCTTCACTCTACACATCACTGATGTAAACAACAGACACACAGACACACACACACACCCATACAGGAACAAGGCATACGTCACCAGCAACAACTCTCCTGACGCCCACCACCAGTTTGTTGTGTTGTTCACATGCCATCCCCAGAGTGACAAGCTCTGAACGGGCAGTGAGAAAAGAGAACAAAGAAAAGACACAGCATTCAGAGATAGGAGAGCCACACTGCACAGTGAAAAGGTGTCCAGTCACATCCCAATGTTTGTGTCTCCAAGGTCTAAGGTAATAATGTAATTGCTTTTCATATCCATCCAGCAAGGGGCTGTTTATCCCATAACAAGTTATATAACTCCAAGGCCTGTAACAGATAACACACACCACACCAGCAAGATTTACTCATGGACACACTGAGAGATTGTGCCGCAGTATTTCTTGCTTCTGAGATACAATATATTGTCCTTATTAAATGCTTTAGGTTTTATTTAATACAACATACTGCTAAATGTACGTGTCCTAAGTGTGTCACGTTGGCTTGCAGCCACAGGCTCCATGCTGTGTGAGGTTCAATTATTTCCCCCCACATGCTGTAATTACTGTGCATGTAAGTAATGCAGGGACTGCAGGGGCACAGTCTTGGATAAATTTAACCCAGATCCAGGCTAGCTGATTCCCCAGGTTTCAAGTCTTTGTGCTAAGCTAAGCTAACCAGCTGCTTGTGATAGATGAAAGCACATGTGCATGTTTCTATTCCTTTGCATCCATGCTAAAGAAAAGCCAAACAGACCTAATTTGACTTTGATTAATGATACTGCATACCTCTGAAGACCCCAATGCTTCACTGTGTTTAAGGCTCAGTGCCATCTGTAATCTGATTGAGCCTTGCATTGTAAGGTAAGCAGCAAATATGCTTTAAGTCCCAGTAAGTTCCAGAACAGTGGTGAGGTGTAAAAAGCATTGCAGTCTGCAACACCCACATTGTGGCAAGGCTTTCTGACATCTCTCTGTGTCCATGGGATGACAATAGCACAAATCACAAAAGTGATTCTGCTGTAATCACGTGCAGGCAGTCTAACATGCACAGAGTCTCGCAAATAATCCCCCAAACTCCAACACAATGCCAAACCATATGTCAAGTTAGCGTGTGTTCAGCCTTCCTGATTGCAGCACAATCAGGATTACCCATGATTCCAACGTGAATTGTACTGCTTGTAACCATTTAGCATTTCTGCAGAGCTGGAATCAAGTTTCCCTCAGAGACACACAGTGTTCCGTCTTGTGTTCGTCAACAACCCCCACAGATGTATGCAAAGGCAGGATAGTGCAACAGAATCCTGGAGCATACAAAATATTCTGCCTGTAGAGATAAAACCTTGTGTATGACCGGAGCACCCACTGCTTCCTGGATATCATGGACATCAGTGGCTTCTGAGACTACTGCACATCTCCGAGCACAATGTGAATCACCACAGATGGTTGCATATTTAAATTTCCAGAAAAGGAAAAAAAAAACCATTGTTAGTTTGTTTAAGCCCAGCATTTTCCTATATTTTGAGATGTAAAAATACCACCATAATCACATTCTTCCTAGAGCAGAATTTTAAAAACACCTACCACAGAACAGCTGTTTTCTGCTTCTCTCTATATGTGCAGCAGAAATGTTTATGTAGTTGTAAATCATGAGATGACCTTGAATTACCGAGTTGCTTACATGTGTAGAAATGCAAAGCGTAAAAATATATTCAAACAACTATAGATAAATAATTCATTTTTTCACTATCTTGAAATGAAGATTCATGTAGGACAAATATTTAGACTTTTCCAGCTCCCAGCTATATCGGATGGATGTCAAGCCAATCACCGGCATGAATGCTGGCATTGTATATTCCTGTAAACCATGAACATGTAACATCAATATGCAGCGGATACGTTTAAACTTTTTTCTCCTCTCTCATTTCAACGATGCTGTGGTTAATGTTTTGTTTATGTTAAGGCACAAAAACCTCTTGGTTAGGGTTAGAAAAAATCACATTTTGGCTTGAAATACCCAGTTTTGGTGGCACAATCATGGTTGGGAATGCCACTGGTGTCTCTCTGAGAAAAAAAAAACAAAAAACAAAAAACTGGCACTTTTGGTGGCAGAATCACTGCTGGAAATGATGCTGATCTCATGTTAAAAAACTGCCTTTGGTGGCACAATCATGGCTGAAAATACTGCCGATGTCTCACCTAAAAACAACTGGTTATGTTGGCAGGATTGCTGCTGGAAATGTCGCAAAAGTCTTGCTAAAAAACACTTGCTTTGGTGGCACAATCATGGCTGGTAGTGCCACCAATGTCTTGCTAGAAAACAAATTGAGGTCTGCAGTTTGGAAGCCATCTCACCCAGGTGTGACGCCATCCACCATCCCTTCCACAACCCCTTTGAAAAAGTCATCTCATGTACATGTATTCAGAAATATATGATGTTGAAAATGTAGATAAGATACGATAAGTACATGTACATATGAAACTGAACCATGGAATGCATAAATGTAAATTGCCAACATTTCCTTCTTGGATGTGGATGTTGACTTTACGCAGGCACATTTGTCATGTTTTACTGTCATGTTTGATTTGACAACAAAACTACATGTGATGCTATATTTTGGAGTCTGAAACAACTATTAAAAACTTAACCTGTCTTTCCCATCCTTGCACCATGGCATTGTCTACATCCTAATTAGGTTCATTGCAAGTGTCTTTGCTAATCTGGCGTGTACCGCCAAAGGGGCTTTCCTGCCCTGAGTTAAGCCTCTGAGGCAGCACTTCCCATCAGGCTGTCTAGTTCCCCCAACAAGCTCACAGCATGAGACTAAGTACAGAATCTTAATTTAGGCTGAGAAAGTCCCTCTAATGCATGTACAGTACTGCTGTAGCCACAAAGCCCCAAAAGGCACAACTGGCACCTGGCCAGATAAAAATGCAATTAAAAAAACTTTTACACAGTGCATTAACTTTGACAGAACTAAATATTGATAAGCATAAGAGGTACTAAACTAGCCGGCTTCCCGCCCCTGAATTGTCTGGCCGCTATTCAAATTTGTCCACCGACAGCTTGTTCTCAGGTGAAAAAAACCCAAAGGAACCAATGTGAATGAAAACGCTGCTGGTGACTTATCAATCTGTGTCAGAGACAGAAAACGGGGGCTGGATATTCCAACATGCTCAGTGGTGATGTGACATTATGTATGCAGACCCCCCTGGAAATGAGCCACCCCTACTGAAGATGAAGTGGGCAGGAAAGCACCCGTTTCCAGGGTTTGAAGTGGCACTCAGTCACGAGTGCCACTTCATTCCCTTGACGAGCCTTCTTGAAGCGGTATGCTGCCAGATCCGATGGTGGGTTTGGACTGAAGTAGATGCATGAATGTTTTATACAATGAATGAGGTACTCAAACAGTGTCGCTCATTCATTCCAGTGAAAGGAAGCTGTTCACATGGAGAATACACGCAAAAAGTTGATCTCATTTCCTAGCATGTGAATAAGTGTCTTGCTCTGGCTGAGCCTAGCTGGGAGAAATGATCTGAACACAGCTTTTGGTAGATTTAAAATATCCTTAACCTGATGGTTTGAATTGCTGCTTGTGTACTGGCTGTGGCTGGCTAAGCTCATTTCTGGACCTGAGGATGAGCCACAAGCACACATCACCACACAGTACATTTGCATTTTAAAGTCTCAGATTCTTGTTTGGGTTTTACGCAGAAGTGTAGTTTTAGACAAACTAATATACATAATGGCATGATTCAAGGTTATGTAGAGAGACTGCTCCACCAATTAAGCATAGTATTCTTGTACATTTAAATGTAAAAAACAAAGAAGGACCCAGGAGGGAGCCCTTCTGTGCGGAGTTTGCATGTGTTCCCCATTTGTGTCAGCATGGGTTTTCTCTGGGTACTCCGGCTTCCTCTCGCAGCCCAAAGACATGCAGGTTGGGGATAGGTTAATTGGTCACTCCAAATTAGTGGAGTGAGAAAGTCTCTATGTCTCTATGTGTTAGCCCTATGATAGTCTGGTGACCTGTCCAGGGTGTACCCTGCCTCTCGCCCAATGTCAGCTGGGATAGGCTCCAGCCCCCCATGACCCTCAAGATGATAAGCGGTTACCGAAATGAATGAATGAAAGTAGTGTAACTTATTACTAATAAAATGTCAGTAATATTACCCCAAAACCAGACAACTCATTACAATGTTACTTTTGTAATCACATCACTACTGACCTGAAATACAACAGTCACATCAGCGGACTCATTTTAGTAATCGTCACACTGCGCAGGCATGTCACAAAGCAGCAAGCTAGTTGGAAACGAAATCTTATTGGCTGGAAATATTCCCATGACTTTGGTTTTGTCAGGAGGTAAAATGACAAGAACACTGTTGCTGTAGGTAGTCGGACTAACACTTTTTCCACTGCAAAAAACACATCTTTAAACCTCCTGTCTGAAACACCTACTACGACTGACAGCACAACAACGTGAAGCTGTAATTCACCCCACCAAAGGTGAGCCCTCTGCGGCCACGGAGGTCGACTGTAGCCCTGCACTGGCTAAACAACCCAAACTGGATTTTAATTGTGGACAGCTGCAGCTACAAGGAAGTAATGATGCTTGTGGTTGAATATGTGGTGGTTGAAATGTTGCTCCATGAGCAACTCTCCATCTTTCGGGCAGAGCATTGGTCCCAGAAAACCCCAGGTGAAAAAATAAGCAATCTAGTCTTAGGCCCCGTTTATACGACAACAATTTCAACTGAAAACGGTAAACTTAAGTTGCGTTTTGGACGATCGTTTATATGACAGCGGCGTTTTGGGTGCCTGAAAATGCAACGTTTTGAAAACGGGTTCCAGAGTGCAACTTTTTGGAAACGGCAGCGTCTCCGTTGTCATGTAAATTTGCAATATGCAGTTCCTCTGAAAACAGAGCCTTTTCGCACATGCGCAGTACGGTTCCAGTCACTAGGCATGCCGACCGTCACAACAACAATGCTGAGCTCTGTTTGTGCTGCTCACCCTGTTGATTTGAAGTGAAGTGTAGATCTGTTACTGTAGGAACTCCATCTCGTCATGCTTTTGCCATTGTGTCTTCTTTGTTTTGGTTTGGTAATCACCGTGTTGTAGAGGAAGCCGTGGTGTTGCTTTGGAAATATACACTGCCACCCACTGGCCTGGCGTGCATACTACAGCGTTTCCAGTAGATTTTGCGGCTCCGTGTGAATGGGGATCGTTTCAGTAACATCGTCATATAAACGCAGAAGTTATTTAAAACGCAAAGGGCAGACTTTTCTATTTTTAGAGAAACCGTTGTCATTTAAACAGGGCCTTAGCTACATGTAACAGCGATTACCTAGACATTCACACAGAGGCACACATCTGAATTTTGGGGAGATAAACATTACCAATTTTACAGGTAATTACTTTTGAAAAGAGTAATGAGTAATGTATTACATTTTAAGAGTAAAGAGCCCAACGCTGATTTGGGTGTGTTATGCTAGTAGTAGCTAAAAGCCTAAGTTGAACTGCCAATCACATTGATTTCCCTTATCAAGGGGCTCTGTCTGGTCCTCACCATGCTGAATCAGCCCAAAAACAACCAACAAGGGCCAACTAGTGCCAACAGTGCAGGCAAACCGCAAAAGCCAGGGCGACAGACACCCTATGACACCCCAACATTGACCAACAGACGGACATTGGCTTGGTGTATCAGCACCATTCAGCCCCAAACTGATGCTGACTCAAGTGACATCACTTGAGGCAATTTATCAAATTTCCTCCAGCTCCCTTTGGACCCACACAAGCCTTTACACATCTGTTTTCATACATGCAATAGTGCTCCCCAAGACATGTAAACAGACTTTGATGTGTAAAATAGGTGTAGCTCACCTAACTACAGCATTTTCACAGTTAGCAGATATTTTTTATCCTCTCATTTTTGTTCTGTCTTTGAATTTCCGACCACATAAATAACTTTGATCTAAAGACATATTGTTACTTGAGGAATTTTCACCCTGCAGGCATGCACACTTCCCTGATGTTTGCCAGCAGAAAGCAAAAATGTGAGCATGGATTTTTGATAGTTTTCACTTTCTTTGAATTGCAAATGACCACAGTTATTTACTTTCTAATATGATGGTATAATGCAAATACTAGTGCTGTTCTTTATATAAGAAATCATTTGCAAGAGGAGCTGCACATTTCTGATAATGGCAGCTTGCAAATACACAATACAAATACAGTACACTCAATGATACTCATAGTCTTCCAGTCATGGCTATAACAAGTCCCCATTAACGTAGTGATTTTAGATTTTAATGAGGCTGAGTAGATGAGTTTAATAACATTTGGGCTCATGCTCATTATTTTGACACAGTTTTTGAAAACCACATGATACTCCAGGTGGGAATAACCTAAACTGCAGCAAGTCCCATTCATTATTCATCCTCTTCTTCCAATGCCATGGGGAAAACATCAGTCAAACAAAAGAGAGCAAGTGAACTGTCGGCGATTCCCTTTCAATGCATCTATTCATTTTCACCTCCAATGAACTTTGTCTTTTGCCCTGAGTCGTTTCATAGACTTCTACAAAATTTCAGCTTGACCCTGTGGTCTGGTAGGTGGATGATATCCGACATGTCTCCGCTGTCTTTTTTTTAAGTGCTACATGTTCATGTTCGGTGTGACCTACAGCAGATGCATGACATCTCTCCTGGGTGACAAATCTTAGAAAAAAAAAAAAAAGAAGCACTTAAAAGGGAGACTGTGACAGACGCACTGACAGGAAACGAGAGAGAGAGGGCTTGATTGTCTTCAGTATGAGACGTGTTCACATGTGCGTACTGTGCTGTTGGCATGGGAGACAGAAGATTAGTCAAACGGAACTCTACACAGGGGGAAATGAGAGGATAGGACTCAATAAACAAGAATCAGACTTATTGGCAAGATTTGAAAAACGTGCTTTATTTTAGACAAAACAGTGAGCCTTCAAAGGAGAGGTTCCGAGGTGACAGCTAAACAGAATGGTTAGTCATCAGTTGTGTTGACAATGAGATGTCATGTGTTCAACAGGGAATTTATTTCCTCAAGAAAAAAAAGCTTTGGGGATTAGACTGCTGTACACTCATCTGCGGGTCTCTGATGTGCTCAGAGTAGTTTTGTGCAGTCCAAATTGTTGTCATCAAGACTGCTTTTTATCCCATTAACACTTTTGTTCTCAAAATTTTATTCCAATTATAAAAGACTAACATGTACGTGTGACAAATGAGCCTCAGTGCGCCTTCCTCTGCACGCACACAGCAGTGAAACAACCTCAATGTGCAGTACTGTATTCCACAGGAAATTAGAAATGGAAACCTTTAATATTCCTCCCTATGGTTGCTATGCCAAGACTAACATCTCTTGCTCTGCTTATCTTATAAAAGTGTTTCATTACACACTTAAACACACACACGCACACACTTAAATGTCAGCACCGCGTCTGACACCGAAAACAAAATTCCCAAAAGCAAGTGGATTCACACTTGAATGGAAAACAGCTGCAATTCCTCAGATAGTAGAAAAACACGCAGACCATTTGGGAAGCATTACTCCCCAAAGTCTCGTGTTCAGGAGTGCTGCCAACACTTCAAGAGAAAACAGGAGCGAAATCCAAACACGTGGAGCCTGCATAGTTTTGGTGCATGCACACTACAGTTTCTCTCAGGTCAGTGGTTCTCATTGTGTTCGTCTCTCTACAGCGCCTCTATGTACAAAACATGAGTGCGCCCCAATATGTTGTTGTCCACTGACTTTGTTTTTGTTCTAGCGCAACTGAACAATTGATTAATGATGTGAACAACTCATGTGAGTCCTCCCAGGCTTCCCACTGGTGAAATAATAAAGGGCTCACCATTGGTTTTTTTTGGACCACATGACCAAGCCGGAGGTACCACATTGAGGGGAGGGTCCGATTCCTGTGCCAGAATTATTTGTACTTGGGGCTCTTCCTGATTTTTATTTGGCAACCAGTTGAAGTGACTCATGTTTGCCAAAAGAAATAAAATTTGCATTCTTGGGATTAAGCGTGCAGGCGTGTCCCAACAAGGCATCCTCAGATGCAATCAGGTCAAGCAGGATCTTGGTTGCCAAAAAGTTCCTGACTTTATCTTTATACAGTGCAACCTGAGACGCACTCTTGCACAGTCTTGGACACTCCTGCACCCTTCACCCTGGACTTGTGATTAGATAGCAGAGTGTATTTCATTCTTGTATGAAAAATGTGAGTGGATTTCAAAACACAATCAATGCCAGTCTCTCCTAAAATCCAGTGGCCCTACTTTGCATTCATGTTGTTCAGCATTTTTATGGTTTCTGATTTGAATTTGGTATGGTGCGCAAAATTTATGTCTCACTGAAAAATGAAAAACAATCCACTCAGTCGGAAAAAGAAGAGAAGGCTCTCGACAATGATGCATAAAATTTGACTGGCTTTCTTTGCAGGGTTCTCGTGTAATTAGGCACATTGAGTGTTCCTTATTACTGAACGAGTTTATGACTGAGTTTATTATCTAGGCCGCGGTTAGAAAGGCGTTCTCTTGACATCAGATTCAGATCAAAGCATCGTATTTGTCTTCCTGATAATTTGTTGACCTAGAACTGACATTTAAAAAGATTCACTGCTTGTGTACAGTATGTGTCTGTCTGTGTGTGCATGAGCGTTTGTTCCCACCTTTCCAACTGATGACAGTTTTTCCAGATAAAATATGTAAATGTGTGTGAATATCAACCATATGGAGCAAAAAATTATTATGCACATGTGTGTAATTAACTGTGGTAAAGATGCAGCACAATACTATGGATATGTGTTTGTCTGTTTATCTGGTACACGCCCCCTGACATACATGTTCTCTATGGAGAGCTGTGTGGGTGGTGTTAATAGGGACTCAGGAGAGACTTTTCCCTGCTCATGTTCTGTTGTACTGATGGACCACTTTTGATTCGCAGTAGTTATATGTTATAGTGGTGGATGAAGTACCTGAAAGCTGCACTTGAGTAAAAGTACAAATATATTACCAGAAAATGACTTTAGTAGAAGTAAAAGACACCTTTTAGAATATCACTTGAGTCTTTAAGTATCTGTACTTAGGTATAAACAGTAATTCTACTGTATTCAATGTAAGTATCGCAAGTAAAAGTACAAGTAAATGCCATTAAAAAAAATAATTTGTAGTGTTACAGCCTTTAGTCTTGGTCAGTAAAGGAAATGGATGATAGTTATTATTATTAAGGTAACAGTCAGGTCAGCAGAAAGCCTAAAAGAGGCCTCGAGGTCAGGCTACTTGACCTTTGTCAAGAATGCACTCTATCTATCATTTCCCAGTTGTGGCAAAGGGAGTACAGCTGCCCAAATAAGGGTGCCTCGCCAGCTCCAATGCCATAGCCCCTAAGATTTAGTGGAAGGAAGACTGCTCTGTGTTCCAGGCTCAACAGACGAGATATGTGCATTTTGTTAGAGACAGTCGAGGTGATTCAGAGCAAGCCAAGTGAGCTTGCTTTTTGTTTGAAGTTAGTAACCAATAGAAACTTCACACAGCCATATATCGGGACATTCATTCATTTCCTGTAACTGCTTATCCTGTTGGGGGTCATGGGCGGCTGAAGCCTATCCCAGCTGACATCGGGTGAGAGGTGGGCTACATCCTGGGCAAGCCGCCAGACTATCACAGGGCTAACACATAAGCCCCATTTCCACCAATCACTTTCGGTATGGTACCTTTGGAACCAAAAGTACCCTTCAGACATGGTACCTAGACCTGAGCGTTTCCATTGCAAATCGTACCTGTAAAGGTGGGCAGGGCTGTCGTCACTCACTGCTTCATCCAGCACTCACTGTATTTCCTCATTATCGGAGACACAGATGGAAGTCTGCCTCTCGTTTATCGTCCACAGAACGAGGCTGCATGCCAACATTTTCTGGACAAAATTAAACAGGCTGGAGTCAGAGTCTCTCTCCATGGGATGTTGAAAAGTAGCGGGTTTGTGCATTTAGTCCTTCTCAGGCAAGCTCTGGGGTTTAGTGTTACCGTAGCCCAACGCTACACGACCCTTTTCTTTTCTACGAGTGAGGATTAGAATGTATGCAGTTAACATAACCCTGCCCAAAATAATATATATAAACGCTTAAAGATCCACTCAATGCCATATAGTGGTCAAAGTTGTCATATGGAATATTTCAGGTGTGTTGACTGATTTACATTGTTACATTATATTATACAAGTTAGATGTTCCACCTTAAAAGTTGCATTATATTAAGCTGAATTATTTTTCTCTGACTCCAGCTCCAGCTCCAGCAGCAAAACATCCTTTCATTTCATAGTTACAGTTTACTAATACGACTCTCCACGGTATGAACAGTAGTTCCATGAGCCTAAAAAAAAAAAAACAACCACAACTCAGCCCTGAGCAGAGTGATCGTCCGCTACTAACTAATCAACGGACCATACTACTCAGTGGAAACGGGGCTATAGAGACAGACCACCATTCACACACACATTCACAACTATGGGCAATTCAGAGCCAATTAACCGTGCATGTCGTGCATGCACCCTCCGAATGTCTCGATGGCATACTCAGTGTTACGCTCTGTATGTTGAGCTGTGATTCTCCTCAATTGAGTCGTCATTAAATGCTGTGGGTGATCCATCAAAGTGTCTTCTTCAGCTGTTAAATCATCAGCTCTGAAATTTCTTCAACACTGGGGATTATGGTGTTTATTTCACATACACAGCCTTAAAAATGGAGCATACATTGCACTTAAAAAAAAAAAAAAAAAGATTGCTTCGTCCCAACTTAGAAGGCTTTAAAGAAAACCTTTGAAGATGCAGGGCTGACACACTGCAGAGGAGCAGTCATTGCGCAGTTACCTGTCACAAATCTTTATCTCCTTGAATCATTACTCGCCCTCTCTGCTGTGGGACGCCATTTTCTGCTTCCATCACGGAGTCAGCCTCATCGTTGAGAGAAATGTAGTCGCTATCTGCAGCATCTAGTCTGACATGCAGCCTGAACTTGACTGGAAATTCAAACTTGACTTTGGCTTTGAGAGCACTTGTTTGCACTTGCCCTTATGTGATTAACCAATGAACTGACCAATGAACTTGCAAGCTTAGACCACTGAATTGCCGAACCTTCCATTTTTATTTTGTACTAATGAAGTAACAAAAATACCTAGGGAAAATTTATCTGTGTGTGTGTCTGTCTGTGTGTCTGTTCCATGTTTTTCTCCTCACTGACTTGGTCAATCCATGTGAAATTTGGCACAGTGGTAGAGGGTCATGGGAGGATGCGAATGATGCAATATTACATCAATTGGCTAAAGGGGGGCGCTATAGCAACCAATTGAAATTGCAAACTTTAAATGGGCATATCTCATGTCCCATATGTCGTAGAGACATGAAACTTTGCACATGCCTCTCCTCGTGAGGAACAAATTTGCCTCAAGAAGCCATAACTTCCGGTTATATAGATTTTCTGCCATTTTGAATTTTTTGAAAAACACTTCAAATCGATCTCTTCCTGGAAGTTTGACCGATCTGCATGAAACTCGGTGAGCATAATCTAGGGACCAATATCTAAAGTTCCCTCTTGGCAAAAGTTGGAAAACTTACTAAAACTGAGCTTCTATAAGGCAATGAATATTGCACAGGGTGTGGCTCATCACACACGTGTATAACATGTCAAGGGTTTCACCGATCACCACGCAACTTTGTAGGCATATGACCACACATAATCTGAGGGGACCCCTCCATTATTGACCCCATCAAACAAAATGGGGGCGCTAGAGAGCTAATTTCCTATCAAGGCCTAACTGCCATATCGGTTTTTTTACTAAACTTGGTAGATATGTAGAACAGGACGCCTCAAGGTGACTGGAGAAATTTAACTCTAATTGGAAACTAGGTGGCGCTATAACAACAGAAAAATGTTTAAAAATGGCTCACCGATCGCGACCGATCGCTGTGGCTCCCCCTGTGGCCGAATGTTTGTTGTTTTCTAATTTTTGGTATGACTAAGTCATGGTATGGTATGCTGTACTCAATGGCTATGGACTAGTACATAATATTTAGAAAATGTAATGGAGTAAAAGTGAAATTTGACAGTACTATAAAAACTCAACTACACTACTACTACAGTAAATACTACAGTATTTACTTATTATATGACACCAATATAAGATCAGACCCTGGATGCAGGTATTTTTTTTGAACAATCACTTTTATCCACTCATTGAGTATTATCCATCTGTTATCATTAACACAATTCATGTTGTTTTCAGAGAATATGAAGTCAGTTAACGGGTTTCTAAAATGTTTAAAATGTCTTTACATACAAATTTGCCCAATACCTATATATATTTTTCTTGTCTTATTTTCAAATGCTTGCATACAGCATGCCAGAAATGAAAACCTAATGTTCAGAACCTTACAAAAAATAAAATAGCCTCTAGTTCTACAACAGCAGCAGCTCAAAAGCTTTACTGGAACAGTTGAGCATTTTTGAATGAACAGATCATTGAAACTTTGAGAAACAGCTGGTCTCGGTTGTGTAAAGTATAAACCAAATACAGCTGATTCAAATCGCAATCGGAGACATAGCCAGGTGCTGAAGTTTGTCACAAAGGAGATTGTACAGCTTCTGTGCCATTTTTACTGTATTTGAGTATTTTATTTTTTCACATTTGGATTTTTTTGTTGATCACTTGCAGCTAATTCATTCAGTTCAATTTAATTCAACAGAACATTATTTATCCCAAAGGTAATTCTTGTGCCAGAAAATACTTCGGATTACAGTAACACAAAGTACAGTAACCACAATTTTAACTATTCACCACAAGTACCAACCAGACAACCAGTGGGTTCCACAGATCAGGGTCACTCGCTTGGCCCAGATTTAGAACAATAAAGTATTAAATATCTGGCGAAATATACAAATACCCAAGCTAGAAGTGTTTTCAAGAAGCAGTAGCAAAACAGTGTCTATTAGAGTAACAATAGGAGGAGTTCATGGCTGATTAAGCCTTTACTACAGCAATTCTACAACGTAAAAATGACTTGTTCACTTTTAGAAAGTATGTTGGAAAACATGTACATAATTCACAGTCAGCCAAAAAAAATGTAGAGTGGTTTACAGTAAAAGGATGGATTTCCTAGTGTCTATTGTATGCTTGTAGAAATGAAATATGATAAATAATGTCGTTTTTGTTATGCCATCAACTGTTAGTATTTTTAAAGTGGTTGTCGTATGATTGACTGTACGTTCCTCAAGAGTCGGGTTTGCTTTATTTAATAGTTTATTTTTTTAATTTTTATTTTTAAATGTTGAGTGAGTGTTTAACAAACAGCAAATGGTTTTGAGCAGAAAATAACTATTTGGCTAATTGTGTGATGAAGTTAGGTTGCTGTGACAAGAGTTTAGAAAAAGTATCTCATTTGTAGGTAAGCTCTGGCAATTATAGAAAAAGAAATGTAATTCTTAAAATTATATTCAGTTAGAAACACTTATATCCACTGATGAGTTTAAGAGCATCGTGATAGAGACGTGTGCTTGTTTTTCTTGAGAGGCCACAATGTTTGAATAGTTGTTGTTTTATTGTGGATTTTTGTTGAATTTCTTGCATTTGAAATGTGTGATGATTGGCTGCTACCTTGGCCAGGTCTTTCTTGTGAAAGAGATTTTCAGTCTCAATGGGACTTCCTGGTTAAATGAAGGTTAAATAGATATATAAAATTATGCAGCTGCATCAATACATTTTCAGACATGTCTGAGTGCAGATTTTGTTGAAGCTGTTGAGACAGTGTGGATGAGTTCATTTCGAATCAAATCACTCATGTGGTCAACTTCTCAAATTAATTTACACACATATTTTTGCTGTGTTTCTGTATATGAAATATATTTGTTTTTTTAGTCATGTTTACCGATATTCACCACAAGAGTTGTCTCCATTTTGTGACATTTTACAGCAGTGCTGGTCTGAGCCTTACTGAATTGTATCCAAATACATTAGAAATAATAGTCCTCCTATTGCAACTTGGCATTTTCAGAAGTCTCGTGATAGGCTAAAATCTCCATATCGATGAGGAAAAGCGGATTTTGTTTTGCCAGCTTCGCTTCCACCAGCCGTGCACTAATTACCCCGCAGTGTCCTCCGTTCCCATAGCTGTATTCCAGATCGCTCAGGGAAAAAGAAAAAAAAAAACAAAAATTGGAAAGCTTACACTGCTCAAAGATGACTCTTGAATTGGAATGGGAAAATGTCAAGTGTACTGCTTTGTAAGGAGGGGGATGAGAGCATTGAAAATCCTCCTTCGCCTAGCAGAGAGTTTCTCAGTGCCTGACACAGGCGCAGCCAAGACAATCCCTTGCATAACCTCTGAATTATTTACATATTCCGGTGGGGGTGCATAAACATTACTGTTATATGCCTGGCTGGGTGAGAATGGACACAAACATTCCTTGACAGCTATCATATTACAGTATTCAGCCTCAGACCATGCGATGGTGGAAGAGTCCATAGAGGAAAGGGGGACAGTATCCGCAAGCAGGGTCGATATATTGATCATAACCCAGGGACCAATGGTACTGTCATGTCAGCGGCCATCCTGGCTCCGCTTAACTTATTGATCATTTAATAGTTTTTGCCAAGGCAGTCAATGGTGATGCAGGGATTAATCTTTAACATCTAGCCTCCCACTGTCTCTACGAATAAACCTGCAGGGTGCATAATGTCAGGGCTTTGCAGCGTTGATTGGTTTCAACCAAAACGTTTTACATGGCTTGTTTTGGCTAAGATTGAAAAATAAATAGTTCTGTTCTGGTTGATTACCTATCAAGAGAAGGCAGCTTTTCAAGGATCCAGGTCTCCAGGGCACCGTTCTCTATCAATACCAGTTAAAGGGATGTTTCTGTAGCATACTAATACAAGGGCATTGGATTGTCGAACATACCCGTACGCTTGTTTCCATTAGAAATGAGGTCCTTAGTTTGGGACGCACGTCAACAGAGAAAATAACCTTGGATTGTTCTTTGCTTCTTGCTTTTTCTGAGCCATCTCTGTTTTATTATTCAAAACACTTGTCATCACAGCTTTCTTTGTGTGTTATTGACCTATTACATATACTGTCTGCATTGTCATTCAACAATATGGTTTTCGGCATACTTTGGTCATTGAGTTGCTCAAATGTTTGCCAGAAGAAGTCTGAACTGAACATCCTCCCACAAATAATTGAACAGCACAATTAAAACAACAGCAAGATCGACTTTCTGGTGACATTTCCTGTCATCACAGTTTGTCAACATCCTCCTGAAATTATTCAGAAAATCAACTCAGAGGAAAAAAAGAAAGTTTTCACACGTGTGAGTAAGTAAACACCGCAACACTGCTGTTTACTCTCTATAAATGGAGGCTTGATGTAAAGTGTCACCTCTTGTTTTTCTCTTTCATCTCCTCCTTTTCCACCCACAGAGTGACTGCGTGTGCTTTGGCTTAAGATGCATCATCATCATCATCATCATCATCATCATAGTGTCTGGGCTGTGGGGAGGAAAAAAAATACAGCTTTATGAGTGCTCAGAGGCACAGAAACATTTACTCATACTTTGTTTAAAATATCACTTGAAATGAATGACTTAAGTTCCACAGACCAAACTCAGGTACTTTCTTTATTTTTAGCAGAAAAGAGCCACGGGGCCGCTCGCTCATTACCTCCAACTACTGTGTGCTTTCAGTGTTAGCTTTGGAATCCCTCAGAAACTTTTGAGAGAAGTATGAAAAAGGTCTTTCTGTGGCTGGAAATCAATAACACTTGGAGCTCACTAAGCTGAGGTCAGATTTGTTGGGTTAATATCTGAAAGGATGAATGCATTACAAAGTAAATCAAAGACGTATTTATAACCTCTTAAAGGAATAATTTGACATCTTGGGAAACTTCTGTCTTGCCAAGAGTTGGATGAGAAGATTGATACCACTCAGTCTCTATGCTAAACATGAAGCTATCACCAGCACATTGGCTCATTTAGCTTAGCACAAATACTGGAAATGCAGAAATAGCTATCCTGGCTTGGTAAAAAAAGAAAACAGCATCTCTTAACTCACTAAAGCCTCATTCCCACAGGACAAAGGATCTATTAACACCTGGCTTTTTAATCTATATGTGAAAGGTTACAATCAGCACTCACTCCCCAACACATTCTCACTCTGACCTCTTAACATACCAGCGTTTGGTTGTGGACTTTCCACGTCAATATATGGCATGCAAGGTACCCTGGGTGCGTTGGTTTTTGACATTCTGGGACGCTGTGTCAACTTCAGCCTGTTACATGCATTGTCTGTTTCATACACTTCTGTTTTCACACGAAATGTACAGTTTGCGTTTCAAAATAAACATATTACGTCGGTACAACATTGCGAATTGACGTATTTTTTCCTCCTACAACATACATATAGGCCTAAACATGGTTACATTTAGCCAACACACACACACGTGCTTTAGGCAACAAAAGCACGCAGCCTCATGGGTGAAAAATGTTTTTTCCTTGAACAACAAATGCATGCCCGCTTACTGTACTTGGACTTTCACCATCTTAACTTTTGTTGTTGTCCTGTGGCATTTTCCCCTGATGCCGCTGGGTGCTGTTAAACAATAATGGTGACCGGCCACGTATCATGCCAGCGTGAAAGGATGTTTTGTTTTTTTTCTGTCTGTGTCTGACACTGGAAGTCACTGCCCAAGCTCCGGATTTTGACGACTTTGGAGTGAGACTGGGTTGCACTTCCAGGTCAAATGTGTCTGAGTAGTCACAGATGACTTGACTTCAGCTCCGATAGACTCTGATTGGCTGTGACAGACACCTCAATTTAAGCCCCTTTGCCCGCATGTTGCAATCATGGGCCACAACACAGTACTGTCCATCTGTCCAAATAGTGCTCAAACATCACTCCAAATTGGTCAGCACCAAGTTTGAGAGAGAGACTGAATAAGTAAGAAATATAAAAAGAAGTAACCACTGTAACATTTTCACTGGCCTACATGCTGCTTTCTACTGTTCACTAACTTGTTTCTGGCCTGTCCATGACTATGAATGTGACACACTAGGAAAAAAAAACAAACAACCACACAGACAAAGAAAGGCATACTCCTCTGCTACAAAGCAGTGTACACAGATCTGGTCTACTGGCAATGGAAAAGCAGACTATCGCCTATTTTTAACAGGTTTTCCCATGTGTGAAAAACCGCAAACACTTGCTAAGTTTGTTGTAAAAGGGGTTTAATTTAGATAATATATCCTGGTCATTTAACAAACACAGATGCACATAGCAATTCACTGCTTTACAGTGGGTTGAGTGGTTATTTTTTATTTTCTGTACCACTTGTCAGGCAACAAGCGAAGACTCCAAAGTTACATGTCCTGGCCAAGAAATAGTGCCTCAAACAACCCCACATCATGGCAAATGGTACTGGAAAGTAGATTTGGTTCCCTTCAGACAAAACCCGGCTAGCTATTCCCCCTGTTTCCAGTCTTTGTGCTAAGTCTTTGTACCTTTAATTTTACCTCAATTTGATTCACTTAGAAAATGGGTCTAAATGAGATCATAAGGTGACATAATGTATGTAAATGCACTTTAAGTAAACAGTTTAAGTAAACCATGCTGGTGAAATGGATAGTTTATGCATCCTTTTGCAGTATTTAACATCATTTTAGCACCCTAGACAGACGACCATAAAACAGAATGTTTTGTTGTCTATGGCCTTTTTATGACACTTTAAAAACACAAACAATTACAAGGAAATAGTCCACACACACTTATTCAACAAGCAACGAACACACACAAGTACACATTTGTGTGATTCCCATATGCCTTTTGTGTGCAGCTTGATAATATGTGAAACCCTCTGGGTGTCAGTAAATACTTTCAATGGTTTCACTGGAACAGAGGCCTTAAGTAGCCCCAGTAAATGGTTTTATAAGCAGTTCAGTGAGGCATGATGTCTCCTTACCTGAAACCCCTCACCATTATCCCTCACATACTACCACTGATACAATTTATTTTCAGGCGATTGTGGCACAGACCAGTGATTCCCTTGATTGATTCTATTGCCTAGGCTAAAAATGTGCCCTCGCTCTTCAAAGAGAGTGAGTCGCCCACGTGCCCATGCGCCTTAGACACAGGCTTTACAGCAAACCTCGAGGAACTCTCACATTAGGAAAATCCCATTCAAAGCTCAATTTTCTTTATGACTCAAGTTTTCACCAGATATTTATGGTTTAAGTTGAATAGATTTTAAGAGGTTTGTCTAGACTGAGGTTAGTGCAGAGGGCAAACAAGGGCAAGCTGCTGCTTCTTACTGCTGTGGCAATAAATACAGCTGATACTGTAAAAGTACTGCCTTCACACTTGTCAGGAAGGGTAGTTACCAGGAATATACCTAAATGTGTCTTCCTGTTTCATAACAGAACATACAGAGAGATGCATTTCTATCAAATAGGCTAACACATTATTATATCGTATTATGTTAAATATGAATCACTCACACTGGCTACTTTTGCCTGCAGTTACACCTGTATGCTAAGCAGAGCGGTGCCAAATACCTCAGTACCACGGCTGTTGATTTGATCAATCAGCCTGCAATGGAACAGTTGATTGAATGAAATGCTAATCAAATCAAACCAAACAAGTTGTAATTAACTCACTCAAGATGCACCGCAGAACAAGGTTACACTTTTAATCAGTGAAGACTCCTCTTGGCCTGTGTAATACCTTTTAGTGGGCACTTTGCTGTTAACTACTACAGATGAGCAACAGGAAGGAATAATGGGTGGGGGGGTTGCTGTGGTGGAGGGGGTTGTGTGTTTACTCAAGTCTTGATGATGATCAGGGTGGTGGAGGAGGTGGACGGGAAGGACTCCCTCATAACTCACATTGTTATATCATAAATCCTGCTGTCTCATGCAGGTGAACAGCATATTGATCTTTGCACAAGAAATATAGCACGTCTGAGTCATTTGCTTTTGTTGATATGTGGCATTGTGGAGTGGAAAATAAGGTCTCGAGGAGAAAGATCAAACTTGCAGACTTAAAGAACCACTCCTCAGTATAACCGTGCATTTGTGTTTCCACTATTGCCTTGTTTTTGTATGTTTCTATCAAAGCATAACAGCGGTTGCAGTTGTGTGTGTCATGATTGCAGTGTGCGCTTACGCAGGCTTTGAAGTGAAGTCCTCAGTAAAGGGCTGAGTGTCATCTCTATAAATTGTTCTTAAATCCCAAGCCTCAGCCAGTGAGGAAAATATTTGCCCACTCCGAGAGGAAAAAACTGTCTTTAACTTGCAGGCTGCTAAAATCTCATCCTTGATCCCAGCGGTTATATAACGTGAACAAAATCCGAATGATCTAAACGGAATCCTGAACATCTGAACAAACAAAGATGTCTCTAATTAAAAGCTGTTTAAAGCCCAACAAGAAATTTGAGTCTGTTAAAATAACACCCTGCTAAGTCTTCTTGGTTAGAGAAATCTGCAGAGTTAAGTTAAAAGGAGTCTTGCTGAGACAGACAAAGAATATTTGATTGCTTGAAACGTTTGTGTTTGCATCCTAAATTTGGTTTTATTGGTATCTAAAGCAGCTAGAGCAATGCCTGTAATGAAATTAATTTCAGACACTGATACTGCACCGAATTAAAGGCTTGTAGAAGATGCATGCATAGGATTACGTGCACACTACATATTTAGCCAGTTCTGGCAGATGTTAAATGACAACAGAGATGTCTAAAGTGGAGTCAAAAGCTAAGATCCTGGCTAATTAAACAGCTATAAAAAGGACAGTTTAGAATAGTGTGAAAGCTGATGTCAATCATTCAGTAGACCTCGATATATATATCACTCCATTATGCATTCAGCACAAACTGACAAAAAAGCTGTAGAGTGGAACGTCAGCGGAGCATAGCTGACTACTCAGCAAACCCAGCCAAATATTATGATTTCCAGCCGTTGTTTAAATACGAAATGCAGGTTTGTGGATGTGGGGGCTCAGGCCAGTGTTTCAGGCAACCACCAGATTGCTGCCTTGGACGTATTCGTCGTGGAAACAGATGGGATGGGGTGCACAGTGGCAGATCATCGTTATTATGGTCACACAGTGGGGGCAAGTTATGGAAAATGTTGCTTGTTAGACAATGTATCATGGTTTGCTCACCGTGAAAAACCAAGAGAAATGACATTGTAAAAGTACAAAAAACAATAATACTTTTGATGTAAATGCAATATCTTAGAGTTGTTTTTGTTCTCTTTTTATTATTTAAAGATGAAACACCCAGGGCTATTATAGCAGTTTGTCAGATTTCCAATGACAAAAAAGACTCAAAGTAGCATTATACTGAACTTCGCAATCATAGCTCAATCAAAATCTCGTTTTTGGTGCATTTGTAATGTTAGCACTCAGTGCATTTGCTGCAGAAAAAAAAGTATAATAATAAGCAGAATGACAAAGAGAGGGGAAAGCAGGAGCTGGTGCCAGTGGTATGAACGGTCTGGGACTAACAGACGAGAGAGGAGAGAAATAGAGAAGCCTGCTGGGGGAAACACATAACTCCGCTCTGTGTCCCAGTGCTGAGAGAGGGAAAGGAAAAGAAGATACAATGCAATATTCTCTTTGGAATTAATTCACTGTCTCTTCTCCAAGAGCATCTAATTTAGTGTTGCTTGCCTTCCTTACTGTCTCAATGTGCCCCTCGCTCTCTCTGTCTCTCCCACTTTCTTCATCCATCTCCTTTACTATCTCACTTTTTCCATCCTGCTCTGCGCCTCCCCTCCCACCACCGCCGCCGCCATCACCACCCGCCACCCCCTTCTAACCACCACCACCTCTTTCCCTTTGCTGTCTCTCGTTCTCCCTCTCTCCGCCTTAGGCCTTTGTTAGACTGTCTTTGTGGTGAGTGCAGAGAGAAAGAGGGAGGCCTTGAACACGACTCAAGCAGTCTGATTGGGAAGGAGAGCGCGAGAACCTGGAGACATGGGAGATGAGAGGGGGAGTGAGTGGATATGAAAAACCTCTTCTCCCCCTGCGAGAGACAGAGGGAATGGGGAAGGAGAGGGAGCACACAGATAGAAATACAGACAGGCGAGGAAGAAAAAAGTGATTATCCCCTTATCCACTGTTTTAAAGAGGTTAACCTCATTAAAATTGTGGTTATGAAGACGCTGAAGGCACCACAGATAATAAAGCCTCATGCCAATAGTACATCTTCAGTCTTAATTCACAGATTCTTCACCCATTATGTTTCAATTTGAGATTACTTCTGCATCCGAAAGGTTCCTCAGCCCCCCTGTCCATTTGGATGAAAGGATAAATTCTCCGTGCCCTTCAAGGTGTGGATTATTGCCGGAAGACAAATAGTTGCCACTCCGCTCCAACTCTGTAACTTTTGCTCGAAATAAAAACATGGCATCAGTTTTTTAGTGGCTGAAATAAAAACAGCAGTAAATGAGTCAAATATGAGAAGGTCACTGTGTTTTCCAGCCCGTTGCTCATCCTAAATGGGTCCCCATGGCCTAAATGAGGATGGATGTGTGAGCTGAAGAGGATTCACTGGTCTGAGCTCAGCCTCTCAACAAGGGCAAAGGAGACGGGAAGAGCTGAGTTCAAGGAAGGACTGGCTGTGGCGAGGTTTAGATATACTATTGTGAAGAATTTGCAGGATACAGTTGTAGGGAGCTGTGTTCAGTGTGTAGGCTGGCAGCGGAGACAGGGAGGAGGTCAAGGGGCCTGTATTTACTGTACAGATTTACCAGCAAGCCTCTGTGAATCCTCTCTGATCATCTCTCTGTTGTTTGATTTTTTTTCTCTCTTTCTATCTCTGGCACACATGAAACTGAAGCCTAATGAGGACTTTTGTGTCAGCTTTGTGGTTGTAACTGCACACCAGTGAAATGGGAAGAAAAAGGCATTATTTTTATCTGATTCAAAGAGTAAATTCCTAATCCAACTCCAAATGAACAGTAACACCAGTAAAATAACACCATTACAGTGATGTCCTGATATGCAGGATTAGAGCAAGACATCCTGAGTGAATCCATAAGTTGTAACCATGCTGTGTGAAATAATTCAGTGCACAGTTATTGTTTTCTCCTCATTAGTAATCCTCCTTAGTGATAATACCTTTTTAAAAAGAGATCACATTTTCCATTAAGTATGATCTGCTATGGAGACAGAGCCTGGGAAGCTGAAACAATGGGAGGTGCCGTGAGGGTAGGAACAGAGGGCGGCGTCTCATTAAGATGATAGCAGACTTTACTGTTGGGACTGCGGATGATTTATAGGTCTTGACCAAGTGCATACAGTTATAGGTCTCTATCTACATTAAACCAAAAGACACTTGATATCTTTCATGATTCATGACGAGGAGCTCAGAAACACCTCAAGGTCAGACTGATAACTATGGGATGTTCGCTGATGACATCAGCTTAAAGTCTGAGCCTCGTCCTGCTCTCTTTTTTTTTTTTCAGATGTGGAAAATTCTCACTAAAATGTGTGGGGATAGAGAGTGAGGCATGGTATTAAACAGGATGTGAGAAGTCTCTTAAAAATGATGCATTGTCCCTAACGACCGATTATTGACCTACAGTAAATGTCACCTGAGGAGAAAATCAAATCCCAAATTGCATGTCCTTGCGAGAGGAGACCATTGTTCTAAACAACATCTTAACATTTTCAACACAGGGAAAACTCCAAACTCTCTCTGACTATGGCCATCAAATATTATATTTACAGCCTCCCTCCACTCAAAAATACATTCTCCTTATGTTTATGTCCCCTAAAATGAATGACCTTGACTATGTATCTGTAAGTTCAACACATTCAACATATCTGTTGATCATAGACTTTCCATATTCAGATATGACATGCAAAGTACCCTGGATAGTTGGTTGTTGACATTCTGGGATCTTTTTTCAAAATATAATTCTGTTTTCACAGGAAATGTACCATTTGCATACTTTCACAATAAAGGCACTACATCGGTACAGCACCACAGATTGACGTCTTTTTTCCTACACACATACAAAAGCATGTGGTTGGGTTTAGAAAAAAAGAACAGGGTTTGGCTTTACAGTCTAACAGGAGGTGAACACTGGCCTCCTGGTTGAAAGTCGGTGGACCCATCCATCACCCCTTCCACCCACCCTACTTTAGTTGTTGCCCCATTGCGTTTTCCCCTAAAGGCCCATTTAGGCTCAACGTTAAATACGGATATGGATATGGATAGAGCCTTCTGTCCATCCATAAAACTTACGGAAACAGGCCAAACGGAGCAGTACCCCCGGAAAACGTGGGGGCAGTGTTGCTGTCACTACCCAATTCATAGCTCTAGTGAGACACGAAAAAGAAATAACAATGGTGGTTATCGAATGCCCCTATCCTCATCATCCTAAAGTCTGGAAATGACGCTTGTCGTCAATTTCTTCCATCAGCAGTGCTAGAGACTTTGTCTTTTAAGCAAGAGGTACATTATCAGTATCTCCCCCACAGTCGCCACATTTGTTTTTGAGTTTGTTGTTGTCATAAACTTTTGACTCTGGTCTGCCCCCTGGTGGACATATTGGTTAACATCCATGCCAAAGTAAAGGACGCATGGAAGTATGTGGGCAGTGACGGTAACATCGTTTGAACGTATACATTTTCGTACATAATGGGAGCATAAATGGGCCTTAACACTGTTGGGTGCCGTTTAACAATAACAGCGACTGTCTGTGTATCATGGCAATGTAAAAGTATTTTTTTTTTCGTTGGTGTCTGATGCCAGAAATCACTGCCCAAGCGTCAGATTTCATTGACTTCGGAGTGAGACTTGGTTGGTAGGTTTGTTTGTAAAGAGGTGTTTTTACATGCCTCTACTGAGGGGGGCAATGTCTGTACATTTCCTTCAACTCTGAGATTCAAACATACGCTGGGCAACATAGATCAGGTTCGTCACTAAGACAAAGCCAGTGGCTGTCAAATACAGGAAACACATATCAATGGTGGAACAGACTTCAACATGACATCTGCAAATACATCTGAAACCTCCAACACAGAGCAGGCTTGCCAGTACAGAAAGCAGAGTTTGCATTAACATAGTGATGGTAGAGTGCAGTTTGTGGAGGTAAACAGGACCCTGGAGCTTCCCTCTGCTGTCTACCAAAAACTCCATTGTAGCAGATATTGTAGAGTTCTGCAGGGATGATGTTTATTTGTAGGGCAACACAGAAGTTAATATCGCCCTGGTTCCCTTGACAATAAGGCAATGGTAATGTTCCACTGGACTTTAGATTACTGTAGAATTTAAGCTCTGTGGCAAAATAAAGTTCATAACCAAGATAATCTTCACAAAGCTCCACTTTTATGATTTTTTAAGTGTGAAAGCGATCGCCAGTAAAAAGCTAACGTTAGACTATAAATTAGCTGCACCATGGATGCATGACTTCAACGTTGCCATCACCACAAGATTGTAAAGCTGTGTTTGATGACGTTGGTCTCATTTAGCTACTTGTTAGCAACCATATTTTTAAGACATGTTAAGGACTCAAAATTTAGTGGGATATTTACCGATGTATATTTTGTTGTAGAACAAACCATCAAACTCTCTTAAGCTTGTGTAACCACAGACTTATTTCAGACATCTAACCAAAAATCTATTCAAAAAACCCACTGACTTTGAGACGAACTAGGAGTGCTGAAATCTTAACTCATTTCTGGGTTTTGGGACTTATTCCTGGACCAGGCTATCGTATGCTTTGCCTACAAGCTAAAAAACAACATAAATAAAACATGCTAACTACACTTACCATTCTGATATCTCTACTTGTTGCCTATTTCGGTGCATAACAGACTCTAAAGCTAACACTAGCCATTTTAATGCACGCTGCTCTTTCACTGGTCAACCTGCACAAGCAGCGCTGGAGAAAGCTGAAAGTGAAAGCAACACTTAAAACAAGCAAATTTCTCAATGAGTGAGAAAGAGCTGATCTACTTTAAGCCCTTTTTTTTTTAAATATTATGGTGTGGGAAAACCGTGTTCAACAAAATGTAAGTATTTTACTTTAAAACATGTCTGAGAGGGACTTAAACAGTTAACATGCAGTAGCCAACAATAAATAGGCTATTTAAAAATGCACAGTGAAAAACAGCACTGGATCTGACCTGTGATTATAGTCCCCACCACGGGGTTAATCAGTGTAAATTTGAGAGCGCCAAAGTGCAACTGTCAGATTCATTTAACCCCAAGTTTCATCAAAATCCAATCAGCGGTGGCTGAAATATCACGCATGGCACATGAATCAGTGTGGTGCTGCCCGCGTGCAAAATAATCTAATTTTGAAAATGCCACCGCTCAGTGAGATACCTACAGCAGTTCACATTCTAGTTTCATCAGTGCCTTGTCAATGGCGCCTGATGGATGAAATCCCAAGCTGGTCATTAAGATCAACCTTTCAGTTAGATCAGCAGAACATGTGTCATCCCACTAAGGAGCTGAAGCGACTGCAACTGGAAAAACAAGGTGTGGGACATAAATTGTCTACACTGGCGCTGCTGTCATTCATGGAGTCATGGTGAGCATGTTGCAGTATACGCGGCACACACTTTGGCTTTGCTTGAAATCAAAGTTTCTTCAATGTCTGTGTGTCAGAAACCATCACAAACCATCATTCTTACGCACAACTAACAACATCATGATAAGAGGGGGTACTTAATGTTTTGTCACAGAGCAATACCATTATGAATGCTGTTCAAGAGGAACTATTGAGCATTAACCTTGTATCTAATTGACATTGCAGAATGTTTTAGGTGATCCACGATCTGCACCAGGATCAAACCCATCAAGGCTTTCCAAAGAGAAGGTAGCTTATTGATACAAATGTCCAACTTCCTGGGGTTTAAACAGGAAGTCATGGGGAGTTTAAAAAAAAGAGAGAGAGGTGAAGGAAAGGCAAACGAGGATGATTATACACAATTTAAAGTCCAAACCCCGGCAGACTTTTTTTTTGGAAATGCTCTTCAGGAGGAGGAGGAGGAGGAAGAGGAGGAGGAGGATGAAGAGTTGTCTCCATCAGCGAGACAGCGCCCCAATCGGTTTTACGGTGACCGACCGTGAAGCGCACATCCCCCGGTGAGCCAAACGGACTGTCCTTGAGGCTGCGTCAAATTGCAGCGCCTCACCGGGATGTTAAGTGATTGTACCTTTCAAAACAAAAGCTTAACTTCTTCAAAGAGTTAAATTATGAAATATATGCTGTAAAGCTTTATGAATGGCATTAAATAAAACAATAATAATAAAAAAAGCAAATTGCATAAAAAAGGCTGACCAGTGACCACCAGCTTGCACATGCCCTCATAGCTTATGAAAGACTAATGAAATAATGAGAAAATATTACCTCGAAAATTACATGTATTAACCCTTTTTTGCTTTTTTATGAATCCAATGCAGCACATTTTGAGTGAAAATTAATTAATTACTTGGTTTTATTTTATAGGTCTGTGCCGGAAGTGATGATGCGCGTCTTTCATGGCCACTTGACAGTAGATGTCCAGGAGCTCTGAGCGCACACGCCGCGCTCTCCACTACATCGCACCACTGCGGTAGGAGCGGGGAAGGCAGCAGCAGAGAGGGGGGACCCGGCAGGCACACTTCACTTGTTCCTGCACATAAAAAAAAAAAAAAGAAAACACAATCCAAGTGCAGAGCGCGTCTCTCTGCTGACTTCACCACAGAGGAGGACTTTACCTGAGAGGACATAATAGGCAACAGCTCCCCGGGGCAATCCTTACAGCCCAGCGAGAGCGAAGGACGGAGAACTTTTGGCTATTGCTCCGTGATTTTTTACCACACCTCCTGTCACCTTGGAAGTCAGACCTGTTTATTGTGAGAGGATGGGACCGCTACTCCTTTCCATCGCCCTGTGTTTGGGCGCCGCTGTCCCGCAGCATGTGAAAGGTGAGTGGGAAAAGTGTCTGGCTGTCATCATCGTTGTCCAAACATTTTTCTTTTGCACGTCTAGCCCTTTGGCGTGGGAGTACAATCAAATTGATCACCAGCTGTCGAAGCATCCTCACACAGGCTGCTGAAAGTGGGCAAGTGGAGTGATCATTTAAAAGGGGGAAGCCCACATGAATTACTGAAATGCGCGTCTATGGAGAGGCTGTGTTGTTTGCGGAATACGAGCAGCCTGTCAAAACGGGTTTGGCAACAGAAAACTACCGCTTGTAATTTCCGCATGACTCATTAGTTATTTGGTTTACTTGGGTTTTAGGACACTTGTTTGAGTCGATGGCACAGATCATTATTTTTGTTTTATCCGTGCGTAATTTCGCACAGATAAGGGGGCCAAAATTAGTTCGTGCACCAGGCGCGCACATTTTAAGGTAGAAATGTGCACTGCTCCAGTATTATGTGCGCCCTCGCGGTAATAATCTTCATCTGTTTGCTTCGCTCCTCTGTGATGCTTCCAGAGGATAAAAAGAAGCCGTGCGTCCAGATATAGCTCCGGTCGGTTAAGACACAAAGGACGTCACTTTTCCCTCTTTAACAAACTGAATTAAGAGAAAAAGATAAATGGAAAGATTTCCACAATGTGGGCTTTAGACAGACCAAGATGCTATCACTTAGAGGAGATATGCTAGAGAGACTCCTGTATTACAGCACCATTATTGACTAAGATGACGCCAGAGAAGGTCAGTTGTGCATTGCAAGTCTAATGTAGTCTCACCAAAAACTGCCTTATGTAGAGAGGAGAGCTTATAGATCCACCTGACCCACTGGATCAGCATTCAAATCATCTCACACACCCCCTCCTCCTTTGCCCTTCCAGTTTCTGGGAATTGGGATATTTAAGCTTTTGCCTGCTGTATTTTCTCCGTGATCAGTACCTGTGGGATCTGGAGAAAGAAAGCAGTGTAGCCCTTGTGGAAGTGGGTCATGCCATCCTTCCTGTCTCTATTCATTTAGCAACATGCTTACCTCACGAGTCACGCATGTCAGACAGACCTCAGTCTCTACACCAGGAGTGTGCCTTAAGCAGAGTTTCTTAGGCTCCCTAAGCCTCGCAGTGTCAACTCCAAATCAGCCGTTACAAGACATAATACTCCCTGGTAGGCCGGCATAATGAATGCAGAAGAAAAGCAGGGAGCTGTGGTGCCGTGGGTCGGATTGTTTCAAGGCTCAGCGAGTTAAAAATACACGTTGAACTTGTCCCTCAATTAATCATATCCCAGTTAAATTTGCAGTATTGTAAAGGGATTTTTGTCCATCTGTTTCCAAGTACAGCTGTAACCTCATTCACAGCAAGGAGCTGATGTGAGGAAGAGATGTAGGGTGGATGGAGGGTGTTAACAGTGTTTGATCTGTGTGTGAGCATCCTTACAACCATCACTGGTCGCCCTGGCAGCTATTTTAGCAATATAACTGTTCCAGAGTCAGACAGAAAGGGGCTCCAAAGGTCCATCAGCGTTCAAACTCCCCATCATAATGAATACACTTTAATAATGAGGGATCTTTGTTTTGCACAAAAGCTAAGTCATACTCACCTTTTGTGGTTGCTCAGTTGTCTTCAGAGACAGCTGCTAACAAACACTCTATTGAGGATGTCAGTGTGTGCCTCTGTCCACTGAAACAAATTGATGGGGTAGAAACATTCGCCTTCAGGTAAAACAGACTGCATTGTTCCAAGTCAGTGTGCAATACATCACTTCCTCTGGTTGGTTACTGGTGCTGACTCTCACACATTGTTTGGGATTCAGCCTGTCCGCCTGGACAAAGCACATGACTGCACCAGTTGGCCCTCTGTATGGAAATGTAAGATGCTTTTGTGCTTGTTTAGAGAGTCAGTTTTAATGAATTTTATGCATCTTAATTTTAGTCTCAGTCTTGTTATAATGGCCGCGCAATTAGAGCCTTTTAGGCAAATGGACAGCCATCTGGAGGGGCGATGTGAGTGTTTAGCTATTGGTGAATCATGATTAGTGTTAATATTGTTGGTCACTGTTCATTTCCCTCAAAGATTTCACTGGCTTAACACTGTTGAGAAAAGTTTGTCAGACACAATGCACTGATGCAGAAATGATTTCTAGAATGATGGTGGGTTTAGATTGGCCTGATCAGTTTCTCATCACGCTCGCTGAATGTAGATTACGGTCAGTCTAAAACTTGAGGGAAAGACTAACAGAAGGCGGCTTCCTTGCTGGCAGGAGTGACATCTGGTACATTTGGATAAACAATAGACCTGGCTGGTAATGAGACGGAGGGAAACTGTTGGCTGGATGTAACTTAATACTGCTTGGGATGTCATGGCGGTCATGGAACACCTACAACGCAGCACAGACTAGCTCACTTACATTGTTCTCGGATGCATCATTTCACTACACTGTGGGCTGTAACTGTCATGAGTAATATGGTGCGTTAATCACAGCAGAAACGTAGCTTCACACATGTAAACAAATGACTGCAGCTGTACAGTTTTGGCTGCAGCAGCTAGTTTATTAATTGTTTTGTCAAACGACAGAAAATGTCTCAATAAAGATTAGGATAAGTGATGAAACATGTTGCTTTAATTTTTCAAGCAAATTTTCCAAGTATTTGCTGGTAAAGCTCCTTAAATGTGATGATTTTCTATAGGGCTGCAACTTATAATGAATTTTTTGATTAATCAATTAGTCGTTTGGTCTGTTAAGTGTCAGAAAATGGTGAATATTTCAATTAGTGTTTTGATGTCCTCAAATGTCTTGTTTTGCCATCAAAATATCTAAAAAAAAATCAGTTTACTGGCAGAGATTAGCAAAGATACCAGAAAATATTTACATTTAAGAGGCTGGCATCAGAGAATTTTCATTCATCTTCTAACCGCTTCATCCTCTTGAGGTCGGAGGGGGGCTGAAGCCTATCCCAGCTGACATCGGGCGAGAGACAGGGTACACCCTGGACAGGTCGCCAGACTATCGCAGGGCTGACACATAGAGACAAACAACCATTCACGCTCACATTCACACCTATGGACAATTTAGAGTTACCAATTAACCTAGTCCCCAATCTGCATGTCTTTGGACTGTGGGAGGAAGCCGGAGTGCCCGGAGAGAACCCACGCTGACACGGGGAGAACATGCAAACTCCGCACAGAAGGGCTCCCACTCCCGGGATTGAACTGACAACCCTCTTGCTGTGAGGCGAGAGTGCTAACCACCACACCACCGTGCTGCCCATCAGAGAATTTTGAATAACTCAAACCAATTATTCTATTATCAAAGTAGTTGGCAAATAATTTCATAGCTGACAACTAATTAATGAATTCTTGCAGCTCTAATTTGACGCTTTTCTTTGCCACATCTGATTGTAAACTGAATATTTTTGGACCTTTCATCAAATTAAACAAGCTTTGTGAATATATTATCTTTGTGTTTCTTAGTGTTTGGGAAATTAAAACAGGTACTTTCCTCTGTTTTCTGATATTTTATAGACAAAATCAAGGAATAATAAAAGAATTATTTGTTGCAGCCCAAGTACTGGCCCTTTTTAATTAGCTGTCTTACCCTTGAAAACATACATGACTAAGTTAATTGTGTAGTTGTCCTTGGTTTACTAGAAATGAAATACTTTCAGGTCAACTGGTTGCGCCTGTGCTGAATAGAAATGGAGCTTGTGTTTTTGCAGACATTTGGGAATATTAGATGATCACGTTCACGTTCAGATGATAGGGATCCGTCTAGGAGCTCATTACATTTACTGGCCACTGAAGGTTATGGTGGATGCACAGGCGACTTTTAATAACACTGACTTGCAACCTTCCTCTACGTTGCCCTTCACTCTGGTTTTAAATGGCACCGTCTTCAATCAGCCGAGAGAGGTCGGACCTCTGTCAGATTAGTAGCCATGATAAACAAAGGAATGAAGGCAACTCATTGGACGGCAAGCCATGCACGAGGAAATGTTACATGGGATATCGGAACACAGGAATCAATCTGTGGTGACATTGGCTACTGTCTTTATTTTCCACATGTTTGTGGGACTTAATTGGGCTGTTCGGTGTCAGCGCAGATGCTCCTTAATCCCGTTAATAATTGAAGGAGAGTTCATTTGACTCCTGTGCTGACAAGTTAATGGATACAGGGCTATTTGTCTTTGCTGTAGTCGGGCCCTTGGTAGCCCTGCCTACATTTCATGCTTGACTTATTGGGAGGGCACTGGAGGGACAGTTAGAGAGGTTGCAAGGACACACGCTGAGGAAGTGCTTACAAAAGAACTTTAATACAAGAATGGACAGCACATTGGTGAAATAAGATGTTTGAGCCAACAAACACACATATAAGCTTTCAGGCAGAAACAAAATGACTGTGTCAGTCTTGTTCTCTTATGTCTTTGTATCCGATTTCCTCCCTTGTAATTGTGAAATCACCTGATACATGTCTGGCTCAACTAAGTTATTGGTGTTGGCATTGTACTGTGCTTTAGGCCCAGTTCTAGATTTTCAAGGTGACTTCAGGCTATCAACTTTGCCTTTGTACATCACACAGTGAAAAGGAACAGTGTGAAGTTGAACATAAAGACCGAGCAGCAGTAAAAATAGCCTCTTTTCACACAAGACTTTCCTATTTTTTCCCCTAATCCTTAAATCGATGTCTGATGTTTCTATTCACAAAACTCTGGAAACATTGATTCGGCATTTTCCCAGACATGTTAAAGGTCCAACGTTTACTAAAAGCAGCATGTTACATTATGACGGCTGGCTTAAGCTGCGATCTTCTTAGCATTCTATTAATGCCAGTGTCGAAATTCAGGCCGTGACTGTGCCAGGAAAGGGGAGAAAAAGGCCCTCCGAAACAGTGAAGAGATTATATGAACGTTTGTAGTGTCATTTCATGTTGAGAGGACTTCACTTTTTTTTTTAGCTAAGAACATGCAGCAGCACATCTTTTCATAGTTTGAGCATTCAGACGACCACATGCTGGTTTTAAGTAATCCCACTGGGTCACGAATAATGACTCAACTTTTGGAGGCACAAGCAGGCCCACAGTGCGGGCCCACATTGTGCGCGTGCGTGTGTGCGCGCGTGTGTGGCAAGACATTGCCGCTAATGAAGTTATATGATGTCTTGTTTGAAATGAACTGTAACATATTGTTTGGGATTGTTTGTGAGTTTGCTGAGGCTCACTTCTTTGTTGACTCACTAAAAAGAAATATTATAATAAGAGAAAAGGCATCCAGACAGAACACATTTAGCCTGAAGTGGCTAATGTAATTTCATGGTACAGTTGGCCTTAAATTGTTGTTTAGACAAATCATTTTTAACATGCAACTTGTAGTACAGGTTCAATATCACAGATACAATGAAATACAATGCATTATTCAGCAGTAATGGCACAGCAGTAAACCTTACGGTCGATGCAGAGCCTTGGCTGTGGCCCTCACAAGTGGTCTAAGCCATTGTGAGCAACTAAGAATTTTCCTAGTTGACCAATAGTCGTCATTTAGGGCCATTAGTCGACTAGTCGCCTGCATGTTTACGATATAAATATAATTATTAAATTATATATTTTGGGCAGGGCAACACAATGGTTGAGTTGAAGGTGTGAGAAAGAATAGTATCAGTAACATTGTTAACACTGTGCTACATTACAGAGAAATACAAAACCGTACTAATGAACCTTCATTAATATAGGCCTATATTTTATCTACAAGTGCACGTCACACACTGAGCGAGCCGCCTGTTAATGACGCTGTCGGCAAAGCAGTAATGACTGTGCTAAGTGGCTAATGGGCATGTAGCTACTTCCATGTTTCAGATGATGCGTCATGTTTGCAGTCGACCATTGAAGATGAGTTTACATATCAGCTTGGGTTCGTCCTTCACCTTCTCAAAATGATCCCACACTTTGGATTTCCTGCCGACATGTTATTAACTAGCCTGTGGAATAACCGCAGATACCAGCCCTGGAAATTAACGTAACTCCTGTCTGACTGCTGAGTGTGGCCATTTCCTGTGTCTGTCCTTGGACCAATGAAATCTTGCCGACTAATGACCTTTCTGGTTGATGAACGTTTGGTCGACTATTAGGGGGCAGTCCTAATTTCTATGCCACTGCGATGATACAGTAAAGTTTGATTGCTCTAACTAACATACCTAAAACACATATAAAACATGGCCAAATGAGAACAACATTAAACAATAGTACAACATTGTGCTTGATTGTAACTCACAAAATTCACAGGCAAAACAGTTGTCTTTTGCTGGACATGTTTTCCCCACATATGTACACAACATGCTAATTGTATTAGCATAAGCATCATGACCTTTCTTGTTGCATAAATTAGCCTTGTTGCTAGCTCATCTCCTCATATAAAGCCAGGACAAACATATGAAAGTGCTTTGTTGTCTTCACGTAAGTGATGTTCTTAATGACTAATTTCCCTGACATTTAAACAGAAGTTTGAACTTAGACTAGTCAACTAACCAAAAAGTAAGAAAACACTTAGACAGCAGTCAAAATTGAGCACAATTTGATCTTTAAGTTAAAGAAACATTAGGGGAATCAATCACAAGAGCCATTTGAAAGCGTTAATCACATTTTTCAACAACCAAATTGTATTTTAAATACTGCTGAAATATATGTGGCACTTTACACCGTGCATTATGAATACTGCACATTATCCTACAAAACATGACAACTCAAAAAGTCAACAGACAACATTTATTTACTATGTATTCAATGACCCAACTCATTTCTATTAAAAAAAAACATACACACACTCATGCGGTAAATCTCTCATGCGTGAGAGTGCATCCACCAATGATTTTCTGTTCACAAAAATAAACCTATCTATGCTGTGAGTATGGAGTTCAGTGCAGAAGTCTAAACCCCTCTTTAATGTTAATGTTTACTGATATTAAACAGTGATTAAATGAAAAAGCCTGTACCAACACTTTTGCATTAATCCACTTTAATGTGGCGCTAAAATAACACTTGGCTTTTAGCAGCATTCTTTGAAATTCATCTTGATACCAGGAAATCAAATCTAATTAGCACTGTTAAGCAACTGGTAGGAAGGAGGTAAAAGCTGTGTAGAAGATGATCAGCAATTTTTTATTCACTCACATACATTTGCTTCTGACTGCACCTGGGAAATATGGCTGAAATTACTCTCAAATTATTAGAACTTTTTTAATGTAATTATCACATTTATCACAGTGTGGGCTATAGTTTAATGTAGATGGATTGAGTAATTACTGATTAAACTCAATGAGATCACATACAAGCACAAATATTGGTTTACACTCAATTATAGTGTCACACTGCAACATCTTCATTATGCTTATTGCAGCATGTAGCTTTGTAGTTTTCTTAAAAACAGCATTCGAGGTGGTCGGGGTCTAAAGTGTCAATTGCATTAGACACAGTAGGCTTCTCTACCATCCACATATCAACAAAAATGATTAGAGCTCTTAATTTGAGAAATACAGCCCAAAGAATTCAATATTCGCCTTGTCCCTAAAGCTGCATTCCTTATCCTCATTCTCTCTCATGAAAGGGGAAAGCACAAATTTAACTTAATGTAATTACTTGCCTTCTATTTATTCGCCCACCTACATCAGTCTGTCTGTTATTTGCAAATACAAGCAAGTACATATCAGCTCTGTGCATGCCAACTGTGCAATATTTTCAATATAACTTAGCAAGCAGACAGCCTAAGTATTAACTAAATAGCTATGTTAACTGTAAACAAAAAACACCCCAAGTTACAGCCTGCAGTCTGCACCAACAATAAGGCCATGTAATTACCGCATGAATTAATCTCTTTTGCTCGTTTAATTCTTTTGTGTTTTAAACACCTGTGTCGACACAAGAAAAGTGAGTCATTCTGTTAAAATATTGCGAGACAGCCAGCGCGCTTGTGTGTGTGTGTAGGAAGGGAGCTGGGAGGCTGTAATGCAGAGTTCACTGACAACCATCAGGGTGGTTTTTATTGCACTCCTTGCGCGAGCCAAACAGAATTTTTGCATTGTAGTGGGAACAGGTACTGAGTTCTCTGGACCCACCCATTTTTTTTTGTCAGGAGAGTGTCAGAACAGCATCAGCCACTCACTATCAGTGCTGGCTATGAGTGAAAGAGTCCACCTTCCCACAGCAGATCAATAAACAGAATAAATTATTTGGGATTAAGTGTAGAACTGCAGCAGTCTGTAAATCAGAGGTGTGAACAGTTCCAGTCTGTTTAAGCTCTATTGTGAGAGCAAAGCTTCAAAACAGTGAGATTAAAAAAAAAGAATTTGTCTTTGTGCAGAGTTTAAAGCCTGTACATGGATGGATGAATGATGCATAGACCTTTGATTGTTTAAATGTTTTATCTTTACACAAAAAGCCAGCTCCTGACACATTTTTTCGATGTAGTATCTGCTCGGTGTGAGGATATAAATGTCTTTTATGCTTGTAATTTATAGTCTTTCCATCTCTCAGAGACTCTTTTCTAACAATTTGTGTGTAATGCTTTTAGTTTTATGGTCTTGTCAGGTGTGTGTTGGCCACCGTGTTTCGTATAAAGTTTGTAATGGGACAGGGTTTTGTGGGTTATTTTTCAAATAAACCCAAAGCTTGCAACATTCATGCTTGTGTTTATTGGACAAGCACGCTTTAGCAGACTGAAGTAAAGCCTGCTTTAGCCAAAATCAGATTGAGTAGTTAAAGCAATGAGCTTTGCTTTGGTCAGATAAAGACTCTCTGTTGGGCTATGGAACGCCACTGCATTTTCAATAAGCTCAGTCTACTTATTTGAGATCAGATGGGTGCAGGTGGCTTAAATTCTTACTTCCAACAAGCCCTAAGGAGATCTGAAGTACTTGTTATTCAAGAGGCATACTTAAATCATGAGCCCCCAAGTTACGGTTTACACACTGGGGTCAAAACAGTAACTTAAATCATTAACCCCTTTCTTCTTTTGCGTGAACGTTAGAGCTTAGATTCTCTGCCCGAGCCCGAACCCAACCCGACCCGTGGGCTGGGTCGGGCTGTAATTAAATTGCCACTATCCTCGGGCTCGGATGGGTCGGGCTCCTTATAATAGACCTAGGCTATGGAACCAACTACTTATCACACCTGGGGGGGGGGTGAGTTGTTGACGGTGACAACGTGTGTGTCGGCTTGGTCGAGTGAACCAAGTGCAGCACAATGCTGGTATATGACAGCAAAAAGACAGCGACCTTGACACTGAAGAGGCACATGACGAAGGCTTGCCATGGAAAGAAAGACGGGAGTCAGCCTTCAAGGTCCATGTTCATATCCTTAAAAAAATGTCGGATTTAAACTGGGCTTGGGCTCGTAATTACAAGCAAAGGGAAGGGCCAGGCTGGGCTCGGACAGAGCATGCACGGGCTCGGATGGGGTCAGGCTGGATTTTTTGGGCCCGATCTAAGCTCAGAAGCTAACAGAAGCTAAAAGTAGAGATGCATAGTCATCTAAATGAATTAAAAAGTAGTCATTGGTTGAAAATAATGCTCAAATCTCAAAAATTGTTGTGCCAGGTGCCATCCATCTTTTGATATACTCTTTCCATCCATACATCATTCTGATTATCTCTTTCTTTCTCCTCACTCACGTCGGTAACGAGGGACGTGTGGTAGATACAGGCCTTGATTTCAGATCTGTCTTTGCATTTCATCTCATTCCCAGACTCATCAGCTCTGTAATCTACTGCATTATAACTTATTTGATTATGTCAATACCTGTACTGTTGGTGCCGTGTTTATGTCTGCGTGTGTGCAGTTGTGTGGGTTTGTGTGCTCGAAGCTGGGAGAGGTAACCCAGAAATGTCATCACACAAAATCTAGGCAGCAATTCTGGCTCCTTACTGCAGTGTGGATGTGCATCCATACTTCACTCATTTGCCAAAAAACAAAAACAACATCCCTTTATTTATCATGTCAGCCAGCCCGCTTTTGCACTAAATTGCGCTCAATGCCAACAAGAGGGTGTTTGGTGAGGGGCTGAGAACAAGACAGAGTGTATCTGTTTAAAGAAATGTTTAAAAATGTTCTTGATATATTTTTTGATATCAACAATCTGTATATGCCAGATTTTAACTAAGAGCCTGTTCTTCAACTCAGATATGAACAAACTGCCCTGGGCTGGTGCCAAGTACTTTTCAGAAGGGTTATATGAGGTAATAGTATAAAGTATATGCATGCTATCTGTTGAGAAGTAAAGTGCAATTTTTAAAAGTGGAACATCCCCAATCCAGATGTTGTAGTTTACCCTTGGGGTCTGCAGTACTAGGCGGGGGTGGGGAGGGAGAGCTGAAAGCCAGGATGGGAATTGCCTTTAATGTGAAGTTCAATAAACAGCAACCACTCACCTTCAGACTTCAAAGTAAAGCCCATTAGAAAACTTGCAGTCCATTGTTACTTATAAAAAGGGCAAGGGTTGCAACAAGTTGCGCCATTATGGTAATTGTTAGGTACAGCTATAGAAGTAGTGATTAGGGTGTAGGTGCTGTGATGGGCCAACAAAAGCCCTGATGAAGTGAAACATGTCTGAGACAGTGAAGACAAGCAACAGCTCTTAGGTGCTTGTTTCAAGCCCTGTCTACATGGATACAGATATTTTTCTCCTACGTTTTAACAACCTTTATTTTACAAAATCTCTCAGTCGACACCTGAATGCAAAAATGACCCAGTTAGCTGTCTTCAGCAGTCACTCCTAGACACTAATGTAGTGTGTAGAGTGTATAGGCAAAAGTTGCCTTTTTTAAAAAAAAACAATAGGAGATCTCATCACAGTTGAGCCCTGTTCGATATAAGGACAAAGGAGCTCAAACATGCTAAAGTTTTCCTTCCACTCCTCCTCATTAACATTACCATTCTTAAAATTGTCCCACCATCTGCTGGTTCGACCGTGTTTGATCCATTTCTGGCGCACTTTAAACTGCGGATGTTAAAGGGATAGTGCACCCAAAAATGAAAATTCAGCCATTATCTACTCACCCATATGCCGAGGGAGGCTCAGGTGAAGTTTTAGAGTCCTCACATCCTTGCGGAGATCCAAGGGGAGAGGGGGTAGCAACACAACTCCAGCTAATGGAGGCTGACGGAGTGTCCTGAAGCCCCGACATAAAAAGTTGTTTCTACCCCTTCTCCTTTGGGATCTCCGCTAATATCCCTTTAAGGTGAAGCAAAAACACTGAGCACAGCAGATGCCTCAGTTCTTCCGTGGAGTGGTGCAACAATACTAAGTTTAAGTGTAAAGTGCTCATTAAAACCAAGCAATGCTTACAAACCATTAGCAAACTGGCAGTCTGCCAGTGCTGTTGTTGTTTCTACCATATTCTTGTTTTACACAAAGCAACAATGGGCATGTAAACGCTCCGTTTTACGTGTCCACACAGATAAACACTTACTGGAGTTTTGAAAAATCTGCATTAAAGGGTGTTTTAAACAGTCTTTGTATTTGTAACCTTAAACTCCATTTGTGTTTGGATGAGAGGCCAAACTATAGAGGAGAATATGTGTTTATAAATATTAGGGGTGTAATGGTACACAAAAATCACGGTTCGGTACGTACCTCGGTACACAAGTCACGGTTCGTTTTTTTTCGGTACAGTAATGAAAAAAATAGACATTGTTTGAATGAAAATAGAAATATAAAAGTGAAAAATAAAATCCTGCTGTTTTTTTAACACATTTTTTGAATGAAAAATATAAATATAAATTTCTGCTTTAAAACAATTTTACTCAATAAAAATAAAAAGTATAGTGCAGCTGGTCAGCTTTAAAGCCTGCTCAGATTCAGTTTTACTAGGAACTTACTTAGCTTTCCCACTTTGTTAAAGTGCAGTAAACAAAACATGCTTATATCTAAAGTGCAGCTTAAACAATTTACTCAACTCTAATGGCGTTGGTTATTTCTTTAGCGTGATGGTCAGGGAAACGCTCTTCTTTTTAAACGACGACGATATCATAGTTTGCACCAGATTGCTTTTTCTAGTCGTGCCGGTTAACGTTCAAACTCGGGTGGTGTCGCTTTAGATGCGTTAGCATGTTAGACGTGTTTCCAAGTACATACCGGACTGCTGTTCTGCAGTGTCAACACACTGCTTTTGTCTTGTCAACTTGTTTATTTCCATCTTCGTATTTTACCCAGAAACCAAAGTGTTCCCGAACGGAGGACTTAAGGTTTGCGGGTGGGTCTTCAGGTTCGTCAGGCTCACTTGCCATGGGGTCCATGTCATTGGTTCGACAGCCCATGAGTCCGACTGTGCGCGGTGCTGAACGGCCGCGACTGGCTTGAGGCGGAGCAGGCTCACGGCTTATGTGTTTGTCACTTTCTTTTTCATTTTAACCCACACCATGCACAAAGTGAAAGCGGAGATTTACGGGACTCGGTCCGTCGGGGAACTAGATATTTTAAATGGTTCGACTCGCAAAAACGGAATTAAAATAAAACAAAATAAAATAAAATAATATCCTGCGCCCAATAATTCGGTACAGGGTCGTGCCGAACCGAAAGTCGCGTACCGAACGGTTCGACACAAATACATGTACCGTTACGGCCCTAATAAATATATCTCTATACATGTAGACAGGGTCTCAGATGAGACTGAAAGACAGGAAGTGACAAATATCTGCTAGAGTTTGTAAGAGGAAGAATTAGAATTCAGCTTAATGCCAATGGGCAGCATACAGTTTGTGTTGTCCTGCTATTTAGCTTCTTCAAAGTAGAAGTAGAAGATATACTTTATTAATCCCTGAGGATTCACTCTGTTGTCATATACACACAGGCCAGAAATACACACACGACTTATACATGCATTAAATGGACAGATGTCGGAGTGAAAGGGGCTACACATGGACAGGCCCCCCGAGCAGTTGGGGGTTTTGGTGCCTTGCTCAAGGCAGGAGGCAAACTGGCACCTCTCCAGCTACCAGTCCACACTCCACATTTGGTTCGGATCGGGACTTGAGCCAGCAACCCTCCGGTACCTAACCCAACTCCCTATGGACTGAGCTACTGTTCAGCTGCTGCTGCACTGACTTTATTTCAGTGAGAAAACAGGCGAGCTGATTGTCACTGGAGCCACTTGTGTAGGATATGTCAATATATTTTTAAAAGGACAGCAGTTAAAATAATGAGATGGTTTTATTATGAAAAAAAGAATTTATGAGTAAACAAGATCATATAACATCTCTATATTAAAAATAGTCCCTTGTTACACATTTATCAGCATTTTAACAATGCTGCGATGAGTTTTGTCTGTGTATTTCCTGAAAGAGTCCTCTCTATAGACAGTAAGGCTCACAGACATACTAGTGATGAGATACAGCTACCCTGAACATGTGGAACACGCCAAAAAGTTCACTGCAGGTGTGACTGCATTGTATATCACCATACACCAGTCTTGGTTTGTGTGATTGAAGTCATCACTGAGGAGCCTGCAGCTTACCACTGAAATACAAGGGGCACGGACACAGTGTGACACTTCTGCCACAGCGTGCCCACAGCAGAGCGCGTTCATTATGATCAACTGAAGCTGCTACACTGACCACAGAAACCGCGCACACCTGTGAGTTCATCGTGCTGCTCATCTCTATTTTTACTGCGTGGCCCTCCAACAGGCCGAAACTACACAGAACTGTGTGAAAAACAAGTAGTCTGTTTTTAAAAGGATTCAAGAAATACCTCAGTGTACCAAAGCAACCTCGTGGGTGTTTTTAGGTTTCACATTAAAATAAATCAATCAAATCAATGTATCCTGTAGTTAAAATGATCCAGTTAATTAATTCAGTCCCAGTTAATATAGCCCACACTTTCAATCCCTACATAACCAACTGCATCATGACTTGGCAAAAGTCAAGGATGGAGTGTGTAGCAGGTAAAAAAACCCTGCTCTGCTTCACCTATTGGACATGCCGCATCTGCGCTCCATGTATTTTGGCCATTAAGGCATGAGTCACAGTACACCCTGCACACACTGTCACAGGGTTGATATAGATAGATACAGTCTCACCCTCTGGCATCACATAATTCATCAAATAATTATGATGATCTTTGTGTTTTTAACATGATGAGTGAAATTGTTGGATGCTGTATGAACAGATGCAGTGTACTCGGGGTGGGGGTGGGGGTGGGGATCAATATAGCGAAGTATTGCAATATTTTTGTGTGGCAATATCATATCATCACACAGTGCCAAGTATCTTTTTTTATATAAATTACAAATATTACAAATACAAATTAAGAATAATGCATTTTGCTGCTGCTGCAAAAAGAAAATGGCTGAAGTGAGATGAACAGACTGAAAATTTTATCTTAATAGATAAAACAGATGTTGACAAAGTTTTCCTTTGGGGACACAATTTACAGCTGAATGAAAGTAATTCAGTCAGGAAGACTTTAGTCAAAGAAAACATTATTTCATTTTGCAGTGTTATATTTGGCGGTATGGCTCTGTTCTGGGGCCCCTCTGCTTTTCCTTGGGCTTATGCAGAAAGCCTCTTCCACGCACCTATGTGGAGGGCACACCTCTCAGCCCTTTTGCCTGCCTGTGTGGAAAGCCTAAGGCGGTGAGAGCACACCTGCCTGCCCTTCCACGTGCAAATGAGGAAAGCCTGAGGCAGAGAGGCAAACCTCCCTGCCCTTCCATGTGCCTACATAGAAAGCCTAAAGCAGGGAGAGCAGCAGCAAAGACCTCCCAGGAACAGAACAGAGCAGGATCAATGACAAACAGAAATGACATGGATAAGTCAGATATAGCCTGAAAAGGAGGAGCTGGGGTGGAGACGGGTTGCAAAGGGGCTTGCAGAGGAAGCAGCAACAGTAGGCAGGCCAGAGCAGTTTAAATAGGGCGCCTTGAATGAGATTCGCCTATAGTTGCATAGAAATCAGCTGACTCTGTTCCATCAACCAGCGGCTCCATCAGTTAATTGGCTGTTTGAGATCAGTTGATGTAGCTGGGCTGTGAGCTGAGCTTGACATCATGTCCTGCCTTAACTAGCACTATGCTCAGTTAAAGCGAATACTTAGCATACTGCAACACATTTCAAATTACAATAATATTGTATCGTGACTTTAGTATCATGATAATATCGTATCGTGGATCCTCTGGTGATTCCCACCTCTACAGAATACATTATCATTGACTGTATTGTAAAGTATGAAGCCACATCACTGGTTTTGTCACTCTTGTCTGCATATTTTAAAGACTTAGTACATTTTAGGGAAACAATGAGAGGCAGCAGAAGGAAAGACAGGATAAAAGACATTAATTCAATAATAACCCAGCAGTGACATGAAAGGAGAGGATTTTTAACTACGACACTCTTTGTATTGTCATTTAATGACAATTACTGCAACAGCATCTTGACATGGACCTCTTAAGCTTTATCCATGAACTGCAAAGCTGTCTAGACCTTATTTACCGTTTCTTCACACTTTTATTTTCAGAAATTTTGGTCGTACTTTGTTTTGTTTCCATGTTGTACATCTGAGTTAAATCCACCGACACCATTCACCATGCTGAGTGATGTCTCCTATTTTGCTTCTAAACCAGGTAGTTTGTCAGTGTGGTCTCTGTATAATTCACCACTGTTTGAGGTATGAAATATTTACGAGTGTGATCTTTCTAACCCGTCTCAGCTGTTCTAGGTCGGTAGGTGTGCTCCACTGCAGATGCAGGCAAAGTCTTAACTGAAGTGCGTTGTGAACAATATGCTTGTAAATCCTGTACTGTAGTGCTGAAGCTGTGAATGGTATGGCAAGTTAAATTAGCGGTTCGAAAGTTTAAATCACAGTGCATATTTTTAACCAGGTTCAAAGCACTGAAGCGGAATCTTTGTGGGATATCTCACCCTCTCCTTCTCTATCTCTCTGTCTCTCTCCCTTTCTCTCTCACACACACACAAACTCCAAAAGTTATAATTATAACACATCAAACCACAGTTCCAAGGTGGCTGCTGCAGCTGGGCAAAGATTTGGCTTGATGTTATGAATAAAACAATTTCATAGCTTTTGCTTGCTCTGTGTATTGGACTTGTATGTTTGATTGTGGAACGTGAGCTTATTGCGCAGATGCATGCTTGTCTGTTGTGTCTGACGTCTGTGGAGCTGCCCGTGTGTTTGATTGGTTTTCAACACGTGTAAAGTCTGACATAGTTTATTTACATTCTCCTGCTCAGCTTTGCTTCCACAGCTGGAGTAAAATGAGTGTTTATTCAAAGAGATGCAGAATAATCACTGAAAAGTAGCTTCAGTGTAACATTTTGATGTCCAGTAATCAAGTGTGACTGTACATCATCACTCATAAAGCTACTGTAAACTGAGCCTTGTCTTGCTCAACACAGTGGCTCTTTGAGGAAGTAGCTCCCGCTGCATAAAATTCACTGACCAAGGAGTAAGCAGGATGAAGAAATTCAATTTGTCAAGGCTTGCCCTTTCCAGTACACACAATGCACAGCTTAGGCCAGCGGGTGTGAAGTATGAGTGGAACAAGGATCAGAAAATATTGTGTAAATATTGTGTACAAGTCTTGGTGTACTTCTAACATGCATATAGTGTAATAGAGCAACAACACATGCAGCGTTCTATTTTCACAGTTTAAATTGCTGGTATGACCTTAACCAAAAAAGCAACAGTAACATATGAGAGAACTAGTGGTGCAGCATTTGTTAAGGCCTTTACACACTAGGGGTGTTTTTTTGGCAAGTAATTCCCACGGCAATGTGTGAGAAATTCTCGAACTTTTAATTTTGCCAAAAAATTCAAACTGGACGAGTATCACGCAGCAAAGAAGTGACAGTTTGTTAGTTTGTTTTTTTTCGAGACAAGGTTGATTTTTTTAGGGCTGTAGTCAACCAAAGAAAATCTTGGTCGACTAAAGTCACACATAATCTTCAACTAATCGATTAGTCGTGGGAAAAAAAAATCTGCATGTTAGTTTTACTTCTGCGGTGGTGTGTCTGTGTCACTCTGCAGTTACACCTCCAAAACACCAGTCGGCGGTGGAGGACTGTGTTAAGTGCTGTAAAGTTTAGTTCAACTCAAACTTTATTTATATAGTTGATTCAAAACACACATTAAACATGGCTTAATAGAGAAATTTCAGACACAAGTATGCAAATTGGCTTCACTATAAATCGCAGAACTGACAGACAAACACTTGTCTTTATCTGGACACATTTCCCCCACCAATACAACATGCTAATGTTATTAGCACAAGTCTATGGCATTTTACATTGTATAAATTAGCCTAGCGTCTAGCGAGCTTTTCCTCTTCTTATATAAAATCAGGGACAACAGCAACATTCAACAGGTAATGGCACTCAATGTGGCTCCATTACAACTCACAACATTCACCGACAAAACAACTGTCTTACACTAAACACGTTTTCCAAGCAAATACAACATGCTAACGTTATTAGATCCAGTCTATGGCATTTTACATTGTATAAATTAGCCTAGCAACGAGCAGAGATTTCCTCACCAGGATAAATCCCGAAGTATAAATCCCTGAAGGATAAATCACACACACGACTTAAAATGCTGTTTTAGTGGAGGCTTTACTGTCTTCACAATTTATTGTTTCTTATCTGTTAAATACAAGTAAATACAAGCTTCGTTTCCACTGAGGGAAATGGTTTCAGCTTACAGAAACAGACAGGAGGTCTGCGTCACCACGATGCTGAGCGTGAAGGTGGGTGAGTCCAACTTTCTGTCAACAAAGGGGGTGTTTTGAAAACACCCCCATTTTCACAGGTAACTTAGCCTGTCCCCCCACCACAGGGAAATAATGGATTAATCCTGGAAAGCTGTTGATGTAGCACTTTTCTCCTTATGAAAGTAACACAGCGATTATTCATCTAATGAGAATTTAGTCAGATGAGAGCATAGCAACCAAATAATCGACTAGTTGACCAGGAGATTACAGCCCTAGATTTTTCTGAGCTTTCACACCACGATTGAGGCATTGACCAATCACGTTGTGCGTAACAATAACAACACAGAGCCTCAGCAGTCGGACCGCAAACTTGACAAGGCAGTGCATATACCAGATCCACCACTTCCCTTCTTACCTTTCACGATCAATCCCCAGACGTACGCTATACACTGCTTAACTGTTTACCAGAGGGAACACAAATTCACTCAGAGCATTTTGTTTAAAGGAAACTCAAAAAATAGCTTACAGTTGCTTAGGCTATACAACCACTTACTCCAGACAGACTGCCAGGCTCTGCTCAGGGTCAATAGGATCCTGGTAGTTGGTCCTCTGCCTCCTCAGATGCAGTGCGAGAATCCTTAAAAAGACCTCGAATGGTTGTCTTTATTTTTCTAAAGAGAAATGAGCTGGCACACAACTATTTGAACCTTTAACTGAAGTGTTGCAACTATTGCAAAATCACATCACTGCTGGTATGAATAGTTTTCATGAGAAATTTTTGCAGGTGAGTATTTCACATTTTCTTGTATTTGTCACATCCCTGTTGTGTAATGACCTTTAGCTGTATGACCATACATTCTCCAATAAAACCAATGTACTTTAAATTAACTGGGACAATATGATAAAGCATACTGTATTTAAGTAATGTGTGTTTTATGTGAGGTCATCTTCAGAAGAGACTTTAAAGGAATAGAAGGACATTCTGTTCAGTATCAAGCTGTAGTTGTTAGGTCTTTAGTTGGATAGGGTTTGTAGCTAGGGACAGCAGACCTTTAGCTTGTGTCTCATTTGTTTAATCTGTACAAAAACCAAAGTCATAAAAATGATTTGCAGTTTTACAGGAGGTTATGTGAAGGACAATTTAATGAAGTCTCGCATCCACCGTCAGTGTGCCAGACAACCTGCAGAGATTCCAGAAAGTCATAACTCCTAGCCAAGAAATAGTCTGGCACGGAATTCCCCGTAAAATGGCAAATTGGTTTTTGCCATCACTTTGATTCATGCATGGATTAAACAAATGAGATATACTGTGACAATTAGTGAGCTTTAAAGCTGTTTGGAGGCATATTTTGGTTCTTTCAGACCGAGCTGGGCTAGTTGTCTCTTCTTGTTTCCGGTCTTTATGCGAAGCCAATCTGCTGCTGGCTCCGGCTACATACAGAGCAGAGAGACATGAGAGTGGTATCGATCATCTCATCTAACTCTCCTCACACATACTTTCCAAAATGTTTCCTTTACTGCAAAGAAAAACTAATAATCATATATTAATATGTGATTAATACTGAATTAAATGGTTTTTCGAGGTTTGATTGAACTTAGGATAGAAGCTATGTGTTTCTTCCCATCTCTTTCACACGCAGGAAAAAAAGACTAAACATTTGAATTTGCCGTACTAGTGGATCCTTTGTGGATTTTGAATCACAGTGTTGCTCAGTCACAGAATGCATTTGTGTGGCATAATTTCCCTTTCATCCAAAATGCCACATGGAAAACATCAAGACAACAAGAGAGCTAATGAGGTAAACATTTAGCGAACAGGGTCACAGAAATGCCTTCATGTGCTGTTGAATATGCATTAATCCTGTGAATTAGTGACACACTTTTCAAGTAAAATGCTTTTCCCCCCTTGCCCATTTTTTTTTCCTTTCACTCTCTCCTCGCCTGTTAATCTGCACTGGCATTTCCCATCACAGACACCTTCCTCTTCAGCGGTTGCTGTGAAGATTCAGATGAGATGTGAGCTCCACGTCTTTATACATGTTTGATGAATCTTTTTATTCCACTTCTGGGATACAAGCTAGAATGTGGGAGATCTTGTCTGGAAAAAAGGTACAAAAGATGGGAGGTTTCCAAGTTTGTAATGAGGCTAGCAAGGCTCTCCTGGCTCACGAGCAAACTAGGGCATCTGTAATGAGCGTGCAGAGAAACGATGGGGTGGGGGTGGGCAGGGGGGCAGAGAGAGTGGGGAGAGGCATGTTGCAAACCTGAAGTGAGACACAAGCTCAGCTGTCCAGTGGATGTGTGGAGGAAGGAGGGGCCAGGCGTACTGTAGCTCCCACTCAGCAGGAGATGAATGAATCTGGTCATTTCCACTGCCTTTCAGACCTAAAGTGTGTTTCCCAGAAACCCCTAGCTTAATTTTAACAGGGCATACAGAATTTTAATATATCTATAATATTTTGCAGATGGGTGGTGAAAGACCTAACAGTGGTTATCAGTGCATGAAAGCACAAAAACTACCATCAGCAGAAGGTTTCAGAGACATTCATAGGAATTTAAGTGCCTGTTATTTCGGGTAGACACTATTCCTAGTTTTGCACTGGCATGTAAGTGTATGTTACGGCATGATAGTCCCACGCAATCCTGCTACATACACCTGCAAACAATAATAATAATAATACAGAAACCTGATCTGTATTGAATGTTGCTGCATTTCCAAAGTGACATTTCTCTCTCCGTGCATCATTGAAAAGAATACTTTGAATGCAGTGAAATGTTTATGAGCCATAGCGTCTCTTAACTTGCAAGAACCTGAAATAGGATGCAATATGAATTATGTTAATTAACACAATCAATCATAGGGCCTTGATGTTATGTTTCTCTGCCTGTCTTTAACAAACAAATGACAGAGATTTGGTTACCATGGTGATTTATCTTAAGAGATCGCTAAATTAGTATTGTAATCACAAGGCATGTACATGTTTTAAACATTTTTTCCCCCTTTCATACATAACAACTGTTGATATCATTGTTTTGGATGGTTACACTACACAGATTTTCCATGATGAAGATCAGTGGACTCATATTTGTCAACTCCACATTCCTACTGATGCATAAATAACCATGTAACAATATTAGGAGTGCCTTAATCATCATTAATTAAATCCTATTATTGGCCTAAAGGGATAGTAAACCTAAAATAAATACTCTCAGCAGTTAACTTGCCTCTGAGCAGTTTTTATCACTTACCTGCCGAGGCCATCACATAAAATAAATAGCTTTACAATATAAAAATCAGCGACGGGCGATCAGAGGTTAGCTTGGTGTGTGAGACCCAGTGTCATGAGCGGATGCTACTGTATATATGAAAGGAAAAAGCTCAGGTATAGTGCGTTGTGCTGGATCTGAAGGGTTACACCGTCTCGACTTGGGTGAAGAAGGTTGCCAAATCCAATTTTCTACTACTCCGTGAATTAGGCATTCATAAAGGGGGCACAACGCAGGCAGGGAATTAACCTTGTAACATTTATATTAGGGGGTGCTTCTGCATCTGATTGTGTTTTATAGTAGTTTAAAATGGCAGCATGGCGTATTATCCCTTTTAATCTCCTCGTATAAGTTAGCATAAGTATTTTAATATCTTAAAATCAATGCATCTAAAATGCTACCACAGTTTTGGAACCGACGCACATTTTTATTCCATAGTGACTTCTTGGTTTATACTGTACATGTGTAACTGTTTCACCTGAGGAAAGCTCGGGTCCTGGGTCCCAGGTTGCTGCAAAAGCCGGTGAACCCTCAAGACACCGGGCTGAGTGCATTATCGCTGCCCCTGGCCCATGATGAGGAGAGGTATCGATCTTATCCTCAGACGAAAGCCCTCTGTGCACCTCTGCGGGGCTTAGAGATGGCTGAGGCAGGATGCACAGTAATGAGAGCAATAGAGGGCAGAATGGAGGACCAGCTTATTCCTAACAAGGATGGAGACCTTTACGCTGAAGAAAAGAAAGAGGCTTGCTGGGTATTTTTGTTTGTTTGTTTTCATTTAACCCCTCCCTTCAAGCCGCTCAGTCCTTTCTTTGTCTGAGCACAGTTTAGGTCTTAACCACACCATGCACTGTAGCCTTGACGGTCTTATCTGGAATTTAGGACCCCTGTGGGAATATATCTCAGCGCAGACTGTTTGAAAAGTAAATTTAGTTTACTCCCAGTATGAAGTCAGAGGAGCAGTGGCGGTGGTCTCAAACGATTAAAAGCATCTCTCAGAGAAACTGGTTTGAGCTTAGCCAGACGTAAGAGGGTAGGATACCTCTGGCTGGGAAGAAAGATCCCCGCTCCTTTGAGTGCTATGGTGGGAGGCTTTTGTGGCAGCAGAAGTTGTTTTTGAGACAAGGACTCCAAAGAAAAGACTTTGTGTGTGCAAGCCTTTGAGATGATGATTATGTTGGGTGAAGGCTCTAACCTCAAAGTGACCAAAGCTCAACCACACCATGCTTATTACGGGTGCTGATTCTGGGCCATGACTGCTGTAGGTTTTGGTCAGGATTTTCCAGGGCTTACATCATCTTGTATAGGGGTGGGGGGCAGTTATAGAGTTGCGACAGTTTGTTTCATGCCCAACAACATGGCATATGCATTCTAGTGTTCTCATGATACCAATATTTTCACCAAGACAAAGTTAAGTATCTGATACTTGATACCAAAATGATACTTGAAACTGAAACAGTACTGATTTGATAGCTGATACCTAATAGATGAGAAATGAAATATCCACTAGCATTGATCACATTCACAAAGTTAGATGTGAAGATCAAAACCACTCTCATGCCTGTAAGGCAAATATGAAGCTGCCACCAACAGCCAGTTAGCCTAGCTTAGCATAAAGACTGGAAACAGAAAGAAACAGCTAGCCTGGCACAAATTCGAGTTTCCTAGGATAGTGAAGGCATGACTCACCCCACTGGCCCTCTGATTGCCTGTTACTCATTGCCTCTGTTGGTTGGATTGGTTGGATTTAGGCAAGAGGGGTGAAAATTGGTTAAGGTTAGGGTAACAATGTCAGGGTAAGCCAATCAGAGTAGGGCAGATCATGCATTCGCTATCCTAGGAAATGCAAATTCGCTGAGCCAGATTCCTGTCCAGTGGTACAAAAGTCTGGTTTCTGGCCCCTCAAAGGTCAACACTACAAGACAATATGCAATTTGTCGATGGTTCATATTTGCACGTCAAAATTCACCAAAGTTAAACTCTCCACAAAAGCGCCAAACAGATTGAATTTGCAGTGATGAGCAAAGTTACTGATTACATAAATTTCATAGCAGTGAAACGTCTTCAGTTTAAAATGTCTCTGTTATCAATGCTAGCCTGACCGGGCCCTTAGATTTTGGCCCGTTTGAAATGAGGAAATCAGTGCTTGGACCTCTCTAAATATTAATATCAGCCCATCCTGCCTCAGTTCCATGAGCTGCAGAAATCTGTTAAACTCAATGGCGGGGAAAGTTTAAAGGACTGCCCTCAGCAATTGACTGACTTCACAAGAGCACCAAAGGTTTCTCTCATCTTCAAAATGTCCCTGCAACGCAGACCTAGATCTCTTCTCTCTGGACGAGGTCCTCCCAAAAGCTTCCGCAGACTTAGCGGCCAGCATGCTCTCTGTTATGAATACCCATTTCATCTGTTTGATGTGCTGCTTTTTCTCAGCTTCTCGCCACAGTCTCTCTCCTCTCTGGTGCCTTTTAATTCCAGTCAACATTCCTGCATGCTCAATTTTTTTTTATTGCCTTTGTGCACATCTTTATAGCGCTGTTTCTGAACAGTAGGCTGTGTTATGTGTTCGGCTCGCTAGGACCACACTGTCTGCCTTTCTACTCTTCTGTGGATGTTTAGCATTTTCAGCCCTCTCTACAGTAAACATCTCCTCTCTCCCCTTGCTTTCCCCTCCCCAAGGCCAAAGCAAGCTTATTCCCTCTAGCTATTACATCCAATTAGGAGGAGTGAGAGTTTCACCCCTCCTCCCTTTCTACACTAACAATGTGGAATACACTGGAATGAGTCAGGGTTTTTCTCTTCTCTTCTTTGATGTGAACAAATTACGCTTCAGACACACACTTGGCAAGGAAACAAAGATCCAGTTTACTCTTTCAAGTTTGGATTCTTTGTCATTTGGTGAACAACAAGATACACAATGGAAGAAGAGATCACTTAGTGCGGATTGATGGCTTCTTTTATTTCGGCTGCTCTCTTTAAACTTTAAAAAAAAATCTTGTTTAAAATTGGATGTGAGTGATAGCAGTATAAATACATGTGTATGTATATTTTGTAGGGGCGTTGTGATAACATTTAACTGATCACAAACTAGGATCATCTCATTGCTAAGCCCTATCCCTGAAGCACAAGCTTTTTCCAACCTTTTCATGAACACTGTCAGCTGCTCTGATATTATCCATGGCATTTATGCAGACTTAAAGTGGTGTGGTTCCTGTTGCTTGTTCTTCCCTCTGCAGAACATGTCTATGAGCCACCATCAGACCTTTTAGTTGAATACAAAGCAGGTCTGCATATTTGAAGAGTATTCGAGATGACCTTTAAGCATCTCTTTCTTTTGCAAAATCCATGGTCTACAAATGACCCTCACTTAACATTTTTTCTAATCCAGAAAATAATTTAAAGAGCATTTTAGAAATAAAGTGCACACAAGCTACACGTGACCCGTATCGACACTGCCATTACAGCCGGTATGGATGAAAGAAATGGAATGAAAACGTACTTTCCTTTAATCATTTTACCCGTACAGTACAGTAGTTTTGCGCATCATTCTGCAGGTGTCAAGTGTTTGTGAGGACTAAATCCTCTAAAACAGATGGCAGCTCTGGTAGGTGTTTGCATTAAGTGTATCCAAAGCTTGTGACAGCAGCTTTTGGTGCCACAAATGATAAAGCTGGATCATGTTTGGCTTGTTGATTTGGTATAATGTTTACAGGTGCTAAAAAGGAACATCGTCACAGCATCAGTGAAAACTGTGTGAAGTTTTTGTTTTCAAACAGTAGGACTCAACCTTTAGAGTTCCATCTCAGATAATTGAAGTAAACAGGGGTTTGCGATCCAACAGGGGCGGAAAATTACCATCAAATTTCTGGAAACAGCTTGTGCAACATAATGGGGTCAGCGCACTTTAGCACTCACAGAGCTTATTTGCTTGGGTTTATTGGTCGTACACACTGTGGTTTATTGCATACATTAGGGCGAAGGTAATGACGGCGGCAATTTCATTTTGGTGTGACATGTTCCTTTAAGATGGTCGCTAGAGCTGCAATAATTAGGCCACTGACAGAAAATTAACTATTTTGGTAACTGAATAATCATTCTGGTGATTTTTTAAGCAAAAAAGCGAAACCTTTGCTCATTTCATGCTTCTTTAATGTGGGGATTTGTCCTGAATAGCTGAATAGCTTTGGAATTTTGGACTGTTGGTCCAATAAAATGTGAACAAACCATTTGAAGACGCCATCATGGGCTCTGGAAAATAACATTAGGCCTGTTTCACTAACTACTAATCAATAAATCAAGAAAATAATGGGCAGATTAACTGATAATGAAAAGAATTGTTAATTGCAGTCCTAGTGGTGGCGAGCCATCTCATATGGAGCTTTTTGCTCCTGGGCTCGTACTGCTGCTGTCTGCTGCTTCAGCTTCCTTCCCTTTCTTCTTCTCTGCCTCCGTCCTCTATTTTTCTTCTTCTTGGCACTGTTGCGGTTATAATCCTTACTTACATTATTCATTTGGATACACAGATCAAATAAATATACATTCTTCTTGGGAGGGGAGGCTTCCACTGTCTTGCTTTATGTTGTCTCTGCTGTTTTAAAACTCACAGCAAGTGATGGCAGAGAAGCTTTTGATCTGACCACATACTGCAAGTGTGCATTTGTATATTATAACAGCTTTTTACACTAACCTTTCTCATTCAGTAGAAGCAATAATTGTCTTTATTCTGTTCATGGTGGGAGGGGAGTTCTTTTTCAAATACATAAGGGAACACAATACATTCAGTGCAGGTAGTCTTATAGCAGCTTCTTTGTCCCTTCAAACTCTCCTGGGATCAGATTCAAACCTCAACAACACCACCCATCTGAGTTAAGTGTGAGGTTTAAGACATTTATATGGCATCCACCACAGATGTTTTGGTTATAAGATCATTTTTTCCCCCGCACAGTAGGATACAGAGCGAAAGGAGCGGTGGAAAAACATGCCTTAGAAACAGTATCTGTGCAGAAAAGGAACAGTTGCTGCACTGCCATGCATATCGGCCTCCTCGCCAAGGCATCTGGTTGTTGCTCATTAAACAGTGCAACAACCGTCATTCAGTTTGGAATTATTTCTGGAAGAATAGCAACAATTAATCTGTAAATGGATAGTTTTGTTATCAGACTGGAAGGCATTCAGCATGCTTGTGTTTTCTGTCTGTTGCCTGAGGAATCGATCGAATCTTGAATTTGAACACGACTTCAATTACCAACATCGGGGATTGCATTTTATCAAAAACTGTCTAAAAAAAAAAAAAAAAAAAAAAAACTCCACTTCTGTATTCTTAAAGTATCCTCCAATAGGGTATGGACAATCAATACTGACCATAGCAGCATTGAGAACATGCATTATTTTACTGACACTCGTTTTTGCACACTGACACTTAAGAGCAGACTTAAAGAGAAAAAAAAAAAAAAACATTATCGATTGCGTGTCAAAAACGCAGTATGAATCAGGCCTTGGATATGTCTGCTCTCTGTATTGACCACATTACAAAAACACTTCCCTGTAGACAGTCTGATCCAATGCTTTTTCCTTATGTTATGCTTGGAATAGCAATTTGATGCTCTATTTGACCGAACATCCTCTCCGCAAGCAATCACATACAGTTTACAGTCTGTGATGTTATGGATTTCAAACAGTTTTATAGTTTCTTTCATTTGAAGCAGGCACACTTGTCAAAGGAAAATGACTCTGAGATCGCTGCTTTGTTTTATGCCAAGTCAGTATGTAAAATTCATATTGATGTTCAGACCCCCCAACACAATATGTGCATCATAAAGGCTGTCTCTTTCTAATACTGTGGATGTTACCATTTGTTTTAAAGGTCCAGTGTGTAGGATTTAGTGGGATATATTGGCAGAAATGGAATATACTGTAATATGATAAGTTTTGTAGTGCATAATAACTAGAGTTGTACAGATACCAATACCAGTATCGGAAATGCCTCCGATACTGCCTACAATGCGGTATTGGGTATTGGGTATCGGCGAGTACAGCCTATGACCAATCCGATACCACGTAATGCCTCATGTCATTATGCATACGCACGCTACAGGCAAACGAAATGGAAAGCTTAAAAAGCATTCTACTGTAGCCTTTAAAATGTCTTGGATAACACTGGATAATAATAATAAAAAAGTTTTATGGCATTCATTCTATTATTATGTATTTATTTCTTAATATTTTACATAGAGTTTTAGGAGTTGAGACATACAACAATTCATATCCCATCTATTTTTATTTTACGCACTGGTATCGGATCGGTACTCGGTATCGGCAGATATCTAAGGTTCAGGGATCAGAATCGGTATTGGGAAGGAAAAAGTGGTATCGGTACATCTCTAATAATCACCTGAAAATAAGAATCGCTGTGTTTTCGGTGCCTTAAAATGAGCTGTTTATATCTACATAGGGAGTGGGTCCTTGTCTACAGAAATTAGCCATGTTTCCATCAGCCTGTTTAGATGCGTATCTAGAAGAATCGCATCGGAAAATTATGATGGAAACACCAAAATTCGAATTAAAATCCCCTGATTCGCACAAACTAAAATACGCTTGCTTTCGCCGGGTTTTGGTTGATTCGAAAAAAATGTTGATTCGCAAAACAGGGGATGGAAACAGTTATGTTCGAATGAAGTCTGATGTAGCGCACCTCTCTCCATGGTGATATCCACACTCCGGGTCGGGAAGGCGGTAATGCATTTACAAGCTGGTTGCCAACCGCCAGAAAACGCAGAAGAAGAAGAATGCGAGATTTGTTTTGTTTCCGGTTCTGCGCAAATTTGTAGTTTTCACCAAAGTCCGTACATTTAATGGAAACACACAAGATTCATATTTCTTTAAATGCGCATTTCCCAATGATTCGAATCACTTTTGGATGGAAACATAGCTATTGCTATTTTGTACAGCCATGTTTCTACAGTAGCCCAGAACAGACAAACCAGTCACCAGTGTTTTTGCATCGACCTCTGTAGCCCCTTTACAACAGGAGCATGAGAAAAACTGCATTATTCAGTGTTTTTACTGGTTTAAATCACTAGTTCAGTCTGATTTGGAGAGGAGGAGACCTCTGCGGACAATTCAGCTCACAGTAAAAACCTCCTGAACATCTGGATCACAGATAAGAAGAGCACGCATCAGAGAAATGGGTGAGCTCAAATTTGTAGGTGCTAGGTAAGCTGGCCATCTGTGACATGCCAAACAGGGTAGGTAGGAGAAACAACGATTAGTAACAGGAGACTGCTTTATTCTGTGTTTTTCCCAGTTTTAATCACCTGCTGTTTTAGAGAGGAAGAGACAATACAACACAAAAGCCATGTTATTAACAGAGGTAACTATTATAGTGTCATATGTCATGTTTTACCAGTGGCACATTTGTGTTCCTGAAAAGAGAGGACTCATTTTTTCATGTTTGTTTTATTTTCCTAGTGCATCAAAGGGAGATGTATTTGCTGTTTACAGCATTACAGATGGGTTGGGATTATTTAACATATCCTACAGTGTACAGTGCATCACTGGGCTGACTGAGCTACAGCCAATTTTAAAATTTGATAAACTAGAGTTTTGAAACACATATCATCTCTCACTGCTTTACGGAGTAGTGCATGTATTCCCATAGTGAACTGTTTTGGCAGTGCTCTCACCACTACACTGGAAAATACAGCTATCATAAAGCAAAAATGTTACACATTGTAAACCATCACAGTTGTCTGTCAGAAAAAAAAAAAAATGCGATGAGGTAGTTTTTCATATCGTGCAGCTCTGTTTTTCATAATATCCCGACTTTCATGTACTGTAACTTTCATTAAAGATGTTGAAATGGCACGTAAAGCATCCCAAGAAGCGAGGTGAGCTGCACGGGAAAAAGAAGAAACCCTTGATCTCATCCCGGAGTGTGGTGGGTTTTTTTTTTTCTTCCCTTCCTGTCTAAACCACATGTCAAAGAGCCACTCGTTAATGGAGGACTTTACCCTCCACTCCTGCTCCGCTGACAAAAAAGTAAAATGAGGATGGATGGGTTATTTACTTACAGAGAGATAGTGTTTACCACTCCACTTGATATAAAGGGATGTGCTACTGCACTTCCTTGTCATTAGTTGGGAGAACATCAACAATGCCTCCCTAATTATTGTTGGTATTGTGTCTGTGAGTCATTTCACAGTTAGCCACCCACTCCATAGCAAGATGATTTAATGTTAATAAGCACTGCGATGATGGAACAAACACTTTTAAGGGTGATGTTATGTGGGAGATGGATGCGCAATGAGCATCTGCTGGGGGTTGGAGAGTGAGTGCGTGTGTGTGGGTAGGGGGTACAAGGAAAGGTGATATCTGTAGTGCTAATGTAGCACATGTACACAGATTGCCATATGTGCCACAGTGCAGCTAACTAAATCCTCATTTGCAACAAACCACGTTAGACATTGTTTATTTTTTATTTTTTTGGTGGTGGTTTTGTTTTGTTTTTTATAATTCTCTGTCAGAAAACGATGATATCAATTCTGACAGTGTTTATTGCCAGCTGGACTGGGTTCTGTTAACTGTCTTTAAACAAACAAACAAAAACTGTGTACGCAGTCTTTCACCAGTCCATTCTGCTTTTCCAAATATTCAGACCATGTAATGTGAGTGCCATTAAAACTTAGCGACTGTAATTGCTGATTTGCTGAATTGTGTCACTCACATTAATGATAACTCTTACCTAGAATTATCATTTCAACTAGTCCATAACAATTTATGTCAATCTTATTCTGCAGCTGCCTGCCAAGTTGATTGTGATAATGCTGCTCATTTATGGCTGAAAACACATGGAACCTTTTAAACTGCGACTTGAGTCATGCAGTAATTAAATGCAGTCCTGTGGCAAATTAAACCAGTTTGTGTGCTAATTTTATGGATTCTGTCTTTTTCAAACTACTGTATCATGATTAAAATGGCTCATGTCTCTAACTCGCTGCCAAATACGGGAAAGAAACATGAAAACTCCCAACAAAAGTTTTACTGCTTGAGATTCATAACATGAGACACTTGACAGACGCAAACAGGATTTGTCAGCCCCGGCGAGTGGTGTCTGGGCTGCCAGCATTAGCAGTGACAGCTGACTGTCAGTCTTGATGCTACACCGCTAAATGGGAATACGATCCATTACCCGGATTGTTTTTGACTTTGTCGTGGGCCGACTGGCCACGAGGGTAAGAGTGATAAGCTTTACGAAGCTATCATGTCAGAGGGAGCTCAATTTGACTCTGTTCAGCCATCTCGTTTGGGTTTTTGATTGTTAAATCCCAGCTAATCATACATTTTTCGTCAAATAACCAATTTCAAGAAGTGTAGCAGTTAAAGTATAACCTAAAGGTGAAGAGGGACGTATAGACCATTTTAGGGTCGACGTCGCAGTGACATCACTCCGTTAGCTGGAGGCAAAACATGACTCGCCACCACAGGGCTGTAGGCTACACAGGAGTCTTAAAATGTTGTGTTGTTGTGTTATTGGGAGCCAGAATAGAAGGAGTCATGGCTCAAAGCTTAAATTTTACTGCATAGAAATACAACAAAACAAAGACAACTATGGTTAAATGCAATAAGACAGAAGGATGGACGGAGGCAATCATTAAAAATGCTCGCCTGTGCAGCGCGCACTTCATATCAGGTTAGGGGAAAAAGTATTTCCTGTTGTAGGGATGAATAACGTTATGTTCATTGGGTAGGTATTAAGAGGAATATTGGATTTCTTTTTAGTGCATTAGCTAACGTTAGCTTCAATAGCAAAACAAACTGGAGGAAACTGTTCAAGAGTCATCCTCCTTTGTAAGATTGGCATAGTAATCAACCACAAAGCTTCCTGTGACATCATCCATCCACTGAGTGAGAGCGTACGGGTCGGCCAGTCCGGTTCCATTGGTCAGTGTTTACGTTTTCTATTAACATTTGCAGTCCCAGAGACTGAGCGACCTGACATGGTGTGTTAGTGAATTCAGTTTGACATTCGGAGCATTGTATTTCTATATAAATTAAAGAACGGTTAAATTAATCATGCATTTACTCTGCTCGGTGCTCTGCTGCTCTGTCACCCCAGACAGAGTGCCGAGAGTGCTCTTTGCCACTCCGAGAGTCCGGTGCTCTGGATAACCGAAAGATACATTCAGACAGCACTCTGCATTTACGAACGGTCCACTTTGTGCCAGAGCGCACTCCAACGTGTGAATATTTCTGAATGCACCACTTGCACCATTTTCCTCCATTGTCTTAAACAAGCCAACAGAACAAACAAGCCAACAGAACATGTGCCATGTTTCTACAGTAGCCTAGAAGGGACAAACACAAGCTCTACGGCATCTGAAAAACACTGATTTCTTACCTGAAACTGCTTTAATCAGTGTTTTTACTGGTATTAATCACCTGGTGTGTTTGTTTTAGAGAGGAAGAGACCTCTGCAGATTATCTGGCTCCTGGTATAAACCATTTGAACATGAACACTGAAGGATTTCTACCTAAGGGTTCATATGTGGCACATAGGTGAACTTACAGATGGTTGCTGCAGTCCTCAACGCTAGATGCCATTAAATCCTACAAACTGCTCCTTTAGGACAATCAATCAAGAAGGTATCTTACTTTTACTAATGTCTACAAATGTGAATGTGAAGGGCAACCACTCATACAGTATATAACACTTCTCATCAAAAAAACTGTATTTTAATAAACTAAACATTAAAATGAAGTTCCTTTCCAGTGTACAAAACATCCATTAGGTCATCAAACACATCACGAAACAGTCGCCGGCTCCCACAACTGAATAATGGATTGCTATCATAATTACAATTATTGCAATCATCGTGTTGACCCCTCACCCACACAAATGTGGATACATCAAAACAATACTTCCATCTATATTATGAAAGCCTTACAGGGTTGTGGGGTTAATGCTAATGCTAAGGGAACAACACTGAAAAAGTGCAGATGTGCCCACTCATAACACTCCAAATGTATTTACCTCATCACATTACACCTCGTGTCTTAGAATTATACATATTTTTCTCTTTAACGAAAATGGACAAATCAAGCACAGTGTTAATCTCACTTCTACGTTCATTTCACCAAGCCTCTCCAATACTAACTTTTATCTTCTCAGTGTTTACACCATCTGCTGTATCATTCAGCCAAGCAGTCATACTGATGTTTCAGACAGGTTACTATTTGTACTCCAAACCTTTTGTCATCGTAACAAGTGATTTTTGAGAGAGCTGACAAGTTGAGAGAGAAGCTGACATTACATAATACACAATGTCTGTATTCAGTGTTGGCAAAATCTCTTACACTTATACTATTTGCTAGGACACTTACAGCTGTCAAGAATTTAAGCAGGGCTTTCGCTTGTTGGGATTTAAGACGGCTACATTAAAGAGAAGAAACTGAACACAACCGCAGACCAGATGAAACACTTTATTGTGAAACTTAAACACAGAATGTCTCTCATCTTATGCAAAAACATACTGTACTTCTGTTTCTGCTTTTTTAGCACCAACTTGTCATTTATTCTACCAGTGTGACCCATGTGAGGATCATTATTTGATCAGTTTCAGTGACAAACTAATAAAACGTCATACAGAACTGTAGGTTTTTGCAGTGTCGAGGGTTTTCTCTCTCTTGGTCTCAACTTCTCTGAATCCATTTCTGGATGTCTGTCAGCTTGCGGAGCTGTGATCACATGCTTTAATCAGAGGTGGTCTCAATGCATTTCACACTCTTATTCACCCCGAGTGAGCCACTTTCCTCTTGGCACCTTATACAAATATGTCACATCAACCATCTGTTCTATAAATCTCTGCATCATCGGTGATGCATTACCAGAGAGCTTGCCGTTTACTTGGTCTAAAAACGCCTTATGAACGCACATATGTGACATGACATTCATTCAACACCAAGAGTAGAACTGTGTTTTCTATTTTTTACTTTACTCAGTTAGATTTTGTTCTAAAGTGATATTAGAAACTTGGGCAAATCTGTGCTCGATCACCAGCTATGATCTGTGCCCCGCTGATCCGCCTTAATTAAGTGGAGGTGTTTCTGTTAAGCCAGATTTCACTGCTAACCCTGCGCTCAGCATCTCAGCACAGAGCCCTTACTGTTCTGTAGGCTGCTGGTAAAAGTAACTATATATAGTGCCTCCCTGTATAGTTATTTGAGGTCAGTCTTGGTAGTTGCTTGCTCTGCGCACTTCTTGATCTTCACAGCGAGGTGGTTACTGTCCATGTGAATTAGAATGAGATTATTGCAGTGTTTAACGCACAGGAAAAAATCTATTGCAGGTCTGTGCCGCCATATATCTTAGAGACAACACCACTGAAGATGCAGCGATGCACCATTTATCCCTAATTTCACCTCTTTCACTTGGCAGCTTTCACTGCTGCAACAAGCCACTTTACACATTTTCACTTGTCACAGCAGAGCTACGTCCAGCAAACAATGCAGTCTGTGTGGCAACATTCCCATCTAGTCTACATCACGCTATACACATGAATGAATGAGCTGAGCCATATTGGTATTCATGTATTAATTGACCTTTTCCCGGTTAATAGAACGGGGTTGCTCACCATTTCAAGCTCACTTTGACTGATTAAAGCAGTTATATTCTTACTTTACATTAATGGGTTTTAAAAATGAACCACAAGGTCACTACTGGGAAAGAAAAGCAGATTATTAGATGCTACTGGTCAATATATTTGTTTTAAGATGCTCTATTGATCCATAGTGTTATTGATTTCAAATAATTTATACTGTGTGATTGGATGTGAGTGTGTGTGTGTGTGTGTGTGTGTGTGTGTGCTACAATGTAGTAACAAAATTATGTTGTGGATCTGTTTTCAGTTATTTTTCCCAAAGACAGTCAAAACTGTTTCCAAAGAGAAGAGAGATTACACATGAAACCATTACATTTCACATATGTGAACACCTTAATATGTGTCTTTTCATATGCATATGTATCCTCCTCCTTATATGTGTGTGTGTGTGTGTGTGTGTGTGTGTGTGTGTGTGTGTGTCTGTACTGTGTGTGCGTACTGTATGAGTTTTGTACTTGTTCACCCTGTGCACCGGCCCCTCTATCTCCACTGAACACCTTGAGGTCACAGCAGCCCCATGCTGGACAGGCTGGCTGGTTCCCATTTAGATTATGGATGGTTATTACTGCCTCCCGGCTGTCAGTCAGATTAAACCAATATGTGCCACGATGGCAGCCCATCGTGCAACAGAGAGGACCTTCTCCTGGGAAGGAGGAGGGAACATTTAAATAAGTCATCTCCAGAATCCTCCATGTTTTACATATTTGTTAGTGCAGTCTCGAGATGCATCCATGTGTCAAGTGTTTGTTTACAAAATGGAACAGTGTGTGTACGCTTTTGCAATTGTCTGTCTGTTTGTCTCTATCTGCTGTATCCCTGTATCTCTCTTAAAGACCCCATTCAATGAAAATCAGCTTTGTTGCCTCAGACACCCAGGGTTTCACACATCACATATTTAAGTAATCAATCCCGAAGGGTATTAGAGAAGACAGTAAATGCAGTTTACAAGCTAAGTTTCAATTACACTTCAGCTTGTCAAAGCTGGCGATCGGGAGAACATTTATCCAACATGAGCAACACATTATTAGCTGTTTCATAATGTAGTCAAGCCAAAGCTCCTGTTATCTGTTCCTGTTGCATTTCTAACATTGTAAATAACAGTGAGCAGAGTTGAAGGTTGAGCAGGAATGCTCAAGCTGCAGGTGATCTCCTGAGAAGTGGGTGGAGATGGAGGTGCAGCTAATTTGCATATTCATAGATCTGCGCATACTTAAGAAGGGACAGCTGATGAGTTACATGTAAAGCGGGAGCCATGCTTGTGCACCAGCCTATGCACATGGCCTACGCCGTTGTGAGCATTTATACTTGTGCGGTGGTGTGTCTGTGTCACTCTGCAGTTACACCTCCAAAACACTAGTTGGTGGCAGGGTTTCTGTGAAGTGCTGTAAAGTTTAGTTTTTTTTCAAAAACACATTAAACATGGCCTATTAGAGACTAAACAAAAATACACAAATCGGCTTCGCTTTAACTCGCAGCATTCACAGACAAAACACCCCACAAATCCAACATGCTAACGTTTTTTAGCACAAGGCTATGGCATATTAAATTGTATAAATTAGCGTTGTGGCTAGTGGACTTTTCCTCTACTCACATGAAGCCAGGGACAACAGCAACATTTAACGAAGGTAACTTTACAAAATTTGGTTCCATTACAACTCACAAGGTTCACCGACACATTTTCCAAACAAAAATAACACGCTAACGTTATTAGCACAAGCCTGTGGCATTTTACATTGTGAGACTTAAAATGCTATTTTGTGGAGGCTTTATTGTCTTCACAATTTAATGTTTCTTATCTGTGAAATTGAAGTAGCTAAATAAAAGCTTGACAGGAGGTCTGCGTCGCAGCAATGTGTAGTTACATTTCTGGGGAGGTGCATGTCAGAAGGATAAATCCTGCTGAAGCCATTTAAAGTTATAAAGTGTTTTTTTTAATGAAATATGTCTAAATATGTAATTTTGATGAACAGATGTGAGTTTTTAGGGATTTAATCGATGCAAGGAGAAGCACATAAATCACATTAGGACTATTTACATTGCCTTACACTCTTGGCACTTGGTTGACTACTGTAAGAAGAAGGAAACAAGGAAACATGCCTACATACCTGTACTATCCACATGCAACACATTCAGTTAATTATATAAACTCATTTGTACGCTGAATTGTTGTGTGGCTTAAGAGTGGAGTAAGTTAAAGTACACTGTTTGATGTTATGTATGCTTACAGCTCAAATGTGTGGATTGGGCTCCGTTTTCACTACTTTTTGATGACAAACATTAACTAAACTGACTGCTTAATGTTAGTGTTTATATCAGAGCATTTTTTAGATACAGTATGAAGCAAGCACACCCGAGTGGTAAATCATGATTGTTTCAAGAATCATTATAGATCTGTTTATGGCCCTGCCGCTGAGTGAAATGTGCTGGTTTTGCTTTGATGACCACTTTTATGGGAAGGGAAATTGAAAGATGTTAGATTTGCAGCATTTTATGAAAGGAAACATTTCGGTGTGCAAAGAACAAAAACAAATGTGTTGCTTTTTTTCTTTGTCTTTATCATTGACTGTACAAGTACCAGCACAGTGCTGCCTTCGTATTACCCCAGCAGTATGATATTTGATTTTTTTTTTTTTTTTTCTTCTTTGTAGCACAATATTAGAAGTATTTCCACCAGAATATGTGTGTTTGGCTTAAACAGCAAGGTGAGACAGACAAGTGATTGTTCAAAACCAGTCTGTGCAGTCTTTTATTGATTTACGGAAGAGCAGCCTCTCTGCATCCACTCTGAAAGGCATGGTGGTAAAATATGTACATGACTAAACAGAATAAGATATTTAAAATTGGGCTTTGCTTCTTGAACACGCAACACCTTTAGCATACCTACATCTAAAACAACCCATGGCTCTTCCAGTAACTAGACATGCCTGCTCTGTGGTTGTGATTTGGGGGTATGAACCATGCTCACCGGTGTCAGAGACCTGTGACCCAACTACCCATCCCGACTACATCCTTAAGAGGTTGTGCTATAACAATGTCACATTATCTTTGCTTTTGCTACTTAGAGAGGACAGGAAATTGTCCGGAAAATGTCTCATCAAGACGAGCTCTCCTCCACATCACATGTATGTACAGTATGTGCAATAAAGCCGGTTTGGTCTGCAGTGTGTACCACTGATGCATCTGCCAGTACAGGTAACTAACTGCAAAGCCACAAGTGTGCTGTCCCTGCAATGGAGGCAAACACTCTTCTCATCATCTAATCTTTTCATTAAATGGGAAGAACATTTTTCTCTTGTCAGACAACAATAGATAAATAGCACTGTCCATTTCCACTGGAAATAACTCATGTGATTCAACTGGCATGGGGTGCTTTGACTCATCTTAGGGAACACCAACAATTGAAGGCATACATTTTGCCAGCCCAGTTTGTTGCACAACTAACACTCAGTATTTTATGCACTCTTGTGATTCACCACATCAACACTTGGATAAACAAAAGAAACTCCCTTTAATATGTCTCTATCTTCCCAGCATGTGTATTTATGTGTGGGCGTGAATTGTTGTCTGCACTCCGAGGCATGTTTTTCTTCTTCTTTGTGAGTGTGTAATTGCGTGAGTACACTATATACAGTACGTGTCTGTGAGCTTGCATGCGTGTGTCTTGACCCCTACGGTTAGAGACGAGAGGAAACGGCAGAAAGAAAACCGCACCAAGTGAAGCATGGAATGTGCTTGGTTTTGGGATTACATTGGCCCATGTGCATGGGAAATCACAAAGGGGAGCATCTACTGCTAGACAGATGAGAGGTTGGGAAAGTGCTTGGCTTTGGCTCCTTCTGACTTCAATTTGAGCTTTAAAAGCTGCGGTTCACTCTTTAATTCTGTCTGTTTTTCACAGTGGTGTCTAAATGAATCTATTTTCCCCTTCAGTTAGTAGCTGCTGAGGAAAGATTCATGGCTGCTGTCTAAGTTGAAATCATTTGTTCCGGGGTGTCCTGAGTTTGTCAAAACAGTCCGCTCAGCTTGTCTTGCTCGACGTTTAGTAGATCCACCGAATGCAGACCCCCCAGAAATAAGGTACCACATTAAATTAGATTGGCAATATAAAAGTTTTTTAAACCCTCTGAGAGCACTTTGTGAAGTGATTTTATTTTCACATCCAAAGCCACCACAGGGGATGCAGACTGACGGAGCACTGATGTTTGGTTTTTGGAGAGGAGCAAAATCTACTCTCTGCGTGTTACTCTGTGTTATGATTGGAAATGAGACTTGATTAGGTTCCTAAGAGGGATTTGGATGCATTTGCAGCTGCATGAAATGCTGGCATCCATAACTGTCTCGCTGTCTGCCTCATGATCTATGTGGCCTTAACCCTCTCCATATGCTAATACCTAATTAGTATTCAACGCTGTGGATGAAAACATGAACATGACATTGAATCACACTTTAATTAAGCTAGCATGCTCATTGGAAGGCAGTATCATTTGCTATTAAGAAATAACAGACATGAATATTAAATATGGTCTTCAGGGGACCCCAGTCCCTTTACATTTATATGTGTCCATTCATCCATCCATCCATCCATCCATCCATCCAAGGAAATTGGTTCATTTCTGATCACCCCCAACCATAACAGCAAATGCTATTCATCGTCCCATGCCTCTAATGCCCTTGGTCTCTTGCCTCTGTAGCCGTTCCCAGCTTTCAGGCACATTTTCGGAGCAATTTTACAAGTGATGATGGAGATGGAGGGTTGTGGTAATGACGGCAGACAGGCCAAATCTCAGCCACGGAGCTGGACTGAGGCTTAGGAGCTAGGGATGCAGTAAACAAGTATGTATGCCACAGGGGCTAATCCTACACTGGTCCAGAATGATGAACACATATTAGTCGAAGGCCACCGACCAGGACATTGCATTGTGGCAGCGTATAAATGGGGGGGGGGGATGGGCTGTGACACGGTGCCAGGCTACGCTTTGTGGTGGCAGTGTGGCGTATTTCTGCTGGCAGGATGTTGTACCCCACAGGTAGCAGGTGTGTCTGACTTTACGTACTGTTTGCTCCATTGGATTACATGTGAAATGTTACTGCACATATGGCAGTGCACGGTGCAATTAATAATATTGTTGAATCAGCAGTGTTGCGTGCTGCTGGAGCACTGAATACTGTGACATAGCTGGGATAAAGCTAATATATTTTTTCCTCTCTTCCCCTTCCTCTCTCTTTTTCTCCTCTGTGTCTCCACAGCAGCAGATGGTGAGGAACCAACTTCAGCAGGTGGGAAATTTTTATGCTTGGTAACGTGATTTCCCTTCATTTGTGTTTGTCTGTGTGTGTCTGCGTGTGTGTGTGTGTGTGTGTGTGTGTGTGCGTGATTGTGTGTGTGTGAGAGGGAGGGAGAGAGCTCTTTTACTTGCTAAATCTTGGCCAAGCCTCCTCCCTCCCTTCATTACCACTGACTCTAATTCCTGCACCGGCTCACCGATCATGCCTGGTCAGCAGCAGTCATGATTATATCATTTGGTAGTTCAGTTCATAAGGCAGTCCTATTTAAACCTCGTCTAATAGTGCGACTTGTGAGAAATAGCTCGGCTTTGTCTGGCACAGAGTTTTGAGATTGTTTTCAGAACCACACAGTCCAGTCCTGTGATTGCTTCAGCGCCATTGCCTTTCTGAATACCTGAGCATTTAGTGTAGTTTCTAGGGCTGTTTTTGAAAATCACTCCCAGTGTGTGTGTGAGCACGGACTTTATAATCCATTAACTTAAGAGTAGCATTAATCTAAAGCAATTTCAGCATCTAAAAACCTCACTGTCTTGATCTGAAGTACAATGCAGTTCATCCTTAAATGTGTGCTATTAGCATCAGTCTGAATGTGTATTGTATCCGTCCCCTAAGGAGTGCGTTGAGTGTGTTTTGTGCTGCGCTTTGTGTTTGTAATTATTATAGGTAGTAGAGTAAAGGTCTGTGAATTATCGTACGGGAACTTCCTTTTAAAAACATCTTCTTTAGAGAGCATCTTTTGTATTCAGAAGTACTGCTTCTCATTATTGAAAGAACTAATGCAACCAGAGTTTTATTACAAAAGCAAGACCACAGAGGACAACAGTAAACAAGAACCTGATTTATCTTCATCAGTGATATAATTAAAATGTCACTTTGCATCCTCGGGAAGCACCGCGACTGAATACAAACTTCCTACTTCTAAGTGCATTCTCAGCATCTAATTGTCTTTGTCTATGACGTTTCTTTAATTATTATTAATCTCCACTGGTTTATTTGAGATCAAATGGGTTAAAACAAGAATGATTATTTAGATAAGACATAATACCCCACAAATCAAAGCAGTTTGTTGTTGTGATGCCGAGCTTAGTGTAATCTCAGACTCTAATCAGAAAATAGAAACACAAACACATGCATATACATGTACATGCACATGTGTAAACATAATCTGAACATACATTTGCTACTGTAGTACACAAACAGAAACTCTTTCAATTAAACTAAAAGCTAATTGAAAAGTTTAATTTCACACAAACAACAATTACAGACTAATTGAAAATGTTTAAATGCCAGCATTCAAATGCCAACTTTTTCACTAAAGCCAGAACGCACAGTTCAGATTTAATTGTGCAGAGGCATAAATGTCACAGCGAAGAGAGACTATAGGGCTTAAATTTTCCAGCTCAGCATATGGAAATGGAGTTCAATGACTGTGGCAAACACATACAGAATGTCACCTCTATTTTTATCATATATGTGTATGTGATTTACAGTTACTGCATAAGTCAGTCTAAATCAATTAAATTAGGGACACATTTATCTTTAGAGTCTGCTTGCAGGAACAACTGCAGTAAGTCCCGTTGCCAAAGCTCTTTTCTGTGTCCTGTGCTAGACATTTTGGAAAACAGAGATGCGGAGATGAATGCGGCAAACAACACAAGAAATAATTATCAGATCTGAAAATGACCCGAATTAGGTGGGACTTGTGACCACTGACCTGGAACTGGACTTAGAGAGAAAATAGGACAGGGCGACGTGGACGGCCAAATTACTCATGACAGCTTTGAAGAATTAAGCATATCAGCTGCTATTTCACAGCCTAAATATCTTTAATCTGCATATTCACGCCCTTTGTCCATGCATGTAAAGGGGGCAATTCTTCAGCTCTATGTGTCAATGTCTGTGCTGATTTTAACTGGATTTTAGTATAGTCTGGGGACACTGGCTCACTATCTACATGCATCTGAAGCCACTGTTAAAATTGAATGTTTGAGGTTGAGAGAGAGAAATTCTGCTTCGTGTGCTAAACATGACAGAATATTGGATTTCATTTTGTCCTCTGCCCCGGTGGAATAATAAAATGAGGAAATTGGCTGTATTTTATCTACACAAGGTGGGATTCTTTTCTTTACATCTAGGACAGGCGGCTCATACTGTACAAAATGGACCATTTTCAATAACAATAAAAATACAAAGGGCCACTACTGCTGTACAGAGAGAAAGCAATGGCTGAGGTGAATGTTACACTGAATAAGAATTACACATGTCGTGCCTCACCTTTTTCATTGTGTTATAGTGTAGCTGGAGACCGTTATTTTAATGCTGCATATTGCTTAGTGACATTTTTACCACTTAGATTATTTTAATTAATACTTAAATTTGGGCTTGAATGTTAATGTGTTAAGTAGGCATATTTCTTTAGTCTGAGCAGTCACACGCCGGAAAAAAAAAATGTGCTCATTAGAAGTACATTTAAATTTTTCCTCTACTTTTTATAAACAGGAAGTGATTTTAATGGGCGCTTTAATTATATATGAAGAGACTGTAATAATCACACATCCGCATTATGGAAAATCTTCCTCTTCAACAACCATCCTTTAAGATCGTCACATGCTCAAAGCTCTTCAGCAAAAGCATATGAGCTCATCATATGCATTAGACACTTTCTGAAGTAGAACATTCATTTATCCGCATTGAGTCTCTCAGTATCGCAATTATAGACATAGAGAATGACAGAGAGAGTGCTTCAGTATTTTTTTTTTCTTATTTACTTGCTTATTTATCGGAGACAGGGGTGCGGGTTTCGTGTCAACATGAAACAGGGTTCAGGGGTCCTTTCATGCACCAATTTCTGCCTTTTCTACATCAATTTGTGGTGTTTATGTCTTTGATTTTGTCAAAATAAAATTCATATCATATTTGTACTGGGGGGGGCATCCATCCATCCATCCATTTTCTAACTGCTTATCCTCTTGAGGTCGGAGGGGGGCTGGAGCCTATCCCAGCTGACATTGGGCGAGAGGCGGGGTACACCCTGGACAGGTCGCCAGACTATTGCAGGGTTGACGTGTAGAGACAGACAACCATTCACAGTCACATTCACACCTACGGACAATTTAGAGTCACCAGGTTCAACATGTTCTAAATGTTGAGGGGGACCTGTCCCCCATGTCACCCAGAAATCTACACCTGTGATCTCAGTGGAGACACGTGTATCATCTGAAGTTCATTGTCCATTATACAGATATTCCTCAGATTGTACATCCCAAGACAATTGTGCTTAAATTAAACTTACCTTATATACCTTAAACTTACCTTATAGTTTATAAAAATAAAAAAGGGCTGAATGCACCATTTTTGTTTTTTCTGTGTGAAATGGGATCCACAGGCTGCAGAATCTTGTTTGTCCTCACATCAGTTCTTTATCTCCTCCGTGTTCATGGTATTGATAAAGCAGTATCCTTACAGTGGCCTCACTGCGACCTCTGTGGTATGCGGGGTGCGGTTCTTTGAGAGGGTTTTACAATGCGTCGCCTCCGGCTTCCACGCACCTACCGCAAATTGAATGTTTGCAAAGCACAAATCATATCACGATAAAAATAAATAAATGCACAAGCCCCATGGTGAGCATCACGTGCACTGGAAATACCTCGGATGCCTCTGAGACCTCAAGAAGCATAATTGAGCCTTAAGGTTAAGTGGATAACTAACAGTCTGTTTGCAGAATGCAGAACAGTAGGCTTCCATTGAACAGGTTGGAGCCAGCCTCTACTGATTATATTAAATCTTATCAGGTTACAGCTAATGTCCCATGCTGTATGTAATGCGGCAATGCTCACAAACATTAGAATCAGGAAAATACCTTATTTTAGAGGAGACCTTTGAGTGTGGGACACTGCTCTGACATTTTAATGGCATTTAGTCTGTGACAAGACAGCTTCCATTTCTGCCTTTTCCTCTGTCTTCCAAGAACGATGCTGATCTTTGGCGTGACCTCTCCATTTGGATATTTATTTGACATATTCCAAACCATTTTGTTTCTGCGTGATCCCAACTCTGAGTGCATTTGTCTGACATTGTCAAATGGTGATGGGCTGAAATGGCAGAGTGGCAAGGGCACGGGAGAATAAGAGGCCAAGGACTCACTAAAAGCATGAATGTAGGGTGGCTCACGCTGAGAGCACTGATGTAATATTGGTGGTGCGGTGCCAACTTTCATCAGTCGAGGTGAAGGATGGGTGCAGTGACCATGAGCCTGTGAACCAGTGAAGCCATCATAGAGAAAGCGGCTGGGTTAAAATAGATTTGACACAATTAGGCCATGTCAGATTTCTCTACGATGTGGCTGGGTGCACATTCAGAGCTGAGGAGCTTCGATGTAAATTTGACTCTCTCGAGGCAGGTAAAATGTGTTTTTTTTTTTATATATATATAAAAAAAGTTAACAAGGTGGTTGATGGGCCGGCTTATTAACTCAAGATGGAGGAATTGGAACTGAAATTCAGAGTTGACAATTTAATTTTCAGGGTCCTTTTTCATTATCTTCTGAAACTCCTTGAAATAAAAGCTTTTCAGTGAAAGTATCGGGTGAGCTGGTGTTGCTGAGCGCAGATTTAACATTAGACCAAGTCGAGTGTACATGCTTGTTTGTGTTTATGAGTATTATTAAAGCACTTCCTCCTCCGCTGCTGCTGTAAATGGTCAGCTGGCCCCACAACCTGACCCACTTCACTGGGCTCAGCAGAAATCTTTATCAAGGAACAGCCAGTAATACTTTGACTGACCTCCTCGTGACCCCAACCAACATGATGGTAGCAGTAGCAAGACTTCTTTCTTTTTCCCTGCATTTTTTTTTATCAGTGAAACAGCTGTAATACTGTGTATTGTTAACATTTATTATAGAGTAATGCTTTCTGAGTCTCTTTAATAGAAAAACAGAGTGTACAAGAGACTCAGTTAATTATATCCCTCTTATGAAATCAAGAGAGTCTTATTACCTCCAGCCACTCCGCTCCAACAGTGCACTGTAAAATGTTGTGTTGCAAGCATATCATTTAAAAGGGGCTAAGTTATCAGGTGCAGCTGAATAAAATTAGCTGGTACATTTGAAACAAGCTAATGTTTGCGACAGCTGAGCGCATATGTAGCTTTAACCCTGGAAATGTCGGGCCTTTTTGTGATCGATCTGCGAGGAAACAAAGGATGCATTCCTGTGTTTAACCATCGGTCAGGTTTTCACAGCTGATTGATTGGACGCTCTTTGCAGCCAGAAAAGAAATCACAGCGCTCATGCCGGACACAACACAGGCTCACATCAATCACCGGGAGAGCGTTGGCTTGTACGGCGGAGCAGCAGCTGACATTCACACAAGAAAGCTGCCAATGTTTCCTCCAGACATGCATCACACAGACACGCATCACACAACCTGCACACTGAGTGAAGAGAGCATCCACTGACAGCCTGATGAGATCTCTCCGGTTGACACACAGCGTCCACCTCCTTGCCTCCTCTGGAAAAGTTGCTTATTTTACCTGTGGATGTGTTGTGATGGTTCCTTTATGCACCCTGTGCACCTTAAGTGAAGATGCTCAGCTGCTGCAGTGAATTAGTGAAGACTTTATTTCCCAAAGTAGAAATACATTAATGGAAAATGTTGTGCTGCTGTTAGTTGAAATCCTATTATCTGCAAATGTATCTGCAATTGCAAATATCAGACAGTCTGGAAAATAAGGAAAATAGTCATGTTTTTCTTTAGGGTTTGAAAGAGTTTTGTAAATTTCAATCCACCTCATATAGTAGCAAAGCATCAGACATGGTATTCTGCTATTAGCAAGATGAGTCGTATTCTTTCAGCAGTGTTTTTTAATATAACAACATTTTTTGTGTGTGCTAATGTGGCTGCCATATTCGCTCCCGACTCGCCACATTGTCACAGTCAATCAGGTTTTGCCTTTTTTTCGACACACAGGGTGTAAAAGTATGCAGTGTTTCCTTCACCTTGACGTATTCTTGGTTTAAAATTGTCACCCGGCTCCATAAATCACACTATCAGTAAATCAATCTCTTTGAAATATTGCTTTGTAATCTTTTGGAGCCTTTTATATCTGAAAAAAAAAAAAAAAAAAAAAAATCTGGACTTAAACGTTGCTGTCATACAGAACACGCTCTCTGTGTATCTCTCTCACACACTCACTTTAACTCTCTCTCTCTCTCTCTCTCTCTGCATCCACCTCCTTCCCCTCCCTGCCTTTTTTTTTTCTGCTTTATGCGCTCTCCATTAGGGAGGCTGTCAGCACGCCTTGGTGCGACTATAGATCGGCACATCAAAACAGCCCTGAAACCTGTCACCCCCCTCTCTCCAAGAGAGCAGGGTCTCTGTGAAAGCTATTATACGTTCCTCTGTTCAACTGATTAGCCACTGCTCTCATTATTACTGATACAGGTCCTGGCTTTGAAATGGCATGACTTCGATAGGATTAACTCGTTTGTAATTCATATCCAGAGGACTACTAATTCCAACATGAGAACAATAATAAGATCGCTGGTGGTGTTTATTTATTTATTTGCTATACTGAGTTCATTTTCAGACTATGTATTTTCTGAGTTGGGGCTCGCCTTAAATGGCCGAGCAGATGATGTAGTGCACTATCCAAGGCTGCAGCCGTTTACTCGACATTGTCAAATTTTGTGCTCATGACTGCTCATTTGTCAAATTGACTTAAGAGGGCATGATAGTCTCACCCTTGAGACTTCTTCTTGTTGCTTATCACTTAAAATGAAATAAGAGGCCTGCCAAAGCACAGTTTACCTGTCAACCATAAGATATGACTGTAAAAAGACTAGAATAGAAATTGTATCGTGAGACAGGAAGCTTGGGAAAAGGCTCATGGAAACAAATTTGTTTTGCTTCTCCTGTCAGCGGACTTTTACAAGCTTTGGACTGACCGTACGTTATCACATAAAGCACAAGACTTTCTTCTCACATCCGTCTTCTGAGCTCTAGCTAGGTTTGCATTAAGATCCAATGGAAGGCTTCTAAAGTTTTCCCATCCAATCTCAATTCACAAAGTTTTGACAGCACTCAGTGCAGTTGTACAACTCGATGTTTAAAAGATGAGACAGCTATTGGCAGGCCCTTGAGTTATGAACCCAATAAGCCTGCGTCAAGGCCTCGTCATTTACATTTGGCCCCACGCTGCAGGTTAGTCCGAGAAAGGTTTTAGATGGAACTAATATGGCACCATGTTGTGGGCACTGCCGCTGAAGTAATATATTGCTGTGTCATATGCATTTGGTTGTAATAACTTTAATTCAAAGCTGTGGTGATCACCATTGGGCCCAAAGAGATAAATATATGAGGGGAATAAACTGAAAAGTGCTCCAATTGAGTTATTAATCATTAACAACACAACCGTGAGGGTTTTTTATTTTTCATTTTTGATTGAAATTCTTTTGGTTGCTAAATCCCCAAAGTGTGACTTCACTAGCAGCTACAAAGGTTCCCAGTGTTCACTACCCCCAAATATTAAAGAGAAAACAATGGTAATGATGAATGGGTTGCTGCACACACAGCAAGAATACATGTGCTTAGTGGCTATGAATATGAATTCCCTTGCAAATTAATGTTTGGCGCATGAGAGCCTGTCTGCACTGAGCTGTGTTGACCCCTTTGATTTTCAGTATAAATGCTGAACCCCTGTAATCAGTTTGCTGTCGAGTGGCAACATGTGGAAATTTTTACTAAGTACGTCTGTATTCAAAGTGATTGGAGGCACTGAGTACACTGACTGATCTGCTGTGTAGGATTTAGGAGCATCTTTGGCAGATGTGCTATCTGTTTATAATCACCTAAAAAATAAGAACTGTTGTGTTTTCATTACCTTAGAATGAGCCGATAATATCTACATGTGGAGCGGATCCTCTCCCATGGAGTCCGCCATGTTGTTCTACAATAGCCCAGCACTGTTTTACTTCTGCAACCTAACATGTAGATGCCAATTCAATCTAGACCTGTAAGCTGTCACACAAGAAAACTGCAACTGAACTGATGCAAATACAAAAACTGATTCATTCATACATGACTAAAAGCAATTCTTGCAGTCTATACCATTTTAAAAAGTAAGCTCTTACTTGCAATGTTCAGACTTTGAATAATTTTGCTACTTTATGAACTCTCTCATTAATTGACAAAAGCTTCCTGAGAGGTTCTCCCAGTAATGATTTCAAAATCATGTATCATTAAGGAACTTGCGCTGAACATGTGTACTTCTAACTCTTAGCGCTCATGTCTGCATTTTATAGAGTTCAGTTACACATCAGTTAGCTGCTAATAAATACAGGCTGTGTTGGGAATTGCATACTAATGCACTGCCTCAGTCTGTGTGTACTGCCTGCTGCCTGCTAAATGAAAAATGAAGTACATCATTACCAATAAACTGTTCACACTGAAGTATACTCAAGCTCACATGACTGAATCAAATGACTGACGGATGTTTTCAGAATAAACAGACATTATTTGGATAAACTGAAGACACACTGGAAAATACTGATTGTTACTTTCTCACCTGAAAAGTATTTTACTTTTTAAAAGCTTTTAAGGGGCTCAAAATCGTGTTGTTGCACAGTCTGAAGAGACACAATGCATTGTGGGGTATTTAAGCAGTCGGCTCACCTGTTATACTCATGCTATTCTTACTAATGAAGTGTATATGTGGGCATTCCTCACGTACTATGCAGTGAACGTGCAACATACTTTATTTTAGGTCATATTTAGTATGAAAAATATGAAGGTATGTGATTCTGAACACAGCCACAGTCTCAACATATGTGTTATATGCAGAGGCTTACCTTGATAGTAATGCAAGATTCATACTTGTGCGTTGAATCGACACCGCACCCTATACTGTACCCTACGCTTTAGCCTTACGTGCAACCCCCAGAAATGTAATTACACATTGCGGCGAAGCAGACATCCTGCCTATTTTTGTAAGCTGAAAACCATTTCCCTCTGTGAAAACTAAGTTTTTATTTACTTTAATTTCACAGATAAGAAACAATAAATTGTGAAGACAATAAAGCCCCCACAAAAATAGCATTTTAAGTCTTGTGTGTGATTTATCCTGGCTTCATATGAGTCATGGGTGCAGATCTGATGACAAGTTTGGGGGGGGACACAATCAGTTGTGATTTTTTTTTAATTGCAAGCGTGCAAATCATGCCCACAGAGCGGTTGAGATTGCCAGCATATTTCACGATTTCATAGAGGCTCATCACCATCACCAAGTCATTCAAAAAGCACTACAAAGAGAATCATATGCTTACTTTTACTGTTTATTTCTCTTAAACAGCCAGTAGTACATGGAACCAGCCATCACCCTCCTTTTCACTGCTTTGCTGTTAGTTAATGCTACTTCTAGTTTCAGGGTCTCAGGCATGTCCACTCACCTTCTCATCTCTCGCCTCTCACGGATTCCCATTTCTCCTCATCATCTTCCCTTTCTCCCAGTATATAGGACTACTGTATACATTTGTTCAATTTCAATCATTTAAGCTATTTAGAACTGGGGGGGACAATTTGTGTTTTTCAGAATTTGGGGGGGACATGTCCCCCCCGTCCCCCCCGGGATCTGCACCCATGATATGAGTAAAGGAAATCTCTGCTGGTCGCTAGGCTAATTTATACAATGTAAAATGCCATAGGCTTGTGCTAATAACGTTAGCTTGTTATATTTGTTTGGAAAACGTGTTCAGTATAAGACAGTTGTTTTGTTGGTGAACCTTATGAGTTGTAATGATGTTACCTTGTTGTCTCTGGCTTCATAGGATTTGTGGGGAAAATGTATCCAGGAAAAGACAAATGCTTTGTCTGTGAATGCTGCGAGTTATAGTGAAGCCAATTTGTGAACTTGTGTTTGAAATTGTCGCCATGTTTAATGTGAGTTTTGGATGTGTTCTGGATCAACTAAGCTTTATAGAACATCACAGAAACCCCTCTGCTGACTAGTGTTTTGGAGGTGTAACTGCAGAGTGACACAGACACACCACCACACAAGTATAACAATCTTTGATTTTTGTATGTCTTTATCTATATTTGAAACAAAAATTAGTTTTTGAATTTGTATTTATTTAGACTGATGCCGAGTTAGCTCAATCAAAGATTGGTCTGACAGCTCTCTGCACTGTTGCAGTACTGGCCACTATACTGCACCTTATGTTATTTAAAGAATAAATAGCAGCACCACTGACAGAAGGTCAGTTATTAATTATCCAGTAAGCCTGTGCCTCATACCCAACGGAGCAGGAAAAGTCTATGCAGTCACTCAAGCAAACACTGTTTTGCTCTGTGGAATAGTACACTATTGATAATTGGTCATATAAATTGGAGGCTGCAAAGACCATAACTAAGCTGGCCTGTTTAACGTTTAAATTGTGCATAATAGTACATACTTTGTTGTGTTTATTACAAAGGAAACAAGAGTTTCTATTGTAACAAATAACCCACTAATTGCCTATTTTCTCTTTTAGCGTTGTTGGTATCATTTTCAAGTTATTCCACTCAGCAGACCAGAATCTGGTTAGGCAGTTCACTCCCCCGCACTCTCGTGTGTGTGTGTGACTGTGTCAGTCTGTGTGTGCCGGTGTCTGTTGGCACACATGGTTTTCTGTGCATACAGGTGCATAGTGCTCCAGCTAGTCTGTGCTCTCCACTTAGTGCTGTAAGGATGAAGTGTTGCCTTCCTGGAGGGGACATATTCAATGATTTTTAGACTGTGCCTTGGGCTGCCCTCCAAACCACAGAGACCAGCAGCAGTCACTGAAAGCCAGCCTCTCCTGCCTCTCCTGTCATCCTCAGTTTTGTCTGTCAAACTGTTTTACTTATACACTGACTCACAAGGTCCAACTCAGTGTCATTTAATAATTCAAACCTCTGCACTGTAAATGTGTTTAAATTCAAAGGCAATATACACTTTTGATTTGTTGAATTTGTTTTAAATCACTGCCCTATAGGGTTGTGTAAAGCTGTTTTTTTTTTCTTTTGGTCACTGTTGGCATGGCAGTGTTCATTTTATTTACTGAAAAGTCTGTGCTATACCAGAGTAACTCAATTACCTGGAACATTGTGTACTTGTATACACAGTAAATGAGAAAGTAAAAGATGTAGCTCATTATCAGTGGCCCACAGCCTTAACACAGTGCTTTAATATTGGCACAAAACAGACTTCTTAAGCTCTTTTCCCACTGGACGAAAAATACCCACTAAAATCTGGCTTTTGTGTTTAATGGGAAAGGTTGCAGTCGGCATCCTGGGTCAAATGTCTCTGCAGTAGTCGCAGATATGTATCAGCTCCGGCTGCGGATCTTAGCTCGGATGGGCAATGATGGAAATTAGACACCCAGGTGGACCTGCGTATTTTTTCCCCTTTTGTGGCATGATGCAATGATACGGTGCCACAGCATTCGAAAATTGTTCAACCTAGTAAGCACTGAGTTTAAACAAGAGACTGAATAAGTCACATATTTAAAGAAGTAACCACTCTAACATTTCAACGGCCTTCATGCTGCATTCTGCTGTTTACTAATCTGGTTTCCAGTGGGTCCATGACGTCCAGCGTGACACGCAAGAAAATAAAAACAGAAAGACATACTGTACTACTGCAGAGCTAGGGCTGGGTGATATAGACAAAGATTCATATCTCGGTATTTACAGGCTGACTAGCGGTACATGATATACAGTATATCTCGGTATTTTCTATGAAATCGGCTACATGTTTTCAGTTGCAAGTCAAAGCCACATTTGAGATGTCACAAGCACTTTTATAAAAAACAGAACAAACTGTGATCAAAATGAAATGCGAAGACATTCTGTTTGAAAATATACAGCTGCACAACATGTAATGAAAAATGATCTAAAATAAATAGCAGGACTCTTCGTTAACTTTTTGCACACAGCACTGGAGCTGCACAGGTTTAAAGGTTTGCAGCACAGGGCACAAAACTATAACATGAGTATAAAGGTATCAAGTAGGCCTAAATCCATTGCAGTTTAGAACAACTAAAAATCTTTGTTTGGGAGTTAAGACGTCATTTTCCATGACCTGTAAATTGATAAAGCTTTTTATTTATTTAGGCTATTAATCTTATGTATGCACATGGCACCAGCAGAGAGGCCGAGAGATAAAAGCAGCGAGAGACACTTTGTTCGTGTTATATACGTCTTGTACTATATATGAAACGTCTATGTTGCTGCATCATTTTTTAAACAGGTCTGTCGCCTGCCTTCAGGCGCTGTCTTCATGTCACAAAATAGACTACAACTACAGAGAGGAATGGCAATGTGCTGTGATCCACTTCACACATATACTAGCAGTGTGATACTGTGGTAATTTCATTCATCTCACAGACTGATTTAGCCTAGCATGTGCAATGTATAGACCGATGTCACACCAGGTTAAACAGAGCAGCAGCTGTGAGTGAATGAGGGGGGCAGAGCTGTGCGGAGAGTGAAAGAAAAATATATATATATAGATATATTGTACATTGTCGTTATATTGCACAGCCCTATGCAAAGCTGAGTACACAGCCCTAGCTTAATGGCAATGTGAAAGGAAGACTATAGCCTGTTTTTAGAGAGTATTTTAGTGGGGAAAAAAACAAACGCACAAATTTTGATGGAAAAGTCTTTTCTTTACAGTGTTTTCCTCTGTTTCTACCCACACAGGCCCTTGCCATCCAAACCCTTGCCACAACAGAGGAACATGTGAGATCAGTGAGACCTACAGGGGCGACACCTTTATTGGTTACGTCTGCAAGTGTCCACCAGGCTTCAGTGGAGTTCACTGCCAACACAGTAAGTTGGACCACTCCTTCTCTCTCTCCCTTTGTTGAACCTTGAAACACTTAAATCCTCACAAAACAGAAAAAAATGTAATCTTTCTGGAAAACCTCTGTCTCCTTTTACACATTTCCCTGAAGTAAGATTTGTCTGTTCGGTCCAACAGACTTCCCAACACAAATAATGACCTTGAGCAGTGAATAAATGTCGAACAGCTGACAGGAAGTAAATCGCTGTTGAAAGGACGAGTTCAGCAAAATGATAGTGGGTTTGGTGGAGAAAAGAAAATGCTGAACTGGCTTTCTTTTGTTGAGCATGCTCTTAATAAAGGTTAGTGTCGCAAGGTTTTTGCTGCCTATGAGATAATACTTCACGTTAGTCTGGGGGCATTGTTCTCAAGCCTGGTACAATTTATGCTCTATCTTTAAACAGACTTTCCGAACTCTTAAGCCTCTAACGCCCCGAAACTGGGCACAAGTGTAATCTCTAATGTGAGGTGCAAGTGAATGTGGGTGTGACATGCACTTGAAGCTGTTACATATATGCACGCACGCTTTGCACCATGATGCAATTAGAGGTCTTACTACTGTGTTCTGATGTTATAAGACATGAGACAGGAAGTAGAAAGCACTGCGAAATCTGCAACATTGCTTTTCTGAAAACAGCAAAAATGTCTATTGATTATTGTGCAAAGCTTTCTCCAATCTTCCTCCTGAAACTCCACAGCAAAGAATGGAGCTGTTTTATTTGATAGCTGTTCACAGCTATAACAAAGAGCAAACAGAGTGAGCTGTTTTGATATTTCAACAAAGTTGAAGTTACTTTTTATTTCTTTCTGCAGCCGTCTGTCTCACTTTTTTTTCACTCTTCTCAGCAGTTTTGAAGTCACTTTCACAGCAGTGTTGAAGCTTGGTTATGTCAATATCACTCGCAGCACCACATGCAAAAAAAAGTCTGTCAGGAAGAGAAACCTAGGTAATGTGTTAATTAATGTGAAAAAGAAAACAGGTGGAACCGACGTTAGCTAGCCAGCAGTAGGAATATGCTAGCATAGCATCAAACCTCCACGTTAATATCTTGCCTTAAAAACCTTCTGCATCTCTTTAAAAGGATCCCCAGGATTTGGAAACAGCGTGTAGCTCTTCGTCTTTAAGTGCTAAATCTTGCTAAATCCTGCAGTATGATATATAGGCCAAGTCCTGTGGCTGCCCTGCCCGTGTGCGTGCTTGGCTGAGCATTGCATTAGCCTGCACAGCAAAGTTGTCCTTCATTTCATCGCAGGTGTGCTTCTAAGTAATGGATTTAATGTATCATGGTGGAAACTGTGCACTGAGATGGATCATTATTGGTTTGAAAGAGGAAGAGGGATAAACAAGCGGAGAGAAAGAGAGACGTTAACCAACACTTACAGAGAACATTTATATCTGTCTCCTAACTCTGCCACACTTACACCAAGGTTAAACAAGACAGCGATTTAGTGGTGTAAAGAAAGGGGCTTTTATTTGGGGACAGTCAGTCATTATTTATTTCTTTTTTCCTCTGCTGAATGAAAACCCACACAACATTAACAAAAATGGACTGAGTCGCTATATCACCGGTATGTCATTGTGTATGTCTCAAGCCAGAATTGTGAGCAATTGGCCGGCATTCATGTCATAATTCAGTTATTGTTTCCTATTAAGCCCTAAGGGTGGTGAGAAACTGATTCGATATGGGCTGAATACACATTAATGTCTGCCAGTTCTCCTCACCGTCATTACAGTTGAATGGAAGAGAGTGGGTGTGGGAGAGAAAGAGTGGAAGAGAGGAAGAATTCTGTATCTGAAGACATTAATAATCAAATCTAGTGTCTGGATAATTCCTGCAATTAAATGATAAAGGCATATAAATAATTGTTCGCGTAGAATGGCAGCTAAGCTGGCTTTGTTGTGGGATGGTGTTGGCTTTTAATGGATGACAAGCTCACTGAAAAGGATAAAAGTGAGGAGGGAGGGGGGCACTGGCTGAGAAATCTGTTGGGTACAAGAAGCAACACAAAAACAAGGGGCGTTTTAATCCTGCTGAACAATCTGTCTTAATGTCTGTGATATTCTAATGAATGTCACAGTTTTATGGGCAGATAATGATGCACCCTCTTTTAACTGCTGGTGGCAGCTCAAACTTCTACGTAACTTTTTGCCACTGCATCTGTTGATACTGTGAATTTATCAACACATTTATTAGTCTTCTCTTTAATAAGTTGACAGCTGTTACAACAGAATGGATGTCTGCTGCTTGGAAGTAAGTGCAATTTTAAATCGGATTCAGGATACGATTGATTTTCACTGCGGGATTAGTCTTTATCTTATGTGATATCTAATCCAGTGTTTTATGTCAGTGCTGGCCCAGATCAATGTTTGGCTTTGTACATAATGTGTGCTATACAGATGTAATATAATTTATGTAGGGGCCAGCCTTGGCTTTTTACTGTTACTCTCACTATCTCCTTGCTCTGTCAGTGCCAAATCCAATTTCACACCTTTGAACGTTATCCTTAATACATGCACTACATATCCTGCCTGTTAGACCCGTTTTATGAGGCACAGTCAGGAATGATGTCGCACATGGACAGTTAGGATAAGTACAAGCTATTTCAGACTTCCTTGATAGGAAGATACTGTTAATATTGTTGACTGCTTTCTTTTGTTTCGTTTAACAACACAGCCACCAACATCTCAACTTAAGGTGTTGATAATCATGTCTGAATGAGAGGTGGTGGAAGGGAAGGAAGGTGTTGGCAGTGTGCAGTCACAGCCTGGGGCGCCGAAAAAGAGGGAAAAAGGAGGAGGATTCTAGGGGTCCATGATTAAGAGGGGCCCAGAAAGGCCCCTAATAAAATTATAATACTGACAAAAAATAATATGACACTAACTTATAATCATAAATATATTTTATTTACAATGTACTGGTAACAATAACTTTATTTGTTTTGGAAACATTAATTCAGCTTAAGCAGCTTATAGACCAGGGACAAAGTTAATATTCAGAAGAAGGTAATCATTTTAATTAGGGATAGGCAAGCAAACAACTTTTTTTTTTTTTTGCTCAGCGAAAACTAACTAATAACTTACAAATTATGGCGAAAAGGTAGTTTCTTGCAACCCTAGAATTAAGATAAAAATATTCACAAACGAAAAAACACTTCTGGTTGCTGATAAGTAGTGTTTAACTTTTGATTTAACGCTAAAAATTAAAACCCTCGGCGCACACTGCATATCATTTTGAGTCACATTGTTGAAAGAATTTAGTTGTCTGTGTTCAAGCAGGATAATAGGTCTCCATTCATTGCACGTCGGGCTTTCTATTTCCTTTTCAGAGATGGTGTTGCGTTCAAAGTCCCCCCAGAAACGGGAGAAAAAAAAGGCCGAATATTGGATTTTTTTTTTTTTTCACAATCGAATCCCGTGCCATTGAACGAAGCTTCGAATTTTTTGGGTCAGCCCTATAACGTACACTCTACAGAGCCAGGTCCAGGATCCTCTTCAAGTGTGTCAGGGAGGAATGTGGAAGTGGAGGAAGAGATTGTTCTTTTTTCACAAATGTGGGAATGACAGTCGAAAATACCATCAAAATGCATAGTTTTATGTAAAATAGCATCAAAAATTTTCGGCGGCCTCCTGGCCAACTGTGTGTAGGGCCCAGTAAAAATTATTTTCATGGGGCCCAAAATCCCTGGCGGCGCCCCTGGTCACAGCAGCCATTAGAGTGAATGTTTCATAAGTCTGATTTCATTCACCCACTTTATATGCAACTAAATCTCGCAGTGTCGTGTTTCTGTCTTCTAAAATGTTGCTTAAATATTTAACTCCAAAGATGTCTTCTGCATGTTGCATTATTAATGTGCTGATAATGCTGAATAGGCCATAGCACTGATTTAAAGAGGACCTAATGTGCTCATTTTCAGGTTCATGCTTGTTCTTGTAGAAACCCAGTATACATACATGCTTTAATGTTCAAACAACACCATATTTCACTCATAGTATCTGTGCTAGAACACCTGTATTCACCCTCTGTCTGAGAGGCTCTGTTTTAGCGCCTGTCTCTTTAATACCCCTCCCAAAAAAGCCCAGACAGCTCTGATTGGTCAGCATTTCCAGGTCTTCTGCATCTTGGGCTTGGCAATCAAATTTCCTCGCATACTTCAGTTGTACGTAGTGTGACGTATTTACTGTCATCACGTAAAGTCTGCATGGACAGACACTGGAAGTGGCTGATAGACAGCCCTCAAGACTGTTTTACTAGTTGCCGTGGAAACGTTTAACTATCACTGCTGTCATATATGTCATATAAGTTGATGAATAGATATAAGATATAAATACATTGTATAGCCGTTCTTGTGACTGAACAAAAATGTATCCATATATATATCTATATAATAGGCTACATTCAAAAACAGAAATTACTGACATTAGAAGACCTTATTTCGCTGTTTTTCGGCCTTTATTTTAGCCTATTATGCTGCACAGTCTGATAGGCTGCAATAATAAAATGCATTTTCTGTCCGTCTACAGCCTGTACTTATACATATCTCTGTATCATGATGTGGTTGAATGTTATTTCTGGCCTGCACAACTCAAGCAGCATTTTCATAGGCCTAACTATCAAAAACTATTTTACACATTCACAAGTTTTTTCACGTCTGTATTGCAATGAACTGTGGGTTATAAAATCAGTCAGATCTGCTAAAGTCTGCACCCCAAGCAGACTCTCTGAAAGTTTGGATTTGGACAGCCCTCAGCACTCCTCAGACTTCTCATGAACGCACCCACAAAGTCCTTGAATCTGCAAGTAAGGTGAAGTGTGGACATCAAGATTCAGCCTTGGTGTCTCTCCACTGCCATTGCAGCTGGGGAATAACTGTAACAGAGAATAGTGGCACTTTATACCGTGAAATCTTCCAAACCAAAATCTTCACAACTGGACATGTTTCAGCAGGAATATAATCTGAAATGGCAACCAAGATTACATGTTTCTCAGACAATAGCATATAGCTATACATGTAGTGGTGTATGCTATGTAATATAAACATTTGGAGTAGTGTGCCTGGGGCAGATGACCCTATAAAGAAATCCATCACAAGCTGACGTCAGCTTATCTTGAAAGTACAAACAAATGTTAGAAACAGAGTGTTCAGAACAGTCTGAGGCCTGAGGTTTTGTCTCACAGAGATTACTTTTACATATGTCTACCTCTTTGTTTGAAATTTTGGCCATGGTTAATATGAACATCCATCATTGTAACATTATACATATGGCAGAGAATAAGGAAAAGCATAATAGGCCCCCTTCAGGGTTTTGCTTTTGGAATGATACTCAGACAAAATGTGAGTTTTAAATCAGTTTTGCCAAGTCTAAGTCACAGCACCGCCTGACAAAAACACAGGGTTAATATGGGGCTAATGTCACTGTTTTTATTATTAGAGCCCTTATTATCACACAGTCATTCATCTTTCAAATAGTGTGGCGTCACGTCCCTGTGGTGACAAGAGAACAAGTGCGGCGTTATTGGGCAAGTAGCCAAACATTGTAATGACCTGTCATAGTGTGAAGATTGGGACTGATTGCCTCAGTCGTCATGAGGTTACAGATCTTTTTTTTTTTTTTTTTTTTCAGGGGACACGTTCTGAGCCTATAAAGGACAAATGAAGTATAAACTGTTGGGATTTTTATTGAGGCTTTGTGTTATTTTTCTGCACAGAAATTTGCTGTAAACGTCCCATCGTAAACAGCCAAGTGTAACGAGCCCACCTTGTGGCGGGGTTGAACAACATTTTAATTTGATTTGATGCAGTAAAAGTAAATCACAGCTTTGAAAGTCAGCAGATCAGATGAAGATATGTCACCCTTTTTTCCTCTTTGAGCAGGGGAGCTTGATCACAATTTTCTGCGGCTTCTTCGTCTTTACTTTCTTTCAAAGGTGTTGGTTTTAGTCTTATTCCTTTAAGCTCTCACTCAGGGACACTGTATGTGGAGCTCACTGCAAATCGCAGAAAAAGTTAAAGCCAAAAGAGAAAATGTTTCCAGATAGTATGAGCCAGTGTGATGGACCGGTGGTTATGTATGCAAAAACATAAGCAGAAACTATAAAAGTCTCTTTCCATCCTTTTATGGCCTGCAAGTCCTTGAAGCAGATTTTATCTTGCTCTTTGATCAATACGTGTCTTTGCCTTTCTGTCTGAAACACACCAGCAGGGCAGGATTGATTAAGGCTAAATGTAGGATGTGTGAGATCTTTCTTAAAGCGTGCTCCTGTATTTGATCATGTATTGACAGTTGCTATCACGGTGTATTAGCCCCGCTGCCTCCACAGCTCCTTGCCACGGGATAATCAGCCAGTGTTTATGGCTGTGGCCCGATGTAAAGCCGCAAGGAGCTATTACTGTTTGTCAATTCACCTGGGGTAGATCACACGCTGCCTTTCATCAGCACAGGAGAAAGAGAGTGACTCCGTAAGGACTGGCTCTGTGCTTACTCTTTTGTGCCACATTTAGGACCGCATTAGTGACCTGTTTAGTGTGTTTTGCAGCTGGAAAGGAGGTATCCAGTGGTGCTTACATTTCCTTCTGATGTTTATTTTTGTTTCTCTAATGTTTCACAAGGCCCTCTGACTCCTCACCTTCTCGTGGGTTTTTAGGGAAAGTCAGCAAGAGAAATAGAGATCTGACTTATTTTCCGCTGGTATCTGTTTGTTGTGCTCAATTTACTGCGTAAGGGCACGATGACAGCATAGACAATAGCACCACAGCCTGAGGCAGTGTGAATGAGTATCAGAAGGACAGTGGTTATGTACATCTTAACCGTTAAACATTTGACTACAACAATAGACTCTATTTGTCAGCTACAAGGCGGAGGCAGAGGTCCGACAGCTTCTCCCAGCAACCCTTCCGCCCCCGTGAACACCCACCACTTCACTTTACCAGCACACCTCCGAGTGGTTACCTGCACCTCTTCAAGCGAGAAATGACTTGCCCTTCTCAAACCTGCCACTGCCTCACAGGAGGTGACTTTGTAGCGGCAGATCTTGTGTTTGTTGTGATGGCAGGGGGAAGGAGGGAGGGAGCTCTTATTAGCCGGCATATCTTCCACCGCTCCCATGGAGGCCACCGAGAGAGGATGGCGGGGTGGGGTGGGGAGAGATTGGTGGGCTTGCGGTTTTCTGCTCCCTCTCACCGTGATTGAAGCAGTTGTTATCTCCTTCTCACTGCAAGGCTGCACGGTAAAAATCACTCCAGCAAAGATCACGATGAGGCATGGAAATTTCCTTCTCCTGTTGTAACTGTTTTTAAATGTCAGTGACATCTCACCAGGCCTTAGGGTTAGGGTTAGGGAATCCCCAGAAATTTCTGACAAGCAATACTGGGTTTTTTGAAGGAACAGTTTGCATATTTTAAACACTACCCAAAAAAGAAAACAATGAAATCTTTTAAAACAGGGTTGTCAAACATACATGGGCCAGGACCGGCCTGCTTAAGGGTCCAGTCTGGTCCACTTGATGACTTTGCACACCTAATATTGATGCACCTGTGAAGGCTAATGGGTCACAGGCTCCAGGAGCAAGTTAAACAGTGAGTAGCCTACTACTACAGGCTTTTCTACCCATACAGAATACAGTTCTCTGGAAAAGAAAACAAGGAACACTAAAATTTTAAATATACTGAACATTATGCAAAATGTCGTCAATCAGCTGCTTCAGTAAAAAAGAATCTGTGTCAGACTTCTATCTTAAAACAATATTGATGGAACACTATTGCTAAGGTACTGCCAAAACTTTAGATTTGTAAATGGTTTGTAAGGCAGGAGATAACTTGACCTGCCTTCTAAATACCTTCTACTTTGGTTTGAGGTAGTGATGACAGCATCACATTCCTCAGAGATTTTGGTCCATCACACAGTTGCGGCTGATTTGACAGCTGCACGTCCATGATGCCAATCTCCCATTCCACCACATCCCAAAGGTGCTCTGTTGGAAAGAGATCTGGTGACTGTGGAGGCCATTGGAGTACAGTGAACTCATCATGTTCAAGAAACCAGTTTGAGATGATTTGAGCTTTGTGACATGGTGCGTTATCCTGCTGGAAGTAGCCATCAGAAGATGGGTACACTGTGGTCATAAAGGGATGGACACGGTCAGCAACAATACTCAGGTAGGCTGTGGTGTTTAAATAGTGCTCAGTTGGTACTAAGGGGCCCAAAGTTTGCCAAGAAAATGTCCCCCACACCATTACACCACCACCACCAGCCTGAACCGCTGATACAAGGCAGGATGGATCCATGCTTTCATGTTGTTTACCCCAGATTCTGACCCTACCATCTGAATGTCGCAGCAGAAATGGTCTTCTGCATACCTTGGTTGTAAGCAGTGGTTATTTGACTAACTGTTGCCTTTCTATCATCTTGACCCAGTCTGGCCATTCTCCTCTGACCTCTGGCATCTTCACCCAGAGAACTACTCACTGGATATTTCCTCTTTTTCGGACCATCCTCTGTAAACCCTAGAGATGGTTGTGTGTGGAATTCCCAGTAGATCAGCAGTTTCTGAAACACTCAGACCAGCCTATTTGGCACCAACAACCATGCCACGTTCAAAGTCACGTAAATCACTTTTCTTCCCCATTCTGATGCTCGGTTTGAACTTCAGCAGGTCATCTTTGCCATGTCTACATGTCTTAATTTACTGAGTTGCTGCCACGTGATTGGCTGATTAGCTACTTGAGTTAACCATCAGTTGAACAGGTGTACCTAATAAAGTGGCCGGTGAGTGTAGTTTTGCTGTTGTTAAACATGGCCCCCTATGACTTCAATTCATCAAGGTTTTTCTCTGTTTTTGTATTCTTTGCTCACTGTGGAGGCATGCACATACCCAAATTCACAGGGTGACTAATTGATATACCTATGATAATTTGGGGGGTGAAGCATATGTTTAAATTAATATATATGACAATGTATCAGAATCAGTTCTTTGCCAGAATTTACGCTTCATCAAAAATGATAGCATCATCACTTTTGGAGCTATTCCTCTGACAGCACAGAGAGTGCCAAACATGGACTAAATGAGTATTTGTTTGTTCCTTCTGTTCATAATTATTTTTGTAGGAAAATGGACCCATATTTCCAGTAAATGATCTTGCTAATTGCCACAGTGTCCACAATATCGGCTTCCTATTCATCTCAGTGGTGAAGCTTCACAAAGTGCTGTCGCTGTTTTGTTTATAGCTCCCAGGGAAAGCTGTTCATGTACAGAAATCCACTAACTGTCTTAGATCATTTGAGCAGTATAGCTGAATTGTGTTTTAGGGCAGATTTTCACTTTAAGTTTAAGGAAAAAAAAATAAAAAAAAAGTTTGCGGGGCAGGCTTAGCTAACTGGATTAAGATTGATTTAAGTACAACTAAAAGTTAGTGAAAGAAAGTTTGTTAAAGAAAAACTTTTCCATGGTAAACAGGGGGGAAGGAGTACTTTGTCCACAGAAAGTTAACCTATTTTCAAAATAAACAGAGGCATCGGTTTAGTCATAGTGCCTGAGGTCTGTTCTGTTAGGTATAAATCTGCCTCATTTGAACAGCCTCTGGGTTACAAGAGTTTGGAAGTTTTACTGAAATTATGCTAATCTGCACACCACTTTTATTTTTACATGCATAAATTAGCATGAATAACTTTTAACACCAGTTTGTTTTCTCAGAATAATTTATACCTGCTCAAAAAATTAGGACTTCTTGTGCTGCTCTTCTGTTCTTCTTCAGGTCAAAGACTTACATAATGTGTGTTGTATTATTCTAAATGAACAATCTGTAGTAGCAGCATGTCAGCAAAGAGCTGTTTCATACTATTTATATGGGTTATGCACTCAATAGTATCCAGTGTGAAATTCTTACAAAGCCTCCCATTGTTTATCTTGTGAGTCAAGATTCACTCCTGCAAGAGTTTCCCAAGGTCATCCTTGTATCACAGATCTAAAAATGCGCCCCACTACCTGAAGTGCCTTCAGAACTATTGTGAACACTGGCAGCCTCAAGGCTCTCCCTACTGCTCCATTACTGTGATGTAGAGCTGCGTGGAGGACAAGGCCATTTCCAGACACCCTCTCAGCATTACATTCACAATCCCACAGCCCACCCACTGTTCACAGTCTGTGGCTAGAGAGCTGCATTTACAGGAAGAGATGAGTGTAGAGGATCCTGGGGGAAGGGTCCATAGTCCACCAGACATCCAAAGAAGCGACCACAATCACACAGCCAAACCGTCAGACGGCGATGATCAACAACTCATGGAGAGCCAGTGAGTGTGTCTGCGCACTTTCTTTCTGTCTCGCAGGATTGTGCAAGATCAAAATGGAAAGATGGACATGCTCGTGGGCCAGCTGTTGTTTTAGCGTGCTGCACATTTGGTCTTTTTTTCTTCAAAGCGTCCCACATTTGTGTCACTGGTAACAGCAGAGCACGTCTTTATGTAGCAGTTCAGTCATAATCTGGTCAGTCAATCTGGTCTTTTATGTTTGTACTGATTTTATCTGTGTAGAAATAGATATTAGTGTTTAAAACAGTTGTGTGATTTTACATAACAAAACATCATCATCCACCTTTACTTTGTGTACAAGTTCATAAACATATTTAAGGAGGAAAAAAATCAGAATCAAAGAAAATATGTAACAAGTTGTTTTTGTCGGCATGTCGTACATGAATTGTTCCTTCTTACTGACTGATGACTATTGTTGAGGCACATGTCTGCTGTTTTTGAATTTAGCAGCATACTTGAAAGATGCTTAATTATTTTCATTGTCAGGCTATGAAAGACATCCCTGGCATATTATTTTGACAGCAGGGTTTTCATTTTGCAAGTAAGGATGTTTCAGTGGAATCCAGAGCAGGAGAAGCTCTTGCCCACACTGCATGTTTTGACAATTTCCTTTCTGGCTTATAAACACAAGCAAAGGTGTGTCTGCCACAGAGGGTTGCCCTGACAAATTTCTAACCCAGGGTCCGGATGTTTTACAGCAGGCCCACAGGGCTTGTTGCACGCCTCTGCAGAAGGTGTGAGGGTTTATTTTAACCACGACATGATGGCATCGTAGGCTTTGTGGTGTGCTGCCACTCTTAGTGAGATATGCGTCACTGCCACTTTACCGCTCCGCATTTCTACCGTTTTACGTAATGTAGCTGCAGGCACCTAATTTGGGAAACATGTGCCTGATGTTTCCACCAGTAGATATCCCAGATGAGGGATGACCACCTACCTTTTCCAGTCAGCTGCATCTGTTAGGTTGGCACGTACAGCCTCTTCACATTGATTCATTTTTAGCGTCTTGTAAAGCTGGCAACATTGTGGTAGTGTCTGGCACGTTGCCTTGATATAGCAGCACTGCTGTCTAGCAGTACTTGCTATATACTGTATGCACTTTATACTTTGGAGCACAATCTTCTTTTGTCATCTTGTTGGAGCACCATCTCATTTGAAAGTCTCAGTTCTCACGCGCTACATTGTTGAAGGGCAACACTCTTCATGTCTCCTTGCAGTGTGTCTCAAAGGGCCTCCTCCATACATATGGAATATGTAGGCGGATGATTAAATGATGTTGCAGTGATTCTCAGCACTCAACTGAGCCGCGACCCTGTACTGGATACACAGTAAAGAAATCATCTTTCAATTGATGATAAGATATAAGATATAGATAATATAAGTTCAATATGTGTTTCTTTTCTCTGTACACCTTTTATATTCAGTGTTTATAAGAGGCAGTCATTGTCAAGGATGCTCCCATCAATGCCACGAGCAATTGTCTTCTTTAAGTCAGAATAAAGAAATGGACAGTAGCTGTTGAACCAATAGACCTACTTAGAAAACAGCCCAACAACAATACAGTTTACAGTACACCGTAAAGTTACATTAATAACAGTAGGTGTATTCATTCATTTTCTGTAACTGATTATCCTGTTGGGGGTCACGGGAGGCTTTAGCCTATCCCAGCTGACATTGGACAAGAGGCGAGGTACAACTTGGACAGGTTGCCAGACTATCACAGGGCTGACACACAGAGACAGACAACTGTTGACGCTCACATTCACACCTACAGTCAATTTAAAGTCACCAAGTAACCTAAGCTGCATGTCTTTGGACTGTGGGAGGAAGCCGGAGTACCCAGAGAAAACCCACGCTGACACGTGGAGAACATGCAAACTCCGCAGAGAAGGGCTCCCACACTCTGGAGTTCGAACCTCCCACCTTGGATTTGAAACAGGAACCATCTAGCTGTGAGGCGACAATGCTGTGCTTGGCTTGACTAAGTCTGACTCATTGCATCGTGCCAGCGCAGCAGGGATTTGCATCTCCATACAACAGGGCTACCCACTTGAAGGTGTGTCTTAAACTCATCATGCATTTGTGCTTGTGAACCAACTGAACATTTTTCTGTCCACGACACCGCTGCTATTGTGGTCGACAATGTTCTTGTACTGTTTCTTGGCACTGCATAAACGTATGCTGGATGTCTATCTCCTCCAGGTTGCTTGTAGTGTCTCAGAAAAATAGCTGTAGTGCACCAGTAAGACCCTCCACCCCTTTTTTTTCTTAGAGTGAGGAAATAGAATATCTGCATAAACATAATCCAGTTGAAATTCACACATTTTTCAGCGCTTCAAGATCCAGTCGTCACTAAAGCGTATGTTATACAACAGAAAAACAAACGGAATGGTTTTAAAATTGACATTTAAGGTGTGTCGATTGATTAACGACATCAACTCATGCACTGAGTAACTTGCAAGAAAACGTTCCATCTTAAAAGTTGCCAGCAGCTTTTGAGCATCACAGTGAATTCAATTTTTTGGATGCATATGAGATTTGTATCGCTCTTCTGCGTGTTTGTTTATTTGTTTTATGAATAACGATAATAAAGCCCATCATTGACCACCGCAACCTGACTGGAGGCAGTTGGATGTGCTTTAGCCCAACTCTAGAGATAGTCCATCTTGGGTGTCACTTGGCACAAGTCAGTGCTTTTGTACTGGTAATGGAAAATGCAAATCAATGCGGCATGGTTTGACTCGGAGAGGCCAGAAGTGCCAATGGAAAAGCTCTGTGTGTGTAGTGTGTGTGTGAGTGTGTATCTGTACATGCATCCACAGAGTGATGGAGGTCTGGTCAAAGATCATTGTTATACTTCAAATGTCTATTTTCTCGGGTATCCTGCCGCCCCTTTCTCCATCCCAGGAGGAGCTGACCCTATCTCGCCCCTGTCAGAGGGCATTTTGGATAACAAGCTGGGGAAACAAGCTGGAATCAAGGTGTTTAGGGCCACTTTTTCTGTGCCACTGACATAGATATTTTATTTAGCCTTCTAGATGGAGCCTTGAGCTTGACAGATCAAAACTGACCTTTTTTTTCTCGGGCGTAGTGAATACAAAGAATCAAACCAGACACTATTTACCAGGATCCTTCTGTGCTTGGCCCTGTTCTTGTCAATGCTGGCCTCATGCATGCTTTCTCACCCTCACCTGTCAGTACTCTGACCCATCATCGATAATACGAAAGTGATACATCACCTTTTCCATATGCCTTCAGTAAGCACTCAGTTTTGCAAATTCTGCCAAATAAAAACTGCTGTAGAAAGACACTTTGAGTAAGATGACCTTTCTTTTTCGGCAAGGTGGTGCTTTGCTAGCAAAATTACAGGCAGGGCTGTTTTTTTTTTTTTTTCCACAATGCATCTTTGCTGTTAAAACTAAATATAATGGCACAAAATGCCTTCAGGTGGTGGAAGCTATATAAAGTGGTCAGACGAGTGGCTTGAAGTGCAGTCTTGTTAGGCTTCCAGGGAAAGGCCAGCACTTTTAAAAGAATGTTGAATGTGCCGAAATGCTTCAGGAGAGGTTTTGTTGAGGCCTGGATTTCCTCAGTTATGCTTGTGGAGAGAAAATAATAAGAAACAAAGGCCTTGGAAATGTGTACTTTAGATGTTCTGAACAGAAACAGCAAGAAAATAATGAGATGAGAATTGCCAAAAAAGGAGCGTGGGTGTATTTGTTCAATTTAGAGTCGTCTCTCCCCCCCCCTGTTTCCCAGTCCCCAAGCACCCATTCACCTGGTTCATCCTTCTTGTGGAGGAGTTGTAGAGAATGAGCTGTTACCAGGGCCTAATTGTGTAAGGCCCCCCTCGGACACATGAGCTTCGCTGTCACCTCCTCTCCTCTCCTCTGCAGCAAGGATGGACCTGTTGGCAGCTGGCCAAAGCATAAATAGAGATGCATTTCCAAATCCCAGGTGGTAGAAAAGAGTTAGACTCAGTCCTGCCCAGGGCTTGTGGCCGGGTTCTGCAAGCCAAAGCAGAACACTGATAAATGTTCAGCTCGACTACACAGAGCTGCATTAATTCAGGATGGTCAGTGTGTAACCACATTAGTATCAGTGTTGTTTAAATACAGATTGAGTTCAATGTGACGGGTCATGAGAATGTGCGGCTTGTAAACCAGAACATAGGATTCTCCCAGCAGGGAGATCTTATATTATCCACCTCTCATTTAATCATAAATATGACTCAGCGTGGAAGATATAGATATAGATGTGTGAATGGCTGTCATGGGGATGATGGTACTTTTTTTTCCCTACCAAAGCATTCATGGAATCTCCTCTACACAGATAAGGATAGATCAGAGAGAGGGTCAGCAAGGAAATGAATTAATAAAATCAGTGTGAAATTACTTTCTGTTGAAACAGCTGAAGCATCTTAATTTGGCAGCGCTATCAATATTAAACTCTGCCTAACTCTTTCAGAATCTGACCCTTATCAAAACCATTTCTTCTTTCACTGGGTAATATTTAGTCATGATGCAACTTTTTTCTTCTGATGTTATGTTTTAAACTAAACGTATTAAATCCTTCATATCTAGTTGTCTTCAAGTCATTTTATTTGAAAGGGAAGTCTTTACAATTTTAGGGTTAATTGCCAATTAATTTTGTACATGACTTGCGATGTCCTCAGAGGAATAATCCTACTGACTTTGCTGATCCTCTGACTTTTCCTCCAGGACCACCATGAGGTTGACATTTGTGGTTCAGACTGAAATATCTTGACTACTATTGGATGGATCATCAATCATTTTGCTAAAGATATCCAAGGGCCCTCAAGGTTAAAGACTAATGGCTTTGACGTGAATGTCTACTCCACTGATCGGCACAAAATTTGGTACAGACATGGTTTCAACATGATGTACTCTAATGGCTTTGGTAGTCCCCTGACTCTTCCTCCAGGGCCACCATAGGTTGACATTGTCATTTAAATATCTTGACAACTATTGGCTGGATTGACATGATATTTGGTGCATACATTCATGGTCCCCACAGGTTTGAATTGTAATAACTTTGGCTATCCTCTGATGTTTTATGTAGCGCCATCATCGGGTCGAAATGCCTTTTTCTTAATTGTGTTACGTATTAATACCTGCAAAATGAATGGCGTTCTCATCACACTCAGCTGTGGTTTGTGTTTAGCGCTGTTAAGCAATTGTTAGTATGCTTACAAGCTAACTGAAAATGCATGCCTAGATGTCAGTGCCACTTGCATGTAACTAAGGTAGTCACTGATGTTAAAGACAACATATTACATTCATATCTCTTGTGTGTTAACATATTGTTTACTCAAATACTGTCACCTTATTTTCCCCCACATCGAGTCCTTTCTTGCTCTTTGGCCATCACCTCCCTCCACTTTCTTGCATCTCAAACCATTTGAGAGTCTCTTAAACGTTCTAGTAAGTGTACCTCGATGATGTTAAAGAGCTTGTGGATCACGCTCAGTTGTCCCAGGGTAGATCAGTATTCCCCTCACACATCTGCTGTGAGGGCTCCATCTGTAAGCTTTAAATGACACTTAAGGCTTTCCTCCGAGTGTCATTCTGCCTCTGAGCTGAGGGCTCTTCAAATTCTGCACACCCCAGCTTCAGCAGAGCCCCCCGGTCTGCATGTCTTCGAAATGATGAGTGTTTTGCTTCTCAGATACTCAAACCTCTCTGCAATGCATCCTAAGATACCTTTTCAAGGGCTTCTGGAGTGCTGCTGTGAATAACTTCTCAGTGGGCTAATCCCACTTCAAAAAGCGTGTCTTCCAACAGTATTCTTAATCCTGAATTTACAGATTCATGCATCATCATATCCCTTGGAACATACAGCATCATGAACCATTGTGAAAACTAACCTGCATGCAATATGAGATTTTGAGAAATGTCTTGGAGATCAGTAAAATCAAAACTCATGCTAAGCCTCGTTACGTATGACCAAGACTGAGACATATCACTGTGAAAACACATTTCAAGGACACAGCAGTTGATGTTAAATCTCTCTTTAGACTCCCTCTGACTTCATCAGACCCCGGGTAGAAATCCTGCCAAATGTAGTGATAGTCACTTCAGTGGCATGGGTAAGGCTAGGAGAGACTGACAGGGTAGATTGACAGTGGAGACAGGCACTTCCGTGTTCCATCTTCTATCTCTGACTCAACTTGGAGAGACAGGTCTTGTCTTGGCCTTGTGTAGCGTGGAGTCGACACATTTCAATGCACCAGGATCTGTCAAACACAACGTCCAAGGCTCATCGCCTATAGCTCTGAGGACAAGTCAGCACTTCTTGAAGTACAGTACCTTTATAGAACTACCACACTGGAATTCACTAGTGCTAGTTCACCAAAGAAAATATTGGTCGACTGGAATTCTGCTTACTCTATAAATAATCAATCAGCTGATGGGAAAAAAGTAAATCTGCATGTTAGCTCTAGATGAACTAAATCGGACAGAGTGGAGTCTACCTGGTTGCGTTGTGTGTACACCAAAGTATTTTCGTCCTGAGGCCAGCATTAATTCTTTGCAACAATGGGAGCACAGCAGCATGACAAAGCGCAGAGCATCTCTTCTGCATTTGCTGTTTATTTTTTCTGATCGACAAGAGTTGATACATCTTTTGGGTAAGACGCTGTGTTTGTCAGTGTCACTTTTTACCCAATTGTCCAATCACATTGTAGTAGGAGTGGGACAAAGACTACAACGACCAATCGTCAACAGCAACAATGGAGGAGAATATACAGCTGACCACATAGACCGTTGGGTCTGCCTGCCCTCCCAACACACTTCAGCCTTTCCTTCATCAAAAGCAAAGGCCAAAGCAAGTATTCTACATGGTGCTGACATTTCACCATACAGTACACGGATATTTTATATCATAACAACCAGACATAACCAAAGTGTCTCAGTTGAAAAATGCTTTACCTCCACAGATAGCGCTCCCTCCTGGGTGTTTTCAGTTGAGCGCCTGATCTTTTCAGCTGGGTAAAAAAGCTTTGGTGGATACATGGCCTCTTATCAAATGTAACACCAGCGCTTGTCCGACCAATGAAAATTTGTTTAGAAAAAAAAAGCAAACAAACAATCAGCCAAGCAACCAGAAGGCATCAGTCATCGACATACACAAGACATTCAAAATACACTAGATACTATATGTGCAAAATATGTATGTGCATTGTGTCTACTGTATATGCTACAGCTTTTGAGAGTATTCAGTCATAAAAAGATGAATAAGAAGCACACACTAACAGGAGAAATGAGTCATGACATGATGAAGTGCAGGTGGAAAGACATTGCATGCATCTGACTTTTGCTGGTAATAAAACCCTTCGCTCTGTACATACAAACTACTGAGGTGTCCTGTCTTCCCCGCTGAGATGTGAGCAGATGGCTCTTCTATCTCTGCCCTTTCGAGTGGGTTCTGTGTTACATCAAAACTGCCAAAAATGCGTAGGGGAAAAGTAATATGCACAAAATAAACAAATAAACGTGAGGATTGCATCACAAGAGAGATGAGTACACTAATCACAGAGGGGATGGAAGACAGCAAATCACCAGTGATGAAAACTGCAACTCTATTACTGAACATGTTGTTTCTGTGGTGTTAAAGAAGTATTATCTATAACATTCATTCATATACAGTGCTCTGCTCTCAATGCGTCTGGGTGGAGAGATAACACTATGTGCTGAGTATGTACAGTATGTATGAACCCAGAGCTGTTGTATATTATGATCTTTATCATTAGACATACAATTCTTAGAGCACTTTATGAAGGAAGTCATGACAAAAAATATATGTCATAGAGCGTCATGTGTTAATGAAATGCATTCTTCTTGCTCAGACTAGCGCCCAAGTAAAGTAAATCATTGGCTGTGTGTTTTTTATTTCCCCCTGATAAATGTATTCTATATGTCTATGGACTGCAATATTTTTCAGTATCAAATTCAACATCTGCAGCCCCACCATGAATCACAGGCTATCAATAGCAGCCCGTCCCAGGGGAAACCCTATCTGCTGTAAAAAAAAAAAAAAAAAAAAAATAGGATGATTACTTCCACAGAAGTGCGAGTGGTCAAGGTCAGGGGTTAATTATGTGGCGGGCATAAACAACCGGGCTGTTCACTTCATTTCTGTCGATCGCTGACCTTAAAGGTCAAGCTGGTGCTCCTTGCCTAGATAGAGAGGTCAACGGGACCAGCTTGCTTACCAAACATGTGAGGGTTCACTGGCTCCATGACATAAAAACAGATAAGATAAGATAAGATGAATCTTCCCCAGGGGAAACTGCTTATGAGGGCTAAACTGAGTCCAGATGGAGAGATGTAACACGATGAGACATCTCCCCATGAAAGCAAAGTCTTGACTAACCTCCAATTGTGTGGCTTACAGTGTCTTGGCAGAGGAAAAAGAAGGCTTTACCCAGATTTACCCAACATCTGACTGTAATTTAATGAAGGAAGTGGGTGAGATGTAGGGGCAATACTGCTGGGACATTACCTTTCATTCTACTAATTAAGTTTGGGGGCTTTACAAGTCTGAGAGGATTACAAGCTATTAGCAGGCATTTATTTCAATCATTCATGTGATTTATGTTGTTGTTTGGGGCTGGTTTAGGATTTCCGATGCTAATGCATATATATTTAAGTCCAGCTAAATATAAAATGCTTATTTTCATATAAATCAGCTTCATAAATTAAACTTCCCCCGTACTCTTTTGAGGATAACAGCTAGTGTCATGGATGGAGAACATGCATGTTACCATTGTTTCCTTCCTTTTTAAAGATAGTACTTAGCCTATTTAGGTCCCCAGTCCATTCCAATGGACAACATTTCTAGGATGTCTAGATCTATGATTACTGTCTGACTCCATGCAAATGCTCAGACTTATATGATTGGATGTCTATAAGCCAATCACAGTGTTCCACATCATCTAGACCTGCATTGTGAGGCAAGGAGGAAGCGCAAGGCACATTTTATTCCATTAATCATATTATTAAAGTACATAACTTCTTGTTTTAGTAACTTCTTGTAAAGTAAACATGAGATGTTATATTATTTATACAGGTCAAAATATCATATGAAAGGTTGATAGCTTTTAGACAGAATTTTTTTCAAACAAACCTGTCCACTGGGATGGGCCATTTTAATGGTACTAGGAAATGATTAGGGAAATACTGGTCTGATTTGAATTTCTTATGATACAATCATCTTATAATGCATCTTACTGAATATGCGGGATTAGGTGGAAAAACACAATAAAGTGAAAAATAAATGAAAGATTCATGAGGTCATTTGAAGTAGAAATCCACCATTACAATATTTTTTGCGTTTAGAACATAATGGGTTCAGAATGTTTTTTTTCCTCCAACTTTTCTAACTTTGTCTGTGTCAGTTCTTAAACCTCCTATTTTTTAACACCATTTACAGCAGAATTACTTCGACGCAGACATGCACAAAAGGTTTTATATACTTATATCAGCATTTTTTGCCTCATCTTTATGGCACATTTATGTGCTCAGTTCTGCAAGATTTGACACAATACCTTTACTGTTGAATGAACTGGAAAGCATATTCATCGGGCTGTGTGTGTTTGTGTGGCTGTGGCAGGTGCAGCCGCTGCAGAGGTCAGTGCAGCCCAGCAGAGAGGGCACAGGTGACCCCCTTCCAATGCAGGTCTGTTCCTGCTCTCCAGACGCCGTAGCCAATTTAGCGCTCACAGCCGGAGCTAGTTCCTGACACATAGCACTATTCATTGCTCTCATTATTGTCCGACCGAGACACTTTTTAGAGAGCAATAGAGGAGCAAAACCAGGGAGCGAGGCGTTCCAGTGGACCGATGAGAGGGTGGTGACAGCCTGACCAGAGGCCGAGCAAATTTATTTTGGGGCTCATAGCCTTAGTGTCCGGAGCCTGTGTCTTTGTGCAAGGGGTGGAGATGATGATGATGATGATGTCAGTGATGATAACACACAGTATATATATACACAGGTGTGATTCTTAGTTTATTTCACAAGAAAAACCATTGAATTTATTAAAAATCACACTGACGTAATGAATTTATTTGTCAATGACATCGACAGGAGACTGGCACAATAAAACATAGGCTGCGCCTGTGCAATATGTTCACATTAGCACCTTAATAATACAATAGTCACTATCACTTGTTTGTCTGTTGCAAGCGACATTACAATATAATGTAATGACACTAAATACAGTCTCAGTTGAATCAGCATCATCCTGGCACAGTTTCAAGAAAAAGTGAACATTATAAGCTTCACTAAAGTAGTATTATTGGAGAGCCAGTGTGTCGCATTACATTAAATTGTACGCCTTGTAGTTTTATTGTCTCCATGCGCTGTAAAAATCTTTACTCAAACTGGCTTGTTAAATCGTTATAACCAAGATAGCACCATCCCTATTAAACTGGAGACATCAGTTGCAAAATGCTGTTTTACCATACGGCTTGAATGACCTATTTAATTGCAGAACGGTTGACTCTGACTATTATTAGTGCGGGGAACTCCTTGGATGCATGCCTGCAACTGTGTAAAAGAAGTTTTGTAAACAGAGTTTATTTACCTGACCACTGGGCTAGCACATCTTTCTCTCTTCCACCCTCTCCTTGTCGTTCTTTCACAGTTTCTGTCTCCTCAATCCTCTCCATGCGTCTCATCGCCTCCCGTCTCTAGTTTTTATTGGGTGAATTAACTGCACTCCCTGAAGTAATCCCTTTTCTCCCACCTGATTTACTTGCAACACACCGCTTTCAAGTCTCACTTTCCCTGCGCCGATCTCCCAGGGGCTGATGGCCTCTCATAAAAGGGAAGCAAATCGTAAGATGGGCTAGCTGTGTTTTCCTGCCTCTGTGGTATGTTGTGCTCCAGGCTATTTGAGTGGCTTGCCCATTTGGCTCACCTTTGTATTTGAAACCACAGTACTGGTGGCAGCAAAGCCGGATATGAACTTAAAACGTAACAACAGTATCACTTATCTAAGCGGCATGATTGCAGTGGCCAAATAACAGTGGATTGTGCTGCAGAATGAGCTGAGGGTTGTTGGTGTTTGCCGTTGTACATTTCAGCTGTGTGATTGGCTGGTGACCTATAGCTAACCTCTCGCCCACCCACACTCCTCAAGGATAGGCGAGTGTGGCTTATGGATGTATGGATACACATTAATGTTTCAGACACATAGATTTTTTCTTGGTTCCTTACTCCTTTGACATTTGAGGTATTAGTCTCTATACAGGGTCTGCTGTTCACTTCCCACTTACTATACTCAAGGGCTTACTCAGCTAAAATCTGCTGCAACATTTGTGTCATTTATGCTTAGATGTTCACATTAATGCGACCGCATTTATTCACAGATGGATCTACATTCAGTTAATGCATTGAAGTCATTACATCTCAGTGTTCACAAGTGGCTATAAAATCACATTTCCGTTTGAGTGTTCCGCTAAGGGAATTAGTAAAGACCAATATACCCCCTGTGCAAATTACTCTGCTGGAAATGCATGAATGATATTTAATATGGCTTTGCTGTACCCCTGATTAATAACTGTATTAGTGTTTTTATTGTTGTTGTCACAGTTGCTAACAAGTAGAGGTTCTTGAGGATTAGAGTCATTTAAAAACTGAGAAGCTGAATTGTTAAACGAGAACTGGCTTTTGTTCTCTGAAAGGTGGGCTCTGGTTGGCATTTCTCAGGTTAACAGTTCTTAACAGGATCATACGGCCCCTCGAACTGGAATTAATTACAACATTATCCCCCCTTGATTGCAGTAACCTTCCATAATCAAGATGTTTCCTTTTGACAAGTGCTTGTTTGTTCATCTCTATGCTAATATTGTGTTGTCTGTATAGTTACGTGTATTAGTCATGCTGGCTGTTTTTGGATTTGTAATTATATTAGATTGTCCTGTGCTGGCTCATCGAAGTTAAAGCCTGGGCTGGAGCGTGAGAGAGATCCCAGGTAAACGTGAGGAAACAGGTTTATGGAAAACATGAGTCTCAGTCGCATTTAAAGCACGATAGGTTTAAGCAACAAGCCACAAGATGCCATTGTTTACAGTGATTTTGGAACAGCTAAGGGGTGTTGTTGGTATGATGCAGAGTAATGATAAAAACGATAATGCATTTTATTTATAGGCGCCTTTCAAAGCACTCAGGGACACCTTACAAGACGCAGTTTACATACAGCATACAGCAAGAGTTAATAAAATGACTAGATAAAAATCATCATTTTAAATATAAAGTGTATAATCATCATGATAAAATCATCATCAGTGCAAGCCTCAATAATATGCTAGCTTGAAAAGATGTGTTTTAAACAGGATTTGAAAGTGGAAAGGGAGTCAATATTGAGAATGTCATGTTGGGGACAGTCATAGAGGTGGGGGCAAAAAGGCTGAAGGCTCTAGAACCCATGGTAGTCCAGTGGGCAGATGGTGATGTGAGTTGGATTGCAGAAGAGGATCTCAGAGTACGGGAGGGTGCGTAGGTATGAAGGAGCTCAGACAGGTAGAAAGGGGCTTGATTATGAAGGGCCTCAAAGCCACAGTGTGTCGGAATTTCTCCCATATAAAGTTGAAATCATATTGCATTCAAACGGATAGCGCACTCTAGCGCCTCACTGTTTCAAACGCGTATTGCAGCAGCGTTGATGAAACCATGTCATCTGATACTTCATGGAGTATTCATTCAGGCTCCTACACAGACACACGCGACGCAAGTTGACAAACCCCCTCCTCACTATGCTGGCTGTGTTTACAACATAGTACTGTTGGGTGTACATCGAAATAAACCAATCACGTCTTGTCTTTTGACAACTGCTCCTTCGGCAGCTCTCTCCACCTGGGAAAGGCTACCCCGATGTCGACTCTCGTTTTTAGAATTCGCCGGTCACGCTGCCTTTTTGATTCCCTTTTGAGCTTTCTTGGCGACAAGGATTCTGTCTCCCGTGATGCTGCATATGCATGATCCTGCATTATCCTCAAAGAGTGGGACTTTGTTATGCTGCAGTAGTGCCGGGGTAGTAGCGAAGCACCTCTTGCTCCTCTCCTTCGGCTTCTCAGTCACACAGCGCTGGCCTGGCTCTCAACGAAAACGCAGAAGGCGGTGCTGTACGCCCCTTGCTGGCAGATGTATTCTCAAGATAGCGAAACATTATGGAACCCCCCCAGACGACTTACCCGCACAATGTACAAACAAATCCGAAATTCTCCTTTTATGAGAATAAGTCAGATTATTGCTGGAGGTAATAGTACACCAATGATGACATATTTATGAACGCAGACATCAATTTTTGCCAATAAACAACTGAAAATGTTACACAATGTCCCTTTAAAGGTGAGTAGCAGAATCTTGAAATCGATGTGATATTTATAACATAACAGTGGCAACTATAATGCTCCTGTCACCTGAGCTGTTGTTACTTCCAAGGGATATCATTTTTGTTTCAGCGCAGCCAATTACTTTCTGAGTAACCAAGCTACACTGTAACAAAAATATCGCCAATGACATAGCTAAAGAAAGGTGAGCATAACAGGCTAAAATAAAAATATGTGAGCTTGCAAAAGTTACATTGTTGACTCACCATAGATTTATGGCGTCTGTCCGCTTTGGATGGACAAAAAAGTCCGGTGGATTGGGCGGCAGCAGGTATTTCTCCAATGAAGCAAAGTGATAGGCTCTTATTTGTTTCTTCTGCAGTATCTTTGTGAGATTTTTGTGCGTTCATTAAATGACATTATATGCGCATGTATGCATATGTTACTTCTGATTGTTCTCAATCTGGCAAATAATAAATGATTCGTGCTTCAGTTGGCGGTTGCTCTCTTTAGTCCATATGACATCCCATATGACAATATGTGACTAATTGGTGCAGTAATACTGAAGTTGTAATGTGGTCACAGTTGTGTTTTCAGAGTTTTTTTTTCAGCAGCTTCAAACACACCTCAGCCAATCATAATCAAAGACCAGAACTATCCATTAGCTTGAGAGAAGAACAATACAGCTGATTACTGTGTAGTTTGCATCTGATTGTAGCAAGCACTTAAAATGCTCCAGTCCACCCTCAAACACCCAAATCCACCCTACTAATGACAAATACCTGATCATCTGTCAACCAAATTTAAAAACTTGAATGCTTTAATTTTTCTCATATTAAAGTCGTTACAATGATGTTGGCATTGTTGTTTCCCATAAGCTTCAGTTTTAAGCCTCAGTCCATACAGTGCATCTCTACAGTTGTCTCATATAGGTTAAGTCACCATAATTCAAACCACATAGAAGCAACCACATGTTCCCCAGCGAGCTGGAGACAATGTAGATCAAAACATAATGTAATTTTGGGGAGATGGGGACTGTGCAACAACCCACATTGGAAGTTTAATAGCTTCATGAAATGGCTTTGAAAATGGTTTGAGAAAAAGACGCTGAAAAACAGCCACACACGGACGTGCACAAACAGTCATACACCCTCTCTGCAATGGTAAAATGCAAAAATAAAGCAGTAAATGTCATATACGAATCTTCACAGCGTGACAGTCAATATAATTGGGTAAATACAATTTACTTCTCTCTGTTATAATTTGCACGATCCATTGTAATTAAAGATGAGTGGCCCCTGCAGTTTGGGTTTGATCTACCTACTTTGTGTCCAACATAAAGTGTTGATGCAGCCAGTCTTTGAGAGTCAGGTTTTTAGTGCCAACTGTGAAAATCTGCTCTTTTGTCCTGCTCTGTGAGCCACAAGACCGTATGCTGGCTGGTAAAACAATTTTCTTCAATCTCCCCAAGAATGATGAGCTAAAAAATACAAGTTGAGTCACATCACAGTTTGAGGATCTGTATTTTGCTATTTATTTCATGTGCAATACATTTGATTTATCACCTCAGTTAAGTGGCTGTATAGCGGAGAATTAACAAATAGCACAGCTTCTCTATCATGAGCTATATCTGGAGCAGGGTGTAGCCATACTTAAAGACATAGCTGGCCTTGTTGTGTGCTTACAAGGAAAAATATGAAGTAAAAACACAGTGTTCGATGGGAGTCAAGATTATACAGAATGTACTGTATCTATAGAGAGAAATGTACTCGTCCAGGCAGACACATAAAACAAAATGTCTTCCATGCATTCCAGACAAATGAAAACAAACTAGATGTGTGTTTCAAGTTCAACCTGCACACCTTTTTTTATGGCCTTGTGGGAAAGGTTTTACAGCTCAATTTCATCAAACATCTTTTCACCCAAATACAGTTGTCTCGTGGGTCCCCCCATGGATTTTTGGGTGAATCACAAAACATTTCTTATTCCTCTCCCTCTCTGTGCCTCTCGCTCTCTTTTATTTCAATCTATGTTTTATTATTTTTTTTATCCTGCCTTGCTGCAGATTAAAGATGCTGCTGCTTCCAGTCACAGTACCTCGGTGACCATTATGTGTGAAGACCATGACTGTATTTCTCCGGAGCATATGGGACATTCCCCGAAAAAAAAGATGTATTTTGAGATATTAAAAATGTGCCCAAGTGACTATTATAGATGTTATAGATAAAATCTCAGGGAGACGAAGCACCGTGAAAGACTTACTTTAATCATGTTTCACTTTCTTAAGCTTTCCAAATCTCAAGCCTAGTTACATATTCATGAAGCCAAAATGTACCTATGAGTCAGAGACAACTCATGGTATGTTTTAGAGGATTAAAAGTCTCGTAGCAGCCATGGGTAAATTTGGAAATCATTAGAGATTTGTTCAGAACTGTTCAGAAGTTTACTTCTTTCCCTCCCTCCCCTGGTAAACTATCCCTGTAATCCTATTTCCCGTCACTGTACCTATAATAGAACAGGGTGCAAATGGGTGTGATGGGTGGGGTTGTGGGTCTGTCACCTTCTGTAATTGGTTAGATGAGTCAGTCAGAGAAGAGCTGTTTCAGAGAGCAATTACAGAGCCATTGTGTCTGTACAGCAGATAATTCTGTGACAATTTAGCATATTGACAATCTGTTTTGCTCTTCTATGTTTCTGTGGTGCTTTAATGAAGAAACTGAGGGTATTTACTGAGCCCTCTGCAAAATTACTGTCAGCGGTGCAGTAGTCAGCAGCTTTGTAGAACTGAGCAAGAATGGTACGCTGAAAAGTATGATAATTATGTAAGCCACAAAGAAAGTACGCTAGGTTAATTGTTCTTAACATCTCCAAACTTGGCTCTGTGTTCTAGCATTAATGGTCTCCCAAGGAGCTATTTGATTTATTAGTTTCAAGAAACCAGTGTCTTTGTGTGAGCTTCTACAGGCAGACAGAATCAAGCAACACACAGTGGAAATTCAATACATGCTCCCTACCAATGCATTCTAATGAGGATGAGGTCTTTTTAATTGCCTACATCATGTCTGCTTCAAATAAATGAATGCACCTTTTTTTGTTGTTTCTTGGCTCTTCCAGATATTAACGAATGCGAAAGGGACCCCTGCAAGAATGGGGGCATTTGCACAGATATGGTTGCCAACTATTCCTGTGAATGCCCAGGGGAGTACATGGGAAGGAACTGTCAATACAGTAAGTGCTCATATTCCTTTTTATGTCTCTGCACCAGAAGCGTTCTGTTTTCGGGTTGTCCATATGTTCACTCCATTCTTGTGAACACAATATCTCAAGAACACCTTGAGGGGTTTTTTGGGTTTTTTTTTTTTTTTTCAAATTTGGCACAAACGTCCACTTGGACTTAAGGATGAAATAATTAGATTTCGTTGGTCAAAGCTCGAGTATAATGTGACCTCACAACACGTTACTGCCATAACCCAAGAATTCATACGCTAATTACGACAAAATTTGACACAAACCTCTAATAGGATTAAATGACAAAGTGATGACATTTTATATCCAACTTCAGTATGACATCATAAGGTTCTGCAAAAACACCTTCTGACCATTATTCAACATCATAACTTAGGAAAAGAAGGGGAGACATTTGGTTTGATACTGAGATGGAGACACTAATCTTGGGTCACCTTGAAACTGGGCTGATTGTGCTGCCAGGTTGAAGATGTGCAAGCCGCATTCATGTTTTAAAATTTGTAGCTCCTTTGCAGAAAACTCCATATTTGAAGCTTTGTCAATTGTCATACCTACACGAGTCTAGACAGACAGTGATGAAAACTGTTACTGCAGCTCGACTCATTCATGGAAGCATATGACCGCAAGGTGGTAATTCCAGTTTTTTATGTTTGTCTTTTACCTCTTTTACAACTTCCCATTAATTCTTAACAGCACACCAGATGCTGCAGGTAATGCACAGTGAGTAGTATTAGCCAAGCAAACTGATTGATCAAAGACAGTTTGCTGGTAAAAGAACATCTCACCATGCTTCAGTGGATAGTGTGTCAACCTCTGATGAAAACCTCTTTAGAGGTTATACGACTGTGTTAAGTCTTGAGGACATTTCTTTGCTTTGCAATATCCATAGTTACAAGTATAGATTATGTTGGTGTACATGTAGCCCACACTTGATCTTATCTCACAGCAGTCATGTGGAGGCAAAGTGGGGGAGTTTTACCTTTATGAGTCTTACAGAGCGTTTGAAATTTATCATTTGAAAGGTTCATTTTAGTCCCTGTTCTGTCTCACACAACTTTTGGAAGTTTTTTTACTAATATATAAGGAAAAGTCTGGAGTGTTTATTCAGTAATTTTCCACTGATTATATCTGAAAATACCTTAGGGGTAAGAGCTGATCCTCTCTCTTACTGGACAGGATGAATTTCAGGGAAAGCACAAACTGAAATCCCCCTGTGTATCTTTTAGATAATGTCTAGTGCAGCATGACTTTTTTTCTCAATATTAATATATAACATATTCACATTCCACACAATGTTCATGTTTTCTGAAGGTTATCATATGATATATATTTAAAACCCTTTAATACAAGTTTCACTAACATAAATCCAAAGTTCTCCTTATATTAGTTCAACAGAAACATGAATAAATAGAAAAAAAACGGCTGAATTTCTGCATGTTCAAGGAAACACAATAAACCCTAAAGCAGGAAAGTTAAAAAAGAAAAGAAAAAAAAAGGCTGAGCTGAAAACCGAACATTTGAATGCTGAGAAGTCACGGCCACTTTGTGCTTGCAAGCCCCTATTTCATTTCTTTTGCCCAGTGGCTGTGTAGAACGAGAGAGAGCTTCCGTCTTATCACAAGTAGCTTTCTTTTTGCAAGACGCCGGAGAGCTTAAAGTGGCCTCATGTGTTTATTATGCTATTGTGGGGATTTTGTCTGCTCAGTCTAGGAACATATTAGGATTAATGTATCAGTGGACTCGGAGCCCTGAGCCACCCCTGCACCGCTACTCACAAATTAATTCATCAGATTTTCTATCTTAGGTGCAGCACAGTTGTTCGGCAGTAGACTCAGGAATTTTCAGGAGCAAGTCTGCATCGGAAAGACTGCAGACATTTTGAATGTTGCTGTAGTGTTTTGTGTAGTGTGCTGTGTTTTTATAAAGGCAATGACAAAAAGCAGAGGGGGATTTGTGATTGGAGAGGAGTAAAGAGGCGCAGCCTGACTGATAAGGTCGGTGTGGTGAGTGAAGAACTTGAGGAGAAAGATTTACTCCTGCTGACTGAACATATGCGAAGCTCCATTATTTATGTAATGATGCTTATTTTCATTTTCACATATAAATTCAATATTTGCGCAGTATATTACACAACCATTAATCCACCCAGCCAAAGATGCAGCGCATTCTGTAAGTATTAGAATGGTTTGTTTTGGGTCTGTCTGTACTAACACATTAGATATGAAATAAAACAGTGTCCATGAGCTGATAGTGCTGACTCTGGTGGTGATTACATCCACAACAGATGAACAGTGTAGAAATTACAGCTCTTTTTATACAAATCCCTCGAGGGTGAAAAGGGCAATAAGTCTTACACCGCTCATCTAATTTAGATGTAAACAACCACAAACCCCCCTCAAGCTAAAACACTATAACCTTGTTTTTTGGTTATGTTTTTGTTTTTGTTTTCCATTTGAAATTCAGTGCACAGGAGTACAGTCACATATAATGCACTGCAGCCCTAATACTTTACAACTGAACAATATGTTTCCTGACAAGTCTGCTTTATGTCAAAAAATCAGCCTGGAACAAGAGGTTGGGTTACCAGCAACAGGAAAAGGTTTGTAACCTGTCAGGGCATTTCAAAAAGAAAACATTACAAAAACGAATATATCAAGCGATGACATTGGAGTTGCTCCTCCCCTTGATATCACCTTGCAAATTATTTTGCCACCTCGGAACTACATCTGTGTTCAAAGGAGAATTCATATGAAATTAAAAATGGTGTCATTTACTATAGGCTATAGAGACAGAGTGAAACGCATCATAATCTGAAAGCCACGCCCCCAAGGGGGAAACAAGGCCCGCTTTCCCCTCACACTTTCCTCCTCAGTTTCCAGCCTGTTGAGTTTTCCCTTTTCCCAAATGCCAAAAAGTTGCTGTGTGGTGGGCTGCACGGCCAATAAAAACCCAGTGCTTAGTTTTTATCAGCTGCCGAGCAGAAAAACGGAACCTTGTAGAAGACAAAAGTGGACACACAATAGAGGCTTCAACAGGGAAGAAATTGTGGGATACTGACATTCGGTATGCCTATGTGTGCAGCAAACACTTTGTCAAACCCTCCAAATGTATTTTTTAGAGTAACAGTTAACTGTATTTATGTATGCTAAGCTAAAGCATTGACAGTATGAATGCAACTTCTGTTATAATTGTGCCCAGCGCGCCGCGATTCAAGCAGTCCATTCCAGCGGTCCACTCTAGCACCTCTATCAATCTACCAGCGTGTAGAGGCATGTCTCAAAACAACAACGTGTGCCGGTAGTAGGAGCATGCTGATGACTGAGCATGCTGAAATGCTCATCTTCTTAACAAAAAATCTCCACATCATGCTCGGACTGCAGCAAGGGGAGAGTGTGGAGATGGGGGAGTAGCGGTCGATTTAGTTAACTGACTGATTTCTGCTCATGTTTTTTCCAAGACGAGCAAGGTAAGGAGAAGGGATACTGAGGTAGACCGGCAATATTAAGCTTATCAATATACCGTTGCCTCTCTGGTAGGTATTGTACTAAAATAATCCTTTGCCATCTTATTATTAGCTAATTATTAGCTAGCTATAGTTAATAATTTTAGCTAGCTGCTAGCAATTAGACTTGGAGACTTGAAGGCGCGGCTGCGGAGGCACAATGACAGCGAACGAGCAAGCCTCATTTCCCCTTTGGCGGCGTGGCTTTCAGATTATGACGCGTTGCGCTCTGTCTCTATAGGCCCTCAAAAATGCAAACCCATCTCTGATATGATTTTCTTTTCTTTTCTTGGTAAAATAGTCAGTAGCAATCTATAACAAAATTATATGCTTATTCTACATGAACTAGAAAAAACTAGTTTAGGTGGAAAATTTGTCAAGACTGTCAAGCGGAGCACATCTTTAAGTCCAGCCAGCTGTCATGCTTTTTAAACATAAAAGACAGTGGTGTGTGTGCGCCATATAACTCCTAACTAGCGTGCACTAGGACCCATCACGATAGCATGTACTGTGACTGGTAACTACCTGACACCACTGGTCTTTCATTACGCCCTCCCTGCCTGGTAAATACCCACATCTTGCAGACTTAACCTACTTACATTATAATGAAGACTTTATACTAAAATATGTGAAACATCATGTCAAGCCTAAACTGAGATAACCCTGATGACATCACGGACGTTACTTGAGTTATTTTCTCAGATTTGACGAAGCTTCTTCTTTAAGCTGAGTATTTTGATATGAATATGTAGATTCTCACGTGTAAGGATCATTGGATTAGGACAGACAACTACAATATTGTAATACTGCCACAACCACTTTTTTTAATGGGAGCACCACATATACACACTATGCTACAATTGCCAGCAACATGGCAAGCTACTGTACCAAGCATCTATTCTGCACTGAGTGCTGCATGTTTGCCCTTTTTTTGTCATCTCCGAGAGTTGAAACAAATTCAACTTTGGGCATAACCCTGCAGCAAATTGTTATTTATAAGGCAGCCGTCCAATCACAGTGAAGTAAGGGCGGGACTGATAGCATGCTTCAAAGACAATAACAATGGAGGAGAAATGAATAGTGAGCTTGCATAGACCAGAGGGTGCGTCCTCTCTTCCAACATGCCTCAGCCTTCCCTTCATCCAAAACAAGTTGTCTGCCTTGTGCCAAATTTTTTCTGATATTCTGTATCATAGCAACCAGACACAACCAACGTGTCTCATCTGAAAAAACACTGAGCACCTTATTGTGTCTTAATGCTCTTCAGTGTAAGAGGAACTATGCTCATTTTCAAAATGCATACATGTCAGGGGGGCTAAAATTCAAATGTGTGATGTCATAGGGTATAAAGTCTGGAGCTGCCCCAGAGGCAGTGGATGGGAAAGACTGAGATTACTCAGAGTGATGATCTGAGTATATCGGTACATTTTTTTGTTTCAGAACTGAGGACACTACAATGGAAGAAAGCTCATTTGGGTATTAAAAAGAAAACAAACATTATGTGGGGTCACAAAATCAGGCTACCATTCATTATCTATGGAGCAGCTCCAGACTTAGGACAGATATATGACAGGATTGCAACTTACTTCTCTGGTTTCTGGCTTTGAGAGTGAGTACCTCATGTTCACAAATAATGATTGAAGGCCACAAAAATAACATTAGAATTCTTAGTTTAGGGGGTGATCACCTTTGATAGTGAACAAGTATTTAATTGTCATTTAAAAGCAGCATTATACCCAATATTAGCCAAACAATGAAGCTTATTTACAAAGCACTGAAATCAAAATAAATTAAATCATTTGCAAAAACAACAGAATTTGCAGTAATACCTCATATCATGCTGCTGAGCCACCTTTAATCACTGCAGGGGAAATTCATTCACTGTGACAGCCCAAGGTGAAATGCTGCTTTAACATCAAAATCAAAAATTTGCCTTTTTTAATTCAATTAGTCGATTTTGACACAGCCTGAAGTACAGAACAAGAAGTACAGTTGGTGGGGTCACCTAAGAATATAGCATGCATAGAAAAATGTGTCGTGATTCTACTTTAATGCAAGGACTCGTCATCTCCTCTGAGTTGTTCCCTCAACCCACATTGTGTGTGTGGGCTCGTCCTGCACACACATTGGCTGGTGCAGATTAAGCTGCTGTACATTTTCTGGTCATACCAGAAAGGAGCGTGAGAATATAATGTGAAGGCAGCAGCAAGCTCTTGGCCATTGCCTGTCTGTTCAGTGATTATCCGATTTTACTGAAATAATTACAGTGCCTTCAATATTGATTCCCATGATCCAATGGAAAGCGAGAAGTGAGAAGAAGAATCATATCTGTCACTTGCCAACATGAATCCCAGAAAAAATATACAAGAAGGCATAAAACACAGTGAGATAACACTTGGCACATGCTGCCGCAGTCTTTGTGCTGAATAAAATTTGGGATTGTTACTGCTGTATTCGTCCAGAGACAGTCATGCTTTCAGACACTAATATGGGTTAAATGGTTGGCTAAAGATCCACTATTGAGGCAAGATGAGGACTGTTCAGGGTCCCGTTTTCCAAAAGCATCGGCTGAAATGATTGTAGAACCATCTGCCTTGAGCAGAAGCTAAATCAATTTAAGAACACCAAGGTTTGCTTTAACTTACTTCCATCCTGTAGCATCTAATAAAACCCAACAGCCCTGTATCTAATACGCCCGCAGTAAGCTGAAGGCTCTGGCTATTTACTGCAAATAGCCTACATTTTCATGACCTTGTGACGTGAGGTCGTCTAAGGACATGTCGAGGGCTGAAATGTACTATCAGTGTTTCTTTACGCTTTATATAAAGTGACAAATCCTCATATCACTTGTCCAGACAGTCACAATGTCTGACTACCATATACCCAGAGTTCTTAAATGCTGTAAACATACAGTAAAAAAAAGAAGCAAAAACAGAAACAAATAATTTATTTTTTTGTAGTTTGGCAGTTAATGCTATTGTTTATGACATCATTGACTCCGCAACTATTTCACTGAGAATTAAGAATGCTGTCATATTACCTGAATAGTCCAACAGGAAGGATCATGAGTGATGAAAGACACATTGCAAACAAACTTGCACATTGTTGCACTATTTATTCAATATGCTCTAGACCAACCAAATTTCTAAAACTTCATACTGACTCCATTGTATAAAACTACAAAACTATACTTTGTGTAAGGGTGCTTTCACACCTGCCCTGTTTGGTTCAGTTCAATCAAACTCAAGTTCATTTGCCCCCCAAGTGCGGTTCATTTGGGCAGGTGTGAACACAGCAATCACACTCAGGTGTGCACCAAAATAACCTGACAGAGGCCTTCTTGAAGAGGTGGTCTCAGTCCGGTTACAAACAAACTCTGGTGCGGTTCGGTTGTGGTGACAACCTGTTCTGACCTCGATCCAAATCAACTGCAGTCACATGACACATTGTTTAGGTTAAACATGAGCATGTTACAGTCCTGGAGGATTATTAATGTGTGCCTCCTCCTGTACTGCCTTAATATGCCCATTTGGCACATCCAATGCATCAAAAATACTTGCAAGTGTACTCTTCATCCCATACTCTTCAACATTTTGTTTACTTCCTGGACATGGAAATTCTGACCGGTCAAGAGCAGCTTTCTTGCACAAGACATTTGATCTGGTCCGCTTGTAAATGCTGCCGTGAGAACACGAACCAACTCTAGGCAATTATGCAACTTTGTAACACAATGTGTCCCTGATTCAGACCAAAGCAAGCGAACTCTAGGGGCCCTATTTAGATGGTCTAAAGCAGACGGCGGATGGCGTGCGGCACATGGGCATGTCCCAGTCACTTGCTAGTTAGACAGCGCGTTTTCAGACTATGTGCCATGGCGGAGAGTCTGAAAGGGTTGGACTTACTCTGTGGATTAGTCATGGGTGTGTTTTGGGCGTATCATTCCATAAGCCAATCAGTGTCACCTCTCATTCCCTTTAAGAGAGGCGCAATTGGAGCGCACGGCAGAGAGCTAGTTAGATGGCGGACCTACCAACTGGAAAGAGTGAGCGTTTTACAGCTGAGGAGACGATAAATGTATCTCTATATCGACTGTCCCGTCACATCTGATGTCATATCAAAGGGGATTGGCACCGTTTGGCATGTTTGGCACGCATAATGGAAACCCAACCTGATTTGATTAACACAGCTGCAATCTAATAAGTTCACATCCCTCTCAGCCAACCACAAAGAGCCACAGCATCAGATAGGGAGTATATATTCAGCATCTGTCATCTTAGAAAAGCCAAAAGAAAAGAAACAGAGTGAGACTGCGAGAGAGAAAGAGAGCGCGCGCGCGCACACGAGAGAAACGCTGTCAACAAATTGTAAGTTATTCAATTTTATTTTAACCCGGAGGTTAGAGAGCCCAGCTCCCTCTCCAGCATCCTGAACCCCCCCCGCCTGAAGGTGCAGGAAGGGCAGGTCACATGGCTGCACCCGGGCCGTCTGGTCTGGCTGCGCGCGGGCTGCGGAGCGTCCCCCGGGTGCCCCCGGCTGTGCGGCGGGCTGTGCGGCCACTATGCATCCGCCTCCTCCTCACAAGATGATCTTCAGTTTTACGTTCTAAAAGCTTTTTTTTAAATATACATTTGTACATGGCTCTAAGTTTACGTTTTTAGTTCACAGAAGCTGGTTATTGTTGTGTTTATGTCAAATTAAAGTTTATGAAACATTTTCACATCTTTGATTTTGTGATTTACATGCCAAAATGATCACAATTCATTTGGGAAAGACAAGTTCATTTTACAGGCTATGCATCATCAGCCAGTGGAGGTCTGCTCGCAGTTCGGTATATTTGGACACTGCGAGCAGACCTCCCGGATTATGATTATCATTATTACTGCGATTAGATCATTCTGATTAATGACTGACCATTAAGACGTGTTTCTGATAAATATTTTAATGTGCACAATAATAACCTTTCACATTGTAAACATATTTTTATTTGTTATCTTTTGCATATGTGTGGCTGCTCCTTGTGTGTCTGAGCAGAGTGCACGTGCATTGTGCACCCGCCTAGAGACGCATATTACTAACTTGTTTAACAGCGAAATATTGCGCCGTTGACTTTAGACCAGGTTTTTGTTGGTCACTGGCGCATTTGCTTTTCCCGTCATCTAACTAGCAACGCGCCATAACTGCGCCTGACCACTCTTCATTTTTAGACAAACACGCCCAGAGAAGCGCAAGTTCAGTTTGCTAGTTAGACGAAAATGACAACTGCGCCTGCATCTAAATAGCAATGACACTTGTGCCATGGATTATGCGCCGTCCGCCGTCCGCTTTAGACCATCTAAATAGGTCCCTAGGTCTGAAAGCACCTTTAGTGTGTAGAGGTCAATATATCAGAAATACAGGAATGCTGAAAGATATCTTTGGAAACAGTGTCACCATTTTACAGTTTGTCTACCAGAGACTACTATTTTTCAACTATGAAAATGATATCTGTCATTCCCAATTTACAAAGTCTCAAATATCCCTATCAGCCTCAACATCCTGTATCAGCCGGGCTATAATTTGTATGAAAACAGGCATGTCTTGCACACTTTAAATGTGTAACTGCACACACCCATACACCCACATATAAAACATACAGGTGCTTTTCATTTAGTCTCATTTCTCACTTGTAGGACCCCTGTCGTATGACTGTGTGTTTATTATTCTTTTCCTCATCCCCCCTTTCCGCCGCATGCTCATTAGTATTGGTGTGCTGGCATTAATTTCAGTGGGGCTCTAATTTGTTTAGGCTGTAGGTAGGGCTTGTGGGAGATGGATTCAGCTGTCACATCGCGGTAGTGGTGGTGTTAGTGATGTGTGCTGTCGCAGGGCTGATGTATGCTCAGGGGCCAGCAGGCCAAGGCCCGGGGGCTGGCTGCCTCTGCTGCTCTGACGGACGACTGGCAGGCAGCTCGTTAAGAGTGGCCCTTCATTGCCGCAAGGTGAGAAGGACTGCGACTTTGCAACAGTGTCTTGCCACAACATCCACATAGAATACCTTACAAGAGAGCTGCCCAAGAGGTACAACATCTAGACAAATATGATGCTTTGGTGATGCGACATTGCACCTCAGCCCTAATGTCAGGTCGTAATGAGGAAAAATAGATTCCATTTCACTTTCAGGAGTTAAATCAGGGTGATATACCATGTGGTGTGTGTGCCAAAGTAGCATGCGAAATCCACAAGGTACCTAACAAATTGAAAATCGGGAATCATAAAGAATGTTTTATTGCTCCAAGTACTGATTGGCACCCTCGATGCAGATATCATCCTCAACTCAGTTAACACCCCTTAATGTCTTTACAAAGCAGGGGCATTTTTTTGTTTTGTTTGGTTGTCATGCAAGTAATTTTCAAATCAATATATTTTTTTGAACTGTTGTTTTTGTCATATTAAGTACATTCACACAGACCGCAAAGATTACATGAATAAAAAGCGACATGATATTTCTTAGGAGCAAGGTCAATTTTTTGGAGCTTTCACACTGCGAATAAAAGCATAAGCCGATCTCAGTGTGATAAACAGATGTTAGGTCACAATGTCATGGCAATAGCAGACCTGTTGATTGTTTGTGTTTCTCAGCACCCTGTGTTACATGATAAATCAACATAAAACTATTTCAAATTCCAAATTATTATATTCATCCTAAATGGTATGAATATAGAAGTTTGAAGCAAAATATTTGGAAAAGTCTGATTGTTTATTCATGATGCCCCAGTGTGTACAGGCTTTTTATGCCATTTATAGACATGCTTTAGTGCTCTAAGCAATTTATGTCTTGACAAATGTTTTTAGCAATGTTAACAGCAAGGCTCTAGAGATGGCAATGTTGGTCTGTTGGTTGGTATACTTTGGTCCAGACTTCTGGATCAGACAGTTCTGTACAGACATTCATGGTCCCCAGAGGATGCATCTTTAAGAATCAATGACTTTGATGATTCTCAGACTTTTGCTCCAGCACCACCAGCAGGTTTAAGTATTCACATATGCTGTGAAATATCCCAACATCTTCAAGGTGGATTGATGAAAGCTTTTGTGTGTCCGTATTTAGTTTAAAGTAGCAAATGTTAGCGTGCTGATACTCAAAACCGAGATGGTGAACATAGTAAACAATACACCTGTAAGCATGTTAGCATGCTGGCACTAGCTTTTAGCTTGAAGCACAGCTGTGCCCACAATATGTGCAGCCTTGCAAAGTTGTTGGCATGGTTGTAGACCCTCAGTCTTGCTTTTCTTATAGGGTTAGAAAACCCTGGGCTCTTGTTCAGGTTAACCACAACATTTAAAGCCAGTTTCCGGTCACTTCAAATTTAAAAACTGAGCCTGAAAACATTCCGTTTGAATTTAAAATATATGTCACTCGTTTATTTTCATAATTACAAATTATGTAATAAGAGAAATCAGTTCTTAACAAGTGCTCCCCAGTGTAAAGGGTGTATGTCCAATTTTGCGAAAAACTATTCATACAGTTTGAATTTTGAAATATCTTGCTGACAGATGAACCTCCTTGGCTAATGTCTAAAGGCACTTTTTTAAAAGCCACTAATATAAATTTATATTTATTGTCCCTGAATTACAAGGATTAGGCACATAATGCTTAAATATAACTGTAATTACTCTATATACAAGGGCTGGACAATATATTAATATGATAGTGACAACCACTGACTGTCACTAGGGGGGCAGTGTTTGCTTCTCCGTGTGATTGTAAATCCAAACCCTGTTCTTTTTTTTCATAATCCAACCATGTGCGTCTGTAGGCAAAATGTGACCATCTGCATTTGTTGTTAAAAAAAACCCCAAAACATCAATTTGTGGGGTTGTACCAATGTCGTGCTTTTATTTTGAAAGATACTATATGCAATCTGTGAAAACTGAAGTGTATTTAAAACAGACAATGAATGTGACACAACACACAACATCCCAGAACGTCAACAACGAACGCACCCAGGGTACCTGCGCGTCATGTGGAGGGTCACTAACCAAACATCAATATGTGAAGAGGCTGGAGTGAGAATATGTTGGATTTTCTCCATATCTCCCAGCTCTACTGCAACACTGTTGTCATTTTGGAAAGTCCCAGCCTTCACTCTGATGAGAAAGGTCCCCATCTTTCCGAGCCATGAGTTTAAACTGGTTCACCATGTTTCAAAAAGGAAGCTGTTTGTTCTTACTAAGGCTTGCTAAAATGACTGAATTAAGTTTATCCGTCAGATATCGGAACAATCCAAAGGTTGTTTTAGCTTAGCAGCAGTAGGCTACCGCAACCACCTACACCATCCACCCATCAGTCTGGAAGCAATGAGTCACACACAAGGAAGAACTAGTGAAGCACGAATGATTTACCATAGTGGAATATATAAACACATCTCTGTCAGGGCAAACACACACGCACACAGATATACTCTTTGCTCTCTCCCAGCCTCCAGTCGATCCCCCTGGACTGTCCTCAGACATTACTCAATGTCTCCCTGCCTCCCTGTTGCCTAGAGCCCCACTGTTTAAGCGGCTGGATAAGTCCAGCTAAGGTTGTTTTCATTGTTCCATTCTTCCCTTGGCTTCCTTCTGTGGTCAGGGTCTTCTCATAGCTCTAAACACTGCCAGTTTCATTGTCTGCTGGTGTGTGTGCATGCCTCATCTGTCTGTGTGTCAGCGTTGGGTTTGAAAATGCTGAGGTGTTTTGCTTAAATGGTGGAGGCATCACAGCCTTCGGGTGACCGCTGCTCCAGGCTTCCCCTGAAGGCTGGTTTACACGGACACTTACAGTATAGCCAGCATGAGCCAGCAGTGCCTCTGGCTGAACTCTGCGCTTGATATGTCCTCATTCTTTTGGGACACTTCCAAGATCCCTCAGCCTCCCCAACACTTGTGGGGGGTTTTTAGGCTCTTAAAACACAGCTATTTAATCATCTGCGACCACAGTCTTGCTAACAGTAGGAATCAGATGAGTGGATTAAATATTAATCACATCCAGCACTGTTCACAAGCAGGAGAAGAATACATTCTGCATGTCCTATTTTATTACTCTCATCACTTTTATCCCTGTTGTCATTAGAAATAAACACCAGGAACAGAGTAGGAGGAATACCTCCCACATCATTTCCATCATAAACCGCATGCGATTGTGTATCAATGAAATTAAATACAGCATCAGCAATTATCTTTTCTTCTCTGTAATACTAAACCATCATTCCAATTAGAAAATAAATTTGAAGAGCAAAATAAAAGTGAGAAATGCGCTGACTACTACCTCCAACTGTCACTTCTATTTGTTTACTGCTGTCACACAATAATAAAGGCGGTGGGAAATCAATTTAATTTTGCACACACTTGAGGTTTAGCTTCAAGCTCATGACTCCCAACGCTGATAGAGAATTAAATGCCCCAAACTGCTATTTCAGGTAGTCTCTGAGCGTAGGACACACTGCCTCGCTATCACACAGGGTGACAAAACATCCGGTAAACTCCTGGTAATGTTCTTTAGAGTTGTTAGACTCCTCTGACAATGTTAGCTGTTCTTCCCTGGGATGTTTCTTGCATATACAGCATTCGTATAATTGCATATCAGGTTCATTAGGAAAGATATTTTAAACAAAAAATGCTCAGCAATGAATCCTATATGCATGACTTAGAGACTAATTAAAACTTGCAGCTGTCACAACTAGAACAGCGCATCCTAAATACAGCTATTTATGTTTAGGAGGCATCGTGGGCTAGAGGGAATGTAATGATGTTCAGCAGAATTCAAACTGACTTTGTGTCAACTCTCAGCTATTCGGCTTTCCTTCAGACAACACAGCACAGCATAAAGAACCGGTTAATAAGTTGCATATTGCAACTTAAGGGTTCCATGTGCACCAATTTATCGGCTGAACATCGGTTTCAGACGATATTTACCTTGTTGACAGTCACTGGGGTATCAGCAAAAGGTCGAAACACAGCCATAACAGCCATAGAGTTAAATAAATGAGCAGGTACAAGAAGGATACAATGAATTGTTTGGCAAACGGGCTCCGTGATCGCACTGTTGTGTGATGAGATGGCTAGTAGCAGCCGGCGCCTGCTCTCACTGGGGACAGAGATCTTCTCCAGGATGCCTTCCAGACGAAAGGACACAGCAAACCCTGATCATGCTACATTGTGAACAACAAATGCGAGTTAAAGTCAGCAGGAGGAAAGCTAGTTAGCATTAGCTCTAAGCAGCCAGTGCCCACAAATAAACAGCTCACAGAGGTTGCACTGAGTTACATTATGATGCGTTCAAGCTCAGTAAAAATTCACATTTGGTGAAGTTAATTATAAAGTTCTTGTGATGTGTTAAATGTAATCTAGTTAAATGTAGTTTTTTTGGAAGTCCAAATAAATATAGTTGTTCGAAGGAGATATCTGTCAGTGTCTTAACAAAAATATAAAATAGATAAAAGAGAGGGGATTATAAAAATGCATATTTGGTGAAGGTAGATTATGGTGTGTTCAGTGTAATGTAGTACTTGCTCCACCGCCACCTCCTCTGATGCCAGCCTTCTGACTCACCACTCAGGACCTTCTCTATATCCGGCCCCTCCCTCTGGATCACTCTCCCCACACACATTCGAGACTGCACCGACCTCTCCCGGTTCAAATCACTCATCCCAAGTCATCTTTTCAAAACAGCTTTTAATGTGTGAATGATGTTGTGTGTTTTTTACTGTATTCGATTTTATAATTGTTTTTAACTAATATCAAACTCAAAGTGTCCTTGAGTACCATGAAAAGCGCTCTATAAATAAAATGTATTATTGTTCATTATTGAAAAGTAGTTTTTGGTTAGAAAACAAAACAAATGCAGCTGTTTGAAGGAGATATTTGTTAATATTTTAACAACAATATCAAATAGATATTAGAGAGGGGGTTATGATGTATTATATAAAGTAAAAAGACTTTTCAAGCACTTAAAAATGTATTTATGTAATTAAATTTGTGCTTATTTGAAGGTTGTGTAATGACAGTTATGTTATTAGTGTAGAATCTCTGGCACAAAAAGGGGAATAAATAACAACAAAAACAATATAAACAACATAAAAATATCAGTATCAGCTATTAGCCAAATTGTTATTTTAAACATCACGATCCATGGCCCAAAATTTCAAAATCATTTCATCCCTGCTTATATCAAGTGTAACACAATGTATTCAAAGTGAAGGATCCTGGAGACCTGCGCTCACATCTAATTCAGTTTTGATGGCGATACACCACAGCTGTTTGGAACAACAACCCCCATCCCAGCTGAACTGTTGAGGTTGTTTTCTTGGCACACCTGAGTCCTCAATTATGATGCCTTTCCACAGGCTCCTTCTGATGAATTGTCTTATGATTAAAGGAAATCTATACAATTTGCATGCATATCCCATCCCAATTCAATCCATCCCGCACCGAGTGTTGATGGAAAAGCAGATGTTTTGTGCGTACATGAACAATTATGAAAATCTGGAGAGCAGTGTCAACTTTTTTTTAGACTTTCAATTGTATGCAATAAAACTGTATATTGTGGTATGTCTTGTCTTCATCTAGCATACCGTATGGATACATACCCCTTTTCCATCTGTTTCTTCACTGTGTTTCATTTCTCATGTGTTTTCTATTATTATTTGATTTCCCAACAGGCTTTTTTATGGAAACACAAAGAAGTAGTTGTTTTGCAGCACCATAAATTCTCTGCTGAATAAACATTGCCCGAACCCCTTTCACCATAGGTATATCTATTAAATGCTCTTGGTGTGCCTGGACATACCAGTTAGGATTAAAGGGAAAATGTGTTGCCTAAAGAAGAAAGGACGGGTGTTTTTGTCTGACGATGCTGCTGTCATGCCTCCCCACTTTCATACTGCAGCATGTAGGATGTTTAAAGCTGTTACAAAGCTTGTTGACATTTGGGATGATGCTGTCCAGAAGTGGCCACAGCTTCTTGGGAGGGAGTCTTAGGGCTCTGTTACAGATGGGAGAGATGAAGGAGAAAGCCGTTAGTCATGAGGATGTGGACAGCATGAAGGAGGAGATGAGTCCTCATGTTGACTGGAGTGACTCAAAAGGAATTTGCCATCATGGAAACATTAGGAATTTTCTTTTGATGAATCAAAGCAGAATTTATTGTAAGAGAAGTTAGGGTGGACAAATTTATGACCACCTCAAAGACAAGGTCTAAATAAGAGGTTATCACAAAGATACAACAACAGAGAGCGAAGGGAAAGTTGCAGTTTTAATGACTGCGCCTGAAACTGCAGAAGCAGAGGAGGCTGAGGTTTTCATCTCTGAGATAAACAACAATATCGACTCTGATGTGAAGACGCTGAGGAAAAAAATAAAACAAAATATGGAGGACAAAATCACTGACATTACAGAATCCTGTCTTTGTGGTATTTTTAGAAATCTATATGCACTGCACAGGCTGAGTTGCACGTGTTTTTTGAGAGCTGAAATTACATGAAAGGTTCGTCTGTCTCCCTCTCTTCCTCTCTTCACTCAGGATGCTCTGGACCACTGGGCATGGAGGGTGGTATAATCTCCAACCAACAGATAACAGCCTCCTCCACCCACCGCGCTCTTTTCGGCTTGCAGAAATGGTACCCGTACTTTGCACGCCTCAACAAGAAGGGCCTGGTCAATGCCTGGACTGCTGCCGAAAATGACAGATGGCCGTGGATCCAGGTAAAGCACGGTCACAGGGCAGGACACACGCAAAGCTGGGCCAGGGCCAAACACGAGCAAATGAAGAGACAGTCTAAAGTATAAATACAATTTATTCTGTTGTTTGTTGTTCCCTACCATGTAACGTTACTTGGTTGTGGTTTATGGAGAATAAAATGTCAAAATAAAATGCTAACTTTAGAGGTAATTACCGATACTGTAAAGGTGATGTCTCACTTACTGGTAATAAAGCACAATACAAAATGTGAGCTGAGGGTAGAACAGATGCAGGTGTAGTCAAGTGTGAGGAACAATGTGAAAGGGCATAACTGCTTTCAGCTAGTGGCTGTTGCATCTGTGGTGATGCTCTGTGCCAGCTCTTGTTTTGACAATTACTTGCGACATGCTAACAGTCGTAGCCGCACTGGCCCTCACTGTATTCTTTGTCATAAACTGAGTTGGTAATAGAACAAAAGTATGGTGCTGCACAATATTATAATTACTGGATGCATTCATTGATTCTTTCTTTTTGTTGTGTCTCATGTAAATTCTGATCTGCAAATCGCTGCGCTGTCAAGAGAGAGAGATTTGGTGTATAATTTTACACAACACTCAACAGTAATTTTCCTGTTATCCGTGAAAAATATCAACAATTCAGTCCCTCTTTTTCTCCTTTTGTAAAAACTTCAGAGTGGTTTCATGACCACCGAGGGGCCTTCATCCAAAATAGCCCTATGTGTTGTGAAATGAAAAGCAGAAAAGCATTGATGCAAGTCTTACTTAGGCTTTTATAAAGCTAACCTTCATGCTGTGTCATAAGTCGGCACTTATTGTGAAAGAGCCATGTACAGTCGGCAGATCAATTCAGTGGATTGTGGGATTGGGCCTGTTTTAATGCAGGAAAATCAGTCCCACAGTGCACTGTTAGAGATCTTTAAGCCTAGGAACTTGCATGTTGCAGGTCTGATTAGATGAGGCATGATTTAAAGCTGTAGATGGTAACTTTTATGTATGTGGAACTGTCAGTATTTTCACACAGCACTAAATGAGACAGAGAATCTGTGAAAAAAATCATACTCCTCCACCTACTCCATTGACTTGTGCATTTCTAATGACCTTACTGCATGTGAAAGAAAGCAACCAGTCACAGCTGAGGAGTCTCTAATGCAGCTGTCAATCATGTCAATCACTGCTCATGAACTGCAGTCAAACTGTCAACTAGGCAGTGCTGATCAAATATAAATCAAGATTCAGATGTTTTCATATTTTAGTGTACTGTTTAGCTGTATAATGAGAAGGCTGGCCAAGCCAGTGGTCAGTGCTCAGTTTTTTGGTCAACTACTTCCAACATGGCATCTGGGTTCTCATTTTATAGCTAAACAGTACACTAAAATATGTTTCTGAAAACATTTGTGGTGAGAAATGGGTAAAGCAGTGACAAAGCCTAGATTCATATTTGATTGACATGATTCAGAGCTGCTGAAGAGGAAGGACATGATCAGTTTCATGCCATGATGTGGATATACTGTAGTGACAGTTTCGGAAAATATCACACAAAGTCATCCTGAAGTGATCTGATCTGCTGTGTAAAGAAGTAATAGTCATACACCGTGACCCTGAGCTGAAACTGTTGTGGCATATAGAACAATTGTGTTGCTATGATATATTAATGTCCCCTTATAAGTCCAGTCCAGACCAAAGGGTTGTTACCAATGACACCCGCACCCCACAGACTGCATTGTATTGACAATATAGGTAGATAGAAAACGTAATTAATCCCATAGCTAGTTGGTTATTGAACTACTATATAAGTGATGTTTTTTCAGCTTTGTTACATTTCTATTTCTCCTGAGTCACTTCTGTTATGACAGAAATGCTGACAGCAACCTTTGACATGTGCTGTTATCAGATACATGATACACGGACAGTGAACCGTGAACAAATATAATAGAATCACATACTACAGCGTAATGGAGAAAGTGAAGCTGTACCTAACAATAAGAGAATAGTAACAGGGCAAAAATAAATTGTAAAAAAAAAAAGGAAAGCGAGAGAGAGAGCGAGTCAAAGAAACAGCCGACATGAGTGAGAGAAAAGGAGCCTGGCACATGGAGAGGCTGAGGAGAGCGGGACATAAAACATTCAGGCGGTTTGTTTGACTTTAATGATGCCACGTGGGATGTTGCGCGGGATGCTGTAGGCATTGTGTGTTTCTACAGAGGGCCTGGATAATTGGGACGTGAGTACAGAGGTGTACAGTCGTGTCAGTGTTTTGGGATTATGCTAAGGAGTTGGCGGTGTGCTTTTGTAGTGCGGAGTGATGTGGCGTGACTGCGTGTGCATGTCTGTCATGTGAAATAGGTTATAGTGACATACTGTATGACAACCCTATCAGAGTCGGGATCAGATTTGTCTGGCTATTTGCGGGGGTTTCTCTGGTGCAGTGCGTGTCTTTGGATGTCAGCCAGTGTCAGCTCTTTCAGATCAAATACAGGGCCAAAGTACTTTGAATAATACATGATAGAAGTGCAGACGAAGCCTGAATTCACTGTATATGTTTTTGTTTGTGTTAATGTCGGTTGGTGTGTTGAGCTCGCAACTGTTCACACATCTACTATACTGTGAGAATATCAGTTCTCCACAGCCTCACCACGACTAGCTCACACATAAAATTGCATTTGAACACTCAAGGGAAATATGCTGCCGGTCTGACCAATATCAGCAAAATATAGCCCCAGCCGGCTGCGCTGGAAGAATGAAACAATCCAAATCACTTGTGAAGGATAAGAGGGTCTAAACATAATTTAATGGGAGCTAAACAGTTAATGACCAAATGTTTTGATGCAGATCTCCATCAGTCAGGTTGTGTGTTCTGACTTATATATACATATACATATATATATATATATATATATATATATATATACACATACACATACACACTTTGCTTAAACTCCAATCCTGTGTCTGTCTGGGAAGCTTTTTTATTTTCATTCCAGTGTAAACATAAAAAATTCAGCTCTACAGTCTGTTATGAGTTTGACACCTGACCCTGACAAATGCCTTCTCACAATGTGTTTTATAATCTCAGCATGACTGTTATTGTTAGCACTTGAATACAACTTTTGGATACAGACACCATGGAGCAGAAAGTGTTATTCTGCTTTCTTGAAAAACATTTTTATGCCGTGGCTGGAGGTATTATGCTTTTGAGTTGTTGGTAAATCTGTCCGTCCCCCCATCCCATTGTCCATCCCATCCTTGTGAACACAATATCTCAAGAATGCCTCGAGGAAGTTTCCTCAACTTTGGCACAAACGTCCACTTGGACAAAGGAGAGTTTGGTGGTCATAGGTCAAAGGTCAAGGTCACTGTGACCTCACAAAACATGTTTTTGGCCATAATTCAAGAATTCATGTGTTAATTGTGACATCATTTCACACAAATGTCTAAAATGATAAAGTGATGACGTTTTATATCCAAAAGGTCAAAGGTCAACTTCACTGTGACATCATAATGTTACACAAAAGCACCTTCTGGCCATTATTCAATGTTATAACTCAAGAACTGAAGGGGAGACATTTGGTCAGATACTCAATTGGTGACACTTATCTTGAGTGCTGACTGTGAAGATCTTATATGCTGCCTGGGGGTGAAGATGTGGATGAAGCATCCATGTTTTCACAGACATAGCCGTAAACTTTAAGTGCAACTTGAGTGGTGCGCGGAGGCATACGGTGGTATAAGGCATAAGGCGGTAATTCTAGTTTTGACTGAACGCTATCAAATTTCCCACCAAAACTTATTGCAGCACTCTGAGCTAGGAACAGATGTCTGCTCTGAGTAATTCATCACTCTCTAACAGCTGTCTAACAGTTGTGACCACCTCTTCTCAGGTAAAACTCTCTGACAGGTGGTTGGTGGGGCTGCCTATTCCTGGTGCTGCCACAATGTCTTAGTGCCGTTTCAGACCTGGGCTTTTTGTGCAGACCATTTCAAATCCTTTCAACGTTCGCAATGCCCCTTTGACCAAACACAATGATTGCATATCACTGCCTATTACTGTGAGGTTGTGACATGGTCTGGAGTATTTTTACACCGTGCTCTTTGAAGGATATTGGTTGAGTGGCCACTCTTACAATGAGTCACCGGTAGTACAAACTTTCTCTGGTGTGTGACTGTGGTTAGATGCAATATAAAGACCATACGGTTGAATTACCAAACATCATATACCGGTAGATCAGCCAAAATATGTAGTTTGAGTATGCACGTGTGTAGTAAAATGTATGGTAAAAGAGCAAAAAATTAGAAGGATAAAAAGGATGAGGCTCTTTGAATATGTGTGTTGGTGTGTGTGTGTGTGTGTGTGTGTGTGTGTGTGTGTGTGTGTGTTCACATGCCTTTTTTTATACAACAGTGCCACAGGGCTCTTTGGTAGCTTCAAGGACACAGGACAGTGTAATTGTTACAATGCTGCCGCAATTCCCTGAACAGTTTTGATCTCAGTGTGTAATCATCAGAGGTTATTTTCTCACTATATGCTCCTGACCTTTTGTATGCATGTGCTTGTGAGGTCTTGCTCATTGCTATGATTATATTTGGTAATTGTACCAGTGATCTTGGTAATATACAGACGTTGGAGTAGTCAGTTACATTTTCACCACTGTAGCTGCAACTAAATGTGTTTTTGCCTGTTTAAATGAGGCTTAATGAGCTCTGGAGAGAATTTAATGGAAAATATAAAATAGGTTATTTGATGTTCTTCCTTATTGTTTAGCAGAGGCCCTTAAGGTTCTGATATAATATAAGATAAGGGGTCCCTGACAGCCGCACTGTAAGTATTTGAGAGGAAGAATTATGAATGAATTAAGTAAATTTTCAGTCACGATTAGGGCCACAACCAAGATTTTTTTTAACATTGATTATACAGTTGATCATACTCAAAGTGCTTGTTTTGTCAGACCAACAATAAATCCTGTTAGACACAATGAAAAGAGACTGCAAATCCTCACATCTGTTTATGTCAGTTTTGCTTGAAAAATTACTGAAATTATTGGTTGATTATTTCAATAGTTAATGAATTTTTTGTCCATACATTGACATGTCAGCCCTAGTTAGAATGCATGACTCAGATTTGCTTATGACATTTCTGTGCTCTAAGTCTGGATGAAAGCATAAATCCAAAGAACAAAAACAATGTTAATACCGAGATTCTCTGCACATTAACACAACCTGTGTCTTTATTCACTGTAACGTCAGATCTGCCTTGTTATAAGCACGATAAATAGTCATTACTATACTGTACCTTTGATCTCAAAGGCCCAATGGGAAATCAATAGTCCCATGACCTTATTGATCATTTCTTAAAAATTAATGTGGAAAAACATTTCCAAACACGTGCTTCAAAGATGTTTTGTCCCTGAAGGTGGTGTGTGAATGACTGCTACAGGACATAATCAGTTCCAGGATGTTGCCGATGGTTACACGCTGAATATTTTCTCACAGCATGCGAGTGTTTTTCTGAGGGAAAACAGGTTAAATCACACCATGCAAACAAGTGGTGCTTTATTTGTGTTCCAAAATAAAGTGAGAGAACAGAGATTATTTGATGTAGAGGTTCTTTTCTTTGGAGACTCATACATTTCACCCAGAGCACAAGACACTGTTTGTTTTAGGAGAAGCGAGGAAGGGTGAAATGGTGAGAGGGTAAGAGTTCATTTTAAAGTCTGTCTTCGACAATGTTCCTTGTAGCTCTCACAAACTTGTCGGCTAAGGACACGTAATTCTGTAATTTTTTTTTTTTTTTTTTTCACTAAGACATTGTTATTCAGCACCTGAATGAAGATTTGCATCAAAATATCAGCCCTGTCTTGTAGAAATTACGTTTATATACAACAGATTTGAAACAGAAAATATGTTTTTAAGGGAAACATAATGCCGAGCAAATCACAGTTTCTAATAACATAATGAGAAAATGTTGTGGATTAACATACCTGGCAAGTTGCTAAAATGTTGGCACTTAATGTGTCAGCAGAATATTCAGTGACAACATTTTTATTTGTTTTCCTAAGAATGCAATCTAGCAATACACTATCAACTTATATGGTGACGACAGCATTGTATTTTTTTCTTGTTACCTTTGTTATGAACATTTAACCCAAAGCACATTCTTTCCCTTACCATAACCAAAGTGCTTTTGTTGTCTTAACCCAGAGGTAGGCAACCTGCAGCCCTTCTCCAGCAGCTCCCTGTGGCTTTGACAAAAAATATATAGAAATGAATAACAGTTACTTTTAAACACAGATTTTATTTATCACTGTTGTAGCCCTAAATGTGTGGCCCATACACTGAATGAAAAAAAAAAGATTAAAATCTTGTCATCTATGTGTGTCATACATCTACAGGCTGGCGCCTTTTCCTAAAATCTGCCGAATCTTAATAGTGATGGCTAGTCTTGGGTCTCCTGAGTGAGGCTAGCTATTGATTCCAAATTAAAAAAAATGTCTCAGAGGAAAACAAAGAATTTCATAGTGAGTGGACAGATTAGTTTGCTGCAAAGTTTAAGTACCTAATAATCATGAATAGCCCACCACAGAGTAGCTACTTTGTTGTAAGACATATTAATGAAAACTTAGACCTATTAGGAATGTTTTTAGGCTCATTTAGATTAAATAGGCTGTATTTCCATCACTAAAAGGCACAAATATGTGTTGCAGCTCCAGAAAGATTTTTTTAGCCAAAAATGGTTCATAGATGGTAATGTTTACTGACCCCTGCCTTAACCTAATACAAGAGTCTTGATAAATATCTGGAATTCTGGTTTTACAGTCCTGCACTTTGTGTGTCCACCATTCATCCCCACCCCCTCCCTGCAAAACCAGAGTGGAAACCTAAATATAGTGTTTCATTAACTTAAATATTCATTTATTTCCCATAACCACTGATCCTGTTAGGGGTTGCGGGGGGCTAGAGCCTATCCCAGCTGACACTGGGTGAGAGGCAGGGTACACCCTGGACAGGTCACCAGAGTATCACAAGACAGACAACCATTCACACTCACATTCACACCTACGGCCAATTTAGAGTCACCAATTAACCTGCATGTCTTTGGACTGTGGGAGGAAGCTGGAGTACCTGGAGAAAACCCAGTGCCCCTTCTGTGCAAACTCTGCACAGAAGGACTCCCCCGCCTCGGAATTCGAACTCTCAACCCTGGGTTCGAACCAGGAACCCTCTTGCTGTGAGGTGACAGTACCAACTACTGCACCACTGTGCCGACCAACAATAGGTTGCAAAACACAAAGTAGTAGACAATCATGCTAATTTTGGGGGAATAAACGTATTTATCACAATTTTGGCATGAAGATGGACTGTGTTTGAAGTGGTTTAGTGGGCGTGTAAGTGAAATGAGTTCATCTATGCCCCTGTCATCAAAATTTGAGTTCAACTGCACAATGTATTAAAGAATAATGGCAATTTTGTGAAACAGCTATAGTCACAGGAAGACAGTATATCAAAAAACAAACTTTTTCGGGGTCATACATAGTTAGGTGCTAAATTTATTGTGGTGTAATGTGTAATTCTCAGTGTAATATTTGTTTGTAATTTAAGCATGTTAGGTGTACTGTCTCTCACACTGAGGTGTTTTACTTCCACCTGACACATATAAGTCTGCGGGCGAAGGTCTGCCCTTGGAAGATGTTGCCAACGAAGCCTTACTCAAACAAATAAATGCATCACTATTAGCGCTGGCGTGACAGACGTATGTTTCTGAGTGGTCATTAAAAATGTGAAGGATCACCCCAATTACCCCCTCGGTGACCTTTTAGTGACAGGGCTTCTAATTAGTGCGAGAAGTATCTATCTCTATGGAGAAAACTGAGAAGAGCGAAGAACTGCAGTGAATGAGAAAGAGTGGGTCATAGCGGCTCTGAGCCTCTAAGAGGGGTCTTTATGTATAATTAAGTTGATATGCTGGTTTAAGTATGTGGAAAAGTGTGTGTTATTGACTCATGTCACTACAAATGTAAATTAGAAAGGAAATCAACGCTGCAATAGAATTATTATTCATTACTCCATTAGTTTTTGACAGTTCAGACAAGGTCGGTGAACATAAACAGTTCTTTTCTTGTGCTGGATCTGTGCGAGCTGGTGCTCTAATACCTAATGTCCTCAGGAGACACAGCTTACAGTTTTTTTTTCATTAACAGAAAAGGAGTTTATGACTTAGTGAGCTATGTTTGAGTTTACACTCTCAAATATTTTACTTGTAAATTGCCTTATTTCATAGTAATGCCAACATCCCTGCACCGGAAAATGAGCTCAAGCCCCCGGAATACTATCCTGAATGTGGAGTCATTGTCAGTGAAGTTAGACTTCCATTTCTCGTGGATCGGCTTTAAAATGGTTCATGTTCTTCCAGAGAAACTGACTTCAATTTCACAAGCATTAAACTGAAATATAGTCTTGTTTGTTTGCAACATCACATTAAGTTTTTTTGTTGTCTAGAATGCAGTATCTCAAAAAAACAGAACGGGAAGAATATATGCGACCTTGAGCCATACTCCTCCAATTCATAGGAGTAATTTAAATTCTGTTTTAGTCTGCATTTCTTTCCTTAGGTTTGGCCATTTCAGGTTAATGGTCCTTTGCTTAACACTCACTCAGTACTGTATTATTGCTGCCCTTCTGTTCTGCAGCTATGGAAGACTAGACAGCTGTGTTTTTATATTTTGTCAGAGGGTGAGATAGATGAGCCAAAGAGTGTTTTTTCCCTGAAAATGAAGCAGCTTGTTGTGAGTGTAGTGCCAAAATGATTAATGAATAATAGTCATCACCGTTTATTTACTTTATCTCATTTGTCACAGACTATCACAAGTGTGTTACAGTATTATGAAACTGAAATTGCCTTGTGTTATCCTGTCCTACTTTTTGTGTCAATATTAATATCCACTGTAAAATAAATAAATAAATAAATAAGTAAATAAAGTAGGCAGTGTGTGTGCAGTGTGAATGAGTAACCACAGGCTTCTTCATGTTGTCACAGTGAAGTGAGCTGTCGTCAGCTGTCATTGGCCCTTAAGAGAAATAAGAAAATAACTCCAGAGACTTCTCTCATTTTTTAGTTCACCAGAATTACAGTGAGAGTGAGGCAGTGTTGTAGTAGACCAGCAACGAGGGGTTTAAGACATAGGCTGTGGAAAAAGGCATGTGGCATGTGTAACATCGCTCATACTGTCAGTCTCTGAGGCTTGCTGCCATACTTTAATCGGAGGTGGATTATTCAAACTGGCCAAAGACATGTGTGCATGGATGGAGAGTGGGAGGAAGCAACAACCATCACTACGTGAGCGTAATAAGCTGAGACTCATGTCAATCAAACAAGAATGTTTCAAAATCATACACTGCATAAAAACAATGGATGGATTTTGAAGCCTTTAGTTTGACATTTTGGCTGTCACCATTGAGGATTTTTGGAGCCAGAAGTGACCATATTTGGACAAAAGGGAGGAGCTGTAAAGGAGAGAGGGGTGAATCTGACTTAAAGACTGTAGCTATGCCTCGCAGACAGCCTGTCACTTAAAGCTGCCCTGCCTTTAATAATGTGTAACTTTAAGACAAAGGGCTCTAGTTTCCCGGTGCAGCACAGGGTGGCACAGGGTGGCGAACCCCGTGCAGAGCTAGTTTTGAGCAGCGCAACCCGAGGCGCGCTCAGTTTGGTAGTTTGGCAGACCGAGGTGCGCCAAGATTGGTGTGGCGGCGCAGCAGGGGGAGGTGTCCACAGATCCAGCTTGGCGCAGTGACAGTTTAGTGCCAAAAGGCTCTGTTGAAGGTGCGCTAAAAGCTCGCCAGCTGAAATCAGGTCTACTGTCAGCGCAGGCGGAGCGCAGACGGTGTAAGCCGAAGTTTGGCTGACCAGCAGACAGTGCGCACACGTCACCAAAACCTCACAGGCAGGTTTCCAGAATATCAGGCACATTAACAATGCAATAAATACCCACAAAAACCACTATTCAATGCAACTATCTGCAATCAGCACATAAATGTATCTCTATATCGACTGTCCCGTCACATCTGATGTCAGATCAAAGGGGATTGGCACTGTTTGGCACGTTTGGCATGCGTAATGGAAACCCAACCTGATTTGATTAACAAAACTAATGAGTTCACATCCCTCTCAGCCAACCACAAACAGCCACAGCATCAGATAGGGAGTATATATTCAGCATCTGTCATCTTAGAAAAGTCAAAAGAAAAGAAACAGAGTGAGACTGCGAGAGAGAAAGAGAGAGCACACGCGCGCACGAGAGAAACGCGACATTGATTTACAATTGTGGTGACCTCCTCCCAGGCTACCTTTGCATCATCAGCCCGTGAAGGTCTGCTCGCAGTTCCGTATATTCGGACACTGTGAGCTTGGACCTCCCGGACCAAAACATCAGTTTCCTCCTGGGAGAAGTTTGGCCGTCTGACACTGCTGCTCTCTTCTGCCATGGCGAATTGAGTAAACTCTCATTACGCTTTCACGCGGCACATTTAAGGGCGAGGAGAGGGTCTCATTTGATTGGTGTGATGTGTGTAAAACCCACTCCACGCCTTCTCTCCTCCCTCTTTCCGACTTGCACCGGTAGGAGGGACGGAGGTGGGGTAGAGGAGTAGCTGCGCCAGGGCGCACAGTGTGCCAAACTTACAAAATCCGCCTGGCCACACCCAGTTGGCGAAGTGCAGGTGCGCTGCGCCTCTGCCACGCCCAGTCTGCGAAACTAGAGCCCTAAGTGGTATGTAAATGGATGATTTGTATAAAAGTTAACCCCCTCATCTTTATTACTACTCTTAACTTGGGCATTTTAACATTGTGGTCCATGGAAATTGACTCGCTTTTGAAGCCAGCCTCATGTGGCCATTCATAGAACTGCAGTTTTTGGCACTTCCTTGTTGACTGGTCCTGGCATTCACCTGGATGCCACTGCTGCAGACCGAGTACCCCCCCTCATGGCAGCAGCAATCCCTGATAATAGTGGTCCCTCCAACAGGACAATGTCCCATGCTACACCACAAAAACCATTCAGGAATAGACCAAAGAACATGACAAAGAGTTGCAGGCATCAACCTGGTCCCCAGATCCCAATCCCATCAAACATTCATGGGCTTTGGAGGTACCCTCGATTAACGGTGGGGCCTCCTTGGATTGGACCTGTCTCTGACCTCCCGAGGCATGGACACCCCTGGGGAGGGGAGTACTGTGGTGTCAGTGACTGTGACGTTGGCACCAGATCCTTAGAGTCCTGTTGGTAATCAGGTGGGATGCTGGTGTGTCCGATGTATGCGAGATCAAATTGGAATCTGGGGAATTTCAAGGCCAGGTGGGCGCTTAGAGCTCTTTGTCATGTTCCTCTGGCCATTCCTGAGCAGTTTTTGCAGTGTGTCATGGCATGGTCCTGTTCAGGGTGCCACTGCATTTGGAGAGTGTCTGCAATAGTGTTTAGGTGGTGGAGTGTGTCAAGAAAATGATCAGTGTTATTCACTTTACTTGTAAGTGCTTTTAATGTTTTGGCAGAATGGTGTGCATTAGATGGCTGGTGGAATGACTTGTAGGAGAGATGCTGGCCTTGTATGGAGGGATCCTTTAGAAACCATCATGTTGCTGCCATCAGTGATGTGGCACTTTAGTACTGACTTTAGTTGTGACCATGCAGTGCACACACCAACCTAATTTGTGAGAGGAAACTATGTGGAGATAGGTGCTCCTCTGCTGGAATGGACTCTTCTAGTGTCCTGTCAGTGGCAAGGCAAACGTTAAACTGGTGTGTAGATAACAATGATCCTGCTTTGTGTGCGCTAAGCAGGATCTATGGAAACATTCATCACTTTCCTCTTCCTTAGCTCCCTCTTTTCCTCTCGGCTCTCCAAGCCACTTTACATTGGCACCATATTGACAGTCTGCACAGGGTTGACAGACTGGATCTGGAGTGTGAGGATTGATTAAATGTTCCATTTGATCACAGACTTTCTGAATAAGATGGATGGCCCTGACAGAAAAGATACAAGACGGGGACTTGATTCCCATGACTTGCGTGCACACACTGCTCGTGCACGCCCACAAACACAGATGCACACATTGAAACTGTCTAAAAATGAAGCAATAATTTCTTGATTTTGCCTTTTTTTGGTAAATCCACAGATAAACCTGCAGAGGAGGATGAGGGTCACGGGCCTAATTACCCAGGGTGCAAAGCGTATCGGCAGCCCAGAGTACGTCAAGTCTTACAAAGTAGCCTACAGTGATGACGGGAAGACCTGGAGAACATACAAAGTCAAGGGCAGAGATGATGATATGGTGAGTACACACATGTGGGCACACAAACACATACACACCCGTTGTCATCTCTCCACTTTTTCCCTTTAGTCTCTCACACTGTAATACACAGACAAAGATGCACACATGCCCGCACTCGCACACATGCGCACACAGTGACAAGAGACTGTGCACTCAGTCAAGGGCAGGGTGGAGGACGTGATGAGATGGCTTTTTAATTAGCTCGCACACACCGGGCCCATCTTGCTGCCCCTTACCCCCCTCCACTTTTATGACTTCTAGATTGAATTTTTATACTATTTGGGGATGAACAGCCACCAAATAGGCCACACAGCGTTCTATCATTCCTGACAGCAAACCACGGCTGTCCTCCATTTGGCCGAGCTCCGAATGACCCCGACTTCCAAACTTCTTTTCAAATTTATTACATTGAACAATGAGTCCGGACTTGGATTTTCTGTGATCTCAGCTTTTTTTTTTTTTTTTTTTTTTGGTATTTTTCTTTTTAGGGTGTAGTTGTCAGTCAAAATTAGGCATGTAGAAAGCAAGAATGTGCATGATTAAGTGTAGATAAGTAGTGTAAATTCTGGGGTGGAGATTGTAACCATATGAGCAGACTGGGTTAGTTACCTGCACAGTAGGACCTGTCAGTGTGTCCGAGGTTGTCACATGCCTTGATCCTTGACCTCATGGAAGTTGGGGATTTTCGCTAGCATTGACCTGTTGCCACCCAGTGACAGCTCTCATTTCCTGTACCGCCTCTGCCTCTCCCCTGCTTTCACTTTCTCTGTCGCCCTCTCTCTGAGCCTCACACATGCAGTACATCAGTCATTTAAATCAGAGAGCTGCTGTCAGACTATCTCAGGTCATTTGGATAAAACTCTCCAGAAGGTATAGCGATATAATTGGAGCACTAATTTAAAACACACCACTGTTCTTATGAATTACGGGCTCAAATGGTGCGAGAAATTGTCTATTTTTCCCTGTAATTCTAGCTCATTGATCTTGAATGACAGCAATTTGTTGAGTGTGGAGTAGACACTAGAGACCGCGCCAGATAGACTGCTACATTAGGGCAAAACTGATCTGCTTCACCATCCTCCCCGCCCCCATCTGCTGTTATTTCATCCCCTGCAACAGATTTTCAGAGGAAACGTCGATAACAACGCTCCATCAGCCAACTCCTTCACCCCTCCCATTGAAGCCCAGTACGTGCGCATTTACCCCCAAGTCTGCAGGAGGCACTGCACCTTACGCATGGAGCTGCTCGGTTGTGAGCTAACAGGTGAGTGAGCTGAGCAGGTTTCATCCATCTGTACACACAAATTAATCATGAAATGATCTGAAAATCCTTTGCAGTGTGCCTCCTGCATGTTGTGTCATGCTGCATATTTTATGCAGTCAGGAGGGTTGGAGCAAATCTGTTTGTTTTTGTTGTTGCCAGGCTGCTCCGAACCACTAGGAATGAAGTCAGGCCATATCCAGGACTACCAGGTCACGGCCTCAAGCATCTTCAGGACGCTCAACATGGACATGTTCACTTGGGAGCCTGGGAAGGCCCGCTTGGACAAACAGGGCAAGGTCAATGCCTGGACAGCTGGACACAGCGACCAGTCGCAGTGGCTGCAGGTAAGATGTTATCTGTCTCTAAATGTGTTATCTGTTTCAGCTACTGTAGAAATTCAATCAGTATATTAGCAGAGAAATAAACAGCAGACAGCCCGCTTCTTGCAGATAGCTGGTTTTCACTCCGCTGAAGGATTAGCTCTTACCTCCCTGGCATAGTAATTGATGGCGTGTACATGGTAATGAATGCCAATGGATTCAATTATATTTCATAGGGAAAGACCTCATTGATGTGTACAGTGTGAGTTGTGGAGGAAGTTACATCTTAAAAACCTCGCTCTATTAGCTATCTTTCAGTATTATTCTTAGAAACAGTCAGTAATAGGTAGTCTCTTTTTTTTTTCTTCATGCCAGTCCTTTTGAATCTAACACCCACACTGCCTCTGTTGGAAGAGTTTAGCCCTGTTATCTTTGGCTGCAGCCCAGGTTTTCTATCTCTATGAAAACAGCCAATTCATTTGTTTTCATTACAGTAACTGATGGCTGAAAATGTCTCCTGAAAGGGACAAGACACATCTCTAAGTGAACGTTTACACCCGAGTCTTTCTGCTTAACAATATGTGAGATTGATGGAAGCCCCCGGGAGTTTAAGATACATATCAATCAGACTCAATCATGCCCCAGTATGCCCTCACATATGGCCACGTATATTGGATTTTTTTTTTTTTTTTTGGTCTTTTAAGAAAAAAGCCATTAAGCGCTCTTTGCTTTTAGAGAATGAAACCACGTCTTACTTCAAGCTGTAAAACTGATAGCATAGAAGAAATTGTGATGTGGATCATCTTCTCAGGGAATTGAAGATCAGAATGATTTCTTTGATTTCTTGGCCTCTAAGCTGCACTCGCTCCACGCGTACCGCCTCCCTGGCAGTGACACAGTTAGCGCTCTGTAGTCATGCTGACTTGTCTGGCCGTTATTAGATTGGCCGGGTCTTGAGTCAGATATGTTTTTTATTACGCTGAAAGCTTTTTGTCCAGGGTGAGCGTATGCAGGCCTGTGTGTCGGAGGAGACAGGTACTTAGGCAGGCCGCATCCAGGCCAGGGTGCTCGGCTAAGCAAAATTGATTGCTGTGGGTAAAGGAAAACTTGTGGTCTCATATTACATGCTGTGCCGGCAGGAAAGGGGAGATACTATACAGACGCAGTGAGAAAATCAATGGCTTCCACTGCCAAGGACCATATCTGCGCACAGAGACGTCTACAATATCTGGCTTTTTAAAAGCAGACATCAAGAGTTATACACTGATAAGTGCTGCTCCGCGTTAATACGGATACAGCTGTTGGAGCTGACCACTTTTTTTATATTTAGTGATCATCTTATATGCATTTGTTAAACTCCCACAGTCAGTGTCGTCTTCATACCGGTTGCCATGGAAACTAATTGATTTTCAGTGACATTACTGAATGACTTTAAACCTAACAGATTAATGGAATTAATCAGCCCTAATGACAAAATAAGTATTCCTATTAATCAGGACTCCTGCTCTGGTCCGCAGTGGAAGCAGTGGGAAACTCTTTACAGACATGAAATCAAACTGGATTCCCTGATGCACAGGACTTGACAAGATGTCGTTTCAGTAGCAAACAATGGAGTTGGGAGCTGACAGATTTGTATCCTGCGCTACTTATTTATCAAATAACCAACCTAGCCTTTTGACAGGAAAAAAAAGTACATCATAGTAACTTTATCATTATTGTTTTTGATGTTTTTATTTATGTTAGTGATTGTTGTTTAGCTAAAGTTTAGACTGAAAAATGAAGCCATAATATTCCACATATGGGTGATATCATCTTGCACTAGTGATATCATTTGGAGCCAGAGTCTGTGAAGTGGAGTCCCTGCCCATACACCTGTACAACCCAATAGTGAGCAACACTGCTGATTGCGAACACAAGGACTGACCCACACAGCTGTCAATCATGCCGACTCCCCCCCTTTTATAGCGTTTATAATTCATTACAAACACCACCACCAGAAAAATGAACATTTGAACATACATCAGCATGATAAGAACAATCTAAAATACCAGGAACCACCTTTGGGAAAAAATTATTTGATGTGGACTTCCATGTCCCATGTTGGGTGCGGGTTTTATGACAGATACTGCAGCCAGCCACAAGGGGGCCATAGACATGTTTTGGCTTCACTTTTGGGAAGCTGTCATGTTGTCCATCTTTATTATACAGTCATTACATTAAACATGTATTATAGCTGGTGTCTTTTGTAGTTTCCCTACGAATTCTGTCTAAATGGTGACATGAAATTCAACACTACTGACTCAATTTAACAAAACATTGACGGCTCTCTGGGTTAAAATGACACATTGTTCTATGTCAATCATAGGATTACACAACTCAAACATGCAATGAATCATTTGAATGCTAATTATTTGATCATCAAGTGGAGAACATGGTTTTAAGTCGATTAAATACTTACGGAGTGGAAATTCTGTGCCGCAAAAAAACAGTAAAATCTTCATCTCAAAAACACCAAGAACTGGACCTGTTTGGGGAGTACCCAAGCTAAAGTTATTCTGGCCTGGCAGGAGATAAAATTACACAGAGGGAGACCGAACCAGAATCTTTCAAGATGTTTTCAAGAGAGGAGCTGAAGCTGTCAGACTGAGCTGCCAAGTGTTCCAGCTGGCATAAGCTGATTAGTTAATTATGCACATTAACATGTCCACATAGCAAAGAGAAATTGCCAGAGAGACAGTAGCTACTTTTCAATTTCACACTGTCCCTGTCAATGCAACACATGCACTGCAGATTTCTGGCGAGTTGCGCTCCAGGACTGTGTAGAGGTTTTTTTTTTTTTGGTGGATTACGGTAAACATTCCTCAGACAAAAAAAATCAACATGGTTAGAATGACGTGATTGTGTCTCTTCATCTCGCATCTCTTAACTGCACTGCAGTCAACAAAGTACTTAGAAAGGATTCACTTTCCTGGATCACGATGTTGAATGCTGAATCACATCTCATGTTGTGGGTAGCACTAGAACAGGTTCCAGGCGGTATCTGTACTGACAGGAAGTGAAGATTAGGAAACCTTAAGTACTAAAGAGAATAAGTGCTCTGATAAGAACATTTTAGAGGCCATATTTTAACTTGTGTCCACAGTAATGACATACCGATATAGATCTTAGACCAAGTTTGAGAACATTATCTTGAGAACATAAACAGCTGTTTGCCGTTACAAGGCTGCAGAGAAGTATTGCAAAGGGAGTGAATGCCTTTGGACACAACACCTCCATAGTTAAACTTTAATTTTGTAGTGTATAAAGTTTATCCTTTTACAATTAAACACATTTCACTTAAAGAAAGAGAACATTTCCCAGATGACACAATATGTAGTATTGGAGTTAAACAGTCAGTGGTGTTGTGTCTTCACCGATCTGTCAAGGGACTCATAATTCTTCCACATGTAAAGATATCAGACTAATAGCATGCTTGAGCTGGACATTGGCAGGTTGACAATGTGCTGTTATTCAAAGTGAGTGAAAGGACCGCAAGTCTCAAATTACATTCTCCAAAAGAACTTTAAGCATGTTTTCTCACACCCTTATAAGCTCACAAATCCCCGTGGCAAAGTGGCAGAAATAAGAAATAGTCCTTGAGTTTCGCTTTGGTCGGGTGCCATCTTTAAGCTTTGTACACAAGATTAAACAAAATACTAACCCTTTAGTTGAGCTACAGTAGAGTGGCTGTTTCCAGTGCCCCCGAAGATAGTGCTGTGCAGACACTTCACTACAAAGAGATTTATCACCAAAAGCACTCCACAGTATACTCTCTATACTTAGCTGTTGTTTTCCTTCATAGCAGAAACATTTTCTTTTTCTGCTGCTGATCCAAACAAGCAGTTTAGGTGCCACATGCTGCCATTGTCATACTGTTTAGGTACAATATGGTGTATGTTGGTAGAATAGTTCCCAAGGGAAACAAGCAGAACAGGTTCATAATATTTTCAGATATTTTCACATTGCTGCAGCTCACGTCTTTGTTTCACGTTATTTTTAGTCGCCTTTTTTATCTTCAAATTTGGAAAGAGTTCTCCAGTAACAGTAGTGCTTTTGGCTGTTGCCTTCCACTGTCTCCACTATTTTCCCATACCATCACTGGGAGTTGCATTTAGTGGTGGGAATCTCTATGCCCCTCCAGATTCAATTCAGAGGGCTACGATGCTATAATATAAAGATTATCAGTGCATTTTGATGCTTAATTTTTATGGATTTCTACACCAGATTTTTCTCACTGGGTGTCTTCTGGCTACTTTTAAAACATAGTATAATTGTGATGACCCATGATTAAAATAAACAGATTAATTATACTTCTATTATCTTTTATTAATGCAAAAATAGTAACAAAAGGAAAATGCATCATTGAAGCTAAATGCCTCAATGTGCTGGCTTTTACATCGGGGGTTGCCAATCGGATTGTATCCATCTGCAGCTACTCACGCTCAGCCATCCTTACCAAAACTTAAGAAGTAGTGTTAGAACGTGAACACAATATACAAGATTTAGCCTGCTATCACAAGGAACTTACAGCTTGATCTTACAGAACTGTAACAGGCGATCATAATGCCAAGAATTGGGTTTTAAATTTCTGATTATTGACTTTTCTACATTGACACGTAATCCATCAAGAGAAATTTGTGATGTATCTAAGAATGAGTTTTTCCCCAACCCTTTTAATGACAAGGACAAACCTTTGATACACATCTGCAAACATGGCCAACTGTGTAATCATAAACACAGTACCATGAATGTGCAATTTAATTCAGCCCAATACAGTAACCTACCTAATTCCACAGAGAAATCATGTACATCTGTGCAGTAAGTAATGATGTGTTGAAGTTTTTTTTTTTTTAAGTATCATCCCAACATGCAATGTACAAATGTGGTCCGTAGACATTGATAAAGCAAAATGTGTCGCTTAATTTGCAACTTGTTTAATTTATTTGTAGCCTGGAAAGGTTACAAAACAAGCTATGAAAGTAATTCCGTTCTGCTGGTTCATTTGTTATCCCCTGTCTCTAAGGTTTTCACACCCAATTATCTCCTTAAAGTGATAAATATGTGTGGTGTGTGGCTGTGGCACCCTGATAATCACCTCTGCCTCTGACGATGCAGACTGAGCTCAAAGTTGGATGTGAAAACTTTGAGAGAACTACAGTAGCACCTGTGCAAATGGAAATTCAGCTGATGTGAAATCCAGCTCACAGGTTGTTATCGTTACACATTAGTCACTTAGGTATCTGATCAGGTAACGTAAGTCATCATGGATAGGTAGAGCAAAAGCCTGCATGTTATGTATTACATGCATTATTACTTGTGTTAATTGCATCTATGAAATGAGTCAAATCTGTTTTAAACACAAATTCTATGAGCGTGTTTACACCTGGTGATTATCTTGGGTAATCAGATCACAGGTGGACAGCTTTAATTCAGTCTGGTTCACAGCTGGCTTTAGAATGCGTCTCCACATGCGTCTTCAGTGGGCTCTTAAGATCTGATCTCACTTCCCTGCTGTCAGTGCAAATAAAGAATACCCACACTTAAGCCCCTTTTTCAAAGCACAAAAAAACCACTAACACTTGCTCTCATCTGGCCTTTTAATGTATTTGGAAAGGTTACTTTGGCATTCACACCCGGGTCACATAACTCTTCAGTAGTCATGGGTATTTAATGGCTCTGGCTCTGATAGGTGTTGATGGAAACACAACACCTGTGTGAACTGTGCTAATTTTAGCCCCTTAACCAGCGAGATGCAATGACGCACCACCACAAAGCACCATTTGTCTCCACCCAGGCAGTGCTCAAACATCAATAAACATTAGTCAGCACAGAATTTGAAAGAGAGACTGAATATGACAGAGATATATTAAAAAAAAAGTAACCACTGCAAAGTTTTTACAGAGCTCCATGCTGCTTTCTACTGTTTACTAACCTGTTTTCTGTTGAATGTGACAGGTATACTGACAGTGGGAAAGGAATCTATTGCCTATTTTAAGTGGGTTTGCCTGTGTTTAAAAAACTTGTATACATGCGCTAATTTTGTGAAAAAGTAGTATTAAACAGCCTTTACTAGGCTATTTAAAGAGATAAATTCTTATTTCATTGTAGAGCCTGTGCAGCGCATTGATTCACAGCCCTTCCTTGCCTCTCTCTCTGATTATAATGAGACATGCGCACCCTGCAGTCCCTGCCCCTCCCTGCCGCTAGGACACTTCTGCCAAGGAAGTGTGAGCTTTGCTCCAGGGACAATTGGTGAGAGTTCGCCCGCATACACACAGCATCGGGGCTAAGTGTTAGCATCACACAGCTAACGGTAATTAACGGGTTTAACATCTAGTTAGAGATGTTTCGGTGTCTGTGTGAGTTTCTTGGGACGGTTTAACAGCTGCTGCTGCGTTCATTTGTGCTAGTGAGCAGACATTAAACTGGCCGTTTGCAGGCCCAAAAGGAGCACGGCTGTGGGGACATTCCTTTACCAATGCATCTAACCGATAGCAACAGAAAGCTTTCTTAACTGGTGGGTAGTCAGAAAAGCAAGGATGTCAGCTGCACAGGAGGACTGTCAATGTGGCCCAGGACACATCAGTATACACACTGCTAAAAGAATGTGGTCATATATGACCCAGACCACCTCTGACTGTAGTCTGAATGATTGGATCTCAAGTCTCATTGAGGACACCTTGACTGCATTCACACCTCTACTTCGAGCTGTCTACTTGTGATCGAATCACCCAAGATGCATGTTAATACCAGGTGTAAACAAGGCCTGAAGTTCTACACTAATAACCCTCCAGTAATTAAATAGTAACCATTTTTGTACTTGAGTGAACAAATATTGATGTTTACATTGTATTAGACATTGATATTTAGATTGTTTTGCTAACACTGTTTGGTGTGAAGCACATTTGGGCCCAAAAGAAAACACCAAGCAGCAGGAAGGATTAGAATTTAGCAGGGTTTTTTTAATCAAACGCAGAGTAGGAAAATCTCAGGAACTTGGGTAAATGTCGACTAGCATATGCAGAGCAGATCACACATAACAATTAAGCAAATGACTACTGCGAGAAAGGAGGTTTGCATAGGCAGATGCTGATGAGGTAAATAGCGGCAGCTTAGCAGCTAAGGCACTGCCTGCACAAGGGAAAAAAGAATCTCTCTGCTGGAACACGCTGGAACAAGGAGAAAGCACAGTGGGAGACTATAAACCCAGATGGGAGAGAAAAAAGACAAGTAGACAGACATAAGTAAAGTGACCTATCACAGTCACAGCTCTTTCAAGCCTGTCGAGGGCCCCTGCTAGTGTTATTTCTCCAGCACCAGTTTAGCTGCATACATTTCTTTATTGCCAATAACATAGTTTATTTCCACTGGTGACAGTCGGTTGCAGAGGCATGCAAAGGAATTGAGTTTCTGATTATTCAGGGTAATGGTGGTACCCTCATGCTGAATGACTACCATGATGGTGAGGGTGGATCAATATACAGTAGGTGCCATGATGAAACATGCTTGAGCTCCTCAGACACACTGTATAGGCCTCAGGAGTGCATGTGAATAATGTGAATCGAGTGTAGGAATAATAAATGGCACTGCCATAACAGAGAAGTTGTTACTGGTAGAAGTTGGCAGTCCTCGCAGCTGTGTGACAGAACTGGGTTGCAGCCATTTGTTTCCTGACTTTGCTGGCAAAATCCATCTGTAGCTACAGTACATGGCCACCAAGGATGATGAAGCTCAGCAATGAGGTGGTCCGGACACTAAATTCACACTTTTTGGATTTGACAAAAAACTGATTCTCCCCCACTTAGGGACCTTGGAGAAGTGCTGAGCTAACCTTGCATGACAGCTGGATTATTGTGATATAACAAGATCACATTGAAATCCACCTTTTTCAGCTTTGAGTTGGGTGTTTGTGTTTGGCATCATTTTAGGAGCTACTGACAGTCACAGGTGTGGTTTAGATGTGTGTGATGACATGGAGAGGCAACCGTTTGTGCAAAACAACAGTGGCGTCTTCTAAAGAGGTTAGCTTAGAGACTGCAGTAGCATTTGTTATATGCTCTTTTCCCAACTGCCCCATGGTAGACAGTGATCAACCGATACTTAATCCAATCACCTCTCATGTATTTTTTGAAGCGCCTGCCCATTTCTAATGGCAGCGTCTCAGATGTTTCTGTATAACAACCCAGTAGGTGCAGTAGGTTAATGTTGACCATGGTCTTGAAGGGACCTGGAGAAAATAATAGTCATCCACACACACAAAGACGAAGAATTAGAACATGTCATCAAGAACATTGTTGAATAATTGCGAGATGATTGGCACACAAGCCAAGCTTTGACATTAGATAAAAGGCACATGATGGTGGCTCTTTTGATGGGTATAGTGTGAGAGAGACCTGCCCTTACCTATGAAGAAGAACCAAGTGCCAGCAGGCAAAGTGGAGAGATGGATGAACTCTGTAGATAGTGCTTTTTCAATGTATTTCTCCATGGGTATCATTTTTGAGCCTGGAAAAGGGTGCAGTCAAGAGTAGGAGTGCATGGCAGAATGATATGATCTGTCATGGGCAAAAGTGGTTACACAATGTTTATTGAGATGACAGATTTGCATACTCAGGGAACACTACAAAGGTTTGTGGAACCCCTCAAGGTCATGCAGATACGAGAGCGTACTACCTTAGCATACTACTGACATTTAAAAAGGTAGCACTGGCTCTTAACCAGCTAAAAATCCCCAACAGAGAAATGTGAAAGTCCCTAAACATTGTTCATCCCTGGCACTGGCTTCCACTTGAATTCCTATAGGTCAGGAGGATATGCTTAATTGATGGTCCAAAGCTTTATAAATAAAGCACTTCTTGGATCCAGAGTCCACCGGCACCAAGGGGGGTGGCACTGGTTATACCAGAGGAGACTGCAGCAGGCTGAATTTCAGATGACACTCTCGTCATGTTCAGACTGGGCACAGCACAGGCTGCACCTCAGATGGATGCAACCCAACACTTGATCTGGGATCATCAATCTTGTACTGCCCAGCTGCGTTGGGTCACCTTCTCCTTGTCCTGTGAGTGACAGAGCCTTTTCTGTCTCATTAATCTGACCAAAACAATTGCAGACTAAGATACTGCAGCAGAGCTAGCAGAGCACATGCTGTAGATAGACGGTAGATATACACATACAGTGTAACAGTAATGAGTGGCAGTAGGAGGTGAAGCGCTGGATGCATGGAGGGACTTGTGTTGGTCAGATGGGAGCACACAGGAACTAAGGAGGAGACAGGTAGAGAGGCGGAGGCAGATGAACAGCTGAAGTCAGTGAAATGTATTTTGCAGAGAGCAAATATTTAATGAAATCAATTTTGCAAAAAGCATCATTAATGGATTTCACTTTTTAAGTGTAGCTTTTACTGCTCTCACAGTTTCTACATTTGAAACAATAATAAGTCAGATCAAATAAATGTTACAGTTCCGTAGAGGAGCATACCATAGAGTGGGAAAGTGGGGCCTGGCCCATCATGGGGTCCAGATCGGTGTTTGCTTTTAGCCCGTGGCCCCCCATTAAGTTTCAGTTTTGGCCCTCCAAGGGAAAAAGTCTGAGCGTCTGAGTCATTTTACTTAAGTGCACAGACCTCGCATGATAAACTACCTACTTTATCATGGAGATGAATTCACATCAAAGTTCATTTCAAAAGTAGCAGTTATTGGAATAGGAAAATAAAATAAGTGCTGAAAACCAATGTATTTGGGTATTTAGTAGTGTTGCTGATGGATTCAGGTCCAAGTCTTGACACAAAATATTTCTACATATTGGATCATAAATATGCGACTGCCCTCTACTGGTTTAAACTCAACTATTCATTTTGCTATTGGCTGATCTGGTGTCAGGTGACCTTTATGGTGCCTGCTTTCATTACCAATGACTGGGCATGTCTTAGCCCCCTGCTGATGATTTAATTTCCAAGGAAGAGCCCACTCCTGGATGTAGTTACTCTTTAAATTATTCACAGTTGAAAGGGTGAATCAGTTTCCATGTCAATGAGGTGCCTCTTTTATGTTTCAAATTATTTTTTATCATCTTTTATTTGCATTTATTGTCTTAAAATGGCCATTATACTATAAGAATTTAAAAGTGTGTTTTATTCAGTTGTGTATTTCAAAATGTGCTCGTGAATTGCAATGGCATGAATTAATACACTGCGGAAGTAAATTACCCCGGCTGTTTGCCAATGTTTCCTAAAGCATCAATGCATGTTGACACTTCACATAGAGCATTGTCCCATGTGGAGTAGAAGCTAGAAGGAACAATAAGTAGACGTAATGCAAGATTGATTCCCACTCAGCGCCTGTGAGCGTGCATTTGTTGTAATCAAACCGGGTATTATCATTACACCAATTTTGTCGAGCACAGCTTCCTAATCAAATCCCTACCTCAAATACAGCGCTGCTGACAACAAACTCTATTTCTTTTAATCAATAGAATTAGCTGGGTGTTTGTTTCATCCATCCACAGAGGAGAATGGCTTTAATTTGTCCCATTGAAACTCTCATCTCTTCTTGAGTGTTTATGCAGCAAAGATGAAGCGTGTCCTTTCTAAAGACAGAAAAGCTGCCTCCGAGAGAGTAAAGGCATTGTAGCATGAAAGGATTTAAGAGGGATTTTGATCATCTGGAATAGCAATGATCATGTCTGTATTTCAAGAACAAGAGAGTAGTACTTTGTTGAAATTACTTGCATGGGAAAATGGACAGCAAGAATTTATTGGGAACTTTCAAGGGTGAGACGTCTTCGGCGTCCTTCAAGCTTGATCCCCCCTCAATGGAAAACACAGTCCCTACAACCATGAATTGTTAGGCAGCATACAGAGGCTATCCTCTTAAATCCTTCTTTTTTTTATTACTGTCATACTATATTGATCTGGTCGAGACTAGATAAAGGCACTTGTCCCGCAGATTTGACTATTCAAAGTTCTAATCACATTAGATTCATCCTTTATTCTACCGGCTGCTCAGCTTTTTATCATTATTTGTCCTACTACTCTACACACAAAACTGAATCAATGAGAACAGCACCTGCAGCCAAGTTTTCTCACTGAACTAATTAAAGAAACAGAATGTTAGAGGGACAACGTCTCCAGGTGGTTTCTGTTGCAATCAGCGAGAAGCACACAACCATTTAGCCACAGCTGTGATGCCGGAAAATAGTATGAAATGTATGAACACTGGCTCGAGCATACCTTCTAATCTGCCGGGCTGCATCTCCCCTTCCGTGCATGTAAATTTTGTCTTGATTCAGCCTTCACAGGAGTTACCGTGACAATATTAATTATCCGACACAACGTTGGTAGGATTTACGCATTCCCAACTGAGCCAACAATTCGTCAGTGTAAACAACACCAAGTTTCATTCTGACATCCATTATCAGATATACAGCTGTGTCTAATATAACTGCATCACATCCTCTTTTTTTTCCTTCCCTCCACAATTTGTTAACAAAATCTGAGTTATGGCACCGCACACTGATACGAAGCTCTGAAGCCAGGATAACAGATGTAACCATGACTGCAAATACCTCAGCCAACACTTGCTTTGGCAGATGTTCCAGCCCAATTTCAGGAAGGCAAGATCAAATTTGCCCCGTGTAGCCATGAGTGCATGATTATAAGACTTGGCAGGTTTCTTTTTTTGTTTTTTTTGAATGTGGAAGATCACATTAAGAGGGATTGTTGTGGATCATTATCAGACTTCTCTAGAGAAGCATGTCAGATGGGACCTGTCTGATACTGGATATCTAACTACTGGCTACCCATTTAGGGACTCTGTCATATTACAAAATGTGCTTTAATTTGAGAAGACATAAATACAGTGTGTTGGTTCAAAAAAACATTGCCGCCAGCTATTGCTAATTTGATCATCTTGAGAACATTACCCAAGAATTCAAGGAGAATTTTCGAAAGAATCCACACTAATTTGAAAACATGCCTGATGTAAATTTCATTAAGGCATTATCATCAGAGCCTCATTTTAATCCTGTCCAATGTGGCTCTATTTTATTCAATTTCCCTGCAGCTAGTATGCTGATTCAATTAGGTCCCAAATGAAGTTATGGAAGGGATGGTAAATCCATCTGCTTCCCTGATTCAATTGGGTGGTTTTTAGCGTCCCCTCCCTATACTGTAGCCTTAAATGTACAGGTCTGCTTGGAACCTGTGTAATGTTACTCTTTTGTTTTCATTATCCAAGGGAGCCATCTTATCCTTCAACACCACATCCCGATCCTCATCTCCCTCTCCCTCTCTACCTCTGTCCCTCTCACTCCCTCTCAGCCAACGTAGGATGCATTTATCTGTTTTTATCTTGGGATGAGTGATTCATGAGTCTGCAGCAGCGCCTGCTGTAATCGTGGGATCTGCAGGAATTGTCAGAAGTGAAGGCGCCAGAGCTTAAATCAGTGCAGCAGAGACTGGGTCCAATGTGTTCTGCATGTGTATCTCATGGTTTCAGACAGTGTCTCTAAGCCGTCTCCTGACAAGCAGGATATCCTACGTTTAAATCAGACATCTTTATGTTGCGCACCCAGGAGAGTGTGGACTGCACTTAAGCAGCACTACTACATGCGGTATTATGATTAATTCAGAACGGTCCAAAGTTAAGCTAAGGTTCCATCGAAAGCATTGATTCATTTTAGGGTGAGTGTCGTATTGCGTAGACCACCTACAGTATGTCCATAAATGTTATCTATTTCCCAATTTCATGCTTCCCTTTTTTATTGCGTGTGAAGCACATCATCATGCTTTGTGTGCAGAGAGTGTGTGTGTATGCGCGCACACGTGTGAGAATTCCATATGAATATTTTATAGACCATGTGAGAAGCAGGAAAGGGAAGAGAGAAGCGAGGTATGATGAGCTGTAAGTGCCGCAGCCAGAGTCATAAACGGTTTTATTTTTAACTCACCTATTTGCAGGACCTTTTAAAAAAAAAAAACATTGTTAGAATTGGAACACTGAATTTTAGGCCACTAAATCATTTCACATTTTACACTCGCTGAATATTCCAACAGAAAGCATTTTTTTTCCCTCCAGCATGAATTACAGATTTGATTTCAGACGAGATCACACAGGGAGACAGACTACTTTAGATTTTATCAGTGAGTAAGTGTCCATCACATGTCTAGTCACAGTGAACATTAAACAGAGTGTGAAATCCCCAAAGTCCCTTACTATTGCAGTGTCAAGGCTATTTTTTACGCATATAGATCTGAGTCTCTCTCTTCACTCATGCTGACATGCTATGCAGCTCGCTTGTTCTTTAGATGCTGTTCACCTTGCTGTAATGGCTCCAAATGATCAGACCACCATGGTTGATTTCCTTCCTGTTCCTTTTGCCATGGCCAGTTCCCTCCATTGGTTCATGCAACCATTTAGACTTAACTTGACATGCTGAACTGAGGCTCCATTTATTTTATAGCTGTGTGCTCTGAGTGGCCTATTAGAATTTCAGGTAGTGATGGTTGTGCTTTAATGCACTGGCTTTGATGGAAGGCTGCCTTTGTTGTGGAGGAAAGAATAGGAATTAAATATCAGTTTAAATGTGCACTTTCTATTTTAAAGCACTCAAGTTGTTGTGTTAAATTATAGATATTGGAAAGGATGTCTACAAAATAGAAAAGCTGACCATGCAGGTGTGTGGGATGTAAGCTTTCTAAACCAACTTTATTCAAATGTTAGCATTATAATTATATATAAACACAGCCTCAACTATACTTGAGGTTTTTTTTTTTTTTTTTTTACCAATTACCCAGTGGGATTAAGCAAGCAGCATTTGTCAAGCCCCTGAAAAAACATGACAAAATCTCCTTTAGAAAACCAGGAAGCTCACAGCATTGTCACATATGTCTACAGTATGTGTTCTACTGATAATAAAACTAAGTGTTTACAGCCCTGCTGCCAGTGGTGCCTTGAGCTATATGCTAACAACAGAATGCTAACATGCAGGTCTAATGTTTACCATTTTCATAGTCTTAATTATAGTATGTCAGCTTGCTAATATTTGCTTAGCTCTATATACAAAGTACAACTGAAGCTGATGGTATTGTTGTATGTTTGCAGGTTATGTTGTCACAACTTAAGAATTGGACACTTTAAGTTTTATCAATGTAATACACTACATGAACATGAATGTCTGTGCCATAAAAATAGAATGAGAGATAAGACTGAAATTAGTCTGTTTGCTGTAGTCATTTGACAGTTTGAAACCCATTTTTCTTAGTTGTTATGGTGACGACACATCAGCGGGGCTGTGTGTGTCACACAAACTGGTTTGAGAACGCTATTTATGCCAATGGTACACACTAAGCTGGCATTTTTCTTTTCTCTGTCTTTTTTTGATGCTCATCATGTAGCCTGGGCCTGTAATCACATTCAAAATGATCAATATCTGTGTGTCCTGGTGTGTTAAATGGACCTGCACTTGTATAGAGCCTGTCTAGTCTTGTGACCACTCAAAGCGCTTTTTACACTACAAGTCACATTCACCCATTCACACACACATTCATACACTGGTGGCTGAGGCTAGCATACAAGGCAACACCTGCTACTCAGTTTTTAACACACTCACACACCAATGGAACAGCCACCACGAGCAATTTGGGGTTCAGTATCTTGCTTAATGATACTTCGACTGGCCATTCACAAATCATACGATTGGTGGACTACTCACTCTATCTCTGAGCCACAGCCGCCCCACCTGGTGTGTTAGCGAGCAAACATTAAAAACATAAGAGAAATCTCACTGACATCTGACATTACAAACATTGATAACATGAAATATGATGTAATTAAAACCATTCATTCATTTTCCATAACCACTTATCCTGTTGGGGGTCGCAGGGGGCTGGAGCCTATCCCAGCTGACATTGGGCGAGAGGTGGAGTACACCCTGGACAGGTTGCCAGACTATTGCAGGGCTGACACATAGAGACAGACAACCATTCACACCTACGGACAATTTAGAGTCAGCAATTAATCTAACCTTCATGTCTTTGGGCTGTGGGAGGAAGCCGGAGTACCCAGAGAAAACCTGCATGTCTTTGGACTGTGGGAGGAAGCCAGAGTACCCAGAGAAAACCTGCATGTCTTTGGACTGTGGGAGGAAGCCGGAGTACCCAGAGAAAACCCACACTGACACTGGGACAACATGCAAACTCTGCACAGAAGGGCTCCCTCCTGGGATCGAACCGGGAACCCTCTTGCTGTGAGGCAACAATGCCAACCACTACACCAGTGTGCTGCAATTAAAACCAGCAAAACTTAATTCCTCTTTAGAAGCAAGGCAACAGAGAGCACAAAAGACGCCTCTCCATGCTTAATTCTACTCCCCTGCTCATATGGTCATCACTGCAAAATCTCACCTCAGCATAGTAAGTTCAAGACTTTCCAAGAGTTGGTTTACATGAACATTAGCGTATTACAATGGTTACAGTTCTTTGCAATGGTCGCTCTGGCCATCCTACTTTGTTGATTTGTAGAGGAACATCCATCCTACTCTCACTCTCTTTCTATGATCTGTACCAAATTTCATATCAAAACCACAAGTATTTTCCTCGTGGTTGCACAAGAGGAAAAGTCAGGGCATCACCAAGTCGATAGGATACATCCTCTGGGGACCATGAATGTCTGTATAAAATGCTGTGCCCAGTCATCAAGAAGATACTGAGATATTTGACTGGATAAATGAAAATTAGGATATATTAGTGGCATTAGATAGGAAGCCAGGGGATAACCAAAATCAGGATTTATCCTCAGGGCACCATTGATAATCTGCTTTAAAGTTCAAGGCCAATGTAGTATATTGATAGACCGTCAGACAGACATTGGCATCCTTAGAGCCATCCGTTACCATGGCTAAAAATGTGAAACTACAGTACTGAGAACTTCCTGTTTTTGAAAGAGATTCATTCTGGTCTTTGCAGATCACCTGAGGTTATCTACATGCATGCTCATTATGTGTCTAAGCATATACTGTGAAGATGGAGAAATGGCTGGTATTTTTAGGCAGAATAACAAAGCATTTAATTTCAGTTAGCTCATGTGCAACATTGCTTCATGCAAGTGTGCTAGCATGAAGACTGAAGTGAAGAGTAGGGAGGAGGGGATGAAGGGGGAGGACGTTCAATGCATAGCGATGTCCTTGCCATGTAAAACCGTTTGGCTTACAAATTTGTCTGCTTGCCACCATATTGCAATGCAGTGTGAGTCACAGCACGCTGCTTTTCCTGTATTTATATCCCCAGCATTTTGGCTGTAAGATGTGCCTTGACCAGCCAACCAGCTGACTCTCTTAATGTACTGCCAGAACAAGTCGTCCTGCTCTGTAACAAAGACATCTATCCTCCGGTCAGGACAGCTCATTCGACATGCAGATGCTTCTTTCAGCTGAGTGCAATTGATTCACATTCCACATTTAGCACTTTCAAAAACATTATATGCCTGTCAAATTTCCAGAAAGGGAAAATGTTTATGTTCATGCTGGAATGTGGTCAGAACCAAAGTGACCAGCCTGAGAAAATATGCGGCTGCCATGAGGGGAGTTTCTCTATATGACATCGCCTTTACTACCCTTAATGCTCCAAGGCAACTGAGTCACACTTCAGACTGTCTGCACACCTCGCTTTCTCTGTGTGAGCGCTCAGCAGGCATTTATAGCTTCTGACATCCCACCACCCCATGTGGAAACAACGGTCACAAAAGGTGTCAGAAAGAAGATTCAATGTGTAGCAGCATGTGTGTGCCACATAAAAGCCATACTGAAATTTAAAAGAGAATGTATTACTCTCGCTGACAGCTATAGTAAGTGACAGTGATATTTAATCAAACTATCACACCATCCTCAAATTTAGTTATACACTTTGAAACAGCTCATTCCACATAATTAACTTGTAACCCGAGGCACACACAGAAACCTGTTTGTTGTTTGTGTTTTATCATTTTAAAGAAATAGTTTTTATACATCAGGTAGGACCTGTGGGTTCATTTGTCGATTTGTTACAGAGGTTACAGAACATGCTCGGCGCTGCCTTGTGCGACAGGCTGCCCGAAGGTATAAAGGTGTACCTTCTCAAAATATTTAAATTTGGCCATCAGCAAGCTGTTGGCTCTCAAGAAACTTTTTTATTCATTTTGACCTGCAGCTATTTATAATCAGCACCCTAGATTTTGCATTTTAATAAGTCATTAGGGCTTCTTTGTCCAACAGGCTAAGTCTATGACAGACTACAGGCTGTTTGTTTTTGACAGTAATAAACAAAACAAACCAAATTAATGAATATGAGTTTCAGTCTAATTTGTTTGGGCGGGTGTTATTGCTGAGTAGAGTACGCCGCACCCTATTTCAGATCTGTTCATTTTCATTTTCCTGGCACTTTCTGTGACCATGTGCTTTCACACAGAAAAAGCCATACATGTCACATAACAACCTTTCAAGCTCAGCGAGGCTCTTCACATCTCATGGAATTGGCTTAGCCAGAGCTCACCTCTGTGTGGAATGGCACATTTTTAAACTCAGAAAGGTGTCATGACACAAACAGGCTTTTCTTTGCACTCAGTGGAGAAGTGCTGTACTCAGTCAGCCATCTGCCTGGAAATTGTCTGCCTTCAGCCTCATCTCTCGTTTTTGAGTCATTTTAGCTTTGCTTTTCGAGTTAAGGGGCTTTTCTGGAGATGGTGGTGTTGCAACAGCACAAAGTAGTTTTCTCTGGTGTAATACTGTGTTCAGGTGGCAGGCAGATCTGACATCACTTGTAAAAGTTCATGTAGATTGAGATCAGTCGGGTCACTGGTGGCCAAAAACACACTGAGGGGCTCTAGATTTTCCCTCCATACCATAACAGTGATAGCGTCTGAATATCCACCGTCTATTTACTCTGTAATAATTAGTATCAATTATAACATGGTTATTGGTGTGTCACAAAATTTGTTATTTTGTGTTAGTGAGTTACCTTTTAAAGGTCCAGTGTGTAGGATTTAGGGGGATGCATTGGCAGAAATAACACAAAGTGTAATAAGTGTGTTTTCTTTAATGTATAATCACCTGAAAATAAGAATCACTGTGTTTTCATTACCTTAAATGAGCCGTTTTTATCCACCTATGGAGCAGATCCTTATCCATGGAGATCGCCATGTTGTACAGCCATGTTTCTACAGCAGCCCAGAATGGACAAACCAAACATTGACTCAAAATACAGCCATTTGTATAAAAAAAAACACAATTTTTTCTTTATTTTATTTTTTTTTTTTTTACATGAAACTGATTCATTTAGTTTTTTAACCTGTTTAAATCACTTGTTCCCTTTGTTTTCGGCTCCTGGTAAAAACAGCCTAAATGTCTCGACCTAAAGTTATCAGAGATTAAAGGTGAGCGCACATTGGGCTTGCGGTCCGTCCCTGACATGCCAGGCAATATTAAAGAAACAGTGTTTAATAATGTGAAACTGCTTTACTTAGTGTTTTTACTGGTCTTCACAGTTTATGTAATTTTATGTCATGGTAATGGCATATGTCACAACACAATAATTGTTCTGTAAATAAAGAATTGGTTTAAAATAACCATACTTCATCACTTTGGGTTTTTATCTTCTTTTATTTGGAGTTTTCATACAAACAAAAGAACAACTGTCTCACATGAGACAACACTTCAAAAACAAAAAGATAAAAAAGTAAGACTAAAATTCTTCCAAAATTGAAGCTTTAAAGTTCTTGACAACAATATTTCCAGTGTTACAGGTTTTTGTATTTACAACTTTACCCTCCTAAATGTCTGCCCAAACACATTACCGTGCGAGGCAACTAGATTCTCAATATGATGCGAGAATCACAAGATCACGCGAGAATCCAGCCCCGATTTGCCACCTAGCTTGTCACGAATTGCTCCAGTGGTAGAAATAGTTTTGTCAAATCCCTGCCACTCACACTTTTATTACACATTTCTTGCATTGCACAGTGTATACTGTCATTTCACCCAAACCTATTGTGTGGTTTTCCATCCTGGTCATCAGGAGCTAGAAGATTTTTGCTTGAACCGCAAAGAACTAAACGTGCTCAGAACCCTGAGGACCAGGAGTCAAAAACATGAGCCTAGACTTTAAATGTCTTTTGTGCATGTATATGTAAATGGGCAGGTGTCTTTAACTGTGTGCCATATGGATTAATTGTCTCCATTCTCCTTTATTACAACTACTTTGGTTTTATTATCTAAATTGTAGTTTCCTCTGAATAAACATAACACTTACTGAACTGGAGGGAACAGCCATTTAGTATTGTACTATCACAAAGTTGGTGGGACTTAGAAGAGAAAGATTCAAAAACAAAAAAGTCAAAATCAAAGTAACTTGACTTCTCTAGTGTGGGTAACACTCTAGAAAGGCTAGATCCTACATTTCCCATAATGCAACCCAAAAGCATTTTTCATAAGACCCTTCATACCTCCTGTTTGCCGACTTCTTGTAAACACCACAACTCCAGTTTTTAAGACAGACTTTCTGCTAATAACATTGAGATTTTTAGCATGTTGTGCTGTTTCAGTGTATGATTAAGAAAGTGACCTGCCGTCGATGTTTTGAGACTTCCTGTTGAGAGAAGAGCGGTGAATCAGGGTGTTTTTCTCTCCGCAGCTTTAAGCTTTAATGATGGCTGCCCCGTTGTGGGCTTGATGGGCCATAACATTGTCCTCCTCATTCCTCTGTGAGTTGTGTGCATGCAATTCAGAATCTTTGCACTGTGACCTCGGAGAACATACAGAAAGTATGCATCTCACACACACACTAACACACACACATATCCCCAAGGCTTTGAAGATTAAATGAGTCTTCAACACATACAGTTAAATTAGCACAGCTGGAGGGAGGGTGTCAGCAGGATGCTATGTATGCAAGTGATGTATTTATAAAAAAAGAAACTGGACCTCGTTCGGCTCCTTATGAAGCTGCCTCTCGCTGCATTAATCACTTTATCCTGCGATGGCAAAGCCACTTCAAATAGGGACACAAGATTTGCACACCAACTCTCGTCTTAATGAGCAGGGGAGATGAGTGTTTGTCTGGCAGACGTGTGCAAGTGTTGCCCCTTCACATGCTGCCATCAAAGAGAAGTACAAATAAGTAATTGACCCTGTCTCCCTTTTGGATGTGCAGCTGTGTTGTTGGGAAAACTGCAGGCTTAGGATCTTACTTTTTAATCTCAGATACAGCAAGCGAAAATCCTGCAATTGATTCTCGTGTTATATTTCTTTGAAACAAGTATGCCATGAGCGTTCAGATATTGCCACAAAGACTTCACACACTCCTAGTTTGTCTGGGTTAACCGCTCGTGGAGGAGGGAATGGGGTTGAGAGTGTGATGGAAGAAAGAACATAAGGTGGGGGCTGGAGGAGAGGCCTTGCTTTAACAAGCTTATCTCGCTCCCTAATTCAGTTTGGGCCATCAAAGTGTTGAGAGCCGGCGTCGCTAGGGGCGGTTGTATTTTTTGACCGCTACCTGTGACAGCAATTACAGGTTCCCCTTCAAGCCTGCCTTTGTTTTTGTGGCAGACTTGACTGCTTGGGTAGAACGAGATTACCTCAACGTTCTGCGACTGGAGGATAATCAAAGCCTCACAATGCAAGGTGTCATGCCCCTCTAAATCAACCAAGCAGCCCCTGCCACTGTTCCTTTCTGCCCTCCTTTATCCAGCAGGATGCTGTGACATTATTGTAATAATAACAGAGCTGTTGTTTAAAGGTATTCCTATACATCACAGGAAAGTATTCCACACAGTCAGACACGGAAATGAGCATCACTTTACACCCAAATAGATGTAGAGGCTGCTTCCATTTAAGAAACTTCATAAATAGTGTATTCACAACAAATGAAGCATGCATACATACTGTGCAGCATTTGCATAATTGCATACCTGTAACCACAGCATTGTTAAAAGTAAAATTATGTCTGCACGCAAACTTAAATGCCTGTTGTCCCACTTTCATTTGCTTAACATCTCACAAATGGAGAACTGGGAGTTTATCCACTTGGATGCCTTTTTAGAAAGCCACGAGTTTGCTTTGTACTTGCTAAGGCATGGCTTTGTCTACATGTGTGTCAGGACCCGGCTCTTTGCCTGCTTATGTACACGGCAGGGGGTCTGCATTTAAGAAGACCTGTCTAATACCCAGGGAGCAGGCCTCAATCTTAAAGCAGCTGGAAGGAAAGAGAAGCTCTTGAGTGGGGTCTAAACATCATGAGAGATGTAACCTCTGAGTGAGCTTATTCACATCACTGCTCAGGAAAAAAAAAAAGACTCAGGGTTTGTAACATATTGCAGGCAATAAACGTGTGGCGCGATGTGCTGAGATGCACAGTGGTGTTCTGCAATGTGTCAAGACTGGGAGGTGGAATGAAACTGAGCCATAACTCATGCATTCAGTTTGTTTGCTTATTTGCTTAATCTATGCAGGGCTCCTTTTTAGGATCTGTCAGAGCCGTGTGACTCAGTATATGTTGGCCTATGACCAGGCCAATTAGTTTGATGTATGGTTGCCTCAATGTTGTGTATATTCAGCAAAATGAATAAATCTGCATGCGCATGTTTTTCTCCCTTTTGCTCTCTCTGTTCTAAATTTTGCCACTATCTTCCCATGTGACGGCAAAATGCCAAGTCGCACACTGTTTTTCATCCTGTATTGACGGCGAAACGGTGCTGCACAGATGTATGTGATAATCCAGACAGTTTTACAGTGACATTTAGGCTATTAGCATTTAAAGGGTTGGAAATCCGGAAGGCAGCGCTATCAATTATTTACATCTTCTTACATTAGTGTAAAACAACATGCTCTTTTAAAGAAAGTGAATCTTTTGGGAAGCTATGGAAAATTCACACCCTGTATTTGTCTCTTTTTTTTCAATATTTACAAGTATTAAAGGTTTTTTGTTGTATACAAAACAGCAATAAACATTTGGTTGAATGTGCTACAGAGATGTAAAGGTTCCTTTTAAGCGGAGAACGATTTCCATTATGTGGAAAGAACACTAACATTACAGAACACCCGCTGCTTTAGTCTTATGAAAGCTCAGTGGGAGGGACATGTTTTATAATACTGCCCTTTATTAAAATAAAAGCTGTATTTTCACACTGCACTGTAACGCCCATGTCAGTAGGTTATGTCTTCTGCTTAGCTTTAGATACTAACATACATTATTCATTTAACATAATTAAGATGGTGGAAAAGTCCTCCTTCGAAAAAAGCTTGACCTGTTTAAGACATTATAGCTATTTTCCTGAACCCCAGTGCACCAGGTAGATGTGTTGGAGCTCTGGTACTTTTTAGGGCTCATCTTAACTATGTTCTAAATTTTAACCCAACAATTTTGTGTAATTTTCTCAATAATGAAGCATCACTGAATCCTAAAATGTCAGTATAAGTAACAGTTTGTGTGTTTACTGCATCGCATCCCAGCGTTGTAAATTGTTTGCAACAAATGAGAACCTATTAAAAATTAACCCAAATGGAGCAGTCCGGGTCTCAGAAGCTGCTGCGGCGTGCGATTTCTGTTTTGCTGAGGCGAGGTTGTGGACTTAGCCTTGTTGTTCAATATTCTGTGAATAATTGAAACTGACATTTTGCACCCAGTGTCTTTACACAGCAAATCCACCGATGACATCAGAGGGGGGAAAAAAAGATGCTGACTAAATTGTGAAAATGTAGCGTCTCTGACACTTTTTCATCAGCTAAGTTCCTCGAGATGTATCATTCTACTTTATTAATCTACGTTTCCTTCCTCTTTCAGGTGGATTTGCTTGTGCCCACCAAGGTCACAGGCATCATCACCCAGGGAGCTAAAGACTTTGGCCATGTGCAGTTTGTTGGCTCATATAAACTTGCGTACAGCAACGATGGGGAGCGGTGGAATATATATCAAGATGAGAAACAGGGGAAGGACAAGGTAAGGAGCTCACACGGCCCATAATAACCACAATCAAAGACAAACTGCACAGTCTTAAGCCACGTCTACAACATATTAACTGACAAAACTGTGTATACTTGTCATGTACACACAGCAATCATACTGAAAAATACTGTAGAATCATAAAAGTGTGTCTTTGGGAACAGTGACTACTGTGAGTTTTGAATTATATATCACATCACGAAGCAGAGGGGCATTCTGGGTAGAGAGAGTTAGCACAAAAATTCACAGGTGGTACAGAAACCTGAAGCAGCCGAAAACACAATGCTGCAAATGTCAAAAACTTTCTTTTCAGTATTGAGTGTGAAAATGTCCATTTCAGGACCTGTCTGTTTCTCCCTTCCACTTCCCTTTAGCTTCGTCTTATCTGCAGCTCAAACTGAGCTTGCCTGGTTTGTTCTACCGCCTCTCTCTGGTTTGAGATCAGATAAGACCGTGCTGTCAACCTGGCCTGGCCAGAGCTATGCTGAAAATCTTGTTTACGGCCCTTCAACAGAGTACATGTCCATTCCAATCGCCCACGACAACAGACAGAGCAGGGCTGCAGCAGCCTCTCCGCTGATATCAGGAGAGCTGCAGGCGCAGGGTTACAGCTAAAGCTGAAGCCCCTTGTCTTTCAGATACTGGTGGCAGGAGAGGTAGTGTTTACTTTTCTCTCTTGCCTTGTTATTGAAAGATAAGCCCGGCTTCTTCTGCTTATTCATGTAGTCTGCTGTGTTGACTATAGAAAATCAGGAAACTGACATCTAGTAGAATTCATACATGCATTTCGCACAGTGCAAATACTGCAGACGTGCTTGTAATCTCTCGTTATTATACACTGAGGTTATGATGTATTGTTTAAGTACTGTATAATCTGTTCTTTTCTAATATGTGGTGTAATTTAAACTGTCATTTGTGTCTTGAGCATAATTCAAAGTATTTCAGATTGTATAAAGAATGCATGAATCAAAATCCAACTATTAAAATGTGTGTCTCCAGTGTGTAGGATTAAGGGGCGTCTGTTGGCAGAAATTAATTATAACATTCCTAACCATGTTTTCATTAGTTTATAATCACCTAGAAATAAGAATGGTTGTGTTTTCATTACCTTGGAACCTTGACCGTTTTTTTACAACAATGACCGGAAAATCTGAAGGCCGTCTGTCATTTTGACCGGTTGCAATTACCACCCCTGCCCACTTGGCGGCGGAGTGCACAGTCAGTGGTTTAAGTGGCTGCTGTTTTCACACTGCAGAGAAAAAGTCATTCATCGCCTTCATGTAGCGTTGTTGACATGTGGCCCTGGACACACCGGACGCGGAACCGAAGCACAGCGCCCAGCAGCGGAGGCAGTTTTCAGTCAGCGCCCATGTTAACCTATCTGACTGTCCACACAGGCCGCTGAGCAGAGCGGAGCGCCCGCGGAGGCAGTGCTTCAGTTTGGCGTCTGGTCTATTTTTCACGGGAGCCGCGAGCGCTTCTGTCAAGCTGGATCGAGCAGATCGTACCAAACAGGAAGTCGGACACAGAAAAGACGAGAGAATCCGGCCAATTTTCAAAATAAAATAACAACAGCATGCACTGAGGAACGTGAGGAGAAAATACCGTGTTTATAATTTAAAATAACACAACAGTGCATAACCGAACACATTTTTCAATACCATAATCACTTCATTGCAATTTTAATTTTATGTCACTGAGCCTACAGGCATAACTACATAACGCCCTGGACACACCGGACGCGTTAGTGACGTCCGGTGTGTCCAGGGCGAAGCCCGATAGCATGGGTGTGGATGTCTGTTCATCTTTTCGTTCATGTCCTTATTAATGCACACTTTATAACTTGCTTGTTGGATTTATTAAAAACGAACGAATGAAAAATAAATGTCTTTTAATTTTCGTTTTTAAATGATAATAAAGATATTCAAATGACCGGTAAAAATAGATTATGACCGGATTTTTATGACCCTGTTGGTCAAAATGACCGGCGACAAAAAAGTCTAGCACAACGTCTGCCTTGGAATGAGCTTTTAGATCTGCGTAATGAGCGGGTCCTCTTTCACAGAGTCCGCCATGCTAGTCTACAGCACCCCAGAACACACAAATCAAACACAGGCTCTAGATAGGGCCAGTCACGTTTCCGTATTGACCACCATAGTTCTCCTACACACAATCTGCAACCTCACTGCTAGGTGTCACTAAATTCGACACACTGATCCTTAAAGCTCAGCTCAGACCGATGATTAGTGACAAATCGAAAGTTGCAGAGAAAAGTTGCAGCGATGTGAACTCACCCGTTTGAGCTCAACTCAAGGCAGCTGATGGTGTCACCTGCAACTCCGCTGGTCAAATCGCTGAGTCGCAGCTGGTTATAGAACGTAAAGCTTGTCACTTGTTTCTACAGCCAATCGGCTTGTAGTGAAGTCTGCTACGTGTTCGCTCGCTGCAGGTGCTCCGTCCCCGCCAAGCCCTCTGTTTCCATCCCTATGGTGTGCAGGTCAGACGGTGGGGTCACTACAGCTGCTCACTGTATGTGCTTGTGTTGCATAGAGATGATACACCATCTCATCTTTTTACATCGGTGTGAACCAGCAGGTTTTTAGAACGTTGCAGAACGGTGCATTGCAAGCAGTTGCGAATCTTTGGTCTGAGCTGGGCATTAAAGATTGGGTAGGCAGTTTAATTTGGCATCATTAGGCAAAAATGCCGTGATAACCGTTGAGCACATTGTAATTCAAGTGGTCTGAGAGACTTCTGCACCTCGGCTTGGATCTGTTTTCAGACCATGACGGGAGACTTCAACCAGTCACAGGCCATTTTCAGAGAGCGTGGCTGTCAATCAATGCAATCAGTAATTGACATGATTGACAGCTGTGTTAGAGACTCCTCAGCTCTGACTGGTTGTTTTCATGATTTGTGCATAAGCCATTATGAGCACTATGAGGAGGCAGAGGAGCATGATTTTTTTTCAGTTTATTTATTTTAAAAAAAACTTTTGTCATATTTGCCAAAAAAAAAACAATCACTTCTTCAATTGAAATTGAGTTTTGTTTTGCCTAATACTGTGTGACCAAGTGTAAAAGTTTGCACAGATAATTCAAATTTCAGTGCCTTCAGACAATTATTTTGCATAGTATTTGATTTATAATGAAGATAAACTGATTTAGATTGTGCTACATTTAATCTTTAATACACACTGACACACATTCATTTATTCATACAAATTATTTCACCCAAAAATAATAATCCAGTATGAAAGCACTGGCCGATTGTTTTCTAATGGCTTGCAATCCTTTAGTCTTTAATTTGCAGTCATACTCGATTTCATAGTTCAACTGCAGTCCATGCCCTGCAGTCTGTGCACATGAAAGCATCAGCTATGATGTCGGGTTTTCTCATAAAAACTGATGCTGAGCAGAGGTTATGTGAGAACTTCGACTGGCATTTCAAAATTAGATTTTTTTTTTTTTTTTTTTTTTCCAAAGGACATGATTTTTATTTTCTTTGGCTCAGTGTGGTCGACCTAAATCTGAAATGTGACAGCACCTTGTTAAGGCAAATAACACCCCTCAATAGCCAGATGTCAGTTTACGCCTTTATCCTTGTTGCGCAGCCAGTGCACCAGCCAGTGCACCAGTCAGTGCCTGGAAATATTTTTCCATCTGTGCAGTTCACATTCTTTGCTTGAGGAGTTTATAATTTCAACACCCACGATGATCTTTGGATATGGGCCACTGCATGCTCAGCATGATTTCCACCCAAGCAATCTCAATACTGAGCACTGGATGACTTCCGAAGGCCTGGCAAGCATCATCTGGAGATTGCAACGGGGAGGAGAGAAAACTACTGGAGATATCTCAGGAACTTTTCATGTTTATTATGTTTTATATTTAAATATCATTTTCAGGAATAACTCAGTTGGAGCGCCACTTTCGTCAACCTACACGTGGATTTAAAATATCTTTAAACTAAGCCATATTCATAACCATCCATAGCCCCCCATGATGTTATTACTTGTATAAGACAGGGCAAAACCAAGGATAGGCAGTCAATCTGAGTGTGTGTGTGCTCTGTATTAGAGGGCAAGCGTGTTTAGCAAGGCTTCTGAGAATGTCAATCAGTTTGTCCCCAGACGGAGCCAAGGGGCTGTTCAGATGTATGATTCTTCAAGGTGTTTTCCCCCTTCAGTCAGCTGAAGCAGCCATTAATGCTAGAGGACACATTTGGCTGTTGGACTCCCGAGGCTCCTCCTGCCACACCACAATGCTTGACTTGGCAGGGATATACTGTGATTGTGCGTGTGTGTGTGTGTGTGTGTGTGTGTGTGTGTGTGTGTGCATGTACGTCTGGGTGTCTGGTTCAGGCACAGTGGTAGAGGCTTGTAAGTATTCTTCTCAGCTCCCCCCTCCAGCTCCTGTGTGGCAGAGGCTGCAGGCAGTTAGATCTAGATTGAGAGAGGAGGCTCTGTCAGAATACAGATGTTGTCAAAGCAGGGCACACACGCACGCACGCACGCACACACACACACACACACACACACACAAGCAACAGTATCCTTCTACAAAATCCATAGAGTGCCTTGTTTGCCTTTTCTGTATACACAAATCCCAAATACCTGTGTATTGCACTTGTAACTGAGACAAATAACAACATAGTCTACTGTTTAAACATAATTAAAGTGGGATACATTCCATGATTGTATGTATCGGCTCGGCCGCATTCCCACACACACACACTTTCCACACCTAGGTCACTACGCTGCCCAGTCCCACGCCGCTGCTCTTTCCTAGGTGTCAATATTTACACAGTCAGTTGATGGGGGGCAATCAAGCACAAAAGCCATTGATTTATGGTTAATTGTGTTTCACTCAGGTGACACAGGGGTTAATTAGCCATTTGTGCCCTCCAGGTCAGAGGGTAACTGAATGTTAGAGAGCTAAGAACATATAGTCATCTTAAATATAACCACTAATAGTCAGATTTTCTTCTATGGTCATGAAACTATTGACTCAGGATTAAAGAACACTTCATACATATTGTTGTCCTAGAAGGAGTAGTTGTGCATCTCAGTTTGAGTGTAATTGCCTCCTCTGGGCAGCTCTTGACCTCTCAGCGAAGGCATGGCAGTGTCTCCCTGGTGTCACTACGGAAGGCTAAGGCTTCTACATGAGGGCAGAGAGCAAAGGGATCTGAGTGTCCTGCTCTCTTGACCCGTGCAGCAGGTTTAAATAATGGAGTATGAGGGGCACACAAAGCCTGCCTTAGTAATGTGTATACCCGTGACTCTACCAGCCTGAGAAAATCAATAGTTGGGAGCAGAGTTGTGGCTCCTGGGTCAGTTTGAAGACACACATAGAGAAGTGTGCCCTATACGCTTGTGTCTCTGGATAAAATAATTATACTTAGGGGCGATGGAGTGAGACTTGATCTCAACCAGCTCCCACATGTTTGACTTAATCTTAAAGGTCTAATGTGTCTGGTAAAGGATTTAGTGGCATCTAGCAGCTGAGGTGGCAGGTTGTAATCTTCTCCCGTGTGCCAAGTGTGTAGGAGAACTACACTGAACACTGAACGAAGCAGTTTGAAGCCATTATTTGATTCGTCCGTGCTGGAAACCATTAGAAACAACTAGAAACAATATGGCAGATACTGTGGAAGAGATATGTAGATATGAACATGTCATTCACAGACCTCCAAGTCTGAAGCCATGATTCTCTGCCAGAAAATGGTGGATTGCCCCCTCCGCGTTGGGAGCGAGTTGCTGCTCCAAGCAAGGGAGTTCGAGTATCTCAGGGTCTTGTTCACAAGTGAGTGTAGAATGGAGCGTGAGATGGATTGGCGGTTCGGTACAGCCCCTGCAGTGATGCGGACACTATGCCGAACCATTGTGGTGAAGAGAGAGCTGAGCCGGAAGGCAAAGCTTGCGATTTACTGGTCCATCTACGTCCCAAACCTCACCTATGGTCATGAGCTCTGGGTAGTGACCAAAAGAATGAGGTTGCGGATACAAGCGGCCGACATGAGCTTCCTCAGAAGGGTGGCTGGGCTCAGCTGTAGAGATAGGGTAAGGAGCTCGGACATACGGAGGGAGTAGAGCAAGCTCTTTCAGGAGGAGTTGGAAAGCGTTGCCTGGGAGAAGGACATCTGAAATACTTTGCCCCGCCTGCTGCCCCTGCAACTCGGCTTTGGATAAGCCATTGAAAATGGATGGATGGATGGTTGGATGGATGGATGGATTATACAATATATCCCCATAAATCGAATACACTGGTCCTTTAATCCGGAACAATGTAAAAACACCTTGGTTGAGTTTTTTGTTTGTTTGTTTGTTTGTTTGTTCATTTTCTCTGGCACATCAGCAGTGCCGCCTGACTTTGGCATCAGAATCTAAATTAAACTAAGAGTTTAAAACAAAAGACTACAGCTTTGATTTACATCACTTCCCAGTACTTAGCAGATAGCGCAAATACCATTTGCTCTATTGTCCTCATTCTGCTGCTGTTGGGGAGGTTGGCTAAAGGTCAGGCACAGCAAGGTGCACTTCAGTATTAGCGGCTGCCTCATTCATGTATGTTAATACTGTAATTACTGTAGTTACAGTAATTTGATTCTGGTACAGTCAGGTCACCATTAAAAGCAGCCATTATGTTGGATCCGTCTCTGTTCTTGAATTAGCTCAATGCATGTGGATACCCAGTCAGTAAGGTTTTATAGGACAAAACAAAGGAAGGTATGTTGTATTACTGTAACTCTATAATTCAGTAAACATAAGTGATTGCCTGCAAATACTGTACATCAGTTTGGCACATATCACTATGTCAAAAAAACTGTCAAAATTGGATCTTCAGAGAGAATTGAGGAGTTGTTTAGGATTATCGGGATAGGAAAAGCCTGCTGCACAACTGATCCAATTCTGATAAAATTTGGAAAGGTAATCCATAGACAGCTCGAAATAAATACACAGTAGTGCAGTGGTTAGCATTGTGACTTCACAGCAAGAGGGTTTACTGGTTCGAATCCAGGGTGGAAGGTTCGAATCCCCGGGTTGGGGAGCCCTTCTATGCAGGGCATGGGTTTTTCCTGGGTACTCCAGCTTCCTCCCACAATCCGAAGACGTGCAGGTTAATTGGTGACTCTAAATTGGCCGTAGGTGTGAATGTGAGCGTGAGTGGTTGTCTGTCTTTATGTGTCAGCCTTGTGATAGTCTGGCAACCTGTCCAGGTTGTACCCTGCCTCTTGCCAGTGTTATCTTGGATAGGCTCCAGCCCCCTCGTGACCTCTAACAGGATAAGCAGTTACAGAAAATGAATGAATTAGATAAGTACATTTATACGTTTTTGATTACCCCTGATGATATCTATACAGTACATGGCATACTTGTGAAGCTTGCAACCCTTGATCATAGCAACAAACACTGTTGGCAAAGTCTCATACAGCTTTGGTAAGGTTTGGGTAGAGGTACTGGCTTACATTCATTCTTTACAGTAGAGTACCGCTGGGTTTAACTGGTAGTGTTTGGTGTAGCGAATCAAAATGACATACAGCATATTGTACTTATTTTCTTTCTGCCGCTGCCTTATTTTATATACTTAAAGTTGTTTACCAAAATGTTGTTGTTGAAGAAACATTCATCACCTTGCTCATCCCTTTTCTGTTTTTTCCCCATGGTAGTATTACAGTATTTGTCCTGTTGTTGTGATTCTTCACATATCCTGTTCCAGACAGTTTATTTTAGAGACATTGCCTCTGACACTGTGCAGGTCCCCAGACAGTCTAGGAGAGATTCTTGTCATATTTCAATCAGCTGCTGCTTTTGTGGCCTTCCTGTCCTGCCTTTTATAGCGTGCTATCATGTGCCCTGGTTGTCACATTACAGTTGTGGCAACACTTCTGGAAGTGACACATTTCTTGCTTCCTGATGTCAAATGTTGCTGTTCTGAGATACAATAAAAAGTGAGAAGAACACGTCAACAGAAGATGGTTTAGAAACTGGTAGAATTTTGTGTTCTGCCTGGTTTCAAAATAGATGTCCCTCTCCCCAGGGTTATTGAGTAAAAAATAAAATGAACATGCTGTGATATACTGTTAATATACTGTGTGGAAACATCATACAGTTGGAAAATACTGCTGCTGCTCTATAAAGCATTAGTGCCCCATCATGAAATGAGACAGTGAGTAAACAATGGCGTCATCAGTCTGGTACTCAGCTGGAGAAATCTGGGACTAAAAATAGTGATAGAAAATATTTTTTCCAAGCTCTGAGAAAGTTTGACATTTATTAAATCATCTTGGTTTTCACTTTACAGACAGTAGTAACTCATTGTCTGCTGTTCAAGGGATACTGTCAACAGTTTAACAGATGGTCTATTATGATGGCTTTCTGAGCTGTAGGGGATTTATTTCTTGCACTACTGTGGTTAGCCACCGGGATAAGACTGGTAGCATTATAGACCCTGCAATGGTGTATTTAGATCTATTAAAATGTCCATGCATCTGTTGCCCTGCTTGGTAGAATGTGCAGTTCTACAATATGCAAATATGCAATACGCATTTGTTTTCTGTCTCCAGCCATGACTCAACCCAATGGCCAGCAGTTTGAAACTTCAAGGAAACAACATTTGGCATTTAGAGAAAATAACTTAATTTTTCCCATCATGACGTCAATGTCCACGTAGCACCAGCCTCAGGTAGCGATAGCCAGGTCAAAGCAGATGGGCTACCCTGAGGCAAAATATGGGAGTAACGTATAAACAATAAAGGTACCATAGTTTCAACTTTTTTCCATATGTTATCACATATGAAACGACCCAAAACTAACACTGTAAGTGGACTACTTCATTACTATAGGGGAATTACTTAAACTGCATTTATGTTGTAATGATTCTGTCCAAAGCTTTTTAATCCATATAAGCTCTTTTCACTGTAACCGTACTTATGAGCCATGCACTTGAACACTTACAAGTTTACCTGCAGTTGTGTGTGTTGGACCTAATTTGTAGATCAGTCGATTCGCAGTCCGACACAAACACAATGTGAGACAATAAGGTAGCTCCTAAATGTCCCTGGTATCGGAACACCGACTGCTTTTGTTCACTCATGCGCTTCATCATGCATATTTATCTTCCCTAACTGAACAGAGAACACAAAGAGTCCTGACAGAAAAAGAGAATCTAGGAAAAGTCAAAAACATCAGCTCATCTTACAGTCATCCAAACTTCTGAGTCTTTTTGAAATACCTTGCTGATTCTTCTGGTCTCTCCCAACAAGTTATGGTAAGAAACAACATTGGTTTATGTTCACTCAAAACCATATGTTAAAGTAACCTCTTTATGTTGCATAAAAGTGATATTTCTTAAATTACCTTTCAGGCAGAAACAGTGTTGGAAATATATTAAACCATGAATTAAAGTGATTTGAAGTTTAAAGAAAGAAGCCAAGGACATGAAGAGAAAGAGGGAGAAATGACAGAGAGGGCAGAATGCCATGTGATGTAGTGTTTGCTTGTTTGCAGATGCAAGCCTTGTCTGAATACAGTCGAAGCTCCGCGCTACACTATAAATGAGAAACACAGGGGAGAGAATGAGTTTCACTGCAGGAGGAAAATGATGAAAAAGAATGTAGGATGAAAAAAAGTGGCCCGCGCTCGTTTGTGTTAGACATATGAAATAAGGAAAGTAATGAAAGCGTACACCTGTCACATGTTTGCAGCATTAGTCTGCAGTGAGAGTAAGTCACAAAAGCACTGAAACCATCAGAAAAAAGATTGCATGAAAGCAGTCGTATTAATGGAAGTATGTGTGAGAAAGAGGAGGCAGAGGTTTGATATCTTGTCACATTAGCTCCTATTGATCAAGGATAATTGTATCCTATATGTCGAGCCACTGCTGGATGCCTTAATGTTCCATGTGAGTGATTATTACAGTATCTGTAAACCACCTTTCATCCTACAGCTTCTATAGAATCTGTGCAATACAGTCTCCTTATTAAGATTTATATATAAAATGATATGCTTTTAAGAGAATCATTTTACAACAGAAGCGACATAGGCTCAAATAAAATGGAATTTCCAGTTGTAATGTTTTAGGCTTTCACAAAAACCAACATCAAGCTAAAGTGGCCAACAAACCACACTCGTTAGAGCATTTTGACATCAAGCCCAGGAAGCTATTATATACTTGTGAAGAATTGCAAAATGCCTAAACATGAGTGTCAGTGGTGTTGTGGGAATAATTTAATTCACCTGCGAGTCAGTTTTTGAGTAGCATGCTCCATAAAGAGGAGAGTATAATACAGTCAAAAGAGTGGATGGATATGTTGTGACAGATGAAAGAAAGTAGCAGTTTCTGTGGTAGCAACGACGCAACAGTGTCGAGATTAGTGTTAAGAAATGAAAAAGAAGTTACAACTTCACTTTGCAGCAGTGCAGTGGTTAACATTGTCGCCTCACAGCAAGAGGAATCCTGGTTTGAACCCGGGATGGGGGAGCCCTTCTGTGTGGAGTTTGCATGTTCTCTGGTGTCAGTGTGGGTTTTCTCCAGGTACTCCAGGTTCCTTTAACAATCCAAAGACATGCAGATTAATTGGTAACTCCAAATTGGCCGTAGTAGGACTTCTTTGCCGGCGGTTTTATTACATATATAAAATGTGAAAAATTATCGATGAAATCTGAGTCTTCCTTCGTCCTTTTTGGCCACTCGGTATGAATAGACCCTCATCAAAGGGTCCAAACAAAGGGCTGGCTTGACCGGGTTTTTGCAAACAACGCCTCACCTAACCGCAGTGTTACGTGATGCTGCTGTCGGTTGTGCCGCTCTGTCTCATCTGTCAGTGCCCTGTTTTTGCGCCACAATATTAATAGTTATAAATTTGTTTTTCACTGCATGTTGCGCGAGAGTCAGTTGTGTAATTCTCACAGTGCACTGGTGTATGTAGAGCCGAGAATTACATGCACATCTATGGGGACAGTGCATGTGGAATTTTTAGCCTTTGTAACCAATACACAGCCTCATTTTGTTTTCCACTTGAGATGTCACACTCAGGCGTCTTTTACACATATGGACTCAAAATGACAGGCTTTCTTTTTCCTATCATTAGGCCGGAGTTCTGTGTGTTTCCTGCACTGAACATGTGATTTACATTCCAGCTTCCTCCCATGGTCCAAAAATGTGCAGGTGTTAGGATAATTGTTGACTCTAAATTGCCTGTTGGTGTGAATGTGAGCGTGATTGATTGTCTGTCTCTATGTGTCAGCCCTGTGATAGTGTGGCGACCTGTCCGCCACTCGCCCAATGACAGCTGGGATCGGCTCCAACCCCCTACAATCATGAATGGGAAAAGTGAATACAGACAATAGATGGACTTTGCTATGATTGCGCGGTTATTTTCTCAGGTTGCCACCTTTCTAGTGAATGTGTTTTAATCCTTTTTTTCCTTTTTTTTTTTTTTAAGTTGACTGGAATGATTAGCGTTTGCTCCATTTTGTGTAAATCTCTTTTTAAGTGGAGCAGAAAACAACTCTGTGCTTCTGTTTCAGGAGGGGAACGGATTTTGTTTTTCAAGGTTCAGTTCCCAATGAAAGGATTCCTGTTGCTTTTGCAGTGTTTAAGTCCATCTGTGTGGACAAAGCTTTAACTCAATTTGTCTAACCAATTCCTCACATCAATGTCTATTGTCCTTTTTATTATTAACAAGGAGGTTTATGTGAATGTCTTTTTTCCTGTTGGTAGTGCACTCAAAGTAGCACTACACCCAAATACTCTTTTCAGTGGCAAAGTTTCTATCTCTCTACTTCACCAAGCAGATTATGATGCGGTGCTTAAAACTTAAAGGGGACATATTATAAATGTCCTTATTTTCTGTCATATATAGAAAATGTTACATTATTGGATGTTCTTCTTATTGAAAGAGGGCCAAACTTTCAAATAATGAGGTTAACATATGTAAGCACTGCAAAAACCTTGGATTTCAGACTGTTCTGAACACTCTCTTTCCAATGTTTTTGTTTCTACTTTCAAGACTAGCTGAGGTCAGCTTGTGGTGGATTTCTTTTATATGGTCATCTGCTTCAGGCACGCTACTGCACATGTTTACATTGTGTACACTGCTACATGTAGCAACATGCTAACATCAGGGGAACTAGTATTTTAGGTAACTGATATGATTTTGGAGCATACTCCAACTGGAATAAGTTGCGTTGTGAGGATTTAGTTTTAGAAGCTGTAAAAAGTGCCCAGAAAGGCTGACCAATCAGAGCAGATTGGGCTTGTTTGGACTAGGACCCTATAATACCAGATAGGACGACACTTCCATTGACTCCTGTGGTATGTTGAAGTTAAGCCCTACATGCCCTTTAGTGGGGCATGAGGGCATTACCTTTCTGACCAGAAAACCCATTCACTTAAAGTACGTCTGACACGCACTTGCTTGTAAATTGATGAAAACGGCCTTGTTTTTAATTCTAGATGTCTTGGTCATATTAAGTCATGCTTATAATTTGTTTATTTCAAAATGAAGAGAGTAACATTATGGTAGACAGCTGTTATTTTTTGGCTGTAAACGGGTCACTGATGCTCCTATTACAGTAGATTATGCTTTTAGGTTCGCTTGACTGAAACGCTCAAGAATTCCTGGTCGGCAGCAATGCAGCAATACTGAAGTTCAGTCAGTTCTTGGTCGGATATGCAATGCACTATCCCGCCACTAGAGGGCACGTGACCAACTTTCCACTTTACCAATGTGTGTCGCTACTCTGGTATTGTAGGGTCCTAGTTTGGACAGGGGGCTTAAAGAGACAGGTACTAAAAAAGGAGCACTTCAGACAGAGGATGGACACAGGAGTTTAAGTATAGACAGTATGAGGAAAATAAAGTCTTTTTCAACATTGAAGCATTTAAAAATGTTTAAAGAAAAGTCTAAACCTGAAAATGAGCATTATAGGTCCTCTTTAAGTCTTCAACGCCCGTCTTTCACCTTCCATTTTAGGGTATTTAGCGTCCGCACAAAAACTGTAAACATTTTTTTCCAACATCCTTTGTGTGGTTTCTGCATATCTACTGTCTCTAGCACATATATGTTACAATGAAACCATCAAGACCATGTTCTGACTATCTAAATCCAAACCAGCTCCTATGATTATTTCAAAAAGAATTAGTTAAAGCTTTACTCTGAAAAGGTCAACCTCTGCCTACGGCACCTGCTTGGATTTGGCCCACTAATTTTCCATTCCACACAACAGTGAGTCCCATTACATCCCAATTACACAGGCATAATCATGTCTGTTTAATTTAAATGATCATATCCTTCAATGAAGCAGTCCCTGTAGATACATTTCTTCCTAATACACTTAATTTCTACTGTCTATTTAGCATACACCAACAGAAAACTATGACAATTAGCTTATTTGTATCTGGTAGGTAGCTAACCCTTGAACTGTTCTTTCAAGTCTTATCTAAATGCGCTTAAATGTCATTGAATTGGTGTAAAAGTAGTGCAGGCACTGAAATTTCTCTCCTAATTACTTGAATGTTTAGCTGAAATTAGATACAATTGGATTTTCAGCGCTTCAGTGGAGGATATGCCAGTGGCTACATAATGAGGGTCTAGGTATGTTGATTCAGGATGCATATTAGTCTGTAGCACAATATGTTATAAGTTTTACAGAATCAACACTGGATAAGCACGGCTTACCTTTTATGGCAACATTTCTGGCAAGCACCAAAAGCTTTTTTATTTATTGCCAGGGTGAAAAATTAAAAAAAATACAACAAAACTGAAAGAAAACAAGCCCAACAAGCATAAGGTGCATGTTAATAACAGCACTCAGTAAGCAGGAGAGACAACAATAGATGTCTGTCTCTAATTGTGAAGGTGGGACTTCCAGCTGTGCCACTCTAACAACGCACAATTTTCCACAGGAGGAAACTGTTGATGTGCTCGCATGTGTGGTGCATAAAAGAAAAGAACTAAGAATAGGACTGAATTTTGAAAATGTACTGTTATTGGCAGAGTTTGGATTGAAGCTCTGATTGGCTGCACTTCATTCAGTACCTGTTCAGGCATGAGGCCTTGAAGTCTGCAGAAATCAGGCAAGAAATGCACGAGGAATGTTCTACAGCTGCCTCTCCAGTAAAAAGGCATTAGATTTGGTTGCTGTGGTTTTCCACTGAAGATATTGTTCCACAACATACTGACTTCTAAAGCTTTTGATTACCATGTTTCAAGTCTTAAAAACCCTCAAATAGTACTGCGCCATTGAAATTCAGTTTTCATATTAATGTTTTTTCTTGCAAACCAAACTTGACTGAAGTTTTTATTCATGCTCTTGCCTTTTTAGGTATTCCAAGGGAACTTTGACAACGACACACACCGAAAGAACGTGATAGATCCACCCATCTATGCTCGGCTCATCCGGATCCTCCCCTGGTCATGGTACGGCAGGATCACTTTGCGTGCAGAAGTACTCGGATGCACAGAGGAAGAGTGAAGTCCTGTTCTTCCATCTTTCTTGCCATTGTCCCCTGTCCCTTGGCGTACTGGGGTGTCTCAACCCGGTATTTCAAAAACAAACTGTGCAACCTGTAAAAAGAAATAAATTTCCAATGGATTTTTCAAGAATATGTGTTTGGTTGTGGTGGGTTGCTGTTTGTTCTTTTTGTACAATGATTTAAAAACCTGCCCTTGATCCACTTTTGTCTTTAAGTTTCCTCTTTAAAGCGTGATCTTTGTCTTTTTATTCTTCTCAAGAATTACCATCCTGTTTGGAATGAACTTCTGTAATATATATGGGAGGGGTGGGCGTGGGGGCGGAGTCGGAGAGAGGGGTTCTCACTGTGGTTTTAACTTGTCGCCATGGAAGCTATTGTACAGTGTCACTTTTTAACAAAGATGTGAAACCTGTCTGCCGTGCTTCATTGGACATAATTAACCAACATCATACCATAACTAAACTGTCTGAAACGCCATGTAGAGATCACACGTTATCACATCATCAATTATATTTTTACTTTGATTACTACACTTCCTCAAGCCATGCTTTTATCCTAATGGACACTGGCATTACTACATCAATCAAAACACTATTAATGCTCTTGTATTATATGTAAAAGACTAAGAAACTGCATGGTGCGTGAATAATAAATGTATATTATGACAAATCATTTAAAACCTCCAGTCCTGAGAGCAATGGCTTTGATTTAGGGACCTATTTTTATGTGCATTTTTAAATAGTTCTGAAACATTACAAGACACTGCAAAAGCTTACTGAAGATAACTGATGTGTGAGACAATAAACAAGCACTGCAGTCTAACTTGGTACTGCAGCACTGACACTGAGGCTCGTAGGCTGTCTCTATAGTTGACTTGTCTTAAAGCTCTCATAAGGGGCTCCATTTTTTAATTTGTATTTGATTATGGCTACACTTTTTCTAAGATATTTGGAATTATTGTTTGTGCTTTTTTTTTTTTTTTTTTAAATTGTATTTATTTAGATTTATTTGTCTCAGCTGTCAGATACATAAAACCTGTTTAACCGTCTCCGTGTTGTCTTGGAGATTCAAGTTGCATCAATTACAAAGCTCAGGATAGATGTCATTCATAATAATAATAATGATAGCCCACAAATATATCATTTTTTGGCCACCTATTTAAATATATCTCTGTATTATTATTTAAAGAAAATGTTAAATGAGTGAGAGCAATTATTTAAATCATGTCCATATATGCATAATTCAAATATTGAAAGCAGTCTATTATTGTCTTTAATCCCTTTGACATGATAAATGATAACTGTTCATTTCTTCCTTTTTTTTCTTTCGAAAGAGAGCAAATGTCCGAGATTAATAATATATTAATATATGTCATTATCTCAAACCTACGGAGATGATGAACCATGGTAACAGCACAGAGCTCTAAATTAAATATGGACGTCCTCTTTATTTCAGGGGATCTGATCTTTTTATCATGCTGGATGAGAAATTTTATGTTCAAGAGCTTGTGGGTATTTTCACATGACATGACAGCAGCTCTCTGCATGTTCAAATGGTTTCAGCGAGCTAAAAATATTTAGACACATTAAGGTTGCAGGGGATAAAGATGCTGTTATTCCAGTCGCATCAGAAAATTCTATTTATGCAGTTTTCACTGTATGGATTCTGCTGTTGGCTGCGTCCTGAAGTAAATGAACAGAGATGCTTGGCTGGTTTAATAAATGGAAGTAAACAAGTACCTGAGGTATCGCAGCGGTGTCGAACCTTACAGCCTCATTCTACACGGCTTAAAAATAGGCCTGGATTACTCTAGTGGTTCCCACTCTTGACTAGTTTTCCCAAAGCTCTCGAGTGCTAGAGTAAGAGCTGAGGGAAGCTGCTTTTATGCCTGCCAGCTTTCAGTCACTTAACTATCCAGTCATTTCATATTGTAGGAATACAATGCATTTGTTCTGGGACTGCATCCCAGCCTGAAAGAGAAAGTAAGGAAAACCTTATTTAATTTAATGCACCAACCTCTGCGAATATTTTTTGGTTGCCTGACTAGATTGGAAATACAAGAGTGCCACTGTAATTTTCATCACTTTATATTCAATGAATGAAAATGCATTCATTTTGGGACTAAAAGAACAGCAAGGAAATGTGCCACCTTCCAAATATGTTGGTGCTTACTTGATATTGTTGTGTGCCAGGGCATTCTCAGCTGTCATGCCATCAACATGGTTGTTGTTGTAGTTGACACTTAACAGTAAAAACAATAACTGGAAGTGGGTACAGCCAACTGTGATCAGGTTTGGCAAGTAATAATAGGATATCTTGGAAGAGTTTCTTGTCTTATGTTGCCAAATGCAATCTGTACTTCAATGTAAGTTACACTGAAAGTCTTTGATGTAGGTTACCAATATGTGAAAATTGTTATTGGTGTGAATCAGTGACTGTCACTCCTTAGGCTCATGGACACAGGTGAGGCAGATTATTTGTCCACTCTTCAGTTGTTTATTTCGAAATATCTTGGCCAGCATCTGCTCTGATTGATCTTTGTAGTCAGCTTCCTGTCAGCAGGCCTGCTACAAAGCTTTGAGGAAGTTTGCATGATGTATGAGTTTGAACGGTACAGTATAACAAAGATGTCCACAGGCACATTATGTTCTTGCATATCATAAAGATCTAATAGCCTTTACTTTGTGCTCACCATCGATTGTCTTGTGCATTGTAAAACTTCATCTCACAGGTTCGAGAGGGGAGCAGGGCGCAAACTCATCCTGTCTTTGTATTTCTGTGTCCGCTGTTCACGTATTATTTCTTACCTCCTCAGTCTGAGTGTCAATCACTATCTAGAAAACGTACCTATTGTAATGCTGGTTAGGTTCAAGCCTGCAGAGGAGAGTGAGAAACTGTGTACAGTCAAAAAGATGTTGCTTCGAACAAAAGCTCTTTCAGTTTGACAAATAAAAACATATCTGTGAAAATGACATGGTTCCTTTGTTTTCTTTACATGTCTGATTACTTATTCTGTTAATTTCTTAAATACACGATGGGTTCTTTATCCCACCTTCCTCATTCTCAGTCCCCATCTCAGCACTTGTCCCTCAGCTTGATGAGCTGAGAGGTCCGCCTACAGTTGCCTCAGGATGAGTCAGCGTTAATACAGCCCAGATTTAAGAAAACTAAAGCAACCTTTGTTTTCTGAAGTCTTTGTTTTTGTGTTTTTGGTTTAGCATCATGGTTCTTTTGCTTTTGACTGCCTTTTTCTGCTGTTGGTAAGGTTACAGATCCAGTAGCCATTAATCATATACTTTTACATACAGTGTGTATCGTATACCCATGCTATCTACCCAAACTGCCAACTGCACTCTACAGATTTAACTAAAACAAAATTAGAGAAACAGGCTGCATGCATTTTTAAGTAGTTCTAACTCTGGCATTATTGAGTCAGTCTGACAAACTCAATTTGCTTTTGTACAACCAACATGATTTGCTTTGACTTGGAAAAGCTTAATTAAGTTGAGCCAACTTATTATTTATCCAAACATTGTGGCAATATTTCGTGGTCAAATTATTTTGACATTTCAACTTATTTATTTTATTTCCATCCTAATCAAAGATGTCGAAATTATTTTAATGCTGAAAAACATCTTTATTTCAATGGCTCTAAACTAACCCCATGAATCATTTTTTAGAGTGCACTCTAAAAAAAATAGTTCATTGTTTAAAAAAAAAAATGATAATAATAATAATAATAATAATAACTACGATAACAACTTCCATGCATCTTTTTAAGTAGTTACAACTCTGGCGTTATTGAGTCAATCCTATGAGTCTTTTTACATTCTGACAAACTGAATTAATTTAGTACAACCAACATGATTTGTGTTGACCTGGAAAAGCTTAATAAAGTTGAGCCAACTTTAAATTCATTCAAAAGTTGAGGTGATATTTAGTGGTCAAATTATTGTATTTGATATTCCAACTTATTTATTTTTATTCCATCCTACTCAAAATGTCAAGATGTTTTAGATTTTGACCAACTTCTTGAAATGAGTTACCAACTGACTGAAACACATAAATATAACTAATGAAATTCCATATGCTGAAAGATTATTCTATTGTAAACATTATCCTCTAACCACCATGAATCATTTTTCAGTGTGGTTTGTGACTTGAGGAAAAATAATGAATAAGTCTGAGGAGTCATTGAATACATTTTGCACTAACCAGTTTCTCGGCTTCATCCCAACAAAATGAGTAAGAGTTAAGTCTCACAGAGAAAAAAAATGAGGTCACAAGATGTGTTCTGGATTTACCAGGCAACAGTAACATTTTTGTGAGCTGAAATAAAGCTCTAGTGAAAGTTTAGTCAGAAAGGAACTTTTCATGCTTGCCATTCACTCCTTGTGTGCATGCTCACTCACTATATCTAGGTGTCAATGTCAGGGTCTGTCGACTGACTCATCAGCTGATTCACAATCAACCAGTAGCACAGCACATCTTCTCTGTCAGCCTATCATCTTACTGCTCCTCATTTCACATATATATATATATATATACAGTATATGTGTATATATATACATATATATATATATATATATATATAATATATATAAGCCCTAGTTCTTTCTTGCTGCAGTCATGCACGCCCTACACCTCCCTGTCACCACTTAAGGCTCTAGTTTCCCGGCGTGGCACAGGGTGGCGCACCACGCGCAGAGCTAGTTTCGAGCAGCGCAACCCGAGGCACGTTCAGTTTGGTAGTTTGGCAGACCGAGGTGCGCTGAGATGGGTGTGGTAGCGCAGCAGGGGGAGGTGTCGACAGATCCAGCTTGGGGCAGTGACAGTTTCGTGCCAAAAGGCTTCGCCGAAGGTGCGCTAAAAGCTCGCCAGCTGAAAGGTCTACTGTCAGCGCAGGCTGAGCGCAGCCGGTGTAAGTAGAAGTTTGGCTGACCGGCGGACAGTGCGCACACATCACCAAAACCTCACAGGCACATTAACAATGCAATAAATACCCGCAAAAACCACTATTCAATGCAACTATCTGCAATCAGCACATAAATGTCTCTATAGCAACTGTCCCGTCACATCTGATGTCAGATCAAAGGGGACTGGCACCGTTTGGCACGTTTGACACGCGTAATGGAAACCCAACCTGATTTGATTAACACAGCTGCAGACTAATGAGTTTACACCCCTCTCAGCCAACCACAAACAGCCACAGCATCAGATAGGGAGTATATATCCAGCATCTGTCATCTTAGAAAAGTCAAAAGAAAAGAAACAGAGTGAGACTGCGAGAGAGAAAGAGAGAGCGCACGTGCACACGAGAGAAACGCAACATTAATTTATAATTGTGGCGACCTCCTCCCAGGCTACCTTTGCATCATCATCAGCCCGTGGAGGTCTGCTCGCAGTTCCGTATATTCGCACACTGCAAGCTTGGACCTCCCGGACCAAAACATCAGTTTCCTCCTGGGAGAAGTTTGGCCATCTGACGCTGTTGCTCTCTTCTGCCATGGCAAATTGAGTAAACTCTCATTACGCCTTCACACAGCGCATTTAAGGGCGAGGAGAGGGGCTCATTTGATTGGTGTGATGTGTGTAAAACCCACTCCACGCCTTCTCTCCTCCCTCTTTACGACTTGCGCAGGTAGGAGGGACGGAGGTGGGACAGAGGAGTAGCTGCGCCAGCGCGCACGGTGTGCCAAACTTGCGAAATCTGCCTGGCCACACCCATTTGGCGAAGCGCAGGTGCGCTGCGCCTCTGCCTCGCCCGGTCTGTGAAACTACAGGCCCTAGTCTTTACAGATTCATCGGCCTCATCCACCTCATCAGTCAGCAGCCTCAGAGTCATCAGCCACCACCACCACCAGTGTCTGGACTCCATGGGGGGATCTTATCTTGCTGCCGCTCAGATGTCCCTCAATCACAAAATATCTCCCTCTGATGTCCGAGCACCAAAGACTTCTGTTAAATCTTAATCAGCACAAATCATCTGCTAATCAATACACTCATATTTCGTATTAAAAATTCATTCTTCTGTTTTTCCTGATTGAAATATTATCTTACTTGCTGATCAACTGTATTGATCACCTAAAGTTGACTTTCATTAAAGAAATAGTTTGCCTACTTGCTTTCTTGTAGAGAGTTTAGCATAAAGACTAAAAAAATCATGTTTGTTTGATCAATACAAAATCCAAATAGTCCAATTGACAATTTTCAATTTTAAAATTATTATGTTACTGCATTATGTTCTGGACTATTTCTTGGCTGGGCCTGGCAATCGGTCAAGACTCCAGGAAGTTTGGTCCCAAAGCCAAGCCAAATGTCTGCTGTTGGGAGACTTTCCTATGTCAAATCTTTTTTTCTTTTTTTTTTTTTTTTTGGATAGATCGGCGGGATTTCTGTGTTAAGCGGGGCAGAGCTAAAGCCAGAAAGGCTAAATATAAAAATATGAGAACAGTTTCCTCTCCTGTAAATGCTTAGGGTCAGTCATTCATATACGCTAGGTGTTGGTTTTTGAAGCTCTGGGCCCATGAACCCTGCATGATTGAATGGTATAATTTCACTTTCTGGGATTTCACTCACCTTGAAACCTCTGTGGTACATGTCAGCATATCTGACAGATTTTTTTTGTGTGTTATTCACTCTTTGACACTGCAAAAAAAGAAAATGTGTTTCAATCAAGTTGGCTGCACTACATGTGAAAGCATCCAAGTGTGTAAGGTTTCCTCATGCTCAGGGGCCTAAATATAGAGAGTGCAGGCGGTGCGGCTGCACTGGGGATTATGGGATGGAGGGGCCTGTAGAGAGAGCAGGCCCTTGCCAGTTCAGAGTGCCACCTTGAATTTATTCCTGTGTTCAGAGGAATGATAAAAAGAGAATGGCCCTAATTTAAAAATGGTGCCATTTGCTATACAGTATGTCCTCAAAAGGCAAACCCATCTACTCCATGGTTTACTTAATTTTTTTAAATAGTCAGTAGCTATCTAACACAAAAATAAGTGCTTTTTCTACATAAGGTCTAAAGTCTATAAATAAACTATAAAAACTGTTCAATTAAATGATTAATTGTCTTTATTTTGACAGATATGCAGTGATGATTGCTGGGTTACATCCAATGTCAAGTCTCCATTTGTTTCAAGACAATAGATGTACGATAGCATGCACTGGGGACCATAATGATATGTGTACTTGGGCCTGATGTAACTTTCTACTCCACTGCCTATGAATTGGAGCTGGTTAGCGGAGCAAGGTACGTAATAGTTGGCTTCATGTATGGGCGTTAGAAAGAACCTCAAAATGCCTGTACAATGTTTACATGCAGTGTTATTGAAAAGCACTGTGTTGTATTCTCTGGTCCAAGAACTGTTGCATATGCTAATTGAGCAGCACTTAATTATCATTTAATGAGTTGCTTAAAACGCCATTTAATGTGCCGTGTATAGGTGTGTAAATGCAAGTGATAGACTGTAAAGACGAGAGGATCTGTTTAGAACATTGTGTTAGGCGAGAGGCTTAACAAGCAACAATTTTTTGTGTTTATTTTTAGTGTTCACAGAGCTAGAAGCGGTGCTCATGCTGTTTATCATGATGCCAGAAGAATAAAATGACTGCACCCTCAGAGGCTCTCTGCTGTGATGTGCTACATTGTCCCTTACTGTTACACTCTTGATATCAAGCATAACTAGGACTTTGTTAAGTGTCTGAATCATGTGGTAATGCAGCGACAATAAGATTACAAATAGATGAAAACTGAGTTGTGATTGCACTTCAGTTTGTTATGTATGTTTGTTATATTCCTCGGAGTTTACTTGCCATGTGAAGATGCATCAGATAATGACAGTGACATCACCCAAACAGCTCCATAGCTCCAGTATAAAACAGGTTGCAACAGCTAAACATTACATTACAAACTCAGCTAACCATAGCCTCCCTACAAGTTTGTTAACATAATTGGAAAGTTAAATAATTTGCAAACCCATTGGTATGAATATGCTGCAGCTTTGCATTTTAATTACTCAGATGAAAATCTTGTTGTAAAAGAGTCTGCTGGCTCTGCACTGCTTGGCTCCGCTACTCCATCAAGCTTGGCTCAGTGTCAACATGGTTTTACCACATTAAGCTGCTGCCATTGATTTTCTTTGTCCTGCCATTGCCAGTTTCTGTGTCTCAGATGAGTTCTCACAGTTGCAGCAGGGGGATCCCAGTGTGAGTAGCCGGGCCCGTCACAGCTGCGGTGGCGGCTGAGATGTCCAGTAATGATTCTGTTATCAACGTGTCAGTGCGCGGGAGGTAATTGCCTCGTAACTCAGGTGAGTGAAGCTACTCTGCAATTAAAAGCTGATTAGAAAACAATCAATTTAGTCTGGTTGTCCTTTCCATTAAAGCTCGATCAGTAAAGATTCTAGTGACCACTTTTTGGTTGTCTTTGGGGAGAATCGGTCCCTCTTTAAATGGATGTTTCCTGTGTGGTATTTTACCTACATCTAATCAATACAGAACACAAGGCATTTACACATAGATTTTCTGTCTTGGAAAGGACTCAACATTCTGAATGCAATTAATCTACTCCTGTCTTCTTTACATTTGGGAACTTTTTATCAAAGTTTGCAGCGACATTTCACAGGTAAGATACTATCATTTTCTCCAACTGCAATGATGTCAGTTATAAAAACATAATTTTAATGTTTAAGTTTGTTAGATTTGACCGATTGGTATGGCTGGCTGAGCAGAACTGATAAGGAATAATGAACATAGTGCAGAACAAAGGAAAGCTAGGAAGCAAGAAGACGTCGCTAGAGTACAAAATCGCCCTGAAATGTGCTCATTAAGGTTATAATGTATAGCATTAAGTAATATTGTGAATACATGTTGCTGTCTCCTGCTGCCCACATGTGAAGCACACCTCCCTTTAGTGGCTAAGAAATGTATTTATGATCTGCTTCATCCCTTTATTGCTGTAATTTTCACATCATTACTGTTAATTCATTTCTAACTTACTGTTTTCTCACTTCCCACTTGTACACTCCTACTGGTTTCTTCATCTTGTTTCAAAAACTTTTTATGCGTGGTCTCAGTGCAATAGAGCACACAATGTTTGCCATCTTAATTTCAACATTTGTGTAGCTGTTTGGACTCGTCTCTGTGTCTTGACCTTTTTTTATTCCCTTTCCAATTTCACTCCTTTTTATCTTTTCTCATGCAAAGAACGCAATTCTGTTACTGCGATCAAAAGGCAAGTCATATTTATTCTGGTGACCCGCTGATTAAATTTAGCTTTGCAAACTGATGAAATGAGTCGACAGATTAAAGCATCACCGCTCTGTATAAACCTGAGGTGGAAGGAGACTAAGACACACTCATTTATAAAATGCCTTTGGTGAGGAGAAGACTTTTTTTTTATTTCACTAAGAATGAAAGGTGGTTTGATTGTGTTTAAAACTAAAATATAGGTACTTTTATACATGGAAGATTGTTCGGTAACACTTTACTTGAAGGTATCTACATAAGGGTGACATGACACTGTCATAACTATGACATGACACTGTCATGAACTTGTCATAAACATTATGTATATGTCATTAACGTTCATGACTGCTGTCATTAAGTGTCATTCGGTTTTTGTAATGACAAGCTGACATTGTTTGGGTTGTCTTGATTATGACAACTTGACATTAATTAAAGTGACATTACCAGAAGTTGTCTTTGTCATGACAAGTTGACATTAAACTTGTTTGGGATGTCCTTATTATGACAACTTGACATTAATAAAAGTGACATTACCAGAAGTTGTATTTGCCAGGACAATAATAATCATTATGTCAACTTGTCATGAACACAAAAAGAGGTGCATTTCTTGTTAATGTCAAGTCGTTATGACGCTTCTTGTAATGTCATCCTGGTTAAAGGATAACTTTGGTATTTTTCAACCTGGGCTCTGTTTCCCCATGTGTATGTGTGCATATGATTCATGGGTACCACTCGTTCTAAAATTGGTTCAGTATTGAGGGAGGGCTCAACCTCTGGGTTGTCTTGATTATGACTACTTGACATTGATTAAAGTGACATTACCAAAAGATGTCTTTGTCATGACAATGTGACATTAAATTTGTTTGGTATGTCCTTATTATGACAACTTGACATTAATTAAAGTGACATTACCAGAAGATGTCTTTGTCATGACAATAATAATCATTATGTCAACTTGTCATAAACACAAAAAGAGGTGCATTTCTTGTTAATGTCAAGTTGTTATGACAAAGACATCCTCTGGTAATGTCATCCTGGTTAATGTCAAGTTTTCATTATAAGGACATCCCAAACAAATTAATTGTCAACTTGTCATGACAAAGACAACTTCTGGTAATGTCACTTTGATTAATGTCAAGTCGTCATAATCAAGACAACCCAAACAATGTCAACTTGTCATTACAAAAACCGAATGACACTTAATGACACATGAACATTTATAACATGTGCATAATGTTTATGACAAGTTCATGACCATGTCATGTCATAGTTATGACAATGTCCTGTCACTCTTATGTAGATACCTTCAAGTAAAGTGTTACCGATTGTTCTTTTGTTCAAATTCAAATACTAGGATTCCCCTGTTATCCCAAGTGAAATGTGTTGAATAAAAGCAGATACATATATGGACACTAAATACTCACCAGAAGGATGAGTTGAGTCATTTATAAGCAGTGTTGATGAAGTAGTGGTACTTCATTTAAAGAGGACTCCATTAACACCAAACTCCAGAGAGGAAACTGTGGTGAAATATTGCACAGTGGCATCACATAATATCAAATATGTGCAAGGTCTTACAAGGATCCATTTCAAACGCTTTCTTTCCCCTCTGAAATTTTTCAGTTTTATGCGTGATGTTGCATAGCCTGAGATAAATTAAAAGTAGCACATAATGATTCAGAAAGGTTATTTTTAAATGAAGAGCGAGGAATAAATTGTTCAGAGAGACTGCAGTGTAATCCGGAGTCTCCCTGACTGCCTGTCTATAGTATGTGTGCAAAAAGCTATTTGTAGAAACGTGTGGAGATTAGAGGTCTTGTTCCCATCAGGAGCGTGTCCACCCCTGTGCTGTAAAGTGTTACATTATCAAGTGAGCAGAGATGACGGGGCTTGGATCACATTAAATGCTCTCCTGCTGTTCCCATGTGTAACTGACTGACAGGGCTGTAACAGGATTGGCAAAAGAGACCGAAGAAAAAAGCAAGTGTAACAGGAGCTGCCTCCTACAGTACAGAAATAGCTCACACTGAGAAATAGTTTGAAAACATTCACATTTTTGAAACAACTTCTACATCTTTGTCTTTTATGATTACCGTTTGGGACTGTGGATGTTCAAAGTTTTAACTTAACAACTGAGGAAACTCCGCTGGCTGATGAAAACTGTGTGACATGGTTGAAAGTCTTAGCTCCTCTTGCCACATTTTAACCTTGAGATACTCATTGTACGTGTTAATCATGTCAGTATGTGTTGCATACTTTTCAGTGCCACGAAGACAAAACCCAGTAAATCCACAGCAAATAAATATTTTGTGGAGGAAAAAGCCATGTCAGATGCAGATGGATAACATTATACTGATTGTATAATAGGTTACATTCATTTGTAAATCCAGCTTTGGATGATTCTGAGCTTGTGTTACGGGTGATCTCCTGTCTGGGGGTGTTTTAACATGACTATACAGTAGAGGAGGAAGGGGCCATTTTCATACAGCTCTCTTGGTCAAGGTATATCTTAACAAGATTTACTGCAGAACTACAATTTACAGATCCCTGCCTCACGCTGCAGATGTTACACATAAAATGATTTCCAGCACTGATGTTAGTGTATCATTCTTACCAGTGGGTTAGAGGAGTGGATAATGCACCATTTCAAATTGTAAGGCTAAGTGACAGGGTGGTATAGAGGGGAACTCAATGAGTTCAAGTTTAGCCAATACCACTGTTGCTCAATTAGTCGCATATTTCTGATTCTTGGTGAATCTTTTTGAATTTAATACCCATTATGGAAGTCTGCAGCGTAGCTATCCAACTGTCACACCATCCTGCACGGACCTGTAACTGTACTTTATGATAACTTGTCAGTTCGGGATTTCAGGCAAGATGCCCTGCAGCCATTTTCTACAGGGTAAGCCTAGTGGTGCATGGGAGGGGGCTTCCTGATTCATGTCAAAGGTGGCCAAAAACAAAAAAAGCTGGAGGGGGATGTAAAACAGTCAGAAGGATTTTCAAAACCTGGCAACCTGAACATTGTCCTAACTGTCGGTGAAGATTCTCAGTCATCCAGGTCATGGACACTGGTCTGGGACATTCCCTTCGAGGACAGCGATGTTCACATCCTGGCCAGAGAGGAAAGATGGTTCGAAATAGACGTGAAAAAGACCATCTATGTCAAACGGGAACAACCATTGTTAAACAGAGAAGGTGGTCTTCGACACCACTTATCACCCACCTACAATGAAGTCTTGGGATCCTTCCCCAGACTCCACACCCATTCACACCTGGTCCCATCTTACTCCAATGACACACATGATGGCAGGGTGGGTCAATGACTCACATGTCTCTGAAACTAAGAGCTCACACGTGACCTCGACGTCCACACAGAAACCCCTTTTACACTGCCAGATTTTCCGCGAATGTTGGGCCGTTTTGCCGGCAAGCTGTGAGCGTTTAGACACACAGAGCCGGATCGGCGAGGTGATCAGATGTGCCCAATTTTCCGCCTCGTAGGGTAGTCATATTGGCGGAACCCTTTTAGTTCAAACAGACCGAGGCGGCCTTCCGCAATGGGAGGGGCTGTTGAAGACTTGTGGGAGGAGCTGTTGATGATGCCCACTGGTGGTGGATAAACAGGAAACAGCTGATAGCAGGAGTTAGCGAGCAGCTAGTAGCAAGAGGGAAATGCAAACCTGACAGACACTGTAAAGTTGAGCAACTGAGGAGACAAGGAATTGTGCGCCCTCCTTGCCCTCGCAAACGAAGAGGCCATTAACTGTCAGATGACAGGGACGGTGAAGAACGGGCCGACTTATGAGAGAATTGCCGAAGGACTGACTAGCCGCGGCTTCCCTCATGTCACTGTTTACGTCACACGCTCAGCTACACGTTCTGTTACTTGCTCACGCCTCCCATTGCCCCGAAAAAGGTAGACAGCATTTTGCCGCCCTCCCCGATTTTGTTTTTATACTGCCAATGCTGAAAAAAGACTGATTGGGCTTTCCTGCAAATTTGCACAATTCCTATCTAAAAAGGGCTAGAGATTAAAGCCTGCAACTCCACACCAGAACTGAAGAAGCCTCTTGCATGAGAGGGCGAAATGTCTTCAAGAAACTCAAGCAACTCCAGTTGCCATCCAGTTGCAGTTTCTATCAGCAGGACAGGGAGTAGTGCTTCATGGTAGAGGAGACAAATGACAAACTCAGCTGAAGCAACCAATGCAGTGTTTTTTTTCTGTTAATAAATCTCATTTGTTTGATTTGGATCATCTTTTCTGCCAGTCAAAATGAGCACTCTTGTTACAGCTGGTAATGATCTCTGCTCTGTGGGAAAATCTACCTGCAATGTTTATTCAATGATATTACATGGTTTTGACTTTTTACCCCATTTGTAAAAACTGTGATGACAAATCTCATCGTGCCTCAGCCGGAGCGTTTTATATCTGCAACATTACAGCACCACACAGCGTCTGAGCTATATATAGTGTCACTTATCATATGGACTAAATTCGTCTGCGCGGCGCTCTGTTTGTCACAATGAGTATTGAGGGCAAATGAGCTTCAAGTGCCCTGTGATATCTCTCTTGTTATCTTGTTTGTGTAGTCTTTGGGGAGTTTTTGGCAGAACTGGGCCAGTCTTGTGTGCACTGTTCACCTCTCTAATGAAACTGATGCAAATGTTATTTTGGGTTCACTTATTGTACCTGTGGAACATTCAAGTGGGACAGAAATTACCACTAAAAAGCTTCTGAAAGCATCAAACTGTAACTCTCGTCATTTATTATTGAGGTCAGCTCGGATACCATCTTACATGCAGTATGTATTGTGCACCAGAAGTATTCGGAAGCAGGTCTCGATGAGGTGATAAAACAAGAGAAGAGACTACGAGCGCATGAACAAAAGCCTGATTCAGTCAAAATATATATCACAAGGACATCTTAGAGGCATCTTGGATAGAATCTGTGCTCCAAGTCAGCAGAGTTTATGCATCATTTTATATAACCTTTTCATTGAGGGGAATGTCTGCAGCCAATTTAGACTACATGCTTTCTCAGACTTCCCCTAGATAAGTCATTATTTCACAGTGTGTCACAGGAAATACATTCAGAAAGGGCTAGGGCTGACAAACCAAGCTGTTGGGCATTGGTTGTTATTTTTTTTTTTCTTTAACAACTCTGGTGTAATGATTTCACATTCGAAAACACAGTCCCTTACTTTGCGTAGGTTACAAGACACTGGTACATTTCAGTCTTTAAGGTTATCTCAGGCATATTTCCTCCTTACTTTAACCAGAAGTTTTTATATTTGCAAAGCAGTCATAATCCTAAATGGCTTTGGTTTAAAGTGCCTTAATCAGTACAGATTCTCACAAAACGAACCTGTTCCACTACGGTCTTTGGTCTTTTAACGATTTGCAGACCAAGCTAAAAATTAACCCTTAAATGGGCAGATGCTTATAAATATTTAATTAACTGCTATTTTCTAATGCATCTAGGCTCAAATGACATGATAGTATGTCATTTTCCACCCACTACCTATTACCATTTATGAACAACACATCTTATTCCTGTCTTTATAACATCATCTTCACTGTGGTGCCCCTACTTTAGCAATATCCTGTCACTGATAGTCGTGGTTAGTGGAATCAAGAACGCATCTGGTGCAAGGAAGCAGATTGCTGTAGCAGTAGGTGCTCAACGTCTGATTTTCTCTTTGTAATTTTACACTTACACCTGTATGTGTGTTTGTGTTTGTGTGTGTGTGAGAGAGAGAGGAAGACACAGTGATTTTTTTTTTTTTTATAAGATATTTTTGCCTTTAATTGATGGGAGGGCTCAAGGGGAGGATGACATGTAGCAAAGGGCCACAGGCTGGAGTCGAACCCGCTGCGGCAACAGCCTTGTACTCTACTCTCTATCCACTAAGCCACCGACGGCCCTGACAGAGAGATTTTTTACAGAAACATGTTCAGTACTTCTATTTTCAATCTAACCATCTTCCCTCGTTCACTCTGGTTTGCTCCCTCCTCTTCGTCCTCATAAGAGCTACCATTCAAATTTGATTGATGCTGTTACCAACCCTCATCTTCCTCACTAGTCCCCTCCTCTGAACTGAACTATCAGCTGGCAATATAATAAGAATAAAAAGTAAATAGTAATAGATGTTTCACACCTTTATATTATTGATTATCTGTAGAGACAAGGCCTAAAACCACAAGTTTGTCTGTGACTGATTATTGCTGTTTTTATACCCATATCTGGGTAACGTATTCTCCAGGTTACAGAAATTTAACGCCTCATATTATCAAAGTTGTAAAAATGCATGTCATTGTTTCTTAACAAGAACATATAAAATTATCCTAAAAAAAACTTTGTTTTTTTTTCAAACAAAGTCCCCCCAAAGTGTCATAAACATGAAAAAAAAACACAACATGTACCTCACGGCTAGAGTCTTTGGCAACGTAGACTCCCATTTTGGATTTTGGATGCAAATGATCAGTATATTTTTGAATGATGGTATGAAGCCACATGACCTGAGTCACTGACTCATCACCACCCTCAGCGTTTCTCGTGATATAAAGTGCACCCACTTAATGTACCTCCCTCACAGCCTGTCCAATGAAACAGTTTCTGTATACCCCAGGATACAGAAACTGTTTAAAGGTTAAAACCCTTATCTCTGTAACTGATTTTAAATTTGGAATAATGGAAGCAGGATTGTCAGCTGCATGCTTTTGCTTCAATTAACTAACAAACAGATAACTAAATATTGCTGCCTTGTGAAGGCTCTGTCTTACATAGTATATTTTTATTGTACCTATTGTTGTGATATGATGGTGTTCTGTTATGTGTTTGGATGGAGTTTTTAATCTCAGTTACATGCATACTTACATTCTATGTATACAATGCTTTCAGAATAAAGGTCTCAGCTGGAGTTTATACTGTACCACAGTTTGCAACACATGGCCTCTTACCTGTTTACGTTCAGCTCTGTGCGTTGTACACAAATTAGTCAACAGTTTGCAAGGCTGGGGTAGAGATGCATGCCTAAAAGAAAAGCCAACATTTCTGGTCAGAAGGAAAACACAACTACTTTTAGACATTATAAAAGACTTGGATATGTACAGGACAGGTTGGGATATGTGTAAGTAGGCTATTGCAACACTAACCTTTTCAAGAAGGTGGTTGAAGGAATGAAAGAGGCGGGCTTAGTCTGCACAGTCAAACTTTGAAACAGCACATGTGGCTCCAACTGCTCCACTTTTTCTATATTTTGAGCGATCAACGACATGTTAGGGCACGTTAATCAGAGTATGCAAGGCTTAAAGTTAAAGCAGCATTAACCCACATTTTCAAATTAAAAATTGATAAAATTGCATAGTGTAATGTGAAAGGGCACAGACTGTAAAAATAATGGACATGGCTACCATGATGTCGCCTGTTAATTGTGGACTCCTGTTTTAAATCCTTATTGGACAAGAGGGTGGAGCTGTGGAGGAGCGAGGGGTGGATCTGACTCACAGACTATAGTCAGTTATATGAAATTTTACCCACAGTACAGTCATGATATATAGAAACTAAACTGTCTTCTGTACCCTCCATACATTTGTCATGAATGTTAAAATTAGCTAAAGAGACCAAATCTGTTTTTACCAGGCTGTAAACATGTTTATCTCTGCTGTAAAGTCGGGCCATTTTAACAATGATGTCTCCAGGGATTGATTCACTTCTGGAGCCAGCCTCAAGTGTTATTCAAGGATCTGCAGTTTTTAGCACTTCCGCGTTGGCTTCATTTTTATGCCCTGGGCATTGCTGCTTGGAAAAGGCACATCACTTTGTCGCTACCTGTAACAGGCAGCTGTTTTCAGCTAAAAAGTTCTGATAAACCCATTGCACACTGCCTACTCTGCACCAAACACTAGATAGACACAGTTGGCGTCTAGCTGGTGGACATGTTGGAGCGTTTCGCAGCTGGAGAGCTGGTTATTTGTCTTAGGAGTTGGTGGAGGCCAAAGCAAAGTGAAACCCAAATGAATATGTGATATGTGCCACGCGTGCCAGTGCTGGATGTAATTTCCTCCAGCCTCATCCGCTGCCTCTTGTTTGTCCGGAACTTTGTGATCCACTGACAGGTGGGGCTGGCACAGCAAGTTTGGAGTGGAATATTTCTGGGATGATGGTGCTGAATGCAGAGCTGAAGCAGTTTGTAAACAAAGTGTTCCCTGTGCTCTCAGACATGGCTGCATCGGGTGAGAGCACTGAATCCTAACCAGCAGATCACCAGGGACCTTCAGTCGCATGATGAAATCGTAACATCTCAGCAAGCAAAATGAATAATGAATAAAAGACAGATTAGTTACAGAGTGTCACAGAACAGTTTCCACACTGACTGACTTTTAGTTTGTGTTTCTGTAACCAGCACCAGCAGTGTGTGACGATACAAAACCATACTGTACTTTTCTTGGACTTGGATATAATTATCATTCCTAGCTTTGTCATGATTTTAATTTAATATTTTACTCTTCTGTGTGTGGTTGAGGACTGAGCTTTATGACTCTGGCAACACAATGTGGAAGGTTAATGAGAAGATTTATTAGACAATGCAGTTAAAGGATCCAAATGATTGGTGAGGAAATTAAAGGAAAGCAGAGGTTGGATGAGAATAATGGCATGAAATTACCTATTAACTGTTTAAACTTGATCAGAACCATTTCCTTAATAGGCATTCTCAATGATAAGAAAAAAAGTAATTGCCTGCATTGCATTAGCTTTACATCATTACGAAGAAAAAAAAAAATTGGGATGACTTAAGCACTTTGCCTTTTAGCCTTGTTGGTGTTTTTCAAGACATTGGCAGTCTTTGTAGCTTCTTTTCTCATTTTTCCTGAGTATAAATGAGCAAAATGTGTTTATTTTTCAACACAGAACGAGGTAGATGAGACATGTGTAATGGTTGGCATATTATTTCACAAAGAATGTATTTTTTTGGATACAGCTCCTCTACTCAGACAACCAAATATGCCTCTTTTCTCTTGTCCACTGGCTCTGCTTCTCCAAAAGCCAGTTCAATCAGAGGGAATATTGAGGGCATGGTATTGAGAAACATTTTGATGTGATATCTCAAAATATCTGATTAATTATTTTCCCGCACCTCGCTGTCTTTCTGTTGCTCTGAGGAGAAAAGCACTTTCAAGGCCACACACACTGATCCAATTGCCATCAGTGACTTCTGAATGGAGTTTGAGACTTTTGAGTCATCGTAACTAGGTTTTGGAAGAAACGATGGCAGCTCTTATCTTTTGTTGATCCTGTAGGCTTGTGAAACCCAGCCAACATGTTTAAATTACTTATTTGTCTGGTAGTTCAAATATACATAGTTTGTGGACCCTCTGGGGACCCAATTAGAATCAAATAATACAAACAAAATCCCTCAAGGTAGTAATAGCGTGGTTTGGATATTTGTATCTGCAGTGGCATTGGGTACTGTGTAGCCTGAAGCATTTTCACTGCACATATTCTGTAACAATACTTCAGCCTTGCATCATTTAGAATTGGGATTGCCCTCTATTGCTTTTTGAATTATTTGTTTGGGGGCTCTGAAACACAGCAGAGCCAACAACATAAGACGTAGCTTTTATGGCACAAAATACCGTTACTTCTTTTTATAGTTAATAACTTGATGAACAGCACCACCAAAACACACTTAAGATTTAAAGTCATGTAAAATTGAGTTGTAATTTCATAAAAAGTGTGATTATTGCTCTTATGTTTAATAAACCCTAAAAAGCTTTGGTTCAATAAGTTTTTTTTTACTGCAGGAAAGATGGTCTTTTCATAAAATGGGTCCATCAATGCAGTAGAAAGACACACATACTTTAAAAAATGGTGCCTCATGATTAAAGAAAACAGAGGAAAAGGGCTGTCACATTTGCTTTGATCAAGAGGTAGACAACCTACAACTACCAGAATGCACTGTGATGCACCGGACCAATAAACACTCCTGCTGGTGGGTAACGGTGTGTGTGTTGGTTTCGGCTTGTCCAAAACAATATGGCGGCCAGCTGGTAACAAACAATCTTCGAGTACAGTTAAACAGCAAGTTCAAATTTGTTTCTGAAAACATTTTAGGCAAGAATTAGTCAACGCAGTAGTAGAATTTTGGCTTATATTCTATCGTGAGCGCTATATTGTAGGCAACTGGACTCGCTTGAGTTTCAATAGGCCTACTATAATACTCTCGACCCTTTCAGAGTCATTGAGGTTACATGTCACTGATCTTGGCTGGGTGGGTCAAGGACTCACATCTGACCTCAGTGACTCTAACGGTTCACTACCACACAGAGTTTAAAGCCTGCACAGACTCCACACCAGTCCTTTAGAACTGAAGAAGCCTCTTGAATGAGAGGCAAAACGTCTCCAAGCAACTCAAGCAAGTCCAGTTACTAACGATATAACACTTATGATTACCATGACCTGGATGACTGAGAATCTTCACCGACATTTATATTTTATCACCATTTGAGCTCAGCTTTTGCAGCCTTCAATTACACCAGTGGTTCCCAACTGGTCCAGATTTCTCCTTAGTCAGTTTAATATTCAGCATCATACACGCATTTGGCCATGTCATTGAGGTAGTTTGGTGCCTCTGTCCAGTAGCTGTCCATTAGTCACTCACTCTACAGCAGGAAATGCATTTCAAAATAAAAGCTCTGTGCTGGAAATTCACTGTACTCTAAAACTTGATACATTCATGACTCACTTGAGTCCATTCAGAATGAACCTATGACCCACATTTGGGCCACACCCCACCAGTTGGGAATCACTGATTTACACACTACAGGAAACAGTTTTGTGCCCACTGTTCACTTGTTCACAAACTCAGCTAAATGCTGTGCTAAAATATTTCATCCCATGTACTGGTCCACTTTGCCAATGGGCTGTCTTTAGCCAGATGTAATTAAAGTGTTTTAATAGGATGTTTCTCTCAGAGAACATTTTACAGTGACTTGTGATCCTTGCAACCTCACGATCCATGTGCATATATGTCCATTCTTATATGTGTATGCATGTGTGCATGGCTGTGGGTGAGCATATGTGTGCATGTGCTGTCCTGTGCAATGCTTCGAGTCAGTGCACTGAGTGTTAAACAGCCGAGCAGCTTCACAAACTGAGCTGCAGGAGGTGCGTGCTCAGCTGAAGCTCTTTCTTGTAAATGTGCCATGTCGAGCCCGTCCTCTAACATCAGACTTGAATGCATGCCCTTTGGTGGGATATTTGAAGGGTGATATTGTTATCTAGAGGGTAAACACACTATCTCATTTATGATCAGATCCTCAAGGACATTTTAACCGGACAGAGATTGAATCACTGGGTCGCCGTGATGGATGCAGTGGCTTCTTTGCTGATAACACACAGTTGAACAACGACAGTAAATTTGCACAACTCGATTAAATGCAGCATTTTGGCGGCGGATAATTTTGTATTAGTATTCATGTTTTTGAAATGTTGAGAATCTCTAAACAAAGGACAGTCTGTAGCAAACAACAACACATGATTTTAAATGCAGATTTCCAGAATTAAATGCTCTGAAGTTTGGCAAAAAAGATCCTCACAACTTTTCTCCAACCTCTGACTAAAAAATGAAGTTAGTATTTGAAAACAGTGCCGCCAGACATCTGCACTTGAAGTATAATTCATCTTTTCATATTCATATTTTTATGTTCTAATACTGTTGGGCGGCTAACAACAGAAATATTGTATGCATTAAGTGAATCACATCTGTTTCTGTTGCTGAATTTTCCCTTTCTTTTACATATATTAAGTCCAAAAAACATAATCAAAACCTGTCATCAAATGCAAAAATAAGCCAGCATTATCTGCATATTCATACACTATGTTTTCCCAACAGCTTCATATAAAAAACACACATATCCTCCCCGGGAGTCATACGAGTAAACAAACATTCGAATCCTAGCAGAAATATAAAATCCCTCCCATTTGCATAAGCTTTTTTTATTTACATTTTGAGATGGCAGAGATCATACCAAATTGGCATGAAAGCCCAATGAGCCATTTGGGTGCAGCGTTACACTTCAGAGAGCCTTTCAAACCAACCGCCCTCTCATCTCTGCCAATGAATGCTGCATGTGATTAAAACTTAATGCCAAAACACAGGAAGCGACTCAGTAGTTTTATCAAGAGTGAAAAATTGTGACTTGAAATCCACATCAGGAAGGAGGAAAAAGACATGTAGAGGAAATGAAAAGGAATAATCACTGAGCTCATTTCTGCCGTTATACATGTTTCATTGCATGAAATATATTCAGCACTGAAATTGAGTTCAGAGGAAATGAATGGACCTATGATATGCATGCCAGAAATATTATCCTCATCCTGTGAAAGGAACGTAAAGCTGATTGCTGGTTAATGGCTGTAAACAGCAGGTAGATTGCAATATTCATGAAGGTGGCCAATGTGATTGTGATAACATCAGCAAAGCGTGTTTCATTTTAGAAACTGTCGGAAGGCCACAAGCCAAAGAACACTTACCATCCCTTAATCTTCAGTAAAGTTATATTTTGTGAGTATACTGGAGGATCTAATACAGTATAATCCTCTTTTCTTTTCAGTCTATTGTGTGCTTTGCTGAATCTCTGTGTAAACTTTTCATGCGATCATAATTTAGTTTTAAAGAAAGATTTTCGGCTGTTCCAGAGGCTCATTTGATCTCTGCTGTCGTCTTAAAGAACTCCAGAATCAGAGATGGAGAAAGCAGACCTGAATAAAGAGCAATCAGGTCTGACCTCAACCAAACCTTAAGAAACCCTTAAAGCCTGAGAGACAGCAGAGGATCAAGAAGGAGAATATGGGGCAGGATGTGACCGGGAAGAGGAAACAGCTTTGATGCCTGCAATCTCAATCTGGTCAATCAGCAATCAGAGCGCAGTGAAACACTAATGAGGGGTTTCAACACAGGAGTCAGCACCACTGCTGCTGATGCAGATGTGATATGACAGTTAAATCAACTACGGGGGGAACATTCGCTCGGCCTGTGTAGTGCTCTGACGGAGCGAGCTGCAGAGTCGCTCTGATTCTGAAGGGTTATTTGAGAGAAAGAAAATATTGTATTCCTACAGGTATGATACCAGCATCAGAGGGAAGCAGCAGTCAAACAGCCCAGGAGAAGTGATAATAATATACATCACTGATGTCGCACGCACTCTGATGTGAGAGACCCAGTTTTATATCATTCTCAGTTTGGCTGCTAATACTGCAGCATACGTAGTTCATCAAACAGTCCACTTATTGTTTCATTTATTTAGTCTCTTTTTGTGTAATAATGTTGAATGTAAAAGGAGTTTTGTTAAATCCATCCTACTTCACACTGTGTCACTGACATGCCAGACGAACAAAACAATAACTTGCTTGCTGGCTACGATAGCATACCCTCATGTGTGTAATATAGGCATGGTGACATCTGTTTGCGTGTGTATTTCTGAGTGTTTGGGGGGAAAGAGAGATCTCTTGAATAAGCACAAGAAAAGGAAAAACGTCGACAGGAACAGCACAGCACTTGTCTCCCTCCACAGATTAGAAACCGGAGAAGATGGTGTTTTAATAAAGCAGCCTGTTGGGGCAGAACCGGAGAGTCTGCATTGTCTGAGCTTGAAAACAGTGTATGGTGGCTGCCTGAGCAGCGACTCCACCGCCTCGACAACCCAGGCTAATAACACGGGCGGTTAAAACCCACTATTGCTCTCCAAATGGCGGCATCTGTCCCCAGCAGCTGTCCTCACTTGTGTTCTCGTGCGCACAGGTCAGGCCACCTACCGCGACCTCTTTTGGCTGGCGTGGGACTCAGACATCACCAGGACTGATGCTGCCAGTTGTTCAGGCACCGGGACAGGTGAACTGCTGGCCGCATCCAGTCATCGCTCAGCTTGTTTGATCTGCATCATGAGCCCCATGTGTAACACGGCGCATTCAGCCAGCTCTGCTCGGCAGTGGGCCTCAGTTCAAGCATGAGCAGCTAAACTCTTACAGGGGTCAAACAGATGGGAACGACAGATAGAGGAAGTTCATCAGATTAAGCTGATTTTTCAGACAAGATTGATTATCTAAAAGTTTTTAAGTGACTTATAGGACCAAAATTCTGTTAGGATTGCTGCGATCTTCTTCTACTTTACTATGTCAAAATGGATATGCAGCTGTATCATCTTATAGCTACCACCCACAATATGGCCATTTTCTATCAAGGCAGTGAAAAGCATTCTACCAACTCAAAGTTTCTGGTTCACTTCAGTGTGCAGGATTTAGGGGCATCTATTGGCAGAAATAGTATATAATTTTCTTAAATTAAACAATGGCTCAAACAACGGCCACCATAGTTCTCCTACACCAGGGGTCAGCAACAACAGGTTAAAAAGACAAAGATAGTTAGAAGCTAAAGCCGAACTCTAGGCTACAGATCACAGTGTAAAAGTGAACCACCACATCACTGCTGATCGCCACAGAAGACAATGAATATAAAGGGAAACTCTGCCAGTATTGAACCAGCTGTGTGGCATCACAGTGTGTGCAGATGAACGGTGTTCGGCTTCGCCCCTGTGCTGCTGCCAGCACCAGGACCTCCGCCGCCAAACGGGAAGGGATCTCCGGGGAATGTCAAACAACGTTCATCTGCACACACTGCGATGACACACAGCTGGTTGAATATCAGCAAAGTTGTCTTTTTTCAATGTTATAATCATTAAAAAGCAAACGCAGCATGTGTATACATTCAGTAGGCTATATCTTCAGTAGCTAGCTAGCTAACCCTACACTTTTCAGGGATTGATTTTGGTTCTGGAACAGGGAAGAAACGTATATCTTTTACCAACCTTTCCAGGTAACGACTATCATTAATACACAATGTACCCCAGGCACAACATTTAGCTCCACATCCTCCAAATTTAGCTGGTTTGAGCCAGCCTAATGCTACTTTATGATTGGCCAGTCTGCATCTGGGAGTGGGACTTAGTGAAGGGTCATTTACCCTATAAACATTACTAATAGGTCTAAATGAGCATTCATTGACTTTCTCCAAGACTTCTTGTTTTTTGGATTTGGAAGCTAGTCTAGCTAGGAAACTTAAGACAAGCTACTGCTGTTAAAATGTGTCTTATTTATAGGAAGGGGTGCCAGGCCATAGAATTTGAATTTAAAATGTTTAAAAAAAATGTCAGGGAGCCACTGGAGAGGGGCTAAAGAGCCGCATGTGGCTCCAGAGCCTCAGGTTTCCTACCTCTGTCCTACACGCTTGACACATGGGAGATGACTCAGTTCTGCAACCTCACTGTTAGATGCCACTAAATGCTACACACTGGACCTTTAAGTTCTGTGGCAGCAACGGTAAAAAGAAGGGACTCAAGCTTTCCCTTTTCTTATTAAAAAAGTAATATTAACTGATACAAGCTAAACAAGTGAGGTCTCAATGAAAAATCATAATCATAATCACGTTTATTGGCAAAGTACTTGTGCACATACAAAGACTTTTTTTTTGTGTTTGCATTTTTATTTGCATCGCTCTTATGTACTTTCACAGAAATATACACAACAACAAGGACGACAAAGCTGAGCAAATAAAGGTAAAGAACAGCCAAGGCTATATGTACACAAACACACATTTAATTCACTGAATTCAAATGTTGAACATAACTTCATGGTAGTGTCTGTCACTCATGTTGATTTGCATTGTTTGCCAGTACAATAATGAATTACAGATGTTATTCATATTTTATTCATTTATTCACATTGTTGTGTCTTTCAAGCGTGCTAGCTTACTGTTAGTAAACAATGTTGTTTTGTTTTGTTCTTTGTCTTAGTGATATTATGGGCTGTATTCAGAATTTCCTTCACGGGTTTATTTCACATGAGAAGCAGAAAGAATAAAATTATCTGGGGTGTTTAAATGGATAAAAGTAGCCAATGTGGAGACCTGTAGAGAGTTAACTGTTCCAACAGGTGTAATGATGTAAAATGTCCTACTTTGTTATAACATGTTCAATCTCATGTCTTCTGTCTTTTGATTTCTCACATGTAATCTTCTCCTTTTTTTCTAATTATAGCTATGTGTCAGACACATCAGGCTGCACCTCCATTTGTGACTTTGAAATTAAAACGTCTGACTGAAAATTAGCATGCTAGCCTGGCCCACTTAATATGCATCTGATAGGAGATGTGCATGTGCGTCACTACATTTGTATACACAAGCGCAGCTGCACGCCCGCGTCCATGTGAGAACATGTGTCAGTGATGCGAGGTGAAAAGGTTACCAATCATCAAAGCTAGTGATCATGAAACCTAATTTACTTTTTTAATGAGATATTTGCACATGGCGAATATTTCTGCAAACCAATCCCAGTATTACACAGATGAAATGTAATTGGCTAATTGTCAAAACGCTGTGCAGTCTGTTGCAGCCACATATATCACATTATTGAGATAGCTGATGTGGGAGCGTCGGCAGCATGTGGTGCTGTCCGGGAACGCCTGAGCTTTATCTTCCTCGCAGGCCTGCATTAAGAGCTGTCTGTGAGGTCTGATAAGAGACCACAAATTAATGACATTTTAATTACTGAGCCATTTGGATTCTCTGCCTTTGTTTTATAACAAGGACGGTAAAATAACCTTTAGGATGCTCACAGTGCCTCACCCTATCTTTGCAGCCACTCTGTCCTGTAAAAGACAACAATGTAGGGTGCTATGTTAACATATCATGTTAATATCAATCAAAATGAAGGTTCTGAAAACACAAAACAAGTGTGACAAAGGGATTCTTATTTGTTATCCAATTAATATCTTTTCTGCATGTGACAGCCTCATTGTCAGCTCTCTGAAATCCATCATTATCACATACCCCTTGTGTTGTAATCTTTGCACCTTTAACTTCTAATTTCTTTCACTCGGTTTCACACCTCGGGAGACTTTCGCACAATCATGCTGTTTGGCTTCCTTGGCGAAATCTGTCATCTTTCAGCTAACAAGATTGCAGTTCAAACTTACACTCACACTTTAGTTTTCTATCACTCGTCAGAAATATGAACAGCAGTATGTTAATTGAAATATCCACAGAGAAGTTTCCTGTTTTCCAGGATGCATGTGATGATTCCTGTCATACGGTGTGAAAGCATGGTGTTTAAAATAAACTAATCATGCCCAGTTTTTTTTTCTTTATGTCGTAGCTTTACAACTTTGTGATAAAAGATACTGAATGTCCTTTTCAGTTCCAGCCTCTCCTCTGCCATTTGCAATAACTGTGCCAGCATGAAATGGACTCTTTGGCTGGTGTATAGGCTGTGAAGTGGTTCCTTGTTGTTTTTCATTCACTCTTCGTGGTTTTTTAGCACTAACCCTCTGAGCCGAGCCTCTTTTGTTGCTTAAAAAAGCCAAATTGGGTAATTTAGATTATTATAGTGAACTCTGAGAGGGAGCGTGAACAAGTATTAGATCAGTCTGCTAATGCTGATATTTTTCTATGGACTCCTTGCTGAGCATATTGCTAATGAATTATACTAATAAAAACTAAGTTAAAGTAAGTTCATATCTACAAAATTGTTTTTAATCTAATTGCTTACATTATATTGCAGCCTGGTCTCACTCCCAGGGAGTCAAAATACACCGCTTGGGTAGTGTCCAAGCGGTGGATAGGGCAACCAACCCTATCCAACCCTACCAACTATCTGAGCAATTGACAAAGTAGAAGAGCAAGAGCAAGAAAGTCCACTCTGGGTGGGTGGGAGGCAAGATGAATGGGTCCAACAAGGACAGGACTTTGACCCAGGAGACCAGTGTTCATGTCCTGTGTGAAACTGTGAGTTAATTAAGGCAGCATATGCTAAGTGCTGTTTGATTTTATGTGTGTGATGCATAGGCAGAAATGGGGGGGGTCCAGAATTGTCTTCCCACCCACCTCCCCCCAGTATATCATTTGAGGAAACTATACAATTTTAAAGTATATAATAATAAAAATTGAAAGCACTTGTGCCACTTATATACGCAACACGATGCATTTATAACTTTAAAGATTGCATCCTCCCCCCCTCTGCCTCACAATGGTTTGGTTCGTGTCTGCATACACCGGCACACAGCAGCACTCAGCCGGACTGACTGTGGATCAGTGTAAGTGTGTCAGAGTAGAGGAAACTGAGCTCCAGTAAGCAGCTACTTTGCAAAAGTTCACTTAAAACAAGAGACATGTCGGACACCTTCATTTACTTCTGCTTTTCAACAGAATAAAACACATAACCAGTTCTAACCAGACAGCGTTTTGTTCACTTCATTACCTCATGGTTGAATCTTCTGTGTGAATGCAGCAGTCATACAAACAGCCCAGCTGCTAAAAATCATTCAAACTCAAAGAACTTTGGACCAATTTTAGTGCAGTTTGGATTGTTACAATTTACAGAAGTGTTTTCACGAAAGAGAATACTTCATTATCATACCAATTTTCTTTTATCTTTTGTAAATGGTAACTGTCTATATTTAAAATCAACCTACCTTAAACAATTAAGTTCCAAATATATTTTTCCTGCATATAAAGTCATTGCCATGGTGTGACTTTGTTTATAATCTTTTAAATAAATGAAGACTTGATTTAAAAAAGTGACATAATTACAGCAAACACTCACACAAAAGATGTCAAGTCTCTGGTAGTCTTCATAGTGATGTGAGGGTTTTTTTTACACTGACAGCAAAACAAATAAATCTGCTTCTTTGGGAAAATTAAATCCAATTAGGCATATATTAGCTTTAATTCTCCTACTACTGTAAATAACCAGCGTGGTGTGTGTGAGTGTTTGTTTGTGTCTTATTTATTGGCCATTTAGGTCAGCAAAAATGAAAAACGATACCCATATTTTGGGGTTTTCTGGCTCAAACCATGTAGACATGGTCAAGACGACCTGCTGAAGTTCAAGCTGAGCATCAGAATGGGAAAGAAAGGTGATTTAAGTGACTTTGAATGTGGCATGGTTGTTGGTGCCAAATAGGCTGGTCTGAGTATTTCCGAAACTGCCGATTTTCACGCACAGCCATCTCCAGGGTTTACAGAGGATAGTTCAAGACAGAGAAGATATCCAGTGAGCGGTAGTTCTCTGGGTGTGGGGGATATTTTCTTGGCACATTTTGGTACCAACTGAGCATCGTTTATTGTATTGTTGCTGCTGGTACTAGCAAGGTGTACCTAATAAAGTGGCCGGTGAGTGTATGAAACATTTCATGGCAATCCAGCATGGCTAAAACTAAGTTTGGCTTCTGATCAAGTAATTTGACTACAGTTTTAAACAAGGGTGGGCCCTGGTTTTTGTGACTTCAGAAGTTGAAGTGGAGTAAACCCTTTCACTGAATCAATAACCTGGAAGCCAAGACATTTTATGAGGGCTTGCTGCTTGTAGTATTTTTCTGTAATCCCCTTGTTGTGATGTTTACATTGTAAATATTTATAAGGCGTCTGATACAGGAACAGTATCACCTCTTTCCCTTGTATCATCGGAATTGCTTTACCCCGAACGCGTCCGGCTCGTCTCCTCTACAGCATCGAGGAAGTGAAGATGATGCTCAGAAGCGTCGAGACGCGTATCTGGTGATTTTCCTCCATGTAGCCAGAGAGGGCAACGCTGCCAGCATAGCAGACGTTTCATTAGGACATGAAAAAGAAGATGAGGGAAAAACTGCATTTGCATAAAAATAACATTAGTGAAATAGCAATCAGATGGTGCAGGGCCATGCTGAAAGTGTCATCCTCCTGAGACAAGACCAGGGCTATATCTTTAATTGAAAAGAGAACGGGGGATAAAACCTTTCATAGATAAGATGCACAAGCGCTTTCATCTTTTTTCACTCAATGTTCTCATATTGTCTTCCATTCTTGCTGTTGTTTTTCTCTCCACTCACTTCTTCATTACTTATTTATCTCTTGTTTTTGGCATAGCCTGTTCTGGGATTACTGTGCTGTGAATGGAATGACTATGAGCCGCTACATAACTATCTGATGCCGATAGAGATTTCACCAAAATGCTATAGGCCAGCTTTAACATGGGAATCGTGGCAACTGGTTCTCAGTGGTAGATAAATATATCAGTCTGTGTATGGCCTCAGCAGCATACAATGTGTAATTAGCTTTATCTGTATGGTTACCGAGGAGGTCGGATGCAAATAATAAAGTATGCCAAGGTAAACCTAGACGATGCTTATGGGAAAACAAGCTCGAGAAATTTCTAATGCACATCTTGCCTTAGGGTATTATGGAGTGTGTTTAGGAATACGATAGTAAACATCCTTTCTGTGTGTTTCACTGTGTGTGTATGCGTTTATCTCCCCGTGTGAATGCAAGGCTACATCCGTGCTTGCTTGAAGAGCACAATGAGTGATCTATTATAATTCTAACATGATTAAAGAACCTTTCGAGTTGCAAAATCAATGTCGCTGAGCTGCCGATGCCACAGAGGGCACATATCATTCATCAGGCAAAATGAGAATACGGCTAACGAGCTAGCTGTGGTCTGCGGCGGTATCACGTTGGGCCACATGGTCCTGTAATGCCGTAATGAGGAGAAATGGCTGAGGCATGAAGAGAAGCCAAGTGGCGGGGTGAAGGCCACTAATTCCCCTCGTCTGGAACCAGAGATAAGAGACAGATTAAGATTAACAATGTCCAGCCTGTTGAAAGACTAATTATGAGGCACTCGGCGCAGTTGCTAACTTCTGTACTGTAGGTAGCACCTCACAAAGGCATCCTGGAGTACGTCCACTTGTGGTTTGTGTGTGTGTAAGTGTGTATGTGTGTTGCTCCCCTCCCTCCCCTCTGTTTTGTCTTACTGTTCTGGGTCTTCAGAGTCTTAGCTAAGCCTCTTTCTTCATGGGTTTCACATGTCAGCTATTTCTACCCTGCCTGGCTTTGCACTAACTCCGCTCCGCTCATCCCCTATTAGAAGGCAGCATGTTACTTTTTTGCTGACGGCTGACATCAGTACATATATCAAGATCTGATTAAGTTAGGGTTTAGTTGAAGTTGTTGTTGCTGTGGTATTACTGCTAATTAATTCTGTTTCAACAAAGAGAAATAAAGCTGGAATATGCAACACAAATACCTCAACCTGCATTTATAATTTTTTAACCTCCTGGGAGAGGTGCAATCCAAATTATCACCTTATGAAGTTGATACAGGAATGTGTTAGCAAACAGTTGCCAATGTAGGCTACACATCCAGCAGACACGGAGCAACATTACCATTCATTTGAAATCAGTGTGCAAAATTCACTCTCTCTTTTTTATCTGTTCTGATCTCCACCAACTCCTCAGGTAAACACCCGGCTCTTTAGCTGCTAAATACTTCTGTGTTCACACACAAGTTGCTGCAGTGTTGTTTGGAGCTGGACAGGTAGTTTATCAAAGCTTTTACACCGAAAACAGCTGCCTGCTGCGGCTGGATATGGATTTATGAGAAAAGTGAGCAGCAAAAACAAAGATGCTAAAACACCCGTTAGAGAAGAACTGCTGAGTTGGATGCCGGTTATCTGTTGGTTAATCACAACAAGTGACCCCATTTTAAATAGGTAATTAGTAACATCAATAAAAATATATATAGTGATTAAAGCAGCTTTAAAGGAGCAGTGCGCAGGACTTAGTGGCACCAAGCAGGGAGTACTGCAGATTGCAATCGGCTGAACTCTTGGTTGGAATTACGTCACTGCTGATTGTTCAGGAGGTTTTTACTGGGAGCTGTATTGTCCGCAGAGGTCTCTACCTCTCCAAAACAAATGAACACATGATAAAGCAACTTCACGTGAAAAATCTGTGTTTTTCCGATGCTGTTCAGCGTCGAATGGAGGGGCTGCTAACTACTGTGGCCAACGTGAAAACACCAATGGCCCTATCCAGAGACAATGTTTGTTTGTCCACTCTGGGATACTGTAGAAACATGGCTCTGTGGATGGGAACCCACTTGATATTTCAATAAAAAGTGGCTCATTCTATGGTAATGAAAACACGACAGTCGTTATTTTCAGGTGATTTACACTAAAGAAATCATACTTAGTATATTATATTCCATTTCTGGCATATCCCCCTAAATCCTGGACCTTCTGGAGTACTGTAGGTCATCATCAGGCTCAAAGATTTTCAGCACATGTAGTTTTAAGTGTGACCCATTTACAACTTTCAACATCAAGTTACAAAAGAGAAAGGGTGACCAAATCCCCCCTATTACCATAAAATTAACTTGACTCCGAGGAGTACATACAAATTCCTGCAGCCAATTATTCTGCATCATTAATCTTCTCCAGCTAATTAGAGACATCATCAACACCTGTACGGACTGAGGAGAGCTAACACTCTCTACCTGCAGTATCAATCACAAAAACAAAGGAGGACAAACGTGGACCTGCAAGGAGTTCTCTGTGGGACTCTGGGAGACGTAAGCAGCTGACTGCCGTGCTGCTGCTGACATCAGGTTTGTAATTTTTGATCACTGAAGCGATTTCACTGTAGCTCTTGTTGCCTGGCCCAGAACAGAACAACAGATGGAGAGACCCGAGACTTTCCTTTTAAAGCTGTTCTTTGCCGTTGGGCACTAAAGTGCAGGCTCAGACTGCCTCTTGAGCCTGAGGGAGAAGGAGAAGCAAGTCAGCTGTGGTGGGGATTTAAGGCTGTCTATATGTCTACAGAAGCTTACATGAATATGTGTGTGTCCTGTCTATCTATCTATCTATCTATCTATCTATCTATCTATCTATCTATATGCCCTACTATATACCTACATAGTGTGCTGGCTGCACTCTGTGCTTGTCTCAGTCTATTTAATAAAGTCGCACAGGCAACAGTACAGTATGGCTCCATTCAACTGTATGTGTAACTGTGAATATCTTAGTGTGCTTTTTATATCCAGCCTTGCCTTCCTCTCCATGTATAATGCATATCTGTCACCTGTGCTCTGTCTGAGCGACTAACTCTCTCTGTATCAAAGAGTTTTCTGACCTGTAGGGGACTTATTCTCTTCAAAAGTGGTAGCGAGAAATACACAAGTACACAAACACAGACACCTGGTTGCCTGCACAGTGGTAGTTTGATAAATTCAGTCTAAATGGTCCCATTTTTTCCAGCAATGTCTATTTTTATTTGTTTCAGGTGATTTTGACTTTGCTTCGAGGCTGGCTGTGCTATTTACAGCTGTTATTCCTTTATTCCACAGACATTTTGTGGATGACTTTTTTATCCCACTGGTTGATATACAGTACAAAACACCTCACTGTGTACACATGCATGTGAATCAACTGCAACCTATCATCATCCTAGATGTGCTTTAGAAAAATGACAGAAAGAAGAACTGATTTTTTTTTCTTAATTCTAAATTTCAAAAAAGACACCTAATTTAATTTACTTAGATTGGTTCTATACAACTACCAAAAAACATTAGAGAAAAAAGAAGAAAAAAAATATCTCGATATAACAAAATGTCTCATTATAAGGGAAAAAATGTAACAGGAAAATGTGAAAAGACAAGAAAGAATGTCAACAAGGGAGAAGTTAATGAGGAAATTTAAGAGCAATGTTGACACTGCTATACAGCAGAAATTAGTGCAAGCATTTGCATGAACTGAGCTTTCTTTCTAAGGCTAAAACACAGTTCCTGTTCCTGACACTGTCATCGGTAGGCAGATGCTATAGGAGTGTCTCCACTTCTCAGAGAAGACACTGCTTCATTCAAGATGTTGTCTTCTTATGGGACAGCTTTGTCTGTCATTTTGTTGTAACGGACAACCTCTTGTTATTCTGGCATATATTCTAGTTGAGTCATTATTAAGTCCACCGCCTCTGTTCTTATCTTCATCTATGGTTCGTAGCTTTTATGAAAGTAACTGTCGTTTTTGGATGAACTGTCACTTTATCTGACTGCAGGTCTGCCGATGGCGACCGGGATGTTGTGTGGCTTTTGAAAGTCTCGTGTGATGTCAACCTTGCATTTCCAGCCGATGTCGATAATGTCCTGCCGACTATACACAAAATCTGAAGCAGAAAAACGCAGACAAAATTACATATACGAGAAAGCTAAGAGCCGCTGCACTCTCGTGTGCCGCCATGTTCTGTCTCCTCAGTTCCTTTGACCGATGGAGAAAGCTCTGGCAAGATCTGGGCCTGAAAAGTCATGCTGATAGAGCGGTGTTTTTGTTGAACAGGTAATATTTCGTTTTTATTGTGGATATTGTGACATAGATAACTGTATGCTGTATGTAACTGTATGTTGTTATGCAGGTGTGTGTGTGTGTGTGTGTGTGTCTAAACGTAGACCATAGCTTTAAATTCATCAATAGATATAAGTGTTTCTAATTTTAGATATTTTTGAAGATTGTTCCATGTCCAAGGTACATAATAGGAGAATGTACTTTTCCCCAGATCTGTTTAAACCCGGGGTACATTGAAAAGCAAGCACTTGGAGGACTGTAGCTGGTAACTACCAGAGCTGACACACAGAAGGATGCAGAGGTAGGCAGTTTGCCCAATATTTATTTGTAGATTAAAAATATACCAGTGCTGTTGTCTGCGAGTGGTCAATGACATCCAACCCACCCATTCATAAAGAACGCAGATATGAGTAAGTCACTTTGCCTTTGTTATGAAACGTAGAGATGCATGGTACACTGAATCAAGGCTAAAATGGAGGTTGCATGCATATACAATATGTTACCGTAATCAATCACAGACAGAAAAGTAGCTTCCTCAAGTTTTTTTTTTTTTTTGCACTGAAACTAAAACACTTATTTCTACAGTAAATTATAAATAATTTTATTAGGTGGTGACCTCTTGTGGCCCTGGTAATTACTATGGAAGCACAGTAGGAAGTCAGGCGACATAGTACAAAGAGCAAGAAGGTCTGCATAGGAAGGGAGGTGGATTGGTCAAACAAACAATGAGCTTTCATTCAGTAGACTGACGTTTGTGCCCCATATAAAACCAAAATCCAATGTAGACTTATTTTAACAATGAAATGCAGTATGGTGATGTATGTTACAGGAAGTATGTCTTGTGTTTTTTAAGTGGCGTGTGTCACATGAGATTTATCACGTTACCTAAGTAACGTAATTGTTTTAAGCCAAACCATGATGTCTTTTCTGAGAACTAACCACGTAGTTTTGGCACAAGAGAGTCTGGCTGCAGACCTCCAGCATGAGGCCGCTTCCACTTCCAACTCCAGTGTCAGGACGCCCAGGACAGGAAGTGCATGCAAGAAACTTCAAAACAAAATCGCGTAGACACTTTTAGAGGAAGCGGCTTTGTCGCTGAATTATAATCAATTAAGTCAATTTTTGTTTTCGTTTGCCTATTCTTTATTACGTGGCATTAACATGGGTATAAGTCTGCCAGCAACATTATTCCATAAAGTCAACTGTCAAAATGGGTTATAAACTCCGCCCATATAGTTGTAGCTAAGTTCATAGAAAAACATAACACTTGTCGACTGGCCAGTTGGAGCCTCTCTTCCGGTCAAAAAACAAAAACACCTCTCATATATAATTTACTAGGGCTGACCCAAAAAATTTGAAGCTTCAAAGCTTCGTTCAATGGCACGGGATTCGATTGTGAAATTTTTTTTTTTGAATATCTGGCCTTTTTTTCTCCCGTTTTTTTGGGGGACCTTGAACGCAACACCATCTCCGACAAGGAAATAGAAAGCCCAACGTGCAATGAATGGAGACCTATTATCCTGCTTGAACACAGATAACTAAATTCTTTCAACAATGTGACTCAAAATAATGATAAAATAGATTTTATTGATGTAAAATAATATGCTGATGGTGACATTTTCCACCACTCCGCTGCGCTCTGAGTCTGGTGTCAGTGACACATGCTGCTCTCAGTCACGCATCTGTCTGCTCTGCCATAATTTGTAAGTTATTAACTTCTTTGGCTTTTTGTCAGAATAACCTGAGTATAAAACAGGGAAACATGCCGACACTTCCACTGACAAGCTGTGCAGCGTTCCACTTTATGCCCTGCACTTGTCTGAATAATTGAGTGCTGCATCTACATAACACAGAAAAAAGTAATGTTAAGTTCATAGTATATATTTCATTTAGTAAAAGTATGAACCGAGTGAACGATAGCAAAACATTTCATGTTCATTTAGACAACAAATAACCTGAGCATCGTAGTCAACCGCTAGCCACCGTTAGCGTAACATATGTAACATTCGGTAATTTATGTGCATATAGTGGCTGATAAAACGGCCAACATACTTACTGTCACGGTGGTAGTCAGCTGGCAAAAGTTCTTGACTTGTAAGCAACTGATGAAAATGCCGGAGTCCTTTTGGAGGCGCACAAAAAGTTTGTTATTTCCGGGCCTGACGCTGGAGGCGGCCTGGAGGTCTGCAATTGTTTCACAGCATTACCGATGCATTTAAAACTGTGACCATTAAGATTATTAAAAAGCTTTTCTGTTGTCCACCTGTGGGTGCTTGTGTACTGGTTCACTGCCTGATTTGCCTATTTCGCACCATAAATGTTTTCAGGAACATATTTTAATGTTCTCTTTAGCTGTCAAATGATAAAGTTTTTGACCCGTCTTCAATGTTCATTCAAGCCAAAAGCTAAGCTTTGCCCGCCGACTGCAGCAAACTTTCTGATTTCACAGTTAAACAAACACTAAAATATTTTTTCTGAAAACAAATGAGGCAAGAAATAGGCAATGCAACAACAGAATCTTGATTCACACTTGAGAGTTGAAAGTTGACATCAGTTCAGGAGCAGTGAGTGACATGACTGACAGCCGCGTTAGAGAGTCTTCAACTTAAAGTCTAGCAAAGGCCATTAGAAGCACTAACATGATTTATTTATTTATTTATTTTACAGACTATCTGTCTCAGCAAATATGGCAGAAAGGTTTTTTTTTTAGAAGTTGCCACCTTTAAAGACAGACTGGATTTTTTCTTAACTATTTCCATGAGGCGTCATGGTGACAGACTTCCTCGGCTGTTTATGAGTTTGTAAAAGAAATTTAATTGCTGCTTACTATAGCGTAGCATAGCAACAGCCTACAGTATATTAAATACTGCAAAGAAAACAGCATTGCATGGAAAATGTCCATGGCACATATTATAACTTCAACTGACTGGCTATACAGCATGAGTCGAACATCATTAATATTGTGCTCTTTAGTGTAGATGAGCAGCATCGCCAGTTTATCGTACACATACTGCTTTAAATTGCTGCTTCTCTGCTGGCCACACTGTCTGAGCATCTCTTTTCAGTTTGTGCTGTGGAGCCAAACATACGCATACCATCCAAGTCAAACGGTGCTGCTCTACGGCACACACGGATAATTGGTAAATTCTCCCAGCCTCCAGCCATGAATTCTGTATATGTCAACAAATGAGACTCTGAACACACTGTCTTATCATGGCTCTCAGCATCTGCGACTGTAAAAACTTCAGCCCAGTTGTTACACATCAAACCCTGCTATTTTATGGTTTGGGAGCTGCAGTGGGGTTTTTCCCACAAAGCCATACATAATGCTCAAGGCCTTAACACATTATTCAATTTTTCATGCCTCCATTTGCCAACATCCTAATTCTTCTGTATTACACCAGAAAAACTCTCATAAAGACAAAAGACTTGGCACTTATTGTCAAAACACTCTCTTCAAACAATGAGAAAATCTGTGCTTGAATCATGGTCGTGTAATTTTCTGTATCCAGCCAGTTGCTCAGTATGCATCTGAGTCACAAGAACAAATTGTGTGAGATTTCTTTAATCTGGTTGCTTGGTTTCCAACTCTTTCCTCATCATTTATTTTCAAACGGCAGATGCAAACCAGCCTGCAGAGCAGCATAGCAGTCAAAAAGGGAGTTAAAGAGTGCACACGGATACCGTTAAAACACCTGGAGGAGGAAAAAAGGAGGAAAAACCAAACATCCGATCTTTACTCAAACTCCAGCTGGTCTTCCAGTCACACTGAAAAGCTAAGTCCCTGCTACTGGTATCATCATGCGAGCACAGAAACACACCCGCTCACTTATCACGCCCGCTCTCCAGCTCAGTGTCTCTCAGTACACAGCACTAAACCCCTCATCAGCTCGCGCATTGGTGTGTGGCAGTGATTGGATAATGACTCATATGTAAATACTTGAATATTTAGGGTGAAGTTTTTCCAGCTCTTCACACTGTAGTAGATACTGCACAAGTTAGCACACTGCCTTCTCAGAGCTGGAGTTTCCAGGACAGTGTAACACAATGCGACCCATTTTTGTGTCTGCTCTTGAACAGAGGCCAGTGATCCAAGCTCTGCAGATGGCACATTTATATTCATTTCACAAATGGCTCGCAATTCTAAAGGATCTATTGTGTTAGGGGAGGTTTTCATTTGCATCATTTTGAATCCAAAATTAAATTAAGCAAACAAAAATTGCTAGAAGTTAACACAAAATATAGCAAAAACAGTGCAGATTTCCAGTTATGGCAGTAAGTGAAGGACAAAAATGGTATAGATTAAAGTGCTTTCGAAGTTTTTCTTTTAGCTCTGGCCCATTTTCCTTTGAAGTGATGAAATTCTACCCATGTACGTCTCCCTGTGACCTAGAGCGGGTCACGGGATTAATTGCCTTGGCATTCCTGGTGATCCCTCTCCCACCTTAAGGTTCTTTAAGTATGGGCATCACACACCCGACTGGAATGTCACAGACTGGAAAGACTGAACCCCCCCTTATAAAAGACCCAGATGAAAGAACGAAGTGAGGGAAATTAGACATCAGGAGAGCTACAGTATGACATTAGATGACCTGCGCAGTTCAGATACTTCAGAATTCTGCCCCATGCAGGATATTGGATGGTTTGCCTACTCGTGTGTGAAAGTATAGAAGAGCTCTGGGGGCTTTAGGAGGAAATGCTTGATGATCCACATCTTGTAGGCCTATAGTTTAGCTTGGCAGCAACACTGATAAAACAGGTATTTCTTCTTGGGGTTGAATGTCCCTGACTCAAAATACAAGACTGAGAAAAATCAATAGAATCATTAGAAGCACGTGTCACTAGGAAACTCACAATATATGTTCGGCAAACTTTTTTTTTTCCATTTTCAATGTCCATGTTTATCATTTAAGAGAGAAAACAAGTTGCGTTAGTTCTTTAATCTGGGTGTGTTGCTTTGAAATTCATTTTCCCATTAACTCTTGCTGATAGGGATTAAGGCCCCTGAACTCAACATCAATGATGTTAAAAGGCAGACAGGATCCATTCAAAGATTATTAACAAATGGTAATGTGTTGCACGCTTGTCTCAGAACAGCCCTGACCCTGATTTAAATATAGCTTGTCCACTACAACTGATCCTGATTCTGTGACTCTGACCTGGTCTCTTGCCTTCTGGTCGTGCTGCAGCGTGTTCAATAATGCAGGGCTAGGAGGCAGCAGAGGTGGTGATGGTGGGGGTGGGGGTGGGGGTGGAGGTGGGGTTGAGTTAAGAGTGTTCCTCAATGCCACTTCGCTTCGTCTTCAGCAAACAGAGCAAGAGGTGAAGGGATCAGCCAGGAAAAAGATCTAAAGACAAAGGACAACATGAGCATATAGGGGATGCCTCGATGTCCACATGTGTGCAGGAGGGTATCAAGAAACTGAAGAAAATGTTGACTTAAGTCACTGAAAACGTATTTTCTCCCTTGTGTGTTTACTCCACAGTCCACTGGAGAGAGTCTGAAAGGGTGCCTTTAAACTCAAATCAACCGTGTACATTTAATATCATGGTCAAAAAAAAAGTAATTTCCTCTTACCAGACCATCTGAGGTTTAGCTGGAGCTCACTGACCTCGCAGCTGGACTGAGCAGCAGGGGGACTTTGGGGCAAGAGTGCTAACACTGAACATAGCCTGATGCTTTCCAAACTGACCAAAGACCCACTGGGCCTAATCACTACCATTAGGTAGGATTTTCACAGCGGAAGATCCGTTAATGGAATTTATAATCACCTGGTTTAAACGCTGCAGCAAGAGACAACTGTTGTTTTGGACACGTTTTAATCAGATTGGTGCTTTGCAAAAAAAAAAAAAAACCTGTATCAACAAGTTTGTGTTGATGCAGTTGCTTCATGAATGAAATGGTGTGTTTGGGGAAAAGAGCAACATCCGCCATCCGCTCCCACCTCAATGAATCCCCACCACCACTGGATCCATCCCATGAGAGGAAAAATTTACTTTGGATGTCTTTCATCTGTCCAGCATTCAAATTAAAAGCTCCATTGGAAGAAAATCTTGACTTTGAAACACCAACTGACTTCTAACCAAAGCCACTATTCATGCTCCTTTGCCTATTCATCCTGTCACTATTATTAAGTCCATTTCCATTAAGCTTATTTTTTCCCTTTTCAAATAAAATCATTAACAGTATCTTTTGTCGTGTGGTGTCTCTCTCTTTCTCTTTCTCTCTCTCTCTCCCTCTCTCTCTCTCTCTCTCTCACTCTCTCTCGAGGACATAAAAGCGGGGATATAGTTGCAGACGGCGTCGTAGCACTTTCAGGACTGCAGACTGAACACAACATTTCACTCCCGAGTGTGTCACCGCCGCTCCCCAATGAATATCCAAAATTATCAAATGGAAGAATGAAAAGAAAACTCAACAAGCCACAATTCAGAAACACTCATCTCAAAAGGCAAAAAGATTCACCCACACAGAGTGGACAAAGTGTTCGGGTCACCTCCTCCGCTCGTGATTGTTAATGAAGGGAATTCAGGTAAAAGCCATTATCATTCAGTGATTTCACTTACCATGTCTGTGGCATTCAGATGAAGATTGAGCATGATAAATATGATTTTGTGAGGAGTTTAAAAGAGCTGCTGTGTGGATGGATGGTAGTAAAAGGGAATTATCCCAGAAAAGTTTTCATTCAGTATTTTTAAATATGCTCAACTATGTGACAAACAAACAAACACACACACACATCTGCTCTGGAAATCAATGTGTCTTCAGAACAGATGTGAAAAATCAGGAGCCAAATATTTTCATTCTGTTTTGGGGTTGTTTGTACACACCTATGGCCCATTCTTGTGAATGTGATGTCTTAATAATGCCTTGAAGGAATTTCCTCAAATTTGGCACTAGTGCATTGTCGTCTTACAGCAAGAGGGTTCCCAGCTCAAATCCAGGGTGGGGGGATTCGAACTCCAGAGTGGGGGAGCCCTTCTATGTGGAGTTTGTAATGTTCTCCCTGTGTCAGCGTGGGTTTTCCTCTGGGTACTTCAGCTTCCCACAATCCAAAGACATGCAGGTTGGGTTAACTGGTGGCTCTAAATTGCCGCAAGTGTGAATGTGAGTGTGAATGGTTGTCTGTCTCTATGTGTCAGCCCTGTGATAGTCTGGCGTCCCCCCCGCGACCCCTAACAGGATAAGCAGTTATAGAAAATGGATGAATGAATCAATGAATTGGCACAAACATCCACTTGGACTCAAGGATGAGCCAGTTAGAATATGGTGGCCAAAGGTTTAAGACCAAGTCCACGTGACCAGAGAAAACATGTTTTTGGCCATAACTTAAGAATTCAGACACTAATTGTGACAAAATTTCACACAAATGATGTATTGATGACATCTTATATTCGAAAGGTCAAAGGTCAACTTCACTGAGACATCATAAAGGTCTGGCAAATGATTTTTTTCTGGACATTATTCAAACCATAACTCAGGAACAGAAGGGGAGACAAGGAATTGGTGACACTAATGTAGGTGTCCACCTTGAAACTGTGGTGATTGTATAGATCGTCTGTGCTGCTGGGTTGGAGATGTGTGTGAAGCATCCATGTTTTAGAATTTGTAGCATCTTTGCAGCAACATACAAACATTGTCGACTGTCATGGTGGCATTTGAACCTGGACAGACATGGATGTACAACTTGACTGGCAAAGGCATAAGACTACAACTGTGAGATGTTAATTTTAGTAAGGTTTCATGTTGGTGCTTCCTACCCTGTCCTTGCATTATTTGTCAAAATGCTGTTACTTACATTGAGAACTTGTTTCCATACAGTCAATCAAACTGCTTCAATTTAAACCATGTTTGTGTGAAACAGTATCACATTAAGAGCCACAGACCACAACCCACATTAGCTTTCCTGTGAAAGTCTCCTTCTTTCCAAACATGAGCACACATCTTGTCTCAGTTTGTTAAATGAGCAAACATTCACCTGGAAAAGTACACTTCTAACTTCATATTGCTGGCCAACTAGTTAAATAGCTGCTCAGCTTCAGCATATTAAACAGTAAACATACCTGCAAATATCACTCCAGTCTGGATCAATGCTGGTAAGATCCTCACTCTTCAGTCGACCCCTTTCCTGTTACTAAACATGATGAGAGAGCATAGGTGGAGGCAGAATATTTCCCTCACCACTTTTTACCAAAGCTGGCAGCAAGTTTTTTTGACCTGTTTTGGAAAGATTGCTGAAGAAAACACAAGTTTACAAGTTTAAGAGTGTTACTTGAAGAAGTTCACATTAACCATTGAGAGATTGGCTGACCCCGTATGGCCAGACTTTTAAACCCACCTGATGGAGAAACCAAGCGTGCCCTGACTTGAAATACAAACATGTACACCTGAAGTTCTGCCTAGCCAGGAGGCAAAAAGCTGGCACAAGGCTTGGGTTATTGAAAATAGAACAAACAGCTACATCTTGACAGTAAACTGCACACTCATGGCTGGGTTAGTAGCTAACCTACATCTCATATTTAGAGGTGTTTAAAAAAACATTAAGTTAACTACATAAGTATGTGATTGTTGTGGTATATTTACTATATAGTTAAATAGCAAAAAGCTTAACAGCCATTACAATTAACCACAATTGTTCTGTTGCTATGAGATCTGCAACGATGGGAGAGCAGGAAGCACATCAGGAGAATGCCTCTGGAAACAGACGAAAAAAGAGGTCAAACCAGCGGTAGTTAGGAAAATCAACTTCCAAGGGACTAAAAGCTGACAGCAATCCCAGCCAGAGTCAGGAGGTTCAATAGCAGTGCTAGAGGCATGCACCAGATCAGGCTTTGCTTCAATGTGAGAGTTCTGAGTAAATAACAATTAAGATGTCATTACTTCTAGACCAGGTCAGAGTTATGCTGCCAGGCTTGGGTTCGCTCAGTCAAGTCAAACTTTAGTGCGAGTCTCAACACACTTCACATACAACAAAAATATACAAAAGCAAAAAGACCTTCGAAGTCAGAAAGCCAAAAGAATCAGATACCAGACAATCCCTCACCACCATGTCTGACTTCACACTCAGACAGCAGACACCAGTGGACATGAGAGAGAAATCTGAGGAGACCTGTGCCAACATGACAAGAAACATCCACCCTGCCGGTGTGAGAAACTTGAAGCCACCACGAAAGCAGGCAAAGTCCCAAGACTGGCACACTAACAGGGCAGGCAGGATTACCAGCTTATTTTATAATGTATGTAATGGTGACCATCTACACAGAGCCACCCTGATAATAATCATCTACCATAATATAATACAAGTTATGGTGGTTGTATGGCACCACAAATGTCAGCAAAGCCAATCAAATGTAAAGCTTCAGTGGTTTTTTGACATGCCCGGTGACCCACACCTTGGTGCATCTCCAGATGGGGAAGTTATGACCGGTATGTGTCACTATGGGGGAAGGGGTCCTGGAAATCAACTCCCCATGTAAGCACAGGAAAGGCCAACAGGGCGTCCCTTCAACCGAAGAATACACACCAGTACTACCACCAGGTTCAACTTCACATGTTTGTTTGTGATGTCCAATACTGTCATGGCTCAGGAGCTGGTTGTAAATCACATTCCAAGAGATGGACACCTTGTTAAGAAGACTTTAACTCAAGCAATGCAATGTTATATATATTGTATTCTGCCAGAACTTCTAACCCTAGCCAAGATCCTTATTTTTAAGTATATGACTCATGTATATTATCTTAGTTTAAAGTGACACAGGAGTAGCATTTTGAAGTAAGAAGTGGCTGTTTGCTTGAAATTAAAATGCCAGACAAGCATCACTGTCTGTCTATGGCTTGTAAGCTACAGTGCAATTGTGTGCTTTGTCTCAGGTTCTTCTGCAGGAGCTCAGCCTGCCAGCTGCTGTCAATCAAACACAGACATGCTCCTCCTGCCGCTGACAGGAAATGGAGCATTTCTGATGTTTCTCCAAGGACTTTTTGTTTTCATGACAAGTTAATTACATTACCTACAAGTCTACAAATATCACAGTATTTTTGACCAGATACCTCACAATTGATATTGTGATGACATTGTAGGGTTGACTATTGATGCTTTGACAAAAATAATTACACAATGAGATTTGTGATCAGTAATCATCAGTAACGTGGATATAATGACTAAGTGGTTAAAAACAAAAGATAGCGTAACAGCTGGAACAGTCTGGTAAGCAGTGGCACCTTCAGGAATTTTTCATATTGGTGGCCAGATGAGGCCACTGAAAATCTTGCGGTGACACCACCAAAAAGCCATAACTGAATTTCAGGAGTTGCTTACATTGTTGAAGTATAAAGTATAAAACATGAAATTTCCTGTAAAAACGGAATTGTATCTAGAAAGAAGAAAACTTTGCAACACACCAAACAACCAACACACCCAGGGTACCTTGCACATTGTATGTGGAACATGGAAAGTCTATGACCAAAACATCAATATGTGACAAGGTCGGAGTGAGAATATGTTGGATATCTTAGGGTAAGAGTTCAAGGGATTCTTTGAAAACAGCCTTGCCAGATGTCCCTTGCAAAAATTAAGCCTAACATTGGAGCGTTACTCAGCACACGTAGGTTGTCTAGTTTCACAACTTATCACAACCCTCACTTAAAAAATTAACGCGCCGTCGCCTCTTAAAGACAGTAAAGTCCGCCCCCGTGGCCCCTACTTTGGAGCACCGGTGCTGGTAAGTTCAGACTATTAGTTTACTGTTATGCAGCCTTTAAAAACCAGAAAAAGACAACATTTATGACAGTATGATATCCAAAATCTAAGACAGTGGCGGTGGCAGCCAATTTTTACTGGAGTTGCATAGTTATCAACTATGCCAGAGTATAATAAAAAATAATCCCTGTACTGCGCCTATGTCAGGCTAATACGTTGTTACTCACCACTACACGCCTTTACAGTAGAACAATGTGTCTGTTATTGTGATTGCTGGCAAAGGCATCAACGATTTTATCTGCGTCCAGATCTTTGGTCCTCCTGCTGTTTGGTTGAATTGGTTGATCCTCTATCACACAAAGCCGCTTGGGACCAAGAACTACTCCATTTCTTTCTCAAAGCACCCGCCACACCGTTTCCACAATCACTTCAACCTGGCAGGGGATAAGGTGCTGCGCTTGGGCAGGACTTACCGTAAATAATGTATTATCAGGCACCTGATAATACATTATTTATGGTACGTTCGCTAATTGATGCATTAGCCTATTCATAGATAGCCTATTAATAATATGACCACCAGATAATGTCACACAATTGAACAAAAACAATTTTATTCAGTGACAGTGAAAAAATGAAGTTTTGTTTGAGCATTTCTTGGAGGTGCTACAGGGGTGCTATGGGCTTCTTTGGGGGTGTTGAAGCACCTCCAAGCTCCCCCCCAGCACTGCCTATGATCTAAGATAAAATCTAGTCTCATATCATGATACTGATATAATAGCAACATACTGCCCAGCCCAAGCTAACAGCAAAACTCTTGCACTCAAAATTTTAGTAAGAGTACAGAAGAATTTGCAGCACTTTGTGCTGAAGTATCAAATGTTTAAGTACTCATTATGGACAATGGCCCCTGTCAGTGTTAAATTACTGGATCATTAGTTCGATGCGTTAACAAGTGAGCAGAACTTTAATGTTGATTGTCCTGAGGAAGTTCATTTAGCAGGTATTTGGTATTTTAGTACATCATGTTTTATAAGATGATTGTATGTTTTATTTGTGAAATCCTGATATGTAGAAACTAGTAACTAGAGGTGTCAGATAAATGTAGTGGAGGATAAATACATAACATTCCCCCAAGAACCGTAGTCGGGAAGCAGTGAAAAATTAACAAAGAAATGGAAGTACTCAGGTAGAAGCACTTTCAAATCATACTTAAGTGCAGTACTTGAGTAAATGTACCTACTCTCCACTGCTGTCTGTTTATGGCATAGTCTGGAAAATTGCATACATCAGTGAGAAACATAAAAATAAAAATCTGCACTTCCGAGTTGCACAATTCCAAAGACTGAGCCTCCTGTGAACCTGACCAATAAATTTTAACATCTGTTGTGGTGCATCTTCAGTGTGTGCCATCATACTTTGACTTTCTTGCAGCACTGTTACAGCACACATGTATTTATGTAATGAGACACCCCAGTGTAATATTATGCAATGCACCGCATAGTGGGTGTTATTCCAGCACACTGCCAGAGATAAGTATACGTCCTTCTCTACCCAGCCCTCTCTTGTTTTCATGCTTCTTTGATGTACTGTAAATTGCATTCCCATGAGAGCAGGCGTGAACTACAGGTATCAAAGGAACTGTTCAGTATATACATATTGTATTTAGTGTAATTTAAAAAGGGAGTTTTAGACAGAAAATGTTTTGTTAAGGTATGAGGTCAGGAGAGAGACGACTGCATACGTTATGAGCACACAGAGAGCAGTGATTGCATCCACCTACCCCTTTCAACCCACCTCCTTACTCAGTCTCTTTTGTATAAAGAGGGAGAAGTATAAGTGGAACATGATGTGTCCAATGGTGCTATCTGCTGTTCACTGGGTCACACTGCACCCTATTACATATTGCACTTAAGTGTTAAAATGCCTGCATGAGGAAAAATGAAACAAAAGATCCTGACAAAATGTATTTACACATTTACATCAGTGTCAGATCAATACTGTCTAAAGATTTTTTTGATGTCACCTGTCAGATTTGATCTGATGCCATGCTAATTAGAACTGCACATGTCTGATATTCCTTTAATCAGAGAGAGCTGCAGAGAGAAACCTCATTGTTGCACCCCTGTTTTGCATTTTTTATTTAAGGAAGGTACAAAACATGATCCAATGTTGACTTGTATAATCTACATTTATTTTTAACCACACTATCTTTTGTATCCATGGCCCAGTTTCCACACAACGATCACCACATCATCTCATCTTAATTCAGATGCACTATAAAAGGTGTTTTTCTGCAGGGATACAGTCAGATTTGGCAGCTATCTTTTTAAGCGTACATTCTTATTTACTTCATTTTAAAGGGAGAAAGGCCTCTTCTGGGTCCATTAACTGTACAGACAGCTCCACCTGCTGTTTAGACTTTATTTATTATCCACAGCAGCTCTGTTAAGGTGCATGTTGGACGACAAATGGGGCACAATGGATATCTTCACTTGGATGAATCTACTGCATTTATCTTTCTTGCAGAACCTTTAAATGAAATTGTCTTTCAGTAGGTGGGGAAAAAAAGCTGGATGCAATAATCTTTAGTGTGTTCCTCGCAGCACAGGGTGACAAACATCTTACTCAGTGCAGCGCATCCCTCCCAGATGTATCATAACATATAGAGCCCTAAATGGTCTGTTGTTTAACCTCTCTACCTCCCCCTCCTTGTTCTCTACACATTCTTTATGTTCTCTTGTGTCTAAGTGCCTGAATGTGGGGGTGGTCCCACCCTATTACCAGCCCCCGTGGAGATGAACGATATCCCTATGGTGATATCCATCATGGCATTGGCCCTTTAGAGACAAATAAGGGGAGAGAAAAACTGGGGCACCTGGAGGCGGCAGTGATTGATGATGTGCTGAGGTCAATGTGACCAGCCAATCATAGCTCAATAAGGCCAACACTAAGCAGGAACAATCCTGTGTGGGTGAAAAAGAGAAGTTGTCAGGGTGGAATGGTTTAATCTGGATGTGGATATTCCCATGTTTGGACCTGCAGCGAGTGAAAATGGTGTCGCCATCATACCTGAAGACTCATATCTGCAGGAATCTAATACCCATGGTGAATGAGCGGGGGATGGGATGAAACACGTTTACCTGCGTACACACAGCTGTCTGCTTCCTGCTGTTTTGTGGCGTGTAACTCACAGGATGTCTGTGATTTCCTTGTGCTGTCATTTGCCTGTTCAAACACACCTATCACAGCCAGCAAGGAGAGGACCCAACGTTCGCTATGAGGAACAAGTGTCTGTGTCTACATTGTGACAAGCCTCTCCTCAAAGTAATTCTTCAGCAAGTGACAAGGATTCCTTTTCCTCACAGAAAATATATATATGTCTTGTCTGGTGGATAAAGCTGGTTTACTCATTCTTCCCTTTCTGAAAGCTTTCATGTAGTTTGGCTGAAGTTTTCTTCTTTTAAAAAAAGTCATCTGAGTCCTTCCTCCTTTCATAAATACTCTTGGTAGTGCACTGGGAGATAAAAGGTCCAGAGAAGTCCTTGTATTGTCTGCCTCGGGTCTCCCAGTAGGAAGAATGTAGGTACACAGAGAGAGCCAATATTGACCAGACTTTCCCGCTTTGTCACCTTCACCGAATGATACTGATTGTCTTTGACCTTTGGCCCGCCTCATACTTTGTTTAAATAAACAACTGTGGAATTGAATTTCGGAGGTGTTGTACGTGACACAGCTGGTCTGCAGCTGCCATTAATAGACTGCAAAAGAAGAAGGTGAAAGAGGAGGGTGTGCAGACCTATATTTGAGATTTATACCAATAAGAACTTTTCCCAAATATAGAAAACCTGTCACACAGAGACAGCACAGTTGAAGTTGATGTATTGTGCATGTGTGTGCGACATAATTCAACTACTGCGCTGAAATATTATTGCGTTTTCCTTCCAAAGCAATAAATATTGGAGGAAACTTGCTGGCTGACAGCGATGTAAGCTCAGTCAAAGTTTTAGTTGTGTAATATCTCACATCCTCTGTTAGTAGCTTCACATTTTTGTTGTACTATATACTAATGTTTTTCATCTCTTGTAATATAGTATATTTATGTTTTAGAAATAACAGATCCTCATTAGGTGTATCATAAAACTACATAACTAATACAAACACCACATCTATAATCACTAAAGCACAGGTCATTTATTTTTTAATTCATCTCTGTTACATTTAAAGAAGCATTTCACTGCTACAGAGATATTTTCATAAAGTTGTCTATGTAGTAGAATAGAATTGAAATTGGTGACCGGACCAATAAACCAATAAACACTGCCTCTGCTGAATGAAGTAATGTAAGGTTGTCCGTTTTTACAGTTAAACAGTAAGCTAGTGTTTAGCTAGTAATTTTGGGCGAGAAATAGGCAACGCAGTAACAGAATCTTGGGTCATATTTGATCATAACTGCTTAGTTTTACAGTTTGATCTCAGTACTTTCAGCCTCCATTCACACAATACAGGAAACAGTATGGAGTCCACTTCCTTTTTACAAATTCAAATTCTCATTTAAAGTGAGAAATAGGCAATACAGTATCTGAATATTGTTTTAATTAGTTATACATTTTTAACTTAGTTTGGTCTGTGTTTGAGAGAGAAAGAGGGGAGCAGGTCTCTCTCTTAACCTACTTCTATACTTTTTGTGTCCGTGGTAGGGCTGCCCTCTAAAGGTCAACCAAACGTTAGTCGACCACAAAGGTCAATAGTCGGCAAGATTTTATTAGTCGCTTAGTCGCAGAAAAAAACCCCATAAAAAAACAAATGTGAAACCATATTAGTAGCTGTGCCTTTCAAAATGAATCAAAATCCATCTAAAATTTGAAAGGACAGACACAGGAAGTGGCCACGCTCAGCAGTCAGACAGGAGTCAGGGTACAAACCAATCACAGCCGACAGATATCTTTCCCTTCTTCTGTAAATATTCAGTCTGATAAATACAGAACAGTTGATCATGTTAGTGCAGGGCTACCCAGAGCTTTACATCTGTCCCACCGACGATAGGCCTACACACTTATAAACAGCGCCTGGAAGAAGATCAGCTCTGCACTCAGGATTTCAGGTAAATAAGCTATACAGTACTTGTTAAGGTTGCTTAGCAACCTCCAACACAACCTGCCGCCGCACTCTTGAAAGCTGGCACAAAAAAGGCATAAGAGTAGCACCCAGCACCTGACCTCGAGTTTTATTTCCAGGGCTGGTACCTGCGGTTATTCCACAGGCTAGTTAATAACATGTCGGGCAGGAAATCCAAAGTGTGTGATCATTTTGAGAAGGTGAAGGACGAACCCAAGCTGATATGTAAACTCATCTTCAATGGTCGACTGCAAACATGACGCATCATCTGAAACATGGAAGTAGCTACATGCCCATTAGCCACTTAGCACAGTCATTACTGCTTTGCCGACAGCGTCATTAACAGGCGGCTCGCTCAGTGTGTGACGTGCACTTGTAGATAAAATATAGGCCTATATTAATGAAGGTTCATTAGTACGGTTTTGTATTTCTGTGTAATGTAGCACAGTGTTAACAGTGTTACTGATACTATTCTTTCTCACACCTTCAACTCAACCATTGTGTTGCCATTGTAAATATGCAGGCGACTAGTCGACTAATGGCCCAAATTGATGACCATGGTCGACTAGGAAAACTCTTAGTCAGCGCAGCCCTAGTCCTTGGTGGTGGGCATATGGAAATGAAGAGGTACAATATGTAGCTTGAGGAGCAGCCCTAGAACAAGCTGAGCAGAGAGATCTGGCTGCTGGTAAGATTGAGGAATGTTTACCACAGTTCAGTGTGTAATGTGCAACTTCAAATTATGTTGTTCAGTATACATACACAGAACTACTGTCACATACTTTGTTTTGTCATTTTAGATAATCTTTGTGCAAAAATGTGCAAGTCAGTTCTTTCACAGTAACTTTAGGATTTTTATAATGGCCTGTTTATGAGGATAAACTGGGCATAAATTGCACCCTCTCATTATGAACACTGCATCCAAGAATCACTTTGCTTGCATGCAACGTGCAAGTTCAGAATGTTTGTGTTTGACCTTTGACCCTGAGCAAATATGAACAGAACAGGCTCATTCATTGAAACCACATCATACCCCTGGTGTTTCTCCTCTGCTCGCACACTGACAGATATAAATTAGTGTGGAAGCAAACACACCGAGCCAAAACCTTAGTGGTAGTTAAAAGGAGGTTTAAAGGATTCTAACACTGGCTCATTTTCAGCAGCTTCTCTGCCCAGGGCATTTCTCCACATAACAACAGTGGTATATCCAAAGAGGCTCTGAGGGGCTACTTTACAGTCTACAAACTGCACTTTTCCTTAGTCAGCAGAAATTATATTCCTGCCTTATATATGTTGATGGTTGGGCTTTGATCACACAGGAACACTATTGTGTAAATGTTGTGTTTATATGTGGTAGAAGTAAAATAATCAGGACATTCAGGACAGGCCTGTTTAAGAAAACATGGTTAACATTAAAAATGCTTCTTCTCTGCTGCTTTACGTTCTTGTATTCCTCTCATGTCCACTTGCTTTTTCTTTGCAGTCTTATGACAGTAGCCTATATATCTCCGCACAGGGGATTATTGTGGCCTTTGATGATAGCAGACAAAGTGTTTTCCATGACTCTGGGTCCTATCTTAGGAGAGAAAACAAGCTAGAGCTGTTCAATCGACCTGTCAAAAAATAGAAGAATAACCATAGATAATCCTTATGAGAATTCACCCAGAAAAAGAAGATAGGGCTGGTGTCGTCCCTATATCAGAGACTGCTGCCGTGCATGCTGTCGTCTCCCCCTGCTTTCCCAAACCGTCTGAGGAGAGAGGAGAGAAGTGGAGGAGCAAAACGAAAGGGCAAAAACAAAACAAAAGTGCTTTTGAGATTCATTTTTAAACTAAAATTGCAGATGTGCTTTCCGCCTTCTTTTGCTTTTAGCCCAGAGAGAGTTCATTTCACCTCGTGAAGCCATTTTGAGAAAACTCCCGAGTTCTATAATCCATGAAACTTCTCAAAACCGGACCTATCATCAGGTGCACCGCACACATGGGAAATCAAATGCTACCATCCATTCCAGCTGCTTCCTCTCTCTCTGTTTGAAAAATGTGTGCAGGAGCCTCTCAACAGTGTGAAATTACTCCCCTGGGTGGGCAGAGAAAAGGCAGTCAGCCAAAGAATGTCACCTGGATTCCACTCAGTGTCCCCTCATTTGTCATGACTCTACTGCACAGCACAGGCACAACTTACAGAAATGTCATTTTTTTGTGGTGCACTATAAACTGTTGTTGCTGATGCTGTTTTTCGTTGTCACGTTGAGAAACAACCTTGTAGCCTTCGGTACTGTTTTGCCAAGGATCCTTGTCCGTGCTCTCAGTTCCACTAACAATTTAGCTGTGTCTGGAAATAGCTCTCCCTGCAACTTTGTGCATTTACACTCTACACCTTTTATTCTTTCAACTTCTTAGATATGTAATAGGAAAAACAGGACACCCATGTTTTTATTGATTAGTTCCTTTATGTGAGGACTGAAATGTGTTCCCTTTAGGTGCACGTCAGTACAATAAGTCCCTTTGAAAAATCTGGGAATAATACAAAATAAAAATGCAAAGGAGCGGAGGGCAGAAATGGGAGAAAAGAAAGCGTAAGTGTTTTTGTGGTAGGCTGAGTCTGATTGGTATGAATGTCACATTGTGCCTGAGGAGTGTGAAGGAGAGTCATTACATTCACAGAGGAAGCAGGGGAGGGTCTCTTTTTGAACTCTGTGCATTTGTTTTGAAGTTTGCTTCCAATTATCATGACTAAGTCACTTCCTGAGGGTAACATTTTGTATTAATGCGAACATGTCACACACACTTTCAAAGCTGGTGCTCATTTGTTCTGGACTGCATTCTGTTGCTTTTTTGTCTGTGTTTTTCAAGAACGTGCTTCAACTTTTTTGTTTTTGGAAACAATTAACTGTTGATTATCTAGTGATAAGAACAGCACCTACAATTAGAGGATACTCTCTCATGTTCATAATTTCACATTTCCCCGTGACTGAGCACACACGTGCCATTTCTGCGTGATGGGTGTTGCTATGAAGTCAAATTCTCTCATCGCTAATAAAACTGCACTGTGAGTCTTCTGCCTTGAGTTGGCGCGCAGCTGAGTCCACACGGTCTTTACGGGCTGCGCTTGCGTCACTGCTAAACACCACTCACGTGTGCTCTCTGCATGTATGTGTGTGAAGATAATTGGGTAAGCTTGTTTTACTGTTACAGTAATAAACACTGTACATATACGTGCTATATGTTCACAGCTTGGAAAATCCTGTTCTCCTTTCAATTTCGTGCGGCATGCGTGCTGGTTTCTGATTTACTGGCACATAGAGGATGCAGAACAGAGGGTCAAACGGTTTCAGGGGAAAGAGTGTGTTTGTTTGAATGCTTATTTCTTCAACAGGAAGCTGGCGAAGGAAAGGATTTGGTTGTGGGTTGAAGCTGAATTTAATTTCAAGCAAGGGATAAGAAAAGGCAAGGGCGTAGGTTTGGCTTCAACATTGGGGGGACACATCAGAACATTTTAAGCATCAAACACTTTATTTTCTGCATTCTGTTTATTTATGCACTCATCTGTGCCATTTTTCCATCAATTTATGATGTCAATGTCTTTAATTTTGTCAAAATAAAAGTCTTGCCACATGTTATAAATATTGAGGGGGAAGTATCCCCTGTATGCCCCCCGAAATCTACACCTGTGAGAAAAGGAATTATGGACATGCATTACATCAGTGAGCATCCTCACAGTGAGGACCTCACAAAACATGTGTGAGTCTGTGTGTGTATGGAGGGAGGGAGGGGGGCGAGGTGCATCACGGGCGCACACATGTTAAATCCATGTATAAATCTGTCACTGGCTTTGTATGTCAGTGTGCACATCTGTGTTTGCACCGCAGCCTGTCTGTGCAGTCATGGAGCCTTACCGAGCTTTTCTCTCGCTGTTTTGCTCGCTGTCACTCCAGCGATCCATCTTGTCTCCTCAACCAGCTGCTGATTTGCCACAAGCTACGCGGGGAATTTGCTCAAGGAATTATGCTGGGGCTTAACCTGGAATCTGACATGAAAAAAAAAAATGCTGTGATTCATTTGAGCAACACTATGACCAACCGAAACTTTTGTAACTTGAGTGCACTGTCATGAAGAGTGCTGCACGTTTATAGTGGGAAAGAATATATAGTAGTGTGGTTAATCAGTTGACAATAAATATATTTGCTGGATGTTGAAGTCAGCATCAGAAATTTGAATTCCTGGTCTATGATGAAAGAAAAAAAAAACTTTGCTGATGTTGCTCAGTCTTCCTTGTCTTTCTGTTAAATAGACGTAATTCAAACAGACAGCGACAGTGACAGCACCAGCACATCACAAAGACGACTCTGGCTATAAATCAGTTGCTTCCCTCCTGTTTGACAAAGAACCTTAAGTCAATAGTAAATATGTGGTGATTGCGCAGCCAAACCATATGTTTTACATGTCTTTCTTATCCAAAACTGCAGCGTTGCTCTCACTGGATGATGTTTGAGACAGATTTTGCTCCACAGAAACACTAAAAATGTCAGTAGTGCAGTTTTATCACCAGGCAAAGGTAATAAAAATATCTTGTCTTTATGCCCCAGGTTTCCGTTCACTGTGTCTTAATGGATCCGTACTTATTCCGCCGTATATATCAGTCTTTATTTTATTTCATTATACATTCACAAAGTGCATAGTGTGTGCATAGAAGTGCGAAAGAGGAAGGCAATGCGCTATAAGTATATACAGTATTCTGTGTGAGATGTGCATTGGCATAATTATAGAGAATACAGAACAAAAGAAGACATTGATAAAGAGCACAGCTGCATGCATTTTGCTGCCAACTATATGATGCTCACGCTCTGCTGGGGTTTGCAGTGCATCTTATATGACAGGACATACTGTGGGACCGTTGACCAAGAACAATATGTGCTGTACATTTCATTAATCTTCATCATCTGTCATCATTTCCAATACATTGCCAATCCCACGGCCAGGATTTATTCTCACGTATGTTTTCTATCATTACTTTGAGTCATGCGACTCTCCGAAGACTGCCAGAGATTTACATTACATAGATTGCATCATGTTACACTATTGTGTCCCAATCTACAACAAGTTACAGGATCCTCTGAGGGTCTACGGTCATCTGCATGGTTCTTTATCAGCATTACACAGGGTTAGTTGTGTTAATGCAGTGTTAGTTTAATGACATCAGCCATCACTCCTTCATCCATCATTAACCAGAGCTAGAAGCCACTGGAACGGCCAACTGGGGTAAAGGCTAAGAGACGGTCATGGTATATTGTTACAATAATGATACTGATACAGTATAGCCTTGGTGATAATAATACTACAGTAATACATAGCGTTGGTCAGACCTGCCCAGTTAGCGAGCAGTAGCTAAATTGTTTTAGACACTGGAGTTGACCTGGCTACTGGAGATCATGTGGGCCTCTTAGGGAAGTATAGTATAGTCAGTAGTGATGCAAAATAAATAATTCACAAGATAATTACCCAACAGGGGAGCTGGAATATGTATGAGGAAACCCCCTGAGCGAGGCTGTTTGAAGGAATTACAACACATTTTTAAAGGCGTCATTTTGGAGCCAATAAGGCACATTCAGGCCAGGTTTTACTGCAACAAGTGAGAAACAGGACCAAGCTAGTAACGTTTGGAAAAATATGTTTTACTGAGTTGTGTGACAAGCAAAGTTTAGCCATTATTCATTTCAATGCTTTGGAAATCACACCTCAAACACTGGTTTAAGGAATATGTCACCTCCCAAATGACCATTTGTGTATCAATAACTTACCCCACAGTGTGTTGCATTCATGATGAAAACTGTTTTTCTCGGACGCCCCCATGGTGAAAGAAGAATCCAAAATCAGAGAAAGTTCTTTATGAACTGAAGTCATATTAAAAACAACTGCTTATAAACTCTCACACAACTCCTGCAGTATAGTTCAAGTCACATTTTCCACCTGTCCTTCCAAAACACAAGCATTTTCACTAAAACATCAATAGTTTATACTGATCTGAAAGTGCATTACATCTATGCTCTCTTCAAAGCCAGGCTGCAATGATAAAAACTGTCATTTTACCATGCTGAAGATGGAAGTCGCTGGCCTCGATCAGTAAGTTGGTCAGTTTTGCGACTTTGCTCAATTTAAATTAACCCTTAAAAACATCAAAGTCACACATTAACACAAACACACTAACTGATTGAGGCAGTAGTAGACTATGGGCTAGATAAAATTACTTTTTTTGTCAGTGTAGTCGGGCATGTATGACTTCATTCATTCATTCATTCATTCATTCATTTTCCGTAACCGCTTATCCTGTTGGGAGTCGCGGGGGGGCTGGAGCCTATCCCAGCCGACATTGGGCGAGAGGCGGGGTACACCCTGGACAGGTTGCCAGACAATCACAGGGCCGATGCATAGAGACAGACAACCATTCACGCTGACATTTGCACCTACAAGCAACTTAGAGTCACCAGTTCACCTGCATGTCTTTGGACTGTGAGAGGAAGCTGGAGTACATGGAGAAAACCCACGCTGAGTCTGTGAGGCGACAGTGCTGACCACTGTACCACCGTGCTGTATGACTTCAGTTCACCAATGATTTTCTCCATTTTTGGATTCTTTACTCGAGGCATGCAAGAAAAAAAATGTTTTCTTTATGAATTCAACTTAACAAGGAGTGAGTAATTGATATTTATGTCATTTGGAGGATGAGAAATTCCTTTAATGCTGGTTCTCTCTGAGATGGTAAAATATACTCATGGGACCAGTCATTTTTCCTTTTAACTGTACTTTATTTACAACTCAGTGTAACTAGCCTATACCACTACTTTATTTTCTGCTAGTGTATTTGTTTTTGGCGATGTATTGTATTTTTATTCAAATGTGACCAAACTATGCCTTGTTATAATAAGTGTTTCTAATCTAAAACAGCAGTTAAAGGAGCTCTTATTGATATTCAGACCATTTTGTAGCAAACCACTCTATGAAAAGCTAAAGTGGTATTATGGTGTCCTGAGGAGAGAATGAAGTCACGCTCCCTGGGTGTGTGTGTAGTAGCCTGAGCGTCTCTGTCCGATCCTGTGGTTATTGCGAAAAGTCCCTGTGTGTGTATCGCGCTGGCTAGCTCATCGCCAGCACTCTACATGCGCTCATACTGCAGTTACCACTGACGTCATCACGGAAGCATAGTGCCCACCTTCCAGTTCACCCTCCCTCTCCTTCATGGTTAACACCATTAGCTCTGTCAGCACTGTCACCACTGTAATCACTGTTTGCACTGTTAGCACCATTAGCTCCTAGCCACCTGCTCAGAACTTCCATGTTGAGAGCCATGTGCAGACAATCTCTTCAGTATACGCTCTGATTATTGTATGGAGAGCCTTTAAATTCAGTGAAACATTTATGCATAAATGAAATACAAACTCTACTTAAAACCTTGAATATGAAGCATGCTTTCACTTAGTGTGTGGCAGCCCCTCATCTGAGCCAGTTTGTGGATGTTCTCCTGTGTAATGTTTCGTAACATTTGGTCCCCAACATCATGACAGCATGCCAGCTTCTGAGAAGTACTATATAATTTACTTAATGGCAGCAATCTTGAAATTTGCAAGTCAAATCCCAATATAGAATGTGTACAAAAAAAATATTGTGCCTTTAATCTGCCCTTGTATTTCTGCAATGACAATAACAAGCTGTTTTTGGTGCTGGAGCCAACTGAGCTAATGAGCAAATAACTTTTTTCAATCTGTCATACAGTTATTTGGTCATGCAAATCTGAAGCCCTGTGGTTTTATGACTGTTTTCACTCTGCTTATGGATTTACAATCCATAAAACATTTTGTGTGACTTTTAAGTTTTATGTGTGTCCAAGAATTATATAATTCTAGTTATAATTCTAATATAATTCTAATTTATAATTCTAGGAACGCTTCATGTTATAGCCCACAAAAACTGTAGCTGAGGGCCAGAGGGGGGAAAAAAACATTTTTTCTCCTTTTTTTTCTTCTTTAAATCAGGCAACATGGTGCTAATGCTGCAGGATTAGTGAGTGGGATCTACTGTTTATAACCCATGATTGAGCTGTACCAGTGAAACTACTGAACATTAGTCATAGTCAGACCTCTTATGAAGTCATTTGTTGACCAACTTGTGAGTCAGCTCAGCTAATTATGTGCTGTGCCCCTATCAGGCCAGTAGAGGCCAGGGCACATTAATAGTTTTTTTTTTTCTTGTATTGAGAGGAAGTATTCTGGGAGATTCAATTAAATTCATGATTACTGTTATTCATTATCCTGTCATCAATGTTTTAGTTGGTGACACATGAAATAATGTCTGCTAATATGTGCTTTATTTTCAGTACGTGGCTGTTTATATTTCACCTATATATTTCTTTTATGTAATTCATCTTGATTTAGATTTATTATGGGGTTGTGTGTTGGTTGAAACCTCACAAAAGGGGGTCTGGATTTAAATCTACCATCTGGAGCTTTGCTATGGACTTTACTTTCCTGCACCTGGGAGGGTTTGTTCACAGTTTGGGTGAACTGGAAACTAAATTAAAAGGTGCAAATATGAGATTGTTTTGTTTTCTGTCCACACTCTGTTGAAGTTGTAGGCAACCCCACCTCTCGCGCAGTATGAGCTGGGAGAGATTCCAGCTGGCTCAGATGAAGGATGGGTGGTATATTTGTTATTTTTCCAGTTAAGAAACATGAGAGCATACATGAGAAATGTTTGGCAATTCCCTCAGCACCTGGTATTCAACCAGTTTGACTGCTGTAAGCTTTATCAGATCTTGCAGCACATTATTTGCAGGTTGTTGTCAGATTAACTTAATGTGCCACTTTTTTTGCACCTGAATCAGGCTAGACATCAGAAATGATGGACAGGGGGACACGTTTTTTTAAACCCTTAGCTCAAATACCAGCACGGACAATTTCAGATAGTCTCACTACAATAAAATGGCTTCTATGGGGACTACCATCAACACAAATGAATACTATGAGGCCCACTGGATCTACAAGAGTCTCAATTTTACAGTCATCACTAATTTATGTAATTCTAAGACTGCTGGGGTCCCAGAATGCAGAAATATCAAAAAATGTTACACCATTTTTACAAATGGCAATGCCACTTATTCCTTTACCAAAATTTAGTCTAACTTTGAAATGTTTTTTTAGCCACTTCCTGACAAGCAAGTGTGGCGTGGTTGGTACCAATGGATGAGCCCCAGTCAACCAGCAATATGCAATATGCTAATAACGTTAGCATGTTACATGTTGAGTAGAAGACGGTTGTTGTCAGTGAACCTTGTGAGTTGTAATGGAACCAAATTTTGTAGCATTACCTTCATAGCTCCATATGAGTAAAGGAAAAGTCTACTAGCCCTTAGGCTGATTTATACAATGTAAAATGCCATAGGCTTGTGCTAAAAAGATTAGCATGTTGAATTTGTGAGGAAAACGTGTCCAGCAAAAGACAAGTGCTTTGTGAATGTTGTGAGTTATAGCGAAGCCAGTTAGTGTATTTGTGTTTGTAATTGTCGCCATGTTTAAAGTGTGTTTTGAATGTGTTTCGAAAACACAGAAACTCCGCTGCCGACTAGTGTTTTGAAGGTGTAACTGCAGAGTGACACAGACACACCACCGCGCAAGTATAAATGCTCACAACTATGGCATAGGCTCTGCATAGACCTGATGCAGAAGTATAAATCCAGCTTTAGGCTGACTGTGCTAGCAACTTATTACAGCCCAAACTTACATTAATTGTCTGGCAGCGCCTTCTAGTTGCCACTGTAATTATTGCAGTAGCCGAGGAAGAAGTGATGCAGAATAAAAAGTGATAAAGTCTGTGTAATGGTGTGCAAATATATAAAAGGCGCTATAGGATGTGCGGGAGGAGTGGTGGATGCATCAAACAAACAGGGGACTTTCACCCAGGAGACCAGCGTTCAGGTCCCAAAGTCAAGGTTGACTTCTTTAATAACAAAGTAGTCTAGTATCCTAGTATGTGTAGCATGCCACGTTAGTGATGTAATGGATCTGTTGTATGTGACATATGTCGTGACAAAGGTCACATTACATTTGTAACAAAAGTATCTAAGTATTGCCAAACCATGATGTTTTTCCCAAACGTAACCAAATAGTTTTGGAGTGGAACTGATGCTAAGGACTTGTCAGAATGGTAATATATGTTGTGTTTTGGAGGATAGCGGAAATCAACCTATTCTGTGATTTAGGTGTGAGAAAGTGTTATTCATTTTGTTGTTCTCTCTGTACCCTTTTTTTTTTCGCTGTGTTCCTGACTTTTGAAGAGGCATTTTGACTGAGCTAATCAGGCTGCATTTCACTTTAGATCTATCATGCACATGTGTGTTCTGCCCATCTTACCCCCCACTGTTAATGTGAAAATGGTGGGTCAAAACTTGACAGCAGTATTTTCACCACCCCCACCCCCTAAGCCTAAGGCCATGTGTACTCTGACCCCCCACCCCCTCTAAACAGCAGCAGTTAACAACACAATGTTCAGTACCCCTGCAGAGGAGAGTTGAGTTTTCTGTTTGTGCGTCACATGCAAATTCTGTAAGCTGTCAGCACACCACTGAAGTTATAGTTTCCAGCTATGGATCAAGCATGTGAGTTCGTACGGGAAGCTCCACAGGAAAAAAATGCACAACATATCAGCAACCACAACTGTCAAAGAAAGCTACGGAAACAGTTAGTCAGACAGTTGTATACATCAAGTCTCATGTAAATTTGCATTGCACTCAGTGTGTAGCTACCTTGGCAATGCACTAAGGCCATTTGTGGGTAAAGGGAGGCAATGAGCCAGGAAGAGCTGCTGTAGGATTGTGAGATTTGATTTGCTGGACATTGCTTATATTTCAGACTTGAGAATGAATGTTTAGATTTTTACTTGTTTTTACTTCCCCTGCTTTGTTCTAAAAAGCCTATCAGATAAATATTCCCACACAACATTATCAGATAAAGACAAATCTCAGGTGTCCCTCCCTGCAGCCCTGTTTGAGGAAGCATATGGGACCCCTCAGAAATAAGTGGTACCAAATGTTTTTTTTTCCCCCATTTTTGTAACAATGGATCAGTGTTGAGCGGAATCATTTGCAGCAGAGCAGCAGAGCATTGGTTGTTTCTAAAGCTGTGATCTAAGCCAGCAAATCTTAAAAGCTAAAAAAGCCCCTTCATCATCAATTAGCTGGCATCGACAGGCTTTCAGGACAATTCAAAACATACTGGATGCAAGAGACAAAGTGTTTAGAAAATCATACATTTAAGGGGCCATAGGTTTAATTTTCTTTTGCGCAAATTGATTGAATCCATTCCAGATCTATAAAAGGATATTGATCTAAAGGCTTCATACAACTATCATTTCTTAATACATAATCAATATGGTAATTGTGCTCTTTCATTTTCAGCTCAAAGAATATTCAAGGGAAACTCTTTATACATTTTATCCATATGTTGCCTATTTAAGTTCCACCTCCGCTGCTAACTGGTTGCAGGGGACACACATTATAGCCCTGATGGTGTGGTAGATGGCAGGACTACTAGGTTACGTAATCTCGCCGAGGACTACTGGGGTCCACTTGTATCAGAAAGTGAATTTGGGCCTCCCTCAAAGCTGGGCAGCTCAAGCTGAGAGTGACTCTGAAAAGACTGACACAGCTATGACCTCAGTCTCTGCTGAATCAGCTTTGTGTTACAAAAAGGATACCATAATCCATTTGCCACTGTCTCCTGCTGTGCAGACAGGTTCCTTCTCACTCTCTGCGGTAGATGTGAAATTAATCACAACATCAAGGAGGCCCCTCTGTAGAATTTCACTTTAACTTAACCTGAGTTCAGCTGCCGTTTCTTTACCTCTGACATATAGCATGGAGAAATCATTTCAAACCGGAGAGCAGCCAACAGTGTGACTGGCTGCTTCCCATGGAGTTAAGTTCCAATTCTGAATGTGTACACTGAGCTCTTGTTGTTTGAGAGATGGACTGTAGGTGGGGAATGACAAATACTGCTGAAAAGAATCCTGCAGACATATAACTAGAGTATTACAAATAGCGTCAAGGGTCAACTTAAAGCAGCCTCCAGAATGAATAAATCTGACCATGACTGCAACCGCTTAGCATTAATGCAGCCTGCAAAGACAGGAAATTACTTTTGATGTTTAATTATTTCCTACTTCCCCTGCTGTTTGTGACAGGTCACTACTGCTGTGGTTCTGTGCCCGATGCCATGCACTCAGACTTCATACCATTTGACATTTATCATGTTAAACCATCCTTACATAGCATGAGGAGGTGCTGAAACGCCATGGTTGGAAAAAAATATGCACTGCTCAAGTGCTGACATTAGAAATGAGAAATAGGAAATACTACTTATCCCAAATAGTGACTCACAGCATTTCAGCTTTCACTGACCGATTTTAAACATCAGGGTGCATGGTGTCGTACTAGACATTGAGATGATGGTAACCAAAAGGCACATTCAGAGTTTCCACATTGCATCAGATGGCTCTGAAAGGAAAACCACCTCCGTACAGCCTGTTACCGTAACTAACAATGAAACAGGACAGATGACAGTACCGGGCTCTAATATCTTGTCTTCCTCTTTTCTCTCAGCCAATAATGTATTTAACATTGAGCCTGCACAGGTTTGCCAGCACTATGTGTTTTTGTCACATTACTACCTGCTGCTGGGAAAGGCTGAGGAATAGACTGGAAACAGCCTGATGTTCAGTAGCCAATGAGCTTTATTGCCCAGCAGGGACTACAGCATACACGTGGTCCAGTACAAGGGAACAATGTTCTATAAAGTATAGACCCCATAGAGTGGAATAATCATATCAACGTGAAGGCTTTTACTCACAGTTTTACCCATTGGGATATCTTAATGAATATCATGAGGTAACTTCATCCTATAGCTGCCTCTATTGTGAGTTTGGTTTGCCCTGTCTTCTTTAGCTGCAGCATCTGGTTTATTATACAAGACAGATGAGAGATTGTTAATATGAACTCTGTGAGCGCAAAGTCGACCTCCACCCATCTTTACACACAAAAGAAGTGGGTCTTTGAAGTGAACTGTGGCGCTCTTGCCTGTTGTATATGCCAGCACTAAACAAAGAAAAGTTCCACATATGTTTCTTCAAGTTTGCTCTGCCATTGTTTGGAAAGAGCATTTGAGGTGGATTTTGCTGCTGAGTCACTGTTGGATGTGTCAAGCATGGAGATGCACATGGGTCCTCCAAGGTTTCCTATCTATCTTTTATCTGTAGTATTTGCTAAAATTATGTTGCATGCACTAAAAGCCCTACTTTGGCCAAATCCCATTTCAGATTTTTACCCACACCCGAGTGCCACCTTGCCCTTTGGAACAGAGCTACAAGGGATAGTGTTTAGAGAACTTCCCCTATGAAATGGGACAACCCTTCAAGACCCTGGTACATCATTGGCATGCTGGTGTTAGACGAGATGAGTGTTGCTGCACATTGTAAATTTGCTATCCTCTGCTGTGGTGATTGGGCTACAGGCATCCTTTTGCAGTTGTCAGGACAATCAAGATACGTTCACAAATTAGTTTTCATGCTATTAATCAATCAAACAAGTCATCAAAAAAGAAACATCATTACATCATCACCAGGCAACTTGTGGTGCTCTGTAGGCTGTCATTAGCAACCTGTGCTCCTAGATAGGCTACCCTGACAGTCTACATTGATATTACAACCTGGTCTTATTCTGAAGTTGTCAAATGCCAGTGCTTGGGCAGAGACTTCTGCGTCAGACACCAACGGAAAAGCCATCCTTTCTCGTCAGCATGATATGCGGCCGGGTGCTGCCGGTATTTTACGGTGCCCCTATGGTGTCAGGGGGAAAGGTTTCCGGACAGCAGTGTAAGTTAAGGGAGAGGGAAGTCCCAGTCGGGCAGGTGGGACGAGTGGTGTATGGGTCTAACAATCACCGACTTTCACCTGGGAGGCCAGTGCTCACTTCCTGTATAAATGTAAAGCCAAACCCTGTTATTTTTTTATGACCCTAACCATTTGCTTTTGTTACCTAAACCTCATCACGTATGAGTGTTGGCTAAATGTAACTGCGTTTGTTGCATCAAATTGCAATTCATAGTACATCGTAAACGGACGTGTATTTTGGTGAGACACCACGTGTGTAACAGGCAGAAGTAGAAACGTCGTCACAGAGCGTCAACAACAGATAAACCCAGGCTACCTTGCATGTCATATGTCAATGTGAATAGTCCGTGACAAAGCAGCAAGAGAATATTTTTGGATATTAGGGGAGCGGTAACAAGTGCAGCAACTTCGTTACTAGACTTTATTTAAATTTTGGGTGTCATATGCCATCAAACGCTGGGGAATGCAACATTGAAATATGTCCAAATGTGGGACTCTCATGCCCAAATCAGCAATATCCGCGTAACATTAGCTAGCTAGCTTTTGTTATGCTTGTTTCAAAAGAAAAGAACCATTACTGAAACAATTTTAGGCTAGGATAAGACAGTGATTATCAGAATTTTTAAATCTTTACTAATGAAGAAAATACATAGGGACACCCTAGCGCTAGACAGAAACGTGCAAAATGCTAAGGGGTAGGGGCAAGAGGTGTGTTGGGATTGAGTCTTGGAAATGCAGTGATGGTGGTCGATTGTTTTATTCTCTCAGCCCTGCAAAAGTAATGGACTGATTATGCTGTGTTTTTCTTTTAAAGTAAATAATTAGCTCAGATGTGCTATGACTGCATTTGCTTACATTTGTCACATGCTGCCAACAGAAGCTGCTGACGCATGTAATGCATTTGGCCATATTTTGGAGAAAATATGGCTGGTTGGAACATACCGAGTATACAGATGGACAGGAAAGACGTTGATTATGATGCAGGAGTTAGAGGAGGATTACACATCACTCTTCTCTGCCATGGGACCTTGTCACTATGGGAAACAATTCTAACAATCATAAATTCACATGGACATCAGCTGCTGTTCTCCGTGAAGGACAAAGCACAACTTTTTAAAGCAGATGAGGCGATTTTGCGGATTAAAAACCCTCTCTTGCCCTCTCTTCATCCTTCCATTGTTCTCATTGCCCTCCTTTGTCGGGGCCATGTGGAAGCTATTCTCATGTTGCAGTGGAGACCCCAGTGCAGGGAAGCAGCTAGAGGCAGCTGCACATCACTGTTAAAATGGCAGCACACCCAGCCAGGCTGATTTAGAACAGAGATACGCTAGCAGAAGCTGTAAAATGGTTTCAAGGGAAGCAAAGGGGCGAATGAAAAGACTGTTGTATTCATGACCCTGTGAGTCATGTGTCCAATTTTCACCTTCCCTTGCACCCTTGTATATATTCTATAGGTGATCTCTGTGGCTTAGTCCTTTTTTTATAATCGGATGACACTGTTTTGTATAGTCATGATCATCTCATGGGCAGAGGAGGGGGAGCAGTTTGAAGGAGGGTGTTGTACTAAGTGGTATAGAAGAAAGGAGGTGTAATAGGGCAAGGGTGAATGGGAAACAGACTGTGAGGAGAATGAAAGGGAATGGGCATGAAGAGAGCATTACACAGTCCGGCTATAAAAAAGAGTTGTTTCTTTGCCCAGAACGCACCAGTGCTGGGGTCCGTTTCACAAAGCAGGTTTAGTGAAAACTCAGAGTCTGTTAACCCTGAAATGAGGGAAACTCTGAGTTTTCCGTTTCAAAAAGGGAGGTAACTCAAACCATAGAAAGAGGGGTAACTCTAGCCTGTTTCAGACAGAGAGGTAACTTAAGCTCTCGGTCAGTTACCGTAGTAACAGACTCTATGAACCTAACCTGGTCGGGACCAGGTTTTTCTCAATGAACCTCGAGTTTCTCTCTGTCTCCGCCCTCTTTCAGAGCCACACACTCCATTTGATTTCCTCATTCATTCAGTCAGCAGGTGAGTTTTGGCGTAGCCTAATTCTGCCGTCTGTCATTAAAAAAATCATTAAGAAAATCAGAGTCAGTATATTAGAAGTCCATTAGGCACAGTAGGTGGCGACTTTTTTCACTAACATGACATGTCCTTTTGATAACGATCCCGTGGATGAAGGTGCAGCATTACTGCGCAGAGAATTAAATATTCGTCGGGAGATGGTTATCAGACCGCGCATAGGTGTTCTAGCATTTCCACACAATAATCTTTTTGTGCTGTACCGTTTCACGTCACAGTCCATCATCCACATACACAACCTAATCCGTCCTTACATTTGCAACATTACCAATCGTAGTCATGCTCTCACACCCCAGCAGATATTGTGTGTTGCGCTGCGTTTCTTTGCAAATGGAAGTTTTTTGTACAATGTCGGAGATGCTGAGCACTTGAGTAAGGCAACTGTATGCAGGGCGGTCAGAAAAGTGTGCTCATTTTACAGGCATCTGCCTTCTTTCTGTTGGCTGAGTAGAAGTCTGTGTTAGTTTAAATAGGCTTAATTATTTAACAGAACATGATATGTGTGTGTGAAAACAGCATTATGTTGGGGATAAAACAACTGCACAGTCAAACAGCCACTCAATATTTACTTTACAATGTAAAACATGATCAAAATCAGGTACCCCCATGAGATTATGCCGAGGTCTTACCTGTTTGAACAATGTTTTTATATTTCATCCTAAACTGCTGCCAAGTGCGCTTCTCCCCCGCGGGATTGCACCTAAATGAAATAAATTAATAGGCTACCATTCAAGCAGTTTTCCCCTGTAATATTATTGTGATTGCAAAGGACGACATTTAAACTTATGCATTCTCCCACACCGTCTCCCTCTCTTTAGCAGCTGCAGCGGTGTTGCACTTCTTTTTGAAAACATGTGCAAACTCGCCGTATGAGCGCATTAAGATTTCTAATTCTATTGGGGTGAAAAACGCAGCGCTCCTCTTCCCCATTGCCATGGTGACTCGTCAAATCGGGGCTCCATTGATGCTGGCTTTTTATAGTTGTGGTGCACGCGCTTAACTCCAGGTGAAACTACTCCGAGTTGATTAAACTGATTCAAATCAGCTGTTCTGGAACCGGAAACTCAGAGTTTCCTATCTCAGAGTAGATCAACTCAGAGTTCAGGATTAGACTCAGAGTTTGTTGAACTTGTTTTGTGAAACGGACCCCTGGACAGCAATGGCGGAAATCTGAACTTTCTTGGACTGATTGCAGAACAAATTCTGGATCATAGCTTCTGTGCTTTTATTTCACTACTATTAGAGTAACTATGTCTTTCTTGTGAGGAAAAAAAACACATCCTTAGCTTCGCACCAAGGGATGCATCGGTGATCTTTAACTTGGCAACAAATACATCTAGAGTGAATTCCAGTAGGCAGATTTTTGTACATAATTTGCTACATTTTGGGGGGAAACAAAGGAGCATTATGTCACTGCGACAGAACACAGGAGAACAGATAAGTGCCACTCATTTAAAAGTCTCCATTAAACCCACATGTTCCTTCAGTTCATGCAAATCTAGGGGACCTCTGTGGAAAATAAGAACAGCTGGGCATTGTACCATAGCACTGTCCCTGAACCCATTTGAGGTTTGGGGGTGGTCTTCCTGTCCATACACAATTGTAGGGTGGTCCTAAAACGCCTTTCTTATTTTTCTAAGTATCTTGTTTATGGACTTTTTCCATGATTCTTGGAAAGCGATTATTATTTATTTATTTATTTATTTATTTATTTGTGGTTTCTGTGCCTTGTGGTTGCTATTATCCTGTTCATGGAGGAAAGCACCGAAGTAGTGAATGATTTTGAGTAAAGAGGTCACAGCATGTGGAGCAGGTTGCTCCACAATGAGAATGCAAATCGTCTGACTGAAGATGGAAAAAGAACTAGAAAGACAGAGAGAGTCGTGGGCTGTAATGATTACTCCAGCAACGGTGAAGAGATTAATACTGAATTTACAGCCAACCCTCTGTCCGAGGATTATTTAGTGTCACACAGGGGTCTGTTCAGCAGGATCGACAAGAGGAGAGGATGGAACAAATTCGTCCCTCTCCCATTTCTTCTCTCTTTTCACGCTGCTTCCTGTTAAACAAAGGATCCTCTGTGAGAAGAGATGTTGTGTGGCAGGGGAGGGGTGGTGAGCAGGGAGTTTGGTTAGGGGCGATGGGGGGAACTGCGTTGGATGACGCTGCACTGTTGGCTAAGAGAATTATCTAAAACTCCTCTGCCCTCACAGATGTGTCACTCTGCACAAATGGCCAACACAACACATGAGACAGAGGGTGATTTCATTCAAGCTTTAAGTGCTTTAACCATCTTAACATTAAAGTGAGTTAGCTATCTGTTTTTAACAGTGGTTTCATGAAGTAAACTAGAAGGGTACTGGGAAAGTATCTGTGATATGCAAATCTGCAACTGCAACCACTACAGATATATTTCCAAAACTATTAAACTAATTTAAACTAGAGTACAGAAGATTAGCATGACGTGGTTGGAGTCCAGAAGTGTAAACCTGATCTTGTGATGTATACATTTTTTTTTTAATGACTAGAAATACCTTCCACCAGCCTCACCTAGTGAGGCAAACAAATAGTTTCACAGTCTTAGTAGTTAGTGGTTGCATTTCCTTTTAGCTGCATTACCTTTTCTTTATTGCATTTTCCATTGTATTCTACCTGAAACTGCATAGCTCGTGACTTTGTGGTAAGTCATAATTTTCCCCATTTGGGCGTAGTGTAACGTAGCAGAGACAGTAACAGATTAACCTGCATTTGACCCACATGGGCACAGTTTGACATCAAACACATCCTCATGATAACAGCCTTCCTCTCTTTCTTCTTTCTTCTTCTGGATGATAGTCAGATTTCCTGCAGGGGTCTGACTTTTGAAACCAAGAACCAATCAAACTGCAGGACATCGCCTCAGTATGTGGGACACTGTAGAAGGGATAAAAATGCTATGCAGTCCTGCATAAAGCAGGACACCCGGTCACCTTATTCACCATGTAAGCACTCTCCCCAAGTGCCCTATAATGACTACTTTATGTATGAAGCTTGAGCCACTACTTGTGCAGGCTGTGGATTGTGATATGAAGTCACTGTATTTCTACAGTCAGCTTGTTTGTCAATATTGAACTTCACCACTATCTACTGGATTTTAAAACCTATTACCATTTCTGTAAAGTTCACCAAAATTCACTTAAAACAAAGTGAACTGAAAGCTGGTCTGGTTCCATTTTTTGTACATGTACATGCATGGTCTTATTGGAAAGGCAACACTCTGATGTTAAGGTCAGGAGTGTCGTTGACTACAAGACCCATAAGCCATCAGGCCAACTGCTTGTTTGAGATTGGCTCCGTAACCTGAGAGGTGAGGTAGGCCCTTCCTTTCAACACAAGCCCTCACTGGCTACTGGGGGGTGTAGCGTGAGCATGGGAGCTTCTATTGTCTCAAGTGAGGCGTCAATCAAAAGGAGAGAGCTCAGCCACCATTTTGACAGCAAGGAGTTGGCAGATGTACATGCAAATGGAAGTTATTTTGAACAGTAAGAGGATAAATATGAACATTTGAAATGATGCAGCGGCAGTCTCTTGATATCAATGGATGTAATTATGTGTTTAGATTAAATATATTGCTGCATTTAGATCGTCTGGACCTTTGGGAGTGTATATTTGGGAGTGCAACTGGAATATTAGCAATCTGTGGAATGGACTGCGCTTGTATAGCGGTTTTCTAGTCTTCTGACCATTCAAAGCACTTTTATACTACATATCCCATTTCACCCATTCACACACTGGTGGCCAAGGCTACCATACAAGGTGCCAGCTGCTACTTAGTAACCATTCAGATGCACTAACACACCAATGGAACAGCCATCAGGAGCAATGTGGGTTTCAGTATCTTGCCCAAGGATACTTTGACATGTGGACAGGAGAAACCAGGAATCATACAACTGATCTTCCGATTAGTGGACGGCCCGCTCTATCTCTGAGCTACATCCTTCTGTTTGTTTGTTTGTTTGTTGTTTGTCTGACAGAGAGGTTTATTGAACCTGCTGTGGGGGTCATATCTTGAATGGTCTGCATCAAACAAACCGCAAGGATCTTAGCTTTCTAACCTTAGGCTGTATGAGTTAACCACGTAAACACAGCAAATACAGCAGTTGTTTACATATCATAATCATGTCATAAAACTTTACAAGGACCCACAGACGGGACTTAGGATTAAGATGTATGGCATTTCATTCAACCAAGGCCAAATGCCCTATTTTGCAATGTCAACCAAAGAAAAAAAATAATTCTTGTATGTGTCCCTTAATCAAATCAGCTCCAAAACTGATTGGGTTCTTCCACGGCCCATGTTACACCCTTCCACCAATTTTCATGAAAACCAGGCCAGTAGTTTCTCTGTAATCCTGCTGACAAATAAAGCATCAAACAAACCGAAACAAAAACATAACCTCCTTGGCAGCGGTGATAACCCAACAGCACAGGTAAGTGATGATACTCACAGACAGATCTACTCTATTAAACCAAGAAACTCAGTGAGGCTGCATAGAGATTGCATGACACTGTCTGTAATGTGTGTCCTGAAAAACAAAATGGAGATACTGCAATTTGGGGCGAATGTAAAAGGAGCAGTACCTCAACATGCCTGTAGGTGTCATTAATTTTAATGTCAATATTTACATAGTTTGTTAGCTTTAATTCCAGGAGATGTGACACAAGATCTAAACATCCAACTCAACGTGACGTTAATTGTCAGTTACACAGCCAAAGTAGTGACAACTCATGATAATAGAAACACACCCACATTAATGAAGCTCTTTTAACTCGTAATACAAAGCAGCATTCTTCTCTGCTGCTCCAGTCATGAATGAAAAGTTCATATCAGGTCAGGTCGGCATCGTCCGCGTATACTCCAGACACTGAGTTGTTTTCTTTCCTTTAAAAGTACACTAATATTAACAATCTATGGGCGGAAAGCACAACTTTGGTGTAAATAATTGGTGCAACCCTTAACATGCTACTGTATGTGATGTTTTGATTGTGATTTTAATGAGAGAATTGGTATTATTGCCCACAAATCTATGTATGCGACACATGGAAACTGACTTCATTCAGTTACACATAACCTCGTGTTCCTCTGCACGTTTTAGCCCCATGCACTGCAGATGTTTAATATTATATGTTGTATTCCATGTATTTGATTAAATATTTGTGTATATTTGGCAAGTCACTGCTTTCTGAGCCACAATGTTGACTTGTGTATTTTGGCATTTACTTTGTTTGATAGAAGCTTTCCGAGTGCTAATAAGTGACGGGCTTTTCTAAACATCTGTAGGAGCGCTGTTCATCAGAGAACTGGGGGCCTGCACTCATCAATTTTTCCTTTGTGTTTGGCTGGCTAAATGGGTTTGTTACGTCTAATCATTTATAAATGGAGGAACTGCTCCGGAGTAATGACTGCCCTCTGTTAAACACATGCTTTGAAAGCAATCATACAGTTTATCTTGAAGCCATTTTTTTTCTTCAAGTCCTCACCTTCAGCCTCCAACAACATATGGTATCCGTAACTTCACGGTACTACCGGCTTGGGGGAGATCTAATATCACTTGACATCTCACATGCCTGTCCAGCTGTTCTTCACACTGATTTCTCCATTATTAAAGATCTCCTGGTTTACTGACAGTTTTTTGCTTCTTATATGTTAAGTGTGTGTTTGTGTTTCTCTTAAGTCAACTGGTTTTAACGTTTCTGACACTTTTCTTAAAGCATCTTACAGTTTCGATTGCTCTTGCTTTGACGCCATCTGTTTCCGATCTGCAAATTGATGCAAAAAGCCCACTTTTTTTTTACTTTCAAGCAAAATGTAAACAGCATGCCGGGAAACTGATTGAAGCTGATGTCTGTCTTTTATTCACAATGCCAGGTGGCTGAGTGACCCCACCCGTGTCCTTGGCTGGAGCTTGGGTTGGGATCCTGAAGTCTGCATGGATTGTATGACTTTTTATGGCTCCTTAAATCAATCATGAATAGAAAGCACATGTGGCTGTAGTGCTGGCTCCTGTATTATTCATTAAATTGGTAAGGGTGCAATAATTTGCCACGAATCCACCCAAAACTATCTCCCACTTCAGCCTTCAATATCTCAGATGTCATTCGATGCTGAATTTTCCTTTCAACTAAAGCTGTTTTCAACCACATTTTGGCCTTCAGCCTCACTGTGGCTCAACAAGGCCTTTCACAAGATCAGTTTCAACCCCAACCATAGATCTCTTTAAATACAATAAATTGGGTGATAATGATTTCAGAACGATAAAAGGAAGTGAGTTTAGAAACCTAAATACTGCATTTTCATTAGGAAAAGAGAAGTTTTTTAGTCCTACCTGCATGATAAGACATTCTGCCTTTTAACTGCACAACTTCCACAGTAGATTTCCACTACTTTTATCAGGTTTAACTTATAGTTCAGGAAGAGCAGTTTAATGCACAGATGAGTAATAATGAAAACATGGCCTGCAGGACCCAGTAAAAAGAAAGGAAGCCAGTAATCACTGTGACACATTATAGGTCACACTAGTACTAACATTTTTTTGCATTTTTACCAGAAGAAAACTGAACGCAGATCGGCTTCCCATAAATGATGAATGTACACATTTCCCGGGGCAACGAAATTCTCTAGCTGTGCCAATGTGGTCTGTGAATGCATCCCAGAAAACCTAAAGAGAAATGTGTGGGCTTTGACAACATACTGTAATTACATCTAGGTTTCCATGGCGCCATTTTGTTTATCTTTTACACAACTCTGTCAGAAAGGAATTTACAGCTTTCCACTCAAAATATTTAAAGAGACGTACTGTTATTGCTTTAAAGAACCATGCCAGTGGGTTTGCATCTTACTGTACGACCCGTTTTACTACAGATGTCGTAAAGTTACTGCAAACATTTTGTGCAAAAACAAAGTGAACTGTATACAACAGATCCATTGCATTAAGTACAATATGGAATTCTACTTAAACTTACTGATTTCAACAATATTTTGACAAAAACATGTGATCAAAGAGTCAAGGTTCATTTTATTGTCCCACATTGTAGGAAATGTGGGTTGGGCTTCCAACCATGCCGCATCCATAAAAGCATATGCCACATACATAAAAGTCAAGGGTAAAACAGCTACAGGAAACAAGAAAGACATCCAAAGACCTAATAATAGACATACACTAATGCACAAATTGATTAACTTCATCCTTATTTATTTGATCTGCAGCAGTTTCAAGGTAGGTAAGCTAAGGTAATGTATTTTCCAGTGTCACGCTATAACATAATGACAGTAAAGAACACATATAATACACCTCTATAAATGTAAAGCCAATAGGGTTAAAATAGTTTTTAAATATATTTAATCAACCTATTGTCATCACATGGGATGGGTTGGTTAATATTATGATGACTTGGTTTAGAAGAGCCAGTCCATAGGTAGACTTCAGGGATGGATGCTGTCTTACTCTGGATACCTTCCATGCAGTCAGCATGAGTCGGACTACTTTGGACCTCAGTTGCAAAGAGAGCTTACGAAACCAAGCCGTGTTGCCGTATCTAATTAGGCTCTCAAAAACTGTCTAATAAAAGACCATCATAAACCTCTGATCAACACCATAAACTCTGAGTCGCCGCGAGAGGTGTAGACGTTATTGCAGTCTGCTACAAAGACCCTCAGTATGCGTGTTCCAGTTCAGCGAGCCATCAATAAAAACACCAGCGTTTTTGTATGAGGCAACCTGAGATGGTTTCATCGTTGATGACTACAAGCCTGTGGTCACACACTCCTATACAGTCAAACATATTCTCCTCTGTCTTTACTCTCCTCTGGTTTTTTCGGAAGCCAAAAAGTCAATTTGCTGGCTGAAATAACTCAACATTTTGAGTGCGGTTTTGATGGACACTAATGTCTTTTGTCAAAGTCATTCTATCAGTGCGCGGTCATATATTTCCTCTTGGTAAATTTGTAAGAGAAGATTGATTTGAAATGTCTGCATTGCATTAGCACAGAACAATACTGCAGGTTTGGCAAGAATAAAAGCAGACATATACTTCACTGTGATGCAATAGCTGTGTCAAGCACCTTTGGAAACCATAAAACCCAACATTTTCACATGGTTTGGAGCCAGTAGTGTTCCAGGGAACTGATTGAGGGTCTAAGGACAAAGAGTGCTGTATGCTGTACAGTTTGTTATCTTGGGCTATAAAAATAGATAAATTACACAGACTTGACTGCTATATGATTTGTAATTGGTTCGAGAAAAGTTTTAAAGCTGTTGTCAGTGTTCCATTGTCAGTGTGATTGAGGTACACACAGATGAAACACTGACAGACTCTCTTATGTATGCACTCATGATGATCTTCTCATCTTTTCCTCTCTCTCCAATTCCTGTTAATGATGCAGACTGTGTGCCTATATTGGAGTCTTGCTCTGCCTCAATATAGCATGGCAATCTCCATGTGTGAGTCACTGTGTTATGGCTACCCAGACTCCATTAGCTCACCTTAAACACAGGTCAAATGAATCCAGTTGCAGCTCCCAGTTAAACCTCATGTTGCATTCAAACCATGGGCCGTTTATTTTGCGAGGTGTGACTCAGATATACGTATGCCGCTCTGAGTCATGTCCTACTAAGGTACTTTCAGGGTGTTTCCTGTCAGTTACAGTGTGTTTGTGTCTGTGCCAAAAACACCGCTGCACACTCTCACTTGTGAAGTTTTTACAACAGATGACGTTTTGAGAAAACTTCACACTAATTCTCTCCATTACAAACATCTGCATCTTCACCAATCTCGTTATAAGAAAATGGCCGAGAAAGAAATGTTAGTAATAAATTCTGTATCTCTGGACATTTCTGTGGCTCCATAAATATTCAGTTTTTGGATCATCAGGGGTTTCACAATGCAAATCATCACATGTGTTTTCCATATAGCGATCCATATTGATACAATGAATTTATTTGATCAACTCCGTCAAAAACCTAATTGTTGCCGCTGACAGTTAAAGTCCTGCCAATATCCCGGCACCCAGTGGTGAACAATGACCCTTGACTACATGATTTAATAATGTTAGCTGACATAACCGATGTGATTGCTCCAGTTGTGTAACTGCAGTGACTCTCCCACAGTCTTCTGCAGCTGTGGCTAACATGGAGCCACACACCCACGTGCCCCCACCGGTGAGCGCTTGGCAGCCAAGTGAAAGAAGAAGGCAAATCATCTGAAGGAAAGAGGAGAAAAAGGAAACAGAAAGAGAAGCAGGAACAAACGTCTGCTTGTGACACAGCAGTATTTAAATACTGAAACAATTACCTCATAATGTAAAGCAATCCAATGTGTGTTCTGCTGTACATATTTATATAAATAACACAGGTTTTACTGTATGTGATGCATCAATGTCTGAAACTTGGCTTGAATCACAAGACAGAAGACAGATATAACACTCTTTGGAACTGAACTATCGGTTCAGAGTGAAGGCTGATTCAGACTTGGCTTGCTTTGTCTATCTAATATGCCAAAAAGAGATATTCATCAATCTCAGTATTTTACAAGTTCACTGTTGTGTGTGGCCACATCTGAAAAATAATTGGATATTGACAGTGTTGGGAGAGTATTGGGATCTCTTACTTTGACTTTATTGCACTACTAGGAACCAGCTGGTGAGCGTAGCATTGGCACTGATGACAGAACATAAACCCACAACACCCATGAGGACACTTGTTGGGGAGGTGCAGTTTGATGCAATCTCCCAGTAGTGTATTAAATGTAAGCTACTGAAAGTGAAAGTATAGAAATGGAGGGAGGCCACTGGCCCGCAGGCTGCACTGTCAGCAGTAATCTCAGCAGCTACAGATATTTTTTTTGAGAATCTGGTGGAGACCAAAAACGGAGCTAAAAGAGAGTGAATGTTGGACTTATTTTCATCAGATGCCCAGAAACTTCAAATGGTAAATGGACTGCACTTAGACTGTATAGCGCCTTTCTAGTCATCCGACCACTCAAAGCACGTTTTACACTACGAATCACATTCACCCATTCACCCACACAAATTCATACACTGTTCATACACCATACGAGCTGCTACTCGGTTTTTAGCACACCGATGGAAAAGCCACCGTGAGCAATTTGGGGTTGAGTATCTTGCTCAAGGATACTTTAAAATAACATAAAAGTAATCTGATGATTGATGATATGTCAATGTTGTGTTCACAACATGTTCCCACTGCGCCGAAGTGGCCAAAAAAATCTGTTATTGCTGGTTCAAGGTAGCCTGGAAATCCAGACTCAAATCTCGAAAGATTTTGAGTCTGGCCCTCACCAATACACCCTTCCTACCCAAGGGGCGGCACTAACTGAGGTATTTCAAATGCTGCCGCACGCAGTTGTATAGCACAATCAATGGCCAATCAGAGCAAAAAACAAGATGACATATTCATTGCACTGAGCCCCATTTGTTTGCTGACCTGTGGGGCTAAGCGATATATTATGCTTTTGCCCTATCCCGTTGGTCCTTCGGCAGCTGCCATCTTGGTTGTTGACTTTTCGACTCCTATGGCGCAGCACTGTCCTCATCATGTTACGACCGCCCAGAACCCGCCTCTGTCAGACTGATCTGATTGGTCCGATAGGTGATTCAGTGGGCTCTGCTCATCGGGGCCAGATCCCCGTGCAGTGCAAATTCGAATTTGCTGGGGGTGGGGCATCTGGATTTCCAGGTTAGTTTCAAGTACAATCAAAAGAAAATTTATTACAAAGTTGTAATATACTCTATTACTAATATATACAAGCATTCATACTTTTACTATAGTAAAGTGGCCCGCAAATGACCTGCAAGCATGTCATGTTTGTAAAAGCCACTTAATTTTTAAGTAAAGCGAATTTCCGTCCCAGAGCTTCATTTTGAATTGGTGTTTCCTGCTGTTGAGTGAGTGACTAACAGACAGCTATTTGACAGAGACAGCAAACTAGCTCAGCGACATGGCCAAACGGAAGTATGACACTGAATGTATTAAATTGTGTGGACCTTGAACTAATGAGGAGAAATCTGGACCCTGTGGCTGAACTGGTTGGGAACCACTGCTCTATTAGACATACAGAATTATTTGCAGTAAAATGTACCTGCAGCACCAAAAATAGTAATCTTTAATACTTTTCAGAATGGCTCCTTTCAGGGTGTTATCATTGGGTCATACTAATGCATTGCTGTGTAAGCAGCATGTTAATGTTACAGATGGTCAGAATGAAGCTCATTTGAACTACTTTGTACATTAATGCACTATAACAGTGCATCATTTTCATGATGATCATGTGCTTTATGAATGTAAAGTCTTAATCTTCAAAGTAACTCTAGCTGTAGTAAAGTAGTACAGTACTACAGCAAATGTATTTAATCACGCTCCACCACTGGATAATAATATGTCCAATGGGAGACAAAAGAAAAAAAAGACAAAAGAGAAACAACATCAAACATGAATTCCCATCACACCAGACAAGAAATAATGTTAAAGCCAGACACCACTATCAGACATCCATCACAAGTTAGATAAAAGATAAATGTCACTGATCTTTTCATCCACTTGGCTGTGAAGAATCATTTGAACCTCTTGGGTTTCTCAACTGTGGCATTGTGGCTTGTGTGTTTCTATCAAAGCCAGCTGATAGATGACATGTCTCAACACCAAAACACAGCTCCACTATGCTGCTGCCACTGAAATTCTGGCCAGCATTCAGTCACTGGACACATGTGGCACGAAAAACAGCCAGAGAAGCCAAGCGAAGGCCAATGTGTGTGGAACCATCTCTAATCGGGATCTGAAGACAGGGGAAATCCATTACAAAACGAATAAAAGAAACATGGTCTTTTTGTTCCTCCTTGTTCTGATATGGAGGAGATGAGACTGTGACACACCAGCTGTGTGGCGTCAGAGCTGCTCTGCTCACGTATGTACCCATTTTGCTTTCTCATCCCACCCAGACCTTTTACAGCCCCAGTCGCGTACTTCATTGTTGTATCGCTGCCTTATTAGCAGGAGCGCACAGCGAATTATCCCCACGTCATCTTCAGAAATGTTTCCAAGTCTAATCACGTGTTGTACTGGTGCAGATAATGAGGACCACATGTTTGGCGGAGGCTTACGTGAATGTGGCTAACGTGGGATAACCTATGCTTGTTCAGCTTTGACCTTTTCCTGTCCAGCCTTACGGAAATGTTTATGTAAGAGACTCCCAAACGTATTGACTGTCACTTTTCGGACACAATCCTGCCCTCGTGCCTCCGGTGGCCTGGGACCCGGAGAGCTGCTATATATTAACAGGAATCATACCACCCGTCCAAGGGCTGGGAGCTCAGGCTGCAGAGAGCCAGCTGCGAATGCGCTCATGGCCCTGAGACTTGGCTCTGACACAGCAGACCCATGAAGGAGTCTCTGGGTGGGACTCCTCTCAGCCGCAAGACATTCAATCTACATCTCACAGGCCAGTACATTCTGTACTCCCAAATGTGCACATATACAGATGCATAAGATTATACAGTATTAAGAAATATACAACAATGGACACACATGATCTTACTTTTGTGACATGTCTTGAATGAACAGACCTACTGACCAAACAATGCCAATACTGGAAAATTGCTATTCATGGAGATGCCAATACTAATCTCAAGAGCTGCTGGTTTTGTAACAGAGACTCACAATACTGCATGTTTGAGGTTAGGCCTAGGTCTACTCAATAAGTGTCTACATTTCAAAAGTACTCAGTTTGTAAGTTCCTACAGATTCAAATTTGCTCTCCTCTGGACACTTTAGTTTCAGTGGGCGCATTTCCATCCATCAGTTTTTAATGCACACTTTCAGTTTGCACGTTCAACATTTGACTGAGGTGAAATATTTAGTGTAAATACAATTATGTGACAAAATGCAATAGAAACAGATTTGACGAGTTAATTATAACATACATAAACATCCACTAAACCCTCATGAAAGTGACGAAAACATCAGATTCTTCAAAATAATGCCATATTTCTATCACTTTTTTTTTTTTACATTTTAGTGGCGCTATTGTAATTACATCATGTTGTTACGCCCCCTTCTTCTGCAACAATATAATGGCACCTATCTGGAGACTAAATGCCACCCTTACCTTATGAGCCAACTCCTAATATTGGCAAAAAATATGCATAAATTTGCATTTTCTTTGACGGATAATCTGAAAGTTGTGTTAAAATCTGTATTCTATTCCGATGGAAACCGATGGAAACCTAGCCATAGTCAAAATTTATCAGCCAGGTCTCTGCCTGGACAAGTCATCAGAAGTGAAGTTCTCCAGAATGCTTCCATTACATGAGTCAAGAAGAACATGTCATGGTCACAGATCTTTTACTTGGCTCCTGTAGACGAAGACGGCACGCAGATGGTAGAGAAAAAAAAGGACAAAACAGTAAAGGAAACCAAGTGATACACAATCAGGATTCACTAAGTTTAATGGATATCTATCTATCTATCTATCTATCTTGTCATTGTTCGTGCTATACATGTTTCCCTTCATGCAGCTGGTAATTACATAAATTATGTAACATTTCATCACCCACGTTTCATCATCAGAGAACACTGAGGAGTTTTTATGCTGAGCAGAAATCCTGCACCGAGTACAACCCATGCAGTTTCTCCAAAGCCAGAGCCACACTTTTGGCATATGAGCTGCCAAGCTCCATCAAAAACAATTATGTTGACCACCCAAATATTTACAGTTTCATATTGTGGCTTGGAGATCTGTCGATGGATTTGCAACAAGCGTTACGCCAAGACACACTTTGTGTTGATTGTGCTGGTTTCTTTTACGCCTCTATAATGCATGCACGCTGTATCTACCCTGCATGAGCGCTGCCAAAGCTGCCGCAGCCTATTCTCCTTTGTGCTCTTTTGTTAAGCGGGACTGAATGGGAATATTGTAACACAAAAGTCAGTTTTTTCAAACACATGTTCAGACATGTTCTCACAAATGATTGGCTGCTGAGGGGGAAGGATGCGTTCGCTTTTACAGTATGCAGCAATCTTGCCACTAACAATAAAATTGCTGTAATTGGGGGCTACGTAGGCTTTGAAATTCTCAAAGCGTCTCACAGATGCTGCCATAGGTGCTTGCAGCTCTGGTTTAAACTCACAGTCTGTGTCAGGAGTCTCCGTGCCCTCACTCCAGGCCACGTATGTTGATAATTTCGCTCTGTGCACTGGGGCCTATGGCCGACTTACGCAACAGTTCCTTAGATCTCCAGAGGATTGGAGGCAGGGACAGGGAGGATGTGCCCAGGGCGAGCTGGGACTTTAGAATATACAACCAAGGCCCACCATGTACACTGTTGACATCTCGGCGGGGTTTGAAGGATTGGCAGACGGGGCAGAGGAGAGGAGAGGGAGACAGAGAGAAAGAAAACAGCTTGAGTTGTCCCAGCTGTAATAACTCCAGTGATGGAGAGGTCCAGAACAGCATCTGCAGCGCGTTGCTCTACTCCCAGCCTTGCCATCTTTCAAAGACAATCCGGACGGCTGAGAAAACGTTTAGGAGCGTCCACACAGGCCCCCCTGTGCTCCTGGCTGGTCGCAAAATCATGTCCTGACTCCCTTGAGCTACTCTGCAGTCTCTGCTCTGCTCTGCTCTGCTCTGCTCTGCTACAGCATCAGAAGAGAAACATGCTCACTAAATTTACAGCAACTGTGGAAGTGTCAGCTAAACCGGTCCCTTACCTTCTTAGTTACAAATGTTTCTAACATAACTTCAGCCATGAATGTATGTAGAGAATAATGCTATAGGGGAAGAAAGAGAGCAATGGAGGAGAAGGCAAGTATGACTTGTATCATTTTTATGACCCTTTTACATTTAATGTTCTTGTATCAAATGTACGGATAAACCAACAAGGCTACAAAGTGACTACACATCGCTTTTAGCACAAGTATGTGTGTGTGTGTGTGTTTGGGGGGGGGGTTAGGCCATTCACAGAGTTGAGAGTTATGACAACAATATTTAACTTATGAACATTAACTTTTATTTGTGTAATTGAAGCCTGATAAAGGGGCCATTAAACAGACATAATGAAAGTGAAATGGGGTGTAAACCAGAATGAATCAGAGTTAATAGAGTGAGAACATACCAAGGCTGCAAATCATGGGACAACAGATGTGGTGCAAAACAAATCTGACATTTTAAGATTGTGTTTCACTAACTGCCTCTAATGATGACAAATGTATTTCTGATCAATTTCAAAGCATTATCATGACTGAGTTGCATTCCTCACAGGAATTATCATAGTTTCACTCTTATCTAAAAAAAAAAAACAAAAACAAAAACATGTCACTGTGGTTAATGATATGCAGGTTAATTGTCTGGAGTTTTTCTGCATCCTTTCATCTCCCAAGGGAGAGGAGGGAGTTTTTTGTAAATAATGTGGCAAAGGGGAGCCAGTATAGAGCTGTGCATGGTGATGGGCTGAGGGGAAGGGGAGTGGTCTCAACCATGTAAGGCTTCAATAAAAGGCACTTGTCTGGACCTCTGAGGAGCCCAAACTTTCCAGTAGCACCACAGGCGGCTGCTGCACAAAGACAGACAGAAAGACAGACAGCTAGATTAATAAAAATTAAAGCAGAAGAAAAGTTGTTGGCTCTCCTAAAATATTCAAGGCTTAGATAACTTAGTGCAGTCTTTTTTTGTTTCATTTTAAGTGTTATATTTATATTTTTATTGAAGTGGGCCCTTTGTGTGAGAAAAAAAAAAAAGAGAAAATGACGAGTCTGCTGTGCATCACAATGATCTCCCTGACCCTGGCTGGCAGTGCCTACAGTCAACCACTATCAGATGAGTGGACGAGCACTCCCCCACCACTACCAGATCATCCGACGAATACTTCCCCACCTCTACCAGATCATCCGACGAGCAATACCCCAGCACTACCAGATCAGCCGACGAGCAATGCCCCAGCAATAGGTAAGATTAACTTCATGTTAAAAAAAAAAAAAAAAAAAGTAAAAAGTATGTGGGTGATTGTGTGTGTCTGTTTTCATCCTTTGTGTCTGCATGTGTGTGTGCATGTGCAAGTGTTACCATGCATAAAAAAGAAAAAGCTGGAGGATGAGTTAAGTGGTGCCACAGTTCAGACTTGTGCAACAACAGGGTCTTTGTAGCAGTAGGTAACAGAGGCGTCTCTGGGGTAACACACACACACACACACACACACACACACACACACACACTGACTCACTATCAACTCATTGACTTGCTGCATACAGACCACCACAGCATGAACTGCCATTCACAGAGGCTCGTTGCCCACACTGCTGAATGAAAACCACACCACTAATACTACTGGTTGTGCTCTTAAAATGGGTCACATGTGTGTCAGTGGCTGAAGCTGGGCGAGCAGTGCTTGCCACCGTTTGAATATAAATTCTCACTAGACTGTAAAAATTGTCAGGAATTTCCCACAGTAAAGTCTTGACCTTTTGTCTTTCTTTTTTTTGTCAGTCATTTTATCAGATCTGTCAGTCTGTCCTCCACTTCCTGTGAAAGACAGAAAATAAAAACCTAGAAAGACATCTTATCAGAGAGCACCTGCGCTCCATCATGAGGCTGTTATAATTCAAATTCACACCTGCCTACAGGATGACAGACTGAGACGGTTGCTGCAACTGCAAGCTGTGAAATACCAGAATAGATCTACCGCTGTGGAGAAAGAAAAAAAAAAAGCTACAGTAGACGCTCTTATGTTATATGAGTGATTTTTAATGCGCTTTCAGCAGCCCTGCAAGCTGACTCAGTAGATGTCAAATTAGGGGTGTCTCAGCTCTCTCTCTTCCAAGACGGGAGGAAATGGCTTGTCTGTGGGGAGAATAGTTTCACTCCAGGAGGAGATGATGCTGTTTAATCCAAAAACTGGAATCGCTCCATTTAGCCAGTGATGTCACGGGTCTGTGTCCATACAGCACATGTATGTTTATACATGACCTCACTGTCTGCATTACGTAAAAGCACTGGCGAGACTCACGCCAGCTCAATCATTGTTCCATACAGTATAGCTTTTATTGGCCATATGTAGCGGTGTATTCTCTGTCTGTTCACGGGGCGTTGCCTGTCCTTATACCTACTGACTCACTCTGGCACTGGGAGCTTTTGGAAACCCGCCACGGTAACAGGCAGCCTGACAGGAGCGAAGTTAAGATTAATGACCCGCAGCCAAACGTATAGAGCCCCATGCTGAACAGCAGCCAAATGACTCTGTCTTTCCCTGTGAGGTAATAGTCTGTTAAGTCTAATGCTCACTGTAGTTGTTGGTTACTGAGGCTTGGCCCCGTTGCTAGGGCTCGGTGGGAAAAGGAGCTAGGCCGGAAATGGGCTGGGGCTGGGGCTGGGGCTGGGGACTGAGTTGAAATTGAGTATAGGCGAGGGGATGAGATGTTGATGGAGCCATGTTCAGTGCTTTTGCATTTGTGCTAATTCACAAATGACTCTGGTGACAGTCTACTTTATATGTGTGCTGAGGATTGCAAGTGTGTACCCATGTGAGCAATGTGCAGTACACCCACACTCTGTGTTTCTGCTGGTTCTGCATGACAGACAGCAGGACAGAGTTTATTGGAATTAGTGTGTAGGAGTTGGCCTGCTGTGTTTGTCCCAGCTGTGCTTGTTAATTCTTTCTTCATATTGACACAGTGGGCCGACAGCAGATGAGACTAAGGCTGCAGAATATTGCAAAGCATCTCATATGAAGCTGCTCTGTCAGAGGGCGTGGCACACCATGGCTTGCATTGATAAGCAGTGACTCCTCTCCCATGATTTCCATCCTTTCATAGAGCAGGGATTTGAGCCAATTAACTTTAAGCACAAATGATGTTTTGAGGTTTAACAGCTTAATTACACTGTTGTAGTTTCAGAGTATATAGGTCACTGACTAGACTTGGACCACTGTGATGTTGTTGTTAATTTACAGTTCGGTGTTACGACAAAGCAGATGGTTCCAATCACTTGCTATTACAACCTTTAACAGAGTGAGAGAGAATTGTGCTCGGTCATAAAATGCCAGTGGGTCTTGGCTGCAGCTGCGAGTCTTTTTTATTGTCATGCACATGTGTTCGTTTACTCCGTTGCTGGGTTCTCATTCCCAGCTGCGCTCCACAAAGATTTCAGATGGATTCTGAATTATTTGACAACCCATTTTTATGCAAAATGTGACAATTTGTGGCACCAGGTTTGACCTCTGGGGGACTTATGTGGGTGAGGTGTGACAAAGAAAAGAAAAGCTTTCTTCTCTCCCTGAAAGGCTGAGTACACACAACAGGCTGTTGCTTTATGAGCGTAGTGTGCCCCACATGGCCGGGGCCACATTCTCCTCTGGGACATGTCTGCTGGTAACTGCAGGAGCAGGAAAGACTGTGGAATTACTCTCAACATGCCTGTCTGCTGCTACTGTCTCGCAGGAAACATTACCTTCAAGGTTGCGCCAGAATAAATGATATATTTAAGAGACAGAGTTCTTTGTTTTTCTTTCATTTAGAGCTCTTTAAGGTATACGGTTAGTATGTATGCAGTAATTCACTCCAACAGTGATGTCCAATTAACCCCCTCCTCCCATCTCTCATTATAGGATTACAAACCACATCCAGTGGGTGGTTTTTGTCTCTGTACAGAACAATGTTTCCACAAGACAGTACAATGAACCCCTTTATTCTATCTACTCTCATTTCCTAAGATGCAGAAATTTGGAAATTTTTAGGTATAAATGTTGACGTCACCATCAGCTTCACCTTGGCAAGGGCTTTCACTTCGTAGTCACTCTGGATCCCACAGGTTTCAATCGCACTTCTTGCAATTGCTACCCATGCAGAGAATTTATGAGGCACGGCGAAGCTGTGAGTCATTCGTCACTGACAGAGCGGGGAAAGAGGCCTCCTGTCCAGATTGCTTTTACACTCCGCTTTCGAAGACACCCGTAATTAGCAGCGTCAAAACGGGGTGTCGCCAAGCTTGTAAAATACCTGGCATCTTGCTGACCAGTGGAGAGGCGAGTGAGGCTACTGGGTGTGGTGACTGGGTAATAGGAGTAGTCTCTGGCGTATGAGGAGGTTTGCAGTCTTATGAAAGAAATGAAAAAATGGAAGGAAAAGTGGCACGAGGTTGGAATGAAGGGTAGATTAGGTCTGTCAGCAGTGCTTCTGCTAATTAAATCCTTCTGAAGGAGAGCTCAATACTAATGATCTGAGCGCCACTGAACAAAGTCCAGACACGTGTCGACTGTGTGGTTAGAATAGAGGACTGGGACAGTTTAGACATGGGGTTGATTATAAGTCATTCAGTGTCACTTCTGTGTGCGTGTGTGTGTGTGTGTGTAAGTGCGCGTGCGTGGTGGGGGGTGCAGAATGGGTTGATCAGAGCGGAAGGCAGCCAGCCAGTAGCTCCTATTATTTTCTGTATTGCCCTTGTGGGAAACGTTTTCCCTGTTGAGGAACCAGTGACACAGTATTCCAGTCCTGGCTCTAGTGTTGCAGCTCCTGCTCTAAGTGAGGCGCCTCAACACAAACGCTGGCATCCTCAGTCAGAAAGTAGAGACAGACAGGCACAGCTCATCCATATTGAGTAAGTGGGAAGACAGTAAATCAAAACCAGAGCAGCTCAGGGTTCTTTTATTTTTTTTTTAGTGAATACTAGACATAGCAACATGACTGAACCAGCCAAAAATTGCTTGCTTGCAAAAGTCTACTTATAGCTAAAATGCCAGTTGATTCACACAGTTATATAATTACCATATTATCTTTCAAGTCCTGTGCGCTGCAGCATTTGACTCCACTTACAGAGCTGATTGTTCAAGGATATACCTATGGTGGTGGGGGTCAGGGGTCGTGTACATCCATCCATCTGGTGCTTATTATTGCCTGGCACAGGCGACCTCTGGCAGGTTGGGGTCTTCTTAACTAAGCAAGCCCTGTGAGGTCTAAACAAGGAGGTCAGGGAGATTGTGGGAACCCATGGTGAGACATAAATGCACTGCTGTTTAGAGTTAATGGGTGGCCTAGTTTGGACAGGAGTGCACGGAGGATATTTGAGTAAGAAAAAACGATGACAGCCAGATTCGTATATCATTTACTATATTATCTACTTACTTTCCTTGTTATTCACTTGGTGCTTGACATACTTTACACAAATCAGATGGAGCGAATGAAAGATAAGCACTTCATTTTGAGAGTTAATGCTGAGGAACCAAAAGCTTATAAGTGCCAGGACTGACAAGAGCAGGAAGGAGACTGAGGAGGATGATTGGCTCCAGGGGCTGAAGACTGGCTTGTGTCCAATGCTGTATCTATTAAACCAAACTGGATACACCCAGAGTCTTTGATAGTTTTGTGTGGGAGAAAGCTTTGTGTGTATGTCCGTGTGTGTTGTACAATAATACATACAGTACACACAAGCAGTAACACACTGTGGAATAATTATGTAGCTACTAAAAGAAAGACCAATAAAGACGGAAGAATGGGGGAAAGCAGTTTTCAGGCATTTTTCCTTTTTTGGTGTTTTCTCAAACAGACTGCATCAGTTTCATGCCAAGCACAAAATCAAAGCAAAATAATTCTGGATGCAATCTTTGGGCTCAATGTGTAAAATATAATTCTAATTTGTATAAACATTACATCATATTTTCCAGTAGTATCATAAGCCTAATCACCACCAGAACCCCATTAAGGTTATACCATGTTTTCCTCTTTTCCAGCCAAGGTTTTTGCCAACCTGGGTGACAATGTCACTCTGCCCTGCCGGCTCCAGTCCAAAGATTCTGCCTTTGCACACGTTGGTATCCGAGTGAAATGGACCAAGGTGGCCGATGATGAAGCACTGAATGAGGATGTGCTGCTTTCAATGGGATTCCACAAGAAGACCTATGGAAACTTCGAGGACCGTGTCTTTATGCAGGAGCTTGACCATGAAGATGCCACCATAATCATAACCGACGTCTCCATGGAAGACATGGGAAAGTACCGCTGTGAGATCATCAATGGGATGGAAGACACCGTGAAAGAGATTATCCTGGAGGTAGAAGGCGTTGCCACTGATGGTAAATCCTATTTCATTTATATATATATTTAGTAACATCACTTAGGGATGGGCCTTAAAGTATAAGTCAAAGGGGAATACCACCTTTGTTATTTCATGGTCTTGGAATGTTCAGTCAGTATGTGTCAACATGAGCTACTGTAGTAGTATAAAATCTGGAGCTGCTCCATAGACAATGAATGGGAGCCTGATTTTGTGGACCCTCAAAAAGTTTTCTTTTTTTACACCCAAATGAGCTTTATTCTATTGCAGTGTTCTCAGTCTTGAAACAGAAAATGTGCCCATATACTCAGGTCATTCCCCTGGGTGCTCTCAGTGTCAGCTGTAACAATTCATTGTCTATGGAGCAGCTCCAGGCTTTACACTTGATGACTGCATACATTTTAGCACTCTACTTTTTTTAGTTTGGGAGAGAAGTGTTCATGTTCAGTAACATTTCTGGACTGTCTTACACCACAGGAATAACGTGTATGGATTCTGAAAATGGGTGTAGTTGCCCTTTACCACACCAGCTGTGACAGCATTAGTAGCTCCTTCACTAGTCATTATATATGTGCCCTTTCCTTGTTAATATGCATAGTTCAAGTTGAGTCATTTTCTCTCAGCAATGTTTTAGTTTCTAGTTATTTAAAACATCCACATTTTCTTTTCTTGTGAAAAGAGAAACAGACAAGAACAGACAGCTTGTGTTGATTTATCCAAACCGCTGTAATGATTCAGCCATGATCACATTTGAATACTGTTCAACATCAGTAAACAGAAACACATTTTCCATCTTTTCCACTCCATATCCTCGTACATCTGACTGACTCATCAGATTTTATAATCACTAAATTGTCTGCCTTTTAAAATGCGCCATACGAAGAGAAACTGCTTTTCATGCAAGTTGGGGCTATTAACATATTCATACATAAATCCCTGGAACCATGCATGGTGACACAATAAATTATTGCAGTGTGTTGGAGCTCCTCTGCACCAAAGGGCGGCTCCCAGACACCTTTTGTTGATAGTTTTTCACATGTGTTACGGATCAATCTGGGTGGAGGCTGAACACGCACATGTAATCTGACACAAAATATCAACATTCCGATACTTTGATACAGCTGTTAAAATGTGCAAAATCTTTTGCTAATCATGTAATACAGTCGACAATGTATTGAGGTAAAACATGGTCTAAAAAGACGCCATGATGAGTCACTATTAATTCTGCAGCAACGTCTACATATTTCTCATGAATTGGCTTGCACTGATGCGTAGATTCACTTTTGAGTTATTATTTTATTACTTCTTGGACCCATGCAGTTAAAGCAGTTAAGAGCACTTTGCTTTGAAGTTTGATGCAGCAGAACTTAACACCTAGTTTGCATAAGATGATCCTTTCTCCCATGCAGAGAGGTAGACAAGCACAAAATTAATGAGTTAGCAAAGTCTGGCCTCTGGAGTCAACTGCCAACATTTTGCACGCTGCTGAACTTGAAAGTCTACGCCTCCATTCACCAACATAAAACTAAACACAGACTAAGAGGTTAACTTATTTTTTCATCTCCTCTGCCTCCCTCAGGTGTCGTGTTCCCATACTCCCCCCGTGTTGGCCGCTACAGCATGACCTTTGATGATGCCGTGCAGGCCTGTCTGGACCAGAATGCTAGTGTCGCTACCTTTGATCAGCTGTTTGATGCCTGGAGAGGTGGTCTGGACTGGTGCAATGCTGGCTGGCTTAGTGACAGCACAGTGCAGTATCCCATCACCAAACCCAGAGAGCCCTGCGGTGGCACCAAAAATGGACCTGGTGTCAGAAACTATGGCCGCCGCGACAAACAGAGCCACTTCGATGTGTTCTGCTTTTCTTCAGCACTCAAGGGTGAGTTTCTTTTATTTGTTTATCCATTTTCTTGATGCGTTCTTGCACCATGGCCTAGCTTGGTGAACCAATGTGCAAAAAGTAGGACATACACTCACAGCTACTTGAATCCTATTGTGAAAAAAGCAAGGTCTTCTCCTGATTGGTCTGTTTGGTTTTCTCTCCTGTCAGGACATTTCTATTGGCTGGTCCAGCCCGACAGCCTGACCTTTGATGAGGCTGTGCAGGCATGCATAGACGATGGTGCAGAGATCGCCAAGGTGGGCCACATGTACTCCGCCTGGAAGCTTGAGGGCTACGATCGCTGCGATGCCGGCTGGTTGGCTGACACAAGTGTCCGCTACCCCATCTCCAGGCCCCGCAAGAACTGCAGCCCGACAGAAGCTGCAGTGCGCTTTGTCGGATTCCCAGACCTGATGCAAAAGTCTTATGGCGTCTACTGCTACAAAGAGTACTGAGGCGGTAGATAGGAGTAGGGAAGCCATAACCACCAAAGAGCAGCAACAACCACAACCAATAAAACCCACAATAAAGCCGATAAGCTTTCAGTCTTAACTAGCATGAGCTCAATGCCTTTCTGAAACTGTGATAACCCTTTTTAACCCCTAAAACAACAAATACTGTACACCTTACTTCCATACGCAATGAATGACAAAAATATTTTTTAGCCATTAAGTTTTGTTTTTCTCTAACTGTGCATTCATTAATTTTACACAGACTGTTGAGGGAAAAGCAACAGTGTTAATGTATGAGTGATGCGACACAGACAAGAACTTGATGGTTGTGAAACATAATTTAAATTTCGTTTGTCCTCCACAGAACGATTCATGACTTAGAGCATTTACGCTCATGTGCAGATGATATTTGCTGCTTCAAAAATTTGTCTACAGAACAAAACGATGTGATATGTTCCGCATTTATCAAGTATCACGTCCATGAAAGACCTTAGATTGATTCCAGAGACATGAACATAACTACCGCTGTCGAGCTATAGATAGGCCTACATGTTATACTGCAGTAAGTATTCATCTGGACTCCTCTCTAATCAGAGTTGAAGCTGTTTTTACCACCTCTTAAACCACAGTCGTTTCAACCAGAGGAGTTGTGATATCAAATTTACTGTTGAGCAAGAAAATGAATGTAAATGTCTCGTTGGACTGTGACCTATTCTGCATTGATAGCTCCCATTAAATCAACTCCCAGTTCCAATCTGAAGGACAGTTTTACTATTGTAACCTTATGCAGTATGTTTGTTTTAACTAAATGTTTTTTTTTTACTTTTTTAATGATGTTTGTCACTATAGTTTTTTTTTTACATGTTCATAATGTTCTTTTTAAAGAAGAAAAAACAGATTTTGTCACTTGCAGATGTTTACGTGAAGTGTAGTTTTTAGAAAACAATACAAAACAGCAAGATTACAGTCAGACAATGAATGCAGAATAAGTACAGATCTTTCCCTTTTGCCCCTGAGCACAAACTTGTACCAAAACATACCCTGATTGTCTAACAGCTGCAGGAGTTAGACAATAACTTTAATATTACAGCAGTTACAATTAATGAACCAGTGGGCTGAAATCCACTCTGACTGCGGCAACAGTTTCATTAAATCTTACTGAGGTTATGAGCTGTAAGTGGTAACTTTCCACTTGCACTCTGTTGTTTTAAAAACCTGAGTGATACTGATGATCATTCCTCAATAAGAATTCTGTAATAGCGCTGCTGTAGTGACTGAGTCTGAATAAATGTAAAGGAATATCTTATATATTTCCCCGTGGACCACAGTGAGCATGTTTTAGACATACAGAGCTGACCATGCAAAGCTGTGCCACAACCACAAGATAGCACCCCCTCTAGGTATCTGTTTGAAAAGAAATCTGACACTTGTGTTTTACTTTTTCTAACCCTGGGCACTGACATATGGTACTTACTGCAGGTTACACGTGGTAATATGGTGATGCATTGTTTGTAAAAGCAAAACTTAAAAATGTCTCTCACACCTGTGCATTTGTCTACACTTGTGCATGAAAAAAGGTGAAGGTATTTTTGTATCTTATCGCCATGTACCTTTTTCAACAAAGCAGTTTGAAATAAAGAATACGACTTTTAAATCAATTTCTGAGACTGTCCCTTTTTCAACGGGGAACTTTTTTTTGTTTATTTCTGCTGGACCCAGATCAACATGTATTATGTGAATAAAAAGAGGTTTAAGCAGAGATTTAAACGGCATTGTTTAGGATGCCAAATTAGGGGCCATGTATCTGGCATGAACCCACGTCGTTGAGAGGATTTAAGATTAGACTCTCCTCACATTTATTTATTCTTAGGCATTTTTTTACTCAGTGCCAGGCTGCCAGCCCACCACTAAGTTAGACAAAGGGAACAGTAGCACAGTGCTTAAGAGTGCTTGTGGGAATGCATGGGAATGGGGTCAGATTTAGGTTGATTCAGCAGTGAAATGCCAGACAAATGTATGTGATGGTGAAAAGTTCATTGAGAAAAGCTTTTTGTTCTGTCGACGCTGCAGCAGATAGCGACAAAAGACTTTTTCCAGCATAGAAGAAAAGCTCAATAATGATGTTGAATTCTCGAGCAAAATCAGTGGTGTAAACTATACTTTCACACACAGCATTTGCTTCTTCACACTCACGGCACAGACTGAGCTCTTCTTTGTTTCTGGGTTTGTTTGTGCTGGAAGCAGACAGTTAAATTGATGAGCAATTGCCCTTGTGAAATGTCTTATTTTGCAGTATAATGCTGAAACATTTCATTTGGTTCCTTCTGTGGTTTTCAACCAATCAAATGTTGGGCTGACTTTCAGCACGTCCGATAATGCTACATCCCAAACGCTTGTCAATCACAGGTACCCAGACCGAGTAACATGTGACAAGAAAATAGCAGAGTAATGAGTGAATGATAGACACTGCATCAGATGAGACGGAGTCTGAGGGAATTGGGGGGGAGCTGGGGTGGGTTTCCTTTCCAAAACAAACCAAGAAATCCTGTTAAATCCCAGAGCGAAGTGGGCTGAGAGGGCCAGGTTTTTCCACTGATCACCCATGAGACATCTGCATTTCATGAGGAAAGAATATAGGTTTTACTCTTCCGTGGGGCACCAAGGAGCAGCCTTTAATCACAAGTCATGTCTGCTCTAATGACAGAGTGGGCAGTCACAGTGAAAACCGCAGCAAACCAAACTTACACAAAGATTACATCGACCAACTCGATGTTATTACTCTGGTAATGGTGCTTTGTGCTATTAGGCAGTGTCAATGTCAACTTGGAGTCACTGCTGTATAAGGAGGCGCTGCTGTGGGAATAGTGGTGCATTGTAATGTACTCGAAAAGCTTCTGTTTTCACACCATGGGAATTCATCTGCTTCCCTTATGCACTGCCATGTAGGCATAAGAAGTATTTGACATTCAAGAGGAGCCACCTACAGCCATGCTATCGACTAAAAAAAACTGTAGTGTGGTGTACTTATGCGGGTCCGCAGTTCTGCAGCATCAGCCATTTCAGCATAAGCATTCACTTTTCCCTAATCCACTTCTTACTCCATATGTTTGCTGTAATTCACATTGCCACTTCCTATCTGTTCCCCCTGAATGTACCGTCTGTCTACCATGAGGCTGGTGGAGCATGTCTGATGGGTTTTTCAAAAGTGTTTGATGTATGTGCAAGACACTGCAATACTTTGAAAATGGGACGTTGGCATGATGTGTTACAGAGAGTGATTGGGGCTCAAAGAATTTAGTGTAAATTCCTCACATTGTGTTTAGAGTTTCCACGAGCTGTCAGGGTGCTTTATGGAAGAAAATGAAACATCTACCGTTTCTGTGGTGTCAGGCAGACAAAAGCTCAGGTTTATGGCTTAGTCTGACAGCACTACCTGCTGGTGAAACCACAGCACTACTTTCTCCATGCAAAATTTACCTCAGTGTAGGAGGTCCAGACATTTTCATTCATTCAACTTTTTTGCCTATTTTAAGACTGGAACTAGATAGACTAAACGGCAGCTTCTCTATGCTTCAGAACAGAAAGAGAAACATGTGGACAATTAGACTGTAGGAAACAGGAACAGGAAACCCCAACATCTGGAGAAAAGCTATACAAACGCGAGGAGAACATGCACAGCACTCAAACGCCACACACTGTTCCCAATGTATTGCCTTAAGAAGTCCAAATTAAATGTTATTAGTATATAATATCCATACATTTATTTTATTTCTTTGGTGATTTAAAGCAGGAAAACAAAACAATTTGATCTCTTAAAAAAATTCACAAACATCCCAGACATTCACATTGTAAAAAACAACAACAAAATAACAAACAAAAAAACAGTTATAAATATAAAATGATATTATATGCACATTAAGACACACACACAGACATTCACAGACAGACAATACAAACTTTCCCAACATTTTTCCATTAAAAAAAATGCCAGAGACACACAACCATCCACATGTACAAATATTTGTTAATGTTACAGAACATTATTGCAGCCGATGGGGCCCTCCATATTCTTTGGTCCACTGTTGGCATTAAAGATGTAAAAATAAAATAAAATAAAAAGGAATAAATCCATTGTACTGTTAAGTAACTTTTCATCTTCAATGCATTCCATTTAGACAGTCTGTGATTGTGGCTGGTCTCCTGTTGCACATACAATAAAAATATATGAAGAGCACTGCTGGGACAGGTGACAGCATCATATTTTACCTGTGAGTACAGAACAAGTAAGGAGATCAAGAGCAGCTTGAAAATAAATTATACGCGTCTGTGCCTAAACAGCCGTTATGTTCAAGTCTTTTTGAGTGTTTCACAAAATACATTCCCTCAAAGTCTGATTTCAGTCGACCACAATAACAGAAAAGTTAAGAGTCCAGAAGAAAAGCATTAAACCGTCACAAGCTACAGCACAACAGCGACAGATGACAGCGAGACTCTTTGGCGTGTAATAATAAACAGCATTGCGTTTTTCATAAACATGCTGTAGCGTCTAATTGTAAGTTATGCGCTGAACACACATTAGCAGAAAATACAGGCTACTTGAGCCACACCTCCCTTCTTTCATTTGAACATAGTTGATGGGCATCGATTTCCATCAGTGGATAAAGGCTTTGTCGGTAAGTACTCAGAGAGCAACCTCTCATTTTAAATTGCAAAAAAAAAAAAAAAAAAAAAAATCACACAAAAGAAATATCAATATGTTTTTAAAAATTCTCTGTATAGAAATCTATTCATAAACATCTATCTTGACAAGACATCGATGACACGCATTGACGGCTGGAGTTAATGAAAGGTGGTAATTTGGTACTTTGAAAGCTGCTGCTACAAAGAAGCTCTCCAGCAGTCAATTGAGCAATTTGGTGAAATTCCCCCAGACATGGGTGTCTTGTTAATCCAAAATCAAAATAGCAACCACGAGCAAAGCTTAGAAACCCTGCTGATTAGGTTTGAACACTGGAGAAAGATTTGTTTTTCTTAAACAAAGGTTTACAGTTCTGAAAGAATGTGATACAATATTCAACTATAAGTCCTTTGTATGGTTAATTATTGCCACCAGTGCCTCCAATTGTGTACTGATCATTTCTTGACATAGAATAAACACACTTAAACATTTGAGGACTTCAGTATATATGCATATGCACGCATGCTCATTAAAATGAAGTCCAGCTTAAAACAGCACGACAACATAATGGATTCCTTTACACAACATAAGCGCTATGATTTCACAACACCTTTCTTTTTTCTATGAATAAGGAACACTTACGGTGATTTTAAATAGCACAGTTGGTGTATAAAGGTATTAGACAACAGGCGTGAGTGTATTATTTGATAAGCTAAGGACACAGAACAAACTCCCGCAGTTAAAAGAACAAAGAGTGTACTTTTTGCTCTTCCAGTAGCCAGCTGAAAGTTTTTTGTATCCGCGTTTGCATTGTTATAAAACAGTGCCCCTTGATAAGGAAAGTCATGTCTCAACATATATTTAAAAGGCACTTCATAAAATTCCATCATCATCATCCAAAATGCAAGAAAACTGCAGGTTATCCTCTTGGTTTCTTTGATGAGTTGTCTCTCGTGCTTTCCTTGGGGAATCCTTCTCCTCTTTCCACACAAGCATCAGCCATGTGTTCTCATCTCGGGGAAGCTGTGCCATGTCACATGGCATTTTACTATCTCTGCCGCTTACGATCAGTCCTGTCTCTTTTTCCCCGGTAGAGCGGATGGTGAAAGTGTAAGGCCTCATCCGGCCTTGGTTTGAAGTTGTGAATACTGTAGAGACTGTTGTGTTGATGTCTTCTGAAGAAGGTCCTCTGGTAGCTCGATGCTGTTAAAACAAAACCATGTGTTAGCTCTAAATCAATGACAGTGTTTGTCAAAGGCCTGTGCACCCAGAACAGTCTGTTGAGAGCAATACTTTTAGTACTTACGGTTCATGCAGGTGATTTTAGGGCTATCCCAATGTCCATCCCCACGACAACGGATAGTTGGGAGGTGCCTTTGAATAAAGCCGGTTCGGCACTGGTACCTCACCAGCGAGTTGATCTCATACCTCTCACGTTTCTTGCCAAAAGTACGGGCATTCTCCACCAGAGGGGGCTGGTTACAGGCCACTGGGAAGCAGAAGCGAAGAAGACTTTAGAGTGAGGAATTTTACAGTAACAGAAGACAGACAGAAGCATTTTTTTCCTCTCTAACCATGCATTCAGTAAAGTAAGAGATGATTCATGCAGTCTTTTTACCTGTGCCTTTTTTACATGTGTAGGTGAGGTGGTAGTTACAAGGAACATCATTCCACTGGCCGTCCTCATGCCATATCATCACGACACAATCCTCGCCGGAAGTGAAGAAGCTGTCAGGCTGGTTGGGCCTCCAGTTTTCATATTGCTGAAAGAAAAGCAGAGCATAAAGAGTGAGACGTCTTAATGACTTTGTCGTTTAGAGAACCTTCTTTGAGTGTAGATGTATCTTAATATACATGTCACAAAAAAAACACAGCGATTTGAACCCTAAGACAGATATAGATGCTATGATTTTAGTGTTTTATTTGTTATTATAACCTATTTTAGGAGCAGCATTTATCTGTTATGTATATTTAGCTTCCCTGATATAGTGCATGACATCACGCTGATGACATCAGTGTTGTAAAGGCTGCCAAACCAGCAAATGATTTTTCACTAGCATCTATCTCCTTCCACAGAGGTGATCCCAAAAATAGAGATCCAGTGCTGTTTTTGGCCGCAGTTTCCCATCACTGTGATTTTAATTAGTGGCCACAAGAGGGAGCAAGAGTGTGTTTCTACTAGCCAACTTAAACTCAGCAACCTAGTGACCTCATCATTGCTCAGTTCTTTAAGGACACTTGCAGGGTCTGTATCACTAACACAAGGTACTGAAAACAGCACATGTTTTAAAGCGGGCTTGTAAAGCATGTTCAACCAATCTCACACTAAGCTGCAGAATGAGCAGCCACAGTTGTGTTTCTAAAAGACAATGAGCAACAATACACTAATGTGTCACTTCATGTGCAAGACATGATCGCTATCCGGTAAATGCTACAGGCACTGGACCAGGGGGCTGCATCATTATGGAAAACTATAACTGTTATGTCATTACATCATACAGTCTGCATGCCGAGCAGTACTGTACATGTGTGATTCTGCACGCACAAAAATCAACACAAACACAGATGTACAGTATATTTACACATCATTACAGTATAGACACAGCTGGAGCGCTGTGGGGCATTCGAACAGGAGTTGATGCTACCTGCAGTCTTTCAGCGCATTCTAGGTTCAAACAGCTTCTTCAAAGCTGTGAACCCCCCACTCCTCCGATCGTGCCCTGAGGCTCTGCTGCTCTGTCATTATGGTTAAAAAACACACACGGACTTCCTGCTCAGCTCACTTCAAGTTAACAAATGTGTGACCCGTCAACTGCACAGCAGGCCTGCATCCTCCTCAAAATAATCAAACAAACTTTGAACACCCACACACCCACAATTAAAGATATGCCAGCTTGGGTGTTTTAGTGTCAGATATTAATCAATTTTCTTAAAATGTTTCCAAATATAAATACATCACAGTTATTTAACAGTAGTCCTATGTATTATAAGTAAACCCATTGGAGGTGACCACCCACCCAGACCTCCTGGGCTGCCTCTACCCAGTATGTTTCTCTTTCTGCAGCTGAGCACAGGTGCTGTCCATCTGTGTGTCTGCCAGACTGGTGGCCCTTCCCCCAGGTGGCTGCCTGCTGGCCGGACCTTCTGATGCGTGCGGGGGTTGAAGAGGGACCATACCTGTCTGCGCCTGCCAAACTCCCCTCTACACAATGTCACTGACACCCTCATCACCCCTCTATCTCCCAGCTGAGCAAGGGTCTCCATAGGCTTTTTTTTTTTTTTTACCCCCAGGCCACCAGTATGCTTCCCCTACCTCTGGTCCTGGATGATTATCTTTGAAGTGAGGGCATCAATCTATACGACACATAGCAATGCACACAGTAATTAGCCACTTTCCTGTCTAGTGAGGGGGATCCTCAGCAGCTACAACCACAACACCAAACACGCTCCCACTTGTGTGCATTTCCCTCCTTACATACTCTTTCACATCAGATTGTCATGTTCTTGCATTGTTGCAGCTATTGGTTTTTCTTGCGCTGGATTCACACTGAGTAAAAGGTGGTGCCTTAAAGTACATGCTACATCAGATTTATGGCCAGAGCACTCGCCCACCAGGGTGTAGCGATATGAAACGGAGAATAGTACGTCATGAGAAAGTCATCACAGCCTCTGAAAAGGCCGACTCTCCCTAGATGACTGTATCTGTCATCGGCAACTTTTCCAAATATTTACACTGCGTCTGTGCCACGTTTGTTGAGACAAAAATATGTGAGAAAGCAACCTATCTTACCACAGGGCTGCCGTCAGTCCAGCGGAAGTCACTGTCAAACATCTTATCATTCAAGCCAATCCACTGGTAGTCCTGTCCAAGACCTGCCATACAGGGTAGAGTGAAACACAGCAGATTATGTTTCTCTGTTGCCATATGTCCTTTTTAGGAATGGTCAGTTACGGAAAGTTCAAGAGGAAGACAGAGATAGCAAAGACATTTTCAGTGCTGTTAACACTGTTTTTATACTCATGTAGGTTTCATACAGTACGACTTGAATAGGTTCCTGTGCATATTGATTGTCTACTATTACGTTGTTTAACTTACGGTTGACAAACTGTTGCTCCTCGTGGGAGATGATGCTGGAAAGATGAGCCCCGTGCATGCGACACTCTCTCTCTGCATTGTCCCAGTTTCTTCTGTGGGGGAAGTACTTGTAGCAGTGGCCCTGAAACTTGTGCCAGCCATAGTCACATGTTTCTGTATCTGATGGGAGAGAAAGCAAGAGGGAATGAGGAATACAGGAAAAACAGTTTTACAACAGATTGACAAGGATTAAATGCATCAACTTCCATCCAATATTAACCCCAGCACCTCAATATTCATGACATTTAGTGTTCTCTTAACACCAGAGTTTACTAACCCTTCAGGCCTGCTATTATCTCTGACTACTGTCTCTTATCATGATGAAAGAGGAACAATGTGATGACTTAGTTCCTAAAGTCTCTGTTATCAGCATGAGACCAAAACAAGCAGGAATCCAATTAAGTGCCAATTTCTACTAAGAGGTGTGATTATCATGCTAAAGCAGACTCTTCTCAGAATACTTCACAGGTATTAATACATGCTAAGCCCAATCAGTAAATTAAGATTCCAAATTATAGTCAAGCAAATTAACAGAGCACGAGCTGTGCAGTGGCAAATAGGTCATTCATGCACAGGGAGTCGAGAGGCGATGAGAGTTAAAATGTGTTTGGGCTAAGATGATGTATTAAAATGGGTGTTGATTTTGTTATTACTGTTCCATAGTTTGAAGGTTTTCTCTGTCACACCTTGATATCACCCTCCTCTTGACCCTACTGATGGTATGTGTCCCAACATACACTGCAGTAACTCAGTCTACAGTCTTTTCCTCCTTCCCCTCCTCAATCCTGCTTCCAAACATTAACAGACAAAAACAGAGGCAGAACCGTTCTCTGGGTTGTTCCTCTTTAAGTTACTCTTTCTCCTGCCAAAAGTTTCCAAGACAGCAGCTGTGTCTGAGGACAGTGAAAGGGTGTGATTCACTGATGAGCGATCACGACAAAATTTAGGGTGTAGACTCTGGTTGAGAGAAATCAGCCAAGGCAGATGATGCCCTGGGTGCAACGCACTTGGGATGAAAGTGGGGCGCAACTGGGAAACTAAAACCTGAGAATAAATGTATCTATTTTTCACGAATGCCTTGATAGATAAGCGTGGTTACATAGAGAGTACCACAGAACGTCAATGTCTAGTAATTGCCTTCCCAAGGCAGACATATCAAGAAGTCACTTGATGTCTAGCAGTCTAGCATACCTGCAGTGCAGTGTGCACCGCATCTGACTTCGCACTGAGAAATGAATGTCTGCAATAGGGTACACTGAAAATGTGTCAACTGTCTGTGCATCTGAAGCTTGTGGAAACTACAGCTCAACCTTCAGGCAATATAAAAACAGACTGTTAAAAAGTGATTATCATGATAAGATAAATATGGCGTTTATGACTCAGATAATGCCCTTGAGAAACCTAAAACAATACTTCTTAATTATAATTCTGTAGTCTGGATGAAATTCAGATGACTCATAGTCTATTTTTTCGATAATTTCCCAGGGACTCAGGTGAGTGATTGTGATGACTGTCTAAACACATTACCAAATGTAAGACTTGCATATGAGATTGTTTATTCTAACATGCCTTTTAACGATAGTTTAAGCTGAGTCCAGACAGTTTAGATGGATAGTTGGAACTACTTACAACACTAATGAAATGAAAACTTTTTGTTAATCTGAAACAGAATACTTAGAAAGAAGTTAAGGAGAGAATCTATAAAATTAACCACAAACTTACCCTCCTCACAATACAGCCCAGAGTAGCTTGGGAGGCACACACATGTGAAGGAAGCCAGCCCATCAACACATGTACCTCCGTTGCGACAGGGGTTTGACTGGCACTCATCAATGTCTATGTAAGAAATGGTCATAATGAATAACGAGACAACCGAAACAACTCAGAGTCACTATGACATTAAAACCAATATTACGATTAATTTGATGCTTCCTGGGTGAAAGTTAAAGGAATAATTCAACCCCCAAATGAGCATTTCTATATCAATTAGTCATCCCATTTTACGTTGAATTCATGAATAAAACTTTGTTCTTCTAGCAAGAATCCAAAAATGGAGAAAAAATATGATGAAGTTCAGTTCCCTTCGGAAAGGGCTGTATTTTTTGTTTAGTACTGTGAAAACAACTGGATAAATGAGACTTGGATTATACTGCAGGAGTTGTGTGGTAGTTTGTAAATTGATCTTTTGATATAGTTTTGTTGTTGTTAAACTGGGACCCCTATGACTTCATTTTATCAAAAATTTTCTCCGCTTTGGATTCTTCTGTTCACCAGAGGCATGTGAGAAAACAAAGTTGTCTTAACAAATTCAACGTAACATGGGGTGACCAATTGACATACATATATTTTGGGGGTGAAGAGCTCCTTTAAGGCAATGAGATATGTGAGAGATATTCTTGATATGTTCTACCTGTTTGGCAGCGATGACCACTGTAACCTGGAGCACAGGTACATGCGTAGATGCTTCCAGTCCTGTAGCAAGATCCTCCATTCAGACAGATATTTTCTGTGCACGAGTAAATTCCTGTTAAGAGATAAAAAAGGAAAGGATAAAAGGAAATTTATTCAGAGCTTACACATTTTGTTGTATTCCAGTGAAAGCCATTTGAAGAAACGTACCTAAAATTTCAACAGTCTCGCCAATGACAGTGTGCCCCAAATCAAGTCCTGTGTCAGCTTTTGCAGTTGTTTCCTCCTCTCTTTGTGGTGTCTCTCCGTTATTGAGTGGTATGTCACTGTGTGGTTTGCCATCCTCTTCAGAAAAAGATGATGGAGTGGTGGCCACAGGTGTAACAAAAACTGGCAGGCTTTGCGCTTGAGCTGGTGTTGTTGTGAACTCTGTGTGAGTCCTGCCGGGTAATTCAGTGTGAGGAGAGACGTCTTCCTCAATTTTGCCCACAACTTCCTCTTTCCCAGAGGTGCTATCAACACTAGCAGACTCCATCTTTGAAGCTGTGGTAGCATCTACCTTAAATACAGTCTGAATTTCATCTGGGGACAGTGACTGTTCCTCCAAACAGCTCTTTGGTTTCTTTGTCGTATTCACCTCATTAGACATACTCTCAGAGCTTTCTGTGGACATGCCTTCTTCTGAGCTGCTGCTGCTTTCTGAACTACTCTCTGAACCACTCTCCGAACTAGAGGAGGATGGTGCAACGACTGGAGCTGCAGCAGAAGGCAAGACAGTGATAGCTGCTGCTGATAGTGCAGGTGGTTTGGTTGTCTTTTCTTCTGAGCTACCTTCAGTGCTGCTCACTGAGTAAACAGGCTGTCTCTCAGATGTTTGAGAAACAACAGGTGTTGTAGTAATGAACACTGCTTCTTTTGGTGTTTCAAGTCTGGGGTTTAGTGGATCGGATTCAACAAAACTGGGGTTTTTGTCATCATAATCTGGGGCTGTATAATCCAAATTATCATCGTATATATTCTTCATAGAAGGCGTGACTTGTACATCCGTATCTGAAGATGGTTCAGTTCTTGAACCACTTGAAACCTGATCAACAGCGGGTTCAAGTGTCCCATCTTCCACTGAAGCAGATACAGCTTCAGCCACTGAAGAAGAGCCAACAGTCGTTGATTCTCTAATCTGGCTTGCTTCATGACTTGTAAGCATAGGGCGAGTTGTTGTCAGTGATATATCCTGAGAAGAAAGATTAGCGTGAGGGCGGTGTGTTAGTGCAACCTCTGATCTGGCATGTTCAAATGACTCCTGGGGAGTTATTAGATGTTGTATAGGTGAAACTGTTGTGACATATTGGACCATAACATCAGGCTGTGATGGTACTGATGCTGACGGGACATTTGAAGTAGGTTCAAGGGAAATGTGTTCAGCTGGCATTGTGGTGACCACTACTTTAGTCTCCGAGCTTGGAGAGATTTCTACAGCACTTGTAGCACCAGTGGGTTGATGTGTGCTTGTTAGGTCTGCATCTTGTGTCTCCCTGCTTTCAGAATCTGTTGATCCTGATTCAAGGGAAGTTGGTGTCTTTGGTGACTCTGCGGTGCTGAAGGGGGATTGTGTTGCATGAGCTTCAGTGAAGACATCAGGTGATTTATGATCTGAGATTTGTTCATGTGTAGATGATTCAGGTTTAACTGTTTGGGTGTTTGCCAGCTCAGAAGATAAAGTGCTGCTGATAGTATCCAACTTAGTAGTGGGCAGGGATGAAACGACTGCAGTGACAGAGTCAGAATCAGAGATTCTAGATGTATTGTCACCTGAACCATCTTCTTCTATTACAATGATTATACTTGTTGCTGTTGATACAGGGATCTCCTCACTCTCTGATGATGTCTTTTCATAACTGGAACCGTCTTTATCTGTTGAAGTGTCTGTCTCAAGTAACACTGCAGTTGATTTCTCAGCAGCAGTAGGGGGTGTGGCAGTCTGTTCGCTCTCTCCTGTCACCATTTTGGTGGGTGACGTTGATGACTCTTCAGACACCACGCCATTGGTAACATCTGAAATGGAAGCCACCAATGGAGTCGTAGCACTGACCAGTGAAGACACAGTTGCTTCTAGAGTTTGTTCACTTGAACTCTCTGCAGATGTATCCACTGAGCTTGAGTCTGCAGAAGATGCAGTCTCAACAACTGCAGTTTCTTCTTCAGGTTTTGCAGATCTGTCAGTTGCAAGTTTTGGAGTTGTGTACTCAACTCCAGCAGGTTCTGTCCCTTTAGAATCTACTGTTTCATCTGTAGGATGGGAAGTTAATACAGAATCAGTAGATGTTTTCTGGATTTCACTATCTTGTGTGCTACCTTCAGTATTAGTTGAAACTTCTTTGGTTACAGGTGCTTGGCTTGGTTCCTCAGCTGTCTTATCTTCCAGTGATGTGGTTGTTGCAACAGTCTGGGGAGTTACATCACTAGGTTGCAAGCGCTGGCTTGACTCCTCACTTGGCAACATTGGGCTGGTTGTGGCCAACACAGTTTCTTCAGAGGAGATGTCAACGTGAGGATGATGAGTGAATGTGATCTCAGACCTGGCCTGTTGGAAGGACACCTCAGATGGTGTTGTATCTAGTTCTGGTACAGAAGTGGTGACAAACTGAACCATCACACCAGGCTTTGGAGTGCTTTGTAGAGAAGATACTGCCAATGTAGAAATTGATTCTTTTGGAGATATAGAAGTTATGTGGTCCTTTGTGCTCTCTTCATGTGCTGGAGTTGATGTTGCACCATCAGTGGGGGTTGAGACCGTTTCTGACAATGATGCTTTCTCTACCTCTGTGGTCATCTCACTTGTTTGAGTTTCATCCTCAGGGGTCATTTTAATGGGTTTCTCTGTACTGACCTGAGGAGATATTGGGGTGGCTACAGTTTTTTCACTCTCAGATGTGACTGTCTTGGATGATGCAGGTGAAGTGTCTGAGGTCCCATCACCAGAGCCCCCCTCACCTGCAACATCTGTGTTGCTTTCCAATGAAAATGTATGAGTGCTGTCGGGAGTAGATAACGTTGTTGTGGATAGCATTTGGTCTGTTTTCATTGTGCTATGCAGAGGACCAGCTCTCTGTGTCACAGGCTCTGTCACATGAGTGTGATCATATGATCCATCCTTCCCAGTAACATCCAGAGATGATGTGACAGTTGGCTTCTCTGTGCTATAAAGACTGGAAACAGCACTTGATACTGTAACTTTAGTCTCCCCAGTGGCAGATTCAGGAGAGGTAATTGAAAATGTTACTGGGTCAGCCTTCACTGTTGGAGTTGTTATTATACCAGAGGTTTGATCACTTGATGTGTCTGTATCAGTGATGTCTGTCCCTTCTGTATCAGGCGGTTTCACTGTGCTATAGAGAGAAGAGGAAGCACTTGTTGTTGACTTTGCAAACTCTCCTGTGGCAGTTCCAGATGAGGTAGGTGTGATGTGCTCTGCCTTATCGGATGTAATTATGTCCTCAGTAAACATACTTTGGCTTTGGTCGCCTGAAATCCCCTCATCTGTATGTCCTGTATCAGGGGCAACAGTTGGTTTCTCAGTGCTGAACAGTGAAGAAGTTGTAGGTTTCGCTGGTCTTTCAGATGCTGTCCAACCATCCATTGAGGACCCCGAAGTTGTCTCTGCAGAGCCTTCTTCAGAGTCATCATCACCTGAATATTCATCATCAAATGCTTCACTGGTTGATTTTACTGTCCCAATTCCAGTGGACACCGGTGTGTGTGCTGTGACAGCAGCTGAAGGTACAGCAGTGGAAATGGTGGATCTTAAGGTTTCTGTTGTGACTTGACTTATGGCTGTAATGGCTGTGGGTGAGGAGGCAATGGATTTTTCTTTGTCAGCTGTGTTGACCATGTACTCCTCACTGGACACAGGAGTGGCTGAGCTTGTGTCTGTTGTGTCATATAAAGTTTCAGAAGGCAAAGTTGAGGAAGCGTCAATCTCAGTGACAGACTCAGTGACATTATCAGGAGTGACCTCGCCTGAAAAATCAACCCCCACCATCTCTGGAACTGGTTTGGTTTGAGTCTCAACAGTGAAAACTGTATGTGGTGTGGTTAAATCATATGTTTCTTTAGAGCTTGACTTTGTGGACAGAGTAGTAGCTGGGGTGGCCTGTGGTGCGAATGTGACCATCTCTTCACTGGATGTCTTCATAGTAGATGCACCTTCGACAGTTGATGGTTTTGAACTGGATGGTAAATGTTCAGAAGATGTTGAGGCTATTGATGAATCAGTGGCTGAGGTTGCATGTAAAGTTACTGGTATGGGAGTAAAGAGGGAGGCATTGTCAGCCCCTGAACCCTCTGATTCTTCTGTTACCTCCAATGCTTGTGTCATTGTTACTGGTGTGACACCTCCAGCTTCCTCAGTCTGGATGGTTGGGTAAAATGAAGAAGAGGGAACTATGGAAATAGTATCTGCATCAATGATATTATCATCTTTGGTGACAAGCTCAAGAGTGGAGCTGTCTTTAGCAATACTTTCTGTAACTGCAGCGAACAGCCCATCTTCATCTTTTGCATCCTCTGTGAATATGATATTTGTGGTGGTTGATGGTTTAGACACATGCAGGACCATGGTAGGTGTTTGTTCAGTTAGGTCAGTCTTTGCTTGGCTGCTACTGGGAGTAATGATCATGACCTGTTGGTCTGTAATGCTATGATATATAATGGAGGGAATAGGGGTGGACATTGATATAAATGCATCTTGCTTCTCTTCACTGCTAGAGCTTACTGTGGTGACTGTGGGGTGCTCACTAACTGAAGTTCCAACTGTATAGGGGGACATAGTTGTGTAGGAGGACTGACTTATGTGCTCAGATACAGTAACTTCATCTTTCCCTATAATCGAAACAGAAGGTTCTGTTGCTTCAGAAGTGATGGGGCTTTCTGTACCTGGAGTAATTTCATCCTCTTGTGAGGAAACCTGCTCATCAGAGGTTGGTGTGACTGAAACAAAGGTTTCAGTTTCACCTGTTGCTTCTCCAAACGTGACACTATCCATCACTGATGGCTTTGAGCTGAGCATCTCAGTGGTTAGGTTACCAGAACTCTCTCCCTCGGTCAAAGTAAAGGCTGAACTTGGTGCTGATTTTGGAATATCAGATGGTCCAGTTTCATGTGATGCTGTTGTTGTTTTAGGTATCTCTGTGCTCAACAGGGAAAAGGCTGTACTCTCTTTATCCTCAATATCCAAGAAAGCTGAAGATGTATCCAATGTGAAAGCGGGAGACTCTGTGTTATAAACAGTTGCAGGTGAAATAGAGGACGACTGAGAGAACGTATAAGCTGGGCTTCCCTGAACTGTTGAAGTGTGCATTTCAGGAGACATTGCTGTTGGCTTCTCAGTACTATGAAGAGAAGAAGCTGTGGTGCCAGTAGGTGTTTGTGTACCTTCTTTGTCACTTGAACTCCTCTCAATGACAGCAGTGGACATCACGGGAGAACTTGTGACTGGTAAAAATATAGTTGATTGGTCAAAAAGGTCAACACCTGAACTCTCATCCTCGACTGTAGAGTCATCTGTGAAGACCCCGCTGCCCTGCTCAGTAATGTAACTGTCAGTGCTTGTCATGTGTGGTGATTGAGTTGATGATATGAATTCCGTTTTGAGCTGTGTACTGGAGTGAGTTGAGGATGCAACACTTAAAATGTCAGTTGTGCTCTCAGTGTCATCTGTTTCAGTCTCATCTGTGGCCACAGTATATTCGTCCTGGGGTTTTGTGGTAGTTTCAGTGGAAACCTCTGCAGATCCTTCTTGACCTGATTCTAAATCATCCTCATCAGTTGAGCCACCAGAGCTCTCCATGTCAATGAAAGTGGAGGTTTCCTTTGAGGCATACACAGTGACACTGGGGATTGCCATGGGCTGAAATGTTTCAAGTGTATAGGGACTTGTTGTGACTGTTGTAAATTCTCCAAAACTTGAACTGTCCTCCTCAACAAATGTGGATGTAATTGATGGTCTTGATGTGGTTGTTGCCAAGGTTGTTAGTTCAACAAAGTGTTGCTTAGACCTCTCTGTTTGATCTGTGACAATACTGTCTTCTTCCTCAACTGGCGGTACTGTTGGCTTCTCAGTGCTAAACAACGAGGAAGCTGTAGCAGCTGTTGCATCTTTGCTGGACACCTCAGTCTCCGCACCTGAGATCTCTTCATGTGTTGTTCCTAAAGTTGAACTTGCCTCTGGTGTTACTGATGCTTTGTCAGTCTGACTTGTGGTTACTGTGTCTTTTGTTTCAGGTGACACTGAGCTTGGTTTCTCAGTACTGTAAAGTGATGAAGCTGGAGTAACAGCGGTTTTTGAAGTACCACTTGTTCCAGTTTCACCTGATACTGCCACTGATGGTGACTCTGTACTCAGCATTGAAGAAACAGTAGTTGCTGTGATGAGTGACTCTTCAGCGAGCACCTCAGTGCCATCTCCAGAACCCTCTCCTTCTGTGGTCATGAGGAATGATGCTGTTTCAGGGCTCAAGGTTGCTCCACTGATGGAAGGAATGGACTCCACCATTGTAGACCTACTGCTGGTAACATCATCCTCAGTGTCTGTGACAACAGATATAATGGAGGCCAAACTTGGAGACACTGTTGTTGAGCTTGTCAGTGTCTCAACAGAAATCGGAGAAACTGATGGTTCTTCTGTAATTGATGGAACTTTTGTCTTATCTGTTTCAAGACTTTCTGTCATTCCAGGTGACATTGCTGTTGGTGCTTCAGTACCAAAGAGAGAGGATGTTCCTGTGACTGAAGAGGTAGGCGTGTCAGGGGTCTGGTCACCAGAGCCAATTTCATCTACTGGAGTAAAAATGGAACTTTGCTCTGTCTCATCAGTAATGGACGACACTGAGGACCTCTCTGTTTGATCTGTGACAGTACTGTCTTCTTCCTCAACTGGCGGTACTGTTGGCTTCTCAGTGCTAAACAACGAGGAAGCTGTAGGAGCTGTTGCATCTTTGCTGGACACCTCAGTCTGCTCACTTGTTGCTGAAGTTGAACTTGCCTCTGGTGTTTCTGATGCTTTGTCAGTCTGACTTGTGGTTACTGTCTCTTTTGTTTCAGGTGACAGTGAGCTTGGTTTCTCAGTACTGTAAAGTGATGGAGCTGGAGTAACAGTCACTTTTGAAGTATCACTTGTTCCAGTTTCACCTGATACTGCCACTGATGGAGACCCTGTACTCTGTATTGAAGAGACAGATGTTTCTGTGATGAGTGACTCTTCAGCGAGCGCCTCAGTGCCATCTCCAGAACCTTCTCCTTCTGTGGTCATGAGGAATGATGCTGTGTCAGGACTCAAGGTTGCTCCACTGATGGAAGGAATGGACTCCACCATTGTAGACCTACTGCTGGTAACATCATCCTCAGTGTCTGTGGCAACAGATAGTATGGAGGCCAAACTTGGAGACACTGTTGTTGAGCTTGTCAGTGTCTCAACAGAAATCGGAGAAACTGATGGTTCTCCTGTAATCGATGGAACTTTTGTCTTATCTGTTTCAAGACTTTCTGTCATTCCAGGTGACATTGCTGTTGGTGCTTCAGTACTGAAGAGAGAGGATGTACCTGTGACTGAAGAGGTAGGAGTATCAGGGGTTTGGTCACCAGAGCCAATTTCATCTACTGGAGTCAAAATGGAACTTTGCTCTGTCTCATCAGTAATGGACGACACTGAGGAGCTCTCTCTCAGACCTGTGACAGTACTGTCTTCTTCCTCAACTGGCGGTACTGTTGGCTTCTCAGTGCTAAACAACGAGGAAGCTGTAGGAGCTGTTGCATCTTTGCTAGACACCTCAGTCTGCTCACTTGTTGCTAAAGTTGAACTTGCCTCTGGTGTTACTGATGCTTTGTCAGTCTGACTTGTGGTTACTGTCTCTTTTGTTTCAGGTGACACTGAGCTTGGTTTCTCAGTACTGTAAAGTGATGAAGCTGGAGTAACAGCTGTTTTTGAAGTGTCACTTGTTTCAGTTTCACCTGATACTGCCACTGATGGTGACGCTGTACTCAGCATTGAAGAGACAGTAGTTGCTGTGATGAGTGACTCTTCAGCGAGCACCTCAGTGCCATCTCCAGAACCCTCTCCTTCTGTGGTAATGAGGAATGATGCTGTTTCAGGACTCAAGGTTGCTCCACTGATGGAAGGAATGGACTCCACCATTGTAGACCTACTACTGGTAACATCATCCTCAGTGTCCGTGGCAACAGATATAATGGAGGCCAAACTTGGAGACACTGTTGTTGAGCTTCTCAGTGTCTCAACAGAGATTGAAGAAACTGATGGTTCTCCTGTAATTGATGGAAGTTTTGTCTTATCTGTTTCAAGACTTTCTGTCATTCCAGGTGACATTGCTGTTGGTGCTTCAGTACTGAAGAGGATGTACCTGTGACTGAAGAGGTAGGAGTGTCAGGGGTTTGTTCACCAGAGCAATTTCATCTACTGGAGTCAAAATGGAACTTTGCTCTGTCTCATCAGTAATGGACGACACTGAGGACCTCTCTGTTTGATCTGTGACAGTACTGTCTTCTTCCTCAACTGGCGGTACTGTTGGCTTCTCAGTGCTAAACAACGAGGAAGCTGTAGGAGCTGTTGCATCTTTGCTGAACACCTCAGTCTGCTCACTTGTTGCTAAAGTTGAACTTGCCTCTGGTGTTACTGATGCTTTGTCAGTCTGACTCGTGGTTACTGTCTCTTTTGTTTCAGGTGACACTGAGCTTGGTTTCTCAGTACTGTAAAGTGATGAAGCTGGAGTAGCAGCTGTTTTTGAAGTATCACTTGTTTCAGTTTCACCTGATACTGCCACTGATGGTGACTCTGTACTTAGCATTGAGGAGACAGTAGTTGCTGTGATGAGTGACTCTTCAGCGAGCACCTCAGTGCCATCTCCAGAACCCTCTCCTTCTGTGGTAATGAGGAATGATGCTGTTTCAGGGCTCAAGGTTGCTCCACTGATGGAAGGAATGGACTCCACCATTGTAGACCTACTGCTGGTAACATCATCCTCAGTGTCTGTGACAACAGATATAATGGAGGCCAAACTTGGAGACACTGTTGTTGAGCTTCGTCAGTGTCTCAACAGAGATTGAAGAAACTGATGGTTCTCCTGTAATTGATGGAAGTTTTGTCCTGTCTATTTCAAGACTTTCTGTCATTCCAGGTGACATTGCTGTTGGTGCTTCAGTACTGAAGAGAGAGGATGTACCTGTGACTGAAGAGGTAGGAGTGTCAGGGGTTTGGTCACCAGAGCCAATTTCATCTACTGGAGTCAAAATGGTACTTTGCTCTGTCTCATCAGTAATGGACGACACTGAGGAGCTCTCTCAGACCTGTGACAGTACTGTCTTCTTCCTCAACTGGCGGTACTGTTGGCTTCTCAGTGCTAAACAACGAGGAAGCTGTAGCAGCTGTTGCATCTTTGCTGGACACCTCAGTCTCCGAACCTGTGCTCTCTTCATGTGTTGTTCCTGAAGTTGAACTTGCCTCTGGTGTTACTGATGCTTTGTCAGTCTGACTTGTGGTTACTGTCTCTTTTGTTTCAGGTGACACTGAGCTTGGTTTCTCAGTACTGTAAAGTGATGAAGCTGGAGTAACAGCTGTTTTTGAAGTATCACTTGTTTCAGTTTCACCTGATACTGCCACTGATGATGACTCTGTACTTAGCACTGAGGAGACAGTAGTTGCTGTGATGAGTGACTCTTCAGCGAGCACCTCAGTGCCATCTCCAGAACCCTCTCCTTCTGTGGTCATGAGGAATGATGCTGTTTCAGGGCTCAAGGTTGCTCCACTGATGGAAGGAATGGACTCCACCATTGTAGACCTACTTCTGGTAACATCATCCTCAGTGTCCGTGGCAACAGATATAATGGAGGCCAAACTTGGAGACACTGTTGTTGAGCTTGTCAGTGTCTCAGCAGAGATTGGAGAAACTGATGGTTCTCCTGTAATTGATGGAAGTTTTGTCTTATCTGTTTCAAGACTTTCTGTCATTCCAGGTGACATTGCTGTTGGTGCTTCAGTACTTAAGAGAGAGGATGTACCTGTGACTGAAGAGGTAGGAGTGTCAGGGGTTTGGTCACCAGAGCCAATTTCATCTACTGGAGCCAAAATGGTACTTTGCTCTGTCTCATCAGTAATGGACGACACTGAGGGCCTCTCTGTTTGATCTGTGACAGTACTGTCTTCTTCCTCAACTGGCGGTACTGTTGGCTTCTCAGTGCTAAACAATGAGGAAGCTGTAGGAGCTGTTGCATCTTTGCTGGACACCTCAGTCTGCTCACTTGTTGCTAAAGTTGAACTTGCCTCTGGTGTTACTGATGCTTTGTCAGTCTGACTTGTGGTTACTGTCTCTTTTGTTTCAGGTGACACTGAGCTTGGTTTCTCAGTACTGTAAAGTGATGAAGCTGGAGTAACAGCAGTTTTTGAAGAATCACTTGTTTCAGTTTCACCTGATACTGCAAATGATGGAGACCCTGTACCCAATATTGAGGAAACAGTGGTTGCTGTGATGAGCGACTCTTCAGCGAGCACCTCAGTGCCATCTCCAGAACCCTCTCCTTCTATGGTCATGAGGAATGATGCTGTTTCAGGGCTCAAGGTTGCTCCACTGATGGAAGGAATGGACTCCACCATTGTAGACCTACTGCTGGTAACATCATCCTCAGTGTCTGTGACAACAGATATAATGGAGGCCAAACTTGGAGACACTGTTGTTGAGCTTCTCAGTGTCTCAACAGAGATTGAAGAAACTGATGGTTCTCCTGTAATTGATGGAAGTTTTGTCCTGTCTATTTCAAGACTTTCTGTCATTCCAGGTGACATTGCTGTTGGTGCTTCAGTACTGAAGAGAGAGGATGTACCTGTGACTGAAGAGGTAGGAGTGTCAGGGGTTTGGTCACCAGAGCCAATTTCATCTACTGGAGTCAAAATGGTACTTTGCTCTGTCTCATCAGTAATGGACGACACTGAGGAGCTCTCTCTCAGACCTGTGACAGTACTGTCTTCTTCCTCAACTGGCGGTACTGTTGGCTTCTCAGTGCTAAACAACGAGGAAGCTGTAGCAGCTGTTGCATCTTTGCTGGACACCTCAGTCTCCGAACCTGTGCTCTCTTCATGTGTTGTTCCTGAAGTTGAACTTGCCTCTGGTGTTACTGATGCTTTGTCAGTCTGACTTGTGGTTACTGTCTCTTTTGTTTCAGGTGACACTGAGCTTGGTTTCTCAGTACTGTAAAGTGATGAAGCTGGAGTAGCAGCTGTTTTTGAAGTATCACTTGTTTCAGTTTCACCTGATACTGCCACTGATGATGACTCTGTACTTAGCACTGAGGAGACAGTAGTTGCTGTGATGAGTGACTCTTCAGCAACCTCAGTGCCATCTCCAGAACCCTCTCCTTCTGTGGTCATGAGGAATGATGCTGTTTCAGGGCTCAAGGTTGCTCCACTGATGGAAAGAATGGACTCCACCATTGTAGACCTACTGCTGGTAACATCATCCTCAGTGTCCGTGGCAACAGATATAATGGAGGCCAAACTTGGAGACACTGTTGTTGAGCTTGTCAGTGTCTCAACAGAGATTGGAGAAACTGATGGTTCTCCTGTAATTGATGGAAGTTTTGTCTTATCTGTTTCAAGACTTTCTGTCATTCCAGGTGACATTGCTGTTGGTACTTCAGTACTTAAGAGAGAGGATGTACCTGTGACTGAAGAGGTAGGAGTGTCAGGGGTTTGGTCACCAGAGCCAATTTCATCTACTGGAGTCAAAATGGTACTTTGCTCTGTCTCATCAGTAATGGACAACACTGAGGAGCTCTCTGTTTGATCTGTGACAGTACTGTCTTCTTCCTCAACTGGCGGTACTGTTGGCTTCTCAGTGCTAAACAACGAGGAAGCTGTAGGAGCTGTTGCATCTTTGCTGGACACCTCAGTCTGCTCACTTGTTGCTAAAGTTGTACTTGCCTCTGGTGTTACTGATGCTTTGTCAGTCTGACTTGTGGTTACTGTCTCTTTTGTTTCAGGTGACACTGAGCTTGGTTTCTCAGTACTGTAAAGTGATGAAGCTGGTGTAACAGCAGTTTTTGAAAAATCACTTGTTTCAGTTTCACCTGATACTGCAAATGATGGAGACCCTGTACTTAGCACTGAGGAGACAGTGGTTGCTGTGATGAGCGACTCTTCAGCAGCACCTCAGTGCCATCTCCAGAACCCTCTCCTTCTATGGTCATGAGGAATGATGCTGTTTCAGGGCTCAAGGTTGCTCCACTGATGGAAGGAATGGACTCCACCATTGTAGACCTACTGCTGGTAACATCATCCTCAGTGTCTGTGGCAACAGATATAATGGAGGCCAAACTTGGAGACACTGTTGTTGAGCTTGTCAGTGTCTCAACAGAAACCGCAGAAACTGATGGTTCTCCTGTAATCGATGGAACTTTTGTCTTATCTGTTTCAAGACTTTCTGTCATTCCAGGTGACATTGCTGTTGGTGCTTCAGTACTAAAGGGAGAGGATGTACCTGTGACTGAAGAGGTAGGAGTATCAGGGGTTTGGTCACCAGAGCCAATTTCATCTACTGGCATAAAAATGGAACTTTGCTCTGTCTCATCAGTAATGGACGACACTGAGGAGCTCTCTGTTTGATCTGTGACAGTACTGTCTTCTTCCTCAACGGGTGGTACTGTTGGCTTCTCAGTGCTAAACAACGAGGAAGCTGTAGGAGCTGTTGCATCTTTGCTGGACACCTCAGTCTGCTCACTTGTTGCTGAAGTTGAACTTGCCTCTGGTGTTACTGATGCTTTGTCAGTCTGACTCGTGGTTACTGTCTCTTTTGTTTCAGGTGACACTGAGCTTGGTTTCTCAGTACTGTAAAGTGATGAAGCTGGAGTAACAACTGTTTTTGAAGTATCACTTGTTTCAGTTTCACCTGATACTGCCACTGATGGAGACCCTGTACCCAATATTGAGGAGACAGTGGTTGCTGTGATGAGTGATTCTTCAGCGAGCACCTCAGTGCCATCTCCAGAACCCTCTCCTTCTGTGGTCATGAGGAATGATGCTGTTTCAGGGCTCAAGGTTGCTCCACTGATGGAAGGAATTGACTCCACCATTGTAGACCTACTGCTGGTAACATCATCCTCAGTGTCTGTGACAACAGATATTATGGAGGCCAAACTTGGAGACACTGTTGTTGAGCTTGTCAGTGTCTCAACAGAAATCGGAGAAACTGATGGTTCTCCTGTAATCGATGGAACTTTTGTCTTATCTGTTTCAAGACTTTCTGTCATTCCAGGTGACATTGCTGTTGGTGCTTCAGTACTGAAGAGAGAGTATGTACCTGTGACTGAAGAGGTAGGAGTGTCAGGGGTTTGGTCACCAGAGCCAATTTCATCTACTGGAGTAAAAATGGAACTTTGCTCTGTCTCATCAGTAATGGACGACACTGAGGACCTCTCTGTTTGATCTGTGACAGTACTGTCTTCCTCTTCAACTGGCGGTACTGTTGGCTTCTCAGTGCTGAACAACGAGGAAGCTGTAGGAGCTGTTGCATCTTTGCTGGACACCTCAGTCTGCTCACTTGTTGCTGAAGTTGAACTTGCCTCTGGTGTTACTGATGCTTTGTCAGTCTGACTTGTGGTTACTGTCTCTTTTGTTTCAGGTGACACTGAGCTTGGTTTCTCAGTACTGTAAAGTGATGAAGCTGGAGTAACAGCTGTTTTTGAAGTATCACTTGTTTCCGTTTCACCTGATACTGCCACTGATGGTGACTCTGTACTTAGCACTGAGGAGACAGTAGTTGCTGTGATGAGTGACTCTTCAGCAAGCGCCTCAGTGCCATCTCCAGAACCCTCTCCTTCTGTGGTCATGAGGAATGATGCTGTTTCAGGGCTCAAGGTTGCTCCACTGATGGAAGGAATGGACTCCACCATTGTAGATCTACTGCTGGTAACATCATCCTCAGTGTCTGTGACAACAGATATTATGGAGGCCAAACTTGGAGACACTGTTGTTGAGCTTGTCAGTGTCTCAACAGAAACTGCAGAAACTGATGGTTCTCCTGTAATCGATGGAAGTTTTGTCTTATCTGTTTCAAGACTTTCTGTCATTCCAGGTGACATTGCTGTTGGTGCTTCAGTACTAAAGGGAGAGGATGTACCTGTGACTGAAGAAGTAGGAGTGTCAGGGGTTTGGTCACCAGAGCCAATTTCATCTACTGGCGTAAAAATGGAACTTTGCTCTGTCTCATCAGTAATGGACGACACTGAGGACCTCTCTGTTTGATCTGTGACAGTACTGTCTTCTTCCTCAACTAGCGGTACTGTTGGCTTCTCAGTGCTAAACAACGAGGAAGCTGTAGGAGCTGTTGCATCTTTGCTGGACACCTCAGTCTGCTCACTTGTTGCTAACGTTGAACTTGCCTCTGGTGTTACTGATGCTTTGTCAGTCTGACTCGTGGTTACTGTCTCTTTTGTTTCAGGTGACACTGAGCTTGGTTTCTCAGTACTGTAAAGTGATGAAGCTGGAGTAACAGCTGTTTTTGAAGTGTCACTTGTTTCAGTTTCACCTGATACTGCCACTGATGGTGACTCTGTACTCAGCATTGAAGAGACAGTAGTTGCTGTGATTAGTGACTCTTCAGTGAGCACCTCAGTGCCATCTCCAGAACCCTCTCCTTCTGTGGTCATGAGGAATGATGCTGTTTCAGGGCTCAAGGTTGCTCCACTGATGGAAGGAATGGACTCCACCATTGTAGATCTACTGCTGGTAACATCATCCTCAGTGTCTGTGACAATAGATATAATGGAGGCCAAACTTGGAGACACTGTTGTTGAGCTTGTCAGTGTCTCAACAGAAACCGCAGAAACTGATGACTCTCCTGTAATCGATGGAACTTTTGTCTCATCTGTTTCAAGACTTTCTGTCATTCCAGGTGACATTGCTGTTGGTGCTTCAGTTCTGAAGAGAGAGTATGTACCTGTGACTGAAGAGGTAGGAGTGTCAGGGGTTTGGTCACCAGAGCCAATTTCATCTATTGGAGTCGAAATGGAACTTTGCTCTGTCTCATCAGTAACGGACGACACTGAGGACCTCTCTGTTTGATCTGTGACAGTACTGTCTTCCTCTTCAACTGGCGGTACTGTTGGCTTCTCAGTGCTAAACAACGAGGAAGCTGTAGCAGCTGTTGCATCTTTGCTGGACACCTCAGTCTGCTCACTTGTTGCTAACGTTGAACTTGCCTCTGGTGTTACTGATGCTTTGTCAGTCTGACTTGTGGTTACTGTCTCTTTTGTTTCAGGTGACACTGAGCTTGGTTTCTCAGTACTGTAAAGTGATGAAGCTGGAGTAACAGCTGTTTTTGAAGTATCACTTGTTTCAGTTTCACCTGATACTGCCACTGATGGAGACCCTGTACCCACATTGAGGAGACAGTGGTTGCTGTGATGAGTGACTCTTCAGCGAGCACCTCAGTGCCATCTCCAGAACCCTCTCCTTCTGTGGTCATGAGGAATGATGCTGTTTCAGGGCTCAAGGTTGCTCCACTGATGGAAGGAATGGACTCCACCATTGTAGACCTACTGCTGGTAACATCATCCTCAGTGTCTGTGGCAACAGATATTATGGAGGCCAAACTTGGAGACACTGTTGTTGAGCTTGTCAGTGTCTCAACAGAAATCGGAGAAACTGATGGTTCTCCTGTAATCGATGGAAGTTTTGTCTTATCTGTTTCAAGACTTTCTGTCATTCCAGGTGACATTGCTGTTGGTGCTTCAGTACTAAAGGGAGAGGATGTACCTGTGACTGAAGAAGTAGGAGTGTCAGGGGTTTGGTCACCAGAGCCAATTTCATCTACTGGCGTAAAAATGGAACTTTGCTCTGTCTCATCAGTAATGGACGACACTGAGGACCTCTCTGTTTGATCTGTGACAGTACTGTCTTCTTCCTCAACTAGCGGTACTGTTGGCTTCTCAGTGCTAAACAACGAGGAAGCTGTAGCAGCTGTTGCATCTTTGCTGGACACCTCAGTCTGCTCACTTGTTGCTGAAGTTGAACTTGCCTCTAGTGTTACTGATCCTTTGTCAGTCTGACTTGTGGTTACTGTCTCTTTTGTTTCAGGTGACACTGAGCTTGGTTTCTCAGTACTGTAAAGTGATGAAGCTGGAGTAACAGCTGTTTTTGAAGTATCACTTGTTTCAGTTTCACCTGATACTGCCACTGATGGTGACTCTGTACTTAGCATTGAAGAGACAGTAGTTGCTGTGATTAGTGACTCTTCAGCAAGCGCCTCAGTGCCATCTCCAGAACCCTCTCCTTCTGTGGTCATGAGGAATGATGCTGTTTCAGGGCTCAAGGTTGCTCCACTGATGGAAGGAATGGACTCCACCATTGTAGACCTACTGCTGGTAACATCATCCTCAGTGTCCGTGACAACAGATATAATGGAGGCCAAACTTGGAGACACTGTTGTTGAGCTTGTCAGTGTCTCAACAGAGATTGAAGAAACTGATGGTTCTCCTGTAATTGATGGAACTTTTGTCTTATCTGTTTCAAGACTTTCTGTCATTCCAGGTGACATTGCTGTTGGTGCTTCAGTACTGAAGAGAGAGGATGTACCTGTGACTGAAGAGGTAGGAGTATCAGGGGTTTGGTCACCAGAGCCAATTTCATCTACTGGAGTCAAAATGGAACTTTGCTCTGTCTCATCAGTAATGGACGACACTGAGGAGCTCTCTGTTTGATCTGTGACAGCACCGTCTTCTTCCTCAACTGGCGGTACTGTTGGCTTCTCAGTGCTAAACAACGAGGAAGCTGTAGGAGCTGTTGCATCTTTGCTGGACACCTCAGTCTGCTCACTTGTTGCTGAAGTTGAACTTGCCTCTGGTGTTACTGATGCTTTGTCAGTCTGACTCGTGGTTACTGTCTCTTTTGTTTCAGGTGACACTGAGCTTGGTTTCTCAGTACTGTAAAGTGATGAAGCTGGAGTAACAACTGTTTTTGAAGTATCACTTGTTTCAGTTTCACCTGATACTGCCACTGATGGTGACTCTGTACTTAGAACTGAGGAGACAGTAGTTGCTGTGATGAGTGACTCTTCAGCAAGCGCCTCAGTGCCATCTCCAGAACCCTCTCCTTCTGTGGTCATGAGGAATGATGCTGTTTCAGGGCTCAAGGTTGCTCCACTGATGGAAGGAATGGACTCCACCATTGTAGATCTACTGCTGGTAACATCATCCTCAGTGTCTGTGACAACAGATATTATGGAGGCCAAACTTGGAGACACTGTTGTTGAGCTTGTCAGTGTCTCAACAGAAACTGCAGAAACTGATGGTTCTCCTGTAATCGATGGAAGTTTTGTCTTATCTGTTTCAAGACTTTCTGTCATTCCAGGTGACATTGCTGTTGGTGCTTCAGTACTAAAGGGAGAGGATGTACCTGTGACTGAAGAGGTAGGAGTGTCAGGGGTTTGGTCACCAGAGCCAATTTCATCTACTGGCGTAAAAATGGAACTTTGCTCTGTCTCATCAGTAATGGATGACACTGAGGAGCTCTCTGTTTGATCTGTGACAGTACTGTCTTCTTCCTCAACTGGCGGTACTGTTGGCTTCTCAGTGCTAAACAACGAGGAAGCTGTAGGAGCTGTTGCATCTTTGCTGGACACCTCAGTCTGCTCACTTGTTGCTAACGTTGAACTTGCCTCTGGTGTTACTGATGCTTTGTCAGTCTGACTTGTGGTTACTGTCTCTTTTGTTTCAGGTGACACTGAGCTTGGTTTCTCAGTACTGTAAAGTGATGAAGCTGGAGTAACAGCTGTTTTTGAAGTATCACTTGTTTCAGTTTCACCTGATACTGCCACTGATGGAGACCCTGTACCCAATATTGAGGAGACAGTGGTTGCTGTGATGAGTGACTCTTCAGCGAGCACCTCAGTGCCATCTCCAGAACCCTCTCCTTCTGTGGTCATGAGGAATGATGCTGTTTCAGGGCTCAAGGTTGCTCCACTGATGGAAGGAATGGACTCCACCATTGTAGACCTACTGCTGGTAACATCATCCTCAGTGTCTGTGACAACAGATATTATGGAGGCCAAACTTGGAGACACTGTTGTTGAGCTTGTCAGTGTCTCAACAGAAATCGGAGAAACTGATGGTTCTCCTGTAATCGATGGAACTTTTGTCTTATCTGTTTCAAGACTTTCTGTCATTCCAGGTGACATTGCTGTTGGTGCTTCAGTACTGAAGAGAGGATGTACCTGTGACTGAAGAGGTAGGAGTGTCAGGGGTTTGGTCACCAGAGCCAATTTCATCTACTGGAGTAAAATGGAACTTTGCTCTGTCTCATCAGTAATGGACGACACTGAGGACCTCTCTGTTTGATCTGTGACAGTACTGTCTTCCTCAACTGGCGGTACTGTTGGCTTCTCAGTGCTGAACAACGAGGAAGCTGTAGGAGCTGTTGCATCTTTGCTGGACACCTCAGTCTGCTCACTTGTTGCTGAAGTTGAACTTGCCTCTGGTGTTACTGATGCTTTGTCAGTCTGACTTGTGGTTACTGTCTCTTTTGTTTCAGGTGACACTGAGCTTGGTTTCTCAGTACTGTAAAGTGATGAAGCTGGAGTAACAGCTGTTTTTGAAGTATCACTTGTTTCAGTTTCACCTGATACTGCCACTGATGGTGACTCTGTACTTAGCACTGAGGAGACAGTAGTTGCTGTGATGAGTGACTCTTCAGCAGCGCCTCAGTGCCATCTCCAGAACCCTCTCCTTCTGTGGTCATGAGGAATGATGCTGTTTCAGGGCTCAAGGTTGCTCCACTGATGGAAGGAATGGACTCCACCATTGTAGATCTACTGCTGGTAACATCATCCTCAGTGTCTGTGACAACAGATATTATGGAGGCCAAACTTGGAGACACTGTTGTTGAGCTTGTCAGTGTCTCAACAGAAACTGCAGAAACTGATGGTTCTCCTGTAATCGATGGAAGTTTTGTCTTATCTGTTTCAAGACTTTCTGTCATTCCAGGTGACATTGCTGTTGGTGCTTCAGTACTAAAGGGAGAGGATGTACCTGTGACTGAAGAAGTAGGAGTGTCAGGGGTTTGGTCACCAGAGCCAATTTCATCTACTGGCGTAAAAATGGAACTTTGCTCTGTCTCATCAGTAATGGACGACACTGAGGACCTCTCTGTTTGATCTGTGACAGTACTGTCTTCTTCCTCAACTGCGGTACTGTTGGCTTCTCAGTGCTAAACAACGAGGAAGCTGTAGGAGCTATTGCATCTTTGCTGGACACCTCAGTCTGCTCACTTGTTGCTGAAGTTGAACTTGCCTCTAGTGTTACTGATGCTTTGTCAGTCTGACTCGTGGTTACTGTCTCTTTTGTTTCAGGTGACACTGAGCTTGGTTTCTCAGTACTGTAAAGTGATGAAGCTGGAGTAACAGCTGTTTTTGAAGTATCACTTGTTTCAGTTTCACCTGATACTGCCACTGATGGTGACTCTGTACTTAGCACTGAGGAGACAGTAGTTGCTGTGATGAGTGACTCTTCAGCAAGCGCCTCAGTGCCATCTCCAGAACCCTCTCCTTCTGTGGTCATGAGGAATGATGCTGTTTCAGGGCTCAAGGTTGCTCCACTGATGGAAGGAATGGACTCCACCATTGTAGACCTACTGCTGGTAACATCATCCTCAGTGTCTGTGACAACAGATATAATGGAGGCCAAACTTGGAGACACTGTTGTTGAGCTTGTCAGTGTCTCAACAGAGATTGAAGAAACTGATGGTTCTCCTGTAATTGATGGAACTTTTGTCTTATCTGTTTCAAGACTTTCTGTCATTCCAGGTGACATTGCTGTTGGTGCGTAAGTACTGAAGAGAGAGTATGTACCTGTGACTGAAGAGGTAGGAGTATCAGGGGTTTGGTCACCAGAGCCAATTTCATCTACTGGAGTCAAAATGGAACTTTGCTCTGTCTCATCAGTAATGGACGACACTGAGGAGCTCTCTGTTTGATCTGTGACAGCACCGTCTTCTTCCTCAACTGGCGGTACTGTTGGCTTCTCAGTGCTAAACAACGAGGAAGCTGTAGGAGCTGTTGCATCTTTGCTGGACACCTCAGTCTGCTCACTTGTTGCTAACGTTGCCTCTAGTGTTACTGATGCTTTGTCAGTCTGACTCGTGGTTACTGTCTCTTTTGTTTCAGGTGACACTGAGCTTGGTTTCTCAGTACTGTAAAGTGATGAAGCTGGAGTAACAACTGTTTTTGAAGTATCACTTGTTTCAGTTTCACCTGATACTGCCACTGATGGTGACTCTGTACTTAGCACTGAGGAGACAGTAGTTGCTGTGATGAGTGACTCTTCAGCAAGCGCCTCAGTGCCATCTCCAGAACCCTCTCCTTCTGTGGTCATGAGGAATGATGCTGTTTCAGGGCTCAAGGTTGCTCCACTGATGGAAGGAATGGACTCCACCATTGTAGATCTACTGCTGGTAACATCATCCTCAGTGTCTGTGACAACAGATATTATGGAGGCCAAACTTGGAGACACTGTTGTTGAGCTTGTCAGTGTCTCAACAGAAACTGCAGAAACTGATGGTTCTCCTGTAATCGATGGAAGTTTTGTCTTATCTGTTTCAAGACTTTCTGTCATTCCAGGTGACATTGCTGTTGGTGCTTCAGTACTAAAGGGAGAGGATGTACCTGTGACTGAAGAGGTAGGAGTGTCAGGGGTTTGGTCACCAGAGCCAATTTCATCTACTCAAAATGGAACTTTGCTCTGTCTCATCAGTAATGGATGACACTGAGGAGCTCTCTGTTTGATCTGTGACAGTACTGTCTTCTTCCTCAACTGGCGGTACTGTTGGCTTCTCAGTGCTAAACAACGAGGAAGCTGTAGGAGCTGTTGCATCTTTGCTGGACACCTCAGTCTGCTCACTTGTTGCTAACGTTGAACTTGCCTCTGGTGTTACTGATGCTTTGTCAGTCTGACTTGTGGTTACTGTCTCTTTTGTTTCAGGTGACACTGAGCTTGGTTTCTCAGTACTGTAAAGTGATGAAGCTGGAGTAACAGCTGTTATTGAAGTATCACTTGTTTCAGTTTCACCTGATACTGCCACTGATGGTGACTCTGTACTCACTGAGGAGACAGTAGTTGCTGTGATTAGTGACTCTTCAGTGAGCACCTCAGTGCCATCTCCAGAACCCTCTCCTTCTGTGGTCATGAGGAATGATGCTGTTTCAGGGCTCAAGGTTGCTCCACTGATGGAAGGAATGGACTCCACCATTGTAGACCTACTGCTGGTAACATCATCCTCAGTGTCTGTGACAACAGATATTATGGAGGCCAAACTTGGAGACACTGTTGTTGAGCTTGTCAGTGTCTCAACAGAAATCGGAGAAACTGATGGTTCTCCTGTAATCGATGGAACTTTTGTCTTATCTGTTTCAAGACTTTCTGTCATTCCAGGTGACATTGCTGTTGGTGCTTCAGTACTGAAGAGAGAGTATGTACCTGTGACTGAAGAGGTAGGAGTGTCAGGGGTTTGGTCACCAGAGCCAATTTCATCTACTGGAGTCGAAATGGAACTTTGCTCTGTCTCATCAGTAATGGACGACACTGAGGACCTCTCTGTTTGATCTGTGACAGTACTGTCTTCCTCTTCAACTGGCGGTACTGTTGGCTTCTCAGTGCTAAACAATGAGGAAGCTGTAGGAGCTGTTGCATCTTTGCTGGACACCTCAGTCTGCTCACTTGTTGCTGAAGTTGAACTTGCCTCTGGTGTTACTGATGCTTTGTCAGTCTGACTCGTGGTTACTGTCTCTTTTGTTTCAGGTGACACTGAGCTTGGTTTCTCAGTACTGTAAAGTGATGAAGCTGGAGTAACAACTGTTTTTGAAGTATCACTTGTTTCAGTTTCACCTGATACTGCCACTGATGGTGACGCTGTACTTAGCACTGAGGACAGTAGTTGCTGTGATGAGTGACTCTTCAGCAAGCACAGTGCCATCTCCAGAACCCTCTCCTTCTGTGGTCATGAGGAATGATGCTGTTTCAGGGCTCAAGGTTGCTCCACTGATGGAAGGAATGGACTCCACCATTGTAGATCTACTGCTGGTAACATCATCCTCAGTGTCTGTGACAACAGATATTATGGAGGCCAAACTTGGAGACACTGTTGTTGAGCTTCTCAGTGTCTCAACAGAAACTGCAGAAACTGATGGTTCTCCTGTAATCGATGGAAGTTTTGTCTTATCTGTTTCAAGACTTTCTGTCATTCCAGGTGACATTGCTGTTGGTGCTTCAGTACTAAAGGGAGAGGATGTACCTGTGACTGAAGAAGTAGGAGTGTCAGGGGTTTGGTCACCAGAGCCAATTTCATCTACTGGAGTCAAAATGGAACTTTGCTCTGTCTCATCAGTAATGGACGACACTGAGGACCTCTCTGTTTGATCTGTGACAGTACTGTCTTCTTCCTCAACTAGCGGTACTGGCTTCTCAGTACTAAACAACGAGGAAGCTGTAGGAGCTGTTGCATCTTTGCTGGACACCTCAGTCTGCTCACTTGTTGCTGAAGTTGAACTTGCCTCTAGTGTTACTGATGCTTTGTCAGTCTGACTCGTGGTTACTGTCTCTTTTGTTTCAGGTGACACTGAGCTTGGTTTCTCAGTACTGTAAAGTGATGAAGCTGGAGTAACAGCTGTTTTTGAAGTATCACTTGTTTCAGTTTCACCTGATACTGCCACTGATGGTGACTCTGTACTTAGCACTGAGGAGACAGTAGTTGCTGTGATGAGTGACTCTTCAGCAGCGCCTCAGTGCCATCTCCAGAACCCTCTCCTTCTGTGGTCATGAGGAATGATGCTGTTTCAGGGCTCAAGGTTGCTCCACTGATGGAAGGAATGGACTCCACCATTGTAGACCTACTGCTGGTAACATCATCCTCAGTGTCTGTGACAACAGATATAATGGAGGCCAAACTTGGAGACACTGTTGTTGAGCTTGTCAGTGTCTCAACAGAGATTGAAGAAACTGATGGTTCTCCTGTAATTGATGGAAGTTTTGTCCTATCTGTTTCAAGACTTTCTGTCATTCCAGGTGACATTGCTGTTGGTGCTTCAGTACTGAAGAGAGAGTATGTACCTGTGACTGAAGAGGTAGGAGTATCAGGGGTTTGGTCACCAGAGCCAATTTCATCTACTGGAGTCAAAATGGAACTTTGCTCTGTCTCATCAGTAATGGACGACACTGAGGAGCTCTCTGTTTGATCTGTGACAGTACTGTCTTCTTCCTCAACTGGCGGTACTGTTGGCTTCTCAGTGCTAAACAATGAGGAAGCTGTAGGAGCTGTTGCATCTTTGCTGGACACCTCAGTCTGCTCACTTGTTGCTGAAGTTGAACTTGCCTCTAGTGTTACTGATGCTTTGTCAGTCTGACTCGTGGTTACTGTCTCTTTTGTTTCAGGTGACACTGAGCTTGGTTTCTCAGTACTGTAAAGTGATGAAGCTGGAGTAACAGCTGTTTTTGAAGTATCACTTGTTTCAGTTTCACCTGATACTGCCACTGATGGTGACTCTGTACTTAGCACTGAGAGACAGTAGTTGCTGTGATGAGTGACTCTTCAGCAAGCGCTCTCAGTGCCATCTCCAGAACCCTCTCCTTCTGTGGTCATGAGGAATGATGCTGTTTCAGGGCTCAAGGTTGCTCCACTGATGGAAGGAATGGACTCCACCATTGTAGATCTACTGCTGGTAACATCATCCTCAGTGTCTGTGACAACAGATATTATGGAGGCCAAACTTGGAGACACTGTTGTTGAGCTTGTCAGTGTCTCAACAGAAACTGCAGAAACTGATGGTTCTCCTGTAATCGATGGAAGTTTTGTCTTATCTGTTTCAAGACTTTCTGTCATTCCAGGTGACATTGCTGTTGGTGCTTCAGTACTAAAGAGAGGATGTACCTGTGACTGAAGAAGTAGGAGTGTCAGGGTTTGGTCACCAGAGCCAATTTCATCTACTGGAGTCAAAATGGAACTTTGCTCTGTCTCATCAGTAATGGACGACACTGAGGACCTCTCTGTTTGATCTGTGACAGTACTGTCTTCTTCCTCAACTAGCGGTACTGTTGGCTTCTCAGTGCTAAACAACGAGGAAGCTGTAGGAGCTGTTGCATCTTTGCTGGACACCTCAGTCTGCTCACTTGTTGCTAAGTTGAACTTGCCTCTGGTGTTACTGATGCTTTGTCAGTCTGACTCGTGGTTACTGTCTCTTTTGTTTCAGGTGACACTGAGCTTGGTTTCTCAGTACTGTAAAGTGATGAAGCTGGAGTAACAGCTGTTTTTGAAGTATCACTTGTTTCAGTTTCACCTGATACTGCCACTGATGGTGACTCTGTACTTAGCACTGAGAGACAGTAGTTGCTGTGATGAGTGACTCTTCAGCGAGCGCCTCAGTGCCATCTCCAGAACCCTCTCCTTCTGTGGTCATGAGGAATGATGCTGTTTCAGAGCTCAAGGTTGCTCCACTGATGGAAGGAATGGACTCCACCATTGTAGACCTACTGCTGGTAACATCATCCTCAGTGTCTGTGACAACAGATATAATGGAGGCCAAACTTGGAGACACTGTTGTTGAGCTTGTCAGTGTCTCAACAGAGATTGAAGAAACTGATGGTTCTCCTGTAATTGATGGAACTTTTGTCTTATCTGTTTCAAGACTTTCTGTCATTCCAGGTGACATTGCTGTTGGTGCTTCAGTACTAAAGGGAGAGGATGTACCTGTGACTGAAGAAGTAGGAGTGTCAGGGGTTTGGTCACCAGAGCCAATTTCATCTACTGGAGTCAAAATGGAACTTTGCTCTGTCTCATCAGTAATGGACGACACTGAGGAGCTCTCTGTTTGATCTGTGACAGCACCGTCTTCTTCCTCAACTGGCGGTACTGTTGGCTTCTCAGTGCTAAACAACGAGGAAGCTGTAGGAGCTGTTGCATCTTTGCTGGACACCTCAGTCTGCTCACTTGTTGCTGAAGTTGAACTTGCCTCTAGTGTTACTGATGCTTTGTCAGTCTGACTCGTGGTTACTGTCTCTTTTGTTTCAGGTGACACTGAGCTTGGTTTCTCAGTACTGTAAAGTGATGAAGCTGGAGTAACAACTGTTTTTGAAGTATCACTTGTTTCAGTTTCACCTGATACTGCCACTGATGGTGACTCTGTACTTAGCACTGAGGAGACAGTAGTTGCTGTGATGAGTGACTCTTCAGCAAGCGCCTCAGTGCCATCTCCAGAACCCTCTCCTTCTGTGGTCATGAGGAATGATGCTGTTTCAGGGCTCAAGGTTGCTCCACTGATGGAAGGAATGGACTCCACCATTGTAGATCTACTGCTGGTAACATCATCCTCAGTGTCTGTGACAACAGATATTATGGAGGCCAAACTTGGAGACACTGTTGTTGAGCTTCTCAGTGTCTCAACAGAAACTGCAGAAACTGATGGTTCTCCTGTAATCGATGGAAGTTTTGTCTTATCTGTTTCAAGACTTTCTGTCATTCCAGGTGACATTGCTGTTGGTGCTTCAGTACTGAAGAGAGAGGATGTACCTGTGACTGAAGAAGTAGGAGTGTCAGGGGTTTGGTCACCAGAGCCAATTTCATCTACTGGCGTAAAAATGGAACTTTGCTCTGTCTCATCAGTAATGGACGACACTGAGGACCTCTCTGTTTGATCTGTGACAGTACTGTCTTCTTCCTCAACTAGCGGTACTGTTGGCTTCTCAGTGCTAAACAACGAGGAAGCTGTAGGAGCTGTTGCATCTTTGCTGGACACCTCAGTCTGCTCACTTGTTGCTAACGTTGAACTTGCCTCTGGTGTTACTGATGCTTTGTCAGTCTGACTCGTGGTTACTGTCTCTTTTGTTTCAGGTGACACTGAGCTTGGTTTCTCAGTACTGTAAAGTGATGAAGCTGGTGTAACAGCGGTTTTTGAAGTGTCACTTGTTTCAGTTTCACCTGATACTGCCACTGCTGGAGACCCTGTACTCAGCATTGAAGAGACAGTGGTTGCTGTGATGAGTGACTCTTCAGCGAGCACCTCAGTGCCATCTCCAGAACCCTCTCCTTCTGTGGTCATGAGGAATGATGCTGTTTCAGGGCTCAAGGTTGCTCCACTGATGGAAGGAATGGACTCCACCATTGTAGACCTACTGCTGGTAACATCATCCTCAGTGTCTGTGACAACAGATATTATGGAGGCCAAACTTGGAGACACTGTTGTTGAGCTTGTCAGTGTCTCAACAGAAATCGGAGAAACTGATGGTTCTCCTGTAATCGATGGAACTTTTGTCTTATCTGTTTCAAGACTTTCTGTCATTCCAGGTGACATTGCTGTTGGTGCTTCAGTACTGAAGAGAGAGGATGTACCTGTGATTGAAGAGGTAGGAGTGTCAGGGGTTTGGTCACCAGAGCCAATTTCATCTACTGGAGTCAAAATGGAACTTTGCTCTGTCTCATCAGTAATGGACGACACTGAGGACCTCTCTGTTTGATCTGTGACAGTACTGTCTTCTTCCTCAACTGGCGGTACTGTTGGCTTCTCAGTGCTAAACAACGAGGAAGCTGTAGCAGCTGTTGCATCTTTGCTGGACACCTCAGTCTGCTCTCTCTTGTCTTGTTCCTAAGTTGAACTTGCCTCTGGTGTTACTGATGCTTTGTCAGTCTGACTCGTGGTTACTGTCTCTTTTGTTTCAGGTGACACTGAGCTTGGTTTCTCAGTACTGTAAAGTGATGAAGCTGGAGTAACAGCTGTTTTTGAAGTATCACTTGTTTCAGTTTCACCTGATACTGCCACTGATGGAGACGCTGTACTCAGCATTGAAGAGACAGATGTTGCTGTGATGAGTGACTCTTCAGCGAGCGCCTCAGTGCCATCTCCAGAACCCTCTCCTTCTGTGGTCATGAGGAATGATGCTGTTTCAGGGCTCAAGGTTGCTCCACTGATGGAAGGAATGGACTCCACCATTGTAGACCTACTGCTGGTAACATCATCCTCAGTGTCTGTGACAACAGATATTATGGAGGCCAAACTTGGAGACACTGTTGTTGAGCTTGTCAGTGTCTCAACAGAAATCGCAGAAACTGATGGCTCTCCTGTAATTGATGGAACTTTTGTCCTGTCTGTTTCAAGACTTTCTGTCATTCCAGGTGACATTGCTGTTGGTGCTTCAGTACTGAAGAGAGAGGATGTACCTGTGACTGAAGAGGTAGGAGTGTCAGGGGTTTGGTCACCAGAGCCAATTTCATCTACTGGAGTCAAAATGGAACTTTGCTCTGTCTCATCAGTAATGGACGACACTGAGGGCCTCTCTGTTTGATCTGTGACAGTACTGTCTTCTTCTTCAACTGGCGGTACTGTTGGCTTCTCAGTGCTAAACAACGAGGAAGCTGTAGCAGCTGTTGCATCTTTGCTGGACACCTCAGTCTCCGAACCTGAGCTCTCTTCATGTGTTGTTCCGAAAGTTGAACTTGCCTCTGGTGTTACTGATGCTTTGTCAGTCTGACTCGTGGTTACTGTCTCTTTTGTTTCAGGTGAAACTGAGCTTGGTTTCTCAGTACTGTAAAGTGATGAAGCTGGAGTAACAGCTGTTTTTGAAGTATCACTTGTTTCCGTTTCACCTGATACTGCCACTGATTGTGACTCTGTACTTAGCATTGAGGAGACAGTGGTTGCTGTGATGAGTGACTCTTCAGCGAGCACCTCAGTGCCATCTCCAGAACCCTCTCCTTCTGTGGTCATGAGGAATGATACTGTTTCAGGGCTCAAGGTTGCTCCACTGATGGAAGGAATGGACTCCACCATTGTAGACCTACTGCTGGTAACATCATCCTCAGTGTCTGTGGCAACAGATATAATGGAGGCCAAACTTGGAGACACTGTTGTTGAGCTTCTCAGTGTCTCAACAGAAATCGGAGAAACTGATGGCTCTCCTGTAATCGATGGAACTTTTGTCCTGTCTGTTTCAAGACTTTCTGTCATTCCAGGTGACATTGCTGTTGGTGCTTCAGTACTGAAGAGAGAGGATGTACCTGTGACTGAAGAGGTAGGAGTGTCAGGGGTTTGGTCACCAGAGCCAATTTCATCTACTGGAGTCAAAATGGAACTTTGCTCTGTCTCATCAGTAATGGACGACACTGAGGACCTCTCTGTTTGATCTGTGACAGTACTGTCTTCTTCCTCAACTGGCAGTACTGTTGGCTTCTCAGTGCTAAACAACGAGGAAGCTGTAGCAGCTGTTGCATCTTTACTGGACACCTCAGTCGTCTCACTTTGTGTTGAGTACTGACTGAAATATTCAGTGAATGAGGCCATTGTCGTCTTAATCATTTCAATGGCACTGTGGAAGGGGGATGTAGTGGTTGCAATCGATTCATGAAAGGGAGGAGTTGTTGTCTCATCATGTTTACCCTCGTCATACAAAGTTGTTGTTGTTGATGATTTTTCCAACTCATCAATGTCAGGCAAAGATATTTTATCTTTTCCTGCTGTTTTTGATGTTATGTCACTGTCCAATGGGGCCTGAACTGTTGTATGTGTGGCGCTTGATGTTAAAGTCCCTACAGAAATATGTGATGGTTGGGCAGTTGTAAACATGTTCACGGTTGGAAGCCCAGAACCTTCCTCGTCGGATGTAGGCATTGCATCAGACACAACTTTCTCAGAAGGAGAGACAGAAGAGATTTGGCTGGCTGTGATCCCTCCCAGACTTGTGACTGTATCCTCTGAAGTTTCAGCCAGGGTGGGTGCAAGGGATGCTGAAGAGTCAAGACTGCTTACCTCAATAGCTGGTGTTATTTCAGTCGTCATTATCTGTTCATGAGAAGGTGAACTGCTTGATACTGATGGAGCAGTTGTGCTCAAAGCTAATTCGTTGGGGGTTTGGGTCCCGGTGCCTTCTTCAACTCCTTGAGTGGAGGTTTGAGAGTCAATGCTTCCAGATATAAGTGTTTTCTCACTGGCGTCATCAGATGATATTGTTGATCCAGGCAAAAAAGATGCTGTTTCAGGGCTCAAGGTTGCTCCACTGATGGAGGGAATCGACTCCACCATTGTAGACCTACTGCTGGTAACATCATCCTCAGTGTCTGTGACAACAGATATTATGGAGGCCAAACTTGGAGACACTGTTGTTGAGCTTGTCAGTGTCTCAACAGAAATCGGAGAAACTGATGGTTCTCCTGTTATCGATGGAAGTTTTGTCTTATCTGTTTCAAGACTTTCTGTCATTCCAGGTGACATTGCTGTTGGTGCTTCAGTACTAAAGGGAGAGGATGTACCTGTGACTGAAGAGGTAGGAGTGTCAGGGGTTTGGTCACCAGAGCCAATTTCATCTCCTGGAGTCGAAATGGTACTTTGCTCTGTCTCATCAGTAATGGACGACACTGAGGACCTCTCTGTTTGATCTGTGACAGTACTGTCTTCTTCCTCAACTGGCGGTACTGTTGGCTTCTCAGTGCTAAACAATGAGGAAGCTGTAGGAGCTGTTGCATCTTTGCTGGACACCTCAGTCTGCTCACTTGTTGCTAAAGTTGAACTTGCCTCTGGTGTTACTGATGCTTTGTCAGTCTGACTCGTGGTTACTGTCTCTTTTGTTTCAGGTGACACTGAGCTTGGTTTCTCAGTACTGTAAAGTGATGAAGCTGGAGTAACAGCTGTTTTTGAAGTATCACTTGTTTCAGTTTCACCTGATACTGCAAATGATGGTGACTCTGTACTCAGCATTGAGGAAACAGTGGTTGCTGTGATGAGTGATTCTTCAGCGAGCACCTCAGTGCCATCTCCAGAACCCTCTCCTTCTGTGGTCATGAGGAATGATGCTGTTTCAGGGCTCAAGGTTGCTCCACTGATGGAAGGAATGGACTCCACCATTGTAGACCTACTGCTGGTAACATCATCCTCAGTGTCTGTGACAACAGATATAATGGAGGCCAAACTTGGAGACACTGTTGTTGAGCTTGTCAGTGTCTCAAAAGAGATTGGAGAAACTGATGGCTCTCCTGTAATTGATGGAACTTTTGTCTTATCTGTTTCAAGACTTTCTGTCATTCCAGGTGACATTGCTGTTGGTGCTTTAGTACTAAAGGGAGAGGATGTACCTGTGACTGAAGAGGTAGGAGTGTCAGGGGTTTGGTCACCAGAGCCAATTTCATCTACTGGAGTCAAAATGGAACTTTGCTCTGTCTCATCAGTAATGGACGACACCGAGGGCCTCTCTGTTTGATCTGTGACAGTACTGTCTTCTTCCTCAACTGGCGGTACTGTTGGCTTCTCAGTGCTAAACAACGGAAGCTGTAGGAGCTGTTGCATCTTTGCTGGACACCTCAGTCTGCTCACTTGTTGCTAAAGTTGAACTTGCCTCTGGTGTTACTGATGCTTTGTCAGTCTGACTTGTGGTTACTGTCTCTTTTGTTTCAGGTGACACTGAGCTTGGTTTCTCAGTACTGTAAAGTGATGAAGCTGGAGTAACAGCGGTTTTTGAAGTATCACTTGTTTCTGTTTCACCTGATACTGCCACTGATGGTGACTTTGTACTTAGCATTGAGGAAACAGTGGTTGCTGTGATGAGTGATTCTTCAGCGAGCGCCTCAGTGCCATCTCCAGAACCCTCTCCTTCTGTGGTCATGAGGAATGATGCTGTTTCAGGGCTCAAGGTTGCTCCACTGATGGAAGGAATGGACTCCACCATTGTAGACCTACTGCTGGTAACATCATCCTCAGTGTCTGTGACAACAGATATTATGGAGGCCAAACTTGGAGACACTGTTGTTGAGCTTGTCAGTGTCTCAACAGAGATTGGAGAAACTGATGGTTCTCCTGTAATTGATGGAACTTTTGTCTTATCTGTTTCAAGACTTTCTGTCATTCCAGGTGACATTGCTGTTGGTGCTTCAGTACTGAAGAGAGAGGATGTACCTGTGACTGAAGAGGTAGGAGTATCAGGGGTTTGGTCACCAGAGCCAATTTCATCTACTGGAGTCAAAATGGACCTTTGCTCTGTCTCATCAGTAATGGATGACACCGAGGGCCTCTCTGTTTGATCTGTGACAGTACTGTCTTCTTCCTCAACTGGCGGTACTGTTGGCTTCTCAGTGCTAAACAATGAGGAAGCTGTAGGAGCTGTTGCATCTTTGCTGGACACCTCAGTCTGCTCACTTGTTGCTGAAGTTGAACTTGCCTCTGGTGTTACTGATGCTTTGTCAGTCTGACTCGTGGTTACTGTCTCTTTTGTTTCAGGTGACACTGAGCTTGGTTTCTCAGTACTGTAAAGTGATGAAGCTGGTGTAACAGCGGTTTTTGAAGTATCACTTGTTTCAGTTTCACCTGATACTGCAAAAGATGGAGACCCTGTACCCAATATTGAAGAGACAGTGGTTGCTGTGATGAGTGACTCTTCAGCGAGCACCTCAGTGCCATCTCCAGAACCCTCTCCTTCTGTGGTCATGAGGAATGATGCTGTTTCAGGGCTCAAGGTTGCTCCACTGATGGAAGGAATGGACTCCACCATTGTAGACCTACTACTGGTAACATCATCCTCAGTGTCTGTGACAACAGATATTGTGGAGGCCAAACTTGGAGACACTGTTGTTGAGCTTATCAGTGTCTCAACAGAAATCAGAGAAACTGATGGTTCTGCTGTTATCGAAGGAACTTTTGTCTTATCTGTTTCAAGACTTTCTGTCATTCCAGGTGACATTGCTGTTGGTGCTTCAGTACTAAAGAGAGAAGATGTACCTGTGACTGAAGAGGTAGGAGTGTCAGGGGTTTGGTCACCAGAGCCAATTTCATCTACTGGCGTCAAAATGGAACTTTGCTCTGTCTTATAGGTAACGGATGACACTGACGACCACTCTGTCTGATCTGTGACAGTACTGTCTTCTTCCTCAACTGGCGGTACTGTTGGCTTCTCAGTGCTAAAATACGAGGAAGCTGTAGGAGCTGTTGCATCTTTGCTGGACACCTCAGTCTCCGCACCTGAGCTCTCTTCATGTGTTGTTCCTAAAGTTGAACTTGCCTCTGGTGTTACTGATCCTTTGTCAGTCTGACTTGTGGTTACTGTCTCTTTTGTTTCAGGTGACACTGAGCTTGGTTTCTCAGTACTGTAAAGTGATGAAGCTGGAGTAACAGCTGTTTTTGAAGTATCACTTGTTTCAGTTTCACCTGATACTGCCACTGCTGGAGACCCTGTACTCAGCATTGAAGAGACAGTGGTTGCTGTGATGAGTGACTCTTCAGCGAGCACCTCAGTGCCATCTCCAGAACCCTCTCCTTCTGTGGTCATGAGGAATGATGCTGTTTCAGGGCTCAAGGTTGCTCCACTGATGGAAGGAATGGACTCCACCATTGTAGACCTACTGCTGGTAACATCATCCTCAGTATCTGTGGCAACAGATATAATGGAGGCCAAACTTGGAGACACTGTTGTTGAGCTTGTCAGTGTCTCAACAGAGATTGGAGAAACTGATGGTTCTCTTGTAATCGATGGAAGTTCTGTTTTATCTGTTTGCTCTGTCTCATCAGTAATGGACGACACTGAGGGCCTCTCTGTTTGATCTGTGACAGTACTGTCTTCTTCCTCAACTGGTGGTACTGTTGGCTTCTCAGTGCTAAACAACAAGGAAGTTGTAGGAGCTGTTGCATCTTTGCTGGACACCTCAGTCTCCTCACCTGAGCTCTGTGTTGTTGCTAAAGTTGAACTTGCCTCTGGTGTTACTGATGCTTCGTCAGTCTGGGTTGTGGTTACCGTCTGTTTCGTTTTAGTTGACACTGAGCTTGGTTTCACAGTAATGTAAATTAATGTAGGAGGCGTAACAGTTGTTTTTGAAGTATCACTTGTTGCAGTTTCATGTGATGCTGGAAATGATGTTGAATCAGTCCTCAACATTGTAGACGTTGTGATTATCGATTCTGTTTCTAAACTTTCTGTGGTCCCGGGTGACATAACTGTTTTTTGTCTGTCAGTCTTGGATAAAGAAGATGTTTCTGGAGCAAAAGATGTCTGAGCAGACATATCTGGGATTGAGGAAGCTGCAGATGTTAAAAATTCTTTACTTGATATTTCAGTTGTCTGTTTGCCAGAGCTTTCTTCAAATGCAGATGTTGGTATTAAGAATGTCTTCGTTGCAGCAGTAGGAGCTGATGTAGTACTTAATGTGATCTCGGATTCTGACAGTTTTACCGTTGTTTCTGTAATTCCACTCTTTGATGTTTCAGGTAATTTTGTCTGGCTGTCAGAACTCACCTCATATGTGGTTGTGAAAATGGAGCTAAACTCAGATGCCGCTAATATCTTGTCAGTTGTTGTGATTTCTGACATTTCTTGTGATACTGATGTTGGCATCTCAGTGCTGAAAGCAGAAGGAGCTATCGTGCCAGCTGTGGTTGAACCATAAGCTGTTTCATGTTTTGTTGTTCCTATAACTGATTTCTCTGTGCTGAGCATGGTAGCTACTGTACTCGCTTCTGTTGGTGCTGTGCCAGAAGATTGGTCATCTGTAATTTGACCAACAGTGCTAGGATGTGATGAACCCGTCTTTGTAATGCCACTTACTGAGGTCACTGTTTGAGTTTGTATCTGTTTTGTGTCTTCAGTTATGCTTGAGATTGCAGCAGGTGAGAAAGTTTGATTTTGTGTGTCTTCATCTGTGACACCAGTGGCAGTCTCCTCAGGTAATTCAGTCATTAGTGATGCACTTTGTGTTGAGTACTGACTGAAATATTCAGTGAATGAGGCCATTGTTGTCTTGATAATTTCAACAGCACTATATAAGGGGGGGGCAGTGGTTGCAGTGAATTCATCAGAGGGGGGAGTTGTTGTCTCACCTTGTTTCCACTCCTCATCCATAGTAGTGGGTGTTTTATCTGTGCTTGCTGTTTCTACTGTTTGTGATGGTATTCCACTCTCCCATGTAGAACTTAAACTTGAAGATGATGTTGTAGTCCCTGCAGAGGTATGTGATGTTGGGCCAGTTGTAAACATGTTTACTGTTTGAACTCCTGAACCTTCCTCATCTGGTGTAGACATTGCATCAGTCGCAACTTTCTCAGTAGGTGAGACGGACGGCATTTTGCTGGCTGTACTCCCTTCCTGACTTGTGACTGTATCCTCTGAAGTTTCAGCCAGGGTGGGTGCTAGAGATGCTGATGATTCAGTGCTGCCTACATCTATAGCTGGTGTTATCTCAGTCTTGGCTGTCTGTTCAGGAGAGGCTGAACTACTTGATACTGAAGGAGCCGTTGTGCTGAAGGCTAATTCTTTTGGGGTTTGGGTCTCTTTCCCTCCCTCCACATCTTGAGTGGAGCTCTGTGAGTCACTCGTTGTTGATGTTGGTGTTTTCCCATCAGCGTCATCAGAGGAGGGAGTGTACACAGTCTGTAACGTAGACTGAGTGCTGTCTTCGGCAGCTGGAGTGGCAGATGTGCTCTTTGTGTCCTCTGTGGTTTCAGCTGTATCTCTGGCTGTGTAAAGCTCGGTTGAAGAAGTAACAGGGGTTTGGTCCATAGCCCTTTCTGTCTGAGTCACTTCTGAGTCACCTTTAGCATACGTGGGAGTCCTCTCTGACTCGCCTACCTCTTCTTGCTCAGATGTGGTGATGACAGAGGTGGTTTCCTTATCAGCTTTTGTAGTCTGGGTTTCTCCCGTTGCTTTGGTGATCTGTGGCTCAGCTGGAGTTACTGTAGGAACAAAGTCAGCAGAGGTAGCTCTGACATCGCTTATACTCTCTGTGGCATCTGTGGCAGCTGGGCCAGCTTCAGTTTTTTGTGTGGTTTTCGATTCCTCCGCTCTTGAGGCTGGTACAAAGGTTGTGTCTTTCTGTGTGGGGCCTTTTGTGGTCAGCCCATCTTCCTCAAGGAGTATGTGAGGAGATGTTGATTCAACTAGTGGGATTATATCAGGGTCATACTCATCAACATCTGGGACCTCTGTAGAGGTCAGTTTTGCTGTTGTTTCTTTTGTAGACTCTGTAGACTCAATGTAGCTATCAACAGGGACATCAGTCCAACTATAATCAAACACTGTGGTTACTTCATCGCTCGTTCCCAGAGCTGTCACATTTGTCAGAATCTGGGTACCTTTGACCTCTTTTTCGTCTGGGCTCTGTGGCTCCAGTGTGATCTCATGTTTGCCATTTACAAAGCTAACAGCTGGAGTGATGGTTACCGCAGCTTGGGAGGAAAGGTCTGGGTCTCCAGTCTGCAGGATGGGCTCCCCATCAGCTATGGAAGGGCTGGGATGGTCAGGCACAACTGGTATGGCAGGAGTCTGAGAGACTTGTGGCTGTAGAGTCAGGTCAACTGCAAAGAAAATAAATGAAAATATGGGCAGATTATGATTACAAAGCAACTGAAGGTGAAGTTTTTGAATAAAAATAAATATATAAAAAACAGCCTTTTATTTCTAAAGTCCTGGGAGTGGTAGGTATGACTTTCTATTATTATACAGTCACACTATCATGCACGTCACACTAGGTTTTCATTGCCAGTGTAAAAATGCCAAAATACATCAGTTCATGAGAAAGGAGCTTTGGGGAAGGCTCCTTTAAAATTAATTTTATGGGGGAACTCCACCATTTTTACACATTACAATTAATTATAGTAGACATGGCGATTACAACTGCGTGACTTTGGTGGTTCTGGACTGTTGCTCTGGAGCAAACGTTGTCAAGTCTAAGAAAATAAACCCCGGTGATGTCACCAGGATTTTCTTGGCTTGGACTAGGAGACAACAAATTCTGTAACAAACAGCCAGTGACACTGACCTTTACAAGGCAGAGAGGGCCTAATAAAAAAGCATAAATTGATTGGGGGGTTCTGTGTCTGCATGCTTGTGAAGCATAATGTTTAAACTACATATTAAAAATTAACCTGAATTTCGATGTTTTTAAATTGTGATTTAGAAAGAAAAAGTGATGATTGTCACAGAAACAGAGCATTTACTGTTCTTATGAGTATTCTCACAAAATAATTCCTTTAAAATTTCGAAATAAACAAACATTGCAAAACACTGCAAATAAATCTCTCTCAAACACATTTGTGTCTGAACTGCATCCAAACCATAATTCAAAGATTTATAGTCTAAAATGATGTGAAAAGAAAATATTATCAAGAGGCCACTTTTGCACTGACATTTCCAAGTCCTTCGACAATAGTAACAAAGTCAGATCAGTTGATTTAAAGGTACTAATAATAATATTTACAAGACTGATGACATCGGAGGTAAAATGGCCCTGTCTTCTCTGAATACAAATCTAATTTTTTGTATATCAGTATGCCGACAACATTTATCGCATATATCATAATGAACAATTTCAGAACATATCCTTATATATGCAAGATATAAAACATGAACACCTCACTGTGTAATACAAGCCCAAAACAACATAAAATCTTCCAAAGAAACAGTGTTGTCACGATACCAAAATCTTTGTTTCGGTACCAATACCAATATGAATTTCGATACTTTTTGATACTCTTCGGTACTTTTCCTAAGGAAAAGTCCTTTTGGATACAAACCTTTAGAACAACAAATAGTAGGGGTGTAACGGTACCAAAAAAATCATGGTTTGGTCAGTACCGCGGTACGGACATCACAGTTTGGTAACTCAAATGTTCCACCAAGTTTGTGTTGTCTCGTGTTGTCTCCCTTTGCGAGGCAGACTTTCTCTTGTCTTTTTTCACATGCGCCAGCTGCGGATGTTGATACAGGTGTTGTCATACACACCACTTGCGCAATCTGTGCTCCAATAGGAACAAGAAAGGCGTTTGTGTGCATAAATGAGTGAAATAAATTAACTAAATTAATGAATTGAATCAATTTCAAAGTACCGGTATTTTCCAAATGCAGTATTGTACCGTTTGGAATACTCTAGTACCGCAGTACTATTTTAGTACCGGTATACCGTGCAACACTACAAAGAAACCTTTATGTCCGCAGCTCTTAAACAAATCATAACCACCACAAAGGTGAAATATCATAGTAGGACTATTGATTGGGATAACATAACGTTTTGGAAGTATTTGTGTTATCATGTCCACTCTCTATATATTATCTTTATAGAGTTCCACAGAAGTGATTTCAGATGTCAGCAGCTGTCTGCTCTTAATTTCAAGTCTAACACAGAAGCAGCGTTCAATTCCCTTCACAGCATGCAACAATTTTATCCTCATCCACCTACGCTGTGTTGCCTAAAATGGGTTTATCTATTTCTATAAATAAACAAGATGTTGTCTGGCTGGATATAATCCATCTCCTCTAAAAGATAGCTGCCTTAAACTACTACACAAAACCAACTGTCAAGATACTAAAGCTGTTAAAGCTACATTTTGTGAACAAACAGATGCCAATCATAACCTTTGAAGATGTGAAAGGGGTTTAAGTCCATGCCCGTTTCTTTAAACCACTGACACCCACTGAATGTCCACAGAATGGGTCTGTAGAGAGGAACATGTCGAACATGAAGGGTGGCCCAAACAAAAGCCCTTCGTCTCTGGAAATCATTTTTCATCTCTCTGACTCACTTTGAACAGGCATTCCAGCTTTGTTTTCCCTCACTGATTGAAAAAAAAAAAAAAAAGTCTTGAGAGTGAGCCATGGCACCAAGTTTTTTATAAATCCGCTAATATGCATCAGACAGGTGGCAAAAAGAACAGAGCCATTATAGTTAATCCTAGAATGAACAGCGTGGTCCTATTGGGTCTGAACTATTTACCAGTGTTTGCATGAAACAGTACAAGCAAAGAGAAGGAAAAGATTATTCACACAACAATCTGAAATCCTTTGGTATACAAACTTTACTATTCTCTCTCTCTGGCTCTCTATCTTACCGCTGTCCCCTCTCTCTGTTTCCCACAAATGGTGATTCACAAAGATTACTGGTTGCAAACAAGAACACCTGCATCAGCTCAGCTCTGCAAAAAGACACCTGTTTAAAACCCGGGCCAGGCATGGGAACTCAGGCCACGGACCCACCTGACTGACTGACCCACACACACTTCATGCTCACACACTACCCTAATCTCTCTTTCTCTCTCACACATATACACACGTGCAAAGCTGTTTCCTATGGTCAGTTGGATGTGCTGAAGCTTCCAAAGCCACATTAAACATGAATGTCAAAGTCAAAGTAGCTCACAGAAGCACTAGCCTGTCTTATCTTCACTGTGGGGTGAGGCACAAACCCAGCTGTACAAAACAAATAAATACCTCCACAAGGAATTAGCTTCAGGTGGTTAATTATTAGCTAAGCTAAGCATAAAGATGGAAACAGCAGGAAACTGCTAGCCTGGCTCTGTCCAACGGCTACAACAAACAAACAGCAATTCACAGGGTGACATGCTGGACTATTTCCTGTGCAGGACCAGTTGCCAGGCGAACAATGGAGACCCCAGGAAGTTTTTGCTCCTGAGACAACATATTCTCAACCTCATCACATATTGATGTTTTGGTCATGGACTTTCCACGTCCACATATGATGTGCAAGGTACCCTGGGTGTGTTGGTTGTTGACGATGTGGGACACCGTGTAAAGTTCTGCCTGTTACATGCATTGTCTTCTTTCAACATACACTTCCATTTTCACAGGGAAAATTACATCGGTAAAACACCGTGAATAGACTTTTTTTTTTTTTCATTCAACATCAAACACACGTGGATGGGTTTAGGCAACAAAAACATGGGGTTAGGTTTAGGAAAAGAGAACAGGGCTTGGCTTTAAAATTTTACGGGATGTGAACACCACTCTCTCGGGTAAAGTCAATGTTTGTTGGACCCATCCACCACCACTCCCGCCCGCCCGATTTGGACTTTCACCACCTTAATTTTTGTCTTTGTCCCACCGTGTTTCCCCCTGACACCGTGGTGCACCGTTAAACTACAACAGCAACAAGCCGCATATCATGCCAATGTTAAAGGGAGCCTTTTTGCCATTGGTTTCTGACCCCGCAAGTCACTGCCAAGGCGCCGGATTTTGACGACTTCGGAGCGAGACTGGGCTCCCTGAGACAGTGAATAAGTGTATATCCCAAAATGTCAAACTGTTCCTTTAATGATCAGTTTGTAAGCTTTAGTGAGCTGAATGTTAAAGGGTTAGTCTGGATCTTTTGAAGTGGGGTATCCAGTGTCACTGTATTACATAAAGTCAATGTCAGTCCTCATGCCACCAGTCTGGAGAAGCAGGAAGTTAACCAACACAGAAGCCACAGCAACAAAACCGATTTTAGTCACCTAAAAAATTCCTACCTAAAAAGAATCAATATCAGTTTAAGTGTACGTTACATTTAGAATATTTCTGCCACTGAACATTGTTGTCAGTGTTTTCTGATGGGAAACTGAAGCCATTATATCGCTCTCTTCAAAGCCAGACTCCATTGAGAAAAACACAACTTTGTCATTTAAAAGGGCTGGCTCGCATTCACCAAAGTCACACAGTAACACAATCAAACAAACTGATCGAGAAATCAGTAGACCAGCAGCTCCTGTGTTCAGTTAGCTAACATAACTGTTTCTCTCAATGGAGTCTGGTGGCTTTGACAAGAGCAGATATGGGTAACTGAAGCTGGTAACTTCACCATTGGAAATAACTGAGCGTGGTAAAGTGGTGAAAATGTTCTCACAATAGCTTATGCTTAAACTGCAAGTGGTTTTTACTTTTTTTTTAGATGTCTAAAATATTGCTGTTGACTCCGTCCACAGAGCACATTACTGTACTCTGCTTCCGTGGTGGTGCTTCTGTCTGCTTTTCCAAACTGGGAGCATGCCGACCAACCTCTACAGTATCTAATGCACTGACTATGGATGAGTACCTCATGTAACCCCACTTCAAAGGATCTGAACGATCCCTTTAAATAGATGTTTTATTTACAGTAAGACAGTACTGTTGGTGGTTTTGTGTATTGTTTTGTAACATATGCGGTTTGCACGCCTCAGAAGATCGATATTTCATAATATGTCATATAAACACTTGGTAAACAGTGAATTTAATTGCCTTCATTTAATCAGAAACACATGGGCACTGTTCACATGACAATAACACTGACAGATTTCGGGCAACACTAAATATCCATTCATTGATATTATTGCGCATTTTGTTACCATGCAGCCAGACAACACACTTCTCCCTGTGCGACAATATTTTCCACAAGCTTTTCCCACACAAACTGGGAGGGCAGAAAGAGTTCTCAGCTGAGCCACATCACATGATGATGCAGTAAAAGTAGCTATAATCACTCGCTTTGGTCAGTCAGCTTCCAGCTGTCCTCACAGAGAGGTGAGACTTTGCGTTAGCGATGACATCACCTCTTGAGGTGGTGTCCAGTCTGTGCTGAAGACAGGCATCTGTGCTTACTCAGGTAGACTGCCAACATAACTCTGTCACTGCCAGGCTGGCTGTCAGTGAGCTGGTGCAAGCACGCACAAGGAGAGAAATTCTGCAAGTGCACAGTGACTTGCGGTACAAATACACATGAGGCATAAAAACACACACACACAGATTTTGTATCTCTATCACATGCATGCACACACAAACATACACTCCTAGCAACTAAACTGACCACACTGCATATAAACAGTGCTGATGAACACACCAGAAGTTTAGAGTGTGAATAACCTGGAGAACAGATTGCTGCTCTCTCTCAGGCACCTTTACCATGAATCCAGACCAAATTCCAAAAACTGCCAAATGACCAATTCATCCACTTGAGTCCTTTCCAATTCAACAGATCCCTCTCATTCAACAAGAGCTGCACTACAGGGACAAGGAATGAGTCACCGTGGCAATGTTTGCAGCTCAGATGGAGAGCAAATTAAAGGAGTACAAAATGATGCAGCTGCTTTTTGCATGTGAGATCATGAGCTGCTGACCTGAAAGTCATGGCCTAAATATGTACTTTAAAATTTTCAATTTGCTGTAACAAAATATCCCCAAGCCATGTCTACAACAACATAATTGGCAGAACTAAATAGGAACATTTTAGTCATCCATGGATCACCACAAATAAGTAGAAATACGGATTATATAATTATCCAACTATAAAGCAAGGAATCTCTGCGTGTATATGAGTGTGTATGTCCTTTGCATATTTCGAGAACTGCTCCTCTGATCTACTTCACACTTAGCAGGTGTATTGCTGGGGACCCAAGGACCTGCAGTGTTGAATTTAGTACGATTTAGACAATGTTAGTCAATGTTAAATAAACAACTTAACAGCGGTCTGTGGTTCTGTGCAGCAGCGGGGCGAGGCTTCACAGAAGTCTAATGAGTGTATTTCACCAAACTTTCTGACCACGAGTACTTGCGTGTATTTTTCTTTGCCATATTAACATATAACACCAATAATGTTACTGCTTTCCTTTAATAATAGCAGTGGTGCGAATTGAGTCAAGCATGTTTTCACCTGTGTGCATTGTGTAAGTTTGCCACACTAACTTCTGAATACTAACATTTCAGAAGGCAAAACACCTCTGCTAATTAAATCCATGCTCTGTTTTATAACTGCAGTGGTTACTTCAAAGCAAGCGACTAATATGCCTATTTGGAAATTAATATATCAGCTAAGTCGGTGGTTCCCAACTGGTGGGTTGCAGTCCAAAAGTGGGTCGCGGATCCATTCTGAAAAGACCGCAAGTGACTCAAGAATGTGTCCAGTTTGTAAAAAAATACACACTTTATTTTGAAGTAAAGTAAATTTCCAACACAGAGCTTTTATTTTGTGCAGTTTCCTGCTGTAGAGTGAGTGACTAACAGACAGCTACTTGACAGGGACAACAAACTAGCTTGATGACATGGCCAAACGCAAGTATGATGCTGAATCTATTAGACTGTGTGGACCTGTGTGAACTGTGGCTGGACCAATAGGGAACCACTGCGCTAAGTGTATTTCACCAGTGTTTCTGACTGCAAGTAGCCACAACGGGTGTGTTTTTCAGGGACAGGTTTGGTGATTTTGGGGCCCCAGACAAACACCATCTTGCTTACTTTTCACATTTTGTCCATCATAAATGTACCAAACATCTGTTCAAGGTGGAGCTTAAATTCAAATATAATGCTGCATAGTTTAATCAAAATAATTAGTCATATTTTACTTGTATTTTCTGAGCAGAAACTGAATCTGCAAAAAAAACAGTAACATTTCACTGTCAGGTAAATGTACTATTAAAATGTTTTCCTCTGCAGTAGAAGAACACATTTGGTACATTTGAATGGCATATTTTTTAAGTTCATTTTGTTCTACCTAACCACCATTATTAATCTATAGCTGTTAGAGGCCCAGGTGTGTTGCTCAGGACCAAAGGAAGCACAGTGTCGAGTGTGAAGTTGTTTGTATGAGCGATTGTCAGGAAAGCTGTAAGGAGCAGTAGCACAGGCCAAACTATCAGTCCGTTCTGAATAGAGATATTATGAACGGGCACTGCTCTAGTAATTACAATAACAGATTATAACAGCCAAGTTCTAAAACTTGTGTCTTTTAAATACTTTATTTGTGATATAATCCTGATCCCAATCTATCTACTGCTGTCTCCTGCCTTTCCCACATCTTTCTCTCTCTTGTCTACAGTGTGTCACAATTACTATCAGGACATCTGCTCAGCTGGACTGACTGAGGAGGTCCTACGGCTAAAAAGCCTTTCAGCAGCAGTCCACACTGAGAACACACACAAACACGAGGCAGAGGGAACCGGAAAACAACACTTCAACTTGTTAAATTGTGGAAGACCTTAACATGCAAAGAATTGACTCACCATGCAAACAGGAGCACCGGTGTGCTGTGGATTGCCATTTAATTCGGAGCAAACCTTAACTAAATCTTGTTGTTTCACATTTTAACTTATCTAGCAATAATAGTAAAGTCATACAGGGAAAAAAGGACAATAGCAGTTTTTGTTTGAGCCTGATTTGAGCTGGCTGAGTTAAATGACAAAAATCCCACTGTCCAACAGCAGAGGCCCTATGCTGTGTTTACATGACATTAGAGTACTCCACCCACTATACATTTCACTGGCAGACAAAATAAAACTTTCTCTCTACTTCAGCACCCTGGACAGCACAGCCTCCCCCTACTCCCAGCTACTGTACAATGCAACGTTATGATAAAGAATGCAAAAAGGCTGAGCGATGTCAAATTCTAAACAAACCAGCACAACTAGTAAGAAATAGCAAAACAATATAGACCAAGGAATTCTTATCACCCTCAAGTAAAATGGACACACAGTATTTTAGGATAGGCTGAATTGCAGAACTCATTGGACTTCAGTAAATTATGGGCTGGCCTAAAACAATGCCGTGAAAAGCTTCAACTATGTTCAACATGATTTTGTTATTTAGTCCAATTTTTCACCATTTCATTGTTGTGGTAAATGAAGATCAAGTCATGTCATGTCCTATTTGCACAACCAAATCTGAACTACATATAAACTACAACCATCTGGACTGAATATAAAGTTACCACATGAAACTCCAAAGGTTGAATATATTGTTGATGTGTCTTACCTGATACATTCTGCATGGTAGTGATGGTGGTGTCGCCCACAGCTGAAGCCCCGGGAGCAGATGTGAAGAACTCGGTGTCTATCTCTGCTGCTGTGTCGTCCTCTGTCGAGAAGTCACGGGCTGGCACTGGTACTTGAGTGGTGGTCTCATCAAAGACAACCACACTTGTTTGCGATGTCACGTCTTCGGCTGAGGTTCCAACGTCAATTGGGATGGTGGCGCCTGCCACATCTGCGGATGTGGAGTCGTCCTTGTAGACGACAGCCGGTGTCTCTACATCCTGCGTTTGAGGTGAGGTTTGTGTGGCAGTGCTGGTAGTTTCTGGCGGTGCTGTGGTGGTGGTGATCTCCAACTCACTGCCAGGTCGGGTGTTACACATAAAGGTGGTGTCAGTGGGAATGGCTGAGGGAAATGTTTCATCCATACTAGTGCTGTCTGATGGGCTGGATGAGAGGTCCGGTTGGGGTGGCTGAGCAGGTGGCAGTGCCTCTGGAGCAAAACCTGTCTCAATCTCATCATAGTCTAGGAATGGTACTGTTGAATAAGGGGCGGCGGTTGAGGGTGATTCTGAGGGGCTGACCACTTCCTCGCTGGTCAGTTCAGTTGAGTCTGTTGGGGTGTCTGTGAGGTCGGTGACTGTGGTGATGATAGAATCTAGAATGGTTTCCTCAGTGTTCCCTTTTGCAAACATAGGCTCCGTGCTGAGAGAGGCGTCTGGTATGGGGACATCAGGCTGGATTGTGCTGATCTCAATGACTGAGTGATCGTCTGGCTCCTCGAAGGGTTTGTCCACAGACTCTGTGGAGTCAGTGCTCTCTGTTGTGTGCTGGGGTTCTGGGAATGTGTCACCACGGTGGGGAATGGATTCTATATAGGTTACATTACTAAAGTCATCAAAATCAAAGTCGGGTGCAGCTGTTACATCATCAGTGTCTTCATGTTCCTCTTTGATGGTGGGCGCGACTGTGGTGATTAACTCTTCTTCTTGGCCTTTCGGTGTGGGGCGAGGTGGAGTCATACTGGTAGAAAACATGGATGGATCATCTGTTGACTCTTCTGACTCCAATACAGTCTCAGATGGTGGTGTTAGCATAGTGGTGCTACTCTCGAGTAAAGGGATGGAGGTGGTGGAGCTGATGGTGGTGGTGGTGATTCCAACCATAGCCATCTCCACAAAGGAAGTCTGGTTGATCACCTGTGTCCTTCCTAAGAAAGCACAAGCAGATAAATTAAAAAGCAAATAAGATCAAAATCATCTGCCAAAAGGTATTACTACTTGAAAGGTACACCATGCAGGATTTTCTGTATATGTAGAAACGTAATCCCTCTCAATCATCCCTTATGAGCAACTAGGCCAAATATAACAAACAAGACTAAATCTGGGTTTGGCTTTTACTTTCACTTGCGCTGGCAATATTGTTTCCGAACAGTAAGTGAAAATGCCTGCACAGTATACCTTTAAATATAAAGCAGGATTGTTTAGAGACACGGACAAGATTTGCACAAAAATCCAGTGGTCAAATTTTCAATCACCTCGCTTGAATCAAATGTTACACATGCATGATGTGTAAAACAGACACAGCTATTAAATGTCATTTTCTATACCTTACATTAATGTATGCAGCAGGTGGTTTATGAGCCTTTTAAGCCAAACAGCAGTCAAAGAGCAACATGCCACAGTGGCAGCTAACAGTGCAACACTTAAAATAAATTACCCCGAGTTAAAGGTTTCCTAGAAACCTCAGAGCGAAGGACTTCCTCTCTTAATTCCTAATGTTGTTTATAACCTACACTAACACTGATTCATTCAATGTTCCCAGGAGACAGTGGAACCAGTGCTAAGTTATGGAACAGTTTGTATCTGATCCGCAATTGTTGGCAAATAAACTAAACTATCTAAAGGTTTCGGCGAGGCCAATATTATCGGGCTGATTTTCCAGTTAATAGTCTGCTTCTTGAACCTGGCTAAACTGGATAGTTTGTTGTCAGCATGGCAGATGAGGTCATTTTCAAAGTGTTCAAAAAACCAAGTGCACTCTGAATGTTTCTCTAAACATTTCCGGATCTGCCTGAAAGGACTCACATGACTGTAACAGAAGAATTAAACAGCATATAAACTTTAAGGAATCTAGTGTTGTGGTTTTGAGAGAGTTTCCCTGACTATTTTTGTCCTCTCTTGTACCCTGCGCACTGTCTCTTCTCCAACAGTTTGCTGGTCGAGTGTTTACGTGTATTTTGTCCTGTCATTGAGCAGCAGTCCCTGATTTCATCCTCTCATCTCTCAGTGATTGTCCTTAAATGCTCGCTAATTAACTTGTCTACATTTTCGTAAGGTTCCACTGAGTTAAATCCTTTAACTCCTTTATGTTTGGCCCGTGTCCTCCCATGCTCTCTCATTTACTCACACCCATAAAAAGAAACTTCGAACGCTGTCCTTGCAGACAGGCTGTGTAAAGCCAGCTGTTGACCATTACGTACTAGCCCTCTCTCTTCATGAGACTATCTCTGATGTAAGGTGTGAGACACATTTTTCCCTAACAGGAAAAAATAGGGCCTGCTCTCAGAGAGTGCATTATCTCACCAGTGCTGTTACTGGGGCCTTTTTTTCCTAAAGCCAATGTGGAGACCAATCAGAGACTAATTATCCCCCTTTTCCCTCTGCACCACCTCCTTTGCCTCCAATTTCCATGTAGTCTAACTGATGCAGGTTTACATAATTTTTTGAGATATTACTGAGAGTGGGAAAGCAGGAGTGATGGAGTGAGTCCAGCCAAACAAGGGTACTTGAAAAGCACTTAGACCGGGGCGTAAATACAACAGGACTGAGAGAGCTAATGTGGGATACACAAAGCAGGAGATGAGGGTGGCCTGTTTGTGTGCCCTCTGAACTCCATGGGGACTTATCACCGCGAGAGCTAGCATAGCTCTGGGGCAATATATGGCCGGGCAGGGGACGGCTTATCTGCCCAACCTCTCATTTGTAAAGATGGAAAGGCCAGGTCAGGGGTCACCGAGGATGACTGAATTTAGAAGTCCGCCAGTAGCTTTGTCCATTATCCAAACGTCTGCTCTGATAAGTACAAGTGAGAATGACGGAGGGCAAACTCTGACAGCGGAAATAAGATGAGAAAGGCGAAAAGGGAGTCAGATAGTGAGACTAACAAGGCTGAAAGGTGAGGTATTAGTTACTTTTGCTGCTTCTCTAAATGGTGACTGTGATCTGTCATTAAGTTTCAGCCTGGGGATACTGATTAGTTAAGAGCACTCACATTTTGAGGAGGGATTAACAACATTCTGCTAACTTCCAGTGAACCATGACGTGTCACTATTTATAAGGATCAATAGCTATATTCTCCTGTCTTCCCATTGTCAGCAATCAACATGGAGTTGTTTCCATGCTTATCTAAATGTTTCCTACAAGCCACAGAAAGATATTACAGAAAGATGAATTTCCACCATGACATTTACTTGGATTTCATAATGATGGGATTAAAAATTAATTTGTCTTTTTCCCTTTAATAAATTTGAAATTATCTAAATAAAACATTTGAATGCTGAACAGCATAAACTGTTTTAGCTGTTTCACATCATGAGTGAGGTTGTATAAGGATAGAGCTTAAGGAGCCTTGATTAGCGCAGCTGGAAGTAATAAAGATAAAAAAAAAATTAAAAAAACACAGACAGATACTGACTGTTCACAAACTCTCAAGCAAACTATTGGTCATTAATCCCCTCCATTAGAATAGGAACTGCCTCATCCATTGCTTTTAAAGTAAACACAGTTTACCACTACGATTTTACTCTCCTCTTGGCTAATTTTTTTTTGTCACAGAAACAGGCAGGAAACTTCACTGTGAGATAGTGAGGTCAACTGGACACTGCAGTCTGGACGACTTGTCTGGCACACAACATGCAATGCTCCAAGGGAAAATCTTCCCTCTAGAACAATAGACAAAAGATGAGACAGGTTGTAAGCATTTCAAAATGTTGGTCTGGTTCAGATGTGGGAATGCGTACAGTGATGCAAAGAAGCAGAAAATCAAAGGGTGGGGGAGCAGAGGCAAATAGGAGATGAGATCATAGCTCCTCACAGTCCAGGCCTGGTTTTGACAGGGAATGGTTTGTGCCTTCGACCACTGTCTGTCACTGTCGAAACCACAGTCTAAACACATACATGCAGGCAACACTTTGCTCCATGACATACTATAAATATACTAAACACTAACAACAAGACTGTGAGTGAGTTTACCTTTAAAACAATAAGCTCCAAGTTTCCTTGTCGGTTCTGGAAAGCCAGTCTGGTTTCTGTAGCGGTACATGGTCCTGACGCCGAGTAAACCTCCCCCGCATTGCATCCTGGCTCTTGCAACAGGGTGTCGTACACTGCCATCAGAGAGCCAGCCATAGTCGCATCTGTCCAGACCTTTTCGCCAGGCAGCGTGGAGCTGGCCGGGGCTTGCCAGGACTGCATTCCTCTTCTTACACTCTGCACTGGCCTCCTCCAAAGTCATCTTATGGGTCACGGGAGCATAGAACACTTCACCTGAAATAAAGATGGCAAAATGCAATGAAGAGTTAGCAAAAAGCACGAACTCAAAGGCAACAAATCATCTGCGATCATGGCAACAAAATATGATTACTCTAACTAAGCAGACACCCAGGGCAGAGGATTCAATTGTTTAACCAATCCCACAAACACTGGCATGAATCAGTGTCGTATCACTAACAGATGGAAAGTCATTCCTTATTTCATCTTTAGTTATCTGAGCTATAATCAGCTTAAAAGACTATCATAGATAGTAATCTCAAGATACAGATTTTCGGACCATTTTGACCTTTCAGAAGAAACGTAGCCCAAAAACAGCTGACCAAAGTCACAGCTGTGCAGGGCACAGACCCAAAATATCTCCCACCGATCATATTTAGGAAAACAGTAGTTCATTCATTATATTAATCTGAGGTGGGATAGCAATGCAGACAATGCGCCGAGCCTGTCAATGAATGTGTCTGTACTTCAGGACATTATGTTTCCCCCCCAGGGTGAGTGAACAAGATTACACCTTCTATGTTTCCTTCCCTCAAGCTGTTCGTGTGAGGGTCTTTTCCTCAGAAAGGTCACTGCACTGTGACAATTATGAGGATTGGTCTTTGCCTGCAGGATAACATAAGTGAAAGACTACAGAAGGGCAAGATCTTAATTGAAACCAAACAACATTACAAAAAGGGATGTCTGACTGACTACATGTTTTCAGTTAGTCTTGGGCGTAACGTTTCAAATATCCAGTGTTGGTTTCATCCCATTGATTTACAATGGCACTGAGATTAGGAGATGCTTTCCACCCAGACATGTCCTCCTTCTTAAAAGTAGAAAACAACATGAAATCCTGCACAAACATTTTAACAACCAAAGTTAACTGTTTTTACATGGTCGTTTTATTGGACATTGTCTGCCCTTTAAAATATATCAGTGTTTACCAGAAAGTTATTGGTTATAATAATAAACTTTTTTTTTTTATCTACACCTCAAACTCTTCTAAACTACATGATTATAAAACCAATTTTAACTCATCGTGCATCCTAAAGCCACCATAGATTTAAACTAAATTGCTATGGTTAGCTAAAAGCCTTTGCTATTTCCATCAGCTTCAAACGACATCAAACCACATCAGCCAAACATGTCTGTTTTCGTACAACATATAAAAGGACCAAAAACTGAGCTGACATTAATTAACATTACTATATTAAATATCCAGGGCATTGTGGTGTGCCGGCATAATGATGTAACCACAATGTCCCCGGGTCATTTCCAGAAGAAGACCTTATAGCACGTCATTCCCCTCCATGATTTGGGTCAATCTCTGCTTTAAACTATCTATTTAAGGCAAAAAGTGCATTATGCAACTTTAAATCACTAATTAATACACACACTAATGATCCAAATCAGTAAATCAAAGCAGTTAACTCTTAACTTGAGAGTTTTCATGTATCTGTGTGACACAAAAAAGGGATCAACTATCTGTCATGCACAACTGGTCCAGAATACAGTGAGGTCAAAGCTGCATGTATAGTTTCTTGGAAAGAGTGAGGCGCTAAGTGGAAGACGTATGTGCGTGTCCCTGGTGGCTGTGGGGCGGGGTGACGTTCCCTGGCTGACACCATTGTCTACATCTGCTTAATAACCCAAATAATACAAATGTCATAGTACTGACTGATGGCTTCACATTCAGAACGAATAGATTTGAAACTTGTGCCGAAATAATTGAAACTAATGTTATGGGCTGTAGCAGAGCTGCACTGTATGAATCCCAGATAAGACGAGCAACTACAGAGGCCTGACTGGAGTTAAAGATGTGTCAAGAGGGATGTTAACGCTCATAAAACGCTTTAAGTGGAGTTGAGTCCATCAGCAGTAACAAGCTGGATAATGAACACAGACGGAGGCTGCTGGCTTAGATGTGAGGACTTCCCATAAACAGTGCCAAAGAAATTTAAAACCCCATTATCACATTTTGGTTGCAGACTTCTTCAAAAAACCATTATGGTGAAGAATGAATTTCACTTTCTGCTCTAGAGTCAAATTATTAGGAGCTCCTCTTTAACTCCCTTTATGCAACACATGGAACAGTTTGGCACGACAAAATATTTAAAAGATCACACATTGTCACCAACGCAGTATTCAAACAAAACAATTAAGCTTATTTTCACAGTGGTTTTATGAGCTATTAAAGTCATTTGCTTTGGCACTGTGATCAGTTGGAGGTTTCGTCATCTCAGAGGGCGTGCCAGCGCCTCTATGCAACACCTCATCGCTTAGAACAAGAAAAGCCTCATTTTGTGGCTGACTCACCATCAAGTCTGTCTACGTAACAGTATACATCATAGGTGTCCGTGGGTTTCTTGGTCCCATATGACCTAACGCCAGGTGCGGTCTTTAGGTTGCCATAGCAGCCCTCCCTTGGCCTTCTAATGGGGTATCTGTACAGACAGAAAAGCAAACATTTTATGATTATAGCACATAGGTATATTATAGAACTGTTTTGTCTGAAAGAAATGACTTTATGGCAGCTAACCTCACTGTCTGGTCGGCAATCCAGCCAGCATCACATTGGTCAAAGCCATCCTCATAGGCTGCTTTCAGTTGGTCATATGTAGCAATGGTTGCTCCAATGTTTTGGCAAGCCTTGACAGCCTTCTGGTAGTCCAAAGTGTACCTGCTGGTGTTTGCTCGGTAGTGAAACACAACACCTGGCAACAAACAGAAGAAAAAAAATGACCATCTAAAAGTGAAACTTAATGAAGTGTCGTATAGAAACAAGAACATAGTGATCTGGAATTCATCAGCATAATTTCAGCGCTGTAAATTATGTCAAATGTCTTATAAAGCACACACCATGGGTGAAATAATTGAGTCTCCCAGCTTCTTTGGAAAGAAGGAACTTTGCAATAAACCAAAAGGATAAGCAAAATAGTCTACAGTTCACCACAAATGAACAAGATAAGTGCAGATGATGCCATGGCCCTGAAATCCCCATATTTGTGGACAGCAAACAGACGCAGAAGATATGATTGATAGACCTAATTAACATTGCAGATAGTTGGAAAAGAGGTTGTGCAGATTGTAAAGCAGTGAAAACCAAAACTATCCCAGTGTCCCCCCACCCCACCCATGTTTTCTACATCCCCAAAACATGAGTTATATCTCCCAGAATACTTCTCAAGTGACACTTAGAGTGCACATAATGACACTAGGTAAGGGCCCCCCTCCTCCCACGAAGAGTGCTGCACTAATGTTGCATCATCATATAGATAATTTGACACTTGTGTAAATTTGAGGAGGGATATTGGGGAATGTTGTTATCACTAAATAAAGGCGAAGTAAAAAGGTTTGGTAACACCCACTGAGAGGAAAGTCCCCACTGACAAGGTGGCACCCAAGATGACAGGGATGGGTGAGGTTATAACACAGCTTTTCTTCTGCCAACATGTGGAATACCATCCGTATTTGGGCTCCAATGGCTTATTGGGTTAGATAGCTGAACACTGGAATTAAAACACTGCAGTACTTGGTATGGACAGGGACCCAGATTCTCATCTCTTCTTAAGAGTGTGTCGGCTCTAAAATAAGAACTGCAAACTGTGGTTACTCTGCGTAACTACCGGGTAGCTGCTGCTATCAAAGTAAGCAGAAGGGCGCCCGTAGTTCTTTCATATCGTTTACATTTCTATCACCACTTGTATTGCGTTTCACTATTATTAAACCCTTGCAGCAATCCCCCTCTACGTTCAGAGAATGTTGGGGAAGCAAGTTTAGATTCTTTTGTATGACGGAGGAAGGATATCATGAATGTCTCACCATCCACATCGAGGTTAACTGTATCCTGGGTGTCCTCAATGCCGTACATGACCTCACATCGATAGGTGCCAGCATCGCTGGCACGCAGCTTGACCATTGTCAACGAGGCGTCACCTACATCCTCAGGGTGACTGGGCACTGATACACGGTTCCTGTAGATGGAGCCTATTTTGATGACGCCATTCTGCGCCACCAGCACTGTGGATTCATTTTCTCCATTTATTTTGGTCCATTTGATCCGCAAGTAATCTCTGCTATAAACGACAGTTCCATTGGGACTGATCACCGGTGCTGAGGTTGGGATGATGGAGAAGAAGCAGGGAAGACTGACCTTCCCCGAGAGCGACCCAGTGACCGGTTTGATTATCGATAATGTGTTGAAGGCTGAAAGAAGAAAAGCAAAAGGGTTAAATGCATTTTCAAATCATACAGACACACTCACTACTGTATTATTACTGTATCATACTGTAAATGTCTTCTGTTAACTCTAATTCTACCATATGCAAGTAGACACTATAAACTGCCCGACTCATTCACCGTACATTGACGGGGTGTGACAACTACACCCAGCCTAATAAAAGAAAACATGCATCATGGCCCACAAGTGGCTCTTGGAAAGTCAAACCTCATCCTTAAAATGATGGGTGTGGGAACACATTCAACACTGACGGCAGTGTATGTTCAGCATGTCTGTATGGAGATGAGTGGTTAAAAAGTGGAGTAATGGCTGCATCAGTTCATGTCAGGCCACTGCTGAGTTCTGTGCATGTTAGTTTTCTTTCTGCAATAATCCCTCCTTCACCTACATGATGATGACAGGTAGACCCACATAAAACAAAGTGAGATATGTCATCAGCGTGCTGCACACTGGGCATTATTACGTATCTCCCATCTCGTGACCTCCTACTCTATTCTCAGTTGAAGATTACCGATGTTCCGCACCTACGTCGCCGCTCTGAGTAAAGATATTTAATCTATTCCCACAGTCTGAATACACTGCAACCAGTGATGAATTACACTACGGCTTAACCAGACGTGGTTAACTGATACTGTGTGTAATCCCCCCCCCCCCACCGTGGTCTGTCCGCAGTTAAAGCTGACTGTATCCGAGTCTCACGCCACTTCTATGTGATGAAGCAATGCAGAGGGGATGTCAGACAGGACGCCAGACACAAATAAATGGTAACAGGCTGAATCACGCTTGCCCTGCAGAGGGGCAGAATTAACCTTTTTCTTTCTTCGAGAGGGGGGTTGCGGGTGTCACAGGGAACAATGTGGGGAATGCTCTAGTCTGGAATCAGCGGTGGGACAGCCCCAGAGGCATGTGTGCTTTAACAGAGGGCCTTATTAGGATGAGGGAAGAAACCAGCTGTTATTTCCAGCCTGGGAGTCTAATTGAAAGGTGTCCATCCATACCCAGAGACCAGAAGGGGGCCAGGATGTCCAGGGGGACCAGCGGGGCCCGAAACGCAAACCTCATTGGCCAACACTGTCATCTTCACCTTTGAGTAAAGTGTCGCAGGTTTCACAGGAAGAAGACCGGAAGGGTCTTATCACAGACTGCTACTTTAAGAGCAGAGTGAAACCGTAATGCTGCGAGGCACCGCTGACACATCAGTCAGTTTGCTGCAGATAAGCCGTAGAGTACGGACGCCAGCTGAATGTGAACATGTCAAATGACTTTACTTTGGCGGAACTTACTGAGATGGACAGGGTACGAGAATAAGTGAGGGTTAGGGAGAGAGGGAGGGAGATAAAGAAATTAAGACAGATGGGGAGAGTTGGGGAGGAGGAGGAGGAGGAGGAGGAGGAGGAGGAGGAGGGAAGCATTTACTCATTCAAAACTTACCTGTCACAGTTGCAGCTTCACAGAGACAGTATAACCACAGGATATACTTTATATGGTGTATCATCTGTGGGAAAAATTAAAAATGTGCATTAGGAAACAACTCATACAAGGTCTTTACATTTTATGGTATTTCTTTTACATTTACTTTCTATTTATTTTGTGCATCCACATACATTTTTCAGTAACAAAGATAAGTATAAAGATCTTTTCAGTCATGTACAGGCTAGAGAAGAATTAAATGGTGTAACATCTATTCTTAATCTGAAAATTGCAAAAATAAATATTAAATATACAGACTTCCATCCTTTATTTAACAAATACATACATAATCTTAACTTTTACCAATATAAATAAACTTTTATAAAGATTTTTTTCTACTATAGTTAATAATACAACAAATTAAAAATATGCTAACACTTTAAAAAGCTCCTAAATGCAAAGGACATCACATTTACCTGTGATAATGCATTCACTGGACACAGATTTTCAGATTTAGAGATAAGACGTGGATGCAAATAAATAAATAAATAATAGCAATAATTAATGACCCAAGCTTGTGTTTTCAGTGATTTGAGGTAAAACCTCCTGTGGGGTCGGACTGCAGAGCTTCTGGAGACAGGAGGACAGGAGCAGTGAGCCCCCTGTCCTCATTTCCACCCCACTGTATAAACACAAGTGGTGGGTCGCAGTGTGAGCTGCAAACTGTTGTACTCCATTAAAACGAGACACTCACTCTATATAATGGCAATGGGTGATGACAAAAGATCAAAATATTTTGGTGTGGAGTCTGTGATTGTGACTTAGTCTATCCCAAGTCAGCGGACCCACCCTAATGGAAAGTAAATAAAATGATTGGGGAGACAGTAAGAGATGGATGCCCAGGTTTAATAATGCTGCATCTGCTACTGCATGTGTGTTTCAGATTTATGTAAAAGTATCTTTTATACTGGAGGAGAGGTGTGCGTAAACTGCAGGCAGTGGCAGAAGGGTTTCTAGGAAATCGAAAAAAAAGAGTCATTCAAAGAAAGAGCACTAAAGCATCTCACTGGCGTGTAATTGATAGCAGATTTTTGGAGCCAGTGGTCCTTTATGTGCAACTCGGAGATGCTCAACAATAAATATCTGCTATGGGAATTAAAATGCTGATTTTGTCATAAAGTTAGGAGCTGACTGAAAACTTTTTTGCTTCGGTGCCGTTTCGGAGACTTTTTTCCTTTTTTCTTTCCTCCACAGAAACACTTGTTGCTTGTTCAAAAGAAATACGACTAATATGGTATTAAATAATCCAAATTTAAATTGTAAAGTGTTAATTTGTCACTTAAACTGTGGAGTAATCCCCGATTCGCGGGGCAGACTTCGGAAATTCACTTGCCTCACTCGGCAGCAACAGTGTAGGTTATCTGAGGACAACACGGCATCACTGGGTGCGACCATGTTAAACAATTTCTAGACTGCCAAGTTAACCGAAATATATTTATTTGTTTATGTGCCTCTATATCATAATGTAATATATTTAGAAAACACTCAACCAATTATCGCATCCATTGCCAGTTATCTGGTTTACAGCAATAATCTCAAATCATAGTTCATTTCAGACTGAATAAAAAAACAAAAATGAAAAATACTTACGTTGACATGTGTTTCATTCCATAAAATACACAAATATCGATATATGTCCTTAAATCCAGTTAGTCCCAGTGCGTAACATGGGTGCGTAAAAAGTGCCCAAATATGTCCACTCCAAGTCGGCGCAGCAGCACTTATCTCCCCGGTGCGCCTTTCTCTTCCTCTTGATGCTCCAGAGTTGCAGTCCCACCTCGGGATGATCCTGGTCCTGAGCAGAGCGAAAGAAACCGTGAAGTGCTGGCAAGGAACAAGTTCAATTTTGCCTAACGCACACTGTTATTTCGTCAGTGTCAGAGAGGAGGGGCAGAGTGCCCATCTGAAAAGTGAATGAGACACCTTGGAGAGGAGGGCGGGGGGGGACTTAATTTGGTCCTGTGTCTGAAAGGTGTACTCTCATCCAATCAGACTGATCCGAAATCACGTGGCTCATTTGTGCAGGTAATATGTCATTTTAGAGTCAGTGCGTCTTCACTCCAGACAAGTTCCAAATCTGATGTTTCCACATGAGAAATGACTGATGCCAAACACAAACCTTTATCATAAGTGTGTCATTATATATTATCTCGTTATATGGCTTGCTATATGAGCTACAAATATAATCAACAACCTTTGATGGTTAGGTTTCTTGTTGATGCCCTGTGCAGGGCGCACCAATCGTCTCCAAGTGTGCGCAATGGAAACGGGGTGGTGCAGACATGTCTCTGGTTGAATTTGAGTCACAGCCGACTGTTTGTTCCAACAACACATTTCTGTCAATAATATGAGGGAGTGCTTCCCATCCACCCCATTCAGCCACTCTGGACAGTTTGGGACAGTTTGTGTGAAGAAAAATAGAGTTAATCTAAAATGAAAATGGGTGCTCTCTGATTAACACGACTACCTGACTGCAGTCAGGAATCAGTGGTTAACTGTTAATTGTTGGCTTTTCCACACGGGGGAGAGGCCGGACAGTTTATCAACTCTTGCCTAATAATCACTACGATTGGCTACTGCTACATAGGTAGGAGGGCTCAGCTGAGGGAGTTGTGTGTCTGTGTGTGCGCGAGAGCGTGTGTGCATGTCTTTGTGGTAGGTAATCTTTTGCCTGGCAGTGATTATAACTCCCAGCAGTGTGGCATGAGACGTGTCTCTTCCGGTTTGTCTTAACAGGACAACAACTAATTTGAATGTGCCTGATAAAGAGTTAAAGTCTACATTATTAGTGAGACAAAAAACAATGACACAGAAAAATCCGATTTGTTGTTTATCTATGGGAAAAGGCAAAATGGTGTTCAGTGCAAACATTGCTTATGTAGTATGTATATATTTTTTTAATTTCTCTGAGGTATAGCAACCAGTTTCACCGACTTTAAAGATCCTGGTGATCTGATGATGATCTATGTTGGGGGTTCAGTGCATGAGGAATTCTCTTTGTGCCAATGACAGTTTACTTACCTTAAATAAAATATTCAAAAGTAGACTTACCCATGCTTGAATGGGCCTACTAAATATTCTGGGCACTCTGTAAGATTGAAAATGTATAGCTAGCTGTGTGAAATTTTGCTATCATTTGGTTTACAATAACACAATGCAGCAACTGTGTGGTAATACTGCATAGCAAATGGCACTTGTCAAGGTAAAAATTATTGACTCTGAATCAATTTGTTCAGTGCATAAACTAATCACCATTTATCTCAGCTTAGTTCATTTCAAGAATGATGGGAAAAATATTTTTTTCCACCATCATACTTGGCAAAGGAGCCTTTTTTTAACAGCTCACTGTTAGGTGAGGTTATATGAGGTTATACGATGGCACCATGTTTATAGTGTCCCCTAATGACAGCCTGAGAGACATACAGGCTTCTGCATGTGAATCAAACTGATGTGCAGGTCTGGCTGCCGAGTCCAGCGGGACAGACTAATTGTTCAAAATCATGGTGTTGCCTTCTGAAGGCGTTCACGCCAGCTGAGAGCCGGAGCAGAGGTGATAAGCCTCTAGCACAGAAGATGGCCCTTGAAGCCCCAGGGCCCTTGTAAAAAAAAAAAAAAGTTGTAGGTGCCTTTTCCATACCTGTGTGCATTGTAATCATCTCAGGGGCTTTGCACCGGTTACCCACAATACATCTCTCCGCTGCAAGGCTGGACTGGTCTGAACAGCAGGACTCTGAGAGAGAGAAGAGACGAGAGCAGTGCTGGGTGAGACGGAAAGGAAAGGCTGGAGATAACAGGTTGTCAATTTCGACTCATTTCCTATCTGGCATGTACAACCTGCCACTTAGTGTGGCATTAAGTCTCCATTAGACAATTGGAAAATGACATGAACACACCGTGATCAAAAGCGGTTTGAGACATGTTTGTACTCTGTGCATGCAGAGAAACACAAAGGTGCACGTATCGCAATCACTAACTCTGACAAAGACAGATTGCGTTCAGAAGTCACAGCTCCAGGAAACAGGTTTTATACTTAAAGACCTGACAAAGAGCTCAAACTGACCTGATTTTGAGTGGAATTTGCCACCTGACCTCGCCATAATTAACAAGTACTCCGTTTTAGAGTTACGGGAATCATTTAATCACTTTACTACCTTACCTCCTTAACTGAGTCATCGTTAAGTTAAAAGCTGCAAGTCACCGACTGCCGTGTAAAACATCCCTACTGTATGCGTAACGGTGGAACTCCTGTTGCCTTTCACTACCCATAAATCAATGAGTCAAAGAGCCAATCAAAGAGTGTTTGATCCTGGTGATCTGCTGTGCGGGCCCCAAGATGACCCACATATCACATGACCTATAAAGGTGGTCTACCTCCGGCCCCATGCCACCTCAGACAGCATAAAAGGAGCATCAAATTTCTCTGACCCCGAGGGATGTGTCTAACTGAAACTCACTTGCTGGAGGCCAAAGCTGCTCCGATTTTTTTTTTGTTTTATTGATAACATGCCAAATAATTTCCATCCAGAATGGGATGTTTTTTCAGTGCTGTAAAAGGTATTCATCCAATATTTACACAGTGACATCACCTGATATATTTGCAAAAATATTTGCTGCTTTATAAATAAACAAAATTAATAAATAATGATGTAAAATAAGATGTACAATTCAAGTGTCAAACATAAGCCAAACCGGTGACATGCAGAGAGAAAAACAGCTTGCTGTGATTTCCCAAGGTGCAGTGAAACAAGCTTGTGTGTGTGTGTGTTGTGTGTGAAACCCTGTTTAGAGCAGAAAATGTGGGAAAATGAAGTTGCCTCTGGACAGACAGGAACCTTGATCCTTTGGAGCCAAGTGTGGAGGCCCAGACCACCAAAGCTGATCCATGCAGCTTTAGTAAGAGGCCAAGCGAGGTGAGCGACAGCACAGGAACTGATTTTAATCATGTTTATTAGGACCGAAATCAGGTTTTGCTTGTTTTTTTCTAAAACCATATTTAGGGATATTGTCTAAGGAAGAGGTACCGTAATGGAAGTCTGATTAATAATTAACTGTGCACACAAGCTACAGTCAGACTGATTTGGGATTTGTGAGGCTGATGCTGGAATTAGTATTTGAGGGGGACAGAGATAAGATATATCATCTAATATTCATTTTGTGGCATTGAGCCCTAAAATTTGGTTATTATAAGATTGTGACAAAGAAAGTTTATGATAATGAACTCTAATAATAAAGGTGGCATTAGCAGTAAGCTGAGTGTACATTATTAACAGTAAACCAGTAATAATAAGTTAAAACAAACAGCAAAAGATAGTAATATTAAACTTGAACTGGGGGTAAAAAGGTCAAATACTAAAAACTGCATATGAAAGATTTCCCCTCTGCAATTTCTATTCATATACGGGCCAACATAAAGATGAGCAGTCTAACTGGCGTGGTAATAAATCAGCCAGGTTCAATTACAGGCTGTTTCTGTGCTGATGGTCAATGAAATCTGAAATGTAATGTTGTCTTATTGGTTATTCATGTCTCAAAGGAAAATGTTAGGTACATCGGCACAAAACGGATGGCACCTAACCTTGCTTGCCAAGTCTAACGTGTTTTACATCAAGAATTTTAGACTTGGCAGTGTTACAGTAAAATATGAACTGTGTTATAATAGGAATACAATCAGCTGAATGAGCCAAGTTTTACTCCGAAGTCGTCGAAATCCAGTGCTTGGGCAGTGACTTTCTTGAAGGCGTCAGAAACCAGTGAAAAAAGGCGTCCTTTAACGTCAGCATGATACGCGGCCGGTTGTGCTTATAGTTGAGCAGTGTCCAGCTGCATCAGGGGGAAACGTGGCCGGACAAGGACGAAAGTTAAGGCAGCGAAAGTCCGAATGGGGCAGGTGGGAGGGGTGGCGGATGGGTCCAGCAAGCACAGACCTTCACCCAAGAGAGTAGTGTTCGCGTCCCGTAAGATTCTAAAGCTAAACCCTGTGTGTTTTCCTAAACCTAACCACTTCCTTTTGTTGTCTAAACCTAATCACGTGTTTTTGTTGTTGAAGGAAAAAAACGTCAATTTGTGGTGTTGTACAGTGTTGTGAATTTCCTGTGAAAACGAAAGTGTATCTTGAAAGAAGACAATGCATGTAACAGGCAGAACCTGACACAGTGTCCCAGAACGTCAACAACCAACGCACCCAGGGTACTTTATAAGTCGTATCTGGACGTAGAAAGTCCATGACCCAGACGTCAATATGTGACGAGATCAGAGTGAGAATGTCCGAACATCCTAAGAACTGAAAGAAAAAAAGAAAGAAAAGCTTCACACTGTCATTGTGAGGATGACTGCACTGGTGGTACAACTGTCTGTAGTCCTCTGTGCCAGGTGTCAATCAACAGGCAGGTGTCAGTCATGGCGGTGACAGCTGGTGGACCGTCAGTCCATTTGACAGGTTTTATAGGGACAGGTTTGCCCTGCTGTCCACTAATAAGTACCTCTAGCAAGAGCCAGCAACCTGCTCTACCTTTTATTTCTTTATTAATCTGGTGCTTCTTTTTTTATCTCCACTCTTCTGTCTTTACAACCTCACATCTCTTTACCAGGGCTCCAAAACCTTGTCAAACATCAAACTAAAGGAATTTTCAGGCCCCATTTCCCTCAGATTCAAGGACTTAACTAGACATACTTTGAATCAAGGTTTATTGCTGCTACAACTGAGGATTTACATAATGAGAACTAGCAGGCTTTACTGAAGCTCAAAGTAAACAATTACAGAGAGAGAGGGACTTAAATGGATAAACACTTCTCATTCATGCTGTGTTACAGTGATGACAGAGTATGTGGTGTCTTGCTTTCTCTAACACAGCACAGCAAAACAATATAGAGTGTGTAAGTTGGGCAATAGAGACAGGAAATTTCTATTCTTGCACAAAATATATAAATTGAAGCACTTTCGATGACCCATGTCTATTTATGTCAATTATCAAAAACTTTCAAGGCCTTGATTTTTTTTTACCTCCCCTTAAATTAAAAAAAAAAGATTGCCTTCAAAGACTTATGGGAACCCTGCTCTACTCTTCAGTCCTGTGGTTTTGGCAAACTCCATATGCTACAAAACCAGATCAATCTCAATTGATATTTTTACCCCTACTTCTTGTTTTCGAGTGCCACCTTGCCTATCTGGCTAACCCTTCAAGACCCTGATACACTATCAGTATTCTGGGATTTACATCAACAGACGCAACAAGTATTGCTGGACATTGTGAATATGCCATCTTCTGCACTGGAGATTTCTCTTGCCTGGGCTACAGGCATCCTTTTGTGGTTGTCAGGACGCTCATGATTCATCAACAGCTTAAGTTTCACACTATCAATCAAACAAGTCATGACATAAGAAGAAACACTGCTTCATTACAAGGCAACTAGCAGTGCTCTGTAGGCTGACGTTAGCAAACTGTGCTCCTACCCTGCCAATCTGCACCGATAATAGAGGAGCGGTAACAAGTGCAGCAACTTTGCTGCTGGTCTTTAGTTAACACTTTCCCCACCAGAATATCATTTTTAAGTTGTCAGCCAATGGCAGCATTTTTAGAGACAGACAACCATTCACACTGACATTCACACCTGCGGGTAATTTAGAGTCACCAATTAACCTGCATGTCTTACCCTGAGAAAACCCACACTGACACGGGGAGAACATGCAAACTCCAGACAGAAGGGCTCCCTCCAGGGATCGAACCAGGAACCCTGAACTAACCACCATACCATTCCTTTTTTATCATCACATTTACATTTTTTTTCTCATTTCCTTTCTTCAGTTTGAATTGAATTAACGAAAATAATATTCTCCTCAAGGGTATAGTGGAACACATTGCCACGTTCAGTGATTGCTCAGCATTCTGTTGTCCTCTGTGGTGGTCTTTCACGGTCACTGTCATGGAGATCCCTGTTTCATGCCACCAAACTTGTTTGCTTCTTCGTCCAAATCGGATTCAGAATGTTGATCAAAACAGGAAATGTCAGAGTCTGAGTCCATCAGCATCTCCACGGCTTGCACAGCCATAAACTTTTCCATTGGCACCGGCATTTCCGTGCAGTTTACAAGCTGCTACATTTCTGTAAACATCTTCTTACGGTTTGCAGCGGATCTTCTTGTCTTCTTGAATATCTTGTCAATGGCGGGAAGGCGTTGAGTCATAAATGATGATCGAGTTAAATCTAAGGATTGTCACTTACAAATCATCAATAACGATGTAAGTTAACGTTAGCTAGCTGGCTAGTTTGCTACCAAGACCTCAGCATGATAGCAATTTATTTTGTTATGTTTGTTATATAAAGAAGGACCAAAATACATTAAAACGACATTAAACTAAGAAAATTTGTTGGTTATCATAGTTTTTTAATCTTTATTAACAAAGAAAATACATTAGTGGGTTTATTTTGTTGCTCGTACAGCCATCATGTCAATGATTTCTCATAACACTTGGTTTGAAGTGTGCCTCTTAAAAACTTCAGTTTGGAGGGCCATGTAGCCCTAGCACTTCGCCCTACCCCTCTATTCCAACAAGAGTTGGGCACCCTACCTCTAAACATGAACATGTACAACAGAGGGGTAAGGGTTAAGTGGTAGAGGCAAGGGATGTATTGGAATTAGGCCAAAGTCTCTATTTCCTACACCAGCTCCACTACAGAGTCAGTACATTGGATCCTAGTGAAGATCAACTTGCAGGTTGACAAGTGTCTCTGTGTCTCCAAGTCAATTCAATAAGCACAGGTAAAATGTAACACAGATCTGTTTAAAGTACATAAACCGTCACCCTGAGAAGTGAGAGGTACATCACAGCACATGAGCTGTGGTGAGGCTGAATCATTAGGACAACAAGGCCTGCCTGTAAAATGTAATACACGTAAACACATTTTTCTGTGAAACTCTGGCAAATTGATTACAAGATTTCATCAGATTGTTATTCAACCACCCAACCCAAACCTCAGCGTTGAAAGGATCGAGCTCTGATGGTGACTGTTTGAGAGGCCCAGCCGACTGGAACCTCATGAATCACCGCATCTGCCACCTTCTAGCAAACCACTTTAATCTGAGAGGATGGCAGAGGAACAAAGACAGAGGAAGTGAGTGAGAGAGGGAGAGAGGTGGTGGTGGGTGGGAGTGGGAGGGATGATAACCAGAACCAGACCATTCCCACGTCACAGATCTTTGCCAATTGCAGTTAACATAATGCAGAATTGTGGGAACCATTTAATTCTCTAACCTCATCCCTTCTGCTGTAATCACCCTATACATGACCTCTGGGGACTCCAGCTTACAATATTTCACATGAAGTTTGTGTCATATTTGACAATTTAACACCAACGTATTCAAAAATATGTGATCTATTTGCGTAAGTCCCTATGGTAAGAATTCCCAAAGGAGTCATGCCTCTTACTGTACTTCAACCACAGAAAAAAATGGGTGTATGAGACAGTCAGTTATTAAACCAGGCAGCAATTAGGCCTATACACGAGAGAAGGCAATGTGGACGGCCTGTCGATCCTTTGGTCCCTGACCAAGAGGAAGCCGGGATAATCACATAATGCATTCCCAGCCATGAGAGAAAATCAAGTCAACTGTAGAAAGTCATTTTGGTTTCTTTGGTTCCAATTACCATTTTAAAGGATGTTTTGGTAAAGCTGCAATAAAAATCTGTTTCGGTCATCAATTAAAATACTTGGGTGGCATATACACTGACATTTGAAAAGGCTTAGTGGTCGCTATACATTACTGTATATTTATGAGCAGCGCTCGCAGATGTAAAAACATTTAAAAAATATGTGACAGTGACACAAGCCACCAGCACACTTGCAAACATCACAATTCATTTTCAGCAGCCTTTTTTTATTCGATGGGTAAATAGACACATTTTGTGCTTTAACTTATCATAATGAAGTAAACGTTGATTGCACAATGTAATGGCTATAGAATAATGGCACCATGTCAGCCACTGGTACAGTCCCCTGGGAAATTTAAGGCTTGATTTACAGCACAAAGAAAGCGTGTCATCCATTGCGCAACTTGGTAGTTATTGGTAGCCATCCCCAGTTACCACAGAGTATCAATGTACATTAGAAAGCCCCCATTGTTGTGTAATACATTTGCCTGTCTATTATATTACAAGTTCGTTTGCTTCGTTCTGATAGTGGTACTTTCCCACCTAAGTGACGTCATCGGAGTTGCCACGGTAGCAAGTGGGCAACACGAGGTTTAGTTTCAGGTTTGTTTGCTGTGGTTGATACTTAGAGCAGAGGTTCCCAACTGGTGGGTTACGGGTCGCATTCTCAATGGACCGCAAGTGACTCCCAAACGTGTTAAGTTTGTAAGGAAAAAGCACTTTATTTTTAAATACAGAGAATTTCCGAGTTTTAATTTTGAAGTGCTGTTTCCTGCTGCAGAGTGAGGAGTAAGGGACCTCTTTTTGACGACATGGCCAACTGCAAGTATGATGCTGTGTGGACCTTGAACTAACGACTAAGGAGAAATCTGGACTCTGTGGCTGGACCAGTTAGGAACCAATGGTGTATAGGACAGTGTTTTTCCTCTCACATTTTTCGCCATTCACCTGTGCTTCCTTTGTTGTTTGTAAATGCTTTACTGTAAGTGTGATGCCATTGGCCCACAGTGGCCCCAACACTAACACTTGGAAACGCTAGCGAGGGAAAGCTGTCTGTTTCCACTTTAAAGGGTAATAAAAAAACAGTGGTAAATGTTATCGTTAAAGCTTGGATGAATAGTTTTATCTATGCATGAATTACTTGAGAAGAAAAAAGAATTGCATATTTATGTAGAGCCTTTCGCAAGAAAATTACAAACTACTCTACAATGTGAAAAAAGAGAAAGTCTGCCTGGAGCACAGTGCAGTCGGGTTGTCATTACCACACACTAAATGTTCAACTACCATCCTCTTTAAAAACCTGCAGAACATTTGGTTTAATTCAAATAATGAGGCCAATCAGTTTGCACCAGCATCTCTAGAGAAACCACTCATTATTTGTAATGATCAAAAGGCTGTTTTAATGACTAGGTTGAAACAAAGCGGATACTCTTTGCCACTGGCAAAACTTACAGACCACTGCAGAAAACACTCAGTGACTGGAAGACAAGTCTGCACTAAATGTGGTGTGGGGATTTTGGTTAGGTTCAGCCACTGAGTTAAGTTTCACCTGTAGCATGCAGTGTATGTGGCTTTTATGGTATATGTGTAAGCAGTGGATGCACCTTACACTGTATACTTTAGCACAACATCAATGGTATTCAACATCTGGAAAGTTTTTGTATATGTTGACTATAATATTAGATAGAGGCTGTGCAAGGAGTCAAATGTATGTGTACTGTTAATATGTATGACCTAGCTCTTGGGTCTCACACCTGGCTTACACACAGATCAGAAGCTTACACATTTAATTCAAAGTGGTCCAGCAGGAAGGCTCACTGCTGGTTTTGTATTGCCCTGAAATATATTCCCTCAGCTTTAAACAGCCTGCCCACTGCTTTACTTCCATATGTGTGCCGCCCCCAGCAGAAACAGCGGTACTGCCCACTGTGAGCAAAAGGAGTAACAGATAATGCAGTCTGACATGACTGGTGCAATAAAACTCATATTTCTGAGTTTTAAAAAGAAATCACTGGATAAAGATGAGTTTTGAAATTGTTAAGTGTTCATCTGATTTTCTTGAACGGCAAAATTTGGTTGATTGATGCAGCCGGGATGCTGCAGTGCAGTAATCAAAAGTGAAAAACATGTCTGAGGGGTGAGGAAACAGTTACTCATGACAAATTTCTGATTATGTATTCTCAAGAGGTTGTCATCTTAAGTTCTCATAGCTGTTTGAGTAAGGCCAAGTTGTTCAGACATTACAGTGTAAGGCGGAGAGCAGTGAGAGCGCAGCACGGCTTGACAACACACAAAGCCCACTCTGTCTCACTCCAGTTCCATGGCGGGAAAGCAGGAAGACTTCTGTCATTTCCCTGGATGATGGGAATCCTACAGGTGCATGCAGTAAGTGAATGACGATGATAAGCAAGTGACTGAACATTTAATTTCAGCCCGGCACAGCCATCATCGCTCTCTCACAAACAGTGCTAACCCTTTAAGCTGCAGGGACCGCTGTGTAGCCCCACTGATCTAGACTGTCCTTGCTAGAAGGCCATGTGGTTGGAACCTGACATTTTTATTCTGAAATGCTATCAGACGCAAAGATTAATACATTGCAGGAATTCAACATTTACCAACTTTTAATTGTTGATATTGCTGAAATTTAATTGAAGCTCGTATGACGAGCCAACACAAAGTAAAAGGGAAAAAAAAGAAAAGGAAATTAAAGTGAAATTATTTTATGGCACCTATACAACAGAAACTTTCACTGCAATAGCCTGACATGTTACCGCATTATAGTGCTGATTAACTGGAAGCAGGATGAAGAAGAAGGATAATTAAGATTTTTATCTATTGAAATTCAGCAAACTGATATTTTATGAGGAAATACTTTCATAATTCTTAATTATTACTTTCTTATTAGGATCAATATCTTTCAGGCAACACTGTCTCAATAATAAAGACTTGTAGTGTACATTATTATATTAAAAACATATTTATTATCTTATGATTTACCCTTAAATTTCTACAGTTCATGATTTCACTGTATAAAACCAGACTGTATAAAATAATTGACACAGTCACCGTGACATCAACCAACGGTTTGTGGACTCCCAATCTGAAGCACTGAGTTTGGCATGCTGGCCGTCACAATCTTGGAATTTTGGAGCCATTAGCGACCATATGTGGACAAGAGGGTGGAGCTGTGGAGGACCGAGGGGTGGATCTGACTGAGAGCCCAAGGACACTATCCACAGACAGCAAGCACACCCTTAATTATGTGTAATTTTAAGCCTTCACAAAATATTAACAGGGGAGTTGTATAAAAGGTCACTCTCTATACAGTTGTCATGAACGTTAAAATTAGCTATAGAGAACAAAACTGTTTTTACCAGGTTGTAAACACGTTTATTTCTGCTGCAAAATTGGGTATTTTAACATGGGGATCTATGGGGATGACTTGCTTTTGGAGCCAGTCTCAAGTGGCCATTAGAGGAACTGCAGTTTTTGGCACTTCGGCGAAGGCTGTATGTTTCAGCCGCTTGTGTAAAACCTCTCATCACAGAAACTCGTCCCATGTAAAATCAATGACACTTCATGGTTTGCAGCTCAAATCATGTGATTACTCTTAATCACAAAATGGATGATCCTCAAAGCTGCATGCTGTTTGTCTCTTGGGTAATAACGTATGATAAAAAACACTGATCAGGCAAATATTTTGCAAAGTAAAATCTTTATTTAGATCAAGTTGAAATTAACGTGCCTCATCTTGTGAGACACTTCACAACAGACATTTACCCAGATAATGTTTGAAAAACATTTACAGTGGTTCGCACATTAAAATTAATTATTAATCATTTTCTCCTTTGTGTATTTTTAATACATTTCTGAGGGAGCATTTATTATGTGTAAAATCAAATTAAATATTTATTCTTATATCAACTGATTGTCTTTAAAATAAGAAAAAAATGTAAAAAAAAAAATAAGGAAACAACACATATACAAATAAGCCTTTTAAGAATATTCTGCATTCAATAACTAAGCATGTTATCGTAATATTCTAGATGAAACCACTGACTGAAATATTCAGGATAGTTTCCTACTCTTTCACACTTTGTTTCACCCCCCATCATACGACGTCATGCACTCATCTGTAAATTATTTTCAGAAACTGATCTAGGCTTCCCTTTAAAGTACACCTTATTTATGGGATGTATAGAGGAGAGAGTGTGACATTCCTGTGGGGATTACTAAAGCAGCAAGCGCGTGTTGTGGGATTATCCAGGCGGCCACCCGTGGTCTTCAGCAGACATTTAGGTATCATCAGAATCATAAAAGACAGCAGAAAGGTCCAGATGTCAAAGGTAGAATGGTCAGATGAAGATCCTGAATAGGTCTCCATAGGTTCATTACTGTCAGTGTGAAGACACACTGTGATGACCTCAGGACCTAAAGCTGGTAGCAGAGGTAAAGGAAGAGGTGAGGAGGTGAGGACAGAGTGACAACATAACCTTATTAACCCTCTGCAAAAACACCCCTCAGGTAGTTTGAGCAACAGAACATCTACGGAATAAAAGAGCAGATGAAAAGGAGAGACGAGGGGGAGGTCAAATTATTGTTCGCAAAATGCTAGTTTAGAAAGTGGAAATGAAAGAGATGGCGCATAGTTTATTTTCGTAATGAAAAGAGGGAGGAAAACATCAGCAAGACATGATGAATAAGCAGCAACAAAGCAGCTTCGGTTCGTTGTTGGTGACACCCTGTTTTCTGGGTGTAGCCTGTTGTCCCTCAGTAGTTGTTACTCTTTCTCTGGTCTCACACAGAGCCAAGGCCGAGGGGCCTGGCAGCCAAATTCGAGCTCAGGGCGAAGTCAAACCCTTGAGAAATTGCTTCCATACTCCTGGTCCAGTTTCTCTACCATGATCTCCAAGTCATTAGCAGCACCAGCAGTTCCTGAGGAAGCACTGGAGGGCGTTAAGTGCCTGTTATCACATGACTGCTAACGCATGTAGGCAAAGTCTTAACAGCAGCTCCAAATGGAGGACGCAGTTTGTGAAAGATAGGGTCATTAATTATTCATCTTTTGATTTATTGAAGACAAGAGACAAGCAGCAAGTCTCCCATGAGAGCTGTGGCAGGTAATTGTCACAGTTAAAGCAAACCAGATGGCAGTGACATGCTCTGGCTTTCTGAGAATTGCTTTCTCAATCTGGGACGAAATCTGGCATCAAATCTGGGGACACCTCCAGGACACTGTTGCCTGGTTGTAACTGTTTTGGTTGTGTGTATTGAGGATAGGGTTGACTGGCCGAAAGTAGCTTGCCACATAGCTGGAGAGGGATCAAGAAAACCTGTTCATCAGAAAAGCCTTAGATTCAGGGCTTTAATCATGTTCATGATGAGTCCCGGATGTCATCTTTTCATTGGAGAGGGTGAAGCCAAGACAGAGAGACAGAGAGGCAAAGACAGAAGGGGAAACGAGAATAGACAGAGGGGGAAAAAGTGAGGGTGTATATAATTTGCACTAATAAAACAAACATCACATTTCAAATTCAATTTTTCAATCCTCAAGATGGAGGTGCATTTTGGGAAATACAGTTCAATATCTGAATATGAACCAAGGCTGAATAATGTTTCTGTGTATTTCACCCAAGAAGTTCAAGAAAAAGATGTGTGCAACAAAAGAAATCAGATACAATGCAGAGGCGAGGGTGCAAATGACAGAAGACGTGCATGGAACGAAAAAGCCACTGCTGTCAGTGCACAGTTGGACCAAGCGACACTACACACTGCAGTAATTTTCTGTCGTGTTTATTTGCCAGCCAACACCCAAATGTAAGCGGTGGGAGGATGTTCTGAGGGTTTTAGATTTAAAGGAGCTGTATGCAACATTCAGCGCATGTCTATGACTCAGAGTGTGGGATGGGATTGTCTGCACACGGCTCTCAACATGGAGGTGGCTGAGCTGGCGGCTGGCAGCTAACGGTGCTAACAGTGGGGAGGGGCAACAGGGTGGGTGTTATGCTTCTGCCACCATGGGACGGGACGGTAACCACCATATAAGCACAGTGTAGAGCATCAGTGATTAGTTTCACATGCACTAACATGCACATGTAGCCACACTGGCTGCCAAAACAAAAAACAGAGAAGCTCAGATTACGACAGAAAGAGAGGGAGCATGACTTCATTATCTGCTCAAAACACCATTACTTAACTGTATTTTGACATAGCAAATAGTTGTTTGCTGCCATATTAATGCTCTGAATGTCACATATAGACCCTTTCAAAGAAGTATCACTACAGCAAATGTAGGACAGGTACTGCCCGACTGCAACCACTGAATCTGGAGAAGCTACTGCAGTGTTAAAAATACTTCTAAGTTATTTGTGCATTTTCTGAATATACAGTAGATGTTGCTTTTAGACTTTTTTGCAGCTGAAGCGTAATGTACAAACAACATGCAATGTTAGTCTGAGCCCATCTATTCTGCTAAAAGGCAGCAGTCCAAGAACCTCCGGTCGTTCTATTGCAGTGCGTCAGTATGAGAAAACATGCAGCTGTTGAATGTGGAAAGACCTCACAACATTGTATGTATGAGCCGGATGTTTGGGAGACACCTCTGAAAATCCAAATATTAACAGAAGCTGATTCATATCTGCAACTCTGTCAGACCCACCAGTAAGTCCATCTTTCCAAAAGTCATGTTGTTGAGATGTTCACACCCATAGAGATGAACTCTAAATTCAACTCATGCTCCCAAAGGAAACTCAGAAAGTGTAAGACATTAAATGCCATAAACAATATATTAATACTTATTTTCTTTCTAGCTGAGCATATTATGGCATTTAACCCTTCCTACTTGGAGAGGAGACTATTCTTCTGCTGTGGTCAGAGGCAGCAGGAGGAGTATTTCATCTTCCAATCAGTAAGGCAATTAATGCTATAAGGTGTAAGATGAATACAACCATAATTGTGCAGAAATGTGCAAGAACTCAGAGCTTAAACTGTTGGATGCTGGGAAACGTGCATGTGTGGGCTTTTCTGTAACACCAATGACGACGACAAAATGATGATTCAACCTCCTTTAATGGGAACAGAGGAAGGAATGGGGATAAAAATTCGGTAGGGCACCCCACATCAGTTACTGTGGTGGTTTTTCAGAAGTTTGTCTGAGTGCAGAAAATGAAAAAAAAAATGATAGTTTAGGGGAAAAGAGAGAAATGTTTCACAGGGCCATAAAACAAAAAAGCTTGGAATGATTTCCTTGTATTGTTGTTAAAATCTGGTTTGAGGCCACATGGAAAAGCTTATTCTTCAATTGAAAGAGGAGCTGAGAGATTGTGTGTCATGTTGACACTATCTTAATATGAGCTACTTGAAAATCTGCAACATGTAATCTCGCTTTCCTATCTAAACTCCTCCAATGGTAAGTTTTGTCCTTGTTCTACTACTGTATGTGAAGAGAAGCTCCACAAAATTCCACTTGAAAAAAAACCACTGATACCCACTACCATCTGGCTTTTGTATTCAATGGGAAAGGTTACAATCTGTAATCACTCCCAGGACAAACGACACCACAGTAGCCTTGGGTATTATCAGCTCTAACTCTGATCGGCTTCGATCTGCAGTGATGGAAATACGTCACCAGGTCGCATGTGCTAATTTTGGTTCGGTTGTCGGCATGATGCAATGACAGGCTGCCACACATCGTCCGTCCCTATACAAATAGTTCTTGAACATCTTCAAAGTATAGTCAGCTCCGAGTTAGAAAGAGAGAGTGAATGGCTTCTACGCTGCTTTCTACTGTTTACTAACCTGTCTTCCAGCCCGTCCCTCTACCACAGAGTCATGTACACGGCTCTGGTCTACTGGCAATGGGAAAGCAGTCTATCACCTATTTTTAATGTGTTTTCCTGCATTTAAAAACCAACATACACAGGCTAATTTTGGTGCAAAAGGGGTATTAATAAACTAAAAAAGGTTAAGTAGGGGAAGCTGTGGCAAAAACAACTGATACCAAATAAGGTGACACAGCATTTGACTGACCTGCTGTTTTAGTCCTGATCAGAAGCCTCTGGGCTCGGGGTGGGAAGAAACCTACGCTTCCGCCTTGGTTGTTCATCTTCGTCATCAGAAAAAGTCCGGTCCAAAGAGATGCCCTGGCTCACCAGATTATGACCTGCATACAGTATGAACAACACACACACAGACACACACAAACACAGAACTGTTCAGAAACCACCTCTGATACCATGGGCCTCACTATACCTTTACTTTCTTTACAGTTTCTATGCATCTCTGATTAATGATGTCACTATAGCACGTCATTAATTTCTAAAAATCATGGCTCTGTAAATCAAAGGTACTAGATGATAATAACATTTCTTCTAAGGCTGGACCAGAATATTCAACTATTCATATACTCATCCATTGGGTGGGTATTAGGTTTTGAATTTTGGAATTAAAATATTTGTTGTATTTTTCAAGGAATGACAAAGATATTCTAAATAAATATAAATCTTACGAATATAAATGTCAAATCTTAAATTTGTTGGAGTTAATATGCTGTTTCTGCACTTCTGTTTCACAGCGCTTTGTCAGGCGTTGTGTCAGATTCAGAGCCTTTTATTATGAGCATTTATGTCAGTCTATAATTTATCCATGATAAGAAAAGTTGTCACAAGCTGCCCAACTGAAGGCAAAGAAAATAAATTATTTTATATGGCACTGAAACACTGAATCATAGTGCATATTAGACGTAGATGTGAGTGACTGCAGAATAACAGGATCCTTAAAAATTACTGCCTTTAATCAAACTGAAAGGCATGTTGTGGCCTTGTGCTGACCATCTTATAGCTGAGAAGGGAGAGGTGTCTGGCTGAGTCCTTCCTGAGTCATGTTAAGCATCCCCTGGAGACGAATGCCCCAAAGTGTCTGCATGCTTATGTCTTGTCTTGTTCCGCATTTTTGGGATTTTTGGTCTCATTACCAAAGCCCAAATTGTCCATCTTCATCGTTTAACTCCATCGTCCATTAGTGTCATTTGTGGCACTTCTGTGGCAGTCTCGGGGCATACTGCCTCAGATAACCTCTGTTAACCTTGGTCAGCTCCACACCTAAAGTCCCTATCAAGAATAGAGATCTGGCATTCCATGCAGGCACGGTCAGATACAATCGTTTCTATTCGGACGGACACTCAAACACACCTGTTTGCCCTTTCACACCACTACTGCTAGATTGATAGATTGAGCAGTTGTGTTGCATAAAAAGAAAAGCTTGGACGACTTGATTAGCTTTCTGATTAGGAGATAAAACTGTGGATAGGGAAGTTAAAGCAACCATTAATATCCACAGTGAAATATAGAGAGTGAGTCTGATATTACAGTCCACTGACAGTTAAAAACCCCCTTCTTACATTTCTATCCATTCCTTTCTTCCCTCTCCAACACTCCCTCATCCCTTCAGTCACACTGCCTCACTCCTTTCCATTCACTCCCCTTCCTCCATCTCTATCTCTTTTATCTCTAGTCACCCCATTGTGAGTGATATGTTTCCTGTGTTACCATCAGATGCTAAACCGGAGGGGATAGGTCAAAGAGAGAGTTTCTTCTTTTGTGTCCAGTCCTACTCTGTCATTACTCTCTTATCAGGCCTCGGCTATATGAAAACACACCTCGAGGCACAAGGGTTAACTGGGGCCAAGCATGTCAAAGGGAAACTGAGTAGCCCACTATGTCAGTAGAGTTTGGGTAGATTTCTAAATGCAAAGGAAACATCATTCTGCTGTTGTGCATACAATTTCTGATCTGGGTCAAACTTTGCAACAGCCAAATGGGTGGGGACCCAAGTTGAACACAACACATGCCAGTGAGGTCTCAAATTCACCATAGTTTACTGAATCTACTTACTGTATGTGTTTAGTGAATCTGTAAACACAAAAGATTGTTGTGTCTCATACTGTCTGTTTCACGTCCTCAGATCGTTGCAAAGGTGGCTATGGACTGATTGGTTGCTGGGGTTACCAGACTAAGGCTGTGCAATATCAACAAGAAGGAATAACAATGCATTAGGCAGCCATTAGCATACTGTAACAGCCATTGACATGGATTTATGGCTTGTTTCCACGGCCAAGTGATGACCAAGAGAGAAACGCCCAGAGATGGATTTGTTGGACAGCTGAGTTAGTGTAAATACTACAACAAGTTTAGGAAACACACCCATATTGTTAAAAAAACTGCAGACAGAGAGAAAATATGGGGCCAAATTCATGAGGGCACAAAGATAAGAGATAAGTGCCGACTAAAAACACAACAAAGCATTGTAAAACAGTTCTGGACTGCTAACAATAAAATGCTTGAGCCAAGACCCAACTGCGCAATCTACAACCTCCATCCATCTTCATTGAAGGGGGGGTGTGTGCATGTGTGTGTGTGTGTGTGTGTGTGTGAGTGTGTGCAGAAAATGAGAGCCAAACAGAACCTGCTGATGTCGCCATAGCATCAATGTGTTTTGCAACTGGAGGGGCTTGAGTTTGGCTTTGGACACAAATGTCTTTTGAGAGAGCGGTCAGCAGGTTACCCAGCGGATTGCAACTCATAGTACGTGGGGTATGACTCAGCATGATGTGACATCACGCCCGCTCTGCGTGATGCAGGAAGGGGAAGACCACCTCATGGCTGGCCGTGTTGAAGCAATCACAGCAGACTTTGCTGGGTGGGTTTATGACTCACTGACAAGTGTTTCCCAGAACCCGGCTACCCGAGGGTATATTCTCAACTTGTGTGTGCTTTTAAGTTTACATTCAAACCCCCTGCTTACATAATCAATTACGCTCAACTGTCAAGTTTATTAGACAGTAAAATCAGTTCAAGGAAAGCTAAAGCTCAAGAGTTTCACTTTAAGTCTGCATCAATACTGAGTCACATCGTGACCTATGACATCACAGGGAGTACCGGGAATGGGCGAAAAATTGCCATCGTTAATGTCTGCACACCCTGCTCCACCAAATCATGGTGCATGTATGTATGAGGAACACTGGAGCATGATGAGTTGTTGGTGTGTTTTTGTAACAGTAAATTTCTACAATGGTGACCTATGAAGGAGTCCCAAATAATGAAGCCTCTGAGGACTCCAAGGTTCGAAAGGGACAGTTCATCCCAAATTTTAAATACATATTTTTCCCCCTACCAGAAGTGCTATTTATCAGTCTAGATCGTTTTGGTGTGAGTTACCGAATGTTCAAGATGACGGCCATAATGGTGTCTGCCTTCTCTTGAATATAATGGAACTAGATGGCACTCTGCAAAAACAAACAGGTTACTCAAGATAATCCAGAGACCTTGCTGTGAGCAGTTTCATGGAGGAACTATTTTCTTTTTTACTGAACTACATCCGCCAACCATGTCACTGCACAGAAGGATGTGTGCATCTACTGCTAGCTCACATTGCACCTGCAAATTAGCTAACATTAAGACTCAGCTGAAGACAACACATCACTGTTTACATCTCACACTGTCGCAAGCCCCTTGTTTATGAGTAGATGCACACTACCTTCTGTGCGGTGATACGGTTGGTGGGTGTGGTTTGGTGGAGAGAAAGTAGTTCCTACATGAAACTGCTCACAACAAGGTCAGTGAATTATCTTTAGTAACCAGGTCATGATTTCTGGACAGAGACATTAATGTTGAGATTTTATTGCTGCTTTTAGCACCACAAGCCGAGTGCTAACTAGTTCTATTTTATGTGAGAGAATGCATCCATCTCTGTGACCGATATCTCCAACACTAACAACAAAACAATCAAAGAAAAATATAGCTTTGATTTCAAGCCCAGTTCAGACCAAAGATTTGCAACACGATGAGTTTAAACAGACAAATTCCTGCAATGCACCGTTCTGCAACGTTCTTAAAACCTGGCAGTATACACCAATGCAACTATGAGACAGTGTATCATCTCTATGCAATAACTCTCTGTACTTCCATTCTGATTCTAGCTTTTCAGGCTTTTTTTGTGGTTGAATCTGATTTGTAGCTTCTTAAAATGTGAATACAGATGTATATTACAGATACTCCACAGTAATATGAATAACCAGCGCCAATTAATCAGTCAATAAGAATGTGTGTGTGAAGGTGCATAAGAACATACAGCGAGCAGCAGCACCGTGAGGACGGAAACAGAGGGCTCAGAGGGGACAGAGCACCTGGTGCAGCAAGCGAACACACCGTCTGCGGTCATTTTGACTTCACTACAAGCCGATTGGCTGTACAAACAGGCGAAGTACTCCACATTCTAAAACCAGCCACCAGTAATTTGACCAGCGGAGTTGCAGGTGACACCATCAGCCAGCTTGAGTCGAGCCTTGACGGCCAGTTCTACCGCTGCAACTTTCTCTGCAACGTTCTAAAATAGTTCATCTCGTCACAAATCATTGGTCTGGACTAGGCTTTAGGGTGACATGTCCCTTTAAATTACTTCTGAAACATCCTAGTGTGTATTAAGCCTACTGTATGTGGCCCCATCCTCCACCCTCTCTAACTTACATGTGTTGTCTGGCAGCTTTGCATTTTATGCTTAAATGTGCAGCACTATCATCATAACCCTGTCACGTGAACCCAAATATCACTTCAGCTTTCTCCAGCTCACATTTGTGCATGTTGACACAAATACACAGCTAACTGCCAATTCTTCTTCTTCATGTTATGAATTGCATTGGTTAGGCTCAGCCTTACCCCAAGAGAAAAGCCTTTGTTATTTCTTTCTGAGTAATTGGAGGGCAAGGAGATGTTTCAGTCTGGTTATTATCATTGATATTGCTGTTGCAACATATTCTGACGCAGGCAAAGATTAAAACAATTGATATTTTTTTCTTTTTCATATAATTCATCTGTAATACCCAATTATTCATTCTGAGTTGGCAGAGAATTGTTTATTTAATTGGCTTTGGCGCAGTTTTCCCTCTGAAAAGCAAAACACTTCACACACCACACACACACACACACACACACACACACACACACACACGCACACACGCACCTGAGATGAGAATAGTTGGCTCCTGAGATGGATGGAAGCTCTGAACTGTCTCCTCTCTTCTGTCCTGACTGTCATCTTCACCATGAGTTGTGTCATTGTCACTGAAGGAAAGGACACAAATGGTTTATGTAGAACAATTAGTGTGTGTGTGTGTGTGTGTGTGAGCGTGAAAAAACAGGAAAGAAAAGTTAATGCGCATTAATGCTCTGGGAAACACAGTATCTCATTTTACTATGCTGGCAAAACCTTTAGATAATCATCTTTTAATATTTTACATTACTGACCACAGGGGACGGTGACAAAGCCAGACACATGAGCAGCGATTACTGCATTAGTAAAATCTTCCATCTTTATACTGTGGTCCACTATGGTGACAAATATAATAACACAGGCTTATAAAGAAACAAATTAGACACCATCTCTGTTCTACAAAAGCCAAAAGTGTGGCAACATATACAGATCTGACAGCGCTGTGCTCTGACCCGCCTGGAAACAAAACTTTGTGTGAAACAATGACCTGAGTATGCTGATTTACTCTTTATACAAAAGTGCTACACAGTAAATAAGCTAGATTGATTTCCATGCTTTAAGTCAGTGGTTCCCAACTGGTCCAGCCATGAGGTCCAGATTTCTCCTTGGTCATTAATTCAAGGTCCACCCAGTTTGATATATTCAGCATCACACTTGCATTTTGCCATGTCATCGAGCTAGTTTGCTGTCTCTAATAAGTAGTTGTCCATTAATCGCTCACTTTATAGCAGGAAACAGCCCTTCAAAATAAAAGCTCTGTGCCGGAAGTTCACTGTACTTAAAAATAAAGTGTGTTTTTTACAAACTTGACATTTTTGCGAGTCACTTGCGGTCCATTCAGAATGGACTCGCAACCCACCAGCTGGGAAAAAATTCATCAGCATCTTTTCTGATTCATGTCAGTTTTCATAAAAGAACTAGATGCTGTTTCTTGCATTGCCTTACAGTAAATTTAATATTTTTTATTTCAGGCTGTGGGTCAGAAAAAACAAGATTCCTTATGACATTACGATGGGCTCTACAAAGTTGTGATTTGGCCAGTCACGCTAAATATGTAATCAAATTATCATGATCGGCAAAAATTATCGTATAATATTGTCCTATTGTCCTTTACATGCACGTTTGTTTACATAATGTCAACAACATTTTAGCCAACATGATGCCAGAGTAATCATAGTGCCTAACCACCTAATAAACAGAAATAAAACATGCTGAGACATGTTTTGCAGTCATTTCAGGTCGTGCTGCTCCTGTCCTCTCATGTGCTCTCTGTTTCGGATTTTTCAAATATTTTGCCAAATGAAGAATCGAGAAAATAATCGGCAAATTAATCGATAATTATAATAACAACTGTCAGCTGCAGCCTTATCCATCAAATCTGTTGCTTTGTTGTTGTTTTTTTGTTTGCTTGTTTGTTTGGTTTTCCTTTTTGGATTTTAAGCTAGCATAATTTTTTGGTATGCTTCGTAATCATAGTCATATGGGTTGAAATGTTAATTAGTCAATCACATTGTGTCTTGTGAATATTTGACATAAATCCCCCAATGCAAAAGACAACAAATCATTGCTGTTGGTCCACACTTAAAGGTTTGACCTGGTAGCTAGGTCTTTATCAGACCCAGAGGTTCATAAACAGATGTATTCAAAAATTAAAATATGTGAGAAACACGAGCAACAAAGCTAGCCACTTACACCAGAGCATCACAGAATTAGTGAAAGTCATGCAAAATCAATCTGCTGACCTCTGTCTCCGCTCCTCATTAGTCTGTTGGAGCTGGCGGACAGCCCCCTGCAGGCCTCTGATCTTTGCCTTCTTCTCATTCAACACCATGACGAAACGTGAGTACAGCGCCCCCTCCGACATCTCCTTATCCTTAACATGCTGCTCCAACCTGGTGAGAGAAACACACCCATGTATGTGCAAAAACACGCATGCAAGCAAATGGACTTTTACTTGTACGTATGCGCTCGCACATTAACACACATGTACATATGCAAACACAGACAGACCAGTGCATGTTTTTGCAGCTGTTGTTCCTTGTTTCTTTTGCCCTCTGAGAGTAATTTGCTAAGAGGGATGATGCTGACGCCTCCACCCAGTGCAGACATAAGTCACCCCCATCCTGCATCTCTGGCAATGCTCCAGTCATTGCCATCAACAGGAACTAACAAGCTGATAAACAGTTACACAAACAAACTGCTTTTTGAAAAAATAAAGTCATATTTGAAATGAAAGACATACAAGTGAATCATTTGAAGTCAGTTCCCAGAAATCACAAGCCCAGTTTGAAACACTGGGTGGAACCCTTAATGCTCTCGAAAGGGCGACCAGTGATGATGTCATACTGGTTGATTGCTGTGCATATAAACAGCTGGCAGCGCGACTTAAAAAGCAAAGAGAGCTTGCATGCAAACAAGACAAGCAGCAAACAAATACCAGCGAGGAACATCTTAAGGAAATAATTTCATTCTGTCGGGGTATTTTCCATTCAGACTTGACCTTTGCTCTGCATCACATATTTTCTCAAAAACACACATTTGAATCCATCGGCACAAAACACTGAGCTGCGTTCCTCCAAATCCTTACTCTCTGAGTATCCTCTGGTGCTCCCGTTTCAGTCTACGGTTCTCCTCCAACAGCTGGTAGTTTTTTGACTCCAGATCTGCACTGCGCTTCAGGGACTGGCCAATCATCTCCCGGTTCAGCTCTAGAGGATCTGGAGCTGGCTGGAGCTCCACCGAACCCAAGTGCACCTGCAGAAAGAGGAGTAGAAAAGAAAAGAAAAGGAAAAGGAAAGCAAGATCAAATAAGACTACAGACTGCACAAGCATTTATATCTAAGGCAATAAATGTTTCTCTGCAGGTTGGCTGGCCTCATCATTCATGAACAGTATATGGGAGGATCTTAGTACTCTGCACTGACAGGTGGTGGTTAAGATAGTTCATGCCACATGGTAAGCATAACTTCTAGCTGCCTTTGAGCATGACCGACTGGGAGGAGACAACAGGACCAATTCAAAACTACATCTCCCAGCTGCCAAGTGATCCTCGGTAAGGAGAAGCTGGGGGAAGTTGGAAGTAAGAAAAGCACATCTGGCGCTACAATTACAAACGGATACACAGATGAATGGATTAAAGCAATGACATCACATTTCAAGCAGCTTCCAAAACCTGCTTACAGAAAAAAAAAATGAGTAAGCATTCGCACCTTATCCCGAGAAGCTCCGCAATATAGAGGTGCAACAAACCATTACATCACATTTTCTCTGATGTGAGAGATTTTTTATGAAGTTGAGGTGTTTTCTTCTGTCTGGGAGGAATACAGGATGAATTCATTGGTCACCAGTAAAATATGCAAGTGAGCACACAGTTTCCTCTCTGTTGCTTCTTCTCTGTGACTCTCTGGAATCACAGACATACTTCAGATGTAATAAAACATTCCTCATTTGGTTTGCATTTGGCATTTGGTCCCACAGTGGGGCTGAAGCATTGCAGAGGGTGACAAAAAAAGCACAGAAGTTTTTAAAAATTTAGTTGATGTGTCAGATTTTGAGAATTCCACCACAGCACAATCAAACGCAGAATACCCAGAAGCATGGGAACATAGGTCAACCTGGAGTGCGCTCATTAAAGCTGCCACACCAGACATATTTTCAAATACCTACCCAATCTTTGTTTGCTTGTTGCCTTGGAGATTCTCCCATGCACACACAGAGGTACAGCTCATGATGCGCTGGGAAACCAGAAGGTGACGAGGTGCTAAATCTTCACTGGGCTGTGTCGAGGTCACAGACCCACTGTAATAAAGCCGCCATCTTCAAAAGCTCTCATAAAATACTTGTCATTTTTGTCCTGGGCCGATGCTGTCCTGGCAGGCCACACAGCTGTTTTCCCCTCCACTGGTGAACCTGCACACGTTGAGTGGACATTCGCTTCACATTGCTCCCACAGTTTCACTACCTCAGCCTTATCATCTCGGCTTTGGAAGTTTCTTTTTGTCAATGTCAGACTTCCTTCTCTATGTTTTCTCCCCTCCCTCTCACTTTGTCTCTTACAAAACTAACTTTTCTGCAATGTTTTGTAAATTAAATACACTATTGCTATTGAATGAAACCAAGAACAATATTAACTCTTTAGTATCTTCCGTCAAATCCTTTTTGATGGCTGAATTAATAACCAATAACTTTAGAGATCCCCTGACTTTTCCTCTAAGGCCACCTGCAGATCAAACTTTTCACTAATCCAGTGAAACGTCTAAACATCTACGACGCAGATGGATTGGCACAAACTTCTGAATGTTCTGAGACCATGTATCCTTATCACCGATGCCTCACTTCTCTCTATGCGCATCAGCTCAGAATTCTAATCTTCCATTTACAACCAAATATCTGCAAAACGAATGACAGTCCCATCAGCCTGAGCAGTACTACCTGTTTCGTGCTTATTAGCAGATCTTAGCATGCTAACAGGCTAAATAAGCTAAACAATACAACTGCTAAACATCAGCATTTTAGCATCGTTGCTGTGAGCATGGTAAAGCTAGCAGTTAGCTCAAAGTACCACTGTCCCTACGTACACTCTCACTGAGCCACTAGTGTGACTGCAGACTCTAAGGCCACATTCACTCTGATATGTTTTTATTCAACAATCTCTGTGCACACAAGTGTCTTAGCAACATTTCAGAAATAATCTCTCATACTTTCACGCCTGAAAACACATATCAGATGTCCATTTGCGTGTACAAGGAGGCATGCACGTGTCACTGTAACAGGAAGCAGATTGTCTATCCTGAACTTGGTTGCTTACTTACAGAAAATATTACGCAGATGGCAAAAAAGTGAGACCAGAGATTTCTTTGCTTGGAGCCGGAATTGTTACTGAAAATAACAGGCGTATAAGGCAGTCAAGGCGATGGAAAAGAAATGAGGGAGTCGCTGCAAAGCAATTCAGTGACATATTGGAGTGGTACCATCCAGGAGCTTTATCCGTCACCAGAGGAAACCCTGGCATTGGCTTGGCACGTCGTCACTGAGTTAGGAAGCCAACATGGGTGTCTGCGTTATCACTTATAATAGTTTCAGTTTCCTCCTGTCCTGACTGAAACGCAACCCCAGAGTTTTTAAACCATAACAGGGTCAGCAGCATTTTAAGAGACCATTTTACGGATTACAAAATGTAGTAGTATGGACGTTAGGCTAAAATGTAGCAATTATGCATTTAAAAAATAAAACATGTATGTAGGCCTAGACTTAGTCTTGTTTACATGGGATCTTGTTTTTGTTTTGGGGCTTGAAAGCCACCAACCTTTAATACATTACCTTCCTCTGCAAGATACAAAATGCACGCCATGAGCACAAGGGCCATGTACATCTTTGAGTGCATTGGGAGCATGAGATAAGAAAACAGACTGCTTGTCTGGTCAAAAACACTCCTCAGTGAATTCAAATATTATTGATTTCCTCAAAGATAACGGCTCCATTCAGTGCCAATCCAAAGTTAATTGAATATAGATAAAGAGATAATTCTATAAAAATCTCTTTGAATGGTGACACACTTATTCAGTGCCAGTGCTGCTAGTTTGATCAAAACAAGGAAATCAGCGATTTAACAAAAGTCACCTTAATAGGATGGGGACACAGAAGAGACCACCCAGGATATAAGGCGGATGAGGTTCCCAAAGAGCTCGTAAAAATCTAGAACATCAGGATGTCACAGTGATACAGTGCAGGCTCCTCTCGGGGATTAAGAGGACATCTGTGACACTGAGCTTCGTAAGGAATCGGCAAGACGCCATTGTGATGCAGTGTTGTGCAAGATGGTCAACCATTAATAAGAAAGGGTGAGACTAGTGTAGGAAGACACCCAGTAAGAACAGCTGATGTTTGTCCATGAGAGCATGTCTATACATTCTATTTAAGCCCGGCAGATAAAGATTAGGCTACACTCATATTATTAGTATTCTCCTATTTGTAGAACTAGATTTTAGTAGCAGCAGCGTAGGATTTTTACGACTTGTGTGAGTTCTATTCAGTCCAAAGGTCAAATTTTTCCAAAATTTACAATATGTTTTATCTCACAAAATATTCTGCTTCAACTCATTTTTGTTGGCTTTTAGACTTGCACACAAAGCGGGGTACACACCTGTATTTAAAGGTGGCTTAATGGCAATCTAATAGCAACAGCATCCCCAAATTAAGTTCAGTTGTTAAAGAAAGTTCCAAGGACTCCCTTTATTCAAACTGAGAATTTAGTTTGAGGATTTTTTAAGGGGTGATGATGTCATTAAATATGACAATAGACATTCAAAAACCTCAGTAGAAGCTTCTCATGTAAAAAACTGACATTGAATACAGCCCTGCATGCATGCAGAGCTGCACAATGTGTGAGGTGTAAAAGCTGTGAAAGCTTTAATCTGACCTCAAACCCTTCCTCCACCTCTCTCTACCTGCCCTTAAATCTTCGCTGTGCTTCCAGAGGGAAGCCATTTGGCAATAAATCAGCCACATTAGAAAGGATAATGTGAAGGCTTCGGACTCTGACACGCTGAGTACACTAATATTTCAACACTTTAAAGTGCCAGAATGACCTACATTTACTGTACAAGTTTTACTCCATTATAAAGTCAAATGTCAAACTTTGTCATCAAAGTTTTACCCGACGACGTCGTTCGAGCCCATGAATCTTCCTGACCGGCGAGTTACCATGATATTACCAGTTTAAGACACCAGATACAGAGATCTAAACTGCTGGAAGCACAACACTAATTAACTGGATTAACATTGGAAATGAAACTGCAGCTGCTGTTTATTTATTCTGCTCCTTCCTTTAAAAAACCAAAGGATGTGTCTTTACTTTCAGGGTTTCTGCAAGTAAACATGCGAATTCCAGATCATCAGAAGTTTACCTTCAGTGTACTGAGCAACACGGAAAAAGGAAGAATGCACTAAGCAAAATATAAATCTGGAAATGTTACGAAGCAGCATGCTTTGTTAGTGGTAATGCATGATTTTTTTCTTTTAAGTTCCTTGTTGAAGGACAGAGAAGGGCTAAAAAGCTCCATTTATTTTCTTGAGCCTCTGCCTCCCTCCTGAGACACAGAGATAAAGCTAAAGGTCAGTCTACACACTGCTGTCAGCCTCTGCCAAGGTGTGGGAGGTCAGACTGTTTGACTGTGATCCACGACCCACTGCCACATTTTTCCACTGCGTTAATTAACTAAAACAACAATAAAAAGAATACATTGTGTGTAGCTGTCGTTTCAGCCTCTAACAGTATTAGACACATGGCTTTAATATGACAGTGGGGTGATTTATGACATTAAAAGATAACGACAAGACAGATGGAAAACTAAAAGCCCTCTACAAAGCGATGAAATGCTTCCTCATTTCTTCGCAATAAATATCCCGACCTGGAAAACTCGTAAAAATCTCCATTTTGGGATGAAACATAGCATATTTAACATCATCAAAAAAGAAGAAAAGATTTAGCAAAAAATGTAAATGTAAAATATTTTAGGTTTCAGGATGTTTGTTCATTTGCACACAGTCTGATGTGTGTGTGTGGTCTCACTGTTTGTTTGCATGTGTGTCTCCAGACAGCTAGCCAGACCATAAGGTCAAACCCGTGGAGAAGGGGGGACGTAGGTGTGGAGGACAAAGCCGAAAGAACACAGTCCCAGTGAAAAAGATACCATAACACACTGTGGGCACAGAGGACACAAAGCTTCCCTTATCACACCATCCAACACATCGCTGGAGACCAAACCCACCATTTATTCCCATAGATCAGAGGTGATTAAATAAATAAATAAAAAATAAAAATAAACAGTGATCAATAATATCACTGTAGGTTACCATCATTGAAATTCATAGATTAAAGATATCTAGCACATTAATTTGCAAACAGAAAGTACACTTTATAATAATACTTTTTCACAATGACTATATTATATGTCATATGAGGACAAACATGTAGTGATTTTGTCTCTTTTTCCATTTCAAAACAATTGGTTTGTCCAGGGGGAACAGGGAAGTGAGTGGGTGAGCCCTGTGTGCCCGATGACAAAGAGACAGTGTTCAAGGTTGGGCAAGGGTGCTCAGTATGGGAAGTGTGGGCACGGAGCGGCCATCAGCTCATCCCATCAGCTCCCTCGTCTGCCCTGCAGAGGCGTGAGGACAGATAAAGAGCAGGAAGTGAGGGGCAACTGCGCTTCCCGATAACATGACTGTTCCCATAAACATAGGGCATGCTATGGCACTATAGCAGATAGTGGGAGAAAATAGTTCAAGTACTTTATTTCCTTTAGGTATCGGCCTAGAACTGGGTGCAGAGATGTTTAAAGCAAGGCAGGAAGTCATTATTAAGAGTCACACTCAACGAGAGAGACGAACTACTGTGATGTGGAGCTCGCAGCAGGAGAGATGCGTCGGTGGATCAGCCTCTTCAAAGGACAAAAATCTGGCTTCCAGCTCTACCAAAATTTCCAACACACTAAACGCAGAACAAAAACTTAACTAGAAGTGTAAAAGTTAAACACATAATCGTGGATGATTACACATTTTGTTTTGTTTTTTCAGAAACCACAAGAAAAGCTTTTTGGCCGCTTCACAGATTTGAAATTGCATCACCAACAATGGGTTTAGTGGGCATTTCGTTGGCCAAAATATGGAAGACAAAAATCAAAAGAACATTGAAGGAACATTCATCTGAAACTATTTAGATAATCGATGAATCATTTGAGTCATTTATTAAGCAACAATGACAAACACTCTCTGGTGGCAGCTTACTAAATGTCAGGATTTGACGCTTTTCTGTGATTTACTTCATTGAATTGTTTATCTCTGGAGTTTTGTGACTTTTGCTCGGACAAAACAAACAATTTGAAGCCATTATCTTGGGCCCTGGGAAGTCATAATTGGTATTTACTATTCTATAACAATTTATACACTAAATTATTATTTTTTTTAAAAGAATACACAAATGAATCAATGATGAAAAATACTTATTAGCTAAAACCCTAGATGCCAGTATCACAACTGCGTCAATTAAGCAAAGAGTAGCTTCATAATTCCTGGGGAATCAAAGGCTGAACATCATCACACTGGGAATACTTCTTTTGTAAAACCAAAAGTAACCCTTATGAAGGCTCTTCTGTCCTGTCATTTATCTCCAGTTTGCAGTTTCTCTAGTTGTTTTCCAACATGTTATTATAGCAAATTATATGCACAATCAGTGAACTAGATGTTTGTATTTAAAAACTGTAGAGGTTGTTATTAGATACATGGCTTGATGATGTTTGGTGTAGGACACAAAAATAGAGAAAGAAAAAAATAAAAATTAAACAGCTTTTAGATCTGCCACCAAGCATGGAGGAAAAACTTCACAGAAGCTTAAAACAAATCAATCAATAACACACTTGCTGACGAAACAGCAAGGCCTTGCACAGAGAAGTTTGATTTCTCCTGCTAACAGTAAATGTGAACTATAGGAAATAACAAAAATAAACATGTTAAAAAAGATTTGAAAAAATAAATTTAAAAAAAAGCATTAACTAACCTTCCTACTTACTTATGGAAGCACAAATATTAAAAAAAGACAAAATTAACAAAATCTGCGAGTCCACCAAATCAGGCAGGCAAAAAGTTGGCTTCTGAAATGCTGCCAGTGTGATATGATGCCATAAGGTGGACGGAGCAAAACCGGGTCACAATTAGACTGCAGAGAGCTGCGGCCAGTGTAATTGCCCCTCCTGGCTCCCTTATCTTATCAAGTTAAGATAACAAAAACAGGGACAAAATCATCTCATCTCTGGATGTCACGACGAACTATGATGAAGGCCAAAATGTGGCCTGCAACACACTGGGTGAGGCTTGCTGTATTTAGACGAGATGATTTACAGAAAGTGCCCCCCACTGGTCAGTTCAGAGGAGCGAGGAGACAGTAGTCAGTCAAACTGTGATCCTACGTCACACAGTAAGAAAGATTCAAGGATGGTCGTCATCATGGTCGTGCGATCAAAGACAGCCAGGAATAAAAGACATTTAGGATGACCATCTCACTGTGTGACTGCTGTTATGACCATGTCTACTATCCAGCCAACAGAAATGCAGCATGAAATGACACCCTGGTGCTAAACCCAAACAAAGAGACAGATAGCAGCTCACCATGGAGGTCAGCTCAGTATAGGAAGCTATTACATCATACATCATGGCGATTCAGTAGGCGCTGTCATCATATAGTCTGCTAACATACTTAACAAACTTAATGTCGTACCCAAGTTTATTAGATACATGTCGCACAGTGTAGCTTGCAGTAAACTTAAAAGACTGCGAATATATCTACAGTCTGTAGGGGGCTTAACACAAGCACAAACACATACACACACACAAAACCAAATGCATGATCCCCTCTAGGCTTACACCTGGTGGACATAAAAAGACAGATGAGATAATCAGCAAATAATGAGAACACAAACCTATGAATGACAATGAAAGTTGCTAAAAAGCTGCTAGGACAGAAACAGGTCACCTACTAATGCAACATCATTATTTTATCTGTTTAAGTTTTTGCTTTTGGCCCACACACCTTAAAATGATCACGCATCATAACTGTTAGCATTTGTAACTAATGTTAACAAACACAGGCTGTGAATGTACAAACACACTCATTATGTGCAGGCACATATTGTATCATTTCACACTTCAGAATTTGGAATGATTCAATCAGAATAAGACAAAACATGAACTACTGGCGTCATGCTGTGCAACTCCGGTCCCCAGTGAACCATAACACAAGTTCTATTCAACAAACATAAAACATCGACAATCAGTGTCACATGCATCCACACAGACTCATCCAGAATCCTGCGGCTTCAATTACCACAACTGTCAGCAACAAGAGTCTCAATCTCCCTGGATCCAGAGCTGGTCTGAAGTAAGAGCTGAGCGGAAAGTGGAACTTTTAGAGAGAGTGACAATTTTGCCATGCTAGAAACTAAAGTAACGTACTATAGTTGTGTAATCAACTACATAAAAAAATAGATAGTTAGCTCATAAGTTTATTCAGGATCATCTAATTCAAACTTGAAAGTAACAAAGGTATGAATCTGCGAGAACATTAAGTGTCTGTATCAGCAAGTGTCAGCACTAGAATATTTATTCTTCCATCACTGACAGATAGGTACTTAAACACACATTAAGGAGGAGTTAATGTCCGACTTACCATGTAAAACACCTGCTTAGTAGCAGTTTAACTACAAACACCCAAATTACATTCATCATTACGACTTCTGGGGTCATATTCATAAAATATTAATGTCAGGTTAAGTTCACCACCTGTTTTGTCTCTAGCCTCCTTTCTTCTATTCCCAAAGGAAACTTCCCTCGTTTTTGGTCATTTCTGCACCCTGAAATTATCCAGCTGGGAAAATATGTTCCACTTTTCAACCTCTGACGTGTTGTAGAAAAGGCAAACGAGGGAGAGCGAGGGGGGAAAAAGAGAGAGAAAAGAAGCAGGTGTTAGACAAGAGTGGTAGTTAGCACTTAATGCAAATAGCCCCCCAGGATTCTTTCATTTGTGTCTACCACACACATACCGCACACAGTGGTGATTACTGTCAGCAACAATGCGAGCATGGATTACAGTTTAAAAAGCGCACTTGGGGCCGGACAGATTTGGGCCTGCTGTCAATCATTTTGTGTGGTCTAGTTGCTCCTTTTGGCAGCAACTTTTCCCTGCGCTACAAAACAAATCCCACCTACACAAATGAGAGTTATGTCATTTTAATACCAGTGAAATTGTTTCATTTGAGAATACAAAAGTCAAATGATGGCTGCTGTTTATTTGTTTGTCTCTCTTGTGGTTCACTCCCTGGTGATGACATGCATTTGGAGGAAGTGTCAGTGATTTGATGGAGTGTACTGAGGCACAAAGAGTTACAATAATCAAGTCATCAGAAACACACTGTGAATTATTGTCAAAATCGATGATCTATTATTCCATTTAAGCTGTAGTTGGTAACTTCGTATTTACTTCAATTGTCGCTACATTCACACAGCACTAAATGAGACATATAACCTGTGACTGGTGTCCATAGATCCGCCTAACCAGACTTCCAACCAGAAGTCCATTCATTCTTAGGGAAATCTCTGTGATGTCCAATGTGCCTGCGAAACTCTTCCCCTCTGTAATATTTCAGTCCAAGTACATTAAAAACTGAAATTTCGCAGTGGATTTTTGAGAGACTGTATGCTAGTTTAGCTAACAGGCTGCTAACTGGCTAACAGACTGTTTCCTTAAATTCAGTTGCCTGTGTTGATTGTCAAGCGAGTTTGTATGATTGAAAAGAACTTGTTTATCTAGTCACTGTGAATCTGAGTAATGTTATTCTGCTGAAATATGGTTATACATTATTTACAGTCAGGTCATCGTTCAGCCGTTCATACATCTTTTTAATTAAATATTTCACATGCCACGTACCTGGTCGTTCCTGTTTTTGTCCCGATAATGTTCCAAAAAAAAAAAAAACCGGACAAAATTAGCCTCTCCCCTGCGGCTACAGGTAGCTTCTATCAGACGTCTATCCATCTGTAAAGAAATGCACTTCCTTGCATTGGACACTAGAGGCATCATCCGTACAGTTACAGATCTACGGACACTAGTCACATACATAAGTGGAAACGAGGCGTAATGGCCTTACTGCATGTGAAGGAAAACAACCAATCAGAGCTAAAGAGTCTCTAACGCAGCTGTCAGTCATGTCAATCACTGCTTGTGAACTTCGGTTAATCTGTCAAACTAGCGTTGACCAAATATGAACCAAGATATTGTTATTGCATTGCCTATTTCTCTTTTCAAATGTTTTCAGAAACACATTTTAGTGTACTGTTTAGCTGTAAAATGAGAAAGTTGGCCCGGCCAGTGGTCAGTGAGCGGTGCTTGATACTTTAAGCTATGTTAACTATCTCCAACATGGTGGCTAAGTCACAAACTTTTTTTTTTTTTTTTTTTATTTCATTTAATTTTATTTCACTATTGAAACGTGAGATGTAGTTACATTAGACAAGTCCCACACAGGAAAAATAACGGTTTTGTCAAGCATGTCAAAGCCTGACAGCCTGGCTGACTCGTCTAAAACCAACAGTACGTCTGCACGTCCAGACAGACAAATGTGCACTTAAACACACTTGTATACACGGCCCACACTCCAAGACAAAGAAAGCCAGGGGGAGTGGGAGAGAGAAAAGAACAAGGCTCTAATAAACTGTTGTTTGACATTGTTATATGGGGACAGCCCTGTCCATAAATCAGGCTTTATGGTCTCACTCTCTACATTGTCCCAAACCCTCAGGCCTTCTCCCTCTGCTCTCCTCTACCTGCACAGCAGTCCCAGGACCCCAAGTGACCTGCTCCCTGGAGGCAACAGCATCCTCTCACAGTTTGGAGGAATAACCACAAGATTCACTGAAAGCACCGTGACCTGTTCTCCATCAAACCTGTCACTCAGTGTGAACTATGTGAGAATCCAGCACAGCACAGCAAAATACACGTCTCTGTCAGTGACTGCTGTATACATTTTAAAAGAGAACTGATTGTTTACATTAATGCAATCTAGCTCTACCTTACTATTCAAGAAACCTTCAATCAGCAAACCTTTTTCCCCAAATGTTTATGAGCCAAGGCCGTTAGACAACTGCTTTAAATTGTTGCTGTTGGATGAGTGAATAATTCGTCTGGCTTTTTCCACAGTGGCCTGAAGGAAACCACTTTAAATCTGCTTTAATGTGGGGACACTATAAACCTTATCTATTTAACAGCCCCCTGTAAAAAATTAAGACTTCCTTTCTATTTTGTTGTATGTCGTTAGATGCATTTATCCTCAGGGGACAGTGACAACAGGGAAGTGCATGATGTGGAATTCAAAGGTGAACCACTGACTGGTTGACATAATTAAGAAACTTTCTAAAATTGAACCTCAACAAATGATTCTTCAACACTTGGGTTTCCAACTACATACTTCAGTTAATGAGTTTGTAAGACTTCTTTAGATAGTTCATGACTAAACATGTCCCTGAGCAATGATGCAGAGTATCTGACTTCAGAAAGTATTATCCAACTACAGAGCCTTAGTTCCAGCTGTTCAGATTTGCAGTTCCAGTCCACCCTTGTGCCTTATGTCTGCCAAGTTGTGCATGGTATGAACAGAACCACTCCATTGCATCCTGTTTTAAAGGCGGTGTATGTAAGAATGTGGCCAAAACGGTTACTGCACTCAAATTCAAAATACTGCCGTGAGTCATGTCCGCCCCCCTTTAAATGCGAATATTCTGGCTGTACTATTGTTGTCAGTGAGATCAGTATGTTACATGAACATTATTCCTTAGTCTCTGTGACATATTAGGAGGATTTTACAACTATTTGCTTTAGATTTCTTACATATAGCTCCTTTAATGTTACCCCTCTGTTGAGGTACGTAGTACATTGTTCTGATACTAAAATACCACAGTCCATTGACTTTTCAAGAGAGAATTGTCACCCTTGCTCTACAGGGACTCAGTGCACCAAAACACTATTTTCAAATATCCCATCAGTTGCTACAGGCTGTCAACAGCCTGTTCTTTTTTGTTCTGAAAATGTCAGCATGCAACCTTATTCAAAGGATAATCAGTGAGGTGCAGACATTCCTCTGCATTGCCCATGAAGCAGACATACAGCAAGAGCTGGACGGAGCAGTGTTGCAGCTACAACGCCATTTCCACCAAGCACTACGGTACAGCACAATTCAGTTTGGTACGCTGTTTAGCCAACAGTCACTCTGCTCAGGGCTGAGTTGTGGCTGGTTTTGAGGCTCATGTAACCACTGTTCATGATGTGGAGAGTTTTATTAGACTGTAACTATAAAATTAAATGATGTTTTGCTGCCTCTTGCAGCGGCTGGAGTCTGAGAAAAATGACTTAATTCACTGGGTTGACTGCCAGTGGAACGTTAACTTATGTTACTCAATGCATGGGGTGACGGCGTGAATCCATCAACCCATATGACATACACTTTTAGTAATGAGTGGATCTTCAGGCGTTCATATAAATTAATTTTAACCAGGTTATGTGAACTGCATATATTCTAATCCTCACTCAGAGTAAAATAAAGCATTGTGGAGTGTCGGGCTCCGGCAACACCAAAGCCCGAGCTTGCCTAAGAAGGACCAAATGCACAAACCCGCTATTTTTAAATGTTCCATGAAGACTCTCAATGCAGCCTGTTGTATTTTGTTTTGAACATGTTCGGCATGCAACCTCATTCTGTGGACGATAAACAAGGTGCAGACTCTGTGTCACAGGTAATGAGGAAATACAGTGAGTGCTGGACGGAGCAGTGAGTGACAACAACCCCGCCCACATTTAAGAGTACTGTTTGTGGTGAAAATGCTAGGGTCTAGGTACCATGTTTGAAGGGTTACTTTTGGTTCCAAAAATACCATACCGAAAGTGTTTGGTGGAAACAGGGCTTATGACTATCAACGTTGGAGGTCCTGTTGGAGGCACATTTTGTCAGGTACTGATGAGATGCTGAGATACATTTCAGAAAGACCAGTCTGAAAAAAATACGTATCTGTAGTCTGAAGGTTTGTCAGGTGGCAAAAAGCTTTCATCTCCAGAAAATACAGCCTCCACATAACAAAGAAATCTGAAATGTGAAATGTGGACCTGCACATACTTGCTTGTACAACATGCCAGATGACTTTACATTGCGTTATAGCAAAAGCTGAGCTTCAGCTTCAACATTTTTTTTTTTGTTTGTTTGTTTTGGGACAACCCTGCAAGGAACCCTGTCCTTGGGGCGGCAGTAGCTCAGTCGCTGGCTCAAGTCCCCATCCGAGCATAATATGGAGCATGGACTTGTAGCTGGAGAGGTGCCAGTTCGCCTCCTGGGCACTGTGGATGTACCCTGAGCAAGGCACCCACCTTGACATCTCTCCATTTAATGCATGTATAGGTCCAGTTTGTGCATGTGTGTGTATTTCAGGCCTGTGTGTATATGACAACACAGTGAAAAATAAATTGAATTTCCTCTCAGGGATTAAAAAAGTATATCTTCTTCTTGTCTATGCTGTGCAATGACAGCAGTCCTACTGAAATAAATGAGGAGGCTGCATTTGTTAATGCAGCACTGTTGTCTGTCCAAACACGGCCTTGAAGTGGTTACTTATGAGTCTGTTTAAAGTTTGTTATATTACCTTTAAAACCTGAAAATATCTGAGACTTCACTAAACAGTGAGGATTTCACAACAGAGTAATAATTAAATCAAACCAAAGCTTTTGCTTACCGAGATGTCACCACAGGTCTTCTGATATGAGAGATGACAGTGATCAGGAGTGACGTGGAAGGAATACACCTCCTTGTCGCCCTCTCTTCTTCCTCTTCCTCCATCACCTCCTGTTAAGGCTTGAAGAAGATCCTCAACATATCTTTCCCTTGTGACTCCCATATCGCTGGCTTCCTTTGACACCTCATCTTCTGAAACTGGACACAAAGATGGCATTTTTCTAATTTTTGTATCATTTTTAAGTTGTGCAGTTGAGAGAAGGCCAAAGAGGTGATGGCAGACTGCAGAGCAAAACTACAAACATTAATTATGTAGCAACGCATGGATGCACGTGAAAGCGTATTTAAAAGGAAGCATGCAGGGTAACCGAGGGGAATGTCATCAGCTGTTGCACAGCTGCTCACACGGGGCTGAGGGTCCCAATTAACACATCAAACAGAGGAACACTGATGACCCAGAAGCCCGCACATAGCTGTCACAACCTCATCGCTGCCTGTCAACTCTGCAGATGGACAGCAATAGAAAACTAGGGAGCAGTTATGTTCCAGGTGTCCTTCCAGAGAAAATGTACTCACGTGCATATGTAACTACCTACACACACACACACACACACACACACACACACAGAACACTGACTTGCACATACAAAGACAAGCCTTGTAGAGTTTAATCTGCCTTCTACACCTGTAAGCTGCAGCAGGAGCAAAGAAGAATGATGAAACAAGGTCACCGCTGTCCCTCTGGTTGAAGGACCAACAGTTACAATATTGTGAGGTTGGGTTCAGCCAGGTGCCTATACACACTTCGGATGGTCTGATGACTGGGAGACCTAGTGACAACCCAATGGTCAAAAGAGGTTACTCTTTGTAGACACATAGGCTGAAATTGTGGGTTCTATCACGACAAGCCTGACCTGAGACTGTCATGTCAACACATTCTCACTCCGACCTCATCACGTATCAACGTATGGTCACGGACTTTTATATAATGTGCAAGGTACCCTGGGCGCGTTGGTTGTTGATGCTCTGAGATGCCGTGTCAACTTGCATTGTCTCATTTCAAATACACTTTTGTTTTTACAGGAAATGTACAGTTTGCATACAGTCTCTTTCAAAATAAACGCACTACGTTGGTACAACACCACAAATTGATGTTTTTTTTCCTTCAACAACAAACGCACATGGTTTCGTTTAGCCAACACAAGCACATGACTGGGTTTAGAAAAGAGAACAGGGTTTGGCTTTACAATCTACCAGGAAGCAGACACTGGCCTCCTGGGTGAAAGTCGATGGCTGTTGGAACCATCCACCACCCCTCCTGCCCCACTGGGCAGCGTTAAACCATAATGATGACCGGCTGCGTATCATACCGACATGAAACTTTTTTCATGGGTGTCTGATACCAGAAGTCACTGACCGAGCGCCAGTATTCGACGACTTCAGAGTGAGACCGGGTTGGTTGTTTTGTACTGTCTGCATATCTGAAATCTTTACCTTCTCCAATCCATGCTGAGTTGCCATCAGTGAGAGCCAATGTGAACCCAGCACCCAAGTCCTCGGCCCAGTCCACTCGCAGGAAGTAAGGGGTGTCTGGATCAGTAACTACAGTGATCTGTTGGACTGCACCACTCATGACCTGCAGAAAATCAAAGACAGGAATTAAGATACACGTAACAAGGTGCCGTGTATGATTCATTTTTCCAGCAACAAGCTCATGTATTGTATTCAGGAAATTTTCGTAGAATCTACTGTTCCTAGCACCTCTTTTGAAAACAGCCCTCCAGTGATAAAACCATTTTGATGTTGTAAGGTTGTGTTAATCTCCCAGTTGCATCAATGACCCTCATTGTTTTACTTCTTGGATTTGGTAATAAACATCCCCGTGTGTGTCTTTATGGGGGTCTCTCTGAGTCAGTGGAACCACACAGAGATTTTGGCAGATTTCTGTGTGGGAGTGTGGGCTCCCTGACCACCAGCAAGGTAATTACACGCCGTTAAAGATAAATAGAAGAATATCACCAAAAAGGCCCAGTTGTTGCCTGGTTTTAGTACAGTGTACATTTATTCAAAGATCTACAGTACTTTGAGCTCTGAAAGTGAGTCTGAATATTGAAGCCTCACACAGCCAAACATGAGTTTGTACAATGAGATCTAAAACTGGAAACGTCCACTTGAGAATGAATTAAGCTTTGATGAGTTCCTTAACCTCAAAAATGTTACACTGTAGAACAAAAATGAACCATGGTTTTGCAGCTGCATGGACTCTTTGTCAGAACCAAGTCAATGTTTTGCAAGTCACAAATCTCTCAAGTCTTGGCACTCAAGTCCCACATCAAGTCCCAAGTCAAGACAAGCAAGTCCTGAGTCAAGTCGCAGGTCCTAAACTTTTGAGTTTTGAATCCTAAACAAGTCAAAAATGTGCTCTTTACCTAATTTAATGCCATTTTAACAACTGAGTTAAACGTGGATGCTTTTAAAAATCTGTAGCCTATTAATTAGTTGAAAAAGTTTGCTGGAAGTTGTTGCATCTCTATTTGTAATTTTCGACCTGCGTGTTTTGCATACTGTAATTTGCTTTTTGTTGACCAGTAGTTTTTGTAAATAAATGAAATTATCTATAATTTTCTACAGCTGGTGCTCAGCAATGTAACATTGGTTCTTCATGGTGCTCTCCTGCAACTTGAATGAATAGCATTAACATCGGTTGATTCAGGAAATGAAGGGAAATTAATTAATTTGTCTTACACTCTTATACAGTCCTCACTTCTACTACTACTATTTTATCACCTCAAATTTATTTAGGTCTTCGTGGACAGTTTGGGTGAAATATAACATCTCCAGAAGAGCCATGAGCCAAGAGCATGTTTGAAAATAAGAAGCAAAGACCATGGACAGCCCTGCAGCTCTGCATTGATGTGAGCGAAGGAGTGAACTGCCATTTACCTATTTCCACAGCCTGACACATCTTAAGCTAATCCATCCGTGTCAATGCCAGAGCACAATAGCCAAAGCAAAATCTGTGGGATCCATTCCCTTAGAAACAAATCATTATTCGCGAATACTACTTGTCTCAATAAGTTTGCTGAGCAAGCTTGTTTAGTAATGTCACCTTGCCCTCAGGAAGATGTCTTGGCTAACTGATTCACTGCTGCAGTTAAAGTTAAGTGTCTTGCCAGAAGCAGCCAATACTCAACAGATCAGTTACCAAAGATGTTATCTAAGGATTACAATATGATCCATGATTGTTACTAAAATGTCCTTTTGGTTTACTGACTACACATGTTTTTTTTGTCTCTTCCTCTTCTTCTCAGAGGCCTTAAGAAACTTTTACTTGATTACGGATGTCCAGGCCAGAACATGTGATTACTGCTTCCACGTGAAGTGAGAGGTGAGTTGGACATCTTCCCTGCTTAACTACAGGGCAAAGAGTGTGGAGATGGAGGGAAAAGGACAGCTAAATTGGCAGTTAGCCAAGCTGGACATGTTTGAAAAAATGAAAATGAGCGCTTTCAGACACTGTGCTATAAGTTAGAACGTGACAGCACGTTTTTTTGTTTCTTTTTTTATTGTTCTTTCTTTGCATCCCCCATCATACACACTGACAGAGCAGGTGGTCAAGGTTATTCAAAATGAGACATACAGCTGAGATCTGACACACGTACACATGTGCACTCTCCACACACACACACACACACACACCAGAGCACGTACATGTGCACACGCACAAAGCACCCTGCAGCAGATTAAAGTTGACCCTTTGTGCTTCAAAAAGGGGTGTGGCTGGACGAAGGGGCCGAACGAGATGAGGGAGCTGAAAGGTTCAACTTTAACCTCATAAAGTGAGCCCAGCTACTCATTAGTTACTGTAACATCTGTTGTGCAGGGACGATGACCCTGTGGTAATGACAGAAGGACACTCCAATTAAATAAACAGCGCTGTCTGTCAGGAATGGAGAGCCGCGCAAAAACCTTCAAAGTCACTCCCAAAGTCTTCCTGTTCAGTTACTCGATCGGTGAACAATCACTGGAATGCTTAAATCATCGACTAAAGTTCCCCTATACAGCTATGACACACAGCCGTTATACTCTTCTCTAACTCCCTCTGTAATTTTTTTTGCTCAACCTTTTCATTGTCATTTCTTCAGCACATGAAAACTGCAAGACATAACTGTGCAGGAAGTACTAGGCAAATGAGTCACAAAGAGAGCCTCTAATTATGCATCTTGTGTCTCGAAATGAGGAGTTCATGCAGAGTAGAAAAAGCCAAAGCAGTTAACTGTCTCTTTAATGGGCTCGGACAATTAAGCCAGTCCTCTCACAGTCCTTTCACTGGACTTTCCCCTCACGCTTTCCCCAAAACAGTGGTTTCAAGATGAAAAGGAGAACTCTTTAGCAAGTCCACTAATATGATCAGTCAGGGACTAAAGCAGTGCTGCCTTAAACAGCAGCAGGCTGTGCCATAGGCTTTTATCAGTATTGTAGTCAAGAAAGACCACCAAAACCAAAGTCATACCCAAGACCAGAGTGTATCGAGACCAAGACAAGACCAAGACTTTGAGGGTTTGAGACCAATCAAGACCAAGACACAGGCAGGGCGAGACCAAGTCAAGACCAAGACCAGACGAGAGGGAGTCCCACACTGCATGACACACTTATGATTAAATGTGGAACATGCAAACCATAGACACTCCTCAAATTGATCTGAAACATCCACATTCCCATAAAAACACCCACAGAAAAAAAATGAAGATTCCCCTTTATCCACCTCTTTACTCTGAGTGTACCACAAGAAAAATCTTAATAAAATAATCAAAAGGCATTGCAGATGTGACTGTTGTGTGCGAGAATATTCCTTTGTTTTCTCAGAGCAAACACATACAAATCTACTCAACCATCTTTATTCTGCACTCCTGTTTTGCACAGACCATTTAGAGATATCTCCACAGCTGTGCTTTTGGCCAGTCTTGAAATAAAATGTCTGGCCTTGCTTGTCCAAGACTGAGACCCTGGAAAGTCCTGGTATTAACATGAGTTTCTTCGGTTATCCAAACACAAGTGGAAAGCAAAGACACATCGCTGTTCATACCTGTGCCTATCATGCGCCTATCATGCGTCTCTAACTGACCATGTGTGTTCCGATTTTGTTACACCCCCGTGCACAGTTATAACAACCACACACTTGCTAGCTGCTCTGTAGTTTGCTTGCTAGCCACGTTAGCAGTTGTGTCAGTACAGCTGGTACAGCAGTGTCCTTCCATGGGACAAAACTATGGATGGTCACGCAACACTTAGTCCAACTCAACATAAAATACAGCATTAGCCGCTGTTACCAAAATCACCACATGCTGCACTGATGACATAGTCCTAGCTGGGGATGCATTAGTGTTTGCAATACAAAAGATATGTGGTCACATGCATCCCAAACCGCCTCAGCAAGTGGTTTAAGTGATCGGATCACAATGCATCTTGGTGGTCATTTACACTTGTATTTAGCACTGTCCACTTGTGATTGGAGCACCCAAAATGCATGTTGATACCAGGTGTTTGCAGACTCCGAGACGTTGAGACAGAGTAAGGTTTCAGTTGAGTCCAAGACAAGACCGAGATCTTCAAAGTGTGGTCTTGAGACCGGTCTTGAGACAAAGACTGATTTGGAGTACTGCAACACTGCCTTTTATTCATTGTTCTTTCCAGGTATTGGCTACCTTAAGCCACTTGACAAATAGAAACAGTATTAGCAAATAAAACACAGTCACCTACAATGCAATAAATCAATACAATGAATCACGGGCTAAAGGCTGGCGTGTGTGTGTCGCCATAAATTGACTCACGCATGCCTCAACATAAAGACCAGGTTTAAAAAACTAGTGTATTTAACCATGGACACTTTTATGACTCATATTCTTGCTGTCTGCAAAGGTGACTGTGATGTAGTGGTGATGGGTCTGGGTCATGCTCTTTCTCAACCTGTATGACAACAGGATGCGCCCTCTCTTACATGCAGATTTAAAGATTTCATATCCTCATAAGGTTGCAAAGGCATTTGAGATCGGTGACAACAAGTTTCAGACATACTGTATAGCTTATATCAGTGACAATGTGTGTTGTTAGTGGATTATGTGGTCAAAACAGCACTACTACAATGCATTTGTGTCCCTACTCCTTAGACTGAAAATTCTCCCTGGTATAATTTTAACTCTACTGCTAGCTGGGATGACACTTTTAAAATACTAGGCAAAAAAATTAAATGAGAGCAGAAACCAAACACAAAAGTACTGCTGCTGGCAGCTTAATTTAGCTGAATAAGTTATACACCAAAAAATCTACGCTAGATATTGTAATGCAGTAATTTAAATTCCACTGAAATCACACAAGGAATAAACATAACTTCAGTTAACAACACATTTCAGAATAGAAGCTGCAACACTGGTTATTTAAAGAAGAAAAAGTAATCTGCAATCTACTGGACCAAACAAGAACAGCGATCACACCGACTTCAGCTCTGCACCCAAAGCCTTACAGAGATGACTAATTTCAACAAGAGTGCAGTCCTTTTAAACACACATACATTGCTAGTCTGCAAGGGCTGCCCTCCTGATCTCAGCTCTCATAACGGTGTATACAACATCTTGTTATGTCTGGATTCTGCCACACTGTAACAGGTCATTTTCACATCTCCAATATTCACACAGGAGTACGTGACAATAGTGAAAAACTACGCTGAGCTCTGTTACAAATGTAAGGCAACTTTCACTGATTATGGCTGTGTACAAGTATAAAGACCCAGGCATGATACAACTTGTGACAGCACAACATCAATGGGGGTGTAATTAGGCTGACTTTCCTTTTCATCTGCTCTGCAGTTTACCGAAGTCATATTTTCTTTAAGGGTCACAACCATGTGACAACATAGTTACTCCGACAAAAGTTTTACTCTTGGCTTTAAATTTTAATTGTTATTCTGAGTTTGGCCCCATGTCCACTCTCGTATAAATCTAAAAATATTGCACACTGAGGCTACGTCAAGCCTTGATTTGACTGCAGGGATCAGGCATGCATGTCCTACTGTAGCCTAAATTGGTCAGTGCACTGTAAACGATAAACTTAATCACATTAAGAGGCAACTTGACTCTGTTTAAAGTACACTTGCTCATCGCCTGCTCTAAGACACCAGACTCTCCATCCCAACACTTAAGTCTCTTTCTACAAGATTTCATCCACAAAACATTATTTATGAGTGGTTTACAATCTGACAGATTTCTTCTTACATGAAGAGCTCCCCAGGAGTCACCAAGTAGGAAGGGTTCAGGGGGATTTATGAAACATGGTTTCAATGCAATCAAGATGCTGTCGTGGCTGGTTGGAGGGAGGAGACTTCATTGTGAAAACTCTGAGGGAAAAGTGGACCACAAAAATGTCAGTCTTACGTCACCATAGAATAGACTAGGATCTATTAATCTATAGTCCTAAAAATATCAGACAAGATTTTTATATAGAAGATTAAAACTAAGTATTTTTTAATATAGCCTGCGTCCACCTCAAGTTACCAGTTACTTTCAGCACTAGCCTACAATTGCCTTATGATAAGGAAGTTCACTTCCTTCTTCTACCCCTTAGATTTTATTATTATTCACAGCCTAATTACCCTAATATAACATTACAGCAACTTTGGGTTCTGCAAGTGCTGTCTACCTATCCTCCAACTACCGTTTCTGGTGCACCACAGTGGAATAAAGCATGGTAAATTATCGGTAACGTTACGGTCAGATTAACACGCCTTTGACAGAAAGGCGCCGAGTCTTTGGGTCCGTGCAGCTCTTACACTCGGACTAATTTCACTCCATGTTTTGTGTAGGTACAACCCTTAACGTATATATTTCCTCAAAACACTTACGGTAACGTATGGGCTAACTACTGCGATGTCCAAACGAAGGCATTTTTGTCTAAAACTGAAATCATTGCAGCTCTCTCTGTTGACACATTTTGACAGATTCAACTGTTGTGCTTTCAGCCAATCAGAAAACGCAGTTTCGCGACGCAGTGCGTGATGACGTTACGTAAAACTGTTCGGTGACGTTACGTATGTTCCGGAGAGCAGGAAGTGTGATGTGGCTTTGACTACTAACAAAAATGGTAAGCGGTGTTTGTACTAATTAAGTGCTTTTTCTCTTTCACAGCGTATTTTGACCAATATCTATAACACTCATCCAACATCAAATCTGTCTCGGAACAACACTATTGCAACAACACATGCTTGCATTCGTTTTAAAGCCGGACGTAGAGTTAATGCTAAACTAGCTTGTTAGCATTGGCTAGCTGAAATAGGCTAAAGGGTTAGCCAACCTAGCTATCACATGCATATTTCTGCCCATAAGCATCATTGCATTATGCTTTTATATCATCACGTAAGTTGTGGTCGTGTATCAACACGAGTCGTGTGATAACTAAGGCTTAAGTTATCATTATCATAAATTAATGAGTAAGATGAATGCGTGCATCGCAATGTTTAGGGGTGTGTGCCACGTAGCTGCACTGTAGTTCAAGGAGCATGCATTGGCATGTGTGTGCCGTGCGGCTACATACTGTGGATTGGCATTATGAGGTTGTTGTTTATAAGCTTGCAATAACGGAAGTATTTGAAACAGAGGTGTACAAGTCAGTAGATAACTTACGCCTAATAAATTACCTTACCGAGCTGAAAAATAAAGGATAAGCTGACAGTTTTTTAGAACGTTATTCCTGATCAAAACATGCAGCAACAACAAACAGCAAAGGAAGTTGGATAATCGCTGCAGACAGAACTCATGTACATCTCACTTTGCAAAATTATGATGCAAAAGTACATGCACTTAAGGCTCAAAATGGTTGTAATGCATCAATTGTGCCAACATTAAAATTGTTGTAATAGTTTTGCTGTGGCAGTAGTGGAATTAGTGCTATATGGGGACAAAACCAATACAAATATTATGTCCTTGCTGCTTTTTTTAAATTATTTTTTTCTGTAATTACTATATACTACTTTATATCATTTTGTTTTTTATTTTATTGCATTATCCTTCAGAAAATGCATGTTTGTCACAAGATATCACACATTTCTGTACGTAGAAAGGGAAGATGCCAGAAGGGGCTGCATCAAATCATTACAAAGCCCCTTGGTAGCTTCAGAGTGCCTGGTAGTTGATAAAATCTATCAGCATCCTTGTCTCTGTCTCTGAGGTGTCCAGTGATGTTTCCACCTAGCATTTTAACCACTCTTCAAAACTTCACATGACCGATCTGTGTAACAACAGAGCCACACATTTATACCCAAACAGGGAAGGGATAAATTAGCCAATATAGTGGATGAATTATGATTTCACTATAATCCTCATTTAGAATTACGCACCATTTACTTACCAAAAAGCTGAAACAATATGCTTTTAATACAAAAACAAATTCTAAATCACAAATCTACAATTCAGTCTGATGTGCTGTGAGTATAATAAAGTGGGGTCCTACAGCTTTTAAATGTGCCACATAGTTTAAAGCCATGTAGGGCAATCTTAGGTATCTGTTTTGTTACACGGCAGCATGAGATTGTGATTTATCTTATGCACCAATACCTTTTTAAGGCAGGTGGTTGAACTTGTAAATTGTATGTATAGTATTGTAAGATAATTTTGACTGTCAGTCTGGAAAAACATGCTATCTGCAATCTGTTGTAGTCTTTGACAGTTCTGTGACTAACTGGGTCTTCACTGCCAGCCCACTTTTTTGTCACACAGAATTAATAGCTTGTACAATAACATTACTTGTGACAAGTAGCTTAACATCAGTGTTATTAAATTAACTACAGTGAAGGCAGCATCTCTAATATTTTTTGACGTATTGCTTGTAAGCTGCACCAGATCGTGTCTGTACTAAATGTATCATTCTCTTTCATCCTGTAGTCGGCCATTTTCAACTTCCAGTCACTGCTAACAGTGATCCTCCTCCTGATCTGTACCTGTGCCTACATCAGAGCGCTGGCTCCCAGCCTGCTAGACAAGAACAAGACCGGGTATGATCAGATACTGTTACAATGAAGCTGCCAGTGGGGTCTTCCGAGTGATTAATTGATGCCTCAAATACCTTCCATTGTCTCTTTGAATGGGACACGATGTTATATCAGACTGCGTTAACAAATCATTGGAGTGTTAATACAGTCACCATCAAAGGCAAAGCCTCAGGGTGGGACATTGGGTGGGAAAGGACATTGGAAAAGACCACATCCCAATCTCATGGTCCCTGTAATTTCAGTCAGAGCTTGCTACTGTGTAGTGGCACCACAATTACTGACAATGCTAAGGCAGTTCTAAGACAAACAAATGATTTGTGTTTCCTGTTAGCGCTGTACATTGTGCTCCTTTGCTGTCACCATCAACTTTCCACTTTCATCAGTTGATTCCAGGCAGTTTACTTCTGTATTGCAACTTTTATTGGAGCTGTTTGATTAGTTTCTGTGGTAGAAAACCAAATTTTTACCAACAAAAAATGTCTGATTCTGCTGGAGTGTAGAATCAGAATGGAGTGTGTGTGTATATAAGGGTAAGGGTAAGGGGTCTCTGTAACTCTCTGTAGCCGCGAGGGACTCTTGCTTATTTTTTCAGCAAATGTGAGGCTCCTTTTTGAGGCAAGCAAAGTAGCAGAATGCCTAAATGTTCATCATTATTCTTGGATGTAGAAACTCCATGATTCACTTCTAATAAGTCTGGCACAGCCCATGAACAGCCAGACACACTCTCACACACTTACACTCCTCTCTCTCTCTCTCTCTCTCTCTCTCTCTCTCTCTCTCTCTCACACACACACACACACACACACCATTAGAGCAGGGAGGGACATCCTCTTCAGACAAACACATGAGAGTGAGTGTGGCAGATGGGATGATTTAATAGTTTTCCCTCTTGATTGATTTGTTGACTGAGACATGAGCTGTTATTTGTGTTGATTTGGTGCCACATATTATGCAAATGCTTCTTGTGTGGTAGGGATAGGCCTCAAATCTGAGGGGAAGAATTTGTGTTTTGTACAGAAAAAACATCTGTATGTTGTTTGAAAATAATATTTTGTTGGAAAAAAAAATAGTCTGCTCTAACTGTAGAAAATGCAACTTTAAAACCTATCATAAGTAAATAAAAGATGATTTCACAATGGGATGCTGACACCATCTGGTCAGTTTGAAACTTGAAGAAAGTTGGCTCTTATACATGTACACTTGCAGACACACACACACACTCACACAGGCCGACAAACACATCAGAAAAGTGAAGGCCTGGAATGCCACATTCGCCTCAGCTGTCATTAGATAATAAGACGTGCCTGCTGTCCCCCTCTCTTCCAATGTGTGCACCCCCTTGCATGGAAATGGACATCTGATGGCTGCCTGAGTTTTGCAGGAGAGCAATTACAGTACTCTTGTAAAATTATAAGAGGTCAGACTAACAGTTACTATAGCTACGAGCTTGACTTATCAACACAGCCCTTATTTTAGCTTTTAATATCACCACAAGAGTAATTTCTGTCTTTGTATTTTATTGCAGTTAAAGGACAATTAACTTTTACAAAGCACTAATAAATGGAGGCAACTGTTCAAGCGTGTAATTTTTCATTTTATTTTATCTTTTAGGCTTCTAGGAATTTTCTGGAAGTGTGCCAGAATAGGTAAGCTTATGAATGCCCCATTTTATTTTATTTTCCTTGACATTAGGTCATATTTTTTCTTATATGATTAATATGCTGCTTCACGATGTAGCCTTGAACTTAACACAATTTATTTTCTCCAGGTGAGCGGAAGAGTCCCTGGGTGGCTTGCTGCTGTGTCATCATGGCTTTTAGTATACTGTTTCTACAGTAACAGTCCAAAGAGAACGACGAATGGAAATACCGGGGAAATGGACAGACAACAAGGCATGGACAGTACGATCCTAGAAGCACAACAGGACTTCCGGTGGTTGTCACTTAGATAATGTAAAAATGGAGACCCGTCGCCACTCACTCAGCCACGGAGAGAGAGAGAATGTGTCTTGTGTAGTCAGAGGGATGAGCTGATAGCCCCAGAGTGTGTCTAGATCCCTCCACGGGCTTCCCAGGTCTGTCCTTGTGTTTGCTAATGTGGAATGTTTACTCCGGATGTATGCAAGTGTGTGTGTTGGGGGGGCAATGCTTTCTGTTATCTGCCATTTAGTTTAAAGGAAAGAAGTCACATTCTGGCATCATTGGTGGGATCAAAATAATACATTGTTTGTCCAGGCATTTCAAACTGATATGTTTTCCCCTCGAGTTTGTCACAATTGCATCGAACAGTTTGAAATGCTCTCCTAAAAAGGACCTTCATAAATGCTCATAACTGTTTTGCGCTCACATGGAGGCTGTTTGTAAACTGAGGTATAATGAGGTGTGACTTCAGATCATCTCAGTGCCCTCTTTGTAACCTGTTCACTTTGTTGTATCTAGAAATGGTGATCAAATTCCACAGCAAAACAAAATGACAGTGTAGCTCTTCAGGTGGATATTTGTCCTGCATAATTGCCTCAGAGAGCTACTGATGTTTTTTAAAGTCAGTCAGTTTGCCACTATTTATTAAAGAACCTTTTTGGAAATCTGGTTTGAGAAGGCTGATTTTTGTCATTTTTTGCTGTCGACACCTGTTTATGTCTGTTGTAATAATGCCACACTGTAAGGTGAAGTGTCATTGATAATGACTTTGAACATGCAAAATACATGATGATACATGAATACATGATGTCAAACTTTTGTCAATCTTCTCTCTTTACGGGCTTGATTACACATACCATACTTATGTGACTGTTACTGCAGAGTTAGACAAAGTATTTCTTGATTATTTTTAGGTTAAAGGCGCTGTATGTAAGAATGTGGCCAAAACAGTTACTGCACTCAAATTCAAAATACTGCCGCGAGTCATGTCCACCCCCCTCTCCTACAGATTTGAGGTTGCTGGACAGCGGCACGCTGGAGACTGATTTGTTTGCCCACAGGCGGCTGCCGTGGCAGGGCCACGTCGCCACATCCTCGATCTTCGGTTTTCCAGCGGACCGTTTGAGCAAGTCCTGCTTCTCTGCTGCTAACGCTGCTGCCGGGATACAGCTGAGGAGACTGCTAATGCTACGTACTGGGACACTGCTAATGCTGCTTGCCGTGCTGCTGTAGCTCAGTCGTAACTGTAACTGATGCTGAGACTCTACTGACTGTGTGACTGGTAGACGGCGGTGGGTGGCGCAACAGGCCAAAACACAAATTCAAAACATAAACATGATTTGCGGACTGTAAAATTTTTTTTAAATGCGAATATTCTGGCTGTACTATTGTTGTCGGTGAGATCAGTATGTTATATGAACATTATTCCTTAGTCTCTGTGACATATTAGGAGGATTTTATGACTATTTGCTTTAGATTTCTTATATATAGCTCCTTTAAGAGGAAACTATAACCTTAAAGGAACAGTGTGTAGGATTTAGTGACATCTAGTGGTGAGGATTGCAGATTGCAGCCAGTCTAAACTTCTCCCATGTGCCAAGCGTGAACTCACAGTTAGGATCCCTTCAGTGATTATTGTTCTGGAGGTTTTTTACTGGGAGCCAAATCATCCAGAGGTCTCTTCCACTTCAAAACAAATGGGTGAGGTGATTAAAATCGGTACAAACATCAAAAACATGTTACAAATGTGTTTCTGGCGCTGTTCGGTGCATCTCAGACGGATGGCTAGCCCAGCACCTGTTAATGTGTGCCCACCTTTTTTCCTCTGATAACTTAAGATCCAGGTATTCAGGATGTTCTTACAGGAAGTCAGATTATCTGCAGAGGTCTCATCCGTTTGTCCGTTCTGGGCTACTGTAGAAAAATGGCGGTGCAACATGGCAGACTTCACACCCAATGTAGACATAAACGGCTCATTCTAAGGTAACGAAATACAAGGCTTCTTGGTTTCAGGTGATTATACATGAATGAAAAACTAGTTGTGTATATTATACTCAGTTTCTGCCAATATATCCCCTTAAATTCTACACACTGGACCTTTAAGTTATCGGTGCATTGGGTCACATCCGCAGTGTAGTGCTCATGAAGTGAGCTGGACAGTGAAGAGTTTATGATAACCTCGTCTATAACCTCACAGTCAACACTCATCCTCACAGGGTTTCCTGCACAGAGCTGTTAGCTGACTGTACCACACAACATGACATCCCCAAATACTGTCTGCACTTGTAGCATAAGCTGTATTCGAATTCAGAACAGGGTTTACAGACCATTGATGTAATGCCTTGAAGTATTGGACGAAATTCAGGAGACTGTGGAGGACATGAGGAATGTTTATGAAACGTTACAACCATGTGTAATTGCTGATTTAGATGACAAATCCTCTCAAATTCATATTTTAACTGTGGATAACTGTGGCAGCATAAAAGCAGAATTCCAGATAATGTGACATTATTTCAAACACCACATCTAACAAGCTTAAATTATATGATTCCTATGAAAGCATTGTGGCAAGTTTTGACTACAGAACATAATGTCTGACTTGATTTATATGGTCAGCCACAAAAAATGACCAATTTATCAAATCTGACATGTGCTCTTTGAGGAAATAGTACAACTGCATTATGGGTTTGTCATGAGGAGCTGGAAGGAAACTCATAGAGGTAAACACTCTGTTATTCAGGATAAAAACAATCCCACACACATTTTTCTGTCTTGTGTGTGGCACAGATTTAAATACAGGAGGTGACTTGTTGACACACTCACCTCTGATACTGTGATCACTGATGAGTGTCCAGATCCCAACACCCCCACACACAGCCCCTTGTTAGGGAACGTGGATCCCATATTGGTGTGCATCCGTTTTGGCTCTCCCAGGTTAAGATAAAGCATCAAGTGAAGGCTGCCGGTAAAGTTGTGATTATCAGGCAGTGACGCAGATACAGGAGACACAGAGGAGCAGGAGGCTCTCAGTCATCTGCTGCTATCTTGGGAAACAGAGATACTGGTGAACTGGAGAGACTGGGTCAATGAACCAAGCTAATGTCTTGGGTGATGATGAAAGGAAAATGATACCGAAGACCTGAAGTCACTTACTGCAGCTGATGATAGCAGCTGTTATCACCGGTCTGGTTATTTGCACAAAATTAACAAACATAAGAATATTGAGTCATTTTTAGTGCAGTGATGAATAATAATCCTACAAAATAATGAGAAAGTAAACAGGTGGTTGGAAACTGCAGCGTCCTCGGCCTTGCTTAGAGGCTTTTTGAGGACAAAGTCAAACTGACTAACTTCGATTACTTTTTGAATCCAAATGAATTTTCCTAATCTCCCTTAAACTCTGGGCGCAGTTGCAATGACAAAGACTGTCTGGCGGTGAGTCAGCAATTGCACGCCTAAAACAACATTTGGACTGTTCCTGCTGTTTCTGAAGTGACTGGATGCATGTCCTGATTTCTGTGTTTGAGTTGGCTCATCAGAAAGTGAAGTGAATGCCAAATGGCTAACGACATATAGACTTTTATTTTCAGTGTGTCAGCACACTGTTACACATGTCGTTATTACCCTCATCCTTTTTGTTTCTTGCTCATGGGTCCCACAGGTTTTCAAATGGTCTTCCCAATGAAGTGTGATGTGCACTGTGCATGTCAAATATGTCTTCTTTTTTTTACTACTGTTTAATTTGTTTCACAATTTAAAAACAACACTTAAAGGGACAGTTCAACCCAATATCAAAAATACATATCTTTCCTGTTACCTGTACTGCTATTTATCAGTCTAGATCGTTTTAGTGTGAGTTGCAGAGTGTTGGAGATATTGGCCGTAGAGATGTCTGCCTTCTCTTGAATATAATAGAACTAGATGGCGCTTGACTTGTGGTGCTCAAAGTACCAAAAATAAATACATTTTTAAAAACTCAGCAGCAACGTTTCTATCCAGAAGTCATGATCCACTTACTCAAGATAATCCACAGACCTTGTTGTGAATGTAGGAACTAGTTTCTCTCTACTGAATTGGACCTGACAACCGTATCACCACGCTAAAGGAAGCGTGCATCTGCTCATGGATGAGAGGCTGAGCTGTAACGTTAGCTAGCTCACTGGTGCCTGTTGAGCTAGCAGTAGATTAGGGCTGCCCCCTAATAGTCGATAAAATGTTAGTTGACCTGAAAGGACAGATACAGGAAGTTGCCACACTCTGTAGGCAGACATTAGTCAGGTTACAAACCAATCACAGCCGACAGATATCTTTCCCTTCTTCTGTAAATATTCAGTCTGATAAATACAGAAAAGTTGATCATGTTAGTGCAGGGCTACCCAGAGCTTTACATCTGTCCCACCAATGAGGCCTACACACTTATAAACAGCGCCTGGAAGAAGATCAGCTCTGCACTCAGGATTTCAGGTAAATAGGCTATATGGTGTTTGATGCAATTTGCCACTGTGCTCTTGAAAGCTGGCCCAAAAAAGGCACACCCGACCTCATGTTTTCCTGGTGGTTAAAGACGTGGCATTTGCACGGCCCCTAATTTACAGGGCTGGTACCTGCGGTTATTCCACAGGCTAGTTAATAACATGTCGGGCAGGAAATCCAAAGTGTGGGATCATTTTGAGAAGGTGAAGGACGAACCCAAGCTGATATGTAAACTCTGCAGGCAAATATTTGCCTATCATTCATCGGCTACAAACACGTCGTATCATCTGAAACATGGAAGTAGCTACATGCCCATTAGCCACTTAGCACAATCATCACTGCTTTGCTGACAGCGTCATTAACAGGCGGCTCGCTCAGTGTGTGACGTGCACTTGTAGATAAAATATAGGCCTATATTAATGAAGGTTCATTTGTATGGTTTTGTATTTCTCTGTAATGTAGCACAGTGTTAACAGTGTTACTGATACTATTCTTCCTCACACCTTCAACTCAAACCATTGTGTTGCCACACCCCAAATATATAATTTAATAATTAAATCAATATCGTCAACATGCAGGTGACTAGTTGACTTATGGCCCTAAATGACTACTATCGGTCGACTAGGAAAATTCAGGGGCAGCCCTAGAGTAGATGCACACTTCCTTCTGTGTGGTGATACGGTTGGTGAGTATAGTTCAATCGAAAGTCTGTGGATTACCAGGTCACGATTTCTGGTAAGACACATGACTATTGAGTTTTACAAAAAAAAATTGGCACTTTGAGCACCACAAGCCGAGTGCCATCTAGTTCCATTATATTAGAGAGAGGCTGATATCTCCAACACTCAGCAACTCACACCAAAAAAGAAGAGATTGATAAATACGTAGTCCTAGAGGTAAGAGGAAAAATATGTACTTTTGATTTTAGAGTGAACTGTCCCTTTACATTTGACTACCTTTATGCCAACTAATAGGGAATCAATATTCCACCCACGAGATTTGTATTCCTGGCAGTCTGAAGAAGGATTTGAAACACCATTTCGGCCCTCATTGAGGACACTAATATTCACAGACAATCTAATTTAACAGTTAACCAAATTAATAAAATATGAAAACTTGGTGTTTGTTCAAAACTTTCTGTGGTTTCGGACTCAAGACCTCAGCATTTCTAAAATCCCGGCTATGACCCTGTTATTTTTCATGCAAAAATATCGATCATCTTTCATAACCGAGCTCCACTTGAGACTCACCAGGGAGCCTTTCTCCATGAACCTTTAATTTTGCAGGGATAAGAGGACCAGCCAAAGATGTGACAGCATGAGGTGGCATGAAATTTAGACATCTAATCCAAAACACCTCATCTAATACGGTGTGGTGTTTCATGCATCATTAATTTTGCAGGAGTAATTGCAGCAAATGTCAGCTGTGTCATAAAGAGGTGAGTATGATGGATGCAGATAGTCGGGGATCATGTCGACCTCACTGATTGGCACAATACTGAGCCCATTCAGTTTAATTTCCTGATGCCTGTTTTTTTTTCTCCTGCAGCAATGATGGAAATAATTCTCAGATGAGCCATAAGGATGTTTACATTGAGGTTAAACCAAATGCTCAGGACATGCTCATGTATTTACACATGTTCCTTCAGCAGGCAACTGGAAATTTGTAATGCTCCTTGTGCAGCTCTACACTGTAAGATACGACAATAATGTCCACAATGACTCAGTATATTTATGCAGTATACACCAGCAGCTGCACAGTTCCAGCAGGCGAGCACGTTATTCTGATTTCCTTGTCTGTTTCCTCCTTTGATCAGGCAGGAGAGTCTCTTGCAGTCGTTTTGTGGACTTCAAAGGCAATCAGGCTAATAAAGTCTCTGCTGTCTCCTGCTGAGCGGACCAGAAGTGTCCAAATAGACCTTGACCCTTTAAATGATCAGTGGAGCCTGCTTGAATCACCACACGTTTTTGGAGTCGGAGGGAATGAAAGATTAACAGAGGAAAAGAAATACCTGGACAGAGTGATAATGACAAGGAGACAGAGAAAGAGGAGAGAAAAATACATGGATAGAGTGGATTATTACACCACTGCTGTATCTCAGTGATCAACCTCCCAGTGACCTCATATTTTGCTCCTTGCTTATTTATTAATTTATTTAAGAGCTTGTGGCGTCTTAGTTTACTGATAGCGCAAGTCCTCTCTTGTTGCTGCTCCTGGTTTCAGCTGCAAGCCCAAACTCCTCTTTAGAGGCTTACAAAGGCCACAGTATGATAAATTGAAAACGCTTGACATCACATCCATACTGTAAAGCCTTTGTTCTGTCCTCACTTCCTCATTAGGAAAGTGCAACCTTTGTTTTCAGCCTTTGATGGAACAAATGACAAGAATAATGTCGCCAGCTGAAAGACACCAATATCCTCCGTGTAGGGCAAGTCTGGGTCGGCGAGCCTGACGACAATGCGTGTGATTGACTTTAGATGCTGGATAGTTTAAACGTGTACACTGTAAGATAGTTTAGTCGCACCCTGAGACCCCAGCCTTCTAGGTTGCTTTAACTCCTTCCACATGTAATCTTTTACCATGAATTTTATGGTAACAAGAGAAATTTTGAAGCTTGGTCCTGGCAGACAGCTCCCTGTGGCCACGAAAACTGGGGCACTGCATGTTTCCTTTGAAGGTGGCATTTGCAGTTTGTTCAGAGGACATCTCACTCCATGCTCATTAGCCCAAGGCAAGAGTTGTTTCTGCGTAACAAGGCAGTTCCACAAAGCTGGAGAGCCTCAGGTTTGTGCCAGCAGGGATATGTCTGCGGTAGAAATAGATATAAAGTTACTGTGATCTGAATTAATGATGACCCTGAGTCAAAATGTAGACGCTTTGAAATATGACTTGATACCAAGGCAAATGAGACAAAGCTTTCTTAATGTGACAATTTGGCCTCGGATGCTCTGGCGTGCTCTGGCTATCAAATGTCACTGATAATGAGTGAGTACTCCATCATGTCATTAAAGCCACATTGGGTTTGTACAGGTCCTTAACTTGTCTGTGAGCACAGTAGCAGTTTCTTGTAAACTGTTTGATGAACACACCTACATTTGGCATTGAATTCATGTGAAAGTGTGGCAGTCTTAACAGGTTGGTTTGAGTCATCGTTTTATCTTCTGATCATCTCATGATGTGTTCAAGTCTGCAGTGAAGGTGTATGCAAATCCTCAAAACCGGTTTTGGCCTGTACCTAAGTCCCAGTCTTACACAGAGCACATTTTATGTAGCCTAATCATTTAATTGTTAATTCTTGTATTTAAAATTGTTTTGCTTGTTGTTGCCTGGATTAATTGAAGGTAAAAAGAAAAATAAAAGAAGATGAAAATCATTTTGCTTTTAATCTGATCACCTTTTAATATGACACAGCGCCTCATAATGCAGGGCCATGTAAGGATTCCACATTTTATCATGCATGTGTGAGTCCGTTGTGGGAAGCGTCTCTGACTATCAGAGTTTTAAGTTCCTCTATCACTTCCAGGAAGACCAGGGATTGTTTCCACTCTGGCAGCTCAGATGGCCACCCGAGTCCAACAGGCAGGCTTCCAGACATGAGCTGGGACGTGCTCTCCTTTACTTCATCTCTCGGAGCTGCCATAGGAACCGTGCAGTTGATGGAACAACACACATACAGTAACAGCTTGTGCTTGTAGAGCTGAGTGAAGCCTGCTGATGAGGTACAGTATTATAAGGCATCAATAGTGAGCATGTTGAGGTTCTGTCACTGAACACATTGACACCGCACGTATTGATATGCAGGTATGTGGAAACATCCGGGCTCCAATGGCTGAAGTACTGGGGAATACTGTTGGTGGTTTTTCAAAGGAATAACTCTGAAAAGACGATACTGACATGGTAATGGTCAACAAAATGTCTTAACAGCATGTCAGCTGCTGTGCAGGGTATGAGTTAATACCTTTAAATAGATAAAATAAATTCACTTCAATTCAGTTAAAATAAATGCATCTATTTAATGTGTTAATGCAGTAATTTGGTGTTTGCTTTTTCGTCAAGACAAAGCTAAGCACTCAAATTACATAATTGCTTCATACACAGTTCTTTAAATAAAAAACGTAACATCTCTGCTGTACAAGAACACCAACCAAAGGTCAAGATGTGTGTCTAGCATTGTCATTACAACTCCAAATACAATCATGAAGAGTTTATAGACTCTTGTAGCTGCAGCTCTCAAATTCTGAATGAGAGGAAACGTTGGCTTCAGATGCACGGACATGCTCTTTCTATCAAATGTCATCAATGATGCGTGAGAACTTAATCGGTGCGTCATTAAAGCCATGCTGGGTTTGTACAGGTTCTGTACCTACTATAAACAGACTCACAGTTTCTTAGTAACTGTTTGATGATCGCGCACATTTGGCACATAAATCCATGTGAAAGTGTGGTTTAGTCATTGTCTTCCAAAATTCCCATGATATTTACGATCTTGCAATTCAGGGCGTATACAAAACATCCAAACCAGTTTTGGGCTTTGGGCTTACTTACTTAGAGCACATTTTATATAATTACTTTGATGTCGATTCTTTTTTTCAAAATTACATACTTGTGCATTAGTATTGTGATTATTACCTGCAGGTAACAACCACAGACATGAGCTGGGACATGCACTCCTCTGCTTTGTCACTCAGAGCCACAGGAAACGATAGTGAACACGTTGAGCTCAAAGTGGACAACACAGTTCTTTTGTAAAGCTTCATCACCTCTCTTTCTCTGGCAAAGTGTTTCTCCTCCAGACTGCTTCATCAAGCTTTCAGTTCAGGCTCCACCTCTGGGAAACCAAAGACAAATAAACGTGCATCGTCCATTAAAGCTGTAGTTGGCAACTTTAATGGAAAATAAATGCTGAAGCTGTCTCAGCGCTAAATGAGACAGATAATCTGTGAAAAAATATATACATATATACTCCTCTGCATATTCTATTGTCTCGTTTCTGATGTCTTCACCACACGTGAATGAAAACAACTAATCAGAGCCGAGGAGTCTCAAACACAGTTGTCTAGCAAGTCAATTGCTCGATGAACTGCGGTCAAACTGTCAAACTGGGCAGCACTGATCAAATATGAGACAAAATTCTGTTACGGCATCACATCTTTCTCACCTAAAATGCTGTCAGAAACAAACTTTAGTGTACTGTATAGCAGTGAAATGAGAAAGCTGGTCTGGCCAGTGGGCGGTGCCTAATACTGCAGTTGACCAGGTCGCAAATGTTCTCATTTTACAGCTAAACAGTACAATTAAAGATGTTTCTGAAAACATTTGAGGGGTGAAATAGGCATTGCAGTAACAAAACCCTGATTCATATTTGATCGGCGTTGCCTGATTTGACCGTTTCAACCACATTTCAGGGGCAATGATTAACATGACTGACAATTGTAGCCCTTTTTTACGCTGCCAGATTTTCCGCGAATGTTGGGCTGTTTTGCCGGCAAGCTGTGAGCGTTTAGACACAAAGAGCCGGATTGGTGAGTCGATCTGAGGTGCCCAATTTTCCACCTCGTAGGGTAGTCATATTGGTGTAACCCTTTTAGTTTAAACTTGTGCGAGGAGCTGTTGATGACGCAGCACGTGCATCCCACTGGCGGTGGATAAACAGGAAACAGCTGATAGCAGGAATTAGCGAGCAGCTAGTAGCAAGAGGGAAACCTGGGTGGGACATGACTTTTTCAACGATTCTGTCTCAGGTGCATCTTTCAGAATATAGTGACAGTGTGTATTTAAACAAAAGTGAAAAAGAATGACATTGTAAGCACTGACAGTAAGATTTATTCTACACCAGCAGGTTAGAAATTATTCTTGAATCCACCTGCAGCTGCTTTTTTTGTAGGATGAAATCATATAAGCTCATATAAGTCTGATATTAATAGGGAATGGTCTGCTCTGAAAATAAAAGACTCACTCAGGAGACAGCTGATTGTTTTTGCAGGCTTTCTCCTCTATTTCTGCAAGGGAAGTTTATGGCTGTCAGGAGTCATTTTAAACTACCTTTATAGCATATTGCCTTTCTTGGATAGCAGGCAAGATATCATGTCAGAGTCATGTGGTCATTCTGTATCCTCTGTTAATCACTTTTAAATTGCAATACATTCTCAGTCTAAATGCTATATAACATTGAGTAGCAACAGACTTTGATCATTTAATTTAAAGAGTTTCCACAGTGCAGTGTAGAAAGCAGTTTAATATCATATAGTGCAATTAGCTTTTTCCTTGTTCCACAAAAACAGTCTCTGTAAACATCTTTGATTCATCACAACCCGCCCTCATAACCATAACTCACTTTATTAGTCTGTGATCCTCTTTGCAGGGACACATCTCTCTCAGTCTGCACTAAGTTTAACTGACTTTAACTGTTTCATCTGCTTTGCTGGTCTCCATAAAAGCAGAGGCAGTGCAGTGTTATAATCCATGTTGGACTAATGCATCGTGTGCCCACAGTTGTTGACATCGCCAGGCGCGTCCTGGCACAACAACACGTATGACAGCAGTGCTATTCACAGAGCCATGGTGAGGAACATCTGGCCAATGTAAACATGCCAATGAGCTTGAAATCATTAGTTTGAGAATTCTGTCAGATGCCCATCTGAGAGCCACACTCATGGGTGTAACCTCAAATTGAGAAATAATAACATGAATAATCAGTTATATCAGAGACTGTACACAATGCCATGGGTCTGCAGGGAATTAGAGAATAAACATCTTCATAAGACAGATGGAAACTTTAACAGGAAAGACATGTTTCTAATTACTCTACATGCGTGTCACTTGATTTTATTTATTGGACCTCCACATTTTGGCGGGTTGGTCCAATTTACAGTAAATGGTCTTTGGCTGAATGATGGCAACAGCAGTGACGCAACAGAACGGTGACGATTTTCACACTCAGCTGATGACAGGATTTGAGGCTGTGCAATGAAAATAATACTCCCCTCTGTTGAGTAACAACAGTCTGCTTTGCCGAGGCTGTTTTCTGTAGAACAATTGTGCAAATGTGTTTGAATAACACACAGTGGGTGATACACTTTGTGGGTGTTACCTTTTAAGATAACAAAATCACTTATTTGTGCCAAGGTTGGTGCAATCAGCATGTATATGAACCAATGGGTCCAACCCCTCCACTGACTTTAGCATTAAACTAACATCTGAACCCCTCCATGTAAAATGTAAAAGATACTGAGTGTGGTTTCTCGGAGTAATTGGTTGGATGGGCCTTGAATGAGTCTCATCAACAAATAAAGTCTTCCTATACAGCGCTTCTGTGATCGCACTAATCTGCAATTTGTTGTTGATATATATGTATGTTCAGGCAGGGATGTAGGACCAAATTCTGGGCCAACACATTCTCACTCCAACCTGGTCATATATCAACCTTTGGTCATGGACTTTCCACGTCCAAATACGACGTGAAAGGTACCCTGGGTGCGTTGGTTGTGGACGTTCTGGGACACTATGTCAGGTTCTGCCTGTTACATGCATTGTCTTCTTTCAAAATACACTTCCATTTTCACAGGAAATTTACCGTTTACATACAGTCTCTTTCAAAATAAATGCACTACGTCAGTACAACAATGCAAATGACGTTTTTTTTTTCCTCCAACATCTAACGCACGTGGTTAGGTTTAGGAAAAAACAACAGGGTTTGGCTTTATAATCTTACAGGTCTGGAACATCACTCTGCCGGGTGAAAGACAGTGTTTTTCTTCAGTGTCTAACGCTGCAAGTCACTGCCCAAGCGCCAGATTTCGACAACTTGGGAGTGAGACTGGGTTGTCTGGGCCCTAGGCATTCTCTCCCCGCCCTTCCTCTCTCAAGCCATCTCTCCTCCTCTTCTCCATCTCTCTCTTTTTTGCAAAGTCAGTTTTCTTTCTTTCTTTCTTTCTTTCTTTTCTTTTTGGAGCCCTGGTTTCTCTTTCTTGGGGACAGAAATGACAGTGTACGTTGGTGCTCCAGCAGCATAGGCAGTCATTCACTTGGTTCTAGCTGCATTTCACAGGGCTTATTGCAAGAGTGGACTAAACCATTTTTCGTCTTTAAGGGGTCAGAAGGAGCTCCAGCTTATTTTAATTTACTCTAATAACTTATATTATAAATAAATAAAAACTGCAAACAAAACCAAACTTTTTATTTCAAGGTTCTTGAGGGCCCACCTTCCCATTGGGGCCTTGGGTAATCAGTCCCATTTTTCCTCCCACTGCAACGCCCCTGCATCCAGGTTTTGATAGTTCTTGACTTCAATGACCGGTGATAACTTTGAGTCATGAGAGTACTTTGGCAACTTTCAGTGCTGTAGCTGAAGTCTGAAGCATTGGTGGTTCAGAGGGCACCTTTACCATCTCCCTCATTGCCTGGGCTCACTGTGGGGGGTTGTCATATCCAGAAACGTCTCATGATGGAGTACCCTGGATCAGTGTCATCTGTATATATAGGATAAAATATGTCAGGGTGGAGCTAAACGGGAGGCAGACGATGAGTCGACTCACTGACTCACCACTTGCGAGTCATTGGCTGGTGCTGGAAGAAGAAAAATGAAATACAAGACTTCAACACTGTGTTTTTCTGCTCAACTTAACATGTTTCATGAATTAGTGAAATGAAAAGAGAGCCCCTGGTCTGAGTAATTAAAGTATTGGGGAGAAACTGCGGTAGTGTTGTGGCTTGAATACAGAGAGCACAAATTTGCAGTAACACACTGGCTGGGATTTTTATACATTAGAATATTCCAGAAAAGAAAGGCAGTGTGCCACTTGGCCTCTGTGCTCCATATCTGGCTCACACTGTCCTTTCTTTCTTCTTCTACTTGCTCTAAAATCCATTACTCCTAACTACAACTGTTTCAACAGTCTTTAAAAAGAATTTTTGATCCAATGAAACTTGATATCTGATACTATGATTATAATGATCTATCCTTTAAACAGATTCTAGAATAGATATCCTCTAATCTGTGCTCACCAAGAAGTATCTAAATATCACTCACACAACTTTACTTCCTCAAACTGTTTATCTATGCAGAACAAATTATTCACAAAATGAATGGTGTCAACACGTGTCTGTCAGGTCACACAAGCAAGAGGATGAGTTATCAGCCAAGACGTAAACTGTATTTATTTTTTATTTATTTATTTCCTTAACACCATCATGCAGCACAGATGATGCAGAATGACCTCTTTTCACTCTCCAAACAATCTCAGTGACTTGACAGCTTAAGAGACAGCTTCATGTGCCCATAGAGGCCACGAACAGGGGCAGAGCCAGATGTTGTAAACATTCAGGGCTGAGTCCAAACCTGGGGGGGTTATTTTCCATTTAGGGCGGCTATATTATTTTTCAAGCCATTTGAGATGGAGTGCCAAAAAATCTGTACATCATTTGCAAAAACATGACAGTTGCCAACAACAAAAAAAAAAATCACCCTGTAGAGCCTACAACCTATTTTGTATCTACTTGCTCTCCAAATGAAGCTCAGCGCAAGTTCAATCTGTTCATCCATTCATTCACTCTTCTAGTTATCCAATCAAACTTTGCCACGATCTCTATCAGCCAATCAGGATGCCACTGCAAAATTTTAAATCTGATCTCTCCTCTGCTGCTGTCAGCTGCCATTTTAGGCAGAATTTGTCGCGCCCTCCTCCACCCCGTTCACCTCCAGCCATCGTATCCAGAGTCCAGGACAAGGTCAACAAAGGCTCATTCCTCTACTCATCCAGATCATCAGCATCTTCTTCTCATCTCATCTTCACCACCTCTACCACCACTAGAGTCTAGACCCCGTTGGGTTCCCTATTCCACTATGGTTTCATCACCCTCCTTAAATCATACCATCTCTATGGGGTCTAATCGCCAAAGACTTTCCACATTTTTCATTCGTATGTGCACATGTTAATAAATATTCTTTTTACAATAAAAATCTATTATTACCTGGATGACACAAAGTTGAAGGTATTTCAGGACGTTTTGGCCCTTTTCAGCCCTATAAGTGGACTTGGTGACTCAGCATTTTTTGAGCACATGTGAACACTCCAAGAGAACTCAGACCACCTCAGGAGTCTGCGGTGCGGTTCGCTTAACCTGTGCCTTGTGAATGCAAAGCGCTCCAGATTTGCTTTGCTTTTTGCCATTGTATTCAGCCCTCTAGATCACATGTTATTGCACTGGGACGCTTGAAAAAACACACCACAACCTGTAATGCCTGCAAGGACATAGGATGAGGAGTAGTTTGGTCCACAGAAGATACTGCATGTTTCCATATGTAGAAAACATCAAATGGCAACAGTCTAGAGCACACAGAAAAACACTAAGCTTTTCCTCCAGTTTTAATTTCATCAGAAAGTGAGGGGCTTCATAACCGCACTGCAGAGCCATGTCAAAGTAAAAAAAAAAAATAAAGCATGTCAATATACATAATAGGCTATAGTATGAACAGAAAGAGGACTGAGGCCCCATCACAGCTGAAGTTGACCAGAAAGAAAACTGAGTCCTCTTTCAAATGAACTGACAATGTGAACACAAAAAAGTCCCTTTTCTGTCGGTCCACTTTTTGGTCCACTTTCAGATGACTGAGTTTGGTTCATTTAAAAAGGACCAAGTGTAAAAACAACCTAAATGTGCAAGCACCCTGAGTTCTCTTGGAGGGTTCACATATGTGCAAAAAACACTGAGTCACAGCTCTGAACCTGAAAGATTTGGGGCTTTTGAGAAAACATTCGGGGCTGGAGCCCGAGAAGCCACCCCCCTCCTCCCAACTCCACCTCTGGCCACTAAACACTGTTTTGATTGTGAATGTTGGAACATGTTCATACTGAAGAAGATGGCAAGGAATGGATCAGTGGTGTGCAGCTGAAGAAGAAGTGGTTTGTAAAGAGAATAATGGAGTGCTCTTTTCATCCACATCTGTAGAGGCACTTCACAGTGTAAAACCTACACTGACAGAATAAATGGCTTGTGGGGGAAAAAGTCCATTGTTGAGGATGCATGCAGCCTTTAATCCTTGTGCAAACAAAGCAAAATAATAGCACTGAAAAATCACTGGTTAAAAAAAATGTCCACAAATGCTTCCTGTGTTATACTTATAAGGAAACACTTGTGAAGACTTAAACAACACTTAAATTAAAGCTGTCAAGCACATTACATAGGCAACACAAGATAAGCTACATTGAGACAAATTTAAAGTGTCCAGTGTTACTGTGGGATCACAGATAAATAAATTCTTTGGAGGCGGTTTGATCCAATACATCTTCAGTCCCTCTGATGGTGTTCTTGGTTTAAGAGATTAGTTCAGTTCCACGCCGCTAACGACTTAATTTGTTTTTCCTTTATTATTCCAGTTGCTCTGTTGAATCTTCTAACCACCATTAATTTCTTTCTGTCCATGGGCGTGACTGGTATGTGATGTAGTGACGAAAAAGAGGACCAAATTGCTGAGTGAGGAGGAAAATTCACAGCAAAATGGTTGAACACAACGGGTCACAGCTGTCTGTAAGATATATATGTTGTTAGCCTTCACATATTCTCAGAGTGTTGTAATTTCCAGATAGGATGTCAGTTGACAGGGAACTCTTAATCTTTTGTTTCTGTAAAGAGCAAACGTGTGATTGAGTATCATTCATGCTAATACTGCATGTGTTCAAGTGAGAAGAAAAAATACTTTTGCCCAGATGAGACAAGTTTTTCAGATGTGGGATCTGCGAGTGCTACAATGACTCCTCTGTCCTCCCCTGGTCTCTCAGACATGACTCAGGCTGAGAGAAGGAGATGATGTCTCGTAGTAACAGGCTTCCCTACTCCCTCCTTTAACGCCACAACAGCAACAGTCATGAAACACATCTATGTTGGTCATATAGATTTAAAGACTAACAGCACCTCAAGCTGTTGTCCTGCATTGTTCGTACACATATCTCTAAAAAGTAATGCACCAAAATCCCTATATAACCCATGTAGTTACGAGCCAGTAATTCATGTTTTCACCATGTAATTGAGAAGGCCTCAATCAAGTAACCAAAGCACTGATTGAAGTGAGTATAGAAGAAAGTAGTGGAGAGCAAAAGTTAATGTAAGGACACAGGTTGGGATGGTTGATGGGTCAAACAAACAAAGGACTTTTCCCCAGGAGACCAGTGTTCTGAACTATGTAAAATCAATTGAACTTGAAAGGTGTGTCACCACTATGTGTCTTTTCCTATACCTAAGTATATAATGTCATCCATGGGGCATTACCTTGTTGAATATCATATAAACTGTTGTATGAGAATACGTTACTCTAGTTGTAGATACCAACTCTTCGCTCTTCAACTCTTTAGCCCCATTTCCACCAAACACTTTTGGTATGGTACCTATGGAACCAAAAGTAACCCTTCAGACATGGTACCTAGACCCTAGCATTTCCACCACAAACAGTACTCTTTAATGCAGGTGGGGTTGTTGTCACTCACTGCTCCACCCAGCACTCACTGTATTTCCTCCTTTATCAGTCTGCACCCTGTTTATCGTCCACAGAACGAGATCGCACGCTGACATTTTCAGAACAAAATGGAACAGGCTGCATCAAGTGTGTGTCTTGATGGGATATTTGAAAGTTTGCGCATTTAGTCCTTCTAAAGCAAGCTCAGGGGTTTAGTGTTGCCGGAGCCCACAGTAACGACGCTTAGCAACACTTTTTTTTTCTTCTAGTGAGGATTGGGATATATGCAATTCACATAATCTAGTTGAAATTGATTTATATTTTTTTACGCTTGAAGATCCACTCATTACTAAAAGTGTATGTCATCCAAGAGAGCCAATAAAAACTGAAGTAATGGTCAAAGTTGTCACATGAAATTTAGTGTTCTGATGGATTCACGTCATCAACTCACGTATTGAGTAACATTGCAAGTAAAGGTTCCACCTTAAAAGTTGCTGGTAGTCGGCCCAGTGAATTAAGGTATTTTTTCTCAGACTACAGCTGCTGCAAGAGGCAGCAAGACATCCTTTCATTTTATAGTTACAATTAACTTTATGTAAAACTTGCTGCGGTATGAACAGTGGTTACATAAAAGCCTCAAAAACAGCCACAACTCAGCCCTGCGCAGAGTGACCGTCCACTATTGACCAATCAATGGACAACAGCAGTGTTCACAGATCCACCTTTTAGTACCAGATCTGTGTGCTTGGTACCCCAACAGAGGGGTGGACCAAAAATGGGGACGTTATGGAACAGTTCCGTTGGTAGCATCCACAACTTTTCACTGTGGAAACAGAAAAAAAGTGTACCAAACTGAAATGTATCATAAAGTACTGCTTGGTGTAGCCCTGTTTTATCAAATTGCAAAAAGATCCACATATACTGATAACAGATAAAAGACCACACTGGTAACTGTCAGTTTATCAAGTCCCCATATAACTTCCTAGAAATAAGCCAAGTTTGAAAAACACACACCAAAGACACGTCACATTGTCATTTGTCTTTATGGAAGTGCTGCTTGACAGTTTGAAACAAACAGTGCCACATGTTTTACTCACTCTCTTAACCACTTTTCCTCCTCTCTTTTTTGTTTGCTGAAGTCGTGAGAATGTTTAGGTTCACATTAACAAGTCAGTTCATTAGTTATTTTCATTTAAGAAACCGGGTCCTCTTCATCTTTAAATGATTGGCTGAATAGACACCCTTTTAGTTTAACGTTGGTCACTATAATCTTCTTTTCTTGCTCAAACTCATCTTGTCCTTCACACCGATCTTGTTTAAGCACAACTTTAATTTAATTAATTAAAAAACAAAAGGAATAATACATATGGTACTTTTCTTCTAATGTGAAATACAGAAGCTGTGGTCACACTAGGTACTTCCAAACAAGAGGTACCAATTACAGTGGTAAGTACCTTGAAATAAGACTTTAGAGGGATGGTAGTAGTTGTGCAACAGGATTACAGACATATGTAGAGTGTCCCTCTCTTACACACACATGCACCACCCCACGCTCACTCTTGTTCTGTGACCTGAAGTGTGCATCAAGGGATGGTAACAAGGTCCATATGTGGTCACTTCCTCCCTCCACTGCCCTAACATGAGGGGGCAGTATTAACAGGACTACAGAATCCATTGATTTACTCTCCAGGGGAAGAGGGAAGACACAAAGAGCGACTTACAAGCTTCCTGGCACGATAACTTTCTTTGACACCGGGATGTGCGTAAAGCAGAAGAACTGGAGGCTTATTTTGCCTCTCATCATGGATCACGTAATTGGTCGAAAAGCAAAACAGAGGTACTCCCCCTCCCCCCTCCCTCAAAGCAACTGTGACTGTAATGGTCTTCCAGAGAATGGACAAATTGATAACAGAAAGCTCCGATGACCTTTTCCAGATGTTGGATTTACAGTATTTTGCGTAGTCATGGATCAGCTTGCTCCTGGCGATACAGTGCCCATCTGTGCTTGTTGCAGAGTCAAGTCAAGCTCCAGCAAGTCAGGTTTTGGCATGAGAAAGCATTTCAAGTATCACACAAGATCTAATACATTGGCACACATTGAATTTGTCATGAAAGTGCTAGTTTCGAAGTTTTAGGGAAATGGGTTTCCAGGAATCAGGTTTCCAGTTAGTTTTAGGTGACTCAGGTGCTCATCATGAAGTACTGAACATGTCCGCACATGATGCTGAAAACATGGACCAGCAGGAGGGAAACATGGCCTACGAAACAGGCAGTTGCTATGGGTATGCAGACACTTCTCCTATAGCTTTGGCTTTGTGTTGTTTAGAGTTGTTAGTAAATAACTACTGTGAATAATCCTTAGATACCATGTTAGTACCACACACAGCAAATCTTCCATTTGAGTTGCCATCATCTCCCAGTGAAATGAATGCATTGTTTGTTACTTACAGTACTGATAAATAACTGTGTGCAACACCCACAATCCATTTGTTGATATTTTTCCCATCCAGGCCATTTGGATCTAATTAAAGGCGACATGTAAACAGCTCTTGTAATCCGGGAGACTCCGACGCAAACGGATGATTTATAGTTAATAATAAAATCACAGAAACAGGAGGGGACGAGCCAGTGATACGTACACAGCATCCATTACATTCTAAACCAATAGATACACTCTGTTTTCCCATGAATGCATACAAAGGGCTGTGTGGATCGTTGACATGTGTCAAAGGATTAGTGTCACATTCTTCAAAACAATTGCATTTGTTTATTATCGTCTGAAAAAGTTTCCGGTCGTTCTCTGTATGTCGCAGACAAAACACTTTTGCACAATCCCCAAATGTGTCATATTTTGTGGTCTTTGATGCGTCATTGTGGGAAGCTGTCCCTGGTTGTTATGTCACATAACAACAATAACAACACCCATATGCTGTGTCAGAGGTAAGTGGCAAAATGGGATTTCCTGAATACCGCAGCACTTCTCGGAACTTAAATTAAATTATTTCTGACATACATTTTGGGCCAAATTTGACCTGATTTGACATTTGACGAAAGTAAAGAGACCTTAAATGACATGTGTCTAGCCTAAAATTTGATTACTTTTCCTAAAGCAACCCAAAGTTTGCAAAAATGTAAATATTTAAGAACTTTATGTTTGTATAGGTGCTACAGATTCTTGCACATTGAGGCTGTTCAAGGTCAAATGTGACCTGCTTCTGTTGAAATGGATTTTAGATCCACCATCTCTTTGTATATTTTTGCTGTTGAAGGTTAAGTAGGCCTTCCAGAGCTGCAAAAAATACTGCAAAACGGCGACAACTTGCTGCAAATACAAATTAACTAATTAAATGAATAGTAATTGGTTATGATAATACAGCAGCTGTGAGTTTTTTTTTTATTATGACTGTTATGTTTTTTAATGTGTCACAGTAGATAAACCAGTGGCGTAATGCCTAAAAAATACACCCTCCCTGCTCTCTAAAACATTAATTAAGGATTAATGGCCCATTTATTAATGTCAGATAGGCTATTTATACATTCTAAACACATCGACAACAAAAATTCGATATAGACACTTGTTTTGGGGGGATTCTTTGGCTGGGTCAAAACTAACCAGACCATACTGTGCAGGTGTAGAATATGAACACTAAGGGTTAAAAAATGTTTCTTGCACTAATTCATAACTCATAAACCAATAATTATCAACAGTTTCCCCCCTGGAGTCTGCAGACGCTTAATTTCCTGTCCTATTGATAAGATAAGTGTTTATAAAGAGACACTGTGACGTCTAAATTAATGCGCAGGCTGTTTGAGGATAAAGATGAGCAATAAAACGGTCACATGTATCTTTTAAAAGATTTGATTTCCCTCTATCAAAATGAAAGCCTTCAAAGCAGCTTTTAAAGCTTTAATAACAGACAACATCGGTGAGGACAAACATCTACAAACCGAACGTTACTTCTCTGAGCATGAGCAGTTCAAACAGTATCTGTGAGCATTTGTTATCTTGTATATTCTTCACAGTAGTCACCTATCTTACCTTCCCTTTCACTGAGCAGAGAATTTGTTCCATTTAAATTGCAGCCAACATGAAACTACGAAAATAAGAATGATTTTAAAAGTGAAGTTTGAGCAATGATTTATTGTAACAATTAGGATCCATCTCATACTGAATCTGGCTTACACCAGAACCATCAGTGGCCCTGCGAGGGTGCCAAGACAAGAGAGCCAAGGTCTCACCGACCAGGTCTGTCAGTCCGGGTCCAGCACTACAGGCGTAATGAGGAACACATGGCCTGACAGCCACGAGCCAAGGCAGATCTCAGGACGGTGTGTGAGAAGTGGAGACACAGAGATGTACTTTCATTAAAACGTATTAATTAAACGGCTCTGTTAAGAGCACTTTGTGCACATAAAAGTCATAAATCATGATTCAGTGCAGTAAAGACTCCTTTTCCATCTGTTTTCTGTCTTCTACCTCCATCTAGTGGTGTTAAGAGTAAACAAATAACCACTCTATAGCATAACCTGTTGCCAGCTACAGTATTTCTTCATCTTAAACACAGGGTATAGATATGACTTGTTTGATTTGCTTAACTGTTAACCTTTATAGCCCCTGTACACGCAGTAGATAAACCCAGCAGATGGCCTGTCTGCTTTTGAAAAAATGAAGGGAACCGATTGTTAAATCACACTTTGTTCTCTATTATCATTTAATAAATGTTCATTGTCATTACTGTATTAATTTTGAGATATTAGTATAATTAACTTTAACAAACAGCAACACAGGTATGCACATTGCCGGCCTCTGTGTGCATTTGATTTAGGTCAGCAAACTCAAGTTTCTCAAAACATACTTTTACAGGAAGGCTTTTTTTTACAGTAAATCTGTTGTGTGTGTAGTTTCTATCCTTCTCTGTCATTTTACTATTTATTCATTTTTATTACACACTCTGATTTATCTGGTCTGCACCAATATTTAATGTTTTTATTGCTGTTTTTTACTTGATGATACACACTATTTTACCTCATAAAGCACTTTGTAACTGTGTTTTGAAAGGCGCTATACAAATAAAGTTTATTAATTTTAGAGCAAAATGTGGCATCTGTACTTTTACAGCATAGCTGATCTCAGCCATGGTCGTCTTTATTGTTATTAAATATCCCAGAGTATCAGATTTGGCTGCCTTAACAAGATAAAATACACACTGTTAAACATTTTGATGAGTAGTTACTTCTCTCCAACCTCCACCAGAGGGCAGTGTGCCACTGTTGCCTTATGGAAGGGGGCAACCAGGTGAGTGTTTTTCAAGGTCAGTATTACACATCACAGTGGTTATTTGGGCAGGTAATAGGGTTCTGTGAGTGTACAGCAACATAGTACAGGACCAAAATCATACCACAGTTGTCCTGATAGGTACGCATTAGTTTACTTAGATAACACTCTGCTGTCAGAGTCAGTTCAACCAATTATATGCCAGATTATGATGTGTTTAAATGAGTTGATGTTACTAACAGATCCACCACATCGCTTATGAATGCTTTCTTAATTCCAATCACATCAGCTAAGACTAAATATGCCATAGGCGGCGGAAGAAGACATCACTATTAATAAGCCTCCCACTGACACACACACACACATACAGCATACACTGTCAGGAAATGACAGAGCGAAGGGTTGGTCTGTCTTTAGCAGGGCTGCAGTGGTTGCACCATTTGCTCACATGCTGGCAGAAGCATACACACACACACACACACACACACACACACACACAGAAACCATCTCTGAACTCATCCATGAGAAAAGGATCTGAGCTGTGGAGGAGCTGAGTTAGCCGCACAGACACACACAGATAGACACACACACACACTGAACGCCTGAGCCCCCATTGGTCGGCGTCTCTCCACCCCACCGCGGGAGTCTCTGAGGGGTCTGCTGCAGTACTCTGCTCCAGGGGCCTGGAAACGCTGGAGTGAGCCATTTTTTTTCCCTTACTTCTATTTTTGGGCTAGATATCGGAGGTCCACAGCCTCCCTCATTTTCCACTGTTTTCCAACATACTGGTTCCCAGTGTACGCTGCTCGTACAGCTCTGGTGCCTTCTCTGCAGATACAAACAGCAGTAAGGCCTGTAGCTCAGACAGGCAATATGATACCACTGAGACAACAGGAATCTGTGCAATAAGCTAGTGAGGAAGGACGCATAAATTGTGCCTCTGCTGCAGGGCCCAGGGGCAGTAACCCAGTGCTCAGCCAGCCATGTAGACTCAGGCCTCAGCTAAAAGAATTTGGAAAGGACCCTTCCTGCAGCCCATCCCCCCATAAGTGAAGACATGACTTAACCAGCCTCCTCCCAAGTGAGCGAGGAATCCACGACCAGTGTTTTGCTGTTCAACCTAAAGGTTTTACGCCTCCTGTCCTCTATTGTACTGACACTGACTGCTGTGTGTGTGTGTGTGTGTGTGTGTGTGTGTGTGTGTGTGTGTGTGTGTGTGTGCTTAAAAACACTGCATCGATCAGCAGACACTACACTGTAGTTAGTTTGCAATAACACTGTGATGGTGTGGGGAGTATCAAGAACATCCTGGATGAGTACTGAAGAGGACAATCCTCACATCACAAAGGCTATTTAGAGCTCCCTCTACTTATCACAGGGGTGTTACACCTGAGGGAGGACATTAGGAAATAAAGGCAGGGAACAATAGGTGAGTTGTTTGTCATTAACAAGCACAGGGGTAACTATAGAAGTGAATGGTTGTACTGAAATGTGCATAACAGAATGATACACATGGGCAAAAGTTACAGGCATGTTAATGTGTCTGCTGTGAATATTTACACAGACAAAAATGATAACTGAAAACAGGCTGGTGCACAGAAAACGCCTGCACGTTGTGGGTCTGCAGGCACAGCCGGCAGGGGATCAATCAATCTCATCAGGGGAAGCTCTTCATCCTTAGTGCTGGAGTAAAACACAAGAGTATCTGCCCACATTCATAAAATAGAGGGAGGTCCCTAATTCCACAATAGCCTATAGGGCTTCAGATTCATGTAGGAACCTGTCAGAGGGAAGAAGCATGTTTATGAATGAACAAGCTGCTTCTCTGCCCGAGCTCTGAGTGTAGTCTGTTTAAGCAAACGGGTGAATAAGGAGTCCCTGTGTGATGTGGAAACATCCATCATAGCATTTTAATCATGTTGTGTGCCTTTTACGCATTTCCTCATTATGGATGAATACATACAAGCTGTAGCCTAATAAAGTTAAAAACAGATGAGGTTTGGGGGGGGGAGTGTGTGCAGTTTGTGAGCTGTTAAAGTTTTCACCCTGGCAGCTGTTAGGTTCAGACAGCTGATTGACAGTATGTGATTTTGATGTTTGGATTTTTACGCAGTGGTTTGTGTATCTCCGCGGCCTCAGAGATGGGTATCCGGCTTATTGATAGTGGTGAATGCCAGCGGGCATTAGAACAGCAAGCGGCCATCTGCCAGCCTAGCGAACTAGCAACCCCACCAGCTGCAGTCGCAAAACGCCCTACAAAGCAGGACATGCATGCAGCTTCTGACGTCTGCGGCCACACTGCGCTACAAAGCCCAGAAAAACCAGGAGCGGAAACAATGAGAATCAAGCTTATAGACGCCGCATAGGTCCACGACCAGCAAGTTTTTTGAGAAGAGGCTGCCGTTAAGTGCACATCAGTTCATTTCGGAGGACCGGTTTGTGCGATTATGTTCCCATGTTGAAAAAATATACATAAAAAGACTCATGCAGGGGCACTTTAATACCCCGACATGGCGACGGCAAGAAAAGGGAGAGAGCTTTTTACTATTTTGGAAACTAGCGCGGACACAGAAAGTACCACGGTGTGCGACAGCCAAGACTCTCCGCTTAATCTTTCAGCCGATGTGAAGTGGTTTGAGATTCCGTACAGAAAGCCAGACTCGGACGAGGAAGACGAAGTGCGGGAGGAGGAGGACGGCGAGGGGGAGAATGGATTCACGAGCACAGCAGCAGCCGCGGCGGAGACTGCAGACGCGGCCAGCTTCATTGCAGGAGGCTGCAACATAATTTTGGTCACTGGTAGTAATGGGATCAAGCACGACGAGGAGGAGTACGCAGAGGACTGTTATTATTCTACCTCCACTAACTGCTCTGATACCACCTCAAACGATTCGGATATTGATTTCTCCGATTTGGAGGAGGAGGAGCGCAGGAGTTTTTTCAGCTTTGAAGATGACTCGGACGAGGACTGCACTTCTGCCGACTTCTGGGGTGAACCTGATCAGGTAATTTCAATCGAACCTTTCTCCGCTGTCAGCGGCCCTCAGCACTCGCTGGGGGACGATGCTGACACCCGTGACTATTTCCGGATACTCTTCCCAGATTCTCTTTTTGAACACATGGTAGAACAAACAAACAAATACGCCCTCTATCGGCAAAGGAGGAGTGGAAAATCAGACCCCCACTGGCACCCCACTGATGTCAGAGAGATGAAAGCTTATGTAGGTCTCAACATTCTGATGGGCATCAATCAGCTTCCAGACACTGGCATGTACTGGGCCAGTGACATTTTCATAGGCAACGCAGGCTTTAAAAAAACTATGACAGCCAGGCGCTTTGAGAAGCTCACCCAGTATCTCCAGCTGTGTGACCGTGAGGCTGAGCCTGTGCGTGGGGAGCGTGGGTATGACGCCCTCTTCAAAATCAGGCCTCTCCTTGATGTGGTGGAGAACACCATGTGGGATGCATACACACCCAATCGCTGTTTGACCATAGACAAGTGTGCCATTGTGATGAAGGGACGTTTCTCCCCCACCCAGTACATGCCCTCCAGGCCCCTGAGGAAAGGGCTGACTGTGTGGATGCTGTGTGACTCGCGCACTGGCTATTGCCACCGGGCCAAGATCTACGTAGGCAAGCCCGGTGAAGATGAGGCAGCCGCCTCCTTGGGCTACAGGGTGGTGACCTCCCTAGTGCGCGGCCTGGAGGGTCAGTACCACCATCTCTTCATGGACAGCTTCTTCACCTCAGTGCCCCTCCTCCAGCGGCTGCTGAGGGATGGACTGTACGCCTGCGGGCCCACCCAGCCAGGGCGTAAAGGTTACCCAGAGGTCCTGCGCCCACGTAATGTCGGAAAGCTGTCCCAGGGTGAGTTCTACCAGTGCCAGCGTGGCAACCTGGTCGCCACGGTGACACGGGATGCCAAGGTGGTGAGCTGCCTCTCCACTAACTCTGCCCCAGGGATTGTGGGTATCAGCCCGGGGCGGCAGCAGCCTGAGACAGACGGTGAGGGGGAGAGCGACAGCATGAACTGCTCAGGTTTGTCCTTCGGTGTACCTCGACCTCTGCCCCTGCTGCTGTACCAGGAGAACATGAGGGGCGTCGACCTGTGCGACCAGCTGAGGGAGTGCTACCAGGTCGGCAGGCCGTGCAAGAAGTGGTGGCGCTACTTCCTGTGGTTCTACGTCAACCTGTGCATCGTCAATGCCTACATCATCCTGAGGGAGAGCAGAGGGGGCACACCGCCAGCAGGCTTCAACGGGAAGCAGTTCACCCAGCGCCACTTCCGGGTGCGCCTGGCGCAGCAGCTGATTGGAGACTACCAAGGGGCGAGGGGCATGGAGCGGGCAGCACGCAAGAGACACGCAGATTCACCCATAGAGTACGGACACCGTCTGGAGCGCATGTCAGAGCGCTCTCGTCGCTGCAGGAACTGCACCAACAAGGGCCTGCGACATGAGAGCGTGTTCGGCTGCAAGATATGCAATGTCCACCTATGCAGGGGAGGGTGCTTCTCTGAGTTTCATAAATAACGTTGAACTGCTTTTTGTTTTTATATCCTTTGTGTAATCAAACAACTTGTGTCAAGGGATTTTTTTAAAACAGTAAATCAATTTGTAATTCCAAAGGTTACCACTACAAGTGCACAATATAGTCACACACTTTATGTAGAGCTAGTTTTAGGATAGAAGTATTATTGCACGTATCATAGAGAAAATAAACGGAGAAACAAGTAGATGATTTGAATTAGTATAGAATGTTTTGGCAACTTGCCTTCTGTAACACTGACAGAATTGCCTTGTGTCACTTTTTTATACATTTAAAATAATGAGAAGGATTTTATATGAAAAAGAAGAAATCAAAACTTTTCTGCACTTACAGTAGATCAGAAAATGTTTACTATGGGAAGTTTATCTCTCTCCTTTTCCAAAATAAAAACTTCATTATGATGTACTCCACTGGATCATCTGTGTCTTTATGTGGCATTAAAGCATGAGCAGCATCAACGTGGTTAATATTAAAAAGGGAATAAAACAATATCAAATCTGAGCATTAAATGAATTTACACAGCTTTGGTTGCTGCTAGTCCTTCACACGCATGAAAATCTGTGTGTCTCTGGGCCTTCAAGGGGACACAGCTTGGAGCAATTAGAGCCCCTTAGTACTCTGCAGCCAACGGACCTAGTAATGCCATTTCTTTCTCCAACCGCACTACTTACACAGAGCCATCTGTGGCTCTGCTCTGCTGAGTCCAAACTCAAAATGTGGTACTTGTCAGTGACATGATTGGAAAATGGAAGAAAGATGACAGAGACACACTTTTTGGGAGAAGTATCATTCTGTCTAATTGGTTAAAGTGAGACGAAGGGGCGAGGACATTCATTTGAGTCATGTGAATCAGCAATTAGTTAAAGGAGGGTGTTGGATCAAAGCTATCCCTGGGAGGAGGACAATTGAATTAAGAAATATTTGTGACTGGTGTTAAACATAATGTGCTTTTACATCAAAGCGTCTCTGCCCACTGTTATCAGGCGAGCGAGCTGAAGGCTGCGTGTAGGCAGAGATAGGCCGCTTCAGCAGGTCAGACTAACCGTCTCCAGTGACTTTCTGAGGTCTCTCTTCTTCCTCTCTCCCTCTGTAGCACACTGCCTCTCTCTCTCTTTCCCTCCTCAGGCTGTGCTGTGCCATCCTACACATTCACACACGCATACACACACACACATACACACATTACACACACACACACACCCTCCCTTCCCCTTCACTCCGCTCTCTTGCTCGCTCTCTCAGCCGTTCCCCAGCTGGGAGAGGGTTAGTCAACTGGACGGCCATCCCGCTGATCTGCGGGAGCCCCTTTGGGGAGTTACCATGGCAACCGTGGCCGATGAAGACAGGGAGTCGCCAGCAGGCCCGCATGGTTGTCATGGTACTGGCTCTGGCTACGGAGGTGGGAGGTGCCAGAGGCCACACCTCCCTACCCCTTCTCCAAAACCAGGCAAGGCTATGGTGTGTGTGTATGTGTGCATGCCCGTGTGTGTGTGTGTGTGTGTGTGTGTGTGTGTGCGCGCGCAGGGAGGGAGCTGGCTGGCTGACAGCCTGCACACTGTACACGGAGCCAGACTGGTTACCAGGCAGGCTCTGCTACAGCACAGCCAACACTACGACTGCTGCCAAAAATGAGCAGAATGACATGAAGCTGCTGCTCTGGAGACGTCTTCATGCAGGTGTAGGATTCAGGGATTAGAGGAATCTGTCACACTGTGTTCAGAATCATACCAAACCACTCTGAAAGTTTCTGTTTTATTGAAGAACATGAACCACACTGCTGCTTTGCAGATATCCTCATGCAGGTGTAGGAGGCAGAAGTAGCTAAATCTGCACTCCATAAAACCGCACTGCAAATTTCTCTTCAATCATGCAGCAGTCAGGCCATGTATTTTCCATTTTTTCAACATTTGCTGAGTAATGTCAATGGCTGTCAGTCCTCCTCTACCCACATAGTCATTATACTATCAAAGTTACTTACAACAAGTGATACATTAAAAGCTGTTTGACATATTATTCAAATTACATTTTATGTGTTTCCACTCAAATATTAATACACTTTCTAACAGGCTCAAGTAACACATGATGACAAGTCAATTGCAGCAGATGTGAGCGGAAATATGAGCTTAATTTTTCAAATCCCACAGCAGCAGTGCAGAGGACATGTGCACCAGAGCAGTGGGATCCGAAGCCTGTTTTTGTTGGTCACTCTCCTGCTTTTGTATTATTAATGTTGGGAGTAGAACATTGACAATTTTCCTCTCCGGTTTGTGAGCTGAACGTGAAATGGTTTGGACTTATTTGTGTGCCACAATCAAACACTGTTCTCTCTCTCTGGGTAGGTGGGTGTGCTGTATGTGGTGTCACAATAGCCAGATCTAATGTTTCCAGGATGGATCCCAACCATAAAATGCTCAGCTCAACATGTTTCCCCTCCTGGGCAGGGAAAGATCTCTGAGTCTCTGTCAAGAACATGGGCCTGGTTTCACTTAACCGCTGGTTGGGTAACACATGTACTGTTAGAATCATGAATGTGCCTTTGTTCAGCACTTTCCTCTGTTGCAAAATGAGTCCATGGACAAGGACGAGCGTGAGAAATACAGAACATCTAATTCTCAGATCTTACTGAGTCATTGTTTGTCTCTTGTGTGCTGCAATGTACAGTCCCGGTCACAATTGTGAGGAGATGACGAACGACTTCTTGAATGTATATTATTCATATCTGTTCAAGTGCATCAGTGTTTCATACAGAAGAGGCCTGTCTTCACCTTAACAAGTTTATGTTATTAAAGGATTAAATTTTTCGACACACTGGTGGAGCGTAGTTACGTAAATTTACTCAAGTATATGTACAATTTTTAGGTACTTGCACTATACTTCTACTCCACAACAATTCAGGGGAAATTACTGATTTGTACTCCACCACATTTGACAGGTGCCGTTACTTATCAGAAAAATATCTGACATACAAAACCATGTCAACTATAAAACTTATAAAACTCTAAAACTAAGACTGTAAAACTTATAAAACAGAGTACATGGTTAAAGATCAAACCAACCATTTTAGTTTGTCACCCTCGCCAAAAAAGCAGTGTCTGGTTAGGGCGCATTTCACATGTCAATGATTTGTTAGCTGTTCCACCAATGAGACATTTCCTCTCTAAACTTCTCACATGTTTTCATTTAAACGACTGTTTGAGGATCAAAGATGTTAAATTCTTCAAGATTTTACCCAATAAAAGAGAGCAGAGAAGATTAGAGATGATTCCAAAGATGAAAACAGACATATGCAGCACATCACGTTACATTATTCTAATTAAATTACCTAAATATGTATAAAGTAGTGAGACTAGCTCTGCTTCAAACAGCTCTAACAGTAAAATGCTATATCAATATTAATGATATGTCAGTCCCAGGAGCGGCTGTAATGGAATATTTTCACAATGTGATACTGGTCCTTTCATTGAAATGAAAGCTCTGACTACTTGGATTTAAGCACATACACTCTAATGAACTGTTACCACAGGCTAATTAGTGACACACATCTCCATCTAGTGGACAAGAGAACACACAATGATCTCTCAGTTACTTGAGGTGGTTTCTTTATAGCAGCTATATATGTGTTATTTTGTGTCCTGTCACTCTCTGTCACACAACATGCATGCAACTGTGGTTTGAGCTAATACCATGGTTCTCAAACTGTGGGGCAGGCCCCCCTGGTGGGCCATAAAGCCACAGCAGGAGGGGCGTGGATGACCAGGGAAGAAATCTACAGTGAAACAAAGCTGACTAAGTATAATGAATGCAGGGAAAATAAACACATAAGTTTGCCGGTGCTGTCATGCTGACCTTTATTTCACTGAAATGCAACATGGATCTTTTTTTTATCAGTTGTTTCCCCAAGTATTGTTAATAATTGATCAAAAATTGTGGGATTTCAGCTTCTGAAAGGGGAACACGACAGACAGAGTTTGAGAAACAGCTGATCCAATGCATATTTTTAACCAGGGAATTTTCTAAACCAGATGGATCTCTTTGGTTTTTGTTGATGTGGTTTTGGTGAACCCAACAGAATGACCAGAGGAAGCTTGATCTCCGAGTCTCTTGCCAGAGGGACATCGAGAGTGACCTGCAACCAAAGGCACACAACTGTTAATGCTGTTAGCGTGGAGACGAGCCACTGAGGGCTGTCCCCTTTGACCCCTCCTTTCTTTCCTCCTCTGTTTCTCCCCCTCATACAGCCACTATGTGGTGCTGTTGTCATGATGCATACTCCTGTTCAGCTTGACAAAAAGTCACAGATGTGTTTTTGCAACCACACTGTATACAAGCCAGAGTATTAAATCCATGATACAATAGTGACTATAAATACCTTGAGTCTGTACTCGAGCTTCATCATGCTGCAGTTGAAGAAGGTAGGGTGGAGCTGCTGGGGGACACTCAGGACTTTGGTTATGGTCCGACTGCTGTCAGCTGCAACTGAGTCTCCTGTCCCAAAGAGGGTGTCGTTTGTGTGTACTATCCTCTTTGACTGAGCTACAAAGGTCTGCTTTTCACACAGGTAGAACTTGGGTATTACTGAGCGTGCAGATTCATTGAGTACCTCCACAGAGACTCCCATTGCATCACCTATTTATATTGAGGAGGAAAAAAACATCATTAATGATTCAGTTAAGGCCATTCAGAAAAAAATATGATTATAGTGACATCTGTTTACCTTGCTTTACTCCCATTTTTTCAGAGGTAACATTAATAGTAACCTTTGCAGAGCCATAAAATGAAATCCTGGTTGGATAGTGTCGCTCCTACCAAATAGAGACATAAATTGTCAGGAAGCCAAATCTTTAAGTACCAATTTAAGGTGGGATTAGCTGCACAGATGATTGCTATATTACATACTATAATTATATCACGTTTATAAACCAAACTGGACGCACAAGATCTAAAATAAAAGCCAGATTCATACCTTAAGTCCGATGATTATCATGTCTGATTTGGAGGCAAAGGGGAATTCAGACTTGGTCAGAAAAGGAAACTCAATTTTGGTTTTGTGGACGAGCCAGATTGACTGAGTCAGCTGTGCACGCAAAGTATATGTGATTTTGCCCCATTTCCCCTCGTAAGATGAAGGCATATCTCTGTGGGGAAATAATCCAAATACATAAAGGAGGTTATATTATTTCACCAGCTGGAAAAGAAGTGTTCAATATACTATAAATATTTTAAAAAATCAATATAAATAGGTAGTACACGCACGTATTTGGAATCACAAAGGTGAATGGATACACATTTCTTCCAGGGCGGATGATTTCTGAACCTTATAAAGAGAAAGATTTCTGTTAAACACACACTCATCAGTTTGTTTACAGACTTTGAAGTATCTTTCACATTAAAAGTGTTAAGGTGTTTCTTCTGTTTGTGCCACAAGAGAGTGGTAGTACCAACCATCTCCTTTGTTTTTATCCTGAAGAATAATATGTTCAAAATAAAAGTATTTTTTCTTGTCGCTGTACGTCTCTCTGGCTCGTCCTTGTTGCTCATGCCATGTCACCTTAGCTTTTCCTTTGGCTCTGACCAGAAAACACTGCACTTTGGTTTCCTTGCTGGTCACCACTGTCACCCTGCCAGAGAGGGCCTCTCTTTGATGAACAAGGATCAGGCGAGGCTAGCATCTGCACTGTAGCAGCAAACTTGTCCAAAAGCTGTATCTGTGTCACACATAATCACATGACCAAGAGCTGCAGGTGTCACTTTCACACAGGTAACTCTAGCCAGCTGCCTTGCAGGCGAAATTAGGCCAAATGAATTCAGACTGGCATCATGGATCCACTAAGACAAACGATTATAACAGTGTGTGCAAATGAACTGGTATTCCTCTGTAATTCTTATTGAAACAATGTAAAAACCACAGTACAGCACTAAAAAATATATGGGATTTATTCTGCTTATTTGTTCACTGACAATATTATATGTTAAGTATTTACTATGAGACAGTAGAAACAAACATGAGGTCAATATTGCTGCTGACTCGGATAACATGATATACTGTTAATCTTAATTAGGGGGATGACACAGGGCTTCCACCTGGCAGGAATACAATATCGATGATAAAAGAAGGGACCAAGCGTCCTTTTAGAGCTATGTCTTTCCTGTACTGATGACTTTATACGCTACAAAGTGTCCTGCTCCCTAGAAGATGGTTCGGCATGCATAAAACAATCCCAACTGACTGTTTCATTACAGGATATTTGATCAAAGAAATATGTAGAACAACTTGGCAATGAAATATAATGAAATTGCATCTGCTTTAAGGGTAAAAGATTAAGAGTCAGTACACATTCAACAACTTTTAAGCTGACTGTAACATGCTGCTGTTTACTTTTAGCCTGTACTCCAGCTTTGAGATGGAGCAGTTCAAGATGGAGGGCAGTTTGTCTCGAGGGATGGTGATCACCTTGGCCACAGTCCGTTTGCTAGGAGATGCTGCAGGCTTAATTTTCTGCTTTAAAATAGATGTTGTGCAAAATCTCCACACTGGCCAAAGGATCTTTTCTTAAAAGATGATTTTAGACTTCATGATTTTAAGTGAGAGGGGGGGATATGGTCTGCATGTTGCATACAGCTCCTTTGAGCAGGCTGATGAACATTTAGTTAGTGTGAACATAACATTCCGACACATGGAATTCAGTTCACGGTTTAAAAATGGCACCAACGCAACTGGGAACGGACTAAGAATCATATGATTACTATTTTTACACAAAGATATCAACTATTTATTCAAAGCATCTTCAGTTACACAGCTAAAAATATTACAAACATAAGCATACACAACAATGTGTACCTGCAGGCAATGCTGGACTTCTGCCTCTGCAGAACTCTGAGTAAACATTTTACACTAAAAAGACATGGTTTGACAGCAGATCAGCTACATAGCAAAGCTGAAAAGTCAATATTTTTTTCTGGCTCCAGAGGGAGCTGCATGGAAAACTTTGGTTGGGGCTGCAGACTACATGAATAAAGCAAAGAAATCTGTGGCAGTGGAGTTTAAGACGAGAGCCTGCTGTAGCCTGCTGCTGTGAATTATTAACCTTATTGCAATCAGGAGAGTTATATAGTAAAAAGAATCTGCACATAAGAATGAAAAATGTGGAAAGTCTTTGGCGATTAGACCCCATAGAGATGGTATGATTTAAGGGGGGTGATGAATCCATGGTTGTATAGGGAACCCCACAGGGTCTAGACGCTGGTGGTGGTAGAGGTGGTGAAGATGAGATGAGAGGAAGATGGAGAAGTGAGTAGAGGAATGAGCCTTTGTTGACCTTGTCCTTGACTCTGGATACGATGGCTGGAGGTGAACAGGGTGGAGGAGGGCGCTACAATTCTGCCTAAAATGACGGCTCACAGCAGCAGAGGAGAGAGCAGATTTAAAATTTGGCAGTAGCATCCTGACTGGCTGATAGAGATCGTGGCAAAGTTTGATTGGACAACTGGAAGAGTGAACGCCCATAGTCAGCAGATTAGAGGAAGCAGTGGGAGTGGGATGGAGAGAATTGTGAATGGATGAACACAAAGATTCCTGATTGAACTTACGCTGAGCTTCATTTGCTGTAATCGGTAAATGAGGGGTAATTTGGATATGCTCCGTAAGGAGGTGGGGGATCCAGAGCTCCAAGTGTTGCTTGTGGTTGTGGTACCATGTTCCAGGCTGCTTGGTTTTGGCTCCCAAATGTTTCAAATCCAACACCGGCAGAAGGAGGCAGTTGTTTCTCAGCAGGGCGCTCAGGTAGGATGACTATAGGGAGTTTGATCTCAGGGTCTGAAGCAAGTTTGACATCTAGAATGACCTGTGGAAAAAAAGTTATATTGTTGGAAATTATCTTCTTCTTTATACCACCAGAGTTATTGTACAGTCACATTTATATACATAGTGTGCTCATGACTTACTCCTTTGACACACAACAAAAACAAGACAAACAAAGACTCTAGATACATATTGAAATTCATGTTTGGGAAGTTTTCATATCAATCTAGTTCAAGACAGTGAGGCTTTACTATGTTTCTTATTCCTTTGTTTTGTCACTAGAGGTCTCCTCTGGTTTTCTGGAGGTTTGGTCTCAGGAGTTTCTTGAGTTCATTAGTCTTCACTAGAGTTTTCTGCGCTGACTGTAAGCTATTTTTAATATTTGCTTTGTAATTTAAGTAACAGTCCTTTTGTATATTATATATCAAGACATGGCAGTATAGCTATTTTAACAAAATAGCATTCAAGCATTTAAATATCTCAGGAAGAGGAAATGCAGGATTGCCTCCCACAAGCTACAGTGACGTTTACCTTCAGCCTGTACTCCAGCTTGATGATGGAGCAGTTCAAGATGGAGGGAGGTAGCTCTCTGGGGATGGTGATCACCTTGGTCACAGTCTCTTTCCTGGAGGGTTCAACAGCCTCCACCTTCTCCTTAAGGATCTCATTTGTGCTAACTCTCCTGCGACCCTGGGCGAAGAAGCTCTGCTTCTCGTACAGTATGAATTTGGGCTTCACTGAACGACTTGATTGGTTGCTGATTTCAGCCATGACCTTTAGATCCCTACCTGTAAAATGGAGGAAAGAAAGGTTATCAGTTTCAAAGCCCAAACAGTAGGTGATAGCAATTCTGACTGTGTAAGAGGATAATGTGTGTGCAGTGAGTTTCTATATGATATGCATTAGGCTGACCTGGATGTGACCAGTGTAACAGAGAGAAATCCCTATATTTTTATTAAAGATAGTATCAAGCATTAAATAGGCTGAACTGTGATGTCATTGTTTCCCAGCACAATTGTACATCACATGAGCAAAGTGAAAAACTACTGGACGTCAACAAAAACAAGATTTTAGCTGCCGTTAAGTTCTTAGTGAACATGCATTTTCTCTATATCCATATCCAAGGTGAGCGTTCATATACAGACCCATTCCAGGGTTAACCTGAATATTTTACAACCATGCAAATTAATATCATACTGTAGTAAACATTAGAGCTGGACTGATGAATCAGCCAGGCTGTTATATTGGCTGTTATTAGCTTATTGCAGATATTGGAACAACCTGCCTGAGGATATTAGGCTTGCAGAATCAGTGATCTCTTTGAACTTTTATCATCTACCCTGGATTTTGAAAAACCCCGGCACGTTTCCACCAAAATTACCCGGGGAAAAAACTTTCCCTCAACCCCAAAGTTTCCCTCAAAAAAGTACTTAGTAGGGGGGTTAGGACTTTTCAGATTCCCCTGAATTCTTGAGTGGCGGGGCTGTTTGCTGAAGAACTTCCGTGCCAGTGTGGCTGCAAACTTTATTTCATTTCTACAAGCTTCACTTAGTTTGTGTTTTGATCATTTGAAGAAGAGAAGCTACAAGAAGTGGACAGATGACGAGGTCCAGCCTCTTTTGAGTCGGTGACTCAGAATGACCGAGTCTATGGAAGTGTAGCCGACAAGCTGGCGGAGTTAAATATAGGGCACATGCCGAAACAACTTTGTGAAAAGTTGAAGAAACTTAAGCAAGATTATTAGACGCTCTCCCATGCATCATCAGCGTGATTTGAAATTAAAATTTCGGAACGTTGAGGTGGAGTGGAAATGCAAACCACACAGATTACCAGGAGTTCTTTTACCCAGGTAAATAAATTTTCTGGAAATAAAAGTTCCTGGAAAATGAACTAAATAAACTAAATTAATTTCTATCTGTCATCTTTTTACGATGGTTTTGCGTACACTTGCTTGTCTAAATTTCACCTTAATTTTGTCTTGCTTTAGTTTGGCATTAATGTTTGGTTTCCTACTGTTATCTTGCTTTTGGGGTATCTTGTCTCTGCTTTGTTTTGTTTGTCAAAGTTTATCAGTACAGAAATGCAAAGCTAGCTCTAACGTCATTCAGAAACAGTGTTACCATTACATACTGCAGTTTGTCACACTAGATGAGACATGTTTGGCTATGGGGGGGGCAATTTTAAAAGGCCCACGGTTTGTTGCTCAAAAAACAGTGTATGTGACCCACCATACAATATTCATGGCAGATCACTTTGCATTTTTCTGCCTCATGATGGCGGGACTATCGTACAGTTTGTAGACATGCACCAAGTAGGAAGTACGCAGGTGGAACTAATGTGTTTTCATAAACAGAAGGTAAACAAGCGTTACCTAACAGCAGACATTTCCTGCTGAGCAGCAGACATTGCCACAGCAAGGAAGTGTGATGTCAACAGCGAGGGACGCCGCTTTCGAGAGTGGTGTAAAGTTAAATACTTTTTCACTAAAAGATGAAATGGTTGCGTTTGTCTCATTTGTATGTGATTATTTTCTTTAATAACCCATATGATTTGAAAAGCAGCCAGCCCTCCAGGTGTTCTCAGATTATCTAATCTGGTCCCCATTCGAAACATCCCTGACTGAGTGTGACAAGTAGATTTTTTATTTATTTATATTTTACATCTTTTAAATTTAAATATCACACTAAAATCTTGTACAGTCTTTTCAAATCTGCTGAAAACTGTTAGAATTATTTTTTAAAAATAATTATAACCATAAATACATTGTCCCATATGATGCCACTATACAACATTTTCTGTCCACTCGATCAAAACCCTGCTGAGTGGCCTGCCCCTGTGAGTTAAGGTGACAGCCTCCTCCTGCTTCCCACAGCTGGGCCATGGTTGAATTAACCTGCTAGAGTGCACCAAGGCAAAAACTTGTTGAACATGTACTGACCCTGACCCCCCCGCTCCGTACACCCTCTGTGCATTGTTGTTTATCCTGTTGCTTTCACGTTCCCACCCAGACCAGTGCACATTGTTATCTAGCTGTCTCTGTAGAGAAAGATTTCAGCACTGAAGGAAGAACAGCTGTAGTTGCAATGTTCATACAGCTCATACACTGATCTATAGTGTTAAGATGGAGAGAGCAGCACAGGAAAAATAATCTTGCATTTTAAGGTATGGAACTGCTGCAGTGTCAAGGAATGAGGTTCTCCTCTGCTGGCATCAAGTCTACCTCATGACTCAACAAAAACATTTTTTCAAGGCACTCAGTTGACTCACCTAACAGGTTAGGTAGGAGTAGGGTGTTATCAAACAAGAGTTTGTCACTAAAGTTTCCTTGACGAAACATGTAGGATGTTGTAAACTATTCCTCTTTGAAGTGAGGGATTATTACCTTGCTTGTATCCCATTCGCTTGGTTTGAATATCCATTGAGATGTTTCCAGAGCCGAAAACTTTGACAGATTTATCCTTGCTACCATACTGAGGGTCCTAAGAACAGACGCACACATCAGAGTAACACGGTCAGATAACTGTCTCCTCTGTTACGACAACATTCCTCACAAAATAGTTGTTTTTCAAGACTATTTCTCACCAGAAGTCCTGGAATATCCATGTCAGCTTTGGACACAAATGTGAAGTGTGTTTTGGTCTTTTTTGTCAGCTTCATTGATTGTTTAAGCTCTGCCTTCACTTTGTGAACAATCTTGCCAATGCAGGATTTGAAAGATGATGGGATTTTTCTGTGGAGTACAATCACGAGAAAGTTAAATGATTTGAAAAGAAGTAAAACATCAATCTAAAATTAGAAATTAGGTAAAGAATGAGCACCTGTCGGGAATCTGGAAGGAAAAAGGGAACACATGTCGTCCTTTACCAATGATTTCAGATCCTGAAACAGAATTATTTTAAGTCATAAAACAGTCTATATAGTCATTGCATTACCTACAATGTGCTGCATATCAATATATGTATCATTTAATACGTTACCATCTTGTCTTGACTCTCTCAAGATGTGATGTTTGACATCATAATATTTCTCATCAGCCCAGTACACATGAGTATGATACTGCCCGTAATGTTCAGTCCAGCGGACACGAGCTTTTCCTTGTGCTATAAAAACAAGAGACTGGACTTTAGTTTCCTTAGACACCTCCACGATGATTCTCCCATTAATGGTATCTCCATTTGTGAAGATGTTTCTGCTGTTGATGGCATCATATTCAATTGAGAAGTTCGTGATGGTCATTCTCCACAGAACAAAGTCAAAATCTCCTGTGAAACCAGGAGGAAAGTCAAGCTTTGTGAACCCCGAGCAGCTGCTCCGCACTGTTTATATGATCTCAGGCATGCAAATCGTGTTGAACCTGTTTTCCCTCTTGTGCCCACAGCACAGATGCGACACACACACTGTGACTGGGAGTGTGCTCTCTTGACAGCCACCTCAGTGGGCGGAGATAATACCTGTAGTTTACACCTGGGCTCATGACTGTCATATGCTACACTTTCTCAGTGTTTCACATGACACATTTTCCAATCAGATGAATAAATTATTATTAGCACGTGCTCTCTGACATGATGGAAACTTAGTCCAAGAGGTTGCAGTTGGATGACTCAGAATAGTCACAGTGGGGGAATGGAAATTATATAAATGGCTAAAAGAAACTTATTTCACTGGTTTTCTGAACAGCAAAAGTTTAATTTTTCAATAGGTCAGTGTCAAAGACAAGTCTCTACACAATAACCTGGTTACTGATAATCCATAGACGTCACTTTGACAATCATTTGGGAACAACTTGAGTGGGTTAAACGCTAAAACATTGGTCTATGGTGTCCACTTTATTACAGACATTTCTTTTATGAAAATTCACCACCACACCACAAATAAAATTCCATTCACTGCCACTATATTTGGGTGGCAGCATAAGTAGCGGGTATGAATTCACTAGGCCAATTTGAATCCTCATTCGGGTGCAGCACGTGTGAGCCAACTCTGTGGAATCAAAATATTTGAATTAAAAGAAGCCTATATACACAGGTGCTGTTAAGTTAAATAGAATTTACATTACATTTTGTCTACTTGTATTATGTTATTATATAAATCTTTGAATGCCATTTTCTCAAAATGAGTTTTTTGTTATCTCCAAATCAAACATCTCAGCCTCTGTAGCACCTATGTACACCAAACTTTCCAGTTATGCAACTAGCTATATTCTGAAGATATTCACAGAGGGATTTGTTAATAACTTATTCCTATCCTGACTTATGTGACATTTTATTCCCAAAAATATGGGCGAAAATCGATTTTTTTTAAGGCTAGGCTCTAAGGCTCTAGGTAATAAAAGCAGATATCCTTAAATCAATCTGTAATTTTTTTTTTCATCTTATATGTAAAGAAAATGAAAATAAATTTGCACCTGGCTTTATTATATTTTCAGATTTATCTTCCTAAAATCTATGCAAATCAGCACATATTTAATGAGACATTGCCTAATTTGCATAATTAAACATTTAAATTTAAAAAACTTGTAATACATTTTTTTCATACTATTGTAAGTAATCAACTGGGGAAGTTTGATGATATCTATTGTTTTAAAATTTTGCCCTATTCACCTGCAGTGTCTCGCCTTAACAGATGATTTTTTTAGTCTTTTTTTTAAATCATAAACACAAATGCAAAGAAAAATCAAACCAGTCTTTCTGTTGCATTCATGTGTTACATCATAACCAAATTAGTGACCTGACGGAAACCAGCGAATGGAAGAAGTGAGCAACACTCTTACCTGTTTTGAATAACCAGTTCCAGTTGCTATCATTTACCAGACACTGGTTTTCTCTCAGTCAGATTTGTGCGTGTATAAATATTCCTTTGACACTGACCTACCCTTCAGTTATGTGGTGTGGAATGGAAGAACACAGACAAAACAGGAGCAAGAACTTGATACACTTTACTTTGTTATACAAGGACTGAGGTATATTTTAAGGTCACAGGAGAGTTCAGTGAAAACAGGACAGAGAAATGTAATGGACAAAAATGGCGACATTCAATCACATCACTGAGCACAAAGACTGACTACAACGAGTGTTTCCACCCATCAACAAAACAGTTTATATTCCAGAGACAATATCATATCTTTGCTTCATTTACTCACTCACTCAGACATATAGAAATGAAGCATCAGAGCAGCCCCCTCAACACTTTTTTTGACACTATTACAGGACAGTTTTTGTAAGAAAATGAAAAAAAAAAACAAAAAAAACAAATCGGATTTTATTCAAATTAGTAAAAAGATGGGGATCTTGGAGGAGTGCTCCAACAACTAACTAACAAAGGCTGAGATTTCCTGACTTTCAGCCAGACAGAATATGCTGGATCCTACAATTCCCACCATGCAACTGGACAATGTCTTTCACAACACCTGGTAAATGCCCTTATCTTTTAAAGTCAGCAGAGTTTTCTGTCAGTTACTTTAAGGTTTGAGATAACCCCTATGACATCATCAGAGGCCATCACAAGGGTTATTCTTTCAGACCACAGAGAGCTCTCATCACAGCCACAAAAAACACGTTGGACAGTTTCCACAGGTTGAGTAGCCGAACCCTGATGTGTAAACTGACCTTCATTTGTCAAATCATCGGAATGGCCTTTTAATGCAGAGGGCAGAAATTAATTGTACATTAGTGTCATTCACTATCTGCATGGCAGCATTTCTACATACAGAAAATATCACAGTCTCATCTGAAGCAGGAGAACTATTAGATTCCAAGTTGAAATGAAATGAAACGTGCCTCTTTTTCAACAATATTTACACCTCTGAAAGTTAGGATACGCAATACGTACTATACATAACACTCCCATGTATACAGTACAAAAGAGCTACAGATCATAGCAGCAGATAGCGGCAGTTTCTATCAACCAGGTTTCACTCCAAACACAAAGCTTTGAAAGAACACAAATGCCCTCTAGCACAATATGATGCAAAATTTAAATGATTTAAGAGCAGTAAATGTATTGTAGCAGCACCTAATATTTAGTGGACGTCATAACAAAATGCATCACTAATGAAATTGATACTGTTAAGTATCTTCAGTCTCATCACTAGTATTTTTTGTCAAAACCTGACAAAGGCGGGTACATCCCATATGATCCATAGGGAGGTGGGGGATCGAAAGGCTGGGGTGCTGCTGCTGCTGCTGCTGCTGCTGCTGCTGCTGGTGCTAGTGGTGCTGGTGGTTGTGGTGGCACGATGCCCCAGACTGGTGGGTTTGTGTTCCCAAATGGTTCAAATCCAAAGCCAGAAGCAGCAGGTGGTGGTGCCTTGGCAGCAACCTGAGAAGCCGGCAGGATGACTATGGGAAATTTGATCTCCGGGTCTGAGGCATATTTGACATCGAGGTAGACCTGTGGAAAACATTGATGATGTCACATTGTTGGATTTTATTTAATTACTAGAACGACCAGCATTGTGTACATTTACAAATATTCACACCCTGTTTGCGTAACTGACTCATTTGGCAAACACCACAGACAATGACACAGGGGTGGAGACCCAATATCCATTCATTTCTCATTTTCAGTTTTGCTGCTACATTATTCAGAGGTTTAATATTTAAAACACAAGTGAGGGCTTGCTATTCAGAGGTGTGCTTACCTTTTCTTGTTACTTTTTCTCAGTATTTTAGTGATGTCATGAGTTAGATTTGGGAAGTTTGGGGATTTGTTTTCTTTTCTGAATTGATGGTGTAAGATGATCCATGCTACACAGACTGTAAAGCACATTTGCCCCTTTTCCACCAACATGGAGCAGATTCTTTTCTGGTTCCTGCACCTTATGTTGAAACATCCGCAGCATTTCAACCTACATAAACTGGTTTGGAACCCAAAAAGTTTGGAAACCAAAAAATAGCAGGTTTTTGTTGAGCTGAAGTGGGAACCATGACAACACCAGTAGGCGTGTCATATTCTACAGGTTGGAAAGAGACGATTGGTGTGTCTCACTTCCATTGGTACACTTACATGTAGTATACTATGTGCACTATGTACTCACTGGCGTAGTGCACGAATTCCGACAGGGTATTGTTGTCTCAAACCAAACACGGCCATTGTGCACTCACCGGAAATGACGACCGCAAATTAGCTAGTTAGCAAACTAGCATTAGCATTCGCATTATCGTTCGCGGTACCAAATTATTACAGACTGCTAAATAAACCCAATAAACATATTGCTGGCTTATACCTGACAACAGTATAGTGGTGCTTAGTGCACAAAACACATGTATTTGTACAATGCAGTGACGTTCGCGGTCGCACAGTCCTCAGCCGCTATTTCCAGTTTGAAAAGTGGTCCCTCCCCTTCCGCTACGTAGCCAAGATGGCGACCATTGAGGGCGCGACGTGTCCATAGTTCCACACTCAACTTCTTGACCGTTTTGAGTGCACGATCCGGGTACTCATAATGCACTGCATTTTTCCATACTTCTCAGTGTGAATGCACTTATGCACTCAAAATATTAAGTGTAAGTACAGAAGTACGCGATTTGAGACACAGCAGATGTCTAATTCAAGATAGTCTTCTACATCAGTGGGTCTCAAATGGTGGGTCGTGGGTGCATTCTGAATGGACCACAAGTGACTTGCAAACATGTGAAGTTGTAAAAAACACACTTTATTTTTAAGTACATTGAATTTCCAGTGCAAAGCTTGTATTTTGAAGTGCTGTTTCCTGCTGTAGAGTGAGCGACTAATGGATAGCTACTTAACACAGACAGCAAACTAGCTCGACGACATGGCCAAACTCAAGTATGACACTAAATACTGATAAAGTTTGTGATCCAGCTGCCATGTTGGATACAGTTGAGCCAAAAACTTCTCACAACCAGTAGACTACACTAAAATAGGTTTTTGAAAACATTTAAGGCGAGAAACAGGCAATGTGGTAACAGAATCTTGATTCATAATTGATCGGCACAGCTAGTTTGACAGTTTGACTGTGATTCATGAGCAGGCATTGACAAGACAAGACTGGTAAGGCCATTGGGTGCGCTACAAGACAATGCTTAAGGGCGTCATAAAGAATGTGGTGACAGAGACATGTGCTTGTTTTTCCTGAGAGGACACTACGTTTGAATAGTTGTTTTATTATGGATTTTTGTATTACATTGTATTTACTGCATTTTAAATGTGTTCTGATTGGCTGCTACCTCGGCCAGGTCTCTCTTGTAAAAGAGATTTTCAATCTCAATGGACCTCCTGGTTAAATTAAGGTTTATATAAATGTTACTATATAATGACGAAAACTCTGTCTGTGTGTGGGTGTGTCTGTTCCGCGTTTTTCTCCTCACTGACTTGGTCAATCCATGTGAAATTTGGCACAGTGGTAGAGGTTCATGGGAGGATGCAAATGAAGCAATATTACATCAGTTGGCCAAAGGGGGGCGCTATAGCAACCGATTGAAATTGCAAACTTTGAATGGGCATATCTCATGCCCCGTATGTCGTAGAGACATGAAACTTTGCACAGAGATGCCTCTCCTCATGAGGAACAAATTTGCCTCAAGAACCCATAACTTCCAGTTATATAGATTTTCCACCATTTTGAATTTTTTGAAAAACACTTCAAATCGATCTCTTCCTAGGAAGTTTGACCGATCTGCATGAAACTCAGTGAACATAATCTAGGGACCAATATCTAAAGTTCCCTCTTGGCAAAAGTTGGAAAACTTACTAAAACTGAGCTTCTATAAGGCAATGAATATTGCGGAGGGCGTGGCTCATCACATAAAGGTGTATAACATCTCAATGGTTTCACCGATCACCACGCAACTTTGTAGGCATATGACCACACATAATCTGAGGGGACCTCTCCATTATTGACCCCATCAAACAAAATGGGGGCGCTAGAGAGCTAATTTCTTATCTAGACCTAAGATTTTTTTTTTTTAATTTAATATAGTAACAGTTTCGGCAAATATGACAAAAGTTATTTTTCCTGAAAGTTACCAGCTACGGCTTTATTATTTCTTCTATGCTTGTTTTCTGGATGAAAACCAAATATCTGTAATAACCAATCAAAATATTACTGTTTATTTTTGTTATGCATTGTACAACACCATCCGTTAATGATACATCCTTGATTATAATGGTTAAAACTGGTGGAAACTTGTAATTTCAAATTATATAGGAACAACTGACTTGATTTGAAATGTTAAAAAATCTATATAATTGTCTTGAGACATACGATCTTTTTTGTTCACAGTCACATAAAAACAAGCACACACATTTTGAATTAGAAACTTACCCTGAGTCTGTACTCCACTTTGATGTTGCTGCAGTTGAGGATGGTGGGCTCCAGATCATGAGGGATGGGGAGGACCTGTGTGACATTTACGCTGGTAGAAGGAGGGATGGGCTCACCCACCTCTTTAAAGAGGTCTTTAGTACTGAGTCTTCTTTTCCCATTTGCAAAGAAGCTGTGCTTTCTGTACACACAGTACTTGGGCTTGATCTCGCGTGAGGAGTTGTTCTGAACAGAGGTCAGAACCTTTAATCCTTCGCCTGAAAAAAGAGACCAGAAATATCAAAACAAGCCTTGGCGTGAGAGTTAACAGAGTCAATGTCACTTTAAGGGCTCTGACCTTGGAAGAAACCTGTTTTTTCAAGATTCACGTCCATGGCTACTGTTCCTGAGGTGAAAAATTTCATTTTCTTATCCTTAGACTCATGCTGCGGCATCTGAAACAAGACCAAACATAGTAATGCAATACACTTAAACAACAACAGAGAGAGAAATAAAAAAAACTATCCTTTTAGCTTTTCTCTGGTGTCTCACATGTCCTTGTCCGGCGCCCCAGCACAACAAAAGCCATGCAAATGGAGCTAACGCAACAGTTGTACTGTTAAAATGACCATTAGATAACATCTCAAACAGGGAAACAAAAAAGAAAACATTTCCATTTCACTACATGGCCTAAAAGTGATAACTCACTCACTACTAAGTGCATTTCAAAGCTTGTTTGTACAGGACTGGTTTACTGAACACACCCAGTCAATATATATATTTACACCCGAAGGCTGCTGGCATTGAAGCACCTTGAACACCTGGGCTGCATTATAGTCATTCAGCAGCTGTCACCACCATATTTTTTTGTCCCTGTTGGACTGACAGGAATGAAGATGTAACTCAGCACACACCATCAGCCCAGGGTCACTGCTCAGGTCCACCTTCGACACAAAGTTGATCTTGGTTGAATCTTTCTTGTTAATCCTCATTGATCTGCACAGCTTGGCTTCCAGCGAGTAAATGATTTTACCAACAGAGCCAGTGAAGGAGGAGGGCATTTCCCTGTGGCACAAGAGTGGAAGAACATGATGAATTGACTGGGCACTTTTTATGCCTTGCACATACAAGAAAGCTGGCTATCGAATGAATACACACACTCTACAGTAGGTCTATAAAAGCTGAACCCGAGGTTGATCTATTGAGATTTTTTTCAGAGGATAACGTATGTAAGTATTGTTAAATAAACTAAGTCTGGAGAACATACGGGTTTAGCCAAGTCATTATGGAACCATTAAAAAAATGATTACTTACTGGAGCGGGATCTGAAAGGTGAACGGGTAAATGTGGCACCCTGGGGCAATAACTCTGCTGTCTGAAAAGCAACAGGAAGTTGTAAAGCTGCTGGTGAGGGAGAACATGTTCCAACAACTGTTTATTTCACATTCAGTTTCAAGTCTGGACTAGCGCTTTGGATGTAGGTGGACTTGGTGTGGTGGTACAACGCAGTTTCTTATCTGAATCAGAGCTGTTTGACCTCGCCTACAGCATCAGAGGCCTGTACTGTGAAGCAGGATTTGGAGTTAACAAGGTAACTTTAGGGTTAACTCTGGGTTTTCAGTGCTATGAAGCCAGTTCCATTTTTACCAGAATAAATCACCATGGTCACTTATGATGAACAGCTAACCTGCTTCGGGTTAACTATCAGATTAAAGCCTGTCAACAGCCCAACCTCTGACCAATCAGATCACTAAAGAAAAAGTATCTATGGATAAAAGTCCGAAGTCTCAGGTAATAAAGAGTAGCCTATACATTGTCACAGGTCAGTAGAATCATGTCACTGTTCCAAGGCTGTATTTCCTCTGGCTTTATAACAGAGCTTCTACCAAACACAGAAAATGTTTACAACACTAAACACATGATTTTAGCAGCATTTTTACTATGCAAAGTTTATTTTAGCCTGCAGTGATAGTGCTGCTATTTTACACTCTGATTCCATCACTGCAGCTCAAAATAACATGAAATACCTGCAATGAAAACTAGGGGGAAAAGACAGTATTTCATTAAATAATAATAATAATAATAATAATAATAATAATAATAATAATAACAATAATAATAATAATAATAATAGACAGCCAATGTTAGGGTTCATCAAACCAGATACTAAAAAAGATATCCCAGGTAAGTTGAACTGACTTCGTAGCACAGGCCTCAGGTCAGATGTACCAACACAGCTTTGAAATGTTTTCACAAGCTTGGTAGGCAGCAGAGATTGAATGTACACCCGCAGCTCTTTGCTAATGGAATTGTGGGTTGTTTTTAGTTTGTGATAGCACAACAGAGTGGTTGGTCAACGCGGCCTCGGCTTCTCAGCTCACTGAAGCAATAAAATACTGTAGACGAGCAATTAAAAGCTAAAATAAAACACAACTGTTGCATTACAAGCCTGTATCAAGCTATTCTTGATTTCAATAACAACTGTACAGTAAAACAAAACTAAGCCAGAACTGTGATATACTCACGTGTGTCTCCATTCACGGTTGTCAGCAGTATTTCGTTGTCATCTTCTAAAGAAAGCATTGACGGACAACAAATGTAAACAACATTTGTTAAGTGAACTATTAAACATTTGGTCTAAAATAAATGTTAAGATATAGTGAAAAAACAAATGCCCATCACAATTTCTGTCAACCTAAGGCAGGGGTAGGCAACCTGTGGCTCCGGAGCCACATGTGACTCTTTGGCCCCTCTGCAGTGGCTCCATGTGTCTTCAAAAAATGATATGGAAATGAATGACGTCATTTTTTAAGATTTTAATTTTCACTGATCACTGTTGTAGGCCGAAAGTGATTGGTGAATTCTCCAATTGCAAAAATGTGTAGCCTATACACTGAATAAAAAAATGTTTTAACATTTCGTCAACTAAAATGTGCTTCGTCATTCTACGTCCTCTATATTTTGCCAAACCTCAGTAGCAATGGCTGGTCTTAAGTCTCCCTAGATAAACTAGCTATGAATTCTTAATCCAAAAAAGGGGGAAAATGAGAATTTGTTGGTGTGTGAATAGGTTAAATTGATTTCACCACCAACACTGCAAAGTTTAAGAACTAAATAACCATAAAAAGCTCCAGGCAGATTATTTTTCATTTTGTTTTGGCCAAAAATGGCTCTTTTAACGGTAAAGGTTGCAGACCCCTGACCTAAGGAGACATCTAACCCCAGGGAGGTTCAGATTACACACAAAAGCCACAAATCCTCACAAGTAAGATGCTGGAGGCAGAGATGTTTTTGCACTGAGTAAATGACTTTAACAACTGACCCATGATGCTTATGAATGTCCTGTCCGCTGAGTAATCGATCGATTGACTAATCATTTCAGCTCCAATCATTTATCAGCATTTAATGGAGTCATACTTTGACACTATGATCATATTGTGTTTGGGTTTCCACAGTGTTGTTTTCCAAAATAATGAGTCCCAGCTAACAGTGATTTAAATCTTAGCTAAATTAGTTTTTTTGTTTTAGGCCTATGTGTGTGTGTGTGTGAGTGTACAAAATGTACAGAGCATTGAGTTCTGTACATTTTTGTGAGCACTTCTGCATCACCATCCATTACTTCTGTCTGCATCTCACCTTATCATATCAACAGTTTGTTTGTGCCTTGTCCAAACATTTACTGTTTGCGCGCCATGAGACTCTCTTTCGGGCAAAGGTATGTAAACAGGGTGCCGCCTACAATTAAATTACTCGGCACAGAGGGGAGGGGGGGGGTCTGCCTGGAATGTTTTTCACTGTCCCAAACAACTTCTGCAGACTCGCATCTGAACATTCACTCTGTTTTGTTCGCTTTTGTTTTGAAACTTTTGCAACACAGCAGAAACATTCTTCTAATTTTTGTTGCGTAATTTACGCACTTACCTTTGTGATCCTTGTCTCGCACAAAGTAGTGCTTGATGCTGAAGTATTTATCCTTGGAGTGGTACACGACAGTGGTCTGACCGTGGCGCTCGGTCCACAGGACTTCTGCTTTCCCCTTGAATTTGATTAACAGAGAGTTGATCTCACAGTCTTTGGCCACCTCCAGCGCGACTTCACCCGAGACAATGTCGCCACTGGTGAAAGTGTTTTTCTCATTGATGGGGTTATAGGTGACTTTGAGGCTCTTCACGGTGCTCGACATAGTGAATGGCGTACACGGAGAACTCCCGAGGAAATGTGAGGCAAACAAGATAAAGACCACATCTGACTTCCGTGTGGGTGTGTCCCAATCGTGAGGAGGAACTTCTCCTCTCCCCTCTCCAACCCACCACCCGCGCCACTTATTTATTCATCCACACATTTAATAACTGAATCATGGTCTGGCACCTGTCATCTGTTAGGTAGAAATCTCATGAAGTTAATTATGGGATTTTAATTCGATTTAGTCAGGCTACTCCATCGCCCTACCAGTTCACTACAGAGCCATATTTAGGGGCAGGGGTAGGGTTTCAACTCAGTTTTATTTATAGAGTCCTATATCACAATTCACAATTTACCTCAGAGGGCTTTACAACATACAGCATTCTTCACAGTGGATAAGGAAAAACTCTCTCCAACAAAACTCTTTTACAGTGATAAATTGGTAGAAACCTCAGGAAGCGCAACTGTGGAAGGCTCCGTCCTTCAGGGTGGACAGATGTACAATATATGTCACGCGTACAGATCATTCCATTCCATTTTCATTGACTTATCCATGGCAGGGTCACGGGGGCAGCAGGCAAAGTAAAACACCCCAGACATTCCTATCCCTAACAACGCTTTCCAGCTCCTCCTGGGGGACCCCAAGGCATTCTGGGCCAGGTGAGATATGTAATCCCTCCAGCATGTTCTGGGTCTGTCCCGGGGCCTCCTACCAGTGGGACGTGCCCAGAACACCTCCAACTGGAGGCCTTTCCACACGAAGAAGAGCAGCTCTACTCTGAGCTCCCTCCAGATGTCTAAGCTCGTTATTCTATCTCTAAGGCTGAGCCCACCCATCCCATGGAAGAAACTCGTTTTGGCAGCTTGCAACCGCGATCTCATTCTTTGGGTCACTACCCAGAGCTCATGACCATTGGTGAGGGCCGGGACATAGATGGACCAGTACATCGAAAGCTTCACCTTCCGACTCAGCTCCCTCTTCAGCACATTAAAACTACAGTAGGCTAATCCATATAAAATGTCCCCCCAATATATTGATAAAATGACCATTATTATTACTACTGGTGCTATTATTACTGTGTACTGCAGCTCTTTATGTGGTTAGATAATCAATCAACCATCACTAATGTTAGCTATCATAGCTGAGAAACCTGCAGTTAATAATCCACATGATCAACCAGTGACCAAATCTGCACACAGGAACCTGCGCAAGAACTCCAACGTCCTTGTACACCTTTACCTGATGATAATCTTGAATTTTTAACAGTGGTGCTCACAGGCGTATTCGTCTAGTGTTAAGTTAATAATAAGGACTTAAGTATTTATTTTCAAGATTGTACCTATCTAATGAAACTTTTGGGGTATGTTTAAGATTGTCATTAAGCAGTTTTTTATTTTATTTCTTTATTCCTCCATTTCTGTGTATAATGTTGATTGTTACACTCAGTGATGTTTGGTATTTAGCCCTTCCATGGCATGTGGGTAATGTGACTAAAGATGGTTTCTCTTTGTTACAAAACTGTTTGTATGATGAGGGTCTAGTCACCGAAATGTAACAGCATTAAATCACAAGAAAGCCCGTGTGAAATCTGAGTAAAATGTCAATAATTTGTGAAACACTGCATGTGGAGCACATCTGTTTATTATCAGTTCATTGACGATGCTGCATACCAAAAAACTGCAGATGTAGTCCCATAAGATAAGATGATCTACAGCGCTGAGTGAACCTACTAACTGCCAAAGCTTCAATAAACCACTTTAAATCCTAGTGAAATGTTTAATTGAATTGAAATTAAATTACTTTTGGTCACATGAAAAATTACAAACAACATTTCTCTGACACTTTGTCAACAAAGCTTGAACATTATAACCCTCATAACAGTTGGATTTATTGGACTGTTGTGTTGGAATGAAAGGGGTGCAGCTATAGGTGAATAAAAGCCACAACATTCATTGTAGAGTGAGTTGAGCCACTGGGATACTTGACCTTGTAAAGTCACATGATGCCTGCACTGTTTTATGACCGTTGTTATATAATGCCTCATGACAGCTTATGGAAACATTTATTATGCATAACACATCTATAAATTCACACTCATACTGATGTTTGCAGAGTGAGTAATCTGTTGCACAAACAAATCACAATAAAGGTTTGGAAGGTTTCTGCCTTCACTAATTCCTTCCATCAACTATCTACAGGAATGATTTTTATCACCTTAAAGGCTGGAGCTGTCTTGTTCATATGTAATCAGTTGACAGGTTAAGACTCCCTTTAAAAATCATCGGGGGGGAAATCCACACCCTCCAGCCCACTTTGAACATTAAGGTCAATGAAAGTTACAATATGAAGTGTGTAATTCAAAGATCTCCTAATAATATTCCATTGTCCACTGAGACCCCTATCGAAATCTTTCAGAAAACTGGCTGCTCTCTCCATGTTAAGGAGGTCTAAGTACTCCTCAAGCCATACCTCCTTTGAAAAACAGGTCGGCTTTTGTTCTTTCCAATTGCAAAGAAGTAACCTTTTAAATGAAACTTTGAATTAGATATTGACAGTCTGTATATTTATATAATTTATTTCATATATGAATTATGTTCCCTCATGAGGAAATTAGGGCATGCAAATGTAGGCATTGTCTCGGAGTATCATGTACCATCCCCCCCTCCCCCTTGTTTATTCTGTGTGTGATTTTATCTTGTCTGCTTGCTTGTTGCTTGTCTGTTTTTGTTGCTGTTATGTTATGTAAACTGAAAAAACTTAAAAAAACAAACAAAGAAAAAAACCAATATGAAGTGTGATCACTATCAGTGATTCATGCAGGTTGTATTTCCAGTGGAAAGGAAGTGCACACGCCAAATGATCAGGCGCACTGATAACAATACTTTGGCAGCATCTTGTGACTGAGGGTTTGAGTCATTTGTTATGTCATAAATGATTATTAATGCAGGTACAATATTCAGTGATGATAATCAGTGAGAGTAGTTTGAGAATCCACGGGGGGGGGGGGGGGGCGCAGTTCGGACAAAAAGTGCTTCATTAGTACATCATTTTCATTCACTTTCTTCTCACTTATAAGCTCCTGTTTTTCAGATACTCTTTGTTTTAATTTTTTAAAGGTATTCTTGGGGCTTTTTTAGATAGCACAGATTTAGCATGAAAGGGGGAGAAAGTGTGAGGATCACATGCAGCAAAGGGCTGTGAGTTGGAATCGAGCCCGCGCCCTCTGCAACAAGGACACAGCCTTTGTACATGGGGCGCCTGCTCTACCAGGTGAACTAGTGGGTGCCCCAATACTCTTTTTTTTAATGGTATTGAATTACATCCCAGTCTGCACTGGATGTTAATATGATGTCAGAAAGAAGCTGGACTCTTACATTGGACAGATATTAAATTCTGGTTGGAATGAAAATCGCATTGACGATATTTTAACATTCTGATATTTTGCAGAAGTTGGGTTTTGTACTCCATACCTTTCAACCAAGTGCTGTTATTCTATGTTAAGATGATGTTTGCATGAGATGTCTGGAAGATGCTGGATTTTGGTTACTTAACAACATAACTTAAAACCAGCAGAATATCAGCGTCATCTGTACTCAGTACTCTATAAATTAAGGTTGGCATTAGATGCTGATAATTTTGACCTCACAACCTAAATCAACCAAATATCAACATCTAACAAAGTTGGTGGCCAGCTGGGATATAGCAGTTGCTCAAAAGATTAGATTCTATATCTACAAATCCATTACGCAGTTATAATAGTTTTAGGTGTAACAGACCGACAGAGGAAATGATGAAAAAATTAAAACTTTAACTTAAACATTTTTTCTCTATGTGGTACTATATAGTCCCTGGAATAAGAGTTTTTATTGTTTATTTATAGTTCATTTAAAAGAAGCAAGCACAGCCATATTGTGTACGACTTTTTTTACACAATTTCAGTATTCCTTATTATTGCACACAGCACCATGAGATCAGGGGAAGAGAGGTATTTACTGGCCATCAAGTCATCCCAGTGATACAGCAGCTGATCAGCTCCCTCCTCTCCTCTCTTACTGTTCTTATCATCATCCTAAATACTAATACCACGTCATCATTGTTGCCACCTAGTTAATAGCAATTAACCAAACATGGATGATGTAAAAGTAGACGGATGCTACTCATTATCAGGCTCCTGTAAAGCCGGCAGGATGACTATGGGGAACTTGATCACGGGGTCTCGAGCATATTTGACATCCAGATAGACCTGTGGTGGACAAACAGACAGCATTTATCGTAACAACCATGCAGCCCTATAGACATAAAGACTTAACTGACATGTTTTGAGAGGACAGATACACACCTTGAGCCTGTACTCTGCCTTGATGATGTTGCAGTTTAAGATGGACGCGTGCGTGGTGGGAGGGATGGTGATGATCCTGGTGACAGTCTGGCCCGCAGAAGGCGGGATGACTTCCCCCTCCTCCCTCAGGATATCTTTGGTCTCAACTCTCCTCTTCTCCTTTGCAAAGTAACTGTACTTCTTATACAAACAGAATTTCGGCTTGATTTCACGAGATGATCTGTTCTGAATGGAGGCCATGACCTTTATGCCTTCCCCTGTGAAAACAGAGCAGCACGTAATACACAATGGTTGTAAATGCAAAATATGCTCTCTTAAATATAATTATCCCTCTTACTCTCTGGTTGACGCCAATGCATGAGTGATTGATCGCAATAATCTCACTGCATACGATATAAGGGTTTTTTTTCACAGTGCATAACATTATAAACCTGCACTAACATAACAGCCCCTTTTTAATGATGAGTCAGAGTGCTATGAAATTGAATTGTATCTCATATTGTTAAAAACTCCTATTCTGTTTTAGAGGTATTTAAAGTAATATTAAAGTATTTACATTCATTAAAAGAGGTCTATGTGGCATCAGAGCATTAGTAAAGCAGCAAGCAACTATTTGCTATGTAAAGATATATTGGAGTAACGGCATCCTGAGCACCGAATGAAGGCTCCCTTTGGGTGTGTTGTAATCCAAGCTTCTCTGTTCTTTGTTGTGGTAACATGTTTGGCTGTGCAGCATGTGAAACCTTGTGTATACACCATTGTCTGGCTAATTGCCACCACTTTATTCTGTGCTCATACAACGGTTACTGCTAATAATGTCAGTCCAACCCACAGTGGGGGAGAGGCGTCCTTGCAAGACCCCCCTGTTCCCCCAATGTTAACACCGTTAGCTCTGACAGCACTGTTGCCAGAGTCAGCACTATTAGCACTGTTAGCTGCTAGCCACCAAGTCAGCTACCTCCATGCTGGGAGACGTGTAAAGGCAATCCCAAGTCAGACTCTAGGGAATACCACCTAAATTCAGAGTTTTAGTTTATTATTTCCATGACCTTTGAAAGTTCAGCCAATATTTGTGAACATTAGCTACTCTCTCTCAAAGCCAGAAACCAGATAAGTAAGTCATCAAGTATAAAGTCTGGAGCTGCTCCATAGACAATGAATGGGAGCCTATAGACTCACAGAATGTTTGTTTTCTTTTTTATACCCAATTGATGTTTATTCTTCAGTAGTGTTCTCAGTTCTGACACAGAATTTCGTTCAAATAGTTCAAATAAACACAAGAAATTTGTGCTCTAGAGAAAGGATCAGCACTCAGTGAATAACCTCATAAGCCCTATGATAAGCTATTATGGCAAGGCTTAACTATACAGACCAGTGAGCAGTGATAACTAACATGTCTTTGGGGTCATCAGGTGGGAACCTCCCTTCACCAGTGTTTCGTCTAGTTGGTCCCACGACACCTCCAGGAGGCTAGACAGTGATCTCTGGCGTCCTAGAGACACTCCCCTAAAGCCAGCTCTCACTGCTCCCCGCACCAACCCAACAACCTCCTTTACCTTACTTACACATGACTTTCTCAGCCCAAACAGCACTGCCACCTTCAACAAACCCAGGCTCCGTACATGTGAGCTCCAGGTAGTGACCGTGCCGATACTACCTTTCCAAGCACATTGTACCCACATACTCACAACATTCCCCTGGGTGCTCTTAGTGTCGTCTAGAACAGTGGTTCCCAACTGGTTGGTCACTGGTCCATTCTGAATGGACCGCAATTGACTCGCAAATGTGTCAAATTTGTTAAAAAACACACTTGATTTTGAAGTGTAGTGAGTTTCTGGCATTCTGCAAGTGCCGCTTCCTGCTGTAGAGTGAGTAACTAAGGGACAGCTACTTGACAGAGACAGCAAATTAACTTGACAATATGGCCAAACACAAGTATGACGCTGAATGTAAACTATGTGGACCTTGAACTAATGACTAAGGAGAAATCTGGACCTCGTGACTGAACCAGTTGTGAACCACTGATCTAGAACATCTTTCCCCATTCACTGTAAATGGAGCAGCTCCAGACTTTATACCCTATGACATCACAATTTTGAGTTTTAGCTCTCTTTTTAACATTTTTTTGGATTGAGAGAGTTGTTCATGTTTACTAATATTTTGGACTGTCTTAGACGATAGATATAACATGTATGGATTTTGAAAATGGGCGTAGTTCCCCCTTAATTAATCAATTAAAGTTAGTCTAAATAACTTTTGCTAAACAGTGGTCTCTTCATCTACAAGCAACCTCTAACCTGTAGAGCATCATGTTTAGATTATCTCTCTGCCATCACTATTACTACATGTCTCATTTGTTGCTGTCTTATCTTTACACCATAAAAAATGAAATGTTGCATGAGCAAAGGAACTTTGAGCAACACAAGGTCCAACTGCAAAGAGGTTTTCTTTTACTGCAGCCCACTGTTCAGATAATCTGTGGAGTGAATGTATTATTCAGTCATTACCTTGGTAAAAACCTGTCCGCTCAATATTGACATCCATGCCAACCGTCCCCGACGTACAGAGAATCATTTTCTTATTAATGGTGCTTTGCTGTGGAGTCTGACAAGAAAATGACAAACTATTTAGTGTCACCTCTCATTACTGCAGCAGTGTGTCAACAAAATCAAACAGCAAACACATCTGAATGCATCTGTGAGTGTGTGTGTGTACCATCAGCAGTGGATCACCATTAAGGCTTTGTTTGTGGAGGAGAGTGAACTTCGTCTTTGCTTTGGTGTCTACTCTCATCGACCTGCTCAGATTCGCCTCCAGTCTGTACGTAATTTTTCCATACGAGCCCTTGAAGGAGGACGGCAGGTCCCTGCAAGACGTGATGACACAATGTACAGACAAGACAGACTGGATGAGTGACAGTAATATCCTGTCAGTAACACTACATTTAGATTGTCTGAGGTGGATACTCATATCAAATGGAAATTAAATATTGATCATTATATGATAGATTGTTTTTAATTAGAAAAGAAGAACAAACTGAAATGTGTTCATGTTTAAAGACACTGTGAAAAATTATGTATATTATAATGATTAGACTTTTAGACTCACTTTACAGGGATATGAACGGTGAATGGGTAGACATGGCTGCCCTGGCTAACAACATTGTTACCTGAAAGGCAATAAAGTTAATCATAAATTGTATTAATCAAAACATTAATTAACAAATGTCTAACTCTTAGATTGATCTTGTCAGCATGGTTGCCAAATTTGAATGGTAAAAGTGTTCACTGATCACCCTGAAGAATAATCAGGATAGAGGAGAGAGAAATTTTAACTGTTCCTGTAATGTGATGTGTGCTTGCTATCAGTGTGACTGGGTCAAATGCACACACGCTTATGTATCTTTAAATCTCACTGGTAAAAATCGGGAAATTACAATCCTGTGTGCCATTTTTATCTAAACAGAGATGCACCAGTGCTACATTAATGAAATTTACAATCAATATAATAAATCTGGTTACAGCAGGTTGTGTCTAAATTGAATGACATGAGTAGCTGACTTACCTCGGTCCTTCCGAATGATAAATTGCTTGATACTGAAGTACTTGTGTTTGTCAGAGTATGCTCGGACTTGTCTTCGATATCTGCTGCGCCATTTGACTTGTGCTTTTCCCTTCAGCTTCACACAGAGTGAATCTATTTTGCAGTCTTTGGACAGTTCAAATGTAACTTGTCCTGTAATAAAGTCACCACTGGTGAAATGATCACTTTTGTTAATGGGGTTATATCCCACTGAAAAGCTCTTGATATTGTCTGGCATGTTACACAGTGTAACCACCAAGCAGAGCTGTAAGCAGGTTTACACTGGCTTTGGTAATAATTAAACCACAGTACCTCAATAAATCTCGCTCACTGGTATTGCATAAATCAGTGCAGTGGTTAGACAACTCCATGTAATGAATGAGCACATTGTGAATCAGTTTTACCTGCTTTGGTGCAAATGAAAGTGACAACAGGTGCAATGGAGAGGCAAAAGCAAGACAACCCCCAAAAAGGTAATGGTTTTACATGTGGTGGCCACAGACAGTTGCTCTCTCCTTCTTCTCTAGTTTTGTGTTCTGCTAGTGTCCTTGTCACTACTGGTAGCATGAGGCGGTACCTGCAGCCCAATCAGGCTGCACAGGTAGTCCAGCTTCTCCAGGATGGCACATCTAAACGTGCAGTCGCAAAACGGTTTGCTGTGTCTCCCAGCACAGTCTCAAGAGCATGGAGGAGATACCAGGAGACCAACTGTTAGATGAGGAGAGCTGGACAGGGCCGTAGAAGGGCATCAACCCAGCAGTAGGACTGGTATCTGCTCCTTTTTGTGAGGAGAAACAGGAGGAGCACTTCCAGAGCCCTACAACATGACCTCCAGCAGCTACTGGTGTGCATGTTTCTGACCAAACTGTCTGAAACAGACTCCATGAGGATGGCATGAGGGCCTCCAGTTGGACCTGCAGCCATGCACTGCTGTCTGAAATAATCATTATCAAATGTAATCGTATATAAACATGACAAAATTCCATCACTGCCACAACCCATTCTAGCATCATGGTGTACTGCAGTTCTGCATGTGGTTTGTCTAAGTGGTGTTGCCGTATCCCAGCAGAGCCAGCTCACAGGCGTATTCAACTATCGTTAATGTCTTTATGTTTTAATTGTCAGATAGACCACTTTAAGTCATTAATGTCATTAACATTTTGCCCCTCAATGTTGAACCTATGGCAATGGCCTGAGGTGGAATCCAGGCAAAGTGTATCAGTATACCTGTTTTATTATAAATGTGTGCAAGGATCCTCAATCATAGTTAAATGCTATTTTGGTGTTTTCAGTTCTCAGACAGAGAGGAAGTAAACTCCTTTTTCATATTTTTCAAAACCAGGGTTACAAAATGCTCTAAAGTTATAACATCCATAAAAGCTTTGGTGAATGAATAAATAACTTCAGCAGATGCATATTATTGCCATATTGTGTCAGTGTCCTGTATGCTAAAACCTAAATCATTTTATCATATTACAGTTGAGTACATCACCATTATAGTACAGAAAAGTCTGTCCTGAAAACAACTGTAGGTTGCTGTAAAGGTACCATCACCTGTCCCAGAGTCACCTTGCACATCTGCACTGATTTCATTACTTGATCACCTTTGACAGCGCTATCCACAGGGCCTGCTATTTGCTGGAGCTGAAGTCATATATATAGTCATATATGTGTCATCCAGGAACAGCTATGTGAAATATGCGTGGTAGTGGTAAGCACTTCTCGGCACTCATCTGACAGGTTTGTGGCATTTTGTCAAAAGAAAAGGGTGCAGAAAATATCTGATACAGAGAGCAAGCATGGTGAGATATGCCTCCAAAATTAGTAGCTCCTGACACTGCACGTTGATGCCCCCTATAGGAAACCAGATGCAATGGATCAATGTTTTAAGTTGATAGTCTGATAATCATAAGGCAAAAAGGTTAAATAAAAAAAAACATCTTGACACAAAACATACTAACATCACTTTTTTATTCCAGTTCATCTAAACATTACATATGTTAATCCTACTGTAATTATATGACAATGTTAAAGAATACTTGAAATTCCATCTTGCAAAAAGACACTATCATAAGACCTGAGGGATCAGATGGTGACATCAGAGAGAAAGCAGCATAAGGAGTGTGAGCGAAGTCTTTGGTAGAGAGTTGAGACACATTCACTTTAAAGGTTCTGTATGTAACTTTCACCAGGAGTGGATAGCAGCTCCGACCTATGCCACTGTAGCAACTCCAATCCAGCAAATGCAAACCCCAGCCCTGCGGTTCACAGCGGGACTCAGGGCAGTAGTAAGGGCAGTCTGGGATCAGACACCTAGCGCTTGGTCTTGCTCTGGCTAAATTCAAATTGCTGCAGGGCACTGAGTTAAGTCTTTCTCCAATGGGCTGCCACTACAAAATGCATAGAGGCCTCTTCGTTGTGATGGGGGCTGGTCGTTTGTGATGGTGACGATGGTGGACTCCCTTTATTAGTTAACACTGGCTAGTGTTGCTCTGTAATGGAGCTTAAGAGAAGCCAGGCACTAGAATATTGCACATAACTTCACACCTTTTGGTTGTTTTCTTAAAAAACAAAAAGCCAAAGTCCTTTCTCCAGAAGGCCACATGATGTTATAGGCAACCAAGAAAGGCAGGGAAGGTCTCAGTTTTTGAGTTACATTACAACCTGTTCACCCACTGTCAATGAAAAACTATTAATACATGTGTAAATTTACATACAGCACCTTTAAATAATGTTGTTTCAAACTGATATAAAGCAGCCTTTCAGGCACACTGATGACAAGAAATAGTTAAACCACCTTCAGCTCTGATGCACCACTGTTCACAAGACATGGCACAAATACAACTGTGAGACCTGGAGGGTCTGCATACATTTACTTTGGATGTACTTGCAGCATAAAATCATTGACATCTAGTTTATTGTCCAAAAGAAGAGGCACTGAAGTTGGAGCCCAGCAACTGTTGTAGCTCGTAAATGCGCTCACCAGCTGTGGCTATCAGGGTGTGATCTCACTCTGAATAAAAGCTAAATTCTAGCACTGTAAATCAGTTTCATACATGAAACAAACAAACACATTAAAAGTTTCATTTTCACAGCAGCAATATGAACAAAGCAACCTGAGATAATAGAGCCCACATTGGCAGCCATGTGAAGTTAGTGGATATTAACATACCGGCTGGCTTACAGTGAGTGCCAGCTGAATAGCAAAGAGGAGACGGCTTTCCTCCAGGAAATTACGCTGATGGTGTTCGCAATGACACATAATTAGGCTAAAAAGAGTGAATTTAGTTTACATGGTCCTCGGCGCAGAGTTTTCCCTGTTGAAGGGAGCAAAAAAGTAATCTGGTGCATAGTCTTGAGTCAGTTCAGTCAAGCATTCAGCTGTTTGCATGGCTTTGTCATCATCATCATCATCATCATTTAGTCCACATTTACCCCCACTGTGCCCAAACTTCTGATTTAGTCCGATTATAAGAAAAAATACTTCTCAACACAGTATACTCACAAAACAACACGTATATGGCAGCAGTTAATATATTAAAATACATGATGATAGTTGAGATAAAACTATAAAAACAGGCTTATACTTACAGACATAGACAGACATATACTTACAATAATATATTCCAAATCTTCATATTACATTTTTAGGAATATCTCACAATCCCTTGAAGATTCCTCTGGATCACACATAGTAACATATTTTGCATTTAGATAAGTACAGGAAAATTTTATCGGAATGTAAACACTGGACACTGGAAATACATATTGATAATGAAATCCTGGCTGTGGCTCACGTAGTAATAACATTCTGTAGCACATCTTTTCCCCCCATGCTTCAATCTACCAAATCATACTAAAAAGAAACTAAAACAGAATTAGGGCTGGCTCAAATGCCTTAAAGCTTCAAAGCGTCAATCGTTGCCATGGTAATCAATGTCCAAATCAGTATAGTATGCTTCGATTTTCTTTTTTACCACTAAAACAGTGGGGGAAATTGAAAAGAAGTGGCAAGTATCCGACGCAAATGAGGCCAGTGTTCTTAGCGCAGTCATCGACCCCTTCTTCAAGCATTAAAACTGCAGTAAGAGAAGGAAAATAATAGGTGAGATGAACTGCGGATGCCACCTGTAGCGAAGCACTTGATTTGCATCTAGTGATGAGACTCAACCCGCGGCGTTTCGAGCTATACTAACTTACAGAAACATTGCTTGAAATAGTCCACCTTCCACCTTCTCTATGACTTTCTTTGTAACACACATAAGCAGCTGTACAAAGTCCTACTCAAGTCGACTACTTAGTTGATTGGCATATATGAATATGATTGATTACGGTTATCCCCCTAAGGTCCCATCGCATCCCATCTAAGCTTCAAATATTCGCCGGTAATAATCACTTGAGCCTCAAAGCTCCGCAAATGGTATTTGGGACAGCCCTAAACAGAACAGACTTCCTGTAGAGTGTTTCAATAACCCATAGTAAACAGTTCATAGATAAAACACACACACTCTGAAAGCTAAATGAAGGCAGTATGATGCTAGAAGGCAGTTTCCACAGTATGAATGTCAATGCTCAGTTACAGTACTGAACACTGACACTATTTAGGATACTATCATTAAAAACAACAAGGCAAGAAAGGATAATGCCTGTCATACAGTATAAAAAGCTTCCACCATCATGTCATGTTAGATACGTACATTTGAAACTCACATATAGGGTGGTGGAGCAGAGTTAACAGGGGTGTCACACATGATGATGGGAATCAGCACAGTGAGGTCGGGGGCAGCTCTGACGCTGAGTTTCACCTATAGGAGACAAGAAAACATTGACAGAGCTTGCATCAATTGGTACCGACCATGTCATATATGCTAGCTTGTCAGGAAGGGGGCTAATTAATGCTCCAAAGTAGGGCTAAATTTTGGAAAGGGAAAACTGGCATAGCCATATTCAAAGGAGTTCTCTGACCTCTCAACTCAGGATATTTGCATAAAAATGGTTTCTATGGGTACCCAAGGGTCTCTCCTTTACAGACATACCCACTTCATGTTAATCCAAGGCAGTGTTTTCGCAAGAATCATGCAGTTTTTTTAATGAATGTTATTTTTGCCTATTCTAAAAATGGTATATTACTATATTTCTGCATATTCGGGTCACTTAACAGTCTCAGAAAAGCATAAATTGGGTATGACTGAAAAGCTGAGACGCCCAACTGTATTTATGTGTGATGATGTTACTTCTCAAATTAGTCACTTCATCATAGTAAGATAATTTTTAAGTCTATTGTGACCTCTACAAAAATCAAAAGTCTCATGAGCCTTAACAACCAAAAACTAGAGACTTCAGACATTCAGAGGCTTTCATTGGTATATGAACAATAAGGGAGTTTCTCTCATACCCCTTTTCCACCAAATTAGCTCTGGTTCTTGAAGTGGTTCAGCTCAGGACTCTTGGAACCTTGCTACTATCTAGAAAACCAGCCCACGTTTCCACCAGCTTTGAACAGAACCATTGTAATCAGAGATGTGTCATCAATAGAGGGCGTTGCACAATGGAAGTAAACAGTAATAGCAAGATGGTTTGTTCCATTATTACAGATACTGTATTTGTTTTCATACAAAAAACAAGCATGGACCAACTATTAATCAGCACACTGCATGCTTTCATGACATGCCAACCGATCTTCATGGTTGGCACTCCAGGTCAAGGAAACCTATTTGTTGGTTCTGGGAACCAACTTTTCCAGTTCCAAACCAATTTATTTTTGGTCAAAATGCTCTGAATGGTTGAAAATTTGGTGCGGAAACCAGGAAGGATCCTGCTCCATGTTGGTGTAGAAGAGGTATCCTCAGTATCCAGAACAGAAGTGCTACCATCCAGTCGCCAAATAAAATGATTACAGAAATCCCCAAATGTTTGTGAGACTGAATCACAGCATGGATTTTTCTATGGTGTTCCTCAAGGTTTTTATGTCTCTAAGATATACGATGACCATATGGGGCAGCTGTAACTCAGAGGTAGAGTGGAAAAAGTATCCTTGGGCAAGATACTGAACCCCAAATTTCTCCCGATGGCTGTTCCATCGGTGTGTGAGGGCGTGTGAATGGTTACTGCGTAGCAGATGGCACCCTGTGTGGTCACCTCGGCCACCAGTGTGTGAATGGGTGAATGTGACATGTAATGTAAAAGTGTTTTGAGTGGTTGAAAGACTCGAAAAGCGCTATACAAGTGCAGGTCCATTTACCGAAAAACTACTTATAGACTCAGAAGTCAATGATCAGTGTGTGGCCGTGTATTTTATTGCAGAGACTCTCCTCTCTGCCTGTGCTTTCGTATTTTCTTCCTGTGATCAGTGCTCAAGACGTTTATGGGCGTGTACCTTCACAGCGCACAGGTAAAGTGGGGGCTTTATAAAAAACGTAGCGACCAGGTGCCAGACTGTTAGCAGCGGGCATCCAAGAGACACAGTGCCGAAAGAAACGCAAATACAGTGAGGCGAAACGGCAATTGAGAGTAAATCTGGGGTTGGCTTCTAGTTTCACTCACGCAACAATCCTGCGTAGTATACCTTTAATGTGGCAGTGTGGCGGGATTTTTGACCACTGTTATCAATTTTCAAGTGATCCAAAATAATTCAATTGTGCACAAAATTCATGTGACAAATGATATCAACCCAAAAATTGCTGCAACAACCAATGAGACACTGGAATGGCCATCATATACTTATATCATAACATCCTAAGCCCCTATACACTCTCAACTTTAACACAAAGTTTATTACTATGACAACTAAAACTTGACACAGAGCTGAGTTGCATCTCAAATTAATCTTCCAGTTACCAGCTTTCAGATGATGTTTACTACTTCTATGTGACACACACTGTTGACCTGCCATCTCCCCCGAAACATCCAGTCCCCCATTGAAAAAAAAGACCAAATAGCTCTATGGTGGGTCTAAGAGGACTGAAGAACCAGTGAGTAATCCAAGTTCCGATCCACTGAAAATCAATATCATATATACTAACATGAGTTTTAGATGTATTAAAAGTAGCAAATGAAAGCTCTCTGAACAACTGAGTCAAACTGACTCAGACAGACATGCATGATTTCTCCCATCATCTTATACTGTAGCTCTGCACTCAACAGACCACCAGTCAGTCGTTGGCACCAACCTCTATCAAGTAATCGACGTCTAGCATACTGCAGTTTGAGATGGTGAGATATGCAGACGAGGGAATGGTGAGCATGATCTCAGTGCGCACGTCAGTAGTGTGAGCGCTGACGGGTTGTCCAGTTACATACGCCAGGGTTTTGAGAATCCTCCTCCTCGCGACCTTGCTGCGGTCGTAGTAAACCTGTTTCTGTTGCAGTGACACCTTTGGAGTAGCTGTTCGAGAGGAAGCGTTGCTAAACTCGCAGATTATTTTCACAGTTTCACCTGAAAGAAGAGCAGACACAGTGTTTGGATGTGGTTATTTTAGGGACATTTTCTTGACATCAAAATATTGATTATTTCTTTTTGGGGAAGATTAGATGGAAGCAGCACCAGGGACGAATGCTTTCTTCTCTGCACTGGCTGTCACTGTGATAGGACCTGAGGCACACCACAGGCAGCACAGTGTCATGTTGTTGGAGCCTGAGAGAGGAGCCTGCAGAGAAACAACACAGGGACAGCGGTGCAACAGACAAAGTGAGCGATGTAAATGCATCCACGTGACCGTAGACCGTAGGATATAGTGTCCCTTTAAAGGTTGAGAAAATTATCCTCTTCTTAAGCTTCATAAACTACTACACTCTTTGATCAGCCAGAAAATGCATTAATACAAAGCTGAAACAGTGGCTTTTTTTTTTTTTTTGATACCATGAAAAGCTGACTTTATGTAGATAGGCAGTTCTAAAGCGGGATTTATACTTGTGTGTCAGCTCTGTGCAGAGTCTGTACTGTAGCCTACTCCGTTGTGAGCATTTATACTTGTGCGGTGGTGCGTCTGTGTCACTCTGCAGTTACACCTCCAAAACACTCAGGGTTTACGTGAAGTGCTGTAAAGTTAAGTTGATTCAAAACACACATTAAACATGGCTTAACAGTTTAAATTAGGCTTCACTATAACTTGCAGCAATCACAGACAAAGCATTTGTCTTTTTCTCACCACATTTTCCCCACAAATACAACATGCTAATGTTTTTAGCACAAGCCTATGGCATTTTACATTGTATAAATTAGCTTAGCAGCTAGCTGACTTTTCCTTTACTCAAATGAAGCCAGGGACTACGCAAAATTTATCAAAGGTAACCTTACAAAATTCAGTTGCATCACAGCTCACAAGGTTCACCGACAAAACAACTGTCTCATACTTAACACGTTTTCCAAACAAATAGAACATCCATCCATCCATTTTCATCTGCTTATTCGGGGCCGGGCCAGACATCCCTCTCCTCAGCAACAATTTCCAGCTCCTTCTGGGGGACCTCAAGGCGTTCCCATGCCAGACAAGATATGTAATCCCTCCAGCGTGTTCTGGGTCTACCCCGGGGCCCCCTACCAGTGGGACATGCCCGGGACACCTCCAGCAGGAGGAGCCCTGGAGTCATCCTGATCAGATGACCGAACCACCTCAACTGACCCCTTTCGACACGAAGGAGCAGCAGCTCTACTCCAAGCTCCCTCCGAATGTCCGAGCTCCTTACCTTATCTCTAAGGCTGGGCCCAGCCACCCCATGGAGGAAACTCATTTCCACCGCTTGTATCCGCGATCTCATTCTTTCAGTCACTACCCAGAGTTCATGACCATAGGTGAGGGTTGGGATATAGATGGACCAGTAAATTGAAAGCTTTGCTTTCCGGCTCAGCTCCCTCTTCACCACGACGGACCGGCGCAGCGTCCGCATCACTGCAGAAGCCGCACTGACCCGCCGATCCACCTCACGCTCCATTCTACACTCACTCATGAACACGACCCCAAGATACTTGAACACCCTCATTTGTGGCAAAAAATACAACATGCTAACGTTATTAGCACAAGCCTATGGCATTTTACATTGTATAAATATGCTTAGCGATGAGTGGAGATTTCCTTTACTTGTATGAAGGATATATGACACATAAGACTAAAATGCTATTTTGTGGAGGCCTTGTTGTCTTCACAATTTATTGTTTCTTATCTGTGAAATTAAAGTAAATAAAAGCTTCATCTCCACTGAGGAAAATGGTGTCAGCTTACAAAAATAGACAGGAGGTCTGCCTCGCTGCAACATTTCCATTTCTGGAGAGGTGTACGTCAGGCTACAGGGTAGGATGCAGCTTAGATTACGGCATAGGGTCTGCTGCACAAGTATAGATCCACCTTAAATCCCGCTTAACAGGACAGCGGTGCTTCAAACATATGATAATCTTAAAGACTCTGGTACATCATTGTAGATTAAACTACCCAACAGTATGCAAAGGATTTAAAATTAGCACAGCCTTAAACATCATGTAACAGTAATATTAATCCAAAACCATCATGTATCATAGTTAAACATTCTTCAGCAAAATGTGTCCCTTTACCTTTGGTATTATAAGTAAATTATACTGTTAAAAATTATATACTTATACTTCAGTTAGCTCTGAATGCAAGATTGTGTGGTACTGACAATTTCACTTACATGTTGAATGTTCCTTAAATCACGTGTTCAATCAAATGATCAAACAACAAGCCTGGGGCCAAGCAGTATTCCATTTAAAGAGAAACTGTACATTCTACGCAGGGAGTGGCAAGATAATGGGTGGCAGTTAGGGCCCTGGGGCCCCCTGGCATGTTAATATGGCATGGATCACTTACCCGCAGCTCTGGCTGGTTGGTATTAAAGCGGTTTGCAAAATTTAACTCTGTCACAAAGTCCTTGGCCATATGCCACGGTCTGTTGATGCCCACTGTCAAAGTGTACAATACCTTTCCATGAACGCCATGGAAGGTGGAGGGGAAGTCTCTGCAATGATACAAGAATAGTAATTAAACAAGGAAATGGGAATAGTTAAGATTCTGATGCAACCACTGCAACCATTTTGGACTAAGGTAAAGGTAATAAACAATCTCAGATGTCAAAGGGAACTATCTTAAAGTGATCACATAGTAGACAACATTATTGATGCTCCCTGGGTTTAGTAATCAGTCTTGCTTCTAAATCAAGATTACATGTTATGATGATGAGTGCACATCAATGTGTCTTTATCTAAGGTAGCATGTGACCCCTCTGGAGTTACAGAAACAAGGAAAACAACACACTGGATATGGAAAGAGCTCATATCATACACACCCCTGTGGGAGAAGACATGAAATTGGATACACATGCGTGCCAGGCTGAAGTTTTGTTGTTCCACCCACAGCTGCAAGGGGAAGATAAACTCAGTGACTTTACTGAACAATGACTGATTGTTTGCAAACTTTTCATGCACATGAACGGCCTAAGGGAGCGCATACCTCCCTCTTGTTGCACGAGGACGCTCTTCAAGTCAAAAAAGTCCACTTTTGCTGAGTACACTCGCCGTTGTCTTCTCCTCTTCCTCCCTCCCCCTCCACCGGAGGACCAGTGGACATCCGCCGCCCCTTTCAGTCTCAGCGTTATGGAATTGATCTTGATCTCCTTTGTGACGTCGAAGGAGATGTGTCCCGTTATCAGGTCACCACTGGAGACAGTTTTCCTCTCACTCAAATTGTTGAAGTTGATGGTGAAATTCTTGATCGTCTGCTGGAACATCGTTGAGACTTTAAAAAAAAAAAAAAGAGTCTACTGAAGATAAAATAATCTAGTTTTATAAAAGCAAAAGATTCCCCGAGTTAAAACGGTCCATTTGGTTAAATGCAAACGAGTACGCAGTCACTTATATAAGTATTAAATGGCAAAAACACTGCAACACACAGCTGACAACAAATGTGGAATTTACGGTAGTGCGCATGCGCAGAACATGCCTCTGGCCCAGCCCTGATTTGGGGCGGAGCCAGAGCCCGAGGGGACTGCTGAGCAGACTGTGAAGTAATGTCAGAGCAGTGGTGGAAAGTACACTTACTCGAGTACTACTCAAGTAGGGGAGACCGGGGTTGGTTGTCACACTTCTTGTTATGAGTTGCTCATCATCTAAACATCTTTCAATAGTCATTCCTACATTAAATGAAAGCGTAAGGTCTTGGCTTGAAGTGGGTATCCCTTGCATTTGTACCCCCTTCAAGAAGAAGAAGAAACAATTAATAAAGACTCTAAAAGATGTGCAACTTTTTTAATTTCTTAAGATAGAAATACCAAATAAGTTTTGAAATAAATACCTCCTCATCAATGCCCATTAAGTTTAAACCATGACTTTGAACCAGACTGTTTGAATTATCCTCTGTAAGGAAAGAACAATGAAGGAATTTCCATCCATCCATCCATCTATTGTCATAACCGCTTATTCTATTGAGGGTCACGGGGGGGGGGGGGGCGGAGCCTATCCCAGCTGTCATTGGGCAAGAGGCAGGGTACACCCTGGACAGGTCGCCAGACTATAGCAGGGCTGACATATAGAGACAGACAACCATTCACATCTACAGGTAATTTAGAGTCACCAATTAACCTGCATATCTTTGGACTGTGGGAGGAAGCCGGAGTACCTAGAGAAAACCCACGGTGACGTATGGAGAACATGCAAACTCCACACAGAAGAGCTCCCTCCTAGGATTGAACCAGGAACCCTCTTGCTGTGAGGCGACAGTGCTAACCACTACACCACCATGCTGCCCAAAGCTGAAAAGACACATTACACACATTACTCTGACCCATAGAAACTGCAGAATATCTCCTCTCCTCAATGTTTTGTGTGTGTTCCAAAATGACCACTGCAAAATGAGCAGGAAGTCCCCAGCCAACATTTGTATGTGGGCTGAAAAATGGGCCCTATGGGATTGTTCATGGTTATATTGGCCCCATGCCAATTGTCCACATGGGTGGGTTTACCTAAATGGGCCCCAGATAAGATGCCCAGTGTGGGCCCATACCCACTTGGTACCCAAGTAGCCCTAGCATAACTGTGTGGGTCCCACTTGGGAAAAGTCATCAGTTCGGGCAGTTGGCATGGAGACGATATGGACCCCATGGACAATCCCATATTGGGCTCATTTTTCAACCCATTTGCTACCCACATGTGCCATTTGGGTCAGGCCAACTGTTTGCTATCAACATAGTGTCACAGCGCCCTCTACTGTTGCTGTAATGAGCACCGTGTCAACCAACCCTGGTATCCCCTACTATTTTGAGGTTCCTCTACTTTATTTAAATATTTCCTTTTCTGGTACTTTACCCAGGATGCTCAGGTCCTTTGGAGCACAGGGGGACTCTATTGAACTCCAATGGAGTGGTTTGCTGGGGCAGCACCATCTCGGACAGCTGACAGGATATATTTTTTTCCTCTTTACCCTTTTATTGTAAATCTGTATCTTTTATTACAATTTAATTTTAATTCCTCAGGTTTTTTTTTCATACAAATATTTGAAGTTGTTTTGGAGGCTAAGATAATGTTATCAGTTGAGTATTAAATAGCAGCAGACTGGTTGCTCAAGACAGAAAATCCTTGACCTTAATGGTTAAGGTAGGCCGATGGGAAACTTTTTTTTCTTCTGGTAGTATAGTAGAATCCCTCCACTCATAACTTTATGTCTGATGAAAAACTGGTAACTTGGGTGTTTTCTACAGGAGTGTGTCGGGACAGAGACCAAAGGCAAATGTATTTGCTCTGCAGGGTATTCATCTGATGACATGAATGAATATGATTTGTTTCTTGCTTTCTTTCTTCATCTGTCATAAACACAAAAAGTAATATTCCTCATGCTCTGGCCTGAGGGTAGTGCCTAGTGTGCTTCTAAATTTCTGAATCATTTCATGTCAACACAAACATTATTTTTCAAACATTATGCCTTTTTATGAAAACTCAGTGGTAGATTTGGAATATCACAAACCATATGGTGTTCTGACTGGGATGTTTTTACCCAACAAACATTTCTAAATCATGATCTGTTGATAATGATTGTGACAAGAAGACAGATTGTACAACATTTGAAAAACATACTATTACCATTAAAGCTGTTCAAAGACTTTGGTGACACATTTTCATATTTCCAAAGAAATGTATTTTTACCCACAAGGATGGTATGACTCTAAATGATCATGATCAAAATGTTGGTGTTTGAAATGAAAGTCCAGATACTGGTGTAGACAGTGAACTCCCAAAGCACTTCATGCTGGAGGCTGAAACAACAGAGATTTTGCTGCTCAAAAGACATAGCTGACGGAAAAGCAAGAGAATTCTGTGTATCAGTGTTTCCAAATTCAACACTGAAGAGGTTTCAACTAAACTGCTGGCTCCTGTGCCTTGCAATGAGTCAGGACAATGGACTTTTATTTACCTTTGATTTAAAAAAAAAAAAAAAAAAAAGTGTTCTCATTGTGTTGTGGTTTAAGGATGGAGCGTTGGGTTTGTTCGCCTGAATACACTCACTTCTTGATCTGTCCAGGTTTTGAGATATCTGTCTCTAGATGTATTCTATTACCCCAGTACAATAGAGGTGAATGAAATTTAATTTGTAGTGTGCACAGAATTGGAAAATACATTTAGCAACTCTAGCAGCCTTATCTTAAAAATATTTCCAAAATAATGTCCCTGTTACTTAAACTCAACTCAAACTTTATTTGTATAGCTCCTTGCAGGTTATAGTTAAAAGTGCTGACAGGGTCGATAATAAGACAAGTGTTGACCATAACAACATAAAAAACATTTCAGTCAGGAACACTTTAGTCAAAGAAAACTTTATTTCCATTTGCAGTGTTATATTTAGCAGTATGGCTCTGTTCTGGGGCCCCTATCCCTTCCTAGGCCTACACAGAAAGGCTCTTCCATGCACCTACATGGAAAGCTTAAGGTGGAGAGAGCACACCTCTCCGCCCTTCCACGTGCAAATTAGGAAAGCTTGAGGCAGAGAGGCAAACTTCCCTGCCCTTCCATGTGCCTACGTGGAAAGCCTAAGGCAGGGAGAGCAGCAGCAAAGACCCCTTGGGAACAGAACAGAGCAGCATCAGTGACAAACAGAAATGACATTAATAAGTCAGACACAGCATGAAAAGGAGGAGCTGGGGTGGAGGCAGGTTGCAAAGCAGCTTGCAGAGGATGCAGCAACAGTAGGCAGGCCAGAGCAGTTTAAATAGGGCTTCCTGAATGAGATTCACCAATTGGTTGCATAGAAAGGAATCATGTGATCTATCAGCTGACTCCCTTCCGTCAATAGGCTGCTCCATCAGTTGATTGGGCTGCTTGAGATCAGCTGATGTAGCTGGGATGTGAGCTGGCCTTAACATCGTGTCCTGCCTGAACTGATGCTATGCTCAATTTTAATTATTTAAAAATTTGAGACGAATGCATACAAGACAATAAAAATTATGAAAATGTAACAAAATAGACTTAAATGTTATAATAACAGTAAAAGTAGTTAAACTTAAATTAAAGAGCTAGACAAAATTATAAAAGAAGAATAAAAATGAAAACAATAAAATAGATTTAAGTGCTTTAATAATAATAATAATAATAATAATAATAATAATAATAGTACTAACTATAAAATAGTAAATAGAAGCGAGACTAAAAACTAGATTAAATACATAAAAAGACAAAACAAAATAAAGACAAATAAAATTAAAAAAAGGAATAAATATATGTTAATACTACTAATAATAGAATAACTGATAAGATAAAATAAACAATATTTTACAATATACATACAATAAATAAAATGAATAAAAGTGAATAAAATATTGTAAAAGAAAATGTCTTTAAACCATTCTTAATCAGAAGCCTGACTGAAAAGGTAGGTTTAAAGTTTATGTTAAAGAATTTTAGCACCTTGCTGCTCTCAGATTCCTTAGGCAGACTTTTCCCATGACTCAGAGTACAACAGCCAAAAGATGCACCAATGTTTTAGTTCTGCACTTTGGAACAACCAACAAAATCCTGTTACGATGGATAATCCTGTCTAGCATTTCCATGGGGACTATTTCTTTTGTCAAATGTAGATCCTCAACTATATCTGGTGAGGTTTGATTATCCAGTGAAAGTGGTAAAGTATTTCAGCTTTTTGTAAGTGCTGTCACTACCACAAACAAACTCCATTCATTTGCATTTTATTGGCATCTCAATGATGTAAGTGTGAAAATAAAAAAAAAAGTTATTGGCATGCCTTGGCATCACTAGGGGTTAGTGAGAAAATATGGCTTTTATAATTTGGCTGAATTGACTCTGTGATGATTCAACCACTAGATGGCACTAAATACCTTAGTCTGATCACCCCCTTGCCTCAAACAGTGTAAACCACAACTATACAGAACTTAATGGCAACATAAGTTGTCATCACAAACCCAAATGTCATGTTTCTTCACGGTGCAGATCAGTTATTCCTGAATACACTTAACTGAGGCATTTTTAATATAATGTTTTGTAATGCTTCAATAACAAGTGGTTTAACTGCCCTTTGATAGGTTTATGGTACACAATACAGCCATAAAACGCTGATAACGACCCATTAAAACTGACAGCACAAGGTATATAAAACCTCCTGGCACAAGTTAACTTGACCACATATCTTTTCATACCTGCTGTCTCGCCCTGTTTGAAAGGGGAATAGACCTGCCAGCAGTTTCCTCTGAAGTATGAGATTTTCTTTGGAGTGTAGTGAGGCACAGCATATTGTACAAATGACTTGTCAGAGATTATGTTTGGGCTGTTACAGATGTATGGCAGCCGTGCATTGCTTGCTATACTAGACTTGCCCTTTGGCGGTGCGGCTCGACTGTATGTTGAAACATATTTAACTTACAGATACAGGATGGGATTTTATACACACTGAACCACATGGACAATTGCTTACAATGGATTAACAGCACTGTTAGTACATGTACTTTGAAGGAATTCAGCTTAAGGACTTTAGGAAATTATTTAGGAGCTATTTCCACTCCATCAAACCTCCAGTACAAAGAGTGTAAAACCTCCATGCCTTGTTTTATGGCTCAAGTTCTATTTACTTAGTGTTTATGTGTGAGACTACATCAAGTTAAAAGTTTGAGAACACAGTTTGTGATATTTAGATGAAACTCTTGATGTAACGCTTTAACTGCATTTTGAGACAAGAACAGCTGAAAAGCAGAGGTTGCTTCAATCAACAAACTTTAATCATCATCATCTGTTATTCAATCTAACTGTCCATTAGCCACTGAGAGACTTCATAGTCAGGCTTATAAACAGTGGAAAGAATTCACTGTTGTGATGGTACATGGAGACCCAGACAGCGACATTCATATCCCAGCTGTTTTGCCTGATGTTATTAAGGATTGCTGGTAAAACTCCTGGAAAGTTTAGCTTTTTGATAAACTGTCACTTTTCTTGCTTTTAAAAAATGAAATAATACATTGTATGCAGTGGCATTGCCAAGGAGGAGGCCTTTATAACCCCCCACCCCAGCAAAAATATATATGGAGGCCGATGTTACCGTCTTTAAGAGATTGTAGTGCGCTCAATTTTTAAGCCAGTGAAGGTAGTGGTATCTTGTAAAACTAGACAATCTAAGGCATCCACTAACAATGTTATGCTTGTCGGAAAAGGGGGCTAAATAACAATTTAAAGTTAGGCTAAATTTACAAGGGAAAACAACTGGCATGGCCATTTTCAAAGGGGTATCATGTACTCTCACCTTCGACTGGAATTTGCTCATCAAATACCCTGTCTTTGGTGGTGGACATTGGCATCAGATCAGCACGTTCTCACTCCAACCTCGTCACATATTGATGTTTGGTCATGGACCCTCCATGTCCAGATACGACGTGAAAGGTACCCTGGGTGCGTTGGTTGTTGACGTTCTAGGATGCTGTGTCAAGTTCTGACCGTTACATGCATTGTCTTCTTCCAAAATACACTTCCACAAGTACAAATTAAGGTTCTTTTTTGCTCCAACAACTAACGCACGTGGTTGGGTTTGAGCAACAAAAACACGTGGTTGGATTTAGGAAAAAAGAACAGGTTTGGCTTTATAATCTTATGGGACGCAAACACCACTCTCCCAGGTGAAGGTCGATGTTTGTTGGATCCATCAACTGCGCCTCCCACCCACCCTACTCAGACTTTCACTGCCTTAACTTTCGTCCTTGTCCCACCATGTTTCCCCATTAAGCTGCCGAGTGCCATTAAACTATAATGACAACTGGCTGTGTATCATGCCAACATTGAAACATTTTTTTGTCAGTGTCTGATGCCACAAGTCACCGCCCATGCACCGAATTTCGACCATTTCAGAGCGAGACCGGGTTGAGACACAGACACAGAGAAGCCCTCTTCACTGTGATACGCACCAGTTGGCGGCAGTTTGTAACGCTGCTGGCAATTATAGTAATGTAAAGAGCGAGAAAGTCCATGTAGCGAGGATGGAAGGGGAGGTGGATGAGTCACACAAACTTTCATACAGGAGATCGCTCTTCAGTTCCTGTGTGAACTTCAAGACAAACCATGATTTTTTCAGAACCTAACCACATGCTTTTGTTGGCCAAACTTAAGGAAATCAACCTAAAAATGAAGTTATTTTGAAAAAGACTCCATGTAGGCTATGTAATTAGCAGAAACTGTATCCTGTGAAAACGGAAGAGTATTTTGCAAGGACACAACGCATGTAACAAGCATAAATTCACATGCCACCCGTGAACATCTAAAACAGATGCAGGAGGTTACCTAGCGCTTCATATTTTGACGTGTATGTCCACTGACAAAGCAGCGGTATTTGACGAGTTGGGATAAAAATGTGTTGGTGACTCATTAGCTCATCATATAGTTTTCAACTAGCCAATATACTTGAACAGCATAATCAAATTTCCTGAGATTCAGCTATGGATTTTGGTTTTGGTGTGCCACCCCAAGATTTTCGGAGGCATCATCTGGCCACCCCTATGAAAAGTTTCTGTGGGGCGTCACTGATTGTGATAATAATACTCCAGCTGACTTTATGCCTCCATAGCTGTTCTTCTGTCAAGTAGATCTTTGACTCAAAAACCTAATCTGAATGTTGTAGTGTGAGATGATTTCAGCAAGTCCTGTATTGAATATTTGTTGTTTTTTTATTTTGTTTGTTTTTGTAGCGTCTGAGAGGTCATATGGCTGTAATACGGTAACATGTAATATGGTTTTGTGGCTTTGGGAAAGCTGCTTGTTGTAAATGTGAAAGACAGATGTAGACAAGTGTTTGGCACATTCTGCTATCAAGTGAGAGTCTTAGCAACATGATCTTTTGATGCTGATCTACATGTTAGAAATTAACGTGTGCGTGTATGTGTGTGTGTGTGTGTGTGTGTGTGTGTGTGTGTGTGTGTGTGTGGCCATTTATAATAGGCTTTGCCTTTAGCTGTCTCTGATAAGGGCACCTATCGGGTTTAGTTGAGCTCATGGTGACTTGACTTTGCCTGCCAACTCAGTAAACCAACCACACACAGTATGATGGCTGCACACACACACACACACACACACACACACACACACACACACACACACACATCTATCTCTTCCATCCATCTCTTTATCTCATAGATATCACATCACGTTGTTAATTGGATCATCCAGACGGCAGCAGTTGGTATTTTGATCTGGTTGTACTGGTGGAGTTACATCTGGATGACAACTTAATTTTTGTTTGTCTCAGTTTTTTATGTTGTTTGACTTCATCCCAAAATACACCCAAACAGATTTGGAAACATTATATTTCTTCTGACTTGCGGAATTTCTTTAACAGCCCTCATCAGCTCCCGTAATAAGGCAGCTGGTATGTGCAACATGTTTCCCTCATCATCGACATTTCTGTACACCTGTCCATTTATCATATGAGCTCAAACAGAGGAATTTCTCTGAATTACTCTGTCATATATCCCACCCCTTAATCACTCTTCAGTCTTCATGTAACAATTTCTTTTTTTCACTGTGTCACCCAGTCATAACCCTATTGTTTGTTGTACAGGAACAGAGTAGACATTTCAGCTTATCAGATCTAAATCCAAAGTGAAGTAAAAGAACCCAGAGGATAAGCCGCGTTATTGATCTGTAGTTTCTACACACCGCCTCTCTCCTCTAGTTAATCCACAGGGTCAGCTCTAATGACATTGAGGAGCTCCTCTGGCAGTCAGCACTGCTGCCATTTGCAATTTAGATAGAGGGAAAGGAGAAGAGGAGGAGGTGCATGGGGTGAAAACGAGGAGGGAAAGTGAAGGAGAAGGGAGACGGGTGAGGAACAGGGGGGCTGAAAAAAGTGACAGGGAAAGGGGGGTACAAGAAATGATGGATAAAAGGAACAGACAGGAAAGAGAGACAGTGAGAGGATGGGTACACTGCAGGAAAATGGGGGGAAAGACAGAAAATAGAGTGGGTGGATTTAAATGACAGAAAGTGAGAATTTCAGTGAGAGACTAATGATTGGGTTAAACCATGTCTCACACAATAAAGTCACAATAACTAAATTTGGCAGCTTTCGCTTAATACATGAAGGAAGAGTTTGACATTTTGGAGTTATGCCTATTTGCTTTCTTGCCAAAACATAGATGAGAAAATTGATACCACTCTCATATCTGTCTGTTACCACCTGCAGCCTGTTAGCTTAGCATAATGACTGGAAACAAGGTGAAACAGCTACCCTGGCTCTGTCCAAAGGAAAAAGACTCCAGCTACCAGCACCTCTTAAAGGGATAGTTCTAATCTTTTAAAATGGAATTGTGTGAGATATCCATCCATCCATCGTCCGTGTGTTGCCTTCAATAGATGTCAGTCAGCACAAAGTTACACAATATCACAAACAAAATAAATGACTGAGGCAGCGGTAGACCAGAAGCTCCTTTGCTCAGCAATGTTAAATACTGTTTCCTCAATGGAGTCTGGCCTTGAAGAGATAACTGTCACTATCTGACAGAAAGGTAAAGCAGTGAAAATATTTCCAATATAGTATACTCTGAAACTGATAAATTTTTTTTTTTAGGTGGCTAAAATATGTTTTGCTGCTGACCCTTTCCACAGCAGTATGTCGCTTAGCCTCTGTGGCGGTACTCCTGTCTGCTTCTCCAAACTGGGGGTATACCAATTGACATCTATTGTATGTAATACATTGAATCTAGATAAACACCTTATGACCCATCTCATGAGGCTGTATAGTAACACGTCATATCTGATTTGTTTATTCCGAACAAAAAAACACTGTTTTATGGGATCTGTGAGTGGGGGAATAATTCTTGTCTGAGAGCAGTGACTTCCTGGAGTCTTCTCTGGTTGCCTGGCGACCTCAAGGTGACAACAAGACAGGATACAATCTGCGTCTCAATTCAGGGGCTGCAGCCTTTGAGGGAAGCGGTAGCTAGTTAACAACAGTCAGTTAACTTAAGTCAATGTATAAAAGTCACCGGCGCACAATGCATCTTGGGATAGGCTGGGCCCCAAAGGATTAAACCGCTGCATCCTCCAAATTCTGAGAAAGAGGGCTACATTTCTCGGCCACATTTGAAGGAGCCTTTGTAATGGGAAATCGCGCCTATGTGACGCAATTGGTCTTCAAATGCAGCCGTCGAAGGCTGCAGCCCCTGAATTGAGACACAGCTACAGTCTCGCACATGATGACGACTCAGATTTCTTATTGAACAAAAAAAAGGTAATGTGCTTTTTTGTGGAGGTGCTGGGAGGTGGATTTTGTTACCTTCAGACAGAACCAGGCTCACTGTTTCCCCTGTTTTCCAGTCTTTATGCTAAACTTATCTGACTGGCTGCTGGTAGCAGCATCATATTTTCTGTATACACATGGGAGTGGAATCCAATTTTTTTTTTTTTTTTATCTAACTCTCTTTCCCAGAGGAAAAAAAATGTTTTTCACAGTCTTTTCTTTATGGTATCAGAAAAAAAAATCAGCTTATATTTGGAGATTGCTAACTTCTGATCAGTTTCTCCTGACCCCCCCAGCAGGACTTTTTTCTGTGCTCATTGGCTTTTCAAAGGTTTCTCAGCTCTGAGAACAGATAAAGTACACACAGTGGAGACTTGAATTTGATCTCTGAGACCATTTATAAGCCAATTCAGTTTTTTTGTGGCTCTTACGCTGATCTCAAGAGCTGATTATTTTGGACAAATTAGTGCAGTGAGAGAGGAAAAACAGCATTTTAAGATGTTAAATTAGGATTGGACTGACACAAGAGGAGGGCTATTTCAGAGGAGCTGCATTTATAAGAGGTATGAAAAAATGGTAAAAAAAAAAAAAAAAAACAAAAAAAAAAAAAAACAAATTCCTTTCCTCTGAGTTGAGCTATTCCTTTAACCAAGATCTGAAGAAACCTAAAGTCTCACATGCACCATAAAGTTGGAGAATGAAGAATCTCTTGAGTGTCAACCAAACTAAAACACTGAATATGTAAGTGTTCCAGTAAGGAGTGTGTTAAGAGGAAAGGGTTAACTATGTCAGATTTGTGCAGTTATGTGCTTTTTTTTTTTTTTTTTTTTTTTTGCACCCGCTAAAAGAATTCCTGCAGCCAAACAGGAAGCCACAGAGGGAACAGTTGGCTACCCTAATCTTGTGCAGATCCTCTGATAGCTTTCTTCTCCACAAACAATGCCGGTCAGGGCCGAGGAGGCTCTGGGGGGGTGTTGAAAGACCCAACGACCAGGCAGAGCCAAGATCTTTGTCACCCTCTGACTGATCAACACTCAGACATGTTCATGTAATACCAGGAAAAGATTTTAGTCACCTTTAAACAGTCATACCTCTTAATTTTTTCACTTGCCTTGTTGTTTCTTTGCTTCGTTCCTTTGCACTCACAACATGTTAAATATAAAACTGTTGACTTTCCAAAGCACAGGAGCACAGGCTAGATGTCCAGCCTCTTTCCTCGTTCTGTGAATCATCTATTGTGTGTGTGTGTGTGTGTGTGTGAGTGAGAGAGAGAGAGTGTATTTGTGTGTCTGAATCCATGTCTGCCTGCCTCTTAATTCAATAACAGTCTGTCCATCCAATAACTGTTATATACGAGTCAAACAATGGGAGAAGACCTGTTTGGGGTTTCCTGGAAAGTTTACCACAAAATGAAGTCAGAGTGAAAGAATCCTTTTTCAAAAGAGCATCACAGTTCGCTCACTCTGTGGTCAGACTTTAAAAGCTAATACTGCCACCATGATGTCATTACCACAGGGCCGATACTACAGCTAATGAGCCAGGAACAGTATGGAGTCTCGTAATGTAGTCTACACGTACAAATCAGTCTCTGTCTGTCAGTCGGCCTGTCTCTCTCCCTGCGGTTAACACACAAACACCCCGGCACACTAACACAAAATGGAAGCCACATGTTATATTCATGTCTAAGTTCATGTCTTAAAGTAGTGCTCCATCTCAGAGTATAAGAGTTACCTCAGTAAAACAAAAGAGGTGCTTTGTTCCATCGTCAGGCTAAATCCTCCCTCAGCAATTACCGTTCACCTTCCAAAGACCTCGGCGAGGAACAGAGCAACACTCTCTCTTTTAAAGCAGGCAGTGGAGCATGAAGACACAGGCGCTCGAAAGGCAAAGCCCGATCACTCTTCTTTTTCAGCCGCTGTAAGCTTTGAACAAAATGTTATGATTCTGCACCTCTGTTGGTGTCTGCAGCGGGTATTTTGTCCATGTAGAGTGTATGTCGCTGTCAGATTTGGATTTTTGCGAAAAATAATTGGTATCATGAGACAAGGCTGTATTTGACTATGATTGTTTAGCATTTAAAATAGAGCCAGAAGTAATAAATGGCATGACATGAAAGCAGAGAGAGATGTTGGTGCACAGACACACTGGTATAATTTGAGGTGTTTTTTATGCTTCACGTGTAACTGTCAACTGTTACTGTCAGTAATACATGCTTTTCCCCACAGTTATTATTACTGCTTTTAGCCTAGATTCTGTGTGCGATACCCAGTGATTCACCCATGAAAGATGGGCGCTTCAAGTAAATGTCATGAGCTGTTAGAAAATGTATGAAGATTTGCCTTTCCTTATGAGTTTGTTGATCTCACAGAGGAAGACCCTATTATGTAGAGTCTTTATTTATTGCATTAACATGACATTCATTTACCTCAGCAGCAAAACTTGCTCCCTACGCTCCTGAGTGGCTACATGATCTGCATACCATATCTGTGATACCTACATATAACAACATCAAGAGTCTACAGCCATGCTAACATCTCTGTGAGGCAGTTCTGAGACTCAATGGTGCCATGAACTAAATGCTCATGACACCATGCTAACATCCTAACAGGGACATGTGCTGATGTTGTTCAACGGTAATGGTAACATACACACCAGGATGTACTTTGAGGTCCTCGGGCAGAGGTTTTTTGTCTGTTCCAGAGGCCTGGCTGAAAGCTAAAGGGGACAGAGCGTTTACTGTCAGGGCCCCAAGGCTCTGGAACAGTCTGCCCGAGGAAATCAGGTCAGCCAAGTCAGTGATCTCTTTTAAGTAAAACATACTTTCAGAGAGCCTTTCCTGATTTTACTTGAGTTTTGAGTTCATTTAGTCTTTTATTTCCTCAGGTTTTATATAGCTCGTTTAAAACTTGTTGCTTGTCTGTTTTAAATATTGACATGTAAAGCACTTTATTTTTATTATTACAGTATTATGTTTACCAGGTTCACCATCTTAGTTTATCCTGTTAACATGCTACATTTGCTAGAATCAAACTCAAAGTACAACTGAGACTGATGGGATTGTCATTGATTTTGCAGGTAGTACCCAAAAATAAGGAGCAAAGCAAAAAGTGTTTTATTTATATTGATGATGGTGCAAGATTAAATGTTATGGGATCACCAGAATGATTGCAGTGTATCTCAGGGGCAAAGTCCTGTATGGGTCTGATTTTTCAAATAAATGGAACTGCAAGTACCCGCCACCCACACATATGACCACTTTGTGCTGCAACCCGACCTACCAACACAAGATCTGCAGCCAGCTAGTAACTATAAATCCTGTAAAAAAATTATGCACTGTTTTGAATAATTTTGTATACAATTTTTGAAATATTATGTTTTTAAACTTGAGCAGCACATCCCCACAGTTAACATGCATTTTAGCAACACACCTGACTAAAGCAGCTCTCATATTCCAGCTGGTGCAGAAGAAAAAGTTCACACACAAAGTCAGCACTCAGAGGATTAAAAATTAAATTAAATTAAATTAAATTAAAAATGATTTTCATTTTATTCTAATATATTTATCATCCAACACCCACAGCCTGACCCCATTCTTTTTTCACCTATCACCAAACCCGGAAATAAAATCACCTGACCTGATGCAGGACTCCGCCTAATGGTGACACTAAAGGTAAAGTCAATAGAATTCATCGTCTTGTAATCATTAATACCTGTACCAGATTTAATAGCAATCCATTGACTTGTTGTTAAGACATGTCACTAAGAAACAAAAGTTGCAGCCTGTTGGTCGCCCCAGAGGAAAAGTCAGGGAATCACCAAAGTAATAGGATTCATCATCTGGGGACCATGATTGCCTTTACATAATGTCACAGTCATGCATCCAGTAGTTGTTGAGATAATTCAGTCTGGACTGAAGTGGTGGACTGACCAACATGAACAGCATTTCCATCCATAGAGCCATGACACATGCATGGCTAAAAATACACTCTAGTGTCACTGCAGATGTAAGATGTGTCTGTGCTTTATTATTCACTGATGACAGTCAATGTGAGGTGCTACAAAAGGCACAGAGTAAAGATTTATCTTATCTTTATTGATTGATTTTCATTTATGTGACATTTGCTTCCCTGAGCAGCAAAACTTCACATATGTGTGAAAAACACAGGTGCCATAAAACATGCACACTTTGCTCTGAACTCAAACCATAGTCACCGCTTGAAGCATCACTACTGCAGAATTAGAGCGTTATCTGTCAAAGCTGGGTCAAATATTTGCCTTGAGCTGTCCGGCTGTTACAAAACAAATCTTCCAGCCTGTGACAGAGATCCTTGAAATCAAATCCAGTTGATCTCCCCTCTAAACTCCACTTTATGACTCAGTGAAGAAAGAGACGCCATCACTCAAACCACTGTAGTCCTGACTCTTACTCAACTTGTTCTCATTTCCTGTTTAAGGGAGATGCAGCTTGATCGCATTATGAGGCACTAAAACACCATAAAAGACAGGTTGTAATAAAAAATGAAAATGGCCCTTTTTCCAGGAAACTGCCTGATACATATTTTGTCCACATGATGTATGTTTGAGACCGCTCTCCCCCTCCGTGTCTCACCGCACAGCCACTGTTGCTGCAGTTGTTTACATCAGGGCCAATGGGAGGCTTCCAGACGCAAAGGGTCTGACAGTCTATCAGTGGAAGAGGGTAGTTAATATGGGCACACAACCTCTGTCCTGACCTTGATGCAGGACCATCCATCATCTAGGCTTAGAGAAGGGATGAGGTTGAGAGGTGTATCCAGATGGAGGACACTTTAACCCAGGTTAGAGCCTCTACGTCCTACACAGTATAAAGCCTCCGTCCCGACTTTCTTTAGAGGTGAGCGGTGTAAGAATTAGGGAGAATAAGTGCAAGAGAAGGCACAACACTGCTGCTATTGTTATCGTAAAATCACATTAAAAATATGAACACATTCATGTAAAATACATCTACGCATTCAAAACCCAAGTGTAATTTTAGGTTGTCTGCATTTTATGCTGTTAATGGCAATTGTGATTGGTCTACATGCATATATGCTAAAATTAAAGAAACAGTATTTTGTAATTAGTTCATCAAACCTCTCTGACAAGCTGTATGAGGCCAAAAATATCAGTGCACTTAAAGCTATAAACAGTCCCAGTTTCATATGAAAGCCCCAAATGTAGGATTTAAAGATTTGTGATTTTAGTGCCCCCAAGTGGCAGTAAAGAAAAAACACACTACAGCCTCTTTTACACTGCCAGATTTTCCGCGAATGTTGGGCCGTTTTGCCGGCAAGCTGCAAGCGTTTAAACACAGAGCCGGACTGGCGAGTTGATCAGAGGTGCCCAATTTTCCGCCTCGTAGGGTAGTCATGTTGGCAGAACCTTTTAAGGTTAAACAGACAGGGGCAGCCTTCCGCAACAGGAAGGGCTGTTGAAGACTTGAGGGAGGAGCTGTTGATGATGCCGCACATGCGACCCACTGGCGGTGGATAAACAGGAAACTGATAGCAGGAATTAGCGAGCAGCTAGTAGCAAGAGGGAAACGCAAACCTGACAGACACTGTAAAGATGAGCAACTGGGGAGACAAAGAATTGTGTGCCCTCCTTGCCCTCGCAAACGAAGAGGCCATTAACCGTCAGATGACGGAAACGGTGAAGAATGGGCCGAAATACGAGAGAATCGCCAAAGGACTGACTAGCCGCGGCTTCCCTTCCACTGTGTTTACGTCACACGCTGAGCTACACCTTTTGTTACTTGCTTACACCCCCCATTGCCCCGAAAAAGGCGCCTTCTGTATAAACAAAAGTAGGTAGGCGGCACTCCCCGATTTTGCTTTTATACTGCCAATGCTGAAAAAAGGATACACTCAGTTCACCCTTCACCAAAAACATGAGCATGTTCGATGAAGGAGAAGCACTCTTTTAGCACATGCGTGAGCAATACTTAGGCCCCGTGTCCAGAAAAGCATTCCAGGGGCTCCTCAGGAAAGGCGCAGAGTTATATGAGATATTCGTGTGTGGTTGCTATGATACGAAATATCCGCTGAAGTAAACATGTTGGCACAAAGTAGAGTACTTGCCCTGGATGAGGGGAAGGCTGAAGCAGGTAGGTTGAGAGAACGGACCTGCCAGTCTGTGTGGGTTCATGAGAAGAAACATATACAGTATATTGACAGATTTCTCCTCCATTGTTGTTGTTGTTGTTCAGCACGTGTAATATAAGATGTGATTTGTCTCTCTCCAACTGTGACTGGACGGCCAATGTGACCATGACGAGCGCAGCGTTTTTACCCAAAGTTGAGCATTTTTCAACCCTCAGAAACATCCAACCGGCAGCACTCAGCACTAAGTACACACTCAGCGCCTTGTCGCGCTGCTGGCATTTGTAGCTGGGTGTAGATGTGTGGTGCTCCCGTTGCAAAGCATTACAAAACTACACTTGCCTCAGAAAAAAATACTTTGGTGGCTTTCGGAGCTTTGTCACTGAAATGGCCGCCTGCTGTGTCTGTATATAAGACTGACGAGAGCGATGAGAGTGAACCAAAACAGTAGAGTTGCGGGTCAGAGAAATCCAAAACAATGAGCTGAAAGATGTGGAAAAGCAGCGCACAGCTGAGGGGAACTGCAGAGATGGTAACAATTCTTAGTGGGTTTATCACTATGAGCAATGCAAGTAGTCATTTGATACATTATTAATAGAAAAAATATTGAATACAGCAGCTTTGAACTCTATTTACTCTAAAAACTGCCAAAATGTTATAGCACCAGACAAAATCTTGTTTAATTGAAGCAAATCTCCAGTGATGAAAAAATAAATAAGAAATTCCAGAAAATGTGTACATCTCCAGGAACTATCGAACAGAACCTTTAAAGGTCCAGTGTAGGATTTAGGAGGCTCTATTGGCAGAAATGGAATATAATATGTTTTCATGAATGTATAATCACCTGAAAATAGGTATTGTTTTGTTTTTGATACCTTAGAATGAGGATCTACATATCTATCTAGCTAGCTAGCTAGCTATATCTACAGGGGGAGTGGGTCCTCTTCTATGGAGTCGGCCATGTTGCACTGGCAATGTTTCTACAGAAGCCCAGAACAGACAAACCAGACACTGACTCTAGAGAGAGCCTTTCATGTTTTTATGTTACCTGAAGGCCACGGTAGATTTGCTACATGCTTGGAAAGTGATGGATAAGGGGAGGAGTGTTCAGTTATTGTTCACAATTTGAATTTTGAATTAGTTCAGAGTCCAAAAAAAATTGAGAAAAGTTTACATTCATGTCATCTTTTTTTTTTTAAACAAATAAAAGTTTGTGATCATCATTTACTTGCAGATATTTCCCAAGACTGATTGGATGCTTCAGCTCGATGTGTCATTTCACATTAGCTGCCAATGTAGCTGTTGGTTTTGTTTTGTTTTCAGACCCAGTGGGCACAATTTGCATATAAATATAAGATTTCTTTTTCTGTTGAAACCTGTGACTTACTGATTTGTCAATAAAAGTCTTTAAAAGTCCACATGGACTTGCTTTAGCAGCTGTTGTGTTGTGTTGGCATGCTGGGTGCCGTAGAGGCTCTGGTGATGAAAAATATGCAATAACTGTGGTATGAGTGAATGATGCTGATTTTAAAGTTTATCAGATGGAAACTGTCCGGTTTATCTTATGAGCATGTTCAATGACTGTGCTCTCTTAGCACGTTCATGCACAACACCGGTCACTATGTCTCAAACACTGGTCTTTGTATGTTAAATGCAAGTACATGCAGACAATAATACATGATACAAAAGGTACAGAATGTTTTGTTACTTTATTTTTATCTATAGACTCATACGATAAAAAAAAAAAATACTTCACACATTTCAAATGTTGCCTGGTTTGTGTGTGTGTGTGTGTGTGTATATATATACCACCTGAAGAATGCCCACAGTACTGCCTGTTCTTTCACTTAAGCATGTTGTACTCTTTGGAGAAGTCTGGCTCGGGGTCATCTCAGTATCGCAGATCAGAGAGTGTGCTTTTGGCTGGCGGCATAAGAAGCGTTGTTTCTTCATTGCTCACACACACACACACACACACACACACACACACACACACACACACAGAAGACACACACACTCATCCAATCCCCACTCTCCCATTTTGTTTTTTTGGTAGCACTCATCTACAGCCTTATTACCCAGAGTCCTCTGCAGCAGCCCAACCGGCGCTCCGCTGCTGGAGTGTTCTGTTAGTCACATCAGCACCCAGCGCACGCTCAACCCAGCTCAGATCATCAGGAATTTCACCGATGGAAAACCTGCCCAGAATTCAGAAAAAGGCTGTGCATACATCTAATTGTGATGGAGTTTTCCATCCCGGCTCAACTGCTCTTTTTCTCTGCTCAGTCCCAGGATGAAATGCCGTTTCATCTCACCAGTGTAATTAACCGCAGAAATGAAATCTGCAAGACATAAGAAAGGTCTATTTTGCATGTTCAAATCAGGATGACTGGCTTTTCTGCCCCCTTAGGTATATTTCAATCATCATGACAAATTGTGACTATTTAGTGGTGATTATAATGGCTATGGGGCTTCCTGCGTTCATATTTACATCTGCATCATAACCATTATTTTTAGTGGCATCGCTGCACATAACTCAGTCATCAAAATAAAGTGATATCATCTGTATGATTTCTGAACATCTGTTGAGTGGGAATGCCAGAGGCCCTTTTAGTAATAAACCATTTAACAGCTGCCTAATTGCTGTATGAATCAGCATCATAGTCTGTAAAACGGTCGAACAAATACAGGGTTTGCTCTTCTCTGTTATGCAGAAGTTTAATTTCTTGCGTGTCTGTCTGTTAGAGTAGCTGAAAGTCTGCAAGGGAACAGTCGAGTACCAGATTTTGTCTGAGAAGCTGCATCTTTTGGCGAAATTAGAAACAAATTTAATAGTGTCAGATATGCACAGATATTCTTACAGATATTTAAGCTTAAAAATGTTTGTCTCCTTTTGTTTGTAACTTTCAACACCATTAAAGACACCGCTGCTGTGTCATTAAATATGTGTTAGCAGTCAAAAACCCCTTTAAAATCATCAATAAGCTATGCCTTCTTGAATCGCAGTTCAAGTTAAACACACATTGGTTGGTTGATTCCCTGCAACGAACTGACAGGCTATTTTGCAAACAGGCATTAATCCTTTGAGTCAACCAGCATCAGGGCAGAAGAGTAGGCACAGCAGGGCCTACATTTTCAGGACCGCTTCACTTTAGATGTCTGTTAAATCAGCGAAACGTAGAATGTTACTAGACATGCTTATTAGGATGTTTTCAACTCTTGCTTTCCTGTTGCATCAGCGGTTGAAAGCAAACATTTTTTTTTTCTTCTGCTTGAATGCCAAGTTTATTTCACAGCCCAGTCTGGATGATCTTGAGGCTGCAGCATTTCCATGTTGATTCCTGTTAGATAAACTGTGTAACCAGTTTGTAAGTTGCCTCTTGTTTACACTGCTGATCCAATTACGCCCAGAGGCGAGTTGCTTGTGTAGACCATATTGGAGGTGCCATTGTGCTTATGAAAGCAATTTCCAAGTTTTGCAGCCAGTCGTAGAGTGGGATTTGTAACTTTTTCCACCGTTAACAAAACCCCTGGTTGGGACACCCTCTTCATCAGCAGAGAGGAGGGGGAGGAGGGAACAGCAAATGTTGTTTGGAGCAGGCAGTTTCAAGACGCCCCTGGACCAGAGGAGACTGGGACCGAAGAGTTTTATTTCTTTTCTCCTGTGTACTATGTGTTTATGTTGTACATCTGTGAGCCTGCATCCACACATTTGTCACAATGCGATTCCTCTCCGACAATCTGTATTGCAGGAGCCTGTGATGTATCTGCGTCTGTGCTGTGTTGTGTGTCCATGTATACAGTATGTGTCTAGCACTTGCAGGGCTGACAAGACTGTAAAGCAGCTTCTCACAGGTTTTCAAGGGAGAGCATTTTCCACAGGGGGAGCAGACATGGTTCATTTTAGTGCAGGTCGAGGTGGTGCTGATGGTGAGGTGGTGTAAAGATCTCATACGTGCAGGGTATACTGTAGCTACATGAGCCATGTAAGTTGAATAACAGGGTGTTTTCCATAAGAAAACACCTGTTTACAGTTTACCAATGATGAATAATGACAAATGAAATACATAAAATAAAATAAAAGGGGACACAGGCATGGTGTCATCATGTATAGTAGTGTCCACTACAGAGAGCTGTTGTTGAACAGTGATATATGCTCAGTCCTGACACCAGCGATTACTCATCTGAAAACAAAAACACAGTGTGACAAGGTGTACTATTGTTCATGCTAAATTATTTACTGAGCCACAAGCTTTTGTAAACTTCAGCGCCAATTAATCTCAAGAACCTCTTTTGTGTGAGAGCTTAATCGTTTGCTAATTAGCGTCCTTGCTAACAGACACTCTCAGTGGAAATATACGATTACATAGCCCATCGACAGGCTCAGTAAACAAAGGCTGTTTGCCAAACTGCCAAAGCAGTTGTTGTAAAGCTGGAGAGGGGCAAATCTATCATTTGTTTCTGTGTGTGCTTGCGCGCGGCCTACTGTATGTGAACGCGTGCGCATTTGTGTGTGAATGACTGACAGAGGAAAAACAAAGAAAGTGAAACACAGGAGAGGAAGGGAGGAAAACAAAGGAGAAGAAGAGTGTGATTGTTGGGCACATTATGATTTCACTCTGTGCCTCACAGTGATTGCGTGTTAACCTGATTTAAGTGAACATGTTGGTTTGTTTGTAAGTGACAGCGCTGAGAGTCTGTGGTCTAGACAGTCTGGAATAGGTGACCTCAGACAGATGGCTCGGTGCTGCAGAACTGAGAGTGGTGGGTGGACTGAGAGACGGAGAGGAAGAGAAGGAGAAGGAGGAAGAGGAGTAACAAGAGTGATGTTAGTTGACAGATGTAGGGGTGTTGTTTTTATGACCAGTAGTTAAAAGTTAAATAAGTACATTTACTCAGGTACAGTAATAAGTACTTTACCAGAATATCTCCATTTTAATGCCCTTTCTACTCAGCTACCTTTATTTGACAGCTATAGCCACTTTTTCAGATTAATATTTATATATATAAAACATATAATCACTTAAAATACAGTAGTCATTCATTTTCATCATGTGACCACTTTCTAGTTGGGACTCCTCATGTTTCAGATGCCAATTAAGTTGTTAGCAGTTTCCCCAAAAAGACATTCCCTCCAAACTTCTCAGATGGTTTCATTTAAGTAGTTGCTCAAAGCCAAAAGAGATAAAATGGTCGAAATATTTCACATAAAAACCTGACATTAGTAAATAGCTCAAAAAAGGAAAACAGTTTGTCAAGCAGAATTTCGTTTTGTTGTTGTTGTTCTTTCTCTCGTATTAATTACCTCCTGACCTCTTAGATTTATCATGTGATCCTTTGGAAAGGTGTCCGACCCCTTGGCTGGAATCATAGACTGTGAAAATAATAGATGTAGCTTCTGTGACATCACCCATTGGTTTGTTTGGCATTTGGCCATCACCATCTTGTTTTTTTCTGAAGCCAGACGTGACCATATTTGTGTGAGTCTGGAGCTGTGGACAACCGAAGGGTTGTTCTGTCTGAGAAGCTGAGGACACTATAAGCAGACAGCTCGTCATTCAAAGTGGTTGGCCCTTCATTATGAGTATGGAGCCAGCCTCAAGTGGCCATCAGAGGAACTGCAGTTTCTGGGACTCCCATGTTGGCTTCATTTTTGAGCTCCAGAGGGTGCTGCTTGGTTGGCAACCACCGTCCAAAAGCCACCTAACTGTATTTAAATTAGTTAAAAAACTTCCAGCTTGACCATGGATGGATTACTGAATGGGTCTACCAGGCACAGGCCCAGGGGCCCAAAGTGTCAAGGCCCCCCCTGGCCTTTACCTGCAAAATATCCCTCAAATTAACAAATACTGACCAGGAAGAGTTGAAACAACAGCAAAAAAGTGCAAGTGAACTGCAGGGAGACACAAAATAACTACAAAAGAGGCAAAACAACCACAAGAAGACACAAAATGACCCCAAACAGCTGCAAACTACCACAAAATATGTGTCTTGTTCCTGTATAGGAGAGGTGCTGGGGCCTTTAGCATATCTGCGTCCTGGGGCTCATTGTTTTATAATCCGCCCATGACCTTGACAAACTGCAACAGTAAAATACTGCTTATGCACTGATGCAGAAATATTAACAATGCAATGATGTATAGTAATAAAACACTACCAAGGGATTTTCTGCAGAAGGAGCACTTTTGTCTTTCATACCTTAGGTATATTTTGCTTTCACCACTGTAAATGGTAGTATATTGACTAATAAACAGAGCTACAATAGCCAGATCTTTTTCCATGTATCCTCCAGTCTGTGACATTTCAAGAAGTCAAGGTTTGTGGGATTGTATAAAGGGGAAAATGATAAACAGAAACATTGAATATACAGTGTAGTGTGCAAAGGTGGAGCTAGAACTTACGCTGTAGAAAAGGCAAATCTGAAATACGATTTGTTAAAAAGGAATAGGATGATCTGTGTCTTTTGTCTCGTCCTCACTCTCCCCTCTCTGTCTGTCTGGATCAGATCATTTGCTCTCCTGACTGAAGTTGCGCTTTTCAGTGATGGAGTGTAGCATGCTGGGGCTTAGTTTTGATTGTCACCACAGGCCCACAGATTACATGGGGCCACAGTCAATGGGAAAAGAGCTAAGTCCCCCTGTGATGGAGTACATCTACAGCCTTCAGCCAGACTGCGTCCCGGGCAGCCAGCCAGTTAGGAAACCTGCTAGTCAGTCAATCCTTCAGTTAGTCAACGAGCCAGCCGGTCGGTCCATCAGTCGGCCAAAATGTCAGCAAGTTTATCAGTCAGTAAGACAAGTTTCACGCCATTAAGTCTACTTCTACTTCCTTTCCTTGGGCGGAAGAATGGGGGTTGAGGTGATCAGCTGTGATGAGACTGTGGCCCCCTGTAGCACAACAGAGGTCATCACACCATGTTTCCACCTGAGGCTTCCAGAGGCAGACAGGAAGTTGAAAACAGTGGAGGAAGAAAAAGGAAAGGATGTAGAAACACCTGGTAAAGGACAAATACTGAAGCAAAACATAAGATGCTATATTTAAGGCCCTGTTTATACGACAATGATTTCAACCGAAAACAGTAAACTTTAGTTAAGTTCATTTACACGACAGCAGTGTTTTGGGTGCCTGAAAACACAGCGTTTTAATCTTCTTTTCTTCTTCATCTTTTGGAAAGAGCACCGTTTCCGTTGTCATGTACACTTGCAATATGCAGTTCCTCTTAAAATGGATACTTTTTGCGCATGCGCATTACAGTTCCAGTCACTAGGCATGCGTGAGAAAGCCGACCATCACAACAACAATGGTGGACTCAGTTTGTGCTACTCACCCTGTTGAATTAATCAACGTTCCTCCAGCAAAGTGTAGATTTACTGTAGCAACTCCACCTCGTCGTCCGTCCAGACAAACGTTCGTGCAGTTGCCATTTTGTCTGTGTATACATCACTGCTCTGTAGAAGGAAGCACATGTGCACATGGCGCGTTGTTTCATGACAAAGTCACACCACCAACTACTGGCCTGGCATGTATACTACAGCGTTTTTGCGGATCCGTGTGCACGACAGTTGTTATCAAATGATTTCCGTTTTCAGCGGATCGTTTTCGTGTGAACATACTGTTACTCTATTAGACATTGTTTTTTTGCTTCTGCTCCTTGAAAACACTTCTGTCTGGTATATTTGTATATTTTTAATACTCTATTGTTCTAAAACTGGGCCCAGTGAGTGACCCTGACCCAGCGAATGCACTGATTGGTTGGCACTGGTTGTGAATAGTTCAAATTGTGGTTACTGTACTTGGTGTTACTGTAATTAGAAGCACTCTCTGGCACAAGAATATCCTTAGGGATAAATTAAGTTCTACTGAATTGAATTGAACTGAATATATTTAGCTAAATGGAACAGCCTAATAAATTACAATAGTATAGAGTACAAAAAAGCAGCAAATTCTCACGCAACTAAAAATAGTGAAGGGTCGGTGTATTTGCTTGATGAATGACAACTACTCAACATTTTTGTTGATTTTCTTTCAATCGACTAATTATTATTTCAGTTTTCGAGATGTTCAGTGATTGTTGAGTATTTCTTCTTGCCAGCTGGTGATGTTTTTGTAAGCTTAATAACCAGAATTCTGTAGCAGGTCTCTGTCTCTGTCTCTGTCTCTGTCTTGTCATGCCAAGGCAGCATAATAACATTTTATTTTAATCACAAATTTGCAGACAGGAAACCAGTGGATGTGGGAGTAGCAGAAAACAGGGAGGTGGGGGGGGCAGAAAAGAAAAGAGAGCGCGAGCGAAGGGAGATGGGGAAGAATGATGCAGAAACAAAGGGGGAAGGGAAGTTAATCTCCGAACTCAGGAGAGGCTAACTGTTCATTACCTCGGTGAGGATCTGAGCACTGTGTTGTTAACAGGGGTCACCTCGGCATAGGGGGGGGGGGCTGGCCAGTGATCTTTACCTCTCCCTCTTACTACTCCCCTGTTATCTGGACCTCTATCCATCTATCCATCTCTCTATCTATCCAAATTCTTCCCCTTTATCAGTGTCACTCTGTCCCCCCCTCCTCCCTCTAATCACAGCCTCTGTCATGTTGGAGCTGTGTGGCAACAGCTCACTGAATCCATGCACATATGAATATGATGATAGCACATATTATCAAAACCATCTGGGAGTGTAACAACAAACAGGTGACCCAGTCAGATCATGTCAGATCTGATCTGACTTCTTTATTTGACATAACATGACCTGTTAACCTCTACATTCTCCCTCTGCCTGTCTCTGTGTATCTCTCTTCCTCGTTCTTTCTTGCCTCTTTCCTCCTCCTCCTCCGCCATCCTCTGGAACACATGGTTATCGCCTGCTAGTGGTTGTCATGGTGATCGACCCCGGGGGACTCATCCCAAAACCAAAAGTTCTGCCTGTCTGAAATAGAACCTCCGCCTCTCTCCAGGGGGATGGGGGTTCATTTGGCACATGGGGAGGCAGAGAGAGAGAGAGAGAGAGAGAGAGAGAGAGAGAGAGAGAGAGAGAGAGAGACGGGGAGAGATGGAGAGACAGAGAGATGGAGAGAGAGGTTTCAGTCAAGGAGGGAGAGATGAGAGAGGGAGGACAGGGGAGACAGAGAGAGAAAGCAGGAGAGAATGAGGCAGTGTGCATCCATTCCAACTGGGTCACATCACGGGAGCATTGCGTAAGCATAAACACTGCTGCCCCTGTGCTATGCCCTTAGCGCACGCGCACGCACACACACACACACACACACACACACACACACATACACACACACTGTGTCTTTCCACAGCTTACTACTGTCTGGGAATCAAGCATTTTGTCCATCAGTCTGTAGTGTTTTTCAGGTCCTGGATAGCACAGAGCTATTCTCTTGTGCTCTTTCTCTCAGTGGATTTGTGATAAGTACATCGTGACAGTGGAGTGAACCCTCCTCTCTGTTAGCTGCCAGACTGGACAGCAGCATGACGTAGCACTTCTTGCCTGCTGCATATCCAAAAAACACACACAGTGTTCTGTGAAGATGTTTCCGCAGTCATCATGACCTTTGTTTCTTTTTGTGAACGTACCAAACCTGCGTCATTCCCGTGACCATCAGCACCTCTGATCACTTAGTAAGGGTGAGGCCTTTTGAGGATTGCAGATTAAACTCACACGTGTACTCCAACAGGTCAGCATTTACACTTAACAGCTAATCATCCTCAGTGTCCTATAGCATGTATCCGACACATTAGTATCACTGAAACATTTCCTCTCAGTGATGGAGCAGCTGCACAGTGGCAGTGTTTCAAGCATGTATGTAAAGGAAGCCTTCTTTTGTGGCCACGTCTTCCCCACAGTGCATGCTGGGGTGTGTTGTTTACAGGCCCTCAGTAGTGTTCAGTCTGTTCCCAACATGCTCTGCTCCACACATGTTTGGATATCTTAACACCTTTGTAAATAAACACCAATGCAAATGCAGTTCGTATTTGCGAGAGTTGTTTGCGCAGTGCGCTGTGTGTGCGTCGGTAGAGGGTGTGATTGTCTATAAAAGGAACAGCCAAAGCCAGTTGTTTAAAATCCTAGTTGGACGGTTTCAAATCCCCCCCTTGCACTGAGAGAGGAGAATAGAGGGAGGGGGTGCGGATGTGTGTGTATGTGTGTGTGTGTATGTCAGTCTGTCTGCATGTCAGGAGAGAGCCTTTCCAATCAGGGAAGGGATGGGAGAGACACTGACAGACAGACAGACTTCAGACAGACACACTGGGAAAGCAGAGGGAAAGACAGAGAGAGAGAAAGAGAGAGAGAGAGAGAGAGAGAGGGAAAGAGAGAGAGGCGGGGGGTGGAGCTATCACTGGAGAGGCGTGGCTAGGATGCTGTCACTCACTGGCGGTTGCCATGGCGAGCGGGCGGTCCCGAACAGCGGGACATCCAATGGGAGCCGACGCTGCTTGTGTCACCATGGTGACGGGGCTGTGCCCAGGGAGGTTGTGATGGGTTGACAGGTGCGTGACAATCGGAGCTCTCTGCAAGCATGTACGCCAAAGGCAAGAGTAGCAACGTGCCGTCCGACAGCCAAGCCAGAGAAAAGTAAGTTTTATTTATGGGGGAGGAAACCGCGGCTGTGAGGGAAGTTCATGAGCGGCCAGGGGCAGTCACACACGGAGCTGCGGTAGGGGAGGGCGCACGGCGCGGAGCTCTCAGCTCTGCGCTCTGCAAGCACTGGAAAGTTGACTGCTTCATTTATTTGAAGAAAGATAAGACATTTTGTCGGCGGGGTTTCAGCGCAGTTAGATTAAAATGTAACACGCAGTTTCTGCTCCACTGCTTAATCTCAGGATTTTCCTCTTCTCTTGTCATGTGTTGGCGTTTCTGTGCTTGTTGTCTTGTTTCATTACATGCCGAGCGACTGTTTGTAATTTTGCGTGTGTTTTACGCACAACTGTTTGGCAGTTTTGCAGAGTCCAAACTAGACACCCGTGACCGTGTGTCGGGCTGTGGAAGCGGCAACAAAAAGTCCACGTATTTGGCTGCTCGCGAGCCGCTGCGCGTTTTTTTAAGGTGTCGCTTTTCTGAAAGAGACTGTGTTGCGTTTACGGCCACGCTCCGTGAGTCCAGTCACCGCCACGGTAGAGGAGATTTGTGACAGCAGACAGTCATCTTGTCTCCACATTTTGGCGAGACAGGCACAGTGTGAGATAGTTATTCATAGGCTATAGAAGAGGATGTACAGCAATTTGTGTTTTCATACCAGCAAGGAAAGATATGGCTGTGCTTTGCTTTCTCACAGACAGAACAGAGTTTGACCCAAGAATTGAACTAATCAGGCTTTTTCCTTATCAGACAACAGCTTTTATATTGTAGAATTAAGTCAATTGTGGAGGTGGAAACTGACAGTAGAGTAGTTTAAATAGAAATATCAGGTTGTTAAATATCTACATTCATAAAATGCATGTAATTTGTGCCACTTTTCAACACATCTTGTCTACTTTAATGCATGAGATGTGAAAACGAACACCATAAATTCATTATGTTCTGAAATGCAAAGATCCTTAAGGTGAGGTCATGGCTGCTCGCTACTTTTTTGGATGCTCAGGGTCAGATGGTCAGCGAGCAGGGATCATAGATCAGCACCTGCTAAGCAAAGAAGAGCAAGTACATATTGATGATGTGCCTTTTGGCTGTGAGCAGACAAAAACACTTATTTACGGTGGGTTTGCCTTCCGCAACAGTTACAGTATGACACAACTATATGAGGATAAAGTGCATTTGACTTGTGTTGTTTCAGCTGTTGCCACCTTTGAGAGTCCTTACATGTCCTGTTGAGATGTTCATAAAAGATCAGATGAGTCGTCTCACCTCCACCCCCCAGCCACTGCTACTTATATCGTGTCTTTTGAATCCAGTTCACTCATGTTTGTCAACAGTGTGATTGAGTGTTCAGCGTTTCCCTCGAGCCCCATTCTTTATCCCCCAATCGATATGAAAAGGATAGGACTGAACAGTGTGGCTCTATCGCTGCCTTATTGCATGCACTGACAGAGAGATGGAAAGCTTCCTCCAGGCCTGGGAGATACTCTGTGTCAACACATGTAAGCGTGTGTGTATGTGTGTGTGTAAGCATGTACTGTATGTGAAAGAGCTTTTCTTTGGGAAAACGCAGCAGAGACTTATTCTGTAAAAGTGTTCGTCAGGAGTCCCCTGTGAGTTTGCAGAGCGGCTCAGTTCACCTACGATGAAGAGACTAAAGATCACAGCGCTGTGTTAACATGGCCTATAAGTGGGTTACCTGCTGTCTTTAAAGGGAACATCTGCCTAAACTTTGTTCATAGATGTGACAGACGCGATGTGTCTCAGGTGAAGACCTAGTTTTTTGGAGCTACTTGGGAGGTTTAACGTTCATGAACACCTGGCTCTGTGTGATACTGATGTTACTGAGCGAGTCTTAACATTTCAGCCACAAATACAGTCTGTCAATATGCTGTAAATGATCCCATCTACATTGGTAGATGTGATTGTGGCTAGGTTCCATCTTTGATTTTAGATATCATAACATCATAAGTGTTGTCTTTTCCTGGTTTTAAAGGCTGCATTATAATAAGGTGATGCCGTTTTCTGAACTTAGCAGACTGTTCTATTATTTGCATTTACCCACTTATTCATTATATCCACATTATTGATGATTATTCATCAAAAATCTCATTGTGTAAACATTTCTAAAGGCACCAGTAGTCAACCCTACAATATTGTTGCAATAGATATTGAGGTGTTTGGTTAAAAAATATTGTGATACTTGATTTTATCCATATCGCCCAACCCTATATGATCTTGATTATTTTGGAGATCAGTCTTTGAGATTAAAACGGGCAAGATCCTTCCCACAGTCACTAAACTTAATAATTTTCTGTCTTACTGGGTGGCATCACATTTAATTTAGACTTCCCCGTTGTTACAGATCATTTCGTTATCTGTGTTTACGAGTGTTTTCAAGGCAAGAGTTGATGTTCCACTGGGCGTTAATGCCAAGGCCACGGCAAAAGAAAGGACGGGGTGACAAGAAAACACCAGATGAAAAGGGGCCGGGAAAGGCAAAAATCAGGCGAGGCAGAGTTTCATTCGTCTCTTAACAAGCAGCCTTGTTTATCAGTGGTGTGTATCGGAGAAGCAGAGCGGGGCCCAGCGCCGCCGAGTCTTCAGTTGTTTCTCATTTCTGCAGCGCAGCAGGGGATCAGAGAGTGGGAGAGACGGAGGGCAACAACAGATTGAGGGAAAGAAGGAGGAGGGGAGAGAGCAGGACTGAGGGAATTTGCTGGATCATTAGTTTACAGTGTTGTAGTATTGACCTCAGGATGGACCCCCGCAGACACAGGGCGCTGGCATCTCGCCCATGTAGATGTAAAGGAGCTTGAAATGCAACTGACCTCTATGCTACTCTGTTCACTCGTGTGTGTGTGTGTGTGTGTGTGTGTCTGTGTGTGTGCTCTTAGAATCAGATTTGTGTGTTGTGTCCTTGCTACAAATGCATTTTGGGAATACAATTTTTTGCCCCAGCAGGTTAATATCTAGCAGAATGTTTATCAGGTAGTTTTGCAGTTTGCGTACTTGGAGATAAAAAGTAATAAAGCAGGATGAAAATATTGCTTCAGGAGAATCACAGAATGTGGTGCTTTTAAAAGGCCCTATATTAAAGGCTGTATTACGGTGTACATTTACAGTATGCAGAAGCTGCCTGAGATATTTAAACAAAATAAAGGAAGCTTAATTTTCTTGTACACTATCACTGAGCTTATTGTTCGGCATGTCTGTTAACCTTTTTGTTCTTGATATGAACAATTTCAGACACATAAGGTATTCTGCATACAATTTTATTAATTTGCAAGATTTTTTATAAACATACATTTGTTTTTTTTTGTCCTCCTATATAGGAAAATGTAGTATGTTAAAATATGCCAAAAGGAATTAGGCCTGTAGAGAAAATGATTTTGCTTAAATCATTATATCAAGGCCCAAGTACCTGACATTTTTCCAGATTGTGTATTCTATGCTGCATAAATTATGGTAAGAAAATTACGACTGCACCAAATAGTAGACAAGCATTTTATGAAGTTCACTAAAGATGTGGCTCAAGCTGTTATCACTTATCGATGTCTCCTGTATGTAATCTGTAACCATTACAGAGGAGGATGTGCAGATAAAGAAAAGCAGATGAGTACGAAAATGATGCTCCAAAGACTCACTTTACCCAAGTTATAGAAATAAATAAATAAACAGAAACACATTGTCACACTTAGCGTTAATGGTATCACGTCACGGAGATAGCTCAGGTTGGATGTGCCGCAGTTGTGAGACTTCTGCTTCTAAAAAGTGCAGCTGCACGCCAGTTCAATAAAGGTCCATGGGATTCTGTTTGTGTTGTTCAAAGCTCTAAAAAGTTAATGGAAACATGTGCGCAGAAACAATACAGGGCTCTGCAATAAGGATTGCCTGATCGCCCGGGGCAAGTAGAATGCCACGTCGGGCTAGTAAATCTAGCAATGGTGGAAGAATTCAATACATATTTTTTTTCCAGAGCTGCATTACTGCTTAGCTCTGTTGAGAGTTGCACATGTTCAGCACTGATCGGACAGAGTTTATGAGCTGAAGTGCAAGCTAGAATTTCAGTTACCTGGAAACAGGAGTTTAGTTGGGTGGTGGTAGAGGATTTGGGCCAAAGATTAAACATGACAGTTAATTTTAGTCTTTGTTGTTATTTTATAATCGCTAATAGATATAACAGTTTGTATGGGGGAAAGTAAAAATTGGCTTCAGACAGGTAGATTCAACCCACTTGCCCAAGTGAAAAAACATTAATGTTAGCCATCAGTAGTTTTGATAGGACTTCTTCTTCAGCAGGAAGTACTGTGGTTGCAGTCACAAACTGTTGGCAGCATGGTGTATGGATTATGCTGAGTAACAGGGACATGTGCAAATAAAACCCAAACTGTCTGCAGAGCTAGATACCACTCATACCACCACAAATATGTAGCTTCTGATTTGTTTGAACTGATCCTTTAAGGTTTAAGACAACAGAAATATGAATAGGGAGCAGTCTTTACACCCGTGTGCCTGTAGCAAACGCTCTCAGTGGGTCTCAGACAGCAACACTGTTCCACTCTCTCCTCTCGCTCCCTCTCTCTGGCTGTACCTGTGTTACGGTCTGCACTTGATTTTGATTCGAAGTGACAGTACACGACCACTGACTGTGTACTGCAGTTGTTCGACGAGTGTAGGTTTCAGTCACTGGCAGTTAGAGGACACATTCCACATAGTTCTGGGATTGTGGTCCTGTGCGAGTTGCATTGCAGCACATAGTACACATTCCTTTTTTTTTTTCTTTGCTGTGTAGTGAATCATGGAACAAACACTGCTTCAAATACACATGCTCACAAGTCTTCTCGCTGCTCTCTATTTCTGTCGGACTCACAGACGTATACAGCATATCTGCTTTTGTGGATTTTTTTCCTAGAAAGTACAACTGTTTTTTTACTCATCAGACTGAAAAGCACAAACTGTAAATGCACATTTGTGAAAAGGCCAAGTATCATAGGTGGTATTGTAGTTCAGGTGCCAACCATAAATCTGGTGCAGACTTAAGCATTTCTAGTAAGGATCATCATTCTGCACACACACACACACACACACACACACACACACACACACACACACACACACACACACACAGCTACTTCTGAACCGAGACACCTCAGAATCCTGCCAGGAGGCTGCCAATGCAGCATTGCGCAGACTGAGGCAAAGCAGTGCATGCTGGGAGTGTTTATCCGACAGAAGCAATTCAGGCTGCCACTCTGGCTCTGACAGTGAGTCGCATTACAGGAGAACTACAATAAAAATAGAGCAGTATCTCACACACACACACACACACACACACACACACATAGTGTATTCTCACAATGCCTTGCATCGACTGTGCGGGGAATCTGATTCTGTCCGTGCCAGCTGCCACCTTATGAATGTAATTGATGAGTTTTTTGTTTGTTTACTACATCTCAGTGTCCTTGAGAAATGATGGAGGCGCACTCATTAGGGCAAGGAGAGAGTTGGATCATTTGTTAGAGCATGAAGAAAAGAATGTAGCCAGAGGATAAGCATATGTTCCTGGTCAACTTGGCGGGTGAAATGGGACGCCGAGTATGGAAAATGAGCTTCAAACTATCACATTTAAAAGTCGACATAAGTTCAACAGTTGAGAGGTTAAAAAAAGACGGGCTGAATCGGAGAAAGATCCGAAGGGAAAGGGAAAGTTTTTGTGTCCAGGTCAGACGAGGTCAGGTGATATCCTGCAGGACCTCATGGTCTAATGCTCCATAATGACTGTGTGTCGGACCTCTGCACTCTGCACACATCTCACTCTTTCTGTGGATCACTTACACTGGTAAGTGGCCACACCTGGTTCTGTTGGCTCAAGTCCAGTGCCGGAGTAAAAAGGAACCCTTTAACCCCAAACATAAAGCCACATGGTGGACCTCGGCTTTAGCTCCAGAGAACAATATAAAAGTGTGTGATAATGCGTGTGTGTCTGTCTCCGCTCTTTGCCGCTTTGGGTCAACAGAGAGCATACTGCGTGTGTAAGTCTGTAAGCCCATCTGAGCTGTCTGCTTACAGCACTTTCCCCATATGTTTCATCCCTCAAAATCAACCTCCATCTGTCTGTCACGCTGCCTGTGTGAACGCAAACTACAACATCCAGTGATCATTACACAGCTAATAGCCTCTTCAGCTCTCATGGGATGCTTGTGAACAACTGTGAGAACACGGAGAACTGTCACCGCTCTCCGTTTGTTGTCTTCCAGCAACACTGACGGTCAGTGAAAGATATCGACTTAAAACTGCTGCAGATGTATTTAATCCTCGCAGCGTTTTAGATTAGCATCAGTCTGGGATTACAAGAAAACCTCTGATATGTTTTCTTTTTTTTTTTTTTCTCTGGGTATACAGAGCTGTCTTCAAACGAAAGTGATGATGACAGTTTGACAAGGCCCTGATAGAAAACACTTTTTAACCTGCTGAACACATAGAGGCTGTTAAAAGTCCTCTTTTATCTGCTGGCATCCCTCCTAGTCTCTCTCTTATCCCCGCTGCCAGAGATGTAACTTGCCACAGAACTGCTATCAAAGCAGCGGCCTCTTATTGAGCTGTGTGAGGCGGGGGGAGACAGCCTCTGATCGACACAGGCAGAAAAAGGGGTGACATGTCAATCAACAGAGAGGACCCTGTAGAAGGCATTCTCACAGGACGCCTTGGGGTCCTTGAGAAGGATCGACGTGACAAAAGGCCTCCGTCGGCATCAGATAGCACGCGGGTGAGAAGGGGAAGAGAGGAGGAGAGGGCACAGCATCCTCAAAGTCTTTTATCACTCCCTTCAAAAGACGGAGGGTACAGATGAGTTAGTTTATCACCCGGTGTTGGTCCCTGAAGACCCCATGGGTGTCCCTGAATGCCTCTGCTTTAATTAGGAACACAACATATCTTTCCTTTCTCTTCAGTTCTCTTCAAGGAACATCCTCCCTGCAACAGTTACAGTGTCTCAGCTTTATCTTTGGAGTGAGATACTGACATTCGGGGAGTGGAGGATTCAGATCAGTGCACTGTAGATGAGTGTAAGACACGGAGCAGAGATGAGGGGGGGTATTTCATCGTACGCTTTGTTGACCATGATTGTAAACTGCGATCCATGCTGTCAGGCTTTGTTTGTGTCGTTAGTGGTAGCACTTGTGGTTTTGTTAGGACTTTTTTTTTCTTTTTGCCCCTGGTGACACCAAATATGCGCGGCTTCGCTCCAAACCACAGCGCGGTAGGGACGCTCCCTCAAAGCGCTTCCTGTAACCTGAGAGTTCCAGCCAAAAGTAAATGCTGTCGGTGGAAACAACACTCACTGTCTCTGGGCTCAGATGAGAGAAGCCCAGCTTGTTGCTCTTATTTCTCAGATTTTCTGGAACATAAATTATTTTAGCACTTTTATTTATTTACCTTACCTGTCCTGTGTAATAGTATGTGTGAATAATAGTCATCTTTTTTTAATTTTATTTTTATTTTTTTATTAGTGCCACCCAGCTGTATCACCCTCACTTTCAGTGTGTGACAACTGCTCTCGTGCTCACCAGCGTGGTTTAACTTGCATATTGCCGTGTATAGTGTAACTGCGGATGCTGCTATGCTTTCCCCGCCTGCCGAGTGTAGTGGAGGTTGGTTGGAGGCCTCTCTGCTGATATCCCTCCATCATTGATATGCAAGCTGCATCGCACAGGCGCTAGCGCAAGGTTAAGCATGCGTGACGGCCAGGCTTAGGAACTGCTTCAGACACTCTCTCTCTGTATCCCTCTCTCTTTCTCCTGCACACACACACACACACACACACACACACACACACGTTTTCTCTTACTGTGCCTCCTCTCTGCATAGACCTCAGTTCTTCTATGTCTTGGCCTCAATTGTCCCTTGTCTGTTTTGTGAAGTTAAGCCACAGAGTTCTTCGCTTTAATTCTCCTTAAATGTACTGTCCTTACATGACCAACATACAGGCTGTCTGTCCACTGATCCATATAAAGTCCTTCATGACATTTTCTCCCCTCTGAATGCAAGGCGGTATATCCTCTCGCTCAGGATTTAATTCTCTGACATTGAGTTCTTGACTTTTTAAGGTCCACTAAATGCCATTTCTCATCCATTGAGAAGCAGGGAGGATAAATGAGTGACACAAGGTGCAAAGCAAGGCAACAGTGAGGCTGTTCATCAGGATAGCACCAGTGTTGGCAGCTACCAGTACAGTTAACTAAATTCAATTTATTTATTTATTTCACTGTCTTTTCTGAGTGTGTTTTTCTTGTTATTAACTGGTGCTATTAATTTACAGACACCTCGGTGCATAAATTTTACTACTAGTTTATACAACCTCACGTTGCAGCAAGATGTATTTGTCTGAATGGTTAGTCATTTATTTATACTTCCTCCCGAGCCTCTGTGCAGGCCTTAATAGCCTCACATTCTTCCCCAAATTGCTCTAGATTGCCTTCATCTGTATCAGTTTCTTTTATCTCATCTCGAAACTCTGTTGTTCAAAAGAATAGAGGCCCATTAGAGCCCGTAGAAAGGAATTCTAATCCTATAAGATTAGAGCAACGCCGTCCTCCCAGTCCTCTCCTTCTCCCTTTGGTTTTGTTGGAGTTGCTGCTGATTGTGGAATGTTGCATTGTGCGAGGTGAACAATGACGATGTGTCACTGGACGGTGTGCGTGGCGGGCGGGAGAGGAGAGTGTCCTGGGCGGTCACATACTGCATGCTAGGGGCAGGGAGGTGTGTGTGGCAGCAAGGAAATACCTCAGCTTCACTATGTGTGTGTGTGTTTGTGAAAGGAAGAGTGGGGTGTGTGTAAGAGAAAAAGATTATCCTAAAGTGAAACAACTCAATCTACTGTAAAAATTTATGCGACAGGATTGTGTGTGTGAGTGTGTGAAGTAATCCCTCCCCTGAACAGTGATGGTCCCGTCAGAGAACAAAACAACAGTGTGATCTTACATTGATCCTTATTATATTTATAATTGTAATACGAGGACTAACTAGCTCTCCACTGCGATACAAGAAGATTTTCTTTATTTAAACAGTTTATTAACATGTCTTCTACATCGATTATGAGCTGGTACGTGTGCTAAGTTTTATTTTCATTTTATTTTTTTGCCTTGGACATGTAGCCTTTAGCCTCAGGCCTAACCCACACGTACATGGATATTTTGGAAATAATAAGTGTATTTACACAATTGATACAGACACTGTTCTTGTCCAGAATTTATATAAATAAGGAAAAAACCACAATAGAACTAAAAGAGAAAAAAAGAAAAACTTAAAGCACTCAACCCACCCAACCTAGACACCCAAAACAAAATGGAAGGATCCTTACACTGTTATCCTCTCCAGATATTGAATAAAAGGTTGCCAGATGGCATCAGATAAATTCACCTGCTCATTTCTGTTATATCTGATCCTCTCCATCTCGGGTGTACTGACGACATCATCAAGCCACATATTCACATTAGAAATATTTTTACCCTCCCACAACATCAGCAAGCATGTCTTAGCTGACATAAGGACATAGTTGATAAGTCGTCCTGGAGCTGATGTGAGGTTCAGGCTCAATGCTTGAATCAAGAATGTCTGACATTGTATGGAAAATGTTGCACCAGTACTTCTGAATCTTAGGACACATTATAGCATAATGGTTTATTGACGCTTGTTGCACAGAGAAGAAACTATCTACTAAAAATATGCAGCTTATATACTATTTTAAATTGCATTAGGCATTTCCGACATTAACAGAACATTCATTATTCTGTTTTATACTATAATTTTATTGTTCCTCTACAATCTGGATATTTATTTTTCACATGTCTCTCTTATACAAGAAGTGTCCACCTTTTCAACCTGACATGTACAGTTACTTCTCCACTGGAACATGAACACAGGTGTCAGATAGCACAAGAGGTCATTCCTACTATTTCTTGGTGTGGCAGAGTCTTGTCAGCACTTCAGTTGTTGTTGTCAGTGTTTTCGCTTGTACAGAGATTTTTTTAAAACAATACTTGTGTGGACAGGATTTTCTTTTGAGAATGACCCTATTTTAAGAAATACCTCTGTAAGTGTGGACTAGGCCTTAGTTATTTAGCTTGATTTATGCATGAGTACCCATCAACTAATAAGAGTCATCCTATAACTAAGCGGCAATGTTGGGCTGAAAAATTAAGCCACGTAGAAGTGCCAAAACTGCAGTTCTTTGAATGTCCACTTGAGGCTGGCTCCAGAAGTCAATCTCCGTAGACCCCCATGCTAAAATGCACAGCTTTTCAACAGAAATAAATGTGTTTACAGCCTGGTACAAAAAAACAGTTTTGGTCTTTATAGCTAATTTCAACATCCATGACAACTGTATAGGGGTGAATTTTTATATGAACTCATCCATTTACATTTAATTAAGGCTCATAGTTATGCATGTTTAAGGGTAGTACTGCTTGAGTGACAGGCTGTCTATGAGGCATCACTACAGTTGTTGAGTCAGATCCACTCCTTGCTACCTTGCTTCAAAATGGCAGACTACTTTATACAGTCTGTGCTTGTAATATTAAAATCAGGCAAGAGAGAACATTTTCATTCAATTCATGGAGCTAATGTAAGCAAGGTATAAGAGATAAAATAAACAGGCACCAGCTAGAAATGTAGGGGCCAGACTTCACAAATACTCAATTGTGTTGCCTTTTAGAGCTCATTCACTCAGTCAGCCATCTATTAGGCACTCCCAGCTCAAACTAATGCATTCTAATACAGCAGCACCACAATAAACACTACCTATATGAAGGTTGCAATGTTCAATTTTTGTTGTTTTAGAGAGTTGTTTATTCAACTTCGTCGCCATTTTTGATGTTGCACTGTAGTTTGTAGCACATTTAATCCATTAGCTGATCAACAGACAAATAATCTGCAATTATTTTATGAAGTAATTTATCAGACGTATCCAAAGGGTCAAATTTTAGCTGGCTCAGACTTCTCAAATTCGAGGGTTTGCTGGGCTCTCTGCTTTATATCGTAGTAAATTGGTAAATCGTCTTCCAACATAATAAATACCAGCGTTTTGACAATTTTTTTTTATAAAGAACTGGGGAATATTTTTGTTACATGTATAACTGCCTCTACACTCACAATCCATTAAGCTCCCCTCTTCCTGTGAAAGGCTGGAAATAGACTTTAAAAGAATACAGTAATTAACCTCGTATGATCGCTAAGTGTTGTCATCAAACTCTTAAGTTCCCTCTGTAAACAGGAGTTTAATATTCTGGGCTTTATGGCTGTGTTGCATTCAAGATTTACAGTAATAGCTTGTAGAGAAAGTTGAACAAGGAAAACACTCCTAAAAATCATTGGTGTTCTTTCAGCTGTGAAATTAAACAAACTCCCCATGAGAGGTGACTCAATCTAAACAAATCAAAGCCAATGAAATGGAACTCGAATTAAGAAAGTGATGGATTTGCCCCCGCTTTTATTTGATTTATCCACTTTACATGTTCTGCAAACAAATTCCACTGGTAGAAAAACCTTACTGGCTGAAACCTAATATGTAAATGACAGATTTTTATATAAAGGGCACAACTGGATTTTTGCTCAATTAGTGTGTTGGTAAACAGTGAGCTTCCCATCACGCTCTCTCTCTGTTTCTCCCGCTCTCTGATAAGCTGGCATTTCCTGTTATCTCAGCCCTGGGCATTGTTGTCTGCTGTGTGAGACAGTGGAGTCTCTGCACTGCTGACAGAACAAGAACTGTTTCACTTTGTCTGATTGTGCCTGTATCGGGTAGGGGAATGCTTCCTTCTTTATTGTATTGTCTTTTCAAGTCTTAGTTGCAGCTGCACTAATTTGCTGTTTTCAAGATGTGAGTGTGGGAGTGTATCCTGCCAGAGCTGCCACCAGTCAGTCTGTATAGTCTGGTGCACACCACCCACTGAACAAACCAAGCACACAGCACACTGATGAATTTATCAATATTAAGCCACAATCAAGGCAAACAGCTTAGTTTTGTCTTACTGCGGACATTCCACTGACACAAAGCAGGAATCTACAAACAGAAAAATACAACTAGAAACGTGAGTGAATGGACGAAAACAAAAATGTTGGAAATAGAGCCTGGGCGATATATCGATATTTGAAGTTCCAGTGCTTGTTCCATGTGAAATGTATGTAGTAACCATTGCGAACATCAAGTAAAAATTGTCACGCCATTTTTTTTAAGCTACTGGCACAAACATCATACGTCAGATACACTCTCCCACCCATCCAGACCAGGGTGATAGTGTGTGAGGCGAGGTGTTTGTTTTTGTATCTGAAGTGCTCCAGACTACAACCATTTAGTTGCATTTTGCGACCATGGAGCACCAGTGCAACCTGCAAACATTATTGATGTATGAACTAGACAACTGTTAGTTAACATACGTCAACACGTGTGGACGAAGATGAGCAGGGTGCTCCAAAATAAAAACACCAGTGGTTTCACTTTGATTCATTTCTTTATTACAATGCTTTATTTAACTTTATTATAGCAGTACCTTATTTAACTTTATTATAACAATACTTGAACTTTGTAATGACAGTACTTTATTTAACTTTATTACATCAGTAATTTATTGAACTTTATTGCAACAGTACTTTATTTAACTTTATTATAACAATACTTGAACTTTATAATGACAGTACTTTATTTAACTTAATTACAACAGTACTTTATTGAACTTTATCAGAACAATGCTTAATTCAACTTTATTACAGCAGTACTTTATTTAATTCTATCATAGCAATATTTTATTTGACTTTATTACAACAGTACTTTATTTAACTTAATTATAACAATACTTTATTTAACTTAATTACAACAGTACTTTATTGAACTTTATCAGAACAATGCTTAATTCAACTTTATTTTAACTTTATTCTAACTTTGACTTTATTGCAATCGTGATTTGTTTAACTTTATTATAAGTACTTTAACTTTTTTATAACAGTACTTTATTTAAATGTATTGTCACAGTACTCAATTTAACTTTACTGTGACAGTGGTTTATTTAGTAGATTAGTATTTTAATAGTCTACAGTAGTTTAGGGATGATTTCAAAATAACATGATATATATTATGTATAACTATAAAGCCTAAAAATGTCACAATATTATTTATAGGCCATATTGTCCAGCCTATGTTGGAAACAATTAGGTTTGATCAAAAATACATTACCCCATCCCAGCTTCTAACTTATGACAATGTCATGCTTTTATTTGTCTTATGTATAGTAAACTGAATATCTTTAGGTTTTGCACTACAATGACATGACCTTGTTCTTTAGGAAATTGCGATGGGCATTTTTCACTGTTTTCCTGCATTTTATTGACCAAAAAAATGATCAGCGGATTAATCAATGATGAAAACAATTGTTAGTTACAGCCCTGAAATTGTTTACACCAAAACATGTAGTGAAGTCAAACCCATACCTGCTTGGAGATCCTACTTTTCCTCATGATACTGAATGTGAAGTGTAATTGTTTTGTATTTAATGTAACACGAGGCTGTAACTACACATCAGTTCTTTATTATGAGCCCAGATTCGACATTGCATCAACACTTTTAATTATCTTGTTGCAGAAGTGTCTCATCTATATTGTGCTGTATGTTCATTCATTTGCATTTTGCCTCCACAAAGACATCTCAACACTTAGCTCAATTAGAGGATGTGGTTTACACATTATTTACTCATTCACTACATCGTTCACTTTCTGTTCTGTCTGTTAGACTTTGTGCTCTGTCTGTGTGCTGTTTTTCATGAGCAACGTATTTGTTGATAACTCAGTCTGGGTGGAGTCTTTTGGAGTCTGTGCTGTCCTTACAGCGAAGGGTGGAGGTTTGCAGTTGTGCTTGTGGTCAGAGTATCTTGATAAGTTGGCTGTTATCAGTCTCCATCCTGTTCACCATGTTGCTCGGGTTACTTATTTTTCTCTCTCATAGAGGATCAAGAAAGCAATGGCAGAATCGGCTGTTGTTTATTGCAACATTCTAGTCCTCAGTCATGCATGGTGGCTGATTGATCGATGATTTAATTAGCCTAAATCAAGTTAAGATATGTTGCATCTGGGCTGTGGAGGGTATTTGCCTTTATAAAACGTGTATTTCCCAGTGAATGAGTAGACATAAAAATATAACTCAAGCAAGTACGTTAATACAAACAACAGAAACTGAGCGCTGTCTTTCATGCACATCTATTAACAATTCATAACTCAAACAGTATTATCTCTGCTGCTTTAATATTTGCCTTTCAAGTGTGTTTTACAGCCTTTATGTTCACCTTGTACTGGACTGTCCCAAGGGTGGGGAGGGGGAGGGGGAGGATTCTGGGATCTTGAGTTAATGAAAGGTAAACACAAGGTTTACACTGAGGTGAGCCAAAGAACGCAGGAGTCTTACTCTCCTTCAGGATATGAGCTTCATTCTTTTGACTCATACTTTTACGCATGACATTTCACCCTTCCACTGGCACATTCCTCCTCTCTGCAGGAGGAACACTTCCCTGAAAGCTGCTTCACTGTTTGCAGCCACATGTATTATTATGTGAACTATGAAAAACTTTTCATCTTAAAGGAATACTTCAAAAAATTATAATTTTTATATCAATTACTTACCTGGTGTGATGTTGAATTTATGAACAGTGCGTCCACGGTGAACAAAGAATCCATAAAAGTTTAATTTATATAGTCATATATGCTCAGATCTTCCCAAACACATGCATTTCCACACACACACACTTCCACATTAACAGTCTGAAGCACAGATGAGCAGTGTGCACAGGCAAGCATATGTGTTAAACTCTGCTCAATTGAATGCAGGCGTGATACTAATAGGCAGAAGTGTTTTAAATCCTAAGATTTTAGCAGAAATGCACATGTTTGGGAAGTACTGAACATATGACTGAATAAGATTGCACTTGGATTATACTGCAGGGGTTGTATGAGAGTTGTAAATGGAGGTTTTGCTGTTGGTTAACGCAGTCGCCTATGACGTCAATTCATCAAGGATTTTCTGTTTTTGGATTCTTCGTTCACCATAAAGGCATGTGAGAAAAATAAAGTTTTCTTCACAAATTTAATGTAACGGTGGTGAGTATATGATTTACAAACAATCATTTCGTGCGTGAAGTATTCCTTTAATGTCAGCAGATTGCAGGATGTTCGGTATAGAGCTTCATGTCAGCATCATTATCCCCTGAGTTCAGTTAACTCATGTGACAGCATTTATCAGCCACCTGCGTAATGTCATAGAGATTTTCTTTGTGTGCCTGGTCAACCTCTCACACAGTTCTGAAGTCAGCCAGCTCCAGGCTTCACCGATCTTTGCCAAGCCAGTGTTGGAGCATTCGAGCCTGTCACCCAGCCAATGCTCCACTAAGGGCTTTACTATGTGTTGTGGAAGTGAGATGGATAAAGGCTACGACAAACATTTGCTCAGCAAAGCAGCGTGTGAGACCATCTCAGTGGAGACAAAACAGGGAACGCGGGCAGATAAAGCGCAGTTTATTTGAGTACGAGTGTCTTTCCTCAGGCTGCCTCCAATGCCGGATTATGATGCGTGTTTTGTTAATCTTTAAAGCTGGAGTGAACTTTTCACTGCTCTTCCTGACTCTTCACTGTGCACCAAACCTGAAGTATATGCAGAGGCCAGTCAGCATCAGAGACAATACACTCTATATGAATATCTCAATACAAGTGCTCTGCCTTTAGCAGGGGCCATTAGAGAGGCCTCAGGGGATGCCGCGGAAGGGTAATGGAGAATATAGATTTAACTTGTGACCATCAGCAAAAATACCAATTAGAAATGCATCAGCGAGCAGCCAGCGATAGAACCACAGCACACTGCCAGTTGGGGATTAATTGAAGGCATGTATTTGACTGAGATAGTTGAAGGAGTCTAATGGAAGTCACACTTAAATAATACATCTCAATGTTGATGGTTGTTTTCTTCCAACATAATGAGAGAAACTTTATCTACAAGCAGGTTTTCATGTTATTTGATGCTCTTAAATATTAGGGCTGTGTCAGACGAATGATATCAGTCGAATCAGATACGAATATTCCATTATTTGCTCCTTTTGTTCCATATAGAGTTTTAGAGGTTGAGTAAAGTTCAGTGGGACACTGAAGATGACAGACGTTCATGTATTATAGAAGACAAGCCCTCCGAGCTAATGGGTGCTAACCATGCTAAGACAGATTGGAAATGTGCACCAACATAACAAAAGCCAGAGACTGTATCATATTAAGTTGCAGTGAGCTGTAAATTCACAACTTCTAAGCAGAAGGTGGAAGATAACGTTATCTTGGAGCCTCATCGGGCCAAGCCTCTCTTCCTCCAGGCAGCTGCCTCCAGACTCACCCTGGGTCTGTGTCTGCAGCTGCCTGTGTGGGAGAGCAACATGAAAGCAACGAGTGCTCACTCTACAGCAAAATCTGGGGACCAAAAAGTCCACAGAAGTACACTGACTCAGCTTAAAGGAATCTCAGCCATATTAGGGGTCTGTCACTGATAGTAAAAAAACAGTAAAACACAGAACACAAAACCTCTCAAAGCCATAGTAACCAACTAGTTTTGCCTCTATGAATTAAAAGAGAAGAGATTGTCTCATTTACGGACTGCAATTCTGCCTCATTTTCCCAAGACGTGTTCAGTTCCACTTGTGCAAATTTAGCGTTTATAGGGATGCGTCAGCTTAATACCAGCTCAGTCTCTCTCTGAGATCCTCCCTGATAAAGGTGTGTGACAGCAGCAGGCATGTTCATAATGTTGTCCTTTTCAGTTTCGCTCACAGGCTGCAGCATCACTCCTCTTGTGCTCCGTCCTGACCTCCCTTCGCTGCGCTTCCCAGCTCCTTTCATTAATCATTTACTCTCTCCCTCCTCTGTCTCTCTCTCCATCTCTCTTTCTCTACCTCTTTCTCTCTCCCTCTTCTCCTCTCTTCCTCTCTACCCTCCAGTCCTCTTGTTGCTACTAATCTTTATCTCTTTATCTTACCCTCCATCGCTACATCTTTATCTCTCTGTTGACTGGTAAATTACCTATCTTTGTCCTTCCCTCAATACTATCAGTGTGTGTCATTGCCTTTGCATTCCATAATCTTCCTCTTTTCTGGCTTTTTCCTCTTTCAAACCAGTGTGTGTGAGTTTTACTGTATCCGTGTTTGTGCTTGCAGAAGAGTTAAAAGAAAAGCTCAAACAAAGCGTCTACTGTATGCAGCTCACAGCACTTTCAAACAATGAATCCACTCGCACCTCGCTGTCCAACTCCCCTGCACAGATTCATTAAAACTATCTTTTTGCCTAATGAAAATGCATCAGGGATTAGTCCACTGGAACTTGATTTTCCACATAAAGCGATTTGACCGTGATCTTGTCGCTGTACGTTTCCCAGACAAGGTGTGTGCATAAATAGCCTTGTTTTGAAGATGCTCCTCACTGTATAAAGGCTCCATAATCCCCATGGTTGTTTGGGCTGTTGTTTTTTTTTTTTTCTCTGTTGTTTTCCTGAAGCCCTGCATATAGGATGAATTATTCAGCATTGTAATGGGTCTATATTTGTCGTTGTTTATCTTGCCTCAGTGCCCCCGCCACCCTCATCGCTGCCCTACCACCATCTCTCTCCCAGCTTTCACTTGTCTGTCTGTCTGTCTGTCTGTCTGGCGAGCGCAGCCCCCTCTACCCGCAGAGGATGCTCCACTTTAATGAATGAAGTGAAGTCATTTAGCAAGGCTCTTAATGGCACATAAAGCCCCGCTGCTAGGCTTGATTAATCAGGGAAAGTGTTTGGCTGTCACACACAGGGCTGTCCTCAGCAGGGGCAGCAGCTTGATCGCTGCGCTCTCTTTTATGGCGGGGTCCCTCTCTATTCTCGCCAGAGCTGTCTGGAGCCTGAGCTGCCGACGCTCTCCTCATCCACAGGTGGCATCTGTTTGATGGTGGGCTTTTTGGAGGCTTGATTGCAGAGCAGGAGTCTGCTTGGCTTGGCTGTAGACTGGGCGTGATGGTGATGATAATGTTGATGATTCTACATCTGAGTCAAAGACAGGTGTCTGGGATTTGTATTGCTCTCGTGGCCCGCGGCTCTGTGTTGAGGTTTGGAGTTATGAGAGGACAGTGCTGTTAGTGGGCAAGGATACAAACAAAGGAGTAAACAACTTTCAACTACAGATCTTTACTGCTGCTGGATGCAGGAGATTCAGTCTCATCATATGATTATTATAAAGGGGGCACAAAATAACAGGAATACCTTAGAACACATAGCCCAGCAGTGTAATGCATATATGGTAACGCTAAAACAATAGAGCTAGAACAATGAATCAGCCAGGTGACTATGCAGCCGATTATCTTATCGGAGATGTGTCTGTGTATTTGTATGTGTCAGCAGATAATTCACAAGAAATTGCAGCACAGCATTATCAAAATAACTTTGAGGTAATTTCAAACCATTGCATGTTTTGTTTGGCAGAGGGCACATAAAAGTTGATTTTTACACTTAAAATGTCAGTGTTAGTGTTTTGTTGTCACAGTTCTTAAAGGGACAGTTCACCCCAAAATCAAAAATACATATTTCCCCCCTCTTCTTGTGCTGTTTATCAGTGTAGACTGTTTTGGTGTGAGTTGCAGAGTGTTGGAGATATTAGCCGTAGAGAAGTCTGCCTTCTCTCTAATATAATGTAACTAAATTGCACTCGGCTTTGGATGCTCAAAGTAAAGTGCCAAAAAATACATGTGAAAAATTTACCAGCAATATGTCTTTCCAGAAATCATGACCCGGTTACTCAAAATAATCCACAGAGCTTGTTGTGAGCAGTTTCATGTAGGAACTATTTTTTTTCTACTAAAGTACACCCACCAACTGTATCAAAGTGCTAAAGGAAGTGTGCATCTATGGCTAGCTCACTTAGCACCACTGAGCTAGCTAACATTACAGCTCAGCCGAAGAGGAAGCAAATTTGCAATTACTAGGATAGTGAAGGAATGGCCCTCCTTACTCTGCCTCCTGTTGGCTTACCCTGACATTCTTACCCTAACCTTAACTTTTCCCACTCGTCTTGCCCAAACCCAACCTGTCCAACCGACAAAGGCAATAAGTACTAGCCAATCTTCGGGAGCATAGGACGGGCCATTCCTTCTCTATCCTAGAATACGCACATTTGTGAGGAGGATGCCATTAATGTTCAAGTCTTGCACTGTCACAAGCATGAGCCTCTTGTCCATAACTAGCTGCACACTTCCTTCTGCACTGTGAAACAGGTGGCTGGTGTAGTTTGGTAGAAAGAAAATGGTTCCCACATGAAACTGTCCACAACAAGGTCTGTGCATCATCTGGAGTATTTCAGGAAAGAGACATTGTTGTCAGATTTTCAAATGTATTGTTTTGGCACTTTGAGCGCCACGAGCCAAGTGCCATCTAGTTCCATTATATGTGAGAGAAGGCAGACATCTCTATGGCCGATCTCTCCAGCACTCAGCAACTCACACCAAGACAGTGTAGACTGATAAATGGCACTGCAGATAGGGGGAAAAAATCTTTTATTTTGGGTTGAACTGTCCCTTCAAAAAATGAAAATAAGATCAAGAGGCATCAAGACTCTTCATTTATATTATGTTAAAAAATACTACTGGCTCTATAACAGTATCTGATTTTTTATCAGCCTCAGAAATCAAGGTTTCAAATCAAGGCTTTAGAACATCTGACTTTATAGTACTTACACTGAAAGCCTTAAAACTGACTTGTTTCAATGCTGACGGCCCTTATAAAACTGATGCATGTTGCTAAGTGGAAATCAACTTGGCTCAGTTTTGAACTGGCTGCCTTTGTACTTGCGGTTACTGCTGTCACTGTCTGTATTGCATCAGTCCTATATGCTGCAAAGTTATGTAACATGGCAAGAAAAGTATCTCAAAAATCATGGCAACACACACCAAACAAGCTGCATTAACAAAGAGACACAGGTAGATTCTCACCAACACTGAATGAAAGACATACTGTGGGATATTTGATTAACAACAAGACAAAATACATTGAAAATGATGCTGTAAGGAAACTTCATGAGCTTTACCAAACTGGAGTTTACTGCAGGTCTAATTTATTGTAAGGTATTATTGCTATTGTGTCCATGGGGAATTTAAAGGAGTCACTTTATTTCACCTTATTGCTTTATTATTCTGTAAAGTGTTCCATTCGCTTGAAAGCAAAGTGCTTCAAAGACACTATAGCTCTCAGTGCATACTTCACAGTGTCACTTCCACTAACATTATTCTTTGCTGTGAACACACACAGCAGAGATTTAAGACGGCAATTTAGTCTTTTGTAGTAGGTAAGCATATCCAGGAGATAATTACAGTATTTCAACTTCCTGACTGCGACTTAGTTCAATCTAGGATTACTTTTCCATTGTTGTTACATCTTGCACAGAACCCATTGAAATTCATTTATAAAACTATAATGAAATCCAGTGCATACTCAGCGGCATGGTACGCCTATGTATCTTTTATTATGTCTTTTCTTTATGTTGTGTTTTCAGCACAGCGTGCAGTCATTTGCCTTTTCTCTTAGAGAATGGTAGGAATCAGGTCTTCTTTAGCCGGGCTGTTTTCATTGCAGGGTTTTGTGTTAATTTGCAGAAGGAGGTCACAGCAGGGTGCTTGGCTAACTGAGACACCGCTCAGTGAGAATCCTCAACATTAGAATATGAAAGTTTACAGATCTCACGAGTATTCATCTTGGGGCTCATCCGCTAGCACCCATCACCTCCATCCTCCCCATCTGCCTTTTTTTTCTCCCTGTGTCTCTAATCCCCCTTCTTCACTCTCGTCTCTTCACCAAAACCTTTCATCTCTCTCTGCTACGCTCCCGTCACCCCATCACTCTCTTTCTCTCATTTTCTCTCTCTTTCTGTAATTTTCTTCCACGGCGGAATTGGATAGGGGGGTGTGTTTTACTCTGTTGGCTGTTTGTTCTTATTTTTCGTTCATTTGTCTATCAGAAATCACTTGTCAAATTTTACCAAAATAGGAGAAGAACATGTATTTTACACTTTTGTTAAATACAGGAAGTCTGTGTTTAACACGCTCTGCTGAACAAGTGTTCAACCTGTGCTCGACCTGTTCATAAGAGACATCACAAGTTAATTCCTGGTTAACACAGAGACTTTAGTCTGCAGCTGTTGTTCAATGGACATGACTGCTTAACCTGAAAACTGCACTCTCTGTTTTTTTTTCAGACTTTATAATAATAGTTAACAATATTCCCATAAATGCCAATTCACCAGTCACTGTCTGATGGCATGTTAGCTCTTTCTACACAGAGATCTGTAGGGCCACTACAAAGTAACCCTACATGCCACCTTTGCTTTTTTAACCAGATCCAAATGACGGCGGCATCATTTCACTCCAGTGTGTGATTACAGACTGCATGCCGGCATTGTGGAATCAGAAGAGGCACAACGGGCATGACATGTTACACAACAGTGTCAGTCTCTAGTGTGACATAACATATGCGTAGGTAGTGCTTATGAACAATAACAATGGTAAAACATGGAAAAACAACCATTTAGCGTCCCTGTTATATGGCGTCTCATCTTGTCCTTTGCTTAGAGAGTAGTAACTCCCGAATCTCATTGTTTACCAATTTGCAGACATTTGCAGACGGCTGCTTTTCTTCTTTTTTGAGTTAGCTGCTAACTGCTAACAGCTACTTTTTAAATCCCTCACAGTGGGTCGCACATCAAAATGTCACACCCGACCTGCCAGCTGTCCTGTTTATACAGAGACTGTTTAACCATAGTTACAACCTCCCGTGGCTGCTTAAAGGCGAGACCACTTTGTCCACCCATTCTGCCATGGCACCTTACATACAGCACGGCAAGGCTGTCAAATGGTGTGATATTCCCACCTTGAACAGGCAGTGTAAAAGGGGCTAGTATAACACGTGTCACTGAAAGGCATATAATAGGCTTAATGGGGGCACTACTTCTTAGAAAGCAGTAATGCTCTAGTTATAAAACTTGGAGGAATCACCTTGCTGTGCAGAGAGATTTACAGTACCCTCACGATGTATGATTTAAATGGAACATTTTCATATTTGATAACTTCATACAGAAAATAAAGTCACAAAATCATATCTATATACATACCTGTATCATCATATGACATCATAAACATCACCTTGCATGTAACTGCTCTAAAATTTGACTTGAAGCCGTTATAATCAACAATTTTTATATTAGTAATTATTGTGATATGATAGAAGTCATAGAAACCCACAAAGAATTATAATCTGACGCAGTAAATCTTTTATCATATTTAAACCCTTGTTTTGGTTTTCTAGGCTGCAACTTGACTGTTTTAGTTCAGTCTCAATGCTTCTATTAGTGTCATTTCCAGGCAGTTGTTTTTCCAATGAAAACAGCTCTAAAAACCCATTATACCCTACCTGCCTAGCACCAGTAGACAGACAAAGACAGTGGTATGCTGATGAAAAGGAAAATGGAGTATATAGTGGCTGAAGAGCCGGATATTTCTCTCAGGAGTTGGTGGAGAACAAAACAGAGCTAAAAGAAGTTACATTCATTCACCCATCAGGTGGCAATAAACAAAACTTTAAGTGAATGCTGATGTTAATAAGTGTCCGACAGTTGTGTAAACTAGCCACTGTTTGCTTACAAGTTCTCCATATAAACTTTTTAACCTGTTAATGTTTGGTTTTCAGCTTGTTGCGCTGCCCCCAAGTGGCCAGAAAAGCAGGTCTAGATATCATGTAATTTGACATGCAACATTTAACCCCACTCAGCACACTCTGTGAAGTTTACAATGTGTCATAATTACTAAGTACCAAAAGGGATAAGACAACTTTCTCTGACTGGATCGCTCTCTTGACTGCGGCTGAGGAGACAGTTTGTATTCATCACTTCCTGTGGGCAGAGACGATTTCCTGCCACTGCCCACACCCAACACCAGAATTTAATTTGGGCAAAGAAGGCAGATGGATAACATCTTACTTAGATGGGGTGAGACGCTGCTGTCTCAACTGTGGATAAGACAGTGCATCTTTACAGCTTAAACAGAAACATATCTGCTGCTATAAAAGAAAAGCTGTGACATGCACCATACAGTTTCACTTAAAATGCATCGTGGGAGCGTATCACTGGTTTATCGTAATTGTCACACGTCTGAAGCAGTGACTTGTGTGTATCACCGGTGGGGATGTTTACAGGCAACAATGTCTTTAGGATTTTATTACTTTTCAAATAGGTGTTATTAGGCTATGTCAGCACAGTGGCAAGTCTTGTAAATATGTCAATTAACATGGCGATTCAGATCAGAGGTATAATCACTTTTCCATTTCATCTTTAACAAGGGTGAAATAATCTGGAGCTAATCTATAACAGGCAAATCCAATCAGTGAAGCCATTGTCTGTTGTCATTTGAAGCGCCGCCAGACTTTGATCGCCATGGCAGTAAATTGATTAGCAGTGATCTGCTGGTCCCTCCTAAATGCTGATTTGGGAAAAATCGGTTCACGTCTTTGTCGTAAGCTGAGGTTGTAGTTGAACTACGAGCTACTCTCATCTCCCTGCACTGCTCTCTGTACAGCTCAGTAAGAGAGCAACATAGATGCTGGGCGCTGTTTCTGCCTGCTGCTGTCATTAATCTAAGCTCAGTCTCTGACTGTGGAAGCTCGCTGGCTGTCTGGTCTTGTGCAGCCTCACAGGAGCAGTCAGGGTGGGTTTGGTTGCAAATATGAATTTAATTAAATGTGACTCACAGAAGACAAAACTACTTGAGTTTGAAGGAGAAAAGAGTCAGGTGTGGATCTTAAAGTCTCACTCTGCCCCACCTTCTCTACTTCTGTCCACTCACTTGTCCTGCCTTTGCATTTGTACACCCCCCTACACACACGCGCGCACACACACACGCACACGCACACACACACACACACACACACACAGCATGTACGTGGGGAGAAGAAACAAAGTGGGAGGCACCTGATCGCTTCAATCATCCTGGTTGTGATTAATGTAAAGTGGTTCTTATTTACAACTCAAATTTCCAGGGTAGATGTGCAGGTATTAAAAAAAATATCTTCAATTTTCTGGTCTGTGTCCGACAGCAAGGGCAAACACTGAAAGAGCTTTAATGTGAAGCGACTAATATGGAGTCAGGAACCATTAGAAATGCATTGGCTGCCTCAGTTTGAGCACTTTTTTACCTAAAATCCTAACGCAAAGATTATTTAAAGTGACAGTTTATTTAATGACAAGAGAGTCTTTGTAATGCTTCCACTTTATTGTGTCAAATGTAGAGGATTCTTAACCTTGAACAGTCCACCGTGCTCTAATCCTCAAACCTTATCTCTGCTCTTTATTTTGACTTGTCAGTCAGTCGAGTTCCACATAGTTGGGTGCTTTTTTATATATATATATCAGCGGGAGGCTCAGCTGAACAAGTTGTAAGTGAACAATGAGAGAGCAGCGTGAGAGGGTTTTGTGTTTTCAAAGCCTATCACTCGTCTTTGAGGAAATTAGTAGTTTGAGTTAAAGTTCAATAGATATTGAACACTAACAAAGTGGCGTCTTCTGCTGCTTTGCTGTCTGCTTATCAGCCCCGTTTCAGCTCTGCCTTCTGTTGGCGTGTTAAATAAATAAGTTATAAATTTAATAAATAAGTAGAAGTCTGATTTATGTATGTATTTCCGCAGGCGTCGGCGCATTAAAACCATTGTGTTTAAGGTCAGGAGCATTGAATGAATCAGATCCTTCATTTTTTCCCCTGCCTTTCATGTTTTCTACAAAACTTGCATTAACCTGCATACCTTTGACACCCTGTAATGTTTCTCTTCCTTTCATCGGATCACCTTTCTCCCCCAGCGCCGCCCTCATGCCTCCACCTTTACCGGGTTTCCTCACTTTCTTTGACCCTTTCTCTACATCAGGGCCAAAGGTCACATCTTACAGCTCCTGTGGAATCAATCATAGGTCAAACCTTTCAGTCTGCCTCCAAGGCAGCTACTGAGGGAGCCTGTGTTTTTATGTGGTAATGGGTAGCTGACTGGATACAGGCCAACGCATGCTGAGGACACACTTTCATTTCTTTGGTTTATCCCCACTGACACAATGAATTAATTCGCACAGTCCGTCAGGCTCGTCATCATCGCTGTGAACGTATTCACCGCAGCGACGTGAGATCTTTCAGTATTAATAAACAGATCTGTACTGACGCTGCTGTGGCTGATGTTAGGGTTCACGGGGGAGAGTGACACATTTAGACAGGTTGACAGGAAAACGATGCAGCACAGAGCGACTCGACGAGTTTGTACCTGGGAATGTTCAGAGCTGTACAGTGCCTTGAAAAAAAAATGGCTGCATCTTTTATTCATGTTCTGTTGTCGAGGTGTCAAGAGTTTTGTCAAGCCTCTCACTGTTCCGTTAACCTTGTCCCTGTGAAACATTCTGTCTCTATCTCTTTGGTTAAACATTACTGCCAGGCCACGGGGGGAACGGAGAGAGAGGGGAAGGGATGGAAAAGGGGAGGCGAGGATGGTGAGGAAGAGCTTCTGCTGCTTCCCTTCATCCTTTCATCATTAAACAAACATGGCCTCTTACCAAAAGGAGTGCAAGAAGAAAGCAGAGCCATCAAGACAGTAAGAGGAGGAGGAGGAAGATCGGAGACTGAGGATGAAAGTGATGAAGAGGAGAGATGGAAATGGAGGAGAGGGGTTTTGGAGGAGACGGAGTACCTGTGTGCAGAGCAGAAAGGTGTGCAGTCCATCATCCTCAGACAGGCAGACAGGGCTGTCTGGGGAGTTTATTTTTACCTCAATATGGATGTGTGTGGATCGGCTACAGCAGCCTGGTAGCACCTTTCAGTGGAGGCTCTAGGACAGCTGCTGTCCCAGTGTGACCATCTTTCACACCTGACAATATACAATCATACACACGTGACACAAACACACATAGACACACCAAAGTCTTGTGCTGTGTCATGCTTCAACTTAAGGTTTCTATATTGTCTGTCTTATCTATCTGTACATCAGAATGCAGAATGATTAGTCATGTAACCAGTTAGTCAAATAACATATTGATCTTCATCAGCTAATCATGTCAGTAATTTTTCATGCATAAATGCCAAGCATGCATTAATTACCATTTCTCAAATGTTACCAACAATCTGCTTAGCTAACACACTTGAGGTTCCATTTTACCTCAGTACACCGACCTCTAACTGAGGTTTTTTTTTTTTTTATGTGGCTAAATATTTATATACAGTGCATCTCAGGAATATGAAAACACTTGAGAATACCACCAATCTTGCCCTTAATCTGTTAAATATGATTTAAGGGGAACTGTGAATACAAAGGTATACTATGCAGAGTTGTCACTTACTTTATATGAACACACTTGCCAGCGAAAGTGAAAGTAAAAGCCACACCAGATAATCTCTCGGATGTTTCTTGAGTTTTTTCTGCTCTCAGATGCCTGCTGCTTACAGTCTGGCAGCTGGTCACTACCTTTTTAAAAAGCCGGACCTCACCTGAGCGCTGTGGGGGTACACGTCTATAAAATACAGGCAGGGTCTCTGCAGAAAAATACACTGTCACACACTTTCAGGGTGTTGTAATTGATAAACTGAGAAGGATTTCTTTTGTATGAGTCTAATTGTTTTTTAGAAATATCCTGCGTGACATATCTTTAAGCACAAATGTACTCATTGCTCCCTTTGTTAAAGGGACAGTTCACCCCAAAACCAAAATACATACTTTTCCTCTCATTTTTGGCGCAATCTATAAATCTAGATAGTTTTGGTGTGAGTTGTAGTAAGAGTGTTGGAGATATTGGCCGTAGAGTTAAATGGCACTCAGCTTGTGGTGCTCAAAGTGCCAAAAAAGTACACATGAAAAACAAAAGAGCAGTGTCTCTTTCCAGAGATCATACAGACACTACTACAGATAATCCACAGACTAGGGCTGTACCAACACAGAATTATGTCAGTCGAATCAGTCGACTACCAATATTCAATGAAACTTTTTATTTCTCATATAGTGTTAAAGTTTGAATGGGGTTCAGCGATATGTTCATTGTGACAGTGGCATTCACTTAATATAGTAAACAAGCTAAATGAAGTTGGATAGGAAGTTTGCAACAACATTTTTTCGCAGACAAAAGCCAGAGACTGTCGTATTAAGTTGCTGTGAGCTGTAAATTCACCGCCTCTAAGCAGAAGAGAGAAGATAATGTTATCTCAGAGCCTTACGGTGCAAAGTCTCTCCTCCTCTGTCCTGCTGCATCATGTCAAGTCAAGAGTGCTCACTTAGCAAAATCTGGGGACCAAACTGTCACCAGAAATACATTGCACATCACACTGACTAGCAAAAAACAAAAACGACTGTTTGACTTGAAACAATCTCATCATTTGAGGGGTCTGTGATTGATGATTCGAATCTCCGACTTTCAAGGGGCAGGCCTGTTACAGATCTTGTTGTGAGCAGTTTCATGTAAGAACTATTTTCTTTCTACTGAATTACACCCGCCACCTGTATCACCGTGCAGAAGGAAGCATCCACTGCTAGCTCACCGTGCACCACTGAGCGAGTTAACGTTACAGCTCAGCCAAGGAGGACACCATTAATGTTTACATCTCGCTTGGAGAGTGTAGGTCGGTAGAAAGAAAATAGTTCCTACATGAAACTTCTCACAGTAAGATGCGATTTCTCCAGCCCTCGGCCGCTCACACCAAAACAATCTAGATTGATAAGTGGCACATTTTGATTTTGGGGTGACCTGTCCCTTTAAATCCACTACAAACCTCTCCTTCCTTATGTGCAGTGACTATATGTTGTTACACTAGACCTCCTGACCAACTCTACAGGGTGCTGTTAGGAGTCAGTGTGATCTGCTATTGATCTTCTGTGGATCAATGTTTATCTTGTATTTATAGACCTGGTAGATCATCACTGCTCCCCCTCTTCTCTAAGTTGCTGTTAGTACCAGCACAGACACACTGGGAGGAGAATTGATTAACAAATCAAGCCTGTAATTAATTCTTACTGTGATCAAAGCCTTGGGAGGAAGTCTGCGGAGAGCCCGAGGCACGAGGGTGAGGTGTTTTACAGTGCAATCCCTACCGAGCATACTCTTATCAACACGCTGTTTGTTCTTCAAACAGGTGGGTTTTAGGTTTAGCATAACGTCGGGCGAATTTCAAATGTCTTTAAAGGGTGCCCTGACTGTTGTTTGGCATTGGGGAGATGATTAGTGCTCCTAAGCTGGTGTGTGTCTTTAGGTTTCTCATGAGATTTGTAACGGACTGTGACGCCCTCACACATCACTGCGCGTTGCATCTCGGAGCTGCTTGGCAATCCGTATCCATGCGTAGGCTCCTTCATCTTTATTTTTAGGCAATCCTGGGAGAAACTCCCTCCTAAATATGGATTTATCTTAAATACGGAGTGGGAAGTATAATTGTCTTAGCTCCCAAAGCAGTTGTTTTCTGGCCCCAAAGTTAGAACTTAAAACTTAAAGATGCTCAAACTTACATGAGGTGGATCTTCGGGGGATTTCAAATGCTTAGTTTTTTCTGAACTGTCTATCTCTTACTGTACATATGTTGCCTCTGCTCCTTATGATGTTCAATTTTGTCATATTTCTGAGCTGTTTTTTTTACTCTGCTAACATCTGTTGTTTACTGTTTGGATCTTGAAGAACAAACTGACCCATTTCCTCCCACTGTGTTCTCTATCTCTCCGTGCAGGTTAGCTCTGTATGTGTACGAGTACCTGCTGCATGTAGGAGCACAGAAGTCAGCACAGACCTTCCTCTCAGAGGTAAGCCTCAAAAACTGGTGTACATATTTGTGTGTCAGAGAGTACAGCACATGTACTTTATGTGTCCGCTCTGAAAGGTGGTCTGACCCTAATACAACATGTCCAGTAAGTGTAGCAGCTAATTGAATTAGTCTGGCCTCACAGTGCTGAGCCAACAGGTTAGCAGCAGCAGCAGACGGGCTTTTTAACATTAGTGTTGCATTTAGTGGGACTGGAGCCGGAGCGTGGGGAGAGTTACGATCCTCGGCCTGCCGATGACGTCTTCAACTGACATCATTCACTGATCCGCTCTGCGGCCCCGTCTCAGTCGATCTCTCTCTCACTCTCGTCCTCTCTTATTCCCCCACCTTCTCTTTGTGATCCATCCCCAGTCTTTTTGATCTACCTCTCCACTGCTGTTCCTGCGAAGCGAGCTTGTCCTCACTTTAATTCTGCAGAGGTAAAAAGGTGACGGGGTGAAAAGGAGGTCAGCTGATTCCGGTGCTTTGCTGTAAATGACAGTAAATTACAATGTAGGAGACAGCGGCTGGAGGCTGGTTGTACATTGGCCAGAGGAAGAGGAGAACAAAGAGAGGGGGATGGAAAAGGTTACATCATCAGCTGGCACCAATTCCCATCACTCTGATTTGTTCATGTGCATACACACACACACACCGCGGACTCTCCCTGACACCCCTTCCTCTCTGCCATATCACTTGCTCTTTCTTCGGCAGATGTGGCAGATGAATGGGATAGGCGCCGTCGCATTCAAGTGTGGGAACGCATTAGCTAAGAGTGCAACAAGTATAAACACAGCCACTTGTATCCAATACACATGGCCGTGCACGCATGAGCATGCATACACACACACAGGGTAAACATTACCCTATAATGTAGCTCTCGCTGGAGTAGTAGTGGTGGTGGAGTGAAACACAGTTTTAAAGGCCTGTTATCCACTTTTTATCATCCACATCTGTTTACAGTGTATCCTCAGGCTCAGGAAACAAGAGCCCAGAAAGACAAGTCACGAATCAGACCCAAATACCTCGACGTAAATACCAAATCAGACAGACAGCTCACAGGAAACAAGAAACCATGGAACCCTGTCAAACAAAAAAAAAACAAAACACTTTAACAGAATACACGAGGAGAAAAAAACAGGACAGCTAGAATGAAAAGGTTGACATAAAATAAGTTTAAAGGCTATTTATCGGAGTGAAAAGGAAACGTAAAAGTAAGGCTTTCCCAAGCAATGAGAGCAGCCCCTGCAACACGCAGCCTACATCTGCCAGTAATCACGCTAAAGGCATCTCGCTGTAACATGGTGAAGGTAAATGAACAAACCTCCCGGGAGCGTAGACCACAAGAAGACAGGATATGCGGGCGCAGTCAATGCTCTTTTCTTCTACGCTTTCCAGATGAAAGGGGGAATAAAGGAGCACACTAAAAAGTGTCCTGACCCGAACTGTCTGCAGACGTGTTTGGACTGAGCCACAGCCAATTAAATGTGAGAAATGAAGGATGTCATGCCCATGCTGCATCTTTTGTGCCATTTGAGCAACGATGAGGGGATAAATCCTTCTTTGTCACGGTGTGTATGGAAGCTGCTGGCCGCCTATAATGTTTCAAGTTAACTGATGTCTTTACTAGAACTGCTAACTTGGACTGAAAGCATGTGGCATAAACAAAGAGAGGCAGTTCCTGACCCAACAAGAAAAAACTTCAAAGCAAGACATTCCTTCTAAAAGTCACTGTGTCTGATGTGCAGCTGAGGTCACGACGGTCTGATTTGAAGTGATTCAGTTGTTCCTGTTATTTTAGAGTTTGTTCACTCCACTAGAAGAGCAGGTGGTACAATAGTCGTATTCTTTCACCCATATGAAACATTTCAGTTCATGAAGACAATCGTGAGATCATTCTTAAAAGTGATGTAAGTGTGTTTATGGAGAGGTGAGGCAGACTAAACAATGGCGTCATAGTGTGATAGGAGAAGCCCGACTGCTGCCCACAGCTGCTGCTCAAACTGTGTGCTTTCTTCGTGTGTATCTGCACGTCAGTTGACACTGTCTGCAAACATAAATCATCCCCACTGTGGGTGATGTCAGCAGCGCTCATGTTAGTCACTAACCTTGACGGAGGTGTTAGGGCGTCAAAATGCTTCAGTTGAAGTGTTTGTCAGATGAAACTGTCTTCTCCCACACCTTTCACTGGAACACAGTGGTGGAATTAACCATTTGCTAAGCCCCGCCCCCCTTAGGTACTGTTGGAACATCTGCCTGTCTTTCTGTTCTGGCACGGCACATTATGCAGTGATAACAGTGGCAGATGTATCACTTGGAATTCATTGTAATTTTGAAAGCAATAGGTCCTTGATTTCAGACGACCAGTGCGTGTCATGCACAACAATCTTACTGTAGATGTGAATTTTATTGTATGTATTTTTGTGTGTGTGTTTTGTTCCTTATTAGACCAAAGTAGCTTCTCATTTCTAGCCAGCAATCATTCATTTTTTCCAGCTAAAATTACAACTGTGCCAAGCAGATTTCTATCAGAAGAGGGAGCAAATCTATGTACCCAGCGTCCTCTGTTCCCAGCTCTATATCCTCTGGATATGGCATATTAAAGAGACCTTTTAAAGAGTTATGTGTTGTCTCCCAAGGTCAAATGTTTAATGTATGTCGTCCGGGGTCAATATGTTGAAATCACTCGCCCACAGCTTATAGCCTACACACAGTGGCTGGATGGATTTTTTTTTTAACCATTCAAGCAGCAGTTGTTTGTTTTGTTTTGTTCTGATTTTTCATTTGAACTGCTCCTATTAATCTCCTACATTGTTGGTTTACATCAAGAGACTCGTGCTCATGACTCAACACAAGGCTAGAGTTGGCCCTTGGGAACGCAGGACCCTGGGAACATAGAGATGGACCCCCCCCCCCACTCCTCCCCAGAGGATAGTTAGCGCAGTATGCTAATGTTAGTTTCAGGAGTTGGTCAGACTCCTCAATGGTGTGACTCCTCAAGAGTTTGCTTGGGGTTTCTGGGGTATAAACTCCAGCTCCTATATAGCAGGACAGAGCTGCTAATGTTACCCTGAACTCTGATAGCATCCAGGACCCCTTAATACTATGCAGCTTGTTGTGAGAAGGGCTTTTTTAACACAACCTGTAGCCCCCCAAAAAATGATTTATGAATTGCCCCTGGCCTTTAAAGTGACACAGGGTTAGGTGTAACAGGTGAGAAGGTGGGCAGAATTTGAGCATCTCATTGTCCAGTGTGTCCGTTCAGAACAATATAAACAGCTCTTTATTAAGTTGTGACTTGGACACACATTAGGAAGAAAGGAAGGAAGGAAGGAATGGAGGAAGGAAAAATGAGTAAAGAAGTAATACAGGGTAGAAAGCCACTGTAAGGACGGCCAGACAGAAGCAAAGTGAATGAAACACTGGAAGCAGAAGGACAGACACTGTGGTAGAGGACTAGGCTGAAGGGTGTGTGGGTTATACAAAGGTTTGATTGGGCTCCTCAGGCTGGTACATGTTCCTGACCTCAGACTCTGCATATCCCCTGGCTCTTACACACACACACACTTGTGAATAAACGGGCTTTCAAGCACAGATAGACTCACTTATCCACTTATGATTCCATGGCATGAGAATCATTATATAATTACATAATGGCATGTGTTATAAGAATTCCCTTGCACCCTCTCCAGCCGTGTAAAGCAGGTAATTCAGATGTCGGCCATGTTTTCATACTTAACGTGTTTCTGAAGCATGTCTCTCTGACTCTGTCTCTCTGTCTGTCTGTCTGTCTGTCTGTCTGCAGATCCGATGGGAGAAGAACATCACATTAGGAGAACCTCCGGGGTTCCTCCATTCATGGTGGTGGTGAGTGTTTTTATGTCTAATGATTCAAGTTACGTTCCTCCTCATGCTGTTTTTCTCCATTCCATCATTGACAATATTAATTAAAATGAGTGTTCTCCCTCCTTTCTCTCCTGTTTTAATTTATCTCCATCTCATTAATTGTCCCCGAAAGCTCTTCCTCAGGTTGCTGTTTGCTAATTGTAACGTGCTCTCCTAAAGTTGTGTACTCCGATGATGATAATAGAATTGCACTTATTGCCTCAATGCTGGATTACCCTGCCTGCAAAATGGACTATTATTTTTATCTGTCAGGCTTTAATGTTTCTGTTTTTGCCATCATGCTTCTCTCTGACTGTCTCTCTTGTGTGTCGCAGTGTTTTCTGGGACCTGTACTGTGCGGCTCCAGAGAGAAGAGACACATGTGAACACTCGAGTGAGGCCAAGGCCTTCCATGACTACGTGAGTCTGCACTGATGCAGCTTTCTCTGTTCCCTGGCTTAATGTCACTGTTGGATTAACACCATATTATATGGAAAACTGGAAGTGTTAGATATTATGTAAATAAATCAACAATTATTTTTATTATTAAATGAATATTACTGTGTAGAAGCAGCTGAAACAGTTCCAACACATAATTATAAAGCTTTGTTTGTTGTACTGAGTTTGGGTGTTGGCTACATAAATAGCTCTGCCCTGTTTGTCTTGATTGATGAAGACTTTGTGATAATAAGAAGCAGTGTTGAAATAACATGATCTTGAGGAAAAATGGCTTTACAAATAATGATTTTTTTTCTCTCAAGTGAATGCTTTACGCTTCTGTAAAAAGCTACTGCTTAAATGAAATAAAAAATAACCTGCAGTTAAGCGTCGTTATGAAAAGAAGCAGGATACGATATAATTAGATAATGTTAGAATCTAAAAAAATATATCAAAACTGTCTATATTTATTTAAATATTAATTTCATAACATCTTTTTATTTATTTAATATCGAACACTTTGGTGTCCACATAGGAGATATCTTTAAACTGGTGTTAAAATGTGAAAGTAAGAACCTAAGACTGATTAATTGAATTTACATTACATAATAGGGCTGGGCAGTCCATCGATATTATATCGGTGATACGAGATTAGATATTGGCTTAGATTTTAGATATTGTAAGTGTTGTCTTTTCCTGGTTTTAAAGGCTGTATTACAGCAAACTGCCTTAAGTTTCTGAACTCACCAGACTTTCCTAGCTGTTACATTATTTGCCTTTACCCACTTAGTCATTATATCCACATTACTGATTAGTGTTATCAAAAATCTCATTGTGTAAGTATTTTGCAAGAGCACCTACAATATTGTCACTATATCGAAAGTATTTGTCAAAAAATATTGTGATATGTGATTTCATCCACATTGTTCAGCCCTGTTACTCACTTTGAAAAATTTGGCTTACTAGTTTAGATCATGGAAAGATCCATATAGATGATTATAACGTGAATGAGTGGCTTGCTTGCTGCTGTTTTTTGATTACAATAATAACGTCTAAAAGCGCAAAAAAATTACGGCTTAGGATTTGGACTTGTTTTGATGTCAAAACAACTGGTATAAAATTTGGTGCACGTGTAGGCTGTAAAGTCGAGAGTGTGGATTCAACGGTCTTCATCAGTTTCTCACATCAAAGCCCAGAACAACATACTTAACACTGTTTGCTTATCGTGCGGCTGCAACATGTCTTAACAACCCTGTAAAATAGTTTTATCTCCTTATGAATCTCATTTCATCTGAAGTGGTGTTTAATTGAGTGCCTGGTGTGATGTTCAAAGCGTGTGATAACAAAGTGTGGAGAACATAATGCTTAATGATCGCAGTACCTGCGACATGACTCCGGCTCTAACACGCTGCACGTGCACATATCCTGCCATAGTATTGTGAGCACATTGCGCTGAGGAGCAGACCGGGCAGGCAGACAGTGGCCCGTGTGGTGGAAACATTGTTTATTGCCATGTTTTCTCAGTGTGGCTCCATTTCACTGCTGTAATTCCCGCACATCAAGGCATCGGTTTATTCAGTCATGCGCCGTCCAGTAACCGGAATTCAGCGAGCAGTGCCAGGGCTCTTGAAGTTTTAGATTAGCTGGTGACTAAGAGAGAGGAAGTGCGGCTCTCCTCGTGGGAAGTTGCGACGTGGAGGAGGAGGAGGACGGGGAGGTGTGGAGGGGTCTTCTCCTCTGCTTTTTATGTTGTTGTTTTCTCACTAAGTCTGACTCATCAGATTTGTCTGTACTGTGGTTTATTGAGATGTATTGTTGGAAGTGCACAGGTCAGGGGTTTCTGCCTACCCCAGCAGGATCGTCCCTCCTCTTCTCTCCTCTCCCCTCCTCTCTCTCTCTCTCTGGTTCTGCCCCTCTTTTCCTTTTAGGCTCGCAATCCTGCAGAACCGTGGGGGCTCTCTCCTCTTTTATCTTCTGACAGTAGGTGTATGTGCTTGTGTAAATGTGTGCGCATACGCAGGTGATGCTGCTGATGCCGGCGATGATGATCAGGGTGATGAATAGGCACTCCAAGGACGAGGCAGCTATGTGATGATGTCATCCTGGCTGCTAGGAAGGGAGCTGGAGGGCAGCACGACCTCAGCCCTGGGAGACAGACAGACAGAGAAGACAGAGGGGGAGAAAAACAGGGGAGAGAGAATGAGTCAAAAAAGCAGGACAAACTGTCCAAAAAGAGGAGACATTTCTTCTTTAAATTATCAATTCATCTTTTCGCAGCACCTAAAAACCAAACACATTTAGAGTGATTCAGTCTAATTGTGTTCAAGATGACAACAACAATATCTTGTTGTGTCTTTTTATCTGATCAGAATCAGCTCAGCTCAGGAATCACTCAGAACCTGTCTTAACGTCATTAGCGGAGGCCACCAGCAACATCTTATTCTTACATTTCCTGCAGGGATGTAATCAGAGAATTATAATTAGACCAATTGTAATTAGACCAAGGTCACTTTCAATCAACTGTTCCAATGCTGTGCTGCTTCTCAGATCCAATCAGAGGTACTACTCACATATCTGCCGCTCAATTAAAGCAAAATGAGGGGACAACCGCGGTGGCCGTCGTTGGAAAAAGTAGCACGCCTTAATTTGACGTTGGTGTCTCTCTCTCAGTCTCCTGACTTTGAGGCTGATGGAGATTTTAATCAGACATTTTGATGGTAATTATTTTCAGATAGCTAATTACTGAGTGAAGTCCTAATTAATGCTGGGGAGATGTAGGAGCTCGTTCACATCATCTTTGGGTCCCTTCCTTTTGATAATTGATGGGATTGTGACAAGGCTTTTGACTTGATTTGCACGATTATCCCAGTTTGAACTACCTACTGTAGATACAATTGGCTTTGAGTAAATCTGATTTAAAGGAATTGTCTTAACAGAGTGTTTCTGCTCTGCCTGGTTACATGCGCATGATGCTTTGCATGCAGCTGTAGGTCTGCATAATAATCAAGATACAGAACTGCAATATGGCTAAGTGCAATTTCCATTTGCAGGAGCTGCAATTTTATGATGAATGTGTCCCAACCTACCATTATAAATGAAGCATTGTGGTGCTACAGAGATGCTCCGGCCTGCAAAACATATTCCAGACTTAAGGCAAAAGGCTTGTTTGGACCAGACTTTGCAGTGAAAATGAAATGCAAAAAATACTATTCTTACAAAAATTACAATGCATATCACAATATCCATCCAAAATAATTGCAATGTAACTTTGCATATCATGCAGCCCTGTGCTGCTGTGTGCAGCATGTCTTAATCATATCACCAGACTCGAGTGTGCGGGGATGGTCTTCCAGGACATTAATCCAGCAATCCATTGTTAAAAGGGAAAGAAAGAAAAGACTTATGAACACAGTGAAGAGAGATGCAATGTTATTGATTTCCATCCTCAGACGATGGTTTTCAGGCATCAGAAAGGCCGTTTACAGTTCTGTTAAGTGCTTTGTAAATTGTGTTCTTTATACTAAATGAGCGGTTTCCATTTGCGAGGGGCCATGAAGTCATAAAAACAAGTTATTTTTAAATTCTTATGCTTGGCCCGGAAATCGCCTTATTAGAGACAAATGTCAGCTGCTGGTGCTTTTCTGTCTTTGAAGAAGAAGTCATTAGTCCATGCGGGTCATTTCAGGCTCATCCTGAAAGAGTCATTAGTGTGAAAGTTGAAAGGTAACAGCTGTCATTCAGCTGTAACATCTTCCAGCAAATACTCCACATCATGCAATATTTCAAGGTCTCATAATCGTAAATAAATGGAGATTAATATGAAGGTAATCTTCTGTTTTGAACTGTGTGTTTTCTCTTGCGACACCAAACTTTTGTCCCACCTAATTTCTGTGATCTTTAACAAAATACGGTCAAATTAAAGCGGAGCAGGAAAGAATCGAGCCAGCATGAAATTGCTTGTAAGACTGGTGGAAACAATATTGAGCATATTAGCTGCATTTCGTCTGCTACATTATGACATTTAGACCTTTTAAAATGTTTGCTGTACTGAAAAACACTCTATTTAATTGAAATACAAACGTCTCCATATAAGTTGTGTTGAGTGCAGTGGTGCGTGGTTGTGTATTTGTGTGTGGCACTGTGAGTTTGCATAATAATTATACAGTCACACTCTACATGTTTAAACTTCAAACCCTCAGTGGATTATTCTCACAAGCGTTGGGAGAGATAGATGTTGGCGAGGGAGACTGGTGGTAGAAAGGCTGATGAGTTAGAAAAATTTGGGGGAGTTTGGGAGAGCTGATGAAAAAAAACACTCAGAAAGATATCTCACTCCTGATTTGAGGAGATTATCAGTGTCCGACACTTGTACTGGTTGTGCTGTGCAGCCTCCAGATAAGAATATGCTTATTAACTGAAGCGAGTCGTTGGTTAAAAAAAAAAAAAAAAAAAAAAAAAAAAAAGACAGGAGTCCAACAGCATGAATTGTGGGTTTTTGTATAAAAAGTGATTATTGTGGATGAAAACATGCTGTGAAGTGAAATTAGCAGGTGGTTGTGAAAGTCTTTTGCAATGGCCTCAGCATGTACAGTTAATATCACACTGGACTTCTTGCTTAATATGTTTTTCTCAAAAACTGCACACATGCAGAATCAGCTTGGCATGCAGCCTCTCAGGATGACAGGCAAAGATGGGCATTAAATTTGAAAAACTGCAATGCAGACACACAGAAAGACAGACTGGCTGATGGATATTTTGACTCATAAAAATACCACAAAATTTTGAGAAATGTGCTGACACCAAGGCTAAAGCAAAAATATATATTTCACCTTTAAATATGTTTTTCTACCAAATTAAATTATGCCAGTGCGATAAGGCAATTTCATTTAGTTTAATGAAAGGGTTTTTTTTGCACAGAGTCCTGATACCAGAGTGAATTTTTTATTCAGTTTTAATTTACGACTTTAAAGTTGCAGTCTCGAAGATCGCCGTATCATTGTCTTCGGTGGCACCTGTGACAGTAAAGGTAGTTGTGTGCAGCTCGTGTCACGAGCCCTGCAGCGGGCGAGATGAGAGTTACCACAACATGGATGGTGTGTGTGTGTGTGTATGTTTCCATGTATGTGAGAGTGGATTAATGACCTTGCGCCACTTGTGGTTTTTCTCAGGAAAGTCACCACATACACTCAGTCTGTAATAGGCTACTACAAATGCAAGGGCTGTCATCAGTGGGCCACGGCTCAGTCCCCTTTGTGTTACCTCATTCAGTGATCGATAGCAACTTCAACATTCAAATGAGTGTCTTAAAGTATTACTTCACAACTAAATGTTGCTTATGTTGTGTGTTAATGATAGATTATTTTTTGATTAATTGTTAAAATGCCTCAATATAGGCCATTTCAATCAGGAGAGACAGAAGAATGAAGTAAAGATAATATCTAATACAGAACATGATTGTACAGATTAACAGATGATTTGTGCTGATTAAGATTAACCAGAAGTCTTTGGTGCTTGGAGCACAGCGGGAGATATTTTGTGATTAAGGGACATCTGAGCGGCAGCAAAATAAATCCCCCCATGCAGCCCAGACACTGGTGGTGGTGGCGGTGGTGGCTGATGACTCTGAGGCTGCTGACTGCTGAGGAATATGAGGGTGATGAATACGTAGAGACTGGGTGGTGATATGATGGGGAGGTGCAGGGCGTGTATGACTGCTGCAAGAAAGAACCATATTTAAAATGAGGAGATGACAGGCTGACAGAGAAGGTGAAAGATGAAAAATTGCTGAAGCCAATATTCGATTATTGAAGTAGTTGTACATTAATTTTCTTTTGAGCGACTGATAGATTGATCAACAGATTGTTTCAGCTCAACTCACATGTTATGACCATAGTCTGGGCGCACTGTAAGTTGCAAGTAGTTTTATTTATAATGGCTGAAAAGGTGTAGGTGTTTGAAATTTAAAAGGAAAAAAAGGAATAGTGATGTGTTTCAGAAGTATATATTCCTGTCCTATCCCTTTAATGTTTTCATGACCCGTTAGCTTTATCAAGAGAGACCTTTGTGAGGCCCCACGTCCGGGTTAGGGCCGACTGTTTTTTTTTTTGCTACTTGGCAAAAATGATAAAACTGCAATAAAAACTACTGTCATTGCGCCCCACCGGCTGTAGGCAGCGGTGTTACAGACAACTCAAAGCAAGGAGAGCCTGGTATCATTGTGTGGCATCGCTGTGGGAGATAGCAGGCACACGGCAGTTAGAGGGGAAGAAGAGATCAAGAGGCAGCGCCAACAGCAACCCCCTTTGATAAAAATGCTCCATCTCACGCTGCCAGATCTCACATTCATAACTCTCTCACTCATGCATGGAAATGTATTCACACTGCTCAATTTAACACCAGCACACATATTCTGTCTTGATTGCGCAGCTAAGGGATACACACATTTGTAAATATGTAGTAACACACAGGACTGTTTTATTTATTTACATCCTGATGCACTCTGGGAAAAACAAGTGCGTGCATACTGTACTGCACTGTGTGTGCTTGAATGAAGGACAGGAGGGGGCAGCGACCCTGGGGCTTAACTGAAAACAGCTCCCGCCTGCATTGAGAAACATGCAGTGTACATTATGAACGTGAGCTGCTATACTAAACAGAAGGACACTCACATACACTTGACCATGGACATGTTTTCTATTTTCTGTGGTCTTTTTGGTACAAGCTTTGTTTCTTCTCATAAAATAGGCCTGATTCCCTTTTCTGTAAGTACTGATGTTCTGCAGCCTTAATAACCCACTAACACACAGTGATTCCCAGAAAGTTGCAATCAAATATGCTGTACTGTTAAATTATTAATTATTAATGTTTAATTTCTCGCTAGCACTGCAAGGATGGCACTCTGAGTCAATGTTTTCTGACTAAAATGCCGACGACTTGTTCACTGGAAGTCAAAGAACATGAAGGTCAGAGTGCCATGAAATTCACTAAGCACAGTCACGCTCGCTAGAGGATAAACCCTCTTCATTTTGGACATAGGTGCTTTTCTGTTGTGTCACTAATGGGCCAAAAGACTTTGTTAAGGCTCAGACACACCAAACCAACATTAAAGAACTAGTGACAACAAAGGTCGACTGTTGCATTGCCTCATGTTGCCTGTGTTGCCACCAAAAAGTTGTACCAGAACACACCGCGAAGACTACAGCCTACAGCGAAGCACATTTAATGTGCTTTTGTAAGAGGAAGTAAGGGTGATTACAGACCTAGAGTTTGCTTGCTTTGATCTGAATCAGGGACTAATTTTGTTACAAAGTTGCATAAGTACCTAGAGTTGGTTTGTGTTCTCACAGCAGCATTTACAAGCAGACCAGATAAAAAATACCTTGCATGAGAAAGCTGCTCTTGATTGGTCAGAATTTCCATGCGGGAAAGATCCAGGAAGTAAACAAAACATTACAGAAGAGTACACTTGCAAGATAAATGTGACACTTTCTAATGTCACAATGGAGGGACAACTATGCAGGTTGATTTTAGCGCTGGTCATCGTGGACTATATTGCTGTCATTGTTCATTTTTGGCAAACCACACAGTTTGAAAACGAGGCGCGGCCCCAACTAGAAAACAATGTTTTGATGCATTGAATGTGCAAATGCTGTGTTCACACCTGCTTAAATAAACAACACTTTGGGGGGCAAATGAACTGGAAGGGTGGGGTGAAAACACCCTAACTCTCCCTATCAGCGGGCGGCGGTGGTCTGTAACTGTCATTAAAAAGGGAAAACGTCTAATTCTAGCCAGTTAGCGCATTAACACATTTGTTTAGATCTCATTCCATCTTTGACACTAGTCAGCCAACAAGGGCCAAAAAGGGCTGACTAGTGCCAACGGTGCTGGATAAAATTCCAAAACCAGGACTACACTCACCAACAGCCCAAGATTGACCCATGGTGGACTGTTGGCCTGGTGTGTGAGGGGCCTTATAATTACCTAATACTCTAATTTGACTTGTTTTCTGTCTCCAAACTCTCACAAACAACGCTCAAATTGAAAGAATGCTTCAAATCACTGTGCTTTCCTAGATAAAATAATCCCATTCAGAGCCACTCCTATGAGCCCAGATCAAATCAGTATTCCACCTCAACAATCCAACTTCCTTGCAGCTATGTTATTGACTGTGGGACTTTCTTTCCCCTGAAGTCGTCTTCTCAGGCAAAGCTGCCTCCCAACAAGCTCCACCAATTCACATCTCAACAAAACTTTTCTAACCCTCAGTCTGAGCTGAAGCATCGATACTTGTTTTTCCAAGCCCTTGTTGCATATTGTTGCAATTACCACCAGCTGCATTGAACCTTTTGAAGATAATTTTACCTCTTACTGGAAACATTATTAACTGATTATTAGTTAGTTCCTCAAACTATTTCATTTCTTTCCCCCCAGGGTTGCATTTTTTTTTTTTTACATTACCGTAATTCATCAGGAAATGATATTAAAAGTGCTGCAAACTGCAACACATTGTTTCAGAGGAGCAGTTGTAAATCCAGTCACTCCTGACTGCAGTAATTACAAAAGAAAACATGGTAAGGTCCTGTCAGGGACGGATGTGTTATTATCTTATTATTGATCAGCGTAAAACAAACCTGGCTTGATTCAGCAGCATGAAATGCAAACTTGAATTCTGAACCTGTGTGTGTTTGTGTTCGCATGCATATGAGGAGACAGAGCAAAACAGAGAGGACAGAGACAACCTAGAAACAGAGACTCTGTTGGCTCCAAGCATTGTGGGTAACAAGCTGATTCCAACCAGTTGAGAACCAATGGGGGTTGGGGAGACCCCCAGTCTGTTTCCAGGGAAACAGAGCCCTTTCTCCTCCTCTGTCTCTCTCCCTCTCTCTCTGTCTGTGTCTCTCTGTCTCTCTCTCACATGCTCCCATGTTCCTTCTTGGCGGTGTTGAGGAGGAGGGAGATGTGGAGGTGACTCACTGTAACATCATTGCCATGGCAATGAAGAGTGAGCCGAGTGTGGAGGGAGTGAAGGGAGAAAAAGAACGGGAATTTCCATAGGTTGAGCAGAGATGGAAACGGTTGTCACGATCTCCAACAGTTTGAAAATAAAAACAGAATAAGGGAATTGTCAGTGTTGAACACTTGCTGTATGCTTGTATGATACTTCTCTGCATTTTTATAGAAAAACATCACAATCTCTCCCATTTCTCCCTCCCCTGCTTGCCCCCCCCACTCTCTACACTGCTTCCTCCCTTTCTCTTTCACATCAGCAGTTTTTTCTCCCTTCTTCATCTCCTCTGCCTATCACTGTCCCCGCTCTCCGTCCCTCTGCATTCCTCTTTATGTCTCTTATCATCTTCCTTCCTCTTTCGCTGGCCTGTTGCACGCAGCCCTCTGGTCTCAGAGGAGCGTGTTTTCCACCGGCGTGTTACGCTGAGTCATGTCACATGCGTGTTTGGACATGAACGAGGTGGAGTGTTAATGTGATGTTGACATATGCACGCCTTGCTGGTGGGGGCACAGACGAGGGCATGGCGCAGAGTGGAGGGCGAGAGGTTAACTGGGGGCAGCAGAAGACAAGAAGGTGTAAGAATGAGAGCAAGCGCTAACAGAGCGGTGGGCTACGGAAGAGTGGTTTCCAGTTTGGCTGCGGGTATTAATGTTATTGATTATGAAAATAAGGGGCTTAGTCAGGAGCATATGTTGTGTGTCTGCAGCAGTGTGAGGAGAGGTGATACAGTGCTGTGTGAGCTGTGAAATTCTAACTGGAGTCAGAGTTGAAATTTTCAAAAATATTTAAGAGACCGGGATAAAATATGTCAGTTTGACATCAGTCAAAGTTAGCATCGGACATTGTGTAATATACCATCCAGTCTTCCCCAACCCACCTGGGAAGGAAGTTATAGAAATGTTGCACAAAGTTTACACAGCAGCAACCCGACAGGTTGTGTGTGTGAAAGGGATTATGGTGAGTGATCCAAAAATTGAGCTGTAGAAGTTGCAGCAGGACTACAGAGGGAGAGCAGGAGGGCGAAGCGAGAATGCTGACACGATCAGACCAGCACGTTATCTCTTTGACCCCAACTAACCCGTTTTTTTGTTTTGTTTTGTTTTGGGTTTTTTTTGCTGTTGTAGACACCCATATTCTTATCTCGCGCTGTCTCTTGTGTCTGCCCCTCTCGCGCTATAAGGACTGCAAGGTAAGACACAGAAGGTGACTTCTGAGTAGTTCTTCCTGTGGCTTGGATTGAGGAGTGTTACAATTCTGCCAGTTTTCTAATTCCAATCCACTTTTCAAACGCTGCAATTGCACTCTAATATATCTTAAAAGAATTGGATCGATACAGTTTTGAAGATCATACAATCTGTGGATTTCAGCTGAATCAATATTCTGTCTTTGCAGCAATCTGCCAGATAGAAAAGCCCATGACATAGTCTCCTCTTCATCTGAAGCCGTGGCTTTTGAATCTTCCTCCATGTCTCTGTACCCTTTCCTCTCCTCTGTGTTCAGTCCATCTCCCTTATCTCCCCCGTGTCGTTGAACCAAGCCAGATAGTGGTGGGAGAAGTGTGGCTTCCCAGCGCCAAAGTGACTATCATTTTCAGCTCTGTATGTGTATCTGACAGTGCATCGGCCCACGGCTCCACCTCACATATTATACAGCTCCTCGCAGCCTCAGAGATGTTTACAAGGGTCGATAATGACATCAGTGATAAAGGAAACACGGCCAGTGCCCCCCTCGTGTCACCCCCCTGCACAGCTGATATCACCCTACCTGTAATCACCCAGTGAGACCAAGTAGATTAGTGTTGTGCAGCCATTTTACCTGGTAATCACCTGTAATGTTACACTAGAGAGTGGTGCTGTGGGGAATTCTGTTGTGGGGGATAATGTGCTGCTGGAAGTGATAAAGATTGAAAGATGTAGAAGGATTGGGGGTGAACACAGGGCTGTTGAAATAGGTTGACCTTTCCCTTCATTTCTGTTCAACTCAGATTCTCTTTTCTTTTGTTAAAGGAAATTCTGACTTTGTTACGACTTGGGTCTAATGTTTGTTGTTTTGGCCTTCGTGTCTGCAGATTCTAGTAACACCAGAGATGTGGGAATTGTCTGACAGCTTGTGTTTCATGCTCCATCTTACCTCTTGTTGGTGATGTCACTGCATTCCCAGCACTCAGCAATTAAAGGATAAGATAGTTTACCCGATGCAATGAAAAGACCAAAACATGCTACGCGTTAGTTAACCTCTCAGTACTTTCAGCCTTTCCAAGCCTGACTGTGGCACCCAGCCCCAAGCCCCTGGTTCCTACTGAAGTCAAATCTTTAAAAGAGCTGTACGTGACATTTAGAGTATAGATATGGCAGCATACAAATATTTTATACGTAAAGATATAGTGGAGTAATGGCATCCCGAGCAGAGAATGATGTAACACTTCCTCTGTGTGGGCTGGAATTCAACTTTCTCCATCTGTTGTTTTGGAAGACGGTCTGGTGGCGTGTGCATGCATTTGAGTCCTTATACTGTATATGTGACTAGCTAATGGCTGCCACTCTGCACTGCGCTCATAGGGTAGGGCTATAATGCTGTCCTGATGCACAGCATTGTTGTAGAAGCGTCGCCCAGACCCCAGATTTAGGTTCGGACATAGGGTGACCAAAATTAAATGTCAGGACAACGTCTAATGCCAACGTCAGTTTGATGTAGAATTATGACGACGGATGAGGTTATTTTGTTGGTTTAAGTTACATTGTTAAGTAGTGGTTCCCAACTGGTGGGTCATGATCCAAAAGTGGGTCGCAGGTCCATTCTGAATGGACTTCAAGTGATTTATGAACATGTCAAGTTTGTAAAAAATATATGTTATTTTGAAGTACAGTGAATTTCCGGTACAGGGCTTTGTTCTGAAGTGCTGTCTCCTGCTGTAGAGTGAGTGACTAATGGTCAGCAACTATGACGCTGAATATATTTAACTGTGTGGACCTTGAACTAATGACTAAGGAGAAATCTGGACCCCGGGGCTGGACCAGTTGGGAACCACTGTTCTAAACGGGTTAGGTCATAACATAGAATAATGGCATTTAGTTGTGAGGTATGGAGACCAAAACCCAGTGTCTGCAAAGCGTCATGATGTTTACATCCACAAATAACCTTGTTATTAGACATTTTACATAACTTGAGTTCCGTCAGCACTGTTGTTAGTACTGTTTATAGAGTTAGCATCATTATCTCATAGCCACCAGCTCGGCCCACCTCCATGTTGAGGGCCATGTGAAGACAACATGAATCAGGCTCTGAATCGCAGATATGCTCTGAATATCGTATGCAGCTCCTTTAAAGATGGCTCACAAGCTCTGTTTAGTATTAGATGTTACAATCCCTTGATGCACATACTGAGACTATGAATGAGAGTAATCGTGCCATCTGGGGGTTTCCGAGTGGGGGCCAAAGGGTTAAGGTTAGATAGATAGAAAAGTAGGAAAGTGTATGGGTAGATAGAAAAGTAAGAAAGTGCACATGGAAGGCAGAGCACACATAAACATTTAACGTTCTATGACTATTTACGGCAACAGTGAAGTATAATCAGGATTACATTTAAGACAATATAAAAACATGCATCTAACAACAAACACATGGACACTGACGTTATTTTTTTTTTTTCTTCCTTGGCAGCTTGCACACAGTCAGATATTGTTTCTAACGAGCAGAGATCCACTTTCTTCCACTCGCTGCTGTGTTTTACTGGTGTAACATATGGCATGTTTTGGTTAAGAAAGGGAGCTTTGAATGCCAGAGGGTGATTTTAAGCTTATCTGCCTTGAAATTGAAAAGTGAGTTTGGTTTAGGATTGGACAGTGGAGCGTGTTGATCTGTCTCTGGTCGCCACAGGAGACTGTGAATAATACATGGTTAAAAGCAGAGCACACCCATTCTCATCTCTGCGCTGCACTTCTTCTTCTAACCCTCTGTCTCTCTTACTTCTGTGCAGCCTGGCATTTATTTCTTAGTCAAAACACATAGTTATACAGCTGTACAACAGTCTTACAGTAGATATATATATGCTCTAGTTATGCTTTTGTCAGTGACCGACACACTATAAAAGTATTCTGTGCATTTACACTAATGCAGAAATCAATTGTCTTATTGTGTTTTTGCTCTCACGCTCTAGTGAATGTGTTTTTACTTTTGACTGTGGGTGCGTATGTGAGTGTGTGTCATGCAGACTGGTAGCATCTCCTCTTTCCATTCCCTCCCCTCCCTCCTTCATTCAGGAAGTGGACTAATGGCATTTGAGAGGATGGAGGGAGTGGGAAAGAGGGAAAGAGGGAGGAGGGACGGAGTTCCTTCCTGTGTGGTGTGTCATTTGTAGATCCTGTTGTACTGCGTGTGGCCTTGAGACTCAGTGGTAACTCTTCCACACCCCGTCATTGTGGGGATTTTATGACATTTTATAGAGCAAACAAGCAATTAATAGAGAAAATCACCAGTCATTCACACTAAAAATGATCATTAGTTGCAGCTCTCATAAATAATTTCACATAGAAGTAGTAGTTTAAAGGATAAGGCTGGAGTATATACGGTTTTTCTCAGCAAATTCCATCCAATAACCAAAGCCAATAATACATTAGTCTGTCAGTACCTTTAGACTGTATTATCCTGTCTGTGGGGTCGACCTCAATCCCACTTATTCCTTCCTTCCTTGTTCACAATTGTGTGATTTAATTTCCCTAATTTCCTTAAAACAACTGTGGTTTTTCACAAACACAACTGAAATAGGAGTACATTTGTTTGGAATCATTATATAAATATTATATATACAGTATATTTATTTATATACATTAAGGGTGTCACTATTTCAGTTCTTAATTTAAAATTGATTTAAATGAACATTCAATTTTGGTCGTCGAAATCAAACGCAGGATGTGCGTTTTCCCTCCAGACACCATGGCCACCAGAGTTTGGTACTGAATTCATTACTTTCAGTTAAGGGTACCAACCAAACTACGTCGGTACGTTACTGGGCGTTACTCTTGTGCCTTTTCTGTGCCAGCTTTCAAGAGCGCAGCAGCAGGTTGCATCTGAGGTTGCTAAGCAACCTTTGCAAGCATCATAGCTATAGCCTATTTACCTGAAATCCTGAGTGCAGAGCTGATCTTCTTCCAGGCGCTGTTTATAAGTGTGTAGGCCTATCGTCGGTGGGGCAGATGTAAAGCTCTGGCTAGCCCTGCTCTAACATGATCAACTTTTCCGTATTTATCAGACTGAATATTTACGTAAGAAGAGAAAGACATCTGTCGCCTGTGATTGGTTTGTAACGTGACTCCTGTCTGACTGCTGAGCGTGGCCACTTCCTGTGTCTGTCTTTTCAAATTGAACCCCCACACGGTCCAGTCATATAGGTTTTGATTTACTTAAACAAGTCACAGCTCCTAATAGACGTTCACTTTTTCTTTTCTTTTTTTTCTTTTACGACTAAGCAACCAATAAAATCTTGTCAACTAATGACCTGTCTGGTCAACTAACGTTTGGTTGACTATTATGGGGCAGCCCCCGTGGTACATTCCAAAAATATGTGGCGGTCATTTCACACTTGATACCCTGTAGCTTCATTCAGAGATGAATTTGAAAATGTAAATGACAGGTGTCAGGACATAAAGTCAGTGATCTGTTCTTTATAAATAAGACTTCATAGTCTAACAATGACATAGGAGTCAATGCTGAAACAAAAAATGTTTAAGTCAGAAACTTAATCAAATCATGACCTCAAAATTGAAAGTCCAATAGAATTATGGATTTGGAGAATCGTGGCACTCTTAATGTGAAAACGTGTTAAGTTGTATATTTACCGCAGTCGGACAGTGTATGTGGAACTGATTCCAAACAAAGAGCAGCACCCATGATGAAGAAACATGTCACCCAGTGCAACAATGCAGCTCATTTGTGTGCATCTAATAGTTTTTTTGACAACAATGGAGGAAGGAGGCAACAGTGGGATTTGTTGACAAGAGAAATATAGAATATCACCAGCCCGATCCTTGAAGTCAACTTCCAGATGTGTGATAGAAACAAATTGTTATGGGGTGGTACATGAGTCGAAAAAAACGAGACAGGGCTGATTTGTGCGAGAAGTGTGCCTCTGAGAGACAGAGAGGTGGAGAAAGCAGACAACGGCCGATGCAGGTTGGGACCGTGAGTGTGTGTGTGTGTGTGTGTGTGTGAGAGAGAGAGAGAGAGAGCGATAAACAGACAGAGAGACAGCGAGAGAGAAGATAGACACAGACAGCCTTTTGAGATTCCACTCACGCATCTCTGAGTGTCTCTCGGTCTCTGAAGTATTGAATGAAAATGACTCCCCACCTTCACTCACACACACACGCACACACACACACACACACACACACACACACACACAGTATGCATGCATTACGCAGAGACATTAGCGAGGAACACAATCAGTAAACATATAGGGATGAAAGAGTTTGCGAGTTATCTCATTAAGTATTACTGAGCCCTTTAGTCTGATGGGATTAAGAGAGTCTGATTAGGTTGTAAAGTGGCGAACTGTAGTGTAATTGCACAACATCTCAGCATCTGCACTTCCTTCAACAGTTTTTGTATGTTCTACGGTAACGCATATGTCGGATCACTTCATATAAAATGTTTTCAATCTACTGTAAATGTTTGCTTTGTTTTGTCCATGATGAGTCATCTCTCATCCCAGCACTCATTCCAGCGTCCTGTCAAGCAAAGGAGGTTTGATAAGATAAAAGCAGTGTGATCATATATTGACAAAGTGCGTCATTTCGGATGGAGAAATTGGACACATTGGACGCAATGTGTGTAACACTGTTATGGTCTTCCTTCTCCTTTTTAGGCCTCACACATCTGAACATGTACTCGGACGACTTGACCTCAAACTCATGCAAAGTCCTTTTTGATATTGACATTTCAATTTGGCTTTATTTCACACACATTTGTCCATATTAGTATAATGTACTGTGATAAAAAAAACAGGGATGTAGCACCAGCTTCTGGGTCTGGGTCTTCCTCCTCTCTTGATCAGTGTTTTTCAAGACAGGCAGCTACATAAGTTACAGACAGAAAACATATAACCAAAAAAATACAGAATAAGAATGTAAAGCTCTTAAACAAGCAATATAAAACACAAAATCAGACTACTACAAAGAAAAGCCAAAATGTATGTTAATATATACCAGAAATGCACCATAAAAACGCAAAAAATGGCAACTACACATGATTACAAGGACCAGCTATGACACACTGTGACATTGACATATAGAAGATTGTGCACAAAAATCCTGTAACGCTGCTTTGAAACGGCCGAGAGGAACCAATGAGTGCAACTTTAAGTCCTTCTCCAGAAGATTCCACATATAAGGAGCTGCATACATAAATGCTCGCTTGCAAAACTCTGTACTTAACCTCAGTATAGACAGTAAAAACATGTTTTGTGAATGGAGAGCATAGCCATAGCTTTGTTATCCTTTCCTTCCTATCTGTCTTTTCTGTTTTGGAATTTTCTCAATTTTCTGTTTTTGGGGACGTACAGTTGCCTGATGCTGGTGTGGCAGCTGTGGCTCAGGTAGAGTGGGTCATCCACCAAATGGACAATTGATGGTTTTGATCCCCAGCACCTCCAGCCCGCGTACTTAAGTATCTTTGGACAAGATACTGAACCCCAAATGGCCCCTGATGGCTGTTTCATTGGTGTGTGAGTGCGAGTGAATGGTTACTGAGTAGCTGGTGGCACCTTGTATGGCAGCCTCGACCACCAGTGTGCGAGTGTGTGTGTGAATGGGTCCATTTATCATCATAAACAGTTACTTATGATGTTTTTAAATACTAATCCTAGTGTAGACATGGACTAAACTATTTTGCATCTTTAAGGGGTGAGAGCGGCCTCAGAGAGTCTCTATACAAAGTTTACTTTCTCAACCAGTTTATTCAACAAAATTTAATTTAGTCATGGCTCTAATTACTTAGATAAAAAAGCCACACAGAACCAAACTTTTCATTCCAGGCTATTTGAGCACCCCCTCCCACTGGGGCCCTGGGTAATCACTCCCACTTTCCTCCCCACTACGACGCCCCTGATTCAGACACATACAGACATTTGTTCCACTGTTCCCAAAAACAGGAGTCCATTGTGTCACTTTGTGTGGGCCCAGTTAATGCTATTATAATTACATTTTTTGAATCCACACATACTTTTGTATGTAAAATTCCAGGGTGGGAATATTAGCAGCCACAAACATATGACTTGCACGTGTCTGTCTCGGGACCCCGAGCAAGATCCTGAACGCATCATTAAATGCCACCTGAAGCTTTTGCATTTTTGCTTCATTATAACTGCACCACAAGCGGGCTGTGTATGGTGGAGTAGAGAAGGCTCTGAAAACAGCTGTACACATGTGAAACTTACATGCTAGCATACTGTGCATAGAGAGATGATGTCACCCAGATATCTGACTTTGTTGACCACATTTAACAGTTAGTCTGACATATAGAAAAATTTGCTTATGATTCCAACCAGGATAAGAGTTAAAGTTAACGTCATACTGCACATTATAACTTGAGCAGACTCTGAGCAGTTGCTGTAAGCCAGCACCATAAGGAGACAGGATGACAGTAGACCGTTAATAAGACTTTCCCCCACTGTACATCCAGTCTTACACTGTTTTACCTTTTGAAACATTTATCTCAAATCTTTCTTTGTATGTTTTTGTGGGTGTATGTATCATGTACATCTTGGTGATTCTGTACCACCTCAGGAAACAAATGCACACAGTCCTACACACAAACCATGACTAAGCAGTCCACATGAAATATATAGACTATTCGCCAGTTTTTAAATCACATCAGAATCTATTTTGGCACATACTTCTTCTCATTTTACCCTCTTTTTTGACATTCTGTCTTTGCAGAGGAGTGGCATACTTCAGTGCACATTTAGTGATGTTGTAGTGTGCTGTACTGAATGTCTTGTTGTGTATGTCTGGTATACTGTAGCGTCCTCCTGGAGGGGGGCAGTTTGAATAATTTATGCAACAAATGAGTTTGCCAGGAGATGCAGGTGTTCATCTGAGGACACGCGGGGGCCGTTCCACCGCCTCAGGTTTCATCACAAACACCTTTTGGTTACGTCGCCATACAGTGACTACAAATGCGGTGGGATCACAGTACACAACAAACCGCAAAGAGCAAAGCAATGAGTGATTTGATGACTCATGAAATGCAAAGGCTGAATGGACAAACAGATTAATTGATTGTCTTGTTTTCAGTGTCTTCAGGCTGAAGTCTTTTTGGGATCTCAGAGACAAAGACAGGGGAGGGGGCAGAGCGCTGGCTGAGTGTGTTCAGATAATTTGGAGCGGTTTGGGATGCAAAGGTTGGTTCCTGTTCCTTAACCTGCTTCAAAGTAACACAACAACAACAACAGCAGCAAGTTAGCGTTCATTTACCAGTTTCTGAATTTGTGAGATAATGCGGCTCTTATAATGGGCTCTACAGTTTGTTCTCAAATTGAATCAGCAGTCAACTCCATTAGGTCAAGTGCCATTAATATTATGAGAAGTACTTGACTGTGTTTGAGCTCAGTGAAACATGTACAAAGACTACACAAGACACACAATAATGCGTGCTATGACACAGTGTGTTAATGTGTAAAGCCACCAGCTCAATATCTCATTGTCCCTTTCGCTCGGCCTTGTCAGAAAAGTGTAAACACTGATGTGTGAGAAGTGTAAATGATGGACTCATTAACAGCGTGTAACAATGTGTGTGCGCTTGATGTTTACAAAGGTTAAGTGCTGGAATATGTTGAGCTTGGTTGTGAATCAGTATTTAAACAGAACCGGCTAACAGGAATTCATTGAGTCTAATTTACAGTGGTGTAATAATGACAGCCGACAGTAAACATTAACTTCCTGGTCACCGCGCTGTTGTAGCTAACTGGAGCTAATCGCACCACACTGATGTGTTCACATTAGAGCAGGTGAAGCCCTGCAGGCTCACACAGTTATCAACAGCCATGAGCAGCGCAGTGTTTGAATACAGTTAAGGTGTTGGCACATCAGCATGTTTAATCTAACTGTTATCGAAGTCGTTACCAATGGAATAAACATTAAGTGTTGCTCGAATAATTCTCTGTAACTGTCCACAAGTCAGCAGATGAAGGCGTAAGCATTTCCTTTTTTTTCTAAATGTTGAAATAAGCACCAACTCTCGCCAGTATTTAAAAGATACCAGGTTTTATGAGTCTATAGGTGCTTAAGGCGTTATCGATTGTTTGCCACGGACTCTTTGAATGTCCCTCATATTGTTATCAGTCGAATTTAACTGACGTCGTAGATTGTTTTCTCACTGCTTGAGTGCAACATCTTTCAGGTCCAATGTGTGAGTGTGTGGTTAGTGTCATTTTTATTGTATTCCAGCAGATTTAGAATTTTTGCAGGTCAATACCAATATTTAAGAGGTGGGCTGATCATTTTTAAATTTTCAGAGTCCCTGAAATGAGTTTTTTAGAGGAACAAAGTGCAGTTGATGTGTAGTCACCCACTGATCATTATGAATAAATTGTGAGCTCTCTCTTTTGGACAATCGATGTAACTGTGATAATGTTTCTAAATGGTCTGAAACATATTTTTAACATTTCTGCTCTGCAGTTCCTTGTTACTGATCGACCAACATATAAGCAGGTGCCAGTACACCTGAAACAATCTCATGTTTGCCGATACGTTAGCCCGGCTGATTTATTGCTCTAGCCCTGTGGTTTTCGAACATTGTGTGCCCAAGGCACACCAAAGGGCAAGCCAAAATCTCAAGACACACCTGTATTTATATCTGTGTACAGAAGCTACTATAACATGTGTCGATCTTATTATGACATAAGACAATAAAAATAAGAATAGGTAGCTTTCATGAAACTGTCTACTGACGTATCTTTTGTTTCAGTGGTAGGTCGTCTTTACTGGTGCTTTGTTGTAATTTGCTCCGTACAATAAAGCGATGCATCATCCCACTCACGGCTTTTTCCTTTTAAATGTTATCATCCCTCACACTGGCTGCCAATCAGGGCTCTTGATATGTCACACACTTAAAATTCCCACGTGTGCACGGCTACAAATACATTTCCTGTTAAGGTTGTTTTTTTTTTTAAAATAAATTAAAATCAATTACATTTTTTAGCTAGAGTTTGACTATTTATTAAGAATTGGGTGCCCACAACATATTGATACAGTCAGTTAAAAATGTATTTGTAACTTTTTGTACAGACCCAGTTGAATATTGCAGTATGTGTGGTTATCACAAAATCCCATGGCACACCTGGATAGGCATCCCAGCACACCAGTGGCAGAAATACACTGGTAGATGACCATTCTTTAGCAGTGTAACATGTCATTGTTACATCTCGTTTTCTGCATGGATAATGCAACCAAGATATAATATGTTAATTGAGGAGATTTTGTTACCCTTGGACACAACCAGGCTAGCTTTTACCTCCTGTTTCCGCTCAGTGATGGCAGTGGCGGCAGCTGGAATCGGGCCAGCTGATTTGGCCTAATTCTGGAGTGTCATTCATACCGAGTCTCCTCCGAGTCAAGCAACGGCCCGGCTAATTTCATCCAGCATGCCGAGTTCAGGCCAATTCAGGGCCAGGTCACTTTGGCTACCTGGGCAGGCTTTGTGCTAAGCTAAGCTAAGCTAAGCTAACCAATTGCTTGTGGTAGCTTTATATTAACTGCACAAATATGAGAGTGACATCAATCAAGCTCTCAGCAAGATAGCAAATAAGCCTATTTCACAAAATATCTAGTAATATAGATGCTGCTGCACAATTTTTACACAAGCATCACTATGCAAATTGTGTAACTGGTCCAGGTTTATGCAAAAAAAAAAAAGATTCACAGCCTCTCTTTGAAACAGGCTTTGTGATTCCTTCTCAGCGTGATTCATTCTAATTTTCTAATGTCATTTGAGTCAATCTGATTTGTCATAATCGAGAGAGACTGTCAGCACCAGAGCAGTTGTTGTGTTGTTGCCAGTGTTGTTTTTGTTTTCTGGGTGGTGCTGGTTTTGGGGCAGGCAAATACATCCTGCCGTATTTTTTATTTTTTTTTATTTTTTTCTTGTTGCTGTATTTGGAAAATGCTGCTTTGTCAGCAGGTCAGGTAGATTTTTTTTCCCTCCCCCAGTTCTCCTTTCTGCGCACAAACAAACATTAAGTGCACTCACACACTCACAGTACACACACACACACACACACACACACACACACACACTTATAATCTCTGCTTTGTCCTCCTTTCTCCTCTTTTGCTCCCTCTCTTTCTCTCTCCCTCTCTGTGCGTGAAGGCAAACTCAGCAGACCTCCAGGCTGCCAGGGAGTAAAGGCATTCTGGGTAATCCAGGGTGCGAGAAGGAAGAGGGAAAGAAAGGGGGAAAAACTCTCACAAATTCACAACACACACTTGATGCTGTGCATGACGTCGTACACTCAGACAAACACACACACACAAACAAATCCAGTCTCCCACCGCTGAACTATAGAGATACAATATCCATCTGCGTCCATCTGTACATTCATCTGCTGAGACAAACACAAGCTCTGTTTGCAACAGAATATTGAATCAAAAAGCTGCACGGCATCCTGTTCCCTGTTGCCGAACATTAACGATTGGGAGATGTGAAGGAGAATGAGGGAGGACGAGGGAATAGCGAGGGTGGTGGGGTGGAGCAGAGGAGGATACAGGAGTGTCGTCAGTCCGCTTTTATCTCAGCTCTGATTAAACCCTGTTCCTGTCTGACCTAAAAAGTCAGCTGGCGGAAACTTCAGAGACTGTGGGTGAATTTCACTGGAGCTCTTTACACCCAGCCGATGCCTTCAGAGAGGGAGAGAAAGCGAGAGGGGAGATCAGAGAAATAGGACAGAGAGTGGGCAGATATTTAAAAAAAAAAAAATAATAATACACACAGACATAGGCACGCTGGCTTTATGTGCGCACTCTTCACACATTATCATATATATGGATGCACACTCTCCCACACTGCATGTTGTCTGGTCTCTAGACTTAATGAGGACGAGGAAGAGGCCGGTGCTGGGTGGTAACTCCGGGTTAGTTAGTAGTACAATGCCACAGGAAGCAGACGGAGGCTGTGCTGAAATGTGCCAGCGCCGCCCGTCTGGGACAAGCACAACAAAAAACACAAGGTATAAAAATAAACCTGTGCCAGCATGGCAGGGTATCTGCAGGAACAGGAAATATCCCACTGAGGGAGAGACGGCAAGTGAGACATTGGGGAAGACCTTTGGATTGCAAATTTTCTTTTTGTTGTCATGGCTTTTATTGGTGGTGTGTTCAGAAGAGGTGCTGTATTGACTGAGCAATCAAATTCAGATCCTTTACTTGAAGATATATTATACAGGACTGCCTAAAAAAGCTATCTATAGACTCATACAGAAGTAATCCCTCTCAATCGTCACTTGTGACCCACTAGAAATATGTGTTAGTGTATTTTTCTGCCCTCTGCCTGCATTTTCTTCTTTTCTTCCTTTCTCTGTTTGTTGTTATGGGCATGATGTTTATGGGCGTGAACCCCCACAGCGCTCAGGTGAGGTCAGGGCTTTATAAAAGGAAGCAACCAGGTGCCAGACCATAAGCAGCAGGCATCTGAAGTAGCAAAAGTCAAAGTTCAACACTCAGTACTCAGATAAAAATGTCCCTGTGAGTGTTATACTGTTACTGTTTTTACTCATTTTTACTGTATTACACTGTATTACACATTTCACCAGCAGCAGCAGCCTGAACTGTTGATACAAGGCAGGGTAGATACATGGTTTCATGCTGTTTACTCCACCATCTGAATGTCTCATCAGACTCAGGCAACATTTTTTCAATCTTCTGTTGTCCAGTTTTGGTGAGCCTGTGTGTTATTATAGCCTCAGTTACCTGTTGTTAGCTGACAGGAGTGGCACCCAGCACAGTCTTCTGCTGCTGTAGCCCATCTGCTTCATGGTTCGACATGTTGTTGGTTCAGAGATGGTCTTCTGCATACTTTGGTTGTAACAAGTGGTTATTTGACTGTTGCCTTTCTATCATCTTGACCCAGTCTGGCCATTCTCCTCTCACCTTTGGCATCAACAAGGCATTTTCACCCAGAGAACTGCTGCTCACTGGGTATTTTCTCTTTTTGGCACCATCCTCTGTAAACCCTAGGGATGGTTGTGTGTGAAAATCCCAGTAGATCAGCAGTTTCTGAAACACTCAGACCAGCCTATTTGGCACCAACAACCATGCCACGTTCAAGTCACTTAAATCACCTTTCTTCCCCATTCTGATGCTCGGTTTGAACTTCAGCAGGTTGTCTTGCATTGAGTTGCTGCCACGTGATTGGCTGATTAGCTATCTGTGTTAATGAGCAGTTGAACAGGTGTACCTAATAAAGTGGCTGGTGAATGTATATTATTCTGCATGCAACTGTATGGTAGCATTAAATAGAAAAACTCAAGTCAAGTTAACTACAGTGCTTGACTAAATATACTAAGTTACTTTCCACCACTGCTGAGCAAATAAGTGTTGAGTGTCTGCAGACTGGTTTGAGTTGTGATTTTAACTCTTTGTTTCTTTGTGTGTGTTTGCATCCTCCAGAGTGCTGCAGCAGCTCCCAGCCCCGTCCTTGGGAACCTTCCCCCAGGAGAGGGCATGCCAGTGGGGCCAGTCCCTCCGGGATTCTTTCAGGTATATGGTACACACACACACACACACACACACACACACACACACACACACACACACACATACCAACATACAGAAAGTGAAAGAGAGGAAAGAGAGTTTTCTTTGGGGCCTTCAGGCCACTTACAGATACAGCACTGAATAGTTCTATTGAATATATTGTGAGAATTTAATTCATGAATACTTCACTGTTTGTGTTCATGTACAGAACCTTTGTGTGCATTAATCTGTGTGTGGGGTTGCACCTCTGTGTGTTTCTCAAAACGGACAGAAAAGGGCCTGACAGTTGAAATGAATGTCTCGCAAACAAAAAGTCACATGTGCAGCTTCGCCCCAGATCATCGCTGTTCTCCATCAGAATGACTCTGCCAGTTGCACATTGATCAGCCGTCATTATCAGTCAAACTCAGACGCGTGCATCTGACACACAGATCAATATCCTTCATAGGCATTTCTCAACTCCGCTTTCAAAAAAACTCCAAACATCCTTTTCCATCTCCTTCTGAAGATCAATTGTTCTTTGAAGACAAGGTGTTGTCAGGATCTATCGGTGAAAGAAATGCAACAATTGCCAGATTGCCAGTTCTTCATTCAGGCTCCGTAAAATGATTTGCATATGGACGAGATTGGAGAATATCATATTTATTAGCAAAGCATTGCACATCACAGACAATGCACAGCCGTGCTCACAGACATATAACGTCTATCTTTCAGTGTCATTTATTCATTCATTCAGTTTATTACTTTCTGTGTTTAGTTGTTTGCATTTATTTGTTCGTGCATGCATGAAAACAGGAATGTTAATCATTATAGAGCTTCAATAGACTTAGAATAGTGTAGCTGTTTTCCTTTGATGGACACTCAGCACAGCTGGGAGATGAGACGAGGGGTAATTAAAGAGGAGACCCTGATCAAAACAAGTGGACCATTGCTCTCTAGTGGCAACACATTGCATTGCTTCCCCAACGCTGCAGACTGGCTCCTCTGACCACAGTGGCATCGGTTCAGCAGACATAGCAACAGCATTGCTACTGTCTGTGGTGAGGACAAGTGAAAACCCACTCGCAGCTGCAAAAGAGCTTCTCACTCCTGCTGCCAAACTGCTCACAGTTAACACATAACACTGACATCATTATTAACCAACCTCATCTCTTAGTCTTTCATTCTTTTTCCATAAATCCAGTCCAATGAAAATGTGGTCGGCATACTGAGTCTGCTGTCATGGAACTGTTGTTAAATGTGCCCAAAACTCAACAGCAGATTTTTGCAGTGGTTGTGGTCGGTTTCCTGTTTTGAAGTGTGAAAAAACTCCCCATATGGTGCTCTGTGCAGTTTGTACACCATTATTGTTTCTGTGGGAGAGGTATTAAAATAGCAGTCCTGTGTGTTTGTGATTCAACCTGCTTTAATGTTTTTAATATAATTTCAGCCGTTCATGTCACCTCGATACCCCGGAGGACCCAGACCACCTCTCAGATTACCGAATCAGGTAAGAGCCACACTGACACCTGCAGGTGGCAGACAGAACTGTAGCTAGTTAGAAATGATTGGCTCTTGGTCTAAAAATATACCTGTGAGCACACTGTTTCCCAATTCTGGGTTTGTTTTATTAGTCAAAAGCTCAGTGTTGGTTTGTTTAGAAAAGGCTTGTTTGCAAAGGACAAAGGTCAGTGGGCTGGTGACATACTGACATAGCCAAAACTATGTACTTTTACAATGATAAAAACTGAATTATGGTACAGACACTTATGCTGTGTATAACTTGTTTAAAAGGAGATCTCAGTGTGCTAACTTGAGATCTGCTATGTTGCCTTTGACTGTTAAAACTAGATGGTATTAATTTATAAGAAGAAAAGCAGATTATCTAGATAATCTGTAGAAATTTAATAGTTTTACATGATAACAGTTCATCTGGGATACTGTTTTTGTGTCTCTCTCCTTTTCTTTTTTCACTTGCTTTATATAAGCAAGACCGGGAGATGTTTGTACTATAATTTTGTAATCCCATGTGGAATGGGCCAAATGATTTGGCAAACAAAAATACAAAATAAAGAAATAAATGAATTAGTATAAATGGACAGTATCTGTGTTACTGTGACGATAATGAGGGGATGGGTCTTCTTTTCCCTCTGCAGGGACTTGGAGGAGTCCCAGGTAGTCAGCCTATGTTGCCCAGTGGAATGGACCCCACAAGACAGCAAGGTATGCACACACACTGGTATGCACAAACACAGACATATGATGTTACAGCACATGTGCTCAGTCAGCACCCAGCCTGTTAAGGAATAGACAGACAGACAGAGTCACAGCCTGATAGAGCTTTTATCATAGAACTGATGTCCCAGAACTATTTACAAGATTAAGAGTCTACAGCCACATTTCTGTAAAGCTGCACTTGGCACAGTGGCAGTTTGACCTAAATGCTAATGTTGGCATGCTAATATGCTCCCAATGACAATGCTAACATATTTAATTAGCACTAAAAGGATAATATGAATGTCTTTAGCTTTGCAGGTATTTAGTCATGAATTTAAATTTGACTTGATGGGGGAGCCTATCCCAGCTGGCACTGGGTGAGAGGCAGGGTGCACCCTGGACAGGTCACCTGACTATCACAGGGCTGACACATAGAGACAACCATTCATGCTCACATTCACACCTACAGGCATTTTAAAGTCAGCAGTGACCAATCACCATGTGTTAAGACACAGAGAAAACCCACAGAGCATGCAAACTCCACACAGAAGGCCCAAATGGCCGGCTCGAAACCTGAAAGCTTCTTGCTGTGAGGCAACAGTGCTAACTACTGCACCACTGCCAGGAACATGAATGTCATCTCAAAATCACAACTGTCACCAACATAGGTGCGCTAGAGAAAAAGTCAGGGCGTCACCAAGTCAGTAGGATTCATCCTGTGGGGACTATGGATATCTGTACCAAATTTAATGTGAATGACTTCATTGTTAGTTTAGTCTATTGATGGGATTTGTAGATAGTAATAAAAAGATCTCTTCTTACCCTTTAAGTACAACCCTGTTTACACACACTACTTACTCCTTCAGACAGCACATGAATTATGCAGAAGTAAAAAGACGCAGAATGTTCAGTTACTGTTAAACTCAACATTAGAATGAAAAAAAAAACACTATTTGAATTTTGTATGATGGTTAGTCCCATCATCTCAGAAACTGATGTCTTCTAAGGGTTTTGCAACAATGCGGTGTCCAGATGGAGGTGTAAAATACAACATTACATGAAGGGAACAGGCTTTTTTGAAGAGAGTACAGTAGAAAATAAAAACACATGACAAGAAATTGCTGACTGAATAATAGAAAACTCACCCCAGTCACACCCAAATACACTCATGTGGAACAAACGGATGGTCGGTTGTAGTTTCAAAGTTTTCCTGTGTTTCAGGACATCCAAATATGGGAGGACCAATGCAGCGGATGACTCCACCCAGAGGCATGGTACCGCTCGGGCCCCAGGTACGGGACCAGATGATTTCTTGGGGATATATACAAAGCACTGGTTCTGACAGTTACTCTCATGTAGACGTCAATGAGGACATTTGGTGTCTTCTGTTTCAGGGCTATGGAGGTGGGATGAGACCACCACTGAATGCCCTGGTTGGTCCTGGGATGCCCGGCATGAACATGTGAGTGGTAGCAACATAATGTGATCTACACACACACACACACACACACAATGTAACTGACCTTCCCACATTTCTCTCACTCAGAGGGACATTAAACTGCAAATGTCTTTAATCTCTCTCGACAACAGATGCAGTCAGCCATTTGCTTTCTGTAGCTTTTAATTACACTTTACTGTATGTTCCTGGCTCTTAGAGGACTGGAAGCGGAGCGAGAAGCCAGCTTTCCTCTATTTTGTCTTCTTTTCTTCTTTTCTTTTTTTTTGAAACTTGTTGTTCCCATCACCTCTCGCTGGCAAGAGAGGAGCTTGTTGTTGCCAACGCTGCCCAAATGAATTGGAAACAAAGATGCTTGCCAAAAGCGGACAACTAAAGTGTATAATTGTGTGTGTGTTCCAGGGGACCTGGTGGGGGTAGACCCTGGCCAAATCCTCCAAACTCCAATTCGGTAAGTGCTCTTACAAAGACACCCAAGACAAGGTTTAACAGATATTTCATTTCTTTAATGATTTCTCTTCTTTTTTTTTTCCTTCTTTTTTTTCCAGACCCCATACTCTTCTGCATCTCCAGGAAGTTATGTGGTATGTATGTTTGAGTTTAAATTATGACTATTTTCAGGGTCATATTTGTATTTAAGTTTTCGACTAAAATATATATGTAAATGCTTTAATGTTCAAAACTGTCGGTGCTGGAACACCTACATCCAACCGCTACGTTTTTGCACCTGTCTCTTTAAGATCCACCCCACCCTTCTAAACACAACCTTGATCCAGCAGGAATATGATCAGAAATCAGGGAGAAATTAATAACATCAGCAACCAAGACTGCATATTTCTGTTAGTGCATGTAGGCACATGAAGCAGTGTGGGCTACATGCCTGTAGCAGATCAACAAGAAATTCATCAGGAGCTGATGTCAGCTGGTCTCAAAAGTAGACAATAACAGGCTTTTGCTCACACACAGGGGCATACATTTCTCCTTTCCATATTTGGAGGTGAGGGAACATATGCAATGGGGGGGTTGGAGGTACTCTACCAGAACATTTTAAGAATCAAACATGTCATTTCTCGCATTTTGGAGATTTTTAATGCACCAATTTGTGGTTTCATCCGCATCAATTTACGGTGTAAATGTCTACGATTTTGCCCTCAGCAACTTGAATGTTTTTATCAGGGGAGGGAGAAATGCACAGGTTGTAAATATTGAGGGGGAGGTGTCCTTTGCGTCCCCCTGAAATCAGTACCTTTGTTACATGGGTTCCTTATACATACAATGGCCACGCTTAATATGAACATCCATCATTCTTATATATTTGACAGAAAATGAGAAAAAGTATAACAGGTCCCCATTATACTGTCTTTATTCACTAGCTGTATGGGCTGAAATTTATTAGTTCATTAATGAATCTTACGGAAACCAACTGTGATTTCAGGGACCTCCAGGAGGAGGGGGGCCACCCGGCACTCCAATAATGCCGAGTCCAGCAGGTAAGGCTTGTGTATCCATGTACGTGAGTGTGAGTTTGTACTGTCATGGAAAATTGTGAAGATGTGAAACACCCAGTCACATTATCAATACACACCAAACACCAAAAGAGTTTAAGTAAAATAATTGTAATTATAAGGAGACAAATACAGATCTTCTTATACAGAAATTGTCCCAGTGTGTGAAAGAGACTATATCCATTACATATTATAGAGACAAAGAAAGTCAAAGTGACTGGCTGTTTGCCAAATGATAACAACTTTCCCCCAATCCCAAAAAGCTATTTAAAAGTCATACTATAGTCATGTTACGGTCACCATATCTGGACACTAACTTTTAGTTTAGACAGTTACAAAGCATAGTTCTGTGTATCCTCAGACGCCCACTCAAACCAAAGTCCATGAAGCAGGCTGCGAGAAAAGTCACGATTTAAAAAAAAAAAAAGATAAACCCTAATGTTTCATAATAGTGCTTCCTTATTAAATGATAACCTTATTTGTTTAATCTTCATCTTACTTTCACAGTACACATGTTTATGCTTTTTCATCCTCTTATTGTTTCTCCGTCAGATTCAACCAACTCTGGTGACAACATGTACACTATGATAAACACAGTCCCTCCGGGGGGAAGCCGACCAAATGTGAGACATTTCTCTCTCTGTATACATCACTGTGTCTGGTTGTAGACATTGTGTGTGGATGTAATCATTCTTTGATGTCTCCTGTGTATGTTCTCCTCAGTTCCCTATGGGTGCAGGTGGCGACGGTCCATTAGGTGGCATGGCTGGCATGGAGCCCCATCACATGAATGGATCATTAGGTACAGTGTGTGCTGCACTGACACTAAATCTGACACTAATCTGGTTATATTTTCTTCCCCTAATTTAAGTAAAACCAGTTTTCATTCAATAATGGTGGTTTGTGTTCATCCTTGTGTTCCCTCTCTCAGGGTCAGGTGATATGGACAGTCTCCCCAAGGTGAGACAAGATGCTACCTTGAAACTCCATTTTAAAATTGCAGTATTTTTCTTCCATAGCTTTAGTAGCATTCAGTTACCAATAATCTGTGTCTTACAATCTTTTTTTCAGAACTCTCCTGGTAACCTAAGTATGAGTAACCAGCCCGGGACCCCCAGGGAGGATGGAGAGATGGGAGGAAACTTCCTTAACCCTTTTCAGAATGAAAGTGTAAGTCAGAAGTTAGCGGGATCTCAAAACTTAATACCAAAGTTAGGTTAAAAATGGGTTTGAATAGTTTTGCATTTTGGCCAATACTCTTATTTGTTTCCTTGCAGAGAGTTAGATGAAAAGATTGATACCACTCTCAAATCTGTACGCTAAATATGAAACTACAGCCAGCAGCTAGTTGGCTCTGGGGAAACAAATGACTCTGTCCAAAGAAGAAGAAGTCCACTTAGCATCTCTTAAGTGATACACGTAATATGTCATGTGAAGGAGTTTCCACCTGTTGCTTGGCAACCACACTGTGACAGCAATACTCCAGGAAGTCACTTTGGATTAAATAAACAAGATGTGTGGATGTAGGGCTGTCAAACGATTAAAGATTATCTGATTAATTACATGCTCTGTGATTAATTAATCTGAATGTAATGTGTGAAAAGTGAAAGTATTAAAAAAAATTAAATTCAGGTGAATTTTGGCATATGTGTCTATCACCGAAACTGGTCTGTAGTCCATTGCAATCCCTTTTGTCAGTCGGTCACAGGTAGACTCACTCCGTTTGTGTCTGAATGCCTGGGCCCATATTCACAAAGATTCTCAGTCCTCTCAGAGAGCTCCTAACTTAGCCTAAAAATTCCTAGCAAGGGATCTTAGCTTAAGAGTGATTCAGGAAGTTTCTGAGAGCAACTCTGAGCAAGGAGGGGACAGAAACTTTTATCTTAGTGAGGAGGTGTGGTTGACCCCGTTGCTAGGTATGACGCAGTCTTCTAAAAGTTGTGATTGGTTCTTACAAAAAGGGAAAAAAAAATCTGAAAAAAAAAGCGCTCCTAGTAATGAATGGACAGTGAAATCAACCGATCATAGAACTTAGTCTGTAGGCTATTAAGAAATGTGTAATCGTGAAAATAATTTTATGTCATGATGATGAAACTCAGCAAAATTAAATTCATTGTTACACAGCTCCAAAATGTTTGAACGTACCTCATTCACATGCCGATTATTATATTGATTTGCTTATTGTTATGTTTACTCGCCATGCTGGTAATTTTACTACTTAATCTATTTGATATTAATGGTGGACGCAGAATCAGCTGTCAGCAATTACTGTGATTGCTGGCCTCCTTGTAAAAAGTGGTTTGATTTGGCAGAATGACCAAAACAAACGAATGAAATGGAGAAAAAAAGAACGAGAAAACCGAACCGGACAGAAGAGCAGTGCCTGCTGTTGGCGCAGCTCGTGGAGGAGAACAAAGGAGTTTTAAGAGGGAAATTCGGTCCCGGGATCACGGCACAAGAGAAGATGTAGACTTGGGAGCACATTGCCCGACAAATCAATGCGTCATTCCCTCTCCTTTTACGCACAAGCGATAAATGTGAGAAGCACTGGTACGTGCTGCAATCCAAAGCAGGCGTTATTGCGTTACTACGCTGGGTGGGAAAAGTAAGCTCATCCCTGATGAAGTCAACCACAAACATTATCCCTGCACGATCAAGCCGGTAGCGTCTTATTAAATCACTGTCGTTCAGTAGGCCTATACAGAGAATATCTCTCCTTCCTCTCTGTCTTTCCACCATCTTCTCTGTTTAAGACACTCTTAGGCTTCTTAAAAGTCCTCCTCCCTGCTCTTAACAGTTTTTCACCTTAGGAGCTCTCTTAAGGCCTAAGATGCTTCGTGAATAACTTTTATCTTACCAAGGGAAAATTCTAAGAATGACATCACTAAGAGTTACTTTTAGTCTTAGGATTCTTTGTGAATACGGGCCTTGGTCGTGACGAGGCTGACTTCTAGCACTAGCATCAGAGGCTGTGCCAGCTTGGACCTCTGAGTTTGCTGCTAAATGCTTTGCGCTGAGGTGATATTTTAGGTTTTAATTACTGCGATTGTACGAAAATTCCTTACTGCAGAAAATGCAGAGAACGGTGCTCCTATCAACAGTTCCATCTGGCCGTTTTTAAAATGCTAATGTTCCATTCATTGGGCCAAGCAGCATCGTCTTCCTCCGTCATGTGACAAAGGCACTGTGGCCTTCAATGACGCACCGGGTCAAAGGTCACCATGGAACACAATTAATCAGTGTTGATTTTTTTTTAACATGGTATTTCTTTGTGATAAATTAATCAAAATTACTGTGTTAGTTTGACAACCCTAAAACACAAACATAATTCCCATATTGTCGAACTTTTCCTTTAACTAAAGTTAAAAGTATACATGAAGGTTTTTCCTAAAAAACAATGTACAGACTCACACAGAAGTAATGACAATTACTGCATAGTATACCTTTAAACATTCATAAAAAAAAATATTTGACTTTAAACCATTACATTTGGAGGGATTTTGGTGTATAATGGTGAAAAATACTCACACACGCTTTTCTTCCCATTGTATCTCTGCAGTATTCTCCGAACATGACAATGAGCGTGTGAAGGCTCTGGACGCAGGTTTGGTTCAGTCGCCCAGTAACCTGGTGTGGATCGGTGAAAAGCAGAGAGACAGGATGTGATGTCATCTAGGCCAGTGACTTCACCACCTCCACCACCACCTGCCTAGTCAGGACAGTTGCCCCAGGCTCCGTCCTTCTCCTCCCCACCCCACCCACCCCACTCCTCCGTTGTTCCTGTCCACGTCTCTCTCTCCTGTTTCTTCTCCCGTTCTAAGTGGTGACTCTGCTACATTCATCAGTTCTTCCTCTGCAACTATGAGACTGTACAAAGGAACCAAATTGAAACAACCTGGAGGAGAACTCTTTGTATATTTGCATACGGTGTGTATGAGACTGTGCACACACTCCAGTCACAGACAGACGTGTCTGCCTTTGGCATCATATTACAGAGTTCATGCCCAAAAACAAACAGCCAGTATCTTATTTATGCTAAAGTTTAAATTTCCAAGGGTTTGAAAAATAACAGATACTTTTTGATTGATGCTCAAATTTAATCTAACTGGGTCTCACAAGGAACTTTTTTTTCTTTTCTTTACAAATTAATTTGTCCATAACTGAAAGAGAATTGGAGAGACATCACAATATTACCAATACGTTTATCTGAGGCTTGTGCAGGTGTTTGTCTTTTCAACTTTTGTGGTTGTCTGAATCTTTAAGACCACTAACATTGTGTTTCATGTTTTATACTATGGGCCGTTTCTTTTTTCTGCGCTCCCCAAACTCAAGCCACAAATGTGGGAAATGTGAAATCTCTTTAAAGTTAGCTCTTTAACCATGATTTGCAGAAAGGCTTCAACTGAAATATTTGTCCGCATCTATCGAATGGTTTTTGAGAAAAATAAAGTGCTTTGTTTGAGGCCTAAGGCGAGACGATGCAACTTCAGTTAACAGCGCTACCAGTCATACCTGACCAAGCAAGGCTGTAGAAACAAAATCCCTGAGTGTACTGAATTGAGCAATGCCTATTGATTTAACTTTCTATTCATAAGAGGAAGAATGTGTTACTTCTTTTTTAAAGTTGACATAGTCTCTCTTTAAATCAGATCAGTCACTACGCTGACACTGAGGAATACGGTTAGCACAAAGGTCGATACCCAGTAGTACAGACTGAAAATCTTTTCTATAATTAAGCATGGCATCGTTCTGTATTCAGTGATAAACTTTTGTTGCGTTCAAACTGTTAGACTTCCCAGTGTGAGTGGCTTACATTTGGAGGGTTTTACATTCTGTTGACTGCACAGGCACAGGGCAAAGTTTAGGATAGCTGAGTTTTTTTTGGGACTGTGTTATCTTACAAGAGGGGATACTGAACTTGTGCATGCAGTCATACGATTTTATTTTATTTTTTTATTTTTTTTTGAGGCCTCTCGTCTCTAGTTATTTAAACTTTTTATCCAAATGATTTATCAGTTTATGTCCTGCAGCAACAGTTGCAAAATGGATACAATGGCCCACATTCTCTGGACGTAAAACGTTAAAAAGACAGAGACAAATCAAAGACACATGACCAGTATTGAACGTAAACTGTAAGACACAAGCTTATAAAGTCACTTTGGTCACTCATACTTTATTGCCATCCGGATAAACTGTGATCTCAGTGTGATGTGAAAGGTTTGTTGGTACAGAAAGCTAAAAACAAGCTTGTTTTTAAATCAATGTTTTAGACTTTTTTCACTGCCCAAAATGTATTATCATTGTGTACAAACGGACGATGATGCCTGTGAACATTTTCCTCTCCCCTCTCTTACTGCAAAGTGTACAGCTCACAAATGTAGCTCCTCTGTCTCGTATGTGTATTTGATATTATTATTATTTAAAGAAAAAAACTGGAGAGAATTCATGCAAAAGGGAGGGATGGACTGATGACGCACCATCACAACTGAACAGAGATATTTTATTTTGATTTTTTTTGTGTGTGTTAGATTGAAGCCATAAGTGGGAGTACAAGAAGATGCATTTGTAAATTGGGTCATGTTTTTCTGTTTTGTGGCAGTATGTGGGACTCCATTTGTGACGTGTTCATTTTCTCTTTTTTATTCTTGTATTATGTTTTTGTAAATACACAGAGAAGTATTTCATGGGTTTTGAATATGCTAGTATAAAGCTTCTCTTCCCTTAGTCACAGTGTCAGCTCTTGTCGTTTGTGAGGACTGCGTGTGTGGACATGAGCGCAGTCACTTCAGGGTGTATGCAGGGTTTGTAGACGAGGTGTTATCACGAGTTATGCCTCTCTAAGTCGTGTGCTTTGGTTCAATCTGCTCTGTGTTGTGAAGCAGAGCAGTGTCTGCAATGTGAAAGAAAAACCACTAACTGTGATCCATACACTTCTATCCTAGTAGGGGAAAGGCAAGATATCTTTTGTGGAGTGCTGCAGGGACAATGTTGTTTTGTAAGCCAGCCTGGAAGTTAGCATCGCCTGGGTTCTTCCGACCAAGAGCCCATAGGAGTTTTTCATTGGCTTATGATATTAGCAGATTTTGTTCAGCAAGATTATCTTCACAAATGAACACCACTTAAATGATTTTTGAGGCATAAATGCAATTTCCAAAAGTAAAAAGCTAACGTTAGGCTAACATTAACATTAACGGTAGTTTTTCAAAAACAACCAAAAAAAATATATATATAGCGCAAGTATAAACACAACACAACACTGTGAAGGCAGACCGGTCTAGTTAGCAGATGAATTTCCATGTTGGGAATGATGATGTTAAATGTCCCTGGCAACATCTGCAGTCTCGCTTAGCCACTTGTTAGCAATCGCCTTTTTTGAGACATGTAAAAGCTTTAAAAATTACAAGGAAAGTATTTACTGACATATTTTCATACAGCAAGACATGAAAATCTCTGAAGCTTGTGTCAGTCACAGACCTTTTTTCAGGCATCTCATCAAACCCATTCAAGAAACCCACTGAATTCAAGACAAGGGAACAAGTTGTAGGACTCCTTCCTGCACCACTCTGTTACCACCAGTGAGGTCCCCTTTAGCCACTGCCCTTGAGCAAGGAAGCTAGACAGCATCCAAATGTGAACTGCCTAATCATTAAGGTCGCTCCTATAACGAAACATCCAAGATCCAGGACGACATCAGGAAGATGGCCCCCAAAGATGAGCTGCCAAGTGAATACCTGAATACCTCAGGCAGCAGAAACCTGAGAATGCAGGAGTGGAAGATGAACTGTCATGCCCCTGCACGGCATGTACCACTGACAGCTCAGAAGCACTAATCATGGCAGCACAGGAACAGGCACTTGGTACAAGATCAACAGAAGCAGGGGTCTACCACACCAGACAGGACCCCACGTGCAGGCTGTGCAAAGATGCTCCTGAGACACTTCAGCACATAATAGCAGGGTGTAAGATGCAAGCAGAATCAGCGCACATGGGACGCCACAACCAAATGGCTGGTGTAGTGTACAGGAACATGTGCACTGAGTATGGGCTGGAAGATCCCAAGGTTACAATGGAAGACACCTCCTACGGTGGTTGAGGATGGCCGAGCTAAGATCCTGTGGGACTTACAGATCCAGACTGTCAGACTGGCGATGGCTAACCAACTGGACATCGTGTTGATTGACAAACAACAGAAGAAGGCGGTGGTGACAGATGTAACAATCCTGAGCGATGGCAACATCAGGAAGAAGGAATACGAGAAGCTCGAAAAATACCAAGGGCTAAAAGAGAAGCTGGAAGAGATGGGGGGAGTAAAGGCAACAGTGGTGCCAGTGGTAATCGGAGCACTCGAGGCTGGGAGAGTGGCTCCAGCAGATTCCAGGTACAGCATCTGAGGTCTCTATCCACAAGAGCAAAGTCCTACAAACAGCTAAGATACTGCGCAGAACCCTCAAACTCCCAGGCCTCTGGGGTAGAGGACCCAAGCTTGAGGAAGCCCCCCCCCCCCCCCCCCTTTTTTTTTTCACATTACCCAGAAAAATGGTGGATTGTTTTTACACTTCAATTTTTGTATGGAATTTTGATTTGTGAGCTTTAGATTGGTATGCAGGTTTTGTTACCTTTGGACAGAGCCAGTCTAGTCCCCGTTTGCAGTCTCCGTGCTAAGCTAAGCTAAGCTAAACGGCTGATGGTTATAGCTTCATGAAAATAGCATCTTGTCTAACTCTTTGCTAGAGTGGGAATACGCATATTTACCAAAATGTTGCCGCATGTTTTACGGGCCCAGTTTCATTAGTGGAGCACAAATCATGGTAGCTGGGAGAAACAGTGCGCTGAAAACCTTTCACGAACAGATTTACGTTGTGACTGGAATCCAGTATAAGATTATAGAAGATTAAACCTTTGGAAGCTTTCAAGGTGCACATAGTGAAATAAGAGGCTACTGTACTGTAGTTATAATGTACTTGCCATATAATTATACCTAGCAGCACACAAGTCAGAGAGTTCAAAAGGAGTGGGTTCAGAGAGTTTTCACATGTTGGCTGCAATACTTATTTACTCACTGACTGTAAACTCCATGTGCAACCCACATTATGTCAACACTGCATGTAGATTATTTTTCATATGACTACGGTGTTTGCATATTGCATGAGGGCATCTCTCTCTTTTTGTCCTCAAACACACAACACACACACACAGAGGAGGAGGAGGAGGAGGAGTGAGACTGTGATCACCGACAGAAGGAATAATTCATCCTGCACAACAGAAGACAGTAGGAGGGAAAGCGAGAGAGCCTTTGGCAGAACCACAAAGAAGACTACAGTAGTTCTCTTGTATTACACTCTGATATAGCTTCTCACACACGAATAAGCAAGAAGCATTTGCTATATATAAAGTATTTATCCTTATCTTCCGCACGAGAAAACTGAGCAGTGGAGTCATCTGCAAATACAGTGTGCCTCTTGCCAGAGCCAAACTTAACACTCTTTGTTGTCTGCCGAAAGGCTTTTGAACTATTGCGCAATCCCATCATTTCACATGCAAACTGGAGTTTCCACCCACCTCCCTTATTCCTCTCGAAAACTCTCTCTGTCTCTCATTCTAACTTCCTCTCTGCTAGTCTTCGGGGTGGCCTTCCTGCAAGACAGCTGTCCTGTTCTGTTCTGTTCTTGTTGTTGTATCCAGTTGGCTGTGATCTGACTTCTAATCATGTCTGTAGAGTTTTGTTTAGCTTTGCTGGCTCTCTCCTCTCTGACTGCTGCATCTGATCCAGGCTGTGAAGAGCTGCTGAAACCTCTGGAGGATCAAAGCCAGGTATGTTGCCCTCAGCATTTACATACAAGCGGAGTCGATATTTGCTTTGTTTCAAAAGGCCACTCATGGTGGTTTTACATCATGACTTAACCTAATTATAACTTACATTATAACAATCAGCTTTAAAGCCTAGTTATGAGTGAAATTCGTAAGCTACAGTTATTATTTAATCTCAGTTAGCGGGGGGTAGAGAAAATAAGGGGCCTCCCTACTGACACCAGCAGAAAACATAGTAAACAAAATGTAAATAGACTCAAACATGATTTATTTATATATTGTGCCCATCCCCAAATGATAGGAATGCCATCCAAAAAAGAGGAATCAAACTCACCAGGGTAGAATTTAAAAAACGATCCAGTCATACTTGGTAGTGGGCTCAGTTCCTTTCTCGTCCTCCACACACACGGTTGAGGAATCACCAAAAACACAAATCCATTGAAGTTTATTCTCCTTACAAGGCAGGTTGTCTCCTACCGGCCACAAACCTTCACCTCAGTGCAACACACCTGAACCCAGTTAACTCACAGGTGGCAACAAGATAGAGCAGGGGTGAGAGGGGGACACTGCAAGACACATTGAGCTTGTATTCGAAGGCTATTCTGTTTTAAAACCCTCTAACAATCCTGTGCATGCCTCTCCCGTCACCTTTGTGTCGGTGTCACCACATTATTTTTGTTGGGTAATACAACTGATACCAAATACTGTATACTTTCTTGACAATGGTTTCACAGATCTACAACATGTGGGGTTTAAGAGCTCCAAATTCTTTTTTTTATACAAGTATAAATTTGTACATTTTTAATTTTGCACATCTGTTTATAGGTTTCTGGAAAATGGATATTCCACGCTGCAACATCGGACAGTGAAGAGTTGATGAACTCATTGAGAACTCTCGACAGCTCCTGGATTGAACTCTCACCCAAACCTGATAGTGATGACATGATCCTTCGCTGGGGAGACAAAGTGTAACTGTTAATGATCTTTTGAAAATTAATGTTATTTCACTACCTTTAAGGCATAAGAAACACTAAAAAAGAAATGCACGTCCCAGTGCTTATTGGAGTGGGTGCTGGATCAAAGAAATATCTGAGTTGAAACAAATCGATCGGCAAAACAAATAGCTCCCACTGAAAGTGTTTTTCTTCAGAAGTCTGGCAAAGAGCTGTTTGCCCAAAACGTTGCACAATGGCTTTAAAGGGAAATTTCGGTTTATTTCAACCCGTCTCCTATCATCCTAAATTTGTTTCAAGTGACTAGTGACATACAGATAATAGTTAGCATGTTAGCCATTAGCCTAGATACAGCCGTAGCGTCAGACCTGTTAAAACGTAAGTGAACGGGCATCCTTTCAAGTGCAAAGTTAGTCCACTAAACAAGCTTTTTTTCTCCACAAAGACCGCCTCATATCGTTAGGACAAATGTCAGAGAACATATAGAAAACAACATGTAAATGTGTTATCTTACCTTACCGGTGTGGTGCCATGTTTGTTTATCCCTCTAGCTCTGCTTTCCAAAGCGCGGCCGAAATATATCTCGCCAGCTCTAGATAAAGCCCAGCTGGATACTAACGTTACTCCAGGTGGAGGTGTCTCGTCCTCGGTCACATCCAGACCTTGAAAATAAGGCTGCAACTAGTCCCATTCCTTGCAACAGAGGCATTCCTCACAGGTACGCCACCAATCTCCAGAGCTATGCAGCCTTGCAGCAGCCATTTGTCCTCTACCTGTTGCGCCTCTCTCTCTCTTCCTCCGCTCTTCAATCTCACAAAGCTCTTCGTAAGTGTATCCTTCCAGCTGTTCTCACGATATTTCGGCCGCGCTTTGGAAAACAGAGCTAGATGATAAACAAACATGGCAGCACACCGGTAAGGTAAGACAACACGTTTACATGTCATTTTCTATATGTTCTCTGACATTTATCCTAATGATATGAGGTGGTCTTTGTGGAAAAAAAGCTTGTTTAGTGGACTAACTTTGCACTTGAAGGTATGCCCGTTCACTTACATTTTAACAGGTCTGACGCTACTAATGCGCCCCGGCTGTATCTAGGCTAACGGCTAGCATTTTAACTATTATTTCTATGTCACTAGTCACTTGAAACAAATTTAGGACGATATGAGACAGGTTGAAATAAACCGAAATTTCCCTTTAAAGGTCCAGTGTGTAGGATTCACGGGGATATATTGGCAGACATTGTATATAATGTATTAAGTATGTTTTCTTTAGTGTATAATAACCTGAACATAAGAGTCAAAGTGTTACCTTAGAATGAACGGTGTACCTACATAGGGAGCCGGTCCTCGTCTACATAACCCGCCATGTTGCACTGTCAGGTTTCTACAGTAGCTTAGAACAGAAGAAAACAAACACGTGTTTTTGTATCAGCTACCATTATTAGCAGCCCCTCCACTATGAGCTAAACAGCAACGAGCCTAACAGCACTGGAGAAACAGTGACTTGTAATGTGAAACTGCTTCATTTAGTGTTTTTACTGGTTTTAATCACCTGGTCTGTTTGTTTTAGAGAGGAAGAGACCTGTGTGGATAATTGACCCTTTTGTTAAGCCCCGCCCCTCTGTGATGGTCCATTAAGCTGTCAGACTGTAGCTAACTGCACTCCCTGAGGACATATTGGCTAGTTTTTGGGGGAAAAAATGACAAAGCGATTTCAGAGAGAAGCAGACAGAGAGGTCTACAATATGTGTTTGAAGGATATACCCAGGAAATCAAACTCACTCAGCAGCAAAAACTATGGCTAGCTAGCAAACCCTACACTTTTAAGGCTTTGATTTTGGTTTTGGAACAGTGAAGAAACATATATCTTCTTCCAACCTCTCCAGGTCATACACGTGCCCCAGGCAAAACATTTAGCTTGAAATCCACAAAACCAGCCTGAGATAAAAGAAAATCTGAAACGATTGCATGAGAACCTACAGAGCACAGCTGTGTTGTTGGACCCTTGTCGAAGCGTCTACATTTGAGAGGTGGGACATAGCAAAGGGTCAAAAACACCTCCTGAACAATTGACACAGAAGGAATCTAACAGGGAGTTCAAGCTTAGCACATGAAGAAGTTTCAGTAGGTTGCGATCTACAGTCTTCACCACTAGATGCCACTGAAGCCCACACACTGCTGCTCCTTTAGGGCAGTCAGTGTGTCAGGTAACTAATGAGACTTTCTCCAGTTTTAAAAACGTATTATTTTGATCTCTCCTTACAAGGAATGGAAAATGTGTTAGAGGAAGCGTTAATGCCACCTCCATGGGAAACACCACCAGAGTGACATGCAAGTACATTATGATACATATTATCATGTGTGCTTTAACACACAGTTCCTAGAAATGCATAATAATATGTTAATCTTCTGTTTCTGCGTCATAGTTCACCTCAATGCCTCTGATCATGTTCATGTTGGGAAGTACCTGACAACCTGCCCTGACTGCATCCTCTGGACAGACACTTCAGTGACTGTGGGCAAAGTGGGAGACACAAAATCCCTCTTGATCTACAGTGAGTTCACAGTTGTCTGTGACAGCTTTTCTGTAATGGGTAAAACTTTTTTTGTGGGTTTTTTTTTTTCAACCTGGGCCCTATTTTCTGATCTGCTTTTGTCTAAATGAGTGATAGGATGTTCAATATATGACATTTCTCCAGTATGAAGCTAGGGCTGACCTACCTGCAGCCCATGAGCGAGCTATATTAAATAATAGGGCACTCAGACAGCATCAAAGAACGTCAAAATACGTCCACTAAAATGCATTTTTTTCCACACAGATAGGCTCGGATTGTTAGTATAATTATCTGACAGCCTAACGGAAAGGAGAAATGAACGTCTGTGTTTACCTTTAGCTGGATTCGGACATGTTCCTCTGCCTGTTGCTGCTCCCTCTCTCTCTCCTCGTCCAGCTCTGCGTCCGTGTACGTCCGTGTACATCCGTGTACTCCATGTTAAAATAAATACGGGTGGTCATCAAATTCAAATGGCTCATCCAGATCCAGTTGGTCAAAATCGGGTAAAAATTCAGCCATGACTACTCCAAACAGAGTAACTCCTGGTGTTTTCGTAAGGTCACTCCAGCGGTAACTTCCTGCAACAACTCAAATCTTGCGAATTGTGAGATTTCAGAGCCAGACTTTCACTCTCTGAGTGAGTGTTTTGACTTGCCACAACAAACATGTCCGAATTTTTACCCGATTTTGACCAACTGGATCTGGATGAGCCATTTGAATTTGATGACCGCCCATATTCATTTGAACATGGACGTACACGGATGCAGAGCTCATTGAAACTGAAGAGCTGGACGAGGAGAGAGAGGGAGCAGCAACAGGCAGAGGAACATGTCCGAATCCAGCTAAAGGTAAACACAGACATTCATTTCTCCTTTCCGTTATGTTGTCGGATAATTATACTAACAATCCGAGCCTATCTGTGTGGAAAAAAATGCACTTTTAGTGGACGTAATTTGACGATGTTTGACGCTGTCTGAGTGCCCTATTATTTAATATAGCTCGCTCATGGGCTGCAGGCAGGTCAGCCCTAGCTTCATACTGGAGAAATGTCAAATATTGAACATCCTATCACTCATTTAGACAAAAGTAGATCGGAAAATAGGGCCCAGGTTGAAAAAACCATTAGTTCCCCTTTAACATGAACTTCTCCTCTCATCCTGTCCCTGCCCTGCAGCGAAGTTTGGGAAATTGGATGACTCTGATTTGGAGGTTTTCAAGAAACAGGCTGCGTGCCTCAACCTCCCAGCAGAATACCACTTTGGAGAATCCACAGGTAGAAGCTGATTCACTGCTACACACAAACACACACATGGCAGTAGTGAGTATGTGTCACTTATTACAGCACTTATAAACTTCCTCCTCCTGTTTCAGACCTGTGTCCTGATGAGAACGTGGCTGCCACAGATGTAAAAGAAGAATAGAATAGAAGAAGAAGAGAGACCTGAAGTTACTCCATGAGTCAGATTTGTATTCAAGTATGCTCCTCTCTTAGATGTCTGTAAACTCCCAGTACCGCACAGATGTCTTGATAGATGTGAAGATGACACCCTTTTTTCATCCTGCAGGGGGGTTTAATGTAAGACAAGAGGGATTATAGCTTTTTTTAAGTGTGAGAGTGCCTTTTGAAAACAAAGAGCTACTTAGCCTGTTAAAGTTATTCATCATGCCAGACTTTGTAGATTGCTGTATTAAAGAGAACTGAATAAACTGTTTTCACATTCAGTGTCAGATTCATGAATCACAGTGGATGCCACTTGAATGTCTTTTTCTTTAAAAAGTCCAATAAAAGGAAACACTGGATGTTTGCATGTGAAAGGAAGAAGAGGAAATCAATCACTCAGGCCACAGGGCCATTCTTAGTCCAGGCTGGTTTTCTTAACGCGTTGGTCAGACCCAAAGTACAACTCAGGGTCTGTTCCAAAACAGTGCAGACACAGCATCTATGTAATATGGCTGCATGGAAATACACGACAATCATCTCTACCTTCAGCTAGACAGAGGGAGCCTTATGGGCCATACATGCTTCCATAGGTGATAAATACAGTGTCAAAGTTACACAAACTTCTAACAAAAAAAAGGTATATGAAAGAAGTTCACATGGGATTATTGTCAAAATACAAAAGCATGTAATAATCCGATGCCATCATACTGCATCAGCATGCTTCTATTTTGCATGAATGCAATCTGTTTGTACTTTCTGGCTTTTGGCATTCATGGCTGACACTACGAGCCTCCAGTGATCTCTGCGAAACACTGTCCAACTCAGGCTGCGACAGAGTTTTTATGACTCAAAGCTATTGTTATGGACTGTGACTAAAATGTGTGTGTGTGTGTGTATGTGTGTGTGTGTGTGTGTGTGTGTGTGTGTGTGTGAGGGGACTTAAAGATGTAAATACTAAGCAGGGCTGTGGACTGGCTGACTGTTACATTCATGCATACTCTTGTTCTAGCTCAACACTACTTCTTTTCAAGATGTCTTCTTGTCGGAGGGCCCCTTGAAGGGTGGAATGCAACGTATTTACGCGGCTGTGAGAAACTTTTGGAGCCCTTTCAGAAGATGTCTTGCACTGTGTGGAGATTTTCCTGAAAGAAGTGAAAGATGGTGGCTTGTAACCTTTTTTTTATCCTGAAAGAGTAGTGCAACTTCCTCTCACTTATTTTACCAGGCTCACTTTAAAAGCCAGCTTTGGTGTTTTTTCAACCTGGATGCTATTTTCCCATGTTTTGTGTCAGAGTGAGTAACGGTAACAACAATTTTTGAAATTGGCCCAGTATTGAGCAAGAGCACTGCACTGTAATCGTTTGAGCAATGTAGCCTACTGCGAATGCTTTGTAAGTGTTTTACAAAGAAATTAAACTTTTTTCTTTATCCTTCTACTTGATCAGGTCTGTTTGGTATTGTATCTAACCAACGTCTCGCTCAAGAAGAAGCTTCGTTCTGAAGTCTTGTGAGCTGAATTGTTGCAAAACTAAATGTGAAAGGTAAAGAAAGACACTTAAGCCCCGTTTCCACCAAACACTTTCAGTATGGTACCTTTGAAACCAAAAGTAACCCTGCAGACATAGCACCTAGACCCTAGGTCCGCTTAGTGTTCCCCCCGCTTAAATGTGGGTGGGGTTGTTGTCACTCACTGCTGCATCCAGCACTCCAGTTTATCATCCACAAGGTTGCATGTCGACATTTTCAGAACAAAATAAAACAGCCTACACTCAGAATCTCTCTCTGTATGGGATATTTAAAAATAGCAGGATTGTGCATTTAGTCCTTCTCAAGCAAACTCAGGGGTTTAGTGTTGGCGGAGCACACAGCAACAATGCTCTGCAACGCTTTTTTTTACGTCCAAGTGAGGATTAGAATATATACAGTTCACATAATCTGGTTGAAATTAATATATATTTTTAAACATTTGAAGATCCAGTCATTACTAAAAGCGTTTGTCATCCAAAAGAGACAATAAAAACTAAAGTGAAGTTGTCTCATCCATCCATGAACCACTTATCCTCTTGAGGGTCGCGGGGGGCTGGAGCCTATCCCAGCTGACATTGGGCGAGAGGCAGGGTACACCCTGGACAGGTCGCCAGACTATTGCAGGGCTGACATGTAGAGACAGACAACCATTCACACCTATGGACTATTTAGAGTCACCAATTAACCTGCATGTCTTTGGATTGTGGGAGGAAGCCGGAGTACCCAGGGAAAACCCACGCTTACATGGGGAAAACATGCAAACTCCACACAGAGGGGCTCCCTCCTGGGATTGAACCAGGAACCCTCTTGCTGTGAGGCAACAGTGCTAACTACCACACCACCATGCTGCCCCAAAGTTGTCTTGTTGAAATTTAAAAGGTGTGCTGATGGATTCACGTCGTCAATTGAGTAGCATTACAATCAAACTTTCCACCTTAAAAGTTGCTGGCAGTCAGCCCAGTGAATTATTTTCTCAGACAACTGCTGCTGCAAGAGGCAGCAAGACATCCTTTCATTTAGGCACAATTTACTAATATATGTAAAACTCTCCACGGTGTGAACAGTGGTTACATGAGCCTCAAACCAGCCACAACTCAGCCCTGAGCAGAGTGACCGTCAGCTATTGACCAATCAGCAGACTGCAGTGTTCACAGCTCCACCTTTTCGTACCAGATCTGTGTGCTAGGTACCCCAACAGAGGGGGGACCAAAAATGGGGATGGTACGGAACGGTTCCATTGGTACCATCCACAACTTTTCACTGTGGAAATGACAAAAAGCATACCAAACTGAATCGTATCGTACTGTACTGCTTTGTGGAAACCGGGCTTTAATTATCTGAGCCAGTCAGTAGTAAAAACAATCACGTTAGATGGACGCACATGACAGTGCGCTATCATCGCCAGGATCATATCGCAGCCCTGTTTTCCCACTGCCAGCCACAGCACCCTTGCTAAATACCGGACCAATTTCTAAAATAGTTGTCTCCATTAGTCACTTAGATTCAAAACATGGGATCAAACAGAGTCCACACTGAAAAGTACTAGTTTCCCTTAAACCATCATGTATCCAAAAACATTTCCTGCAAAACGAAGCTGTAATATGTCTGCCACTTTAACATGACTTATATATGGCTTCAGTATTAAAACATGGTACCTAAAGGACTTTTTTTATGTTACATAACGCAGCCTTAAGTGCACATAAATAAAGAGTGACACACACAAAGAGAGACACACCATTTACATAATGGCATATGCAGTACTGCATGTGTGAGTTACATAATCTATGTGTACTATATATTTTAAGATTTAGTGTAGATTTTTATCCGTAGCCAAAAACTGAGCAAGCACAAAACATACTCAGGAACACATGAAACACATTTCACCACAAAATTTGCTTTGAATCTGAATTGTCCCTCTGCCACAGACCAAACCTTCCACATATGAGGCCATGAAACACAACTGGTGATTCTTTACCCAGTATTGACTATGGCATTTTGCAAACAGACCGTATGTCGATTGTCCTCATCTCAGGGTCTCTGTGTGTTTACCTCAGATAAGGAATTTGGAGATGGAGCTGACCAGTTGGACCTTATCAACATCTGGTACAGGGTGTGTTTGCAGAGCACAATATTAGACAAGTGACAATGCCCTGATTGGCCCCAGTGTTTCACAAGAATACACTATGTTGTTGAACTGTGACACACTCATGTGTAGTATTATTATCACTTTTAGTAATGATTTTTGTCCCTATAAAAACAAAAAAACAGAGGGACCCATCTCTGAACTGTGTCCCTGGAGAAATGGAGGCAGTACATGTTACGTAAGCTCTCACCCACCCTGCAGAAACAAAAAGTTACTTGATGTCAAAGACACTAAATGCCCGTCTTGTGTGTGTTCAGTGAATCGGCAAATAAGAAATATATTAAGATGAGTTTATGGAGATACATGAAATGTTTTGGAGCCACTGTTGAAATAAGATATAAGGACAGTAGAGGAGACGTGTGTGTGTGTGTGTGTGTGTGTGTGTGTGTGTGTGTGTGTGTGTGTGTTTCTTTTCACTTTTTCTGCCTTTGTGCCTGTGTGTGACTCTGTCCAGGGGGGTGTTCACATATTGAAAGATGCAGGGGTCTTGCTATTCAGACTCTGCCAGCTGGCTGTTATGTAAGGGGATAAATAGGACACAAACCCTTGCTGACTGGATGTGAGAAGTGACGGTGTGTGTGCATGTGTGTCTGTGCATGTGTGTGTGTGTGTGCGTGTGTGTGGCCCGGCCCACTGTTACAGAACACTTCCCCCAGTTGCTTTGAGGAGGCTCTAGCTGGCAGGATCCCTGACATTAGTGTTGCTCTCTGGCTGCCTGCTGTCTCGAGCCATGGCTTCACAGCTGGTTGTAGCTCTGCTGGCCCTCGCCTCCCTGGGTGCTGCATCTGAACTGGACTGTAAAGACCTGGTCAAGCCTCTGGTACTGGACAGCCACAGCCCCGTGAGTATCAGCGATCATTTGGTAGGAGCAGGTCATATGAGAGGAGGCTCTGTAGCCCAGCGCTGTGTGTTAGGAAAACTCCAAGAGCTGAAACTGTATAGGTCTAAGTGTTACATTCAATTATGCAACAGTGCATCTGTGTAGCCAGTCTGTTTAATATTTTATCTTGGTTTATTGTTTTACATAAAACTCAAGCATATTCAGTTTATCATGCACATTAATGCATCTTGTATATCAAGACTACAGAAAACAGCTGTGATATTATGTGACTTCAGCAGAGAACATTTTTAATTCATTTGCAGTCCTTCACAGATAAACCAATATTACTTTTTTCCCAGGAAATTTAATTCTTTTTAAATATGTATATCAATTCATTAGTGAACAATGTTCCCACAAGGTCTATTAAGCTGTTCTGGTGCTTTCGATCATATTGCAAACAGGCTTCTTCAGCAGATACTGCACAGTTGCCCAACAGAAACAATGATGGTAAAGCAAAGTAATGATATATCTGTATGTATCTCTTTAAAAACATTTTCTTTTGCTTCTCTTCTATTCTGTTCTTTTGGAAAATAAAGTATGAGCTCACTCCAGCACAGATGCAGCCCAATCGTGTGAGTGACGTGTGTGGATGTTTTGCCTCTGTGCTTGTGGCAGATCTACGGGAAGTGGGTGCTCCATGTTGGGGCGTGGGACCAGCCCGGCCTGAAGAATGACCTGGCGACGGTGAACAGCTCCTGGGTGGATCTGTCGCCTTCCTCGGACAACGGGGTCATGACCATCTACTGGTCCGACCGCCTGTAAGGACACTGTGATGTTCTCGCACATAGAAATGGCATTTAAGAGTGTATTGAAAGGTTGACATGGGTCGTGACCTCTTTTTCTTTTTTCTTTTTTCTCATCACAGAGGTGAAGATAGATGCCTGCAGGGTATCGCCAATGCCACCATCTCGGGGATGACCAGTCACACCACTTGTACGTGTTACGCCCTGTCTCATCATCTCTGTCTGTGCTGTGTGTTGTTAAGTGGGTGATGCATGCAGCCAAAGCACATTGCCAAAGTATAGGCTGGATTTAATAAAGAAAACAGTCATACAAGGCTCCAAATACAGTATTTAAAATAGATGAAAATTGGAAATAAAAACCCTCAGATTTCATATCTTGCATTATGTTTCCCTGACAGTTATTATCAACGGTCACACTTCATATCATGATGGGAAGTACTATGAAACCTGCGCTGACTGCCTCCTGTCTGAAGACACCACCCTCCTTCCTGACGGCAAGTCAAAGGGACGATACCTTTTCCTCTTCAGTAAGGCTTTTTTCCACCTCCATTGCCAATTTGAGTAAAAATACACAGTTTTTGGTCCATATTTTGACCAGTTGTCTCTATTTTACTGGTCTCCTCTCTTCATTACGACCACCTCACCCTCCCTGTTTTATTCCTCTCGCTCCTCTTTCAAAGCACGGACCGGCACTCTGGAGTCATCTGAGTTAGAGACCTTCAAGAAGCAGGCCGAGTGCCTTAAATTCTACCCAGAGTACCACTTTGGAGGAACAGGTCAGCAGCCATTTGAGCTTGTATCTTATACCAAGTTAAAATTTTCCTCATGCTACTTTCTTCACTATTTGATCGTTGCTTTTTTTTTATTTCAGAGCTGTGCCCAGATGAGAGGGAACCTGCTACACCCGCAGCTGAGACTACAGAGAACACGGAGAATACGGAGAATAATCAAACCGATGTTGAGCCTACTGCTGCAAAGTAAAGCAGAGCACAGAGATGTCACGGCCCTTTGAACAGCATGCACACACCCAAACACCTCCAGCTTAACATGTGCTTCATAGTGTTGCTATGTGAAAAAATAGATTGTGCTGTGGTTTGATAAGTTGTGGTCATGTTTGTTCCAGCAGCAGCACTAAATTAAAGGCCTGCTGGTGTTGTGTCATGTTAGATCTGTGGTTAGTAATGTGTAGTCTTATTATTGCTAAGCTGTTTGACTTTCCATAATTTAGATTAGGAAATGTTGACATCTGATTAGCTCATGGCATTTTCTGTCAGGTACAGTAATGGCTGAAAAATCCACCTAAATGCCTCCTTTAAATCACGTTAACACTCCGTTTCCCACTGGTTGTGTGAAGTAAATAAAACAGCTTTCAGTCTCCCTCTGCGTCGTGCTCTCATCATTTATTTCCACCCTTAATCATGAAAGTGTTCAGCCTCTGAGCTCCAACATTTCTTTAACCTTTTCTGAATACAATAGAAGATGAAGACACTCCTCTGACCCGTGTGTCATGATTAAACGCCTCACCAAAACTGCTACAGTTCTTCTCAAATGCATCGCTGTTCCCAGAAACTTCAACAAAGAGTGTTGCCGGGTAACGTCACCGTTAGGGGGGAGAAAGAAGACGTCAAACTTTTAAACTGTCGCCACAAGGAGTCCACTCAGACCCACAGGGAGACAGCCTTCTTCAGGTCCTTTTTGAATGTCTCAACAGTCAGAGACAAGCTTTGGCACTTTGCCTGAGTTCATTCAGGGGCAGCGCTGCAGGCAGCAGAGGACTAATGAGCTGGCTATTCAACGCTGAGAAAGAGAAATCTGCATGGGTCTGCAAGGTCATTAAACAAACCTTCACTGGTGCATCTGAGTATGTAGAACCCCCCACCCCCCCTCCTCCCTGTTATTAGCACTTGCTCAACAACTTTTTTTGTGTCCGAAACCCCAGAGGGACAATGAATCAGCGTTAGAAGTTTTCTACTGCAGCTTCAGTGACATCCTCTGCCAGTGCTGCCGTCTCACATCCTCCTCTGTCTGACCATGGCTCTGCCTGCTGTTGTAGTTCTGTTGGCTCTCACTTCCCTCAGTGCTGCATCTGCACCTGACTGTAAGGACCTGGTCAAACCTTTTATGCCAGAGGACCCCAAACTGGTAGGTTTTCTTTGTCTCTTTCTTATATATCCACAAAGATGCTTAGATATTTTGAATATAACTATGATTCTTGGCTGTTTATGTGAAGGTTTTTGGAAAGTGGGTGTATGTGATGGGAGCTGGTGACCCCAAGGCATATCACAAGGCGCTGGAGTCTCTGAAAAGCTCCTGGATAGACTTGTCTCCCACTTCTGACAGTCAAGTTGTGACATTACGTTGGGGGGATTACTGCTTGTAAGTTTGGTGACTTAATCCCTGGAATATTTGGGGCAGAATCCTCCGTAAATGGAGTGTGAAGCACTATATTATACCTTCTTTAACACTATTATGCTTGTGAAAACAAAATGCTATCACAGCATATTCTTGTTTCTCAGTGATCGGTGCATCACAGGGGAGGTAAATGCAACAGTCTCAGGGATTGCCACCACATTTCGCAGTAAGTAACACATCAGATGAGATACAGCAGCTCATTTCTTTAGCTTGGTATTAACAGAGCACAACAACAGATCTCCATATAAATAAAACTGCATCACTCTGCTGTCCACTTTTTAAGAAAATCTCTCAGACCACAAAGGACATATTCTACAGACGTGCTCCGACTGCCTGCTGTGGACAGACACCTTTCGAAACGGGGACGTCACCGGTAGATACATCCTGCAGTTCAGTGAGTTCCTCATCTGCTCTAACACGATCAGACAGAGTGTTAAATGTGGCCAGTCCTTTTTTAAAATCTCCCTCTCCTTTTAGCAAGGACGGGAAAGATAGATCCCAAAGATGTTGAAATTTTCAAGAAACAAGTTGGGTGTCTGACCTTCCCAGAGAACTTCTACACCTACGATGGTAAAACAGGTCAGTAAGTCTTCAGTAACCTGTAACAATGACCAGAGCTGAGAAACTGGGAGTCATGAGTGGACATGACGACTCACAGAAATTGCCACAAGGTGGAGATGTTGTGTTGTGAAATGCAGTATTTGAATATAGATAACACTACGTCTTTTTACAGCAAACTTGTACATGACACACAATGCACATGGTCAGGAAATGGAAACACTGCTGCTCAGGGAATATTTGCTCTCCCCTCTTACAATTTTGCTTTTTGTCTTTATGTTTCAGAGCTCTGCCCCGACAACGAAGAGAGCACAGAGTGAGCAGCAGTCAAAAAACACAAAGAGATACAGCAACATTTGCATTAAGCAAACACACGTATAGTGTAGTAGATGGAATTATCTATGCTATGAATGCCAGTGCAACATGTGACTAATGATTTTACATTCTGACTTTTAAAAACCTAGAACATATACTGAGTTGCATTGGGAAATCGAGGTGTCAAAACCATTGTTTTTTTCTTACAATAATGCAGTTACTAGGGTACATCTCATGTAATGTTTTTTTTTTCTTTTCAGATTAAAACTTTATTATTGTTTTACGCTAACTGTTTAATTCCTATAATTTACTGGTAACGAGAATATTTGTAGGGTTGCCGCTGCACTATGACTAACTGGTGCATGTATCTGTATAAAGAAGAGCAGGTTGCACCTGATCATTTGTCTGGCAAAACATGAAACATTTTCGGCCATTAAAGAAGGCTGGATTGGACAAAAATATTTTTGTGTATCGCCAGATAACTGATCAAGTATACTTGCTAGATGATACATTTCTGAGTGATGCTCTGAAAAAGAATATGAAACACAAATCTAATTTAAACTAGTCCATACCCATTGGTAGCTTTGTCACCTTCTACCTATGCCAGTCCTCAATGCCTATGTGCAGTTTCACATAGATTGACCACGATCAGTGAGTAGAAAAATGTGGGACAGACAGAATGGCTGACTGACAGAATGACACACTGACAGTTTCCATGATTATGTACAGCATACCATACCATGACTTAGTCATACCAAAAATTAGAAAAAACCCCAACAACATTCAGCCACAGGGGGAGCCACAGCAATCGGTCGCATTTCAGCCATTTTTAAGCATTTTTCTGTTGTTATAGCGCCACCCAGTTGCCAATTAGAGTTAAATTTCTCCAGTCACCTTGAGGCGTCCTGTTCTACATATCTACCAAGTTTAGTAAAAATCCATATGGCGGTTAGGCCTAGATAAGAAATTAGCTCTCTAGCGCCGCCATTTTGTTTGATGGGGTCAATAATGGAGGGGTCCCCTCGGTGAATCTCTTGAGATGTTATACACCTTTATGTGATGAGCCACGCCCTCCGCAATATTCATTGCCTTATAGAAGCTCAGTTTTAGTAAGTTTTCCAACTTTTGCCAAGAGGGAACTTTAGATATTGGTCCCTAGATTATGTTCACCGAGTTTCATGCAGATCAGTCAAACTTCCTAGGAAGAGATCGATTTGAAGTGTTTTTCAAAAAATTCAAAATGGTGGAAAATCTATATAACTGGAAGTTATGGGTTCTTGGGACAAATTTGTTCCTCATGAGGAGAGGCATCTCTGTGCAAAGTTTCATGTCTCTACAACATATGTGGCATGAGATATGCCCATTCAAAGTTTGCAATTTCAGTCGGTTGCTATAGCGCCCCCCTTTGGCCAATTGATGTAATATTGCTTCATTCGCATCCTCCCATGACCCTCTACCACTGTGCCAAATTTCACATGGATTGACCAAGTCAGTGAGGAGACAAACGTGGAACAGACACACGCCCACAGAGTTTTCGTCATTATATAGTAAGATAAGATAGTAAGATATGGCAGTGCCAAGCTGTCTGTGAAATGAAATCAAACCTATCACACACTGTCATACTGGTGAATATATTTCATGATAGCAAAATAATTAACAGCTAATAAGTCCAGCACTACCAGGCACTGGACAGACTTGATTAAACCATTTCCTTATTTAAATACACATTGTGGATGCAAGTTTGAAAAGTCTCTCAGAAACAGTTCAGTTAAGCCACCAGCCTGCTGTATTGGCTCCCCAGGCCAGCTTGAGCGCTCTCCACCTTGCATGGCCTGCTGCTGTCTCTCCGCTCGCTCATCCTTGTACTCTGTGTTCTTGAGCTGCTGTCTGCTCGTGCCAGTCGCCTACATCTGAGCAGCGCCACCACCTGCTTCTGGGACTGAGAGGAGGCAAAGTAATAGAGGACTGGGTCCAGACAGCAGCTGATGCTGCCCACGCACATGGAGAGCAGGTACGCCTGGTAGGAGCTGTCGCTGGACTTGTGGGACAGCTGGACGTAGTGGACCATCAGGATGATGTTGGTGGGGGCGAAGCAGACCACGAACACCACCAGAACGACCACAGCCATCACCACGGCTCGAGTCTTCCTGGAGCGGTTCTCCACGTTGGCTGCTGCCAGGGCCTGAATGATTCGCACGTAGCAGACGGCAGTGAAGACAAGAGGGATGAAGAAGAAGATGGAGGAGTAGATGGGGAAGAAGTAAAGGTAGTACGCTTGTAGTTTTTCCACATCCTGCACATCGTGGCAGGTGGTGATGCCCAGGTCTGACAGATGGATGGTTTGCCCTGAGATGAGGAGAGGGGATACTCCTCCGAGGGCCAGCAGCCACATGGCAGCACACACAGCTGAAGCCATCTGAGGGCTGCGCCACATCAATGAATTCATGGGGTACACCACAGCCAGGAACCGGTCAATGCTGATGCACGTCATGAGCAGGACAGAGCAGTACATGTTGCAATAGAAAGCTGCTGTAACAACTCTGCACATGACGGCGCCATAGATCCAGTTGTTGCCATGGTAATGGTAGGCGATCTTAAAGGGAAGGAGCAGGCCGAACAGCAGGTCAGCGCAGGCCAGGTTCAACATGTAGATCACCGCTGGTTTTCTGGGACGGATGGGATGTACAAACATCACTACGGCAACAAGGTTGAGGGGCACGCTGATGATGACGACGAGGGTGTAAACAGAGGGGACAAAGCTTGTTGCCAGGCGACCTTGGAGGAAACTTTTAGCTTCATCTGAGACAAAGTAGTGCTTCTGGGGCTGGCGGTGTGGGCCATGTCTTTTCACCGGCTCCCGCTCCGACCCTGAGCCTGACCCCCCGTCATCCCTCGAACTGTCCAACACAGACAGGTCAACGTAGTCAATAGGCTCATCAGTGACCATCACAAAGTGACCAGAAAATGTCCGTAGGAAGGGCATAGAACCTTTAAAGAGACACAGGGCAGAATACATCAGTGGTGTTTAGACTTTTGTCATGTGACACATTCTTTGTAAATGCTCCGTTCAGACTCAGACGCAGTTATATTATTATCATATATAGCACTCAGTTACCAACACTTGTTAAATGGTTAGGTCACCAAATTTTGCCAGTTTTTTACACTTGACCAGTGGGATGACACAGTGCATCTTAATGTACATGTACTTGTATACATACATGGTTCTTGTTTGATGTAACCTTCTACTCTTCTTTGTTTTAGGTTCATATATGTATGTGTAAGTGTTTGATATGTAAAACAGATAGATTAGAATGTGATAGAGCCTTCTAGTGGCAATGCTGGGGACTGGCAGTGAGTTTTAAATGTGTTAATAAGCTGGGATATATCAGAATTTTGATGACTGCATAGGAGATTATGTTAATTTGGTCAATAAATGGCAGATGCAACACATTATCTCACCGGTCACAGTTGTGACTGACCATAAAACACACTTTTTCACCTACTTTTCCATGACAATTAAAAAACAAAAAAAGACTATTTCATAAAGTTACCAGTGATTTGAATAATTTTATGTCTAGGAAAAAATGGATATTTAACAGGTTAATTTAAGTATGAGCATAATTTACTTTAATTCAGAAGTCCTCCTTGTACAGATTGGTTACTTAATTAACAGAGAATTCAGATCCTTCAGTAAAAATACTAATATCCCACCTTAAAAATACTTTGTTACACATAAAAGCCCTGTATTGAAAATGTTACACAAGTAAAAGCATACAAGTATAATCAAGACAATGTACTTAAACTAATACAAAAAGTACTCGATGCAGAAAAATGCAACCCGTGACTGTTATTGAGTTGTTTTCCACCACTGTCCAAGATCTGCTGCCAGAGTGACACGTTTCATTTACTGGCAAGTCATTGCAGTTTCAGGCCCTAATTTGTTCAGGCATGTTGGAGAAGTGAATGCAACATCATTCCTACATATATAAGCAGTTCTTATAGTCCAGGCTGCTGTTTACACTCCAGGTTATGGCCTGACATAAAGGAAAGTATGCACTACAGTGTTGTTCAGTTGAGGCAGCTGTTAAGATAAACTAAATCATCCTATCTTATATTTGTAAGCAAACCTGTAGCGTGGACAATTACCCGAGCAATCTGTAATCATTAATTATCACAGAATTGACACAACATTTATGGTTCAGAAAGCAACTTACCATTTTGGGGGATGAGTGCTGAGCTCTGCAGAGAAAACAATACCAACAACCCTGCTGACAAGTGAACCATGGTTTCCCTGTGCATCTTCAAAATATCTGACAACTACAAGAAGGGTGACATTATCAGTTTGCCTGAAGAGTTACTGAAGTGTTTTTCTGCCAGCGTCAAACATGTTATTACAGTGCAGTGTGGATACTCCGCCTCCACCTCTCTGCACATCTCCTCCCCAATACAGAGGAATAATGTACACCAGTGACCCACATCTTCAGACGGTAATATCTGTCTTCAAAGAAATACAAAAAATAATAATTATATAGCTGACAAATGAGAAAAAAACAATCGTAGACATGTAATTTATTAAGCACGTTGTTTAAACATTAGAAATCACTTGATAATACATATTAAAAATACATCAGTTGTAGCTTTTAAATTTTTTTAGATGTTTTATTCATTAAAACATGTTTCTTTACAGAGCTGAATTAAAAGGCACTGGTAAACTACAGTATGTCATAGAGCCATGCAGGGCGGCTGGCTCCATGTGTGAACTAACAGTCGTTTCAACAGACAAGGTAACAACAACAGTGTGTTTCATAGTTTTTACATACAAAACATGAACATCATTACAGTTTCATTCTTAAAAATACATTACATTTACAATCACCACGTGGAAAAATACAGAACGGACACATTTCATTTTGGTGTGATCCATCAAATTATAATCAGATGAGATAAAACATCTGATGTTTTCTGACTAAATTAATTTTGTTCAATATTCTCAGTAGTGTCAGAAGGCACCGTCTGTTTCCCCTTTACTCTCCCGTTGCTTTCTCCCTCCTCTTCTTTGCTTTATTTTCCATAGAATTTTTTGTTCAGGAGGAAGATGAGTAAATTGACATTCACTTTGGCTTTGTCGAACATCTTCATGACGGCCACGCCTTCATACTGCAGCTGAAGCAGGTCCTGAACACAGAATAATCATTCATAGAGACACGGCGCTAATGTGGCAGGTTTAAATACAACATAAAAGTGGCCTCTGATTACAGCCTGGTCTATTCTGTACACACTTATATTCATACACTATGTTTTCATATCCAGTGTGTTCATACTTGATACACACTCAGACTTCATTACAACTAATGTTTCCACGACTGTCTTTACTGTGAAATGTTTTGTTTCAGTGATATTTCCTGCTCGTACTCCGATGAGTGGAAAGGGACATTTAACCATCTGTCATCGAGGTGTAGTGTTGACTAGCGAGCTGCTATATTTTTTGCAATATTGTGACGCACTTGGGAAATGTTTACCTGGAAATGTAGCTGGACTTTTTCCATCTCGACTCCCATAAACTTGGCCTTCACCTCAAAATCCCCGACTTCCTCAGTGGGTGAGATATCAAACATGACATTTTTGAACCTAAAATAAAAGAGAGAGAGAAAAAGTGACAACACAGCACAAACACCCCATAACACACCTTTTACAGTTATTGTCCTGTTATTGCAGAGACAGTAAAAGTCAATGACAGTAGTTCCCACACTACAGAGGGACTCAAATCAGCTTAAACTTGCTTTGATGGATCTGATCTGTTTGTAGTTGATCGTTTTTAACATTTCTACACAACTCCTCTACATTCCCTCTCGGGTGCAGTTTAACATCTCAGCTCAGAAACTCAATAAAGAGCATTGTTTCGGTTTTGAGAATAACAGATGAGGCATGAAGACAGATGTCATCTCACTGAACAATATCCCTAATAACATTTTTCTTTCATAAAACAAAGCTGACAAGGCATGTCCTGTGTTTTGTATATCAGAGACACAAAGTCTTGTCACTTTGAACAGACATCGTTCCTCTTCTTAGGAAAAAAGAACCATATAGTGAGGTTGGATACGACTGAACTCATTGAAACTTAAGATTCTTGTTTGTATAAACCCGTGATATAGAAATGATCTTTAGCCATGTATGCTTGCAGTGGCTAGAATGGTGGTTTTTAAAGTTTTTTCAATAATGTACTCTTTGTATTTTCTATTTTCAGCCAAGTACTCCCTGACCAGTGTAAAACATTTGTAACAAAAACAAAGCCCATATAAAGAGGTGAAATATAGCGCTGTAACATCAGAGTTTGATTCACTGAACAACCTGTAACGGAACAACATTTGTGTTTATGTTTCATGTTTAGAATTCATCATTAAATTCATTTCAAGCCAATTTTCTGTTATGATGCAATAACACTGATGCAGGATTTATATGTCGTGGTGACGCAGACCTGTCTATTTTTGTAAGTTGAAACCATTTCCCTCAGTGGAAACAAAACTTTTATTTAATGTAATTTCACAGATAAAAAAACAATAAATTGTGAAGACAGTAAAGCTTCCACAAAATAACAGTTTAAGGCTTGTGTGTGATTTATCCTGGCTTCATATGAGCAGAGGAAATCTCTGCATGTTGCTAGGCTAATTCATACAATGTAAAATGCCATAGACTTGTGCTAATAATGTTAGCATGTTATATTTGTTTAGAAAACCTGTTTAGTATAAGACAGTTGTTTTGTAAGTGAACCTCGTGCGTTGTAGTGGAGCCAAATTTTGTAACGTTGCCTTTGTTAAATGTTGCTGTTTTCCCTGGCTTCATTGGAGTAGAGGAAAAATCTGCTAGCCGCTAGGCTAATTTATACAATGTAAAATGTCATAGGCTTGTGCTAAAAACATTAGCAAGTTGTATTTGTGGGGAAAATGTGTCCAGAAAAGACAGGTGTTCTGTCTGTGAATGCTGCGAGTTATAGTGAAGCTGATTTGTGAACTTGTGATTGAAATGATCTCTATTAAGCCATGTTTAATGTGTGTTTTGAGTGTGTTCTGAATCAACTAAACTACACAGCACTTCACAGAAACCCCCGCTGCTGTCTAGTGTTTTGGAGGTGTAACTGCAGAGAGACACAGACACACCACTGCACAAATATAAATGCTCACAACCGCGTAGGCCACGTGTGAAGGCTCTGCATAGAGCTGACGCACAAGTATAAATCCTGCTTGAGATACTGTAGTTACATTGAACTGCATCTTTTTGGTAAGTTTTTGAAAACTTACAATTCAGGGAGTCAAGGATTTATGCACAACTTTTATTTTTCACATCAACATTTTTAAGAAATCTCACCTGCAGTACTCAAGTACACTCAGAGGTACGTGTACCCCCATTTAAGAAAAAACAGGCTGGAAAATTGTTCTGCCTTTCTTGGTACATAGCATCTAGTAGTAGTCTGTGTTTATATAGGTGGTAAAAAGTGTAACTCACTGGTTTGTCTGTAGTCCTTCTATCTCCAGGATGACTCCTTTCTCATGCAGCCTTGCTGCAGTGTACTTCAGAGACTGTGGCTTCCACTTCTTACTGCCCTTATTTTCTCCTTTGCCGTCCACTTTTATAGACCTGCGTGAATTCCTGGATACACAAAACACAACAACACATAAGTAAAATCACAAGAATTTTTGCCTCATCCATCAAACCATCTACAGAACACAACTAATAGGAAGCAAGAGTATTATTTGTACAGTGACAGCGAAACATTTGAAAAACTGTTAATCCACAGTAGGTATTTAAAAGTAAAGAAGGTGCAACTCACTTTCTGTTGAGGTTATCCAGGCAGGTTTTGATGTAGGTATCGTAATAGTTCATCTGTTCCTGGTAAAAAGCTGTTTTTGAGTTAAGTGCTGAGAGTGTCTGCTGGAGCTTCACAAGCTCGGCCTTCCTCCTCTGTCTGTAGCGTCTTTGGTAGCGGATGTCCTGTCAATTAAAGGTTTTGGCTGCACTTTACAAATTCAGAAACTCAACAGACCCAACAACACGTGTAGCATTGCAGGCATGCACCCTCCTTTGTGAATGAAGACCTGCTTATGTACCTTTGATATGTCATTGATGAGGTCCTGGTATCTGTTACTGACAGTGACGAGGCCAGCCTGCTCCAGGTTACGGAGGTTTCTCAGGATCTTCCTCTTCTTCTGCTCGAGAGGCAGCTGGCTGTCCTCCAGTACTGCCGGGCTGCTCTTTAGACCTTCTGGTGTCTGAGCATCCTGGACTGCCCGGCGCTCTACAATCTTAGTATGCTCCAACTCCTTCAGGAGCAAAGTCAAATAATAAGTGCAGAAAACTGTTAGAACTCTAAACAAAAACTTAAGTGCATGTATTCATCGGCTGTTGGGTATATAGGTAAGGAAAAAAATATTACCTGCACGGGAGAAGCCGGGGTCTCAAGAATTTCAGGCAAGGCCTCTCCTGGCTGAATCCGAATCACATCCACTATCAGCTTTTTTGTCCTGATACACACACAGAATAAGATAATCTGTAATAGCTGGACCTCTTTGTTTTAGTTCAGGTGTGATGTCTAAAACTATACAGGAAGCAGTTCTCATGTAATGGCAGAAAAAAACTTGTAAAAGGGTCGTGGTTATCCAGACATGTAACGTGCCTGCTACCACAAAGTGCAGTGCAACGTCTGTTTTTCCAGCAGAGTTTAATAATCATTCCCCATCATCAATCATAATCGGAAAACAATTCATACACCACAACAGGTAACACTCTAGTCCCACCTATATCACGTCATCTTCACTTTACTGCTTTAAGTCCATAAACATTGTGGTTTGTGTGTTGGTCCAGTTACTTTAAAAGCTTTTCAACAGACTAATGAAATTTAGTGGGAAGTTATGAGACTTGTTGCTGCAGTCTTGCTTGCATGGTCTGACCACATCATGCAAAGACAAACCAAATTTAAAGGACACATATAACTCCTGCAGAAATCCTGCTTTAAATGCCAAAAAAGAAAAAAAAAAAAACAAAAACGAAAGAGACCAACTCTCCAGTACGGCCTCTTGTAAGAAACAGATCCAGACGGATACATGTTTAAAGGAAAGATAACCCTGACCACCAAACCCTTTCCTGTTAGGACAGGAAATGATAGAAGAGCAGGAAAGGCAGCAAAGACACGCTACTGAGTGACAGCCGCAAAGAAACACACGCTGTGTCTAGAAAGGCTGAATACAGTGCATCACACAGAATTCACAGCAATCCCAAATTCTACACTGAGTACTTCTGAGTGAGGGTGATTCAGTGTAATGGTTTTAAATACACATCAAAGACTGGATTATGGCACCTGAATGAAAATGATTTACAAAGTCCCATACTGTTAGAATTCAGATTACTGCAACATCAAATCATGACAGCAGGCTTTGCATTTGTCTCACCATCCTCCATCTGTAAACATACTTTGTCATTAGAGTCTTCAAGTCTTTGTCGTCTCCTTCCAGCAGCTCAAACTTGCTGGTCAGGGTGAGGGAGATCTCCGTCTTGGCCAGCTGGCTCAGAGCGCTCTCTCTGTTCGGGTCATTCGGGTCTACAGCTCCTTCCCCTGAAACAGAGCAGCACGGTGTGTATGATGATAAATACACTATGGCCGACTAGTGGTTAACTTGTGATTAATATCAATAAAAGTTTGTTCAACAGTACCGAGCAATGTCTCCACATCAGGGACGTCTCCCAGGTCCTGCAGCAGCTCATGCAGCAGGTCATTGTGGTCAGGAGAGATGGCCTCCAGATGCTCCAAAAGCAGCTGCACAAACACAGATAGGATTAGTCCTGTGCAAAAAGCTTCAATATTTACTCAGTAACCAGTCACTGAAAAATATTTTGACATGATAAATGATCCTTGTTTAAGTGTCAATGGAGAAACTGGATACAAGTTAAACCATTTCTACGCAAGTACTGACGCTGCTTGTGGCACACAAACACACCAAGCTAAGGCCTACACATAAAACACTACAGAAATATCACCCAGACAACAGACAGGAAATGATAAAATTATCTTAGTGTGCAAAGTGAAGGTTGAGGCAGCATCTGCTCAGACCAACATGCACGTCATGTGCATTGTGAGTCCTCTCGTGAATATGTGTAGAGTGAAACTGATGACAAAAGGACACAGATGGCTTCAACCTACTGATGTCCCCACCACTATACCCCCTTCTAAGGAAGTGGTCTGGAAATATAAATAAAGGAAAAAGGATGATGATGTAATGAAAGTATATGGCTGTGTGAGAAACAAGTGATAAAGGAAGAGAAAGGGACAAGACATGACGATACATCCTAGCAAGAGTTCAAACCAGTAACCCTCTTGATGTGAGGCGACAATGTTAACCACTGCATCACCATGCCGCCATTTCTTTTAATAGTAATACTAAAATATGAGTCATTTGAGTCATTTTCTTGCGTTTACCGAGTGGGTATTGATGATCTCATCTATGGAGATGTAGATGATGGGCTTGCTTAGAGTCACCATGTCTGAGTATTCATCAATATTAAACTTCTCCTCAGGTTCAGGGACGTCACACGCTGACTGGAAAAATACCCTGGAGGAGGAGGAACGTCAGTAGTTAGTGGTTATTGGTCTTTTTGAGCCCCAAATACTTACACAGATAAAAACCAGCATTTGCAGAATGACAAGGATATACTGTAAAGTCATACTGAATTGTTTTTAATATGCCTGTGACTTTTTCAACTTGGGCAAATTGCTCATGCTGGTGTGTTCCCAGAAAATGGACTAATGCTTGTGTGGATTTCCAGAAATGATGAGTCAAACACTTCGGCAATGTGGAGCAGATATTATAGCAGATTATTTGCGAGTTTGTACAAGTCTGGCCAAAGTTCAGTTAGTTTAAGTGATCATGTCTCCCAGCTGCTGATACAGCAGATAGAAGTCTCTTCCTTTGCCAGGATTACCTTCACTTTCACCATGTCAGCTCACCCTGTTCCCTACCTTACAAGTGAAACATGTTTATCAACAGGATTTACTGGATGTTTCCATACTCTTGGCTTTGTTATCGTAAGGAAATTTTATTTTTGCATGCCCTGACATAAAAGTTTCCTCAGAACCTTTTTTTACCAGCTACAAAACATATTTTTTTTTATCAATATTAATTCCTTACCTAAACTTCTCATATGTCTGAGATATGTAGTTGTTCATTGGCGTCATGTGTGCATTCTCGCCCTCAAACAGCTTATTAGCAGCGGCGTGCTGTAGCATCTTCGCCACAGATCCCAGGTTACGACGCTGGTCCACGTGAAGCTGCCCTCCTGCCGACATGTCGATGATGTCGAAGCCATCAGGAGCCACGATCGCTGGGTTCATGAAGCGGTAGTACAGCAGGTTTCCTACGATCTGTCATACATAGACGAGAATACATCACTAAACCCTGCTGTGAAATGTAACTGCGCTCACCTCAGCATGCTCACAGTAATAAAACATGCATAAGGGACAAAAACACAAATGTAAATGTATTCATCTGGGGCTTCTACCTTCATCAGCTCATCCTCTGAGGCATCTGGAAACTTTTCATGGAGGCTGTTCTTCAGAACTTTTGCTACGTATCTCATGCCATAACTACATGCAAAACAAAAAGCATCGATGGGATGTCAGAACACAAAACAACATGCATCAGCATACCAAAGGACAAATGATACAATGATACAAGCTCATGACAGGGAAAGCAGGACTTACTTGAAACATACTTGTGTAATTACTGTTAATAATGATGGCTTTCAGTGTCTCTTTATATGTGTACATACACAACCATAGCACCATCTAGTGGAACAAAAGTCTTCAGATCTTTTTAAATAAAAAGTAAAAAGATGAGTATTTATGTCCCTGTCACAATGCTGGGTTACGTGGGTGTGGCAAATGAAGCACAAAGCAGAGTTCTGTTCTTGTGTTTGAGCAACTGGACATATGATTGCTCGCTGCGAAGCAATGATTATGTAGTAATGACCATGTCCCGACGTGCAGCTGAGACATAAACAACCAGAGTGGCAAATGACACGATCATATCCTGTCTAGCCCTATTTTAGACACTCTGCTCTTACAGACTAATACTTGGCAGAGGGATGAGTATATAGAGAAAGATTTTTAAAAATAAGTACATTAATATTTAAATACAAAGGATAAAAATGCTTGTTAATAAATACATAAATAAACAAAGCATTATGCACAGAGAGGGTGGCACGGTGGTGTGGTGGTTAGCACTCTCGCCTCACAGCAAGAGGGTTGCCGGTTCGATCCCGGGCGTGGGAGCCCTTCTGTGTGGAGTTTGCATGTTCTCCCCGTGTCAGCGTGGGTTCTCTCCGGGCACTCCGGCTTCCTCCCACAGTCCAAAGACATGCAGATTGGGGACTAGGTTAATTGATAACTCTAAATTGTCCATAGGTGTGAATGTGAGCGTGAATGGTTGTCTGTCACTATGTGTCAGCCCTGCGATAGTCTGGCGACCTGTCCAGGGTGTACCCCGCCTCTCGCCCGATGTAGCTGGGATAGGCTCCAGCCCCCCCGCAACCCTCAAGAGGATGAAGCGGTTAGAAGATGAATGAATTATGCACAGAGAGGAAACTATGTTATATATTTTGTGTCCTTCCAAATATTTTCACCACATAACCACGTGAAATTTGATTTAAAAAATCTAACTGCACCTTCCTTCCTCAACATAAGGTATTTCCTGTTGAAACAATACTAGGGCAGAATGCAGGGGGTGGACAAAATAACAGGGACAGCTAAAAATATAACGGCGTTCTGCACAACACAACAACCACTCCAAATGATGGCCTCATGAATCAACACCTCTCACAGTCTCAAAACATATCAAAGTTGAGAATTTTCACAAAGCTGGTGTTAAATGCATTGCAGTGTATTCGACTGAATTAGACTGTAATGTGTTTGTGTTACTTTGTGCGACTTTGTTAGAACGCTTTCAATGGCAAACATCAAACACACTCATTTAATTTTTCCTTACAGTTAATGTGGTTTATAAAAAAGTAGAAAATGACACTAGAGTCGACACAATGGAGTTCAAGACCTTATCTGTGGCAGACCGCAGCGCCAGACTGGAGGCCTCCAGCCTGTTGCGTACTTCCTCATGTGACATGGCCTGCTCGGGAGTCACTTCATAAGGCAGCTTGCTGAGGGATGTAAAGAACAGTAGAAATATGTTAGGCTCACTGTTTTTCTGCATTTTTTTAGCACTAGGTAAAAAGTCTGCATTTTCTACATTACTGAAAAATAATTCTAAAGCATCCCATAAACTATCAGACTGATTTGCTACTGTACATTTAATGTCAGGTATATGTGGTATCACTCATGTAAGTATGGTGTAAAAGAGCGAACCTAACCTTCAAATTAAAGTGGTAGTAGACTGATTTTTACCTATTACGAAGTAAATGTTGATTGCTCAATATAATGGCTACAGAATAATGTCACCATCAGCATTTAGTTTAGTTCCCTATGAGCCTTGTTCTCACTTTGCAATTCTGGCTGATAATGGACCTCCCTGAAAAAATAAAGGCTTGATTTCCGGCACAAAGGAAGGGTGTCATCCATTGCGCAACCACAACAGGAGAAGGATAGTGCTTTTGTTTTCCCATGGTAGCTATCAGTAGCTATCCCAAGTTACCAAAGACTATCAGTAAGTTCTTCGCAGTTGCTATCCTGAGTGACAGACAGTGAAACAACCAAAGTAATTGTGGAAGCTGTGGTAGTCGCAAGGCGCTGAGGAAAACAGGGCAGAGTTGGAAAGTTGTCTATTTCCACTTTAAATGCTTTGGAAAAATGTAGCAGTCATTCTACGTTTTTGAAAGTTATAGATAGATAAGATATGGATTCAATAATAAAACAATACTAATGTGTCCAAAAATAACATAAAAAAAAGTCAACACAACTGACCTCTGATCAAATGATCAAGTATTCATTTATCTCAGACTCTGGACCATAACAAAGGACAACCCCTCCATCTACGATATTTTTACCCACTGTATTTTCCCCCTACCTGGCCTCTCCGGTAGCTGTCTCTAGCTGGTTGACCCAGGCTTTGTACACATCCACTGGGTTGGTGTTGATGCCTAAACTCTTGTCCTCAATGATGTCTTTGACCACCGGAGCCAGCAACTGCCTGAGCGTGTTTTGGCCACGAGCACCTCTGTTGAAGCTCACCACCATCTTGATGACTGTTGGGTTCCCCGTCACTATGTCTTGGATCTGGTCCACCTTAGAACTGAGACACAGGGAGAAGATGGGTCAGTTGGTACTGTCCGCCAGATAAAACACAAAGTTTGGTGTTCATGTGTTTCACTTATGTAGCTGTAATACATTAGAACCACTGCAGTAATATAATAGTGTCATTAAGTGTAGAGAGTATTGATTAAAGCCACGGTTCTCACTTGATTTCCTCCTCCAGAGCAGTCTTGAAGAGTTTGAGCAGCAGGTATTCCTCTCTCTGGTTAGAAGCGTAGTTGTACAAGGTAAAGACCACAGTGTCCATAAACTTAGTGGACTTGTTTTGGGGCATCTGGAAAATCAGCTTGGCCAGGTAGTGTGGATTGGTCTAAAAGGAAAAGAAAAAGGGAGTAGCATTAAATATATGAAGAAAGATTACCCTAATAAAACTTTTAAGGTGAGTGGATGCAAGTTGGAGATTAAGACACATTTTTGTATCACCTGCAGTAGGTAAAAGAGATGTTGGTAGGCCTCCAGTTTCCTTCTCTGGCCTTTACTCAGACCCTTGATACCCAGTTTAGCTCCTGTTGTCAAGTCCTCTTTACTCGCTTTATTTTTCTTGTTCTTCATTTTCTTATTGTGGGACACGACATCCTTTTCAAAGAAACAAACACTGAAAGAGTTAAGCAGCAAAACTGGACGGGACAAGATATAATAACAGAAATCTAATTATCACAGTTTAGTGTTAGGAACCTGTGCTTGAAACCTGTGCAGCTACCAAGCTGTGAATGATGTCAATCAACATAAAATCACAGTATAACTTTCCCTTCCTTGCACACATAAAAGAAAGGGTTGCCAACCTGCAGAGTGATCCTGTTCTTCACCAGCAGTCCAATCTTTATGTCCATCAGGTTCAAGTCTTTCTCCATCTGCTGGTTGGAGCGAATATTTGTGACCACTTCCTCCCTGAGCCGCGTCACTTCCTGTTCTTCTTGAAGATCCAGGGAGCTCTGCTCCAACAAGTGGACAAACTTGCGCACCACTGACAGAGGAGGATCCTTGGCCCCAGCTGAGATTTGGCATTGAAGAAAGTCAGCAAAAGCACTGGTCTCTCATAAAAATTTACACATGTAATGATGTTTTTATCATTTTATCATCTGTAACTATAATTGAAGAATGGCTATTTGTGCTTTCAGAAGATTCACAAATTCACAAGTAAATCTGGAAAAAGAAAATAAGTGATGCAAGACTGATTACTAAACTAGTACAGCTACCAGATAAGCTAAAAAAAAAAACAGTGACACTCAACTACAAAGCATCCTTTATAACTGGAAAAACACTTATTTCTAATGTTGCGTAAAATGTCTTTCTGACTCACTAAGGGTCCTGTAGTCATCTCTGGCTTTGTTGGCCTTTAGAAATGCCTGGATTTTCACAATTTCTTTTTCCTGAGCACACAGAAAACAGTGAGTGTTACACAACATGAACAAACAACACAAATACAAAGGATGCTGCTCAGTGATATCGACTGATTTAAGTGTTACTTACATGTTCTCTGAAGAACTGCAACCTCTCATTGTATTTACGTTTGGCTTTCCACATTTTCACCAGAGACTGGATCTGAAAATACCAGTGTTTCATGTCAAGTCTTTGATATGGTCACTTTGTAATGTTACTTACATGCAAATTAATTTAATAAATGTTTGCAAATCCAAGCTACAACAGTAATAGTTTATTTTTTAATACGTATATATGTACAAAAGGAAAACAATGAATCACCTTCACAACAGAACCAACATTTTTCTGGAGCAAATTCTTCCTGTCGTTGTACATTTTCCTCTGTTTGTAACCTTTCCAGCAGGCCTGCAGAGAAATGAAAAAACATGATCAAAAATTATATGTGCATGCAGCGAGTTGTGACTATTAGGATTATTACTCCTAGGTGTTTTTACTGCTCTAAAAAATGTTTTAAATGCTTTTTCTAGTTTGGGATTTTCATTTCAGAAAAATGCAAACATAAAAATATACACTTTTCCCAGTTCACAGTGGAGCCACACTCTACCTGCAATTTGACAACGTGCGGTTCTTGCTGGCGTAGATACTCCATTCTCTGGGCATGCTTTTTCCTGACCAGGTAACCTCTGATCCTTGCCTGCAGCTGAGTCACCAAGGCTTCATTGGCCATCCACAACTGCTCCCTGTTATAGTCTGCAGTCAAACAGCTGATGGCACTCTGAGGGGAAAAGACAAGTTTTTCAGATTGAAAATGAAATAGTGAAATGTTAAAACAAATACCACTGAATCCATTGTTAAACCAAGAAGGTAATCAGTCCCATCAAAGGGATGCAAGAATGATTTCACAACATTACAAATGCAACAGTGAAACTATGCAGTGCAAAGGGAATACCTGGATTTCGTCTTTGCTGAGATGGCCACCATTGTGTTCAAATCCTTCAGGCTCCTCCCAGGTGCCCTGTCCAGTTTCCAGGTTATAATAGTAGTCATATCTGTCCTTTATGCAATGCTTTACCCACACACTATCAGTGCCCCCTGGAGGAAAGCAGAAAGTGCCCCTTTAGACACACTGAATATCATGCTGAAATCCAAATCTGACAATCACGAGTGACGGTGAACTTCATTTTTTTGTGATATATGTGCAATAAATCAAGTTACCTTTAGTGGCACTGTTTGCTTGCCTCTGTGCCAATTCAGCCTGGTATGTGTCAGCACATTCAGGGAGCACTGCTTTCAGTCCTGCACTGGGAACTTGCAAAGCCTGCAGCGTATTCTGAGAGTCCCCCTCGGCCACTATCCTGTTAATATCCGCCACTGCTCCAGCCACTGGCAAAGCAAACAAGGTTGAACAAAAGAAGTTGTTGTTGAGTCAAATATATAAACAGCACAGTAATGGCAAAGTAAAAACTGGTGAATGAGCAAGGAATAATCCACAATAATTATCAACACAAAGGCAATCTACATTATAATATCGCTGCAACTAACGAGGAAGATGTATCCCTAAAAAAATATCTGACAAAACCTCTCATGTGTCTCTTCACTGTGTTATTAAGAGCTTTCAGTGTTAGTTTTATAAAGAATTAATACTAAACAATGTGTAGTAGAAGAACATAATGTTTGAACCATAACACTGAATTATGTGTCATCATTTTACTATCAGACATACATGGAGCATTAGGCTGAACTGCCACATGGCAGAGCAGCTCTGAGAAAAACTACCTGCAGGGGAGGGAAGAAATACTGTGTCTGCCTCAATAATGCAACAGAAACGATCCCGACAATGGTGCCAGAGTATTAATAATGTATCACAGAAGATCATGTTATTATTCATGGCAGTATTTACTATCTGTCAAATGCCACATATGATCAAAATGTAAATATTGTTTGCTCATATTTTGGGTCATTATGCTCTTCAAATAAAAGATTTGTGTGGGGACACTAAAAACCTTGCAGTAAAGGTTACTTTATTTCTACATCAGTTAGTAGAAGGAGCTGTAGCCTTGTGAATATCAATTCAGAACATTATGCCAGAGTTGTGTGGTGATCTGAAATTGTATAAGGAGAATTAACAGGACATGAATTAACTATTGTGTAAGACGTTTATGGATGAGTGACTCTGAACTCTGAGTACACACATGTGAGAGCCTCCTCTTCATCCTGGTTGGCTGTGTGTATGGCCTCTTGGATTTGGTCCAGCCACAGTACTGCAGACTCATCTCCAGAGCTCTGCAATTAGGTGAAAGCACAAGGTCACTTTTCTTCTTGTCAGATGGAAGAGACCAAACGTGGCACACGGGGCATCATTCATGCGTAGCTGCACAATACTAACTTGATATTACATTAGAAATCTTAGTCAAAGTTTGGTCAAAATATTCAATGTTCAAGGTTAGAAATTTGTGTAGTTACAGTACATTATGCAAATTCATCAAGTTAGGATTGTGGAGATTTTGCTCTACGGCAGTAGCACTTCATAGCAACACTGATTACTAACAACACACAAGCTAGTGCTATTAGAGCAACGGCAAATGATAAACAGTACCATTTCCCCTGTGTCCAGAGGTAAGAGCTGAGGAGAAGGAAAAAATGTCAGTGTTGACACACAAACACATCCTCACCCCCACTCAATCAACCACTTTGTAGTGAAAAACAGAGCCTCATCATCACAGCAACCACAAAGAATGTTTATTCAGCCCGACTTCTGTTTTTGTTCTCAGGCTAAATTTGGAGAACTCTGCTGGGGACCAGGGTGTGTGCCCCTGACCACAGGGCCAACAGGAAGTCACCATCAGGAAGGAAGTCACCATTAAAACACACTTAGCGGGCTATAAGCAGGTTTTTGTTTATATCTGCATCTGAGCAATGATTTCCCAGAAAACTCATCATGTACTAAAAAAAGTGTCAGTATCAGTGCTGAGCCCAAAATATAGAAAGACACAAGGAAAAACTACACTACACTCCAGTGGGTAAATTTATTAAAATGAATGAGCACCATCTTGAAATACATTTTCCAGTTTCCATGACATATCCATGATCTAAATTCTATATTATGTAATCGTGTTGGCATACAGGTCCATGCTGATGTAAGAGCTTACAATGTTCCTTGACATCTATTCCAGTCCTCACTTCCATAACCAGGCTGACCCTTTAATACAAAAACACCATGATAACCTAAACCACAATAAAATTCTTATTGCAACATAATAAGAGGAATCTGTTTATTGGTCACAGCTGTTAATGAACCACTGAACAGTATCCTCCCACCTCAGTGAATGAGTGGGCAGTGACTGACGCAGACAGACGGGAATTCAGTTTTCAAGCCTGGACAGGAAACGTGCTCACTGCACCGTACAGACAGACAAGAGCCCCGCATACAGTACACAAGCAGAAAGGCTTGAGCACACATTGTTACCAGGTCTACTGTTGCGCTGCAGAGATGCAAAACAGCAAATTTCACCGATGGAGAACTCCAGTATTTACTGAAAAGAAGCAACACCCAGAGGGGTGAAGACGAGAGAACTTCAAAAACTCTGGGACATAGACTGCAGAGTGATATGGCCGACCTTGTGCCAGGACTACTCATTTGTTTGATGGCAGTGCAGACCTTTCAGCATGATGGTGAGTTTATAAAAATAATCCAAGACTTCAATTCAAGAATTCAAGCAGGGTCCAAAATTTGCTACTGGACTTAACATGAAGCTGTTTAAGGATGTTTTTTCCACAAATAAAAGTTACAAAACAGGTTTAACTATTTCTGTATAGCTGTAAATACAGTACAAAACTACAAAATTAAAGGCTCTGCAATAAAAACATTTAATAACACGTAATTTCATGGCAGCAATGTCTGTATTCTTTGCAAAAAAAGAGGTATAACTAAAAAGTCTTCAAATGAACACTACATAACAACAGACAGCATAATTAATTACAATTTCTCTTTTAATGTAGTTTTAAATTGTAGTTTTATTAGAACAAAATTTGCTTTAAAGCCGTAAATTTTGGTTTTCTACCCATTTACAGGAAATACAACGGAGATCAAAACCAACATTCCACCTGGTGTGATACCAAAAACCTTCAAGGGGAGGCTCTACAAAAACCACACAAACCAGCTGCCGCTCTATCCCAGCACAAACCCTTGGCTGTATGTGGACTCAGAGGACCCGGTGACAGCCTACACTACAGGGGTCCTCAGCACAAGGGTCATACCTTCATCATACATCCTGGCCATGCTTGTGGGCATCCCCTCCAACGCCTACATTCTCGCCTTCCTCAGACACAGAGCAAAGTCCTTATCCACCGTAATTCTCTACCTGAACCTTGCCTTGTCCGACTTGCTGCTGCTGCTGTCTCTAGCGCTGCGTGTTCACTACCACTTCAACGGAAACAACTGGATATTTGGGGAAATCTCCTGCCGGTTCATCACAGCCTTGTTCTATGGCAATGTTTACAGTTCAGCTCAAACTATAGCAAGCATCAGTGTGAAGCGCTACCTGGCCGTGGTCAGACCGTTTTTGTACAGACGGCTGGCTAAGACTACGCTGGCACTGTGGACGTGCTTGGTTGTCTGGTTCCTGTTCGCGGCTGCCATTGTGCCGGAGCTCCTGGTCCGGCAGAGTTACCAGATCATCCAGCTGGGAGTCACCACCTGCCATGATGTGCTTCCCCTCGAAGAAAAATCCCATTCTGTGCTGGTGCCGTACAGGCTGATGCTGGTTTGTCTGGGCTTCATAGTGCCCTTCCTGATATGTATCTATGCCCATGTGGCTGTGGTATACCACCTCGGGCAATCCCGTTGTGACTGGAAGCCATTCATCAGGGTCAGCACACTAGTTTTCATCATCTTTGTGGTGTGTTTCTTGCCAAGCGGCATCCTGCACATCGCCCACTACATCCGCCTGTTTACCGGGGGAGACGACAGGCTGTATGGATACTACAGAGTAGCCGTGTGTCTCTGCTGCTTCCACAGTTGTCTGGACCCCTTCCTGTGTATGCTCATTTCCAAGATGGCTGCCTCAGAACTACAATTCATCTCCCTCCGTGGGATTCCTCAGAGGCCGTCTGTTATGACGTGAGACTAGATGTGTGTGCACAGAAAAAAAAGCATCTCCTGGACCACTGTTGGGAACCAGCAGGGGAGCAAAGCACAAGCTCAGATACAAAGGTGGTAAAGTTAAAAGTGGACATACTGCACTCTCTGTTACAGTAGGTCCAAAACAACACCGAGCACCATATCAGGATCAGGAAGGGAATATTAAGACTTCGAATCCTACTCAAGCCTTTCAAGTCATACCAGCAAATCTCAGACTGGGAAACTGTTGGCTTGATAGCACAGAATCAGGATGACAACAATTATCTTTTCTCTTTGCCTTGTTCTGATAACATGTTACTTACATAAACATTTTACTCTTGCCCCTTCAGCTTTTAATCATGTGTATAACATGTAAATAAGACTTCTAGACCAGGAATAAGTTATTCAGATGAATAATGATGCAGCACTGTAAAATGGAGCCATGTCAGAGACAAGAGGCTGCTGTGCAAAACAAATAAAACTAATGATTAGAATGAGATAAATTCTGACATGTGGTGACAACACTTGTTATTTAGCCATAAAGGCTTTTCGGTATTTTGCACTTTGACGATGTGAGAGGTGGAAGAACTTTTTTTTGCTATAACTCAATGTGGAGTCACAATACCTGGCAAAGGAGTTGCTTGGTATACTGAAGGACATCGTGGTAGTGTTTGGCTGTGGCCGCGTTCACCCCTGTCAACTTGGCTGTTGGGAGGAGCAGGGCTGCAAGTGTCTGCTGATGATCACCTGAATTCAGCGCCTCATTGATCTCAGCTATAGCTATGATGCCTGGGAGTAAAACACAACAACCAATTTATACTTGATGAGTCAGTGTCTTTAAACATAGTCGTATGTAAAATAAATCCTTTGCTTAGGTTTAAAACCGGTGGCTTAATAATCCTTAAATGTCCACAGATTACACTGTGTAACATAGTCAGAAATCTGAAAGACTTTCTTACGTTCATGCTCCTCCTGGACTTGAACGTTGACTGTGTCGATGCATTTTTGAACATCATTCCAGGTGAGAAACTCTTGGCCCTGGGCAAGAGCCTCGCCTCGCAGTTTGATGAGAGTGTCAGCATACCTGTGGGAGAGGTGCATGAAAAAGCCCATCCTAGTGTTAGCAAAGTACCAGTGGAGAGGGATGCAACCTAAAAGACATTATTCCTGTTTTAATCAAATTTACTTGTTGCTCCTAAAACCATACAGTACCACCATAATTTAACTTCAATAAGTGCTGCAATTGCAGCAAAAACAAACCAATACTGAAAGAACACGATCACAACCATCATCACTAAATAATGTGACCATGGGGTGAGCAGGAGTCTCAGCTACAGAACAACTCAGCCATCTCACCTGTTGAGGTTGTCTTGGTCCATGTTGGTGAAGCCCAGAGGAGAATCTGTTAGCTGCTCGATCACAGCCTGGGGGTCTTTGGTGTCCAGCACCTCATTCAGCACTGCTACAGCTGACAGCATCTCCACAGCTACACTCAGCTCCTCATGGCTCAAACCAGCCTAATAAACAGAAAAGGTTTCAATCACAAGCATGAAGTGACAGTAAAAACTTTAATTGGGACCAGGCTTTTGATTAAACGCCTGGTCCCGTTTACTAGCCCAGTGTGGCTTTAGTCTGTAAGGGTCCTCAGATCAAAAGAATCAAAAGGGTTTATCACAAAAATTAATCCAAGTTGTGAGTGTTGTTTTAGTGGAATAAAGTGACATTGTGTCTGTATGCCAGGTGCTGTAACACACTCCCTCTGATGTCTGTTGGAGCTAGATCAAATGAATGATTCATAATTGATATCTTATTTGAAGCCTATTTTTTAAACAAGTAATATTCATACTGGTTTATATAAACAACTTGTCTGTACTTCCTAATCTTGGCTGAGCAACAGTATTGTGTGAAAGGAATTAAAGGCCTGTCCCGAATATAGGCCCGCTCATTTCAGTGATTTAAGCAAGTAATTGAAGTTTAACCGTACATTATATGTATAGAGCACTGATCTCCCCGTCTGTAAGCCTATCTGTATCAGAGAGAGCACGATGTCTTACCCGCCCCCCTTGTAGCTGCAAACTGAAAAGCTCAGCCTGATAGAGGTTGGCAGCAGTTTGGTAGACAATTGGCAGTTGTGCCTCAGGGTTCATCAGCTCCTCTGCCGTCTCCGCTGCGTTGCCAAGACGAATGGCTGAATTGATCGCAGTGACTGCCTCGAGCTCTGGTCAAGAAAATTATCACAGATAGTCAGATGTCTTGCAGATAACCCAAAGCAAAAATTACATTTCTTCTTTGCCTTATAATTACATGTTGAATTGCCTTTAAAGAGCTGTGCAATGGAACATAGACTCTACATGTGTGCTTTGAGAAGTGTGATAGTGGGTACATGTGAGATTTTCAACTGACCAGAAACCATGTGTTAATAAAGGTCTATGGTAAGTAACAAAAATGTGCTTACTTCTTTTCTCCGCCTCAGCAAAGTCATTACAGGAGCTGACAACTCTTTGAATCTCCTCTTTGTCCATCATCACGGCCCTCCCTCCATCCTGCAGCACAAAGATTGCAGTACATCAGAGAGATACCACTAAGATTCCATGATTATTCAACATGTTTTAGTTGAGAGTCGTGAAGGGAATGTGCCCGGTGGTGTCCATTTGAACTGTGGTTAAGTTAGTTGTTGACAATGCAATGTATTCACTGCCTGGGTGGCGACATCAGCACAACAGAAACAGCTACAGTCCATCAGTGTCTAAACCACTTGTGCTCAGCCAATGAAGTGCTGCATGCTCATAGCAGTACTTAGAAATGGAAGGCGATCCGCTTTGCCAGATGGACAAAAAAAATAACCCCCAAATTGTCCTGTTTAGACTGGGGGTCACAGACAACACTGTAAACGTGTATGATTTGTTCCTAGCTCACACACTTCTTGAAACACTTTCCTCTGAGATAATTTATATGCACCATGACCCTCAGACACCAAAAATACTGCTTTATTCATTTTAGCCAGGCTAATTTACTGCACACCTTCAACAACATGAATTAAATTAACTAGCTGTTTGAAGAACAAAACAAAACACTGTTCTGGTCTCTAAGGCCCTGAGCCGGAAACAAATGAGCAAACAAGCTCTGCATTAGTATACCTTGGATTTATGTTGGCAGTAGGTGGTAAAGTGTTCCAGGTACCAGCGACAGTTTGACTCCTGCACGCCCAACAAGGCCAGAGATTCAAGCCTCAGTGCAGCAAACAGAGCAGCCTCGTCCTGGGCCGACACCGCTTCATTCACCTGCCTCACTGCTGCCTGAGCTGCAGACAGGAAAAACAAAAACAGACTTCCTTTAGGGATAATACATTTTCTTTTATTGTCTTTCAGATAAGTACCATACTCAAACGAACAAATTCTATGCAGTTTCATTCATGGAATCGAACAGTGTTTTGGGGAAAAAGAAGTATGTAAGTGTCATGTGGGAGGGAAAGTCCTTACTGTTGACAATGTCAATGCAGCCCTGGATCTCCTGGTGAGTCAGCAGCTCCTCATAAACATCTCTTTCTTCAGAAGCAATTGAGGCGCGCTAATTAAGGGAGGAGGAAAAACATACATATATTTGATACTCATTTCGTGTAGCATGTTTGATTTTTACTTTATCGCGTTATTTTTTTTCTCCACCCATACTGAGTAAGTTGCACATTTTACACATCACATTTCAGCCAGCATGTGAAATTGGATGGCTCCTGTTTGTTCAGTATTGGTGACGAGAATGGGAGGCGAGATGCCGGATGGCGCGGAGGGTTTGTGTTTGGTGAAGTACAGCTGACACAGCAGCCACTGGAATGTGCTGGCAAGGCCTGTGGAGTGAGTCAGTGCAGGCAACCCCTTTCAGACCTCAGTGTGGGTATTTCCTCAGTTGTTAAAGTTAGCAGCACTACTAGACACTGCAGTCAGAATCATTGGTTCAGAGCAGTCAGCAGTCAAGTTTCAATCAGTTCAAATGTGGTCTCAATATTTTATAGTTTGCTATTTTGTAATTTCAGTTCAGTGGCACTACCTTCAGCCCAACACAGAGGGCTAAACATCTGTTTGTGGTCAACCTGAATGCATCAACACACTTAGATCAGGCTTTGTGACCCCGTTCCCACCCTGAATTAAGTACAGATGTGACATTGCATACAATAGCTTTAGTTGAGAGGTTTTCTTTTTTTTCTTTGTTGATTGACATTTAATGTTTCCAAATGACATTTATGTAATGGAACATCTCACAAGTCCAAAAAAATGAGTGAAACAGAGAGTGATAGAGTTTAGTGAGTAGGTAAGCGAGAGAGAAACTAAACAAACGTTGTTACAAAGACAGTAAAAGTCTAATCAAGCCTTCCACAGAAAGCCAGTCATGAACCCAACGTTAAATGATGACAATGAAAAATTAGAGGTCACTCAAGTGTGTATAAGGTGTCTCACCCTCCCCGACGACTGATCCTGCTTACGAGCCTTGGCCTGACTCAGAGTGTCCTGGTAGTCTTGGCCCAGAGCTTCCTGGATATTCCTCAGCATTGCATTAGGATTATTCAGGGCTCCCATTGTCACAGATGTCTGACCTTTGTCCACCGCGTCATTGATGGCGATCACAGCAGCATGCACTGAGGACAACAGAGTATTTGCAGACATGTTAGTGTTGGCCAAAAAGACATTAGGAAACAAACAACACAAACTAAGTCAACTATGTCAGACGCTAACTCTCCATCTTGTGGAGCTTCTGGCAAAAACATGGATAGAGATTTAGTTAGAGGACTTACAGGCAGCTTCATCCACTGAGAGCTCATTGGCTAGGATGCCTCCAATCTTACTGAAAGCTGGCATTTGAATGCCGTACTTCTCCAGCTCACTCCTCATGTTACTGATCTCCTCCTCTGGAAGACAGATTTATACATGAATATTAGGGAAAACTGTGCTGTTAGAGAGTATTGCATGGGAAAGGCTAAAATATACTGCATGAGATACAATTTAATGTGATTGTTTTTTTCTCTTGCTTTGGCACAATCATCAAATGAAAAGTAGAATTCCCTAAATTTACTTGCTCCACCTGTGATGCAGTGTAAATTTGGATGACTTTTGATTGGCTGTCAGTGTTTCTATCGTTGTTCAAATTCACTCTCAAAGTGATCCCAGCAGTATCATTTGCCACTGTCATTGTCTTTACAGATGTGGTGTGGACTCTGCCATCCACTTGAGTACAAACTATTTTTAAAACAATATATTCATAGATACTGTTAAAGATTTCGTTGGTGTGGCGGGCCTTTAACTCTTGACGTGTTCATCACCATACTCAGTGTGTGAATCCTTGCAAATGCATTTTCCCCAAAGTGCTATTGAAGTAAGTTAAAATTGGGAAAAAAATAAAAACTGTTCAGGAGTGACTGAAAAGCCCTGAGGCTTCATCAGAACAATCCAATGTCAAACGCTTTTAAGCTTGGTAGTTTGTGCGCCATATTCAGTGTCATTTGATAGGCTGCAGGGGATATTTTGATGAACTGAAATGTCGGCTAATTCAAACATCTAAATTATAGACGAGATGTTTATAGAAATCCCTAAAAAACATTTCATGCTTGAGAGCACATGATGACATTCTTTTGCGTTTTTCAATTAAATCCCAACAAGACGAGTAAATAAAATCACCTCCCACACAAAGAGGATTCTCATTAAATGAACACGTGCAATAGGCGTGTACTCATCAGTATTCAAAAAGCCCTCAGGCGACATTTATCCTTCACTTTGAAGCAATTAATAACTTCATTGTTTCCTCCATTGATTGATTCTACTGAAGCAGATTTCTACTGATGTTACCTGTAAAGGCCACTTTCCCCAGCAGGTCCTGGATCTGTGGTGCGATGCCAAGTTTGTATAGGTACAAGCTGAAATAAATCATAAGGTTTACACACACACAAACAAAATGAATAAAATAAAAAAGCACTGAGAAGCTTGGGACAATCTGATGAAAACTAAATTGCGATTCCTCCTGATGGCCTTTTATTTCTACCTATGTTACACTTTCACCACAGGGGGGGAGTGTCAGCTCACATTGCAGCCAGCACCATCTGACAGCAGTCAGCCAGCACAGTCCACCACTGAGCAACCAAATCAACAAGCAGGTGGCTGGAAACTTCATAAAACTTTCATCTTCCCGCCGGTACCTGATAAGTGGACATGAATTATAGATATTTAAGGCAGCTCTGGCACCAGCATAGCTCTGAATGGAGCAGTTGCAGTAGCTGGTTATTCTGCCCTTTAGTCACACAGTGTCTGTAAACATGAAATGCACTCTGTCCTTGGGACACAGGGGGCTTTTGGTCAGCTATCTAAACTCTGCTTATACAAAGGGTAATGTTTTAACGTGCAGGCAGCTGATTGACTCTGAGATACAAACACAGTACCAGCTGACCAGGATTAATGAAGGTGGCCGATTACAAGCCACAGGGGTTACTGACAATCAGCTGACTAGCTTGGAGCAAAGAACGTTCTCCAGACCGCGGATCCTCCCTGTTTATATCCATGTTTCCTCTTTTTTAACACAACAAATTAAGCCCTACAGCTCTACCAGCAAGTGTTTCATAATCCACTTGTAAGCTATGTTTTCCCCCCATTATATTGTGTTCCCTTTCAGTATTCCACCACATTGAATGTGCCTGAGCATCCGCTGCTTTGCCTCCATGTCTTACTATTCACTGGGTCCTTGTGGGACATAAGCGGGACTCGCAGGAAGGAAGAGCACGTGTGTGCATGAGCAGGGAAGGAAACCAATTCCCTCAGGACCTGACCAAAACACTACAACAGAGAAAACACTCCCAGCAGCTCACATAGCCACTCCCTAAAATGTGTGTTTGGCTCATTGGATGGGTCAGATAGATAAAAATGACCCTTCACTTCATTCAATCATCTCAACTAAAAAAACGAAAGCCTGTGGGTGTAATTCTCGAGCCACCCACGTTACAGTATGACCACCAAGTTTTCTTTTACAGCATCATGGCGTTTTTCACAAACCCGAAACCATGACAAAGAATTTACTCTTTGTGGTGAGACTAAAAGTAACGAGTCGAGCACTGAACCACCACATTCAATTTACCAGAAAGCCCCCAATTACATGCTGCAGATGTTTATAGAGGCAGCGTGCACAGAGTGGTTAGGCTCATCAAAAGTGTTCAAAATAAACTTCAGCAACAAAGTCTAAAAAAAATGCTTAAAGTAATTGAATTGCCAACTAGCCAATGACTAAAAGAGTATGAGAAACAGCCAATACAGGGACTAAAAGCATGTGAACTTGCCACACTGCAACAACAACTGCCTATAGCCAAATGCATGGTGCTGTATAATATACTGTACCTATGACCTACTTAAGACGAATCATAAACAGGTCTGTTTTTGACAAGTAGCACTCTCTCTGCCTTACCTAAGTAGAAATAACATTTTCCAGTTCCTGTTTCAAATCACTTAAAAACTACTGTTTCTGTTCTTGACATATGAATTAGAGGTTGAACCTAATGGGAACAAAAAGAGGCCATACCTTAATGCCACATAGTAATACAAATGTTAATGCAAGCAGTGGCACCCACATATGAGCTGTTCTATATTGTTGCAGTTTGAACGAACACTCTGCTGTGTGAAATAGACAATAACCACTTAAACCTCGAACGTGTCAAAGTCAAACCAAAGTGTTTTGACACTGTCTGCTATAACCATCGAGGGAAAGTAAATGCACCCAAATTAGAAAGTGGGTAGCCTGTCAGTGACAAAGAGTATGAGCAGACTGCTCACTGGATCTAATTTGCCCAATAGCTTACAGAGTAATTCCAGCTACCAGATACCAGCACTATTCAGGTCAACTATAACAAAAAAAAAACAGTTTTGCCCACTGGTTTTCATTTCTTTCTTGGAAATTAAATCACACGCAACATTTAGGTGTGTCACCTTCTGGAAAATAGCAGCTGGGTACCCTGCCACTGCACAAAAGACTTTAACGATGAGTGAGCAATCATGCTGTCAGAAGTGAAAAATGCATGAAGAGCGTAAAGTGAAAAATCACTGTTTTTGGAATCCTTTTATTCTTACCTCAGTGCATGTATGCAGTATACCACCTTGGGCATGTTTTTGCGATCATACACATCTGTCGTTTCGGGATAGAATATCTGAAAGCAGAAACCACAATACACATCAGTCACTCTCGTATCATCAGTGTCTTGACACTCTTTATTCTGCTGCAGCCAAACAGGAGCACAATATCCATAAACTATGGATGCATGAGGCACTGCAATGCCATGTGACCCACATAATTTTCAATACCACAGAGCTGAATCAACACCAGCCACTGGCATCTTAAGGTATCTGAGGTCGTATTTATTGCAGTGCTATTGCAATGGGCTGCATTATATTCTATAGGCCCATTATATCACTGCTCATGGTATGTATTACTCAACCTGTCCCAGTCAGGGACAGTCAGTTGTCATAAAACGTTTCTTTGTCTGTTTTCCACACCTGAATAATGCTCTCTCAACACCATGGTTTTGCTGAAAGACAGGTAACGATGTAACAGCAGAAGCTACACGTTATCAGAGCGACAATTCCTAGAAAGGCTGTTCATAAAAACTGCTGATTAAACTGCTATAAAAAGCCAACACAGATAAGTGGGTACCAATTCTACCTCATTTTCATTACCAGGATACACCTCGCTGAAGTCTTTGTGTCATCTCATAAAAAATGTAATGAGGTTAATACTGTTCTGTTGGAGCTGCCGCACCCTCATTACAATTTTATCTGTCTTTGTTTACATTCGTACAGATGCACGTAATGCGTGTGTGCACCATGTGAGGAAAGGTCCTGGTAATTGATTAAATATTTGTTTACCCTTGACTCTCTGCAGCTTTTTACCTTAAATGACTACAAAACTGAAGAAACAGTCTTATTGTAGTCGTAGGGTTGAAATTTATTCTGCAACTGTCACTGATTATACCCTGTCCTTGTTTTGGATTTTACTGAATGGATGGATCCTACTCTGTCTTAGTTGAAGCTATGAATTCTTTGTTATAAGAAGTCATAAGATGATTTCTCAACTCTTATATGTTGTTCTCTACTGTACGTGTTACGGAATCTCACAGAGATGTTGAAATTATTTTTTTTGACTTAGCACATACTCTAACAGAACTGTTTAAGTGTTGCAAAAGCTTTAATTCTTCTGAAAATAGAGGACTTAATGTAACAAAATCTGTCTTTTCTTACGATGTGATGACTGATTGATGGCTTACATTTGTTTGTATACTGAACATGTTTATATGCCTGTTTGTAAAACAGGAAACCCGAGTCTGCATTACTGATGGCTGTGCAAGTTCCTTACCTTAGGGAGACCCACTGACTCCATGGCTCTAAGCCACTGCACTGTGTTGTCTGTGTGTCTGAAGTGCAGCCCTTTGCTCTAAAGATGAAAACAGCAGATCAAACATATAAATGAAGCTGTATCAATATGAGGAAGTGTAAAGAAATGGTTCAAAACTTCACCTCTGCAACATGAAAAACCGATAAAAAGGTTGTTATGGTATGTACAAATAGTGCTGCAACTTGTGCAGCTCAGGCTGACTGCTACACTTATCACAGCATCTAATGGTCTAATAAGGTTTGTTTACAATTTCTCAAAGAGGAATAAAACCAAGCTCAAAGTCAAGCTAAAAAAATCTCACTCTCACATTTTTGACGTGGGCCCTAACACTCGCCTGCCACTTTTCTCCCTTTCCTGTGTGAATCAGTTGAAAACTGTCAGGAAGCGCCTGAAAGATCTGAAAACAGTCTTCCTGTCTGTATGTAAGCTGGTGAAAAATGCAAATTTAGCACAACTATGCCCTTACCGAAAAGGGAAGATGGATAGGGGTTTAAATGCAAAAGAGTGGAAGTGTACCTTATAGCGGGCCTGATCTCTGTCGTAGATCCTTTTCTCAGACACCATCTTGGGCGCGAAAAAGTTGGCAAGTTTGCCCAGGTACACGCCATTCCTCAGTCCCTCCTCCAGCTCTGTGGTTGGGGGCAAGTCCTCCTCTAGGCAGGCCTCCATCCACCTGAGAGTCCACAAATATTGATCTCACATCAGGAAGAGGATTTTCAGAAGCAATTCTAATGTTCAAATCCTGCAAACAAAATGACCTCAGTGGAAAAACTGCTTTTGAAGAAGTTATTATACATTAGGGCGGTGCATTGGAAAGAATCTGGCAATACAGTATGTGTCACAATATATGGGTATGATTCAATATATTGTGATATACTGCAATTCTGTAAGCAAGGTGATATATTTCCATCTTTTAAAAATCTAATTTTAGGAGCTAGCAGTGCGCCCTCTGTGACTTTTGCCTGTTTCACAAGCCCGAGTTCTGTGTGTTTATGCTAGCAATATGTTGCTACGCTGGAGTGGAAGAGTAAAATGGCTGAAGGTAGATTACAACACTGACGGATCTTGCAGTCCAGGGTTCAAACACAACACAAAATGAACTACTGCCACAAAACTTTGCATATAGGTTAATTAAAAACTGATTGTTTTTGCGATAAAACATTGAGATACTCGGGTGTATCAATATTGTCTTACACCACTATCATACATTTCTAAATAAATGACTAATTAAAAAGTACAGTAAGAGCGCAGGTAATCTAAATGACTGACCAGATTTCCAGTTAAATCGCCATGACCATTATAGTTTCGGGCTTCTCTGTAATACTAAGCAGCTGGCTATGGTTATATCCAGAGTATAAACAAACATCAGTCTACTCTGTTTACCCTGCCACCAAGATCTTCCACAGTGTGCAGTGCAATTTATGACGTGGCTGAATGCCTGCGTGTAGTCTACAAGTCAGAGTTGGCTTTCCCTGCACCTGCTGTCCTTCTGATCCAGGCAAAAACTAAAAACAGTGGGCCAAGATCATACAAATATAAATCAGAATAAGTAAGAATGTCTTGCCGTCATTCATGGCACTTACAGTACAGTAGAGTAGTGAGTCAGTAATAAATATGATTTCATGTCAAAGTTTGTAAAGACTCCAGATGTACAGTATTGATTAAGTGTGTCAGTGCTGCTTTGATTAAATGAAATATTTTTTGGTTAAACAGAGCAACAAAGTAGACTGTGGGCCGGTGAGAACTGGGCATTGTTACAGGCAGCACCCACACTGAGCCCGGCATGCTTTAGGGAGGGGGCTGCGGACTTACAGTTTGAGCTTTGGACCACGTAAAGGTTAAAGGTTGGGCTGACTTGTTGAGTGGACAATGTGAGGTTAAAGAGGTAAACAGGGAGCAAGATGTCTAACACTAAAGACTAAAGCCTAATTTGATCACTGGTGAGAGTTTATGTGTTTCACTTCCGCAACACATCAATGTGTTATCACAAGAGAAAAAGTGTTTTTTATTTCCTACAAGGGATGATAACACAGATGACTGACATACGTAGAAACTAAAACTGAATAGAGCATATTCAGCTTGTGTTAAAATAATGTTGACCTTCTTTCAAACTGAGGTAATTTCCCTTTGAAAGGTTCAGGTGGCCGGTGCCAGACGATTCCCAGAGATATTAGGAAAAATCCATTCCAAAGAGCTAGTCAATGATTTGTGAGCACAGTGAATCATCATGGGCTGAAAATCTGTTACACATTATCTTACTGCCTGGAAGTGACACTGTATTTACTATTGTGGGCCATGGCTACACCTCTGTCTACAAACACAACTGTTAATGTGCTTTAACCTTTTCGCTTGGTATCCTACAACTGAGTTGATCCCTTTCCCAGTGTACAGTGCTAAGTGATTTAGCTTCCTTACGTTTGGCTCCTTGGTTTTATTCATACCAGCAGCTCCTACCTTTGTGTCTGCAAGCAGTACATCTTTCCCTCCCACATGCGTGCACACAGACACCTTGTTTGTGTTAATTAAGGCTGTGTGGGTGCTCCAAGGATCCAGACTGCCAAAATATGTGTCAGCACATTAAAAGGACAACCACAACACATCATGCACTGTCAACACAAAGCCAGTGGAGAGTGTAAGTGAGGCACATTGAGGAATAAAGCATCTTCGTAAAGAATCATGTCAGCTGATGCTGTAGATTATGCAAGAGGAAGACCTCTGCCTTATCTGTGGGGTTTTATAGAATGAAAAGTAAAGATAGTCACTGCATTTTCCTTCTACTGATACATCTATCTTAAAGCATTAAGATGCTAATATTACAAATAATGGAATACGCTACTTCTTTCTGTGGAAAATTGTTTTTAAATATAATTTCTCCTCACATGAGGAATGCATTAGTTACATGCTCCGGTCACAGCTCAGACTTAGGGATTTGGGATCAAGAAATTAGTATCTGGCCCACCACTTTATCAAAGATTAAAGTCCAACATTAGGTAAACTCAAACAGAGCTGCATCAGTTAATCAATTAACTGATTAAGCAATTGACCAAAAAAAAACCCCAAAACAAGTAGTTTTAGAATTGATTGATCATTATCAAGCAAAAATGCCTTTTATGGGATCTGCTTCTCTGAAAACGTCGTGCTTTTCCTTCTTTACATTACAGTACATTTGATATTTTGGGGTTTTGGACAATTTGTCGGACAAAACGAGACATTTAACGACATCAATTTTGTAAACTTGTAAAGTGCCGCACATATTTTATACTTTTTTTCTGATGTTTTATAGATCAAATGGATTGATCAATAAATCAATTGACCAGGAAAATAACTGGTCATAAAAATAATCGTCTGTCTAAACTTAAGGCAGCAGTGATGCAATCATCAGTGTCACACAGGCATTTTTTGGCCCAGTATCCAGCAAATGATATTGTGGTATCAGTATCAGTTAACCCTCAGCCCGCACACAACGCTGCATGTCAGAGAACGTCTGATTGGCACTGAATGACTAAGAAACAGACACACATGTGCGTGCCAACCAGGGCAAAGCAGTGATGCAGATCAAAGTTTCATATCTCCATAAAAGTAACCTACTGATATAGAGGGGCAAATGAAGTCAAGATAACAGAGAAAAAAACGGCGGGAACACAGTCAAAGGAACATCCTGCGTGGGTAACAGAGCTCTCCTGTGAAACTTCACTTCCTGTACTTAAAACAATGTCGGGAGAACTCGTCTCCTGAAGCATGACAGGCTAACACTCCTGTTTACAACCCCTCCAAAGCAGGCCTTCCTGTCATTGTCCAATCTGCGACTCACACGGTGAAACAAAACACCGCTTTCTGGAATCTGGGACTTAAATCTGTCTCACATCAACACACTTATTAGTGACCTAAACTCTTTGGTTTTCAGCTACAGTATTTCAGATCACATACAGAGTGTCCTCTGAAGACTTGCGTCATAAAGCTTAGTCATGCTAGTCATGAGTTTGTGTTTGTGTGGCTGCCTGCGTGTGTATGTGTCATGAGAGAAATGTAGTGGCTGGGTAGGGTGTGTCTGAAAGTCAGGATAATATCCTTGACTCTAGATATCCTGGCGTGGACCTGTATCGAAGCAAACCAAAAGTGTCACCATAGAAAAAAAGCTAAAAATTAAACAATCGACTGTTTACTCTCCAATGAGGGTACAAAGTCTCATTTGCGTGTGTGTGTGTGTGTGTGTGTGTGTGTGTGTGTGTGTGTTCTGTAAGAGGGTGTGTCTACTAACTGACAACATCAAAAACAGTGAAACTTAGCAATAGACCAAGTGCTCTCAAGAGGACTTTGAACAACAAAGCATGTGGGCAATGTATATGTAAAGAGCATTTTAGCCAAAACAAAATTAGATTTACATGCACTATTACACCAACCTGCACTTAGCTGACCTAATGTCACGTAAGGCACTGGAAGCAAAGTAACTGTCTTCTTAAACCACAGGTGTCGCTTAACATTGTGTCACACCTATGTTGGCTGTAAGGACATATTCATTGAAACTGCTGGTTGCTCTTTATTTGCTCATGCTGCTCCACCACAGTGTGCTGGATAAAGGTCCCACTGTTTAACAGAGAGCAATACAGCGTTTCTGGCAATGACTTACAGTTAACAAGAGATTGTAAAGTAACTGGACAAGGCTTGCTTTAGTTGAGTCTGTGTTTCACAGAAGATATTCTGACATGTCACAATAGGAAATTTGGCTAAATTATATGTAGCCGAGTTTCAGGGTCCTGGTATCACCTTGTCATGACTTACCAGGACACTTGAATAGTACTTGTCATTAGTAACACCTGTGCTTTTCCTGCTATGACAAGGCAAATTGTCTGCTGTGGAAAAGGTGGATGCAACAGATAAGATTGGGATGTCCTTCACAACTTCACTGACATTTTAAGTTCACTGCCAAAACCTGTACACATGACATCTACAAGTTACACAAAGGACAACAATCATCTGGAATATTATAAAATCTAACCTCCCATATAACCTTATTAGCTTATCCAATGTTCTACCAATAATTACACATTTCAGATACAATTCTAGGCTGCAACCAGCAGCTCTATAGCTCGTCAGTCCACAAAAATTCCCCCACCCTTTGGAGAGGAATTTGGCATGGAGGTCAAGTGTGTGTATGTGAAGGTGTGTGTTTGTGTTCATGGAAACTGGCTAAAAGCGGGTGTAGTAATAGGAGGGGCCAGTTGGAAAAAGGTGCATAACTTCCAAATGGATTCAAAGACTTGCACAAGATTTTGTTGAAAGACGATTAAGTGATGATCCTGCCAACTGGCAACAAAGGGAGTGGCCTATAACTAAAAGGTGCATAACTTTTAAACAGATTCACGTAACAGGACCAGACTTTATAAACACATAAAAACAAATTGACAGATATACACATACACACACCACTTTGCCATGTCCCCTTTTGTCCATCCCGTTTATCATTGAGCCTTGCAGGTCATTTATCGTTGACTGTTGTGGGAGGCATCACTGGGCTCAGCAGAGTTCCTTATTAGCTCCTATCTGCAGCTTTATAGCTTGCTGTCGGCTGGCTAGTCCGTCCACAAAATTTTCCCACCCTCTGGCAGTCAAAGTTTTGCCCTAAGAGGCTGAAATTTTAAATGTAGGTCGCAGCTATTGCAAACGTGCAATTGTAAAGCATTTCCCTGCAGGTACACTGTCAAAAATGTTTTATTTTGAATCAAAGGAAATGATGGACTTGTCTGTTTCGTACTTTTAATGCAGTTGTTTGGGTCGAGAATACTTGATTTATGTTGCAGGAGTTGCACGGATTAATTCTATGTTTATTTTTCCAGCTATTAAAAGATTATTTCTCGACCACCTCTGACATTTTTAACAGTGTAAACAAAAACATAGGTAGATAATTAAACAATGTCTCTTGTAAGATTATAACCCAGGTACACTAAAAGAGTTACTTCTACATGACTTCCTTGTTTCAGTGACTGCTGACTCCTGACCCCAGAGAGCAGGACCTAATGCTCTCTGTGGCAGACGCCTTCATTAGCAGCTGTGTTAATCCTAATCTAATGTGACACCTTTCCCAGAATAGAGGCTCCACTCCACAACTGACAGGAGTGTAGAAAAGTCAGTAGCACATGGATGGAAAAACAGGAAGCTATAAAGTGAAAGTGAGAGTGTGTGAGTGTGTGTGCACGTGAGCGTTAAATCACAGTGGTCATTTTGAGGGTGACTGTACTGCAATACCAAAGCACCTGTTCCTTAAAATGCCTCAGTGCAGCTGAGCAAGTTTTCTCAGCCCACTAAAAAAAGAAAAATGTGCGATAATCTAGGCGTGGCCCGATTATGATGATGGTTGACTGAATCTGTGCTTGGTCTAGCCAACCTGCCCTTGCAGACCCTTATTATCCTGTGACATAAGCAGATAATGTAGGCTATTCAAACAGCCTGTACTGAGTCAAAGTGCAAGTTCAGTTGTCAAACAATAATCTGAGGAAATGCTGATGTAAATGAAGCTGTAAACACACTCATATAAAGAGTGTCCCAAGAAGAAGCATGACTGCTGAATCACCACAAGGCAACATGCTATAGTAGGTCCAGACATCAATTGTCAATCTTTCTGTGATCGGGTGAGGTTGTCACAAAATCACTGAATAAAAAGAGGCATAATTGCATTTCCTGTTCCTTCTTGCTTGTGAAGAAGACAGGAAGTGGTTTAGTTTTAGCTTTGCTCAGGCACCTTACAAGAAAAAAGTCTTCATCAGGTTTATGCTGTCTTTAGATTCATTTACTTTTGAAAGGTTCCTGTTAAAACTATTACAAACCATCTGAAAGTATAACCCCACTGAGAAATTTGTCAACAAACTCTCTAGATTTTCAGTTTTTTATGTGATCATTTCAGCCACCAGTGAGGTTTGGTGCACAGTGGAAAGAGAGCGACTCTTTCCACTAACTCAGCATCTCCCATGTCTTAATCGGGCACACGTTGTCATGAATGCTCACAGCTCCGTGCCATCATCTCACGTGCATGCTGATTCTGCCTTTATCTGTCATTACAGCTTCATGCTACTATGAAAATTATTTAATACATACTGCTTTCTTCCCTTCTGATATACCCCTCCCTTTCTCTCCGCCACTTAATTTCTCAACCACACCCTGCTGTTTTTATAACTGCATAACAGTGTTCATTAAATACACAAATTTATACTACAAATTTGTTCTGCATGATCAAATATTAAACAAACCGAATGCTTGACCCAAACCACACCCAATGTAATCCCTGCGATGTCTGAGTTGTGACAAAGTAAACATCATAAAGGTAAATGGCTGCGTTTAGTCAGCATGTGCCATTAAGCTCCTCTCATCTTCAAGGTTTTTTCCCTCCTCCTCCTGTCCTACCGTTTGGCCTCCTCTAGGTGACACAGGTACTCATAGGCGATGTTCTGCCGTCTCCTCTCATCCATCTCCTCCGCTGACAGCCTCTCATCATCCTGAATGGCTGAAAAAGGAAAGAAAATTCATAATCATGTCACTGTCATTGTATTTCATTAGTCGACATACTAGTGTGTTTTTGTATCAGTCTTAATTACATGTGATTAAAATCAAAGCATGTCTGGGGGTGAGAGTATTATCATGATATTAATGAGAGTATTCTATGACATTGATACATGTAACAATATGGCAAATGTAAACAACAACAACAACAACACATAAACAGAGAGCTTTACCACGTAGTGAGATTAGTGGCTTAGTGAAGTAGGTTGAATCTAAAGCCAGAGTTTTCTGTCCTACGAAAGTGACTCTCTTTTAACCTCTCTAGATCAACATGCTGCAGACCTAACCTGGTCGGGACCGGTTTATTATGTTCTGAGTTTCGGCTTGAAATCAGCTAAAAAGCTCTTTTCACAGCTCCTTTGAGTAGCGTCACTCTACAGTGTTTAGATTCTCAGCACAGGGGAAATGTTATAAATGGACTGTTCCAGCTTGTGCTGTGCAGTTACAGTAGCGATACTGCATGTATAGTGTCACATGTTTTTTTTCCTACATGGGAACCTACAATATATAAGAGCAAGAATTTTGATTTATTTTATTTGCACATTTGCTCTAACTGAAATATTTAATGTGCTTGTAGTGTTCTCTGGTCCATCTGCTCATGCTGGCTAAAAAATAAGCCTTCTAAAAGAAAAAAAATCACAGACTAGCATTATTACATTAATAGTTCACTATATTATTAATCAGCATGATGTTTACTTTCATATGAAATGTGGTATAACTCCTTCAAACCATACAATAACGTTACAACTCTGGGGAATGTTTTTATGCTTGGTCCTGATTTCCTGCAGTCAGATAGGAAATATTACAGCTAATAGGATTCTATTGTTATTCATCATCACAGATAATATCCAATCAATGAAATTAATTTCACTTAGTTTCACTTTGAGTGTCCTTCATTATGGGACAGTGTCAGTATAGGTAATGTAGCTCTTGAGTATAACGTTTAAATCTGCTACAGTAAGTTTAAAGTTTAGGAGCTCTGGAATGTGCAGCTGTCATATCAGAAATAAGAGTGGTAAAATAAATATATTAACTACTGAATTACACAAATTGAGCACAGTGTTAGTTCAGGCAGGACACGATGTTAAGACCAGCTCACATCCCAGCTACATCAGCTGATCTCAAACAGCCCAATCAACTGATGGAGCAGCCTATTGACGGAAGGGAGTCAGCTGATAGATCACATGATTCCTTTCTATGCAACCAATTGACAAATCTCATTCATGGCACCCTGTTTAAACTGCTCTGGACTGCCTACTGTTCCTGCTTCCTCTGCAACCCGCCTCCACCCCAGCTCCTCCTTTTCATGCTGTGTCTGACTTATCAATGTCATTTCTGTTTGCCACTGAGGCTGCTCTGTTCTGTTCCTGGGGGTCTTTGTTGCTGCTCTCCCTGCCTTAGGCTTTCCATGTAGGTGCATGGCAGGGCGGAGAGGTGTGCACTCGCTGCCTTGCGGCTTTCCACGTAGGCGCGTGGAAGGGCGCTTTCTGTGTAGGCCTGAGGAAAGACAGAGTCCTAAAACAGAGCCATACTGCCAAATATCCTGACTAAATTTGCAATTTTCTGCCACCATTCCTCTCTCACCTTAATTGAAGCAACAGTGTTGCTTTTTACTATGATACTTTTTAAATTATTCTTCAGAAGTGGAAGTAGGCAGCACAGATTGACGAATTTTAAGATTCAAATGATGCACTGAATGCTTCACTTGATTTGTGTACGGTGAATCCGCACAAAGCCCATAGAAGAAAACCTGAGTTAAAAGAGCAGGCTGATGACTAACTCCTTGGTATCCGTTAATTGTGACTGAGGCTTTGAGGTTTGCCAAGCCAACTCAGGCAAAGAGAGCCTGGCTCTGTTGAGCTTTCTTCATGGTACAGCCCTAACCGCTCCAAGCATGACCTTTGTTCCACTGTCATTTATCACATGACAGTGAATCTTTTATAAAATGTTTCAAACTTGACAACAAAAACATTCTAAATGGGCCCCTTTGTATTTCCTATTGGACAGGAAGTAAACAGGAACGAAAGCTGTTGCCCTAGCAGCAGATTAGCAGTGAAACTGTCTATATGTGTAAAACAAATTTAGACACCATCTTATTAATCTCCTCAAACATAAAATGCAACCTAATCACAAAGACTGAGAAGATATTTCTTCTTAAAGGAAGTTAATTTTGACTGTTAGGATCTTAAGTTCCCCATGGAAACTGTACTACATCCTCTGCCCTATTGACCCTTTGTTTGAGGGAGATGAAACGGCCTTGTCAAAGTGGCCTTAGTGGGGTGCCCAACCGACAAGTGACTTCTGCGGAGAGTTGACCTTTACCTGCAGCTTAATGAGATCTCCTCCCCCCGATGCTTCTTACCCTGCACTAATCCAATCAAATCTCCTTATTTCTGGCGGAGTGAAGGGACAATCTCAGAGCCGGGGGCGCAGTTTAAGAACTGAGCTTTTTCCCACCAGACCAAGCACTGACTCCTGGGTTTGACTACAGGCCAGTGACTGAGGTTTCACATTCTGTATTAGAGTGTAGGAAAGGCTTGGGCAGTATCACGGTTTAAGGGTATACTGGAGTATTTCAAAATCCTGTCAGTATGATCCTTCAATACTGTCAAAAATACAGACATTCATCTTTCTATGTATGTGTCAGGGAGAATGTATTGTATGTAGTGCACATCAGACAAGAGATCAGTCTCTCCTGAGCTGAGAAAGATGGCGAGTAGTAGTGAGGATAACGTAAGAGGACTAATATCAGCCAGCCAGCAATGGCAGGGAAAACGACATATTTTCACATCTAACTCCGTGAATTAAGGGTTTATTTCAACCAAGGGCGCACACAAACACCGTCACACTGTACACCCCAGTGAAATGTCACATGAGCCAGCCTATCTTTTGTATGTGGGTAATATGAATATTGCCTCCTCTAGTGATGCCAAGTTAAACTGGTTAAACCTGTTGATTTATTAGCGTAAACAAACTCATCCTAATGCCCAGGAGGAAGGCAAAATTATGTTTGCCTTTGATGCCACTGTCTACCATGGCCAGTTTAAAATAAATTCCATAAATAAAGTCAATTCATCTGTTTACAATATTCCAACTCATTAAACTCAGCAATCTGTAATTCTTATTTAGTGTCGTAATGTCTTTTACAGCATTTTATGCCTGTAGTCTGTCTTATTTGTTGAGTGTGAAACTGCAGTGTGGAGTCCAAGACAATTTTCCCACGGGAATAGGAAAGTTCATTCAATTCTAGCCTCTGCACGGCTGTATCTTTGAAACCTCTCAGGCACTCTCTGCTAAATTCTGCCCGTTCATCAGCCACCTGCATTAACATTCGCTCACTGGGTCTCCATAGAGGCTTGACATATAATACACACACACACACAAAACACTCACATATAGACACACAAAATAAGCACCATAAGCACAGTATCAGGCCATAGATCAGTGGAACAGCGGCCCAGCTGTGCAGCTGTGGTATAGATGCAAATGTGAAAGAACACTTATCTCAGAGGTACAACAGCCCCAGTGCAGCCATTACACACTACCTCTACTTAGTGACTCACTCACACACTTCCTGAAAGAGTGTGTCTGCAGTCTTGCTCTGAGCGTTATATTTAACCCTCAGGATGGGTCTGTTGCCTTTGTGTGTCACAGGATCAGCGGACCTGAGTTGTGGGCTTCATGATTGCGACGCATGCTTTTGTTTGGCTGGTGGGGGGTGACTATAAATAAGCCCGGCCTGCTTTTGGGTTAATCTATTTCATAGGCAGATCCATAAACTAGGGTTAGTCTGACATTTATTGAAATTATTCCCAGGGAATGACTTCGCTTGCAGGAGCAATGATACCTTGGGCTGTTCCACATAATGACAAGGCCAGTAAATGCAACAAACTGCTCATTATTTATGCTCATTTTCTAGAGATACACCTCCATAGATGGTTGTTTTGCCACTGTGCATCTTAAAAAACACCATAAGACAGAGTGGCCTGTATTCAAAACAAGACAGTTGGGCAATATAATTCAATGGGCCAAGTCAGAGGCACTGATGACATCAGTGATTGGTGTTATCTCCCAAAGTTGCACTTTGCCCACAGACAAGATGTACGCAGTTAGCTGACTTTAGATGGGTCTTCATGTCAGTCAGCTCAGTTAAAGCATTTTTGACATACTCATGGGGTTAGTTATTCTCAACAGCAGCAAAATCCAAAGTTAATGATTTACCTATGAGAAAAAGCCTCATGTGTGTGGACAGGCTGATATGCTGGCTACCGCCATTAAATAAATAGATAAGAATCACTGTGGTGCAATGTGGGGCACTTTGAAGGAAAAGTACAGCTGAAAACAGGCCTGAGTCAAACTTTAGAGGAGTATGCAGCCCAATAGCTAAAAAATATTACAGCCTGGATCCTAAACTTAGCAATGTTATAGCTCTATTTGAAGAACCAGGATGTGAGTCCTTCACCTGAAAACCTCTGTCAGTGACAGTGTGCCCACTCTCCTCCTCAGCCCACATTATTTGTTGCCATGTTCAGGGTCTGTCTGACACACCTACTACAGGTGCCAGGTGCTGCTGAACCACCTGTTGCTCATCAAACATGTCTGAGATGTGATGGCACCCTACGTTAGCTTGTGTCCCTCATGAGTTAAGGCTGTTAGAGCTTCACACAGATGGAAACCGTTAGAAACTGTTACTCACTTCCATAGCGTGGCTTCTGTAGTAGAGCGGCGGTTTCTTCATGGTACATCTTGCGTCGTTTCCTCCACTTGTGAACTCGTCTGAACTGGAAAAGAAACTTCACCCTTCACGCTAACGTTACAGCAGCCAGCCAGCGATACGCCGCCGCGCCTCTCAGGATGTATCGATATGAATAAAACAACCGGTGAGGCTAAAATAAAAATGTCGGAACTACGGCACGGCTGTGTTCAAAAGTTTCATGAAAGCGCCGACTGTCACTTGCGACAGAAAATCCCCATGGTGTGTGCACTTCTTTGGTTTGACTCCTGAGCTAAGAGTGTGTGTATGTGTGTGTGTGTTATCTTGCCCCCACCACGCTGTGAAGTGATATGATTGACGGGAGAGGAGATGGAGATTTAGCACCTTGCACCACCTGCTGGTCGAAAGGTGGCTCATGCTGCATTTACTGCCACTGGGGAAAATGGATGTCACACCGCGAGTACACCACTAAGTAGCTGAGCTGCAACTTTATTCATCTTTTCTGCCCGTTTTATTCAATATAGGCTTATTTACATCCTCAGTTTTGTCTTTATAGATATTATTTACATTATGTATTTTTATACTGCCCTGTGTTACTTTTACATCTTGTCCCCGCGCCTTTATAGCCTCACGTAGAGCACTTTGAACTGCCCTGTTTAATTTCGTTTAGTTAATTTAGTTTTTTTTTCAACTTACTCAACTCAAATACACACAAGAATAAATAAATAAATACACAACTAACTAAATATTACAACAACAATAATGCTATTACTACTACTACTACTACTACCAATAATAATATTTGTTATTACTAATATTATTATAATTGTTATTATTGTTACTACTGAGTTAATAGTTAGTATTAGCATTATTATACATTTATTTTCTACATTTTTATTTATTATTATTATTATTATTAGTAGTAGTAGTAGTATAAAATAGAAACTTAGAAAATAAATGTATCATACTTATAATATTAATACTAATAATAATAATAATTAGTATTGGTATTAGTATTATTAGTATTATACATTTATTTTTTACATTTTTATTTATTAATAATAATAATTATTATTATTACTATACATAGTAGTTGTAGTAGTACTATAAAATAAAAATGTAGAAAAATATAATATAATATATGAAACTACTAATACTAATACTATCACTACTAATACTAATGATTATTATTATTATTATTATTATTATTATCACTAATATTATTGCTTGCATTAATTCTTATTCTTATTCTAGGAGCCATCCCTGGTGTAAAATGTATGTGGGATGCTAATTTGTCCTGTAGGGGTCACTGTGGTGCCATAGGTATCTGTCTGTCGGAGGACCCAGTGGAAGAAGCAGAGCCCAGGGTCCCACAACCAGCATACAACAGCCTCAGTATGACCACTTTACTGCTGAGCATGGGTACTTGAACATGGGTACTTGAATATGGGTACTTGCTGGAAGATCATCTATTGTTGGTGCGTATGAAACTGAGGTTGGGGCTCAGTAACAGAGATATAGCATACAGGTTCAACATTTCTGAATGCACAGTATCAAATCTATACTGCTCAGTGAGCAGAGCACAAATTGTATCAAAGTGGGGGTTGATAATTAATTAATTAATGATGAAAAACCACCAAAAGATGCCCCAGAACCCATACAACCCATGCCACACATTACATGAATGACATCATAAACACTGACCAGCAGTTTGGTTTCATATTGTATGATGATTTTGTGTGTGTTTGTAAATAACCACTCTGATTGCTGGAGCCACAGATTTATAATAATACCTAGATACTGAACGCCAAGATTCTGCATATTCATTCCAACTGAGTTGTTTGCCTGGCGCATATGCCAAAAACTGTGTAGTTACTATCAGCATCATTATTATTATTATACATAACAAAAACAAGTCATTACTTTTGAAGCAGCGACAAATCAAAGCAAGTTTTGCTGACTGAAAAGATGTAGGCTGAAGCCTAAGCTTATTGCACCCAGCCCTTTTACTTTTGTGCTTGTACTAGATTTAAAAAATTAGATTCATATATATATATATATATATATATATTATATATGCCAAAGTCCCATACGCACTGGAGTTTGGTTTTTGTATTTGTTATTCATACATCTATTGAGTTTTTTTTTTTTTAAACTATTCCACACAATATTTCTAGTATACATCAGATAATTATACATCTTTGTTTTGCGTTTGTTCTAATAACTTTGTTAGTTGATTCATGATAATCAGCTCTGTTTACAGTTTGTACAGCTCTTTTTTGTAGCATAATCATTGGATTTTGTGATCATTTTATGCGTATTTTACCAAACCTCCACACAGTAGGTAATGTATTGGGCTACAAAAGAATGATACACTTGAAAGGTGCTATAAAAATACACTTGTCTTCACGTGTCCTTGTTTTTAAAAAGAGAATTCCTTTTAGATGGTAAATAATTTTACTACCCAAATTCAACCACTAGATGGCAGCATTAGTTTGAGTTTATGAATTGAGTAATCAGGGAACACAGCTGCATGTCTTTCTTTGCATGCACGCTCACTCAACCACCTATATACTAAGAAGTGTTTCCAGTATTTTGTCTACTTTATTTATGCTTAGGTAAACTAACTATTAGAACAATTATACAATTCAGTAGCAGCACAAACTACAGCCTCCAGAATTATCAAAGTTGAGTCAATAGCTCAATATCACCGTTCAAAAACCCCCTGAGTATTATAACCCTCATAAATACAGGATTTATTGACAGGCTGTTTTGTATAAGCATTGTGAAATAAAAAAAAACCCAGCATCATTTGTTAGAGAACATAGCTTTTATTATGTATATGTTCAAAAGCAGCACAGTCTGCAATCCCTGCCTTTCCAGTTTCTAACATTATCCGTCATATTTCTTCACATATTTTCACTCTTACAGACCTCTGAACATACAGCTCAGTCATCCTATGACTGGCAGACCCTTCACGATAACATACACTGACTTTATTCTCCACATAATTCGATTACCTCCATAAAATGGATGAACAGAACTTACAAGAGTGATACATTCACATTTTTCCTCAACAAAAAAATCATAATATTGCCATCAATTTCCGCCAGAAGAATTTACAGTAAGAACACAAAGTTGAGCACAAAAGAACAGAAGTTTTCTTACATACATGCAAGTTTGAGCACACACACACGCACACACAGAGTAGCAGGTGAACAGGGGCTTAAAGCCGAGGACACACATAGATGTACAACAGAGATACAGGCAGATGGACCTATCGCTTGGACAAAGCAGGAGACACATGAGTCCATCAAGGAGCTTTTACACATATAACCCAGAAGTTCACCAATATCAGCTTTGATATTTACATTATTTACACTCATGCATCCACACACAGTCCAACACACACACACACACACACACACACACAGTACTCTCTCATATACACACACGGGCGCGCACACACAAAAATACAGTACATATAAGCAACACCCCAATTACCTCACACATAACGGGTGATATAATTTCTCCCAGTCTGCAGCTCATGAAGGTTTTAACTCATCTAGAAACATACAGATCAATCCCCCTGTTATTCTTGCCACTGATGTAGCATTGGATTGACACCTCTTTTTATATCAGTGCATTTATTTAGAATCTGTATGCTATACTTTTGTTTCAAAAATATTTAAACTATGATGTCAAAAAATATCTGTTGCACAATAGCAGCACACTTCATGATGTATATTTCCAGCTGAAATAGTTGGGTCCATGGAAATGGATGCACATGTACAATTCAACTTTGGAACCCTATTGTTGTTGTTGATGTTGTTGTTGTTGTTGCTGCTAAGTAGTCTTGACAGAGCCAAGCGCAGTGCAAGGGCAAACTACCTCTACGCTGCAATCACAGATACCACAAATACAGAGAAAAGCAGGAGGACTGTACGATCCACGGAGACAAAAAGAAATAGGACTGAGAGCAACTGAACTGTGTGTACATACATATATATATATATATATATATATATATATATACATTGTCAGTATCACTTCATTTTAACACTTCGAAAATAGTAACATGGTCTTATTATCATTATGTTTAGCAGAAGATGTTGAGGTTCCAATGTTGAAAGACAAGATACATAATAACTTGTACAAGGTAGGTCTGGATTTCAAGTGTGGGATTATGGCAAAATTAGATAATAGGAAAAAAAATGGTAAGTCAAAGAAATGAAAATGACAAAGCTCAAATTTATCATTCAGTTATGAAGTTCTCCAAAATAATTTTTTTTTTAAGAAGAAAGAAAGGTCAAAACTTTTTCCGTAGGAGACATTTTCATCATGTGTGGCACCAATTATTCCTCATAAAGAGGTTGTTATGTACATTATTACTTCGTATTCACACCATTTGATCATATGATTCATATTGGAAGAGGAGATTAGGCTTATCGCACCAAAATAAAAGCTTTATTAAAAAATAAAATAGAATAAAAATAAAAAGGGTTTAGTTCAAAAATGAATTCACACCCTAGTAAAATACTGTATTGGCCACATATCCCATATATATATATATATATATATATATATATATATATATATATATACACACACACTCATACACACACACAAATGGCATGATTATTTTATCTTTTAACTTCCTATCCAGTTTAAGTCTGTTCCTTATAACCTTTAGACACCACACGACTATGGGCAGACTGCTCCAGTTAAGGAGAGGCACATTTAAAAAAGGCCATTCAGTATTTTTAAAAGGAAGCAGCATGACATGTCATTATCTACGTCACTGCCACGAGCGAGATCCGACACAAAGCTAAATCAGGAGGAGAACTCATCGGAGATCCTTTGTACAATAACACAACACGTGGATGGGGACCTGATTGAACAACATTTGGATGACACGAATAATCCATCATTCCAACTTTGACAATAACACAAAGCATAAGCAGAAACTCAAATTAGCAGCCTCAGATTCAGCATACCATACAGTTATTGGTACAGTGTTTCAATATGGCCTTTTTGATTCTTGGTTGGGTAGGTAATACAAAGGGCTTGGCGTCATACATGAGTTATCTATTTTGAAAAGGTTGCAGATGTCTGAGCAAATGTCATGTTGAGCAAAGAACAGCATTGTGTGTTCAGTATGGTGCAAATGTAGAAAGTGTCTATTTTAGGACATGTGTTTGCACATGAAGCGTATCTATGTGTGGCTTTTTATGTGTTTGTGTACACTTTCTGCATGCTGTCTACAACATGGCCTGTGTACATGAGTCTTGTGGACAAGCCAGCTGTCATACAGCTGTGTCGTGTGTCCGCTCTGTCTGATCATCTATTCCCTGCGTTGTCACACAGAAGGTTGGCTGTGCTCATTACAGCTTGTTTTTCACTTTTCTCCCCATCTGGCTCGTCTTAATAAGACTGTATCAATATTAAAAGCCTTGTTTTTTAACCATGCAGTGATTCTACACAAGGTTATGACTGCAGCTGGAGGGAGCGATCAGTCACTGAACAAAACTCTACCAAAGTCTCAGTACCAAAACCAGTGCAAACTCTCAGCTCAGTCATGTGAAATCTCCAGACAATACATTCACAAAAAGGCTGAGCTGTTGACTAACGATGAATCTAGTGGTTTGGATCTGTGTGATGAAAGTAAAACACACCATGTGTGGGTTGCTATCCAGCTTTATCTAAGGTATGTTAGCAAAATGTGATTGAAAGTGTTAAGATATGTTTGAACCAAGCCGTTTGCACTCCTTGCTCAACACTTCCCGGGCTTCCTCTCGGATTCACCCAGGATTTATCCAGGTTTTATCCCAGCTGATGAACGCCAGGCTGGTGTTACATGAGGACATTCGCCCTGGTGTCGGGCAAACGGAGTGCAACCAGGCCTCCCCCGACGAGCACAGACGAGGCCATGAGGATGGGGATGGCCTTTGTGATGCCGACGAGCGAACCAAAGATCAGGTTCCCCAAGACTGCAGCCATCTTACACAGAGCGTTGCAGAACCCAAAGCCTGTTCCTCTGGGGAGAGAGAAGTCAGGGACAAAAGGAGGTTAAAAGTAGAGAAGAGAGAGAACTGTGTGTGTTTCTATGTGTGTGACTGAATATTTAATGTAAATCCATAAAAAAGTCTAAACTAGAGATCATTTTGTGTTGGGATAACACCAACCACGATACAGCCATCCACAACTTAAAACAAATGTAGGGCAGGGGTCGGCACCCTTGCTAAGACCACACCCATCCAAAAACTCGGCCTATTTTTTTAATCTGAACTAAGCTTCTGTAAAGTTTCATGACTGAATCTTGCACTCTAGACAAAATCTGTCCACAGACGGATGGACACACAGGCATATAAACACCTGGCAAAGCACTGTAAAGTAGCTTTAATGACACACACACACACAAGGTGAAAACAATAACAGCCCTGCTGTCACCGCTGGTAACAATGTCAGCCATTATGCACTCATCCATTGTTTGTGTTCTCACCTCCTGACAGTAGGAAATGACTCAGTCGTGACCACATCCAGGGAGTTCCAGGCAGAGATGCTCAGACCGTTGTAAAGGCACAACATGAAAATCATCATGGACTCACTGGTGCCGAACCACAAGAAGAAACAGCTTATGCCTGAAAGGACCATGGAGCCACCTGATGGACGTACAAACACACACAGAGCATGAGTGAGAAAGCAAGAGTTAGTACTAAAGACATGTGAGTAGTCTTCAAGTAAATTATAGGGCCTAATCGAAATTGCCTCTCACACTCGATGATGGATGCCACATCCGTACCATGAGTCATTCTTGCATCCCGTACAGTCAACGTGAAAGCCAATTACTCAAGTGCACACACAAACATGGACATCACTCACATCCTCCATTCTTACCTAACATGGACAGACGCCCGATTTTGTCCATGAGAAGGGCGGACACGATGTTGCCGGGCAGAACAGCCAGAGTCCCCAGGAAGTTGATGAAGTAAACCCAGTAGGCGCTGTAGTCATCGTCAAACGTCATCTGGCACCCTGTCTTGTTGTGAGTGAACGTGCTGTTGACCACCTCTGTGCCATCTATCAACTTGGAGTCATCGATGTCTGCCCAAAGAATACAAACAAGAAAGAAATGGTAATAATAAAAGAGAGCCAATCACATCGCAGTAAAATCAAAAATGACAAAACATGCCACTCTGGCTGTGTATTCAGGTCAAAGTAAGAGCTTAAAAACAGTGGCCCTCCCAAAAGGAAGCCAGGGGGAGCCATGGCCCCGCTGATACAATTGCAGGTCCCCCACTGGCGAAAATAAGTGAAGACTGACTTTACTGTTTTTACAACATAGACTGTGACATAGTCATTTTTTTAAGGTAGCATGGAGGTAGTGGTAGCTAGCGATAGTAGACAACAAAAGACATCCTTTGGTACCAACCATGTATGGATATCTTATTGTAAAGGGGCCAAATAATCCTCCAAAATTAGAGCAAATTTTAGTTAAGGAACAACTGGCATTGGCATTTTCAAAGGAGTCCCTTGAACTCTCACTTCATGGGTTCTATGGGTACCCACGAGACTTGTTTCCAGTAAATGTTTTGTTCCTTACAATCAAAAACTCCTTCAAATTAAAGCTATATAAATGTTCAGTCCTTATATCTCACCTGTGTTGAAGAAGAAAGCATCAATGAAAGTACAGTTACGGAAGAAGGAGCCCACCGATGTCACATCGTCAAAGTAGCAGTTACGAAAGGTAGAGTCGATGAAGGTGACGGATTTCAGCTTCATACTGATGAATCTGAAGAGGCCCAGTTACATTTTGTTTTAAGTACTGTATCACAGTATAATGGTGCAGCCATCCATTAAGCCTGCTGGTGAGTTGACTTCTCTTACCTGTCGTTGATGAAGAGGCCATTTTTGTGTATCTGGTTCTCCAGGGTGAAGTTGAAAGTGAAGTCTTCAATGCGTTCGTTGTTGTGTAGCTTCACTTTGGAGGCATATTCATCTGCCTGAAGGTGTTTGATGACATCGGGGAACCAGACTGACAGACCATAATACCTGCAACCAGAAGGATACAGTGATATCAGAATTAATTTGTTGTTGATTTTAGACTGAGATCTGACAAAAACATGGAAAGATACAACAGGACACAGTAGAAAACCAGAAGACATTGACTTTAAAGTGTTTTCAGTGTGTGTTTTTTTTTTTTTTTTTAATCTTTGGCTGCTTTCATTCCCCCTGAGACGCCAGTGGACCATTATTGATCCACAGACTGTGACTGATTTCAAGAGCTCGCAACTTCTGCACAGCACAGAGATCAAAATGACAGAAATGCAGTGCAGCCGCAAGCCACACTGCCCAGTGTTATTATCTGGCCGCAGCAATTAGCCTTGTCTGATTTTTCTGTGACATCAGGAAGAAGCTCACCCGAACGACAGCGTGAACCACACTATGGCAAGTCGCATCATGTTCTCTCGCATGGGGTAGTTGAAGGACTTCATGAGATTCACGTAGATCTAAAGGGAGGAAAGAGACGCATTACACTTCATGTGATCAGCAGACAAATTTAGGGCAGAGGCAGTGGACAGAAATGATTAATAAGAAAGGCAATCAAATTAAAAGACAAATATTTACCCCATGTATTTCAGCCTTTATCCTAAAGAAGAACTTGGAAACTGGGTTGCCAGACTCTGTATTCATTTCCACCAATTCATCCAGCTGTTTGGGGATCTTGATCCTGTTTACCTGGGAAGAGTAATCAAGACAGAAAATAAGTGCGAGAGGTGGCCCTGGCTTTAAGAGGCTGTGGTGCCCTCTTTTTTAAAACTACTGCAAAAGTAGTAGTGTGCTGGGAAACTAGACAACCCAAGGCACCCATAGGTCACAATAGATGGGCATTGCTTGTCAGAAAGGAAGCTAAATAACACTCCAGAGTTTTGGCAAGGAAACAACTCACCATGGTCATCTTCAAAGGGGTCCTTTAAACTCTCATCTCAAGATATCTGAATGAAAATGGGTTCTATGGGTGCCCACGAGTGTCCCCTAAACTAAAAAGGCTTCTTCTCAGTAAATGTTTGTTTCTTACAACCAATGTAAGGAGAAAAAAAAAGCAATTGGGAAAAGGTACGTGTATAGGTACATAACGATTGTTGTGAAACTCAGAATGTTAACTGTAGTGGTATTTGTCTATGCACAACAGATAACTCGTAATAATAAAAAGGAAATCAAAGTGTATCAGTATGTGATTCCATAACTGTCCATACTGACCTAGTTTTCAGCTAGCCTACACACTTCAACAGCATAATCAAATTCCTGAAATACAGTCATGGCTTTTGGTTTTGGTGTTCCACCCCAAGATCTTCAGTCACCCAATCTGGCCACCACTATGAAAAATTACTGGAGATGCCACTGGTGCATCTGTGTTGCATTCAACATTCATTTCATATCATGGATCTTACTTGTGTTACTTGTATCATCTTTAACTTCAAGACTGAAAGCACATGATAATTGTAGTAAATATCTATGTAAACACTGTGTACTACAGTAAATGATCAATTCAAGAAATGTGTCGACTAAGAGGCTTTCCCAATCCGCAGCTCACGAAGCCGTAAGCCTGAACGACACAAAACAGCTTTCAGAACCTTCATAATTCAGATGTGATCCCGCACAGTCAAAGCGTTAAAACCTGTCCCAGCGGTGGCAAAATATAAGCCTCTTTGCTTCTTTAAAGCGTCAGGAAACCCAGCCAAGACAGCGCGCAGCAGAAACAAACACTCACAGTGAAGACTTTCTCCGGTTGCCCACGCGCTCTCATGTTGGTGTCATGGATCTGTTTGAGGATCATCCAGGCTTCATCATGCTTCCCCACCTGACAGGAGGGAGCGTGAAAGACAGAGAGGAAATTTCACAGGATCAGCACAGATTTCTTGTACTCAGGGACAGCAACACGTCCATTTGATTGAATGTTCTGTAGGCTACATAATATTCTTTTGATTTTTCCAAGATGGGCCAGAATGATGAAAGTCACGACAACGGTGACTCATTTTACTTCAAAGGGTAATTATCCAGCAGCAAAGCCACTGTCATGGATCTCCAGGCTTCTATTTTGCAGACACATTCAAGGCCTTATCCAAGAGTCCTGGAGGACTGACACTCTTTGATCTGATTAAACATCTGTTGGGAAATGTCCAAGTACTCTGACGTATTTTTCCAGAGATGCTGACTGTAAAAACTGATAAGCACGGACAGTTGGTGACAATGACACAGCACTGTGACACAGAGTTCTTGAAGATACAACTGCTGCAGCAGATTTATAAATGATCAGAATTATTTCAGTGTTAAAATCTATGTCGCAATAGATAAGGAAAATACTGTTACCTCAAGGTAGAACCTGGGACTCTCAGGCATGAAGGTAAGTGCCACCACAGCACACACACAGGGCAGGGCACAGACAACCACAAACACCCTCCAGCTGTGAAACTGGTATGCTGAGCCCATACTGAAACTCCAACCTGTGAACAGAGGCATACAACACCAGTGACAGTCACATTGGAGACATGGCAGAATAAGAAGTGAATACATGATCAAAATAAGAGAAGTGCTTCAATTACATTTTCTTTTAAGAAACCACCATTACAAACACTGCTGCATTCATGGATAACACTATGTTAGATGACAATGTATTGCTTTTGATGTATATGCCTAACTGATTCCTATTGAGTTGCGTCTTTTTGTTGATGCATGTCTGGCATATTGAGCCTGTTTATACCTGGTATTATTGCGTCTTGGGTGACAGCACTAAATACAAGTCTAAACTATCACCAATACGCATTGCAATTTGATCAAGCCACTGGCCGAGCTAGTCTGGGTGACATTTAACCACGTATCTTTTTTAGTATGAACGCTAATGATGTGTCCCCGACAAGCACGCCACAAGAAAATACATCATCAGTGCAGGACATGTTGGTTGTTTTGGTGGCACAGCTCTGTAACTTGACAAGACGACATGACAAGATGGACGAAATTGTTGTCTGACCATCTGTCGTTTTGCCAGACATGTTGGAACAGACACACCACTAAAGTGACAAGCAATAATCCTGCCAGAGTGTGGACGCAATAACTGTGCAGTGTCAGTTGTCCCTTTTGCGTAAGTGACAAGCAGTAGCGAAATCAGAACACAAGTGATCGGCTGGAGATACAGGTGTGAACGCTAATATGTCCTGGCAGTCACATTGTGTTATGATCACTGAAGGCATGTTAACAGGCATGATTCTTACAAGTATTTGGCAGCTTTTAAGCACACACAAATCAAAGTGCCTGCAGACTTTTTTTAAGCTCCAAAATACTCCTAATTGATATTAACTGTAACATCTGACAATACTGTTTGTATTATTTATTATTAAGATAATATTCAGGCTAATACTCCCATTTAATTTATATTTACTTGGTCCATATCTACAATAGCATTCACTGTATGTTGCTGATAAAGATACAGTATATATTGGTGCCTTACTATCATGTAAAACATTCAACTGATCCTGAAGAAATATATATTTTTCAGCAAAGAAAACCACTGAAGTTAAACTCTCTGGTCATAACTGTTTGGTTCCTGGACCAGTCTGCAATTCACAGTGTCTAATTGATGAATTATACACTAATGCTCAGAGCACCATTTGAAGCCAGCAGGTGGCTATTTAGCCAATCTTCAGCTCACAGGGGCATCATAAAAGCAAATATAATTACTTAATAAGTCTCCAAATGATGCTTTGAGGAAGCAGTGACTAAATAATATTAGGTGTAGAGAGCAGAAACTACTGTATATCCTTATCAGAGGGGGGGCTGGGCCACTTGATCCGAGAGGCTGATTCTGAATGTTATGTGTGGAGCTTGTACTGTGAGCACAAAGGAGCTGCAAATAAAAGATGGCTTTTTAAACGAGAGGCACTCGGCGGCTGGAGCAGAGTGATGTGTAAGCTCAGAGATGAATGGCTCTGCAGAGGGAGCTGCAGAGAAGTGCACGGGGACGGGTTAATTGAATGTGTAGGAAAGGAATTGAGTGTTTTCTGCTAAGTTAAATCTTGTTGCACCTGATCTCAGCCCACAGGCACTCTCCCAGACTCATTAATCATTGTAACACGCACACACATACACACACATTTACACACACGCATGCAGAGAGTTATGCACTTTCACAAAGGGGGAGATGCACACATACGCACATTGCATTGACAGAGAAAAGGCACAGAAATTAATCACATGAATTACCATACAGATGACAGTGACACGACTAACATGATGCCATGATGCCACCCACACGTATACACAAGTAAACACATGAAGATACATACAGAATTATACATCAAAAATAATCCTTTTCCCTATACGAAAGGACACTATTTTTTACACATTTTCACGAAATAATTGTGGAGAAAGGAGAGAGGAATATACATAAAGACACCTTAATGTTAAAAATAATGGAAGACTTGAATTTGATCTGTTGTTGTCAAGTTACACAGACACAAACAGCTTTAAATTTTGTAACTAAATTCAAAAGGGTGGCACTGACTATGACATTCATTTCAAAGTAAAATGTGTGGGTGAATATTTGTTCCCTCCAAACATGGAATTACTGAGTTTATTGTTTGCAATTTAAGTTACATAAATGAATGCTTGTGCTGGTGACTCAGAGAAGAACTTAAGCTTACATATACTGTCATACCATACCAGTCTGGATGCAATCACAAATGTGCGATGTACTGTTTATGTAGATCTGTATTTGTGCACTCACTGACTTCATTTTTTAGAATTTTTATTTATGTATTTTTTTTTTGGAGGAAGCACAGAAAGGGGTTGCTGTGTCAGTCGTGACCTCCCACGTTTCTCAACAGATCGTGCTTCACGGAGATGCCGCTCCAAAGGGAATAGCACCATTATCCATCAACAGGCGTAGGAGGGGAGTCAGGGGGCGGGGAGGGGGTTAACGCTAATGGTTATGCCAGAAAAGAGCTGCTTGGAATTAATCTCACAGCATATTAAAATCCGGCTTTGAAAGCAATACACATCTACAGCTAAAAACAACTATGTTCAAATTGGGGTGGGCATCCGTCATAAGTGGTAAAAAATGCACCCCAGGAGAGATCAGAGAGACGAAAATGTCTCAGTAGAAAGCACAAAAAAAGTAAATGTAAAGCAAAGAACACAAAAGGAAATGAACAATGAGTGGTTTTCACTCTCAGTGTCTTTTGTTGGGCAGTAGGAGTAATGACTGTCGTAGACGACGCTTCGTCTCTGTGTATCCCCACTTCTTCTGAGTCCCTTTATTTCCTTCCCTGTCTTTCTCTCTGTGTGTGTGTGTGTGTGTGTGTGTGTGTGTGTGTGTGTGTGTGTGTGTGTGTGCGTGCATACGTCTGGAGTGACTCAGGGTGAGGGAGAGAAGTAAAGAGAGAAAGAGACAGAAAGAGACAGAGTAACAGAGAGAGAAGGGGAAAGAGTTGTTCAGCAGTGATTGCCTTTTATACAGAAATGTAGTGTGGCTTCCTGCCCCTCAGGGTTACTGTTTCACCCATGCCATTGGAAATCTCATTACAGGGATTATGTACATAATTGACTAAGTCTATGGATGACTGACTCAGCAGTGCTCACAGGCGCAGATACTGGATAGATAGATAGATAGATAGATAGATAGATAGATAGATAGATAGATAGATAGATAGATAGATGACAGCTTTCTTGTGCTAGTTTCTTTGTCGCTAGTCACTTTTTTGTTAGAAGTAAAGGGTCTGAAAATTCACTAAATTAGTGAGAAAGTTACCAAACTGGCAACACTAACCACAGGGTGCAGAGATGAGCTGTGGTGGTGTGGCATCAATATGTCTGAGAACGAGAGTTGCCGTTTTTGCTATCATAATTTAAAAGTAGTACTTCAACTTAAATTTTGACCTCAACGCACTCCTCTTTCCTAAGCTAGGTTTATGCTCATAGTGTGCAACTACATCATTGTGTAGTTTGTAGGGGAGGGAATAACCAGAGGATCGGTGATACGATATTATCACGATACTTAAGTCACAATTCAATATTATTGCAAATTTGAATATGTTGTGATATGCTGAGTATTGTGATACATTTTATTGCAATATATTGCGATTTATTACCTTTTTTAAACAGTAAATTATGTCCTCAAAGGAAAACTTTGTCAACATCTGTTTTATCTAATAAGTTTTCAGTCTGTTCATTTCACTTCAGCCATTTTTTCACAGCTAAATCTATCTAGCGGACTGAAAAAGCAATTTATTATATTATTCTAGTAGGCTACGTACAGTTTAATTTGTATTTGTCATATTAATAATTTGAACAGTTTTGGTCTGCCATTTATTAAAACTGTAAAGGGGTGAATTTATGTATAACTCACCTGTTTATGTTTTATCGAGGCTTAAAGTTACACATAATTAATGGCGGGCTGCTTTGAGTGACAGGCTGTCTGCGGATAGTGTCCTTGACTTCTCAGTCAGATCCACTCCTCTCTACTCCACAGCTCCACCCTGTTGTCCAGATACGGTCACTTCTGGCTCCACAGCCAAAATACCAAACTCAAGGGTTCAAAATGGGAGTCCACAAACCAATGGGTGATGTCATGGTAGCTACATCCATTATTTTTTTACAGTCTATGGACCAGACACATCTGCCAGGTGAGCAGGCCAGTTTTCTTCTGTTTCCAGTGTTTATGCCAAGCAAGAACAAGCTATATATTTACTATACAGACCTGAGAGTGCTATCATGGTTTACTCAACAAAAAGCCAAAGTGATATAATGCCTATCACTTAGCACAAGCAGATGAGTTAAAATTCATTGACAATGATGTGAAGTCCACCCAGGGGTGGGTATTTAATCTTTAATCTGTGGATCTGAGCAGCATCTAATGAGGTTACTCTCGTGGCGGGCTTTCTTGGCAGCAGGCAAACTCCTCAAAGTCTACTGTCAATGTGATGACGATCTGTGCCGAGCAGACCTCCTTCAGGGCCCCAGCTGTGAGTCAGGCAGGGGGCTTTTGGGAGACATTAGGAGCCAGCGAGTGGAGGAGATAAATGAGAGCTCTAATGGTGTATTAAACACCAGTGTTGAGGCATTTGTGTCATAACCCATCACTGATACCTTTAATGTGTTCGTTCAAACACATAAAGGTATCTCTGCAGGAGGCCCACAGTTTGGCCCACACATCGTAGTGCTGTTGGTTGCGGGCACTGCAGCACTTTAGGGAAAACATAAAAACCACTGGTGAGCGCTGGAGTATGTATGCAAGACACGTAGTTCACTCTCAGAGAAAGAGAGGCAGAGTGGTAGTGACTGTCAGAGAGAATAAGAGCAAAGTAAGGCCACTACCATCCCTTCAATATGATATCAGCAGATCTGACAGCAGAGTTTCCTCGTGAAGACTCATTCTGGTTTCAGAGGGTTTTGCGAGTCCTTCACCAGTGTGCTTCTGTGGAGCCATGTGAGCGGATCTACAGCAGTGTGTGCATGTATCTCCATGAGAAACATGTGAGAAAACTGAGAAGTCCTTTATTGGAAACTTAAATGATTAGCGATGCCATGTGTGTGTGCACTCATGTCACTTTCTGTGTGTGTGCCCAGATGACCTCTTACAATGTCAGATGTTATTGCCTTCAATTTCCCTTGAAGAAGACCTGTATGTGGCTGCAGCCCAGTAAAACATCATCCATGCCACTTACAGCAACACACACACACACACACACACACACACACACACACACACACTGTCTCTCTCTCGCTGACGTCACAGGTTGGCTAAAGCATGGTCTGGCCATAAATCACCTCTAGCTGTAGCTTTGTCCTATTAGAGCAAGGAGAAAAACCTAATTATGCTTGATCAAGAAGAACACTCTGCGGAGACAGAGAATGGAGAGAGAGGAGAGGTAATAAAAGGAAGGACAGAGTTAGACAGAGAGATGGGGTGAGTACAAAACAGGAGGAGAGGGGGTGCAGTAACAGGAAGGAAGGAAGGAAGGAGCTCATTCCCCTCTTTTTGTTTCTTTCCATGATGAGTGCAGCTGATATCTAATGCGGTATTGTCATAAATCACAGCGTTCTCTCCCCCACAGCACCCTCACCCTGCTCTATGGTATCCATGCATATGTTAATCTCTTAACCTCTGCCTCTCACAGCCTGCAGCCACTCAGAGCTATTAGGTGATTGATTCCCGTGGCAGGGAAAACTAGCACCTCGACCCACGGCCCACAGGGAAGCCTTACAGATTTGTAACCTGTAGTCAGGAGCTTAGCATAAAAGTCACATTGGCAAGCTTCTCAGCAGCGCTGCCAAACTTAACCCTGTTACAGCCCTCACTGGATATAACGTCTATACATCTCAGCTTTTCTTTTTATTAGGAAGCACAATCCCAAGCTTAGCAAGATAGGAGTACACCACAGACTGTATAAAATAATTGATGTAGCTACCATGACGTCACCCACTGGGTTGTAGACTGCCGTTTTGAGGCCTCAAGTTTGGCATTTCACGTTGTTTTGCAGCCAAAAATGACCATATCTTAACAGGAGGGTAGAGCTGAGCAAGGGCAGCACCGTTAAAAATGCATAACTTTATGACTTACTAAAATGTAAACAGGTGAGTCATATAAAAAATAACCTGCTTACAGTCGTCATAGTGATATAATTTTTATCTTTTTTTCCCCTGTTAAAGGGTTTTTCACAAACTGTGATTTATGATATTGGGCTTTACAAATAAAATTGAAGTGAGCTGAATTGAATTGAGTTGAATCAAATCAAACTGAATTGAATTGAACTGAATTGAACTGAATTGAACTGAATTGAATTGAATTGAAATGAAAGAAATGAATTGAAATTAATTGAAAGGAATTGAAATTAATTGAAAGGAATTGAAATGAAATTAAATGAAATTAAATGAGCTGAATTGAACTGAATTGAATTGAACTGAACTGAAATAAAATTAAATTAAATTAGTTGAGTTGAATTGAACTGAAATGAAATGAACTGAATTAAATTGAATTGAATTGAATTGAATTGAATTGAGTTGAATCGAATCAAAGTGAACAGAATTAAATTGAATTGAACTGACTAGACTTGAATTGAATTGAAATGAATTGAATTGAAATGAGCTGAGTTGAACTGAATTGAATTGAATTGGTTTGAACTGAATCATAAATGTTGAAATTAGCTACAGAGACCAAAACATTTTCTGTACCAGGCTGTAAACATTTTTTATTTCTTTTGTAAAGTCAGGCATTTTAATATGGGGGTCTTTGGGGATTGACTCGCTTCTAGAGCCAGCCTCAAGTGGTCATTAGAGGAACTACAGTTTTTGACACTGGTTGCAGCTTGGTGTACTCATTACAATATTTTAGAACCGATAAACTCACCATAGTGTGGTATGATGGCCCAGGCCATGGCAGATGCATAGATTTCTCCAATCATCCAGAACATGCATAACCAGCTGAGGTGTTCTCCTCTTTTCTCTCTGGACAACACCTCCGCAAAGAAGGAGAACACGATGGGCACAGCGCCTCCTATCCTGCAGGAGTCAGAGAGAATGGCAGTGGGAGTTAGTGGGAGTGAGACAAAACCAGGGCAGAACTAAACTTTGGGAATCCTTGTGTTTAACATCTTTTGCACACATTTACTTTCACATGTTTTGAATTAATCCCTTAGCTTGTGGCCTGTTTCTGTTCCTTGAGTTCAAGAAGAACAAGTCAAACGCTGCCAAATAAATTGCAGTTTGATTCTAACAGACTTTATTCAGTGTTTTTTGGATTGTTTTCCATTAAAATAGAAAGCGAGGGTTCATTGCTAAGACATCAAAGGAGACCAAGTAAGCAAAAAAGAGCACAACTGAGCATAAAAAAGTAATACAGAAAATCCTCAGTGCCAGTTCCATATGATACAGAGCACAGGTCGCATTGGCAGTTTGGACAGCCTTTTCAATTACTCTGGAGGTCTCCGGGGAGAGCAATGCAGATGCAATTACTGAATTAGCTTTTAAAGGAACAGTTACACTGCCAGAGACGAGGGTGTAATAAATCACCCTCTGTTTCTGCGTAGCAAGAGGCTGACACACAATCTGTCTCTGGTGGAGTTTTCATTTTCACACACTGAAACACGCTCTGGTTATTTTTAAGATTGCAAGAATGTATATTGAAGTTTTCTTTATGGAGTGAGAATGTCACTGGCTATCTCAGACATTGGCTGTTTATATATTTTACTGCTCTGCGCTGCAGCCGTGTACAGGAGAAAATTACATTTAGATAGGAATATGAATGTGTAGTAAACCCTCTATGGTAAAGGAGTCAGAAACTATAAACCGTCTGAGGAGCAGTAAGTGAGAGAACAGGATTTATGCAATCAGTTAAGGAAATTGCTTTCATCTCTTTTCAACAACTTCAACAATTATTCCATGAAAGTCAACAAAGGGAGTAATAATTAGGAGAGACAGACTCTGATTTTACTGTGTTATGTTAAGATGGTGTGACCACCCTGTTGCCAAAGAAGGAGATTTCGAGGGGCCATAGTATTAACCATTTCACTTGACATTTCACAGATCATCAAACTGATGGCTTGTCATCTTCGTCAGCCCCAGAATGACCTCCACTTCATCAGACTTACCCGAAGCCTGCGATGAGACGGCACAGGAGGAAGAGACCGTATCCCTGGACAAAAGACGAAAGGAAGGCGAAGAAACCATTGGTGGACATGCAAATGAGGAGGCACTGTCTGCGGCCCACTTTGTCAGACATCCCTCCCCAGAAGAACGCTCCAACCATCATCCCCAAGTAAACAATACTGCCTGCGAAGATAAAGAGAGAGAAGGGTCTGATTGTTTTTCTGTTTTTTATACCTCAGGATAAAATTACTTAGCTCACATCATAGGCATAGAGTACTGAGAAGATGCCCCTTAATATTAAAGACATTTTCACCATAAAGTGGTGCATAAAAATTCACCAGGATGCAGGAAATTAAGCGTTTGATGCTCAAACCTCCCATGTCATATGTGTCCCATATGTGTCTCAACAACACCTACGCACTTGCCTCACATCTGTGCATTTGCATATGTATGTAAATGGTTGCATGTTTTGGTATCTCAGACTACACCAACGTTTTGGGAGTTTATCTCATTGGTCACTTAAAGGAGATGATTTTTAGTGCCTGTCCCCTCATCAAGTTTTTATCTGATAGCCAACAAACATGTCTTTTGTCACACTGAATTTTCGAGATTATCTTCACAAAGCTCTTTAGGGACACAATTTAAACCTGCAGTAACAGGTTTTTTTTTTTATCAGACCAGTAGGGGGCAGCATTAACAAGCTGTGAACAAAACAATATCACCTTAGCAAACTTAACTTAGCAAACAGTTGCCTATTTACAAATCCAGCAGATACAAAGCACCATTAGTATTCATTTGGAGTTAGTTACCAGCTAGTTTCTAAAGCTCAAATCAAGCAATCTGATTGGCTGTTAGCCATGGTTTCTTTTGACAGATAACAGGCAAACTCAACACATGAGGGGGAAAGTTAGCCGAACAAACTGGTTACGTAGCAACAAACTGCCAAAAAATGTCAACATTTGAGGTCAAATTCAACCTCTGTGCTGGCGTAACTATGGAGAAGTGGACTGAGCAATGCATATATCTGGGGGGAAAAAATCACCTTGCTGAATTCGAGTTGTGACAGCCATTAACTGAAGGTACATCTATGGAACTGCCATGCCCTCTCCTTTCAGCCGATTAGCTTAGTCTGCTAGCAGTGAGGAGAGAGGCGGATTGATAGTAAAATGAGCTACACTGTCTTTGTCACTGGCTATGTCTTTGTAAAAACAATGCTTTTTGAATGCTTTATGAACATGTCACTAAAAAAGGTTTAAATTGGAATGTGTCTATAACTTTTATAAAACCATTGGTAACCATTCACTTCACGATAACCCCCGACAACCCCCTTAGCTGTGATATAATCACAACCCACCACAGCCTGTCGTGAGCTATTATCTAATTTACTGTAAAGCAGGTTTTTAGAGCTTTTTCACCGGATGCAGCTGTCCACTGTGGCTGGAAACAACATGAATGAACCAAAACAGAAAAGTCACGGGCCTGAGAATTCAAACATTGAGCTATGGGATGTTATAAAGCACTATAGAGAGATGGGGGAACTGCAGAGTCAGGTGTTACTTATCTTTCACATGAAAGTGGTCATGTTATCCATTGTTGATATAAAAATATTGATTACAGCCTCTTTAAACACATTAATATAGCTCCAGACTTGCAAGCCAGAGACTTTTCCAGAAAGCTCTCTAGCTACTATTTTTAACAAAGCATTTCAGCCAAAGAACAATCTGGCTTTGCTCAAAGACACAGTGGCAAGACCATCTAAGAAAGACACACTCCTGCTCCTCACTAACAGTTTGAACTGATGACCTTCACAGATTTGTGTGTTTTCACTCTCCTAATATCACTATTCACTAAAAACCCAACTCTCATTTAAGTGAAGTAGAATGACATTTTGAAAATATCTCCCCCTGAGTAGTCCAAGCCACCCGACACTGACTCTCAGCCAAGAAGTGTTTTAGGATTCGTGTCCTCTAAATGTGCCTCCACTGGCAAATGGTAAAGTGTCAAATTAAAATATGGAGTAACATTAAGCTTGTGGCTTCATTAGTGCGGACTGTTAATCAGTGAATTGTTGTTGAATGACTGCCGGACATATGGAATGTTAAACATATAGATGATCATGACACCTTTAAAGGCTGTTAGACACAAGCTAAACACACATAACACAAGTTACAGTATGACGTTTTTGGTGGGTGGGGCTTAGCTGGAGGCAAAACAATTCTCCACAGACATTGGCTGGCGCTAGCTGGCAAGTTCTGCTGGCTTGTTTTACACAATGGAGAAAGATGATGCAAGTGGTGTTTTTGGAAATAATCATTCTGAGTGGCGGGGCCCACTCTGGCACAAACTGGGCCATTTCTAAATTAGGAGCACTGTCTGAATGTATCGTTTGGTTATCCAGAGCACCGCACTCTCGGAGCGGCAGAGTGCACTCTGGGTACTTAGCAGAGAACCAAGCAGAGTGAATGTGTGATTAACCTAACCATTCTTTAATTTATATAAAAATATAAAACTCTGTTTCTTCGACCAACAGGGCTCTCATTTTAGTGTAGAGTGTCAGACTGAATTTATGAGTGCATCATGTCACTAACTCTCTGGGACCATGAATGTTACTTGAATAAGTAAACACTGACCAACGGGACCGGACTGGCCGACCCGTATGCTCTCACTCAGTGGATGGATGATGTCACAGGAAGCTTCGTGGTTGATAACTATGCCAATCTTACAAAGGAGGACGACTCTTGAATGGTTTCCTCAAAGCTAATGCGAGCTAAAAAGTTAGCGTTAAAGAGAAATCCAATATTCCTCTTAATACCTCCCCAATTTCTGATTAGATGGACATTATAACCCTCAATACACATAACGTTATTCATCCCTACAACAGGAAATACTTTTTCCCTAACCTGATATGAAGCGTGTGCGCACATGTGAGCATTTTTGATGATCGCCTCCGTCCATCCTTTTGTCTTATTGCATTTAACCATAGCTGTCTTTGTGTTTGTTGACAGGCAGTGGCAGCTGGTAAAAATTGATATTTTAAGTCATGACTCTTTCTATTCTGGCTCCCAGTAATACAACAAAGTGACATTTTAAGACTTCCACGTAGCCTACAGCCCTGTGGTGGGGAGTCGTGTTTGCCTCCAGCTCACAAACTGACGTCATTGTGACTCGGCTCTAAAAGGGTCTACACGTCTAACAACAAAAGACTGCTGTAGGTGCTATTTACAAATTAAAGCTTTAGTATTGCTGCTAGTCTGGATCGTAAAAAATTGGAGCACTGACTGATGACAATGAACCTGACACCCTATTTGAAAACCCTCGGTCCCAGTAACACTCTCTAACGTTGATAAGTAAATACAGTGTGTAAAAGACTGAAAACAGGCCCTGATCAATGGGGAGACAAATGTGAGTAGTAATGTGGGGTGACTTTACAAAGGGGCCCTCTGCTCTCTTTTAATCTCTCTCATCACAAACGGGATCAATGCCTCAACAAAACAGCATCGATTTCTCTCACTGATCATCATGATTCTGCTCTGCAAGAGGAGCCTATTATTACTGCTTCACTCTACACTGTGTGTGGCACTGTGCAGTTAGCAACCTCTGTGGACGTACAGTGTTTGCTGCAAAGAGCAGGTCCAACTGGATTTGTCTCAGTTTAGACATTTCACTTTTGAGGTTTCTGTTTCAGGCTAAAATACTCAGTAGTTTATTAACAGCTAATATTACAGTATTGTTGTCTTCATCCATCTCCAAACATACACAGACACATAAACGTGGGATATTTGTGTTCCTAATTCCACACAAAAGAAAAGAACGTGAAAGTCGCAGTCATATTTGGAGTGATATGACTCAGCCGTAGGGACACTCTTTTCATCCCATTGCAATAATCTTAATAGCAAGATGCATTTCCTGTCTGTATTGTCTGCAGTCAGGTCTCTTCTCCTCTGCTGTGAGCAGATATCTGTTTGACTCTCTCACTTCAGGGGTCAAAACCCAGCTATCTGTCACATTTGGCAGCCATCTAGATACTCGCCCGAAGGTGCCATAAATTCAACTCTAAATTTAACGAAAGTCTTCAGTCTATGCACAGTTCAGTTTTGCTTCATTAAGGAGAGGCTAGATATACGACAGTGCACAGGCAAACACCCACTGGCCACCCATTTAATTGTCATGCATCCAAACATCCAGAGGCCCTTTCATTTAGTTTCAACCTTCCATACAAACAATAAATGCTTTTTTTTTTGGTTTTGAGTTTTTTAGAGATACTGGCACGAAAACAGACAAAGAAAGAACCTCTGATTTCTGTTACTTTAATGCCCTTACAAAGGAGCAATAAAACTGTTGACTAACGAGTACATCCCTCACAGGACAGTCCATTACATAATGAATTTATTGACGTTCTGTCTGACTTGCTGCACAATAACTGAGCATGACGTCAGCAGTGCCCACACCAGCCAAGAGCAGAGTAGTGTACTGTAGGGTAATAAAATCCAAAAATAGCAGAAATGTTATCATCACCAAAAGGCAAAAAGCTAGTTTGTGTGGCATTGACCAGAAAATTATGGTACATATTTCAACTGAAGAGGAATCTTTCGATGCTAATTTGATTGAGTCTCACTCCACTTTCAGTGTGATGTCAGAGTGATACAGTCCCATTTTCTGTAGCTTTTGGACTCGGACCAAGCAGTTACTACACTGCAGCAAACTCTTAGTTTGAAAAGCCCTTCACAGGAACGGTCACACTGACGAGACAGACGCACTGAGACACTGATGAGACATTCTTCACAAACTTATTCCGTCTGAATGTTAATTGGAGCAAGCAGTTAGGATTTGCTGTGAGTCAATGCACTAATAGCAGTTTTAGAGTATGAGCTGTATCCTTTTTCTTATCGAAACATAATAGAATTTCTAAGTCTTTTCAATAATCATAGTACTGTACTGACATTTTTTACACAGACCTAAAAAATCATCCATATAGGTTGACAGTGCATGCAGCCTTTACATTACTCCAAGGATGACATTTTTCTGTACGCTGACATGGAGGTTAGCATTACCCTGGTTTCCACATCAAAAAGCTTTTTGGATTTTTCTGTTTTGGATTATTGTTTAAAATAGGCGGCACAGTGGTGGGTGGGGGGTTCAAACCCTAGGGTGGGGAAGCCTTTCTGTGCGGAGTTCACATGTTCTCCCTGTGTCAACGTGGGTTTTCTCCGGGTACTCCAGCTTCCCCACTCAAAATACATGCAAGCTAGGTTAATTAGTGACTCTAAATTGGGGACTCTAAATGGTTGTGTGTCTCTATGTGTCAGCTCTGTGATAGTCTGGCGACCTGTCCAGGGTGTACCCAGCCTCTCCGCAAAAAAATCTTTACAAGTGAACACCACAACACAGTTTAAAAAGCAGTAAAGTCCATGTGATGTTGCGTGAAGATCAAAGAACTCCCTACAGGGTGGGTGGTAGGAGCGGTGAAATAAACACAGGACTTTCACTCAGGAGACCAGTGTTTGTTCCCCAAAGTCAGTGCTGACTTCTTTCAGTAACAACATAGTATGCTAGTAAGTGTAGCATAGTACGCTAATGACATATGTGACGTGACACACTGGATGTCTGTCACTTGACATACATTATGTCTGCAACAAAAGCACTTATTTAAAGCCAAACCATGACGTTTTTTCTAAAGGTAACCACCAAGTTTTGTTGCCTAACGGTAACCACCAAGTTTTATAGTGTAACTGTTTCATAATGTTAAGGACGTGTTTAAAACTGTGACCATTAGGATGGCAATATGTCGTTTTTGGGGCTGGTAATGTAAGTGATTTTGAAGTCAGAGGAAACAGACCTCTTCTGTCGATTTTACACATAAAAAAATCAGACGACATAGGAAAATAGAGGCATCGCTGGCGACATATTTTTTTCCCAAGAGTGTTCCTGACCCATCCTACTGTGCTGAGATTGGCCAGAACTAGCCCTAACCCTAACTACGTTCCACCTTGACATGACCAGCATGATGAGTACTATTCAATCACAGCACAGTAGCATAAAGTTAATCAGGGTGGTAGGGCAGGACTAGGCAAAACAGTCTTGGGAAACAAAATTGCGTGTTTTGGCATGATGCCCCTGGTGCATTTTAGCACAAACCACTAAGTGATGTCTTGTACAAAATATCGAAATTTTTAGAAGAATTTTATATTTCACCGAAAACTAAGAAATGGTTCCTCGCATGCATCTCCTCATTGGATTTTTAAAATATTTTTCCTTTCATACCTTTGTCGATCTCCTCAATATCTGTTGTGCAGAAAATTAAAAGCAAGTGAGACGAGTATTTTCTTACTGCATGTAGGTAACGCAGCATTAATTTTACTGACATTGTTTTGGACACAGTCTGAGTTACATGTTGGTGCCCCAGGCAGCACTTATACTTTATAGGTAGACGTTAACATTTTGAAGCCTGTATGGGATTTTATGATTTTAAAGGTAACAGAGGAATAAGGAATATGACAACCCTGAGGTCAGACTTTAACTGCTGTGCTTTTTAAAGTGAGGTTTTGGTTGAGAAATTAAGGGTCTGCCCATGAATTCAGCTCACATAATGCAATGTTTTAAAGGTTATCCAGTGACAGATATGTATTTTTATGTATAAAAATAGGGATGAAATGACTATTTGCTAGGGTACAGTTATGTAAAGGCATTTTTCTCAAATCAACATTGCTGTAAAGAGTGTGCGTCTAGCATTATTTCCTCTGTGTTTCCAGTAAATGGTCACCATAAGCTAATTGTGTTCAGTAATCCACTACAGTTTAACAGTGTCACCCATGAAATGTGTCAACATTTCATTAGACTGATGCTCAGGCTACAGTCGATCAGTCAGTACCAAACACATTGGAAATAATGAGGCTGGATAACAGAAGCTTCAACCAGAGTATTCTAATTAATGAAATGCTTCCCTCAGAGCTAACACCCAGTGCTGCCATGTCATTGATTTAGTAGGCTATAAATGTAGGTCCATTCTCAGGCCAGAGGAAGGATACAATCAATAGACAAGAGCTCAGTTCAGCTTTATTCCCAGACCAAAAATTTGAACTGAAGAAGGGTGAAATGTAAAGGCTCACTTCCTGAAGCACTGATAAGACACGTTAGAAGCACAGCTCCTTGACTGAATGCCAACTGGTACAGACGTTTCACCGTAACAGTGTGAAATACAGCTGAATTTGGACTTGATGACCCGTATAGACTCTGAGCACCATCAGAAAATGACAGTGTGTCAGGAGACCTCTCAGGCAGAAGCAAAAGGTTTTGCCCCATGACAGTCTGTTGAGATGTCAAAACACATCTCCAGGAACGGTTAATATTCAGCAAAATCACAAAAGGAATAAGATCTGGAGTAAAACACTGCCACAGTAATACACAGAAAACACACACACACACACGCACACACACACACACACACACACACACACACACACACACACACACACACACAGGAGCAAAGAGTAAATCTAATTGACAGATTAAAATGTCACAATTACATATAATCTCTTTTGGTGTAGCTAAACTAGCCACTGGGGAACACGATGAAGGAGGGAAGATTAAAAATGAAAATCTATACAGGAGCAAGCACAAACATGAGATGCTGAAATATGTGATCAGCAGAAGGAAGAGTAAAAGCGATGAAAGATGTGGGGGGTGACATAAGAGAGAGACAGGTAATGAGGGAGGAGAGTTCAGTAATTGCAAGACAGGGTGAGAAAATAAGAGGGAAGAGGGGAAGGCCCTGGTGCAGTGTTTTCTGTCCTGTCACATCCCGAGGAGCCCCCTGAGAGCCGTGGGAGCGCTGAGCTGCATCACGACCTCTTCTCTGATTTCATGCTTTGATGCTCTTCGCTCTTAGCGCTGCAAACGGCTTCAGCGTTGTGCAAAAACACCCGTCCTGTTTTATTCATAATGATGATACTATCATACAACAGCGTGCATGGTGCATGCCACAGCAACGCCGGGGTACCTCCCCCAGTTAGATACTTTCCTACACCTTCTGTTTCTCACAATCTCTTCAACTTTGATCTTATTTTAATCTCCTCTCCCCCCTTGTGTGCCCCTCTTCTCCACCTTTCCTCCATTTCTCTTTCTCTCAGCTTGCGTCCTCTCCTATTGCTTCCCAATTCCTAGGCTCGCTTCTCATTTTCCTTCCACGTTTCTCCCCTCTCTACTCCTGCTTCTCTCTTCCTATCTGTGCTTCTTCCTCATTTATTTGCCTTAGTTTCCTCTTTGCTCCACTGTCATCAGCTCCTTTACACTGAGCAGCGTGTAATCACATTTGTACTGAATCGTGTCAGTTTGATCGGATTCATGCCTCCGTCTTCTGCCACCTCCGCAGAAAAAGAGATTGAAGCTTTTTGTCATATTTAAGTCATATCAATGGGGGCAGGATTTCAATAAAATCTACATGAAAGTAACCTATTGTGGGGCTTAGAGTGCAGGCTTTAAAATGACTCACTCAGCATCAGTAATGATACAACCTTCATTACTTTAAAGACTGTGGATAATTCGCATGAAATATAGTGATGCCATGAACCCCTGATAAGAGCGAGCAGTTAGACATGGTTTACTTGCGGCTGATATTGCTGGTGGCAGCAGGTTTGGTCCATATGCGTGCACACACACACACACACTCAATCCCATCACATACTACCCCCCGCCCCCTGCCTCCCCCACACACACAGTCTCGCACACAATGTGGAGCTGCACTACTCAAGTAGTGTAATCTCTGCAGTGACGCTGCGATCTTACCGCAGTTTAGCCATGCTCAGCTGCCCCTGGACCACGCAGCCCTACTCAGCCTGTCAGCTGGTTCGTACAGAAAGGGTAGAAAGAGGGAGGAACAATGGGAAAAGAGACAAAGAGGAAGAAGTACTGTGGAGACAGAGCTTAAGAGGAGATGGAAAGTGAAGCTGGGACACAAAGAGGAACCAAGACAGAAAAAGGTACAAGATATCAAAAGACAAGGAAGCAAGGATGAAAAGAAGATAAAGTAGAGCAGAAACGAGGAAGGAGGGCGGGACAGTATGGATGGCAGAGAGGGAGAGGTGGATGTTAAATGACAGCGAGGAGAGTTCAGAGAGTCAAAAGGAAAAATGAGCGGAGTTGCAGCAGGGTAAAGACAGCCTAAGAGAACAAATAAGTAATGATAGGGTGATGCATTACCATTGTCTGCTGTGTCTGAGATGATAGCTAAGCCTCTCCCTTACATTGTTGGTGTACTGAATACCACCAATCTGCCACCCCTCTGCTCCCATCCACCCACACCTCTCTCCCCATTACTCTCTAACTTGGCAATCTCTCCTCTTCAAAGCTGTCCCTCCTCCTCTCCTCTTTCCTGTTCATCACACATATTACATCTCACAGCGCTTGTTTTCCTTCCTCCCCACGTCGTCCACTCTTTCACAACCCCTCCTACCCCAACTGTCCATCCTTCATTCCCATATAGCATCAAAGATTCATGTGAGATCGGGATACTGGTAGGGCCAAACTGAATTCTGTAATCTAATCAGCATTTTAGTCATCCATCCTAGTCAGGCCTCTGCGTTACTGCATTATCCCATTACATTCAGCTCGGTCGGTGCAGCTTGCCTCCGTCTCCGCCTGTTATGTGGTTAATGGAGCTGCACAATGCAGCTATGATGGGAGTACAGCTCAGGTGGAACTAACCAAACACCAAATGGCTATTTTCAAAAACTATGTAATTCAAATGTTTTTAGAGTGTGAATTAAAATTTCCCATTAAAAAAAGAATCTTATGTATTCGTGTGTTCTTTCGATACAATGGCTACTTTACAGCTAACGTGACAGACATCTTTGGCTGTATAGACAGCCACGTGCCTCCTCTGAAACACATAGGATCACCATCCACGTCCTCCCTACTCCCAGTCGGTGGGCTACATTTACATGAACACAAGAATACTCGTAGAAATCAGGTCACACAAGAAATTGAAGAATGTGTTTGTATGCATTGATGCACCCTGGTTAATTTAAATCCACATGTGCAGAATAGTCATCAGATTTATTCTCTACCCTTGACCTTATTTTGGAATAACTTACTTTAAATGTCTAGTGTGGGATTTAGTGGCATCTAGCAGTGAGGTTTAAGATTGCAACCGACTAAAACTCCTCCCATGTGCCAAGCATGCAGAAGAACACAAAAATGTTCATGGCCCTATCTAGAACCAGTGTTTGGTTTGTCTGTTCTGGGCTACTGTAGAAATAACATGGCTGACTCCATAGAGGAGGACTTAGAACGTACTTATATATAATGTATTTTAGCTGTGCGTTACATAGAAATACTAAAGGGTGCCTTGTGCATTGCTGTCAGATGCTGAGGGGCGTAACAAAGCATTTGTATCTTAGGAACTGTTAATAAGAACAGGTTGGGGAAATAAACTAGGTCTCCTGGGTCAAAGTCCAATATTTGTTTGACCAATCCATCCTTCCCAACCTCCTCCTTACTCCTTACTTGTCCTCACTCTTTATAATATGTTATCTGACTTCCTGCTTTCTCCCGTCATAATTACTATGGCTATTAGATGGTGCCACCTCACAATATATGTAAGTATAGGTTGTAATAAACTGCTTGTACAAATGACCTATGGGGTTGTTTTCTGGGGTGGAGGACAGTCTCAGTCTATCTTGGAAAATCAGGTTTCTCTAATCCCAAATCTGTGTTTCTTGTTTACTCTACGTGATGGTTAAGAAATCAAGTTACAGCAGAAAGTCAATTACTCAAGTAAATGTAAGGGCACTCAGTGAGGAGCATCACAAGGAGGATGTAGCACAGGTGAAAAAATCTCCTTCCAAGATAACAACCCCTTCCTCCTTCCATGCATACTGCTGCACCAAAAAGGACATGGTCCCTCACTGGATTCCCACATGCTAAACCTGACAACTGTGGTATTTCAGCATAAAGTGGGATTTATACTTCTGCTTTGAATCATTGCCATACCTACAGCATAGCCTGATGCACACCTCCCTGGAAATGGGACTACATGTCACAGCGACACAGAGCTGTTATTTATTTTAATTTCCCAGATAAACAATAAATTGTGAAGACAATAAAGCCCCCACTAAATAGCATTTAAGTCTTGTGTGTGATTTATCCTGGCTTCATATGAGTATAGGAAATCTCTGCTTATCGCTAGGCTAATTTATACAATGTTAAATGCCATAGGCTTGTGCTAATAACGTTAGCATGTTGTATTTGTTTGGAAAACGTGTTTAGTAGCCTATAAGACAGATGTTTTGCTGGTGAACTTTGTAAGTTGTAGTGAAGCCAAATTTTGTAATGTTAGCCTACCTTTGTTAAATGTTGGTGTTGTCCCTGGCTTCATGTGAGTAGAAGATATCTCCACTAGCCGCTGGGCTAATTTATACAATGTTAAATGCCACTGGCTTGTGCTATTAACATTAGCATGTTGTATTTGAGAAAAAAATGTGTCCAACAAAAGACAAGTGCTTTGTCTGTGAATCCTGTGATAGTAAAGCCAATAAATTGCCACTTTTAAGCCATGGTTATTATGTGTTTTGAGTGTGTTCTGAATCAACTAATCAACTACAGCACTTCACAAAAACCCCTCCTCCAACTAGTGTTTTGGAGGTGTAACTGCAGAGTGACACAGACACACCACTGCATAAGTATAAATGCTCATAACGCCCTAGGCCACGTGCACAGACTACAGTCTAGGCTCTGCACAGAGCTGACGCACAAGTATAAATCCACCTTGAGCCACATGTTCCCCTGCTGAAACTGCATAGTGTGTTCTATGGTGGGTGGTCAAGCTCCCTGTGCCCCCTGAAAGCTATTCTTTATCCATGAGGAGGAAATCTTACTGTGAGGCTTGGTTAAATACACGTTGCATGAAATACATGAAAAATGAGACCACCCTTATCAAATTCATCCACAGACTTAACTGGCTGTTGTTTATTTCTGCACTTCAAGGCAATAAAATAATATTACCACGGCTCCTGTAAAACACCAGCTCACTTCATATTGTTGACTGTAATTAAGTGTAATTACTGTGGAAAACTCCAAATGGATACCAACAAGGTCATAGTAATCATGTAGGCTATGCTCACACACACATACACACCAATCATGTTCACCTCAACGGGGAGGAGCCTCGCGGCAATCAGTGGGAGAAGGGAGAGAAGAATGGGGGGAGGATGGGAGAAGAAAAGAGAAGCAGATAGAGAATGGAGGGTGAGAGGGAGGGACAGGGGGTGAGGGTTGGAGTCACGAACAAGGAGAAGCAGAGCGTAGAGCGTGAATGCCTGCAGGACTTTGCTTGGTTAGGGAGGAAGAAAGGAGTTTACATGGATACTTGGAAAGAGACAGAAAAATGATGGTGCACCGTACACAGCATCTTGTGAGGATATTACAGTGACAACCCCACACAGACATACAGCATATCAACAAATTATTTTATCATATAAAAAGTCTGAAAAATAAAAGTACGATAAGATATTTTACATATGACAGCGTTCCTATTTTCTTTCAGCCCCAACCTCCATTCTGGAAAATGCCTGTCGTATCAATTTTGCATCAGATGTTGCGGCGCAGTTGATGTATTGTCATGTCTCACTGTGGCAGTTAGTATCTAAGGGCTGTGTGCCTGAATTAATCTCCTCGCCACTCTGGTACTGACACAGTGAGTCAGCCCCTGTACACAGCTCTGTGGTGATGGATTATCCACCTGCAGCCATAGGGACTGCTGGGACTCCTGCTCAACACACAGAGCACACAGGGAATACTGGCTACCCTCTTAATCCTGACACGGAGACCAGTGGACCGAAACATCTCATCCATGTGAAACACAACCAGGATAAAGGGTGACACGTATAGTACAACACACACATAATAATCTCATCTTTTAAAGAAAGTAGTGTGGATGAGATGTTGCAGTCATGAGAGACAGATTTAAAAATCATTGCAGCAGAAGTCAAGATGTCCTGACGTTTAGGACTTAGCAAGGGTCAAGCACCAGAAACAACTGATGCTACATTTCCCATAAAGCAACTCGAAAGAGTCTTTTCATTATACTCCCACTGTCAGACAGTGACGCAGGCTTTCTGTCATAAATTTGCAGTTTCCGGGCCCAAGCTGATATACTGATGGGATCAGTATGACATCATCAGGGTTATTTTCTCCTCCAGAGCCACAGAAGACAGGGGAGTGCCCCTTTGTTGTTTCAGTTTATGTTGTACTGTATGGATACTGATTCCTTTTCAGTGTATATTGTATCATATTCCATCCATATTGTATTGTAACATTGTGCATAATAAGCGTTTGGGCACATGTTGCCATCCCACAATGCAATGCACAGCAGAATGAAAGGTCTAAAGTCAAGGCAAGAAAAAAAATCCTTGGAAAACACTATTTAGAATCATGAAAAATAATCAAATTTAACCGTCTGACACCCGAGCAACTTGGCTTTATTTCTTTTAAAAACATGGGAAGACTGCAATGAGCAACGAAAGAAGAGATGACCCAAAAAATTAGCAAGAAATTAGTGAAAAGAGAAAATTAAAACCAAGAAAATTAGTTTTAAAAAAGAAAGAAAGAAAGAAAGAAAGAAAGGTAAAAACAAGCAAAGACAAGGAAATGTCCTGGAAAGAGTGCTTAAAAATGTAACATAATAACATTATTAATTACAAAAAGCTAGTTTTCCCTAGCTTTTTCCCCCAATTTTTTAAATATAATTTTCTAAATCTCTTATTTTTTTGCGCTTTGTGGGACATTTCTTCCCAAGTTGCTCATCACCATTTTTCCTGTGTTTTTGAAAGAAATCGCACCAATTTGCCCAGTGCTCAAAGGTTTTAAAAACTTGCCAAATTTATCTGAAAACAGCACAAGAAAAGTGATGTCCCTCCAGCTTTAAAAGGGTTGAAGGGAACCTATGATGCTTTTCCTTATTTTCCGTGATGTAAGTTAAAATGTTGGACATTTCTATTAAATGTAGTCAGAGTTTAAAATAATGAGGTAAACATATATAAAAGTAATCCTTGGAAGCAAAAACCACAGGCTTCATACCGCTCTGAATACCGCTCCAATGTTTTCTTTTTCTACTTTCAGGACAAGTTGATGTCAACTCATGATGGATGGTCATCTGTTTCAGACATGCTACTGCAAGTGTTTACATTACGTAACCAAACGTACAAATCATTTTCCTGCCGGGTGGCTGTCTGTGTTTAGATGTTTTTAATGGTGAATTTTTAATACTGCTTTGTAGTCATTTTTCAGCTTCAATGACAGTGCAGGGACGCCAGCGTTGTCGTCTCTTCTCCATTAAACGTAGCTAGCACAAGCTTCAAATGTCGTTAAAAGTCGCCAGATGATGTCATGTGCTCATTTGCATTTAGGATGATGGAACTTCACTGAATTAGATTAAGTAGAAAAATACTTAGCAAAACATTTAAACTGCATGAGAGCTATGGTGCTTATACTACAGTGCACTAATCAAAAGACTAAAAGCATCAATGTAACCATAGAAACTAACTACAACTGAACCCCCACTTCTGCTGCAAGTGGCGTCTCCTCCCCTCCTGCGTGCCCCACACCTATGGCACAGCGTAAGATAAGAAAGCAACATACATGAGAATGAATTATAATATATTTCTCACTTTTGGCTTGATGGTCTGAATAAGTCACTAAATTTGTCACTACAAATCTGTCACTTAGAACGTCTGAAAAATCACTACATCAAGCAAGGATGTCGCCAAGTTTGCAACACTGTACGATGCTTGAAGATCCAGAAACACTGACCAATCAGAGCAGACTGACCAAGACTTTAAGACCAAGAGGAGGTCTTAAAGTGTCAGGTGCTAAAATGAAGCGTCTCAGACAGAGAGTGAATACAGGTGTTCCTACACACATAGTATGAAGAAAATAAAGTGTTGTTTGAACATTAAAGCATTTAAACATGTTCTAGTAGAAACCCAAAAATACACAAGTATGAACCTGAAAATTATTATATTTAAGTCCCCTCCAATTAATATTGAAAGGAAATGCATCCTTTTCTGTTAGCACAAGTTCATGCATCCACACTCACCAACACTTAAACACACACAGAGTCCCTTACCGAGCCATCCTGAGCTGGAGTTGGGCACACACATGTCTGTCTCTGCGCTGGGCAGCACAAAGCCCACCACGAAAACTTCCACCCCATCCGACATGAGTGCCAGGCCGAGCACCAGGAACAGCTGCCACTGGAACCTCCCATGGCCACACTCCTGGATGATCAGCTCGTACTGCTGGGCCAGCTCCTCCTCGTCAGCCTGTCTCTCCTGCTCCAGCCCCTTACGGTCCCTTGCAGCATCTGACACCGGTTGCCCCAGTGCCACCTGGCCCTCCTTTTGCTTCTTATCTCCTGCTGAGGGGATCCCCTGGTACTCGCCCTCGTAGATCTCATCCTCATCATCATGGCCCTCTGTTGCATCACTGGAGCCCTCCTCGTTGTCATGGTAGCCCTCTCCATCCTGCCTCGGCGGGTTCCGGTAGAAATCCTCATCTTCCTCCTCCTCATCCTGGAATCGGCTGTAGTTGTGGTGGGATGAGTACCCGTCTGCAGCGCGGTCCACCGCCTTGTTGACTTTCTTTGCCGCATGCCGCTTGGCTTCCTTGACCATGTCCTTGGCCCCCTTAGCCAGGGAAGTCCTGTTATTGTAAGTGTCCTCCATTCTGGCTCCACCAGTAGGTCTTCACAGGGGTTAAGAGGATACTTACTGTACAAGCAGAAGGAAGAGGGAAGAGGGGCAAGAGGGTTGAGTGTGCGCTGGCGGGAGAATTGCAGGAATGGTGAAATCAGTGGGTGTCCAGATGCAGCGGGGAAGAAAACTCTTGAGTCTGCAGTCACCACAGGAGATAACCCACAAAGGTTGTGGCAATCATTGGCCAGGCTGAGAGAGATGGGGGAAGGGGAAGAGACAGACAGATAAAAAAGAAGGAGAAAGTAAAAAAGAGGAAGATGCTCATCAGATAGTGCTCATAACTCATGTCTGCCCTGCTACATTCATAACTACCCCAGACTAACAGGTGACACCCCGCAGATAGCACATTCCCTCTCTGATCATTCACTCACCATTCTCCCAGGCCTTTTAATCATTTGGAGTGATGTGAGGAAAAAAGGCTTTGGCTGTATAGCTCTCAGTTTTTATTCAAAATGAATATTCAATTTCCAGGGATGCTCTCCTCGTTCTATATTTCATAAGGTGGACTTGGAGACACGAGCATTTCAAACAGAGATGCTGAATCTTGCTGACTCATGATCAGCTCTGAGGAACAGAGGCTAATAAACAAGCCTCTGCCCAAAATCAATTTGCCCCCAATAAAGAGCTGGTTTATTATAATGGGAGTGACGATCCAACCGGAACGGCACTGTCATATTTAATCCGTGCAAAGAAAGGAGAAAAGGAGAAATGGTCATGAGAGGATACATAGATAAATGCACACTCAGACATAGACACATATTACAAACACACACACACACACACACACAATAAGCTATTCTTTAAGGCCCTGATTTTGTGTAGTCAGGTGTCTTTAACACATAAATAAACACACAAAGAGTCCCCACACACCTAAACATGCCATGCACATATGTGAGTGTGCCCGCACAGCATGAATGGGGAAGCCCTTTCCCATCTTGGCAGGCCAGTGCTGATGGGAGGGAGACCCCAGTGCGAATGATGTAACATGATTTCATGTGAGTGTTCAAACTGTGATCCACAGTTCGTCATCACATTGCCTCCGCAGGCTCACTCCTGCTTGTTTACTCTATAATTTGTCGCATCAGAGAGACACAACCATCATTATAACAAACTATAAATTAGAAAGAAAAATCCTAAATTGCTTATTTTCTAATAAAAATTTCTAGAAAAGATAGCATGCGTACTTAAGAGTAGGGTGGAGATGGTCAGAGCTGTCCAGTGTGTGTGTGTGTGTGTGTGTGTGTGTGTGTGTGCGGTCAGTATGTGCGGTTCCCGTGTGTCTAGGAGCTGCTCACCACAGTCTCTAATGAACACTGAAGCCTTGTCAGGAGGACACAAATCACAGGGCCAGCTCCAGCTCCCATAATGCAATTTTACTGGGCAAAATGACACTGCTGATTCAAGGTGACTCCACTAATCCCTTTTGGCTCATTGGATGACTCCTGTGCTTATGAGCACACTCCTTTACACATGGACTGATAATTTTTTAATACCTCCATTGACACCGGTGGTGCCTCAGATGTCGTCGTAAGGATGATTCATAAAGACAGCTTTGTAAAAATCTGTTTGTTTTCTTTAGCCAGAGGCGATTGCTCACTGGATCATTGATGAGGCGCACATTGCAAGGGGTTAACCTTTGAATAGTGGCATGACTTTCTAAGTTTTTCTTTTTGTCCTGTATAATATCCACTATCTAATATCCTGCATAAATCCTAGATCAGCAGTCATGTGTAACCTTCTCCATCAACTGCACCTTTAAATAAAAACAATTTCGAATGCCTCTGTAGACCAACACCCTGCCAGGAGCATGTCAGAGTTCAGCAGTGTCACTGACTTGATGCCATTTATTGTTTCCGGATCAGGTCATGTTGGCTATCACACGTCAATTTTTACTTTAAACGAGCACCAACACATACACCGGCAAAAAGGGGACACATCCTGCCTGTCAGAGAATCAATGGAGTGTATGGTGAGGCCCGCTGTCACTGGTGATGAAGCTCAGAGGACACCCGAGCAACTTCACCTGACCGCCGCTTGACGAGACCCCGACAGCGAAGACAGCTCGAGCAACGGGAGCAATCACAATCAAACTGGGCAACCACCAACACTCCCAAACAAACCAATCTCTGTTTTATTCCGTCTCTAAACCATCCTGTCTCTCCTTCCTCTTTATTTTTTGCTTCTCTTTCAGGCTCCCTCTTGAGCATGTATAGTTTCCAAGAGTTTTTTTCCCATTTAAATTCATATGTGCATTTTTACCAGCACTCTAGTGTGTTACCCAAGCCTCAATGGCAATCAACACATCCACATCTGGCATTCATACGTACATTATACAAATCATTTTTACCTAATTATTTCACTTCACACCATCATTACTTCCCTTCAAGGCTACCAAACTTTCTAAACAATTTATTACATATTTCTACTGATAGCAAAGGCTGCATCCATACACTGTCCTGCCGGGCATAGCTGCTCTCCACAATTAGAATAAAGGGAGTTAATATAGTGTGCGTATCATTGCTGTAAACCATTTGAGGATGGCTGGAAATAGGCCTTGCTCTGGCAACACCCCTGTCTGCATGATGGATTGCGGCCCCGCTTTCTTTCGACCTCTTTAGAATACTAAAAAAACACGAGGTCAAGTATCACTTGGCCCCAAATTTCCTTGTGCATGAACATAAAGACAAATGAAGAAAATCGACTTACACAGGAATTTTGGGCTGCTCAGGACAAGCAATTTAGGAAAGGTATGTGCATTTGACCACATCAGTCCATTTCAAAACACTCTGTCATTTCGTATCATAATCATTACCCGAAAGTGGCGCGGTAATGAAGCTCCTAATGAGCATTTTGAAAGAAAAACATTTGAATAATCACATGACATAACACTGTAATAATGACAGTGGTAATGAATGCCCTTAGTCAGGAAAAAGCAGGGCATAATGAAGCAGTGATCAGCACAGTAAGGGCATCCTACAAGCAATGCACTTTGTCACTGTGCAGATCTACGCTGAGTCCAGCAGTCACCAAACAGATTGGTATGGGCATGCAGGTTGTTAGAATAAAAAGTTTAAAAAAAATCAATTCTGGTCCCAGAATTTCAGGTTGCTTGACCCATAACTGCTGCAGGAGACAAATACTTAATATTTGTCATGAGGACTTGAAAGAAAATCAATAGTGCCTTTTTGGCTGAGTGCAGTCTGGTAGTCCAGACACTGGCCTCTACACAGTACAAAAAAGAAGTAATGATGCAAAACAACGAGGCCAGCTGCTCCTTTTCTTTTTACCATTATTGCTAGTGCAATAAAATGTTATAATAAATGCATGATGGTTGCACCCCTGAAAATGTTTACCAAAGTGGCAATTTTCTGCCTTATGCTTATTTTGAAGTGTCAGTTTCACAGTTTGCATCCTGTGCCCAATAGAAACCACAAATACTTCTCATCTCAGTCAGGTTTGACTTGTCAGTGTCCTGCGTTTTCAAAGACGCGCACCAGCACAGCGGCTTGACGGCTGGTTGTTCTATTAGCATCAGAAAGAGCAGGTCCAATCTCTAAGTGGGCAGAGCCGCATGTAATCCCATCAAAACCGGAGAGCCCATGACCTCATCTGGAAGGCAAAGGCACAGCCAGCCTGGGACATCTTCGGTTAGGAGATTTCATCAAGCACTGATGCCATTACTGACTGAGTGGTGGGGCAGGGGGAGGACGAGGGAGAGATGAGGGGTATGTGAGAAGTATTAATAATGCCGGGCAAAAGAGCGTCAACAGGGAGGAAGAAAAGGTTGTTTCTGCAAATGGAGGATTGAATAATGTGATAAAAACATCTCTCTAAGCACCGAAACCTTTCACCTGTCTCCAGCAGACAGAGAGACACCACCCATGATAAAAAGTTGAAAAGCAGAGCTGGTTGCAAGCGTCATAGATTCATGAAAGCAGCTGCAGGAAGTCTGCCTTTCCTATCATGAGCATGGTTAATATTAGCATTGACTAATCATTTCTGTGCCCATCCAAGCCAAGGAAAAAGGAATTCCCCTTATTGTCAATCTCCATACTTAGGTGGCATTAATGAAGAACACAGAATCTGGATACTGTGGCTTTATAAATCATAAAGAAACAAAACACATTTTCACACATTTTCCCACCCTGAAGACGTACAAAGTAAAGCGTGTCGCCTATCTCTTCCTTTTTTTATTGCATCAGGCTGATGTCTGTTTGATCTTCTTGGTAAACATATGGTCTCCTTGCCTTGCCAGATCTCACTGCTGACACAATACAGTGCTTACATAGCAGATACAAAACATAATGTGCCACCACCACAGTCTGGTGCAGACCTTACACTTTGTGTTGCAGTGACGCAATAGCCCTCATTAGGGCAAGGGATGCAAGATGCAGCACGTATACTGGGGATTTTTTTTTTTTTTTTGGATTACATTTTGTCTGACTGTTTCATGTGATGCATGGTGGTTGTGTATATGTGTGGCGACGATTCACAAATTCTGGCAAGGATGATAAGAGGTTTCCTGAATGTGACGTAAATGCTATTGGGTTTAACTTGACCCTAAAATCATGACTAATATGTTTATTACCTATTTGCCTGCGCATGTCAACAAAATGTGGAGACAGAATGTTTTTGTGAAGCTACTTCGTCACTGGCACTGCATACTTTGCACTTTCAGTGCTTTCTTCCTGTCAACTGTGAAACACTGGAATAGAAAATGTCTCCCTCTTAAAAGAGCCTGTGTGCTGCGTAAACTTTAGGTGAACCAACAAATGTGCAGGTCAGTGGATGCTTGAGATGGATTCTTGTTTAACGTGGCAGAAAAAGAAACCCTACATCAAGTTGAAATCAATGAGAAATAAGCCCAAGGAATAAATTCTGCAACCTGCAATCACTTCTAACACTTTTTTTTCTCCCTCATTGATGGACGCCTTCAGTGTTAACCCGGCAGGACTACTACAGCAGCCCTTCAGATTGCAAACAAAGCACTTTGCCACAGATTTCCAGTTCACCGGCTGTGTGCCTGTCAATCGCTCACTGCCTCTTGAGGTGCAATTCACGGATGAGTCAGTTGCCTGCTCCCGCATCCTCTCCTCTTTTTTGGCGGCAGTGCAGAGTGCTTTAACTGCCCCAGGGCAGGTGGCTGGATTGCACTACAGCATGCACAGTCCGCAGCCAACAATCAGAAAACTCTGCTCATGCCAAGGACAAGCGTTTCACTACAAACATGCTGCTTCATTAAAGGAGGATGATCTCCTGTTAGTGATCATCATGAACCAAACTTGAAGGTTACAAACAGTTCAAGTAAGCAAATTCATGTAGCTTAGATCAGATATTGTAACCCTTACATTCTCAATGAATCAAATTCCACAATTAAAAGACACAAAAACTGGAACTGAAACTCCTCTACATCCACAGTTCTGTGGCAATCCTTATCCTTGTTCCCTGCTTTCACCTAATGATGCCAATTTCTCTACTTTTATCAGGAGGCATTTGGACTCAGTTTGCAGCCAAACACAGCAAAACAACACATGCCTAGAAACCATCCCAACTTTTAACAAATGATACAAACACTTATGAATAAATAATGAAGTATCCCAGAGTCCTGGCTCACATTTTAGTTAGAGATATCCCCGGGAAGATGCAAATACACCAACAACATGGCATATAAATGCAGAATATCTCCCATTATACAACAGTTTGTTGAAAATACTGGATTAAGTGTTACACAGTCAGCATGTTTCCAAGAGGAAAAAGTACTTACCGTCATTTATGGCGAGAAGAGTGAACTGGGCTGATAGTTGCCCATTGCATCTGACTCCGCTTTGGCTTTATGGAGCAAACAAAAATGTTCTTGTGGGTTTTTTTTTTTTTTGTTTTTTTTGCAAACTATAGAAGAGGATCAGAGGTAATTGTCAGCGCACGACACAGAGTTTTTTTCGATGCAGTCCTCCCTCGCTGCAGCACTTCAGGAAAGGAGAGAGCGAAAGGGAGAGACGGTGGCAGGAGGCAGAGAGGGAGGGAGGGATGAAGAGGGGGAGAGGGAAGGGAGGAGGGAGGGGGGCAGTGTAATCAATGATTGTACTTCATTGAGTGATGCGGGTAATTCCGTCTGATGGAACAATCTAGTTAGGTGACTGACGTGAAACGCTGCGCCGCATGAATGCTTAACAGATAAGAAATGTCTAAATTTATATAAAGGGTACAGTCGGTGCTTTGGTCCATTCACTATGAGTGAACCCCACTGAGATGTGTGAATGTGGACAAAGAGTGTTACTGTCAGTGCAGGACAATGGTCACAACATGATGCATAGACCTGAGAGTCAAAAGTTCGGGCAGAAAGTGATGCCTAATCGAAAAGTTTTCCGAAGCGTCTCACGTCAGTGTGTTCAGAGGTCTGTTTTCCAACTTCAGCCTTGAGCTTTGATAAAAGCAGTGTGTCTGCGACCTCACCTTGTCATGCAGCACTTTGCATTTCAACGATTGTCTCTGTCCGTGGTGCTGACCGACACCTCAGCGTCTCAGCGTCTGGGTGCGCTGGGTTTGGGTGCTGCTGAAGCCATAAAGATGATCACACTTGTCGTGCACATGCGCCAGTTGGAAAGCCTAAATATCCAGGTGCGTTTTAAATCAGCTTTCATATCCCTTAACTGTGCTCCACATGTTGAACCTCCCAAAAAAATATCTTAAGCCAATCATAAGAAGTAATATCCTAGTTGTTAAATTATATAATGGCAAAGCAAGTATTTCAGCTGACACTGGGTGAGGGTACATCCTGGACAGGCAATTTAGAGTCACCAATTAACCTAGCCTGCATGTTTTTGGATTGTGGGAAGAAACTGGAGTACCGAGAGAAAACCCACGCTGACACTGGGGAGAACATGTGAACTCCCCCACCCTGGATTCAAACCTGGAGCCATCTTGCTTTGAGGCGACAATGCTAATCAAAGCACCACCATGCTGCCTTGAAAACTAATAATCATTGTGTTCCTTACCTTATGATGAGTCCTTTATATCCACACATCAAACAGGTTCTCGTCCACATGAGACCATGTTGCTTCTACAGTAGCTCCGAGGACAAACCAAACTCTGGCGCTGGATAGGGCCATTCGCATTTTCATGTTTTGGTACAGGTCACCCCAGTTCTTCTACCAGGCCCACATGAACACTGCTCAGCCATGCCAGCACATTCTCACTCCGACCTTAGAGTCAACGACATTTAGTCATGGACCTTCCATATCCAGATACGATGATTTCAATAACTTCGGAGTGAGACTGGGTTGGGCATGCAGGCAGTTTTTCCCAGTTGCCACTGGTGACACTGTTGCAAAAAAAAACAACAAAAAAAACCCCAAATCCCCTACGGCCCCAAAATCATTTTCTTACTAGGCCATCATTACAAAAAAAAACCCATCTGTAAAACTGTTGACAGAACACCTCAAACTGCAAACAGTGTCAATTTTGCCTTTTTCCATCATGAATTTTTGATCCATGCAGGTTTTATATTTGTAAAACTTGACGAGCATGAGAAACACTGCTGCGCATACTCAGTGGGCCACATATTGTGGAAGTAAACCTGAAAGCTAAAAACTTTTTTGACATATGTGCTAGGTGTGCAACTCCATTGGCATCCAGTATTATTATAAATCAATGTGCTTTGCAGCACTTTCAGTTACACAGCCTCACCACTAGATGCCACTAAATCATACATACTGGACCTTTAACTCCATACATTTGATGGAGAGAAATAGCTCAGACTTTGGGGTCATATTAAAGCTTGCTTTAAATGAAAAAAACAATTTACATGATACCGAAACTATGCACCTCAATAAATAGAAAAAAATAGTATGAAAAACATAGTCTGTAAACAAGAGACACTGTTGGTGCAGTCACATAGCTTGACTTTATTGTGTAAAAATGATGTAACCCTTGACCATGTCAGTCACTAAGCACTAAATTGCTCACCTTGCATGTCATTTACATCTGGATAAATGGTCTCCAGGAGGGTCAGAGAGTCCAGGTCCTCGTAGTGTGGACAAGGACAGACTATTCAATCAGAGTGGTTTCGCCATAGATCATACATGACTCAACCTGTGGCATCTTCTGAATTCATAAAACCACATTACATTCATTACTCTTATTCAACACAATAAAGGCAGCATAAACATTTGTTTCAGCTGTGGTTCACATTTGTACAGTACATGTACAGTCTTTTGTTTTATTTACACTCCACTGAGTTACATTTTTACATTAAGTTGATTTTCAAATGCAGCTTTCGCACTACAAAACTCTTTCATTCGTTCTTTGCCCAAAAATAATGACCTCAGAGGGAGCACCACTATTGAGGAACACCACACAGAGATTATATAATCCTGTTACAATAATTGCATAACCTAACACAGGCTCTTAGAGATAAGTAGGCTCTTTAGATGAAGTGTGAGACAGTGACTGCCTGTGCGCCTGCTATGTCAGATCCTAACGCCTCTGAAACCTGCGAGTGGTTCCTGGAGAAAGTGAGGGAGGGGGGAGAAAAAGAGATGACGGTCTGATGCAAGCACAGGGACATTCAGCCTTTCAGTATTCACATCATTAAAGCCTGCAAACTGTACCAGCGCTACCAGTGAGACTTGGTCCGCTGCAGAAATGACTACCAGCAAAGCTCTTTGATGTATTGCACCCTGCCCATCTGATTCCTTACTCTCATTTTAGACGAAAATACTAAATCTCAATGGCTCCATGTTAAAATGCATAGCATGTAAGACATGCAGTGAATAGTACAGCCCTGTTGTGCATTTGCTTACTGAGTTTAAACACCGAGACATGGCTTTGACACTGGTCGTGCATCACGTTCACCGCAAAGGCTGCTGAATAGGATTGTAAACGATGCATATAGTGTGCACACAGACATACACGGCACAAAAGCGTGCAAGGGTGCATACACACGCGTAAACAAAGGGAAAGGCATCTATCTTTATCCTCTGAATTTGATGATTCACAGGAGAAGTGACCTCGGGCTTGGGACACTCTTTGCTTTTGATTCAGAGTTGGGAGACAAACCCCCCTCGAGCTACGAGACTCCATTTACTACTGCTGGAGAGCTGAGGAGCACTTAGCTTAATGTACGGGACAGTAGAATGACCCTCACACACACACACACGCGCAGTACACTGCGCATGCCAATGCTTTCTCTCTCTTTTCTTGTAAGACTTCTCTTTGTCACATAAACATGCACAAGACAGAAAAATGCTCTTGAATTTTACTGCTTTTTATATAGTGAAAATACAATAAATAGAATGATATATTTCTCACAGCTTGCAGGTTGGATACTGATATGTACGAAGACTATAACTCCCATATCACAGTACATGCAGCCTGACACTGCTGGTTAGTAATAAGAAAGTGACAGTAGTGGAATAAAGCCCTGCTGGGCGAGCAACTCAGACCCATCTCTGTCCTGCTGGGTGTCCCTCTCATCTTCCCTCTATGAACAATGTGTTTCTCTCTACACACATTGTCTCTTGCTGCATTTTGCTCTTTCCACATAGAATCTCCTTTTTTAATATGTATCATACTGCCCTGAGATCTAAAATGGATGTACCTGCAGTGCCAGCTTTCCTTAAGAAATGACTAGAGAGGTGGAGGTAGAGGGGAACAACTGTCTGCTGCTTATCGTCATCCAGATTATAAGAAACGGATGTGGACACTGATGGTAATTGTTTTTGCCTTGTGGAGATAGAAGCTCAGGCTAACTGATTTAGTCTCCATCTTTCCTCTCCGCCTCCATTGCTCATCTGCGCTCACATGGCTGACCACTACATGCTGGAGTCAGCATTTATCACACTGTATGGATACGGAATAACGGCGTGAATTATGCAGCCTTGTTGTCTCTCACATGGTTGTTAATACTATCTTATCTGAGAGCGAACAATGCGGCCGTGATGTATTTACAAGTGCCGGCAAATTCCAATCATTCTGAAAGCAAAACAAAAGGACACTGGTGTCACTGATAGAGAGATGTGATGGATTAGAGTGGCCCAAGGGGGAAGTCCTGCTCCATCAAAATGTAATGAAAACTAATTTGAAAACAGCAGGCAGCTATGAATAACTCTAAGATGAGTTCTGGCAACATTGTGTTCAGCAAGAGGTCATCATTGTCTCATATGTGAGAAAAATGGGTTGATAACATTACGATTGATGATAGCACATTAGTTGTTGTCTTCAGGAGTTATGGCTGTCTGTAAACACGTCTGACTGGAAATCGATCAAGGGCAGAAACAATTTTACGCCAAGTTTGTAATCTAGTTTCCACAACTGGAATGCAAAAGATGAAATGACACGTACACGAAACAACAGAGCAGGACTTAATAAGTAATGAAAATACAATGTTAAAAAAAGGACTGTGAGAAAAAGTTCCTTAACAAAGTCAACTTGTATAAGCACAGAACATTATTTCCTAATTTCTGTTCTGTCTACCATTGCAAGGTCCTGAATAGTCTAACGTACCTGAGCTAAAATACCAGGGGGAAGAAAGTCAAATGGATTGTGATTATTGTCCTGGAACAGATTGAACAGGCTATGAGAGAAGAATGTGAGCTGAATCCTATTTCAACACACGAGCCCAGGTGCATTTCTTTCGCTGAAAGGAAGGTGAAATTTACAAAAGGGATCTAAAGGAGGGTTTGAGGCAGTGATACTGGCTTTAATCTAACCACTATCAATAGTAGCTTATTACCTGTGTCTGCAACAAAGGGGAAACATTATACAGAGTGGGTACAGAACAGAGGTCTGTCTCCTGTCTGTCTGTATCTTAAACTCAGCACAAAGATACTGTTAATCATTTCATCTATGGATGCACTCATGTAGGTCAAAAGACAGGTGTAATAGCTGATGCAGCCCTTTGATTCTAAGTGATTTGTATTCATTAAAAGAATATGAATTTTATATGCTTGATATATAGTACTGCAATTTAATGTCACTGTATTTAAAACTAAAAATATACAATTAATAGTACGAGCAGTCATGTGCCATATATCACACAATGCTGGGCACTATACCAGCTGTCTATTGTGTATCGTACTATGCTGTCAGTAAGACAGACACATTACCTTCCACAAAGCAAACACAAACCCTACAGTTGTCCATGCTTAACCAGTCCCTGTAATAATGGCGACATAAAAGCAGACAAGCATAGGAAATTTGCAGTTCAACATCAATGGCTTCATGAAAAAGCAGAGAACCTAACAAGCCAAGTTGGAGTGACAAAAAAATCACCTTTAAAGGGAAACTGTGATGAACACATCACCAAAACCTTTCAAAACATGTGAATCATCTGCTCTGAAATGGAAATAAGTAATCTGTGGGAGCCACGGCTTCCTGTCATTCAACAGGAAACCTCCACTCCCCGCAGAGCAGCGAGGATTATCCTCTGTGCCTCACGATTCTGGTTCAAATTCATAGCCTGCGTCAACTGTCAAGACATGTAATAATAAAATATGTGTGCGCTGAGGGGTGTCTGTACCAGGCCTCGCCTGCACTAAGTGATCATTCTGTTTATTTGTAATATATATTTGATGTGAAATGTATCAGATTGAATCCGTCAGGCCTGGGCATGTTGTGATCAGATGATCAGCTGTCAAACACCTGTTTTGGGGGAGATTACTGCACTGTCACCAATGTCACTATGCATTCCTCATTTCCAAAGTCAGCCCGCAGGTCTTACGACAATGCTGACAGGACACCTTCGAACAGTGAAGTACTCTCAGCACTCAGCCAGGTGGCGAGGAGGCTCCAGTCCAACAGTACTGCTTGCAGCTCTGCCACGGCTGAGAGGGACCATATGTCTCCTTTCTGTCCCAGCCCAGGACTGCCAAGCCGTTAGGCCTATCCCACATATGTGTCTTAATACTGCTAAGCACTGGGTCTTCAGGGGGTTGAGACGGTGCTGTCATTCAGTTTGTGAACCATTGTCTCCTCTGTGTTTGCCTAAGTGAACAACAGAGGAATGGCCACAGGGAGGTTCACAGGGTGGTGGTATTCCCCAAGGACTTACACCTTCTTTAGAGAGGTAAGCTCGCTTCCGTGTGACAACTTTAATCAGCTAATCTCTGAGCAGCGTGTCAGGCTAATGATGAAATGTTGTTTAGAAACCATTTGCTCACTGAAAAAACACAACTGCCAACTAAAGATGTGCCTGATGTGATTTGTTTCAAACGTCCTTTATTGTCATTTTCATGGGATTATCAAACCATACACTAACTTACATACATTATGTGTAAACCTGGGATTTTTTTAAGCAGTTTATTTTTAAAGTGTAAGTTGTGAGAGTATCTAACGCTATGTGGTCAGCAGCCAAGTTATTGTGGTCAGGCCACTCTATCAGGAGGCTGACCTCAGGAAATTTTGGGCACTTTTTGGTAGATAACCAAGAAAACCACCTAAAACTCTAAAGACTACCTAAAGTGTTACTTTTAGAACTTGTTATGGTTCTCTGCTATATTTCTATATGGAAAATATGTTGCCAAGTAAAATAATTTAGAAACTTTGGACCTTTAAACACATCGTGAGCCCCTTCCTCTCTCGAATGACATGTTCAGGTAAAATGGTACAGCTGGTAAAATGGGTCAGCCATGTTTGTTTCTTTGTTTCTGAAATGTTTAAATCCATACATCTGCTCAGTCATTAATTAATTAAATCATCAATATAAATGTGGCTATTCATTAAAAAATTGTCCAACTTTTCTGCCATGCTCTCCCTGTTCTGTCCCTTTGCTGCCTGTTCCCTTGGTGCCATATTGTCTACAATGGACATGCATGTGTGTGACAGTTACGGGTAATTCTGGACTATTGTGGCTGACATGGACTCATTGCATCATCTTTATTGTTTTTAAGTAAAAAATTCAATAAATATATGTGGTGGCACACAATAGCACAAGTTATGATTTCATGGCAGCTGATACCATTTATATTTGTTTTCCAGTTTACCTGAGAGAACTCACTCAAAACGTTTTTCCATTATTATCATAAGTCAATAAGTAATTACGATGCAACATCCTAGAACAATTTTTGTTGCTATACTCTTTATTATTCTAGCCGCACTGCTTTTATAACCAAAAACAGAAAATCAACATGCCATATGGCTGTCCTGGCAAGTTCAAGGACCAGCTATTTTTTTTTAACTTTTTGCTCTGCCCATACTAGTAATCTCAAAGCAAAAAAAAAAAAAAAAAAAAAGTTTCATGTGAAGGACATTTGTAGAAACAATGCAATAACATGTTCGGTGACTGGCTCCTAATATTTAAAGACCCCAATGTCCTTCCTCACCAACAAATCCTCCTAATATGACTCATAGAGAATGACAAGTACCATGATACTCACTGGTGCTAATGCTGCTACCGGCTGTTACAATAATTGTAAAGCAAATTAGGTGTGCTGTGAAAATAACAGCCAAAAACTGAAGTGGGTCTTTTTGTTTGTGCTGTAGTGGACACCGCTGGTGAGCTCCGCGTTGTTCCGCTTACTGTAACCACGGAAACATAGCAACCAATCAGAGAACGACTTAGTAAGGCGCTGTGGAAACAGTAGCCAATCAGAGAGTCTGTTGTTTCAGAGTCGGTTGGTTTGAAACGGCAGAGCAAGCGTTTTCTAACTGACGGAATAACTCGGGAAACAGAAGTGTGGCAGACTACATAGAAATAAAAAACAGGTGAATATTTACATCTATTATCAGTGAAGGTACGTTGTCCCATAATTATTATATACTTACGGAGACTGTTAAACAGCGTTGACGTCAAATGCTCCAATGAGTTTGGGGTTTTCAGCCTAAAAGGAAACCTGTTTTTACTGAATGTTAAGTTCACTGCGAACTAACGAATTTTAGATATTCATTTATAGGTTAGCTTGCCAGAGAAGTGACGTAACTCACAGTAAATGTAGAGAAAGTCACACCAGCATATTATCGTAGGCTGATTTAAGCCTCTATAAAGCGTGTTCAGCATGAAGTTACAAGAGAGTTTACATTGCGCCTTACCTTACCAAAGAACCACTGTTAAATATGTTGTAAACTGTAGTTTGCATGTTTTGTGACGTTATTTGAACCGACATGGTTTGTGTTATTTGTTATTTTGACCATTTCTCCATTATAACCTATGATCTTTAACCTGTTAAATCAGGCATGTCCTGTGTATAAATTGTAGCTCCATCATGAACTGTACAAACTACAACAGTTGGTATTAAACTAGCATGTGCAACTGTGTATGCCTGTTGTATGAAATCTGCATTAACATTATCATTTGTCCCCATGAGTTAAAAAACCCCCACACACTTTATGTCAATAGTACTCATTAATTTGGTTTTACACCATGTGACTATACATGTGAGTCTTTGGCTATATGTGGCCTGACATTCAGAGTTGTACTGTAAGTAGTGTGTCCTTCAACTAACACCATTTGTACCATTTGTGCAAGTTTTTCCACACCAGTAACAGTATATATATATTTAACAGTGTGTATATATATATATATATATATATATATTTGTATTTTTTGTCTAGATGTCCTCAGACGAAGAGGAGCTGACCAGTCCTGTTATGCCCAAGGACTCTGATGCTGGCAGCTCTGTTTCCTCTGAGCTTCAGGTGATTAGAGTGAAACACATTCACAATTGGCATTGGCTTCCAGTCTCTTTTAGAATCCATTTTAAAGATCCTTTAATTACATACATGGCTCTCAATGATCTGGCACCAGAGTATATAACTGAGCTTCTCACACTGTACCACTCAAACAGGCCCCTCAGGTCTGTTAGTCTGGGTCTTCTAACTGTTCCAGAGTCCAGGTTAAAGACAAAGGGTGATCGAGCCTTTTCAGTTCTTGCTCCACGGCTGTGGGACAGCCTCCTGCTGAGCATCAGATCAGCTGAATCTCTGCTCGTCTTTAAATCTTGTCTGACACCTTACTTTTACAGATTGATCTTTCTAATAGTTGATAGGCTTATTGTGTGAATGGGAGTGTATATATATATATATATACATGTGTTTAAGTGTGTACGTTGGTGTAGGTGTATGTATATGCTTAGGTTTATTTGTTTTGTATTTTCTGCACCTTGGAAAGCACTTTTGACTTTCAGCTCAAAAAAATGCGCTACAAATAAAGTAATTATTATTTGTACTCTGGGAGCACAGCAACATTGTGTAGCACATCTTCACAGTGACATCAGTGAGGGCAAGCAGCACATGCAATCAGACAAGTTTTAAGCTTACAACCAGTTTCAATCAATAACCCCCTTATTTGCAAGTGAAAACAAAGTTAACACGCCCAAAATTTCTATTAGAGTTGGTCATTCCTTTGTGAAACTAAATGCATGTACACCTATTTTAAGTACATTAAGTCAATTGAGGTTGAAGCTAAAAGTAGCTCTGATAAAATGAGTAGATGTTTGCAACAGAGCTTTGGATACTAACTTAAACATTCGCCAAAGTTTTTACTTCCCAGTAAGCAATTTAGATAATATTGTTAAACTGGGAACTTGTTAAAATACCAGTTTAGCTTGCCCTAATGGACTGACTGAGGCCATGTCAAACAGAATCTTTGCATCCCTGTATTCTGAAATTGATGATGATGGCAGATAGATAAAAAATGTCAATAGACACTTGAGCTCACTTTTTTAATGTTTTTGGATCAACAGGATGAGTATGAGGAGCTCCTCCGCTATGCGGTGGTCGCCCCTAAGCTTGACAGACTCACCAGTGCTCACTTGCACCAACTGAGCACCTCCCATCTGTCTGCAGAGGGTCGGAGTTCCCAGAGAAAAGATGACACAAAATCACTGCGCCCAGCAGGTATCTTTGGTTCCTCTTGTACGCAGGACACATCCATACACACACACACACACACACGCATACATGCACACACACATTTCACTAAGCCTTTTTGACAGAAACACAACTTGAGCCCTTCCAGACACTGCCCCCATCAAATGATCAGCTGTCAACAAGGATTTGGCATCACAGCATGGAAAAAATATGTAGTGTGTGTTTATCAGCCTCATATTTTCAGCTTGTAAACCAGTCTAGTCAAGATGCGTATGATATCAGTCTGTCAGATTGTACCCCCTATCTCTTTCCCCTACGATACCCACATCTTAAACAGTCCATCAGACCCCTACCCCCCAGCTCCAGCTCCAGCTCCAGCTCCAGCTCCAGCAGCAGCTCTCACTGGAGGTTTAGTGCTTTAACTGTCATGGAGTAGTGCACAGGGATGTAGAAAGCAGACGGCCGATTGGTAATGATCTTCTGGCTCTCTGCCCATACTGCTCTTTAGAGTGCAGGCTTTCTCTCCCCCCTGCAGGATTTAATTAAGATATTGACATAAATGCATTCCTGGACGAGGAGCCGTGCTTGTCCTGTTCAGCATTCTTGCCATAACGTTTTTCTGTGCTTAAACTGTCCTTTGTTTTTTGGCTTTTACATTTTACCTTTTTAACTCACTTATTCCTGGTCAAAATTTATTTGAGCAACATTCCCTTTTATTTATGCACCATTGTGCTTTGTCTTCTCTCAGATGCTGCCACTGAAGCTAGAGATGGGAGGCATTCTAGCAGGAGTGTAAGATCATCACAGGTTTCCCCCTTGATTGTTGAGCCCCCCACACACTCAAGAGCCTCTCATGGTAAATTGAATTAAAAATATAAAGGAATAAAATGGTTAGGTCTGATATCTAATTAAATGTTCTTTTCTCTTGATATCAAATGATGTTTGTATTATACAGAGACCACCCAGCTGCAGTGTTGTATCATTTTCAGGTGATACTCTATCTGTTTTTTTTTTTCTTTACCTTACAATAGAGGAGATGCTAGGTCGGGCTTCTAGCAGGGCGTCAGTGGCCTCAAACACTCCCTCAGACAGGTTACAGACGTTGTCTGAGAGGTCTAGGCCAAACAGCCCAAACCCCCCCGAGTCCACTGTGACAGAGATGTTTATCTCGGAGGAGAACATCAGCAAGATGGAGAACATTCTGGACACATGGAGCAACAACCTGAAGGTTAGTCTGCCTCCTTGTGCTGTAGAGCTGTCCTTCCACAGTCAATCAGTGTAATGGCTCTTACTTGCTGCCTGCTTGAGAGCTGACCATAGATAATGTTGGATGGCTATATATAGGGCTCTGACATAGCTGAATGATAATGATAATAATAGCAGCAGTGTGTTTCAGCAGTTTATGGCAAAATAGGTGCAAAATTACAGGTTTATTCCTGATAAACTGAAATGGGAATGTGAAAGAGTTTTGCACAAGTGGTACAGTCTGTGGAAAAATGTTGACAGAGCATTAATTGAGTTTGTTTAGTGTTACTGTGTGTCATTTACTATTCCTTAAAAATACTGCATGGTGAAAAATGCTTAAAAACAACTACCTTTTAGTTCATGTTTATGTCACATACACAATTAGATTATATATAATGATAAAGAATGCATATGGTACACATATATGCAACTGAAAGCTGCATATTGACATGTTCCATACTCCATGCAGTGAGACAGACTGCAATGGATTAAATGGAAGAAATACCATGGACTGTGTGCATAAGCGATGGTGAGGAAGAGGTCAGAGATTATAAAGGACTTGTAAAGTGTTGGAGTCCCAGGAAGGCTTATTGAATAGAATGACAGCTCTGCTTTTCATGGTACCACTGACCTTTTAATTGTGTCTCCCAGTGGGATGATTTTGGAGGAGGTGAGTGCCTTGACGTGGGTGTCCTTCCTGCCCTTTTCCTCTAATGTTGTACAGCTCATTCATGGAGGGCAGATGACAACCAATCACCTGCTAAGCGGTGCTGATAGAAAGAGTTTGACCTGAGGAAAGGCCCTGGACTGTAGTGGAGGAAGTTGAGACTCTTTCAGTTCTCTCAGCTGGTGAAATTGGTTGCCTGTGAGCCTCTGTTGTCATGGAAAGAAAATCTGTTGTTTTACCTTCCAAATAAGCCAAATATGTTCACATTTGTGGGTGTTGGTTATGTTTGACTCTGTAGAAATTTAGCTATGGACACAAATAAACCTTAAATTACTTTTAAAGACAAATTTAAACCATACTTCTACATTAGGGTGTTGTGACGGCTGAATGTGGTGCCCTGTTCTTGACCGCTGGAAGGTTTTGGCACACCCTTTCATTTAATTTTAAAATCTACTGAAGACATATGTCCATATTTACTAAAGCAGTGTAATGAACACATTGTGACTGTCCCACCCTCTATTCCCTAATTAGTCAAATGTGCTGACGGAGCTCAGGAAGTGGAAGCTGGCCTTCATGGAGCAACACAAGCTGCAGATGAGGAAAGAGAGGGAGAGGCATGAAGCCCGGACAGCTGGCCTGAGGTCAGAGATAGACAGCCTGAAGGAGCTGCTACACACCTACGAGACTTCCAACCAGAGAAAAGATGAGGTGACTGCATGTGTGTTTATTTGCTGTCTCCTGTATTTAATGTGCTGTTTTTTTCGGTGAAGGATTAAGTACCAGACTGATTTTTTTTCTCACTTTCACATTCTGTCTCTCATTATTTTTTACATTTAGAACTTGAAACTGACAAGCTGATTGTGTCATGTGTCCTCCCTCAGGTAATCGTGAACTTGAGCCAGGTGGTGGACAGACACAAAGAAAAGCAGGAAAAAATGAGGGCCTTCACCCACTGGAGACTCAAGCACACTGAGGCCAAAGAGGAGGTACACTGACGACATTGTGGTGCTTCCCACAGGCTAGAAACTATTTACAGCAGGGGTTGGTGTCTTCACAGGCTCTTGTATGAATTGGCTAAATTTCATGGGCCTTTGAATGCAAGGAGCGTATTTACATGATGTCTTACACAGCATCAGTGTTTGTTGTTTCTCTTCCTTATGGTTTAAAGCTTTCAACTCACACATCTTGCATAACCCACATGTGTCTCTCCTGTGTCCTTTTACTTTAAGAAAATGCACAGAAATGGTTACTAGTTTAGTTAACAGAATGCAATAAGTGTTGTAGTTTTTAAATTTGATATTTTATGAACTGTGTAGATAACTTTAAAGATGACTTAACCTGGCTCAGACAAAATAAACCTACTGCATGAACGTGATACAAAAAGTAAAGGCAGGATAAAATATTTGTTTCGGTGAGGCTAATCTGTTTGGGTGAGCTGCACAGATAAATCCGCTGTATGGGAAACACTTACTGCATATGATAATGGGATTGATCTGCAGTGATTGTCTGTATATCGTACATGTATATTATACTCTTCAAATGGATGAAAAGTTACTGGTAGTGGAAGTATCTTAACATTGGTAGCTTACTGTCAGTGCAGTTTAATGGTTTATGCAAATGATCACTCTTTGCATGAGTTACCGACCCATACATCACTGTGTCACTGCACACTGAACATGCGTATGCCACATTTTTGCACAAATATCCCCTCTTACAAAAATTTACATATGCAAATTTTGTCAGTGCACTGATGAACAATCTGTTCCTTTTCATACCAAACTACTAATCAAACAAGTGCATGAGATAAAGTGGAAATATTTTAAAAAGAGGGGAAGTGACATTTACGGGAATAAAGCTGTTTATGCCATTAATATAGTGCATGACTCATATTTTTGTCGAAACCATGACAGAAAGTGCACCACGAGAAAAAATGTACTGCACCTGCACACGAATGAATTATGGGTGTAATTATTTCCCCGTGTGAATATTTTCATGGTCTTGTGGCTCCCCGCTAGGCTCATGCCACTCAGGTGGCGCGGCAGCACTACAATTTGCAGCTCAAGAAGAAGGTGTGGTTAGGCTGGCAGTCTCTGATCCAGAAACACTGGAAGGTCAAGGTGGAGCGGGCTTGCCGTGCGAGGGCTGAGGAGGTCTGCACCCACCTGTCTGCAGAGTATGAGGCCAAGCTGGCAGAGGTAAATAAGCAACTGAGCGACCTGCATATGAAACAGTGTATGTGTGGTGATGCTGCGTTGTTGACCATAGAAAGATGCATTATATATTTACAGAGCTGAGTCATGTAAAGCCGACCCAAAGCACCACTGTTTTTGTCAGTATTATTAATCTGATAAATGACTGATTCTTTATATCATCTGCCACCTGACTCCACAGCACTGTGAGGCTTTAGAGAAGGCCCAGGCAGAGATTCACAGACTGCGACTGGAGCGAGAGCGCTATGAAGAATCAATGAAGAAAGCCTTCATGAGGGGCGTGTGTGCTCTCAACATGGAGGCTCTCGGCATGTTCCACACCACAGAGGGACGGTCGGAGCAACCTCAAGTACATGATCAGCATGGTCTGTAACAGAATGACTATACAAACCTATTTATAGAGAAAAAAAACAACTAGCACATTAAAACTTGCCCTAAAAACTCACAGCACCGTTATCAGCACACAGTCCTATTGATACCAGCAAGGATAGATCTGTGGTTTCATGCTGTTAAACACCAACATTCACACCCTGACATCAGCATCAAAAGTTAGGATCCAGCAACAGCTCTATTCTGCTGTTCTTTGCTCTATTTTTGGTGAGCACATGGCTGTTGAAGCTGGATCTCACTCTTTAGCTTGTGCAAATGAACTCTAGCATGATCTTCTGTTCAACCATCTGCTTTCAGGTTTAATGAGTCTTGCAACTTGAAATGTGTTTTATTATATGACTGTCAAACTGGGCTGTGAAGAGAATATGGCTCTCTTACCCTTACTCATACTCATTTTTGCCTCCCAGACTATCAAAATAAATTAATGTAAAGTGATATTTAGCCTTTTTGAGTACACATACTTGATATGAGTTATGCATTATTAATGATCAGTCACCCTTTTAATTTGCCCAAAGCAGGGGTGTGTAGCTGACATTGGTTTATTTGTCAAATACATAATTCAGTTTAAAAATTATACTCTTAATGTATCTTCAAACAAGCAAGAGACAATAAAGGTATTTACATTCCAGGTCAAACTTCTGTATGCGACATTTAAAGCATTAATGTTGCAGCAAACTGTTTGGCTATGTAAAGATATATTAGAGTAATGGTGTCCTGAGCAGAGAATGAAGTCACACTACCTCTGTGTGTTGTAATCCAAATTTGTGTATGATTTGTCGTGGTAAGTGGGTTCGGCTGCACGTACATGTGAGTCCCTGTGAGTGTAACTGGCTAGGTAATCGTCGCCACTCTGCTCTGCGCTTTTACGAAAGTTACCTCTGATTTCAGGACCAAATCATCACAGGAGCGTAGCACCGTTAGCTGCTAGCTGCCAGCTCCGCCACCTCCATGTTAAGCCCATGCGCAGACAACTCATTCACTCTGAATTTCACATGGAGCCCCTTTAAACACATGCAACATTGCTTATTTTTACTCATAAGTACAGAGAGCTAAAAAAGGAAACATATTAGATGGGTAGGCATTTTATTCACAGGAAGATTTCCAAATCAGCTGATCAAAAACAGAACATTTTTAAATTCCAGTCCAACATTCAGCACTGAAATTAGTGATTTTTGTAACTATAACAAACTTGTATGAAGAATATATATTGTGCCACTGTCTGACTCAAATTGATGTATGTTTTTTCTTTGTGTAGATATTCTTCCTCCCCAGGAAGAACCTGTCTCTGCTTCATTGGCTCATCTTCAGCCATATCCCATCTCTTCAGCACGGTTCAGCCCAGTACACTTTGACCGCCCGGAAGCTTTCCACAGCGAAGTAGAGGATATGGTGAGACCGAGGATTTCTAATGAAACCATACATTTTTGCACGCCATGGCTCTTCTCTGCTGTAGTACAGCTCCTTCACGAATAGCTCATTGAATTAATCAACCCATCAGTCTTTCATATAAAAAGAATCAAAATTTTATTTATTGTTACTGTGCATCACTACAATGTCTGGCTTCACACTCAGAAGTATTTATATTTCTGCTCCTGTTCCCCTTGATTCCCTTTTCCTCAGATGGGCTCTGGTGCCCCCGTGTCCAGGACAGAAGTGATCCCTCCCACCACAGTGGTACACAGCTCCCTCTCACATGGGGGCACTGCAAGCTCCCACAAACAGGTTAGCATTAGACATATCAGTCTACTGACTCTGGTACAGGCCATTACAAATAATGACAATGTCCACATTCACAACAGTCTTTGCATCATTGCAGTGACTCTGATTGACTCCAGTCTCCACCACTGTAGTCACATTTATTCATGATGTCATAATATTTGTCGCTTCAGGTGAGCGGTCGTGTCATCACAGCCGGTCAACAAAAACCCTCAAAGACTGTAACTGCTCGTATCACTGCACGTAGTGACATTGGCAAGACTGCACGCAGCAACCTCCAGGTGATGGGTGTGGCTCCGCCCATGAGCTCTGTGATAGTTGAACGCCATCATCCTGTTACACAGGTATGGGAGACCGTACATCACTACTGTTTTAATATCTATGTGCTATTATGTGTATAGCTTTTAGTCACATGAAGCTAACTAACAATGAGCATTTCTTTTGTTTCTGTTTCATTCCTTCAGCTCACCATCGGTCAAGCTACGGCTTCTAAGTTCCCTCGCTCCTCACAACAGGGCCAAAGCTCCAGCGGAGGCAGAAGCACGTCCAGAACACACACCAGCACGTGCCATGTACACTCTATCAAAGTAGTTGACTGACCACACACGCATATCTCACAAAAAGTGTTGCTCACCTTGTCTAGATTTAAAATGTAACACATCCTATGCAACAATCTTAGCAATAGTTCTCTTGGCGTTAGTTTAAAGTCCATTTTATTTTGATATCTTGGCTTGAACTTGCCCTTGCTCTCTGCAATTGAAGTGAAGATTGTATTTTTCCAGCTTTCTTTCATGAATGTGCACGATTTCTTGAGCAATCAGATTTCTCTCAGGAAAGCGCTACACAGATACAGGTGTGTAGAACTGCACATGTAAATGTTTTTAATTATTACCAGCTGGACAGAGTTTTGAATTGCAAAACAGACATGTATTTCTATGAGAAAGTTTTGCTTTAAATTATGCACAGGTGAGACTGTACTGTAATGTTTTAGTCGCATTTTTTGAATAATTTATTTTGATGATGTTTCCTATTGAGACTGACCGCCCAGCACCACAGGTTGTTTACGAAACCAAAGCCATATGTAAATGATCTGACGCACAATTTTATTTCTAAAATAAATTATTTTGCTGCTGACGTCCTGTACAGAGCAGTAATTGGAGATGAAGCTGTTGTCAGTCCAAAATGTTGCGGTGTCTATACTCATGAAATGCTGCAGCCCTTACTGCTGGAACTTTCTGCCTCCATCCGAAGCTTATCTGTAACATAAATTCAAATTTTCTCCAATGTAATTTTGGCACGTATCTCCATTTTTTTTCTTTTGAAAAGATGTTAACTGAGTGTACCTGCAGCTTTCCTGTTCCCTGTGACGATGAGGCCCTGGAAGAGTTCTTTAGAAGGGCTCCTCTGAGCCAACTCCTCCCCGTGAAGCCAGATCAGCAGCATCCTGTTCCCATGCTCTTGATAGCTGTGCTGACCTGTGGACAAACACACACACACACACACACACACTTTACAGCCAGGAAAACAATTTGACTAGTACAAACAAGCTAAAGATTGCTCCTGTGCATTGGAAGACAAGATAGAAAAATTAATTGCCAAATTTCCCTCATGAATTCAGGGTTTTAAACTTGTAACATCTTGGTTTAAAGAAGCGTATTTATACTATTTCAGAGAGTTGCCAAATTCACAGTCAAAGCCTGTCCAGATAGTGTGAGTCGTGGCACCTGTCCACTGCTCTTCAATGGCTGACACTTGCTCCTGAGTGAAGTCCCAGTGCTCTGCCAGTCTTTTCCATCCTCCTGGTTTCAGGAGTTCGTACGCCAGGCGCCAGGCCGTCGACCGGAGCTGCCGGGTCTCATAGCGGTGGTCGAGTTTAAACGTGAGGGGATACTCGCTGTGAACGCTCTCATCAAGCTCCGGGTTGGCCTGAAAGGGCAATTAAATTATGTCAGCAGACTGATAAAGGCCACAAGCCACAGAGAGTGCAGGGGGCATATGAAGAGATTATTGGAAACACACTCGCACACATGATTAGCAATATAAATGCCAGAGTTAAACATTTTTCAAATCAAGAGCGAAAAAGGAAGTGGGCATATCCTTAATTAAATTAATGGTAAATTGGATGTCAAATGCTTCTGGGTTGTGAGTCATATTTTACCATAGATGCTTTAATAGTATTAGAGGGGATTCAGCTAATCTAGATTGTGATGTTAGGAAATGAATCATTTGTGATGAATGTAGTTATTGATTTTTAAGGCCTCGAGAATGGATTGTGGCGCACATGAAAACAGTAAAAGTTACAATTTTAATTTCACTCTCTCACCTGCCTCCAGGCGTAGTATCTCTCTGCTTTGATGATCATGTCCACAATAATCACCTCGTCTGCTCTGACTGCCACACCCAGAGCTGTCTTACCCTGCTACTCAGAATCCAACAAGTGCAACAAAACACACAAACTTTTAACCCAACTGTAATGTGTCAGGAGTAGAATGTGATTTTTCTTAGTTTTAATATATTGTTCTGCAGTTATAGCTTAAATTAACCATTTTTCCCCCACCTGGCTGACCTAACTATCAGATTTCGGCCTCAATTAAATCCTGGAAAAGGTATGCACATGCACTTTACATATTTGTCAATTACACTACACAATGTTAGCTCTAAAAATTGTCATTGAGAATTCTTACCCGATCCTGGAGTGACAGATCCAGGCCAGCTTTAAGAAGCATTTCTACGACTTCTATTCTGGCCAGCTCTGCAGCAAGATGCATCACAGTCTGGGACCTCTAACAGTTTATGGTACAGGACAGGACAGAGACAACACAATTCGGTAAATATTTTCTCTATTTATTTATAATTTTTTTGTCATATATACAGTTTGGCTGACATTTTACTGTGTTACCAGGGTGATCATACCTTATCTGTGACATTAACGTTGCAGCCAGCCGTCAGTAGAGAATGGATGACAGGGATGTGACTGTTCCTTACTGCCAGGTGGATCGGAGCCTCTAGGTTCTGAGAGTAAAAACACCCTGTTACACTACATGAGCCCCAAAAATGAACTGTTTGCTCAAGGGAAAGTGTGTAAAACTACAGTAATATGCATCCAGGGCCAGCATAGTTGGTGTGTGTGTGTGTGTGTGTGAGTGATGTGTGTTACTAAAAAACTTTACTGAGAGAGTGTACTGCTGCCACCTAGCTTGTGTTTGCTCACCTCATTCTGAAAGTCCGTGTGGGCCTTGTAATATAAGAGCAGTTGGACAAGAGACGTGTCTCCTTTTTCCGAAACTGGATGGAGAGCACTGCATTGTGCCTACAAGAAAGGGAGGAGAGGGAGGTTTAGCTGTTGGCCTTCTACCAGTCCTGAAAAACATAATATTTTATATTTATCACATAAACTTTGATGCTAACTACAGGATTAACCAAAGTAAAATATTTTACAGTGGTGCATTAACAACAGTGCACCAGGTACCGTGGTAAGGATGTTGGGGTCACAGCCAGCCTCCAGCAACGCCAGGACACATTCTTCCTGGCCGTTGTCTGCAGCCTGGTACAGAGCTGTCTCCCCGTCCTGCAACACAGAAAACCATCAGAAAGTATTGTAGTTGTTCCAGATAACCATGACAGAAACACAAAATGTTGTGCTTACGATACTATGCACATAAATGTAACTATTTTTTTTAGGTCTCAACTAGAATCAGAAATCAACCAACTATAGATAAGAGGAAAAATACATAATTTTGATTTAGGGGTGAACTGTCCCTTTAATAGCCAAAAAATAATTTGATTTTGGTTCAGGTTGAATTTTGTAATAAGTGTTTTTAACATTTTAAAGCCAGAACCCAGTTAGTCTTGTTATATGATGATAACCAGTCCGTGTTCAATACATCTTAATTAATCCAAAGTGGAGCCACCATCCAGCAGTGGATTAGCCACTGAGCACACACTGTCACAAACCAAACGGTGATAGAGAGGATGTTTACACTGATTGTCTACCATATTGACTTCATCCCGAGTATCAAAGCTCTGCAGCAGCAATTGGACGGCGTCCAAGTGGCCGTTCCTGGCAGCTAAGTGCAGGGGCGTGTCCCCGCTCTGGCAGAAGGGAGGGAGGGGAAACAACTGGCATCAAAGAGTGTTGAGCTTTCTCGCAGGTGTGACACACAAATGTGCACTCACACACATAAATATAACACAAGCCGCATAAATAAACAAGTCCACACACACACCTTGTTGGGCTTCATGGTAACCATGTTGTATTGCTCAATCAGCATGTCCATCATTTCAACACACCCATGCTCTGCTGCCAGTGCAAACGGTCGGTGTCCTGACTGAAATATATGAATCAAGGTGCAAACATTACTTGCATGTACTTTGGTCGTCTTAAATATCTTGACCAAGAAGTTATTCAGTGTCAAGTAGATACCTGGTCGTCTTTGTCTAGTTCTTTCATCTGCAGGTCATTGATGATATACTCTAAAATCTCAGTGTGGTTGTTGATGGCAGCACAGTGCATGATGTTCAGCCCTTCCTGAGGTGGGAAAACAGTGAGTTTATGTTTAATCGAGTAGTGTGCAGTAGAGGGAATGTAACTGGAAACAAAAAGATATATGACAAAAGGAACAAGAGCATCTGCACTGAGGTTTGTGATGAGATATGCATACAAATGTTAGGTTCAATATCCAGGATAACATAAAAGATTTTAAGGAGGAGCATTTCTTTTAAAAGTGCTGCACAAAAAAGACAACATGCCCATTTCCTGAATATTTCTCCTCTGTCAGTGAGAGAGAAAACAGCAGAACAAAAGTCTCTCGGCTTCTTTACCTCGTTCTCGACCTTCTGTTCAGCCCCAGCCTGCACTAACAATTTCAGGATCTCCAAACTGCCAAACCAGGCAGCCAAATGAATGGGTGCCACGCCGTACTGTCAGATGCAGAGCACAAAATGGTAAGTTGTGGTTATTACATAAGCTATACTGTCACTGGCACAAGTCTTCAGATGTAGACATTTAAAACCCTCTCACCCTGTCCTTTTGGTCCACCTTGACCCTCCGCTGCAGAAGAAGCTGCACAGCTTCTTTGTTTCTGCCAGCGACTGCGTAGTGAAGGGCAGTCCTGCTATCCTGAGGTAAACAGTTTCAGCAGTTTATTATCTATTGAATATAAGTTTATACAAAGTCCCACAAAAATCTGTGTGTGGAATTATAAAACACAAAACACTGAGATGCAGATAAAGGGTTTGTCTCTGGACCCACCACATTCTTCGCGTTGGCGTTTAGCCCTCTTGCAAGACTCCTCATGGCCTCCACATCGTTTCTCTTAGCTGCCTCCATGAACTCCTTCTCTGCATTAAGCACTGCACAGCAAAGCAGACAGGAAGGTTACGTCTTTTTACATATACACTCCAGATTACCTTACAGCATGTACAAAGTTTAGGGGGAGACTCTACAGGTGAAAACAGTTCTAAAATATGTCGCCTTTCAGACTAGTGGAAAGAAAACATCCAAAATATACATTTGGGTGTTTATTTTGTTTAGATTTCCACTCTGGAAATATACACAAAAGCCCATATTTAATTATATAATGCTTCATTTGTACATTGATGCATAATATTTTAGAAAACTTGTAATAAGTAATCAACAGGGGAAGTTCCACGGTCATATCATTCATTCATCTTCTAACCGCTTCATCCTCTTGAGGGTCGCGGGGGGGCTGGAGCCTATCCCAGCTGACGTCGGGCGAGAGGCAGGGTACAGCCTGGACAGGTCGCCAGACTATCACAGGGCTGACACATAGAGACAGACAACCATTCACGCTCACATTCACACCTATGGACAATTTAGAGTTACCAATTCACCTAGTCCCCCAATCTGCATGTCTTTGGACTGTGGGAGGAAGCCGGAGTGCCCGGAGAGAACCCACGCTGACACGGGGAGAACATGCAAACTCCGCACAGAAGGGCTCCCACGCCTGGGATCGAACCGGCAACCCTCTTGCTGAGAGTGCTAACCACCACACCACCGTGCCGCCCACGGTCATATCAATTACTCATTTTTTTTTTACCCTATTCACCTGTAGTGTCTTATTTATGGTTTAAAAATGTACAGAATTCTACAATATATATCTTTAAATGCCAGTTTCTCAAAATAAACTCATATTCACCAGATTTTTCAGTTGTATTCCTATCTATTGCCTATTCTGAAGGTTTTTACAGATTTTATTTTATTTTGTATTTTGATTGTTTATGGCTGTTTACAGTATTTACAGGTTTAAAGAGATTTCCAAAATTCACTCTGTAAAAACCTCTGACTGTAATATGACAACCAAGTGGAAAAGAACGGTGACACCAGTGCACCCACACACACCTACACATACCTCAGCTAAGTAGCCAGCCCTCAGCATCTGCACACACACACACACCTCATACTACAACAGCTGAATATTTATTTATTTATTTCATTTTTTGCATTACTCCCTTTTCATCACATATGAATTACTTATTTTTCAATATGTACATGTATTGTTATAATTTGTATTATTTCTTTATCCTTATTTGGTCTGCTATGATCTTAACATTTACACCCAGTCAAACTCTGTATGTCACCCATTTTCTTTTCCTGCCCTTGTGTTTATACACTGCGTTTGTTTTCTTGTTTGTTTTGTACCTGTAAAGTGGCCACTGTGCTCATTTTTGCACCACAAAAAAAAAAAAAAAAAAGTGAAAAAAGAATTCTGAACCTGGCTTTACCCAGAATTGCTGTACTGGAAATCTATGCAATTCTGTACCCATTTAATTAGATACTGTGTCATTTTCATATTTAAACATAACATTTCAGAAAACCTGTGATACAAAAAAAAAGTATCTTAATGTCAGTAATGGTGATATGTGTTTGCTAAAAATGTTACTCTATCTACCTATAGTGGATACACAACCAGATCAGGTGGAAGGAATTTACAATGAGATCACCTTGGTTTCAGCCCTCTGCAAATATAATGTGTCTCATGTAAAGAAGTGAGGCATACAGTCAGTACACCACAATAAATAACTAATAATTAACTCCAGCTTCCATGAGAGAAACTGTCTATACAATTTTGCTCCACAATCTCATGTTTATATTCTGTAAAGCCAAAGTATGTTTAATTATTTTCCACCATTTCTCATTTTGTTGTACTTGCACACTCACCCATTTCTTTGTTGTCGAAGCTGTCGTCTGTGTCTTTGTCGGAGTTCTTGTTCAGTATGAACTCAGCAAACCCACTCACAGTCTCCATTCTCATCCACTTTCGAGGGTCCAAATTCTCCCTTTTAGGACGATGCTTCCTGATCATCTCCCTCAGTGCCAAAGCTCTTCTCTCCATTTAAATTACCTGTGTGTGTGACTAAGGCGGGTTTAGTCTAATTTAATAAACAGTCCAATGTATGTGCTGAAACCTGACTAAATACCTGAAGAACAGAGCCAATGGAAGATGAGAAAACCTTGTTTTACCAAGTTTCATGGAGCTCCTGTCCTCAAATAGTCAATAGCACGCCTTGAAGTGGAAGCATACTCCTGCTATTTTCTTAATGCTAGAGGGCTGATCCTTGTTTACTTTACCAGCTCACACCCTTTAGACACTGCTGATAACAGAATATTTAACATGTCACACTTCACTTGTGTTGCATGACTAGTATGTGGAACGACTACAGCTTCATCCGTATCAAGCATCGAATGACATAAAAGTGTTATAGCAAGTGTTTCATAACTTTAATTCCAGTGAACACATTCAACATTTACAAAAGATTAACCTAATTCTCTAATAGCGGTTTAACTTGTTTGTCCAGGGAAGTTTGACAAGTTACACATATTCTTAAGGAGCAATCGTTCATTCACACAACCTGAGGCAACACAGTCCTTTGTTGCTCTGGGATGCATCTGGGATCTTTTCAGGACTAAAACTAACAACGCTTAAGTCATGAACTTACTTTAAACTAGCCCAGTTCTGTGCATTTCTTCAGTAAGCCCACCCACCTATTGGCTTGTGTTTTTTTTTTTTTTTTTTTGGAGCTAGAGGTAACCGTATCAACACAATTCTTACTCTGACGTCGTCATATGTTTGGTTTCCATGCACTACGTAGGTACAACGCCACAAATTGACTTTTTTTCCTTTAACAACAAAAACACATGGTTGGATTTAGGAAAAAAGTTGTTGGACACACAGCAGCGTAACCACTACACACGATCCAGGCGTAGCTGCAATACGAGAGAACCTCTGAGCCAGGGGAGCACAGAGGCTAACCGCCCGAGCAGCGAATTTTGGCGACTTCGGAGTGAGACCAGGCTCGCCATACATCAGAAAGAGGCTGTCTCTGTGGAGGAGCTAAGGCTGAATCTGACTCACAAACCGTGGTGATGCCTCGCAAACAGCCTATCAGAGTGGCCCTTCCCTTAATTATGCGTAACTTTAAGTCTTACTAAAATGTAAATGGGTCAGTGAGATAAAAACTAACCACCCATTCAGTTGTCATGAACGTTGTAATTACCTATACATGGGGGTCTATGGGAATTTACCCTGTTTTGGAGCCAGCCTCCAGTGGCCATTTGATGAACTGCAGTTTTTGGCACTTCGGTGTTGGCTTCATTTTTCAGCCTCAGAGCTGCCGCTCAATATCTACATAAAGGAGCAAGTCCTCTCCCATGGAGTCCGCCGTATTGCCCTACGGTAGCCCAGAACAGACAAACCAAACACTGGCTCTAGATTGTCCCATTTACGCTTTCACCATAGTTCTCAGAATCGCTTGGCACAGTGGTGTAGTTTCACTTCCTCAACCTCACCTCTAGATGCCACTAAATCCCACAAACTGGACCTTTAATTGTTAAAATGTCATCACCTAAAGCCAGATTTCTGCAAAATAGTCATTTATTTCAACTTTGATTTACACGATAGAAGAATTCTCTTATCTTCATTATTAAACATATACAGAATCATTATTAGAAAACACAATAAATACAAATTGATATTACTGATAATATCTGAATAAAATAATGTCATGAACATAAATTAAAGTACCAACACTCAGCATGTAATAAATATCCCTATGATCCATTTTGCATATACAACAAAAACATTATGCTTATCTTCATCTTTAATTTCTTGTCCAGAGAATGGCTTATAAAAAACAAATAAGGCATAATAGTGCAAATACTAAGCTTCTTATATATGTGATCTTAATTACAGGTTTTCTGAAGAGAGACAGAGGAGAGAAGTTTTTTCATTTCCAGTCGAGGATGAATATTCTTCATACATGGCTGTCACCTGAAGAACTTGTCGATGGTGTTGCGAGGGCAGAGGCCTTTAGCCTTTTTAGAAGGAGGAGAGGAAGGGGAGCCCCGTCTAAACGTCAGAAAAAAACCCATACATTTTTATAAATTAAAGCACTTCTTATTACTTCTCTACCCACAGCACATTGACTATATTTCATATGTCAACCTTCTGTGAAGCGACAATCTGTAAACAAGCAGTCTCACCGTTTGGTTTTGCCTGTACTTGCTTGCACCGGCAGGAGACGGCCTCTGTCTGCCAACAGAGACAACACTCATGAACACTGATAGAAAAAAAAACCTCCTCTCTGACAAAAAAAATGACATCCACTGAGGAGGCAAACAATTGCAACACCTCTTCAGGGATATAAAGAGTGCAATTTCTGAGGCAGGCTTGTTTAAGAGGAAACCGGGGTGCAGTTCATTGTAGGAAATGAATAGGTGAGAAAGTGATTTAGCCATTTCCAAGACCAGGGCAAAGGAAGCCCCATGGGCTGAAATGAGATGTCTCTTCTCTGTAGGAATCGATACAAACATCTCACACAATGTCACTGTCAGTAAATAACAAGGTCATAGGCCACCGACATCCTCCCAAATAGAGATTCCTTCTGTTAACTCCAAAGATGTCATACAGTCACAGTTCATAGGAGTTACTAACAGGATCCTATCTGTCATCAGCAGAGACAGAAACACTCTCATACTTTAAATCCATGTAGGAAACACTGACTTACCTGTCACTCCGACATACTCAAGGAACAAAATGAATTATTAAAGTGGCTGTAATCAGTATTTTTTATAATAATGTAAGGCGATTCTTCATAGAATTATCACCTGAATCTGCAGCTCGTCTCAGCTTTACAGCAGTTTAAAGGGTACCTTCTGTATTTTTCAACCTGGACTCTATTTTCCCATGTTTTTGTGTCTAAGTGACTAATAGGAACAACAATTTTTTAAACTGGTTGAGTGTTGAGCAAGGTCACTGCAGCTGCCAGCTGCAAAACAGGCTGCAATGTAAACACTCACGGCATGTTTGCACCATCTTTTCACATACAATAACAGTGCTTGTTACAGTGCTGACAGACTCAGATTGTTATTTTAAGTGTCTGACAACATGGGGAGAATGGAAAGAATCCCTACAGAGATAGACCTTGTTGCCAAAGAGTAAGATCTTTTTTGTTTAACCAGGACCATCTCTGAAGTCACCATGGCCAAACGCACCAGACTCCATTTAAAAAGCAGTCATTTTAGCATGTACAGAGCTGGCATGTATTTACATTTAACTGGATGAATTAAGGGTTTATTTCAACCAAACCAGAGTTGGTGATTGTTGGGACAGTGGAGAGACAAACCAAGATGGCTTTAGGGAGTTCTAGTTTGTTTCTGTCGACTTTGAATGAAGTGTGTTTTATGATGATAAAATTACAGTTTTTTTTAGATGGAGTCTGGTGGGTATGGTAATGGTGATTTCTGGGCTGTTTTATGGTCAAACAAAAAGGATCTTCCTCTTAACAAAAATGTCTATCTCTGTTGGGATCCTTTCCATAAACTGTGAGACACTGAAAATATTAATCTGAGCCTGTCACTGTCAAAAACATGCACTTATCGTGGACATAAATTAACAGTGCAAACATGCCCCAAGTGGTTACGTTGCAGCCTGTTTCGCGGCTGCTGGCTGCAGCGGTTTCACTCAGTGCTGGACCAGTTTAAAAAAACTGTTGTTCCTATTAGTCACTCAGGTACTTTTAAAGCAAATTTCAGCTCTCTGGTTCACTCTCACGGCTTTCATCGTGTTGTTTTCAGCTGCAGCAGGCATCCGTTTTCAGCGACCATCTTAAAAAATCCCTTAGCACACTTACTGCTCAGCACCAAACAGCAGACAGACACAATTGGTGACTAGTTGGTAAACACAGTGGAGCATTTAGCAGCTTAAGAGACAGATATTTGTGTTAGGAGTTGGTAGAGACCAAAAAAAAAAGGCTCAAAGAGAGTGAGTAATAAGGCTCAAAATGCTAGTAACTGAAAAGGTGATATGTCAATGTTGCGCTCACAACTGGTTTCTTCTGCCCCCAAATGGCCAAAAAGAAAAATTACAGGTTTAATGATGTAGGGTGATAATTATACTGCACAGAGTAGTTCCTGTTTAGTTTGGAAGTACTGAACAACCTCATTTAACACACATACGCACACACGCGCACACACACAAACACACACACACTCACCTCTGGCCTTGCTATTTATAACTGAGGGTGGATTTATGGGAAATGATGTCTGCCCCCCCAGCTCATGTAGGACTTCCTGGTTCAGGCAGAGGTCAACGTGGTGGTTGAAGACAGTGAGGTCATTGCTATCCTGGGTCAGCTGACATACTGGGCAGATGAGGACGCGGCCTTTATCATTACATGACTGAGGCTGTGGAGAGGTCACCGTTTCGCTGTCACCACTGATTAACAAAACCACTGATTTCCCGGGCTGTTTTTTTGAGCTGTACTGGTCTTTCTTAGGATCGCCTCTGTTCACCTCCAACTCCTTACTGCTCTCTGCTTTCTCCACTTCAACCTCACACTCTCTTGTACATTTGTTCACCATTTCACATTCTTTAGGGTCGTTTTCTAGATCCACATCTGACTCCGAGTCAGAAACTGTGCATTGGTTGGGCTTACTGGAGGCATCATTGAGACACTGGTCTATATGTGTGTTGAAGACATTCAGATCGGTCGTCTTCACCTGCCTGAAGCACACTGGACAGGTGAGGCTCTCTGACACCTTGCCACCACAGCCTGATGTGGAAGCTTGGGCCTCTGGGAGGGAGACTGAGTCATGTTCTGAGAGATCTGAGGCCGCACAGTTATTCTTGTGTGCTTTTGTTGATGACTCTACACCCTGTTGGGCATCAGCGCCTGTGGAAGGAATCACAGAAGCACTCTGTTCTTCCTCTTGTGTGTTGGCATTCCCTGCCTGGAGTTGCAGTCTTTTGGCATGAGCCCTTTGGAAGAAAGACTGTTTGGGTTCCTCACCAGTCTGCACCCCTTCTAACCCCCTCTGCTTACTCCACATGGGAACTTCCTCTTGTCGCTGGTACTTCTGCGCCAGGGGCCCCGTCTGGAGGGAGTGATCGGAGAGATGCTTTTTGTCAAGCTTTTGAGTCGTTCCTTGGGGAGAGCCACTTGAGTCAGTCTTGCCTGGCTGAAGAAAGCCAATGATGCTCCTCTGCAGGGGCTTTTTATCATCCGAACTGACAAAGGCGGAGATCCTAACACCTACGAGCACAAAAGTAAATTATGTGGAGAAAACTTCAAAATAAACGGCAACTGCGTGTTATTGTTTCCACACGCAGTGAGTCACAGATCATTTAGATTTATTTCAAGAAAGTTATATTAATTGACATGTAAGTTATACTGCTATAACTAATTACCCATGAGCCTCAGTCTGAGTGGCTGGGGGCTTTCATTGTCGATTTCTGTTTTCAGTAGGTCCTTAGCAACAGCAAAGATCTCATCCACTGTAGCAACAGCGTATGGCAGTGTCAACGCCCTGGTTTTCACCTCGAAGTTCACGTTCTTCAGCTTCAGCGTCACTGTTTTACCCTTCAGGAAAATGAAGAAACAGTTGAACTCATATTAGGGAAACATTTAAAATCATTTCTCTCTGCTGTCTTATAATGTCTTAATTAGAAGAATAATCAATGATACTGTGTGAAAGGGGCCATAAATGGAGGAGAGATGGAAATCTGTATAATCTGTCATATCTCTGATTGATTTGTCAGAATGCATTTTGTGAGTAACACGGCACAAAGCACCCTCATAGTAATGTGATCATCTCCTAGGGAGACATTTCCAAGGCTGATAGTAGCCCCTGCTGTCTCCTTAATGGCTCTCCATTTCCTTCAGCTATCAAGGCCACATCAGGACCCAGGCAGGGGGGTGATGGTCGTGCCAAGCCATCCAGTCCTTTCTCTATCGATTCGAACGGGAATGAACAGGTTGAGGTAATTGTATGAGATTCTGTTTGGAGTCAGGACGATTCTAGGGAGGCCAAGAATAAGACGGCACTTCTTTTTTTTTCTTAACCAATACAACCCTTTTCTCTCAATCCATTTTTGTGGTGTCAGTTTGTGTTCAAATGTCCCCTGTGCTCGCTTTATTTCGCTTCTCTTTGCTCAGCCTGAGACAGTCAAATGGAGCAGTGCTCCCCAACCCTTTTTCTTTAAGGAAGCCCGTTTCTATCATAGAGGAAGCAGACGACCCCTGACTAAGTGACATATTTTACAGATATTTCATATAATAGAAGAAGAACTGATAAACTGTACAAGTAACCCCAATGTGAACGCAATAACTGCAGCAAGTTGATGAAATTTGAGCGGATTATTTACGCATATTGCACCGGAAATTTGTTTTCCTGATATTTTAGTAACTTTTTATAAACTTCAATGTCTATAATATAATTTTTTTTTTTTTTCAAACAATCATGCCTACAGGCTTCTTTTTTGACAAATTCAGTGTCTCCTTCTCTCCAGCGTTTGGACATCGTTCATTTAGCTCTTTGGTTGTTTTAACTGTGCACTTTTCTAATGCAGGACAAGGCTGTTTAGCAGAGAGTAAAAGCTTTGTGAATATACCTCTGTTCAGGTCTTCACTTGCCCTTACCCTGTGAGATTTTTTAAAGTTAACATCTTAAATAATAATCTAAACTTTACAAGTCACAATTTCATTTAGTTTTCTTCACAGAAATGCATGTAATCCTACAATATAGGTCTACTCTCTATATATTTTAAGAGTTTTCTTACACCCCTTAAAATCAAGAAAGCCTCGCAACCCCCAGGGAAGCTTTGGCGACCTCTAGTAGGGGTCCAGACCCCCAGGTTAGGAACCAGTGACACGGAGTGTTAGGGCACTGTCTCTATGAAATGAAAACTTTGAACATACAGTATGACCTGGTAAATGTAGCCAAAGTTGTGTTTAAGAGTCTATTTGTTTCTAAGATAGGCAAGGAAACCCTCGTTCACTACCTTTAGACCTTCTTTCTTCATGTCTTCTGCTAAATCTTCACAGAGCTCTCTGCAAAAAGACATCTGCTCCTCGACTTTACTCAATTCTTTAAATGTCCTGTAAAGATTAAGTGACAGAGAGAAAATGAGAGAGAGTTAAGAAGGTGGACACTCACAAAATCATTTCAGCTGTCTATTATTTCTCATTGAAACCAAACCTTTCTGTGCTCATGCTTTTCCTTTCTTCATGTCTGTGTGAAATCAAAGACAGCAAGTATTATCTGGACTGTTTTCTTTTTCAATCAGTTGTGTTGAGTTTTATGAAGCAGACAGTGAAGTACCTGGGTATATATGTGGAGCCCAGACCCAGGGAAACCTGCATGAAATGATGCCAGGATGTCTCTGAGAACAACAACGACAGCAACGCCATCTGCTGGCGAAGATGAGAACAGCTACTGACGCCCAGAGCGTTTAGCATCTTCTCACTCACCTTCCCAATGCCAGAAACCTGAAAGCAAACACAAACACACTTTTACAGTTTTTAAATATTGATACAGATTTTCTTTCAACCATCTTTCCTCCGTCTGCAGCACATCATCAGTCACTTTACACCCCATCTGTCAGCCTTTAATAATACAAAAACACATGACTACATTCTAACATCTTTCCATAATTATTCACACGCGAGGCTCTGTGTTTATGTTTTAGTTTGAGCAATGTGTACTGTACTTTGCGAACTGGGAGATTCTGGACGAAGTCCATCACTGCCTCTCTGGTGGAGGGGAGTCTGTATTGGCCGTTGGGCTTGTTCTTGTCACTGCACACCTTGGCAAGCATCGTGTTTGGAGCAATTCCTGGAAGATTGAATAGCGGAATTGAATGTGTTTGCAAATGAACGGTTGGTAAAACATACGCATAATCATCATCATAATTCTGAAACAAAATGTGCCAGAGAGACTTTTATTATATCACTGAACAGTTTGCTGTTGCAAAGGATGAATTATACTTAAAGTGGAGCTGCCTGTCCTCTCATATTTTCACAATTTTGTGTTTATTCAGAGAGTAGGGAGGAGGGAGATGGAGGAAATCCAAGACACCAGAAGAGTGAAATACTTAAAGGAACATTTCACCCACAAAAATGACAATTTGTATATTAATTACTCATCCTGTACGTGCACAATGCTCTGCACGAGCAGAGTTTGAACACACACGCTCACCCAGGCGTACTACTCTTATGCAGATTGCAGAAGTGTTTTAACTAGTAAGCTTTTAGTGAAAACATGTGTCTGGGAAGTACTGAACATATGACTGGATATATGAGACTTGGATTACACTGCATGTGTTGTGTTAAGAGTTTGTAAATGAATGTTTTGATACAGTTTTGCTGTTGTTATGTCATTCAGCGTGGAAGCATGGGAGAAAAATCAAAGTTTTCTTCATGAATTCAACGTAACACTGGGTGAGTAACATACACAAATGGTCATTTTGTGGGGAGAGTATTCCTCTAACTTTTGTCGAGTATGTATGTGTGTTCTCCTATGGAATTCAAATTATAAAAGCAAAAAGGAAAGTGTTTTCTTAATCACGTCGGAATGGTTATCTGCTCACCTGCACTGGCAGTCAGCATGGTCTTCTGCTCAATGCGGAAGCGCATCTCTCTCACAGCCTCTTCGACAGATGTCCCAAACACCTCAAACGCACCAGCAGCAGCACTGACACCATCAGAGCCTGGCAAGGAGCTGGGGCTGTCGTCAAAAAGGACTGGAGAGAGGTCTTTGTCCTCTGGCACTGCCTCCTGGGGAAGCTGCTCCTCACCTTTACCAAATAAATAAATAAAAAAGACTTCACACAATAATCTGATGCCTGAAACTTTGATCATGTAACAGAAATGTTCCCTGTTATATTGTCACGTCTACAGTAAAAGTTGTAGTGACAAACAAACAACACACTACACCATATAATCATTTTTTATAAACATTTCTGAATAAATGAGTCCTGCCTGTGGCGGTGCTGCTGGCCTGGTAGTAATGTGTACGTGAGGATTCTGGCCAGCTCTGCCTCTGCTCCAAGTGGTCTGTAAAATCCAGATAGGCTTCATCCAGGCTCATTGGCTGGAAGTGAGGGTCATAGTCTGCAAAAATCTTCCGAATCTAACAAAGAGACACAAATCCACACGCACCTGTCAGTTTTAAGCAAGAAGCCACAAAATGGCTGCATAGCATAGCTCTTTGTGTGTGTGTGTGTGTGTGTGTGTGTGTGTGTGTGTGTTTTGCCATCACTCTTACCTCACCACTCACAGCTCTGTATTTGTCAAAGTTGGTGGGCACAATAACTAAGCCGGGGCAGAGTTTCTTTCCAATGAAGCCGGGCATGGCGGCTCGGACCCCGTACTTCCTGGCATGGTAGTTAGACGTCGACTGAAAGAGAAAGAACACTTTAAATTTGTCCTGAAGCTTTTCATATAACATTAGCTCTGGCTTAAATATGCATGATTTTTAATATTACAGTGATGATACTGTGCAATGAATATGAAACATGCATATGAAGACGAATAGCTGTGTTACAATGTGAGGATCGTGGTTAGAATATTTACAATGATGTGCTCCAGTATAAATATTTTAAACCTATCGGAAACTTCTTTTTCTTCTCTGTCTGTCCGGTGTTAAAGTGTAATTATGAAGAAATTACAGTCATAATTGTGTCCATAATGTTTGAACCCACCAGCATGCTCATGGATCCCACAGCCATGGGTTTGTCCTTCAGCTCAGGACAGTCTCTCATCTCCACGGCAGCGTAGAAAGCGTCCATGTCCACATGTATAATCACACGGCTGAGATCACGAGTCATCTCCAACTCACTGGCCAACTTCTCCACCTGTAAAGAGATTTGATAAAGTAGCCTGACATCTGGTGATGTAGCTTTTTCATTTATTAGCAAAACAAACTTGTCTGCATGTATTTTTGAGTGATCTCTAAAGGAAACCGATCATTCCAACTGCTCTTACCTGAGCGTGTGCTTTCTTTAACTGTTGCTCTGTGATCTGTGCCTTTTGTTGCATCATTTTCTCAATGCGCTGGTTCACCTGCTGCTCTCTCTTCAGCTCATTCTCATAAAACCTGGATCCCTGCAGGGGAAACGACAAGGACAATAAAGAGTTACAGATTCTGGAGTGCGGACATAATGAAAAGCTACAACAGCACATCTATTTTTAGGACTGTATGTCATCACACTGTCACACAAGGCTGGACAGAGCCAGTAAAACTGGACCACCCATTTCATATTATCCACAGCACACTACAGAGCTCTGACCTTTCTCACAAATATCTTTGCTGAGATTCTTATGAATGAAAGATTACTGGTGTGTCATGCAGGACGAACCGAGCAGGTCTATTTGAATTGTTGGTGTCTACCTTGGATGACTCCATGATGATCTTGTTGATCTTGTCCCTGTCAAGACCCTCCATACCAGCTTTGTTGTCATTGAGGGCCATCCTGGAGAGGAAGCCCTCTCCTCCTGTAGAGGATGCAGCCCCATTCTCCATCTTGAAGACTGGATCCTTGGAGGAGAAATAGTATGGTCCAGTTTATAACGAGCTCAACTCTAGTTGATAAAAATTAGATATCATAAACATGTGTCCCATCATGTGTGCGCCTTTTCTACTTAGATCAGATAACCAGCAGTGTTTCAGAGGCTTACCTTTTCACTGTGAACAGGAACAAACACACGGACTCAAACTCGCTCAGCTGTTTATCAGCCGGTCATGTCTGTACTTGATTTGAAAGTAACTGTTTACTGTGACGGTTTTGGCGGCACTTCCGCGTACATGCGTCATAACCGGAAAAGGCGGGACTTAGACTGTTTACATTGGTTAAATAAATTCACTAAGAGAAGCTTTACGAGATTAACTTTTACCTGTTTGAAAGACACAAAATAGTATGAACCAATGTGCAAATGTCAATTACTGCATCATGTATTTTTGACGACATGAAACACATATGAAACGAAAACTAAAGATAGTTGTTTTTTTTGTTTTTTTAAGAAACTGTCCAGCTGTCCTACAGCTTCAAAGGTTATGTGGAAAAAATAGTTTCAGGTACTATCTGGGTTTCCTGTTAAACTGCAGATTATGATAATGATTATCATTTTCCCCTCAAGATGGACTTGAGAAAGTTTTAAACTTTATGGCTTGAAGTCATGTTTCCTGATAAGCGGATGACCTCTTGAACCTTGGCCTGGGGCGTTTTCATCTTGACTGAAGTACAAGGAATACTCAGAGAAAGTGGTCCACAGAGGAGCACTTAACAAAGTAAAACGTGTGCTGTTCAGAAGCCATTTCTTTACTTTGAATCTTCATATATTTTATTTGGTAAGGTTTTCATCCATAAATGCAAATGGTTTAAAAGGAAACCCAATATAAAAGATAACAAAAAAATTAAAAAGAAATCAGAATAAAGCCAGAAAGCCTTTTACAATGCCTTAAAATCCCCCTTCGTTAAAATTATTATTATTAATATATATGTATCCATTTTTTCTTTGTAACACTTCTGTAATTGTATTTTTCCACGCTTTTGTATCATTTTATAATGACTAAATAAAGAAGCTTCAAAAGGATATAATGATAAAGTAACCTTTGACATAGTTAGAGCATGTCGTGGATGTGGATCTTCAGGATCTACAGCAGCCACTCAGTCTGATAACACTACAAAAATCACAGAGACCCTAAAACTTCACCCTTCAATATAGTCAATCTGAATCATAAAATTAAATTAAGAATGAATTTATTTCCCAAAACAAATACAAGAACTATTAGGTAAATTCCAAGTTAAGTTACCGGAAATGAACTCGCATTTCCGTTTTCTTCTTTTACATACACAGTATATCCGTTATACACAGGTGCAGTTACGCGTTTCATTTTAAAATATATTTACGGGGAGATCAATCACCAATCAAAATTATATTTCCCCCGTTGTTATATTGATTTTGACACAGATTCTGTTTCACTGCAGCCCCTTTATTAAAAAAAATATTGATTTTAATTTGAAGGTAGATGTGTTAGACTTCCGGTGTCACTGTGCGTCTATCTTACTTGACTCCGCTCTGTATAAAGTACACAGTAAAGCGTGGCTGCAGCTCCTCCCCCAGACCTGAATGAAGCCAAGCTAGTCAGCCCTCCGCTATTGCTAACTAAACTGCGGAACTACAGCAGCGACACAGACCGTCTCCCGTCATTGCTGTCTTGAAGTTGAGGTACAGCGTTAACACGAAGGCCTGCCTTATCTATTACTCCTTTGAGGACCGCACTGACCGCAGCTAAGATAGCTAACGAGCGCAGTCACAAGTTGCTAGTTAAGTTTGCATTAGCTAGTTGCGTCGTTTGACAGCTAACGCTAACTAGCTAGTCTCGTTGGTATTCGACGTCAGTTTCAAAACAAAGCCCGCAAAAATCGAGAAGTTGAGACTCAGCTGTCACCTCCAGGATAGCTCCCAACTAAACAAGCTAGCTAGGTTTGAGTCTGTCCACCGACTGAAGATAAATTACGCCTTTCAGCTGATGTGTGATACATTCCGTTAATGCCTAATTAACGGTATTTCCCTGACGTTAAAGCTAAGTTGAAGAAGCTGTCAGCAGATTTGGCTGTGACGCGTTTGAACTTGTAACAAACTTAATCCTGCAGCTAGCGGGACGAGACGTGGTCCTGTGGATAAAATCAGGTTCAAGTTATCTGTGAAGCTTGGATTTAAATGTCCGAAAAGAGTTCATCGTCCGGCTCGGATGAGGATGTGGACCCAGAATCCGGGCAGCCTGTGGAGCTCGGAGGCGTTTTAAGCAAGGTAATGTCATGTGAACCAGTTTGACTGTTACATTGTTTTACTCCACAGACACAACTTCTCCTTTAGGTGTTTCAATCACACACTACTTATCTGTAAAAGCCTGGTTAGCATTACTAATAAGATGCTGAAATAATCCCTGCACACAGAGGATCTGTTGTCTGCATAGCTCAGCTAACTGTTTGTCTTGTACTTCTTGTGTGTTTACAGTGGACAAATTACATACACGGATGGCAGGACCGATGGGTCGTGTTGAAAAACAATACTTTGAGCTACTACAAGTCGGAGGATGAACGGGAGTACGGCTGCAGGGGGTCTCTGTGCCTCAGCAAGGCTGTCATCACAGTAAGTATTTACTATGGTATGAAGAGTCTTGTTGCACACATAGAAAGCAGAATGGGCTGAGCACCTGTCCAACATTTCAGGGAATAAGGGCTCATAAGATGGGCGACTATGAAAGGCCTCATTTTCTGCATCAGTGCTCTTGGAGTAGGGTTACCTCTCTAGCAGGTCTCAATGTTTTGATCCCGTCTTTCCCTGTCATTAGCATGGAGTTGAACTTTAATTCCTTCAATCTATGTTCCACAAAGATAAAATGGTAAACATTAACTAGTAATGAGGCTGTTATTAAGATTGCAGGTAGGGTAGAGACCTGTGTGTTAGCAGACCAAGGCATTCTTGCTCCAGCAGTCATTTGAGAACACTCTTATACCTCTTCCTCCTTGGCACTTATTGCTTTGGCTACATAAACTGTGTGTTCTCTACTGTTAAAATGTAAGCTTCGATCTCACACCGAAGACCTGTATTGTCCTGATGTGGGCTTCCTGTTGGTGAGATAAGTCAAAATCCCACACCCTGGTTAAATATTCACTGATCTCTCTGAGCATACCGCAACCAAGTACAGAGGCCAAACAAATGGTTTTACTGTGATTTGTGCAATAGGATTATATGACTCTAAACTGGATTAAAACCACAATATGAAAGTTTAGAGTTAGTTTCCTCTAGTGAAAGTGGTCCTCTGAGTAAGCATTATGTTCTACTGTTTATGCAGACTGAATAAAACTCCACAAGAGTGTGTTGTAATAACGTTATAGTAGACTACGTAAGAGTGTTTATTTACACATGCTCACTAATAATTTGAGTAGCGTGACCCATACAGTCACGTCTTACTGCCTCTCCCCTCTTGTAAAATATCCAAAGCCAATTCTGTCTACGGAGACTGTGGTATGAGGACTCAGGAATGCAGGAACAAGCCTCTGCTTCTCTTCTTGCCTAATATCTGTCTGTTACACACTGCATAGCTGCAGACGCTCCAGACTGTCCTCATACGGACGCAAAATATATTTGCAGACACACGACTTGAAAGGCATTTAGTAGAGGAAAAAAAGCTTGAGTATTCGATGTCTCTTGTGAGGCGGTTATCAGCGTTGCTATTGCTGTTAACCTCCTCCTTCCTAACAGTGACGATGCCACAGTCTTATACACAGAAAATAGCCAGTGCAGCAAGGATATTCAGTAGTGCTTACGTAAGGGGAAGGAGATTGTTCCAGGCAGAATGAAAGAGGTATAAACTGGGTTGTAAAGCAGAGGTTTATGGGCCGTGTCTGATACAGCACAGTAAGATAGACTGGATTACTCTAACCAGTAATGGCATCATGGCTGGATGCACTTGAGGTTACCATTGCACCCCTCCTTGTAGTGAAATTTAGAAACTGGAGGGCATTTGTGATGTTACACCTGTCTCTGAGGGGAAACTTTTGCTCTGAGGTTGTCTGTGACTGTAATAGAAAGCATTTACGGGTCAGAGAAAACCACTCACCCCTGTCAACTTTCCTCATATGCAACTCATGAAATGTAATATTAGTGTAAAGTCTAAAGACAGTGTTGCATAAAGTTATTCAGACTGACAGTCCCTGCTCAGAGTTGGAGTGTATGTTGCTCTTGTCCGTGACAGCCAGTAAACCAGCACATGAGCGTCATTCAGCAAATCTAATTAAACTTGGACAACATGAGGTTATGTCAGCTGACAGAGCAGCTGTAGTCTTGGTTCTGCTCGGGATAAAAATGGGAAAGAGACTCAAGCCCTATTTCTTACAAGGTACGTTTTGCTGAACAGGTCTCTCCTCAGCTGAGTGCAGTGGTCAAATTCCAATCTCAGAGGAAATGGGAATTCTTTGGTGCACGTGCTTGAGTGCTTAAGGCGGTCAGTGGTTGGAGCTGGGTGGGGTGCATTGTAGAACGGGGGAGTGAAATAGTTGAAAGATTTGGCCTAATACTAGAAGGAAAAGTTATGATGACCCGGGCTCAGGCGGAGGCATGCTGAAAGAGTATCTGTTTTTTTGTACAGCTCTGCTGCGGTCATTTAGGGTTGTGCCTGTAGACATAAGACATCAGTTTCTAATTAAAATTCCTGTTTATTGTGTGGCAGAGGCTTTTCTGTGACTGATGGAATCCATGTGTGTCCAGAATGTGTCATTGCTGGTGAGCCAGTGTCATAAACAGACTGTAGAGGCATTATAGTGGGATTTTTTTTGCTGATTCCGCAGTGATTTTATTGAACTAGGGGAAAATGTTACACTGAAGTTTTTGTATTGTTTTTATTTAAGTACAGATACTTGGTTGTGGTAACAGTATTTCCTCACATGTCACATGCATTCTGTCTAATAACTATTCATGAGCCCTGTCCTCTCTCTTTGCAGCCTCATGAGTTTGACGAATGTCGTTTTGACATCAGCGTTAACGACAGTGTTTGGTACCTCAGGGCTGAAGATCCCGAGCACAGACTCCAGTGGATTGAGTCAATAGAGCTGCACAAGGTGAGTGGAATGGGGTTTCTCTTTCTCTTTTCTGCTGGCTTCTTTTTACACCATGATTTGTTTGTCATACCAACAGTCTTGTGATAGTTATTCAGGAGAAATTTGCCGATCGCAAGCCACTCAGCTGCATAACCCTGATAGATAGATTAATACTACAGATGCTCAGTGTCACTGAATCCAGTCCCTGTTGTGCATAGGGATTTTTTAATTTGTGTGGTGTTTGTCAAAAATCAGAACAGATTTTCTCATGCCATATTGTGTCAGTTCCTCAGGTTATAATGAATATTTGATTCTCTTTTTGCTCACCCAACTTGCTGAAAACATTGCTTTGCTGCATTATTCACATTTTTTCAGGTATTTAGGTTCAATTTCGGGTCAGTGTTTTTCAGAACAGACAGGGAGTTATCTGTTTTGTTCAGTGAGCTGGGTGTGGCAGGACAGGGATTCCCACACACACACACACACACACACACACACACAGCCCTTCATCCTGGGAATGTGAGGAATCTGTGGAGTGAGGTGTTGAGGTGGGGGTATCCCCTGTTATCAGATACCCGGCAGCTGCTCACTCTACAGTGACATCAAGTTAACACAGACTTACATAAAGTGTGTTAAGCACATTAGATATGTCGTCATGGCACAACAGAAGTGCTGTGCCATGTATAATCTCATGATCTATCCAAAACGAGCTGATACAGCTAGTTATACTGGTTTAGTTTGTATTAGTAGCCTCTAAATATCTTATCTTACTATATAATGACGAAAACTCTGTCTGTCTGTGGGTGTGTGTGTGGGTGTGTCTGTTCCATGTTTTTCTCTTCACTGACTTAGTCAATCCATGTGAAATTTGGCACAGTGGTAGAGGGTCATGGGAGGATGAGAATGAAGCAATATTACATCAATTGGCCAAAGGGGGGCGCTATAGCAACTGATTGAAATTGCAAACTTTGAATGGGCATATCTCATGCCCCATATGTCGTAGAGACATGAAACTTTGCAGAGAGATGCCTCAAGAACCCATAACTTCCGGTTATATAGATTTCTACCATTTTGAATTTTTTGAAAAACACTTAAAATCGATCTCTTCCTAGGAAGTTTGACCGATCTGCATGAAACTTGGTGAACATAATCTAGGGACCAATATCTAAAGTTCTCTCTTGGCAAAAGTTGGAAAACTTACTATAACTGAGCTTCTATAAGGCAATGACTTTAACTATCTGCCTTTCAATGTGCTACCTCAACTACTAACGTACAGTTTTAGCCCACTAACTATCCCACTATTGGTAATGGTACTACTGTACTTCCAATAAATCAATCGTACTGTCAAATTCACAAAAACTCTGTCTGAATACATTGCTCTTCTTAATGGGTTCAGTTGACTATTTAATCTGCAATTTCCTATGACCTGTATCCCAAACACACACCATGTGAAACTGTACGTGGGCAACTGTGCACTCAGTGGGTATGGACTAGTTGTAATAGTTATCCATTTGCTTAGTTTTATTTTGTTTTTATTGATTTGCTTGTACAGAGTTGAAAATACTCTACAGACAGTACATGAGCTTGGGTAATAGCAATCAGTGTGTTCGTACTGTGACATTTGGTGATTTACTTTATTTTGTGTAATCTGAGTCTTCAGGTGAAATGTGTGTGAGGGATTAAGAGACAAAAAGGGCTTTGTATTGGCAAGAATCTGGCAACAGGATGCGTATCATGATACAGGAGTTATGGTTCAGTATTTTGCAATATGCTGCGATACAGTAAGCAAGGTGGCATATTACAATTGTCTAATTTTAGGAAAACTGTCATAGTATAAAGAGAATGCCTCCATATGCATAAAATCTTTATGCAATCAGAACAGTGGGATCTGCGTTTTTATTTATCACGGTCCCTGTAACATGCTAGGGAAATGTCATTAAGTTGGAATGAAAGCGTTAAATGGCTGAAGATAACTTTTGACACGGCAGTATGAACACAACACAAAATGAAACAGTTCCAACAATTTTATATTACGTAAACTATTGATTAAAAATCGATAGCGTTTTTTTAGAACTGATAAAGTATCACAACACATAATATCACGATACCAGGGTAACTTCCCACAATCATGAAGTTCCTGGAAAAGTTTTGAAATGAGAAAAAATATTTTCCAGGCTTGAAAGTGGAAAAGTTATGAATATACATTTCTTTCAGCAATTGTTTAAAGTATGTCTAATGTTAAGGAAAATTAGTTCCTTGTATTACTAATTAGATATCCAGTGCTGCACTACTTGACTTTTAAAATGTCACTAGTATCAGGTGATACACATTGGCGTATGCAGCTAATTGGCTGTGGCAATGTCTGGTGTCCTTATTCGCAGATGCCTGGGAAGCGCATGTATAATAATGTATGGCTTTCCAACAAAAAGTATAATGCATGGCTCCAGAGAGAGGCAGACTAGCCAGGCTAAATCGAGGCTCTGCACCAAAATGTGACAGGTTTTCGTGCGGAGCATAATAGTGGCCAAATGTAGTTGAAGAAACTAAGTGTGCGTACCTCTCCACATTTGGAATTGCACCCAACTTCAAATTGCTTGTCAGAGAGGTGTCCAGGCAGACTATATTAAATTAAAGAAAGTGATGGGAATGGGTGAAAATATTACAGAAAAGCTATGGAAGAGTTTTGAAAATTCATCTGTAAAAATGTGTGCTCAAATAATATGTATTGTGTAATTACATCATTTGTCTTGCTTGTGTTTGCCATATACAAACACTGTAGTTAAGAGAGACCACTATAAATGTACCACCTGTGAAAAAATAATCACTATCCTGTGAATTCTCTTCAGGGCTCCGTCTCCACTAAAATGTTGCTGTGCATGGTTTTGTGAGTGCTACATGGTGTTGGTAATTGAGTGTGAGCAACCACAGGTCCATTAACAACAGTGTGAGAGTATTTCAGGGTTATGTCTGGATTGTGACCTACAATAACCTCAGTAAGCTTAATGCAGCGCTGCATGCAGCATTGTTGTACAGTAGGTGAGTGTGTCTGCACTGCTCCCAACTGGACAAAGAGGGACTTACATTCAGTGTTTACAACTTGGCATACTGGTTTTAATCTTAGTGTCAACAGGGCATGAAACACAGCGTAGTTACCTCAGGATAGCCTCACTTTTCTGCGACTTTGTTTAAATACTCACATCCTGTTCTGCAAATATTGACATTTTATTTGTCTCGCTCTTTTTTTATTCTATTTTGTTTTCTCTTTCTCTTTCTTCCATTCCCAGTGCTGAAAATATGACAATTAAAAAAAACAAGACATAGTACACACAGTACAGTAAAACATACACATGCAAATACATATAAAGCTTTTTAAAATAATGTATTTTCAAATTCTAATCTGTGTTTGTTCCTAGTATTAGAATCTAAAGCTTAAACATTTAGCTTATGTTGGCATCTACTAGTGAGGCTCTAGATGGTTACTTCAGATACAAACTCTGCAATATCACAACCCATCAGCTAATCGGTCTGACAACGATAAGCCTCTGGAGGTGAGAGCCAGTATATTGGGCTGATCCGATGTAGCCAGCAGATATCCGTGTCAAGACTTCCTCTTCCGTGTGTCAGTCATTTTAGTTAATCTCTATAAACAGATATCTACATATAGATCAACTTTAAAAAAAAAAAAAAAAAAAAAAGCTAATATAAGGCTAACTTGTCAACAGACATAGCTGATGGATTCCGAAATTGCATTTTGTCCAGTTCAGTCTACGTCTCCATAAGGACTGTTTGTCTGCCGATCAAACATGATTGATCATTGCCGCTCAGACTACAAATGGAAGCCAGAACATTTCCGATACTGAAATCTTGTCTTGTCACCCACAGAATCTGCCTATAGAGATGACAAATTGTTTGATAATTAACTTTTTATAATTACTTTTTAAGGGATATACAGTACAGGCCAAAAGTTTGGACACACCTTCTCATTCAATGCGTTTTCTTTATTTTCATGACTATTTACATTGTAGATTCTCACTGAAGGCATCAAAACTATGAATGAACACATGTGGAGTTATGTACTTAACAAAAAAAGGTGAAATAACTGAAAACATGTTTCATATTCTAGTTTCTTCAAAATAGCCACCCTTTGCTCTGATTACTGCTTTGCACACTCTTGGCATTCTCTCCATGAGCTTCAAGAGGTAGTCACCTGAAATGGTTTTCCAACAGTCTTGAAGGAGTTCCCAGAGGTGTTTAGCACTTGTTGGCCCCTTTGCCTTCACTCTGCGGTCCAGCTCACCCCAAACCATCTCCATTGGGTTCAGGTCCGGTGACTGTGGAGGCCAGGTCATCTGCCGCAGCACTCCATCACTCTCCTTCTTGGTCAAATAGCCCTTACACAGCCTGGAGGTGTGTTTGGGGTCATTGTCCTGTTGAAAAATAAATGATCGTCCAACTAAACGCAAACCTGGATGGGATGGCATGTCGCTGCAGGATGCTGTGGTAGCCATGCTGGTTCAGTGTGCCTTCAATTTTGAATAAATCCCCAACAGTGTCACCAGCAAAACACCCCCACACCATCACACCTCCTCCTCCATGCTTCACAGTGGGAACCAGGCATGTGGAATCCATCCGTTCACCTTTTCTGCGTCTGTGGTTGGAACCAAAGATCTCAAATTTGGACTCATCAGACCAAAGCACAGATTTCCACTGGTCTAATGTCCATTCCTTGTGTTTCTTGGCCCAAACAAATCTCTTCTGCTTGTTGCCTCTCCTTAGCAGTGGTTTCCTAGCAGCTATTTGACCATGAAGGCCTGATTCGCGCAGTCTCCTCTTAACAGTTGTTCTAGAGATGGGTCTGCTGCTAGAACTCTGTGTGGCATTCATCTGGTCTCTGATCTGAGCTGCTGTTAACTTGCGATTTCTGAGGCTGGTGACTCGGATGAAGTTATCCTCAGAAGCAGAGGTGACTCTTGGTCTTCCTTTCCTGGGTCGGTCCTCATGTGTGCCAGTTTCGTTGTAGCGCTTGATGGTTTTTGCGACTCCACTTGGGGACACATTTAAAGTTTTTGCAATTTTCCGGACTGACTGACCTTCATTTCTTAAAGTAATGATGGCCACTCGTTTTTCTTTAGTTAGCTGATTGGTTCTTGCCATAATATGAATTTTAACAGTTGTCCAATAGGGCTGTCGGCTGTGTATTAACCTGACTTCTGCACAACACAACTGATGGTCCCAACCCCATTGATAAAGCAAGAAATTCCACTAATTAACCCTGATAAGGCACACCTGTGAAGTGGAAACCATTTCAGTACATAGTACATAACTCCACATGTGTTCATTCATAGTTTTGATGCCTTCAGTGAGAATATACAATGTAAATAGTCATGAAAATAAAGAAAACGCATTGAATGAGAAGGTGTGTCCAAACTTTTGGCCTGTACTGTATTTGTTGTGCCATGTCATATACTCATACTTTGCTAGAGTTGGGTTTATATCAGTGCCTAACAACTGTAATTGTGCTTCAGTTATGGTCTGGCCCCATTCAGGGGTGATCGTGCCTTTGCTGTGTCTGCCCCCAAATTGTAGAACACCATCCCTCTCCAAATCAGATCTGCCCCCACCATTGACTCTTTTGAGTCAAGGCTCAAAACGTACTTTTCTTCATTAGCATTTGAGTCCCGCTGATGTGGTTTTCTCTGATGTATGTGTGAGCCGTGTACCTGACAATTATGTTGCCTGTCATGTATGTGTTTTTAGCATTTTATTCCTTTTGCACAGTACTTTGGTAAGCATGAGTTGTTTTTAAATGTGCTTTAGTAAAATAAATTTGAGTAGAGTTAATATGGGTAAAACAGGTGGTCATCACATCTTTTAAATGCCTCATATCAGGCACTTTGCAAAGCCGCACCACCACCATTTGCATATCTGTATTACCAAATTAGGCTTTTATTGTGCGGCAAAAAAAACTGTTTTTGTGCAAGTTCATCTGTGTTTTTATGTGTGGGTGTATTTGTGTTGGTGGTGGAAAAAGTTGTGCTAAGTGTAGGGAAGTTAAGTGCAGCTCTTGATGAATAATGCATTTTTTTTTTTTTAATCGCCTGTTCTCACAGCAACAAAAATCAAGAGGGACACATAAAACTCTTGATCATACTGAGAAGACTGTTCCATTCGGTCAGATTCAGAGGGGTGATAGTGGAGGGACCGGGGAAGTCCCCCTGGTATTTATTTGTAGTTTTTCCACCACTTCATTAGCCACAAGTAAAGCAGAAGATCCAGATAAATGTCGTTCCTTGCTTCCCACTCTCTGCCTCTCCCTCTCTTTCTCTCTCTTTTCTCTATCTGTCTCTCAGTCTTTCTCCGTCACCTCTCTCTCCTCTTTCACCCACCCATTTGGTACTTTAGTGGTTTATCACACAAACAGCTCCGGACAGCCCTCGTCTCTCTCTCTCTCTCTCTGCCTGTCTCTCTCTCTAATGCATATATGCATGCACCCTTCATTTCTACCCCTCTCTCGCTCTGTCTCTTATATGCAAACACACACAGTCATGCTTGCTTGCTCAGTGATGGATGCTGGACATAAAGATGGACAAGATGAAAAGGTTTCACATATCAGGGTGTGTGGTCTGTTGATATATGTACGCAGCAAGAGTAGAGTGCATGTTCGTGTGTGCCTTTGAGTCCATGCGTGTGCCTGCGGAAGATCTGTCTGCTCTGCTGTGGGATTTCAAGACTCGTCCTCATTGGCTCAGCCTGTCTCTTCTGCTTCACGGAGCAGCTAGTGTCTGCCACTCCTCTGACTGCTATGGAGAAAATGACTTTTTTCCTCTTCTCCCCTTTCCCTCTTTTATAGCTGCTTTCTTTTACTTGATGAGCTAAGCTGAGCCCGTATGGCTTTTCTTCATCGCCTCCTCCTCTTCCCTTTTGTTCCTCAGTGAGGTGTGTCCAGAGGAACGGGAATACTGGATTTAAGCGTCTGAATTGTCAGAGCAGAGGGAGTGTTGAGGGAGCATCTGGGCCATGTTGGGGCCAGCAAACCGCCGGGACTGCAGCAGTGTCCTGCTCTGCCTTGGGTGTTGGAATGGCCGAATGGTGGGCTTATAGCATGGTGGCATGCTGCTTGCTTACTATCACTCATCACTGAAGTCTTCAATAAGTATGCCAGTGTTGTGATATGAATGAAAAACATGGCCCATCTTTGCCTTCCTCCATGCATTACATTAATGACTTTTTTCTATTTGCATGCATGTAGTTTTTTTTACATTAGTTGCACTGATGGGCTGGAGAACTGAACTGCATTGTAAGAAATCACTATTTTTTTTAAATTATTTATTCAGAAATTAAGCTTATACTGCATGGTTATGTCCTGGACTATCAACATTTTTAATGACAGGTATTTTACCCAAACAGCATTATGCTCAGATGTGCAGAAGCACTCAGTGGTTGCTATGGTCACTTACTGTACACTCATCTCATTACCATCACAAAGCCGTGGGTACAAGATGCCATTTCATGTGTTGTGTATGAGTGGGTGTTTAATTTGCATGGCTGTGTCATGCAGCTGAGCAGGTGCATAAAGATGGCAGGCACAGATTGGTCCTCATGTTTCATCAGTGCATTGCTTTGCCTTCTGCTCAACACCCAAATTAGCAATACATTAATAATGATTTTAGTAACCAGTGCAACATCTCAGTCTGAAGAGATAACCTATAGCAAATCAGATCCTTTCGTGATAGTGATGTAAGACCAACTTTTAGTCCGTTACACTTCTTGTCAAATATTTATTTAGCCAGGCAACTAACCAACTGTCATTCACAACTATTGAAACGTAGACTGCATTTTTGTGAAGGGCTTTATATGATGTAGCAGGAAACATAGCTAATAATTACACTCAGGATGATATGGTTTAAATTAGGGTTGGGCAATATGTTGATATTATATTGATATTGTGATATGAGACGAGATATCATCTTAGATTTTGGATATTATGGTATGCTTAGTGTTGTTTTTTTCCTTGTTTTAAAGGCTGCATCATAGTAAAGTGATGTAATTTTCCCAAATTAACAGACTGTTGTAGCTGTTCTGTCATTTACCTCTGCCCGCTTAATCATTATAGCCACATTACTGAGGAGTATTAATCAAAATTCTCATTGTGTAAATAGTTCAGGGTTTCCTACACATTTATTTATTTGTGATGGCCCACCACGATTAAAACACGTAGTGCCACATTTTGATTTTCTATTTTTGGAGCTGGACCATTCATTAGGTGCGCTGTTAGAATATATCAGCCATTACAGTTATTCATTGCTCCTGATCTCGGAGTGCACTGGTACTCAGTGCAAGTGAAACTCAAGTTTGCTTTCACTCACGACCAGCTTTTTCTCTCATCCATCGGTCTGATCGCTCAGAAACTTTGCTAGTGCTACATTCATTGACCTGCAAAAACCTCTGAATTGAGAGAGTGGACACAGACTGATATACAAGGACACATAGGCAGGAAAAAAACTACCGTCACACATAGATTCTAATTCTGTGGAAAACTGTATATTGCAAAAGTGCCAATAGTCAACCCCACAATATTTTCACAATAACAAGGTATTTGGTCAAAAATGTAGTGACTGTTGGTATTAAAGCATTAATATTTATTGAGCCATCAGGGGTGAAGCTGAGGCACTTTGCAATCACTTGACTTACATCTCAAATAAAAAAAATAGTTGCACACCTGGCGTACAGCTCTGCCACTCAGAGTTGCTTTACTGTTTGAGGCTGGAAAATGGAAAATGTATTATTTAAAAAAAAAAAAAAAAAATCCAGCCTGACCCAAAGCATCATGTTGTTTTTAAAACTGACAGCTGAACACTTTGACTCAAGACTTAAAGTGTATGGCAAATGTCTACATCCTGATTCCAAAATGGTTGGGACACTCTTTAAAACGTAATTTAAACCAAAATGTAATGATTTGCAAATGTGTTTCGACCTATAGTCAACTGAATACAGCACAAAGACAAGATATTTCATGTTCAGACTGATAAACGTTATTGTTTTTTGTAAATGCACACTGAACCTAATGCCTGCAACATGTTACAAAAAAGCTGGGGCATGTTTGACACTGTGATACATCACCTTTTCTGCTAACTACACTGAGTGTTTGGGAACAGACGACACGAATTGTTGAAGCTTTGAAAGTAAAAATTTTTCTCATTCTTGCTTGAAATACAATCTCAGTTGCTCAACAGTCCTGGGTTTCCATTGTCAGATTTTGCACTTTATAATGCACAATACAGTTAAGTGTCTCACATCTTTTAGAATCAGGGTTACAAACGTATGAATTGTGAATTCTGTAATGCTCAATTATTTGTGAGACTGGTTCAGGTCATTTTTAGGGCTGGACCTTATTGTTGTATTATTGAATATCATTGAATTGTACAATGCTCATGGTATATTGTTCATAGCGTATTTGTGTGTTGAGTATGAATTAGATGTTTTAAAAATGTGATTGCATTTCATACATTATCTGATTACTTTTAACTAAGTAAAAGCTTAAATGTATCACTTTAAAATTAAATTTACAGCAATCATGGGATTGAAAGAATGTAAACCTACCTTTAACAGCAAAAATCCAGACTTTATATTCTTTAGACCTGGTGTTAAACAGTTAACCACTCAGCTCACTATCTTTTCACCAGTATTCAATGTCAAATCTCTCAGTCCGTCACACTGTTAAGTGTTGTGAGATGCTCTTGCAGAGGAATGTATGCTTTTCTCTCTTAATCAAGTATGCCACCTGACTTCCTCCTCAGTTTGCTCGCTGTTCTCAAGACCTCTGCATGCCATTTAGTAAACACAAATAGCTTACAGTGCCTTTTTAATTTGATAACCAGGAGGAAAGGTAAACTCATGACTAAACCTCAGCAAATAAATTTAGACTCATAAAACACACCACAAATTACTGTTTCTACTACTGGTTGAGTATGAATTTACAGGACTCTAACACTGGGCTGTGAATTTGCTCTCTCTCTCTCTCTCTCTCTCTCTCTCTCTCTCTCTCTCTCTCTCTCTCTCTCTCTCTCTCTCTCTCTCTCTCGATAGATAGATAGATAGATAGTAGTGATAACAGTTAACAGCTGCATGTGGGTCAAATAAGAATATTTTGTTGTGGTGGGGTTGGCTGGGTGTGCATGCACATACGCTACGTATAATAAAATCCTGTCACTTTGCTGAGTTGACAGTCCCAGACATCGCCCAGTCATAAGTTGGCTATTTAATGGAACAAATGCAGTCACAGCCACTCCCTCCCTCACTAATGCCAGGTCATACAGTAGATCTGTTTCATAAGGCCATGTGAAACAGTACTCTGTATTTCCTAATCAGTACAACAGTATTTTGGGATACAGAGTGATTTGTTGCCACTGTTCCTCAACCACCTAGTATCAGGTCTGCTGGCTCTGTTGATGCATGTGTCTTTTTGTCAGCTCCAGTCCCTTCGGCGGACTGTTTGTCTGTGTAGGTGTAGGCCGTGCTCGGGTCGAGCTCAGCATTACTCAGTGCTGCTGACTACTAGAAATGATCTCCCCCTCTCTCTCTCTGTCTTGTTTTTTTTATGAGCTGCAGACTTTCCTATTATATTGCAGATTGTTTAATGTGTATTGAGCACACACTGACCTTTTGTTCCTTCTGTTTTCCTTCTCCTTTCTTTACTTTCTTTTCATCCGCCCCTCATTTTGTCTCTTTCCGCCGTCTATCCCTCCCTCTGGATTTCAGGCCGAGTCTGGCTATGGTTCAGAAACCAGTCTCAGGCGTCATGGTTCCATGTTGTCTCTCACCTCAGCAGCCAGTGCCTTGTCCGCCACGTCCACATCCTCCTTCAAGGTAAAAACATGATCACGAGAGAGTTTGAAGATGTTTAGTGTTATCAGATCATCTCAAATTTTCAGGCTACATCCACACTAATATGTTTTCATTTTAAAACAGTGATATAAAATGGAATAAATCCTTTACACATGACAGTACTCACATAAAATTATTAGAGTATTCCCGAAAAAAATCTAAAGTAACAATAGCAATGTAAATTGGCCAACAACAAAAAAGTTGTGTGGTTGAAATTCATTTATTAAACAACCAGTCACGTCGCTGACGTTGCATAGGTTAGACACAGCACTGAAGGACCATCTCCTCCCGTTCAGTTTAATGTCTGCCCAGTTGGCACAAGCTAACACAGCAGCAATGGCTAATATCTGACACTGAGCCATTAATTGGTCCCAACAAACTCATACAGAAACTGAAACAGCTCGACTCTGTCATTAAACCTGTTTATAACTGTTAGGTAACGTTAGCAGTGTTATGCTAACAGTTAGCCCCATCACTTTGTGTTGGGATTGACCCTCACCGATTGTTCCCCAGTGTGTAGTTCACACTCCTGCAGCAGTAGCTAGTCTCATAATAAACAAAGAGAGAGCAACAGTGCAGCAGGGAGGCGCTGTTGCTGTCTTCTCTGAGAGAAGCAATACATTGCACACAGCTCTACGTTGAAATAAGATGTTACCCATTCTACCCAATAGTAAAACAATAGTAAAAAAAAATATAGAAAAGGTCATGTTCACATGTGTGAGGTTGAGTGTGGATTACTCTGTGATGTCCAAATCATGCCCATCCGTAATGCTAACAGGCCTGAAAAGGGCATATTACATAACAATTCATGTAGACTGGGCATGCACATGCTGTTGTGAACAGGAAGTAGATTGTGTCCTCTGTGTTTTTTTTAGTTGCAGAAAACACTGCAGAGGATGGCCAGCAATAGTAAAAAGTAACACCAGAGATTTCTTTGCTTGGACTGACAGCAAGGAGAAACTGTATATGCAATGGAAAACTTAGATTGGGAGTTAGTGCAAAGTAAATATGATAAAGACCCAATCAGGAAGCGAATGTGAGTGTCTGCGTCCTTATTTTCAGAAATCTCTGTTTCCAGGCATCAAGCCTAAAATGCAAAAGCTTGGAGTCTCAGTTTTTAGGGGTTGGAATACGCCAGATTAGTGTGGATGCTCGGCATAAACATAGGAAAAGTTATGTGTTTTATAATGAAAACATATTTTCACTGGCGTGGATGTACACTCAGTCTCACAGTATTTCCTTTAATACATATATAAAGTTTGGCCAAAGGCACTAAAGCACTTTCTGAAAATACCAACTGAAGATCGAGATCTGTTGTAATACTTACTGTACTTTTATCAGTTGTTAAAATGTCAATGATTTTGTATTTATTATTAATGATGGCTGTGTGGTTAAAACAAAAACAGAACTTACTGTCTCCTGACAGCTCTTGATTGCATCTCTTTACTTCTCTTTCTTTCTGCTCAGAAGGGGCACAGGTTGCGTGAGAAACTAGCAGAAATGGAAACCTTCCGGGACATACTGTGCAGACAAGTGGACACCCTGCAGAAATACTTTGACTCCTGTGCTGACGTTGTCTCCAAAGATGAATTTCACAGAGACAGAGGTAACCTGTGGCACAAACAACACTATTACACAACACTATTATGGAGCTTGTATTATGTGTTTAAAATGCTTTTTAATTAGTTTTAATTGGTCCAGTTTACCCCCCAAAAAACTGATATAGAGAGCAGTGTGAACACAGCAAAAGGAACTAGTTTTGATGCTTACTGGCCAATGGAAGAATTTATAGATGGGGCTGTATTTGGTCCAAGCAGTCAGAGAGTTGGAGGAGAGTATTTGGTAAGAGTCATTAAGAAAGGAAACAAAAATCAATATCCACTTACAGGGCACTTTGTGGGTTGTTTAATCTCTGAGTCAGAACCTTTCTGCACTCTTCAAAATCACTTTCATACTGAACTTGCTCTCATGAATGTCAAACAAACATGTAGTTTCATCTGAATTATGCACTTTTTCCAGAAATTTAGTGTTACATCTCTAACTACTGAAGAATTATGAAAAAGTAGCAACCCTGGAGGAGCAAAAATACCTGTTGTATGGGTTTTAAAATGTTGCTGTTTCTTTCTTACCAGTAGTAGAGGAGGACGAAGATGACTTTCCCACCACTACAAGGCCTGATGGTGAATGTAATCACAACAACAATGGGAGCAAAGAGAAATGTGAGTTTAGCTGCAGATACAGAATGTTCATTGCTTTCAATGACTGATTCGCTTTATTGTGAAAAGCCAGAAAATCTTTTTCTTAGCAAGTAACAAAGCAGCTATCACACTCAGTTGTTTCTTTGTTTCTGTCCGTGCCAGTGTTCCCACCCGCCAGTCCCAAAGGTATGAATGGAATAGACTTCAAAGGGGAGGCCATCACCTTCAAGGCCACTACAGCAGGAATCCTCTCCACCTTGTCCCACTGCATTGAACTGATGGTCAAACGAGAGGACAGCTGGCAGAAGAGACTTGACAAGGTACAGTCGTGCACTCTGCACACATTGATTAAAATAAACGTCACTCACAGTGTGCTAAATGTCATGTGAATAATAGGCAGTTTCCTGAGTGTTAGCAGCCACTGCTGTGTGGAGGTGTCGCAGACTGAGGAGCTAATTGCTACCTTTCATTTAAGGAGCTGGTCTTCCATATTAATTTTGATGGTAACATTACTTAGAAAAATGCACACCATTATTTTTTTAAATGCTAGAAGGTGATTGAGGAGTTAAATCTGATACTGATTTGCATGTTAAGTACAGTAGCTGTATTAAATAAGTAGTGTGTGAATGAACAGGTTAAACAAGCTTCGATCCCTTAGGATGTAGTTCACATCTGCTTTTATTAGTCCTTATCCCAAACTCTCCCCTGGTTATAGAATATCTGATATGGATATGTGTTCAAAGGTCCAGTGTGTAGGATTTAGGGGGGTATATTAGTAGAAATGGAAATATGTTTTCTTAAGTGTAGAATGACCTGAAAATAAGAATTGTTGTATCTACGTAGGGAGCACTTCATTGTTTCTGGGGATCACCATGTTTCACCGCAGTGTTTCTATAGTAGCCCAGAATAGACAAACCAGACACTGACTCCAGATAGAGCCATTCACATTTAGGGTTTTTGCGTCAGCCACCGAATTAAGTAGCCCAACTGCAGTAAGCAGGACCGCTTACATTTATGACATGAAATTGAGATTCTGTTAATGCGATGCCGTTTCCTTATCAAAAATGTTTTCAGAAACAAATTTCAGCTTACCTTTTAACTGCAATTCGAGATCGTTTGTTACCAGCCAACCGCCATATTGTGTCCTGGGGAAAAACAGACAAGCTTGCACCCACCAGCAGGCGTTTATTTTTCTGGTGCAGTGTGTTCTGATAGTTGTAGGTTTTCTCTCTATTGAACACAAGGTGTGCCACAGCCCTTTTTTGTTTGCTCTGGTCATGCAGCACTAATTTCAAAAGTATTTGCACCCTTGTACTGTAGCATGGTTTCATGAGAGGACCGTCTTCCCAGCAATGAAATACTTCCTTAATGGCTAAAGCTCAGTGATTCAAAATAATCAACATGCTTACTAGCAGCACAAATGCACCTGTTGCCCATAATGAGCTTAAACACTTTGGTTATTTGAGCTATTTTTTCATCTGAGTGGTTGGAGTTCCCATAACACTCTTCCATTCATTGATTCTGCTTTGACTAGAGGCCAGCCTGTGTCTTTAAAGGTGTGCTCTAGAGCTCTTCATGCTTACATCCTGATCAACGCAGCCAGTGTTGTCAAACCAGTTTTTTTTTTTTCGTGTGTGTAAAGGCATGCTGCCCAACCCTAAAACACTGAAAAGCTGGGAAGTGCTTTCAGTTAGTTAGCCTGCTCGAGTGAAACTACCTCAATCCTATCAGTGTTTTGGTTATGTGTGTATGTGTGTGAAGTTTAGCTGCTGATGTGGAGTAGGGAAATAGAAGTAGTTCAGAACACAAGCTCCCAAAGGAACACGACACGCCCGCTCAGACTCGTACAGAGAGTGAATTAGAAAATGACTGCTAAGACTTCATGGTGCAGTTTGTGGAAGCCTTCGCTACAAAGGAGGACAGAGCAGCTCAAATACCAGACACAGAGATGGATACCTCTACAGACATGTAGTCTTCTCTTTAAAGTAAGTTTCTATCTGTCTGTCGGTATGTTGGCTACACGCAGCTGAAAACAGGATCACCCTTTGTTTATTTTGTGCCAAGTGTTATACGTCCACACCTTCCTGTGTACACTTTGTTTGGTTTCATAGTTTTGCTCTGTCTGGCTTTCCTCCTGTTAAGTATTTTTGAGAAAACACTATTGTTTTAGCTTCTTCTTATTGCTGTGTGGATAAACTATGTCTGGACTGTGACAAGTTTCTCATGCAGAGTTGAGCTGTTTCAGTCTATATAGTAAATGTTATTGTTTTATAATTAATTTGCTGTCTTTGTAGAGTTTCATAGCCTTTAAGTAATAAATGGTGAAAACAGTAGATAATCCACTCTCTGTAGTTCTTCACTGTGTTGCTGTAGCCTGTTGTTTCTAGCCTATGGCAGGGATCGAGACATTAGGTAAAACCTGTTTGAGAGTGCGCACGGCTGAATGATGTGGTAGGTTTGCCCGGTTGTTTGTGACATGCAGACCTCTCTTTTCTTCCCCTTTCTTGCAACTCTTTACTGTAGCCTGATGAAAGGAGCATTGTGACTGAGGCAGTGATGTTTTCCTGCTCTGTAACGCTGAATTCCTGTTGTTCGTTGTCTAAATGAGGAGGATCAGCAGATCTATTTTAAACACAGCACAGATGTTTTCATGGGCGTTACATGCTGTCACTGTTATTTATTGTTTAATACAACTGCACCAACAGCTCTCGTTTCTCTCTCTCTCAGGAGCTGGAGAAGAGGAGGAGGGTAGAAGATGCCTACAAGTCAGCTGTGAATGAACTGAAGAAAAAGTCACACTACGGCGGCCCAGACTACGAGGCAAGATGAAAATGAATTAATTAGAAACAGCCGCACAAGCCAAAGCAGTCCCATGTCTCCCAGCATGTGCATTTTTATCATTCTGCTTCTTTGTCGGGGCTGTTCTGGCAGTATTCTTATATTGCAGACATTTGCTCTTCACAGGAGGGGCCCAACAGTCTGATCAATGAGGACGAGTTCTTTGATGCAGTGGAAGCTGCGCTGGACAGACAGGACAAGATAGAAGAGCAGGTGTGATGAAGATCATTGTAAAACACAGTTTTAACATTACGCTCAGGGATGCTGCCTGTCTCTGTGGTATCTTCTTCATCTTCTCTCTCTAACTAAACTCTAACTCTCTGTTCCTCAGTGCCAGTCAGAGAAGGTCAGGATACCTCGATTAACTCCGGTTCCTCCAGGAGACGTCTACTCCACCATCGGCACATACCGGTTTGCCGCCAAGGTGCTTAACACATTTGTTATTTTCTCTTAAATGTATACAGCATTTCTAGAGTATCTTGCTTCAGAATCGTGATGTATTTCGAGTAACATGACATAGGCAGGCTGGACATACAAGTTTATGGGCGGGATATAACATTGGGCAGAATTTGATTTGATCGTTGAAAAACTGAAAATACAGTGGTTCAGAGTTGGATGCTGGCCTCCATTCATTCGTAGAGGACGACCCGCCAAAGGTCATCGTATGCTCTGTGTATTAGCTGAAACAGTGCACTGTAAAATGCCTTGCACATAATCCGGAGCTGTCGCAGACAACACTTTCCTTAAAATGAATAAACTTAAGCCAGCAAGTTTGTAACTAGAGATGTTCTGATACCAATTACAATACTTGAACTTGCTTATTGGCCAGTACTGAGTACTGAGTTGATACAATTGCGTTAAAAAAATTACAAAGCTGTATAGTACTAACCTTGTAATAATAAATTCTTCTTTTCAGCTCTAGAACAGAAATTGTCAGTTGCTACTCAGCACAACTCTTTGTGTGAGCTACTGTTTTAGAGCAGCAGAGAAGAATTGATTAACTAACGTTTTATTCTGGTGTGAATCAACCTTAACGTTTATTCATAGATTAGGTAGTATCAGATCTCCACACTCCTGATACTGTATCCAGCATTTGTGACAGTATCGGAGGCTTTTCTGATACTGATATTGGTATGAGCACAACTCAACCTGTAACCACTGTATTCAGGTGAAACGGAGCAAGGTCTGAGTTGACTAACACCCAAAGACACAGTGATGATTCATGCTGTTGGTAGCTTGCTAAGTTTGTGGCTAAGAGTTGCAGGTCGATTGGTGGGTGGATGTCATGATATTATTGGCTGAAACTGGCTGGTACAAACTTAAGTAAGCACATGTCATATTTAGGAATGAGTCTTAATGAGAAAAAACGTCATCCCTGAAGCACTCTGGTGTTAAACAAGGGCACAGTATGACTCAGGATGTAATCTACAAGGGTTTAAAGGGCGCTTTTCATTTCATCTAGACTTAAATGCTACTGGTTGCTGCTTTTTGCAATATCTCATTGCTGTCTGAAGCTTGGTCAACTTACCACCAATGCGTCATGTCTATAAACTCTGCAACTGCAGCTTATGTGCTTCTTACAATGTGTCCATACTTCAGCTTTATCTGTTCACACAGCAAATCAGTTTGTGCATATTGCAGTAATTCAAAGCTTATGTAACATCTTCATATGAAATGCTACTTGGGCAGGTTGTAGTTGCGGCCTCTGGACTGCTGCAGGCTGCCTCTCTCTGTCTTGTTTGTTCCTTATTCTTTTCTGTTTCGATCTTCCTCCTCTGCTGTATAGCCCCATAGCCATTCTTCTTCCCTGTCCTCCGTTGAGCTAGTCAGTGCCTCAGACGACATTCACAGATTCAGCGCTCAGGTACTGTATTTGGTCAGCAGCGAGCCCCTGTATCTGCAGGGGGATGCAAACACCTGCTGCTTTCCACCGCAGTCAGAGCGAGCATGAGCAGAGAGCATGAGAATGTCTTCTAACCAGTCTCTCCAGGATTTCACAAATGTTTCTTTTGCTTTGGGCAGCATGTTACAGTGGGTTTTTAAAGTCTTTATGATATTATGTAATACACTAGAACAAAGAAAACCTGACTGGACAAAATTGAAATTGCTGGAGTGACTGAAAGTTTTCTGACAGTTGTCATCATACCACTGATAAGAAAAATGTCAGTCCATTGCTGCATGACTGGATTCAAGTTAAAGCTCTTCATTTCCGCCGCCTCCTTTGCTCACATCACTCTGTCCCCCACAGCATGAGCAGGCACGAATCCAGACTGGCTATGCACTGTGTTGTTGATGCATTGTTTGGTTGTTGAATAACACCCCCAAGCAGGATCAAGTGTTATATACATATTTGGTTCCAGCTCAGTGGCTAATGTATTTGCTTAAGGAATTCTTAAGATTCTTAAAGAGAAATAGTTTTTAATGTTTGCCTCCTGTGATATTATCAGAACCTCTGAAATAAAATACCAGCACGGGTGCTTGAGGTGCTGATTGCTCAAGACTATAAATCATTAAACTTGAGCATAGCATCCCTAATACAGTTTCTTCCTCTTCTCCCCCAACTGTGTCCTGTTTCAAAGCATGTCCTCAAATAGGCAGGTAAAGAACAGTGGAAAAACTCTCTCTAACATGTGAATTCAATCGATACCTGTCGGTCTCTTAGGTGGAGGAGATGGTGCAGAATCATATGACTTACTCTCTTCAGGATGTGGGTGGAGATGCCAACTGGCAGCTTGTAATAGAAGAAGGAGAGATGAAGGTGAGTACAGAGGAGAGAAGCTGCATATGAATCATTTCCCTCGATTCCTAGCTCTGAATATTTAAGTCTTGTTCACTTTTTCCAAGGTGCTATGGTCGGAAGTGAAAGTGGTGATAATGAATTTATCAGCTAGTGGAGAGGAAGTGAAATATTTAAAGTAAAGATATTCTTGCCAGACAAAAAATGAATTTATAAAATATATAATCAGTGCTCTATTCATTCTTATTCTCATTTTTATTATTGTTAGTAACACTATGAAAATAATAATTACACTGTCTTTAGTTTTCAAACTGAAAAATCAGCTCAAGATTTATTAGTCAGTGGTAGAGTTAAAGGAATACTTCACTCACAAAATGACCATTTGTATTTTAATTATTCACCCCATGTTACGTTAAATTTGAAGAAGATGATTTTTTTTCTCGCATTCTTGATGAAAAGTAAAGGTGAACCGCGTTTAACAATAGCTAAACTATATCAAAACATTAGTTTACAAACCCTCCAACAACTCATGCAGTGTAATCTAAGTCTCAATTATCAGTTGTACGTTCAGTGCTTCCTAAACACATGCATTTTTGCGATAAATCTTATAATATAAAACACTTCCACCCACAAGTAGCATGCCATCATTATGCCTCAGGACGCTACTCGACCGTGAAAATGCATGTGTTTGGGAAGTACTGAGCATACGGCTGGATAAATGAGATTTGGATTATACTGCATGAGTTGTGTGAGAGTTTGGAAATGGCTGTTTTGATATAGTTTTGCTGTCCGATGCTTTGACTTCAGTCGATTAAGTATGTTTGCCGTTTTTGGATTCTCCGTTCACTGTGGAGGCATGCGGGAATAGCAAAGTTTTCTTCATAACTTCAAGGTAATGCGGTGAGTGATTGACCTACACATGATTGCAAATGGTCATTTTTTTTGGGTGAAGGATTCTTTTAAGAGGATCCTTCAAGATATGACTTGTAGTCAGGCTGCAAATATGTTTATAGTAATGATATTACTTCCAATGTGTTTAGTTCTCTCACAATTTCATATTACTTCTTGGTCTAGAACTCTTGTTCAATTATGCAATCTTTGCTTTTATCTTTTTCTTTTTCTGTATGATTGTTGTTATTTAATGAGCGATATCTTCAGAAGCCACTTTTGGCTTCTAACCTCTCCTTAATTTTCTTTTTTTCTGTCTAGTCAATACATGTATGTGCAAATAAATAAACTGAACTAAACCGTGTCACGCTCTGCCCTTTGTGTAACAGGTGTATAGGAGAGAAGTAGAGGAGAACGGTATTGTGCTCGACCCCCTCAAAGCTACACATTCTGTGAAGGGGGTCACAGGACATGAGGTCTGCCACTACTTCTGGGACACAGCTGTCCGAATGGACTGGGAGAGTAAGTTCACTGTTTCAGAACTCACCATAACATGAACACTGTGTGACTGTGCCTGTGTTAGATATCATGAACTGACTGAACTCTTCATCCTTCAGCCACCATTGAAAATTTCAACGTTGTGGAAACGCTCTCCGACAATGCCGTCATTGTTTACCAAACGCACAAGGTAAATTGACTACTTGGCAGTTTAGATGTTTCTGGAACATGTTGCACTTTTTATCAGTTTTATTCTGCAGCCTTTTTGATTGCTAACTGAATGCCTTTGGTTGTGTTTCAGAGAGTGTGGCCAGCCTCTCAGAGAGACGTGCTCTATCTATCAGCCATCAGGAAGATATTGGCAACAAATGAAAATGACCCTGACACATGGCTGGTCTGCAACTTCTCTGTGGACCACGACAATGCCCTTGTAAGATTACAACAGTACACCTGTTAATATCATGCAATGGAATGATCAGGCATCCAAGCACTGTGATTAGATTTGAAATACATTTGATTACTTCAGCATGTAATTACAAACATCCCTTAGTCAAACAATACTTTGTTTTGTGGCTCTTTTCATGGGTAAATTTATAAAAAGAATAGTTTCACACTTCTTAACACCAGTCACTCTTTCAATTTAGCTTCAGTGAGATCGGTGCCAGCTTTGACATTGATTTTACTTACATTTTTGTTTTGCCTACAGCCCACAAACAGGTGTGTTCGTGCCAAAATCAACGTCGCTATGATCTGTCAAACGCTGGTCAGCCCACCAGAGGGAGATAAAGAGATCAGCAGAGACAACATCCTTTGTAAGATCACCTACGTTGCCAATGGTGAGTACCTCTACAGCCTAATAAGGATTTGATCTCAGTGCATATGCCTCTGGCAAGATCAACAGCCAACAGAACAACGCGTTTCTATCATCATCGATCTGTCAACATCCAACCTACTGTAAATGCCAGAGGGAAGTGTTAAGCTGCCTAACCCTTCATCAGTTCGGGTCATATTGTTATTTGTTGCCAACAGACAGTCTGTAATTAAAGTCACCAAGTTATCTATCTGATATCCTGGCTAATGCATCTGTTAAATGGTAAAGATAGATTGTGTTTGTGAGTGATAGCCTGAGGTCCCATCAGCCTAAATAAATACGGCTTCAATGTTTACTTGAGTCAGCCCGCATGAATGTAGCTGGGTGGGTGTTTTGTTGACTTAGTGAAATGTGAGCAGCTGTTTTAACCAGTGAGAAATAGCTGCAGGTCACACAGGGGCCTGAAAGAAAACAAGCAGATATTTATCCATTGTAGCTGTGAAAACTGTAATGCTGTCAGAAAACTACCCCCAGCTGGCTTCTCTTTTCTTTTGTTGTTTTTTTTTTTTATATAATTATTATTATGAGTGCCACACATTGGGTTACTGCGTTGCTATTGTTTGTGCTGCACCTTCTGCTGATTGGTCTTTGTTTAGCTGGTAGCGAGCACTGAAGGGCGACAGTCTGCATGCTTGTTTCTTTGAAATGTCAGCCCAGACATGCACAGCGTCTCCCCCTCCCCTGACTTCCTTTAAACGGGTTTATTGTGACATAAAGCAGCGCTGCAGAAGGAATCCTGAGCCGGCTTATTGTTAGAGGAGCCAGGCAGGTCATGGGAGTTTATTTGAAACAATAAAATGTGCATTGTCCTCACCACTAGAGGGCTCCATAGACCTCTGTCTACACAGCATCTGTACACTGAGGATTTATGACTAATTATGACTAATAGCTTCCTGATAATTTCCCTTTCTGTGGCTGCAGTAAACCCAGGCGGCTGGGCTCCAGCATCAGTCCTCAGAGCCGTGGCCAAGAGAGAGTATCCCAAGTTCCTCAAACGCTTCACCTCCTACGTGCAGGAGAAAACTGCTGGGAAGCCTATCCTCTTCTGAGCACAGAGGTAACCAGGAAGCCATCTTGTTTCACAACTGAGAGAGCAGCTACACTGATAATATTCATTTCTCTATTACTGGATGGGATGGGATCAGATGTACAGAGCCTGTTAATATTTCAGTTCAGTTTTGTTAACATCTCTGGGCTTTTTCATCTTCTCTTTACTGACAGGTCCGTGGAGGGTTTCCCACCGAAGAGACTACATTGTTCAGCGTTGAACCGGCTCTGAATGACTACATGACCCATCCACCTGTCAGTCAGAATGTGTTTTCAGCCTCCTACATGCAGGACACCTTATCATCCAGGACGTCCCCCCAGGGCACCTGCTTGTAGGAGAGACTGGTTTTACGGCTTTAATCCATCAGTAGTTGTCACCCCAGCCACGTCATCATGGCGTAACACCATCTGTTGGTCATGGGTACACATGTATGTAAAATTCAAGAGTTTCCTAAGTGGTTTTTTGAAATGTTGTTACCAATTATTTGCTTTGTTTTTGTAAATTGTTTTGTACATTTCTTATGATTACATACTTCTTGACTTTTTTTTTTTTTTTTTTTTTTTGGGTTCGCTTTAATCACTAGTATTACAGCTACTTGTTTTGCTGCTGCTAAAGTAACTACCATAAGAGAGGAAGGTAGACATAGACAGGATAGAAAGCATTGATGAGGTGTGGTACAGTTTCTCCTCTTTATTGCCTTCTCCTGTCCCTCTGGTGATGACTCTCTTTGCAGTTTGATGGGGGGCCAGAGCCTAAAGCTTTGAAATCTTTATATTTCTAGGGACACAATGTATTGTACAGAGAAAACAGAATACGTTTTCAGTTAGTTTACTATTGTGAGAAATGTGAATTGACTGTTAAATGCTTGAATTTGATGACAGCAGTGGGCCAAGGAAACCTGAAGTGGGAGATAAAGAACATTTGCTAAGTCTTTAAAGTCATGTTGGACAATATTTTTGACACGGTTGAAGTGATAATCAATAATTGGATATCAGAGATGTAGTTGACTGTGGTCTATAGATGCTAAGCTGCGGCCTGTTGTCAGTGTGTATCTGTCTTTAACCTCCATGTAATGTACGGTTTCTGATAGATATTTGCAAACGGCCAGCCATAGCGTCTGATGTACAGATTCCTCTCTTTCATTGAGAGATGAGTGGATACATTTTGTACACCCTGGGTTGTTTTTCACCGTTTTCAGCCCCTGATGAGGCAGAAAAAAATCTGTCTGTGCATCCTTAAGGGTCAGGTTTGTAAATTAGTACCGCTGCTATTGTGCAGGATACGGTAAAGTTGTAAAATGTTGAGTAGGATATCAGCTACACCCTAGACTCTTAGTCATACTCTAACATTACATTTCACACGCCACACTACAGTGCAGTGGCCTCCTGCCCTTTGACTGATAAACTACCCCCAGAATGCCTTAGACACCAGGAGGAACCCTAAAAAAAATCCTGGTTATCTTTACTGTACAGCCACCAGATGTGCATTTATCAACACTGAAATGAAGCGGGGGTGGAGGAAAGGGTCAGCATTTCACATCATCTTACCTCAAGATTTAAATTTACTCTAGGTTGTGTTAGATGCCATCAAAAGTTGGGAGTTTTGCAATCAGTAGATCTGCACGGTGGAACAGTCACCGTCAGATTTTTTTTGGGGGTCTAAGGGGTCGGAGGTCAGGAAGGATCTGGATAATTGTTTTGCTGATAATTACAAAAGCTAGATCTATGAGCAGTGTCGGCTTAAGAATGCATTTAGTGTTTTTAATTTTGATATCTTGTCAGTAATCTACACACTTTGTATATTTCTAAGTTGTACATCAGAAGTGTTATTATTTGCACTAAATGTAATGCAATTTGACAATGTTCTGTAAATTAAAATTGTTACACGATAGACGCAAGTGTAGTCTACTGTTTAAGTGGCACTGCTGTGAAGGTGAGGATTATTTCATCTTCTAAAGAGATCAATACATGGACAGACTTTTATTGAAATATGAAACATTGGCACCCCTTCCCATGGAACATACTTGGAGACTACTATTACCATCTTTAAAAGGCTGTGGAGCGTTCATTTCAATGCTAGACAAGCTAGACGTGCTAAGGCAACCATTAGCATCAAGCATGTCGGCATAGCTTATCAGAGAGGGGAACAAATGACACTCTAAATTAAAGCTAAATTTAAGCGAGGCAACAACTGCCATAGCCATTTTTAAAGGGGTCCCTTGAACTCTCACCTCAAGATATCTAGATGAAAATGAGTTCTCTGGGTACCCATGAGTCTCCTCATTGTTCCCTTACAATCAGTGTCCTTCAAATGAAAGCTGTGTATTTTTCCTCTTTTTCCTCGACCAGCCTCTCTGAAGAACAATGAATAGCCTAAAATGTATAGACACATCACACATTCGTACAGGATTGTGGTGGAACTCAAAATGTTAACTGTACTCAAATAAGTCTATGCATATCAGATAATTAGTAATAACAGTTAAACAATATTGATCAGTATCAATTGACATAGTTTTCAACTGGCCTATGTACTTGAACAACATAACACAACTCCTGGAATTCAGTTACGGCTTTTGTTTCTGTGTGCCACACCAAGACTTTCCATGGCCCCATCTTGCCACCCTTATGAAATATTCCTGAGGGTGCCACTGCCCTAGATGATGCATACACACAGCTGTAATATGCAAAGATCAAGAACTTTTCTAGAAGTTAAAGTAGCTGAACAGAGACATTGAATTTTAGCAGTTTATTTATAGGAGTCTCTTCTAAATATAAATATGCATTGTCTTTACATTCAGCGATTAAAGTATTTTTTTCAGCAAATGGTAAAATATTGAGATTTACATAATAAATTATGGTCTCAACCGACGCGTGATCGTGGATTTCAACATTTATAGTTGGATATGGTCTTGATGAAGAGGTATCGGACAGCTTCTAAGCATAGGATGCATGTCTCATAACTATTTGAAGAGGACACACTTATTCAGTATCAAAGGATATCCTGAGTAAAAGCATCTTCAGTCATGACGCAAACCTCACAAAACTATTAGCTCCACATCAAAAAGTGATCTACAATGTTCCTTCGCTGTCTCTGTACATGTAGTATCAATGACTTACAGAGGTGTGCACTTGTAGAGTAAAAAGAGGAAGAAAAAAAAAGAAAAGTGCATATTCACATATCCAAATCTGTGCTCATGTCAGGTCGCCCACCCACCTAAGCAACGTCTTCAGAGGAAAAATATTTCTTACAGTTATCATAACCAATGTCAAAAGTGCCTTTTGAGCACGCCGGCTCTCCGTTCTGTGATTCATCCAAGATCCAGTAACTGTCTTTTCTCACTTCACTTTACAGCAGCTTGTCGCCAGGCTTTAGGTTCCTGTCAGTCAGGACAACGTAAATAGCAGTCCGGTTAGGATTAGGTGGCCACTTAAGCCACGTCACAGTCTGTGTTCAGCCTCGGGAGCTTCAGAATCCATCATGTCTGCTCATGTGAGTCTTTTCTCATCCGTGTCGTCTGTGGCTACAAGCTGGCTCGTGTCCTTTGTGTGACATCGTCGTGTCTCTGTCGACCAGGGACAAAGACGCCACCACAAATTAACTGTAAACATTTCTCTTCTTATCAGCAACTTACACAGTTGCAAAACTTTGAAAAGGCTCTTTCATTTCTTTCTGGTCAGCAGAAAAAAACATTTAAAGAAATGTATCTACCCTCTTCTTGTGTATATATAGTAAATATTTCGGTCTCTGTGTAGGCCATGAAAACAGTATACATATATAAAACTTAATGGCACTGCGTTGACGCATGCTCTAAAAAGCAACACTCAGTTCAGCCTGATGTCCGTCACATTACATGATATATGTCACGTGGTTGTGAAGGTGTCCTTCACTGTGACTGTTGGTGTCTTCTTTTAGTCCATCAACCGGTGGAGAATCTCAGTCTGTTTATGTGTTGGCAATACAAGTGGCAACATGGATCTAGCAGCACTGGAAGTGGAGTCAAAGGCCAGTGTGGCCGGTCCAATGGTGTGCGGCGATTGTCGTATGATTGGCAGGAGGAAATGAAGGTTGTAAAGCTGCTTTTTTTCACTGTCAGGAAGAAGAGAGAGAAAAGGGTGATTATCAACAAGCACAGATCACCAATATCCGAACACCTCATGAGGACAAAACAAGAATGTGACAGTAGCCTGATGCAGAAACAACTCACCAAGTAGACATCAAGAACAGATCCATCATCGCGGTCTATGTCCACGTCCATGGTGCTCTGCTCTGAAGTGAGGCAGATTGCGCTGTCCTCCAGGGTGAATGTGGAGCTAGATGCAACATCATCTCTGCAAGAGAAGAAGATATTTTCATATTAGCCTACGCAGGAGACTGCTGTGTGAGTTTACTGTCTGGGCCGGTTAAAATAAAGCAGCTGTATAAACAGTGCTGATGAAAAACACACGCTCCAGGAACTAATCACGCACTATTACAGCATCTCTGACATCATAGAGATTAAGAGATGAGCTGACTGTGAGCAGGATGGGGAACCTGTCTGGTGCCGAGCCAGTGGAGGCCTCAGCTCAGAGGTGTCTCACAGGAAATGAACAAATCTAAAGATTGGCCAGATTTGACCACAATGACTACGTCAAAAGGAGACCCCTGCTGGGAGAGTAGGCACCACCAATAGACACATAATGTGTAGCATAAGAGACACAAACAAACTTCACAACACAATTACTCTAGGAAATTGCACAACTTGCATTTAAGTAATTTCAGTTTCGGCATGAGGAAAGAAATGCTTCAGAAGCTTTACAGGGAAAAAACATTTCTGTCTCAGATCAGAACCAGAAACTGTTTGCTTCCTGTTCAGAATGATGAGCAGGAAGCAAAGGTGTAGGTGTTGTTCCAATATGGGGAGGGGGTGTCAAACTAATTCTGGTGAATTTTTATGCACTAGTTTTCTTCTTTTCTGCATCAATTTCCGGTGAAAATACCTTTAATTTTGTTAAAATAAATGTCCTCTGCAACTTTGATGTTTTTGTTGGGAGGGAACAAATGCACATGTTCTAAATCAGGGGTGTCGAACATACGGCCCAGGCCTGCCAAGGGGTCGATTACGGCCCACTGGATGACCTTGCACACTTAATAGTGATGCACTTGTGAAGGCTGAGAGGTGCCAGGTTTCAGGAGGAAGTTAAACACCAGAATACAGTTCTTTTCTTTCACTTGAGTTTACTGTGGTGATGTCAGGATTACTACAGAGGAAAGGAAATGTACAGCAAAATGCATATGTAGTGACAGTGAGTAGGCGACTGACTGAATGTGAAAACATAGAGGAAATACTGTTGAAATTGCATTTATTCTTCTGAAGACACCACAGGCTGTTTATCATCTGTTCTGTAAATGGATTAGTGTTTTCAAATGTAATTCTTTAAACAAAAAAAAGTTGTTATTTATAGGATATTATGCAGTGGTTGGCCCACCTGCGATCAAATCATACTGTGTTTGGCCCATGAACTAAAATGAGTTTGACACCCCTGTTCTAGATATTGAGAGGGACATGTCCCCTGCATCTACCCACCACCCTCGACATATACACCTATGACATAAAGTGTCATGTATGCATTAAAAGATGAGACAATTGTGTGAGAAAGTGAAGCCTACAGAGCTGTCAGCTTCTCCTGCAAGCACAAAACCATCACTGTGCTTTTATCCTTATGCAGTTATTCCAACTGTGGTAACTTCTCTCAGTATCTCCGGGAAGTAGTTAGGAGGGGAAACATGGAAAAGGGAACTTCAATTTAACTAATTAAAAAGCAGAAAACTTGCAACAAACACATATACTTTAATAATGAAATAGAGTGTGCTATGAGAAGGGATCAATACCTGAATAAAATATCTTTAAAAGTAGCTTCACCAGACTGATAATCTGTGCAAGGTTGTTTATCCTCCCTTAGCTTTCCTTTTCAGCCACCAGGGGGCGACATGAGAGCTGTTTTTCTTATATGTACATCAGCTGACTGATAAATTCAGGAATGTGTTTCTCCCCCTTTATGACACGTGATTGACTACTTTTTGTGTTCAAAGTCAAAATGACAGCCAGGTAGAGAGGCGAGCAGGGAAGCACAGCTGTAGAGATGGATGCATAAAGAGATACATGTAAATAAGAGCTTTGTTTTAAAGCAATGCTGCCCTGACACATCACAAACACAAGGTGTTACCGCCGAAAAAGGCAGACCAGCTGTCAGACAGGGATTATTGTCGGTTGGATATACAGTCCCCACTGCACCCGCTTGTCCTCTTTTGTCACCGTCTTTCTGCGGCATAATGGCACAAAGTAAAGCTGCCGTTTAAATATTTATAAAAACAGTTGACAGGACAATGTCAGCGCAGCAGGCAGGTGACTGATGAAGGGGACAAGACCGGGCGAGTCACACAATGGAGCCTCAGTGAGGGAGCTGAACCTGACACTGCTGGACAGGAGGAGAGGTGAAAGATGGGAAACATGAAAAGGGCAGAGGATGAAATGTTCGGAGGCTTCTCGTGAGAGGCAAAATGAAACTGACCTTTATTTACAAGCAGACAATGCAGTGTGATAAAAGTAGTAGTGTAGGTGCAATAAATGGTAATAATTTCATAATGTACAGTCACAATTTTATGAGATTTTGCAACATAACATGAGGTAAAATATAACTTATAAAGGGCTTCAACTGTTCGTCAACACTGTAAAGCACTCTGTACACTATACAGTAAGAATTTCTGGTTAATAAATTCAAGCCAAGCGAGGCTTTCCAAAGCATAAACTAATATTCCTTTCCATGGAAAGATGTGTGCAGCACTTCTGGAGTATTTCCTCTTCCCTTTCTTGTAAATGAAAGACACTAACCACCATCACACTCCTCCTCCTCTGACTCTAGTGTCCGTATGATGTGTAGGATGTGTACTGGATGCATGTTGCCAAGCCAGCTGAGTCACCTGCTCCATGACGCACGTCACCAATAAGACCATGTGATGTAAGCACAGGTGACAATAACGTGGGAGTGTGTGTGCATGTGTGTGTCGGGCGTGGCAAATACACATGCCGTCCGTCTTGTCCTCGACACCATACCGCGCACAGTGACCTTGCATCTTAGTTTTAAGGTGATAAGGTACATGCTCCACCCCTGAGTGAGTGAGTGAGAGAGTTGTGATACAATGAAAACAAGCAGAAGGAGGAAAACATGTAGACACCTACCTCTCCTCTGTTTGGTTGTCCACGTTGACAAAGATGGAGGAGGTGGAGATGGTTCCCATGGAGGAGCCCTCGTAGAAAGACGGGTTGGCGGGGACCAGATCGGGACGCAGGTACGAGCCGAATACAGCTGAGGAGAAGACATTCACATGTCAGTAAAGGAAAACAAACCGAGACGAGACCTCAAGGTCCACATAATGTTTTTCACAGGCTGAGTAGCACTAAGCATTGTGTGTATTCTGAGCTTTTTCTTGGTAAAATCTATGGAGTTCTCCTTTAACTGAGCAGACACACATCGACCAACACTGACATCTACGGCCATAATTTCTTGGAAGACCAAAAATGGCCCATTAGTCAATCAATAGGATCATTAAAGCTTTGTACAGCTGTGGATGATCCATCAGAGAGTTATTCTTGTAATTCTGTTGTGCTTTCCGTCATGGAAAACAGGCATAATGACTAAACAAGGCAGGGGATGAGAATTTCATTTCACGGGTAGCATCAGTATTTCTCAGCCTGGACCTTATTCTCCCATGCTTCTGTGTCTAAAGCCCCATTTCCACCAAACACTGTTGGTATGGTACAATTAGAACCAGAAGTAACCCTTCAGGCACGGTACCTAGACCCTAGCATTTCCACCACAAACAGTACTCTTAAATGTGGGCAGGGTTGCTGTCACTCCCTGCTCCATCCAGCACTCAACTGTATTTCCTCATTACTGGTGACACAGAAGTATACAAAGTGTTTATTATCCACAAAGCGAGGCTGCACGCCAACATTTTCAGAGCTGTGTGCTAGGTACCCCAACAGAGGACGGTACGGAATGGTTCCATCGGTACCATCCACAGCTTTTCACAGTGGAAATGGGAAAAAAGCGTACTGAACTGAGCTGTACATCTTGGTGGAAACAGGGCTTAAGTGACTCATTGGAACAACAAACAAAATTTGATCAAGAATTGAGTGAGAGTGCTGCAGCCACAAAACACACTGTAACGGGCATGTTCACGCCATCAATTTACATTGGCTGAAGGTGCTTGTTTTTGCCACGGACAGGTCAGATTATTATTCTAAGTGTTCCAAGATCCTTTTCATTTGACCAGAAACAGCCCCAAAACGTTATCAAACACTTCAAAATTCATTCAGTCGACAGACACAAAATGAAACTGGAAAACAGGGTCCAGGATAAAAAATTCCAGTAACCCTAACTGATTAAATGTTACATTAATTATATATTTCCTAGTACTAACGTCATGCCTCAAAAAAAGATGATATTCTCTGTCCTCTTTGAGACAGATTTAGTAACCACAAAGAGAGAGTCGGGAAGTGTTGCAATCCAAATTGCTTTATAGCATGTTGCATCACAGCTGGAGACACTGGTGAGAGAGCGTTGGTTGTAAAGAGAAAGAGGACACATGACTCGTGACTTCTCCTTCCGCCCCACACCCTTGTTGCTCCCGGTGTGGCATTGGCTAACCCTCCTTAATCACATCGAGCACAAAGGTCAGACGCTGTTGCTGAACTTGGCATCACTGCAGACACGCTGTCTCAAACAGCTGCTTCATATACCTTCTTGCGCTGAGGTCAGATTAGGATCACAAGATAATGTTTCTTACACATGCCCTGTGGACACACAAACATGCAACTTCTGTATCTGATGGGCTGCTAACAACGTAGCCCTTGTTTTTGTTTCCATCAAGGCCAAACACTGGATCACCCAGTGACAGCTGCCCCCTCCGGGACAGTGCTGAGAGGACAACATTTTTATGGCCCAGTGTAAGTGGCTGTTTATGAGCCTCTGGTCGTTCTAAAAAGCTCTAATAAACCACAAAAACTAGAAAATAACTGAGGTTGAGATGGCAAATTAGGAGGCAGTTAAGAGAGATATTTTGAGGACTATGGTTAAAAGGCAAGTGCATTTATAATAAAATAGTTTCAGACAATCTCTTTAATAATTCAGGCACTTCTAGGAGCATCCGTGAATGCTGTTAAACACCCAAGATATGAATTAGAAGTGTTGTTTTGCATACCTTGTCCGTCCAGACTGGCCAGGCTGTACGCTCCTCCGAGCCTGTCCCTCCCGTCCTCCTCGTTCCTCTCATCTGCCTGCGATGAAAGGATCTCCTGTGAGGACGACTTCAGAGCCGGAATGGACGTACGAGTCCTCTTTGAAGGCGAGAATCGAAGTGCTGCAGAGCAAAAAGAAAAAAGGACCGAGTGAGAGAAAGAAAAGGAAAAGAGATAAAGATAAAGATCCAGGGAGGCAGAAAGGGAAGATAATTGGAGGAGATGGTGGAAAACGACGATTATCCTGATTGAAGCCACGTTCACACACAATGAAACTCAGATGCTCTGCCTCCAAAATTAGCAGCGAAGTCATTAAACTGTTAGAATGCACAATGACGCTTACACAAGTGTCCCCAAAGCCATCCTTACACTGCCTCCCAAGCAGGGCATGAAATTAAATCCTCTCCTGTCATCTCCCTCTGACGGGACTTGGCGATGGTTAATAGCACGGCAAAATCCCCAAATCTTTGCCTCAGCAATGTTGATTTCCACAGGGGGGGTCTCGCATGGTTGCATAACATTGTTACTATATTTGATGCTAATGTAAGATACAAACTACTTCCTTGCTTTACTTACAGCCTGCTAATAGACTGTCGATAAATCAGTTTCGTGGACTTAGGTAGCGAAGGAGTTTATCAACCTTTTTTATCCATCTCAGTGGTTCCTAACTGTGCACTTTTGTGTCTGGATTGCCAAACAACAAACTCAATCTGTTCTGAGTAACTCAACCACATGATTGCTTACACATAACCAACATGACGTCCTTCATTTAAAAAGAAATCATCAGTCAATCCTTAAATCTAATCAAAGCTCACATTTCTGCATCATGTGCCTCAGAAGCTTATGCAACATGCTAACTATAGAAGACAATATCTGGCAAGAAAAGGAAAAGCTCTGGGTGATCATGAGGACAATACAAGGAAACAATACACCAGTTAATTCAAGTGAATTACCACTGATCTAATTATGTTGCAGTGACAGCACATAAATGCCCGGCAATAGACAATAACAACCGCCTACAGATTGACTCTTCTTAACAGGCCAGGATTTCCTACTTCCCATTGCCGCCCCTTCTCTTTGTTTCATTTTCCCGTCCACGTGACGACGATCAACCTGCAGACTTACGCTGAGTCTTCCTGAAGACCCGTGTGCTCATGAACTTGAGGAAGCGGCTGGCGTAAAACCCTGGTCGGTGCACCGAGACGGAGTCCTGAGGACAGGCAGAGAAAATGCTTTTTACCAGACAACCACTAGAAAGATGTTGAGAGTCTGTGACCAAATAAAAGGCTCATTCATGAAAGCAGCAGTGTCAGATTTGCTATCAGCCTACCCCATCGTACACCAGGGCCTTCCACGAGTGTTCCAACTTTTTAATGAACCTGGAGGAGAAAGGAAACAAGAAGAAGCCTTGTCACTAACGTATACGCTTACCCAACAACTTTCCCTTTAAGCTTGATCAAACCTGAGGACCCCCCCCCCCCCCCCCGGCAAAACAAACACAGGTCATTTTTCAGCATTTAAGCAGAAAATACATCAAAGTTTACAGTTATGTAACATTGTCTTTGAGGGAAGCAAGCTCCCAGAAATAAGGCACCATAAGCAGAGACAAATTGAGTCTATTTATCCTCCCTTCCTGACCTGATCTCACCTCGCCCACTCCCGCGTGCATTCGGTGCCTGAGCCAACCAGGCTGACATAGATTTATGTGATGCTTTTAAATTCCCACAAGTTTGAAAAGCTGATGAACCGAAAGGCTTCCTCCTCTGTCACCCGACGCTTTTGCACTCAGGGAGAAAAAAAAAAATCAATGTGTAAATAAAGAAGACTTATAGACCGCTGTGTCCATTTAAATCGTGTTGGATGGAGAAAAAAATTCTTTTAGGGGTGAGGTAAAGTGGCTTTCCATCAATGCAGGGTGATAATTCAACATTAAGAGGTCTTTTCGAAGGGCACGCATCAATCGAAGCAGTTACTCTGAGTCACCCCGTGTTGTCATACTCTTTAGCCAGACCTCAACTACTCATGCACTTTCACTCTTAATTGTCGCGTGTATTAGCTATTGATGACACATTGTACTTCTCGGAAAGTGAGACATTTCTGCAGCTCATAGTCGGATTAAATGGATTTCATGGCCACAAAAGTCAACAGATCTGATCAGTAATAATAAGAAAGCACCAAAGATGACAGCGTGTTTATATAAGGAGTTGAGGGAGAATAATTACACATGCGTCACATAGGTGCAAGGCAACCAAAACAGCATACATGTAGGAAGAATTTAACGCCTGCACACTTGCTCCATGCCATAAAAGCTTAATCAGGACAGTGTGTCAACCCTTCGTCAGGTCAAAATGTCAAATTCCACTTGTAGGATCAAAATGTTTTGATTATTAAACTTTTATGGCGTGGAGTAAGTGTCCACATGTAGCATGCCGATTTGATCTTAAAAAGATCAGTACCTGTATGACTGTAGAATATCTATGATACCCAGGAAGATGAGCAGCTTTTCTTCTTTGTGTGTTTTGGCAGGGATGCCACCCATCCTAAAACACAGTAAAAAAAAACAGCAGCAGTTAAAGAATAGCCACTGTTCTCCTTCTGCAATGCTCGAAAACACTGCGCAAATGTTTGTAAAAGAGGCACTTACAGTATTTACATTTGTGAGTACTGCTGTAAATACACAGAACAGTGGCTGTGTTTGTATTTGAGTAGCTATGGTTATATGAGAGCCTGACTGTGTGTGTACACTGCCTGAGTGTCCCGCGTGAGGTATGAGCACAGTTGTATAACTGTGTCTGCGAGAGAAAAGGTGGAGATTACGAGACGCACAGAGGCAGCGTGTGTATGCCCAAATATGTGTGCATAATATGTGCGTTTTCCCCCCAGCTGAACCCACTCACGTGTCGTCTGTGGTGACTGCTTCGGCAGCCTTGCCGTCTCCCTGGATGGACTCCATGGCGGTGGAGTAAAGCACCCTCTGACCGACAGGTCTCCTCCCGTCCCCGCCCGCCTGGCCCGGCTCACCCCCGTCTCTCTGGCTCTGGTCTGGGACGTGCACACCCAGCAGCAGGCTGTAGTCCATGATCTTAAAACTCTCCAGCACCTGTAGCAAGTTATAAGACATGGAGTTGTTATAAGAGTCCCATTGATTGTAATCACAGTATATTTCACATTTTCTTTGACCTGTTGACTGGACTGGATGCTTCACCCTCACCTTACAGACGGTAAATATATCACCTAATGAAAATGTTTTGAAAACATTTTCCCCCCTCCCTAAACACTTTCATCACCCAACACACTTCAGCACTTCAAAGACTCTGACCTCATACAGTAAAAGGAAATCTCCTGTTTAAACCAGTTTTCAGCTAAATAAACAAGGTGTTTCTCCACAGTGAGCCAAGTGTTACACATTGACCTTCAGGAGCCTTTCGCCCACTTTCCCAGACTCTGCGACTTCATGTCTCCTGCTGCTCGCGTAAAGCAGCGATGGCAAGACGAGGGTACAGAGAGAGAGGCAAGGGCTTGTTCTGGGAATGGGATCAGGGTCGCTGCCAGGTAGCCAGGCTTATCTTATGACCTAGACTGGAGGAAAAAAGTCACTGTACCGGTTTATAATTCCTGTTTTAAATTATTAGGTGTTTACACGGGTGTGGCGGAAAAAGTGAAGCTCACGTGTTTTCAGTAAATCCCTTCAGTCAGGGAGCAAGAATCAAAAGTAATGCCACTCTTAGCAAACCCTCTGCCAGTGAACTCTGTCTCAATGGCTTTAAAGGGACAGTTCACCCCAAAATCAAAAATGCATATTTTCCCTCTTACCTGTAGTGTTATTTATCAGTCTAGATTGTTTTGGTGTGAGTTGCAGAGTATTGGGGATATCGGCCATAGAGATGTCTGCCTTCTCTTGAATATAATAGAACTAGATGGCACTCGGCTTGTGGTGCTCAAAGCGCCAAAAAATACATTTGGAAAACTCAACAGCAATGTCTCTTTCCAAAAATCATGACCTGGTTACTCAAAATAATCCACAGAGCTTGTTGTGAACAGTTTAATGTAGGAACTATTTTCTTTCTACTAAACTACACCAGCCAACCTTGTCACTGCACAGAAAGAAGCATGCATCTACTCATGGATGAGAGGCTTGTGGCAGTGCGAGATGTAAACATCAATGGCATTCTCCTCCTCGTGTCCTGAGCTGTAACGTTAGCTAGCTTAATGGTGCTAGGTGAGCTAGCAATAGACACGCTAACTAACAACTAAAGATTTGCATGTTCTCCCCGTGGGTTTTCTCCAGGTACTCCGGCTTCCTCCCACAGTCCAAAGACATGCAAGTTAGGTAAATTGGTGACTCTAAATTGGCCGTAGGAGTGAAAGTGAGCATGAATGGTTGTCTGTCTCTATGTGTCAGCCCTGTGGTAGTCTGGTGACTTGTCCAGGGTGTACCCTGCCTCTCGCCCAGTGTCAGCTGGGATAGGCTCCAATAACTTCGGTCACAGTTCGTGAAAAAAATATTTTTTCCAGCGGATGTTTTAGTTACAACATGATTGAGCTAACTGGAGTAGTTTCATGTCGTATCCAACAACGGGAGGCTTTTAAGAGATGACGTCCTGATGTTAGCTTTGCTGCTGCCGTTAGCTGTCCCTGTCAGCTGATGCTTTCCAGACATCGTGATTTCCCAAAACTGAATAAATACCACACATAGCAACACAAAACTGCTTTGCTAGCTCAATCATGTTGTAACTAAGATATCCGCTGGAAACAATATTTTTTTCTCGGACCATTTATTGAGTTATTACAGACATTGCTAACAGCTAACGGTTAGCCTAGCTAAACTACGATAACCATGTTGTTATTTACAAAACGTCACATCCCGCCTTGAGTATATCCAATCAGGACCAAGTAATCCCCAAGCCCCAGCCAGGAGTTTCTCGGGGCCGTGAGCACCTACTCCGAGGCAGGAACTTGTTTAGCCCCTGTAAAAGTTCCGGAACTCTGTCCTTCAGGGTGGTTCCTGTGGTGGAGACACGCACCAACGGCCCCGGCCCCGTAAAATTACCCCAAAGTTCCTGCTGTGGAAACGGGCCTTTTGAGCACCACAAGCCGAGTACCATCTAGTTCCATTATATTCAAGAGAAGGCAAACATCTCTACGGCTGATATCTCCAACACTTGTCAACTCACATCAAAACAATCTACACTGATAAACAGCACTACAGGTAAGAGGATACATATGTATTTTTGATTCGGGGGTGAACTGTCCCTTTAAAAGGTTCAGGAAAGCCAGGCTTAACAAGAAACAGCTGAAAACAGAACATAGTGACTAAGCCTGATGAAAGTCCATCATTATTGTCATGGGTATTCTCACTTACAGGCTCCATGAACAACACATTCCTGAGCCTAATAGGATTGGATGCAATATAAAAAACTCTTCTGATATAATCAAAGGGAGCAGTGACCCAGAATCCAGAGAAAACTGGCCTATTTTTGTATAGAATGTGAGACCAATAGTGTTTTGAAGTTGACCCACAACTTCCTCTTATCTTTGCCTAGAAAAGCCGCGCTGTCAAAGCAGATATTATTAGCGTTAGTTGTATATCCAGTTTGCATCTGTAACACAAGCCGCCAATGTATAAAGTCACAGTCACGCACACTCATACTCAAACACACAAACACAAAATAGACTTAATGACCGACTCAAACGAACACTGGGGCTTTTGTCTGAGCTCTGCCTTTTCCATATCAACAATTTGCATCCCTTGTCTCGAACTCCCCCAGCCTATTCAAACTGCAGCCACTCTGAATAGAGCCACGCACACCAGGCTGCCTACAGAAGGCCATTACTGTGTGTCCTGGCCCCAGCTTTCCCAGGCAAACAATCAAACTGTCACAGCAGAAAGAAAACAGCTGCATTTCTGTGGTTGTTTGTACAAAAAGACTTTCTTTGCATTCTGAAAAAATATATATACAGGCACAGAAAAATAGTCAATAATCAGTTAGTGGAGTCAGAAGCTACTGATTCTCAGAGGCACAGCAGCCAAGTGTTTGGGTCTCTTCCCTGAGCAACCTGTCCTCTGCTCTCATTTCAACACAGCTCAGTTTTCTCACAGTGAATGGAAAAGGCTAATCCTCACACTCCTGTAAGGCGTGAGCTTTGTCACAGCATCCCCTGATCGTCAACAAATCTCTCTGTATATCCAACCCGGAGCACTCCTCCACCCATCTCTCTCTGTGCCAGTAGGGCTGTAGAGCTGTTCAGTGGTGTGTCCCACTTCACAGTGACACTAATAGCCATCAAGCTTCCTTAAATCTGAGTCTGTCTGCTGAAAAAACAGAACACAGGAGCACGTTAAAGTCCTTTTGTGGCCCTGCTGGATCACTCACCCCGGGTACACGCCGACTCTGAGTTCAGTTACAATCACAGGAATGTTACCGCTAAAGTATGCATCTATAATTAATGAGGACAACCTGCTACCCATGACGCAGCATATTAAATCCGGGACTCACGGCTGTTAACGTTGTCACTCGTTCAGACTTGAAAAGACACACAGATTTATTTAATGACTGTCTTTATCTTACAGGGGGAACACAACGTAAATTAAGTCAATATTTGGGAATATGAGCTACTCTCTGTCAAAGCCAGAAACCAGAGGAGTAGCTTTTGTGACGTCATAGGGTACAAAGCTGGAGCTGCTCCATAGACAGTGAAGGGGAGTCTGATTTTGTGGCTCCACAGAATGTTTGTTTTCTTTTTTTTATTCCCAAATGAGCTTTATTATGTTTTAGTGTTCTCAGTGCTGAAACAGAAAATGTACCCACACACTAAGAACATTGCTCTAGGTGCTTTCAGTGTCATCCAGAACATCTTTCTGACTTTGCTGTGGAGCAGCTTGATGACATCAGAAATTCAAGTTTTAGCATTCTAGTTGTTCATCTTTACTACATTTTTGGACTGTCTTAGACTGGTGGAATAACATGTATGAATTTTGACAATGAGCGTAGTTCCCCTTTAAATCAACAGTTCCACGAAATGTTTTATTTTTCTTCTTTTGTTCCCGATATCACTTGTTCCAAAAATGAGACCAAAAAAAAGTAAAAACTTAAATTTAAATTTTTAAAAATCACTTATTTCTGTCTATGTTTATTCTCTGACACTGAACATAAACTAAATTATTAATAATTATTTTTTAGTATAGCTGGAGACAGAAAAGAGGAGAGAGGGAGTGAACAACATGCAACATTTTTTTTTTTTTTTTTTTTTTAGTATACATGGGACACACAGCCTACCAGGTGAGCTACCAGTGCACCCTTACACATAACAAATTTGCATGAAGACCTGTGTGCTGCAAAGATAACTCCAGCAACAGACAAGTCATCAGCAACAACTTTGATTATGAAATTAAATAAAGTAATTTCCTTGGCAAAAATGGCAAAAAAAATCTCTGGTTTCAACTTCTCAAATGTAAATATTCCCTGGTTTTCCAACTGTTTTCTAATAGTAAACAAAATATCATTAACTTTTAACTGTTGGTGGGACACAACAAGACACCTGAACACATCACCATGAGCTCTGGGAACTTAAGTGTGTAGCTTTTCACTGTTTGATGACATTTTATAAACCAAGAAATTAGGCTAATCAATAATGACAGTAATTACTGTATTAGCTGCAGACCTGTGTAATTAATTAGCAGGTTTTAGCCGTGCATATGAATGTGGTTAAGGTTCCTGCTGGAGCTTTACTGTCTTCTGGCTGCAAGGTCAGGGCCTTGGTTTTCCTCTGAGAGAGAGAGAGAAGCCATTGTTGTCACAGGATCCCATGGCTGAGAAGAGGAGAGGGGGGGGGCATACAGTAAATGCTTGTTTATGATTGGCTGCTGGCTGCTATGCAACCCATTATTGTCCAAGAATGCATGTCCTCATTGTCTAGATCATTATTTCTGCATTTCTTCGTGTGGACTCCCATTTCACAAACAGAATTAAGGTGTTATGTTGAAGTCATTTGGTCGGGCTTGTCCCCAACATGACAAGGTCTCAAGTGACTGCTGTGAACAACACTGTCTCAACAGCTTGACATCATCATCAGCATCACCATCATCCTTATGTTTGTCTCATCAAATTGCGCACGCCCAGCAAGCACCGGAACGGTACAAACACACACTCACGCTACAATAAACCCTCTCTGTCTCACCGTCTCCGTACAGTAGAGTTGAACATGAATTATTAATGCCCTGTGTTGTTTTGGCATTTGGAGAGTATCAGGGGAACTGCAGCGTAATGGAGAGAGTAGACTTAAAAGGAAGAAAGCGTACCCTGCATTTCCCTAGCAGTGTCCCACATAGCAGAAATATCTGATTCCCTCAAACACATTGCTCATCCTCGTCTTTGTCTTTCTGCTTCAACTTGACTCTGACCTCCCACATTCCTATGAAACAGAAATCCCAACCCTCCAAGCACTGGAAAAATAGCTAAAATATATTTTTCAGAGGCCTCACCGTGTGTACTTTTCATCGGACAACAATCTCCTTCCTCATTCCCTCCAAGCCCCTCACCCCCTGTTACTTGGCTTCTGCCGACCCCTCCTCTGTGTTTTGGTCCGCAGCCTCTCCTGGGGTGACGGGGGTTAGCTGCTTACTCATGAAAATGGCCAGCGATTCTGCTTAGAGCGCACTTTGCTTCCCGCTCAGGAGGCGAGCACAGGAAGCCATGACAATAACAAACTGTACAGCACAGCTGCTGCTCAACAGTCTCACTTAACATACACCAACACACCACACTATCAGTCAATCAATCAATCAATCAATCAATCAATCAATCAATCAATCAATCTTTATTTATAAAGCACTTTTCATACAAAAAATGTAGCACAAAGTGCTTTACATGGTTAGAAGAAATGCACCTCCCATCCACCCCCCAGCCACCCAAACCCCCACATATAGACGCTATGCATGCAATATGTGGCACAGAGAGGCCTGTACATGCACACAGTGGGCAGACAGTGCATGTAAATGTGAATGTGCTGCAAGGTTAAGGAAGTACTGACTTAGCAAGAGGGGAGGATGTCATTCTGGCTGCAATCTGCTTAAGAAAACATAAAAAAAAAATAGAGGGCATGGACAAAGTCAGCATTTTGGTAAATGATGATGAGAAAGGCCATGACCTGAGGAGAAGGCTTGAATTTCTGGTAATCTTTCACTTACACAACATCACATGACCCAGGTTTGTCCAAAAGCTTATGATTGAGGCACTATTTGACTTAAAGGGTGGGAGAGCAACAGTCGCTCACACCTGTTTACACACTTCTGCTGGAAGGATCCTGCAGTTTCCCAGAAGAGAAATACTAAAACACAAACAAGTGTAGCAGAAGCTGAAAATTTACTCTAATGAAAGTCATGTCTTTTCATGTTTAGCGTACTTTTGATAACACATAAGAAAAGAGCCGAGAAGAAAAGAGTGCTCTGTTGCCAAACAGGCTCAACTAAATATACCCACAGCATCACGCTGTTCATTACCGCTAACTCCGATCCTTACGCCATCAATCACTGTTTGCCGATAAAGCCATCAAAGACCTTCTTTTCCCACACACTAAACATTTAACTTGAGCCTGGTGTAATGGAAATAATTAAGTTGTTCAGTGAACGGTGCCACGCAGGGTTGCCTGGTCTGTCAGGTCAGCCGGGCACAGCAGGAAATCTTTCTTCCTGGTCTCTGGGCCTCATACGATCCACACTTACAGTAACATCCTGGTCTGGTTCCAGGTTAAATATTAGAGCGCGGACCTCATGGAGAGGTTGTCTGTGTGTGTGCAGCTACTGTATGTCAAGCAGAACAAATGGGATTACAACATGGCGGGGCTTTCGGGCTCTAAACCTCATCATTAACCAGCCACTATGAGGGTAAAACACATTAAATCAGTGTCTGGAAGTCACATCGTCACCACCCATGAAATGATTCCACGAGGCCGTCCCCCTTAAAGACACATGAAGAACAACAGGGAAGGAATGTCACTGCACAAATACATATTTAGTTTACTGAGGACCATACCCATAAGAATTACTGTACAAATTGGCAATCCAATGATTTACTGTTAATCAGTGGTGGACAAGGCACTCAGATATTCTACTGAGGTAAAAGTAGCCTACCACAGTGTAGAAATACTCTGTAACAAGTAAAAGTCCCACATTCAAAGATGATTTAGTAATTTAGGATTGCAGATTGCAACCAGCTGAAACTTCTCCCAGCCAGAATTCCTGTTCTGACCAAGAGCTGAATTATCCACAGAGGTCTCTTCCTCTCCAAAACAAATGGACCAGGTGATTAAAACTGGTAAAAACAGTGAAAAAAGCAGCTTCACGTTACAAATAAGCATTTCTACAATGCTGTTCGGCTCATCGGAGACAGGCTACTTGCCCACAGCATGCTATTGTGTGCTTGCCCTTTTTCTCTAATAACAAAATGTGTGCTCCCCTTATTTATGATCCAGATGTTAGGGAGGTTTTTAGCAGGAGCCGAAGTATCTGCAGAGGTCTTCTCTTCTCGAAAACAAATTCGCCCAAACAAAAACACTGACTAAAGCAGTTTCATGTTAAAAATCAGTGGTTTTCCAATACTGCATGTTGCTAATGGGCTTCTAACTAACAGGGTCAATGCGAAAACACCACTAAACTACATCTAGAGTCAGTGCTTGGTTTGTCCGTTCTGGGCTCCTGTAGAAACATGGAAGTTAACATGACAATCTTCATAAACAAGGACCCCATTCCTGTGTAGATATTAACACCTCATTCTAAGGTAACAAAAACACAACAGTTGTTATTTTCAGGTGATTATGCACCAAAGAAAATGCACTTATTATATTATATTCCATTTCTGCCAATATATCGCCCTAAATCCTACACACTGTACCTTTAAGTAAAAGTATTAAATTATTCCAATTAACATATACTTAAAGTACTTATTATGCTATCAGAATTAATATATATCACAATATTGGATTCTGTTTATTGATGCATTAATGTGATGATTACTTTAATGTTGTAGCTGGTAAAGGTGGAGTTTAATCTATAATAATACATCATAATTTATAAGTTGATTTATATTTTGTATTAATCTAAACATGCAAAGTGAGCAGTAAGTAAAGTTGTCAAATAAAAAGTACAATATTTCCCCTTTTGAGATGTTTAAAGCAGCAGAAAATGGAACACTCAAGTAAACTACAAGTAGCTCAGAATTGTACTTAAGTACCTAAATAAGTGTACTTATTTAGATTCCACTATTATTGATACTCAATCCACCCATAATGTTTTTTTTATTTCTAGCACAGAACTCTGAGGTCTGGGAGCCACAGTATCTCAGTTGTTGTTATTTTAGAGGCAGAGGAAAAGCAAATCAGCAATTCAGCTCTTCTGTTCCGGTTCTTTTGCTTTTTAAAGCCTGGGGGTTTGTTCCTTGCCTACAATGATGGCTTCACAAACAAGCGTCAGCAAAATCTTCATATTTATTGTACATGGCCCTTCTTACTAGCCTGTTTTCATAGAGAATTTCTCTGGCACTGATGCAGTGTGGAGAGACAATAACGATGTAAAATTCGGAAGTCTGTGCCTTTTCAGATGACTCATTTTGTACGCTGTTTGACGGTTTTCACATTTCTAAAAGCAGGGAAGATGCTGGTGAATCACCGGAGCTCACACACCATGTCTGCCATTAAACTCCAACGATCCTCCTCCAGCAGACAGTCTCCTGGCCTCTGCGTTAAAATAGAGAAGAATGCGCGCCTCAGGATCGGAGGACTATCTTTGGATAGAGCTCCGAGTCTCTCACGCTACCAGGATCATGTCTTAATCACATTCAGTGTTTGAAGAGCTGTCATGTAGTGAAACATAGCAGTGTTAGAGACGGGAAAACAGAGCCCACGGGCAAACTGAGAGCTTAGGCTGAACACACAGTGGAAAACACGCTGTGGTCCTGCAGGCAAACACACTGAAAATTCAAAAATTCAAAACACTTTGTCCCTTCTAAGACGCACACTTGCTATCCAGAACTAGTGGACCATGTGGGTAACTTATAGAGCTGCATGTGTTAAGCCTCTATAATCGGCAACAAGAATGAGAGGGCGGTGACATCCCTTCAACAGCTACGTTACTTGTGAATTCCCGGGTTAAAAGCTATCTGCTCTAAGCTCTGAAAAGGCACATTATATCCATGTGCTGCACACAGGTCAGAATTTTTTAGCAAAGGAAAGTATTCTAATAATGAAACAAAAATGATCTGATCCTAGACTTCCTTGTTTGTTGTGCAGCTTCCTTTTATGGAATAATAGTGTCCTTCCTGATGTGGTATGACTTTGTTATTTCAAAGCTGGTCCATTGAATAGAGAGATACAAGCATGAGCACACACACACAAACACACACACACACACACACTGCTGCCAGCACCTACCCGACAGTCTCTCTGCAGGGTCTTCATCAGGTTGTTGTACGTCTCTGCGTCAAAGTAAAGTCCTTCTTCGTGCATGTCCTGGAAGTCCAGGTCTTTGTAGGTCGGACAGGCCTTCTCCCTCTCTTTCCTGGATGCTCGTCTCTTGTAGGTGGATCCCTTCAGGTCGTATTTGTAGTGCATTTTGATCGAGCGTGGCAGCACGTTATTCATGACCACCAGTCGGATGTTGATGCCTCCAGACTGGATGCAGTACAGTCCGTAGAACTTGGGCAGCAGCGTGCGCGGATTCTGGTTCAGGTTCTGTGAGGCGAAAGACAGCTTGAGTCACAAACTCTGAGAGATCAAAGGGAAAACTCCTAATTTCTGAATGGCTAGGTTATGCTGCATGTCATCTCCTTTGTGAGAAAATGAGCAAATGTTTGACTTCTGTACATGTAACTAACATGTCCTCCCTCCTCTTGACTGAGACATTTTTCAACACCAAGAGGGTTTTAGACCTCCATTCAGCACTCAGAGGTGAAGTTTTGCCACCTCACCAGGTGCTGAAGACCTCCTGAGGCAACTTTAAGTGTCTTACCATGTAGTATCCAGGTAGTAATCTCTGGAGAAACTTGGCCTCTTTGTGCTGGACGGTTTTAATGATGAACTCGTCATCGCTGGTTAGATAGAAGAGCGAGCCGCTGGCCCCCGGGTTGGTCAGCTCAATCAGTGGCTCATTTACGAGGGAGTACTGAGGAAGGAAAAACATCAACACACCAGTCAGAAGAAAGATTTCACACTGAACAGAGGTCAGACTTCTAAAAAGCAGCTCCAGCTCTAATCACATAAACTACGGTACAGACAAAAATTAAAACACTTAAGTTTATGTGGAAAGCACGATTAAATAAAGATGCGACACCACAGGAATCTTTTGTTTATTTAGAGCTGGAAGAGATCTTCACTGGCCTGAGGGTATTTACAGAAGTCTTGTGATGCAAAAGCACCAGGCTTCTACTCAAATATTTGTTTTTGTTTTAGTGGCCTCAAAACATGTAGGCACCAAAAACAAAATAAGAGTACACCCCAGACGTTACATCAATAAGCGATTCAGAACCATCAATATTCTGCTATAATAGCATCAACTGTGCTGGGAAGGCTTTTCACACATTTTGGAACCTGGCTGCAGCCACAAGAGTATTGATGAGGTGAGACACTGACGTACACCTGACCTGTTAAAATTCACTCTCAAGGGTGGAGATGGGGTTTAGGTTAAGATTTTGTGCAGGTCAGTTAAGTTCCTCCACATTCTTTCTTGATGGATCTGACTCTGTGCATAGGGTAACAGGAAAGGATCTTCCCCCAAACTGTTGTCTAATAATCATTAAAGGCTGTAGACTGTATAGAAAGTGGAGCCAAAGCAGGGAAGCCTTAAACCTGCATTCTTTGCAATGGCCAGCAGGGGGCAACTCCACCGATTGCAAAAAAAAAAGGCCAATTGTATTGAAATCAATGAGAAAATGACCCTGACTTGTCACTTGATTTATTACTTCAGTTAACATTTTCCCACTGATGATCTCAATCGCAAGTGTCAAGTTTCAGCATGATGTTCATTTTATAAAACACAGTCCCGTTTTTAGTAAAACAGACAATAAAGCAGGGTATGCTTTAGGGCATGTCTGCCCTAAGTGGCAAGCCACTACCATGGCAATGCGTACTGCCCCCTGCTCCAACCTCTCGTCCCAATATGGTCACTTCTGGCTCCAAAAAATCAAGATGGCAACATCCAAAATGCAAAACTCAAGTCCACAAACCAATGGGTGATGTTGCCGTGGCAACACCCACTTCTTTTATACAGTGTATGGCTGTAGCATCAAGATTTCCTTCAGATAGAACTAAAGCTGGGCATACACTGTACAATTTGAGCTCATTTAGGCCCGATTTTTGAGCCACACGACTCATTTCAGAGTCAGATAAAATTTCAGCTTCGCCAAGGGTCATTTGTTGTACAGTGTCCATGGGGGAACGAGAACCAATCATGGCTCTATCAACTGCTCCCAATCAACTGTTGCAGGTTCGGACGAATTTCTGACTTTTCAATATCAATTTTGGTCGTTCATCTTTCGGCTCTTGCACTGTCTAAGCATGGCCACGAGTCAGTTCCCCAAGATCAGTACCTTTTTTCTCACTGCACCTGAGGGAAGTGACAGACAGAGTGTTTGAAAGTGCCATAGCGTCACGATGCTTCATGTGGACGGATAATATGGAGGCTACGTTGGTTGAGCTGTGGCAACAGCATGTACCTGTTTGGTGTTTCCTTCTCCTCCTATCACAACCAATATGAGCAAGAGACATGTTTGCAATAATGTATTTTTCTGAACTGTACTAATGTAAATTTACAGACCTTTGCCAGCAAACAAACTTCTACCTGCCTCGGAGTTTCAAACAATCCTTACTGACAAATGTCAATAGCCAGAACAGTCCAAAGGGCCTGACGGGTCATTTTATTTTCTATTTCACCCGTAGGCAACAGTGTGAGCATATCAACTGTGAGCTGTCATGCGCAGTTGGAAACAATAGGCTTAAATTGTATAGTGTATGCCTTACTTAATGGGCCAAGCCCAAACCATTAGAGAGCAACCAGACCAACAGTACACAAAAGTATATGGTTGTCCACATACATTAAGCCATATAGTGTACTGTGCATAACCGGCATGTAATGAAGCAGGTCTCTTTCTACATTATATACGCTGTTAAATGAAACACTAATGAGTTAACTGTAGAGATAGCAGATCTCGATCACAGGAGCGCAAATCCCACATTGACTCTTTCAGACAGGTAAACTATGCAGTAACACATGCAGAAACACGTGCTCTTCAGCTGAGAGGTAATACAGAGCAATTTCCACTTGTACTGCCTGTATCGCAGAATTAATGAAAACAGACCAAGAGCCTTCATCTTAACGTGGCAATCAACGTGTGAGGGAGAGACTGTGAGAGCAGCCAACTGAAGAGCAATGTTAGATGTTAATCAGTGCGTTATGAGAGAAACATGTTCAGAGGAGAGGAGCAACACTGGAGGCATCCGCTCTCCCTCTCCAGAGACTCTTCCACTGATGACCGTCTGCAGTCACGTTGAATTACAAGCACAAACACATCCGTGGTTTATTGCATTTGCATTCAGGATGCTGGGTGTGCATGTGTGTGTGTGCGTGTGTGTGTGTTCTCTCTTTTAATTAGACTCCGCTGTGTGGCCTCTGTCTGAACGAATTCATCATCACCTCAAGGACATCAATCATGAGCACATCCTCTAAGCCGCTGCGCCTTCTGCCATCCTCCCTCTACTGCCTTGAAGTTACATTTTGTCTCCGTCGCTCCTCCCGAGCCTTTTGTCTTTCACTTGCGCAGAAACAAATTTGGCATTCAAAAACAAGAATGCAGCTGGTGGTGGTTTTAAAAGGCTCGGAGGCAGACAGACAATAGGAAAACGGCGGCGTAACACGATGGAGTCCAAACAAGATTACACAAAATCAGATTTTACTCAAGCAAAAAGCGTTTGTGTGGAGTACAGCGCCACTGATAAATATGGAAACAAGGTAAACTCTTTGATGAGCTGCAAATTAAATGAACTTACTGCGTGGCATGTAAAGAACATAATCACAGGCTTTGAGCGGGGTGTTTAAACATTAGACGAGACAAGATAAGATAAAGTTTATTGATCACACACTGGGGGAAATTTTCTCGTTATAGCAGCTCAAGAGACAAAACAAAGGGAAAAAAGTGACTGCATACCCCCTGAGTGATATCAGACATCCAAGGCTTCTCTTTAAAGGCATAACTTTTTCTTTCTCCCTATCTGTTTCTCTGTCTGTGTTGGTGTGAAACACAGACAGGGAAATCAGGGACTGGGAAATCACAGAATCATGTGCTGATTTCATTCAGCACTAGGAGCTGGTTAAAGCTAATGAGGGCATGCTCCGTTAGCTCAGTCATTACCTCCAATATCTCCACGCTGCCCCAATGTTTTGCCTCAACTTCATCCTCCCATCCTGTCTTTCCCCCTACACAGATGGCGCGTGGCATTACCCGCCCACTGCTCAATAAAATACATGTTGAATTCTGTTACAATTAAGTACGCACTGAGGTGGAAGATTAGTGTTCAGTCAATGGGAAGTAATTCAGGCGAAAGACAGCCAGCAGGCCATTGTCTCTTGTTTATGGTACACACTGATAGACAGAACTGCTTAAAGCAATGGGAAAACGTGTGCATTCACTCTCTGGCCGAAAGGTGGATAAAAAGATTGATACCACTCTTGCTGCTGTGCCATAGTTTTGACAGCCCAATAGTTTGAAAATTGTCTCATTTGTCTGACCGGCTGGTGTCCCAAAAACAAACGTGCATTGCTCTGCAAGGCCATTTCTACAAAAATAGGCGGCACACTCTCCCAAACAGAAGCACATGGCTGATTAGTCATTGAAACTCTCTACTATGGCATGCTAACCCTAACCAATCTCACGCCTCATGCCTAAACTGAACCGACCCAACCCACAAAGGCAATAATTACTAGCCAATCAGTGGCAGAGTACAGCAGAACATGTCTTACCATAGTGGAAACATCAGATGGCATCATGCTGCATTATAATTGGCCATGTGCTTCTGTTTGCCAGACTGTGTAGAGTATTTTTGGAGAAGTGGTCCTTCAGAGCAATGTAGGTTTGTTTTCGGGATAATAGGCTTCCAAATGAACATTTATGACTATTGGGGTTTCGGAAATCAAAAGCTGATCCGCCATTCACATGTCTATCCACTAAATATAAAGCTACAGGCAGCTAGCAGTTAGCTTAGCTTAACATAAAGACTGGAAATATGGGGAGACAGCTAGCATGGCTTTGTCTGAAGGTAACAAAATCTAAATTGCTGCTCCTCTAAAGCTCACTACAATTTGTGATTTTACGTGGAGTTGTGTGCAGGGCATTTTTTTACTGGCATGGTAACTAAAACTATTTTTAAGTCTTTTTTCTTCTGGGTAAAAGTCTAGCTTATAGTGGGTTAGTTTGAGCTCACGTTCCATTGCATCTTACTTTAGGTTTTCCATGTGTGTGCTTGATTTGATTTGACTCTTAACGCTTCCTCCCTAGACCTGCATGACATTTTGCAAATTAGTCGGCAAGAGGCAGAAAGACTGAATTTGTGGAGCGGATGTTATGAATGTGCAACATCATGTGAAGGTGTAACAAATAATTAACATCTCAGCCAGGTTTTATTCTTACCAGGTAGTCGTCTGGTTTGATGCCGAACAAATCCCTGAAGTAGCGGAAGGCCAGTGGAGCGTAGGTCTTGAAGCGGAAGTCAGGGTAGTGATGTGCTGGAGTCAAGTTGCTTCCCTCACTGCAATGTGCGATGAATAGCCAAGAACACCAAGAAAAAAAAAATATACTGGTACATTAGTAGGGGGAAAAATTGATACAGCATAGTATCACAATATTTTGCAAGGCAATGTTTTATCGATACATGGATAGAGTGTCCATTTTTTATGATAGAATTTATTTATTTTGCAAATACAACTTTTGATAGCCCATACTAGGACGATTAAGTCAATTGCTTTTTCAGTTCACAACATATATTTTTTGCAATAAAAATTGAACTGACCGAAAAATGTATTTTATCAGTTAAAACAGATGTTGACAAAGCTTTGCTCTTGACAGTTTCTGCAGTTTACAAAAGATAAAAAAAAATCAATGCACTGCAATGCACAGCATATTGCAAAACATTTTAAAATAGAAATAATCTTGTGACTTGAAACTTCGTGGGGCCTCTGGTGATTTCCACCCCTCTACATTAGACACATTATTCCAACACTAACTCAAATAAAGGGGGATAAAGAAAACCTTCAACATTACATAAGTAAAAAATGTCCGTGTCATTTAATTCTCCAACCAAGGATGACATACAGGCAGTACCAGGGGGAAAGTGAGCCTACACCACCCTTTTCTTTGTGCCTGGCCTATTGACTCCCAGTAAGTGTATCAGTGGGCCCTTGTAATGTGCTCCACCCATGCACAAACAGGCTTCAGTAAAGTCATCTCTGGGAACCCAGATTCACCAGTATCGTGGTGACAAACTGGCTTTTATAGAGTTCTTCGCCTGGAGACTGATGGTGGCTCTGATTACTGGATCTAAACAATACAACACAACACATGAGCCTTGACTCTGAGGGGGGGAAAAGGAAAGGTGAAAATAGAAACAAATACACAACATAACCTACTTTTTTTGTTGATTTGACTGGAACGTGAAACCTGACATTCTCAGACGGGCTTTGGCAAAGACCAACTGTTTTGTAACCTGTGTCTCGGGGAACACCACGACACAGGGGGACGCACGTCCAACAAGGTTAGCGTGAGTCAGCTGTCGACTCTTTCATCACATAGACGCATTGAAATCAATCACACTGACCCTAAATCTACAACAAGTAGGTTAATAAAGGGCTTTGTTTTCCAGGGCGCCTCTAAATCTGGTTAATATTCTTGGACGCTTTTCTGGGTAAAGAGGCTGGTGTGTTGTTTTGTACTGCCGTAATGGGATACAGGCAACAGTCAGGCCCTGCTGAGTAACACAATACCTGTGATTACTCTACAACGAAATCTGACTGCTCTGTTTAGTGTGTGAGGGCGACAACAATTATCTGTCATCAATGACTGACAGCCGATGATGGTAACACACTCCTCGCATGGAAACCATTTCACAACACACAGCACCTGGAAATGTTTCATTCAATCTCATCAGAGAGCCACCTGCATTATGAAAGACACGTGCTGGTTGTCATAGATACATGCACTGCAAAAAAACAAAAAACTGTGTGTGTGTCTCCAGCCATCTAAAACTAGACTGACAGGACAAACAACAATGGAAAAACCTCCAGAGAGGAGCAACAACAAGAGAGGGAAGAGAGGGAGGGAAGCAATAAAAGCATCTGAGAGTCGTCTCCGTACTCAGCCGCTCTCTCAGGATACTCTGTCAACGCAAAGAAAGAGGAGTTTGTGTCTGTGTGCTATTACAGAACAGAAAAGAAACACTTACAGAGACTAAAGAGAATAAAGGAGGAAACGGTTATGTCATATGTCAGATGTAAGACACCATTTTTCTCTCCCCACTGATTACACTTTGTTTGCTGTGTCTAGTGTAATTTTCTTTTTTCTGCACCATGCAGCCTTGATCTCTTTCATCTCAGCCGGTTTTCTCAAAGAAAAGCCGGCCCTGAAGATAAGTTTTATTTCACCATTATGTGAAAAGGTTTGACACTGGGAGCAGATCTAGGATGATGTAACAAGCCAGCTTTAAACGAGTGATATTTTGTACTTTCCTATGTCAGCAAGGCAGCAGCAGGTTTTTAAACACTCATCCCTTTAGGGCTCGAAACAAGAGTAGTGTTTGGCTATTGCTGAGTAGTAAAAGGTCAACGTGTGTGCCAAGACCCAGTTTGTATGAACCATTATGAGTTTGCATATCCTGGTGGTTCATCTCAAAAGTAAACCACAAGTACTTCCTAGTAGGACTCCAATTCTCCTCCTGAAGCTTCAGACTTAGAGGCAAGTATTAGACAACACTTTTAAAAACCAGTGAAAACATTTTGCTTAGTTCTCAGCTATTTTCTTTTGCAAAATCTTTGCATATTTTTCAGGATAGGTCATGCAAAGTATATATTTAAATAGAAAATTATACTATCAACTCATACAGCAAACACCACATGATAAGATCCTTTAAAATTGTATTTTCTACTGTAAAACTATAAGCTCAACTGCACGTTAAAGAGAACCTATTATGTTATTTTTCTAGGTTCACACTTGTCCGAGTAGGGAACCCAAAATACACGTTTACATGCCTTAAAGGTAAAACACTTTATTTTCCACATACTGTCTGTGCTAGAACACATGTATTCGCCCTCTGTCTGAGAAGACTCCTATTTAGCACCTATCTCTTTAAGCCCACCTCCCCAAAAAACCCAGTCTACTCTGATTGGTCAGGGTTTTCAGGTCTTCTGCATCTCAGCGTCTCTGCACCATCACTGCTGCCAAGGAATGACCTTAATGAAGTTTTTCTACCATGAAAATTAACCAATAAAAACTCCTTCACTATGGATCAAGTTCCAGCAGGAATATGATCCAAAATCTGGGAGAAATTTGTAACATCTCTATCTAAGATTACAGGTTTCCCAGATGTTAGCATGTAGCTACATGTAGCACTGTATGTAATGTGCCTGGAGCAGATGACAATCTAAAGAAATCTGTCACAATCTGATGTCAACTTGTCTTGAAAGTACAAAACAACATTGGAAACAGCATACTCAGGATGGTTTGAAGCTTGAGGTTTTTGCTAACAGCAATTACTCTTACATATTTTTTATTTTATTTTTTTTACTTTTTAAATGAACATCCAACATTGTGACATTATATTTACGACTGAAAACAAAGGCCGTCTAAAAATAAATACAACCTCACATTGTGTGAACCACATTTGAACACTGAGTCCAAAAAAATTCAGAACAGGTTTGATTTACTGCGTTTTTCACATCCATAAGAAGCCTGTTTGACCAAGAATCAGTGAAGAGAATGTGGCTGCGGGACACAGCTGGGACAAGACAGAGAAACAGGGTGCATAGAATCATTTCATAACTCAGATAGCTCTCTTTCAACAGGTGAGATAATAATATTCAGGTGGATGAAGATGACAAGGAGGAGGGTGTGGACAGGGAGGACAGCTCCACTCCTTCATGCAGCTGTGGTGCCAAATGCAAGACAGCCAGATAGGTAACTCCAGCGGAGAGTCAAAGGAGGAAATGTGTCTTTTTATTTTGTCTCGTAGTGCGAATTTCTAACTGAATAGAACAATAAAACACATCGGAATCAGTGTGCAAGGTTTCTGTGCGCGCTGAATCTTTTTTTTCAGATACCAGATTACAAAAACACATCCGACAAAAAAACGGATTCAGTGTGCAGAGGCCTTAAGAAAAAGCATAAACTGCCCCCTTTAATATACGTGTGATATACGAGTCACACTTTCTAAGAATTCCTGGGTCTGTTCTGGATTATGTCAAATGTCTTTTTAAGCTGATGATGTGATTGTGAAGACAGCCCGAGACGACCGAGTGGCCGCACGCTGACATATGTTTTGCACTGTGGCAGTAAGAGGCACACGGTAAGCTGATTTCACAGTTCTTGGCAGGATAATCCACTAGAATAGTTTTATCCCTGCATCATGACTTAGACTAGCAAAATTCACTTTGTTGATAAATGATGATGGTGGCAGTTTGTGGTGACGGCGTAATTTCTTTGAGACTGGATGTCCAGTGCCTTGCAGTTTCCACTATTAATAACAGTTTTAAATGTCTTTAATACAAGACCCAGACATTTAATACTGTAGCGGGCAGACAGGCAAAGCTTAGTCTTTGGTCGCTTTCCATTCATTCACTTTGCAGAGTCAGGAAAGTGTCACAGCCAAAGAGCAGCCTGTTACCACCTACACATAATCTGTTTTTATGAAGCCACTCTCTGAGTCACTGGCTCTTGTAGACCAATAACCCTGAGCTTATGTAAAAGTTTGGCTGCTATTTTGATGGCAATGAGCAAAACATTGCTACACAATTAACTCATCTGTTGAATGACTGCTTCAAAAAATGTACACATTATAGAAATTTGGCTTCCTGTGTATAGAAGCTGTGTGAATGTATGTCTGTGTGGGTTTTATGTAGCACTGACCTGGGCAGAAAGACGCTCTCCACCACATAGAAGTCTTGCATAAGCACATCTCTGTCAGGCTTGGAGGTGAGGTTGCCCACTGTATAGCCAATACCGAGCTGAATGGCTCCCTTCAAGGCTGATGACGTGGTCTAGATGGGAAAATAGAGAAAAAAAACATCCCCTTAGTCAGGCTGTTCAATCATGCTGTCACTGCTGTCCCCATTAAATACACTATTGGATGTAAATGTGAACAACTGAAAGATTAAAACACAGGCAATCCAAACTACGGCACGGTGTCGGAGGCATCAAAATCAAGACAGCAGACCATTAAAGGAATACTTCACCCCCAAATGATTATTTGTTTGTAAGTTACTCACCCCAAGTGACTTTAAATTTGTGAAGATAACTTTGATTTTTCACGCATGCCTCCACAGTAAATGAAGAATCCAAAAACTGAGAAAATTCGTAATGAATTGAAGTCATAGGGGTCCATATTTAACAGCAACAAATGTGTTCACAAACTTACACACAACTCGCATAGCATAATCCAAGACTCATTTATTCAAGTATGCTCAGTACTTCCTAAATAGACAGCCCTTAACAGAAGGAAACTAAACTAAAAGTGAAACTTACCTATGGTCTCGTCAAAGCAAGACTCCATTGACATAAACAGTAATTTTACCTCGCGGAACAATGGAGCTGCTGGTCTACCACTACCTTGATCAGTTTGTTTGTTTGAATTATTGTGTAACTTTTGATGAATCCAAACTATACCTTCAAAACGTCAAACTCACACAATAACACAAACTAATAAACTGATTGAGGCAGTGGTAGACCAGCAGCTCCTGTGTTTAGTAAGGAAAAACTACTGTTTTGTCAATGGAGTGTGGCTTTGAGGAGAGCATAGATAAATGTTATTGTCGGTTTTGTTCTCTGTCAGAAAGGGCTGAGCATATGACTGGATAAATTAATCTTGAATTATACTGCATACGTTGTGTGTGAGTTTATAAACAGATGCTTTGATAAACTGGATCCCTATGACTTCAATTCATCAAGAATTTTCTCCATTTTTAGATTCTTTGTCAAACAGAGGCATGTGAGAAAGTTTTCTTCACAAATTCACTGTAATTTTCGGGTTGAGTAATTAATACATAAATGGTCATTTGGGGATGAGTATTCTTATAAAATCGAAACTATTGAGTAGTACAGTTTGTACTATAAATTTCACACTAACCACATTAAAATCCCAAAAAAGCCTGGGAAAACAACACTAGTACTTATGTTGCGTGGGCAGCCACCACAAAAAGACCTTTATAGTCTCAACCTGAACAGTGGTAGCCACTGTGGAGAGCCTTGTAATGGTGACATCGTAAGAAATGCTGCCATAAGCAGTGACGTCTAAAGTTAAAAAAAAAAAAAGGAAAGAAAACAAGTGTGACTGATCTCTGGCAGCCAGCCCTGGCAGAGGTCAGGACATTATGTGCTGTAGAAGGACATTTAGAAGGACTCATGTGACTCATAGGCTCCAAAGTGAAGACTTTGACTTGTTGGCTCTAAACTACACTCCAAAATAAATGTTATGGAAGCAAGTTGACGTTTGTTTTAAGAAGCAAATAAAACTAAACGCAGTGAAGCCCTTATATGAACAGTCCTACTTTGTTTTTACCTTTTTGTACGTCTTCTCTCTGCCTGTGCTCCAAGGCCCTCCCATCCCATTTTCTGTTGTGGTTGACATCTGAAAGAGATGCACAGGACTGACATAAAACCATGGTAAAGTAAAGTTTCAGTACTAATTTCACAATTTAAAATCGCTTCTTCCATTTGGTGACTGAAAAAGTCTCTAGCATAAACTTACCTTGCCTAACGAAAAGCTGCTGCAGACAAAACAGCGATCAGGGCGACATCTCTTGATTGTCAGCTTGATCAAACATCGGGAGGTTTGGATCTGTCAGGGGACCCTCTGCAAGAGAACAGATACACAGAGAGTTATTATTACACAATAAAAAAACGAGGGCAAAAAAACGCTCACAGCCAAGTTAAGATGTGACTGAGGACGGGTTGGAACATGTCCACAAGCAAAGATTTCTTGATTAACTGCTATAAATTTGAGGCCACTTTAATGCTGTCACTCTCCTGTTAATCTCCGCCTGTTAGCAGAGGCAATTTTATCTATTTCTATTTCTCACTATTGAACTGAAGCAAGAGAAATCTGCTGTGACAGTCACTCATGAAAGGTATATGTATGTGGGGTCATGTTTAGGAGAACAATACCATCCTGTGTCAGTTTGACTGTTCAGTTGCAAAAATTGCACTGTGCAGATGTAGAAAGCCAGTAAAGGCTGAGTCCATCTGCATTCTTTTACAGGTTTTTCAAATGGAAACACCCACTCAGCCAATAGCAAAAAGCATGGACGTAGGTTAGAGCAGCCAGTGCTGATAATAATAGTAACTTAAAGAGTTAGTTTGGTTCTTTTGAAGCAGGGCTGTATGACATACTAACCCAAAGTCAGTGTCATATTTTTACCACTTAACCTTGCCTACAAACAGTCGTTACATCACTCTCTTAGAGCCACCAGACTGCTTTGACAAAGACAGTAATTTTACCTGGTAGAGCAAAGAAGTTCTGGTCTACCGCTGCTTTGATCGGTTGGTTTGTAAATGTTATTGTGTGGCTTTCAGATCCAAGCTAACATGGTGTGCACAGCAGTGCATTGCTTAGCTTCCGTGGCAGTTAGGGGGGTAAGAGAAATATTGCTAATTTGTGAGATCCATAACGCACAATTCACCAAGAAGGCTTGGCTCACTGATGAAGAGGCATAGGTGGACTATGGGGTATTAAGGCCCTGACACACAATGCCAGCTGCTGGCCATCAGTCAAGGTTGGGCCGTCGATGAGCGTCTGCCACCTCCATTTGTGCGGTATGTTTGTTGGCCCTCATCAGAGCTAGTTGCCTTCTTTTCCACCGATTTAGCATGTTGAATCGCCATCGGCAAAAGTGGAGAAGATCAACATAATTGAGAAATGTAAACAAGGAGCTAAAGTCAAGAAGGAGTGAGGTCGAAACAAACTTGTTATATGAGGTTAGACTGTTTTTCCTAACCCCTTGAGGTCTTTAGCAGAAGCGTTTTATGGTTTGTTGAGCACAGTAAATATGCTCTGTTTTTTCAACATTGGATTGAGTTGTCAATGTGCTAACTGGCATCAACACATTCTTCCGGTTTCCCTTTCAGAATGACGACTGCAGACGACTGCCATATACTGGTATGTCCTCTCACACAGGCACAGAACATACACACTTGTTGACCGTCAATTTGATGGGTTCATGAGCAACTTTTTGGCTGAGACACTGCAACGTGAGGTGCAAGGGGCTCTTGTTGCCGCTAATTCTCTGACGTTTGATGTGTCTGGGCCTTTATGTGGCAACATCATCACACAGAAACCTATGTTAGATAACATGAGTTTTGGAAGGGTTTGGGATAATTGCATTTTGACGCTGAAACATACGTACTTCAACCAAAACTTAAATGTTGTTGGATATTGAATACATAAGAAACACTGCTAGGAAGCTACAGAATAATATAAAAACCTTTAAAAAAAATAATGGATCCTCCCTTTAAACATTTACCAGAATCCCTTCTCTAGCCTGGTTCCAGACCATAGACCCCGCCCACTCAACTGAGTAGGCTTGCATCTCTGGTCTGGCATACTGCAATGAATTTGCGATTTATCTCATCCAAACGATGGACGGACCAATGAACGCCAGGGGTGGGGGCGGGTCTAGCGATTAGCCAATCAGCGCCACGTGTCAAGCTGTACGCCGGTGGGTAACTGGTGAGGATAGCAACAATGGCGACCGCTACAGATCCTACAGACCACATTAATGATGCAATTGAGGTATTTCACCACTACTCGCGTTAATGGAGGACCAAATTAAGGAAGCTGCTAAACTGGACGATGCAGCTGGGTGTGCATGATGACGGAGACATTTTAAATGGGCAATGCTTGCTTGTTTTCGGCACCCCCGATGCATGGATACTAATGACGTCAGATTCTGGGTGAGTTGTTGATCTCTACTGATTGGTTAGGGAAAAAATCAAATTCCCTCCCCCTTGTAAATCGCCTTCAATGGAAGCCATGTCAGACTGACGGTTCTGGGAGCTTCAGTCTGGCACTCTGACGTTTTTATTCTAGTAATTCCTTCCATATTTCAGGTCATGTGTGTGTGTGTGTGTGTGTGTGTGTGTGTGTGTGTGTGTGCGTTGGATAAATAACACCTCATAAAGAAGCAGAGCTGCAGAATGTGTATGAGTAAGGAGTAGCCCTGGGGCTGAAAATGATCTGCTGGTTTTGCCCAGCTTGCAGCAAAACCAACTCCTTACTAAGCCGCAAAAATACTGGTCTGTCTAATATCCTCATATGTCGTCCATCGATTAGACTGTACCACTCCCTGTCACTTTCTATTCTTCCCTCATTCCTGATTTTTAGTGTGCTTTCCTCCTGTTTTACTCTGTCACTCTCCAGAGAAAATATGACACAGTCCAGTCACTGAAACTGTGACATAACTTAGTGTGTCTTCTGAGTAAGTTTGAAAAACAGGGAGACAGACGAGGCATAGAGGCTTAGTAGTAACACTGGTAAAATTTGGACTTTGTCTGCTAAGCTCCAGCAAGCCTGCAGTCACCGCCCCACCTGCATATAAATGCACCTGCAGGTCTCAGAGCCTCGAGTGTTGCACAATGTCCTGCTGCTTCATCAGGGGCGCCATGTCCTCCAGTCACCTGCTCTGTGACCAGCGATCACATACTCATCAAATAAATATCTATTGAACTGAGAATACACACACTCTATGAAACACTTTTATTTTGAAAGTCTGACTGCCACCTACAGTACAACCATAACTATGTTGCATACCTGTCCAAAAAAAGCTCCAGATATGTTGTAGCCATGTTTCAAAATAGTCTTCAAAAGGAGAATTATCTTTGGATAAATAAATGTTGACAAACTCAGACATTAAAAGAATGTAGCAGACACTACACTCTTATCTCCAGACTGGGTTCTTATCTGTGCACCAGCTCTTCTGTTGCTATAAACAAAGAGACAACATCAGCACTGATGCTTTTAGCGCTCCAAGCAGACCTCCCCAACTACAGATAATTGTTTTTGTTTGGTTCTATGCATTATTTATACCTCTACCATCACCTTGAAAATAATATTCAGTCTTTCGTGTTCACAACACAAGCTCATAGAGTCACACAAAACTCATCCTGAGTAAAAAGATCGAGTTTGTCGCTTAGCATCAATCATAAGCTGCATCATTAGAAAGTAATCAGAATATTTCTTTTCACCACCGTGCATTGAGATGTTGATCCACCTGAGCTATCACACTGTATGACTGGCTGTGTGCTCTGAACCTGAGGAATGTTAATGAGCCTGCCGGCCTGTCTGGCTCTCTGCTCCATCCTGGCCTGAGTGTCAGTGTTAAAAGGGATTGTTTGGACCCCTCTCTCTCTCTCTCTCTCACCTGACCCCACAACCCGGCCAGTGCTCCAACAGACTGTTTCCAGAACAATCCATGAGAGGCCTGCAGCTGCAGCGAACAACAGCAGGTCTGTTGTTCACCTCTCAACAAAAGAGAGGCAGACAGATGGTTGGACATGTGGATGAAAATGGATGGATGGATCATCCTAATCAGCCGTGTCTTACCACTGTCACACACCCCCTCTGTAAATACTGCTGGCCTACAGGAGTATAACATGTACACTGTTCCACACGTGTAAAACGATACTTTGTTTTCAGTCACAATTACATTACTGTGAGCTACAAATACAAAAGTGTATCTTCGTCGAATCAATGCCTCCAGCAGATTGTGGATGTCTGTGGTCTGGATGAGAACCAAATGGGTAAAATGATACGAGTGATCGATTAAAAGGAAACTCTGTACTTGAAAGTCTAAATCTGAACGACAAACCAATGATCTGTGGAGGGGCTGAGTTATGGGTTGTTTATCTACCTTTGTGAAAGTCAAGCAAAGATCATAAATATTTCATATGTCATGGTAAAACTGCAACACTGTGTCTGCATGACCAGAAGAACATTTCAGTGGAATGAGGAAAAACACACACTGGGTCAATTTCCATTTCACACACTTGCCAAGCTTGAAATTCACGCACACATATACTGTACACAGACTGCACACAGTAAACACGTAAAAGACAAAGCTGTTGCAACTACAAAGTTTCTTGGCAAACTCACCACAGCTCTTCCTGTGATGGTGTTTTTGTCAAAACCCAGACTTGGTCAATAATGAGCTTCTCTCTCACTTTATCTTTCCTCCTTGTGAAGCACTTTGTGACTTCTGCTCTTAAGATGGTGCTATGTAAACAAACTTTACTTAGCTCTTCCCTGCGCAGGTCTTTCTGTTCCTGAACGACTCTCTTCTCGCTTGTCCGCACGCCCTTGTCAGAAACTCTACCACCCTTCAAACAAACACACTTGCGTGCAGATCAAACACTGGCTCTCATGCCATATCTCCTGCATAGTTTCAGGGATACTGCCAAGGGTGCCAGTCAGCCCCTGTGGAAGTCAAACCGCTACTCTGTAGCCAAGCAGTCCTGGCAAGGAAACTTACGTTGCTGAGAGCAGACACGGGCCATCTGGTATGATAAAAATGCAGATCCAATGCATCTGAACTGTCAAAGAGTCTAAGAAGCTGCGGTAACATTCCCTCACTGGTCTCAGTGGGCAGGGTAATGATAGTAGTAATGAAGGCAGGAATCAGACAGCTTAATCACCAGATATGCTACAAGGGCTGGGTATCAGTACTCAATACCTTTAAGGTATCAACCAAAATAACCCAGGACCAAGTAGTATCTCAACTTCTCCGGTTAAATGATACCTGCATTTGATCCTCTTTGTACCCAGATCTCGAAAAAATGACTTTTTGTTTGCTCACAGCCGATCGCAGAAAGTGTTCTTCAATTTAATGTGACATGATTGTTCCACTACCGCAGCAGGAACAACCCATACAGTCTGTGGTGTGATGAATTGAGCATGTAGGTACATGGAAGGGCAGACAAGTGTGCTCTCTCTGCCTCAGGCTTTTCACGTAAGCATGTGGAAGAGGCTTTCTGTGTAGGCTCGAGGAAAGGCAGAGAGCCCCCAGAAAAGAGCCATGCAAAGTGAAAAAGTTTTCTTGACAAAAGTGTTCTTGACTGGAGTATGACTATTCTAAATGTCTGTGGTGTCTGGTGATATTTTACACAAATACTTCTACTCAAATGATGGGTATCAAATGAAGCAGAAACAAAAAGAAGAATCAAATGAAGTACTCTGTCAGTATTGCTGTCATTTTAACCGTACTGGTATTGGTACTGGTATCATAATGTTTTAAATAATACCCAGCCCTTATTCTTATAAGGAGATCTGGCTCTCCTTTGTGACAAAAGTGGAACAGCAGTTTCCACAGAAGAGTACAACAGTTTTCAAACCACCTGATCATGACATTAGGGCTGGGAGGTATTCAGGAGTATTCTATCACCAGGGCACAGATACTACATGTAGGTTCCTCTTCTGTTCTGCTTTGCTTCAGCCCACAGATGCTATTGGATTACCGCAGCAGATTGGAGACATAATGGAGAATCAATAGCAGAGCAGCAATGCAGAACACTGAGGAGTGGACTGCTGGGGCTTTCATGACCTTCACAATCCCTGACTGTGAGATGTTAGATAAGCACAGATATTTGGATTTGGGTGGATACAATCAAGAAGATGCATGGTGGTGGGTGGTGGTGGGGGGGGTCAGCTTAGCTCGGCCTGCAGGGGATCGGCTTCATCAACTTAACCACTCTGATCCTCTGATCACAGGAACTCCAACCCAGGCAAAATTTAACTCTGAAAACTTGTTCAGTTGAGTAATATACAAGTCCTGTACATTACAAGGCTGAATGGTGTGGAGCTTTCTGACGCTTTGTGTAAACACTTGCTGACTGTTTGTTGTGTCAGTGTGATTACATAATTGGCTTAGGTATCCCAAGCGTGTAAAATAGTTGCTTCTGTCATGTTGTGCTATGAATCATGTGGCTGGGAAACAAACAGCCAAGCGCAAATGATCAGTCATCAAAATAACAATAATAGACAAATGATATGTAGCCCTTCTCCATCATGACCCCAAAAACACTCAGATTTATCCCCTTGCTGTTATAGATATTTAAACAATGACTGCGTTTTTCTCACAGACAAAAAGTGAGACAGGCGGAGGAGTAGAAAATGCTTGGTGGGGGGGGCAGACAGACTGAGAGGAGACGAACACTGTCTTTGTGAGACGTTCAGTCGAACAGAAATACCTGCTCATCAGTGTCAAAGAGATGGAAAAAAAACACCCAATTCAGGAGCTCTGTTCTGGTTCCACCCAATCCAAACACAACGCTGAAACAAAAATACAAATAAGCACAAAGCAAACAGGACATGAAATGCACACAGTTTCAACATGTGCAAACAAACATACAGGTTTTGCGACTCTGTGAACGCACGTCTTATACTGTACACACATAGCCTCTCTGTTTCCTCTCCCTGGTGAGTCCCCACACCGAATGCAGCAGTAAAACAGCCGGCAGGTATTATTTTGGACTGTTTTTGGTGCGTTCTGTTCCGTGTTTCTCTGTATCCTCTAGAGGTGTGTTTGTTTTCATCATCCCTATTGAGGGACGAGCTGTGCTGCAGCGTAGTGTCTGCCTGCACGCACCAGGTGCTGTGCAACACTGCAGAGCTGGCAAAGAAGTGTGTGTGAGCGTGTGTGAAGACCTTGTGTCTAAACAAGACATCAAATCAGTAGCCACACTGGCAGCACATGTGGATGTCTGATAGGTTGGATTAAAGAAGTATTTCACTGCTGGAAAGATGATCAATGCAGTAGAGGGATGCAAATCCTTCTATAATTAGTGATACATGACCAGAGGAAACAGAGAAAAAGAGCTATTTGCTTTTGCTCAAGAAGTAAAAAACCTACAACTAGCAGGATGCGCTGTGCCACACTGGACCAATAAATGCTCCTGCTGGTGGATGACATGAGTTTGTCTGTTTAGACACAGGAAACAATGTGACAGCCAGCTGGTAACAAATGATCTCCAATTACAGTTAAATTGTAAGCTAAATTAACTTTCTAAACCAACTAGGGTGAGAAATAGGCAATGCAGTAACACAATCTTGACTCATATTTGATCAGTAATGGCTGTTTTCTGCTTCTATAATCTCTGTATCTGTGGTGATGGGAATACAAAAATGTGGAATTACAATCCGAAGTTCGGGCAACAGCGAGAAGTTGAGAGATGAGTAGGGAGATCTGGGTGCATATAAAATGGAGTAAACTTTACAACAGGTAATTTACACATACTACCCACATTGTTACGTTACAAAGCTGGTTGACAATAAATCCCTTAAACAATGCAGAGACAACATTTTTCGCTGATAGTGAAAACTTAAATTTGGCTAAAGGGCAATGCCAAAAAAAAAAGACTACGCTGTTGCCCTGACGTTTACCATCTAACATCCAGTGTGTAGCATGTATGTGAACTAGGGCTGCAACTGACAATTGTTTACACTGTTGATTAATCTATCGATTATTTTCTTGATTAGCTGTTTCAACATCAGAAAATGGGGAAAAATGTCAGTGTTTCCCAAAGCCCAAAATGACATCCCCAAACGTCTTCCTTTGTCCACATCCCAAAGATATTTGGTCACTGCAGCTCTAATATTAACATGTATGTTTAGAATGCCTCCTCATGTAGACTAGTTATTACTGCATTGCATGCTAGAAAATCTAACATCATCCCATTAGCTTGCTACAGTAGGTTGATCGCAGAGATTAATGGGAAACTTTGGCCATAAGTTTTAGATGTATCTTGTCATGAATGTGATAGCCAATCCAAGATGTACAAACAGACTGATCAACCTGCCAATAGAGCTGGCGTGGCTGAAACAATATCTGATCCATGTCTTAGCAATATGCTGCTGATTGTTGAGCCTCATTCAGGGAACTGCCAATTGGTCCGACAGCCCATTGGTTCGACATCCCATTGTTCCGACCATATTAAACTCATTGTTCCGAAGTCCGTTCCGAAATCATCATGATGCCCTGTGGTTAAGGTCTGGTTAGGTTTAGGCACAAAAACCACTTGGTTAGGGTCAGGAAAAGATCATGGTGTGGGTTAAAATGAAAAAGAAAGTGACAAACACATAAGCTGTGAGCCTGCTCCGCCTCAAGCCTTTCCCAGCTAACCCAGAATCATCAAGGCAGAAATACGCCCGCCGCAAGCCGTTCAGCACCGTGGACAGTCGGACTAATGGGATGTCGAACCAATGGGCTGTCAGACCAATGACATGGACCCCTCATTCCCACGTCGTCGAATACTGATGCTTTGGGTTAGTGGTTCGGTCCAAGTGCCAAAGTCGTCAGTATTTGACGCCCGGGGAACGATACTCAACATTCAACTATCTTGCATACTGAACCTTTTACTATTGATGGTATTTGACCTTTTGGCAACAGCAAATAAAGAGAGACAATAGGTGGGAGGGAGAGAGGGATTGCGCCTACGGAGCTCTATGACCTTTCAGATGTGACATGAAAAGGAAAAAACTGAGAGAGACAGAGGGAGGGAATGACAATGACTGAAGAGGAAGACAATGGGGGACAGAGAATAAAAGGTGTGTTGGTTAGCTGGGCTCTTCCCTCATGATTTAACAACAACGTGCGACAAGACCACGTCAAGTTTTATTCAAAGCGAAGCAATTTTCCCAGTGTGATGCACCGTATCACTGCAAAGAACAAAAGCACACGACAGAGAGCAAGAGAATGAATATATATTTTCGCTGTCTATGACAACATGTATACAAGAAACCTGGGGAGAAGACTCGGCCTGTGTATTTGTAATTCAGAGTGCGTCTCACTCTAGTTCCACTCTGCATGAAAAGCAGTGAGGAGGAGGTCACCCACTGTGTCCAGAGAGTCACATGATCCAACTGAGGCAATGGAGGGGGGGTGGGAGAAACATAGAGATGAGTATATGGAGGGAAAACAGAGACGATGTTCTGTAAAGACACACGGGCAGGGAGAGGCCACCCTGATGGGGCGATACACTACAGTTCGACAAGGACTCATGACAGCAGGCTTATTATATTCAACCATCAGGGATATCTACGCAGCCTAGCCTCATAACGTCACACAGCCCATGGAAACACAATCACATGACATGAAGAGAAGAAGAGAGAGACTAGCCAAGTCCAGCTTAGCTTTACTGAGCCCTGCCCAGAGTCCAAAGGTCCTCTTACTCTTCTTTAAGCCACAAGCGTGACAGGCAGGTTTATTACCTATGCATATCGCTGTGGGAACAACTGACTGTGTTTATTATTCTCAGAAGTGATCAATCGTGGGAGTGAGAGGGGATTAGATCACCCTGCCTTTATTGATCGTGGATGACAAGTTGCTGAAGAAAAAGAGGTGGAATTTCATGTCTCCACATTCTTTTCTCTCACTTGTTTATCGTCTGCCACCGCTCTATGTCTTGCTGTCTGACCCTTTTATGTCATCAACTTTCCTTACCACTCTCTCACTCTAACACCCTGGGGTCCCCTGAGCAGGCCTCCGCAAGTAAGACGGGTAGCAGGGCCAAAACAACAACAACAACAAGGAACAACAACAAACACCACAACCCCCCGAATATTCTGAATTCCTGCACGGCTGCCAACCTATCGCTCTGCCTGCAACCCTCCAACCGACCAATCGTTACACAGAGGAGCTCAATTATCAGCCAATTACCGCTGCAGGCCTCCTTTGGGAGCTTTTCACATCCTCTCAAAAGCCAGGGAGGGGGGAACTCCCCTTTGGAGGTTATTAAGATCAAAGTGATAATACTGGGAAATTCATCCAGATTCACCTGCTGTAGAGTTAATGAAGATCAGCACAGTTTTAAGGTGGACACCCAATATTAGTGTCACCAATTCACATGTCGTCCCTTTTCCTCCTGAGCTATGATGTTGAATAATGACCAGAAAAGTGTTTTTTGTAGAACATTGTGATGTCACAGTGAAGTTGAGCTTTGACCTCTCAGATTTAAAACACCTTCACCTAATTATTTTATTCTATTAGACATTTGTGTGAAATTTTGTCATATTTGGTGCATGAATTTTTGAGTTATGGCCATAAATGTATTTTGTAAGGTCACAGTGAGCTTGGCCTTTGACCACCAAAATCAGTTCATCTTTAAGTCCAAGTGCACTTTTGTGCCAAATCTAAATAAATTCCCTTGAATCCCACAAGAACGAGACAGACAGACAACCCGAAAACATAATGCCCCCAGTCAGGGCTGTCTCCAATATGGAGACATGAAAGAAAGAATAGTCAAAATCTGTCATAGAGGCTGAGATATCCTGGTTTTAAGTCCCCAGAAGAGGTTGAACTCTCAATCTTTAATTCCCAAAATGCAACCCAACAGTTTATTTTTAGAAGACCCTGCCTTTTGTTATAAATCTATGGTCTTGAAGCCAAACCAAGACATGTATTTTTTTTTTTTTTAAAATAGCTCCTTCAGAGCTGTATAGACATTAAGAAATGTTTTCAGTTTGTACTCCAAATGACTAACAAACTGATCTTTAAATGGTTTGAGTGCACCTTTAATGATCAAGGGTGCACCGTCTAGAGAGACAAACAAAGCAAATGTTTGGACCGAAAATTTTTTTTGGAAAAGGGGTCACTCATATTGGCAAATTTTGGATACTCACTGGATACCTTTAGTTATGGCAGTCTGCTAGCAACCTCTAACTGTCATACACACGTTAGGTGTAACTGTCAGCATAATGAAACGAGCACATCTTTCTGGGCACCAAAATGAAAAGAAAAAACAAGATGAGGAGGAAAAAAAACATTGGGGGTGTTTGGGGACCTCAACAGGCTTCTTTGCCTAGGGGCCACCAGAGACTAGGATCAACACTATTGACGATTCATGTGACACTGATAGTTATTAATGGCAATGTGATAGCTATTTGTAAAGAGGACAACTAACTGTAGATCTATCAAGAAAGCTTATATATGAAGGCGTCGAACATCCTCCAGCAGGGAATATTTTGCAGGCTTCATTTTTTTAGGATTTAAAATTAGAAGGGCATTCATGGTTTGTTTTATCATCCATAAACCTGTTTATAGGCATTTTTTTAATTTCAACTTTTAATTTTTTCTTATTGCTGTCTTTTTACAGAAATCACCAATTTTGTGAACAGTAATTACATGAATTTGAAGTTACTTTCAAGACCTTACATAGAATGAATCATATAAAAGCGGTGGTTTTAAGTTAAGGAGATGATTTGTTACAGCTGCAATACAGTTGCTGTGGAAAATGATGTGAAGGAGCTTTCATTTTCTAGCGTTTATGTCGTCTAGGGTGAACATTGATCACAGCGCTGTCAGTTGATGATGAAGTCCTGACTGAGTCCTGCTGGCTATCAGTTGTATGTGGTATGTGCTGACATGAGTGCAGCCTGGACGATGAAAGAGGACAATAAAACAGATAACAGCGAGAGAGCAGCAGCCCACACTGTGAGGTGCAACACAACGAAACAGAGGTGTGGAGGCTAAACCTCATACGATCAATAAAGTATGTGGGCCAAACTGCTCGTTGACCTGTCTAGGTTTTATACCAGGGAGCACCTACCTATTCAGCACTGCTCTGATTCATAATGCTATAAATTTTTTGAGGAGGCTCGGAGCACTGGATTCAAATAGTGAAATAATCTGGCAATAATTCCAATATGCTGAGTAATGAATCATTTTAATCATCTATTAAAAACACTAAACATACTGGTTAATGCTTCACAAAATTTGTAGATCCTGGGTGATAATTTGAATATATCAGCAAAGCTGACAATATTAGCAATATTAGCAAATTTATTAGTACCACTGTATGTGTTGGCCGTAAAGTAACAATACAGCAATACAGAAATATGAAAAATATAACTGCTGTAATTTAGTGTCCCCATTAGTTTTTCCACAACAGACAAGTTTTATTTTTCTAGCTCAGTACATATCTTGAATAAAATTATTTTATCAAAAATGCTTAAAATGTTTATGTTGACTTATTACATTAGAAAAATATAAAAAAGATTTGAGGCTGATTTATTGTTTTCTAATAACTTTCCAATAGAATGAAAAGGTGTTCACTTTTTTATTTTATCAGTGTGACTTGACTACTTGGCAGAGGTGAGACCAAGCTATTGATTTGCAAGTCACAAATAAGTCTCAAGTCTTTGCAGTCAAGTCCCAAGTCAAGTCTAAAGTCCTGAACTTTGAATTAAGAGTCATAATGCGCTCTTCACCAACAGTAATGCCATTTCAACAACAGAGTAATAATAAATAATAATAAATAAATACATAATAAAGTTATAAAATCATGAATAAAATCAAATTTGTTAAAATGAATGTGTATTTAATTGTTAAAATAAATTTGTTGGAAGTTATTGAGTCTCCGTATGTAATTTTCAACCTGCGAGTTTTAGGTGCTGCAATTTGTTTGTTGTTGACAACTGTGGGTTTTTTTGTACGCAAACAAATTCATCTTTGGTTGCATTTTTATCAACTAGCACTAAATGACGTAATGATAGGTCTTCATGGTTCTCTCCTGCAACTTGATTGGATGCTGTCGGAATGGTTCAAACAAAGGAAGAGGAAGAATTAAGTTTCAGCTTGCTGGGATTGAACAGCGTTAACGTTAGTTTATTCAGAAAATTAAGAGAATTATTTCATGGCACACTTTTGACATGACTTACTTTTAGGTATCATGTATTTTCAAGTCAAAAGGCTCAAGTCCAAGTGAAGTCACAAGTCATTAGTGTTAAAGTCCAATTCAAGTTGAAAGTCTTTTTAAAATTTGTATAAACTCATCAAATTTGTGACTGGAGTCCATGTCATGTGACTCAAGACCACACCTCTCTTACTTGGTTTGATATTTTATTGGCTAAATGACTAATTTAATAATTAATTCATCAAAACAGAAGTAGGTTAACCAAAAAGGGAAAAAAGAAAAGTAATCATTACTGGAAACCACTAAAGGTCTGACACTGACTTTTTGGGGAAGCAGCAAAGCAGCAAAACACAACACTCAGATATAGTAAGTCATCCCACAACTGATACAAGTTAGATTAAAGAATACTGAGACACAACAACTTCAAATAATGTCCACTACAGATATTAATACTGAGTCTTCACAAGATGGAGGCCACATTTTGTTTTTCCATATAATCTTCAATCTGTGTGGAAACCCCCTGCAAATAATCTCCAGTCTCATTCTACAATGAAATGCACTGTCACTCATTGAAGTGATGTGAATAAAGGTTTGCAACAAGAAGAGCAACAAGAGAAGAATTGCATGGTGCTGAATAACCTGAGATGACGAGCTCTGGAAGGAAAACAAACACTCTTGTCATGCTTTCATCGCTTTACAACTGGGACGTGGCACATTAGCACTCCGACCCAGAATATAGCAGTGGAGACGAGGAGTGAGAGACGATCCTCCAAGAGAAGAATTAGAGTGGGTGTAGTAGGAAGAGAGGTCACACTACACAAACATTACGAGGTGCCACATTTCATTATCACAACACAGTGAGGCTTTTTTCTTTAATCAGAACATCTTGAATGTAACAAGACCCAACATGGGGCCACACCCGGCACATTGGTCAGTCAGACCATTACTGGGTGTGAGAGAAAGCTGAGAGCCACTGTTCAGGGCACTGACTTATGTAACTGTCTTAATGAGCCTCATGTGCCTGATATTTTGGTCCTATCAATGCTGAGATCCCATGGTACAGAATGAGCACTGTACACAGAGTGCTCTTTGACCCACAATCACAAGACTAAACGTTACAGCTGTTAAATAATGTTCTCCCTCTTCACAGGACGCTCATACAGCAGGAAGAAGATGGTCTTCAAAGGGTGGCCCTCAGCTTTGAATCAATGTTATTGATTAAGGCTTACAGTGACAGTCAGTGTCCAATTTAATCGCTAACTTAAAAGAGAGAATCTGGTCCGCCACAGTTAAAGCCCAAGAAGTGCTGAGAGTCACTGAATAAATATGATTTGTGTTGACAAGGTTTTGGCTCTACAGTGCTGTGGCACTTCTGCTGCTACTCAGATGGGAAATATTACATAACACACAGATGCTACTCACTCTGACGAGCGACATATCGGTGCAAGGGCAGCAGGCAGCACAGCACAGGAGCTCAGGTGTTGGTCCCAAGGAGAGAGCAGAGGATTTGCATGAGCTGTTTTCCCTTTCAAACATCCTCTGCAGCGAGCTTGACCAAGTCCACTGCCTCCCAGTCAAATGAGGAACAAACAGGGCATTCATATAGGAAACCACACACTCATAATTCTACGTAACACCTCATCCTTGTCCTAACCCCAATTGGAAAACCACTCAGAATTGCATGATTATTCATTTTCTCCGATCATCACAATCAACATTAGTGACCGCTGTCTGTAATGTTTCAAGGAACAATCACAAGTCACTGTTAATGTGTTTCCGTATTAGACAGAGACACTACAATGTGAAAAGGGTCAATGGGCAAAATCAATGGGCAGAATCTTCAGCCAGCTGAACCAGGATGTTTAAAGCAGGGATGCTCTATCACACAGTTGCTCAAAGCAAAGTGTGGCCTGCGAGCCAATGGCAGCCCTCAGAAACATTTTGTGCAGCCCCTCCAAACAAGACATGAAATGCACTTAATCATCCACCATCCATATCAACACTTTTATTCTTAATATCTTACATTTCAGTCAGGAACGCTTTAGTCAAAGAAAACTTTATTTCCATTTGCAGTATTATATTTGGCAGTATGGCTCTGTTCTGGGGCCCCTCTGCCTTTCCTCAGGCCTACGCAAAAAGGCTCTTCCACACACCTACGTGGAAAGCATAAGGCGGAGAGAGCAAACCTCCCTGCCCTTCCATGTGCCTACATGGAAAGCCTAAGGCAGGGAGAGCAGCAGCAAAGACCCCCCCGGAACAGAACAGAGCAGCATCAGTGACAAACAGAAATGACATTAATAAGTCAGACACAGCATGAAAAGGAGGAGCTGGGGTGGAGGTGGGTTGCAAAGCAGCTTGCAGAGGATGCAGCAACAGTAGGCAGGCCAGAGCAGTTTAAATAGGGCGCCCTGAATGAAATTCCCCAATTGGTTGCATAGAAAGGAATCATGTGATTTATCAGCTGACTCCCTTCCATCAATCAGCTGCTCCATCAGTTGACTGGGATGTTTGAGATCAGCTGATGTAGCTGGGATGTGAGCTGAGCTTGACATCGTGTCCTACCTGAACTAACGTGATGCTCAATTTAATACACTACAGTACTTGGCCTCTGCATCAAACTACGCCCCCCTAACAAGATTCCCCTGTCAAGTGAGGAATGACACCTGTAGAAAGCTACTGGGTGCTTGGCAACTTGTGGCACCTTGCAAGTGTCATGGGATTTACATTCGATCATCACTGCAAGGGATATTAACGGACAACTTGGCAGTTAAATGTAGAACTAAGATGGAAAATCCAACACTGAAAACCCTGTATGGTTGAGTAGAAAAGGAGGTTTTAGGAAGAACTGATTTACTCTTACTTCTTCGAACCTCGTGGGATAAATTGATCTGCCTTATCTGCAAACAGGTGAATCTGATGCTCAAGGAATTTAATCTTACACACTATTATGAGACCAAGACGTATCTGCCCAACAGTCAGTCTTCACAAATCTTGTGAAAAGAAGTGAATGTACAAGCTATATGGGAGCTCACAACATTGCTAAGTGTGGTAAGTCGCTCAGTGATGGAGAAGTTGTGTGGGACTGCTTGGTTAAAGTGGCCAACATCGTATGTCCTGAACCCGTGTGGCCCTAAATAATGTGCTGGCTCCCTAAACAGGCACTCAGTCACAGAAACTTTGAGAACTACTGGTCTATAATTAGATTGAGGGAAAAGCTCAAACAGAAAAATGATTCTATTGCACGAATTCAAAAAACCATGAGTCATTTCTAAAGGGAAATAGTTCCCATTGAATTGTCAGATGGAGGAAACAAAAATTAAAACTCACACTGCCTGCTTCTTACAACAGACAGTAAACCATACTGTGCCAAATATTTTCAGCCTTCGTTATAACAAAGCAAACCCCTCTCTCAGACATAAAATTCAGTATTTTGTCAAACACAGTCTGAACCGTTGAAGAATACCCAGTAAGTCCAGATCATTCTCTGGACACTTCTGCTGCTGTTGAGGCAGCTCTCAGTCTCCCAGCGCAGCATACAAGATAACCACCAATCGGCGAAGCTATTTCACAGTCACAGTCTGTCTGCCAACAACCAGAAATGTAGCACTTCACTGTAAAGAGCAGTGATAATGTGATAGGTACTGAGGCTCAGAGGCTCAAATGAAAGGCTGGCCTGGGGCAACATCTAATAATGTACACAGATAATACATTTGGAATACAGAAAATCTGTCACCTGGGCTATACAGCATATATCGTGCCAAAAGGATTTGGTAGCTGTGTGTTTGCACACATGCGGCAGTCTCTCAGTAACATGGCTTACAAAAGGTTAAACTGAATGATACAGACATGATCTTAAAGGTCTAGTGTGTAGGAGACGGGAGGTATATTGGCAGAGACTGAGTATTATATAATATGTATGTTTACTTTGGTCTATGTTCACCCGATAATAAGAATCATTGTGTTTTCTATACCTTAGAGTGAGACCTTCATATCTAATTAGTTAGCAGGTCGCGACTTCGTGTTTCCTAGGATAGCGATGGTATGACTGGTTAGGGTTTGGAAAAGAATGTCAGGGTAAGCCAATCAGAGGCAGAGTAAGGCAGGTCATGCCCTCACTATCTTCAGAAATACAGTAGCCCAGAACGGACAAACCAAACACTGGCTCTAGATATGGCTATTAACATTTTCGAGTCGGCCAGTGTAGCTCCTCCGCGACAAGCAGTGTTGGAAAAACACAGATTTTGACATTTAAAGCTGCTTTATTCAGTGTTTTTACTGGTCTAAATCAGAGTCCATTTGTTCTGGAGAGAAGGAGACCTCTGTGGATAATTTGGCTCCTGGTAAAAACCTCCTGAACGTTTGGATCTTAAGTTATCAGATTAAAAAGGTGAGCACACATGAGCAGGTGCTGGGCTAGCGGCCTGTCTCTATCATGCCAAACAAAACACTTATTTGTAACGTGAAACTGCTTTATTCAGTATTTTAACCGGTTTTAATCTTCTGGTCTGACTGTTTTGGAGAGGAAGAGACCTCTGTGGATAATTTGGCTCCCGTAAAAACCGGGAGAAGTTTCAGCTCATTGCAATGTGCAGTCCTCACCACTAGATGCCACTAAATCCCCCTACATTTTACACATGGATTCTTTAAAATTAGATTTACTCTAAACTCTACAGGAAAAAGTTTTCCATGTTTTTTTCGAACATGCAACTTTCTTCTTCTGCCCCCTCATGTGTTACACAACCTTCAACAAGCATGCTTGCCTCATTTCCCATCAAACTGGACAGACTTCCAGTTTCTCACTAAGTTCAAGACAGAGTTGCAGACACATTTTTTTTTTTTTTTAAAAAAAGACTTCCTCATTGGTTTAGAAAACAGCAGCAAAAAGTAAATGTCACAGCAGATAACAAACACCAGTGACTTTCCAGCAGCCACACTGGTTATGTGATATCTAGTTGGAGGATGAAATTGAAATGAGCCACCCCCTCAACAACCACCTTTATTATGACACCTTCAGCTAAAGTCTGTAAATTAAATCATTGTATACTAGGAAAATATAATCTTCTGGCCACAATTTCACCCCCTGACCTCTAGCCAGTAATACAGAACATATTCTAGGAGGGAAAAAGACTTGTTAGAGAAATCCAGCCTCCATAGAAACGTGAGGTGTTTTGTTTTAACAGCCTAACACCTTCATATCCGAGCAGAAACAATTTAAGCGCACCTGCAGGTTTTCACCTGTCGCAACACCTGGAGAGTGACACTTTGAACAGAGGACGTGATGTATATGAGGTAATGGTCTGTGTCAGTATAGTTAACCTGTAACCTATACTATTTTACCGAGGTATCTACTGTGTCGCACCAGATACATCAAACTCACATAAATCTTACCAGCCAATCGTCTTCTAATGCGTAATCGTGTAGAAATAATGTTTTCCTCAGAGTGGCTGCTGCAGTCCTCACAGTAAAGCCCTCTCCTCAACCAGTCGATCCCCAACAGATAAATAAATGCAGTAAAGAAAAATAAACGCAATTTATGTGGCGTGTTTCCACCGCGAGCTGACTGTGTGTACAACTGAAGAGTCAATCCTCCACTGAGAGCAGCGGGAAGCCCTGCGTGTCTCTATGTCCCTGCCCTGCCTCCCCACATACAGCCATGCCACTCAGTGCACCACTGGATTCAGTCATGAGAAGAGACTCCACACGCCCTCTGCAGGCCTGAGCAGGAGCCTTTACTTATAAATGTCATCACCTTAATTTACTTTGATAATAACATCCCGTTATCTCTCCAAAATGTATTCGTGGTTAAAAACTCTTCATATCTTTAAATTCTCATCTTGGTTGCACCATATTAGACACATGTTACACACAGATTTTGTAGTTGTTTATCCTTTAATTCATCACATACTTAACATACATTTGTGAAAACCAGAAAACACTTTATCATACGTCGGTGAAGATTCTCAGTCATCCAAGTCATGGTAATCATAAGTGCTATGTTGTAGGTAACTAGACTTGCTTGCAAGAAAGTAATGCCACCATCTACTGGATTTTAAGATATATCGCATCTACTCTGCCCCAGCCAAATGACCTCTCGCAATGTTACTGAAAGTGAAAAATAATTTGTGTATTTGCCCTGTGATTCAAATCAATTCAGTTGTATATATACAGTCCAGTATCACAAATCACAATTGGCCTCAGAGGGCTTTACAGCACAAGACATCCCACTGCCCTTGGACCCTCACAGGAAAAAGGAAAACCTCCCAAAAAAGACTTTAACATGTCAAAAGTTTGTACACACACACACGTCCACAAAGTTTGATGATAATCAGGCCAGTAGAACAGACAAACACAAACAGAAAAGAAGAGAAATGAGGCTGCAGGAGTTTAAGCATCATGTTGAGGAGAGCTGCCATCATCTGGTCCAGGACCACGATTATATCTGAAGGTGTAAGAAGTCAGAGTGAATATATTTACGTCTACATTTAGATATGCTGTGAGCTATAGGCTGTAACCTATAGCACTAACCTCTCATTGGTTTATCCAGGGTCCTGCTGCTCTCTTCGGGGTAAATTTACACCAGGGTCACTGAGACAAATTCATATGAAACATGAGGACGTGTTGGTAACAGGATCTCACAATAGCTAAACATACGAATGAAGGAACTTTGTAAATAACAATAATTTAAAATTGATTACCTTGCTGGCGGTTGATTCTGTTCTCTGTTTCGTCTTCTTATACAGCAACATGCAATCACACATGCGAGTGCTATTAGCAGCAGTAAACCACCTGTAAAATCAAGATATGGATATCTCAGATAATTGTATCAACACAAGATAAATGCAACACATCCTGACATTTTGATCTCACCTGATTGTCAGCGTTTAAAGGATCAACATTGCAGCCCTGAGCATAAGCAACAAGAAGACAGAGGACAGGAGAGTAAAAGCAAATAGGATTAGTAGCAAAAAGCTTTAAGATCTTAAATTTAACACGGCAGATGTAAGTGAGGTGAAAGGGGAAGGAAAAATTAACCACCGGCTGCTGTCGACAGTTGCTTGTCCAGAATCAGAAGAAATATGGTGTAAGCAGACAAAATATCAGATGTATTGATTTTCAGAACTAACCAACAACTCCAGCGGCAATGTGTCCAGGTTTTGCATGGTCCTTTGGTGTCCCCTCTGTGGTGACTGGTGATGGTGTGGTAGCTATAAAAGAGGAAAACTCCAATGGTCAATGATCAATCAAAACAGTGAGCAACATGATGCAAAGTGTGTAAGAAAACCTTACCACTGATAAATGCACAAATGTTGTTTTGGTCTATTTGAGAAAACAAGAGGAGTGTTAGTAAGTGGTATCAGACAGCATGGCATCAGTTGTTGGACCACAACATATACTAAGGAGTTATGAAAGTAAATGTAAATACCTGTACATTTTTCGGTGTCCATATAATCCATGCTATCTTCAAACTCACAGGAACCAGCTGTATCTGTGGAAATGAAGGCCCGACCGTCATGCTGGCAGACATTATTGGGTGGTGGAGGGCCTGAACACTCTGTGATGTGAGTGTGATTGAAGTTCAACTTCATGTTGTTACAGAATATGTATCTCACACGAGCAGCACACCCTGGATCCTTGCAGAAAAACAGCTGCACAGATCGGTGTCCACCTGTAACATCACACAGCAGATCCATGAAACATGTGCGATATACTTTTTTTATCAGGAGAGTGGAGTATACAAGAGAAGTCATACCTTGACTTGCTGTGACTGGAAAGCACTGAGTGAGTTCAGCAACACACAGCAGCACAAAGACAGTCAGCTCTGTCAAGACAAAAAATATAAAAACTAAAGGCTCTCTAATGGTTTACATTGGAGACATTTTAAAGTTGGTAAACTGTCAGAAACTTACCATCCATATTAGTGATCAGTGCTGGTTTCTGGATCACAAAACAGGATTCTGCTGCTTTCTACTGTTGATGATGTTGTTGCTCAAACACTTTCTGGTGGAGGTCAGAAATATAAAGATTACAGAATAATTCTCCTTCCTGACACCCTCCTGTCATACCACTCTTTTCTTCCCTCGTCTGTTTGATCTCCATTAGTTAAATTATTTTCACAGCACACCACTTCCTCCTCAGTTGCCTCAGCCCCATTCTCTTCAATCTTTTTCTTCCATATGCCCACTCCAACTTTTTAATATGACTTAAAATATAATGCCACTTAATGCTACTTTTCTTAGCCTACTTCCTGCGCCCATACCTCACCAGTGACTCACTTGCCTCTGGAGCACAACATAGGCCTAGCTGTCTTCCCTAAAGTTCATCAGTCACACTTGTTTCTTGCGCAGGTTATACTGTTGAATCGTCTCGATAACCTATAATAACCCCTAGGAACCACCATGGTGACACCACCACCCTGTCTCTCACTGGCTGAGCCCAGACTGATAAACCACATCCGAGTGTAACACCGCTTTTTTCCATGACAAAATCCAATAATAATTAAAGCTGCAAGCAGCGATGAACGGGCCCTCGCAGTCCACGCGCGTTGGGGCATGCTGCTATCGGGAGGCGTGCACCTAGAAGTCTTGTCAGCTGTAATAAATAAAAAAATAAAAGTTATCTCATACTTACATTTCCAGTATACAGGTAGGCACGCAACCCATGTATGTATTTTTCCAAAAAGTAGAAGCTGAATACATGCCCAATAGTTCAAGGTCTTCTGACTCTTTAAAAGTTGACATGGTGTCTCTAGCTCAAAGTATGAGGGACAAGAAGAGGTTGAAAGTCGATGAGTTTTGAAGAGGATTTGAAGATTTTCCAATTTACTTCCGTTCACACTAATTAGACTGCCACCAGAGCGCCACCTATTGGCCAATTTGCACCAAATTTTGCACAAACCCTCATCGGACCATGGAACACAATTAGCAAAAGTGTTGTGGTAATCGGACTGTATTTGGTCAAGATATGAAAGACTGTCTGTTTTGAAAACAATGTACAGGAATTTGTTGTTTTATATTTTGGCCGTTTTTTGGACAATCAAAATTCTTTTAATAACTTTTTGTCAGGAGGATCCACAGATGCTACATGCAAAGTTTGGTGCAAATCGGTCAAATCGCCTAGGAGGAGTTCGAAAAAGTACGTTTTTCATTTGTCGCGATTTAGCCAATGGAAAGTTACCGCGAAAGTGGGCATGGCTTACACCACACAATACAGCGGAATTCAGAGAACACGTAAATAGAAGACGTGTTGGTAACAGGATCTCACAATAGCTAAACATACGAATGAAGGAACTTTGTAAATAACAATAATTTAAAATTGATTACCTTGCTGGCGGTTGATTCTGTTCTCTGTTTCGTCTTCTTATATAGCAACATGCAATCACACATGCGAGTGCTATTAGCAGCAGTAAACCACCTGTAAAATCAAGATATGGATATCTCAGATAATTGTATCAACACAAGATAAATGCAACACATCCTGACATTTTGATCTCACCTGATTGTCAGCGTTTAAAGGACCAACATGTCAGCCCTGAGCATAAGCAACAAGAAGACAGAGGACGGGAGAGTAAAAGCAAATAGGATTAGTAACAAAAAACATTAAGATCTTAAATTTAACATGGCAGACATGAGTGAGGTGAAAGGGGAAGGAAAGATTAACCACTGGCTGCTGTCGACAGTTGCTTGTCCAGAATCAGAAGAAATACGGTGTAAGCAGACAAAATATCAGATGTATTTATTTTCAGAACTAACCAACAACTCCAGCGGAGTCAATTCAGCAGAATTCAGAGAACACGTAAATAGAAGGTTTAACAATGTGCGACATATTATGTGGGAGTTATTAGCCAAAAACGCTTTTGCATTAAAAATAGCGCCACCTGCTGGTTATTTTTGGTGTGTGAGTTACAAGGGCCAGTCTATACCACCCCTATCAATTTTATTTCCATGAGTGTTATGGTGTTGGCACAGTGCCAAATATTAAATTAGACGGCCACCAGAGCGCCACCTAGTGGCAGATTGGTAAATCCTTCGTCAGATATCCTCAGGAGGGCATTGACAATAATTATACCAAGTTTCGTGTTAATCCGGCCAACTGTTGTTGAGATATAAAATACTTCAATTTAAAGAGCGCCACCTTGTGGTCATCACCCGAAATTTTGCACAGCGCCTCAGGGGCTCATGGGGAAGTGGTAACCTGAGTTTCATGTCATTCGGATACACCAGGGGTGCCCAAATACTTCTCAGTGGAGGGCCAAAAATGAATCAGGGTGGAGGGTCACGGGCCAAAACTAAACATTCATGTTGCAGTGCATTTAATTAAATGACTATGATATAACTATGCAAAATAAACAGTCATACAAAGTAATTTAGAAAATGAATAACATTTCTGTTTATTGAAAGCAGAAAAATAATAAGTACCAGGCCTATGTCTCTAAAAACATGGGACACAACATGTCCCTACAAGACCAATATATTACAGTCTCCACTGTCTTGAACAATCATTTTCAAATAGGAATATAATTGAACAACAGCTTTAGCTTTTTAGCCTTTTCTTGTAAATCACTGAACTGTGTTTACATTAATTTCAGCTGAAACATTAACCATACAGAGCAGAACATGCTCCAAAGTGCCAGACATTTCACGCCTAGGCCTCCAATACATTCATCACTGCTGACGGGAGCTAAACAGCGCCACCCTACCCTCAATGTAACACAATGCTGATTTGTGGTCAGTAGAGGAAGTGCAACAATAAATAAATATTTAAAGAGATATTCCGACTGCTGGCAGCGGGAAAATAATAATTATTTAATTATTGAAAATTTGAGCATGGGCCGCGGGCCAAAACTAATCGGTCGCGGGCCAACTTTGGCCCGCGGGCCCCAAATTGGGCAGCCCTGGGATACACCAATGTGGAGACATGCAGCACTTCCTGTTTAGAACGAAATCTGCAGGATGTTGCTATTTAATAACTTGAGTATTGTTCGGAATATCGAAATTCTTTTAATAACTTTTTGTCGGAAGGGTCCACAGATGCTGTGTGCAAAGTTTCCTGCCAATCGGTGAAATTGCCTGGGAGGAGTTCGAAAAAGTAGGTTTGCGACATTTTGCGAATTTGCGGAAAAAAAACGGCAGGCGGAAATGGGCAAGGCCTATACCACAAGATTCAGCACAATTCACTGAAAGCGTGGATATAAGGTTTTTGAATGTGCGACAAAGTATATGGGAGTTATGAGCCAAAACACACTGTCCTTAATAATAGCGCCACCTAGTGGTGGAAATTCAGGACGACAATAGATTATAAATTTTTTCGCCAGGTGTGACTTATATTCCAAGTTTGGTGAGTTTTGGGGTATGTTCAGGCAGTGAAAAATGCGATCATATGGGCGGAAGAAAAAAAATATAATATTAAATATATATATATATATATATATATATATATATATATATATATATATAATCGGGAGAAAAACAATAGGGTCCTCGCAGGTCTCCTGCTCGGGCCCTAATTATGACTTTAAAACATTGGATACAGCACACACGTCTCCTACCCAAAGTGTATCAGACTCTTGAGGGCAGCCGCGAGTTGCTCCCTGGCGCTCTCTAACTGTCACTGCAGCGGTGTCTGCCCCGCTGATGCACGCTTCGTCCGAAATAATAGCTGATATCATATGACCGGTAATCTCTGAATAAACTTACCTGAAGAGCAGCAGATGTCAAATGTCTCCAAAGGGGCAACCTCTCACACTGTGCAGGACGTGGCGGGGCAGGAGGCGGCGGTGAAGTTAAGCTAAAGGGTTAAAAGACTTTGGGCATTTCCCCTAATCTCAGACAGCCTCCTCAGTTAACTTCTGAGAAGAGAGGAAGGCATTAGCCTACATCCAAAGAGAAAAGAAATAGTCCACACTGCCGCCTGGTGTCATCGTAGCTGTTCCTTGTAAATGATTAAACACTTTTCTCTGTTTTTCTAAGCGAAATTCTCAGCAAATCATTTCGAGTTAAAACACAACGTCATTTTGGAGGTTACATCCCTGCATACACTTTTGAGTTAAAGAATGTCCATGCTGCTGAGGGGTTGGCTGACATAATACTGAGCATATAAGAGCATCAAATGCTGTAAGGAGTCTTTAATTCTGGCTTTACACACAACAGTTTGCTTTAACAGGAAATGGCGGAGGGGGGGCGGGGGCGGGTGGTTGTTGTTCCTGTAAAGTGTAGAAAAAGCAAGGTGTGTTTCCTCAGAAAATGCATATTCATTGCTATGTACCATAAAGCAACACCTGCAATCCCAGCACTGCCTTTTAACACAAGTCTCTCCTCAAAGTTGGTTAAAGCAATGTACATAAGATATGAAACAGTTTTCCAGAGAGCATTTTTCACCACAATCAAACATCTGCTGGCATATGCTTTTCAAGCTTGGTAGTTTGTATATTAGACACTTGCAATCCTAAGCAGCTGAATCCACAAGTAAGTTAGTGAGTGGGTATTTTATGTGTTGTTATCAAACACAGTTATTACAAAAAAACCTTTGCTCACAAGACAGACATTTTTAATTGAGTCACATTTAAATGAGGCTTACTGCCAACAATTCACATTTGGATGAGTAAGAGTATAATTAGTTGCATGATATGTGTGTATTTACATTTCCATAACGACATTTAGCTGGGGGGGGGGGGGGGGGGGGGTAAGTTTATCAGCTGTATCTGTGGAAATGTGTAAGAGTTTGGGCGTAGCTTCTCCCTTTCCTTGTGTTTTCCAGTTTTCCCCTCCCTATTGTGTCATGTTTGTCTCAGTCTGTCTGTGTTGCTGGGCGTGGACTCTGGGTTCCCTCCTCCTGCCTGCCCATCTGATCTCCTGCAGCTGCTGGTTCTCCTCACCTGCACCTAATCTCCAATCAAGCCCTGCAGTGTATATAACCCTGGTTCAGACCTCCAGACTCCGCCAGATCGTTCAGTCTCCGTTGCGGTACAGACGTCTAGGCTTCCTTTCCTAAGACTATTTGGATCATTTGTATTTTTGGTGTTTTTTCCTGGACAACCAGTTTACCTGTTTTTTCTCTGTGCCTCAGATCCTCCTCGCCAGCTCCACCACTATACAAGACTCGACCTGCCTCAATTCTGTCTTCAGCAGCCAATTTGGTTTCTCCTCCTTCAACTCCACCACCTGCCCTGCTCCGCCGAACCCAACCTGTCCACTCCAGCCAAGCCTTCAACCAACTTTCCTTTTTTCCCAAAAAAATAAACTGTCTAAACTGTTCAGTCTTCTGGTGGTGTCTGCTTTTGGGTCCTAATATTGAACTGCCTTAACAGAAATGAAGGCCCGACCGTCATGCTGGCAGACATTATTGGGTGGTGGAGGGCCTGAACACTCTGTGATGTGAGTGCGATTGAAGTTCAACTTCATGTTGTTACAGAATATGTATCTCACACGAGCAGCACACCCTGGATCCTTGCAGAAAAACAGCTGCACAGATTGGTGTCCACCTGTAACATCACACAGCAGATCCATGAAACATGTGCGATATACTTTTTTTTATCAGGAGAGTGGAGTATACAAGAGAAGTCATACCTTGACTTGCTGTGACTGGAAAGCACTGAGTGAGTTCAGCAACATACAGCAGCACAAAGACAGTCAGCTCTGTCAAGACAAAAATATAAAAACTAAAGGCTGTCTAATGGTTTACATGGAGACATTTTAAAGTTGGTAAACTGTCAGAAACTTACCATCCATATTAGTGATCAGTGCTGGTTTCTGGATCACAAAACAGGATTCTGCTGCTTTCTACTGTTGATGATGTTGCTCAAACACTTCCTGGTGGAGGTCAGAAATGTAAAGATTACAGAATAATTCTCCTTCCTGACACCCTCCTGTCATACCACTTTTTTCTTCCCTCGTCTGTTTGATCTCCATTAGTTAAATTATTTTCACAGCACACCACTTCCTCCTCAGTTGCCTCAGCCCCATTCTCTTCAATCTTTTTCTTCCATATGCCCACTCCAACTTTTTAATATGACTTAAAATATAATACCACTTAATGCTACTTTCCTTACTTCCTGCGCCCATACCTCACCAGTGACTCACTTGCCTCTGGAGCACAACACAGCTGTCTTCCCTAAAGTTCATCAGTCACACTACAGGTTTGACCATACTGTCGAATCGTCTCGATAACCTATAATAACCCCTAGGAGCCACCATGGTGACACCACCACCCTGTCTCTCACTGGCTGAGCCCAGACTGATAAACCAAAGTGTGTCAGACTCTTGAGGGCAGCCGCGAGTTGCTGCCTGGCGCTCTGTAATCCTCAGTTATACCTTCGCCTGGCTCCGTTCACGGATTGCGCGTGCTCCTCAACACATCGCGCAGGGAAGGCACTGTCAGTGCAGCGGTGTCTGTCCCACTGATGCATGCTTCAAACATCTAGAAGTTAAGTTAAAGTCCGAAATAATAGCTGATATATATGTAGAATATGACCGGTAATCGCTGAATAAACCTACCTGAAGAGCTGCACATGTCAAATGCCTCCAAAGCCTCTCACATTGTCCAGGATCATTGGTTAAACACTCTCCCTCTCCTCCACACACACACACTGTGTGAAAGTGAAAACAGTAACGTTATCCTCAATATTTCATCTTGTCTTCATTTTTATTGTATGTCTCTGTCTTATTTAGTATTCTCTTTTGTCTGCAGCCTACGTCCCTGTGCGTGTGTTCACCGCATTACACAATAACACACACACACACACACACACACACACACACACACACACACACACACACACACTGTAGCCTAATGTCTCCACCCACGAGGAAATACCTCCTTTAGGTGCTTGTTTCAGAGATGCGGCGCTCATTTGCCTCCAGAGGAAGGTTGTGACAGGTGGAGCTGAGGACACTTGGCCGTGGATTTAGATCTATTCAGGTACTTTTATTTAAAGATTATCACACACGGGCAACTACAGTCATAATGATGAAATAGGCTTCATTATAGTCTGCTTAATTTACGACCCGGTGAAAGCTTTTACTGAGTCCGGGCTCGGAATACCGCTAGAGAGGAGCCGCTAGTCGCCTCGGGGAGGAATGTGGGTGAGTGGGAGCTTCCAGAGCGCTTCTCATCATGTTTTCCGGGGTGCTATGAATAGAGCTACAACTCAGGATGACCTGCCAATGTGCGCATTGGCAGTATGTTTAAGGGTAAAATAATATGTTATAGAGGATGTGCCTATACCTTCACAGAGTAGTAGCACATCCATGTGATTCCCTGTTTCAATGCAAAGTGATAAAACCTGTGGAACTGGTTTGTGGACGCATGGGGTGGAGGGGCCCGACTGCCACCTGGAAATATGCCCGTGTTCAAAGAAGAACTCACATTAAAACAAAAATGGTGCTATTTTCCATACATGTCCTAAATAAGGCAAACACATCTCCATCATGGTTTTCTGGTTTTGTAAAACAGTGTCAATCTATGACAAATTATAAAGTTATTCTACATAAACTATTTAAAAAACTATAATTTACCAATAAAAAACAATCAAGTTAAACTAATAATTTCCTATTTTCTTTTGTAGATTTGTCTTATACAGATATGTAATGATAATTGCTGTGCTGACACATTGTTGCTAAAATATGTACACCTAAAACTGTGTGTGTGTGTGTGTGTGTGTGTGTGTGTGTGTGTGTGTGTGTGTGTGTGTGTGTGTGTGTGCTTCATAACTTGTAACTGGTGTAATAGGGCCCCTCATAATAGTGTGCACTGGGGCCCTAAGGGGAACTAAGGGTACAGGTCCCCCTCTAGCTATATTTAAAACATGTGCATTTTCCACCCCCATTTACAACGTGGAAGGAACAGAGGGCTTTTATTTTGATTAAATTAACAGGCAGAACTTGACACAGTGTCCCAGATTGTCAACAACCAACACACCCAGGGTACCTTTCATGTCATATGTGGACGTGGACCGCCCATGACCAAAACATCAATATGTGACAAGGTCAGAGTGAGAATGTGTTGGCCAGTGTGAGTGGCACTGAGGAAGAGTAGTTATACAGTTCAGACTGTGTCTGCTATGGGGTAGTTGTGTGCAAGGTAGTTGTGTGCAACCACCTTGCACACAACAAGGTGGTTGGCTGCATGAATTTGTCTTAATAAAGATCATTTTATTTTCTCCTCCTTTCACTGTGTGCACATAAGACACATTCTGTGTGCAGGCTCTCTACACACTGGCATGTCTAACTGGTAGGACACAGCTGGGGCAAGTGAGTCACTGGTGAAGTGGCATGCAGAAAGTAAGGAGACTATGGTCTGGGGAAGTTGTTCTTCCAGTCATATGAGAAAGTACCAGCGATGGTGGCAAAAATAAATACAACTCAAGCTGGAGTGGGCATATAGAAGAAAAATATTAAAGAGGGGAGAGCTCGGGTCAGACAGACTAGGAAAGAAAAGAATGTCTCTGACAGGAGGGTATCAGGGTAGAAAATAATTTGGACTTATAGCTGCTATGCAGCAATGGGTCAGAGCTGGGCGTTTTGAGGAGCAAGAAGAAGAAAAACAGGGTCCATTAGCTTGTCTAACTTGTCAGACCAGGTATTATTAAACTTTGAAAAAGGTCTTGATATAGTGTGTCCAATAGCAATATGGCAGAGTAGGCACAGTATTTTCCCTGGGGCTTGAATTTACAACCTTTGACATGGCAATATTGTGACTGAGCTACCCGAGCAGTGGGTGTATGAATGACTGAGGCGACTTTACACTAAGACTTGCACAACACCTTATAACTGTCACACCAACCAAGTCTGTGACTGTCAAGCCTAGAGTACCCCAGAAAGTCATGAGATTTTTCTTGTTCACCCACTTCCTCAAAATCTAAACTTAACCCTCTGGACCCATGGGCGGCACAGTGGTGTGGTGGTTAGCACTCTCGCCTCACAGCAAGAGGGTTGCCGGTTCGATCCCGGGCGTGGGAGCCCTTCTGTGCGGAGTTTGCATGTTCTCCCCGTGTCAGCGTGAGTTCTCTCCGGGCACTCCGGCTTCCTCCCACAGTCCAAAGACATGCAGATTGGGGACTAGGTTAATTGGTAACTCTAAATTGTCCGTAGGTGTGAATGTGAGCGTGAATGGTTGTCTGTCTCTATGTGTCAGCCCTGCGATAGTCTGGCGACCTGTCCAGGGTGTACCCTGCCTCTCGCCCGATGTAGCTGGGATAGGCTCCAGCCCCCCTGCGACCCTCAAGAGGATGAAGCGGTTAGAAGATGAATGAATGAATGAACCCTCTGGACCCTAAATACTAATTTTTTTCTATTTTTATTTGGGTGGGTGGGGGGTAGTGTTGGGGGTAGCAGGTCAGCAATAGACGCCACATAGAAGTAGCATACACCATAAAGCTGGAAACCGGAAGATTAGTTTGAGGTGCAGCTCAGTGCAATTGGTCTCATTGGATCCACATGAGTTTCAGCCTTTCAGTAATATCCAATGTATGTAATCCCAAGACTGTTTAGGGACCCCAGTATGCAGAAATAGTCAGATGCACTTAGGTGAGAATGATGCATGTAAAGAACAGCATGGTTTTTGCCCAAACTGTATGAGATAAGCATCATTATGGACTTGAACTAACAGCCTCTGAAACTAACAGTCTTTGAAATTGTGTCTAACCCACACAGCACAATATCTGAGGAGACAAAAGCATGTTTAATCTGCACCACCTGGGACTTGAACTCACAGCCTTTAGGCACCAACTTGGTACGAGTAACCTCACCAGTGTAGAATGATGCAGCCAACCAACGGGGTGCAGCGTAACAGCTGTACATGTGTATACAGGCATACAAATCTGAAATCAAACACACTTCATCTACCCTGACAGCAAAATATTGTCAATTTTTGATGAACATTGGAGCTTTATTTAGCGAGATTTTGCAGTAGCCATTTACAGTGAAGCAATTTGGTGCACCGTGGGCTCAATTTTTGATCACTGAAGATGCAGCCTGAAGATGCAGAGGAAGCATGTTTGGTGTGATCTGAATGAAACATGTAGAAGGAGATGGGTTTAATTAGTTTTACACTTTTTGATAAAAACATAGTGATGAATTTAATAGTTTCCACTAGGTTGGAATTTACAAAAATGCCTTCACACTTGGGCCTACCGTTTAGTAAAAGTTGCAAAGTCGTAGGCCATACAGGTGATTTGTTATGAATTTTCAATGTTTTGAACTTTAAATAGTTGCTGTGGTGCCACCATCAGCACTATTGGTCCCCAGTTGAGGAAGTTTAGCATGAGACTGGACCTATGTGCTGAGTTTGGTTTATTCACACATGGGAAGTTAGATTTCCTCGGAGGGAGAAGGAGGAGAAGAAGTTGAAGAATATTGGCAAATACAAGACAGAGGGGCAGTAGAGCTGCCCAGTCACTAATTCTACTGTAAGCTTTATGTTTCTGATGGGAAACTATATCTCCAACAGGAAGAGTTGGAGCAACAATATCATCAACAGTGACTGAATCTGTGATCCAGAAGTCAGCACCGATCTCTAACATGGATGGTAAGTTTCTGACTGTTTACTAAATATAATCTGTCTTTAATGTAAGGCATGAGAGAGTATTCAGTTTGTAATTTTATCTTTACAGAGCTTTACAGAGCTACTATCTTCATCTTTCTGCTGCTGCGTGTTGCTGAACTCACTCAGTGCTTTCCAGTCACAGCAAGTCAAGGTATGACTTCTCTTGTATACTCCACTCTCCTGACAAAAAAAGTATATCGGAGATGTTTCATAGATCTGCTGTGTGATGTTACAGGTGGGAACCAATCTGTGCAGCTGTTTTTCTGCAAGGATCCAGGGTGTGCTGCAAATGTGACTCACATATTTTGCAGCGACAAGAGTGTAAACTTCAGTCACACTCACATCACAGAGTGTTCAGGCCCTCCACCACCCAATAATGTCTGCCAGCATGACGGTCGGGCCTTCGTTGCCAAAGATACAGCTGGTTCCTGTGAGTTTGAAGATAGCATGGGTTATATTGACACCAAAAAATGTACAGGTATTTACATTTACTTTTGTAACTCCTTAGTATATGTTGTGATTTATTTGACATGCACATTAGTATCCCTGTTTTCATTTTTTTAAATGTGTAAACCTTAAACATTGATCTCAGAAATCTTGTTAACCTCTTATGCTAATTTAAAAAAACAGAATATTCTACCTTTGTAATCTGATAGAGATGGGATACTGTATCATGTAAACTGCTTATCCAGGGCTTATTTCACTGTCTGTCATGGGAAGTTGATAAACAGTGGTGATCCATACGCTACATCAAGCAGAGTGGAAAATGTAGCAGAATTCAGGGAACCAGTTGTGTCACTGGGGGTGAAGCAAAAGTGTCATGTTGCCCAATAATTAGTCATCTTCTGCTGCCATCCTCTGTGTTGTTTCTGCCTCTGCTGACATGCACAGGACTCATCACTCCAGCTAAGGCACCGTGTGTCGATAATTTGTGTTGGAGGGAATTTCCATCACTGCACACCGCTAAATCCCCCAATCCAAACTTTAAAATGTCTCTACTGTCATCTTTTGCTCACGTTTAATCAGTGCACATAAAGCAAAACAAAACACCCATGATGCCAAACTAGATTCTAGATTTATCTGATTGAATGTCTCCCTCTGCTGTTCAACAACTGATGCCATGCTGTCTGATACCACTTACTAACACTCCTCTTGTTTCCTCAAATAGACAAAAACAACATTTGTGCATTCATCAGTGGTAAGTTTTTCTTACACACTTTGCATCATGTTGCTCACTGTTTTGATTGATCATTGACCATTGGAGCTTTCCTCTTTTATAGCTACCACACCATCACCAGTCACCACAGAGGGGACACCAAAGGACCATGCAAAACCTGAACACATTGCCGCTGGAGTTGTTGGTTAGTTCTGAAAATCAATACATCTGATATTTTGCCTGCTTACACCATATTTCTTCTGATTCTGGACAAGCAACTGTCGACAGCAGCCAGTGGTTAATCTTTCCTTCCCCTTTCACCTCACTCACACCTGCCATGTTAAATTTAAGATCTTAAAGCTTTTTGCTACTAATCCTACTTGCTTTTACTCTCCTGTCCTTTGTCTTCCTGCTGACGCTCAGGGCTGAAATGTTGGTCCTTTAATTGTGACAATCAGGTGAGATCAAAGTGTCAGGATGCGAAAATAGAAAGAACTTTATTTATCCTCAAAGGGAAATTCAGCTGTTCAGCAGCTCATAATAAAAAAGACATAAAATAAAGTATGTTGAAATAAGTTCACAAATAGAAATCAAATTAAGATTGTTGCATTTATCTTGTGTTGATACAATTATCTGAGATATCCATATCTTGATTTTACAGGTGGTTTACTGCTGCCAATAGCACTCGCATGTGTGATTGCATATTGCTGTATAAGAAGACGAAACAGAGAACAGAATCAACCGCCAGCAAGGTAATCAATTTTAAATTATTGTTATTTACAAAGTTCCTTCATTTGTATGTTTAGCTATTGTGAGATCCTGTTACCAACACGTCCTCATGTTTCATATGAATTTGTCTCAGGGACCCTGACGTAAATTTACCCCTAAGAGAGCAGCAGGACCCTGGATAAATCAGTGAGAGGTTAGTGCACATTAAATAGACAGCCTATAGCTCACAGTATGTGCAAATGTAGACGTTAATATATTCACTCTGACTTCTTACTCCTTCAGTGATTCTCATGGTGGCCCTGGACTGGATGATGGCAGCTCTCCTCAGTGTGGAGCTTAAACCCCTGCAGCCTCATTTCTCTTCTTATTACCTCCACCAAGGAAGTTATATTTATTTAAGTTGTTTTTTGTTACGGCCCCAAATTCTATCACCTGGTACTCCTCCTCATGCTGTTCCTGTGTTGCACTGTTTTATTTGTTTTACTTTCATAAATTTCATTTTATTGTTGTTTAGTCAAGTGTGCACCTCCCTACTTTGTTGCGGCCCTGAAGCCAGTCATGACAGTTCTGTTTGTCAGCAGGGTTAGACAAAAAGTACTGGACTGATTATCATAACATAAGTTGGTGGAAGGATGGAGCATGTGCCAAGGATCAACTCTGTACAGTTTGGAGCAGATCTGAATCACAGGACGACACACAAAGGATTTTTCACTTTAGGCTAATTAACACTGCAAAAAAAGCACATTTTGCCTTGGTGGAATAAATGCCATAATAGATGCCATACATCTCAACACCTGGTAGATGTTAGTAAATTTAAAAAATGACAGAACAAATAAGATGACTCCATATCAAACTTCACATTCACAGGTACCAGAAATCCTCTGGGGCATCCCACACATGTTGCTCAAACTTCATACAGAGAGTAGTTGTTATGGATCACAGTTTTCCCCCAAACTAAATGTCGCTATGGAAATGTAAATACACACATATCATGCAATTAATTACACTCTTACTCATCCAAACATGAATTGTTGACAGTAAGTTTGATTTAAACTTGACTCAAGGTTTTTTGTAATAACTGTGTTTGATAACACATAAAATACACACTCACTAATTTACTTGTGGATTCCACAAACTAGAACTGCAAGTATCTAATATAAACTACCAAGCTTGAAAAGCAGCTTGTGATACTTTTGATTCATCATACACGCATTTTATCAGTGTCCCTGACTGATATAACTCCCAGCTTGTACCCATCTAAGGTTTATGCATCAAGGCTTAAGCATGTGAAAACACTTCACTGTTCAGTTTTGAATTGTATATTTTTTTTTATTCCATTATTATTATTATTATGCTACTGATTAAATCCTTAAATTTTCATCTGTTGTGTAATTATAATTTCCTAATATTAAATATTAACTTTATAAAAAAAATCCTTTACAGGTCACATAAATCTTGCAATGAATTCTTGTTCTGGGTGACCCCCACTATGTCTATATCAACTTTGATGCAAATTTACTGCACAGTTTATGAGAAATTTAAAGGTAAAATCTGCTTAAAATACAACATAACAAAGTTTCCTAATATATATATTTTTTTAAATATCCTTCATAGGTTACATAAATATTTCAATGTATTCTTGTTGTAGGTGACCCCCACTATGTCCATGTCAATTTTTTATACAATTGTACTGTATAGTTTGAGATATTTAAAGGTAAAACCTGTTTAAAATACCCTATAGTAGAATGCCTGTGGATATTCTCATTTATCCAGGTCATAGTTATCTCAAGGCAATTGAGTTGAACGCAACTGGACTTAGTTTTGTCTTAGAAGACGTTTCACCTCTTATCCAAGAGGCTTCATCAGTTCCAGCATAGTCAGACAAGCATGAACTGATGAAGCTAGGAAACTAGGCTTACGAGTCAGACCAGTTTCAGAAGATTTAAAGGGAAAATCTGCTCAAATCATAATTTCCTCATATTAACTGTTAATAAAAGAAAATCCTTCATAGGTTACATAAATCTTTCAATGGATTCTTGTTCAGGATGGCCCAGACCACGTCCACGTCAATTTTCATGTAATTTTACTGTATAGTTTGAGAAATTTAATGTATATATTTAATATGAGGAAACTTTGATTTTATTATGTTGTGATTTGAGCAGAATTTACCTTTAAATTTCTCATGAACTGTACAGTAAAATCACATGAAAATTCACATGGACATAGTGGAGCATAATCGCATAATAATAGCGTTGCAGCTGCTTGACTGGACTTCGCAAATGACGGCTCACCTGACCACAGTAAACATATACAGTACAGGCCAAAAGTTTGGACACACCTTCTCATTCAATGCGTTTTCTTTATTTTCATGACTATTTACATTGATAAAGCATTGATAAAGCAAGAAATTCCACTAATTAACCCTGATAAGGCACACCTGTGAAGTGGAAACCATTTCAGGTGACTACCTCTTGAAGCTCATGGAGAGAATGCCAAGAGTGTGCAAAGCAGTAATCAGAGCAAAGGGTGGCTATTTTGAAGAAACTAAAATATAAAACATGTTTTCAGTTATTTCACCTTTTTTTGTTAAGTACATAACTCCACATGTGTTCATTCATAGTTTTGATGCCTTCAGTGAGAATCTACAATGTAAATAGTCATGAAAATAAAGAAAACGCATTGAATGAGAAGGTGTGTCCAAACTTTTGGCCTGTACTGTATGTTACTCATGCATCCTGTCATCAACTATCTTCATTTCCTGGCACAGTCACTATGCGGTGAGTCAACTCACCATTTTCACTCAGCCAGCCAGCCATGCTCAGACTCACGCCTCAGCCCCAGTTTTTGTTCTCCTCCTTGCACAGACTGTCTTGTGACAGACAATAAAGGTTTATCTTATCTTATCTTATCTTATCTTATCTTATCTTATCTTATCTTATCTTGCCCTTTCCATTACCCTCCACTGAATCAATTCTGCCCCTGAACTGATTTATGCGCCTTTTATAATAAAGCTTTTTTTGTCTTGATCTGCATCGTGATTCCAGCTTATCTAGTGTAACAATTAAGATCCAAAATGAGATTAACAATGAAAACAGTGATATGGTGATATAAAATGCTATAAGGAACCTATCATTCTAATTCTGGCTTTACAGACAATGGCTTGTAGGCTTACAGAAACACTGTGATTATGATACAGATAGCCTATACACTACCGAAAATCTGAGAGAGGAAATGGTATTATCATATTGCATAAAATGACTCACTCTGAGTTTGCAGCATTGTCTTTTAAGTTACAGACCTCTCTTCTTAAAGTTAGCGAATGTGCACAACATATGAAATGGTTTTCCAAAGAGCTGTCTTTTTATCACAATCAAACATCTGTTATTACAGTTGGTTGGTCTAAGATATTTGAATGTAATGTAACTTAACAGACTGTGATCAAAGGGCAATCAAAGTTCTGGCAGTAAGTGTGTGTATGTCAAAGAAATAATGCAGCCCTATCACAGCAAGATGTTTCATTATCGCACTACTTTGTTCACTTATTTTACTTTGTTTCAATCTCTTTTGCATTTGGTTATACAAAATGCTGAGTACAAGGTCCACACGCACATCTGAACCACAAAAAAGGGCAGGTGCTGAGCCGAAAAAAAACATATAGCTAATGTAAAGAAGAAACAGCTCGCACACCGCAGGGCTCCAATGTTCAGTCCATTTATTCGCACCGTGTGCAGTAAATAGAAGTAACGTTTCGAACTGTTCTGGATTTACACTTTAGAGACTATGTCACCCAAGGGTATGAATGAAAAAATGGACATCCGTCCTTTCCTGTAACTTGTTCTATATTCTCTGTCAGTTGTTGCCTTGATATCTGTGTGTCTCCACTATGTACTGGTACCTCTTACTTTCTGGGACTTTAGTGTCCCATTTTGTAGGCTATCTATTGGGATGCAGCCTTAGTGTTATTTTAGGGCTTGATGACGGCACTTTTGCCCGATGGCTACCTGCACATTCCACTGAGTGCCGCTCCCCTCTGTATTTATTGTGTTGATACAGATGTTGCTGGGTGTCAACAGTATTATGTATTCACACTTAATCTTTGGTATACTTGCCTTGATATGAGTTTTCACTATTTGGTTGTTATATACTGCTGCTGGTATTGTGACTTTAATCATGTGTATGTGTTCTTGTGTACACACGCATCACAGTTAGTTTGTCTGTGTGGGTGTGTGCCCTTGTGCACGTGCATATGTTATCTGCTTAAATATTCTGTTTTTGACTACTGTCACAATATGAGTGTCAGGGCACTTTATTCATTATTTATTTAACACTTTACAGTCTTGTACTTTTTGTGGTTTATTATATATATATATATTATATATATATTTTTATTTTTTGCTTGCTTTATGTTCTTTTCCATGTAACCCTTGTAACCCACATCACATGTACTTAAGATGGCGTCACCCTGTGTATTTCAAGTCTGACGAAGAGCGTCTTGCTCGAAACGTTACTTCTATTTACTGCACACGGTGTGAATAAATGGACTGAACATTGGAGCCCTGCGGTGTGCGAGCTGTTTCTTCTTTACATGTTATACAAAATGCTGCAATGGCTTTTTATTGCACCACCTGCAAAGGAACATTTCCACCAAGTGCAAAGTCAAGTCAAAACTAAGCTGTGTTGTCATATGTCAGTTAAGGAAATGAATGTTACTTGTGTCCTGTGTGACTAAAAGGAAGGTAAAAAGAAAGGAGGGTGGGTCGGTGGGTAGGTTGCATGTATGCACAATTGACACAGAGAGGTATTATTTAAAGGTCAAAATGTTTTGGCTTCCAGTCCATTTTGTCATCTAACTGCACAAATGCCAAACAGTGGAAACAAACGTATTAACAGGTCAATCTGAAAACATTTATTCACAATTACAGTTCAGCACAAATATTAAATTTCTTCTCTTTAGAATATAGAAAAGATGCCTCCTAATCTGAAATCCCCAGTATATATACTTACTTGACTGTCCCAGCAGCAAACAGCCTCTATCAAAAACACTGATTTATAATGTGAGCAATCATCTTTAGAGATTTGGAGCCAGGTTGATTTGGAAAAACATTTAACAAAAAACAGTCTGTATTTAAAGAAAATGAAGAAGAATGTCCATGGGTGTTGTTTTTCTGCATTTTAAGAAGGGGTGGAGAACGGTTTGATGAGACCAAGATCCATAGCTTTGACCAGGCATGTGCGTGCCACATCGATGGGGTTCTGCCTCTTGGGATTGTCCTCCGCTTTGCCGATCACTGAGAGGATTTCCAGCAGCTCGCTCTCGATCAGCTTTTTGGCCAGCTCATTGTCGTCTGAGTTGAGCATGTTGTAGACAATCACAAGGCCACGATGTTGTATGTCAGGGTGGTGATGGAGGCACAATCTCTGCAGGATCTCGAGCCACTGGGTCGTCTGTTGGGAGACATATCGATCAGGGACACTGTTAAAATGTGTGAATGATGAGTCAAAAACATCACAAGCAGCTTTTCTAGCTTGGTAGTTTCGATATTGGATCATTGCAGCTCTAAACTGTGGAATCCATGAGTAAGTGAGTGAGTAGTGTTTGACTCAGACAGTGTTTATTTTGGTTTTAATGAGGATCTCCTTTAAATTCACACATGACCATCAGTTTAGACATAGGGAGGAAAACGTGTGGAAAAATTGTGGTATCAGTGGTTCTGTAGAAGCTTAGTCATGTAAAGAAAACATCCCCTGATAATGTAATGCTGATGTCAGTGAGTTTTCACTTGAAGATGACAAATTTATATTGTAGATTCTGCATTCATGGGCCCCTGGGTACCATTATGCAGAATCTCTACCGCCTCTCCTTCATAGTATAAGGGCAAGACACAGACTTTGTGGTGGTCTTGCGACACTCTGTAGTCGTTATGCATTTTCATGTGGTTTTGTGTTTCTTGGGACTCAGTTTGTGTCTTACTAAGGTCATTTTGAGTCTTTGTGGTGTTTTTGTGCTGGTTTTTGTAGTTATTTCATGTCTTTTTGCACTTCCTGTGCATCTCCTTTTGGTCATTTTAGGATTGTTTGTGGTCATTTTGAGTCTCTCCCTGGTTGGTATGTGTTGATCCTTTTGTTACAATGCAATGTTCTGCTGGGAGACCTTTGGTCGTGGCATTCATGTGGATGCCCAGTAGCGGATCCTGATATGGGCCGAATGGGCATTTGACTGCAGTGCTGTGCTGCGCTGCTGTGCGAGCAGCGTGTTACACACTGTCCATAACAATAACTATGTCAGGTAACAAACTTAGGTCTGGAAAATCTAGCCTGAGCCACGCTGTAGTGTGCTCACCTGTAAGTGTGCGCACATCTGTGTGTGTGTGTGTGTGTGTGTGTGTGTGTGTGTGCCATGGGGGGGTATCGCCCAGGGCGCCATTTAGGCTAGAACCTCCACTGTGGATGCCACTTGATGCCCTCCACCCAACAAAACACCACTGTGGGCAGTTTCTGCAATGTGGCATGGGGCATTTTCCTGCTGGGGGGCCACTGCCATGAGGAGCGATACTTGATATGCAGAGGTGTATGAGTGGATAGAGCGCATCAAGTGGCATCCTCATAAATTTCTGGACCAAAAGATCCCCAGGGGAGCATTGCATTGTAACAAGATGAATCAGTGTTACTCACTTCACCTGACAGTGGTTCTAATTTTTTGGCTGATCGGTGTATGTAAAGTGGTCCCTGTGAGCAAAAAGTTCAGGTGTCAGACTGCTCTGACTACTCTGTTTGCAACAGTTTTTCCTATATTCTGAGACAAGCTGATGCCAGCTTATGGTGGATTTCATTAAATGGTCATCTGCTCCAGGCACGCTACTGCAAGTGTTTACTGTACATTACATAGCCTACACTGCTACATGTCACTTCATATTAACATCTGTGAAACATAATCTTGGTTGCTGATGTTGATGTTGATGTTTCTCCCCAATCATATTCCTACTGGAACATGTTCAGTGGTGTTTAGCTTTTACTGGTGATTTTATTTAACAGAGAAAGTGCTGTTGTACTTCATAGTCATTTTACCAGCTGCAGTACAGAGACACCGAGATACAGAAGACCCGGAAATGCTGACCAATCAGAGCAGACTGGGCTTATTACGGAGGGGGGGCTGTAAGCTTGGTTTTTAAATTGCTATATTATCATTACAGCTGTGATTCAGCAGCACTGCAATGGCTTAATATTGCACTTACATGACATTAAGAGGAGACTTGTGAGGGACACATTAATTAAATTACAGAGAACCTATTATGCTCAGATTCATACTTTGTATTTTGGGTCTCTACTAGAACATGTTCACATGCTTTAATGTTCAAAATACTCTTTATTTTCCTCATACTCTCTGTGTTGGAACACCTGTTTTCAGCCTCTGTCTGAGACGCCCTGTTTTAACGCCTGTCTCTCAATCTTAGCTACAGTATCATAGGCCTCTGGTTAAACCAACTACACCACAGAGTGAGACAGAGCCACCACAAAAAAATGCAAGTATTACTAATTAATAATATGATGCCTTTTCAATCTTGTACACATGGGGCATGTTGCGCCTTGTGTCAACCAGGTTATTTGTTCCTGTGGATTCTGCCAAGTTGTGTACGTTGTCACTTCCTGAGGGAGGGCTAACCAGGAATTTTCTTGTCATTTTTCATAGTGGGATACACGTGCTTTCAAACCAGACTCTGATATGATACTGTAATTCATATTAAGTGCTACTGAATGCTGTTGTACATACCACCAGGGTCATTTTGGTGCAGAGCTTCTTCTGAGCAGCAGTGAGCATAGCAAGAGCTCCAGCTGCAGCAACCTGAAGGTTATCATCATCCTCGCCACATAGCAGTACCAGCAGCTTCAGCTTATCATTGCCATCCTCCAGATATCGCTCTTGGACCTAAGACACACATGTTTGGAAATGTGTTTTTTACACTGACTGTGTATTATCTGTCATTATGTGAGATTTTTCACTGCTTCTCTGGTCTCACCTCTTTACATGTAATAAGGTTGCACATGCATTCAGTGGCAGCCTGTCTGATCTGGTCATGTTCCTCAAACATGTAGTTCTCAATCTCTGGCAGGGCCTTCTCTTTCACAATCTTTACTCTGAAAAAAAAAGATGATGTTTCAGGTGAAAGCCCACAATAAGGAAAAATGTCAAAGCTGCAGGCTGCACTTGCAGGAAATGAGTTATTACTAAGAATCACAGAAATGGCAAGTAATGGTTAAAAATGTTACCTGAGTTTTTCACTAAAACCAGCCAAGTTGGTGAGGCCCCTCAGAGCTTCAAAGTTCTGTATCCCTTCTTTATCTGTGTGAAGGAGGCTAACCAAAGGTCGCACCACCTCGTACACCTGTCAGCCAGCAAAGACAGAGGATTGAATTTCAACAAGTCATTTGTTCAGCAGAGGTACACACTTACTGAAGTCAGAAACATTGCCTAATTCTGAAAGTGAGTGATAAACGGTGTAGGGGAAACAACATTTAAAGTATAGTTTACCAAGCTACTATCTACTTCACAATGAAAAGTAAGCTACATCTCAACTACTCAACAATTTTAGCTTGTCAAAGCAAAACTAGTTTTAAAAAATAGTTCAACATCCAAACTACATCACCGGAAATGATCATAATCTGAGTCAGAAATCTCACATTGTTTAACAGATGTACAACTACAGTGGCACTGAATGAAGTGTAAATGTGTGTTTGATTTCAGGACTAGGGCGGGCTAATGGACACCTCACACTGAGGATGCGTTTCAAGGAAAGGATAGGGAGCAATTGTTGGAGTAGTATCAGAGAAATGCTACACTTCTAGAGATATTTATAGTATTTGATCACAGACATCTTGGTTGCAAACCAAAGGTGATTTTAGTCAAATAGCAGATGATTGTCACGAAATGACAACTGTCAGCTGCAATGAGCTGTGGCATTGTGTCATACTGTATGGCAAAAATGTCATGAGAATACTATGAATATGTAGTTTTTAAATAACTTCACAAACTGCATGACCCAAAGTAGATAACTTCTGAAAAAGCTACTTAGATTTGAGTGTAGTTAAACTTCCACCCAACAACTGAAAGCTGTGGTTGAACTAACTGAACCACATGGAGATAACTATTCCCCCACACTGGTAACAAACAGACATCAGTAATGATAAAACCAATAATAGTGATATAAACCACCACCAGCAACAGCACCAATAACACAGAGAAACACTGAATAAATTGTCCATCATCTCCCAGAATATCCAGAGACAAAGGGAACATAAAGAAAGAAGGCATTGATGAGGGCAAGAGGAAAAGTGTGTAGGCTGGGAGATCAAAGAGAAGTGGTGCCTAAGTTATTTTCCATTCCCCTTCCCCTACTCTCATAGAAACAAGACTGTGACAGTAACAAACGAAACAACTGCTGTTGACTGCTGTCTTACCCTCTCACCAGGGAAGGCGATTTCTGGGTTGGAAGTAGCTGCAATCTTGGCAAGGGCGTGACATGCTTTTGTTTTCCCTGCGTCTGTCCCCTCCAGAGCGAGCGGAATCAAAGCCTGAGGGCAGTGCCAGATGTGAACAAACAACAAAAAGCAATCAATTTATCAAGTCATGTTTGACTAGTTTTACAGGAATTTGGTTCAGTTCTTCTTTTTATATGACTGTGACATGGTGCAGTGTCACAGTCTCACTTGTACATTGATTTACAAACCCATTACTCACCTTTCCCCCTCCTTGGGCTACGATAATACCACGATCTTTGGGATCTGCTGACAATGCCAAGAAAACCCTAAAGATAGAAAATAGAAAATAGATTCAACGGCCATAAATTTCTAAGCAATGTTGTAATTAAAGGTGGAACAAACAAAAAATCTGATGTATTTATTTGTATTCTTGTTTGCAGTCCCTCTTCTCTGTAAAGAAACATCGAGACATAAACCTAAAGGCATTCTTTGTGAGGTGTTGAAAATGCACTGCTTTGATATAGGCCTGTCAGGATGACGGATGACTAAATTTGAGTCAGCTCGGATGACGTCATGGGTTTGGGGGATTCCAGTGAATTGTGTAATGTGTTTGATGACAAATCAAAATATCCTCTCTCACCTTGAAAGCATCTCCTTGGTCTGGTTAGTCAGGATCAACGAATCTGCTTTTACCATTACTGCCAGAGCTGAAGTGACTCCAGCCTTTAGCAGCCTTTTCACTCTCTTCTCAATGAAGTCCTTCTTGTCCTGAGAAAGGAAAGTAATCAAAGTATGTACATGTACATAAACTGCTCTACCTATGTCAATTTTAACACTGTGATCTGTGGTCTAAAAGAACAGTTAAGTTTCCTTTCCCTCCTCTTTTACCTTGGGGTGTTGCTCAGGCACATGTTGCTTTGAGAACTTGGCGAGTTGAACCAACTCAGGCATGATTTCTTTCTTTTCGTAGCAGTTGGTGCAGTTAACCAGGGTGCAAGCTACCGCATATATGATTGTCTTATCCGTAGACTAAAAACACAGAGAGAGCAGAGAGGTTATCTCTAAATCTGTATCACACACACTGTATATTTCCTCTGGTCTATTGTCATACCTTGGCCAGTTCAAACATGGCTTTCAGTGCAGGCTCATCCTCAACCAAATCGTCTTTCACGTCAGCGTCATTAGTCAGATAAGCCAGACCCTCGATAGCCCACTTCCTTGTTTTGGTGTCAATCTGAGGGTTGCAGAGCCACCTAGAAGAGTAAAAAAGGGTTAGGGTTAGGAAGTGTGTTTAGTAATGATGTTAAGCGATAGGACTGCAAAGTACTCTAACAATTGCATACATTATACATATTGTAAGGAATTATATCAATTTTGCATGGGGTTTTCTATCTTCCATCATTTTTTTTCTGTCATGCACAGCCACTTTAAAATTCTATATATGAGTACTCACTTCCTGCACTGCTTGGCCAGCTTCTCTGTGGAGCCCTCAGCAAACTGTCTTAAACTGTAGTCATCACCTCCAGCTGAACCTAGTTTACAGAGACCCTGGAGAGGATATGGACATGGTCTGACATGGTCTGTCGGAGCTAAATCAAATGGATAATTCATAATTGAAATATTATCTGAAGCTGAATTTTTATACAAGTAATATTCATGTTGGTTAGCTAGTAGGCTACAGTGTGATGTGTAGTCCCATTTAGAGCACTGGTTATCCGGATTTTGTTGTATCTGGATCGGGCTGGGCCAGTCCAATGCTGTTCTGAAAAACCAGCCCAAAGGTAACATGGATTAGCTGGTCCTGGATAGCAAAACATGGGATTCGCAAATTCGGATCATTCTGTTCTGGATTAAACTTTTTGACCAGCTGGACCCAGAGCCTCTGTGCCCAGTGCAACAGCAGCTGCTCACTACGTTTTACTTACCTGCACTCTCTTGCATTGTTTTTAGTTCTAACTGTGATGTTTTCATAATGTGTGGCCAAAAATGATTGAATAATAAAGTTCTACATTTATCCAATTTTTTTTTTTTTTTTTTTTTTTTGGCATACTCACCACCAGTGCACGAATTTTAATCCTCTCATTCTTGGTCTTCTTGTAGATGTCCTTGAGCAGTGACACACCGTTGGTGATTATGAAGGACGCACGGCTCATCTTCGAGGAGGAATGGATCAGTGCCTCCACAGCAACCATCTGGTCCACCTCACGTTCAGAGCCACACAGTGCCACCATCATCTCCATTATGCCTTGACGTCCTATCAGAGCATTACCGACATCAAAGGGGCCCTGAAGCAGCCCTGAGATGGTGTTGACAGCATGAATGGTCTTGTCCATGTTGTTAGGGTCAATTTTGGATCTGTGGACAAGGAAAGAAAAAAGCATAAGAGACGGTGTAAAAGATGTTGGCTTGGACTTCATTTAGAATGGATAAATGATGAATTTTTTTATGGACGTACTTAATATATTCATCACAAATGTCCCTGAAGTTGTCTCTTTCGGGATCACATGAGAGGTCGTCATAGAGCCTGTTCAGGAGCACGCTGGCAATCAGCTGTGTGTTTTCTGTCAAGGGCAGCTGGTCTGGCAGTTCAGGAACCTGACCACACACCTTGAGGATCTTCTTCAGACCTGGCGAACAAACACATATATTTATATACTATCTTTCGAATACACTTTGTCAGGGTGTCTGGAGAGCAGCAATGGATGGTAGCTCAAACCAAGTAAGTGGCCCAATGCAGCTGCGTGGCTCACCGTGGTCAATGGTGAAGAGGGTCCTGGAGTTGTCTCTCTCTTTCCTGTCATTGCGAGGTACATTTTTGCTCAGGAGGTTCAGCGCCTGGTCTCTGCCATGACCAGATACCTTCTTGCTACTAACCATCTCCACCAGAGAGAGGAGAATGGTTTTCAGGTCTTTGGATGCATCTGCAGAATGGAAGATTATATTAAAAAATGTATGACTGAGTGAAAAAATACCTGTACTAACAGCAGCATAGCCACAGCCATGCTTTCTCTTTTACACTCTGTCTGTTATGTTATTGGGTTTAGTTGAAGGTTAAAGCTGGAGTAGGCAGAAATCTGGAAAAGGCAAAAAAAGAAAGAAACCTCCTCCTGCACCTCAAGCCCCTCCCACCAGACGACCATGGGCATATGCCTCACACAGTAACCCAGTTTCTCCAATACACTGAGGGTTTTTTTTCATCATAGAGTTGCACATAGCTCATTCGCTCAATTAGCTAACTTTAGCCACCCCACCATTTCTTCGCTTACTCCCTGCCCCTGCTGCCAGCAGCTTGGGATACAAACTTTTGCACATCAGCTGTACTGGCTCAGATTTGACTAGTGTGTACCCACCAGCGCCAGGTGTCGCAGTAGACTGGTGGCCAGCAGCAGCACTGGGTTTAACCTATTAGCTGATCCTGCAGGGAGTCAAGGCTGTGCCGCCCTCCAGAGATGGGGCCTGAGTAGTGCTGCTGTGGCCACTGATTGGGGGTCTGTCTCTAAAGGTGCTGCCAGCTCTTTATCTCAGTGAGGTGGTCTGTAGCAGCAGGGAGTAAGACGGGCTCAAGACTCTAGCTAATGTTAGCTGCCTACATAAACGTGGGCATAAAGCTGCAGCTGATATTGACCCATGTTTTACTTCATTTATATGTCTTTTAAAATCTCATTTTGATAAGTCCATCTTCCTTTTTGGGGGTTGCTTCGCAATTGTCTGCAGGATTCTGCACCACTGAATCAAGCTTTCACTGAAGGAACAAGCACCAAATACAATTGTCGTATAGCCAGTAGGAATGCTCTCTCTCTGAAATGACCTGTAATTGGCCAGTCACCCATCATAGCCTACATTTTTTTCTGAAGCCTGAAAACAGAGCGAAGAGGAGGTGCAGAAGTCAAGTGTTCTCTCAGTCCACTTTCATTACAATACGCATATTGTTTAATGTGGGGTTTTTGCCCAACAAAGCAAAATTAAACTGTCTGCTTCAGCTTTAAGAATTAAGCTCTGAATAAGTCTTTATAATAAAATCTACTTTTTGCTAAAGATATGGATGATTCATAAATTCTTTCTCACCCAAAACCAAGGCCTCTTCTTTTCCATATTCCCTTTTATCTCCACCAGTGAGGGAGTCGTTGATGCACTGGAAGAGGTTGCAGGTTGCCAGTGCGATCTCCTCATTGTCAACAGCCATGATGCTGCACATCTTGTCAATGCCCACCATGTGAATAATGGCCATGGTCTGTTTAGGGGTAGTGAAAAGAAACAAACACCAAGTGTATCGGGGGAATTAAATACAAATAATAATACACTTTGTTATGGAATCATATAGTAGTTTTACTTTTAAAGTTGGACAGTGTTTAAAAAAGTCGAAACAGTTGGCATCATCCCATGAAATCTTTTTTAAATGGAATTTTCACTCTCACTCGGCCTTTGACTCATTTTCCATGCTCACCCGAGCTTTGTGTCCTGTGCACATCCCTGACAAAGTACGAATAGCGGCCAGGATCATCTCTGGTTTGCCCGTCTCTATCATGTTGAGCAACAGAGGCACTCCGTTATTCTGGAAGATTCTCTCTGCTCCGGCGTCCTCTCTTGACAGCACAATCAGATTGTTGGCTGCCTAGACATAACAGAATGAGTATCAGAAGTGAAAGATTAGGAAGCTTTATTAATCCCATTAATTCCCAATTAACACCAAAGACAGTGTATTAACAGTGCACAGTTAATACAAATACACAATACAACAAATAGATAGCACCATAAAAAGACTAAAGACTTCCTGAGTCACTCCCTTAGTCACTAAATTTGACCTTTGTTCTCTTTGCTATAGTAACCACTGGGTCAGATTTCCTAATTAGAAAAACAAAAAAATGTAACGTCCTGCTGACCCTTTCGGCTTCCTCAGAAAGCCAACCACAACCACACACTTTCGCATACTGGCAAACAACAAAAAATGAAGGTCAAACAGGAAATACTCACTTTTTCCCTCTTTTCCTTTTCAGTTTCTTCATCGAGAAGAATGTCAAACATGTTCTGTACCCTGGAATCTGTGGAGAATGTTGTCTTGAGCTGTCGAGAATCAAAATGAAACTTTTATCGTCTCCTGATGGTAACATGTTCCAATAATATTGTATTTCAGTAAAAGTCCATCTGTCAACTTTCCTTTCAAAAGAAAAACATTTATTTCTAATGCCACAACAAAAGCTGCATTAAACTACTCTGGTTTTATACCAAAAAGCTGGACGCATTTATGCAAAGAGACTTTCTGTTTCGCCAACACATAGATATGTGGGCGTATTGTTCTGTGTAATGTTGACCTTGGCCTGGATTTCTGCTCCTAGCCTCCGGAGAGTCTCCAGGAAGGTCTTGTTCTTTGGTTCCAGGGTGGCACATCTCTGCACATCTTTGAAAGCCATGTCCAGTTTTCCTAACTTCTCCAGGGCTTGGCAACGCCGGTACAAGGCTTTAATATCTGCTGCGTCAACATCAATTGCTATGTCAAAGGGAAAAAAGAGTTAGAATGAGCTTGTGGCATTTGGTTGAAAGTTTGTGATTATTGGCTTTTGGTGCCATTGCTTGCTATTGTTTGGTTTGATTCTGTTTCAGGTGTTGGTTGGTTATTATTTTACCTTTAGATGCATCAGATGCTGCATTGGCATAGCTCTCCTGTGAGATAAACAGAAACAGTTAAGTGAGGAAATGTGCAATTATAATCTCTTTGGTATATGATTGTTTTTGTGCTGCTTTACCAAACTGCTTACCTTTTTCAGGTAGCATGCAGATCTGTTCCTGTAGATGACAGCAAGCACTTTTTTGTCCTTGCACCCCTTGATGGCATTAGAGTAGCACTCGATAGCTTTGTCGATATCTCCCGCCTGGAAGTGTTTGTTTCCCTCATCTTTTAACTGCATTGGGTCTCCCATCTGGTAGAAATAGGAATTAGTTATGACATGTTAAATCTAACATAACTTTGTTTTTATTCTTTTCATGTAAAATCCAACCTGATGAACAATTTGCGTCATCACTTCTTGTGTCTGTGAGCTGTAAGTGCCACTGGTGACGATCAAAAGTCTGTTTTATTATTTGACATTGTTTCCAGGAATCCCTTTTTACTCCCAGTGGCTCTGAAGCAAGCTCAACAGCTGCTGCACTGTGGAAAAAAATGTTTATGGCATGCATGACCACCAGTGAGCTGATACTATCAGACACAAGAAGTATGCCAACCAAAGCACATTCTATCTATTTCAATGCCATCAGACAGTCAGATATGAGTGCGGTATTTTAACTGCAATAAAGCCACCAAAGCTTCATCCTAAAATCAAACATTTCAGCCACATTAAGCGATATATTGATACAAACAAATATGTCAAATAAGCTAAAAATGAAAAGCAAATCTGCTGAACAGTTTTACACTTTCAAAGGTGAAAAGCATGCGAATAGGGGCACAGACGCAGTTCAAATGTATGGCATGTGCGCGTGTATAAAGTACAGGCCCTTATGTCACATCCATCCTGGAGAAGAGCAATCTGTCAGTATGCTAATATTTAAAACTATACTGTATCATTGTATATTTTTATTCTTACCATTGTTGGGAATCAGTGTCCTGCTGACCTGGGTTTCTCGTAGCAAATGGCCACGCACATGTTATCTCTAACTTTAAATGGCCTCCCCTCAGGCCTTATTTGGGCACGGTCTCGTCCCCCAGTTGGAGCCTTGCAACAAATGCCACTTTTCCAATGGACAGACACCATCTCTTATCATCTAGAGAACAGTCTATCCCCCTGCTTATCCTAAGCACCCTCTGCATACCTGAACGTCACTAACATTAAAACAACAACAGAACTCTGTGGAAGCTGTACAGTACCTTTAGGATTGTGTGATCCGTCTGTCGCTCTGCGTAGATGGTTCAGACCTCCAGTAACTAACGCTTGGTAAAAACTTTTTCTCTCTTATGTAACACCTTCCCCCACCAACACCTCATTTATATTTATGGTGGATCTCAATGAGGTGGGACAGACCCAAGGTGGAGCGTCCATCACACACGGGGGTTCACTGCACGCACACTGAAACCTCAAAGAACAACTTTGCACCAAAGGTCATTAGATACCATGATTAACTGTAATGCAACAAATATCCGTCCAGTGCTTTTGAATTATCCAAGACTGTATGAATAAACCTGTTTCCATCTAATGAAATCGGTGAGAGAGACCCCCTCAAACATGGTCTGCTCCTGATAAGGGTTATTTAGGGCACAGACAGCTGAGAACTCACTAGCAAATGCCTGATGCCAAAGTGGCGGGAGGGGGGGTTTAAAGGAGTTGTGTATTTGGGGGGGGGGTGTAACAGCTGCAGGACCGCAGAAGAGCCGTGTAGCTTCTGGAAAGAGAATGATCTAGAGCTCCATGAGCTGGGGTTAGGCATTTTGTTGTGATGGTTAGGGTAAAGGTCAGGGTAAGGCAATGCATTAAATCAGTAAGGGTGCTCATAAGTATACAAGTAGCCTATGTGTGCGGGTGTGTGCATGATGAAGACGTACCTTGTGCTGCAGCATTTGTCCTCAAATAAAATGTGTTGCGTCAAGTCTGTGTGCTCCAGTGTATGTTGGATCTAATCTCTAAAGCCTCTCCTGATACAAATGTGTGTGTGTGTGTGTGTGTGTGTGTGTGTGTGTGTGTGTGTGTGTGTGTGTGTGTGTGTGTGTGTGTGTGTGTGTGTGTGTGTGTGTGTGTGTGTGTTTCTGTTGTTTGCATACAGGGACAGGTTGCAGACCCACAGTGATAGTGGATGGGAATAAACACTGGAAAGCTGACAACAGAACTCAGTTTTAGTGTTTTTGGCTTGGTGTCAACACTCAGTGTCACAGTCAAGTGGTTTTAATCTCTAAACCGGCCATTATCTACTGTCATCTGGCTGTTAACTGATAGCCAGGTGACAGATGACTGATAAAATGTACTGATTTGATCATTGTCACATGAAAGACACAGGTCTTACATGGAACAAAGACATATTGTCACTTACAGGATTTTGAAATTCATATGAATCATGCTGTGAATTATGATTCATGCCTTGAGCCATAATTCACAGCATTATGGTATCTTAGACTTGTGAAAACCACACCAGCAAGGCAAAGGAAGCTGACTTTTTTTTTTTTTTTGCATGTGTCTTTTAAAACCCAGGTTACAAAGTGCTTTACAAAAATATAAAAGGTTAAAAGAACAACAGATGAGTACACCACAAACATTACAACAGGAGAATGTAGCACAATAAAAACTAAAACATTTAGAGGCATCACAACTCCGAAATACAGTACATAAATCAAGCACAAAAACCAATAACTGTCACTTGTAAAGTGTGTAATCGGAAGTATCAGGAGGAAGTGTCTCGAGTCAGTGTGTGGTTTCTTTGCAGTCTCGCAGACTTTGTTGGGATGTGGTCAATGTGTCAAAAAGACAGGTTGCCATCTATTACAGTAAATTGCTTACATGCATGACACCCTTCTTGTGAAGTTCACCTCTGACAGGTGAAACAAAGATTCTGGCAGCAACCAGTGTCATAGAGCTAGCACGTCTCTCTGCAGCCATCTCCAGATGAACACTACAAACCGTGAAAAATGCAGAAACAGTTAAAATCTTTGCAGCCCAAAGTGCCTCTGCCCACTGGGTCTGTTAACCTCTGCTTTGCCCCATGTATGTATTGGTATTTTACTGCATCTGTAGATTGAATGATTCATTGATTGATTGATATTTATTTGTGTCATGGCCCCTTACATGTGCCCAGCCCTCATGGGTTTATGAGACACGATTACAATTATGTTGCAGTAACAGTCAAAAGAACATTTTATTTAACCACTCAGTCCAAAAATAGAATACACTGTCTTCTATCTGAGGCCTGGCAAAGAAATTCAGCCACAACAAAAAGGTTCCCTTTCTGACTCAAAACTCAATTTCATGATCATCCAACCAAAAGAAGTCAGTACACATAGAGGTCATCCTGCTGAAGAGTACGTTCCTTATGTCTTCATATACACGTCAGTACAGTTACACAACAAACAAAATCTGTCCTCTTCTGGGGTGGCAATAAACTTCCCAGGCTCCTGAGGGCTCCTGAGGGCAGCTGTGCACACGAGGATCTTTTGTTCATACTGTAGCTATTCTTTATGAGACAATATGTTCATAGTTTTAATTTATACCATATATCAACAGACCATTTTTCTCTAAACATGCAAAACATTTCACTCCTAATCTCCTGAATATCACAAAGTGACCTGTTCTGAAAAACAAATGACAAATTATTCAAATCAAGTCATGATTTCAGTTCATTAGCCCGGGGATGACGGTGGGAGGTGTCCCAATTAATACTCTTTCAGTGAGTCTCTGATCCGACATCTTCACAAGTCTATTCCAAAGCCAAAGCATGAGACATTAATGCCTCATGTTTGGAGACTCCCATCCCATATCTCCACTAATGGAAGTTAATTTATGGACACCCAGGAAAGATCAAATCACTCTATAATGCACTGTGTTACAACTTGTTACTTGTTGCCAGGGGCAATGGATGGCTTCAGATAATCTATTTGACTAATGTTTAATTTAACCTGTAATTCAAATGTGCATATGGCCTCAGTGGGGTATTTCCAAAACCTTTCTTCACTCCCATGAAGAGCCATGTAATGCATGACAATGTGGGGAAAGTACAGACAATTTGTAACATCGTCTTTGCTACTCAGATTTGTCACAGCCGTAAATGACACTGTTATATCAATGTAAATGATGTGGTCACCTCATAGAGGATGTTCAGCTATATGGGCAGTGGGTATAATGGTTGCATTCGGAGCTTGGGCTCCTAGTGGACTACTTGAGTCCTGCTGCCACCAGGTGGCATTAATCCATCCACTACAAGAGAGCCACAATTGTACACCACTAAAGTGGAATTAACATGTTTAGTGTGCCACACAGTGGTGGAAGAACAATTAAGATTCTTTACCAGAGTAAATGTTGCAAGACTACAGTGCAAACACACACTTTAATGTATAAGCAGAATTTTAATCATGCAGATAATCAAGCTGACTCTAACTCTTACATGTTGAGTAGTTTACTCTATAGCAATGCACCGTATTGTATGGAGTAGGTGTTGTATGTTTACAGTGTTAATCTACAAAGTAGTAACTATACCTGTTGAGTGAATGTAGTGGAGTAAAAAGTGCAATATTCCATCTAAAGTGTGGAATAAGTGTAACACAAACTGGAAAATAAACAAATTGGAACACTAGTGTAAAGCACAAGCAGTGGGGGAATATAACTAGCAAGCAAGCAAGCAAGCAAAACTTTATTTATATAGCACATTTTATTCCAGGTGGAAGCACAATGTGCTTCACAGAGCAAAAAACAATCAAATAGTTACAGCCATCAAGTAATCAGTAAAACTATATAACTGTATAACTATTATAAAAGATAAACCCATAAGAGTAAGAATAAAATAATAGTTGAGAGCAGAAATGGACCGCTAAAAGATAAAAAAGATAAAATCATTAAAATAATTAAAACCAGTAAAACCAGTCGACCAGACTACCGAAAGGCATAGCTAAAAAGGAAAGTTTTGAGTTTAGTTTTAAAAGAAGCTAATGTTGGAGCAAACTTAACTGGGTAGGCTGCTCCATCGGCTTGGAGCATAAGAGCTAAAAGCAGCCTCACCAATTTTCATGGAGACCCGGGGAATAGCCAGACGGCCTGTTGCAGATGCAGTGTAATGACCTCAATACAGGTGTTATGTGGTTGTGTCTTCTTTTTCTCGTTAAAACTCTAGCTGCTGCATTCTGGAGTAGCTGCAGTCAATCAAGATGCTTTTTAGGTATTCCAGTGAGCAGTGCGTTACAGTAGCCTAGCCGACTGGAGATAAAAGCATGGATGAGTCTTTCAGCGTCATCCTGGGATAAAAAGCTCCTAATCTTATTAATATTTCTTAAATGATAAAAAACAGTTTTGACTATGTTGCTAATGTGGCTCTGGAAGGTGAGGTCAGAATCAATGATGATGCCAAGGTTTCTGACCTGTGTAACATTTTCCAGAGCCAATTCTGACAATTTAGAAGATACTTCCTGTCTGTGTGCTTTCGCCCCGATAGCCATGATTTCCGTTTTATCATTGTTTAATTGTAGAAAATTACATGACATCCAGCTATTTATATCCTTGATACAGTCTGCAAGCGTGTCTATAGGGCTCAGGTTATCGGGGGACAGGGAAATATACAGCTGTGTGTCATCAGCATAATTATGGTAGCATACATTGTGTTTCCTGATAATTTGACCCAGGGGCGACATGTACAGATTAAACAATAACAGACCTAAAATTGACCCCTGGGGGACACCACATGAGATTAAAAGATTCTTGGAGCTAAAATTCCCACTAAGTAGGCGACAATTTCCTCACGTACTGTGCTTAAGTGCAGTTTTGAGATACTTGTACTTTAATTCCTCGACATTTCAAAGGCAAACATTCTACTTTTTAATCTACTACATTTATTTGAAAGTGTCATTTGTTACGTGTTACATGGCAGATTAGATTATTAATAAAAAAATATATAGAAATGAACTTGAAAAATGATTATTTAAGATTACGCTACCCACCAATTTATTAAGTGATTAATATGAGCTCCAGTTTTACCACCTGCTGCCTTACAGCAATAAACACGTTAATGCATCATTAACTCTGAAAAGGGCCATTCTGCAGAATTAGTAATTTTACATTTGGAATTTTAAGTTTTTTGGAGGCTAATACATTTGTACTTTCACTTGAGTGATATTTTGATTGCAGGACCTTTACTTGTAACATTGCACTGTTTATACTTCTACTTTTTTCCACCACTGAGTACCCTTTAATTAGGCTCCCTTTTGCACTTGTGTAAATGCATTAACATTCCACAACTGGTGTCATACATATTCACAGGCATCAGACTTAGTGCACTTTATGTAAAAATGCAGTAGGGCTTACATGGTAGTACAGCCATTTTATTACTGTCTGTTTCTACAGTTAATTGGAATTCCTGTCATTAGGTTTGTATGGGGACATGTCTGTCTGTATCTATATTATAAAATACTTTCCATCAAGAACCAAATGTAACTGCAAGACCCAATTGATTTGGACATGCTACAGAGAAGAGGATCTATCTGCAAATTTTGTCTGATTTTATTTTGAAAAATACTGGACCCCGGAAATACTTTGCTATTCTTGGTAGCTACGTAATGCTAGCTCATTCTGTTGCCTGCATCTTCCTCCCCGACCAAAGACTGCTAAACAGAAGAAGCTGCTTTTACCCGGCTCATAATAAGTCTTTGGTCCTGTTTCTGTCAGTCGTTTAAGTAATGTAGAATGGCGTCGTGTTTTGGGAAGATTGTCGTCGGTACTTATGTGGAGATAAAGCGCAGTGATGGTAAGTTTCACCCTGTGTGTTCTTTCGCACTGTGCAAGTTGTTTAAGGATCTTTGTTGCTGGGGTGCTGTTGAATACAGCAACCGTTGTTCCTGGCTGCAGAGCGTAACGTTCACGTTAGCTGCACGAAAACATTAATATTAGCTGTCAGGGCGGAGTGCTTCAACATGGCTAAAGGCTTTGAATGAGCTCTCTTATCTTTGTTAGCTAGCTTCTCTGAGACATTTGCCGCTAGCGGTTGACTAATTTCGTTAGATAGCGTCTAATGCTTTTAATTAGTTATTAACGAAGCTAAACCACAAACGTTAGTGCCACGTTACCCAAAAAAGGTATCCTATCATGGAACTGAATTTTAACATTAGCTAAGCTAGCTAAATTGCTAACCAAGCTAACGTTAGTTCGATAGCAACACTAGCTTGCCGTTAGCTAAACGGCTAACATTAGCCAATGTTACCGGCTTTATTACAGCAGCAACTCTGTAGTGAAACCCTACCACCATCCATTTAGTTAACGAGTAGTTTCCCCTTTGGCTGTAATTTATGCCCATTTTAATTCATTCATAAAGGTTATTAAATGTTCACTGAGCCAACTAAACTAACGTCAGCCACTAACATCTGTTTATCCTAAACCAATTTTTGAAATAGAAATTAGCCACACTGATATGTAGGCCTGTTAAAAATAACATCAGACAAACGTATGTTGTAGTTGTAGTTACTACACTTGTTATGTAGATACTTGTGGTTCTTATGAGGACAATTAATATTAGGTAGTGTTAAGTTATGCTAAATGAATGAAGTCAAAGAAACAGTGGTGTATAAACGCCTATGACAGTCCTGTGTACTGCATATTGTAAGCTGCCATGAGGAAGAAGCTGGGATTGCAGTACACTCTCTTTAACTTCAGCTTTTTCCAAGGGTTAACAGATGAGTAGACAGGGAAGGGGAGAGGCGGCTTGCTGTATGACTCTTCTCTATGTGAATGTCAGCTTTATTCTGCCTTCCCTGTGTAGTTACGGAGCATTGCTTCAGGGCCAGGCAGCCAAAGATGACTGTAAGTTTGTGTCATGCCTGCTGGCCCTTCCAGGGTTAGGCTACACCCAGTTTGGCGATAAACCCTGAAACAACAAATACTCTTTTGAACAAAGCACTTGACTGAAAACAAACCGTTCAAAGCTAGTGGCAAGGGTGTGTTTTTTAACTGCTGTATTGGGTGTTTGTTGTTGATGATAATGTTGTTAACTCCATCATCCCTGAGACATCTGATCACACCATCCTCACTGTATAAGAAACGCTCAGCAGGCCTGGAGAGAGAAGAGGTTCTGTCCATCCATTTCCCAGCTGGTTAGTGTTGCATCCAGAGCAGGGATTGCCCTCTCTCTGGGGGGTTGGTGGCAGCGCTGGTTCAGATTCAAGCCAGATTCAGGCCACCACCCCATCTGTTGCGGCCAGCTCCCTAGATTCTGCCAGGAGTCTCTCTCGCTCCCCCTGCATTTTTTTTCCTTTCACAGTCATTCCTCATGAGAGCAAGATCTAACAGAGCATTTGTGCAATTAAGTAAATATAATTTCTCACTTTGGTTTGGTTTGTGTGCTGGTTTTTAATGTGATTATAGATCCCCTGTTTCATGTTGGGCATGGATTATCTGTTGTTACTTGGTATTTGTTTTTGAGTGAAGGGTAGTAGTGTCTTTTGTAGTAGAGTACTAGAGAGACATATGTCACCTTCCAGCTTAGTGATTATGGACTGCATCATTTCTCTCAATCTGTGACATGTTGACACAGTTTTGTTAATGAGTGCCTTTGGTTTTGTAGTGAAAGTGATGCTGTGAAAGCTATGTTTGTTCATCAGACTGAGCAGAGCTTGAAGCACCCCCTCATAAGCCCCTTCAACTACTGGTAGGTGTCAGACTACCCATTGAGCCAAGTACTGGTATAAAAGTGGGACACAGTTGATTGTGCATTCAGTTACAGAAAATCAGCATATCAGCTGCTGCAAGACAAGCCGGTGTGTGACTTAGCATATCAGATCATGTAGCTAGCTAGAAATAGTGTGTGAGTATGTGTGAAGTAGCTTGGCGGGCTGGTACACTTTACTGACTTCTGGGGAGAAATGAAATGTTCCTTTCATCAGCAAAGTCTGAGTGCACAACTACACAAGAGTGTGTCTGGATCTTGTATGAGACAGTGTCTGGCACAGGACAGCTGCTGTGCCCTTGAACCTGTCTGAAGGCTTTTTACTTGCGCTGCTCAACGATTGATGATTAGATCACAAGGCAACTGGCATAAGGTAATCAAATCTGATTATCAGTTAAGACACTTATCAACTACAAACACCAATTATTTGCTATTTTTAAAAATAATTCTCTATAAATGTCACCTACATAGAGCTATTGCAATGTTTTGTTTTTTTATTTGAACTTGGACTATAGTAATTAAATGGTAATGATAATTAGAAAATATCTGGATGGTGAAAGTTATTCTTACTGTAAAAAACGCTGTCTTGGTGATGGTGTAGAGCAAGCTTCTGCACCCCCGGTTCTCTTAGCGTCTGGCTGCAACAGGTTAGTCGAGCCCCCTAAATTACCATTGTTGTGCATCACATTACTGTGGCTGGGGCCTCAATTTGTTTATAGTATGCACATTTGGTAACTGTAGAGTAGCCTTTACTCATGGGGAATTGCTCTCACTTCTACTTTATGAATTTATCATGGCATCAAGCCCAGTATTTTGTCCAAAAGTTCTGTTTATTCGTGTTTCTAGTAAAACATCTGCCAGGATGTGAATCTGTACTGAGGTTCACACTCTCCATTCTCCACATTATCCTGGTCATTATATCAAGATACACTGTATTATGTAAACAATAAAGATGAAGTGCTGTCAACACTTTCAGTATAGTTGTCGCCGTGTACTGGTTGATACAACAAACACTCAGCAGAGTTCCAAAGAAATGGTTGACTTCACGTAACGTTTATTTCTGTCAGTGGTTTACTGTTGTAATTTCATTTGATCAGTCCTCCTCTGTGATTCCCATTGGAACAGGCAAAACTAAAATGTGTGTTATTTAGGTATGAATGTGCTTCAAATCGTACTTAAGCTTTACTGGATGTTACGTTACCTAAAAACCTTTCGACGCAACTGGTTTGGAGGAAGTTGTTGCTCTGTCACAGTCACATGAACCAATAGGAAGGTTGTGGTCTCAAATTTAACCACTGCCTTTAGCCAAAGGAAGCAGCAGTGATTTGTCGCTGTAAATCCTCTGAGTGCTGCAGCCACTGATGCAGTATGGTGTGCTCTCTACTCTCTCCTTAAGTAGAAGTGTGACAACAAGCACCACGTGCCTGTTGTTCCTGCCACCTTTACTCTTGCCAAGGTTGCTTTGTAACCTACCGTGTCACAGCTCAACAGTGGATTGCACTAAAGTTCACTAAAGAGATTGGCATGCAGGTGACAGATTAAAGGAAACTTTGAATTAATGAAGAAACACAACAATTGCAGATGTCTCCATTCAGGGCACAAGCGGTGACTTAATAGTGGAAATATGAAATGATGTGAATCATGTGATCAAGGCTTCACGGTCAGCAGATCTCCATTCATGTAGAGATAATTTTGGATTGGTGCTCTTTACCATCAGCATCAAATGAGGGAATATCTTTTTGTAAAAACAGTGTTAATCCCAACAGTAGAGTTACAGAGACTTGGAAAATTAATGCCAAGGTGCACTGAAGCTGTTTTGGCAGCTTGTGGTGGCCCTGCACTTTAAATATGTCACTCATGTTTGTAGTTTGTTGTAAATATTTTTGTTATTTAGCTCTCATAATGCTGTCCTAATCAGCTGTTGTCATCCATGTTGTAACACTGTGACTTACCTGAATGTGGCCCAGATATAGTTCACTTAGTTTACTTTCAATTAGACTATTTTTCAAAGCTTTTGTCTCTGTTATTACGAGCTCTGGGACTGAACACTGTCTGGCTCTGGATATTTATGGGGAACATAGCCATTTAATGGAGGGATGGCGAGTAGGGCTGGGTTGTAAGGTTGACATCATTATCGCTCATTAAATTTTTATGGCAGCGCCAGTGGTATATATGGTTCATGTGTGCAAAATGATCAAATGATTGTTGCATTTACATATGTAACAGTGTTAATTCAGATCATGTCACTTGTTATTTTTGGGGGGGTAAAATGCAGTCTTTTATACTGCAGAATGTATCATGTAGTTTAACAGTATTGTGTAGTCATCGTCAATCAATGTTAATGAATTAAATGTATGCAATATCAAAACTGCATTTGATTTAAAAAGTGTAGTAAGTTTATTCTTTTGTTAATATATAAGATATGTCTCTCATCTTAAGGCAGAGGTTCCTGATCTTTGGAGTAAAGGTTTTCCCCCACCATTTTATTTTAAGAAACTAGATTTGCTTTTTTTGTGTATTGCCAAACAAAACCATTGTAAGGTAAATCAGTGAAATGTTCAGCAGCTGAGAACACGAAAAGCATCTTTGCTCTCCAGCTCCCTGTGTGTCTCTGAATAATGGATACAGGAACATGGTGTTTCCCTGGACTGTGCTGGGAATTTACAGCATAGAGTCGGATCCACGCAGACAAAGATGGGAGGGCAGAGCAAGCTCTTTACAGCTGGTATTATTACGCTGCAGACAGAGAGGAGAGGTGGAGAGAAGCATGCAGGCTTGCAGCAGCAGTGCTTGTCTCTATTATCAGTGGTTGTCCCCAGCAGGTCATTATCAAACCCCATACTAATGCCTCGCTTTCCTTTGAAAGTTAGGACCCAATTGCCGCCTGATGTTTAAGATGTTGAGGTCAAAATAAAATGTGCTGTTAGTATAAATGTGAGCACAGATTTGATTTAGTGCACTAGGGCATCATTTAACATTGTGCTGTGTAACGAGCTGTTTGGACAATAGACATTTATAGAATGATGATATAAATGGTAATGTGATTAAGTTGAAAGCTGCTAAACAATAAACTTGTATCGCCACCCTGCCCTATTTGCATCTGCAACTTGAAATATGAACCCAGCAAATCAGTATGTCCTGAGATGACCAAAAATATGTACTACATTCTGTGTCACTTTTCAGGTTTTCGAAAATTTATTTAGACGTTAACGTTTCGGGCTCCTCATCAGACAGACAGAAGCCCGAAACGTTACGTCTAAATAAATTTTCAAGGAGCAGCTTCTGGTGTGCGGACCTTATCTTTTATTTCATACTTACCTTTTGGTCCAGCACCCAGCATTAAGTTTTTGGGATGTGCGTGCTACCTTTACCTGTTACTTTTCAGGTTTTCCCAACATTGCTGCATTTCCAAATGAAAAACAGTTGTAATGTAACAGGCCTATGTATAGATTAGGGTTGGAAAATAACTTTTTTGTCCACCTGCTATGGTGGCTGGTGGATCCCAAAATCTACTAGCCACTCCATAGATTGTCATTGTTCTCTTGGCTGGTGATTGAAGCAACTAGGAGCCACTTGAATACTTTACCTGCATTTGGCTGGTGGCTGGTTCTAATTTCCAACCCTGGTGCAGATCTGATCAGGCTTGCAGGTGGTAATTAGCCCTTTTCTAATATACCCTGCTAAATACATTACCCTGCTAATACCCAAGGCAAGGTATTAGTGAAATCCATTTTATGTTAACCTGTATATATATATGTGTGGCTGTAAAAGAAAAAAAGAGAACAAAAATACATTAGTGTTGATTTATATTTAATTATCCTTGTTATCTCCTTTTCATCACTAAAACATGAGGTGGTGAGTAGCAGATAGCATTAGCATGCTACTTATAAACAATTAAAATATTGCCACAGTTATTGCTACCTTGCCAGAGCCTTAAAAGAATGTGGACCCTAGTTTGGGCCTTTTGTAAGCACTGCCTTCACCTTTAAGTGTTAGTCTGACTTATCTGATGTTAGTCTGACTTATCTGATGTTTGTGTTTTCCCTGTCTATGATACTTTCACAGGACGCATACACCAGGCAATGGTGACCTCCCTGAATGAGGACAACGAGAGTGTCACAGTGGAGTGGATAGAAAATGGAGACACAAAAGGGAAAGAGGTAAATGACCATGTATTACCACTCAGAGCACCGGCATGTGCTTTTACTTTTCACAGTAATGAATAATGGATTAAAAGACATCCAGGAGCTGTGGTGATTGCACAACCAGCTTGCATGTACAACAGACATCAGACCTCTCAGTACACTGATGTTCATGACACACACAGCCTGTAACTCTGGTCATAGGACCCACACTGTGTATACTTAACAGCATATCCAACTTCTCAGCTATGAATTCTCGTGTGTACTTTGTTTTTGTACATATCATATATGGTATTTGCTAGGCCAACTAATATGCTGGCCTAGTGTATGACTTGGTGTTAGATATTTCTGATATACAGTTAATAAATTGGCAATATGACATTTAGGCTACCAAATCCGGAATGCAAAAATCACTTTACCACACTGTGACTTTTTGGTATCAACCCGTGTATCCTTAAAAGGTGGCTGGTAAAAGTTCATTGTTTCCTCATTCACACAGCAGCGGTCTACATGAATAGAGTCTAATGCCAAACATCAGTTAATTGGCACACATGTAATGCTGTTGGTATTAATACTCCTCTGTTTCTGGACAGATTGACTTGGAGAGTATATTTGCACTTAACCCAGATGTGGCTCCAGATGAGGAAATTGCCCCTAGTCCAGAGACTCCACCCCCACCTACACCCACATGTGTGAAGATCAACAAAATTGCAAAGGTGAGAACCAGTGTGCCACCCCATGCCCCATTTCCCAGAGGAAAGAAAATCTACTAACATGGCTTTTGTCTTTAGTGGTAAGTTTTCAATCGACATTCATTGCTGGGACAAATTTTTCTGCAGTAGTCGCAAGTATTTATTGGCTCCAGCTCCAGTCGATAGTGATGGAAACATGACAGCCGGGTGGACGTGCTAATTTTTGCCCATTTTACAGCACGACCGTCAGTAACCTCTGTGACTCTTTGTCATCTCAGCCACAAATGCGGTCTGTCTCTTTCTAAGCAGCGCTCGAACATCATCCAAAATTAGTCGGTCCCAAGTTTGAAAGAGGAACTAAATGAGTAACTGATTAAGACTGTTGAAACAAACTTTCCTTTTCTTTTAATTCTCTCCCTCCATGTGAGGCAGACTCCATCTAAAGTGCTGAGACGTGAGACTATGTGGCTGCAGTTAGCTGGAGCTTAATATAGATCCTTCTAGGTAACTAATTGGTCCTGTTAAGTACGCTGTGTGTGTCACGTTAACACGGATTGGTTTGGAAAATACTGCAGTTGTGATTTAACCTGTGAGGCAATGGCATACTGTAATGTTGGCCTGCAACAGTTACATAATTGAAGTGCTGTTTGGTTGTGAAGCTCCATAACCTGTAAAGTAGATCCAGTGATACAGCAAATCCATAACTTGCACAGGAATCATCCTCAAAAACCAAGTTGCAAGCTTTTATGATTTGGATATGGTCTAGTCTCATTCTTTTTTAAATGGAGTTTAGGATTTGTGCATTTGCAGTGTCATCACTAACATAAGTGTGGACAGAGGAGGCCTCTGTACTCAGCACTAATCAGATTCTCAGGCTTTGTCTATTTCTGTATCTGTACATTACAGAAGCAGTTGAAAACTTAATGGTGGGAAAAGGATGTGTTTCCTTTTTCAGATCCAGAGCAGCTATGAAATATGTAAAGGTGAAATTAGGAGGAGACAGTGCAGACACATGGATGCCAATCACTCCCACATTTTTTGGATGTGTCCAGATATTTCAATACCCAGTGATATCAAGGTTCTGTATTCCCAGTGCAGTAAGGGAAGATGTGATTTAATAAAAAAGATTGGTATTTGTGTAAAGTACTGTGTATTGCCGGTAAGAAAGCGATTACAAAGTACGGGTACAAATCTGAGCCTCCAAGCCTTAAACAATTGATGGATATAATCAAGCAGAACTTCATAATGGAAAAGATTACTCTTTCTCTGGGGTCTAGAGGAGCAGTATTCCTCAGAAAATGGGAGAAATGGACTGTCTTTATTTCAGAGGAAGTGGACACAGCTTCACTGTGAATGTCAGTGGACAATAAAAGGACAATGAGCACGTAGACTCATGAATAATCAGCTGGTGTGCCCCCACACTGTTGTGTTCATGCTTTGTCTAAAGATCTATTAAATATTTTAAATAAAGAGTTAAAAACGGAATTAGGACTCTTGGAATCACCACACCCTAATCCTTTTACCCTCGAATATCTCACTGTAGCTTTTGTCTTTTTTCTTGCAGAACCGTCGGACGATAGCACCTTCTAAGAATGATACTCCGTCCAGGGATAATAGAGGTTTGTTTCATGCACGTCTTGGTGAATAGTTTAAGTATCTGTTCATAATGTTTTGATCTTAAATCTTGACGGTGAATTTAGGAATCATAAAGAAAAGCAATGGTGAATACATACAAAACACATGGTCGTGTCAGATCACTTATAACTCTGATCTTAAGTTGTTAATTTGGGGTGAAAGTCACCCATGGTTTAACAAATTTTAATTGAATTTGGTAAGGCTTAATTTTAAGTTTAAGGCAATGGGTTCAGTTTTAATACCAAGTTCAAAAGTGCTGCGTTTGCTGCATGCGATTTAAAATGTTTCTTTCTTAATCTTTGTGGTTTTGTGTCTTCAGTGATTCCGACCCGGGCCAGACAACCACAGCCTCAACAACCAGAGCCTGCACCACCACCCCCGTCTCTGCAGCCTTCACAGCCCACTCAAGCTCAGACACAGCAGCAACTGCAGAATGGTAACATGGTCGAAAAAGAGTCATTTGTTTTTAATTAAACAGAACTGTGATCTTTCTCCAGAGGAAAAAGTATTGTCAGGCAGCCAGCTGTAAGCATTTGGTTTACAGATAACTAACTCTCTATGGGTTTGAATGCAAAATCCAGATGTGTTGCATGCTGTCGATTGAATTGTGAATCACCATCACTTTTTAACATTTACATTACTTTTGATTTAGGCCATCTGTAAAACTATTAATGTCTCATTTTTTGTCGACCACGTGTTTATCACAGAATCCTCACATCACCCGATATCCAGAAAGGAGTTGGGACAGCTTTGTATGTATCACCTGCATGTTTCCCCTGCCCTCAATGCCTCGTGGTGATTCGCATAGAGCTCCCAATAGTAACTGAGAGTCCTCTAGTCTTACGAGAAGCTTGTACACCCAAAATGTCTGACAGATACTATTCAGAGCTGTGGTGTGGTGGTGAAGTAGCACAAACCCAATCCATCCAGCAGACAGGCTTTCTGGGTATTAGACAGGGAGAGGAAAAAAACCCATTTGTGCTGCTGGTTGACTGCGCTGTCTTTTTCCGGTCTGCTTTCTGCTGAGTCACACACAAGCACACACGTGGAAAAGCCTGTGGCACTGTGTGTTACTCCTCAAGGCTCAGACGGCAACAATAACCTTTTTCTTTATCCTCCATTCCTTCCAACTGTAATTTGATGAACTAAGAGGGGAAGGAGGGAAACGCCCTGTTCCCCCTCCTCACCCCTCAGCTCCCACCACCGCCTGTGAGACAGAGCAGCCCCACAAGTAGCGATGGTGCTGCCTCCCTCTTAAACTGCCTTGTCCCGGTGCTGACCCAGCTCATCTTCTCCTCCCAGATTAGAGCAGATTATTAATCCCTCTGCTCTGATAGTCTGGGTTCTCCGGGGCTGGAGCCAGCGGCAGGCCAGGACTGTATTACAGAGCTTCGGCCAGGCTTTACGTGGGAAGCTGGGGCTGGAGCTGCGAGCCGGGGCTAATCAGATAACACTGTTTTTTATGAACTCAATCATAAGTGGCTTTTACTCACATGTTTGCTAACCAAGTGTTCTCTTATCATGGTTACTAATAATTTGTGATTGACCTGACACAACACTAATCTGTGGGTGTGCTGTGCTGGGAGATTTGGAATAAGCTTCTGGTTAATTGCTGGTTGATTTAATCAGTTTTCCAGTCATACTTGATTTGAAACCATCTCTTATTTTGGTAACACAAGGCATTTATGTGACATTGTGAGTGATGTGTTTTAGCAGTCCCTTGTTCCAGTGGTGTTTTAGTGCCGGGACACATGATGCGTCTTTTACTGCCTGGATAACGTGAGGTCGGGTGCTGGGTACTTCTCCTGTGCCTACTCTGTGCCAACTTTCAAGGGCGCAGAGGCAGGTTGCCCCTGACGTTGCTAAGCGACCACAACCGGCACCGTATCATAGCCTACTTACCAGAAATCCAGAGTGTGGAGCTGATCTTCTTAAAGGCTTTGTTTTTTAGGTGTATAATAAGATGTAGTCTGTGATACGGATCGTAAAGCTCTCGGTATCCCTGTGTTAAAATGGTCAACTTCTCCTTCATATTTAACACAGACTGATATTTACCAAAGAAAGGAAAGTGAATGGTTGTTCCTCACCACGTGTGTGCCAGTGTTACATTCCAGAAATTGAACTTTGTGGGGCATCGGTGGCTTAGTAGTAGAGCAGGCGCCCCATGTACAAGTCGGCCCGGGTTCGACTCCAGCCTGTGGCCCTTTGCTGCATGTTGCATTGTGCCTTATGCGCATCTCCATTGGCAACAATGCAATGAGGCCGCAAGAAACATATGCATATAAACAGCCCCTTGGGATGCAGATAGAAGGGATAGATGACAAGAGAAGGTTTTAAACATACTGCAAAGGCCTTTTGTGTGTTATGTAGAGAAAGAAGTCAGTGTAATACTGGAGGCACTGTGTGCCAGCCACCGCATCCTGGTCTGTGCTTGAGCGCCATCACAGCTCTGCTTTGTTGGAAATAGCCCAAAGTCTCCCTTCTGGTTGAAGGACTACTATGAGAGAAGAAAGACTCACTGAGAGAAATATGCAGCTCAAGCCAAGGGAAAAGACAGAGGAAGTAGAAGAGACTGTTGGGATGGGGAATGAGAGAGGAAGAGACCCTCTCACAAAGAAAGGCACATCCTGTTAAAGGCAGTAGAGTCACTGTTTTTCTTGTCTTTATGGCAGCGAGGAGGAAGTCAAACTGCGTGAAGGAGGTGGAGAAACTGCAGGAGAAGAGAGAGAGGCGCCGGCTTCAGCAACAGGAGCTCAGGGAGAAGAGAGCTCAGGTGCGTAAATATTATTCACCTTTTGTCCCTCCCTGACATTGACATGATGTGTTGAAATAGATCATTTGCCTTTTGATGAATAGACTGACACCTTATTCTGTCACATTTAGGAGGTGGACACCACCATCCCTAACTATGAGATCATGTACATGATCCGAGATTTCCGAGCCAGTCTGGACTACCGGCCTCTGACCACAGCAGATCTGGTGAGTAAATGTAAATTTTCCCTCATTCGTGATCATCAGATGTTTACCTTCAGCAGCAATGTAATAAAATGTCCTTCTTTGTTGCATTGTCCAGATTGAGGAGCACAGAATATGTGTTTGTGTGAGGAAACGTCCACTAAACAAGAAAGGTAAGAGAAAACACCCAGCACAAAGCGGCACACAGCGCAGTGCAACATTTTATGCTTGTTTCAGGCCGAGACAGTTTTCATTTCCACAGCCAGCACCCACATTGTGTAATAAGCAAATATACTTGCACCCATCTGTGCATCCATCAGTGTGTCACTCTAAAAATGAGGTATGGTCAGGTACATTGTTTGCATATTTCTATTGTGTGGCAGCAGAAAGCAGTTGCGCCACTGACCCGCAAACACCTGGTCGTCAGAATGGTGCAGTATTTTCCTGCTATTTGAAGGGTGCATTATTCAGATAGTAAGATGCGCCTACATCAGTGAGTTCAGCACATTTACACACTCCTTGTTACACACACACGGACGCAGGGATGTGTTGTGGGTGGATGAAATAATACATAAATAATGAGGAAATTATTAATTACTTTGTCTAGAGCTGCTTTCCGCTGCTCGTCTGCAGCAGACTCCCCTTTAGAAGAGGTGCTATGCACATTAATGATAAAGAGCGGCATATCTTCATTATTTATTTCAAAAGCTTAAAGTTTAGTTCTGTTTTCTCTGTTAAGGTAACTGCTCACTTCTCCATTTCGCCAAATCCTCCTTATCAGGTCCAGGCACACCTGGCTTTTAAAGGGAATTGGAGATGACATTCTTATTAGTTAAATGATTAATTAAGGTACTAAATACCACCCCTTTTCCACTTGTGCCTAACTCTGTACCCAAATTATGTAGCGTTTAACTAGCAAAAGTGGAGTTAGACACGCCCTAAATGTTCTTGCTCCATGCACTTTAGACTAAGCACTATAAATTGTTTAAATAGGATCCATTGTCCTCTATCAGTAACAACATTATGCATCACTGTGTGTGGTACTCTATTTAAGTATACATGTGATTGAAAGTCTTGCCTCTGCTGCGTTCCAGAGCTGGCCATGAAGGATTTGGATGTGATCACCATCCCTAGTAAAGATGTGGTGATGGTTCATGAACCTAAACAAAAAGTGGACCTGACCCGCTACCTGGAGAACCAGACCTTCCGCTTTGACTACGCCTTTGATGACAGCACCACCAATGAGATGGTTTACAGGTGTGTAACAAGAAGTCAGCAAACAGACCAAGCTGTTTCATGTGCCTGCTCTAATAATTAACAGCAGTTACATGTGACTAGTCAGTGTGATGAGGATAATACATAATTTTACAAAACTGAATTAACATTCTTGTTTTGTGTACATGATGGTTACATGTTACATGTTGTAGGAACTAAATGTGTGTTCTGTCTCATCCTGCAGGTTCACCGCCAGACCCCTAGTGGAGACTATTTTTGAGAGGGGCATGGCCACCTGCTTTGCCTATGGGCAGACAGGCAGTGGAAAAACGCATGTAAGTCACCTTCAAAAAGCCAACGCTACATCACCTACTAGGGATCTGCTCTATTTTATTACCCTTGCATATGATTTTAAAAAATCCCTATATTGTATTTTAGACTATGGGTGGAGATTTCTCGGGGAAGAACCAAGACTGCTCCAAAGGAGTTTATGCATTAGCTGGTAAGTTGTTGCTTTATGTGCAAATTTATTAGTGAAGGCACTCTAATAAAATGAATTTGGTTGTTATGTTAAAGGGATGGGTTTGCTTATATGACATTTTTAAATCTTTAATCTTTTTTCATGCAGCTCGGGATGTATTTCTCATGTTGAAGAAACCCAACTACAAGAAGTTAGATCTACAAGTGTACGCAACCTTCTTTGAAATCTACAGTGGAAAGGCAAGTGACGTGTAATCATTTTTGTTTTTCCCCCAAAATAAAACATGAACCAGTGCTGACTATGTGTATGTATCGTTAGGTGTTTGACCTGCTGAATCGTAAAGCTAAGCTGAGGGTGCTGGAGGACGGGAAGCAGCAAGTGCAGGTTGTGGGGCTTCAGGAGAAGGAGGTCAAGTGCACAGAGGAGGTCTTGAAACTCATAGAAGTGGGCAACAGCTGCAGGTAAGACAACAGGAACTTTGTCGCTCAGTCAGTATTATTGAAGCAAGACCAGTACATGTTACTATGATCAAAACATAACACTTACTTTCCCTCTTTCTCTGCTGCAATTGTTCTGTTCTTGGTCTCTTCACCCGAATCTGCCCTTTGTTCATCTCTGTGTCTCATTCCTCTCACTCCCAGGACATCAGGGCAGACGTCAGCCAACGCCCACTCATCTCGCAGTCACGCCGTTTTCCAGATCATTCTTCGGAGGAAGGGGAAGATGCACGGCAAGTTCTCCCTCATTGACCTCGCAGGTAACGAGAGGGGGGCTGATACATCGAGTGCCGACCGCCAAACTCGTCTGGAGGGAGCTGAGATCAACAAAAGCCTGCTGGCCCTCAAGGTTTGTGGGGAGCAATGGCAGTGACTCTGTTTTACACTGTGAATTCCAATTCGTTTTACTTACCAAACAATGTGTCTCTGCTCCTCTTGTTTCAGGAGTGCATCAGGGCACTTGGCCGTAACAAGCCCCACACTCCATTCAGAGCCAGTAAGCTCACCCAGGTCCTGAGAGACTCTTTCATTGGGGAAAATTCACGCACATGCATGGTCAGTTCATTGTCTCCATTAATTTCCTGTGTCCATGTCTTCATATCTCTTCCAGATGGTATAAATTTGAATGATTTTCTGTTTGTCTGCACAGATTGCAACAATCTCTCCTGGTATGACATCCTGCGAGAATACCCTCAACACACTACGCTATGCCAACAGGTGGGAATATGTTGACCAGCTGCAGTGATTTGGACAAGGCCTTGTTGCCACAGAAACCAACAGAAATTAAGCAATTTTACGAAGTGATAGTTACTTTAATTCTTCTTTAATCCCCAGTGGCTTTTGTTTAGATCGAAATTAGCTGTACCAATGTTGTACATTTCTCTGCGTACTGTCAGTAGTTCTGTCTGACTCTCCTGTATCCCCTGTCTTCTCTTTTTCCTGCTTTGTTTCCCTCCTCTCTCTCCCGCCCTCCGCTCCTCTGTGCCCTTGTGTGGCTGGTGCCGCTGTGTAGAGTGAAGGAGTTTGGGATTAGTCCGTCGGACATCCCCTTCTCCCAGGGCGGTCAGGGGAGTCGCCCTGAGCACTCGCCCACCAATACCTTTGAGTACGATGACTTTGCTGCTACCTCTCCCAGCAGGTCAAACACTCCCCAAAGCACACGACTGCACGCATACGCACGCACACAAAACACACACAATGCATGCGCTTCCTTCATGTACATGTTACATTGTGACACACATCCATGAGTTCAGCTTTCATTCACTTCATCAGCTGTTCACTGTGGAAAACCTCCATGACTTCTTATCCTATTTTTTTTATCTGCATGACATGATGCCTTTTCATCCACCTTCCCTGCTTTGACTTCCACTCTTATCTTTGGCTAAGCTGTGGACATGACCTTTTTCTTTTCACGCCTGCGTCTGTCCATTTAGGTGTCTTTTATTTGCTCTGTGTGATTCCACCAGCTGTGAGAGTTGGGTGTGATTAGTCACATTGGATACATGGTGGTTAAAATTTGGACTTCATAAAGTGTCCACTGCTGTTTTGTGCCAGTGATGACACTAAAACGTCCACAAAGCTGTTCAGTAAAAGCACCCAGGATGAGCTTTTGTTAGAGCTAACTCTCAGGTGGTAATCCCTCTTAAACAGTCCTAATTAATTACTGCTGTACCTGCAGGTCAGGTGCATGGTGGTAATACCTTATTTGCTCTATGAGGCTTCATTAAATACGAGCTCTGACCATCCGGATGCTAACCCTTAGTGTTATAAATTCCCCCAGGTGACATGTAATGGATTGCATCACAGGTGAACCAGATAAACTGTGTTCTTTCACGGTCTGTCCATTATGAGAATAAACCAAACCTACAGAACCAACACAGTCATCCTTTCCCATGCATGATGTCACTGCTGTCATGATGCTGCCATCCTGTGCTGTTTGTGAACGCCTTTGACTCCCCCCCCTCCTCCTCAGTTAACGTCATACCCCGAATCAAACAGCAGCCATGTTCAGAGTGTGTCTGCGTCGTGAAAGGAAACAGTCCCAACCAGCTTAACATCTTTTCTCCGCAGGGTGAAGGAGCTGACTGTGGACCCCAATCAAGTGATTGAGGGGGGTCGACCCAACATCCACAATGTCAACCAGTTGGATCTTTTGGACGAGGAATGGCTGAGTATCTCGCCGCAGAGAGACGACCTCAAACTGCTCTGTGAGCAGAATGTAAGTACACAGGGTCTGCGTCACCTCATATCGCACAAATATAAACATACAGCATGTTGTGATAGAACAAATTTTGAATATCTGTTTTAGCTAATTTAATGAATTAAAGGAATACTTCAACCCTCAAATAATCATTTCTATATCAGTAATTGATATAGAAATGATCATTTCTATATCAGTAATTGATATAGAAATGATTATTTGGCGGTTGAAGTCTTTCTTTAAGTACTTGTCACCAATTTTGGTCAAGAAAGTTTCCATTTTGGAAAACAATTATCAGCCCATATAGCATGTATTCCAACAACTTATATTTGAGTAATATATGTTGACCTTGTTGCTTGCAAGAAAGCCCAAAATATGTTTTGAGATCTGAATAAAAGGTTTGTTGTGTGTTCAGCTTTTGTTGCTACTGAAGCCATGTGAAGTTTGCTTCTGTGTCCCTTGTTGATCCTGTAAATATGTTTCCCAGGAGGAGGAAGTGTCTCCCCAGCTCTTTACCTTCCATGAGGCCGTGTCTCAGTTAGTGGAGATGGAGGAGCAGGTCCTGGAGGACCATCGAGCTGTTTTCCAGGTCAGAACACTGAGGAAAATATATGTGACTCTTTGAATACGCTTGCTCACATTATGATGTCCACATACATGAAGACAGGTAGATGTCATCTGCTTTAAGGACATTTGTCATTTCTCCACACATTGATGAGGGTAAGCAGATACAGCGGGATTCATACATTTGTTTAAACAAAAAGGATCTTAGGGTGCTTTCACACCTGCCCTGTTTGGTTTGGTTCAGTCGAACTCAAGTTCGTTTGCCCCCTAAGTGTGGTTTGTTTGGGCAAGTGTGAACACGGCAATCACACTCGGGTGCGCACCAAAACAACTGAACCAAGACCTTCTTGAAGAGGTGGTCTCGGTCCAGTTACAAACAAACTCTGGTGCGGTTTGTTTGTGGTGAGAACGTGTTCCAACCTCGATCCGAACCAACTGCAGTCACATTACACATTGTTTGGGTTAAACATGAGCATGTTACAGTCCTGGAGGATTATTAATGTGCACCTCCTCCTGTACTGCCTTAATATGCACATTCAGCACATCCAATGCATCAAAACATTGTTTTCTAGTTGGAGCAGGGCCTCATTTTCAAACTGTGGTTTGACTAAAATGAAAAATGACAGCAATATAGTCCACAATGACCAGCGCTAACATCAACCTGCGTGGTTGTCCCTCCATTGTGACATTAGAAAGTGTCACATTTATCTTGCAAGTGTACTCTTCTTCGTTTTGTTTACTTCCTGGATTTTTCCTGCATGGAAAATCTGACCAGTCAAGAGCAGCTTTCTCATGCAAGGCATTTGATCTGGTCCGCTTGTAAATGCTGCCGTGAGAACACGAACCAACTCTAGGCAATTATGCAACTGTGTAACAAAATTAGTCCCTGATTCCCATCAAAGCAAGACAACTCTAGGTCTGAAAGCACCCTCACTCTTTAACAAAAACGCCTATCTCTGTAGGGATCCTTCCCAAGATACACTTAACACATCTAACACATGCATTAATAACCTCTGTGTGAAGGCTGTTATAATTAAAAGATCAGTCTTCAGTGCTTCTGGTATGATTTCATCTTGGCCTGTCCTAAACTGAATATGCTCCTGTATGTGTCCTCCGTGAGCAGGAGTCTATCCGGTGGCTGGAAGATGAAAAGGTGCTGCTGGAGATGACAGAAGAGGTGGATTATGACGTGGAGTCGTACGCCACCCAGTTGGAGCAGATCCTAGACCAGAAGATAGAAATCCTTACTGAGCTCCGAGGTATGACTGAAACACACGTTGACCTTTTCATGACGACACATCCTGCTCCGGCAAATACTCATCACATTTTTCCGATCCTGTCTTTTCCTCTCAGATAAAGTGAAGTCATTCCGCTCTACACTCCAGGAGGAGGAGCAAGCCAGTAAGCAGATCAATCCCAAGAGGCCACGTGCTCTTTAGAGACAGGAGTCTGAAGAGGTTTAAGTGACACATGCAGAAACATAACCACTAGATGTTTGGCACAACTCGGGCTGTCTCCAGCAGCTGTGAAAATATGAATAAAAGGACAGTCTGACGTACCGACAGGCTCAAGGAATTGCATTTGTTATGATCCCTCTCCTAACAAAACTGGCTGTTCACTCACTATGGTCTCGTTAGAAAAACGTAGGAAGGAAAATAGTGTTATTTCCTTCGTGGAGAATGTTTAGCCTCCCCCTCTCTGTTCTTATTAAATTATTTTCTTTTATACTTGTTTGTACTTTCTTTGAACAGGATATTTTTGACCTGGATTCAGAAGAGATCGTCATTGAACATGTTTTAAGGTTTACCGCACAAAACCAGTATTTCATTTCTGGTTGCTCTGGCTGACATGTCTGCATGTGCACTCTGTGATAGCGTATGTACGCCACTGTCCTCAGTTTTACAGTCGGCACTGTAAAGTCATCTCATTATACGCAGTCTCTTCTCTCTCTTTTCCTTCTTTCTCAGAGCTTTTACCAGTTTGGAAGAAGCCTTTAACCACGGTGTTTCTTTCCTTGTGTCCGAGAGGTTTTTACATGTAGTTTGCTTGAGTTTGTGCCATGTCGTTTTATGTGGCAACCGACTTAAAAACTCTTACTTAACGTAAACCATGTTTTCCACCCCTGTTTAACACTTTGTTATAAAACTGAAACTAGAAAAAACTGCTATTAATAAATGTATAGTGAAGACCACTGATCTACCATCGGTTATGTTTCTCAGTGTTTGCACCGGATGTAATGCTGGATGAAGTAATAAAGATTCATGTGTTTCATTTAAATGGCTTCTGTGACAATGAGTTTTTTCAGTTTTCTGGAGTACGTATACATTTACTGAGAAAAACCACACAGAGACAGCAGCTATGGAAACTGTGTATCAGTATCCATGGTGACATTTGCTTCCTGCTTAACATACAACCCCCCCACCACAGAGACCAATGTGACGGCATGCATTGCAGTTTCTGTGTGTAATATAACCAGGTATTTCTTACCTTACAAGAGAGGTTACTGCTGCAGTAGGTTGAAGACACGCTGGACATCTGAACAGTTGGAAAAATGTAGTTGTATTTATCACACAGCATGTAATATAAGACATTGGGTGCAGTGACTAGACTGGCTAGCAGATGTCACTGTTCTCTGTATGAGATGCTTTGAAACAATGATTTCAAAGTGCTTGGTGTGCTGCATCCTTTCTATTGTGTGCAGGTTTTTTCTGATTGCCCAAGCACCATCTTTGAAACTGGGGGCTGCTTTTGCAAGACTCACAGTGACCACAGAACCTCAGACCACACCAACACAGTAGGCCTACACACAAACCATCATTTAAAACAAGCACACAAAGCCCCAACTACACACTGATAGTACAGATGAAAACCACTGGTGGCTTTTGCATTTTCTGTGTGCACAGCATAACAGTGTGCAATAAAGTTGTCATAAACACACAGGTATACAAATGTGTTAAGTATTTAAGTGTATTCTGAACATACATCACACAAATGGGGCAAAGTTTTTTTCTTAAAATGTTCTGACACTACTTAGGCAACAGTCTCAGCAGTGTCAGAGTGCAAAGGCAAAAGTAAACTAGTGTAGTAATGTAGAGACCAGTATTTTTAATTTTGCTAAAGTGCGTTATTATATTCCAAATTGAGTGTAAAGCAGTCAATTTTGCAAAAATTGTCGTAAAATTTAAATTGGTGTGTCACACTTCGTAAATGCTGGCTTTTCTCCCTCACTTTAAAATAACAATGACATCACAATCTTAATTCAAAGGGAAATAAGAAATCCTAACTTTTATTAAACACTCTGCTTATCCTGGGGGAAAAATATTCAAAAATGAGATGCATTTTTTGTTATGTTTGTCCCCCTTTTAGAAAGTTTATCGGGTTTTTTTCTTTATTCATTCAGTCTGCCCTATTTTGTTGTAACCTATATTGCTGTAAATATTGTTTCAAAAATGTGTTAGTAGTTTCAGAGATAATGCTTCAAAAATCCATGTTAGTGTTTAAGCATTAAGAAAAAATTACAATAAAGGAGGACTTTCTTTATTTCTATGCACCACTTATTGGCAGTAAATGACATCCTTTCGGTCGTTTATGTTCAAGAATGCGTATTTTCTACGATTTTATTTTGAAAGAGTCGTACCGGAAGTGCTCTTACGCTACTGCGTCTAACTTGCTGAGTAACGATTTTTTTTTTTCCTTTTCTTTTTTCAAAGCACAACTATCATATTGCGACAGGATGCATCACTGCCCCAATTAATCGCGAAAATAATTTGCCAAAAATGTGTCTGTTGTTTATTATTTGCTACTTTTCTCTGTCTCATATTATTGTACATTAAATTTTCTGACTTCTTGAAGAAAACTTAAAAAATTAAAAAAAACACAAAATAACTGAAAAGGAAGTAATCCTGCAGTACCATATAGTGACAGTCACATGGTGTTAGCACAAAACAAGTAAAGCGTGACACAGAAAAAAAAACTTGTGGACAATCTGAGTTTATTTAACAGCCAAAAATCTGCACTTGTTAAATATTTGCCTCTCCCACAAGGTGGTCATTTTGACATGAAAACTGTACACTGCTTTTAGAGTAGAATATTTATCCATTACAGATTATTTTCAATGATTGGCAAACACACACACAGTCAGGCTCTCACACAACCAAGATGAGCACACAGCTTTCATCTGTCAGGAGCTGTCTCTGTATGCACAAGGACACTTTATCTGTAGTCATAGGGGTAATATAGCACACTCAATATGAGCTCTTTAAATGTATCCTGCAATAGTCTTTGTACATTTCATCCAACTGTGTCAACATTTGAAATTCGGGTCCTTGGAGCAAAGCTCTGCAGGAAGAGACATCAGTCAGACAGTCTATCTTTCCATTCATCTGACTGCTAACTTCTCCCTCTCATCATACACGCAGAGCATGAGTCACAGCACTGTTTTCCTCAGCTCCCTCTGCCTTTTAAGAAAAGTGGATCCCTGCAGAGTTGAACGCATGAAGCAGCCTGAGGGTAAAGAAAACACACAAAATTAAAACAGGTAATTATTTCAGATGATTATTTGGAGAAAAAGTACATCGATGTTTAACTTACACCATGAAGTCATCAATGTCCATGGACCTGGCTCTCTTCTCACTGAATTCAGCCTCCTGCAAAACACTCTCGATCTTCTTAGTGATGCTGAAGTCTGCTGGGACCTCCTGTCAAGATGAGGCTGGTCTTTAGATTCACACTGGCTGAGGAGGGATCTTAAAAGTGCAGTTTAAAGTTGACCAAAAAGCTGCTGCTGCACCATGACTCACCACATTGTGCACAGAGCAGTGAATCCTGTAGTTCTTCTCCAGCAGCTGCTCTACTGCAGTGGACCTAGAAATTATAAAATCAACATAATGTTTTTTTTATCTTCCACACTCACTCTTTAGACAGAGCAGACCTGGGTTCGTGCGACAGTGTGTGCAGAAGCAGGCTCTTACTTGAAAGCTGCATTGAGGGTTTTGTTTTTCCTGACAAAGGCTATCCTGACCAGGCCGTCCCACTCCTTTTCAGAACACAAAACACAACCTACAATTTACTTCCTGTTGTTTCGACTGCATTTCCACAGCATTAACTAATAATGGAGTCAAAGCTCACCTGGAAGTTCACAGGAGGAGGAGGATTTTTCGGCTCTATCCTGACGACACTGGACTCCACTTTTGGAGGAGGACGGAAATTATTCTTCCCCACCTGATCAAGACAGAGACACTCACACTGAGACACAGTTTCTGCAACACCAGAAAAACCCTCTACAGTAAACCATTTAAAGACACTGTCATGATGATCCTGTGTTCAGAGCAGAAGTCGCGTTAACTGAATATTTTCCCTTATTGACTGAATTTTTATCAACAGTGATGGAAAAATCTGAAGGCTGTTTGTCAGTTTGACAGGTTAAAATCTGGGGGCAATCTACTGTGACTTTAAGTCATTCTGACCCCCGTCCATTTGGTGATGTGTGCATATTACACAGCTTTGATCTCACATGCATGACCTCGTTGTCGAGCTGGTTTTAGCCACCACTTTGTTTGTTTATGTCATAAATACCACTGCAAAACGTCACTGCAGCTGACTGTCCGTGTTCAGTGCTGTAGGAGCGCACCAGAACAGCACTACGCCAAGTTTTTCTTCAAGTTAGGAAAAACAGTATTTTGCAGTATAATCTCACTTTGTATAATCAGGTTCAAATTCATATACATTTTTCAGCACTTGAAGATCCAATCATCACATAAGCACATGTCATGAGAGGCAATAACAACAAATGGAAGGTGAGTTGACTGAATCATGACATCAACTCATACACTGAGTAACATGCAAGAAAACTTTCCACCTTAAACATGGCCAGTTGCTGTCGGTAGCATTTGAGGGTCACAGTGAATTTAATTCTTTTTTTCCCCTCAGTCTACAGCTGCTAACTGTTAACGAGTTACAATGAAGAGGCAGCAAAACATCCTTTCATTTTATAGTTAATGTAGCAACAGTGGCTATGTGACCTTTGAAACAAGCCACAACTTAACCGTGCCGTGCACAAGTCACACTCTGCTACTTAAACAAATAGCACTACACTCCTGTTTATAAATGCAAAATCTTTACGCTTGTTCTGTATATTTATTATTAGAAACTGAAAATTAAATGCTACTAAATATATCTTATCACTATAAAATTAAAATTGAAATGACGCATAACAGATTATGACAGATTTTTTATAACCCTGTCCGCCAAAATAACGGTGAGACAATGTAACACAAGCTCAGGTCTACAGAGTCTCTGTCAAGCCCCATTTCGACCACACACTTTCGGTATGGTACGTTTGGAACCAAAAGTAACCCTTCAGACATGGTACCTAGACCCTAGCGTTCCCACCACAAACAGTACTCTTTGATGTGGGTGGGGTTGTTGTCACTCACTGCTCCATCCAGCACTCACTGTATTTCCTCATTACCAGTGACACAGAGGGAAGTCTGCACCTCGTTTATCATCCACAGAACGAGGCTGCATGCCAACATTTTCAGAACAAAATAGAAGAGGAAACAGCAACACTAAAGTACAGAACGGTTCAATTGGTACCATTCACAACTTATCACAGTGGAAATGGAGGAAAAAAGCATGTCGAACTGCACTGTACTGCTCAGTGGAAACAGGGCTTTAGTCAAACATCACTGACCTTCATGAGGTGGTCGACACGGGCCAGCAGCTGTGTGTTGATGGACAGTCTGCAGTACAGCTTGTCCCCAGGTTTGGCAACAAGTCGCATGGCAAACTCTCTCTGGAACATCAACACGGCACACCTGAGCAAAAATAAAACACAAAAAGGTGCTAAATGCTCTACATGGACATATGAAGAATACAGTTAAAAACTTTCAGCGGGCGTTTGATTGTTACCTGAAGAAAGGTCGATGCAGCAGGAGCTTGAAGACAAATGGTGATGAAATCTGCACAATAACAAAAAGTTAAATTTGAGATAAACACAGCGAATGACACTGAATCAACTGTGTGCTGTGGTGAGGAAACACGTCTTTACCTGGTAAGGTAAATTAGCCACACAGACGTCAAAGAAAGGCAGATCTGTTTTTAATACATCTCCAACTAATATCTGAAGTTTGGTCTGCATGGGCCTGTCGGAAAAAATAATGTACTCTTTTTAGATCATGTATTCATACATTTATTTAACTGTAGATACCAGAGATGAGAGTAAGTCACACATGTGCAAGTCTCAAATCCTTAACTGTGTGACTACGTCCCCCACCTCTGGTAGATAACATGCAAATATATGCAGAGGCATAGTGCTGCTGTCTCCACTCACGTGCACTGTACTCTTTTCTGGAGTTCAGCCACCAATCTGCAGTCCAGCTCACAGGCCACCACCTGCAAGAATACCAGCTCCTGTTATGACTGAACAGTGATTATCAATTAGTTGACACTTTCGACCACAATAACACTACTTGGTGCATTACCTGATCACAGATTTAGATTCAAACTTTGTATCTCCGTCTTAGTTTTTAGAGGTTTTTGTGTCTCTAGATGTTTCTGGTTTTTGCAGTTTCAACAAAAAAAAAAAAAAAAAGATGATGACATCATCATGCTTTTTGATGCTCTCACCTTCTTGGCTTTCTCCAGCAGTTTCACTGTCATGTTACCAGTACCAGGTCCCACCTCCAGAACCACATCTGTCGGCCTCAGGGCAGCCTGAAAAACACAGCCACAATCATGGCTTACAAAAACTCAGCATCGTGACTGTCTCTGTACAGTCTTGTATGTGCACATTTATGTTTTAAATGAATTGTGCAGAACTTCTCAGTGTCGAAGTGCACCCAAGCAGTACCTTCTCAATGATCCCGTTGACAACCAGTGGATTCTTCAGGATGTGCTGACCAATGCCGGTGTTGAACATGATCCCTGCAACAGACGGGATGGGGACACTTTGTACAGGGGTTGTGGGATGTTCATGAGTAAAGTGTTTTGTATTATTAATTTCAAATCTAAGTCAAGGGTCCTTGCATAAAACAGGCTTTAGACATCATGCCTCTTAAAAGTGTTTTTTGGGGGAGTTTTTCCCTTATCTGCTGTGTGGGGGTCAAAAGGACAGAGGGATGCTGTCTACTGTAAAGCCCTCAGAGGCAAATTGTGATATTGGGCTTTCTAAATAAAACTGAATGATTCCAGGCATTGTCCTGCACCAGGAGGAACCCAGGGCCCACTGCACCAGCGTCAGGTCTGACAATCACTCTGAGAATTTCATCCTGGTACCTGACAGCAGTCACGGTACTGTTGGCTATGACATGGGGGTCAGTGTGACCCTCTAAGGATATGCCTCCCCGGACCATCACTGACGCACCACCAAACCCGCCATGCTGGATGATGTTACAGGCAGCATAACGTTCACCAGAGCGTCTCCAGACTCTTTCATGCCTGTTACATGTGCTCAGGGTGAACCTGCTGTCATCTGAGAAGAGAACCATCCTGGAGGAGCCGGACTACCTGTGCAACCTGACTGAGCTGCAGGTACTGCCTCATGCCACCAGTAGTGACAGGGACACAAGCAGAACACAAAACTAGAGCAGAATGAGTCAGGAAGGATAAGGAGAGAGCAACTGTCTGTGGACACTACATATAAAACCATTTTCTTTTTGGGGGTTGTCTTGCTTTTGTCTCTCAATTGCACCTGTTATCACTTTTATTTGCACCAAAGCAGGTGAAACTGATTCACAATCACTTGTGCTTCCTAAATGGACAGATCAATACCCCTGAAGTTTAACTGACTTGGTGTTATACTGTGACAATTGAGAGTTCCCTTGACTTTTTTGAGCAGTGTATTTATGTATATGCGAGGAGTGAAGCCTGGGTTGATGACTAATTTTTGTACATTGTTTTATTGTGGTTATGTTTGAGTGACAGTGATAGTTGTGTTAATATTTCCAGTTACAGAATTTGGTAGATTTATAGAAACTAAATATCATCCTCTATTCAAGATACAACTAATACCCAAACAACTTGGCCATAGATACTTGATTACACAGTTGATTAGCTATAGTTTTGACATTAGCTGAATATTTGGTGGCTACTTTGTGAGCCGAAATAACCACAAGACACTCAACAATTCAGCAAATATCTTAAATAATGCGGTGTATGTGTATGTATTTGCAGGTGAGTCAATCCGCGTAAAATAACCATTTTTCTGAACTGGCGTCAGTCTCACAGACAGCGCTGATAACTGACGTAAACAAATATTTAATGTCAAGGCAGGCGACAGAGCTAACTATAAGTCTCTTTAATGTGTGACCCTTCATACTGGTATGGTAAGAGTTGAAAACTGTTTAATATGTTTTAATCATGTGATGATGAACTTTAAAGCCCATTTCCTTCAGCAGCTGACAGTGATGTTTGCTAACATGTTAATGCTAACCGCTTCCTTGGAGACACGTACCTTGGTTCTTGACCTCCTGGTGCTGCCTGCTTTTCTTCTCCGCTTTGACTTTCGGCATTTTCCCTCCGTTTTATTCCGATTAAAGATCGAGAAATCTTAATTTTAAACAATTATTTAAACTATCTGCCTGGGTAGAGTAAACACGTGTAACCCCTTTTTCTTCTTCACTGACAGAATGTGCAGTAGGTTTAAAATCTCTGATGGCGTCGTGTGTCGCCCTCTGGTGGCTGCTGGACGTCATCTACACTGCACTCAAATCAAGCATATATGCTGGTTTTAGCAGTTTTATTGATTATTTATTTCACAACACAACACAGACACATATAAATATGAGAGAAATGGAGTTGGAGTTTAGTCAGAGATGGGAAATTCCTCCAGCGTCATGGCGATGTCTCGAAGTTTGGGATCATCCAGCCAGTTGACTTTACAGGCCAAGAGGATGCCCTGAAGAAAAACACACATTAACCCCCTGAGATCTGAGCTTTGGTTTGATATTCATTTTTAATTGCTCCTAACTATATGGGATAAGTAGGACATGACAAGTATAAAACTAAGCACTGTCTTCGAACATTAAGTAGTTTTTGCAAAAAATGATATCCTGATATGGAGACAAGGGGTTTATTTTTAATAGTCACGAGTGTGTAATTAACTGTAAAACTGTTGTTTCAATGCCTGAAAATTGTTGTGCAAACACAAAATTATAAACTATGCAACACTTGTTCAGTGTTTTGTAAGTCTTAGGGTTAGGGGTCACTGTTCAAAAGTCTTCATTTCAATGCCTGAACACAGCTTTGCAAAAACAAAATAGAAAATAATGCAACCTATCTAAAAGCCTTTTGATTTGTTGTTATTATAACTTTGTATGGATTTTCCCTGCTCCATACTCCAAGCTAGGAACATCCTTTTTGTCTGTAGGAACAGTCAAACTGGTCTGTGTGAAATTCTGCGATAATATAGTAATAAAGTCCCAATGTCCTCACATGAGTACTTTCTAATTAACAAGGTGTTAGCTTGTTACTAGTCTTGCCACCAGACGATCAGAGATCTCCGCCTTCTGATAGTCTGGGGACACTCCTTTCTAAAGTGTGTTTAACACACCGGAGAAAACGGCCGGCAACAAAGCAACGCCTCTTGCATTTTTGAAAAGGACACGCCCTCCCAGAAATGTGCAGTCTTTAGTTAAGCAAAGCGTCTAAAGACTGACTTGTGTACTAGCTTGTTACTATCGCTAAAATTGCTCAAATGTGTGTGCCATATCAAATTCCAAATGTTATTAATCATAAATAAACAAGTTTCAACCATAAAATTTGATCAAGTTTTGAACCATGTCTACTTTTGTGTCAGGATAGTCAGCAAAAAAGATGGCAGAAATGGCTGCCATCTTGTTTTTGTGTAAATTAGAGTATTATGCTCTTGCTACCACTAGATAGCGCATAAAGTGTCCACAGATGCAGACAACAGGTCTCTGCAGCAAACCCAAAATCTAACAGGGTGAGATTTCATTGTCGGCATTAACCATTTTCAAACATTGTACCGACAGACAGTGTATTATCTTTAACACACATCCTGTATAGTTTATTTACCCTTAGGACGTTCTGCGTCATGATGGTCATCTTTTTGTATTTCTCCAGGTTCGCCTGGCCTTTCTCCAACGCAGCTTTGTACTTCTCTGTATCTGGGTGCTCTTTCTTGGACATCAACTCTTCCATCTCTTTCATTTTCTCATGTGTGAGTCGCTTCATCTCTATGTACACACAAAAAATTTGTCAGCAGACGTCACCATTGAAAAACGAAATCAAATTCTAATTTCGCTGTAAACCACAGAACATACTTAGCCTCTTCTTCTGTATTTCTGTGATGTCATCTTGAAGATCTTTTGTCTCCTGTTAACAAAACACAAAGGAATCCAGTACAGGATAAATTATCACAGAAACATACTGATGAATAAAACAGTACGAAATACAAGAAACCAAACTTATGATCTCTTCTGATCACAGAGAGTCTGGCATCAGAACTTAAAGACCCTGCTTTACACCATGAATATGTCCTAAACTGTCTTGAATAACAAGGTCATAAAGAGGGTCATTTACAACTCTTTCCAGCTACAGTGTTAATACCAGTCAGAACCAGATTTCTTCCCCTTGCATATCTCAAGAAGTTGAGACACCTCAAGGTTTTCTTAATCTGTCTCTCTATGATAGGCAGCCTGATTGTCCTCATACATCAGAGGGTATGACGGTCACTGAGGCCACAAAGGTTGAGGGTGAGTTAACTATGATTCAGCAGTTACACATACATCTGTTACACCTTTAAAGGGTAACTTTGGTAATTTTCAACCTGGACCACATTTTCACATGTTTTTGTGTCTAAGTGACAAATGGAGACAACCATTTTGAAACTGGTCCAGTATTGACCAAAAGTGCTGCAGCTGTCAGCAACAAAAAGGGACTGCAATGAAACCACTCAGGGTTTATTCGCACTGTGAGTTTACATCCACTAAAACTGCTTGTTTTTTGCCACTGACAGGCTCAGATTGTTCTTTTAAGTGTCTGACAACATTATGGAGAGGATCCCTACAGAGATTAATGTTATTGTTTAAGAGTAAGATCCTTTTTGTTTAGTCAGAAACAATCCCCAAATCGCTATTGCTAAACCCACCACACTACATTTAAATATCACGATAAAACTCACTTGGATCAAAGTCGACGGAAACAAAATGAAACTCAAAAATGCTGTCTTGATTTGTGTCTCCACTGTTCCAACAATCACCAACTCTGGTTTAGTTGAAATAAACCCTTAATTCACACCGTTAGATGTGAAAATATGCTGCCTCTATACACGTTAAAATTACTGTTTATATAAATGGAGTTTGGTGAGTTTGGGTTGTTTCTGGTTAAACAAAAAGGATCTTAACCTTCAACAAAAAGTCTATCGTAGTAGGGATCATCTCCATAAAGCCTGTCAGTTGCAAAAACAGGCACTTTTATGTCCCAAATAGTTACACTGCAGCCTGTTTTTATGAAGGTGGCTCGCTCAATACTAGTTGACCAATTTAAAAAAAAAAAAAAAAAAAAAAAAAAAGTCGCTGCCATTAGTCACTTAAGACACAAAACCATGGAAACTGGGTCCAGGCTGGGAAAACAAATATATAAGTTACCAGTTAAAAGTGCTGTATGTAACTCAAATACTGACATTTTTGGGTTGGTGGTTCAGTCTGGATATTAAACTAAATATTGCTACATATTATATATGAGATTGTTTTTAACATGGTTTCAACGCAGACAAACACTAAATATATACACAATGAAATATGAGGCTGCTTACTTGCTGTAGTTGTTTTATTTGTGAACAAAGAGCCATGCAGCGATCATTCACAGCTTTCAGGTCACTAAGAAAAACACAAAGATTTGACACATAATCATCAGAATAATTCAAATATATATATATGTAAATTGTTTCAATATGTTGTTAACTGACTTACACTGCCTCTGAGTCATTCTGTTTCAGTTTTTCTCCGATGGCGTGCCATATCTGCATCCTGAAAGACACAAGTTAAATTAATGATTGGTCAAAGTTAACCAAAGTTCACTGCTTCTATGTGATACGTTTATATAACGTGAAAAAATGACTCTTCACAGAAGATAAGGCGTCGGTTTACCTGTGCAGTGCCAATGTGCTGTTAAAATGAACTGCCTTGACTCTTTCCAACTCATTGACATACTCAGGCCTGTAACATTTGATTAAAAAAAAAAATGTTAACAGTACATATTTTGAAATCAACTCTAATTTTACATTTGTGTTAAATTCTACACCCACATTAAAAAGGCTATTTTCAAAAATACTCACAAGTCTCTGTCTGCTTCAGATGTGCTGCATGTTCTCTTAATTTTTCCTGTTACAGAAAACAATATTAATGCTTTGTTTGTACACTAACTTGATGAAAATTTAATATGTATAAAATAATACACATAGTTGCAAACCTGCGTGAAGCTGTACTGCCATCTCGAAGCACTGGTTGGACATCTGCTGTTTTATTCTGAAAAATAGTAATTTCAGCACTTATGAATAAGACAAGATAGAAGAAAGCACACTGGTGTTAGGGTGTGATTCATCAAATAAACCAGCACTAAGCCACTGTAAACTGAGTAATAACAGAAGTGTTAAAGCAGATGTGGAGGGAGAACCTCAGCAGGTCTGCAGGTTTCTGTCCAGTGGAGCTGTCAGGAGCAGGACCATCATTCAGTGCCACAGCCTCCACCATGTGGTTGAGTTTTCCCACGTTGTCAGATGGGTCCATCACAGATTAGTGAAGGTGTCTGGAGGTACAAATCAACCCAGTTATGTCACATCACCTGGGATTGATTCAAGGAGCCTAACCAATGTATTGCTGCTGACCCAAAAGAATGACTTACTACTCGTCTTACTGCATTTTCTAATGTATTAAGATCAGGGTAAATCTGATTCTTACTAGAAGGTATAAAAGGCAAACACACAGAGTGAAATATAATTGTCAGAAACTAGTGAACTAGAATGAATGTACAATAAAATGTTTTTACTTGAGTAAAAGCTATTTAAACAAGCTAAATATACTGCATTACAAGTTAATACTGCACTGAAATGTTATTTTTATCTACAGAGTGTAGTTAAACCATCAAAAGCAAAAGTGCTGTTTGTGCAGAATGATATTCACCATAAGTGTTATAGCTGTATATACGTATGTATCAGAGGATTATATTTACTGATGCATTTACATCACATTTTCAAGTTGTCCCTGGCTGAAATGAAGAAAATGAACTGCTTTACAAACTGCTGCATAACCTACAAAATGCTTTACAATTTCTAAGATGATCATATTACCAAAAAAAGTCACTCCGGAAAAATTTTAGTAAGTAGAAATGTTTGTGTATAAGAATGCGAAAGCCTTAATCTGCTAATTGATTGGTAACTATTGCAGTCAACTAACGCTGGTTATATAATAAGCAGGTAAAATGTACAATATTGGCCTCCAGTAGAAGTATACAAAGTTGCAGAAAATTGAACTACTCTATGTACAATTACTAAAGTACTGACAACTGGGTCAATGTAAACTCCACCCTTGATAATCCTAAAGTTTAATGCTAACGTTATAGATGCATCTGTCAAAGTCAACATCCCCTTGTACGTTTGGCAGATTATTTTGAGGAACATTGAGAGGTTCTGCACATTAATGATGTAAATTAACAAACAGAAGTGGGTTATAATATCTTACCTTGCTTAATAACGGTAAACGTTACCCGTAAATAAAAGTTAAACACAGCTAAAGGTACTAACGTTATTATCTCCTCCTTTGACACTAACACTTGGAAATTACCGTTAACGTAACGTTAGTCACTTCTAACGACTGTTTATTAAAACTTGACAATAACTTTAAAAAAACGTCCAGCTGCTGTCACAAATGAAGCATTGTTTGTCCAAAAAACACACTACTTGTCTATTGTATATGTTATAAACACGTTAAATTGCTCCCTGGTTTTGTTTACATCCGCTTCAGATCGAAACCCCGCCAGGAAGTGGCGTCACGTTACTTCCGGGCCGTCTTCCTGATTTCTACAGCAGATGAAGCAGCGCCTCCTGCAGGCCAAGAGTCAACAGGAAAAATTCGTTAATAAATTATGCATTATTCCCCAATAGTTTTTATTTGATATAGTACCAAAAAAAGTAAAAGAAGATAAATAAAATAAAACAGTAAATAAAAACATTGATTTTGATAATTCCCCAAAACGTCTGTAGTGGTATTATGAATTTAAGAAAAAACATAAATAAATATATGAAATTACCATTTATGCACGAATAATAATAATCATAATCATAAATATTGAATATATTTTATTAGTATTCGTGTTATTATTATTATTATTATTATTATTATTATTATTATTATTATTATAAAAATGTGTGTATATCTATTTTATAGATTAATTTACTAAACCGATTATTATTATTATCTTTTCAGCATTATCTTTAAAGCTCTACAGCAGCCATTTTTGGCGAACACCCCACAATTCATAACAAAAATTGTGATCCGCCTCGCCTCGAGCGTCACGGGGCTGCAGCAGCAGCCGTGGATGTGGAAGTGACCGTGCTCGGTGGGTTTACAGTAAAAATGGCTTCCTCAGTCTCGTGAGATTATCGTGCTCTTCAATCAGTGACGCACGATTAGAGACGAACAGCAGAGCTGTTTCTGAACTCTGCACAGACACGTTGCCGAGTCGACGATGGAGAGCAAGAAGAGAAGGGTATGATCATGAGCAGCGTTTAGTTTCGCAAAGGCATAATTATGCATGTTGCACTTGTCCTGTCTGTCTGTCTGTCTGTCTGTGTGACATTGTGAACGTTGTCTTTTAACACTTTTAACTTGTGCAAACAGACTGCACGCCTTAAGAGCAGTTAACTGATTGATATAAATGTGCACCCTATAGTTCATCCAACATGTGAAATGCAGTAGCCTATAGGGAGGTTTAGAAGAATATAAAATGAACAACCAAATCTCAACAAGTGCTTCTGGACAGAGGACAGTGGAAGTTCACTCCATTCGTAGTTTACTGCATTCATGATAACAAGCAACACTGTTTAAAACATGCAAGTTGTGAATAGTGTGTGAGCTCCTCTCTATTCTAATAGACCTGTTAAATTAAACATGAAGATGTCACTTACAGTGTTTAATAATGAATAATAGTAGCTGTGGATATTTATCATAGTTTTACTGTTTGCTTTGTGATAATTTCTTTCACTCGGGGCCAGTTGACCTCAGCTTTATGCAACAGAATCAAGATAAATGGATAATAAAGATAAATGGTATATACATTTTCAGTGAAGTCTTGTTACTGTTACTGTGCAGACTGCCTGGAACTTTATCATCAGGGAGATTAATGGGCTCACAAGCTGTAATAGATGCAAAACAAGATGATATGTTATCATCTTGATATATTATTTGATGAGTATTGTCACCAAATATTACTGATCATGTGTCAGGTGATGAATTCGGGGGCTAAATACTTTTTATATTCTGATCAACACTGTGAGAGAGGCCTGACAAAAAGCTCTATGTGTGTGTGCATTCAGGGTATCTTGGAGCGACTAAATGCTGGAGAGGTGGTTGTAGGAGATGGAGGTTATGTGCTGCAGCTAGAGCGACGTGGATATGTGAAGGCAGGACACTGGACACCTGAGGCAGCTGTTGAACACCCAGAAGCAGGTGCTGCACATCACCCACTCCTATCAAGCATAATGTGCCCATAATGTTTTGTATTTTCCATAAAAGCCCCTCTCTCTGTGCTTCTCATCAGTGCGGCAGCTGCACAGAGAGTTCCTGAGAGCAGGAGCCAATGTGATTCAGACGTTCACCTTCTACTGCAGTGAGGACAAGCTGGAGATAAGCGGCAACGTCCCCAACATCACTGTAAGTCTGCCCCACTGTACCTGATGAAAATGATTCCTACATCAGTCTGGTATCACAGTCTGCTCTCGTCTGATCCAGGGGGCCCAGATCAATGAGGCAGCCTGTGACCTGGCGAGGGAGGTAGCCAATGAGGGTGATGCGTTGGTCGCTGGGTGCGTTTCTAAGACTCCCTGTTATACGAAGAGTCACAATGAGCCAGAGGTCAAGGCCATCTTTAAGAAACAGATGGATGACTTCCTCAAGAAGGACATTGATTTCCTTATAGTGGAGGTATGAGCAGCACCCAAGAGGAATAACTGTACAACAGATGGTAATGTGCATAAGTACTTCTTGTTAATGATTCAATGCACCCTCCTCCTGCAGTTCTTTGATCACGTGGAGGAGGCAGTGTGGGCAGTGGAGGTGCTAAAGACCAGCGGTAAAGCAGTGGGTGCAACTCTGTGCATCTCCCCTCAAGGAGACATGCAGGGAGTCCCACCTGGAGAGTGTGCTGTCAGGCTGGTCAAAGCTGGTACGCTGACCTTCTGTGATGCCGTACTTCAACAAGAATTAAATATTTTTGCAGGTGTGCAATCTAAATATGTTTTATGTGCAGGAGCTGACATTGTTGGAATAAATTGCCACCTGGACCCTCTGACGTGCGTTCGTACAGTGAAGTTGATGAAAGAGGGATTAGAGAGAGCTGGTCTCAAAGCACATCTCATGATCCAGCCGCTGGGCTTTCACACACCTGAGTGCAACTTGGGTGGATACACCAGCCTACCTGAGTACCCCTTCGGTCAGTATTTGTGTATTATCTTTTGTGCAGAACAAAAAGACTGTTATTCATTCAATTGCAGACTTATATATTTGACCCTCCTCTCAGCACTGGAGACCAGAGCAATGACCCGCTGGGATATCCATAAATATGCCAGAGAGGCTTACAATGCTGGAATTCGCTACATTGGGGGCTGCTGTGGATTTGAGCCCTACCATATCAGAGCTATAGCAGAAGAGGTGGCTGCAGAGAGAGGATTCCTCCCACCAGCTTCAGAGAAGCACGGACTGTGGGGAGCTGCTCTGGAGATGCACACTAAACCCTGGGTCAGAGCCAGGTAAGACTCAACAGAACACTCGCTGCTCTTTTCAAATTGGGCATCATTTTTACAAAAGACAGCAGACAGTAGGATAAGATGACGGTAAGAACATTTCTGCAACTAATCTGCCAAAATTTGTTTCAGGTCGCGTCGAGAGTACTGGGAAAACCTGTTGCCTGCTTCTGGACGTCCCAAATGTCCCTCCATGGCCACAGCAGAGGATGATTATGAAGAACAGCTGAAATCTACCACACCATCCTAATACAGTTTGCTCTGTTCTTTATATGTCTGATCAGAGTGTCCCTTTTTTTTTAGATCAAGAATGTCAATCAATGATCTGATCTTTGTTTGCACAGAGGTTTGTGAAATGTGTTGTTGGCTACTGTTTCAGAACTCAGCAGCCCCTCATTATTTGGTCACTCCAGTTGGCTTGGCCTTATTATACTTAACTTCATCATTAAATTGGCCGCTTTGTGTCTTTTTTATTTTCTGTAACTGTATGCACTATTCCTAACCTTTATAACTAATACATAGATTGTACACAGTCATATCAGTTGTGAAACATCTTCTTAGGTTTAATCATATCGGTTCATTGATTGTTGTAAACTGCTGTGAAATATTTTCACGTAATAAATAAAGACATAAAATTCTCTTTTTTCAATAATAGCTTTTTTTTCTTTGTAAATTAGCGCTACTATAGGTTTGTCAAGTGAAGAAGCCCAACTAAGTGAAATGCAGTCTGTGTTTCACGTTTCTGGCATTGCTGTGTATTAGAAGTTGAATTAACCCTTCGCCTACAAATTATGACCAGTGCACTAAAGTGTTTTTTTTTTTGTTTGGTTTTTTTTAAGCAATTACTCCAGTACTTTACTGCAAGTAATACTTTGACTCAGCAACTTTCACTTGTATTGGAGTCATATTTGACCAAGAGATCTATATTTTTGACTCAAGTAATAGACTACACCCCTGGGTGCATGTGTAAATGCACCCAAAACACGTATTTAAAGGCGTGGATGCTTCATCTGTCCTTTGATTTAATGCATCAATACCTCGTTCAAATTTTTACATGTGGTCTAACTGTCACGAGAATTGGTGTGTTTTTTTATTAATTGTATTTTAATCATTTAGATATTCAGCTGAAGGGGGCGGGGAAAAGGGAGAAGCGCTGCTGCTGGTATGTATATTACTGGTCTCTGTGCTGACAGCTACAACTTGCCATAAGTCAGTCGCAGTGCTGTGTGCGATCCCTGATTCATCTCAAACGAGCTCACTCTCAGTTTTCCAAGTTTTGCAAGCTTGCCAGGATTTAATCAAGGATGGAGAGCAAAAGGAGGGTGAGTCAAGCAAACATAACTAGTCACCTCGCGGTTTGAAATCGTGAGTGAAACTAGTGAAACCAAATGAGAAGACGCGGTTACAGAGTGAAACTTTCAGACATAATGCGAACTTCACTGCGGTTTTATAGACTTGAGGATTTAGATTGAGTCTTGAGCTCGTGTTGTCTAGGAATTAATTGACATAAAGGGGGTCACCACCTAAATGAACACTTCTGATGTTATTGCTATGACCTAGGAATGTTTATGAACATGAGCTACTTTCTCTCAAAGCCAGAAACCAGTAAGTCTCAAACTTGAGATGTCATAGGGTTTAAAGTTTGGAGCTGCCCCATAGACAGTGAATGGGAGCCTGATTTTGTGTATTTACAAATGTTTTCTTTTTTAAACACAAATGAGCTTTATTCTATTGTAGTGTTCTCAGCCCTGAAACTGAAAATGCACCCACATACTCAGATCAGTCCCCTGGGTGCTCTCAGTGTCATCTAACATCCTTCACCATTCATTGATTATGGAGCAGCTCCAGACCTAATACTTCATGACATCACAAATATGAGTTTTAGCACTCTAGTTTTGGATTTTGGGACGAAATTGTAAATGTTAACTCTTTTTTCTGGACAGTCTTAAACCATAGGAATACAGTATGAATTTTGAAAATAGGCTCAGTTCCCCTTTAATTGTCAAAGTTACCAGAGCAATTTAAAGTCTCCATTCTGAAGAACAATTTAATGAAAGTTGTTAGCATAAAATGTTTTTGTTTTGTTTTTTTTAAGTGCAGTGAGCGCAAGTCATAGCTACAGAGTAATATCTGGATAAGTAGAAATGTGGAACATGCCCATGTCTGTAAATTTTTAGTATGAGAGATCAGCAGAAGGACAGATACTTTAACATGTAACCAGCTCAAAATATCTTTTCATAGGGTGGCAAGCAGTAGGCATGAAGTAGCAACAATTGACCCCATTTACACCTTGCAATGAAATTAATTTTGGATGATTGGATTACTTCCAGATAGTGTTTGATTACATAAAAGTAGGCTACAGGCAGTGGTGCAGTAAAGGGGTATACCCTATCAGCCAAAAAAGCCTTATAAGGGAGTATACCCACCTCAACATTTACTACTGCACCTGGCTGCATGTGTAAATGCACCCAAAACGTACTGAGGAGTTGCGATCTGACCAGCCAAACCACCTCCAGAGGAGGTCAGGGACACATTGTGATCACATTGACCTCAAGTGTAAATGCAATCGCCTTTTCAGTCTACATACAGCAACTACCTGGGTGGACAGAGCCTACCTAATCGTGTGACTGTTCCAAGCCAATGAGGCAGCAGCGGCCCTCCCTCCTTCACTTGTTTACAAAAGAAAACAGCCGGTGCTTTAAGATGATTGTCAGGGATATGATCAAATCATCCTGTCTGAGGTGTAACAGGTGGTGTGTTTCACATACAATCACTCTTGGAAAGAGGATTTGACAGGCAAAGAAATTTGGTCTGCACAGTTCTTACTAGCTGGACAGAGTGACAAGATCTCAATGTAGACACTGGAGACACACATTAACATCAGGTGTAAATATAATCAGGTTTAATCATATCTAGACATAATCTGGTATAATCTGGATACCAGATGCATTTTTATTGTGAGCTGTAAAGAGGGTCGATGTGACATATTCACAAATGTTTAACACGTTTGCCAGCTTGTTCAGGATGTGTCGTAACACTGTGAGAGACTCAAACCGTCTCCAAATGACCTTCAAACCTTATTTATTTCAAATGAGCAGAGTTTATCATGACTTTCCTGTTTTAGACACTTCATACTTGAACTACTTCTCAAGTGAGCTCTGCGTTTCAGTCTTTAGCCCTGAGGGGATATTTACAGTGTGTTTGTACATGCATGCTCTTTGTGAGTGCAGTAACTATCTGCGTGTGTGTGTGTGTGTGTGTGCATTCAGGGTATCTTGGAGCGACTGAATGCTGGGGAGGTGGTTGTAGGAGATGGAGGTTATGTGATGCAGCTTGAGCGACGTGGATATGTGAAGGCAGGACACTGGACACCTGAGGCAGCCGTTGAACATCCTGAAGCAGGTATAAACCGGCCCATTGCTGGATGAACCGGTTAGGGGGCCCAGGGGCAAAAGTCTGTCCCACATTACAAAATTTTATTTTTTTTTTTTTAAGGAGGGCCTCTCTGTACGACAGGACCTTAAAATTAGCATATACTGGAAGTAATCAGTGGTGCCAACGTGCCAACAGATGTTCAGTTAATCAAGTCAATATGACCTATTGCCATGCAGTGAATTTAGGACTTTTGGGGCCCTCTCGTAATCCACTTTTGCCCTTGCCCCATTTTATTAATCACAAAGATGCAGTTCTCTGTTCTGTCATTTATTAAGATCACAGAATTAAGGCCCTTTACATCTGTGCAAAATCTATCTGCCTCACTTCTTCATAAAGGATCCTCCTCTGTCTCTCTTTTTCTGTCACTGTCAGTGCGGCAGCTGCACAGAGAGTTCCTGAGAGCAGGAGCCAATGTGATTCAGACGTTCACCTTCTACTGCAGTGAGGACAAGCTGGAGATGAGCGGCAACGTCACCGACATCACTGTCAGCACAAAACCTAAGTGAACAACAGCATTATTCTGTTTACATCACATGATAAAAATTATCCTCATATCAGTCTGCTCTCGTCTGATCCAGGGGGCCCAGATCAATGAGGCAGCCTGTGACCTGGCGAGGGAGGTAGCCAATGAGGGTGATGCGTTGGTCGCTGGGGGCGTGTCCCAGACTCCCTGTTATGTGAAGAGTCACAATCAAACTGAGGTCAAGGCCATCTTTAAGAAACAGATGGATGACTTCCTCAAGAAGGACATTGATTTCTTCATTGCAGAGGTATGACTAGCAAGAGGACTAACTCTGGAGTTATTTTAAAGGGAAATAACTTCGTAAAAATCAATTTTAATGTGCTTAAACCTGCATTGATCAGTATTTGTTCATCCAAACAATAAATCAAATGACTAATATTAATGAATAATGATATAATAATGACTGTGCAACTCTTTTTTTCTCTGACAAACTCTGATAAACCCACTGTGCATTGTCGGTGATTTATTTTTCAGTGCTTCTTTTTTAAATCGAGCTTTATTGATTGCATGCATATTTTTTACTGCAGTTCTTTGATCACGTGGAGGAGGCAGTGTGGGCAGTGGAGGTGCTAAAGACCAGCGGTAAAGCAGTGGGTGCAACACTGTGCATCTCCCCTCAAGGAGACATGCAGGGAGTCCCACCTGGAGAGTGTGCTGTCAGGCTGGTCAAAGCTGGTACACTGACCTTCTGTGATGCCGTACTTCAACAAGAATTAAATGTTTTTGCAGGTGTGCAATCTAAATATGTTTTATGTGCAGGAGCTGACATTGTTGGAATAAATTGCCACCTGGACCCTCTGACGTGCATTCGTACAGTGAATTTGATGAAAGAGGGATTAGAGAGAGCTGGTCTCAAAGCACATCTCATGATCCAGCCGCTGGGCTTTCACACACCTGAGTGCAACCACACTGGATACGTCTCTCTACCTGAGTTCCCCTTTGGTCAGTATTTTATTTTGTGTAGGATGAAGTAAAAAAGATATTTTAAAATTGTAAATGATGTTAAGAAAGCAAACTTTCTTTTGTGTATTTAAGCATGTAGAGTATGTGAGTGTAGAGTTCATATTGCTACCTTTTTAAACGCCCTCCACAGTTTAAAGAGAGCTTTGATATGATACTCATATATTTGACCCTCCTCTCAGCACTGGAGACCAGAGCAATGACCCGCTGGGACATCCATAAATATGCCAGAGAGGCTTACAATGCTGGAATTCGTTACATTGGTGGCTGCTGTGGATTTGAGCCCTACCATATCAGAGCTATAGCAGAAGAGGTGGCTGCAGAGAGAGGATTCCTCCCACCAGCTTCAGAGAAGCACAGACTGTGGGGAGCTGCTCTGGAGATGCACACTAAACCCTGGGTCAGAGCCAGGTAAGACTCAACAGAACACTCACTGCTCTTTTCAAATTGGGCATCATTTTCACAAAGACAGCAGACAGTAGGATATGATGACGGTAAGAACATTTCTGCAACTAATCTGCCAACATTTGTCTCAGGTCTCGTCGAGAGTACTGGGAAAACCTGTTGCCTGCTTCTGGACGTCCCAAATGTCCCTCCATGGCCACACCAGCTAATTAATAGGAGGGAGGATATCATTAGCTGAAATCAAACACAATCACCTGTCTCTACTGTACAATATTCTGTATAGCAACAGTACAACTATGTCTTATTCCTTACACATCTAATCAGATGACATCAATACTGTAATAGCAAATATACATAAAACAAAGCTGGTAGTTTTAATTATCACTGCATTTATTAGTTGTAAAACATCCTCACAGGCTCGTTATATTTCTTGTCAGAATGCTGAAATTTGCTGCTTTTTATGTTTTCATTAAAAAATATACATTTTGTCCACTGTTTTTTCAAATGTAATGCTTTATTTTTGTTATTCCGGGAAATTTTGAGCGTAAGTGATAGCATGGGGCAAAGTCTTCCTCTATCACCCTGTCCCACACACGGCTCTTTTCATGTTACTCATTATCAGCATGGGATTTATACATAACGCTGTATCAGGGTCAGGTCAGGGTAACTCAGGACACAAATAGCTGTCTACTGTATCAGGGTAAATGTTAGGTGAAGTAAGGACAGTTACCTAACCTTTACCTTGACTCAGCCATAGTGAGGTAATAAAAGTTTATATAAAGGCTATGAATATGTAAATATGTATATATGTTGCTACAGCACATTTTAGAAATTTTACAAATTCAGTGACGGAGCAGGAGAAGCTGGAATGTCTGCAATCAAAGACCTTTTGCACAATATTAGAAGATTATTTGACAATTTTATCCTGATTGTAGAGATCACTTGTGTTGAAGGTTGTGCCACTTTGCAAAGATGATAGGTTCCACTGAGATTTGAACTCAGATCGCTGGATTCAGAGTCCAGAGTGCTAACCATTACACCATGGAACCACACATACCTTCCAAGTAGCTAAAATTGAACACACAACTTCAGGTCCTAAGTCTCAAACTTTGAGTTTCAAGGCTGAAACAACTCATAATGTCCCCTTCACCAAACGTAATGCCATTTTAACATCAGACTTATAATACATTACATTTACAAAAATCATAAATGCTTTTTAAAATTTCTATTTATTTGTGTATTTGTTGGAAGTTGTTGCAGCTCCATCTGTGATTTTAGACCTTAATGTTTTGCATACTTCACGTTTGGTTTTTCTACACAACCAAAATTGTTTTTGGTGTCTTGTTTTCTAACTGGCGCTCCGTAATGTAACGTTGGTTCTTCATGGTTCTTGCCTGATACTTGGTTGGATTGGTTCAAACAAAGTGGATCTGGGGGATTAAGTGTCGAGTTGCTGGGAATGAAAAGTGTCATCATTAGCTGATTCGGGAGATGAAGGGACCTGAACTTACTTGTGGCACACTTTTTAAATAACATACTTTTTCATCTTTGGGCTTGGAGAAAGTCTCAAGCTCTTTCAAGTCGAGGGGCTCCAGTCCAAGTGAAGTCACAAGTCATTGGTGTTATAGTTCAAGTTGAGTTGCAAGTCTCTCTGATTTTGTCGAGTCTAGTCTAAAGTCATCAAATTTGTGACTCCAGTCTCCTCTAAACTCAGCCAGCCCTTTTCCTCTGTGATCCCGATGAACAATACAAAGTATGGCTGAGTTAGAAGTTTGATGCAAGTTTTCTGTTAAATTTTAACAACAATTTGAGCATCCGTCTTACTCATACCATTTCATACCAAATCTTTTCTTAAAATGTTTAACTGCACTAGACAGCATACAAAACCCCCACTCCCAAAAAGGAAAAAAACTACAAAGATGTAGCCCACTACAAACCAGTGATTAAATTTGCTGTCATTTGATCAACTTATGCATTTGGATGATGTGGAGTTTATATATAAAAAGTATTTTAAAATGTTTTTGTCTTATTTACTGTTGTTTTAAATCTTGTCATCACCAAGAAAGGGAGAACAGTGTCAAGCATACTCCTGCAGAGTTGCTTTGCTTCATGCATGTAAAATTCAAGTACATAAATAAAAACTGTAGACAAAAATGTCTATTTGTTTATTTATTTTTGATTTATTGATTCATTCAAACATATATGTAACATAATGTATTGGTCAAAAAATGACTTAAATATAAATGAATTCATAAATAAATAAATAAAGCACAAGTAAATGTAGAAATATGAAAATAAATGTAGAAATATGGAAATAAGAAAATATATAAATATATGTCCAACGAAGTAAATAAATAGCAAAAATAAATACAGAAATAAACAAGTGCTGAAATAAATATGTGAATAAATAAATAAATGCATTAATAGATTAAAAAAGGTTTAAATTTAAGGTCATTAAAGAGGACATCAAGGAAGTTATTTCATTTATTTGTATATTTTGTTCCTGTAGTTATTTATTGATACTTAAGTCACTTGTCATGGGACATTAGCTGTTAACTGACTTATGTCAGTTATCCCACATTTATTTGTAAGTTATTTATATGTATTGTTTGCTATTTGAATGGTGTGTATGAGCCACTATGTATTTCTTTTATCAGCTACTAGTTGTAGAGAATTCAAGACACCTGATGAACTGGTTATTGTACTCATCACCACATGTAAGCGTTACCTTGAAAAACCTTGAGGTTCCACCGAGATTTGAACTCGGATCGCTGGATTCAAAGTCCAGAGTGCTAACCATTACACCATGGAACCCTACACATCTATGCATATGTTTTCCTAAGGCAGTATGATGTCAATTTGGCCTTCAAGAAATTGTTAATATCATAGTAAAATAAATTCTGTGCTACACTAAAAGAACTTAGTCTAATTAAGGATTAAAACTTTTTCAGCTGTTTCATGTTCTCTCCACACAGTTGTCCCTGTCCAACCACATTGTGTTATGGAAGTACAGCTTCCATACTCCTGAGAGCGACAGTTACTAGCCTACTGAGCTGGCAATCAGTGCATAGGTCTATATTTAATAAGCCTTTTATTAGTCACAGATGGAGAACAAGGAATCTCAGCAATGTATTTTCACGTCTTGTAGGCTCCAGTTCGAGGAATTTAGTCAATGTGCTCGGGGCTTTAGGTGTGGGATGTGCTATTTGTATGATGTTGCTTGGCTCCTCACCATTAGTGCAGCCTATCTCCGTCCTCAAACCCTTCATTTGCCCTTTTATATTTTTATCCAGATGATCATACATCAGTATTTAATAAGCTATTGATAAAGAAATTATTAAAGAGGCAACACATTGCACCATAACACATGGTGCAACAGGGCTCATCAGTGCAGAGGCAAACTCTGCCGGAATCCATTTGGAATTTCTCTTAGCATCATTAGAAGTGATGCACCCGGGTGAGGGATTGATTTTCATCCATCAAGAGAATAGTCAAAGGGGAATATTAATTTCAGTTCATGCACCCTGAAAAGGTCCAGCCAATTTGTGTAAACGACAACGACTCATCACGTCTTTCCCACACAGACTAACTCCACAAGTTGGCTTGATGCATCTTTCTGAGGGCAATTTGCATCTTAAGCATGTTCCTAATATTTATTTCAGCATTAGAGGTTTTATGAAACAGTTGTTTTTGGACAACATCTTGACAATAATGCATTAATGTTCAACTGGTAAACTGGTTTGACTGGTAAAAATGGTTTGCATCTCATGATTTCATGGCCTTCTGCCAGTAGAATAATTTTTGTATGAGCACATGAACTAACACCATCACATCACGGTAATAATGTCACTAAATCAGTTATTCACAAACACATTTTGCTGTTTTAAATCAACTGTAGTGCAGACATATTGTTTGCATATCCATTATAATAATATATTTATTTGTGCATTTTACTAATATGAGTATATCTGACAGCTTTATATGCATTTTGTTTTGGACATGGATGGATTACTGTGTACCGGGCACAGGCCATGGGGCCAAAAGTGCCAGTGACCCCCAACCTTAACCTGCAACATGTCACTCAAATTAACAAGTATCGACCAGGAAGTGACTCATAAACACAAAGTGATGCAAAGGAACTACAAAGAGACACAAAAGACTACAAAGAAACACAAAACAACCACAAGGGCACACACAAACCACAAAAAGATGCTGACAACTACAAAGATATGCAAAACAACAACACAGTCAACAATGTCTTTTAAACTGTATGTTATGTTTTCTTTTCTTTTTTGGGGGGGGTTGTTTTGTTTGTTTGTTTATTATGGTGGTTGGTTCTTTGTATTGTTTTTTGGGCTTTGTTGTATTTTAGGTAGCCTTGTGTAACACCTTGGCTAAGGAAATACAGATGAAAAACTGCCCTTTGGTGAATTCTGACATTTTTATACCGTGTATTTATTAATTTGCACTGTCCCTTCTTAAATGAACTAAACTACACTGAACTTAAAAAAGCAAAGCCAACAAAAAGTCTGTGTCTCTCACTCCGGTGTAGGTGAGGTGGTGGGGCCCTTTATATATCTGTGCCCAGGGGCCCATTGTCACATAAACCGCCCATGGTTTTGGATGCTGCAGCTGCTCCGCAAAGCATCACACACTGGTCAACCTGAGACGTCAGCACGTCCCTACGTGCCCTACTGAAGCGGAGATACTTATGTTGCCTTCAAATGCTCCACGGACTTACAACATCCCTCGCGCTTAGCAGTATTTTCCACTTAGCCAGCAATAATGCAGTTTTATAGACAGATTATGGAAATGGCAACAAAATGGTGACGGCTAGTAAAAACGTAAAAAGCTCGGTCTTTAACGCAGCGGCTTTGGAAGTTTTGGTATTTCCTACAGCACGTGGAGGCAACGTTATTATTTTGCGTATGTGGTCTTGCTGAGCAAACGTTGAAGAAAACATGGTGATGTTGTGAGTGTGGAGACGATGCTAACCTCTCTGCAGACAGTGCGGCTGGATAAGCCCTGTCGTCACACTCGTTCCCGGCCTCGGTGTGCTGCATTTGAATGATGCACGCCACTGTTTCTGGATCCGGCTGGTGCTTTATGATGAGAGAGGAGGTCCGGAGCCGAGACATCGAGAATAACGGAGCAACACAGCTGACAGGCGGGTCGACCAACACACGGTCGCATGTTGTGTGTCAGAGTCGAGTCTTGTGTGGTCGCAGAGCTAACGACAGGAGGCTGGGATAGACGGGGACACATCCGAGAGGAGGCAGGTGGGCCAGAGATGGGAAATGACACCGCACTGCTCCAAAATCCGCCCGAGCGAAGGAGGGTAGCCCTTCAGGCAAAATATCCCCGGAGAGAAATCAGTGTTTGGTAAACGCTGCTCTAACACACACCTTTTTACTACACTGACTCTCAGACAGTGCCAACGTTTGGTTTCGCTGTGTTATTTCTGTCCCATCACTTTGCAGACATGTCCTTCACAATGGAGGATAATTTGGAGTCGGGGTGGGTGGCCGTCCGCCCTAATGCGTTTGAGGAGAAGGAGAAGCATAAATTTGTGTTCATCGTCGCCTGGAATGAAGTGGAGGGTAAATTTGCCATTACGTGTCACAACAGGACGGTGCAGAGGAGAAGCTTTGGCAGGGACACACCGGCGGAGGCGACTGGTCAGGATGGGGACAAAACAAAATGGCTCGAAAGTCCCGTCAGGGATAAAGTATCCAAGAGCCCTAGCAAGGGAGCCAAGGAGGCTGTGGTGAAAGGCTACAGCCCTAAAACCAAGTCCACAACAAAACCAAGCCCTGTCAAAATCCAGACATCTGCAGCATCCCCTGATAGTCCTGATACTGAGGTGTTGAAAGCACTAAGAGAGGACCAGCTGTCCCCATCACTGGACAGCTTGGACCTGGAGGAGCTGGACGGTCTGGGCAGGGAGGACTGCAGCTGGGCCGGACTCTTCTCCTTCCAGGACCTCCGGTCCATCCACCAGCAGCTGTGCTCGGTGAACTCGGACCTGGAGCCGTGCCTCCCGGTGTTTCCGGAGGAGCCAGCCGGGATGTGGACGGTGCTGTTCGGCCCGGCGGAAGTGCCCGAGACCGAGATGGATGAGCTCTGCTACAGTTTACAGATGTACCTGGGCCACGCGCTCGATATATGTGGGTGGAAGATCCTCTCGCAGGTGCTGTTCACGGAAAGTGACGACCCGGATGAGTACTACGAGAGCCTGAGCGAGCTGAGGCAGTCCGGGTATGAAGAGGCGCTGAACCGTGCATCAAAACATCTGCAAGAGGTGAGACTTCCGGTGATCCTCCAACAGGATCCCCATGACCTCATCATCTTGGTATTAACATAGTCACTGCATAGTAACCAATCTCACAGCTGCACATCTGGACAGGTGTCAGCTTTGTTGACCAGACCAGGTTGTGCCACTCAGATGGAGAGGAAGTGTGATGCAGTGGTTATTAGTGTGAGGTAGACACACCTAATAGATTGCATCTAGTTGAGCAGCCTACAAACCACTGCATTATACAGGAAAGGTGTGACCTGTAGTACTGTGGTGATGATCTTCATAAGTCACACAACCACAAAAAGAAGTATATTTTGATGAGATGACTAATCTTAAACTAAAAGTGTTAAGTATTTTTGCTTCACACAAAAATCTCTGGCAAACTGAGTGTAGACGCGTGGACCATCCAGTAGATGCATCATCAATTAGGCCTATAAATGAGTGTGTGCTCAGTCAGGAAACTGCATAGAGGTTTCATCGGCCTTTGTGTAGCCTAAATTAACCTCTTTTTATCAGTACATCAGCCATCTAAGATAGGATCAGCACATGGACTTTTATGAGATAAACCAAACAGTAAAACTTGGTATAATTATATATGGTGCGTTCATCAAGTACTTAAAGCAGGAAGAGAATTAAGGTCTGGGGTCACCAGAAGTCACAGTATGAAACAAGGTATGCCACAGTCTGACCTCCTTAAGCACAGACAAGACAAAAATACACAGACGTGTCCTTTAACAGTTGCACACTGATGAGACAGCTGACAGAGAAAGTGTTTCCTGTGTAAGAAGAATCTTGAGAAGACATTGAGAAGGATAAAGGAAGAATTTGTAAAATTAGGTTGGCCTAAGTAAATCATCTGTGGAATATTATACCCTCAGCATGGCTGCTGTCTGCTGCTTACACAGCTGAAAGAGTCAAGTGCGCATACACACAGACACACTTCAAGCACTTCTTTCCTTTTAGAATTAACCTGTTGATGTAATGTGCAGAGTCATCTTCTCAGGTTGCTAACCCTGTCTTATCCACTGTGTGGGAGACGACCCAGGCTGATTCCATAGTAAAGCTGCGGGAAATGGCTGTGTGCTTCTATGTTTTTGACCCTGGACCCTATTTTCACATGTTTTTATGTCTAGCTGACTAATGGAGACAACAGTTTTTGAAACTGGTCCAGCGTTTAGCGAGACTGCTGCAGTTACAGCAGGGAAACAGGCAGCAGTGTAATCTCTACGGGCAGTTGTGCACCATCAATTTACATCCATTACAAGTGTTTCTGCCACTCACAGACTCAGATTGTTTTTTGTAAGTGTCTGACAACATTGTGGAAAAGACCCGACAGAGAAATGAAATGTTTTTCTTTACCTTCCATTGATCCTGTGTGTTTTGTTGAAATCAGCTGTATATTTAGTTTTGAATATATATGAAAATCTTTTTTTTACATCAGTGGTTCCCAACTGGTGGGTCGTGGTCCAAAAGTGGGTCGCTTGTCCATTCTAAATGGACCGCAAGTGACTCACAAACGTGTGAAGTTATTTTGAAAGGCTGTTTCCTGCTGTAAAGTGAGTGAACAACAGACAGCTACTTTTCTCCATTTGTCATTTAGACATAAAAAATATTGGAAAACAGGGTCCAGAATGACAAAATACAGAAATTTCCCTTTAATGTAGGTGTGTGTGTGGGAGGGTTAACCCCACATGCAGTTTTCAGACATCCTTGAAGTCTTTTCTCTTGTAGAACCAAAAAACACTGTCTGAAAACACTTGATAATGCATAAATCTCAGGAACCATCCTGAAGTTGTCTCCCAGACAGTGGATGAGACAGTCTCAAACTGGGCGGGTTGCTACCAAGACATTACCTACTGTCAACACTTAGCTGCAGTGTCCTTATTATTCATAGGATAGCCATTTTTAGTGAGCTTTTCTTGCTAGCTTATTCATATATAAAGATTCGAGTAACACACTATATTTAAATGTTTAATGACATCGAGTCACTTACCGCAAGAAGATGTTATATATCAGATTTCTGTCTGTCTCATTTGTTATCATACTGTTGTTGTGAGAACATAGAACAGAAAATACAGAAACAGACAATATTTTTTTGACAAGTCAATGTATCCGGAAAGAATTACTTCAAAAATAGTGATAGATTTGTTATTACTGTAATACTTTTCATTGAAAACATCATATTTATTCAACACATCAGTATTAAAAAATCAAGTATACACATCCTGTAGTTTATTTCGCACCAGAGAGGAGTAAAAAGTATTAGTTTTGGTAGCTAAACAAGAAATTTAAGAATGTAGAAACCTAAGAATTCAGAGCGTGCAGAGCATTCACACATAGGTGACAGAAAGTTGATTTTTGTCCATGTGTGGTAGTGAATATGAGTGCAAGCATTTTATATGGAGTTATAAACATGTCTTGAAGTCATAATATTAATAAGCATTTATGTGAAACACTTCTACATGTACAATATGATTAGACACAAGCACCAATATGTAAATGATCAACTGCTTTGTATCTGAGACCTAACACAGTGCAGACATAATGCAGACACCATACACACTCCAGGCCTGCAGCTCCTCTTACACAGCAGCAGCAGATGTGAGTGATTGATTGGCTGCTCTTTACATAAACAGACATTATATTGATACTCAGCAGCTCTCACATTGTCCTACTAATCAGTGGGGTTAGATTAATGCAGCCTTGACTTATGGAGCCAGAGAGGGCAAGAGGTCCGCTGAGAGAGCAGGTGAGAAAGAGCATGAAGGGAAGAGTTCGCCATTATTAGCAGCGTAGCATTACTCCTGACTGGCATTATGGTGGATGATGCATTAACTCTGACTGTAATCTGTATTTCTGGAATTATTATCATTCAAACGTGCAGTATGGACCAAAATGATGCAGTTTTATACTGAACAAAAATTTATATGCAACACTTGCTCCTATTTTCACAGGTTTAAGTTAAAGATCTAAGACTTAATACTTTTATTTTTTTCTCAAATTTTGGTCACAAATTTGTCAAAATCCATGTTAGTGAGCACTTCTCTTTTTCCAAGATAATCCATCCACCTGACAGGTGTGGCATATCAAGATGCTGTTTTAACAGCATCACTACTACACAAGTGTTTCTTAGGATGGTCACAGTAAAAGGCCACTCTAAAATGTGCACTTTTATCACACAACACAACGCCACAGATGTCACAAGTTTTCAGGGAGTATGTCATTGGCATGCTGAATGTCCACCGCAGCTGTTGGCCGTGCACTAGATTTTCATTTAACTACCATAAGACATCTAAAATGTTGTTTCTGTGAATTTGGCAGTACATCCGACCTGCCACACAGCAGCACAAGTTGGTAATGATAACAAACTGCTGTCAGGTCCAGACCCTGGTGAGAATGACGAGCATGCAGATGAGCTTCCCTGAGACAGTTTCTGAAGGTTTGTGCAGCAATTCTTCAGTTGTTGGGGTGGCTGGTCTCAAACACCTTGTAGGTGAAGGTGCTGGAGGTTGAGGTCCTGAGCCAGTGTGGTTAAACATGGTCTGTGGTTGTGAGGCTGGTTGGATGTACTGCCAAATTAACAGAAATTACACCAGAGAAATGGCAGTAAAACGAACATTCAGTTCACGGGCAGCAGCTCTGGTGGGCATTCCTGCAGTCAGCGCGGCAATGGCACACTCCCTCAAAACTTGTGACATCTGTGGCATTGTGTTGTGTGATAAAACTGCACATTTTAGAGTGGCAAAAAAGAAGTCTCAGATCTTTAACTTCAAGTGTTGCATTTAAATTATTGTTGTAGATTAATCAGTAGCCTAATAGACTAATATTCATTACAAATGCTGCAAAACTATAAACTAAAATACATTTATCTTTAGTTATCACAGCTTTTTAATAAATTGAAGTAAAGTAAAAAGAATGACTTCATTTTAAGCTTACACTCTTCATGACTTCAACAGTTTATCATGGTCACAGTACAATACATTTTCTACGTGCTTGTATGTTTACTGTCTTTGCAAAAGTAAGACAGAGTCAAGAGACTACTTCCATGTACACTGATGTGTTTGTATGACTTTTTGGCTGAGGCGTATCCTTTTTGCTCCACTTTTGGCAGGGAAATGAGGTTAAGAGTAGCACAGAGGAATCACCCACATGTCATTCCACCCAGCCGGTCCCACACCCACTCCCTCACAGTTCAGAAACACACACCCAAATAAAAAAAAGACAGAAGAGCAGACACAGGAAGCTTTTCCCGCTGCCCTTCCTGAGCAAAAAAAACATTAAACAGTAGAGCCATCAGTTTTACAGATTGTGTGCCAGACAGCCCAAACATATTTGCTCCAGTTGTTTCAATAAGCGTGACTCTTCTCTTTCATCTCTGACTACCGCACCAGAATTAAGAAGATTTTGGACTGATGTTAAGTGCGCAGCCCTTTTTTTTTTTTTTTTTTTGCTCATTACTCAATAAGTGTCCCTCACTGTTTGAGATCTCCAGTCTGCTTGAAGGTGTATTCATCCTGAAGATGGAGGAAGAGTTACTGATCTTATTCAGCTCTTTATCACGGCAGATTCTCTGTACAGTTGTTCATTCAAACACAGTCTCTATCTCTCTCTCTCTCTCTCTCTCACACACACACACACATGCTGGCCTATTGATCCTCCCACTCCATTTGAGGGCTGGGTTAATGGTTATTTCAGTGCTTGCTGGTAGCCTGCAGGATTGTTCAGTCTGGCAAAAATGTGTGTGCATTGATCTTATTCCCAGCAGCAGAGAGGACTCTGCTCACTCAGCCGCGGTCTATGCTTTGAGACTGCACTCTAATATACTCCTATTATTTACAGTTACACAAAGTATCCTCTTAGTCTCGCAGTGAGGTGCAAATTTCCGTTCACTGCTGAGTGACGCTGAACATTTAAGTATGTTATTCTGGCTATTGTATACTCCTGATGGGTTAACTGATTTTCTGGCACTGTTATCACACTGTTATACAAATAACAGACAACTTGAAACATCCATATTATAGCCATATTTCTAATTACAAGGGGGATTTGAGGGTCTGACCCCTAACAAGAGTTTGGGCTGGGGCTGGGGGGTGAAACTTTCATATGTAGCCTACTTCTTAACTGTAATTCTAAGCATTACAATAATTTCCCACATTCATGTCAAGAAGAATCTTTTAAAACAATTTCAGACATCCCTAAAGTGGACCATACTATTTCTTAACCTTGACATAAGTTGTCTTGTCTACTTGCCTCACCCCCATCATTCAAGTCTGTGCTCATGTGAAACGTGCAAACCATTAAAGACACTGTATGTGAATGTACAGTAGGTAGCTAATATCTAGCTAGTGTAATACACTGTACGTTCTTACCTTCAGAGTTTTGCTTTGAAGTTACTCTGAAGACTGAAACATTATCCAAGCTACGATTTAAAGGCGTAAACCATTCAAAAATCAAACTTTGTCAGTTGTTTTCTTACCTTCAAACCAGAAAAATAATACACTTTAATAGAAAAATTAAATCCATATTCTACAGTATTTATTCCATAGGAGCCCTCTGTTTTTTACCTTTGAATGAATAGAAAAAATGAGTCATTCTAGATTAGTCCTGTGTTATCCATTCATTTTGGTATCAGGGCCAGTACATGATCTATAATGTGGATTGATGATTTATTTTATATGTTACTGTTGACTATTATTTACAAGTAAAAAGACAGTGGACAAATTTACATTATTGGTTTGTCTATGCCTGTGATGTTTGTCAGTCATAGCTCTAGATGCTGTATGGTATTAACACCTGCCTACCTCTTTGGCATGTTGTTAGTGTCTTTGGTTCAGGTACAGCATTGTGTTGGCCAGTGTGTGATGGGAAATGATGGTCTGCCATTGTGTGCATGTATGTGAGCCCGCCTTGCTGGCAGTTTTGCTCTAGAATTCTTTCTTGTTAACGGTAAGCACCCCATAAGGTGGTTATAGTGGGTTTCAGCATACCAAAGTTCCTAGGCCTGTGAGGTGTCTCGGTTTTAACTTGTGTTCCTGTTCTTTATGTGAAGTTCTATAGTACTTGCACAAAGCAGGGGAAAGGTTGAACAAGGTTTTTTGAGAATACAAAAAAGAAACAAAAAGACAAGTCTTTCCAAAATCACATCTCCTACATTCATTTATCAACTCGATGTCCTATTTCTATAAAGTCTCACCATATTACCTGATATTATACACTTCAACACAGCATAACATGGCCAGAAACATATAGTCCGAACCAACACAGACTTCACGTCGTCTCTTCACACGACGTTGTCAACAATCTCCTTTTGCCATGCGCACTACGGCACCATACCTGTAGTAACTTGTGCCTGAATTCTAACACATAAATTAAGTACACATAAATATAACCTTAGCGTAGTCCAATTCTATATACTGTTCAAAATATACAGAAACAGTAAGTGTAAACTTAATAATACCAGAACCTATATGATATGTCATATCAATACAGACATTTTTACCAAATATATAAATTTGTGCTTAAGTGGCTCTTACACTGGTGTAATGGATTTGATTTATCAACGTCTACAGAGATTATACTCAGTTCACTGAAGCACGTGCCTGTGCTGTACTGGTTTCCCTTTACACCCTGGAGAAAAAGTTGACCCCCTCGATTGTCATTGTATAATTTGCACTCTGATTACAGCCACCTATAGTAGTATATCTTTCTGCCCAGTGTGTACTTTTTCTAATTTGTGCATAAAAGACACATGGATAAATATATAACATTTTTTAACCAAGGTCCTTTCAACTGTCTTAATGTGTTTTTGTTTGTTAGGATAACATTGGATCGCTCATTAACAAGGCCTTACAGAGATTTTAGAAGGGCTTCTAAATATTTATCTGTTCTAAAATTCTGAAAAGTTGTTTGTATGTTGACAATAATTAAATAAACTTCCTGTATGTGCATGTGATGCAGCTGCTGGATAAGCACAAGACCATGGACAGTATGGTGGAGCTGCTGGAGCTCTATGAGGAGGAAGATGACGTCTACGGAGGCCTTCTGGAAGCCTCCACACAGCTGTACCAGTACCTGCTGCAGCCCTTCAGAGACATGAGAGAACTGGCAATGCTACGCAGACAGCAGATCAAGGTAACAGTTTGCACCACAGCAGATCTTTAATAATTTGGGGGGGATTTGTGTCATAAAAACTAGGTTCTTACAGAGTTTGAGCACAAATCCGTTGACCCAGTAGTCTGCCAAAACCTCTCTGGCATTCTACCAAGCCTCCTCAACTTTTTGAGTCACAGTTCTCCACTGAAAAGTGCACAGTACACACACACACACACACACACACACTCACACAGATGGCCAGCTGACTTTAGTTGTGAAAAAAACTGTGTATACTAATGGCATCAAACTGGGAGAAAATGACAAATATGACTAAAAAGTTGGTGTTTTGGTGTTGTTAATGGTAGTTTAACCCTATTATTTTGATGATTTTCATTAGTTATTCAGATGCTATGCTTAGCTAGCATATGTGGGAACCTGGCCATTATGCAGATGGGTCTAGATGTGTTTCTATATTTCTCTACAGGCACCGACATGGCACGGACATAAAACACAATAGTGCTCACAGGAAATTCTCATGTCTCTTAAAATAGAGTCTGCTTTGTGTGTGTGTATATCTGTGTGTGTATGTGTGTTTTACTGTGATGTATTATGCAAAATCCATTCTCTTGTATGCTCTGAAAAGATGCCTTATGGTTGGTGGGTTAGTGGTGGTGAGATGTGTCTCGCTGCACAGACAAGATGAAGGCTGGTGAATGGATAAATGGTGGAAAGGTGGAAATAATTACTGCAGTGCTGATGGCACGTTTATATTTAGCACACTGACTCACATCAGGAATAAAAATATTTCAGTATCACATCACCACATAACATCCATCAGAAAAGAAGCAAGCAGACACATAGACAAACACAGCTTTTCCCAGACTTGGCTGGGAACGCCTTCCTGTCAGTTTTGTCCTTTTCCACAGGATAATCTGAAACACTTGGGATGCAGCAGCTGTGAGTTGAGTGACATACTGTGCGCTGGAATAGAGCCCCATGGATCTCCAATTTCCTGCAGTCTCACAGAAACATGAATAAGTCATGTCGTGTGTGGTCCTATAGGTTTACTGCAGGCACAGGGTGATGCTGATAGGCTGGGATCAGCGGGCACGTTGCAGAAATGGAAAGATAGAGGACAAAGTTTGAGAACTTCACACCTTAGTCGCGGCTGAATAAATGTTCTCAATCCTAGTTCTGCTGCATGAGAGGAAATAACTCTCCATTTCAGGCATGGATGTCTAAAGAGATACAGCACTGAAGACAGGACCCTGTTTAATCTTGAAAAGTGCTCAGTGGTGCATGACGCCAAAATCGATCAAATGCTGCGTACAGTAGCTCAGTCCATAGGTTGGGAACCGGAGGGTCGCCTGTTCAAGTCCCCGTCCGGACCAAATATGGAGCGTGGACTGGTGGCTGGAGAGGTGCCAGTTCACCTCCTGGGCACTGCCGAGGTGCCCTTGAGCAAGGCACCGAACCCCCCAACTGCTCGAGGCGCCTGACCAAGGGCAGCCCCCTCACTCTGACATCTCTCCACTTTGTGCATGTATAGGTCCTGTTTGTGCATGTGTGTGTCTTTCGGACGTGTGTGATTGACAGCAAGAGTGAAAAAATCGAATTTCCCCTCAGGGGGGATTAATAAAGTATATAAAATTAAATTTAAAAAATTAAAGTTAACCGAATGATTGGCCTGCTTCTGCATCACTGGGCCCACAGAACAAGAGCAGTACAGACTTCCACTGGCTGAGCTGGCTACTTCCGGTTAAGTGTTAAGCGTTAACTTGAATCAATAAAATGATTTAATCTTGCGGCTATTCTAGACTTTACAAATGTTATCTAACTGAATGAATTAAAACAATGTGTCTGCTGATTTACGTACTTAACTGTCACAATGTAAGTTTATGGGAAAAAGTCTTTTTGAGCTCAGTATCATCATGACGGGCTCAGAAGTTGTAATTCCACCCTTTTGGCCACTGCGAAAATTGGTTTCAGAGGCCAGAGCATTTCCTGGGAGCCTGATAGCAGCAGGTGGTGATAGTCTGTATTTGTCATTCAAAAACAGAAACCAAAAGACAGACGATTCAAGATGCTAGTTAGCCTGTTAGCACATTTACAACACAACCTGATGTGGAAAGAACAAATTATTTTTACCATGAGCATGTGAACAGTATCACAAACAATTACGGACCATTTCTGCTGAAGAGCTCAATGGCAAAAAACATAATCTTACAGTCTTAACAAGTTTATTTAGGTCTCACCTCCTCTTGATTTGTTTGCTTTCCTTGCTTCTGTTGCACTAATCTGAACCACTAAGCAGGGGGATTTTATTCACCGACAAGCTCCGATGGGCTTTGTCGGCTCAGCCGATGATTTAACATGCTAAATTGGCCCTAAAAGAGCCGTCAAGGGCCGACTAGTGCCATTGGTACAGGATACACCGCAAAAAGTAAGGCGACACACACTCAGCGACGGCCCAACACACACCAAGCCCGACTGTCGTTTTGGTGTGTGTTGGGACCTTGTTCAGAAGAGTATAATATAGAAATAATTTCATTTGTTTTCAGTGTAATTGTTTCAATGTATTTTGTAGGTATACGTATGAAGTAATAAAATAAAGGACAATGAGGCAGATTGCCCCCGCCCCAAGAGGGTCAAATTTCGAATAATTTGTGACAAATTCCATCACTCCTTTTTTTCATGTACTTTTTTAATACTGTCGTAGATTAAATTGGGGACTTTATTCTATATTCTGATACATTAACAGCTGAACTGTAGTACTACAGGAAAGAAAAGTGTGTTGTCAATCAAATGACACCAGGAACTATAATCAGACTGGCAAAAACAGTGTGATTTGGAGAAAATGTCACTCCCAATGGATGATTCTATGACACTAGTATGTCCTTTATTTCGCACCTTACAGTACTTCAGACATCCTTTCTGTCTTGTGAAGTTGGTAGTATTTAGATTGTAGACTCACTTTACTGTTCAGAAAGCTGCAGAGAGAAACCTGCATACTGCCCGTGTAACTCACATTTCCCTTACAAACCAGGCAGCCATGACTAACTGTGACACACTACATAAGGATCAGGTCAAAGTTGAGAGTCAACTCAAATCACTTCCTTTGTGCACTGTTGTTTTTGTGAGAGCCGGCGTTCTTACGTACTTACTCTTACTTTCTGTGTCTCTGCTGTTGCACCATTTGGTTCTGAATGCAGTAAATCTGGTCGCTCACAACATTAGTGAGAGATTTTGGAAGAGAGAACAAGGGAGTTGAAAAATCTTGCAGGTCCCACCGAGATTTGAACTCGGATCGCTGGATTCAGAGTCCAGAGTGCTAACCATTACACCATGGAACCTCCTATGAACATGGGCAGCGGGGAACAGCACTCAAACTCGTACTTCCGGGTCTATTTATAGCCTGGAGCGTCTGTCGCTCAGGCACAACATGGCTTTCTGTTGCTCTGTAGCTCATCTGAATTTCCTTTGTGGCGGGGTTTAGAGTCTTTTTCTGTTCCTAGCTGGTCACTTTTTCAGGCTTCTTTCAAATTCTACATCATTTGTCATTGTTTATGTCTTGTATGTGTGTGTTTATGTTGTATATATAGCAGTATTTTTTCTCCCTGTAGAGAGGTTTGTTATATCATTAGGGCATTTGAAAGAAATCCACATATCTAATAGACAGTTTAAGTGAAGTCTGATGTGATACGATACAAGAGAGAAGACAATTCAAAAATAAGACTACTGTACTGTATGAGCTGGAAAACTGCTGGAAAAAACATTTTTAATAGATAAATTAAGATGGTCATTAAATAGAAAGAAATAAGAAAGATGAGTCTGCTCTGTCAAACAATAAGATGAAATGGTGATAACAAACTATAGATCAACAAAAAAAATATGACAAATATTGAACATTGGCAAAAATCATGTTTCTACATGAGGTAGCATGTCAGTTTTTGAGTAGTAGAAGTTTCACTGATCCTCTGATCTTGATGTTGCCTCTGCGCATTCACAAGGGCAAACAAGGCCATACACTGTACCAAAATACTTAATGTTCCTTAGAATACATTTTTAGATGGTATGTTAAATGCTGCTCACAAAAAATCACAGGAACACAGATCATTGGATGTGAAGCCAACAGGTCTAAAATTGCACTATGTATAGCAATGCAGAGAAAAAAAAATGAAAAGAATGAGCACTGGCACCCCGCCAGCAGGAAATTGCAGTGGTAAATGATACTGGTGCACTGCTGAGAAGTGCAGGGTGAGCTGAGGTGTGGCGAGGATACTGAGGGTCACACAGGGTTGCATTTTTCTTCTTTATGTTGCATAGACACCATTTGTTTTCCTCCGTGACATCTGGTAGTTGATTTTTCAGATTTTTGCTCCGTGTTGATCTGATTTTTTTCTGTGTTTGGTTAACAGAGACATAGTGATGTCATATTCCCATGATGGTCTTAAGCTTTCTCCAAAGGGTCATAAAATGCAAAGTAAAAAGTAAAAAGTTGAGTGAATGTGTGATGCTGAAATATTACAGGTTTTATTTGGTTGTTTAAGTGTTTCTAAATGGTGACGTTATTACATCATTACGTCATTTTATCCTCAGGAATCCAAAATGTCAGAACAACCCCAAAATCAAAAATACATATTTTTCCTCTAACCTGTGGTGCCATATATTAGTCTAGATTGTTTTGGTGTGAGTTGTGGAGTGTTGGAGATATTGACCGTAGAGATGTCTTTCTTCTCTTGAATATAATGGAACTAGATGGCACTCAGCTTGTGGCGCTCAAAGTGCCAAAAAATACATTTGGAAAACTCAACAGCAATGTCTCTCACCAGAAATCATGACCTGGTTACTCAAGATAATCCACAGACCTTGTTGTGAGCAGTTTCATGTAGGAATTATTTTCTTTCAACCAAACTACACCCGGATACTATATCATTGTGCAGAGGGAAGCGTGCATGTACTCATGGACAAGAGGCTTGTGTCCTCCTCAGCTGAGCTGAAACATTAGCTAGCTCAGTGGTGCATGGTGAGCTAGCAGTAGATGCATTCTTCCTTTTGCGCTATGATACAGTTGCGGGGTGTATTTCAGTAGAAATATATGACACTGTTCACAACAAGGTCTGTAGATCATCAACAGACATCTTACCTTTCTACAACTAGCTCACTGTGTCACACTGAGCTAGCTAACGTTACAGCTCAGCCGAAGAGGATGCCATTATTGTTTATATCTCACACAGTCATAAGCAGGCACCTGTCATCCATGAGTAGCTGCACGCTTCCTTTAAACGTCTTTAGGTTTGCGGTTGTAGTTCAGTAGAAAGAAAATAGTTCCTACATTAAACTGCTCACAATGGAGTCAGTGGATTATCTTGAGTAACTGGGTCATGGTTTCTGGAAAGAGACATTGCTGATGAGTTTTTCAAATGTACTTTTTTGGTTCTTTGAGCACCACAAGATGAGTGCCATCTAGTTCAGTTATATTCAAGAGAAGGTAGACATCTCTACAGCTGATATCTCCAACACTCATCAACTCACACCAAAACAATCTAGCTTGATAAATAGCACTACAGGTAAGAGGGAAAATATGTATTTTTGATTTTGGGGTGAACTGTGCCTTTAGTCCCCTTTTATTCTTGCCATTTTGTGGCAGTAGTGTGTAAGAGCTGGGAGTTCAACCACCTCTGAATCTCAAATGAAGCAGTGTATCTTCTGAGCATGGACTTTTATGAATGTGCCTCTAACTGCCTGGTAGTAGTGAAACTGTAGTGGCCGGCCATGCATTATATTTTTTATCCCCTCAGAGTTGTATGCCATACATACCATATTTATTTTGATATCTGTATAATATATACTTTATCACAGCATGTACATATTTTTACTTTGTATAATTTATATTTCTTTGGACAATATTTTTACAGGATAATTCTTTTTCATACTCCCTCACTGAGGCCCATCGTCGTTCTTAGCCTTGCTGACAAAATATGCTCATCCTTTCTGCACAGATTTCCATGGAGAACGACTACTTGGGTCCAAGGCGGATTGATGCTCTAAAAAAGGAGGACTCTGACTGGCAGAAGAAAGCTCAGGAGGCAGTCCTCAACATCCAGGAGTTTACTGTAAAATACTTTGAGATCACTGCCAGAGCCCAGAAAGGTGCAGTATGCCATCACTGTCACTGCCAATGTCAAGTCAATAAAGCAGCAGAGGGATGACTTTGAATCATCACACACAACAGCACACACACACATACACACACAGAGTGGTAGAACTGGTCTGCTATTGACCTGTGTGTGGTTTTTGAACGCCAGGGCTAATGTGATTTGGTATTAATGAGGCAGTGCAGACAGCCCTGGTTTGACAGGGACAGGAAGAAACAAGGACAACCTATTGATCAAACAGCTCTGCCAGCAGATTGTCTCTGTGCAGGGCTGCTCCACATTGTGCCCCTGCTTATCTATGTTTTTTCTCCACCACTTATTGGTCCATTTATTATCTGACACTTATGAGATCAAAAATCAGATAAGTGAGTGGCTTCAAGTGCAAGATGGAGTGAAAGAAGTTGTAATGTCCATATGTGGCCAATAGATGTCTCCCTCTACATTACTGTAATAAAGATTTAGTCCTGTGAGACTTTAGTCATCACATTAAAAGAAATGAAAGCGTGGGAGAAATGCCCACTCACATTATCAGAGGAGAAAGTTATTTGATCGTGCTGGTGACTCACTTTCACGTGAGAACACGTCACTTTTAACTGTGTGGAAATATCACTCAGCCTCCTGTGCATTGCCTTTTGTTCGTGTGTTTGTGTATTTGTGTAGGGGTGTATGAGCGTATGAAGGTGGACCAGCGCAAGTTTGGTAAATCTTCATGGACAGCTGCGGTGGAGCGCATGGAGAGACTCCGCTATTCTGTGGCCAAGGAAACTCTGCAGCTCCAGAGAGCCAGGGAGATCTGTCTGGAGCAGAGGAAACACACACTTCGAGATGAGGTATGGTAGTGACATTCAACATCGTACAAAACACAGACAGAAACACACACATGCAGAAGTTTAATGTGAGTTTTTTGTCCCGTCCCCTCAGATGCAGAGTCTATGTAGCAGTGAAGATGCCATGGTTCTCTTAGACCAAATGGAGACACAGTACTATGAGCTCCAGCTTCAACTTTATGACATCCAGGCTGAGATACTACAGTGTGAAGAGCTGCTCCTCACCGCTCAACTAGACAGCGTTCGCAGACAGATGTCAGGTATTTTGGCAGAATTTACTAGCTACTTACTGCTTACAGGATTAACCCCTTAAAAGGTAACTTCTGTATTTTTTAACTTGGACCCTACTCTCCCATGTTTTTGTGACTAATGGGAGCAATAATTTTTTAAATTGGCTCAGTTAAGTGAAAGAGTTTCAGCCAACAGCCCCAAAAAAGGTTGCAATCTAATCACTCTGGGCATGTTCGCAGTGTCAATTTACATCCACCAATAGTGCTTGTTTTTGCCACTGACAGGCTCAGATTGATGTTACTATTTGTGTCTGACAACATTACGGAAAGGATCCCTACAGAGATAGACCTTATTGTTAAAGAGTAAGATCCTTTTTTGTTTAACCAGAAACAAAATTGCTATCGTCAAACCCACCAGACTTTATTTCAACAAACTGTAATTTTATTGTTGTAAAACTCATCATTAAAAAGTCAAGAGAAACACAAACTAAAACTTAGAAAAAACTTGATAAACCTTTTGTTCACCAAGTTGGATGTTAAGTTTGTGCCCCCCCTCTTCCCTTACAAATGTTTCCTTGTTGCCAGATGTAACATTTTGATTGGTTAGCTATGCTGTGTATAAACCTGCTGCAAGACAATCTGAATTAAAACTCCTGGTGTGTCCGTCACACACACCGCAAACACCTGTACCTGTGTGTCCACACAAGTCCGTATTTTCATGTCTGTGTGTTTCCAGAGTGTCAGGATGAGGTTGTGTACTATGACACCTTTGAAAGTGCAGATGATATAAAAGAAGATGATACTGGTGAGAGGGAAGAGCTGAGCAGACTTCAGGTCAGCGCTCGACAGCTGGAGGCAAGAAGGGGCCGCATCACTGCCAAGCGCTCCTATCTGAGGAACAAAAGGGTGTGTACACCTCACTCACATTCACACTTAGTTTCATTGCGTTGTTGCGTATGTCTTGCGTTCTGCATGCTGTAGAATGGAGTGTGTGTTTTGTATTTTGTTTGATTGGGCTTCATTTTTGAGCAGAAGTGACCCTTGACCAGCTAAAAAAATATGCATTGGAATTTCGCAGTATGCATGGTGCTGTGTGGATCAGTGTGTTGATGTTTTATTCTCCCAAACATCTGCAGGAGATCTGTGTATCCAACCACACTCAGAAACAGCAGAAACGTCAAACCATGTACAAGGACTCCATATCCCACCAGGTCTTACAGGTAGTTGTGTTTTTTTTAATAATAATGTGACTGTATACCTGATGCCCTCTCCACCTCTAAACCTCAAAATTTTTCAGCTGAAAAATGACGATGAGGAAGACGAGGAGAGGAAGAACAGCAGAGTTAGTCAAGAGAGACAGAGAACTCTGGACAGACTACGCACTTTCAAGCAGGTATGTGCCCTCCCTGCTGTAAATGTTCGTCAGTATCTCAACATATGTGTTTATTTTCTTACTGATCGACTTCTGTCTCTCACTGTGCCCTTCTCTAGCGGTACCCAGGTCAAGTGATTCTGAAATCTACTCGTTTACGCGTGTCCCACACCAGAAGAAGAGAGCGCGGGAGGAGCATGGAAATGTATAGTGTGAGTGAGAGGGAGGAACATGCAGACACAGTCCAGACACAGGGCCAGCCGTTGTGTCTCAGCACCAGTGTGCAGACGGACCCCAGCTCCACGCTTACCACTCAGCCCGTCACAGTCCTCACCGCGTCCCTTCCTCCTCTGCCTGTGCCCAGTCCTGCAGACTCCTCCTGCTCTCCCTGCTCTCTGTCCTCACTGCTGGCATCCCCCATGTCCCCTCCTCCTCCACCTCCACCTCCACCTCCCCTTCCGACAAAGGAGGAGTTGTCGCCCTCTGGGAGCCCGGGTCGGCACGGGCACAAAGTTGAGGGGAAGAGTGCAGGAGAAGAGCTCTCCCTGTCCCCACTCGGTCCATTTATCCCTCGCTTCTTTGACAGCAGCCAACTGTTGAGCGCCCGGAAAAAGCTGAAGAAGACTCCAGCATTTGACTCCCACAGCAGGAGAGGTACTGGAACCATTTAGTGCAATAGCAGGCTCTATTATACCACATTTTTACTGCATGGTACTGCACAGTTAAACTCTGCTTGACTCCCTCTCTTTGGTTTTCCATTACTAGAAGTGTGGATACTACCTGGTACTTTTTCGTTACCACCTCAGTTGAGATTCCAAGTGACTTGAGCCGACACTAGAGAGATGAGTTAAAACACAGATTGGTCAGAGAGAACGGTCACTACCACGACATGGGGAATCCTGCACAAACCCGCCATTTTTTAATAGCCAAGCTACCATCAATAGCAGCTGCAATTTTTTTATTCGCTTGCCCCAAGATTTTTTAAAAACGGCAGCCCGCAAAGCTGCGCCGTACGATTGACAAAGTGAAGACATTCCTCTGTTTTGTTGCTGATGAAAGGATTCGGCAAGTGTAGCACTGAAGATAATGTCACAGCAGTATCACGCACGTCACTATGGTGATCAGCTGAGAGTACCACCTACATTGAGGAGATATAATTTGCAGGAGAAAACTAAATAGAGAAAAGGACCTGGTACCAAAAGTGAGCAGAGTAGAGACAAAACCATGCAGTGAAGATGAGGCATAAGATTAGCATGTTACAATAGCCAATCACAGTTTGTCTCCCTCTTCTCTTCCTGTACACAGTGAGCTCGCCCATGGACGAGGTGCTAGCCTCCCTGAAGAGAGGCTGCTTCCACCTGAGAAAAGTCGACCAGCGGCCTCTGCCTCCTTCCACGGGTGACGATGACCCCAACAGCATCCTGGCTCAGATTCGTAAGGGGGTCAAACTGAGGCGCGTCCCCAGGAAAGAGAGAAAGGATCAGGGAGAGCTCCCGGCCTCCACCGACCCCTTGACCAGGAGCATCCACGAGGCGCTGCGCCGCATAAAGGAGGCCTCGCCAGAGTCTGACTCAGATGACGACGGACTGGCCGGCCATGACTGGGAGAGCTAGGGCTTAAGGCTCAGACGCAACAAATAATACGCACACAGATGCCTGCAACCTCTGGCACTGCATGCACTGTACTGTACTGAAAAGTGCTGTGTTGTACTGTACTCTCACACGCACATACATGCAGTTACTCAATCACTCACACTTAAGCACACGCAGAGCAGTCACACATGTATCTAGTGACTATGCCAGGGCCTGAGTCATGCCGAATATCATCAACTTGCCGAGTACTCCAAAGGTCTAATGGTCAATCTGCTCGTTTGTTTTTCACACTACATTCACCATCATGAAGGACGTCATTTGTGTTTTTATTTCTACTGTATGTTACTGTGGTATTATTCCGGTTATCAGAATTTAATGTTATAAAGCTCTGCACTGGCCTCATGTGGCTACATTAACATCCAACAGCACACATTTTACACCAACACACTGCACTGACTGAAAACTCCAAACCTCATACAGAGAGCTGCAGAGCTGTGAGGTGTGTGACTTTTTTTTTCCACTCGCCCCAAAAGAATTAGCAAAGAGAAACTGTAACTGTAACACAAATATGTAATGGGTATCGAGAAGATCCCACTAAGATTTGAACTGGATTTACTGTCCAGACTGTAAACCATTACACCATCACCTCTGCTGACGCTCTCTTCTGTTTTTACCATGACTGAGCCACGCTATGCTGCACAGCTGGTTTCGTCCCGTCACATGTGGATGTTTCAGTGTCAGACAGTACAAAGACCACTGCTCGTCTAATCTGACACTGCACAAAGACTGTAAATCCTTTAGTCTGTTGCACCAGACTCATACCCCTCCCCCGCTCTTGTCCTCCTCCGACCTTCACCACCCCCAACTCTCGCCCCCTCTCTTGGTGCGGGAATATGTATCGACCCATCTGTTCGACCGCAGCATATGGCCAGGCCGGTGGGAGATACGGAGAGTCACAGTAGGTTTATCATTTGATGCCACATCTAACAACATCTCTGAGCAGAAGCTGGTCACCCCAAGTGGGAGAGGATTAGATGAAGGGTCACCTGCAGAGCTGCAGAGTTTCTTTAGCAGGCTGGAGGTCACGGTTAGTGTCGGTAATCTTTGTAAAGTGTGGGCACACTTGGTCAGTGATTCCTGAACTCCTCATGTGGGATAGACACGGCAGAGCTGTGAAGCCGGTCGCGCTCGTTTGAATGATGGATGGTCTGTGGGAGGCTATATTCTCTCAGCGCTGTAGGGAGTCACTGTGGGCTGTGGAGCAGGCGGTCGTGATGGATGCGGTTTCTGCTGCCGTCTTATTCACTTTCTCTCCTCTCTATTGCATCTTTCCTAATTTCTTTCTCTGCGCTCAGTGGGCAGAAGCACACAGTAGGAGGCCTGTTACTCACAGTGCTGGGAGTGAAAACATGCCCGTGCACACATGGACTCACGCACTGAGTTCACAGCCGACATGTGCGGAAACATTTTAGTGGCAAAGTGAGTACACAGCCTCTTTTCAGAAATGGTTTCAGCACTTTCATGATACATAGTACTTATTCTGAATCACTTTATCTGTACAGTTACAAACTTTTTTTTATCACTGGCGAAACATTATATCTAGTAGATGAGTAAGTCTAAAAGCACTGAACGACACGTGGAACTGGACCTATGAAAGTGTGATGGAGAGAGCAGGGGGTGCTTAGCAGCAGAGGAACTCATGCACATGTTAACATGAAGCAAAAAGATTTGACTTCATGAAGCTCTGAGTCTAACACAGCCTCAGCATGCACTGTCTTAAACAGCTTTGATTCAAAGATTTGTGCTTTTTCCTCCTGTGTTGAGAGCCATCTGATTAATAAATCATGAATCAGGAACTGATGTAGAAAGACCAGGCATGAAGGTATATGTCACATTATACAGCTTGAAAATAGCTCAGTGCTAAAGAGAGTTTATTATTTTCCTGGCAGAGCAAACCTGAGGCACTTTTACACGTCATCTGTCACTGTCAGCACATTGTTTGTCCACGGTACCCTCATCATGTAGCATGAGACAGAGATCTAACCCTGACTGACTCTGAACGTAAAGAAATATTTCACCCACAAAATGATCAGCTGTATATCAATTACTCACCCTGTGTTACGTTGAATTCATGAAGAAAGCTTTTTTTTTCCTCACATGCCTCCACGGTGAACGAAGAATCCAAAACCTGGGAACATTCTTGTTGAACTGCATTAAAAACAGCAAAACTATAACAAAACGTCTGTTGACAAACTCTCACACAGCTTATGTAGTATAATCCAAGTCATATTCCCCGGTTGTATGCTCAGTACTCACCAGTCAGACAGCCCTTTCAGACAGGGAACTGAACTGACAGTGAAACTCATCTGTGCTCTCCTCAAGGCCAGACTCCATTAACAAAAACAGTAATTTTGACTGGTAAAGCATGGAAGCTGCTGGTCTACCGCTGCCTCGATGAGTTAGTTTGTGTTCATTTTATGACTTTGGTGTTTCAAAGGGTTAGATTGGATTCAGCAAAGTCACACAATAACACAAAGAAACTGCAGATGGAGGTGGTAGTAGAGCAAGGTTCAGCAAGGTAAAATTACTGTTTTTTTCAATGGAGTCTGGCCTTGAAGTGAGTACTGATAAGTTTCACTTTGTTTTAGCTCCTCACTGAAAAGGGCTGTCTGTTTGGGGAGTACTGACTGGATAAATTAGACTTGCATGAGATGTGTGAGAGTTTTTAAATGAATGTTTTGATATAGTTTTGCTGTTTTAAAACATGGCTTCCTTTTTTCATCAAGAATTTTCTCCATTTTTGGATTCTACATTCACTGTGGAGGCAAATGTGCTCAAAACTTTCAGGAAACTGGGCTCAGAATGTGACACCTTTGCCATGAATCAACCATCTATCTGCTGACTGACCTTAGAGACACACTGTCACATGTTTTACACTGATCTTTATCTTATAACCTTAACACTGCTCGTTTGTCAGCTAACTGTAACTTTACATTGCATTCCATTGTTTGTATTCCGTTTTTTTTTTCTTTCCAAAGCATTTCCAGCCAAATCATTTTGTGATGTGTTTGCTTCTCAACATTTTCATATGTAGCCCTGTTTATCCACACAGGCTGACAACATGACCCGCTGTCTGAATAAGCCAGGCAGACACTCAAGAAGTGCAATATCAATATATAGATATACAAAAAAAGGGATGAAACAAGTTGACGGGTGATAATGAGTTCAGATTGATTGCCTAATACAATGGACTTATTAAACTTTGCAGTTGTTTTTACACAATAGTGTATGAACAAACTGTTCCAAGAATACCTTTCTGCCTTTAGTCCTACCATTTTCATTTATTCAAACCTTTTTTTTTTATTTACAACCTTGCCCCCGCATTTGAATAAAACCTTGTGAAGCAAATTCTGAGATTGTCTGTTGTCACTGTTGGAAAAAAAATGTTGTTAATCATGTAGAACAAAAGCGATTTGCACACACTGAATTCTGCTGTCTCTGTATTTGTATATAAAACATAGCATTTCTCAGTTCACAGAGGTGTGTTCTCAGCCGGGTGGGGCTGAAGGATTTAGTTTGGCTGAAGCACCAACAGGTGTTGGTAAATCCTTCCACCTGCAAACGCACAAGTCTCACCAATCTACGAACATCATTAGCCTGAGGTACCTCTTTAATATCATGAGTTCAAAATTACTTTAAATAGTCAAAAATATTGCCAGTCTTCTCATACCTCTAAATACAATAATAATAATAATACCTACATTTAAATACCATAAGTTACAAAACAGGAGAATGAAAAGCTTCTTATCCACTACTGTACAAAGGCATTCATTAACAATAGCATTATAATATCAAGGTTTTCCATTTCTGTCATTCGACTGTCAGAGTTAAACCAGAAAAAAAAAAGAATTGGGTAACTTCCTTTACATGGGTCTTATTCCAGTGTATTAACCTGTGTTACTAACTACAATATCTTAAGTACAGAATTACGCTGTGCTAGTTTTGAATGCAAATCTCTTGATATATAATGTAGTTACAACGGTGTAATAACACAGTGCAAACAGGGTGCTCAATTAAAAAGTAATATAAGCAGCATTTCATGTGAGGATATAGCTTTTTTAGAAATTTAGTGAGTTTAAAAAAAGATTTTAAGATGCATTTTTGGATTTTATCAGTACAGGAGCTGCTTCGGAAGTGTATGTTTTGGTACAGGACGTTCAACACAATGTGTTCACATTGTGTTTTTACGTATTTTAAATATATATTGAAGAGGTTGTCATTGTTTACCTACAGACTAGATACTCTATAATAACTAAGCAATACTTTTTTCCCGTGGGTTAATACACAACAATAAGCCACTGCAGGGCGTTACTGCATTTGAGTTATCCATCCACTCATTTACAATGTCATGAGTAGAAAGTTGTCTTATACAGTTCTATAATTATATCATCAGTGTTATATCCTGTGTAAAAAAATGAATACAAACTGAGTACAGTTCTGTGTTCACCCGTGAGGAGTGAAAATCTGTGGCCAGTTTCACTGAGGGTGGAGATTTACAAACACGTAGATGACGCTCTGTAAGCCCTTCGCTATGCACTACTTCGACCAGACAGGGCTGCCACACAGGTTTCACGGTCAATAGTAGTTCACTTTCTTTCAAACTGTGGAGAGGGGAGGGATCAGCTGAGTTGCATTTGACCTATCTGTATGAGTCCACTGAGTAGAGTACCTGATAGAGTTAGATAGAGGTGTCGTATAGAGCCTGTCTGGTATTGCTCAGTGTGTGTATGTGTGTGTGTGTGGGCCTTGATGTCCAAAAACAGGGGCTTTCTCTCACAGCACAAATCACACACACATACATGTTATGTACAAACGTATCCACGGCGCATATGTGCTTTGAAGGCACATGTTAATGTCGAAGGTCAGGCCTCATTTTGGGGAACACACACCACACTGAGTTTGGCAGGAAGACAGGTCAGGTGTCTGTGATGGTGGAAGCAGTCTGGATACGGGGGTTCTCATGTCGAAATCTAATTCATGTGTGGCATGAACCAACGCCTCTGGAAGATTCGTCTATCATGTGGGATTTTAAATGGGTTTTGGATCTATAGCAGTCATTCTGGATAAGTAAACCAAACTTCATTTCCCAGCAGCCCTGTGCATCCTGGCCAATAGGTAAGACTGACTGATTTGTTGAAAGCCGTCCTTTAATTCTCTGTTTCCAGTGACACGCTTTGCTGGCAGCCCGAGCTCAAACATGGAACTCTGTTTCTTTGTTCAGCACTTCTCTGTACAGTAAGTCACTTTGGATCAAAGCATCTGCTAGTTAGAGGACAATATTTTGGGGGGATTTGGCAGCTTTGGCGCAGTTCTCTGAGTCTTAACAGCAATTATTTCCACATGACTTTCAACATTCCCCTTGGGGGGGCAGTTTAGAGAGGAAGAAAAGGGGTTTGTGTGTGTGTGTGTGTGTGTGTGTGTGTGTGTGTGTGTGTGATGTTGTGATGCTGCAAGCTGTGGTGCAGCTCTCCCAGTCAAACAGCAGATGGCACTGAGGCACAGTTCTCAAGTTAACTCTTTGAGAGTGTGTGGGTGGGTTTGGGGGGGCAGTTGCAGTGTGCCACGACATAGAGATCAATTCAACCGAGGTTACGCCTACACCAGCCAATCAGAAGGCAAGATGAGGTAGTCCCTGCGTTGTCTCGAACTACAGGAGTGCCTGCGGTGCGTTGGAGCCTGATGCCTGCAAGGTAAAATTGGGGAGTTAGCTGCCCTTTTTTTGAGCAAAATCAGAATTGGGGCAGTGTAGTGTCTTGGTTTTAATGTGTGTGTGTGTGTGTGTGTGTGTGTGTGTGTGTGGTGTGTGGGAGGAAGGTGGGTAGAATGGGTGTGGGTGAGCTGGGGGTGTAAATTATCATATGGCTCTGTCTGTGAAGATTAGGCAGCTCCGTCTCTAGCTGGCCTCCTCTATGAGCCGAGCCAAGGTGTCTCTGAGCTCCGTCAGCTCAAAGATTTTGCCGTCCAGCAGCTCCAGCAGCGTCCGCAGGCTCTTTCTGAAATTCTCCTGCTCCTCCTGGTTCTCCTCCAGCCGCTGCTCGGCCCCCGCTAGCTGCTCCTCCAGCACCCGACTGCGCAGCTCCGTCTCCTGCAGGACGACACACAGTAATATTGGCAGGTTTGTGTCATTAGGAGGCAAATAATGACAGAGGACGTGCTGACGTGCCTTTTGTAACACTCACCTCAAGTTTCTGGGTAAGAGTGTCTTTCTGCTCCATCAGGTCATTCATGTTTTCCAATTCCTCTTTCAACTTCTCCATTTCCTGGAGGACATAAAAACACATTGAAATGCTGTCCCTTACAAATGCCAGGTGGGCTTCCCCCTATCATACACACATGCACACACACCTCTTCTTTATCCCTTAGCGTGTTCTCCAGTTCCTCTATGGTTTGGTTTAGTTCAGTCTTCTGGGATTTGATCACTGGGGTCTGGTTGCTCTGGCACTCGAGCTCGGTCACCTAAAAGGACAACATGGAGATCAACAGACAGAGATGGGCACAACAGAATCATGATCTTTCATGTCCAGCCTACCTCTTCTTTACTCTCCCTCATGCCAGCAATCATCTCTCCTCTGCTGTGTCTCCCATCCTCTCATCCTGACTTCACACCATCCCCTCCGAATGTTCCCCCACTATTTGATTTACTTTAATTAATCACACATGAAAACGAGCAAGCGTTCCTGTGCCCCATGCCTCACCCGTTTGTGTAGTCTCTCGGCCTCCTCCTGGTAGGCAGCCAGTTGTTGTTTCCACTGTTTGACGTTGGCTGTGGACTCCAGCAGAGCTGCCGTTAGCTTGGCATTGTTCCCCTTTAGCGCTTCCAGCTCAGCCTCCCAGTGTTTTGTCATGGCGGGGCTGCAGAACACAGGGACGTTCATACCGTCAGTTTACCACAGCAGCAACATAAGTCTATAGGTGCTCATGTTAGCATGCTATAGATGTAAGAGTGTGACGTCTAGATCAGAAAACTGCAAAACCAATTGGTGAATCTGACGGTTTAGTTTTTTCACCACACATCAGAACCATACATCCATCCATGGAGTGTGAGACATGTCAAACGACCCCCTCACCCCTCCTTCATAGGATCGAGACACTCCATCTATATAAGTCTCTTTCTAGTTGTTTTGCGTCTCTTTGTTGTCGCTTCAAGACATTTCACAGTTGCTTTGAGACTCTTGGTCATCATTTTGAGTCTTCGTGGTCATTTTACATCTCTTTGTCTTGATTTTGAGGCTCAACGTGGTTGTTTTGATTCTCTGTCGTCATTTTGCATCTCTTTGTTATTATTTCAAGGCTGTCCACAATCGTCTTTAGTCACTTTATGGTCTTTTTGAGTCTCTTTGTAGTTAATTTGCATCTCTTAGTCATCATTTTGAATCTATTTGTCATCATTTTAAGTCTTTGTGGTCATTTTACATCTCTTTGATGTAATTTTGAGGCTCAGAGCGGTCATTTTTAGTCTCTTTGTTATTGCTTTAAGTCTATTTGATGTTGTTTTAAGTCATTTTGTCGTCATTTTGAGTCTCTTTGTAGTTTCTTTGCATCTCTTTGTCATCGTTTTGAATGTCTTTGTGGTCATTTTTAGTCTCGTGATCATTTTGTGTCTCCTCATTGTTGTTTAAAAGTTCTCTGTGGTTGTTTTGAGCCTCTTTTTCACTGTTTTGAATCTCTTAATGATTGCTTTGAGTCGCTGTGGTCATTTTAAGTTCCTTTGTCATTGTTTTAAGTGTCTTCGTAGTCGTTTTGAGTCTCTTAGTTGTCCTTTGAGTTTCATATGGTCATTTTGCATCTCTTTGTCACCATTTTGCATCTACGTATTTGTCATTTTGAATTTTAGCTTTGTGTTGCTTTGTGGTTATTTTGAGTCTCTTTCCTGGATGTTTTCAGTGTCTTTGTGGTCATTTTGCATGTTTATTTGTCATTTTGCGTCCCTTAATGTGTCTCTTGTCTCTTGTGGCCGATTTGCTTCTTTTATGTGTCTTTTCAATTGATATTTTGCAGGTGATGCCAAGGCCCCCACAACCTCTTGGGCCCCTGTGACCCATTCAAAAACCCACACTTGCATCCCTCCATCCATCTTTGCGCATGCACTGAAAACTGACAAAGGCTGCAGCGGGCACTCAGTTTAGAGGTCTGCTCTTCCTGGCCTGTAGCTGTGAAAGCAGCTGTCTGCCACATGAGTTGTAATCTGAGATTATATCCTCAGACTGGCTGGAGCCTAATCTGGTCCAGCTACTCACAGAAGAGAAGATGAGATGAGAGATCAGGAAGAAGCAAACTGAATGTGATTGAACTGCGTGATGGAGAGGCTGGTGTGGGAGAAAAAGGCAGGTAGAAATAAAATACCTGGATAGGTTTAAGTAGTCAGCAGTTCAGGGTTGAAGTGTTATATCATATAAATGTTTAAACTCAACTTTCTGGAGGGAAAATGCTTCCGCTGTGCATCTCCCCTGTTACATATGAGCACTGCAGGCATTCATTTAAGATTTACATAATGCCCACTCCCTGTCTCTCACATAATGTCTGATTTAGGCGGGAGAATGTTTGAGAGACCTAAACGTTGTCGAGTACCGACATCGAGTCAAGTACCTTTGAAAAGGAGCTCCTACTCCCACATACTTCACAGTAATTCCTCACAGCGGTGGAAACACACGCACGGAAAAACACAAAAGGAAGCTTAGCTCGCTCAAGGAGTGATGAGGGTCTGTGTATGACCCATAACAATGTTGTTTTCAGTTTTGTTCCTCCCCCTCACTGACACACACACAAACACATATATACTGTATGCTCACACTGCAGCAGTACTCCACTATGCCATAACACCCACTCCGTGGAGTGTAAAAGAGAGAAAACCCAGATCTAATTCACGCAGGACTCCCACGGCGCCTTCAGTTCTTACACAACAGCCGCCCCCTGTGTGAGCGCAAGTGTGTCTGCCTGTGTGACGCATGGGAGGGAGACGACACTTCATCCTACACATGCACATATTAACTGACACACAACCACTCACACAGACACACATACACACACATACATACACACAGCGATGCTGTCACCAAGGCACACAAGCCCCGCCAATGTATAAACCCCACACACCAGCTCCGGAGAGCGGGAGAGCAGGCAAGACGTCAAGATGTGAAGATGGAGACAGACGGAGAGAGCAAGGGAGAGCGATGGAGGGAGAGAAAAGAGCGCGAGATGTTTTGACACTGGAGTTCGTCTTCATTAAGTGAGTCTGGCTAAAAGGTTTCAGGGGGGCACCTGGACACGATTCTGGCTGAGGACAGCAGAGCAGAGCTGAAGGTGTGTGAGACACACGGAAGGTAAGTTAGCTGCTGCTGTGTCAATGAACTGCTGACTGTAAAGATGTTATATGGATGTTTTATGAGCTAATGGTAAGTTGCTGGTCATTATGTAATTTTGTTTTGTAAGAGTAAACTGTGATGTTAAACTGAAGAGGGAATTATCTCCTGTTTGTATCACCTTGAATTTGAGGGACTTTTTGCAGTTTTTGAATACATTTATTAAAAATTGTAAAAAAAAAAACAAAAAAAAAAACCCAGACTGTAAAATTCTGTATCTGAAGATTGCATCAGTGTTAGAGAATTTATTTTAATCTGTTTTCATCAGTTTCATGTGAACAATATTCTGCCAACTTAAACAATGTGTCATGATGAGAGGCAGCACAGGACCAGATTTTTTGAGGTGTCAGGCTACTTTTTTCGTTGCATTTTATTTTGTTTTAATAAGTATAACATTTATTTATTTTCATTTTTTAAAATGGAATTCAGATTTTTTTTTCCTGGTTTTTTTGTGTTTTGTGTTTTTTTGGTTTGAACATAACCTGTACACACTGCCAGTACACCACAACTCTTGAATAAAACATCAGCACTCTGTTTTGTGTTTTACTACTTCACAATGTTAAGTATTATTCTCCTCCCTGGCTCAATAAACCTGCCAAACACAAAACACATACACCTGTATGACACTGAAGGTCTTTTGTTACAGCCCTCTCGTGTGTCTGCCGTGTCCTGACTGCGTTGTCAGGTAGGTTCTTCCTCCTCACAGAGCACTTCAAGAAGCAAGGAACCAGAGCAGTTGCCATGGCAGCACTGGAGGAATGGAGGCACTCGTGGCACCCTGACGTATGACATCGGCACTGTCTCAGTTCATACGAGCCTACCACAATCCCACCGACAGACGCCTACATCCTCCGGCACTACAAGACCATTCACACACAGCCAAGGCAGTCCCACCAAAAGGTCTTCCAATATTCAGAACACCATTCAAAACGACTCCACTGCAGACCTGCCAAACACGCCTACAGCCTGCGATATAAAAAACCCTCTCTCAGCCCGCATCTCATCCTCCCCTCTCTTCCTCTGCCCCATGCGCCCACACAAATCTGCCCACACAGCCCCGCTCAGCAGCAGCGTGGTGTGCATGTAATGGAGATAAGTCATCACCATCTAATTGTGGACACATGGAAGAGAGGCAAACTGAGACCATCATAGAGGTCTGGTGCAAAGAGACACCTGTGTGAGCAGGTGTGTTTCTCATGAAGTAATACACAACATGAGGAAGATAGGAGATATGTGATTGCTAGGGATGGGATGAACATGATTTAAAACACTTACAGTACATTCATTATGGTGAATTTCCATCGTAGGGATAATTCTGAATATTGTGTCCAACACCACCAACAATACGAGAGACTGTACAAAAAGAGGCTCCATATGCACCAACCTCAAGAAATGAAAAAGATCTCAATCTTGATCTTATCATTGGCATACTTCATATCAAAAGATATAATGCCAAATTCAAATTGTTGAAAAGCATGGCTTTTTCACTAAAAAAGATGCTCACTAAAAATCACTCTGCAATGCAATGAAAAAATGTGTTTCTTACCAAAAGAGATAAATGTAGGTAAGATAAATCTAAATGTGTGGGATAAATAAGAAGGAGAAGAAGAAGAAATCAATGCCAGAATGTTTTAGTGCCATTTTAAGAGTTTTTTTTTTTTTTAAACGCACTTTGATGATTATCGGGATAATATTGTTAACTGCAATTATTTTTGTGACATGAAATTTTCATATCGTCCCATGACTAGCGATAACAGTGTTTAAAATTGTGATAACAATATTACTTGGGTTAAATAAAGATATTGAAGTGTACTCTGTTCTGCCTTTCTGCTGCTTTCAGTGTACTGCTAAAATACAACACATTGCTTGTTGAATTTAAATAACTAAAATTTAATTATTTCCAGTATGCTTTTATTGAGGAAATTGAACAGTGAACCGAACACAAAAGGCACCAATAATAAAGAGGATGATAGTTACATTTTAAAGGTCCAGTGTGTGGATTTAGGGGGATGTACTGGCAGAAACTGAATATAATATAATAAGAATGTTTTCTTTGGTGTATAATCACCTGAAAATAAGAATCGTGTTTTCGTTACCTTGGATTGACTCATTTTTATCTACATAGGCAGCAGGTACTCATTTATGGAGGTCGCCGTGTTGCACTGGCATGTTTCTGCAGTAGCCCAGAACAGACAAACCAACCACTGGCTCAGATAGGGCCACTCGTGTTTATGCATCGGCCACCGTAGTTAGCAGCCCCTCAGCAACAAGAGCATTGGAAAAACAATGATTTTTTAACGTGAAACTGTTTTAGTCGGTGTTTTTACCACTTTTAATCACCTTGTCTGTCTGTTTTAGAGAGTTGCATGTTGACATTGCAATGATGATTTAAAAAATTAAGCAGCCCCACTATAAACTTTTTGAATCTTTCCTTATGGTTGTTAAATCAGCTATAAGCGTTTACACTGTTACACAAATTGAACGAAGATAGATTTTAACTGCAGTTTGAGGCACATGGAGCAGCTACTGTAAAAAGCGATAGACATGTGAGATGATGCACACGGAGGATATTAAACTGAAGAAGTATGAATCATAGAGAATGTGGATAGAAAAGGAGAGGGTTATGTGGTGGAAGATTTGGACGGTCCTAGCATCTACCCTCTCTGCATATGCCTCTGAGAGAATGCGAGACCAAGGTTTGCTTGTTACGTCCATGCTTGCCACCGTGAATGCTGAGAGTCGACCCGGTCTCCCACGCATGCAGCATTAATAGACACATCGGCAGCAAGGCTGCAGCAGGCAGTGGGTGTCCTCTCTACATTCTGCTCTCACTGCACACTCAGATCTGTGCAGCCTCGCAGAGTTCATGATGTAGCGGTTGGGATTTCTAAGCATTTGCACTTGAGCTTGTCACAGCTTTACAGACTTGAACACACTAATGAAAAACACCTCTACATGATCTTTAAATATCAAAAAAGAATGTTTCAAGCCTCCTCTCAGACACAAGCAAAAAAAGAATGATAATACATTAAGCGATTGATTGATATCTTTAATTAATAAGAGTCGCAGCCAGAGAAATAATGAAATGAGCGGCACAAGATTACAGAGGTTTTACAAATGAAAAGACCTGTGTGTACAGTCGACTAACAGGTGACAGTAGATAACAGCGACATTTCCTCTCCTGAGGTGAAAATAAAACACTCACTGAAATGATTTAAACTCATTGTCCATGCCCTCCTGTTCAGTTTATTAGTTGTAGTGAGTGTGTGAGCAGTTGCTGGTGGATGTTTAGGTATCAGTGACTCATGCACAGACTTTATACAATGCACCTCTCTGTCGCTCTCTCAGCTTCTGACACACACACACTTTCTCTCTCTCTCTCTCTCTCTCTCTCTCTCTCTCTCTCTCTGCGTCTGTCTGTCTTGCTCTTTCTCTGCCTCCCACTACCCACAGTATGTTATATAAGTCTTACATAAACGCTTCATCGACACCTTTTTGCTGATGAACCTCGCAGCCACACCTCCTCAGAGAGCCATCATACAAATCAAAAATATTTACATGGAACTTTGACCCCTTTATCTTACACAATCTACCAGTTTGACAATCACAAAAGATATGAATTCCAATATTCAGTCTGCAAACAGGACACAGAAACAGCAGGAATGTATACACAGTAACAGTAGTAGTGCTGCATGCACAGAGGTGACACCGTCACATACCCCGAAATGCATCAAACAACATAAAAGTCAAAAGATTTCATTTGAAAAGATATTATTGCATTGCAGTAGGAAAACAGATGAATATATAAATATATGTGTTTTGCATGCTCAGATTGGACAGAATAATAACTTGAATGATTCCTCATTCCTGAGAAACACTCGACATCTTTTGCTGGTCCATGTGAAGTGACAACGTGCAAGTAAGAACGTCACTGATGTAATTCATTTTACCAATATTCCTCCTGACTGGAGTGATGGCTGTTTTACCTCAGTGGTTAGCAGTTAGTAAACAGGCAGTGCACCAGGTTTTGTAAAGACGACCCTCCCTGTTGCTGACCTGCAATCAGGCTCTTAGATTTCGGGAAAGTTTGTGCCTGAACATTTGTTTTGTTTTGCGTAGTTATGATGTCGCTGTAGTCAGGACGTGTACTGACATCCCTATCAGAAAGAGCAGACCCGACAAGTCTTATACTGCTCCCTAGAGAGGAAAGACACGAGAGAGCAGCGGTGAATAGAGGGAGTTCACTACAATGCTGACATGCAACACATATAGCTGCACGCAGACGGAAAGGAAGACAAAGAGGAAGAGAGGTGTATACTTCTGTGCCTCTGACAAACAGAACAGAAAAAAAAAATCATAATAATCTTTTTAACATTGAACAAAAACATAAACACAATACTTTTGTTTTTGCTCCCATTTTTCATGGGTTCAAATAAAAGATCTGATATTTTTTCTATGCACACAAAGTTTTCTGTATATTTCCCTGCCATAAACTGTCTCCAGTGTCGTTCCTGTGAATATGGCAGTTCATTCAACCGTCACAGACCATGTGTAACCACACCAGCCCAGGGCCTCCGTCTGTTCATCTGAGACCATCCATCCGAACAGCGAAAGAAAAATTTTGTTTGCACAAGCAAAGCATTTCAACACCAACTTTCAGGAACCATCTCAGTGGCTGGTCTCAGATCATCTTGCAGGTGATAAAGCCAGCTGTGGAGGTCCTGGGCTGGCTCACTAGACCGGTTGGATGTACTGCCAAATTCAGGGCAGTGCAGTTGCATAGAGGCCCATGAGGGAGAGAGTGGGCCCTCCAGCAATGTGTTGGGTGGAGAATGGGCCCTTATGAGTGATTAAAAATATTGAATAATAATATATTTATAGGGTGGCACGGTGGTGGGGTGGTTAGCAGCCCCCCCGCGACCCTCAAGAGGATGAAGCGGTTAGAAGATGAATGAATGAATGAATATATTTATAATATATAAATATTCCTGTGTTCAACGAAGAACCCTCATTAAATTAAAACAGTGCCATTTGCTGTATCTGCTCTTAAAAAAGGCAAACCCATCTCCGTCATGATTATTTTTGTACAATAGTCAATAGCATCTATGACAAAATTATGCGTATTCCATAACTATTAATCAACAATTAAAACTGTTAACTAAATTAATGTTTTCATATTTTCTTTGGTATTTTTTGTTATGCACAGATATGAAATGATGATTGCTGGGTAGTATGTATGTTTGTATGTTTGTAAGTGTGTGATGTTATCCAATGTCAAGTGTCTGATCATGTGACGAGACAATATGTGCAGGATAGCGTGCACTGGGGCCCATCATAACTACTTCACGCCACCGGACATTGGAGATGTCTTATGTTACTGAAATGAACACTCACTTTACGGGCATCAGCTCTGGTGAACATTCCTGCAGTCAGCATGCCAATGACACGCTCCCTCAAAATGTGGGACACTGTTGCGTGATGTTGTGTGATAAAACTTCAGATTTTAGGGTGGCCTTTCATTCTGATCATCTAAAGACACAACTGTGTAGTAATAATGTTGTTTAATCAGCATTTTTATATGCGCCATCTGTCAGGTGGATGGATTATGGAGGCAAGTGCTCATTAACACAGATTCAAACAAATTTGGAAACAAAAATTGAGAGAACTGAGCATTTGTGTGCATAGAAAAAGCATAAGATCGTTTTATTTCAAGTCATGAAAAATGGGATTAAAAACAAAAGAATTGCATTTATATGTTTGTTCAGTTCAGTACTGTTTGTGTGTAATCTATGTGAAATGTGACTGTGACCGTAAGTGTATACGGTCAGACTGTCACATCCCTACTGTAGTAAACACATCACATTGTGGGGTTTACCTGTGTGCGAAGGCCAGTGCGTTCTGCGACGGCTCTGGACGGCTGTCTGAGTTGGGAGTCGTGTCACAGATGTCATCTGTGCCATTGATGTTTTCCATGGGGGGAGTCACCGGGGTCAAAGGCGACGAGAGCTCACCTCCTGGAGACTCCTGCATGTGACACAAAGTTGTTCAGCTGTTACTGCCAATTAGACATAAAAAAATCAATCAAACACGATTGTATTATTTTAATGATGATTAGAGAAGGCATGAAACAATTGTGAACTCATTACCCTATAACTGTAAATAATTTAAAAGTAGTGATTCAACCTATAGTGAGGTCACAAAAGCTTTTATGTCTGCTGTATTTTTAGTTCTTAATAGTGTCTGGTTGCTTTTTCCAGAGACACAGCCTCAGGCATACAGGAAATGGTGCGTCTAGCATTAGCAAAAACAGAAACAGTGATTTGTTTAGATTAAATAGAGAAGAACTGGGTATTGTTAGCATGAGCAAACACAGAGCACCACTATAGAGCTGCAACCATAGACTGTGTAGCCTGATATGACAGCTCCTCAGAAGTGAAGCCGAAACATCTTGATCGCCCCCTGGTGGCTGGCTGCAGTATAGGTCATAAAGTCTCCCCTCGATGTTAGCGGGTGGGACAAGGCCAAAACCAAAAAAATTAGACTACACATCAAAAAGGGTACAAAATAGGGGCTTGGCGTTTTGATTGACAGCTGAGTGCCAATCGATGGTGCTGGGTGGGAACTTAATACCACTAATATCGCTACTGCGCAGACTCTGGCTCCAAATGATGTCACTAGCACAAGATGTCGGCGGCTATATCTGGGATATTTTGGCTTCATTTTTGTACAGTGGAGGGAAGTGGAGACACGATTTACATCTTTATATGCAGTCACTGGTGGTGTCAAATCACAAGTCTCCACCCCACCTCCATCAGATCGTCATTCCTGACTAGACCACTCCAAACTCCACTCCACCCTTAATAATGATTTTGTCTAGTCATTTTATTAATTTTTATTGTATATTAAAGAATTATTTGATTTTATGATCTATGGATACATTGCTACTTATTATGTTTGTTTAACTGTGTCTCGTAAGGTGTCCTTGAGTGCTCTGAAAGGTGCCTATAAATAAAATGCATTATAATTATTACTGTTATTAACTATTTTCATTACTGATTATTTTTTATTTTTGTTTATTTATTTATTGTCACAATTAATTGATTCATTTTCAGCCTCTAAAATTTCAGCAGCAGAGCCCAAGGTGACGTCTTCAAATGTCAAAACTCAAAGATGATTCATTTACAATGATTAAAAGATTAAAAGATATTTGAGAAGCAGGAACCACAGAAGGTCCTTGATGAATGACTTAAACAATTAAAGTCCAGGTAAAGCAAAAATACTATGCTTTATTTATTACTCCATTTGTCAAGCCACAGAAAAATGTGTCACTAACCATCCAGCCAAATTTGAATTATCAACAAATCCATATGCAGGCCAATATAAAGTTTGGTTTCAAAATCCTGAAACAATAAGCAGTATTCTCTGCTCTGAAGGAAGGAAGCTGAAATGCTGAATGAGTTGCTGCATAGCAACAATCTCTCGCTAGCAGCTAAAATTACCACAAAGACTAAAGATAAAGATATGTTCGTGACAGCTACTTTGCTTGTGTTCATACGATAGCTGCATTTAACAGATGTTTATTCACATATTTATTAGACTGAATGAGCTCAGAGAGCTTGTAGAATGTAGCAAACTGGGCGCTCACACACAGGGGATAAACGACATGACACAGATGCCATGCACTCTAACTTTAGTTTTTATACAGTGGAGGGCGACACGCTGTCACTGTCGTCATGACCTTTCCTGCTTTTAAAGATTCCTTGTCCTGTCCTGTTAACAAACATTACAACAGGAAACACACTTGGACCGATGTAGAACATTTATGTTGTCAAATTTAAAAAGGTCTATAGGGAGTTGAGATGAGAAGTGACAGAAGTGTGTTAGTGCATTTTTAGGGTGGAGGTGGTGCTGTCTCTCTTGCTGTGGTGGTAAAAATGTGAGCATCTTAGCGAGCAGCTCCGCATGCCTATAGGCCATTAAATAGCTTACTATAGCACTGGGAAATTGCAGGATTACAGATTAATGCTTATCTTTATATCCCATACAACCACAGAATTATACGAGAGACAAATCATTTAGCTGCTGCTCGTACATAAAACAAAGCTATTAGGACTCAGGGGCCTGGGCACAATACAGGAGCACAATGACACTGCCTGTATGTCTCTAATGGACAAGAAGGAAGTGAGAGATAAGAGGAAGATTATGGCTGGCGTTACATTTTGTGCTCCACATTCATTAGTATACCATTTAATATCTGCTCGTGATGCTCCTCCACTGGGGTCTGGCCTACTGGGACCAGCATATAGCATTTACCTCTGTGTTTTCTCATTTTGTTTAGCGGCAAAATCCCTCCTTGTGTTATTTAGTTTATTTAGCGGAGAGAAAAGAGAGGATCTGGAGGTTAGAAAGAAACCAGCAGGCATGTGGGTGAAACAGTGACTTTCAGGAGCAAGGCAGAGTACAGCACTGCAGGCTCGTAGCAGGAAGGCTGCAGCCTTTCACTGTAACAGCAATCCCTCCAGTTTCACCTCTACAGTGTGTTGGTGGCCAGCGCACACGTAGCCTTCAACGCCTGATGAGAGCGAAGCTGTCCACTTGGCTTCATTAAAAAACATCCTCCCATGGGAAGCACACGGTACTGTAGCATTTTAGGCCATGTGGGCCTCAGCATTAATAGTACAAGTAATAGACCGCAGTACAGCGGGGGGCTGCTCCCCGAGCCTTCGTAATGAACAGACGAGGACATGAAGCCTGTTAACAGCCTTTAGATTAAAGAACAGATTTCTCAGGGGATGCTCCTCTGAAACAAGCTAATTTTCTCTAAGATGCAGTTACACATGCCCTAAAACACTCTATTATTAGATACCCCACACAAACAAATACCTAACATACAGGCTAATTATGCTCTCCAATTAACGGTGAATCCTCAGACAGCTTTGCTTTTTTATTTAATGTATAGGGTGGGTACACACATGGGAAATATACCATATTGGTGTATATCATATTGGAAAAGGCACTTCAACAGTGGAAGCCTTCTTTATGAGCCAAGTGCTAGACCCAAAAGCTATTGAACATGCTCCGAAAATGTGCGAAAAGGTAGCATGTACTCATATAGCAGTGGAAAGTAACTGAGCACATTTTGGAGTACTGCACTTAAGTACAGTTTTTAGACACTTTTCCTTGCTATTTATTTGACAGATACAAGTACTGGTTATTTTTTGGCTTCAGAGTTCATCTATAATCCGATTTCTGACCTTTTTGGCTTGTGAACCCTCAGAAAAAAGCAGTGTCTGGATGAGACCTATTTTCACGCTTCAATTTTGACATTTATGTGGTGGTACTTTTACTTAAGTAAAGGATCTAAATACTTCTTCCCCTACTGGCGTCAACATATTCACAACATTTTCTACTTAAGAAAGCATCTGATAGAAAATAGGTACAAAAATCTGTTTATTCTTGACTTTGCCTCTATGCCCCATCTGATAATTAATAAAACTAAATAACACCAAAGGGAAATCATTCTCTGGTTGACCTGTTCACCAGCTGTTCATTATACACAAGATGCCCATGACAGGAGGTCATGAGTAGGTTGACAAAATGTCAGGAACTGGGGGGGTTATTATAGTGCGTACTGATCGTACCTGAGAAGGAGACGTGGCCATCTCCATCTTCTCTTGACTCTTCTCTTTAGCGAGCCGTGCTGCTTCTTTATACTCCGCAAACTTCTCTGCAAACTGGACACAGAAGACAGCCATCAGTATGGACTGTAATTCATAAAATAATGTGCTTTAATCTGTTCAGTAAAGCCATATGTGTGCGCGCGCACACACACACACACACACACACACACACACACACACACACACACAGATCAGTGTGTAATAGGTCAGCCGTGAAGCCAGGGGAAGGATAGGGGGAAGCTGTTGCCAATAACGACCCACAGTTGAACTTAGAAAAGAAGGCCCTTTCCCATAATGCCTCAGCAGAAACATGAGCTAACTAGGTCACTGTTTGTAACCTCTCTATCACAGACATACACACACACACACACACACACACACACACACACTCACAGAGATACACACACATACAGAGAACAAAGTAGACTGTGCTATTGTGTTTTCCTCGCTGACTTTGTGCTTTAATCAGAAGCTGTCAGTGGCTGAAGTTGATCTCTGGGGTTATTTTAGTCGAAAGCAAAGATACATCCAGCAAGCAGCCTAAAGTGTAAGGTGAGCTCAGCTGAGGGGCTTTGAACAAATATAAACACCCTGGCTCATACATATATCTCCCAATGTCCCTTTAGGGCGTGGTTCATCACTAATACTTCTCCCACAGTGTTACAGAGTAATTTAGGATATACAGTACTGCAGAGGGCCGAGTGGAGAGCAAATCAAATTGACTACTCCGCTTGAGCCGGTCTTGTGTCTGCCATTAGTGGAGTTGCAATGAGTAACTCAATATCATTTCACTTCAGTGCAATATAATAGTTCTGATTCGGTGATCTAAATGCAGGAGTTCTCACTGTAAGTGTTTCCGGAGTGTTGGCGCTGCAGTTATCTGAGAGGTGAATCTGATTATTTCAACTTTAGACCACAGAAAATACTTCTAATTGGCTGGTAGGTGTGAAAACTGCATATTGATATGCCTCAGACACAGTTCCTGCTCACAGCGTAATTACTGCTGTGAATCAGTTAAACTGAAGATGCCCTACATTTGCCAGGAAGGTGGGAAAATGGGGGACTTTTTTTAAAAATTTTTTTTACTGTGTTTTGTTCTGTAAACTTCATACTGAACTACTGAACAGAATTTAAAATACAATTTAACTTTATATGTTACTGTGAGCTTTATTTATTTACAAATATCCCTTTTACGCCCAAATTAGCATGTATATGTGGGTTTTTAAACATGGACAAACCTATTAAAAATAGGCCATAGACTCCTTTCCTATTACCGGTGGACAAGAACTCTGCAGCAGATGAGCATGCCTCTCTGTTGTTGTTTTTTTTTTTTACTAGGGTCATGTTCAGTGTCACTGACAGGCTGAAAAACAGGTCAGTAAACAGTAGAAAGCAGCATGGAGGCCAGTGAAACTGTTATGGTGGTTGCTTCATTTTTGTATTTGTTGGTTATTCAGTTTCCATTTCAAACTCAGGGCCAACTAATTTGGAAAAATGTTTGAATGCTGCTTGGGTGGATGGTATTTTGTGATGGCGTGTCATTTCATCTCGCTCTTAAAAGGGGCAAAAATTAGCACGTCCACCTGGCTGTTGTATTTCCATCACTGCTGATTGTAGGTGTTCGTTTTTTGTGCAGTGGAAAAGGGGCTAAAGTCTCATTAAGATTTGCAGGAGAGACATGAGAACAAACTAGAGTATGTAGTATGTACAGTATAACAACACAACAAGACAATTCAGTGAGTAAGTTTGGGGCCTTGTGAGAAACAGATTTTCAACAAAGAAATGTTCTAAATGGACGCAGTAGAAGACATCCTGATTTTAGGTCCCTAATTTGACTCAATTTGCTCCAAAACCAAGTCAACCTGAGATGACCCTGGTGACATCATCAGCGTTATTCTGTTACACTTAAACGAGCTCCCTCCAGAGCCACAGAGAAAATTAGACAACTGTTTTCATGGGCCATACAGTACTTCTCATGAGGAATAAACAAGAGCTGCAATGATTCAATTAATTGTAATTTTGATAATTGAATAATGAGTTTGAACAATTTTTCAGGGAGAAAAAGTCCAAATCTTCAGATTCCAGCTTCCTAAATGTGAATATTTTCTGGGTTCTGGGACAAATCGAGACATTTGAGGACATCATTTCAGGCTTTGGGAAACACTGATTGACATTTTTCACCATTTTCTGATATTTTATAGAAAAACAACTAATCGATCAACCGTCCTAGAGTAAACTAAACTAAACCGAAGTAAACCAAAATGTAAAATTGGTGGAATGCCCCTTTAAACTCTGAAGCAGTAACCACTCCATCTTTGAGTTGAGAATTTTTTTCCAGCCTTATACACTTACTGTATGAAACATAAATGTACAAAGGAGGAAATGACTGGGGAAAAAGGAGAAATCATCTGACCTCACAACCTTCAGGTCTCAAGACAACACACACTATCTTGTATGAAACAAGAAATGTCTTCAGGACATCAGAGGACATGTTCATACTGCTCAGTTTGGTTGTAATGTGTGTGAGTGTGAGTGTGAGTGTGTGTGGGTAAGTGTTGTTCTGACAGTGGGGAGCTGTGAGCCTCCCCAGTTCACGACGGAGCTTAATCATACTGCAGAGGAGAGAAACCACCACCTTCTCTCTCTCACACACACAGGCGCGCACAAACACACACACACACACACACACATATACGTAACTTTCATAAACACAAAGACACACACTGGGAAAAAAAGCCTCATTAGGGCTCACTGTCAAGCAGATTGTACAGTTTGAAAGAATCTATAGCAACTAGAGTAAAAAAGAAAGTTAAAAATGCCATCCTCTCCTGGGGACTGGGGGAGGTTTATAGTAGGTATATTGTGTGTGTGTGTGTGTGTGTGTGTGTGTGTGTGTGTGTGTGTGTGTGTGTGTGTGTGCGCGTGTGGGAGTGGGTGGATGGAGGTGGTACCTTGGCTAGATGATGCTCAGTGGAGAATCCCAGGCCGTAGACGGTGTTGGCTCGACTGTCCGCCCACTGGCCAAACTTCTGTGAGGTCTTTGTGAACGTCATGTTGGGACTGATGGTGCTGTTGATTATTGCCTGCAGGACAGAGGCAACCCACTTAATACATATTAAATTAACTTTATTACTGCAGTGTATTTAATGCGTGCGTGTACAGGAGAGAGAGGGTCAGAGGAAACAGCAAAGAGAATTTAAACCCAAGTACGAGCTTTTTTGTACGCCTGAATGAAGGTTATTCACAAAACACAAATCAGGACGACAGATGAAAATATCTATTAAACATTATATTGTTTTTATGGGGAACACAATTTACACATTTAAAGCTCTACTTTATCTTTTGGTAACTGCCAGTATTATTGCCTCTATTGTGTGTCTCTTAAACTCTTTGAACAGAACTGCAGTAGCACCACAACACGATTAGCCAAATAATCAGATAATTGATTAATAGGAAATTTATTGTTGTCAGTTTTGATGATCAAATTCGCAGCTTCTCAACATGAGGAGTTGCTGCTTTTCTCTCTTTTATTCAATTGTAAATTAATAAATGATCAATTGAAAATTTGTAAATCTTTGGATGAACAATGTCTTTTTTTATTACCTTCGTTTGGTGTTTTTCTTTGCACACAAATTGACAATAATATTAAAGTGCTTCTGACTGACAGTGTCATGTTACAGCAGTGCAGTAGAAAAAACCCCAACATACAGCACATAGCACCTACGGGGAAAACACCAGCTGTCAGCTTGGTCATGTTTAACATATTACAGTAAACTTTAAAATCTCAACCTTCAAGTCAGAATACAAATAAACAAATACAATTAATGAGTAGATCAGATGAAATGGGATCATATTCTGGGATAATTGGGTAATTCATGATAATTTTTTCAGCATAAGTAAAGAAAGGCCCCCCACACCTTTGTAAATTTCTTGGAAGAGTCTGTAAACTATTGAAAATTTCTTTTAACCAGTGTAAGAAGGTGGTGTTGGTGATTTCCATCTTGTTACTATTATCATAATGTCTTCTCATGTTATTCTATGCAATTCTGGGTATTTTTTATATACATTTCTGACACTTCATAAATTAAGTGACTTATCAATTAATAAATTAATTTTTTTTAAAAAGTGATCAAAGCTACAGCTCTATACTTCATCTGAACAAATTTGACTGTCTGTCTATGTGTTTGTATGTGCGTGTGACAGACAGGGGAAGCCTGACAGAACAGTGTATAGTTTCCGGTCCTCAGCAGTACAAGCTCACACCCACCAGCACAATAAAATCTATGCTTGGAAAGCTAACAAAGGGCCGCTGAGTATGACTTTGAAAGGCTTCTGCCACCGATTCAGTGGTCCACTGTTAGTAAGACACAAACATGAGCATGCACACACATGGTTATGACTCGATTGCTTCACAAAGATAATTTGGGCTACCCAAGTTCATCGTTAGGCCCAAATTGGGCAGTGTAGATTATTTTGAGTTAATGCCACATACACAGACCTGCTGCCTTAAATACACTAAATCCACTGCCGGAAATAGTTCCCAGCAATGGCACAATTTAGTCCTGTTTGACTAGTGTTTCCAAAAAACGACAGTGCCCAGCTGTTTTATAAACTAATGAGCCTTTTTGATCATTAAAGTATATCATTTTTACTGGTTTATTATTAGTAGAAACCAATAGGCCTTGGCTTAGTGCAACACAAAAGGGTGTGAGAGTCAGAAAGAATTAAGAGATGGACCATTACATTTGTTTTTGTCTTTTCATTTGATTTGTAAACAATAGTCCCTTTTACATTGCCTCTTCAAGGCCATAACCTCACGCTATTATGCCACCTCATCATTTTTGTATAAAAGGTACAGTCGTGGAATCATTGTCTCGCTTGTGCTGGTGGTAGTAACAGCGCCGACATAACATCTGTGTAAAAAGGACAGCTGGCAGGACAGGATCATGGACTAGACGGGTGTGACTTTTGACAACGTGTTATGTGTGTTAGCAGTTAGCAGCTAACTCAAAGAAAAACAGTGGTTGAAAATATCTGCAAATTGAGAAAACAATGATATTCAAGAGCTCCTTGCCCTCCGAACACAGGACTAGATCAACCGCCACATAACAGGGACAGAAATTATGGTTATTGCCATGTTAATGCCATTGTTATTGATTATAAAGCACTGCCGGCGCATATGTTATATGTCACACTAGCGGCCAACACTGTTGTGTTACATGTCACGCTTGTCGCGCCTCTTTTGCTTCCACGATGCCAGCACTGGAGCAGCATGATGCCGCCCTTGTTTGGTTCTGCGTAAAATTTGGAAAGGCAGCATAAAGAAGGAACTTCATAGTGGCTTTATAAGGGGACTTCTGGGCTAATAAGAAATATATCTTTAAATTAACATGAGCTAAAATAGCAGACTGCCTCTAGATCTTATATAATTCACCCTCCCTTGTTAAATAACACTAATGGAGAACAAATTAATGGCTGATCAATTAGCAGTGTTGTGTAATGGTTGGCATTCTGGTTGGCATCAATACATAATGATGAGTCTGGGAGGGGGAGCAGTCAGTGAGTGAGTGTGTGTTACACAAGAGTTGAATTTAGCGATCAACTGTCTATTGAGCGCTGTGTGATATGAGATGGTTGCTCAATTGACCATCAGAAGTGGTTCACACACACAGTTGGTGATCACTGAATGCAAACTCTGTGACCTTGCTCTTCTCCCATTGGTCCTTCACGTTTTGTCCAATCTTCTCGATCACCTGGCTTCACACTTTTCTGTCTTTTCTGCTCTCGTTATTTCTTCTACCACCCATTCTTCTCAATCTGTCATCTGTTTCTCTCATTTAACTCCCCCCCCCTCCTCTCTGCATAACTGGCAGGGGGAGCGTGCATGTGCATATGACTGGTCCGTCGCTATAAAGAACTCTCATCTGCTTTCACAGAATTCTACCTTGAGCACAGCTTGCCCAACAGAAATAACCCTCCCAGATCTCTGACAAGAGTAATCTCAGACATAAGACACATAAATACAGTAGTTGCATGCTTACACACGATGAAACATGAGCCATCAGTCCTGGGACGGGCTGCAATGCTGAGCTCTTTTAAGATGTGTCTGCACATTAGATTCCAGCGCGGAGCTCATTAACATCATTAACACTCAGTAGATCACGGTGCCACTAAAATCCCCTGGAAGGCTGTTTGACATCTTTATATAAACATGCGGAAATTATAAATAACACCATGGATACAGGAAAGGGAGGTAGGACGAAATCTGTGTTTGACAAAGTGTGAAAGACTGCTCACCTTGGTGCCATCCAGGCTGATGATGCGGTAGACATTGCGCGTACTGTCATAGAAGTAGGAGACAGTGACGGCATGCTTGCTGGTGGGCAGCCAGTTCTTCTTGGTGTTGGGGTCAATCTGGAAGACGTGGGCCCTCGTGCTGTAGATGGGCTGCTCCCTGAAGGGGACAAAGAAGAAGTGGTGAACCTCTTTGTGCCGCAACACCAACGTCTCACCAAACCCACGGCCAGCCCCGCAACTTCTGTTGCCCACGGGGGAGTCAGATCGCCCTTGCAACCGAATTACCAGCTCGCCATCCTCCATAGTTACACCACAGAAAGAAAGTCTGTCAAAGGACTACTACATACATTCATTGTCTTGTGGATAACACGCTAACTGAGCCGTCAAACTATGGCAGAGGCCCTGCAAACACCTTGAGCCTACACTTCCTCTCATACATTATCTCCCTACTTGTGAACTCATACACTAAATGCATGCAGCTATTCAACACAAACTCTCTCTGTCTTTCAATCTGTGTAAGCCAGCGCTGTCTCTCCCTGCTCTGATATGGAAATGCCTGCAGCACCGAGCGAGGGTCACACAGGGGAGCATAGAAGGGGAAAGGAGAGGGTTTAAGGCTAAATATAGACAGTAGGCCACGGTTAACTACCGAAGACACACCCCACAGAGCTGCAGTTTCCACACAGACACACGTAATGCATGTGCATATATAAACATGCACACACTTTGACAGAAGTGTTGGAATTAAAATCTGTATTTATATCTGAGTGTGTGTGCGTGGATTTGTGCCTGTGTAGCTTAGATCAGTAGATGATCAAAACTCCATGACGGGCTTGGTGTAAGATGATTTAATTCCTTATTGACCCCTGTGTGACACTCAAACTAGAGTGAGGATTCACCCTTATAAATGTTGGGGATTATATAAGAAGCACCTTTGTTTTTTTGACCATCCATTCACCCGTCACTCATGCACTACCGTCACCCTTTGTCCATTTATCCCTCACTCCTCGGTTTGCTCTGACCATGCCCTCATATATTCCAGCGTTGTTGGGGCTTCTTGGGTAATATCTACAGTCAGTACACACACACACTCAAAGCGTAGGGTGCAGAGGGAGATATTCTGGGCTGGCAGTGCTGGCAGAGCAGGAGATAGAGAAGTGCTTACACTGCACTGAGGGGGTGATGGGGGACATCAAAGGCTTGCTGTATAAATGAATATTAAAATTCAGCAGCAGCACCCCTCCTGTGTGTGATTAGCCAAGACTGGGAAAGAAAGAAAAACATGGAGACAGGGAGAGAGAGGGAAGTTAGACAGGAAGAGAAAGAGAATGATGGGGAATGTGGAGAGTATAGGAAGTCAGAGAGTGAATCTGGGATGATTAATGCCGCTTCACAAAGCTGCTTGTGGAGTGCTGTGTGCAAATTATCATAATCATCGACAGCAGTGTAAGTGGCGGAACTGTGAGTCATTTCAACTCTCTCCCAGCACACATCACACAGCCACGGCCTGTCCGTATGATCCGCGCAATAGCCGCTTGGCAACTGGCATCATTTTTCATTGCATAATTTGATGGAGCTGTGGCAAATTCTGTGCTTCTTGTTGCTTGATTGTGCTCGTACCAAACACATCAGCGTTCTTGTGCTTTGATTTTTTTTACACAAACGCCTGAGCCAAAGAGTTTTGTTCCAAAATGACACCCACCAGTTGTCAAAAAAAAGCAATACTTACTCCTACAACCAAACTTTAAAAAGACAGCACAATAAATGATGGAATGCGATTCAAGTTGAGTTCTGCTTTCTCACAAAATATATCTGACAATAATTTCTATGTACATTTTCAATCCTCAAATGCAGGCGTATCCATAACACAAAAGGCTTGGAGTGCATCATACATGTTATTGTCTGCAGTAATGCTGGTCTAAGCCAATAGGCTGTCTGAGTTACCAGTTATGGGATTGCATGGAGGTCAGTTCAGAACGCGTTGATCCTCTTGCACTCTAGCCATGAACTCAAGCAGTAACATGCAGGCTGCATACTGCTACACAGATTTAGCAACAGAGACACAACGAAAGCAGCAGGGAAGGCCTTAAGATGCTGTCTATCTTCCATCAGTGCATGAAAGAAGCGCATACAAGAGTGTAAATGTCAAAACAAAAGCTGCTCTATGAGATGGTCAGAGGAGAAGGAAGAGGAAAAGGGAAGCAAGGGAGTAAGCGGGTAAGTGAGTGGGGTAATTTCGGTGGGATGCGAATGAGTGGTAAAGGATAAAGTGTGGAGGCGGAAGGAAGAACACAGAGGAGGAAGAGGAGGAGGTGTTTAGCATGCAGAGTGTACTGCGTGACACAAGGGCAGGTGATGGAACGTGAATGTTAAAACAGGGAGAGAGAAGGCAGGCAGAAAGGCAGAGGGAGGGAGAGTGATGAAGTGAGAGAAGAAGGGAGGGATGAGAAGAATGTGGAGGAGGTGATGAATGTAGGAGAAGATAGAGCGCTGAGAAGACGATGAAGGAAGTGGGAAGCTCTGAAATGCTACACAGTGTGGTATGAAGTTGCGTTAACTATGGCTGTAAAATACGAACTCTCGGGAACTCAATTAGCATGGGAAAGTGTCAAATAGCTACATGAGTAAGTTTCACTGACTTCCGTGGGAGGATGATGATGATGATACTGATGATGATGGATGGTGTAAGAGCTATATCAAGTAAAGCAATATGCAGATTTATCGTATGTTGTGTTAAAGTATAATTCATATACATTTTATACATCTTTTTCTCTTATCTGAAATACTGTGTTCTGGGCACAAGCTGTGTTAAAGAAGTGGACGTAGCTGCTGTGACATCACCCATTGGTTTGTAGACCCATTTGATTTTGAAGCCTCGAAATTGGCATTTTGGTAACCACCATCTGTTTTGTTTTTTTTTGGGTTTTTTTTGGTTTGTTTTTTTGGAGCCAGAAGTGACGATATTTGGAGGGGGAGCCTTTTGTTCATTTTTAGTTTAGGTTCCAGCTGATGCCGGATGGTGCTATTTGTTGTGCAATATGAAATAAATGTAGGTTAGCGCTATTTAAGCTTTAACCAGCAATTCATCAGGAATCGATATGGCAGACCACACAATATCAGCTCGATAAGAGAAACAGATCATGTAATCAGTACTGATAAATTTCTATCACGTCCCAACCCTAATGAGAGGGCGGAGCTGTGGGAGAGCGAGAGTAGAGGGTAACACCACCATGGTACTGATTTATAAATCAAGATAACCATGTCTTAAGGCATAACCTGCTTTATCACCTATTTTACTTTGAATAGGACCATAATTGACTGAATGAACACTGTGCTGTATTGAAGAAGAAGATGTAAAACTAGTGATTGAGACCATAAACTCGCTAGAAAAATGTTTACTGAGGTAACTAGAAAAGCACTCGGAGAGCGCAGACCTCCGCCAAGGAGCTCAGATTTCCCGCCATTTTATTATTTTATCCACTTCGCTTCAACCGATCACCACCAAAATTTTATCATCATTTTATCATCTATTTCCCATTATCAACCTTTCCTGAAAATTTCATCAAAATTCGTTCAGAACTTTTTGAGTTATTTTGCAGACAAACAAACAGACAGACAAAAAGACCAACACCAGCGAAAACATAACCTCCTTGGCGGAGATAATAAATCAAGTCTTTTTACAACCAGTAGAGTCGCCCCCTGCAGGCCATTAGAAAGAATGCATATATAAGGCACTTCCACATAGCTTCAGTCTCCAGACCTGAAGATAACCCATTGGTTGTAGGAAACTGAGTATTGGATTATTGTTGTTGCTAATGCTAATGTTGTTGTAGCAACATGTTGCTGCCTTTAAGATGCTTCTTGTTATAGCCAATGGCTCTTTGGTGGAGTTAATCAGTCTGTGTTGCAGGACCAAAAGAATGAATGGATTTTGAAATATTTTATTTTTCACAGAAATTTTCTAAAATATAGATACCAGCTTCTCAATATGTGTAGTGCTCAAAATTACAAAAAATGATTTAACTGACTTAACACAGGCTCTGAGTAAACTGTGGTAAATTTTGGCAAACAGAAAAGAGTGCCACTACAGTGGATTAATAGAGAGACAGGTTGGCTGCTCTGGGGTATGTTGTGAATTAAAGGATCAGTAACATATTGTCTGACTTACATCTCTTTAGTGGCATCTTGCCATAACAGTTTTGATTTCATTTGCCCAGGTTTTGACATTTTTCTGTCTCCAGGCCTGTGCAATGGAGGTGAATGAAAAATACATCTAAAAACATATCACCAGTGACATCTTTTGACAGAAACGTCTCTGTTAGTCTTGATAATCCAAATGTGAACAGTTTCCATTTAAAACAATTTCCTACCAAAGAAATAGTCACATGAAAAGTGTTCACTGTGATGTTTATGGGTTTTTTGGACCATCATTTAAAATTGAAAAATTGTGTAGAAGATGTAAACTGTGATATGAAACAGAAGGTTCCTGTATACCACTGTTTGGGTTTGGGTTTTTTTTTGCAATCAGGGTGAACCAACCCTTTAAAATATGTTGAGCTATGAAACACATTTCAGCACTACACCTGTTAACATAGGTACAGATTGACAAACAACACTGTAGCAATGCCCAAAGGGCGTTTCAAGTGAACACACATGCGCACACACACACACACACACACACACACACACACACACACACACACGCACACACACATCTGCAGTTCCAGGAGTAGCAACAGGTGCTGCCTACAGCGCCTCTTGCGCTTCAGGGGTTTGATGCACAGATGTGAACACTCAGTCTTCGAGTCACAGTGTGTAACAAAACAGCTTATAGACACACACATACACACACACACACACACACACACACATCATTTTATACCACAAAAGGCTGCATTTTATTTTCTACTTCAGTGTGTCCCCTTTAACTATGCAGCTGCCCTTCTTTCTGCAAACACTGACAGTGAAACAGAAGCATAATGAAACGGTCCATCTCAGGAGATCTCACTTTCCCTTCAACACCTGCACCTCTGCGCTGCCTCCTTCCAGAAGTTGCCCTTGTTTCTGGAGTTTTTCATTAATTCAACAGAGCAGGGCTTGCAGGCAAGTAGATCTTATTTAAGGTAGAGAGCGGTCATTAATGAGAGAGCTCCCCGTTGCTCTACCCACTGGAAGCGGCTTGGATGACCTGAGATGTGCCTGTGAACACACACTCACACTGTCTCTCTCCCTCACACACCCACACAAACAAGCACTGACAAAGACATGGAGAAAAACTGAGTCCGTCTGTGCATTAATTGTATTTGCCCAAGGAAGTGAGAGCGCACCAGAGAGAGTGTTGATAGGCATCTTCAGTTCTTGTCCAGCATTAATGTTCTCCTCTGTGCCATTACCATTAGAGCTGTAAGTGGCTTGGTATTCAGCCACGAGGCCGGAAGTGAAATATGACTCTATCTGTCTGTGCCATTAGTGCTAGACAGGCCGCCAGACAACAGATCTGCACCTATGTACGCTTCCATCTCATCCACACCTGCACAAGTTCAGACTTAAATGCACGCTGGGTATGTATGCAGCAGAGTGCTTTGAATCACAGTTTACAATTTATTCCATTGTGGATCAATTGAGTCATTGAGTCAGTTGCATAACAGTAACTTAGTCACCAGTATGGCAGAGCCCAGTGGAGAGCTGAAGCTGAGTGGGAGACTGCTGAATGATGTGCTGCCCACGCTGTAGGAGGGCAGAGTGGGTGCCTGGGAAGACTCCAGTGTATTGTAAATAGTTAATGCAGGAGTTTTGGCTGATGCCTTGAAATCGCACCATGCCTGTGCCATATTGTTAACCTCCTGCTGTGCAATTAATCACAATGAACTGCAGGAGACAGCTGTTAATGAACGACAGGCTTGGTGGGGGGAAATGGACCACTGAGCTCAGGGTTAGGGGACATGCAAATGAGCAGCGCTGCGCACTAGGCGCTTATTTCACTGATGGGTGCCTGTTGTTGAGGATGTGTAAGGTAGCGGCCACTGTGCTGCCATAGAGACAGGAAGCCACTTACTGTCACTGGAGCCTTGTGCAGCATTGTAGCTACTGACATTCCCCTGCTTCTGACATTACACAGCTCCCAAACCTTCACTGGACAAGATGTACAGCACATCTGAGAATATCAGAGAAGAAATGCTGTTGCCTTATTTTAGAATTACATAACTGTCTATAATGTAGGTGGGGAGTAAACAGCGGAGCAGAGAGGCTAGAAAAAACAGCATCTGTATTCATTGTCTCATTGTTCTAGTGCAATAATAGGGAATTAAAGCCTTGCTTCATGTTGGGGAGAGCACCCAAAATCCTTACACACTGGGAGTCATCAGCAGATTAACCCACTATTCTGATCCTAAAAGTTTGATGATGGGGCCACTTCTGCATCAGCATCTGTGTGCCAGCATGTAGGGCCTGAAGCATATTCCTATTTCACCAAACAGAGCATATTCAAGGGAGAAAAATAACTTGCTTTTTTATGTGTCTCAAAATGTGTTGCTTCAGTGTGCAGCACATCAAGGCCATCAGAAGATCACACTCACCCACACATGTCAGACAGCCTACCTGAGCTATCCATCCATCCACCGTCAAGTTTATCAAACGTCATGTAAGACATGGACATATATTTTCACGCATACACCCGGGTCATTATTGCGTTATGCGTGGATGTGGTTTCCATGGAAAGGAAGTTCATCCCCTGTGAAGCAGCCGCAGCTGATATGAATACAGATAGGAGGGAAAGGAAGCTGTCACCCTGTGGGATAATAATCACACTTACCCCATTGTTAAGGTTGACATGGAAGCCGAACCCTGATGAACGATTCCTCCTCACTGCCAATAAAAAAAAAACACACGTATCTCTCGGACTGGCTGCTGCTGCGTATGAAGGTCTTCTCTCTCTACACGACAGCCTTCAATGTATCACCGTCGGTGCGTCTGCAGGAATTTGATGACAACTGGTCCATTCCCGTCCGCTCGTGTCACCGCGTGAAATCACACATACATGTCGTTCTGCACATGGCACGCAAATCAGAGCTGCTTCTCCTGCTTTGGCGGTGAGGGTTTGGTGATGATGGAGCAGCAGAAGCAGCAGCACCGCTGTGGGAGATTCAGCGCAGAGTCCAATGGAGATCCGACAGGCGCCCTGCTGGTGTCGTGTAAATTAGAGATCCTCGCTGGAAGGGTGGAGAAGCCCTGCTGCCTGGACTGGGAAAGACAACCCTCATTTAGCCTCTAGATAACGCACAGCATCACACTGTCCACCCGCGTCTCTCTCTCTCTCCCTCCCTCTCTCTCCCTCTGTGTCTCATTACCATAGGCTCACAGGCTACACCCCCACTCTCCCGCCCAGACTACAGCTATTCCACACACTCCGTATAAAGCCCACAGTGCATCTCTATAATAAAGCCGATTTCTGACTACACATGCATCATCATTAATGCCTTTTTTCCACGGATTCACATGCTCTCCTGATCACTGCTGGTATGTTATCACTCATTTGCATAGATTAAAAAATCATCCTGCAGTGTCTCCGCTGTAGCTTTATTGATCTGAGCCTATCCACAGACCCCTGTGCGCACCCCACCCCCCAAAAACCGCTCCACATCTGGCTGATGCATCCGCTTCCCTCCCACTCAGATCACTGTCAGCATTTGAACTGCCTACGTCACGACACCGTCCTCCGCAGTGACGTCACTCGGTGCTCAAGGGACTGATGCCATTTCATGCTTTATTGTTTTATAAGAAGTTTATTGGGGAAGTGGCGTACTCGCCGAAATGCTGAAAAGAAAATGTTAGTGCAAGGCTGTGGTATTGTCCCCTCCCTGAGTTTTCTGAATCTACACGCAGCAGTATTATTATTGGACGATTATGTCCAGTGATCAGGTCGCTTCTCACTTTAATGAAACATAATTTATCTAAAAAACAATCGAATAAAGAACCCAGTGTCAATTAATCAATTGTCATAGCGGCCTGCACATCTGTTTGATTTAAAATGACTTATGCACACTTACATAATAATTTATCAACTGTACACCTTGTTCTCTTTCTTATCATTCTTTTATATCCTTCATATTCTCTTGTCTTGGTCTCTGTGAGCTGTTTTATGTTTTTTTTAGCCTAATTAATCTTAATAAAGTCCTAAAAGGGTCATCTGGGGTCACATCTAATTCTGAACTTCTGGCATGGGAGGGGATAGCTCTTTTAAGGATGGCATCAGTCAATCTAAAAATGACCGTATATCAACATAAGTCCTAGAATATCCAGAGGCTATAAACCAGACATGCTAGAGACTCATGATGATGAATGAATGTAATAATAATGGACACAGCGGGTCACATAACTCACAAAGTAACGGCTGTAACAGTGACAAGACTCATTACAATAACAAATCGAAAAGAAATTATGGGCTTGCACCATCAGTCTCGTGTTGGCTGTGTTTGTGATTAGTGTCAGTTATGTCAGTCCTATTGTTTTTTCATCATTCTTATCTAATCATTGACGTAGGCTACCATATTGGACTCGTACCCTAAAATAGCATCCATTAATGTTATGTTTGCAACATTAGACAGATTAAACATGTGGATTTGAACATTTTGTCCTGCAAAAGAGAAGAGACAGACCAACTGGAGTGAAAATGTCATCTAGAGATAAATCCCGAAGCTGCACCACAGACAATAGATAATGAACAACCTGCCTGCAGCCATGATGATTTTACTGGTGAGTGGGCTTATCTGTGTCACAGCTTCAAGCTCTATATTCAAATTTAACCCATTTGCATGTACAGTACTCCGAATGAAACCACTTAAAGCTTTGGTGTACTGCATTTTTATTCAATCTTGATTTCACTGTCCAGTATTATTGATACAGCACAGTGTAGTTTTTGTGCTCTTGGGTGGATTTTCCCTTTAACTATTACGGCTACGTCCCCTTTAAATCGAGCCCAATTACGTCATGGCTTCAATGCGGAAGTATGTACTCAGGAAACTACAGCACCTTCAATTTTGTTTACATGTGTGATGCTACTCGGTAAGTGTTACAGAGTTCGGTTTTTGAGTAAACGGGTTTAACATTTAGTCATACAATACGTGTTGACATGTTCTTCACACAAAACTACAGAGAAACGATTTAATGTAGTGATAATATCGTTACCGATGTTTGAATTGTTTGCTTGTTAACGAGGACTGAGCTAGCACTAGTTAGCTCACTGTGCGATCACTGGTAAGTTTCGGTTTCCTCGGTAAGTTTCCGTGAGATTACCATTCCTGTCGGGTGATGAGTTGTGAGGTTGCTGGTGGTAGCCACGGACTTCCTGTAATTGCTGACACCAACGTAGCAGCTGTATTTCAGGAATTCAGCGGTTTGATGCTGGAGCTTTATGAAGAACCGCAGCATGTTTCCCCGCAGCGCTGCACCGAGGGGGCAGGCAGCCTACCGTAACGGCCTGTACCCGCCACCCCCTGTGCCCCGGAGCTACGACTACAACCACCAAAGCTCGGCTGGTGTCAACAGGTGAGGCTAACGGAGACACCAACTGCAGTGTTGTGACACACATCAGCAGCAGCAGCATCAGTAAAACTGGTCACTTGTGTGCTTTTATGTCCTGTACAGTAACGTGTGTGTCTGTTTGGTAGCTTCTATGTTCCTGAACTAGACAGGTTGCCTAGGTATGAATGGACGCCCAGACCACTATCTCCAGTCCCTCATCTCGTCCCTGCTCCCCACACACCAACTATGACCAATGGGCGCAAGTATGTCATTTCACCATTTATTTATGACTGAATAATCTGTGTGTCATTAATGTAATTTACATGTCTTGTCATGTGTTTCCTTATCATTATGTGTCTTCCAGGAGGCAGAATGATGAATACAGCCCCTATGTTGTGAAGCGCCAACGCCTTGACTCCCCATCTCGCCCATCTATAGGCTCCCCTTTACCTCGGGCTCCTGCCCCTCGTCGTCGTGACCAGGCGGTGGCAGGGTTGTCAAGATCATCCGTTGGTTTTGAAAGCCGTTTTCCCAGCCCACCTGCTCGTATCCACCCTCAGGTGACTGGGCAGCCAACACCTGCCCAACACCTTGACTCTCCATCCTACCCATCAATAGGCTCCCCTTTACCTCGGGCTCCTGCCCCAAGTCGTCCTGACCAGGTGGTAGCAGGGTCATCAAGATCATCCTTTGGTTTTGATAGCCGTTATCCCAGCCCACCTGCCCGCATCCACCCTCAGGTGACCGCTGTCCCAGAAAGCTCCAAAAGTCTGCAGGCCTACGCTCAAGACAAGGTACTGTATGTTTAAATGGCCTTAACTTGCAGCTGACTTATACATCAAGCCTGACTGTGTGTGCAAGTGAAGTCAGTGTGCATGTGTTTGTGCCCTCAGTTAAGTGAACAGATGGTGGAGCTGTTTGAGGCGTGCCAGCAGCAAGCTTCTGATCTGCTCCGGAAGGAGATGTGCAGAGTTCAGCTTCAGAGCGACATACAGAGTGTCTTTGCAGGTGTGTGTGTGTGTGTGTGTGTGTGTGTGTGTGTGTGTAATATATATTAGCACTCTGCTCTGACTTTTTGTTATGATCCTCGCTCAATAAGTGTGTGTGTGTCTCACAGTGGCACGACTTTACTTGACTGGATCTTCAATGAATGGGTTGGGCTGCCGAAGCAGTGACGCTGATCTGTGTCTGGTCCTCGATGGAAATGTGAGTATTCTGACTCTGTGCTGTGAAAGTCATCCAAAATGTAGATGTGTGTGAGTGTGTGTATGTACAATCATAGATGCTGTGATAGAAAAAAGAAGCTATGTGAATGTCATGAATGTAGGATTTGTTCATAGTCAAGGTTTGGTATTTTGAAAGGCCTCAGATTCCTCTTTTGGCATGCTCTATGTCATGAAGCTCTGGTTGTCTCAGGGTTAAGCTAAAACAAGGACCTTGATGTCCTTGAGCCATGGTAATCAGTCTGGAGCAAGGGCTACACAACATTGTTTTGTGTCCTCCCTGGGAGCCTGATTACACATGATTCTGTGTGGTGGTATGGGAAGTACTGTATAAACCTGAGTAAATGTAATGTTACTTTAAGTTCTTGGTATATCTGCGCCCAGGGATACCAGCTGTACTAAGATCTTCTCTGATGTTAGATTTGTGTTGTAATAAACTTTAAACACACTTACAAATCTTTACTTAATCAAGTTAGGATAACTAAGGCTTATTGAGCTATTCTTTTTTTTTCATTCAAGAGCAGGGTTACACGTCCTCATGGGTAATCACATCACAAGTGGACAGTTCAAATCTGTTTGTTCACACCCATCTTTATATCCGCGTGACCATTTGTGATCAGATCTCTCATTCTCTGCTCTATATGCAAATAAACAAGTACATCATTTCCATTTGTAGAGACCAAATGTGTTGTTGTTTCCGACTGATTCAGTGTCGGTATTAGATAATCAGGACTGTTAAACAGCTGCTGCAGTGTTAGCTCATGCTAACCAGCAGGCGTTGCACAGACCACTCTCTGGGAGGACAGTGGCTCCGGGGCAGCAGCAACAGACAGATAATATTCAGCGATTAGTCAGAGAAGCAAGGACACCAGCTGAGTAAGCTGGCCTTCAGTGTGGCCCAGGACGTATTAGTGTGCACACAGCTGAAAGAATGTAACCGCATGTTCCCCAGACTACCTCCGAATGCGGTCTGAGCGATCAGATCTCAAGATGTATTGAGTACCGTACCTAGAGCTGTCCACCTGTGATCTGATCACCCAGGATGCATGTTAATATCAGGTGGAAACAGGGCCTAAGTGAAGATTGACCTGAAGTACAAGTTGTCTGCATCAGATACTCGCTTCCTCTTAAACACCTGCATGTTTTTTGTGTTTCAGAAAAGACCTGAAGCTATTCATGCACTCTCTGTCCTCCAAAGGTTGTTCAAGTTGTTCAAGTCACTGCGTGAGTAATAATAATGATTTAATGTGTGTCTGTAACTTTTGCTGCCTTCTTGGCCAGGTCCCTCTTGAAAAGAGATTCTTAATCTCAATGAGGCAAACCTGGATAAATAAAGGTTAAATAAAAAAAATAAAATAAAAATAAACCATGTTTTTTAAAATAATTTACAATAATTTATTTTACACTGTTAACTTCTTAATATTTTACTCAGCTTTACTGCATAAAATGAACCAGTTTTACAAGACAAAATAAAAATTTACAGTGGAATTGGTAGTGAATTCTCATAGTGGAATTGTGTTCACAAGTTTATGTTCTCCACAGATTCCACCAGGTGGAGCTATTTACCCAGTGGAGAAAGGAGTTTCAGGTTTACAGGAAAGGAAAATAAAACAATCCTAAATCTCATGATGTTTGTTTTGATTCATAGCATATGTGGAGAGAACTCAGCTGATCAGAGCCAAAGTGCCGATCCTCAGGTTCAGAGAGAAAGGCAGGTAAGAGCAAAAGAGTCATTTTGGCCTGTTTATTGTCTTCTTTCTTTCTTTTTTTTTTTTTTAAACATCATCAAAGTAAGAAAGAAGTGTTGACTCTTCTACTACTCCTTAAGAGGTCGATATCCCAGCAACACTTACTGTGTATAAAAGCATTGGTCTTGCAATAAAGTTGTTCTGTATACTACAAAAGTTGCTGGAGTTTCAGCCTCTTAAGACTTCTTTCTCTTTTCCAATGCACATTTGAAGTAGCTCAAGTTGTGCCATAAACCTTCACCCTTCTTTTACTCCTCCTCCCCTCTTTAGTGAACTGGAGTTTGATCTGAATGTCAACAACACAGTGGGCATCAGAAACACATTCCTTCTGAGGAGTTATGCCCATGGTGGGTGAGACACTTAAGTCAGTGCTAACTGTGACTGATCATTCTGGGCAGCGCATTTGATACTTGAAAGGAAGACGAAAACATTTTGACCCACGCTGTGTTTCTGCGGTTTCTCTCTCAGCTGATCTCAGGGTAAGACCCATGATCCTTGTCATCAAGAAATGGGCACGGCACAATCAAATCAATGATGCCAGCAAAGGAACATTAAGCAGCTACGCACTCGTGCTGATGGTGCTGCACTACCTCCAGAGTCAGTACAATCACACACACGCACAAAAATTTTTTTTTAATTTTTTTATTCCTATTTGTGCTTTTCACTATTTGTGAATCTCATCTTGAATGTGTTCTTTTCTTTGCAGCTCTGAAGGAACCTGTCCTCCCCTCTCTACAGAGGGACTACCCAGTAAGTGTCTCTTTTTGCAATTTATCACTTTAGTTTTACCTTCTTTTCCAGGTTAAATAGAAGAGGTTCGGCTGTAAACTTAAAGGCTAACTTCACTCATTAGCAACCTGGATCCGATTTTTCCATGTTTTAATATTTAAGTGACCAGAGGGAACAACACTTTTTGAAACTGGTCCAATATTGAGAGAGAGGGCTGCAGTGTAACCACTCACAGCATATGTGCATAGTCTGTTTACATCCACTAAAGTGCTTGTTTTTGCCACTGAGAGGCTCAGATTATTATTCTAAAGGGGGCTTTCATATTAGTGACCCGGGCCTGGATCTGACTACACTTGACCCCAAAGTTCAGTTCGTTTGATTAGAGTGAACACTATGTGCAGTACTTGAGACCAGTGTGCTGTTTCAAGTATGGTTCGTGTGTACTCCAGTACGGTATGCCTCCAGACACAGAAGTGGGATGCTATTTAGCACTACCGCAAGAAGTTTTTAATCAGTTATGAAACAGTCTCTGGCTTCACTGCCTGCCTTTGACCTGCAGTTGAAGTTCTGGCGGGAGGTGGAGAGATCTGCGGCCAACAGTAGCGTCCTCTCCTCCGGCCAAGAGCAGAGCTTCGTCTGACTGCTCTGCTGGTCCTCACTGATGATGATCTCCCGGGCAGCAGTGTCTGTGTGCGCCCTGCGGCCCTGTTTTGTACACTTTTACCCAAGACAAATGTCTCTCATAGATGATGACACAAGTGTACAGGGGCATGAAATAACATTACTTATGCTTAAGTGTCTAACAACATTATGGAACAGATCCCTACAAAACGTTTTGTTAAAGGGTAAGATCCTTTTTATTTAACCAGAAACAGCCCCTAAATCACTTTTGCCAAAGCTCCTGGACACCATTCAGATGAACAGTATTTTTATTGTTTATAGAGCCAGCATATTTTCACATCTAACTGGGCAAATTTAGGGTTTATTTTGAGTAGGGTTTGATTTTTTTTTCATTTGTTTCTGTCATCTTTGAAGTGTGTTTACATTTATAATATTACTGTTGAAGAGGTTAAAAGATACCCTGTAAAGTCAGACAGTATGTTTAAGAGGCAAATGATAGGAAATACAAAATTACTGCCTTCTTATCCTCTCTCCATTCATTTTCAGGACTGTTTTTATCCCCTCTTGGACATCAATGTGGTTCCAGAAGGACCCAAACACATCCCCCCCTACAACTCCAAAAACCAGTCCTCTCTGGGAGAGCTCCTCCTGGGCTTTCTCAAATACTATGCCACAGACTTCAGGTATCTCCCAGAGAACATCACATTACTGAGTCTAGTGTTGGCTCCTCTGCCTGCTCACTTTCTCGCTCCTATTCCTCGTCTCCTGCTCCTTCTGCCAACTTCTCCCTCTCCAGCCCCCCATCTCTTCTCTCCTTCCTCTACACCGCATCCTTTTCTCTGGTGTCATGTTTCTGGGTGAGGGGCAGGAGCAGGTGGGACCTTTGGCCTTACACAGCACTAACATGACATGCCGTGATCCCTGTGTTTGCAGTATGTGTGTCACCGTGCCACGCCACAGTCGCAAGGTTGAACTAAAACTCACCGCACAAGCATGCACTGAGTTTTTTTTTTTTTTTTTTTTTTTGCATTTCACGGCATCAAACACTCAGTCAGGTCACACATCTTGAGTGATTGTAATTTTAAAAAGCAGATGCATTGACAGTGATGAGCACATTTTTCTGTACCTTCTTGTCAGCCATCTGTTTTAACAGGGTCATGTTAGCGAAGACTGAAATCTATCAAAGTGAACATTTATTCACATTTCCTGCAAACAAAAGTGTCTAATAAGCACTAAATAATTTGCCTGCTTTTGTTTTTTCTGTCTTGCAGGTGGGATAAGCAGGTGATCTCTGTTCGAGAGGCCAAAGCTTTGCCCAAGACCAATACTCTAGCGTGGAGAAACAAATACATATGTGTGGAAGGTAAACATCAGTGGACGTAACACGCCACAGCCACCACTTAACAATAACTGGAGCATCAGTGGAAGAAATGTCTCTGCTAATGCTACATATCCAGAGAGTTACAGCAATGCCTTGTGTTTCAGAGCCATTTGAAAGAAATAACGTCGCCAGAGCAGTCCACGAGAAGATCAAGTTTGACTCCATTAAAGCCGAGTTCGCTGAGGTACATGCCAGTCCTGATAACTGTGCTCCTTTTACATTGTCTCTCTTGCTCCAAGTCGCTGCGGGCAAGCCATGAGTTATTCATAATCCTCCTGCTTCTCATCTCTCTGTCTGTGCAGGCATGGCGGATACTACGGGACAGGAAGGACCTGAACTCGATCCTCCCAGTCAGAGCCATCATTAACAAGGAGTTGTCCGGGAGATAAGGAATTCCTTTAATTAGACGAGCGGACGGGAGTCTTCTACCTCAAGACAGGCCTGTCCTCGGAAACAAAGAGCGATGTTTGGGATAAGCTGAGAGAGGAGCCGTGCTGTCTCTGCACCTTGCAGCCAGAAAGACGCTCGGACTGTGGCAGCATACATATATAATTATAATATTGTATAATTATTATACATATATAATAAAAATACTGCACTCACTTTCACACGCTTTGCAGGTGCTGCCAAATTAAAAGTGATGATAAAAGTACAATATTTACAGAGCGACACCAGAGGGCTCTGAAATCGTGACAGTGTGACGCTGCACTGAAGCAGGATAATAACGGTCAGTGTTATTACAGATGATTATTGCTGCTACACGCCCTCTTTCCCCAATGCACATAGTGTAACTGGTAAAAGACAAGAAAAAGACAAAATAATACACGCACCCAGCTCACATCTGAAGCAAGCTTAAATGGAAGCAGCCTTGTTTAGGTTCGACTGGTCTCAACCAAGTCCCTCTGATCTCAGTTTTAGTTATATCCACATTGCTAGAGCCATACTGCACAGAGTCAGCTTTGAGGACAATGCCAATAATTTGCTTGTGCCACATATACAGTATGTACAGTCCGTTGTCTTCAGCCTGTCTGGACCAACTTGTTACATCAAAGCCTTTTTTCTATTTTTCTAGGTCAGTGGTGACGCGACTGTGGCTTTAAACACCATAGACTTTTTTTTCTACAGCTGCATTTAATGCTCTCTTATTTTTCATCAGCGCTGTCTTTAAGTTTCTGAGCTCTTCTGAAAACCGAGCTTGTCATTACATGATGTACAAGTCACAAAGATGTTAACTGGAGGGCCGTGAAGAGGCCATCTTATCACTGCTCCTGATGTGTTGTATTGTTTTCTCTAGAGTGCTGCCTATGTGGAATCATTTTAGTTCAGTATCTACTTGATTTATCTGGTCAAAAACTGATGTTATTCACTCCTTTATTGTTCACTTCATGCCCACATTATTTAAAGTATTTACACTTCAGTGTGACTTAGTTTTCTTGTTAGGTTGATATTTTCCTCAGCTCTTGTACATTTTGTACATTACTGACTTTACAATGTTTATTTAAAAAAATAAATCTCTGAAGATGTATGATTGTTTTTGCTTTCTATTCTTGAGCTCTGTGTGAGGCCCACTGAAATTAAGCTCCAAAATTATATTAAATGGTACGCTGGCTTTTTTTTCACAGCTGTCACTCATGTTCAGATATGTTGTATATAGTATTTGCCAAATTAATGTTTAGTGAAATCTTTAATTTTATATTTTAAGGTAATTCTTCTAGGATATTAGATCTAAACACAACATTAAACATGTGGTACCCCATCACAATATTATTATAATGTTACATTCAATCACCTTGCAGTTAAAAATGAGATCAGAGATTTTATCCACAGGACCGAAGCTTAAAGCTGCAGTTGGTAACTTGTATGAAAATAAGTAAGTATATGAGACAGATAGTCTGTGACAACATGTCCCTCTTCCTCTTCTCACTGCCTCTAATGGTGTTTACTAGAATCAATCACAGCTTACCAAAAATAGCCAATCAGAGCTGAGGAGTCCCTCATGCAGCTGTCAATGATGTCAGTCACAGCTCGTGAACTGCAGTCAAACTAAGCAGCAGTGATTAAACTGAAATCAAGATTATTTTACTGCAGTGCCTGAAATGTTTCAGAAACATATTTCAGTGTACTGTTTAGCTTTAAAATGAGAAAGTTTGCTCATGCTAGTGGGTGGTGCTAAGTAATGGGTGGTCATGTCACAAACTTTTTCATTTTACAGCTAAATTGTGCACTAAAATACGTTTCAGAAAACATTTGAGGCAGAATCCTATGCCTAGTTTGACCGATTGATTCAAGTAGTGGGTAAATGTATCATTGGCCTGTTAGCTCAGTTGGTTAGAGCGTGGTGCTAATAACGCCAAGGTCGCGGGTTCGATCCCCGTATGGGCCAGGGTTTTGAGGCTCAGTCCATTAGAAATGTGGCTTGAGAACCAAAGAGTCACTGGTTCAAGTCTGGTCCAAAATATAGAGTGCAGAGTGGTAGCTGGAGAGGGCACTGCTGAGGCGCCCTTGAGCAACATTCCCAACCCCCCCCAACCACCTGGAGCGCTGGTCTCATGGCAGTTCCCTCACTACAACATCTCTCCATCTACTGCATGTATAGGTCCTCTGTGTGTGTACACATATATATATATGCCACCTTTGCTGCTCAAATTTAGTGGTGTATCCGCCTGATTTGCTGGCTCAGTGCAATGCAGCTTATATATATATATATATATATACATACATATATATATGACAACCAAGTGAAAACACTGATTTTGATTATTAAAGTTTATAAACTTAAAAATCAAAATTAAATTAATCAAAATAGCCATGCCAGTGGGAAGCTGCATTGCACTGAGCCAGCAGATCAGGCGGATACACCACTAAATTTGAGCGGCAAAGGTGGCGTATATGTCACCATAACCGCATGGCTCATACAAACAAATGAGACAACTGCGTTTTTGTTCACCTGTGTTAACATTAGAAGTGCTACAAAGCAATAGAACAGGCAATGAGATTATCTGTCTCATTTAGTGCACAGTGACAGTTTCATCAACCATGACAAATAGATATTTTTTATAAAAGTGACCGACTACAGCTTTAAACCCGCACACATATTGACCATAAGCACCAATATCATCTAGTAGAGTTGGTCCAATCCCCCTGGTCCACCTAATATTTTTACATTGGGTGTCATTCTGTTTCCTCAAGGTAACGCATTTTATCCACCGCCACCGGGAGCTCTGATGTCATGTAGTTCGTTATCAGTGCTTGTGATTCACAGCCCTTAAAAGAGGTTATAAAACCAAGGATGACTCCTGCATATCTGCACCTTTTGAGTAAGTTTTCTCTGCAGCCTTCTCTTGCAGCTCTTGTGCTGATTTGGTTTTAGGTCTGTGGTTTGACACCTTATTACACCTAGTTTTATGACTTCTGCATAGTGCCAGTACTGCTAGGAGCTAGATACCTCACAAGATGTGTACGTGAGTGTGAGTGTGTGTGTGCGCGCGTGGCCCTGTTTAGTGTTGCCACCAGCAGCAGGGGGACCAGGAGGGTACTGTTTCAGCACATGGCCTATATTTAACTTAGTGAGGGGGATTTTGATCTTAAAGTCACACCAGCTCATTCAGCAGCTAGCCGCTGGTACAGATCACCGGAATGATGATTTCCTCAAATATATAACAGTCTTTTTATGATAAGTTCAAAAAAATCTAACTACTTCTTGGGTTATGTACACTAACACCAAACTCTAGGACTAAGTGAGACCAACCTTCTGTCACTGCTCCCCTCTCTATCTCCACTCCCCTCTTTTCATTCCCCTCTCAGTCTATTTCTGTCCCTGGCTGAGTCAGATGGACTGCTCCCAACTTAGAATGACAGAAACAGGCAGACCAACTCTTTTCCGTAATCAGAGTGGCTGAAAACATCAAGAGGACTCTAAAATACACAGAAATTCAACATCGGGGTCCGCAAAGGGAAGAGCAGGGGGATATTACCAAGATGGAGGAGTGTGAGAGTTTGGAGTCGGAGATGACGGAGCTTCAGGAGTTTGAGGGCGAGGCTTCAGAGGCCATTAGCCAGGACGACGAGGACGAGGTGGAGGAACTGCAGAACAGGTGCTTACAAGCTGAATAACCTCTGTGTAAAGAGGTGTCTTTTCTGCTGGGAGATGTTATGAAATATATTGAATGGGATCTGTGAGAAGCTACCTTTTGCTTTTAAGAGAGAAAAGAGAAATTATGTCTTATCTCTTTCTGTAGAGCGTCACCGGACAGAGTATCCAAGTGACACAAAGCAACACTCCATTCATTTCATATATTAAGGGATCATCTGTTCTTCAGCTCATACGAAGAATCAGCAGAGTGCCACTGCAGGCAGCTCTATTCTAATATTTGATATTATTCACCATCCCATATTTTGCATCTCATTTATCATGTTTCAAAGTGCCTGCTCTAGTTTTCCTTGCCATGTCATAAATAGTAGAAGACACTGATATGTTGGATGTATCTGGGAAGGCCAGGCATCTCTTCTCTAATATCACATGAATGACGCTTTGGGACGTCACCTTGCTGTAACCCTGCAGGGGCTGAGCTGCATTGATAGCAGGAGGGACAGCTCAGAGCTTACTTGATCAGTTTTTTTTCAGCTCATTGCTGACATTGACAGCCTGGCACCAGACACCGGCTCTAATACTGGAGATCTGCGCTTCTCAAGTGCTCATCTTGAGAGTAGATTAGCGGGTGCTGTCGTGTTTTCAGCTTAGATTTGCTAAATTGCCCTCAGGTGCAAAACGTGAATTCCTGGTGGTGGTTTCCACATTGGCACATCTTGCTCAGCTATGTTTTAATGTGATTCATTGGTTCGTTCTCTACTTGCATTTCCATGAGCTGTGCCAAAAAGGATCTCCTCTTGCAGACTGTTTAGTCATGCCCTGCTCTTCTTCCTCTAAATCTGTCCATTTCTCTCTCTCACAGTCTGCGAGAGGTAGTCCAGGATCAGTCTGTGAAGCCCAAACTCCAGTGCCTAATGGTGGATCCGTCGTTCTCTATGGTAACAGTTCAGAGTGAGGACAGTGGTATTGTTTGGGAGACGGCCTCAAGCCGCTGCTCTACCCCCTGGGCCTCTGAGACCAGCTCCATCTCTGAAGCTTACAGCATGGAGGGCCCTGGAGCTGCAGGAAAGATCACCATCGTCTTTGACGAGGAGAAAATAGTCCGCAGGAGGACGAGGTCTGGAGGAAGGAGCAGCAGGCTGGGAGATAGGCTGAGCCGACCTGGTAGTTCGAGATCGGCTTCAGCTCTGGGAGTGGAGAGACCGGAGATGGCAGAGGTCTCTCTTCCCAATGTCAAACAGGAGAAAACTGAAACAGTGCCAGACTTGGATGAAATTAAAAACAAAGATCAACAGCTGTTCAGTTTGATTTCAGAGGGTTATGAGATTCTCAACATCAGAGTCCCCTCCAAACTTCCCACTGTGGATGAGGAGGAGAGCACAGAGCTGCAGGACAATTTGTCTTATTTGGACCAGACTCCAAAGATCAGGTCCCGAAACCACCATGACTGGACGCTGGGACAGAATCATGTCCTGCCAGAGGAGGGAGAAATACTGGCTCACCAAGAGGTATTTATTGATTCATCTGATTGTTTTGAGTGGTCTTAATAATGAAGTACTAAATTAAATCACTTAGTACACTAGTTTTGGTTACATTTGCCTTTTTTTGCGTGAAATTAATATTTGTATTTTGTTGTCTTATTGTCACCTTTCCTCAGCCCTCAAAGCAAGACTCCTCTCAGCCAGTGGACACAGAGCTCACACAAACACCCACTCAGAAAGAGAGCACTGGTGATATAGACTACTTCGAGAAGTTTACCCTGGTTGATGTGGCGGCTCCTGGGGAACAAGCTCCAGAGCTGCAGAAGGAGGCAGAAAAACCTGCAGCAGAGTCCCAAGCAGAGGAGCAAAAGCCAGCAAAGGAGACAACCACAGTCAGCCCTTCTGCATCAGAGGACTCCTTTGTCTTTGTTACAGATGTGGAGATAGTCGGGGAGCACCTGGATGAGGTCTTCTATGGAGAGGGAGCTCCTGCTGATGCGCTGCAGCACAGAGAAGACGATGAGGGTAGGGTGAGAATGAGACGAGAGAGCCAGAGATCTGTGAAGGAGAACGGTTCTGTGTTGTTTGGGAGTGAACAGACCGTCCTCACACCCATCTTTATCTCCCCTGGGCCCCCTAAGATTATCGACCCCATCCTGCTGGAGGAGCCCACTGCTATGTCCTTCATGTACTCAGACCTTTATGAGGATGCTGTGGGCGAGAGGAGGAAGAGCGTTGGAGAGCAGTCTGAGACAGAGAGCGTGGCATCTGAGAGGGCTTATAAGAGACGATTGTCAGACTCAGAGGAGGCAGACGGGTACCTGGAGAAGTTTACTTTGAAGGATGATACTCCCATTGTTGGGGATCCACCAGCGGAGGATGAGAGTGTGGGGAGGATGATGTGGTCACAGAGTAAGTTTGAAATGACAGGATGTCTGACAAGAGCAGTCAAAGAGGAGGACAAGGACAAGACAGAGGAACCAAAGACACAGGAGGTCCGTGTTGGAGATGGGAGCAAAGTTTTACAATCAGCAACATCTGAAGAGAAAAGAGAATTAGTTACTGAGACAGTAACGGCAAAGGAGGAAACACAACTCTCTCTGGTGACTGAAGAGCCGGCTGTCAGAGAAGCCTCGGAACAATCACTTCAGGAGTCTAAACCAAGAGAGGATCAGGTGGTGGATCAGGAGGTGAAACTTGAGGTAAAGATGGAGCCTCCTGAGAGCAGCACTGATAAACCACTTCCTGAAACTCCGCAGGTGGACTGTAAAGTGGAGAAAACAGAGGAGAGTGAGGAGCATCAGAAAGAAGTGCCTGCAGAAACAACCAGCATTACTGAATCTGATCCACCATGTCAGGCACAAACAGAGGTGGAAAAAACAGCGCAGGTGGCTGTCAAAGCTGCAGAGGAGACAGCTGTGATCACACCTGTAAGCAGTGAGGAGCCTCACATCACCACTGATAAGAGTTTGTCTGGGGTTGCAGCCGATGACACTAAGATGGCAGCTGCTGATGAAAAAGCCATAACTGAGGCTCCAGCTGAAGTAAAAGAATCTGAGACTGAAGAACAAGAAATGCCTCCCTCTGCTGAAACAGAGACATCTGCTGAAACATCTCTGCATAAGGAAAAAGAAGCAGTAGAAGTAGTTCCTGAGGGCATACCACCTGTTGAGGTCGTCACTGACTGTGATTCTGCAGTGCACGCGGTGGTGGAGGTGACTGAGAAAGCAGTGGATGAAAAAGAGATCAAAACTCAAGTTCAGATTGATCTTCAGGAGGTTACAAGTGCTGAGACAACAGATGTTCAAACAGCCGAAGGAAAGAAAAAACATGAAGCTCTAACAGAGGAAACTGCACCTGAGAGCCAGTCGCCTGAGATTATTACTGATCAGGAGTCAGAGGTTAAAGCAGAGATTTCAGGTGAAGTAACTGAACCTGCGTTGCCAGAAGAAGTCGAGACAGATCTGGATAAGAAACAGCTTGAAATTCCTGAATCCAAGCAGCATCAGCAAGAGGAGTCAGCAACTGACAGCGAGCTGGTAGCTGAAGCCCAAGATAAAATACCCACAGAGGATACTGGGACTGCAGCTCATGAGATTGTAGGTGTGGGCGATGAGGTAATCCTCCTTGTTCCAAAGGGACAAGCTGTAGAGATGGACATAGAGATCAGTCCATCATCAGAGAATACTACAAGTGAAACAATAGCTCTCCCTGAACCTGACAGCACATTTGAACCTCTCATAGCCCCTAAAACCACCACAACATGTCCAGAGACTCTTCAGGCACCACATGAGGAAACAATAACAGAGCCTCAACTGGAAGAAAAAACAGATGTTCTAAAGGAAGAAGCACTACCCAGAGACAAGTTAGACGATAGGTGTTCTCCTCCAGCACCTGTGGAGGAGGCCAGCTCAGAGAAGCAGAGGATGGAGTGGGATTTTGAAGAAGACAAGGGCGTCTTTGCCCCTCTGAGGAGCTTTACTCCGCTGGAGGATTTGTCCCTGCTACACAGAGAGGATATAGAGTCAGAAGCAGCAGTTGTAGAACAAAACATAGAGATACAAAAGGTGGAAGATGCTCCAGAGACAAGCATTGTTAAAGAGGATTCAAGTCTAGAGATTGATATGCACAAAGAGGATGTAGAACAAGATGTAGAGATGCACAAGGTGGAGGATGCACCACAAGCAACTATTGTTGAGGAGGTATCAATGCCAGAGATTGATCTGCACAGAGAGGATGTAGAAGAAGATGTAGCGATGCACAAGGTGGAGAATGCACCAGAAACCAAAACTGTTGAAGAGGTATCAAGGCTAGACATTGATCTGCATAGGGAAGGTGTAGAGATGCACAAGATGGAGGATGCTCCACAAACAATTATTGTTGAAGAGGTATCAGGGCCAGAGATTGATCTGCACAGGGAAGATGTAGGACAAGATGTAGAGATGCACAAGGTAGAAGATGCTCCAGAAACAAAAACTGTTGAAGAGATATCAAGGCCAGAGATTGATCTCCACAGAGAGGATATAGAAAAAAAGATGGAGCAAGATGAGGCCGTTCCAGAAATACCTGTCGAGGAGCTTGAATATGAGGTCATATCTGAACAGGATGCGAAAGAGATGCCGGAACCTGAAACACTGAGAGATGCAGAGGAACCAAAACCTGAGTCTGCTCAGGAGAGAGATGAGGGGATGCAGGTGGAGATGGCAGTGGAGGTAGAGGAGAAGGAGGAGGAAGTGTTTGGTCTGTCCCCAGATGAGGAGCTCTTTGAGGCTGACTATGACATCATCGATGCAGAGGAGGAGCGGCAGGCCCGACTGGCCGCTGAGCTGCAGGGAATGGACTGGTTCTGTCTCACCTGTGAATGTCTGCTGTCAGAGGACGACTGTATGTCTGGGGAGCATCACAGCCATGACGTCACTGCAGTGGACAAAGCCTATGAGGAAATCAAGGTAATGAGCTGTGTTAATGGGGACATGTTTTTATACACATAAACATCTGTTTTAAAGTTTAAAATGAGGGCTGTCAGAGCTTCTTGTGTTTGGGGTCCTGGAAACCACCACCCCTCTTTATCAGCTCACACAACAATCTTAACATTGTTTATCGCCTTGATCCTTGGGTGGTATCTATTTTTTTATACCATCATACCCTCCTGACATTTCACCTGGTGTACATATGCTGAAGGGTGTAGAGAAATGTTGAAAAAAAAATAGATTTAAAGGACTATTTCAATATTTTGGGAGCAAATCAATATATTTCCCATAATGCTAAATTTTTCCTTTTTCTATGTTTTTTTCTTGTTTTTTATGTCTGCGGCCTCAGAGACTTCACAGCGTTGTCTCCCAGATGTTTGATCATTTTAACAGGCTGCCGCTGAGTGACACAGCAGCAGTCCTCATGTCTGATGGCACGCTGTAATCACATAGCAGCTCATCATCTCATCAAACACTTTACCAGCATGATTACAACACACGGTTATGATCACACACACACACACTTTACTGGCATTAGTTTGGGTCGTCATATAATAAAGTGGTCCTAAATTAGTCAGCTATAACTTTTCCATTCATGCTGGCAGGTTGCATGCCCTCAGGCTGCCGGTAGGTTGCGGCCAAGCACATTGAGTTGTTGTGATGTAATGCGCTGCTTTGATTCGTGGAAAGGTCCAGTATGACATCATCAAGCGGAGACTGATATATGATCTCTTCACACACACATACATCCACAAACACACACACAGGTCTTCCTGGCTGTCCCTATGGGTCAGCACAGGGTCAGCCCCCTGCTTTTTTAAATCTGTATTGATGTTATAGCACCTTCTAGCAATTAAGAATATTGTTGTCTTTTACTCGCAGGTTTCCAAAAGCCATCTGTCATTTTTTCAAAAACTTTAGACACTTAATTCATCACAGGAGACTTTTTTTGTAATCTGTGAAACACTGGACAAAGTGGGCAAAGTGACATGCATTTGAGAAACAATCACAGTAATGTATCTGGCATCTAAATCAAAGGAAAGCTGGAACAAACTGAGAATGATCAAATGTCAATTTAGATATTTTTACACATCTGATATATATTTATGTGAAACGCTGACAGCTGGACTGTAAATAAGACAAAGATCAAAGCTGTAATGTAAATCTGACTCCAGCATTGAGAGGTGCTGTTGATTCAGAAACTCCGCGGCGGGGAAAATCGATCCAAGTTCACCAGAACAACTTTACAAAACTGTATCCAGTCCAATTCTCTGAGCTAGAATGTGCAATACACTCCTGCACGTCTTCAGTCATGGATATGGGCAATTAGGCTCACACATTCTTCCTCACTTACATGCCCTCCTACACACACACTTGTCTTCTGACTCCTAGTGGAGAGGCTGTCAGCCTTTAATGTGAGCTGTCAGTGTCCGGGGGCTGACAGGGGATTGCCACTGTCCTTCCTACTGGAATATCCTCTCTGACGATTCCCTTTAAAGCTGCAGCTGGCCACAATTTATCTAATGATGTCTTTTCAAGCTAACTAATAACAACAGAGAGGAGCATCCCTATCCTGTGTTGACCCCACAGCTCCATCAGATTGCCTTCAAGAAATTTATATTTCAAATATTTTTGCTGGAGGGAAATATTTGATAAGTGCAAAGACTAACTGTGGTGCAGTTTTAATGTCCAATCTACAAACCTGCAACATCTTTTCCCTCAAATCATAGGTTAATTTTTTTTTTTTTTACGTATGTCTCAAGACAAAATAGTTACATACCCATATGTACAGTTTAGGAGTTATTTGCCAGTGCAATTGTTCTTTCTCTTTATACAGGCCATCAAAAAAATCCCTCTGTACCTGATTACAGTGTATGTGATGGGTGACAAAATCAACAGTCCTCATTCCATGTAGAAATGCACTTTGTAGTCCAATATGAGGCATCTGCCAAATTAAATTGATTTCTTCCAAAGTTGGTGTTTTGATAAAATTCCCTTAAGTGCTATATTGTGGGCAACTGGACCTGCTTGAGTTTCTTCAAGATGTTTCACCTCTCATCCAAGAGGCTTCTTCAGTTCTGAAGAAGAAACTCAGGCAAGTCTAGTTGCCTACAATATAGCACTTGAGATTACCATGACCTGGATGACCGAGAATCTTCATCAACACAGTAAAATTCCCTTTTTTATGATCCCTCTGCAGCAGATCAGCAAAGAAACTCTATCTGGAGACAGAAAAAGGAGGAGTTTTTTGAGGACTGTAGATTGTGTTACCCATCTCTTCCACCGGAGACACCTAAGGAAGGGATCTCTTTATGGTGTAGGAGCAGAGTAGAGCAGGAATAACTAGCCTACAGCAACTAAGAGCTCTTGGATTATACATATAGGCATGTGATTCTCACAAAAGTGTGTTTGTGTTTTGTTTTGTTTTTTTAGGAGAAGCTGGGTGACTGGATCTCCGAGCTTCAGGGGAGGTCAGAAAACATCGAGGACCTGGTGTCTGAGCTCGAACTGGCCTACAACTCTGTAGAGGTAAAACAAGCTGACTTCACATTTAAAGGTCCAGTGTGTAGGATTTAGGGGGATACATGGGAAGAAATGGAATATAATATAATAAGAATATTTTCTTTGGTGTATAATCACCTGAAAATAAGAATTGTTATGTTTTCGTTACCTCAGAATGAGCCGTTTGTATCTACATAGGGAGTGGATGCTCAATGAAGATCACCATATTGCAGCACTATGTTTCTACAGTAGCCCAGAATGGACAAACCAAACACTGGCTCTAGATTGGGCCACCTGTTTTTGCGTTTTCACATTTTTGTATCGGCCACCGTTGTAAGCAGCCGCTCTATGACAAGCACTGTTGGAACAACACAGATTTTTTAACATTTAATTGCTTTATTCAGTGTTTTTACTGCTTTAAATCACCTGGTATGTTTGTTTTGGAGAGGAAGAGACCTCTGCACGTAATTCTGCTCCTGGTAAAAACCTCCTGAATAAAGAACACTGAAGGAATTCTTAATGGGAGAGGTTTCAGCAAGTTGCAATCTTCAATCCTCACCACTAGATGCCACTAAATCCCACTAAATCTTACACACTGTACCTTTAATACTAAATGGGACAATACCTCTTTTCAATATTTGACATTAGATTATACATAACACTGCCATCAAAGGACATGATACCGACCGTTTTATTTGTGAATATCTGTGAATATAATATCTCTGTTTCCTGTCCCTCTCCTCTCGATCAGGACCAGTGTGTGGAGAGCGAGGCAGCGATGCGGGTGCAGAATGAGGAGATGATGGCTATGGTGATGGAGCAGTACAACAACATGTCTATCAGCATGGAGGAGGAGAAGAAGGCCAAGCTGGAGCAGCTATATGACCAGATTGTCTCCTTCCAGGAGAGCATCGACTCTGCCAAGGCCACTCTAGAGACCACTGACAGAGAGGCTGATACTGACGCACGGGTGAGTACTGAGGCTTATTGATTGGTGGCATCATATTCAGCCAATAATCAGGATTATATGACACATCTGACAAATTCCTCTTCAATCTGTTCTCCTACTAGTCACCTGAAGACATTCATACAAGGTATTGTGCTTTCAGTAAATGGTGTGTGAGCTAATGCGGCTTTCTAACCGGTGTATGCTAATTTTTTAATGTATGTTTTTACACTGACCTGTTGTTTTGGTCTGAATGCGGTGGTTGTGTGGTCAGGCTCAAGGCAGCTCTGGACTCAACCATGTCACTGGAGCTGGGTCCCAAGGGACTGCTGGTATTCGAGGACTATGCCAAGGGTAACACTTCCAGCTCTCACCTTGCACAGCGCAAAGGAATCCCAGGTAGGTCTGATGTAAATATATCTTTGCAGATACACCTACCATCTGCAAGAAGTCTTGTGTCATGTGCATAGATGTGGCAGTTATGAATCCTGTACCTCCGCTGGTTTGTGTCTCAGTGCCTCAAAAGCCCACGCTGCAGCCTCAGGAGCCGGGCTCGGCCACCAGCACCAGTGTCACAGTTTACTGGAAGGTCAACCCTGGAGATATAATAGACTGCTTCCAGGTCTACTGCATGGAGGACCCACAGGGAGGTAAGTACTTTCAGGATGAGGTTTTTTTTGTCTCAAGATCTGATTGTGGGTGGGCAGGGTAACATCTCTCCATCTACTACTGCATGTGTGGCCAAAAGAGAGGTGAAGAACAGCATTTGAGTGGAGTCAGGTGCATGTCTTCCTCTCCAGTGGTGCCAAGAAGGGCAGTCAGGAGTTTATGTTCTACAATAAAATTTAGTAGGGGCAGGAATTGGAAAATGTCCCTTCAGTATTTGTTCCAGGCTATGACACATCTAGAACATGTGGATAAGGGAATCCTCACCTCTTTAATTTTGTCACAGCAAGGATTCATATCAGGGTATACACAAGCTAGTTTTGCTTTGGACACATGGACCCTAAGCACGGCTGTAAACCGCAACCAGGACGGTGTTTGAACTGGAAAATGGTGGCCGTAGTTCAAAGTGCTCCCATTTTATGTTATTTCATTTTGTTTTATCTATTTTTTTTATTTCAATTTTATCACCACCTCAGGTAAATTGATATTGTCTTGGTAGAAATGATACTATTATTTTTGTGAATTTGGGAGAGATCCCTTTTTTTACAAATACACATTTTATAGCATATTATCATTTATAATAGTCATAGATTTTGTTGGTATGAAATCTAACTGTGCCTTTCTGAGTTACTAAATACATTCATAGAAACACAGTGCATGTGTCGTCCACAGCGGTGTCAGAAGAGTACCGTGTGACAGTGAAGGAGAGTTATTCTGTCCTGGAGGAGCTGGAGCCTGACAAGACCTACAAGGTGTGGGTGATGGCTGTCAACTATACAGGCTGCTCTCTGCCCAGCGAGAGACTCTCCTTCAGAACTGGTCAGTCTGCTCACTGGAGCTCACGTTACAACAACACAACAGCTTTCAGTTAACAATTTCTACTGGCATTGTGAAGGGAGTTAAGATTGGTAATTTCTATTATGTTAAAGTATCTATATTGTGGAGGTCCAGAGAGTCTACCCTTCAAATCCAAAAGTGAATTTCAAACTATTATTTATATCTTGTTCTCTTTCTGGCAGCTCCATCAGTGCCAGTTATTGACACAGAGCGCTGTACTGTCATGTGGGACTCAGCCACGCTGAGGTGGAGCTCAGTAAATCTGACTCCTGAGCAGAGTTACACCCTGGAGTACTGTCGCCAGTATGAACTGGAGGGAGAGGGACTCAGGTGGGTGTTTGAGGAGTTCAGTAATTTAACCACATTATTAAAGTCAGTCAGCCTGGTTTAAAACAAACTAATAAACTGTACATGCCTTTGACATAAACATTCAGAGACATATTTAAACTTCTTACCCAAATTAGCTAAATTAAATCTACAGTGAAAAATTTTAAACTAAGGTTGATTCCTTTGTGTGCATGCATGTGTTCTCAGGTCCATCTCAGGTATCAAAAGCTGTGAACAGAGGGTCCTCCTGCAGCCCAATGAGAATTATTTGTTTTACATCAAAGCTGTGAATGAGTCTGGTGCCAGTGAACAGAGCGAGGCTGCCCTCATTTCTACCAAAGGTAAAAAAACAAAACACCCACTTGAAGTATTCAGGGGGATGTATTGGCAGACATTGGATAAAATATAATACACACAACAACACTCTCTTGACTGTGACTGTTTTCAGGGACAAGGTTCCACCTGCTGAAAGCCTCAGCTCACCCTGCTCTGGAGCTATCTGTGGACCGGACCACTGTGCACTACTCTCAGGACACACATGAAAACACACCATTCACAGACAAACAGTGAGTTTCAGTCAGCTCCGACCGCTTGACCTTTTACAGAACATGTGTAAACCAGAGTTTGTGTGTCTTCTAGGTATCCATCTATCCTTGGTGAGTTGTTGCCGGCACAAGGACATTACTACTGGGAGACCATTGTGTCAGGGAGCACAGCTTACAGGCTGGGAGTGGCGTACAACACAGCCAACAGGAACAGCCCACTGGGAGAGAACAGCCTGTCATGGTGTTTGCAGTGTATCCCTACACCATCAGGGTATGCAGAAAGCATTTTCCCCAACTTACTGTACTACTCATCACAGTGCTGGTCTAAACGTGTCCTCTCTCTCTTTGTCTGTGTAGTTGCAGGTATCAGCTGCTCCACAATGACGCTCAGTCCAGCGTGTTTGTGATTGACATGCCCGAGCGAGTGGGCACTCTCCTCGATTACCAGCTTGGTTGTCTGTCTTTCTACAATGCTCAAAGTGGTCAGCTGTTAGGTACTTTCTGCCAGCGCTTCACCCAGCCATGCCACCCTGCTCTGGCCCTGGAGATGCCGGGCAGCCTGGAGGTCAGCATGGTGCTGGAGGTGCCCGAGTTTGCAAAGGACAGCTAGCTCTGCTGTTTGCCTCACACACTGAGGAGTTTACAGTTCATGTTGGACATATATTGATTTGAATGATCTTACTGTATGATTATAATGACCATTATTGCATTACTGAGAAGCTGCAGACAAAAATACACTGGTGTCCACAGTAAAGACAGGAGACATACTGCGTCCCCCTTCTTCTAAAGAGGCCTCACTGATGGGTTTTTAGCAGAGGTGGGATCGAGTCGTGGGTTCGTAAGTCACAAGTAAGACTTGAGTCTTTGCACTCAAGTCCTAAGTCAAGACAGGCAAGTCCCGAATCAAGACTGCTGGGTCTCAAGTCCTGAAGTTTGAGTTCCGAGTCCTAAACAAGTCATCATGTTGCCTGGGTCCAGACCTGCCCACTACTCTGAGTTTGACTGTAACAAGGTGGCAACTCTGTCAAGTCATAATGGGATCTTTACCAAATTCAATCTCATTTTAACAAAGAAATAATATAATAAATTAACAAAAAACATTAATGCTTTATAAATAAATAAATATTTGTTTAAACAAGTGGGACTGAACTTAATCAGAAAAAAAGTAGCGCTGCACTTTCATAGCATATAGCACTATTACCCAGTACCACAATAGAACATTTTTTTGTGTCTCTGTCCTCTCTCATTGTTTTTAACTCATCTCATATTGATAAAATGTCCATAACTTTCTCTTCCTAAATTGGCTTGGGGGAAGGTATCAAGTATTTTCAAGTCATGAGGCTGAAGTCCGAGTGAAGTCATAGTGTTAGAATCCAAGTTGAGCACAAGTATTTTTTGATATTGTCAATTCTAGTCATCACATTTGTGACCCTAGTGTGATCTGAGTCCAAGTCATGTGACTCGAGTCCTCGCCTATTGTTTTTTTTGTGAGATCGAACCTATTCAACAGTGCAAGTTTTATTTATTTAAGTTTTTTTTTTTTTTTTTTTTACAGGAGATCAATTCAACATTTATTTCTTTGTTAACATAAATTAAAATGTCTTGTAAATATAAAAACCAGAAGCAATGAAAATGAATCATCACGGTGTGAAATACAGATCGAAAATTAGTGCCATTCTATTCACGTGGGTGTCTTGCATATTGTTTTGTCGAGGGAGAAATGAAATCACTTCATAAACTTGACCATAACATATGCTGATGTGATTGATTTGTACTGCTCTGTTCAGTTTCATTTTTATTTAAACCCTGACTGGTAGGTACTGTGAGGTGAGTGCTGCATATTGAGATTAAACACTCTGTATAATAACTGAGACAAACAATAGTTAAATATTTAGTTTAGACACTGAGTTTAGCTCCCAGAAACAAACTGTGGCACTTTTGATCTGTGTTTCATATTGTGAATGTGTAAATAACCTTTGTAAGCAGATGTGATCACTTCTATATTTTGTTATGTGCGACTCGCAGCAGGTGGAGATGAATTGTTTTCCTTTCTTTGTCCTGTAAACTGATTCTAATGTCTGAGCTGAATGAACATGTTTATTTTTCTATTTGCACAACTGGACTGATGGTTTGTTTCATGCTCATTTCTAACATACATTCACCACTAGAGGGCCTCGACGCTCCATTAGCTCTGACATTGGCTCCAAATCAGACTTAAATACATTTCTGCCACCAATCTTCACAACTTCTGCAAAACCTATTATGCACTTAGACTCCCAGATCGCTTTTGATGACTTACAGCTACTGTAGATTTGGGAGCCATACGCCGAGCTGACAGAGCTACATGGTTCTCCAGGGGACATGCCATTTCTCAATTATTATGTCACTATTTTTCCAGGCACTCAAACCTTTTCCCATCATTCTGACACCTTTGCTCTTTTCTGGGGAAACAGAGAGGAGGAGAGTGAGAGGAAGAAGAGGAGCAAACACTTGTAGACCATAACAGCTGCTGGCTTCAATGTGATCTGTTGGGCTGCTCCGGTGACAGTTCATTGAAAAGTGAAAGCCTCTTTTTACTGGGGCTGATAACACTGGGTTGGGAAGTTGGAACAGTTTGTTTTGTAGCAGGACTCAGGAAGGATCTGTTGTGACAGTGGAAAGATAGGACCCAGTGTCACTGCTGCTGACTGTTTTTGTACCTCATGTCAGCCCCAGACTTCTTTGACACTATCAGATAAAATTTGTTTTACAAATCTCTTTCTAGCTCAGAAAAATAAAATAAGGTGACAATAAAGTCATTAAATCACCACAAATGAAAAAATACAAGCACAATTTTCTTTTCTTTAGCTAAAAATTGCCAACAGATCCAAATGAACTCCTTCTTTCCCTCTACCACACCTATTAAACAGCCAGCCAAGAGAAGCTTCAGCAGGAGTCTCTCCCACACATGACCAATGACTTCGACAATATCTGATGTCAAGTATGCATCATCTCCATTCAGCTTAATTACTCTCATTTTTTCCACATCTGAGGCCAAAACCTAACAAAGAGCTCTCTATCCTCCCGACGTCTAAACAACCAATCATGCAAATAAGCGTGGTGGGCGAGGGTGAAATTTCCTGTAATTGTTACTGGAAAAACAAATCACCCAATAGCACGCCTTACTGCATTGGATTAGTACATGGAGGAAACATCTATAGGAGGCAAAGAGCTCTCGTGTAATTTAAATCAGGCTCCAATTTTATCAGTACCTTTAGTTAAATACCAAGATGCTTGAAAAAAAGACAGACAGTGGTCGTGGTTGGATTATCATATTTGTATTTCAATAACATGACGACAGTTGTTTCCAACTATCTGCAGAGCACGAACAACAGTAACAGAAGTGACAAAGATAATTTATGGCAATGTATCAAAATTATGAAGGACACTGGTCATATTCTGACAAGTGTACAAAGACACCAGCAGTCATGAAGGCACACTGCACCCATATGGTCCTCACAAGCCTGTTTGTTGTCCAACAGCGTTTTTTAACTGGCAGCACACACACATACATATGAATGCTTTTGTTTCAGGATATGGTGCTTTAAAGGGAATGTAACCATGAGGTTATTTCTGGAAGTTGCAACAAGTAGTAAGTATTAATACTTCTAGACACAGAGAAATAATGAAAGTAATCACATGGATTAGACACAGTTAGGCAATGTATGAGCTGTGAGGATATTAGGCAACATGACAATAAAAGGGAAAAAAAAAGTGGCAACTCATTTCACTGTCTAATTCCAGAAATTCAGACAGTAAAAATAAAAAAGGCAGCTAATGAGACATTCCCAAATGGGACAGACACTTAACTTTCAACAAGGTGACTGTTAAATAGGCACAGCAAATGAAAACACGGCAGAAAAACCAACAAAATAAACGTTGTACAAGATTGATTGTGGAAACCCATGGCAACAACAGCAAGTGGTGATTATTAATGACACAATATCTTAAACTGCAAGACACACTGGTTTCTGATAGTCCTACATACACACTAAAATTAGTCCCTCATATTTTGCATGAATATGTCTATACAGTGTGTAAGGTCCTTCTATTACCTCAGTATATCTAGCAAAGATTGTGAAGAAGCTGATCAGCCCTATCAGAGGAAACCACCAGTAAATTGCATTGATTTTAACCATGAAAATATTTACAACTATACAAGCTATACAAAGCCGAGGAGGTGAGAGCAAAGCAAAATAAGGGATTAATATCCTTATAGTCATGACTGCATACATACTGTACATTACACTAAATCAAATTAGAATTTACAGAATGTTTTTACAGTGGACTTGAGGAAGGACGTGCGCTCAGAGTGCTGCTGAAGGATCTGAGGTCCTCCATGAGTAGACACAGATTTATAAACTGGAGAAACACAACTAAAAAAATCTAGGTGCTTTAGCACAACACTGTACTATCTTAGTATCAGTGTATCTTTAAAGTGGAAATACACACGTACTTGCTTTAACTTATGATAATGAAGTAAATGTTGACTGCATGATGTAGTGGCTAAAAAATAATGACCCCATTGCTGTTTAGACTGGTTCCCTAATACAGTTCTGCAGGGATGGTGTTTTTCTTTAGGCTGATGTGGAAGTTAGCGTCACCCTGGTTCCCTCGTCAAAAAGTCAATGGCATTTTTCCATTGGATTTTGCATTATTGCAGAAAAAAACAAAAGTTTATGATGCTTACAGGGTGTGTTCAGCAAGGTGATCGTCACAAATGAACACCACTTTCATGATTTTTGAAAGCTAAATACAATCGTCAGAGGTAACAAGCTAACGTTAGGCTATAAACAAACTACACCGCGGTCACATGACTTAACTTCAACACCAAAACAAGGCTGTACAGCCGTGTTCCTTGTGATGACATTCTGTTGTGGCAAACTTTTTTAAGCTGCCGAAAGGCTTCAAAATTCACGAGTAGGGTATTTACTGATGTACTCTATCTCTTATATCTTATACTTGTGTTAACTGTTAACCACAGACCTTATTTCAGACATCTGAAAAAAATCCATTCAAATAACCCACTGACTTTCAGACGAGGGAACCAGGAGTGCAATAATGCTAATTCATTTCCAGGTTTAAGGACTCATTCCTGCACCACCTATAGCATTGCTTTCACTATGCAATTCTGTCGGCCACTGGGTACGAGCTCCTGGAAAAACGAAGGCTCAATTTATACTTAAGTAACTGTGGAAAACAAAATGCAGTGTGCTTTGTGTCGTTGGTAGTTATAGGCTTTGAGGAAAACGTAAAGCGATGAGGGGGGAAAGTTGATATGTCATCTACTCCCACTTTAACAAATATCAAAATCCTCATGAAACTGGTGAGGATGTTTCTATGTTTCCTACGGTGCATCCACTGTAGAGTGAGGGAAAACCAAAAAACTTAAAATATATCTATCTTACGGAAAACAAATGGAAGAAGAGGTTAAGTGGTCCACCCAGAGGTCAAACATCACCACTTCTTTTCCCTGCTGGACTTTTCATTTCTTTCAGCCTTCCTTTGAACTTTGCTTCTTCCTCATTAAACACCGCTTCATAGCATTCCATCCATAACCACATACATGCGCTCAACCTTTTTAAAAATCCTCACACATGCACTTTTCCTTCTCTTTCAGACCAGCATCTTTGAAATCTATCATCATTACGCTCCTGTAAAATAGTCTCTTTGATAATTATATAGTCATTCCATTAATTATTAGGTTATTTTCCATTCAAACTATAGTTCAGCTGGATAACATTTTTTTTCATTTGAGGACGTTGAGTCAGATTCAGAACTGCACCTTTCATCTACAGGCTGTTCCTCCTCCGATCATAAGGCTGGATCAGGGTTGACAGGTCAGGGGTTAGGCAGGAGTCGAGTTTTTCTCACTGGCCAGACTGGGTTTGGGGTCTGGTCTGTGGGGTTTGTGCTGAGGGCTGCTGCGAAGGTTGTCATCCATCTACAGCACAAGATGTCAAGTTAAGTTAGAGCGCACATGCACGAGCAGAAAATAATGTGACAATGATTCAGTGAGAGACACTACTTTTAGTACAGCTGAGACTGTACCTGCCAAACGCAACCATGAACCCATGCAAAGACGATAAAAGGAAAGCAGAAGCACCTTCTCTATCAAGTTGGACTCTTTGTTTACAAGCTGAGTTAGTTTCTGCAGGTTGGCATCCATTGTTTCCTGAACAGGTGGAGGAGGACCTGCAGAGAGATTACACAGTAACGACCCCCACAGAGGAAGAAGGAGAAAGCCGAGAGAGCCAGTGGAAGAGAAACAGTGTTAGGTCAATAGAGCAGATACAAAGAGCAAGCATGCAGTCAAAGGAGAGGGAATATGCTGATGATGTTAGTTGTTTTGTGTTCATGAAAAGCAAAACTTCTCCTTCATCTTTGTGGGTTAATTTCACCAAGCTACAGCCCCAAGAGTGCGAGTAATTTCAGTGTGTGCAGCAATCTTACAAGGGTGGTCAGAGCTGAAGTAGACTGCGAGGATGTTGTCACAGAAGCTTGTGAGGTTGTCCAGCTGTCTGAGGTGGCTCTGCAGAGGACTGCTGGGGAGACCCGCTTTGTAAATTGGAGCCAGAAAACCAAATGCAAAGGCATCCAGACTGGTCGGCCTACAAACACAAGCAAAAATAAATGTAGATAAATCCCAATATACAGATCAAAATTTAGTCTATTGCTTACTGTGATTAATGGTTGTCACTTGGCCAACTGAATTTTTATTGAGAAAAACTAACGCTGGCACAGACTCCTGACCACAAATCTAATAAAAATATGACCACAAATCTAATAAAAATAGTAATAAAAATCATTTCCATCTTAATTTTTGGGGCTTTTTCATCCTCTCTCTTTTCTTTTCTAATAGTGTTGCACCTGCATGTCTTTCAAATGACATTAAACAACTTACAAGTTGCCAAAGAAGTAGTTTGCCGTTCCCAGTCTGTAGGAGAGGAGATTCAGGCACTCTTTAGCATCACTGTAGATCTGAGGCAGACAGTGGGAAAGATTTACAGTTTGAGAAAACTTTGCAGTCACAGGGATGACACAACATGTGAGTGATGAATCAGACAAGTCAACATTTACCTTTCCCTCTACCTCAGTGATTCTGTGCAGCGGCGCCTCTCCTTTGGTTAGAAGGATGCGGGAGAGGGCGATGTTGGCATGGCGATTAGGAACGAGAAAGTTAAGAGGGAAAGGCGAGCGAGAGGCAAACCATGGCCGTGTCAGATTGGCGTAGTTTTCTGCATCCACCCAAAACGTGTGCAGCTGTGGGACAGAAAGCATCACTTTAAATATTACCAGTATTTACACAGAAGTTCTTGTCAAAGAAAAGCAGAAGAGAGATGGTGATACCAGAGCTGGTCGTAGTTTCTCTTCAAGCAGAGCGATGTATGCCATTGTGTCTGCTCCTTGTCTGGCTGAAAGCTCATAGTCTGCATTAAACCTCTGGAACAAAAAAGGAAAAATCAAAAATATTACAGTAAATCTACTGAATCTGCTGAATGGGTTCACAGACATAATGACCAAGTGATGAATAGTGAGCTTTCCTGGCATTCATTCTTACATGTTTCCTCAGAAAGTTGAGAATCTGTGTAGGTTCTTGAACTGCAGAGTCTCCACACAGCAACTCTGGGACTGTCCCTGCAGGTTGAACGACAGGAGGAAGACATTACATCTGGCACTGCATCTGCATTAACATGTTATTAAGGTCTTGTCGTGTACGATGCAATGTGTGTATCTACAATTTACATGAATTTGTTTCATTTTGTAACCAAATTTGATGCATAAAACTTAAACCCATGCTTTAAATCTGTGTTTTTCCACTTTTACTGGCACATTTTTGGATCCACAAAACTTTCATGACTTGAACGATTAACGTATTGGAGCTGTCAAGTTGTCATGTTACTTTTAAGTGTGCTTGCTGTTGTAATGTGTTATTTTCAAGAGCATTAAGAAAGCTCCAAATGGATAATATGCATATATTTTACAAACGTGTACAATTAAAAGCACTGTATTTATTTGTTAAACATTCCTATGTTAGTAATAGAATTCTCCGTCGACCTATGTATATATCAAGCTATCCCCATCTGGATCTCAATGTTATGCAATTCAGGTTTATGTGAAGCTGCAGCCCACCTGTTAGAGTTTTCCATGTCCAGTCTATGGGAGAAACTGTGATTTTTGCACCTGAAAACTTGGCATATGCCTGAAAGAAAAAAACACACACTTGAATCAGAAGAGATTAAAATGAGATGGCCAAAAGTGCATTTATGATCTCAGAGTCTGCCAAAGATGTTAGCTGTGACTACTGATCCAAATACAAAGTACTTGGCTCCAGTGCAGGACCATAATAGTGCAATCAAGGCTGAGCTTTGTATGATATCAGTCTTGTAATACTGGTGAACGCTTGCTGCAATCAAAGTTCCTTCAGTAGGAATTTGGCACTGACTCTTAATACAGATTTAGCACAAGTGAAACAGTTTCATTTATAGTAAGAGGAAAAACAAAGCAAGCTAAAAAGCAAACAACAACAAACAGAAAAAAAAAACAAAAGACAAAAAGATGCTGCAATTAGGGCTGCAACAATTAATTATTTTCATTATTGTTTAGGGTATAAAAATGTCAAATATTAGCAATAACTAGCTATCACAATTTTCTGGAGTCCAATGTGAGGTCTTCAAATGCTGTATTTTATCTGACACCAAAAGATGTCCAGTTCACAAGGATATAAAACAGAAAAAACAGCAAATCATCACTTTTGAAGAGATAGGACCAGCAAATCTTTGGCATTTTGTTAATTTTCTGTTGGATTTAACTCTAAAATACATGTTGCATTAAAAAAAAAAAACATGGGGAGAAAGAGATGCGCAATGAAAGAAGTGACCCAAAAAATAGCAAGAAATGAGTAACAACAAAATAAAATAATAAACAAAAAAATTGTAGAAAAATAAATAAATAAATAAATAAAATTTAAAAAAGGAAAAAAAGTTTGAAACAAATCTACAAGAAAATGACCTGAAAAGAGTGCTTACAAATCATAATAATTCTGTAACATAATTTTAATATGTAATAGTACTAATTATTATTAATATCATAATTCTTTCATATTTTTTTCTATTAAGTAATTTTCTATTTTAAAATTAGTTATTTTTATTTATTTATGTTTTTTTTGTTTGTTTGGGGTTTTTTTGCAATTTGTGGGATATTTCTTGCCAAGTTGCTCATTGCCTTTTTTCCCATGTTTTTGAAAGAAACACACCAATTTGCTCAGGGTTCAAAGGTTTAAATTCTTGCAAGAAAAGTGATGTAGCTCCAGGTTTCAAAGGGTCACTGCTAAATACCTGTGCATCAGGTACACCAGGTGCAAAGATGGAAATAAGTTCAGGACTATGCCTGACAAACTGTGACATGTTGTACTTTATAAATACATTAAGACTCCTATCAATAAACCAATGCAAACCAAAATAAAACACATTATTATCACTGAGTAAATGCCTAAAAGATGACTCCTTTATACAGTCAATGTGTCATCTGGGTATGAACATTAGGGAAAGTGTCACCCTGTGGTCAGAGTTGTAACTGCATGGACATGCTAACAGATAACAACACGATAAACAGCGAGCAAACAACTTAATGTTATTTTTCTGACATGTTATTACTGCCTCGGCCACCGTCGATAGATTCGCGGGGAGAAACAGAGGAATGTACCCAGATAAATCACAATCAGAGCCTCAACAAGCTGACCTTGAAGTACCACATTTCTGTTAGCTATGACACAGAGACTTCTGACTTTATAATGAAGGACAGGGCATGCAGTCAGCAAATGTAATGTCGCAGCTGTGCAAACACACAACTGAGCTGGAAATATTATTTTCTGTCCTGCACATCGAGCTGAGCACGAGCAGCTAGCCCCACCAGCCAACTGCAGCTGGCATGTTAGCATGGAAGCTAACCAGAGAGGTACACAGAGAAGACGCAGAGAAAAGCGGAGAGGAAACATTTCGTCTTAAAGGCAGGTCTGGATATAATGGCCGTGTTTTTTCACAAGCAGGCGACAACCTTACCAGAACTATGAGAGACTCGCTGTGGACAGAAGGCAAACCCCAGTCTCCTCCCCAGCATCTCAGCTCCATGGCAGCCGCCATGTTTTGGTTCATGGAAGGAGCTGGTGACGTCACGCGGTACCTGTCACAGCAGAGCGTGCAGAGGTGAAGAAATCAAAATAATGAGGTGACACATGGATGTGGATATTTATGTCTCTTTAAAATGACTGCTGTTTTTGAGAATGTATCTTTATGTCATCAATTATAATAATCAAAAACTCATTAACTGTTTGTAATGATGGAAAAAAAGATAGAACTGAAAGTAATGGTGAGGCACTCTTGACTCCTGGCAACAACTCTGCATGCTGCACCGTTATGAGAGGGGGCACAAAAATAGTTAACACAATGAGAAATGCATTAACACAAAACAACATAAGAACATGTAATAACAAAGGACCATCTGCTGAGGAGGATTGTGTGATCCATCCAAGGCTCCAGAACAGCTACTAATGGACTTTGTGGTTTGCCAACCAAAGTCATGCTCTGAACTCTCAGTCTCAAAGGTATTGATTACTTTGGAGTAATAGGAGAAAACCCCCCTGATTAGAATGCATTTATAAAATGGCCTGTGTGCAGATATACAGAAGGGAAATTGACCCTCACCCACTGGCCCAAAACACAAGTCAAGTCAATTACATTTTTGTTTATGTTGCCCAATATCACAGTTATGTCTCTCAGGGCTTGACATGCTGTACACCCTTCATCTGTTAGTTAGTTAGTTAGTCAGTCAGTCAGTTAGTTAGTTAGGTAATGGCTAGTTAGATAATGCTTAGTTAATTGTTAGTTAACAGTTAACTGTCAGGTGGTTAATAGTTACTTATTTATTAGTTATTTTGTTAATGAATACTTGGTTGATTGTTCATTAATAGTTAGTCAGTCAGTCAGTCAGTCAGGTAGGTAGGGAGGGAGGGAGGGAGGTAGATAGGTAAGTAGGTAATGGTTAACAATGGTTAATAGATTAACTGTCAGGTAGTTTAAATACTTGGTTAATTGTTCATTAATAGTTAGTTGACAGTTAATAAGTTAATAGTTGGTTAATAGCCAGTTAGGTCACATTTGGTTGGTTAGGGTTAGTTAGTTAGTTAGTTAGTTTGTTAATGGCTACTTATTTAATACATTAACATTACATAATACATTAATTAGTTATTTAGTTACTTAGTTACTTACTTAGGTAATTCGTAGTTAGTTGATGCTTAGTTAATTGTTAGCTATAGTTAACTGTCAGGCAGTTTATATTTATTTATTAGTTAAGTAGTTAATGAATATTTGGTTGATTGGTTATTAATAGTAAGTTGACAGTTAATAAGTTAATAGTTTGTATAGCCATTTAATTAGTTAGTTAGTTAGTTAGTTAGTTAGTTAGTCAGGTAGGTAGGTAAGTAGGTAGGTAGGTAATGGTAAACAATGGTTAACACTTAACTGTCAGGTAGTTAATAGTCAGTTACTTAGTTATTAGTTAAGTAGTTAATGAATATTTGGTTAATTGTTCATTAATAGTTAGTTGACAGTTAATAAGTTAATAGTTTGTTAATAGCCAGTTAGGTCACATTTGGTTAGTTAGTTAGTTAGTTAGTTAGTTAGTTAGTTAGTTAGTTAGTTAGTTAATGGCTACTTATTTAAATCATTAACATTACATAATACAGTAACTAGTTTGTTAGTTACTTACTTACTTAGGTAATGGTTGGTTAGTTAGTTAATGCTTAGTTAATTGTTAGTTAAGAGTTAACTGTCAGGCAGTTTATATTTATTTATTAGTTAAGTAGTTAATGAATATTTGGTTGATTGGTTATTAATAGTAAGTTGACAGTTAATAAGTTAATAGTTTGTATTGCCATTTAATTTGTTAGTTAGTTAGTCAGGTAGGTAGGTAGGTAAGTAGGTAGGTAGGTAATAGTAAACAATGGTTAACATTTAACTGTCAGGTAGTTAATAGTCAGTTTCTTAGTTATTAGTTAAGTAGTTAATGAATACTTGGTTAATTGTTCATTAATAGTTAGTTGACAGTTAATAAGTTAATAGTTTGTTAATAGCCAGTTAGTTTACATTTTGGTAGCTAGTTAGTTAATGGCTACTTATTTAAATCATTAACATCACATAATACAGTAACTAGTTGGTTCGTTAGTTAGTTAGTTAGTTAGTTAGTTAGTTAGTTAGTTAGTTAGTTAGTTAGTTAGTTAGTTGATGCTTAGTTAATTGTTAGCTAATAGTTAACTGTCAGGCAGTTTATATTTATTTATTAGTTAAGTAGTTAATGAATATTTGGTTGATTGGTTATTAATAGTAAGTTGACAGTTAATAAGTAAATAGTTTGTTAATAGCCAGTTAGTTGACAGTTAGTAAGTTAGTTAGTTTGTTATCTTGTTAATGGCTAGTTAGTTAATGCATTAACATTATGTAAGAGTTTGCATGTTCTCCCCGTGTCAGCGTGGGTTTTCTCCGGGTACTCCAGCTTCCTCCCACAATCCAAAGACATGCAGGTTAATTGGTGACTCTAAATTGGCCGTAGGTGTGAATGTGAGTGTAAATAGTTGTCTGTCTCTATGTGTTAGCCCTGTGATAGTCTGGTGACCTGTCCAGGGTGTACCCTGCCTCTCGCCCAATGTCAGTTGGGATAGGCTCCAGCACTCCCACGACTCTCAAGAGGATAAGCGGTTATGAAAATGGATGGATAATACATTAGTTAGTTAGCTAGTTAGTTAGTTAATTAGTTGAAATGTAAAATATGAAATGTTTCACTTCACATGTGAAATTAAGTTTTCACATATTAAGATTTGCATGCATGTGCAAAGTTAAAAACATGTATTATATCATGTGAATTTTAAGATACACACATCATTTGGAAGGGTGAGCTTTGGTTTCACATCTAAAATCACAACATCCTCTATGAAGTGTTTCTGTGCACATGTGAAAGACTGCATTGCATTTTTGTAAAGGTTGAAAAGAACAGTGATGCACTGTTTGCTTCCATGTCCACAGAGACTGACTGTCTTGATCAGGAATGGAGGTCAGCATTTCATATTTGGATTTTTTATTGAGAAAAAAAAACTGTGGAACTGTTCTTATTTTCCACAACAAAAGCATGACATCTCTCTCCACTGGCTGATTGTCAGACTGTTTGAAGGCAGCCAGGTGTTTGGCGACCAGACAGCCAGACACTAACGGATACACGGTGATAATGCTCGGCGGGATGGTAAATGTCTCTGTCTTTGGCTCGGACCTGTGGCAGAGATTTTGAAATGTACTGGAGATTTGTAGGGAAAGCTTTAAGACGAGTACCAGACATCTATCATGAAATGTTTCCAGGGTCCCGAGTCTAGCCCTCTTTGTCCTTCCCTTCCCACATTCTTCAGCAGCTGGAACTTAGGGAAGGTTTGCAGAGGCATGTAGTACAAGTTAGAATAAATTACATAAAATTAAAAGCATGTGGTACACTGTTATATAATTCAGCTGGCTAACCAAAGATGAGAGATGAAATCCACATCAATAACACAAGTTCTAGATGTTTGTAAGGAACAATGGCCACCTGGAGTCAAGTTTTCCACCTTTGAGACACAGTCATAATCCATATCAGACATTATTTAGAGTTGGTTGACTGTTTACAGACAGATTTACGATACTTTTTATGCTGTTATATAAGACAGTTGACACAAAGACTCAAGGATTAAAAGCTTTATCTTGACTCTAAATGAAGTAGGGTCATAAATACATTAAAAAATACATTTTGCTCATGCAGTATAAATAATGCAGTCATTGAGAGTCTTTTTTTAGAATAAAATACAATATATAATTTCTTATTCATTGGTTTAAATATTTCTAGTATGTAGTAATACTGCTTTAGCTTTTACACACAGGGACAACATGTATCATTCGATGGAAATATAGTAGAAAGGGGACACTCCCACAAACTATTAAAATAGTCCCGACACTGTGCCACTTTCGCAACAGTAGAGTGCAAGGACACTCCCCTTTCCTTTAAAAGCTGTGCCTGTGTCCACAAAACCATCTCACCTCTGCTGAGATTTTGCTTTAACATCTGGATTTTTCCATCACTCTGTGTTGAAGCAGGTGATTAATCTGTGATTCTTGTTCTGATCCACAAGTGGAAACTAATTTTTTTTTTTTCTTCAGGGATAAATCTTCTGCTGAGGTGTGTCCCATACTGCTGCACTGAATGATGGGTGTGTGGGCCAGAGCAGCGGCTCTGTCTCTGGTGCTGCAACAGCTGGTGCTCACTGTCACAGCTCAAGGCATTAGTAAGTATTTTTCACCATCCATGCTCTTCTGGAAAACATGTGTCTTTAGACCAGCACTTGTTGGAGACCTCTTTACATCACTGTCCATTAGGTCTGTTTCAGTTACTGTCTTTTCAAATTTTGTGCATCCCTAACAATCTGTTGTCTGGTCTTACAACTTCTAATCTGCAGCAAGCCCGCAAATAACAAGGTTTGATTTGTTTGACTTTTTTGTGGCTCCAGTAACTGTCTGACCTAAATACGTAAATCAGTTTTAGATGGTAAAACACTAACTGCCATTTGAGAAAGTGCATGTGCAAAACTTTGATTTGCCTGGAATCTACACACAACTGTTTCCATAAAATTTCCTGTCACTTTGTATTATTCCTGAATTCAGCTAATGGTTGTGTGCAGTGTGTGTACTGTACGTGTGTGTGTGTGTGTGTGTGTGTGTGTGTGTGTGTGTGTGTGTGTGTGTGTGTGTGTGTGTGTGTGTATGTGTGTGTGTGTGTGTGTGTATGTGTCCGTGCATGTGTGTGAGGCAGCGGGTTACTTTGTTCCAGTGGAAAGAGTTTACTGCTGCTCCCTTTCTGCGACTCCAGTCTACCACTCTATAAAACACAGCAGGATACAAACATGAACGTGCACTTTAACACACACACACACACATATGCATGTGTTAACACACACAGGTACACTGTCACACATAATAAAGTACCACTGACTCAGCAGTAGCAATCCACAGTACACTGCAAGCCATAGCCATCAAGGCACACTGAGGAAACTCTCCATTAATAGAGACTAAAAAAGAAACTCAGCACCACTTCTAGTGTATCAGATTGAGTTCTTTCAGCAGGTACACTGAATATAAGCATCTTACAGACTATTAACTGACCACTATGCTGTATGTTCCCTCGCTGTCTGTGTTTAACTGTGCCTTTTCTCTGAACTTTTATTACAATCATGGAAGTGTTTATACGACAGTATAACGCAGGTGTTTAACTGTCCTTTCCTGTTTTAGTCTACGACCTGCTGGTGTCTCCTGACTGCCTGCCAGACTTGCTCCAAGGAAGCCTGAAGAACAAAGGGCGAGATGAGGCGTTCATCCTGTCTTCCTTCAGGCTCCACAGCAAGGCCCCCACCTCTCTCTACAGTATCATCAACCCCAAAGATAACACCAAGTACCTGGAGCTCAGTGTGCAGGCCAAACTCAGCAAGGGTGAGTGATTATATTAACACAGGTAACAGTGTCTGCGACGACTACTTAAACAGTTTAGATTATCACTACATGTTTCAGTGCTCTCCTGCTGCCGCTCTGTTTCTCTTTCATCCCTGCTTCTCTCCCTCTCTAGTTACCATTCGTTACCAGAAGACTGACGGCAGATTTGGCACAACCAGTTTCAATCACGCCTCCCTGGCAGATGGGCAAGATCACCATGTGATGCTACACGCCAGTGGTTTACAGGGCGGTCCACCTCGCCTTCACATCTATGTAGACTGCAGACTGGTGCACACTTTGGAGGATCTGCCCGCTGCATTTGGGTCACTCCCCCAAGGTCCCAACAAGGTGGCACTTAGGACACTGCAGTCTACTGGACAGGTGATTAAGAAGTTTACAGTTCAAACATTACAGCGTAATTATGAACACTGTTTGAGCGGTGCAATACCTTGACAGACATATGCCATGTGTTTTTCATTCTGATCATTCAATGTATTTATTCCTTTGTAAGGATGAACTGACAGACTTGAAGCTGGTGATAGAGGACACCATAGATAATGTGGCGACTCTGCAGGACTGCAGCGTGGATCAGCGTGAATCTCTGCAGCTGTTAAGTGAGAAGAACAGATTGCATGTGACACCTGCAGTCATTTAAACTTACACCTGGTAGACGTGTGTTGTGTGCCTAATTCTCCAATTGTGATTTGTGGGAATACCATCAGGTATCCAGGGAGGCAGGGCGGCACAGGACAAGGCCACCATGCAGGAGCTGAAGAAAATGTTTGCTGAGATGAAGGAGCTGCTCCACCAGCAGGTAACCTGTCCTGTGCCCCAGTAAGCCTTAAAATATCTTGAATTATTTTGTAAATATTATGGCTTGTAAGTCATTAATTTCATGACTCTTCTATGTGAGAGTCCACATTTCTGATACCTAATACTTAACTGTTGGCAAAATGTAGATCAACCTAACTCACTCTATTAACCATATTCCTGCAAAAAGCCTACTTCTGCACATGACTACATATTTATCTTTATACTTGACTGCAATGCTTAAATAAGAAAGATATTATTTATCCAAAAATCTGTCTTAAATTTGGTTAAAATCATCTTGAAAGGGCCTTTAAAAGCAGTAAATTTAAGTGTCTGATACCTGTTGACACTCTAGTCTCAGTCTTGTGTGTCTCACAGAGGTGAGACATTTCCTGATGGAAAGGGAAAATACAACATTTTACTGGTTCAAGATGATTTGGAAAATAAAAGTATAATACCACAGTATTTCACCATGGAGTTCTAATTGAAACAGTTCAATAATCTGATGATGTTTTTGCCACCTTTATGGTTGCTTTTTAATTATGAAGTATTTTTAGAGAACCTTTAGTAGCAGAAAATATGGAGAGGTCCCCAGTTGTTTAGAGGAGTTCCCTACTTATTAAAGTGAAAGAATGTGGGCTGATTCACAACCATTTGGAATTTCCTTTTTCTTCGGGATAAGATTGGTTTCGCAATAAAATCAGCAATTTCTTGTGAAAAGTAAGAATCCAGACCGAGAGGACCTGCTGGAGCTCTCTCGTTTCAAGACTTTATGTAACCTCAGCGACAGACAGCTGAGTAAAAGTGAAATTCACCTCAGCAGCAGTTAGAAGTGGATGATTTCAGACGCTCATTTAAAGCAGAGGATTTGTTAGGAGATAAGGCATCAAACAGGGAGCCTGAGGCGATGAAATGCTCGTTATATAGCTCAGCATCTCAGACTTGTCGGACACACGGAGAGAATTCTTTATGTATGGAAACTGATCACTGGAGCTTGCCTTAGCAGACACACATTTTATAGCTTTTTAAAACTTCTGGGTCTCATACAGACCTTTAATAGTTACTGAAACATATGATTCAGATTTGGCTTTAATGATATAAGCTGTAAAGTGCTAACACAACTACCCGGGCAGCACAGTTTGTCCTGACTAACAGTTCACACTCTGCTTCTTTCTGGTTCAGATTAAGGAGACAACTTTTCTTAGGAATACCATCGCAGAGTGTCTCGCCTGTGGTAAGCACTACAAAAATGATGATCATTTATACAGAAATCATGACACTATACTGTCAAAGTGACATTTTAACCAGCTGCTTTAATATCTGCCCATGTGTGCCCACAGGTCTTGGGGGCAATCCAACTAACCCAGCTCAAACTCCAGATCCTGGGCAGTTTGTCATGCGGCCTCAGCCTCTGACCCAGTGTCCACCTGGGACCTGTTTCAGACAGAGCATGTGCATCCCTTCAGAGTCGGGGGGTTTCCAATGTGCCCCCTGTCCTGATGGATATACAGGAGACGGGGTACGCTGTGATGACGTAGATGAGGTATGGATTATATGTTTCCTTATGTGTCCTTATGTAACCAGTTGTAGTTATCATTTGTTCACCATGTTTTTTGTGTGTGTGTCTCAGTGCCAGTTTAGCCCATGTTACCCTGGTGTCCTGTGTGTGAACACTGCTCCCGGTTTCCGCTGTGAGAAATGCCCTCTGGGATACAGCGGACCAGAGTTAAATGGAGTGGGAGTGTCCTATGCCAAGTCTAACAAACAGGTACAACAAACAACATTAATACACTGTATGGAAAACACTCATCTGTTTGATTTATCTGTACCTGTTAGAAGAATGTAAGTCTTTTTCTTATATACTAAGTTTTATCAGGACGGCACAGTGGGGCAGTGGTTAGCATTGTCGCCTTACAGCAAGAGGGTTCCTGGTTTGAACCAAGGTTGGGGGGCCCTTCTGTGCGGAGTTTGCATTGTGGGTTTTCTCCAGGTGCTCTGGCTTTTTTCCACAGTCCAAAGACATGCAGATTAATTGGTGATTCTAAATTGTCCGTAGGTGTGAATGTGAGAGTGAATGGTTGTCTGTCTCTATGTGTCAGCCCTGTGATAGTCTGGCGAGCTGTCCAGGGTGTACTCTGCCTCTCGCCCAATGTCAGCTGGGATAGGCTCCAGCCCACCGCGACCCCTAAGTGGTTACATAAAATGAATGAATGAATCAATAAACTAACTTTCATCTGTTCTTTCCAGGTGTGTGATGATATAGATGAGTGTCTGAGCCCACCAGAGAATGGAGGCTGCACTCCCAATTCACACTGCTACAACACAATCGTAAGACCACTGAAACTGCTGTATAATAAACTGTCTTGATATAGCACCTTTATACAGGAAACGCAGCACAACATGCTTTACAATAAGGAAGTTACATGCAACAGGCAATTCAGTATAACAGGATACAATGTAAAACAAAAATAAGATGAAAATAGAAGGCATAGAAGGCATCATAGCTAAATTTTAGCAAAACAATAAATCATAAAATTGGAAAACCATAAATCATAAGATCAATTAAAATTCAACAGTTTAAAAGACACAAAGAGTTTTAGCCTTAGTGAGCCGGCTCCTCTGGTATCTATATGTAGTGTGTTCCATAGCTTTGGGGTGTAATTAACAAAGGCCGCATCCTGGATTTTCATTTTGCTTCTGCTGGGAACCTCCAACACATGAGCAGCAGATGATCACAGTGTTCTTAAAGACAAATTGTTAACAAGGCAATGCAGCTTGGTTGTAGTCCATTTAGGGCTTTGTATATAAGGAGTAGGACCTTGAAATGTATTCTAAATGTTATCTTAAATGAGAGTGTGGTTATCATCACACTGTCTTGGTTTCTGACTCTGTACTCTCCTCACCAGGGCTCCTTCCGCTGTGGAGAGTGTAAAACTGGCTTCACAGGTGACCAGACACGTGGATGTCATGGCACCAGGCTTTGCCCCAACGGTCAGCCCAGCCCCTGTGACATCAATGCTGAGTGTATCTTAGAGAGAGATGGCAGCATTAGCTGTGTGGTAAGAATTTAGTCAATACTGACATCATGTTCAGCTGTACGCATCCCCCTGGATCTTGAATGAAAACCTGTGCTGTTTCTCATTACATCATTTACATGAAATGTCATGATGTGCTTTTTCCTTCTTATGTGTGTGTTAGTGTGGTGTTGGCTGGGCAGGTAATGGCTACGTGTGTGGAAAGGACACAGATATTGACGCATATCCTGACAATAAACTTCAGTGCAGAGATGGCAACTGTAAGCAGGTACTCATTAATACACCCCTGCACTCTCTTACATGTAATTCATGTTGGTATTATAAATTAATGCTACATGTGTTTTTGCTGTGTCGTTTCCAGGATAACTGTGTGTTTGTGCCAAACTCTGGCCAAGAGGACGCAGATGGGGACGGGATGGGCGACTCCTGTGATGATGACGCAGACAGTGATGGCATCATTAACATAGATGTAGGTAACAATGAGCTCTCACATATTTTGGTGCACTGTAACAATTTTATGAAAAGGAATGAAGCTCTCGCTTTGAAAACAATTTTAAATCAGTCAATAATTAAGTAAATAAATAAGTAACAAAATAGAAGAATATACCAGCTAGAAAAAGAGATTAATAAAAATAAATAAATAGATAGATACACAATAATAATAAATCAGTTAAAACCCAGACTACAAAGGTAGGTCTTGAGTTTGCTTTTAAAAACATCAACACTCTCTCAGGTCTTCTGGCAGACTGTTCCACAGATGTGGACCATAGTTATGAAATGATGAACTTTGTGGATTATTAAAAGGCCATGGCGAGAAGACCTGAGGGTTCATAAGATAAAAGCAAATCTGATAAATAGGTATGACTAAGATCATTAAGAGCTTTATAAACCAATAAAATGATCTTGAAATCAATTCTGAAGCACACAGGACTCCAATGCAGAGACTTTAAAATTGGTGTAATGTGTGCTCTCTTTCTGGTCCTTGTCAGCACATGTGAAGCTGAGTTTTGTAAAAACTGTAACTGAGTAATGTTTTTCTTAGGAAGACCAGAAGGTAGAGCATTACAGTAATCAGTTCGGCAAGTAATTAAAGCATGCATTAGTGTCTCTGTGTTGGCTTGGGAGAGAAACAGTTGCACTCTGGCAATGTTCTTAAGATAATAAGAAACAATTTTGGTTATACTTCTAATATGTGGCTCAAAACTAAGATTTCAATCAAAGATAACTATGAGGTTTTTCACCCCTTGGCAGGGTTTTAGTTACAGTTCTTGCAGTTTTGCACTGAGTTTCTCTCTCTGAGCCTAAGACGTCGGTTTTTTATCCTGCTTGAGTTGAAGAAAGTTGTCTGCCATCTAGGATTTGATATCTAAAATACAGTTAAAAAATGCATTAACTGGACCTGAGTCATCGGGAGACACAGCGATGTACAGCCGTGTATCATCAGCATAACTATGGAAACTGATGCCATGTCTCCTGATGACATTTCCAAGTGGCAGCATGTAAAGATTAAAAAGTGTTGGACCTATAATTGAGCCTTGGGGGACCCCACAATCCATTTAATAGCTTATTGATGAACATACATCCATTGTTACATAAAACTCTCTGTCAGAAGGATTAAAACCAATTAAAAACAGTACCAGAGAGGCCAACCAGATTGTGAAGTCTAGCTAAACAATTGAGTGGTCAACTGTATCAAAGATTATATGTCATAACCTGGCTCTTGGGCCATGACAAATATGTGAGATGCATGATTTTAAGCAAAAGGGAATTAAGGATAAACTAAGGAAGGCTGATACATCATAGGGAGAAAGAGCAAATAAGTGACAGAGCATAAATCTGGGCCCACACAAAGCCCTGATTACCAGTCCATCTCGCACTCAACCCAGCTCAACATCCAGATAATACTGGCTAACAGCAGGGGTCGCAACAAATAATCAGAAAAAAAATTTGAGAAACACAACACTGTACAGTAAACCTTATTTTTCTGTCCTAGGACAACTGTTGGCTCATTCCGAATGTGGACCAAAAGAACAGCGATAAGGATCTCCATGGTGACGCCTGTGACAACTGCAGATTGGTCGACAATCCCTCACAGAGGGATACTGATCAGGACGGGCTGGGAGATGAATGTGATGATGACATGGATGGGGATGGTGAGTGTGTTTGTTATTATTTAACAGTCAAAAAATCTCATAATTTTGGTCACAGTGATCAAAACAGTTGGACAGTCATTTCTGTAGGAGGTGTAGCAACTGCACCACTACTGCTTTTATTGCATCAGTTTGAGTTAATACATTTGGAAACACATTGTGAAACCAAATGGCAATAATCACGTTTGACACCTACCGTGTCTGTGAAGGCTGTCCAAACTGCATACTGCCAGGACAAGAATAGAAGCTTTACAGTCCTGCTGGTGGAAAGTGTGGACATTTTTTCACTGAACTGGCAGCTCTTTATCTGTTTAAAATAGTCTCCTGGTCTTGTTTGTGTCTGTTTCCAATTCACATCCCCTGCTGGTTAGATCACTGGCTTTCAGCGAAACAACCCAAGCCTCATTAAAGAAAACCCAAAACATTAAAAAACCCCACTAGAGAACAGTGTTAAATGTTGAAATGTTCCAACTGGAATCATAAGTGTTGTCTCACATACTTCACTTGATTGCCCCTTTTAGAGCACCTCTCATTTGTTCCATTGGAAACACATTGTTTACCTCTTGCCTTTGTGTGTGAGCCTGGACGTTTAACTTTATATGCGTATGCATGTTCCATGTTTAGACTCTGTTTGTTGACTCGTGTTCATTCAGTTTGGCAGAGCTCCAGCCCCTTGATCATTTGGTTATGTCTTTAACTCCAAGGCTGGATTTCTAAGCGCTTGGTCATGTCTGTCTCGTTTCTGAAAAGCATTTTTTCCACGGTAAGCCTCCGCCAGGCATTGAAGGCCACTGGAAACTATTTCACCTTCGTCTTAAACAAACACTGCCATCTGGTGATGCGTTTGACAGACCGTGTCTGGCTGCGTTCTGTCAGGCTTTTCTGATTTTCCTGTCAACGCTTTTACACATAACGCAGAAATAAAAGTGCTGAGGTGTTTATGTCCACAGGCTTGAAGAATATCCTGGACAACTGCCAGCAAATCCCCAACCCAGACCAGAGCGACAGAGACAATGATGGGGTGGGAGATGTCTGTGACAGCTGTCCTGATATGGCCAATCCCAACCAGGTAACAAACCAAACAACAAACTGACAAAAAGATTCATCTGCTCCCATAACTCTGACCAGCAGTGTGTATTTTGTCACCCTGCAGTCCGACTCCGATGATGACCTCGTAGGAGACACCTGTGACGACAACATAGACAGGTAGAGTCTATTATCATGACCTGTGGTATGAATAGAAGAAGATGATATACTTTATTAATCCCAACTCAGTTTTTTTCATGTATATAAATGTGTGTATATATAGGCATGTGTATTTATATAAAGAAAGTTTTGCCATTTGTTTAACCTGCTCTACCTTCTCTTTGTCAGTGATGGTGATGGCCACCAGAACACAAAAGACAACTGTCCCACAATCATCAACTCCTCTCAGCTGGACACCGACAAGGATGGAATGGTTTTAATCTCTTCTGTCATACTTAACTTAAAGGACTACTTCACCCCCCAAATGACCATTTCTATATCAATTATTCACCCTGTGTTTCGTTGAATTCAGTAATTTTAGACCAGTTCTCTTTTATTATTTTGTGACTTTGGTGTTTTAATCAGTCGGTTCAGATTCAGTTAGGTTGCACAATGACACAAACAAACTACCAGTCGATGCAGTGGAATACTAGCAGCTCAGGTAAAGCTCAGGTTAAAAAATTTGTTTTTGTCGATGTAGTCTGGTTTTCAAGAAACCATAGATTTCAGGTCAGTTTCCTGTTAGAGAGTGTTGTCTGTTTGGAAACTACTGAGCATACGACTGGATAAATGAAACTTGGATTATACTGTGCGAGTTATGTGAGAGTTTATAAACAGACGTTTTGATATAGTTTTGCTGTTGTTAAATGTGGTCCCCTATGACTTAAAGTCATCAAGAATTTTCTCAGTTTTTGGATTCGTTGTGGTTGGGTGTGGAGTCTGAAGTGATGCGGGCACTGCACCGGACCGTCATGGTGAAGAGGGAGCTGAGCCTGAAGGCGAAGCTTTCAATTTACTGGTCCATCTACGGCCCAACCCTCACCTATGGTCATGAGCTCTGGGTAGTGACCGAAAGAATGAGGTTGCGGATACAAGCAGCTGAAATGAGTTTTCTTTGTAGGGTGGCTCGGCTCAGCCTGAGAGATAGGGTAAGGAGCTCAGACATCATGGTAGAGCTGCTGCTCCTTCGTGTCGATAGGGATCAGCTGAGGTGGTGCTGGCATCTGATCAGGATGCGTCCTCCTGTTAGGTGTTCCAGGCACGTCCCACTGGTAGGAGGCCCCGGGGCAGACCCAGAACATGCTGGATGGATTACATATCTCACCTGGCCTTGGGGTCCCATAGAAGGAGCTGGAAAGCGTTGCTGGTGAGAGGGACATCTGAGGTGCTTTGCTTGGCCTGCTGCCCCTGCGATCTGGCCCAGGTTAAGCAGATGAAAATGGATGTGGCAAATGCGCTATGACTTCAATTCATCAAGATTTTTCTCAGTTTTTGGAACTTCACTGAAAAAGTTTTCTTTACGCATTTAATTTAACATGTACAAATGGTCATTTGGGGGGGGATGAGGTGTTCCTTTAATTAATTGAATGCATCATATTTCAATAATTTATCTCATGTCTGCTGACTTTCAGATGTGTTCACACCACTCCAAATGTGCTACTTTATTTTGACAGGGAGATGAATGTGACGATGACGATGATAACGACGGCATATTGGACAACGATGACAACTGCAGACTAGTTCCCAACCCAGACCAGAAGGACACTGATAGTTAGTATCACTTCATGTTTGTTCCTGGTATGATTATGTTTTTCTGATGAGTGTTCCCCTAAGCTGTGTGCTTGTATTTCAGGGAATGGTGTTGGAGACGCATGCGAAGGAGATTTTGACAAAGACAACATCATCGACAGAATCGACCACTGCCCGGAGAACGCTGAGGTCACCCTGACCGACTTCAGAGCCTATCAGACCGTAGTACTGGATCCAGAGGGAGACTCTCAGATTGACCCCAACTGGGTGGTCCTCAATCAGGTAAGCAGGAGCCAAAGTTCAACCCCCTTTTCCTAACTCGCCTCTGTTACAGGGTATTACAGCTCACATCAGTTGGGCCCATATAACACTGTACTGTTTGTAAAATTTGATCACCATCACGAGTCCCATAATGGTACAAATAAAGTGAAGCTGCTCTCTTCTGTTCTGACAGGGTATGGAGATAGTTCAGACCATGAACTCTGACCCTGGCCTTGCTGTAGGTGAGCACAGAATACGTTCATACAGTCTTTTTTATCAACAGAACATTTCCCGTCTTCTTCAGTGTGGGGTTTTTTTTTGTCAGCTTTTTGCCTTATATGTTGTGTATTTCTTCTCTACTGTCCACATCTGCAGGCTACAAAGCTTTCAGTGGGGTTGACTTCGAGGGAACATTCCACGTAAACACTGTAACGGATGATGACTATGCTGGCTTCATCTTTGGCTACCAGGACTCCTCCTCCTTCTACGTGGTGATGTGGAAACAGACTGAACAAACCTACTGGCAGGCTGCGCCTTTCAGAGCCGTCGCTGAGCCAGGAATACAACTCAAGGTAAATGGCTTCATTTAAAGACATGATGGCTGCAAGCTACCGTGCGAGGTGCTTGTCTGGTCCTCAGAAGCAATATGGGGCTCAGTGTCTTGCCCAAGGACAGCTTGGCAGAAGGATCAATCTGCCCATGGATGGATTACTGAACGGGCCTTTACCTGCAAAATGTAACTCAAATTAACATGTACTGACTAGGAAGAGACTCAAAATGACCACAAAGACACACAAATTGAACAAAAAAGATACAAATTACCTCTAAGACACACAAAATAATTATGAAAGACACAAAATTACCCTGAAGAGACACAAAACGACTACAAAGAGAGGCAAACATAAAAAGAGATGCAAAGGGACTGCAAAAAGACACAAAATAACTCCAATAAGGGTAAAACAACCAAAAAAAAAGACACAAAATGATCTCAAAGACCCCAAAAACAACCAAAAAAGACACAAAATTACCTGTAAAAGACACAAAATGTACCTGTAAGAGAAACACTAAAAAAAGATACAAAATTACATCTAAGAGACACAAAACGACCAAAAAAGACACGAAATTATTTCTAATAGACACACAACGACCAAAAAGGACACAAAATGATTTCTGAGAGACACAAAATGATTACAAAGAGATGCAACCATAAAGAAGAGATGCAAAAGGACTGCAAAAAGACACAAAATAACTATAAAAAAGGGTAAAAACAACCAAAAAAGACAAAATTATCTCTAAGAGACACAAAACGACCAAAAAGACACGAAATTATTTCTAAGGGACACAAAACGACCAAAAACGACACATAATTATCTCTAAAAGACACAAAACAACCAATAAAGACACAAAACGACTACAGGTAGAGGCAAACATAAAAAAGAGATGTAAAAGGACTGCAAAAAGACACAAAATGACCTCAAAGACACCAAAAACAACCAAAAAAGACGCACAAGTACATGTAAGAGAAACACTAAAAAACGACTAAAAAAGTCTTAAAATTACGTCTAAGAGACACAAAACAATCAAAAAGATAAAATGATTACAAAGAGACGCAACCATAAAGAAGAGATGCAAAAAGACACAAAATAACTATAAAAAAGGGTTAAAACAACCAAAAAAGACACAAAATTATCTCTAAGAGACCCAAAATGACCAAAAGAGACATCAAATTAGCCCAAAGAGGGACAAAAGGACTACAAAGAGATGCAAACATAAAAAAGTAGGCTTAATCACCACAAAGTGTGTGTGTTGCGCCCCTATGGAGGAGAGGTGGTGGGCCTTTTGCATATCTGTGTCCAGGGGCCCTTTGTCTCATAATCCACCCATGAATCTGGCAATTCTGTGATTGTGGACACCCTGCTTTACCTCCTGAGTTTCACCTTGGGGAGGTGTGTTTCCTTCTCTCATGCTATTTGGCTCTTTATCACTAGGCTGTGAAGTCAAAGACGGGTCCTGGTGAGCACATGAGGAACTCACTCTGGCACACAGGAGACACCCCCAACCAGGTGCGTCTCCTGTGGAAGGACCCCAGGAACGTTGGCTGGAAGGACAAGGTCTCCTACCGCTGGTTCCTCCAGCACAGACCGCAGGTTGGATACATCAGGTACAAACAGACACACACCAACACTTAAAGATCTACACACTCATACTGTGTGAACTAACTGAACAAGTTCCACCTTGTGTGTGAACCAGGGCTCGCTTCTTTGAGGGCCCGTCACTGGTGGCGGACACAGGGGTAATCATTGACACCAGCATGAGAGGCGGGAGACTGGGCGTGTTCTGCTTCTCTCAGGAAAATATAATCTGGTCCAATCTGAAGTACAGATGCAACGGTGAGTGTCTGCAAGTTGAAGGCAGTCCAGTCAGCTACATAAACACTTTAATATGCCTATGAGTTTCCTTTTCTTTCTCATCCCCACAGACACCATTCCTGCTGACTATGAGGATATCAATGCCTAGAAGACAGAGTGACGCCAGAGAAGGGGAGCGATCTATCGAGGAAACAACTCCAGCTCTGCTGAAAAAGTGGATAAACGGAGCAGAGCTGCAACAGAGGTAGAGGACAGGAGTTAGAGACAGAAAGATGAATGTGAGAGGGAACATGGTGGACAGTTTTTAGTGATAGTATTTTAACTTTGTCATTGGAGTGAGGAGCTCTTTGGAAAGCATCGCATTGGGCATTATATACTTAGTGTGTAACTGAAGTCAGCGCATTCTTGTATAAATCATCAGCAGGTTCTGTGTATGTCTATGCAATATCTCACATGGGAGTTTATCAGTATTTTACCGTTAAAGATGCAGTACCTTTTGAATATGTTGCAAGTTCAATAAAATCCACAGCATTTAAGAAAACCACTAGGTTCAATGTCGTTTTTTTATTTGAGATCATTGTGACCCGTGCAGCAATGTTCTCAAATTTTTTTTTATTTCAAGACAGTACAACACTAACAAAACAAGAACAGTAAATACAGGCCAGTAAATGAATGTTGTCAGGGGTTGTTGTTGTGTGTGTTTGTGTTTGGCAGGTGAAAGGATGGGGGAGAGGGGAAAAAAGGAGGACAGTATATTAAAACTAATCCTACTTTTAGCCTATTAGTACCAATACCAATAATAATAATAAAGTAAGGGTAGGTGTACCCCCATCTGCTGGCAGCGAAGTAGTACCAGGACATCATTGGAAAACTCTAGATCAAGTCAGCAGGGAGAGTCTGGCAGGATCAACCAGGTTATTGTTGCATTTCATGGTTACTGATATTAGGTATGAGCTAAAATTTTATATTGTTACTACTGCTGTTTCCATAATGTTTTGTCTACAGTTTGCTTATTTATTTCTATTTTTATCAGTATTATTTCAGTTCTGTTGTTTCTTTATTGTGACTGATCTGTTCGGCCTTTTCTCTTCATTTTCTGTCAAAAGAAAAAATATTAGTCACCTCTAGATGCACTAAATGTTCTCATCCAGCCAAATCTGCTCTTACCCAGGTGTGCTGAATGATGAATCTCACTGTCATAAAGGAGCTATTAGCATAGGTAACGCCCCCTAAACACTGGAGAAATGCCACCAACAAAAAAAGTCTGGAGCCATCAAATGTTTTTGTATGAAAAATGACTTAACTGATTATCAAAATAGTTGCCAACTGTATAAACCATATAATAATCTAGATTTGATTAAGTAATATTCATGCATTTTTATGTTCCTCAAATTTGAAACTTTCCTTTTCCTTTGGACAAAAAGATTTCTGGATTGTGAAAACAAGATGTCTTTCTTTTCTTATCTTGGTCAAAGTGGTTCTGACCACTAAAAAAAAACAAAAAACAAAAAAAACAGCAAAAATAAAAAACATTGTTGAATCCCAAAAATCAATTGGTACTTACAGAATAAGAACAAATCATGGATATGAACCAAAATAAGAGAAAATATGCTCGTATATCACATATTTATCTGTATAAAGGAAACAAAAAAAACACCACATGGCATTCAATGGATGTTTTATTGAAACACTGTGAACAATGAACTGCATGGCACCCACGCCTCTGTATCTCTAACATACTACTTGGTCCAAATGTGCTCCTGTATGTTATTATTATAATTTTTTTTGTAGTACACAACCTTCACAGTGGGTCCTGCTATCTGATTTCGGTTTTTCCTTTAGATTGATATCAAATCTGCAGAGCACCATTTCATTTCTACATTCATATCAACAATTAAAATGCAGAAATATTTCCAAAACACGACAGATTTTGCAGGTATATAAAGCGTATGAATTAAACCTTCCACAGATCACAGAACCTAAGCCCAAATGTGCATTTAAGTTATTACAAAACATGTTAGAAACAGTCAGACAACAGATCATACTGATTTATTGATGAATGAGAATCAACTTGCAGCTGATGTGCAAGAAAATGTATTTTCAAACAATACAACCAAAATGTCACACAGGTAACAAAGGTCTCTGTATGAATTGTAATTCGGCAGTAAACTCAACATCCAGTGTTGAATAACTCACTAATAAAAGCACTCATGTTACCTTGTTCTGACCACCGTTATGAGCTGACACATGGAACAGAGATGAGGCAAAAAGCCTTTTTAACTGTACAGAAAACAGCTGATTTAAGTGACTGTGTGTGCATGCAAATACATAATGCTCTCAGTTAGATTTTTTTTTTTTTCTGTAACTGACTAAACAGTTCTGATAGTTTGTTTTCTGACATCTACCTTTGGCAAACGTTCCTCATCTGTGTCACTGCAGCTCTTCCAGAGAGGCGGCACTCTACTAGCGTCACTCTTACGTAAGGCAGGTTGATTTGAAGAGCACTGCCCTGTACAACACAAACCAATGGCTGGAAATGTTGCACAGATGACATGGATTTTCCTAAGAAAAGATTTGGCTCAAAGGGAGCGCTGACATTAATAAAATCTGAAACATTATCCTCGTAATCTAAGTGAAAACGTCACAACACTGGGCGTAATATCGAAAAAGAGCTTGTTCCATTGCATAGAAAACTTCTACAAAAAGGAGCAATATAACAAAGCACAAACATATACAGCTTACATGTGAGCCTGAGAGATGAGTTTCCAAACAGAGTCGGGGACAAATCTAATTCAATTTACACAACATTCCTTCACAGAATGATTTCTGATTACTTAAGACACACTTTAATAAATACAATATCTCTTGCAACATCTCTAAGCTGAAATAAATTTGTCCCGAAACTTTGCTACAACTTTATGGTCCAAATGTACACGACTGAAATGCCTGGCTGAGTAAAAGCGGGAATCCAAGATAAAACTGACACACACAGGAAATACTTACAAAATGTACTTATAAATCTGAAATTATGAGGGAACCTTCAGAGGTCGGATGCGTCTAATGTTTCACAATGTAACTCCCCATGATCCCTTTCTGTAATTTCAAATCTGTAAGCAATACAAAACTCCATGAGTAAGTGGTAGTAAAAGATAACAAATTACCATCAAGGTATTAACAGCTTAACATTGTAAAACAACGTAAAATAAACACTAGCATATAAAACAAAAGGCAACAGATAATCCTCCATTTTCGAACGCTGAGGGTAGTGTAGGGTTGTGTTTCCAGGTAAAGGTGGGGACAGGGGGGAGGGAGGGTGGTCCCTTGGCTCAGCGTGAGAGCTTCTGCCTGGCCACATCCAAAGAATCAGAGTAGCCCGACTCTAGTGTAGTGGTGGGAGTCCTAGGCCTCAAAGCGCTTGGGGCAGACCATGGGGGCGACGAGGGTCCACATGTAGAGGATGAGACAGACCCAGCAGGAGGCCATCTTGATCCAGAACACCGACCAGCTCCCGTCTAACAGCGCCTCGATCCTGTGGTTATCAAAACTGCAAAGCACACAGTGAGAGAAGTGAGCAAAGACACCAAGACTCATCTGCAGCTACATGTTCCACTGTGTAAATTAGCTCGATGCTAACTTTTGTCTTGCTTCTTGATGTTATTTTTCTCCAGCTGACAACAACACTAGTGAGGACAATGAGAGTGAACCAAAATACTGAACCTGCAACAAGCTGAACTATGCTATGAAACTGGTTACATAATTGAATTCAAGGGTTTTTTTTAATAGCCATACACAGACTAGCACCTCTGTACATTTCAGAACTTCTCTGCCCTGACTCTAACACACAACGCCACTTAGATGCTCAGAACAACTGCTTTTAAATGTTCAACAATCCTGCATGGTATATCTTTAAAGTTAGGAATGACATGTCCCTCATTTTTAGAAGTTGTCTAACGTGCCCTGTCAAGAGCTAGTTGTAGTCAGAGGATGTTTTGTGTAGACAGCCCCAGAAATGTAGCAAGGACATTTCTATCTCGTCCTCTGTACAAACTGCTACCTCAGTCTGCTCATCCACAGTAACTGGATACATGTACATAAGCATACCCATACATGCCCAAGCATTGCACCACAATCAAAGAATCACTTACTGGAACCAGTTGGTGACGGTCATCATGACATAGAGGGATCCCAGGAAGAACACAAAATGGAAGTAGGCGTAGCTGTAGACCGTTCCCTCTCTTTCATCATAAACCACGTTCTGGCCTCCTCCAGTCTTCTCCTCATCATAGCCATCTGAAAAACACACAACATGATGCACAGAGGAGGAGGCGGGTGAGTGACAGTTTAAATGTGAGAAAATGCCAAATAACACTAACTTTGTGATGTGAGCCAGGAGAGATATGTGACAAAGTCCAATGTCACTCTGTCATTCTTACTAATTTTTATTTTATGTAACTCCCAATTAGGACCAAAGCTAAAAATTATTTTCAAATGATTGAGTTATTGAGTAAATTTAGTCTATAAAATGTGTGTACATTCCTGGTTGTTATATTTGCCAACACGTACATTTTGTTTCCAGCAGGGGGCAGTGTCAGCCTACCCACGATCCCACATAGCTGCTGGTCCCGCTTCACTGTGTCATACTACCCTCCTAGTAACAGTGACATCATCTGTGTTTGCTGACCAATACTTTCTCACCATCCTCAATCTGGCTGAGGAATAGCAATGAGCATAGCCCCTCTGTGTGCAAACACTACGTCTGGGGACATATGCATACACACTGAACAGGCTGGGGAGGCAGAGAGGAGAGAGGAGAGAGGAGGGAGGAGAGAGGAGAGAGGAGGGAGGAGAGAGGAGAGAGGAGAGAAGAGGGAGGAGAGAGGAGAGAGGAGAGAGGAGAGAGAAGAGAGAAAAAATTTGACTTTCCTCACCTGTATCATCTCCAAAACAGAAACAGCAGCGAGCTCTCTGCAGGACAAAGAAAAACACACAGGTTACCACTGAACAGGAATAGACACACACACATTATGTCTCTTGGGTACAATTTGTTTAATTTGATATGGACGTCTAATTGGCAGTGTCTGGTCAGTGGGTTTTTCAAGTCCTGTTAATCTGTTTAACTGGTGTATATATTTCATTACCACACACACCTAGTGAGGTCTAAATATTTGTGCGTTTACCTCAGTCTCTGGCTCACTGTTCCTACACACTCGGAGAGCTGCAGAGCTTCGCCTGGTGGTGGACGTCAAGCTACAGGGAGGGTAGAGAAAGAGATAGATGGGGGGGAGAGAAAGGTTGTAACTCTGTCACTATGCATTTTTCCATTAATTTGCAGTTTCAGGCTGCTGCACAGTCTAATTCCTCCCTCTTCAGGGAATGACCACAAGAGACATGATGCCTCCACTTGATGGGAAACACATGTGAACAAACGCAAAAAGCCATGGTTCTTGTCCCTCACACCCTCTGCTTAGCCACAGCCAATCATGCACTGCCTCTCCAGAGTCAGAGCCAATCAAAACTACCCTGTCTCTGTCGCTACAGTCTGCCATGAAATACATCACTTTTATTTTATTCCACATTGCTCATAACAGTGCTGCTGTTAATGGGTTTGGATTGTAGCCTTCACTTAATCTATCAGCTCTTTAGATTTAATGATACAGCACTGACAAGAGATACGGACACTTGGCTTGTATTTGTGACATTGAGACTAGGAAACAGGAAAAGCAGTGTGTGTGTGTGTGTGTGTGTGTGTGTGTGTGTGTGTCTTACCAAGAGTAAAGGACACAGCCAAACAGGATGACAGTCCCAAAAGCGGTGACAATCTTCTTGTCGCTCTCCGTCCCAGAGTTGAAGGGAAACACACACACGGTTGTGTTCACACCATTTCTTTCCACGACTAGACAGAAAGAGAGAGCAGACAGAGATGGATGAGGCTAAAGAAGAAGCAGAGGGGGTATTGTAAGGAGCAGGGAGATTGTGAAAGATGCAGTGAGCGTGTGTGTGTGTTTTGGCACGGCAGTATTGAGAGGAGGAGGGGAAGGGAGACTGTGAACAGTACAACATACAGTAAGTACAAAAACACAGACAGCCTCAGTAACAATAAATAGTATACTTTAGTGTTACTCAGAAGGCATGAGCTGATATTAAATATTTATGGCAAGGTTATCTTTACAGTAGTAATCTCTGCATAGAATATTATCTTTACAGCTACTATGGAAACAGGAGCGTTGTATCGAAGGAGACGTACCTCAGACTACAGTGATTTGTTTTAAGAGCCACAACTTCCTCAAAGTTCTCAGTCTCTTGAGTGTAACACAACTTTTCACAGAGCAGATGTGCACGATACTATGTTCTGTTATTGTAACATTAAACACTTGACAGTCAAATCTGTGTCCTCAACCAGAACACAACAGAAATAATGATGGGGTTTTTTTTTTTTTTAGGTTACTGGCAAAAGGTGTTTCCCTTTTCTGTAAGTGTCTGTTTCACTGTGTCAATTATTAGTGGTTTATTTTAACCACATGACATTCAACCAGTATGTATCACTACCTGTGCCTTGGAGGTTTTGTTTTTGCTTTTGGTTTGATTGTCTGTTTGTTTGTCAGCAGGATTATGGAACGATTACTTGCTCAAATTTCATGAAACTTTGTGGAAAGGTGTAGCATGGGCCAAGGAGGAACCCATTATATTTTGGGAGACACCTCTCCCATCAAGATAGAAATGTTTCATCATAGGTTAAAGGTGATCAATCAGTACAATGTTAGTTCTGCAGTTCCCTCTAAAGCCATGTTTCCACCAAGCAGTCCAGTTTGAGACACATTCCAACAGTTATTTTTTGCATTTCTGTTATCAAAAGTTGTCGATGGTACTATCAGAACTGTTCCATTATGTCCCATTTTTTCGTCACCCCTCTGTTGAGGTATCTAAAAGGTGGGGCTAGAAACCCTACAATCCACTGACTGGTCAAGAGAGAATCTTCACTCTTGTTCAACAAGGTCTCAGTGCACAAACCTGCTATTTTTAAATATCCCATCGATTGTGAAAGAGACAGTAAACATTCCAGCCTTGTTCTAAAAATGTTGGCGTGCTACCCTGTTCCATGGACGACCAACAAGGTGCAGAAAATCCTCTGCATCAGACATGAAGAAGGACAGCAAGAGCTATACGGAGCAGTGACACAGCTGTTAGCGCCCTGTAGGAACCCTTCCTGCATTTAAGAGAACTGTCTGTGGTGGAAACACTAAGTAGATCTAGGCTTTAGGTACATGTCCATACCGCTTCTGCTCCAGTTCTAAGGGTACTACATTGAAAGTATTTGGGGAGAATGCAGCTTAAGGGGACAAGCAGACTTAAACCAAGCCAGCAAAATGTCCCCCAGGTTTTTCCATTCATTTGTCACCTTTCTGTTTACATTGATTATGTTCCTATTCCTACATGTAACAGTGGGTCACTGCAAAAGTTTTAAGAAGAGCAGCTGTGTGAATGTCAGCCTTGTAGTTTGACTACAGAGCTGTCATGTTTTACATGTGGTTACATGGTTTGCTGCGGCATTAATAAGCCTCACCCTTGTCTAAATAAAAAACATAAATCATACCTGTTGATCTAGCCTCATACCCAACAATGGCCGTAACTAGTAACAGTTTTCTGTTCATACTCACTTTCTTTTGGTTTGCTGGAGAAGGCTGAGAAGGTGAGGTACATGACGTACACACTGATGACTCCCGGCTGCAGCAGGCCTGATGTGGGCTGCACTGCAGGGACAAAAAGATGAATAAAGGATTTAATCATCACTGGCTATACTGACAGATTCCTGACTTGGTGTGCATGCATTTTACAAAATACTTCTGTGTCTAAAATGACTCTTTGTGATGAACCAGGAAGCTTTCTACAAAAGGCACCTGAATGCAAATGCTTGAGTTTTCATTTCTATTACACAGTCAAATGAGATCATGTGTTTGTGAGTACAGGTTCTCACGTTTCTGAATGCAGGGGGAGATGGCCAACAGAGAGACAATGAGACACAGGCTGCCGTTGATGCCCAGGAAGATCTTGTTATATAAACAGGCCTCGGGGTCGGTGTAGAACACGCCCATGAAGACTAGGGCTCCTACTGCGATACTGAACAGCATCAGAGTCACGAAGGCCAAAGCTGCGTACCATAGACGATTATACGTGACACCTGAACTCCTGCAGACAGAAAGAGAGAGAGGGAGAGGGAGAAAGAGAAAGCAGACAGCAGAACGGGAAAACACAACATGAACTGGGATAACGCAAATTTAGGAAGAACAAAAAAATCAAGTGCGCAGGGAAAGAAGCAAAGAAAACAGACACAGGAGTAATATCCCTAAAGAAAAATTCAAAGAGAGAGAAAACAATGTTTGGTGAGTAATTTCTGCACGCTGAGGAGACGAGAAGACATGTTTATGTTTGCTTAAGAGCTTTCATATTCATTTTACTCAGTCTGGAAATTCAAGGTTGTACTAAAAAACCAAATAACGAGAGTACAAATGCACATTACAATACACATGGAGAAGTTTAACTTTACTACACTGGTTACCAAACCATTAATCAAATTTGAATCAATTTGCTGTGGCATGTGTGTCTGTGTGGGAAGGAAAGGGGAAACAGAGTGCACACTGTCAAACCATATGCATCCTGTGAATCTGCACCGGCTCGGCCAGTTGCCAGACCTCCCCTCCACCCACGAATACACAGAGCTACATGACTCCCTCTTTCCAAACTTTTTTCAGCCCAATAACCCCCGAGAAGAATACGTCCCACCCTCTGAGCTTCTCAAGATCAAATAAAAAGCAGTGCGCCGCTCCCATTTGCAGGGCGTCCGTGCTTACGTAAGTGAGCCGGAATCTTGAGTTACTGGGACAAAAGAGACGAGCGGAGAGAAGACATGTTGCTCTCACCAGTTTGTGTTCCATCTGTGTGCAAACTCCACCAACAGCATGAGCTGGATGAGCAGGAAAATGAACCCGCCGGCTGCTCCTACGTAGCGCCACACTGTGGCATTGAACAGAGGGAGACAAAGGTATACTGTCTTAGAGATGACGAGAGCTTACAGCAGATTTCTGTTGCACTTTCACACTGTGTGATCATCTGAACTACTGAATAAATGGCAGGGTCACTTTAGAAGTTTGTGTGGAAGGCAGTGTGTTTGAGAGAGCTTAGAAAATGATGCAGCTCACAATACTTGTTGCTTCCTCTTATTTGTCCCTGTGCCTACCCCTTTTTTTGCCACCAATGAAGTGGATGCATTATTGTTAAATTACCTAAAACAAAATTACAATTGCCAGCTTAATAAAAAGATTACAGCGCTGAACATCTACTATTGAGTGTCCTGTTTTTACCTTCCAGAAAGGTTTCCTCTTTCGGGATGAAGAAGCCTCCAGCGCAGCACGCCACCAGAACAATAAACTTCAGCAACCAGAACCTGACATTCAAAGCAGTGATAACATTAAAGGCTGCACATGAGAAAAATGAAACACACGAGGAGGAAATAACACAGAAAACAATGACTTCCAACAGAACAACCTCAATGTGACTTTGATAGTGTTAGTGAAGAACAACGTAAGATACAGATGTGTTGATTAAGAACGTATAGAAGAAGGAATCCAATAATACTCAGGAATAAATGCTGCAGGATAAGATCTGGTGTTATGTTTACTATAGGACATTACCACACACATGTACCGCTTCTTTTCTGTGTGTACGGCTCTGTTGTACCTGAAGTGAACTGTGTCCTTGGAGAGAGTTTCATTTGTGTGTGAGAAACTGGCTTTGTAGCTGTTCCCATGACAGTTATCAGTAAACTGAAGGCCTCACTTTTCTCCTGCTGTTTAAAGTCTTAATTATATTACGTGACTGAATCTGTTCTTCTTTGTCAGACCTATGGATGACACTCCAGTGTCAGAGTTCTGAGCTTTCAGCTACAATAAACTGACTCTGTTATGACTCATTACTCTGCTCTATCACTTTATTAAATTATACAAAATACAACTTGATATTTTCACTTTTTATTTATTCACTTCTGCCACCACATTTACGTCATAATTATGTTCAGGAAAACTATTTGGGGATCACTTGTCACAGTGCAGGATAAGGCTGTTTGCTCACGGCATCTTGTGCTTTACACTGTTTATACTCTAAGGTACTGAATGGCTGCATTAAAGAATACTTTACCCACTAAATAATCACTTGTATATCAATTACTCCCTAAGCTGCATTAATTTTGGGAAGCACAAGTTTTTCTCACATGCCTCCAGGGTGAACAAAGAACGCCAAAACTGAGAAAACTGAGAGTTAAAGCAAAGGGGGAATCGTATTTAACAACAGTAAAATCATATCAAAACTTCTGTTTACAAACTCTCACACAACTAGCGCGGTATAATCATAGTTTCATTTACATTTTCCCAAAAACCCTTACTATTTAAAACTTCTCCACATAAACAGTCTCATGCACAGAGGAGCAACACGTCTGCTCTGTTTATACAAACGTTTTTTAAATATTGTGGTTCAAGCAAAAATGCATGTGTTTGGGAAGTAGAGCATATGACTGGATAAAGACTATAATACCGCACAAGTTGTGTGAGAGTTTGTAAATTGATGTTTTTATATAGTTTTGTTGTTGTATCAAGAAATTTTGCCTTTTTTGTATTCTTTGTTTTGAGGAGGCATGCAAGAAAAATGTTTTCTTTTCCGTAGTGAATGTAACACAGGGGAAGTCATTGACAAATAAATGATCATTTGGGAGATGAAGTATTCCTTTAATGAAAAGCTGCCTGAGTGTAACGTACCTACCTGCAGTTAAGTGTGCGTATTTTGTGTGGCTTCTGCTTTTGTGCTCACAAATGCACAATGTTATGGTTCCAGCTAGATATTATAGATGAATGCAAACTGTTTGATGACTGCCAGGATGACAGGTAGAAAGACAGAGGAACAGAGGCTTCTTACCCGTTGTGCACGGCCGCCCTGCAGCCTGTGCTGCTGTTGACTCGTATGGTGAAGACAGCGAAGAAGAAGAAGAAGCAGGCCATGCCGAAGCACACCTTGTATACTGCAGAGTAGCCAACCAGAGATTTGCAGTTCTCCCCTGCATTCATCTGCTCACACAACGCACTGTAGAAGGGGATCTAATTGATAAAATCACAAAAACCCAAAACACTTTGATTAGATCATTATGCTGTTGAAACCCCCCCAACTCTGCTCTTGTTTGTCTAGTACGCGGCCTCAGTGAAAAGGCCCAATAGCGTCTATTCTGAACGTCACGCCTCTAAAGGAGCAGAAAGAGAGAACAGGCAGCAACAACAACCCCTCTTTCTGTCCATGAAGCCCTCTTTCATCCCTCGTTCTCTACAGGCTGTTAGAGGGGCCTTACAACTAACTGTCAGTGTACACAAACAAAAGACAGATGAATAAATTAACCGCCTTTTGTCAGCAAGTCACAGGGATTGGGAAGGGCGAAAAGAAGAGGGTGCACGAGCAAGAGCAAAAGACCGGGAGATCCGTCTTTAAATAAATGTCCGAAATGTATTTCAACCTACAGTGAGATGCCTAGAAAAGAAGAGTGAAGTAGATAAGGACTTTGCTGCAGCCTTCAACAGGAAATTGGAAGTGCCTCAGTGGCTCAGTGCCAACAGAAGAGACGGCCTTTGAAATGATAAGCACAGAATGGAGGCTCAAATATCTGTTCCCCTCGCTGATGCCCCCTGACTGTGGAGATGAGAATCAAAGTCAAATGCCAGAGCTGCTTTTCACACAGAAGTCAATTTTTGAGAGAACTACAGATCTTTACTGTCAGATAATAAATGGTTTGAGTCGGCTTTACGAGCTACAGGCGGAGCATTTTGATCCTTGAGGTTGAGCACGTGGGAGAGACGCCAGCGGATTGAGTTGTCATCACCTTACTATGTTGCACAGTCCAGAGCCAGATCACAACATAGAGTAAAAAGCCCATTTTGGAGCTTTTGTCTAATGTTGAGGACCATATTAGCATGTCCATGGTGTCGTGATTAAGAGGGAAGGGGGCCGGCTGTTTCAGACAGCTGTAAATCTCTTGAGAAAAGACCAGCACTCTCATACGCACAATGGCTGCTCTCTTAGCTGGGACTTCCCACTGTGCTCAGTGTGCGACTGGCAGTGTGCGTGTATATGTGTATGTAGTATATGTGTGTAACTCAGCAGGCTTTGCGTGGGGCTATCAGGGGCCATTTTGTGCCTGGATGGGCCTTTTACAGGGTTGTCCTCTCACAGGGAGACGCACAGTGGGGAGTCATTTTAGTGCTGTACAGTAGACACTGGCGGAGACAGGGAGGAGGAAAAAAAACAGCAGAGGAAGATTGGTGGAAAAATATCACTGTTGTCAAATAGAGCTTTCATTTGAGGAAGCTTGCAGTCATTGCCATAGTAACACAGTCAGCTGACAGTATTCTCCCCAGCCATTTGAGCCTTGTGAATGCTGATACAGCAACTACACTGTAAATACTGTACTCTGAAACAGGGACATCATTTCTCAAGATATCAGTATCAACTCAGACAAAGAGACGGCAATGTATCACTTCAGTCTGACACACCCGGTTAACTTTATTGTAGCAGCGGCCTGTCAGCTGAGTTGGAAATTCTCAGAAACAACCACAGAAAGAGTCTGATAATAATTCTGTATTATATGATTCAAAAAGGCAACTTGGGGGAAAGAAAATACATGAAAGCCATGGGGATCAAAAGAGAGAGCAGCAGGCCTCCTGTGTATCTTCTCCTAACTTCAGAGGCTAGGTGGGCGGTTAAAAACAAAAAGCTACCAGCCTGAACTCCTACCTCCTCAACTGTGGCCTTACTACTGTGAAGATACACATGGGATCCGCAGATAAAATAGTGGGGTTGCTGCTTTGCCTGAAGCAATGTTATAAATCTTTAATTTTGCCTGTTAGCAATGACAAGGTAACACCGGTACATTCTCTGAAATTTTATTCTATTTATTACACTGCAAAGCCAAACACAAAAGTTGGCTCACCTGACAAGAGAACATCCAATTTTAAGAAATGTGTGGAGAGTGTGTAACCTACAAATGCACTGTCTTTCCCTCTCAGCTCTGCTCCATGTCAGCAAACCTCATTTTATGTACAGTTGCTAACTTCTACACAGTGAAGCCTGGGGAGAGAGTATAGACGTAGCGGTAGGCCAAAAAAAAAAAAAAGGTCACAGCATTGAAGCTAGTGTTGGCTTGGTTACTACAGCTTCTCAGCCGACCCCCACTCCTCTATTCAGTAAACTAGGCCATTCGCAAAACAACGACGGAATTAAGACTTTGGAGCTGTGAACAGACCTAAAATATTATTTAAACATACAAAGGCTAGACGGGGCATACACAACTTATTTTCAAGAAAATGTGAAGATTATTTTGTCTTGATAATCAACGTAAAAGATGTGTCGCTAGGCAATCCCATTCTTTAAATCAGAAGAGAGCACATTGTCTTATGTGTTACTGTGCAAAAACAGAGATGAACTTCAACCAAAAATCAATGTACCTACCCTTACTGAAAAGACGATTTTGTTTGAAATGGTTGGTGATGGGCGGCATGTGCTGAAAGCTTGTTAACTCCTCAGAGAGCACTGGGAATAAGTTAACTTTGTTTGGGCAAGGTGGACCTCAGCAGAGTTACGGTTCTGCTCTGATCCCTGGATGAGATCAATTATACAATAATATACTCTCAATCATAGACCCCTACGAGATTTGACAGTTACTCAAAATATTTGTCCTGTTTATACCTGTGATAAACATGCCTGATTTCAATAGAGAAAAATCAGAAATTTTTAAATAGTCTTACTAAGGAACAGTAAGAAACTTTTCCCTACTGTCAGCTGTAACTGGCCTACACCCTGTTCAACTGGTGACGCCCAAATCATAACAATACTACGCCCATTAACTGTACTGTGTGTCATCCTGGCCCTTAAAGGATACTTCCCCCACAAAATGACCATTCGTAAACAAATTAGTCAGGCCATGTTACCTTGAATTTGTGAAGGAAACTTTGTTGAATATATTGATTTATTGATTAATTGGAAACCACATTTAACAACAGCAAAACTATATAAAACATCTTTTTACAAACTCCCACTTGCAGCATAATCCAAGTATATTTATCAAGTCGTATGCTCAGGACACACATGCATTTTTGCTAAAACTTTAAAGTCTGGATTTAAAGATAGCATCTTCAGTTTACTTTTAAATAGTAAGGTTTCAGCAAAAATGCATGTTTTTGGGAAGTGCTGAGCATACGACTGGATAAATGAGACTTGGATTGTACTGCATGAACTGTGTGAGAGTTAGTTAACAGATGTTTTTGATATAGTTTTGCAGCTGCTAAATGTGGTCCCCAATTAATCAATCAATCAATCAATATGTTTTTCAAATTAGTTTTTGTCATGAATTCAAGGTAACACAGCATGAAAAATGTATAAACAAATGGTCATTTTGTAGTTGAAGTATTCCTTTATGACCCCAATAAGTCAGCCATATGATTGGCTGAAAGCAAACACAACTGATTAACTGATGAATCTGTCAATCAGAATCATAAATTTGATTGACAGATTTATCAGCCAATGGTGACGTTTGTTGACCTGCGACATCAGGGGAGTCTCAAAATTCACCACACAGATTTCTCTCACAAATGTAGAGAGGTTCACAAATGAGAAGCAGTTTGTAAATGCACATTCAGCGATTCGCATGATCTGTGAATTTATATTACAAGTGTGCCTCAAAATAATATTTGTGAAGCAGAGCATGTGCATTTCCGAATTTATATTACAAGTTTGCATAAACATTATATTTGTGAACCAGAGCGTGTGCATTTGCGAAACAGATCGTGTGCATTAGTGAGTCCGAAATACAACTGCGAACCAGAGCATGTGTATTCGTGAGAAACCCTGCGTGAGTTCATTCATTATGAGACTGATCTGACCCCATAAAGATCAGTCAGAATGACGAAGCACCAGTTGCTTTAAATGTAAGATGTTTTGTTTGCAAGAAAATCAGAGGTATAATTAAGAAAATAGAACTGTAAGATAAAAAACTAGGAGTATGTTATTATCTGATTTAACAGCTGTCACATTTTGAGTAATCATTTGTATTAGTGTGTATGTAGTGTCCTCACGGTGACTGTCTCCTAGCAGTTAGCAAAGGAGGATATTTGTGAGACAGGATAATCAAGGTATTATTCCACGTGCTGATTTCTTTGCCTTATTTTCGGGATCACCTATAGGTCAGCTGCTAATCCTTTTTTCCCCACCACAAGTCAACACTCCACCCGCATCACTGCAAACTGAGACAGCAAGAAGATTTTCCACACTCACTCTTCATTTAAAATGATGCTGCAATGGAGCAAAGATGAGAGATTCAATCTTCTCTCTGTGCTGTTTATTCCTCTCCACCGTCTTACCAATTACACTTCAGAATTCAAACTCTCCAAATATATATCTATAAGGAAAAATGCGTGTACACGTGTATGTTTGTTGATATTTTTTTGTGTGATTTATGTACTCACATGGTCTCTAATCTCCTGCTCCACAGTGGGGGACATCATGATGACACAGATGATGGTGACCAGCAGGAAGTAGAGGGCGTACATGACACGTGTCCCTGTGGACTGTTTGATCTTGGGGCAGCAGTTACAACAGCACGAGCAGGCCGCTGAGCCGCAGCAGCAGGCCAACTGCACACAAAGAGGACAATGGAGAAAAGAGGGAAAGAGAGATGGGAAAACATTAGCATATCAGTTTCACAATTTTTCACACCCTAATAAGCCATCTGATACGGACATAATGCATTTACCAAAGGTACTTAGATAAGGCAGGCCCGAGTTTTAGAGTGCATTCTGCAACCATCTCTGTCGGCTACAGAAGCTTCTAGTGTTGTCATTAATACCAATTTATCACTACATGTTGATGGTTTTTAAAACTCGTGTTCTTCAGTATTGATACACCTGTGCCAGCTGTGCTTTTCACTTTCTCTTATTGGTATTGGTGTCAAATATCAGTATTTTTCAAGTTACTATATCAAAGTACCAGATTCCAGTATTGTGAAAACACTATAGGCTGCACTTTGATGTTCCTTAAAGGAAGGAAACAAAGCAAACAATAATCTCCCAAGAGCACCGAAATGCATTTGACTCAAGAAGTCAAACATTTACTGACTGCAACAAAAGTTTTTTAACAGGAAAATATATTGAACGAGAGCACTGGACAAAAGATAAAAACAGATATACACCTGAGGGAGGAAAAAAAACTCACAGTCTGAAATGTGAACAACATCCTCCCTTTACCCTCAGACCTTCAATTCAGTAAATGCGAATGCCACTAAAATAGAAGAGAAAACTATAACAGGAAAAGAAGGGAGGAACCTCAGATGAGCATGTATGGACAGAAATAGAGGTAGTAAAACACAACAGTTGGTTAAACCTCAGATGCCAGAACCAATGAACTGAGACACCTTAAGGTGGTTTTTCAACATGTGTCCTCTTTATAGAACACTATAAAAACAATACCAATCCAAGTTTAAAGTTCAGCGTTAAGAGATGGGACTGTCCCACAGTTACTTTGGTGTTAACAGATAGGGTCAGTTCTAGCACTAAATGCAACACACATAATCCTGTAATTACAAAACACACATCTCACCCCCCGCATGAGACTGTCGGGGCCTTAAGCAGCTCCTTCAGTGACAGACTGTGACACCCACAATGAGGGAGCGCTACAGCAGGTCCTTCATTCCCACGGCGGTCAGACTTAGTATATAGTACAACATGATGACACACTGTTGTCTCTATTTCCATCGACCACCATTTGCAACACGACAGCAACTTTGTACTCGAGTTTTTCATATCATGGATATTATATTACACTGTACTATGCTACACACCATGTGTCTATTACAGTTACAGTGTAACCATTCATCAAGTATCTGTATAAGTGAAAGGTATATGTAGTGTGCTGTTATTGTTATTTGTATTTCTTCTATCTTGTTTCATTTTTATTAATAACTCTTTTTTCCTTTGCCTTCATGCTGCTGTAACGTGAATTTCCCCAGTGTGGGATTAATAAAGTTTATCTTGTCTTAGCAAAAGGTGCATGGTTAAGCACTTAGAGTACAGGATCTAACGTCTTTTTCTTTTTTTCCATACTTCTTACTGCAGGTCTGAGCAGGAAGACACAAGTGTGGCAACTTCCTGGATATGGAAAAACTTGCAGGAGAAGACACCAGCCTGACAGTGTCTTCGCTCATTCATGGTTTCTATCACAAGAGACAAATCCCTCCCCCTCCTTCGCAGCAGCAACCCTTGGTTGGTGAAGACAGTGAAGTCTTGTCCGAAAACACACTCACACACACACGAAGTCACTCACAGAGGCCTACTCTGTTTCTTCTGACAGGCCCTCAAACAGGGGGGCAGCCTCATAAAGACAGGCCCTGTGTTCTATTTAGGAAAGAGGAGGTTTTTATAATTATATAGTATAGCGTCTTTCTGCAGGCACCCCACCCTGCTGTTGTAAGCTTCCTACTCCCCAGTGCGCAGAACACACACTGCTGTGGTGAGAGGTGAACGTCTGTTGTGGTCTACAGTCGAGGTGTGGTACACTGTAAGGCTGCATCGGTGCGCAGCTGCTGGAGGGCTTACACACAACAGTTTCTTTTGTATGTTCTTCCCTTATGGGATGCAACACACACTTTGGTTGTGATAAGGTAAAGGTGGTGTGGCTACATGCCAAAGCTAGTCTGACCATGGGTGAGCTACAGGAAAAACTTGTCTCCAGGTGCTACTGTGGCCTTAGGTGAGAGCATCAGGGTAGGTGTTTTAGAGAAATTCTGTCTACTTTAGATTCTTGTATAAAAGTCTAAATCAAAACTTCTGTGATTTTTTTGTGTGTGTACACAAGAGAAAAGGACTCTTTCACAAAATCATAAAGCTGTGAATCTCTCATTCATTTTAACATCTCACACACAAACTTCACCTTCAAATCATTAGGACACAACATCACCCTTAATAACTGATTCTAGCTGGTTGCTGAATACACACACACACACATAGGCGTTGCTATCTATCAAGCTCAAGGTGAAAAAATGAAGTATTTTAAGAATCTGTTCCCCAGTTTCTCAGAGCAAACACACTTTCACTTTCATGGCACTTTTCTTGCTTACTGGAATCTCAGTAAAATGTTCCTTTTACTTAACTCCTACAATATTAACCTTTTAGCTGTTACGTCACAATTTATTTTCTACACAGGAGAACATGAGCAGATGGGCAATGACTTGTCAACAACTAGCCGACCCATCAACTGAGGGTGTCACAGCTGTGAACATAAACATCTTATGAAAGCTGACTAAAGGCTACAGTTGCTTCAAAAGGGAGCACCAACAGGTGGATTCTATAAGCAAAATGTATTTTAAAAAATGTGTGTCAACAAAATGGTTCCTCTCCTGTGACTGTATTGAGTCTATCTGTATCCCTGAAAAACATTTTTCCCTATTGTGCTTAATCTTCTTACTGTACATGTTGTTCATGCACCTTGTAGCTCAAATTATTTAATGTCTTAATATTTGTAAGGCATTTTAAAGGAATTTTTCACCAGTAACAACAGCAAAACTATATCAAATATACCTTTTACAAACTCACACACAACCTGTGCAGTATAATCCAAGTCTCATGTATCCAGATGTGTGCTCAGTACTTCCCAAACATGTGTATTGTCACTAAAACATTAGAATTTAAATCATGTCAGTACAGTCAGTCTCATACATGGCCAAGTAGCATGCCAGAGCATGCATGTTTGTTCGAGCTCTGCTCAACCAGAGCTAATACACACGCTTAGGTCATGTGACTCATAGGTGAAGTGTTTCATATTGCACATTTTAGCAAAAATGCACAGGGAAGTGCTGAGCATACGACTGGATAAATGAGGCTGGGATTATACTAAGTGTGAGTGTGTGAGAGTTTGTTCATTCATTTATTGAGATGGTTTTGCTGTTGTTAAAGGCGGTCTCAAAGATTTCACTTCATGAAGACCATTCACCATTTTTTGGATTACTGGCTCACCATGAAGGCATGCAAGAAAAATAATGTTTTCTTAACGAATTCAACATAACACACCCTGAGTAACTGATATACTAACACACAACAAACTTAAACTGACAGGATATGAGGGTAGAGGTGCGAGGGGAATGACATGCAACAAACATCCCCAGCTGCACTGCATTGCAATTACATTGTCAGAGTTATAAAATAAAGTCCAGGACATTCCACCTTGTAGCTCAAATGTTTTTTCTTCAGACCTATTCATGCATCTGATCAAGACTAGCTCAATTTGCCTTTCAGTCACAACAGTAATCTTAGCTCTTGTCAGTGTGTGTGTTTCCTAAGCTGGGGTCTGTATTCTGGCCAGGGTGTCCTGATGTAGTAAAGCCAGTGTGCAACATCGTCTGATGTGTTGCGTTCCGCTCCAAATGCCAGTAATGTGCGGTATGCTGCAGACTCGTGGAACCACACAAGGCACATGGTCAGGAGGATCAAGCTACTTCTCTGCCCACATGGCTCGGCCTCCCTGCTCTCTCTGTCCAGAGGTTTCCCCAGCTGTCAGTCTTCTCTAGATGAACTTGCCTGAGGCTCAATAATGGTGACCAGCAGCCTTCCCTTTTTCAGTTTTCAGTTAGCTGGTTCTCTAAACAGATTCCCATGTGAAACCAAACTCAATTATGCTTGTGCTCAGTTCTCTATAAGAGCTGAGAAAAACATTGCGGTGTCTGGTGCTCTTGTTACAAGGGGTCGACATGAATGCAATCAAGAACAAAACAATTAACTGAATCTTTTGGATCAGGTAGCCAGCAAAGGAACCCATCCTTCATAAGAAAATCTGGGTTAAAGCCCTTGTTATAGTACGTGTTTGTCTTGCTGTAATGTCCTTGAGACAAACTGTGGAGCTCTCCCAACCCCACAAGTTTATTTAAGCATGCGTAAATAGGTCAACATACAAGGTTCATGTGTAATTCTGTAATGCAGAAATAAGCACAGCAGAAAAATAGGTCAAAGTATAAATTTTACCTCCTCGCGCTATCTGGTTATGGGTTATGGGCAACAAACACAAAGACATCTTTGATGCTGCTTCAAACAAAAAGAACGAGGCCAGTTAATTCCCAAATAGGATTTGAAAGTGGCATTTTAACATCCACTTGTGGAGGTGGGCATTGAGAATATGCGCACACAATTTACCAATGTGTGAGAGACCACTGTGGATTTAATCTAAGAGAACATATGAAGAGAAATTCTGCCTTCAAGGCTGCATGTGCATATTTCTGCTTCCAGGCAAACTAAGTTTAATGTATGTGGCCCCTGCTCTCCATTTGACCACACGCAGCTTAACAGGATAAGCTCTTTTTTTGTCTCCACTGCACCCGCATGTCTTTCTCAATGGCCGATTAATTAACCACAACAGACTGAGAGTAAGCAGGAAAAAAAAACAGGATGATTTAAATCATGAGGGTGTTTAGATTTCATTAGTGCGGGGGTGTTTCACCAGCGGACTGCACACATTGAGGGGGCAACGGTAAACTGCAGCAGAACTGATGGGAGGGAGGGGGGGCCTGGAGAAGGGGAATGTCTCAGGGAATTCCACCGTACACAGATACAACAAGAGTATCCATGGTAACCACCGCTGACCCTACCCACTTAATAGGGCCATCTACCCCCAATTCCACTGCCCCCCTGCCCCACCAGCATGTCGACAGGTGGTTGGCGTGTCTGCAGCGTTCACCCCTGCTTCAATATCAACAGCAACCCCCCACTCGTTTGTCATGTTGCTCTCGCCCTACATCCCAAAGATCATCATGAAATGCTACAGCTAACATGGCACTTCAACCACTTGCTAGGTGCACCCTGGTTTAGCTTAACCAGACTTCAAATAAACCAAAACTCCCACAACTCTCCACTGAAGGCACCGAGTATCACTACAGTGTGAGTGTGGGACTCTTGAGAGACAAAGACTTGTCTCTTTCTCACTCAGCCTGCAGCTCTGTTTCACTCTCTTCATCTCATTTCCTCCATCCTCCCCCACCGTGTCACTTGGAGGCTTATTGTTGTCATCTCTTGTCCTTTTTTCTCTTATTTTCTCCTTTTCCCTCCTTTCTTTGTTGACTTCAGCTGCCCTTTACCCTAAATCACTCCCCTGCTACCCTCCAGCTGTTCTAGGAGTCAGGAGAAAGACAATATTGCTCAAAGCACGAACACAGATGCCATTCAAAATGAAGAAAGTAGCTCCAGAGACAGAATTAGTCTGTATGACACTGGCTTGTTAAACAAGGACTCTGACTTACAGCTGGATGCTTAATCAACAAATGTGATCCAGTCCCACATGTAGACGATCCCGAGACCACATCTGTGAGCCGCTTATCAGAGGGAACATTGATGATAATTACAATGTTTTCCCCTCCTCCATTCTCCACCACTTTATTATCCTCAACCCGGCAGTAATACAAAGAATTGCAGTATTTAACAAACAGGAAACGGCAAACGTAGCCTACATTAAACACACAGGGGTAAACTCTAGAGCACATAGCCACACTGACACAACTGCTTACGCAATACAAACAGACCAGTCGCAAAAATAGGTCACCCAACATATCACAGTATGGTACAGCAAAGAGGTCTCAGGAAGGGGGACACAGATACAGAGCTAGTTAAGGGTTTTCTCCTAAAAGAAATCAAGCAGCCATGTAGATGTGACAACGATGCTTCCACTAGTTAGGAAGTGAGGATATGTGACAAAATCTGGATGGAATACCCATAAAGTGGTACATGTGGTATTTGTGATGGGAGTATTTTGGCACCAGACTACAGAAACAATCTGTTTCTGCTGTGACACAGATTTCCCCTCCAAAGATGAGAAGAGAGGGAAAAACTTTGACTGGCTGATTTGAGATGTTGACTTTATGTTTATCAGTGGGGGAAAAAACAATTCTCAGTGGAGACATAAAGCAGCACAGACATACATGACTCACATCTGAGATGAGCACAGTCAAAACAACTTGACTGGGAAAATGCAGTATAAGAATTTCAATGGCTGCATCCGTGGGAGTATAAACCTGAGGTAGATCCAAACCACCAGCGTGACTGTTCATTCATTCATCTCAATCTGCTACATTCATCTTTAATCTCTGTCCTACTTTTCTTTAGTGCTTTCTGCCTTACAGAAGTAGACTATGCCGTTACAATGGCTGCTTTAAAACTGAGGGAACTCCCTGTTAGTTACAGCTTAATAATAGTGGCCACTGGATAAAGCTGACCACAATGAATCATGGCAGACCAACAGTTCAGTCGAAACTGTAGACACACCCTCTTATCTCAAATTTCAACATTGCATAGGGTTGAAGGCAGCAAGGAGAAACAAGCAGAAAGAGAAAAAACTAAAACAATGAGACACATGGCAGAAACTTTCTCACACACAAAAGTTCGGTTGGCCCAAGCTCCAGACCAAGACCTACTCCACTTCCCCTTACGTTGTGACTGACAGCTCCGCTATTGTCCATATAGCTAGGCAGCTGTATACACACAGCAAAAATGTATCACTGCTCTGTTTCCTATACACAAAGGGAGGGCTTTGCTTCACTCTTGGCAAATACAGCCCCTAGCTACAACCAACAGAGAGAAACTTAAGTCCAATGGACAGAAAGGAAAGAAAGACAAAACTGAGGTACAGTGAAAGGCTGGAAAACAGCGCAGGAATGAAACAATACAGTGCAGACAAAGGAGTCAGTCACAAAAATAACCAAGGGAAACAGACCAAACAAGAACAAAAGACAGTCAAAATACTAGGCGATATCAGATCAACAGCCACAGACTAATCCAACGTCATGCTGTGTTTACCCAAAGGTCTGTGTCACTTCCCTAAGTGTATTGTTTACTAGTGTGATGTTTACAGTTTCACAGAGTTGCACACAATATCCTGGCTGCAGCCTTACAGTAAGCTCACTTGATACTAATGACACCATGCAAAGAGTTGGCTGGCATTTCACACGATTACATCAGCACCTTCAACCCCTGCACAGAAGTACTTAACTACAGAGACAGACAGGGGAGATGTGAGAGGGAGGAGGTTGGGGAAGACATTATCGCTGCCGTATGACAGTTCAGAGGGAGACAAAAGAGATGAAAGATTGCCAGTGATGTCCCCTGTGGGAAAACAAACTCCTGCTGCTGCTGACCACAGCGAAATTCCTGAGGGGAGACTGAAAATAGCCGACGTGTCTCGCACGGACACAGTTGGCCGGTAATCCTAATCGTATGAATGACCCTGGAATTTAAGTTGCTGGGGACTGCTACAGATGTTTGTAAACTGTTTTCACTTAGGCTTTTTTACAAGTCAAGTGATTTTACAGTTCACCAACAGCTGTTTTTGGGATCCTCTGCCCCTGAGAGACAATTATAGCCTCTGTGCCATGACCTCAGCAACAAGCAGTCAAACCACCTGATGTGACATGTTTGCGTGAGTGTTGCTCATGAACATTTGGTGATAGTTTCAATGATTTTTGTTTAAATGGGAAATAACATTTTAGACAGCTGGAATTCTTAAGAATTGTAGAAATCTTTTCACGAGAAACACAATGTTATAACCTGCATCAGTCATGGGATGACTATTTCAAAAACTCAAACAATAAATAACGCCCTTCTCTACCATTCCCCGTTATCAAATGCCTTTGGTTATCTTCCACCACCCTGATAAAAGGCAAGACAGCCAGAAATGTTTGGTGATTAAAGCATGGTGCACTGGGGAAAAGTTGTGCAACAGGCCAGCGTGTAAGTCCAATGCTTGATGTCTTACTCAAGGATACTTTATCAGGAAAAATGCTTGCTGGACCAGTCTAGTAGTATCCTCTAGGTCCTCTAGACTGATGTACCCTGCCAAAGTTCCCTGTGCCATAGCTGTGCTGCTTGAAACACCCACATGAATTCAGTCCTGTCCCACACTCACGGCCAACGCTTGCAGCGCTTTGGACGAAACTCAACACTGAGCTAAAGCCTACCCCCTATCCCATCACAATATGGCATACATCCCCAATCCCACTGAGAAATTACAAGTGAGCTGCTCCCACACCATGCCTACTCCTCTCTCCAAATCTAACCCAAACAACACCCACCCTCCATTAATTTCCACCTCCTAGCCAGAGGAAATTAACAGACCACACATCAATTTGGGCTACTCTAAACCTCAAGAGGGGCACATATATGCGCACTCAAAAAGCTAATTACAAGTACACACATAAATAGAGATGGTGACAAAACTGAATGGGTGTCTGTGACAGGGATTAGCACTCCACCAGCACAGCAACACAAAACTGATTTTATTGTTTGCCCTTCGTTTTCTCTTAATCCTTCCCTGTTTCCATCATCCAGTCTTTGAAAGGAACAGGAAACAGAATTGAGCTCCACTCAGATGAGAGATGTGTCCGTGTAATTAAATTCCTGACCAGACTGGCTCAGCAGTGGTAACCCTGTGGTCAAAACAATCTGTTGGATGAGAAAAGGGCACTCAGCGCCGAAGAAAATCCTCTCTAACTTACATATAAACCACAAGCTGCCTGTATTTTCAAAGGAATTCTGCAACCTCTTATTACTGGCAGCCCTTGAATAATTCCGATGCACAACAGTAAAAACATCAACCACTTTTATTACTGACTAATGTGCAGAATATTTTCTTGAATGACTGATAAAGCCTTTAATGTATAAATGGCAGATAATGGTTTTGTCCAACCAACAGTCCCAAACACAATATAGCCTAACTCAAATTACTATCATAGAGGAGGGCAAGAAAAACAAATAATATTTGCTACCCAATGGCTGGAATTAAATTTTGACATTTTTGCTTTATCAAATAGTAAAAACAATAAATCAGTCATTCAGTTAGACTTTAATAATGATCAAAACTATCAATTAATTTTCAATACATGATTTTTTGAATTATTGTTTCAGCTTCAAAAGTTACCATGATATTTCATTAACATGCTACTATAAGTAACAGAATTTTGCAATTTTAATATACCGTTTTTTTTTTTACCAACAGTTCATTACAAAAGGCGTATATAAGATTATTTAATTCCAAATTAAGGCTGTTTACTATGAAAAAAATTATATTGTAGTTATTTTGACAGATTTTGCAATACGATTTGCAATTTTAGTAGGAATGATAATTTTTGCATTTAACTGTCACTAAAAAAAAATATAAAAATTAGCAAACCAAACAAGCTTGTTTCCTTACATCTGGAGTATGATTTGTGTGCCAGGGCATCTATGTGGTACCACAGTGCTTCATTTATAATGCTGTGACACATTTTACTTTTGTTAAAAAAAAATGCAGCCGCTCCTGCAATTTGGATACTGCAGTTGCATATTATGATTTTGATTATATTTCAATTGATTGTGCAGTCCTATTTGAAATAGCATAGTTTTAATAGCTGTGTGCCTTTTACATGCAATTCTGCAACTTCAAAACTGACTTCAAACATCTCAGAAACAAACAAAAAAGTAGGCCTATTCATTTTATGTTTACAGGGGGTATACTGTATGATGTAGCTAATTTCAAACATTAGAACTTAATGTTCATAACCAAATCAGAAACACACCAATGAAACCTTGATGTTGGTTTCTATAGGCTAAGGTTAGCCTTGTGTGACTGGTATAGGAAGTAGCTACAAATGGGATTGGCCTGAAGTTTCTGAGCTGGGGAGCAAGATGTTCCTCAGTGGTTAGAAAAGTGCAACTTTGCATTACTGAAAGGGAAACAATGAAACCACAATGAGGACTCATCTCTCGCTGCCATTGTACAGACACAACACGTCTAAGCCCTGCTAACCAACAATGTTTCCATCCAACACATCTGTAAAGACACAAGATGACGTTACTTGTGATAGCGAGTACCGCACGTTGGCCGCTCGCGCTGTGTGCTGATGTTGAAGCTAACGATAGGTGCCTCGTCTTTCTTTGTCTCCCAACAGCTGTGGCGTCACTACAGTGAAGTTATTCAGTCGTTTCAGTGAACGCATTATAACATGTTCATATTGTGAATGAATTATGGTGGCTGACAGGAGTCACCACGATGTGAAATAACCGCTGAGTCGCGTTAGCTGACAATGAGTGCCTACCGATACTGACACCAACAGTAAACAAGACTGACTGAAGTCGACGTTACACCAAACGTTAGCATACAGCTTCACTGTAACGTCTCATTGTGGCGTTTACAACCGTCACATTTAACAACAACAACAACAAAGCAGCGGTAAGTCAGAGTATTGTTCCTCACCTGCGAGATGCAACACGGGGTGCACATTTTGAAGGGAGACAATAAATAAAATCCGATCGGGAGAGAGACGAGCTGGCTGTTTGCTCAGTCGCTTTCTTCTTCCTCCACATGAAATCAGCAGCAGCACACAGGGAACAACGCGCCTGTCCTCCTCGATCTGCTCCGTCCTCCCTCCTCCCTGCCTGCCTGGCCGCTGTGGCGGCCGCTGTCTCTCCTCCTCCTCCTCCTCCTCCCCCCTCCTTATTCCTCTCTGTCTCTCCTCCCACAGCACATCACCAACAGAAAGCCAAACACAAAGCTGTGTTGCCTCTGCCACAGTCAGGGAGCATCAAGAAGTGGCTCAAACCAGATGACTAAATAGGCCATGAAAGTTTAATTACAATAAATCTACACACACTCTAAGGTTACAGTGTGCTTTCATTACAGATCAAAGCCTGTCACACAGCCACATGTCACACAGATTAAAATCACTGCCCAGAACCTTAGATATTAGGAATATTAAGGAAATAAGACATTTTTACGAGGGCTATTTCACACTATTATTGAGTCAGTTAGAGACAAAGTATGAGAAAGTACCAACATGGATGGATCACTGAATGGGAAAACCTGGCACAAGCCCAGAGACCCCTCTGGCCTTCACCTGTATTAACCATGGGAGACCAGGGAGACTCAAAATGACTACAAAGTGATGTATAAGGAACTGCAGAGAGACACAAAATAACTAAAGCGGGGCCAACACAACCACAAAGAGACAAAAAATGACCAAAAGACACAAAATAACCTCAGAGAGACACAAAATTACCCAAGAGAGACACAAGTGTACCTCAAAGAAACACAAGATAACTACAGAAAGGGGCAAAACAACCTCAAAGAAACACAAAATTACCAAGAAAAAGACACAAAATTACCTCAGAGAGCCACAAATAACCTCAGAGAGACACAAAATTACCCAAGAGAGACACAAGTGTACCTCAAAGAGACACAAGATAACTACAGAAAGGGGCAAAACAACCTCAAAGAAACACAAAATTACCTCAGAGAGCCATACAGTTACCTAAGCGACACAAAATTACCCCAGAGACATACAATTACTTCGGAGATACAAACTTACCCAAGAGAGACACAAGTGTACCTCAAAGAGACACAAAATAACTACAGAAAGGGGCAAAACAACCTCAAAGAGACACAGAATGACCAAGAAAAAGACACAAAATTACCCCAGAGAGAGACACAAATTTACATCAGAGAGCTATACAATTACCTCAGATACACAAAGAGACACACATTTATGTTTGAGAGAGGCAAAATTACCTGAGAGACACAAATGTACCTCAAAGAGACAAAAAATGACCAAGAAAGACATAAAATTACCTCGGAGACACAAAATTATCTTAGAGAGACCTAAGAGAGAAACAGTTTTACATCAGAGACACACGTTTATGCCAGAGATAGACAAAATTACCTAAGAGAGACACAAATGTATCTCAAAGAGAAATAAAAATGACATCAGGGAGAAGCAAATCTACCTCAGTGAGAGACAATTTTTTCTCAGACACACAAAATTACCAAAAAAAGGACACAAAATGATTTCAAAGAGACTCAAACAACAAAAAATAAGCAAAACCACCACAGAGTCTGTGTCCTGCCCCTATAGTATGGAGGAGAGGTGGTGGGACATCTTGCATACCTGTGCCCAGGGGCCCATTGTCTCATAATCCACTCTTGAGTAAAAATGAACAGGCTTTATGACTTAACGAGGAATATGAGTCTGTGTTCTGTTTGGCAACATGTTGTGTTTGTGTGTCATGCACATACAAGTGCCCAGCCCACATGGAAAACACCAAAAAATACTGCTGTGGTTTAACATTTGTTAGACATAAACGTAACTTCTTATATTTCACTGGAAAGTTTGTCTTCTTTCTTCAATGAAATCTACCACAAAAGATTCCTCTCCTAAAACACAGCTCAAATTTTTTATTACTTTCCAGTATTTCAAAGTGTAATGCTTAAGTTTAACACAATGAGCGATAAAATGAAATGACCTTCATCCTCAATCTCACCCAAATCACATGAAGTCTTTTCTCTCTTCAGCGTGATCAAGACCTGCCTGGAAATCTTTGACTCAGTTAAATTCTGCTTTACATAAGGCTCTGCACTGTATTATTTATGCCAAGGTCTTAATCACTGCTCTGCAGATCATCCCACATGCTTATCTTACTGATTCTGGTATATGAGCAAGCATGACTTTCTCCCACAAACCCTGTGCTCATGTACTGCAACAGCATGTGGGCAACAGTGAGCTGGCTCCAACAGCGGCTTTCTGGGCCAGTAAAATGGCCTTTGTGTGAGCCGGAGCTGATAAGGCTGCTACTGTAGCTCTCTAGGACTGTGCTGCTATTTGCCAAACTTGTCATCTGACCAGCTCACCCAACACATACGCACACTGTAGTCACTCACCACTGCTGCCACACAAAGTCATTGTGTCCTCTCTCAGTGCAGTATTGCAGACACTTATAAATAGGCATAAATCACACAGGGTGCCCTTCTGAACTTTGGGATCATGACCTCAAATCCATGACCGTCTCTGTTTAGATCCCAAAATGGTTACACTAGACAAGTAGACGATAAAACGTGGCACAGCTGACTGCAACTGACACAGATGGTGTGTTAACTTTACACAGAAAACACACATCTGCTCTGGCTGTTGTTACAAATAAAGAAATGGATCTGATTAAATATAAAGTCTGATTTTTTCCTCTGTGACGTACTCTCATCTCTTCCTCTTCCATTGTCTTCTTCTCCAATCTGATGCAGTTTGACAGACAACCAAAAGGGCAGCAGATTGCCTGCCAGAGCATCAGGCCTCTGACATGTCAGACTGCGTTAGATCATAGTACTGTCGGAGAGAAGGGACAGAGGGGGGGACCTTATGTCTAGTGACACATTGTTGCATGACAGTCAAGCGTAGCGTCACCCTGTCTGCCCTGAACACTGGGCTCATGCCACATAAACACACACAGTTGAATACACACCTTTCCCTCTGACTCAGACTCACATGCTAAGCAAATAAAGCACCAGTACATTTCTGTCTGCACATATTCAACAGGTGAAAAAGAACACCGAGTGAACACTTCTAATGTGACATCAGTCTGTATACTGTGGACTTTACGGGTGTTTCTGTGTAAACTTGTACACTAGAGGAGACATTCTCACAATCATGCTTCACCACCACTGAGGACAAATATTTGTTAATAAATCATAAGTAAAGTAGTTTCATTGTGAGTTAAGGTAGGCAGGTTAAAGGGACAGTTCACCCCAAAATAAAAAATAGATATTTTTCCTTTTACTTGTAGTACTATTCATCAGTCTAGATTGTTTTGGTGTGAGTTGCAGAGTGTTGGAGATATCAACCGTAGAGATGTCTGCCTTCTCTTGAATATAATGGAACTAGATGGCACTCAGCTTGTGTTGCTCAAAGAACCAAAAAATAAAAATCAATCAATAAAAAAATTGAAAAACTCAACAGCAATGTCTCTCTCCAGAAACAGTAGTAACCCAGTTACTCAAGATAATCCACAGATTTTGTTGTGAGCAGTTTCATGTAGGAATTATTTTCTTTCTACTGAACTATGCCCGAGCGGCAGTAGCTCAGTCCATAGGGAGTTGGGTTGGGAACCAGTTGCTGGTTCAAGTCCCTGTCCAGCCCAAATATGGAGTGTGTACTGGTAAATTGAGAGGTGTCAGTTCGCGCCTGCCCAAGTATATCTTCTTCTTTTACACCCACCGACATCACTGCCCGGACAAAAGCATCAACTTCTAGCTCACCTAGCACCATTGAGGTAGCCAATGTTACTACATTAGATTATACCTGTCGTCTATGGGTAGATGCACACTTCCTTCTGCGTGGTGATAAAGTTGATGGGTTTAGTTTGGTAGACAGAAAATAGTTCCTACATGAAACTGCTCGTAACAAGCTCTGTGGATTATCTTGAGTAACCGGATCATGATTTCTAGAAAGAAACACTGTTTTTCCAATGTATGTTTTGGCACTTTGCCACAAGCTGAGTGCCATCTAGTTCCATTATATTCAAGAGAAAGCAGACATCTCTACAGCCGATATTTCCAACACTTGGTAACTCACCCCCCAAAAAATCTACACTAATAAAGAGCACTACATATAAGAGGAAAAACATGTGTTTTTGATTGTGTGTTGGACTGTCCCTTTAATTATAATGACAGCAGGAAATCACATACACATTTAAATACATATACATGAAATAAATCAGGCTTGCTTGTTTGGTTGTTCTTATTGTCAGTCACATAAATATACATATTACAACAGGCTCCCAGAGCTTAGGCATCATTGTTACAATGAAGAAAGATCAGAGCAAACGCTATTGACCTCTGTTGTGCATCACTCATTGGGTGCTACACACAGCAGCACCTTGGATACTAAGAGCTAACTTCAGGCACAATTCTCAGCTGATGTAACAGCTACAACCTCTAACATTTCCTAAAGTCAAGTCACATCTGAGCCTTTTTCCTCTCCGCTGGATTTGACTTTTTTTTTTTTTCATTCCAGTGGACGATCCTGAGCAATGCGGGCAGGCTGAGCCACGTAATGGTGTGAAGATGATTGGTCATCTGATGAACCAGGTCCAGTCTGGTCAGAAAATAAGCTTCTTTTTCATCACAGCTGGAAATAAGACAAAGACTGTTGTTACAAACATTATAAAAAAAGCAGTAACATAATGTATCTACACTACATGTGCAAGTAAAACAAGCCTGTTATGAGTGATCTGCTGACCACGAGAGTTTCCGTGTGCTTTAAGTAGTTGGAAGTTCCCTCTGTAATATACTGTAGCATAGAGCAAAGCGTATAGTCAACCCAGATATTTTCCAAACCACAGGAGGAGCTGGAAAAGCTTTGAACCTCCCAGTAACACCGAGGTCCTCCTTCAGTAAAACATACCCTGCCACAATCCGCTAAACTCCACGTGTGTGTTTGTGTTCTACTTGGCTATATTCTGACTTTCTAACTGCAGTTAGATGTGCAGCCAACACCCTCTGAATTACTAGGTTCAATCGAGTGGTATTCTAGATTTACGATCGCAGTGTGCCTAACCATGAGAACACAGGATCGGTTCACTCGGCTAAAATTCACAACATGCTATATGTAAGTTTGGTCTGAGTGGGATGTTCTAAAATTTCTAGCTGCCTTCTAAATCGGCCTCAAACATTCTGTAGCAGACACTGTCGAAACCACTATTTAAACATCATAACCATAATTATATTGACCAGCTTTATTTGACTTTAGGTATATCAAGGTCAAGTGGTGGCATTTGGTGGATTAGAGGGTCCATTTAGCATCTATGAGCTAATATGTGCTGATTACTTGTCTCCAGGCCTTCGATTTTCCTCTTGAGCCCAACTGTTTCCTTCTCCCTCAGAGCCTCAGCTGTGCAGTTTGGTCGGGGGAGTTGGTGTCCAGGAGTGGGACCAGGTCGATTGCTGAAGTACTTCGTCTTCAGAGCCTGGAGAACAACAGACAACATCACAGACATATCCTCAACTGCAGATGGACAATTGGTCCTTTGGTAGAAATGTCGGCAAGTCCACTGCAACCATGTATGTACATTTGGGCTGCAGAATATATCAGTGATGTCAACTTGCCCAGTAATCACACTGCAAAAGACTGTGATATTGCACTTTGAATATAGTAACAATGTGCAAAATTACATTTCATCTGTGGGCACATTTGTCTGATTCGCACCATGCTGTTAACTCTCTGGCCGATCAGACAGAGCCCTCGCTGTTAGGCATCATCTGACTGGTCAGAATCTGCAAGAGACTAGTGCTGCTATACTACTCTGCATGGTTTTAAGTGTGACAAGGTAAGTGCCGACAACAATGGGAATGCCAGAGAGGAGCTAGCAGCACCTAACAAAAAAAAAGCACATTAGCCATCTGGCAATATTTTTGGATGCAGGAGAGACAACGTGGCACAAGCACAGGTACTGCACACATTAATAACAGTACATCACTCCGATACTGTGAAAGTGAGAATAGCTACTGTGGTGGCTTTAGTGGTGTATTACCTGTGTAGCTGTGAGCCTTGTCGAGGGGTTAAAGGTGAAGAAGCCCTGTAGCAGCTCTAGTAAGTCGTCTCCTGCTGCACTAAATATATTTTCCAGAGGCGTGCCTGGGAATATTTTGAAGGACACATAGTCTGGTAGACTGGTCATCCCCTACAGACATACATGACAAACAAATTACACAAGGATCTTCACAGGTGAGCAAAGTAAAACCTTCCATCAATGTAAGAAACAGATACTGACTGGCCATGTCTCTTCTGTGGGCGTCCCCAGAGCCTCAAAGATCTTAGTCAGCTGGTCAAGATCTGAATCTCCAGCAAGGAATGGTATCTACAGAAAAGGACACGTACAGAGACATTTAGCACAGATACAAAAATAAAAGCATCCTCCCTTAATGTATGAATATCTCTTTGAAGTGTGGTTTGTATACCCGAAGGAGTAACTCTGCCAAGATGCAGCCCACTGCCCACATGTCAACACCCACACCGTACATCCTGGCACCAAACAGGAGCTCAGGGGAGCGGTACCACCTAGGAAAAACATCAATGAACAGAGACACAGAGAGTCATCTAATAACCTCATGATCTGATTCAGAGGGCTACGATGTGATCATGAAATGACTGTCACTACATCTTGATGTATCAAAAACATATTTGTAATGATCCATATTAACAATAAACAGATGAATACACTTTTATTATCTTGTATTAATACAGGAGTAGTAGTTTCTACATCAAGGCATCATTTTTCAAAAGAAAATCGTGATGCGCTGTAAAAAGTTTAATTCTGTTAAACTAGAATGAAACATCCAAGACCTGGGAAACTTTGAGAATCTTCACAGGGTTCCTACATCTTAAGGCAAGTTACGTTTAAGATGTTGTGAGACTTTTTTAAATGCCCCTCAAAATGAAATTAAAGACCAATTTTGCAATAATTAAAACTAAAGAACAAAGAACATATGAACAGACAACAATTACATAGCATTAGGGACAATTTCCCTAAATATTTATTGTAACATAAAACATGCATTTTTTTGTTAATATTAACACAAAAGGAAATTGGGTATTTGTAAAAAAAAAAAAAAAAAAAAAAGGAAAAAAGAAAAAAAAAAAGAATTATTGTGCCGCAGTTGTATGCCATCCATGTCTGTGAAAAAAAAACATGGAAGCTTCACACACATCTTCTTCCCCAGCAGCATGGAAGACCTATATAATCACCACAATTTCGAGATTACGTCACCAATTCAGTATCTGACCAAATGTCTTCCCTTCTGTTCCTGAGATATGATGTTGAATAATGGCCAGAAAAGTGTTTTATGCAGAAAATTATGATGTCACAGTGAAGTTGACTTTTGACCTTTTGGATATCTGATGTCATGACTTTGTCACTTTATCCTATTAGACAATTGTGTGATGTGTTGTCATAATTAATGTATGAATTCTTGAGTTATGGCCAAAAACATGTTTTGTGAGGACATTTGACATTCAACCGCTAAATTCTAATCAGTTTATTCTTTAGTCCAGGCAGACGTTTGTGTCAAATTTGAAGAAATTCCCTCAAATTGTTCTGGAGACTTTGCAGTCATGAGAATGATGAAACAGATGTGAGGTCACAGTGACCTTGATCTTTGACCAGGAAAATCGAATCAGTTTATTGTTGAGTGCACAGGGACGTTTGCGTCAACTTTGCAGGAATTCCCCAAAGGCATTCTTGAGATATCATGTTCACAAGAATGGGACATACGAATGGATGGATGGACACAAAACCTGAAAACAAACTGCCCCCGGCTATGGCTACTACGGGTGTGGTGGCATAACTTCAGAAAAAGAAGTGAATTCAATGCTTTTTAAGACTTTTTAAGGATTCTTGGGAAACAAGAGAAAATGAGATTTCCACGGGTGTTACAACTTTGTTAACCAGTCACAAGAGTATCTCTCTATAACAGACCTTCAACTTAATAAAATTAAGCACAAGGGTTTATTGATTGAAAATGATTTAGATTAGCTGCTGTAGAGATTTCCAATTAGTGTACAGCATAAACACAGGGCAATGTACAGATATGTCTAACTTCTGTATTATTAGTACAATAAAATAGACAAAACATACACACCTGGTAACAACTTGATGTGTGTAGACTCTGTTGGGGCTGCCAAATGCTTTGGCCAGACCAAAATCAGCCAACTTCAACACTCCGTTGCCGTCTAACAGCAGATTATTGGGCTTCAGATCCTGGACATAAAAAGCAGCAAAATGTACATTACTGACAATGTGTGTGAATATCTGTGTGTGTGTGTGGAGTTTAAGCGCTCTTACCCTGTGCAGGACCCAGTGATGGTGCATATACTCTAATCCCTGTAGAGTCATGAGGATGTAGGCTTTAATGTTGGCCGGAGTCAGGACTAGACTGGTGTCTTTGATGATCACCTTAAAAAAAAAACACCACAAAGACAAAGAAGCTTCAGTAAAGCCAGATATCTGACAACTAATAATCTTCAGCCATTACTTAATGTTTTGACATGTCTGTGGGCTGCACATTCAAAATCAAATTACACTTATCAGAACAGATAAAGACAACTACAGACAACTGGGACATATGACTAAAGAGGAAGATAGAGCTGCGGCCAAGCTAAACAGCACAATACAGATTCAACCTCTCACCCAGAATCTCCATTGCTCCCCCAGCTCCAAAAACACTGACTTCAGTATCCCGCTACGTCATTTTGTTGGCATGAATAAAAGCATTGCACATCTGTGGTTAATAAGCTTATCCTGCCAAATCTAACCACGTGCCCTAAAAATAGTCTTTCAGCACCGGTAATAAGATGAGCGTCATATTTCATCCTCATGTCTGCTCTGTCTGTCTGCTGCCTCTGAGCCACTAATGGCATCAATTCATTGCGAGAGCCAAGAGCGGAGTGTTATTGATTTTTTAAAGCGTATTTATCTCGTTTTGCATCGTCGTATTAGAGTCTGATGTATTGGTGGTGGGCGCCCATCTGGAGCCTCGTATGCTAAAGCAAACCAGAGGAGGAAAGACGTAAAAGCCTCAGTGACCTCACAGAACCACTTAATGGTTAGATGAGAGCACTCACGCTGCTGTCTTCGTCATCCGGTGCTATTGTGTGTGTTGTCTAACCTTATACCTCTCAATCACTTTAAGAAAAATCTATTCGCACATTCTGTGGTCCGCACATAGCAACAGACAAATTACTACCACAGTTGCCACACACCTACAGTAGATGTTTTTGGGGAAAAGAAATCACTAATGAAGCCCAGCTTTTAAATGCTCTCTCCATGATGTCTATTAAAGGGGAAGTAATAAAGACTGAAATTTCCGTTTGGCAGCCCACTAATGAAACCCAAAATGTTCTTTTACGACCATGAATGAGTGATGTGAATCTCAATACAGAGACAGTGTGTAACGATCATACACATCTGCAAAATAAGATGTGAACCAACCAACTAAGAAGTGCAGAGTCAACCGTTGAGGCTGCAGTTTGTGGTAGTGGTACAAAACGACAAATTGTATAAATATTTTTCCAGAGAAAACTACTTTGTGGTTAAGTTAAAGTTATTTATGACACATTCAGAAAATACTTTTGAAGCTGTTTGAGACATTAATGGTTTTAAGAAACAATACATTAAATTCCGGTCCAGACAAAGTAATATGTCAACTAACCACAAACTCTTATAATTTGGTTAAATCAAAATTAGATGGGCTAATGTATTGTGTTATTTTCTCCATCACAGAGATACAGACAGACAGAAAAAGATTTTTCCAAAATTATCTCACCTCCAGATCTGTTTCCATGAAATCAAACACCAGGCTGATGTTAGATTTGTGTCCGAAGGCGTCCAGCAGCTACGACACCCAGCAAGTGAAATGTTAATGCTCAGTTTAAATAAGGAGAACATTTACATTAATGAAAAGCTATTACTTTCCCCCAACAAGTAATATCAGTAACATATGAATACAAAGATATAAACATAATGTTTACTCACCCCTATGATGTTTGGATGGTGCAGCTCCTGCAGCAATTTGATCTCTCTGAGAGCTGTCCTGTTGATACCTATTAATATACAAAATGGTAGCTGTTAGCAGGTGCAACTAAACTGATTCCACTGTGTGGTAAAAAAAACTTAATATGAAAGTATTTACCATCTTTAGCCTCAGTTCTGTGGCCAACCTTAATCTGTCAGAAAAAAAGACAACAGCTTGGTGTCAAACATCAGCTTAGCATACAATGCTAACAAATATCCAAACTTAAGCTACTTTTTGTACCTTTTTAATGGCAACTATGGTGTCAGTCGTTTTGTCCCTTGCTTTGTACACTGTGGCGAACTGGGGGAGAGGAACAGAGAGCATTAAGTACACAAACACAGAGTCCAAGTGTCCTTTTCCCCACTGTATCTGCTGCTGTGAGCTCAACAGCATGGAGCAGCAAGGCTTTGTTGACATTAACAACCAGCTAACGCTTGTTAGCTTGCTATCATGCTGACTACACAGCCAGGTAAAAAAAAAAAAACGCAGACGGAAATAAAGAACGAAATAACTGATGTTTGTGTCTGCCTACCTGACCCTCTCCGAGGAAATCCAGCTTCTCGTATCGTTTGTTTCTGGCTTTAACATCAAGCGCCATGATAGCTAACTGTCAGCTTCATCAGGAGACACTTCCGGTTTTGTTAAAGGTCCGCTGCTTCTGTTTCCGGGTTAAAGGAGGTTTTATATTGAACAACACCGCCACCTACCGGTTTGACTTGTCCAACACTGACAACACTGAATCACTTTGAAAGCAGGTTTTGCTATTTACTGTAAAAGCAAGTCAGTATGATTTATTTTATTTAATTTTTAGGTTTACAGAGAATTGTACAGCTATTTTGTTTTTATAGATTTAATAGATTTGCTGCATAATTGTATGAACTGTCAGTTTATCTTATTGACTACTTCATGACAGCAACATGGGATTAGGCTGCCGCTTCTAATACTACTATAATTACAACCACAACTCCTACTATTGCTAGCACTACTATTTCTGCTACTATCAGCGCAAAAACCACAAGAATCATGATCATAAAACAATAAATAATTGGTAAGATTTAAAAAAAAAACAAAAAACAATGAAAGAACTACAAATTTTACCTCAAATGTTATCTGTTATCAAATCAATAACAATTATGTAAACTTATGCAGCAGGTTCAGCTGAAAACAACAAGACCCTGACTTCTGTATTGTGATTTAGGTTATTTTTTTTAGGTTCAAAGAGAATTACCTCTACCTTTGTTTTTAATACTACCCTTTGTTTTACAGTATTTACTCTAAAAACACTGTAAGTAAAAGTATTTGCTATACAAAAATCACAAGAATCATCATCATAAAAAATATTTGGCATATTACAATTAGTAGGAATTTTTAAACAATGGAAGAACTACAAATTTGAGCTCAAATGTGATCTGTTACCAAATCATTAACAAATATGTAAACTTATGCAGCAGGTTTAGCTGTGCTTGTGCTGTATTATGATATAGGCTTTTTAAAAACAATATTTTAGGTTTAAAGAGAATTACCTTGTGCCTTTGTTTTTATACTACCTTTTGTTTGACAGTATATATATATATTTCTATATTATTTAAAATGAATATTTTATAGGGTTTCTTTCTAAGAGTAACACTACAACTACTGATGAAAATATTAGTAAAAATTCTGTGACAATAATACAGTATTTTTTTTCATGCTGCTCTTCATATGATTTCATAATCAGTGACAGAAAACCAAATCTCAACTTATCTGTTGTCAAATTCCTGAAACATTTCACAGTTATGATGCAATATGCAGCAGTGTTATGTCCCAGACAGTTTGCCTTTTTTCTTTTTCTTTCTTTCCCTCATTTTTTTTTTTTTTTTTAGCAGTTAGCAGTTTGACATCAGTCTCTTGGGAGTCTCTTCTGTCAGTTAGGAAGGTTTTGTGATCCATGGACCGCTGAACACATCTCTACATCCCATCTCCATACACAGTAGATACCCTCACATCCCACAGGATTAGGCATGGCTCCTCTCCTTTGACCCTCTCTGCCTCATGCACATGCACACATGTGCACGCACTCACACACATCTGTGCACACTTTCTTTCTCTCTGACTGACTTTCATTTTCATGTTAAGTTTGACAAGAGGAGTGTGAAGGATCAGCAGGCCTAATACACCCCTCATTCTCCCCTCAGATGCATGCACATTCATATCCTGACAGCTCACAGATGTGACTGACAGGACCGTATGTGCCCATGCAACCATGCAGAGAGGAGAGGAGAGGAGAGGAGAGGAGAGGAGAGGAGTGGAGAGGCTAGGAGAGGAGTGGAGAGGAGGAGACTCAAACGGCAGTTTATGTCTTTATTGCATTGTATCATCAACCTTTGCATAGGCGGCCTTAATGTGGAACATAACTGTCCAGTGGCGGACATAACTCAGACCCACTTACATCACTCGCTTTAAAACAAATGTGACATATTGATGTCCTCCTCTAATTCTGATATGATTTGAGGGCATTCTTGTGCTCATTCCCCTCAGTTTCTCTCTGAGGCCGTGGACGAGGAGAGCGGCAGCTGAGTTATGGAGGCATAAGTGATTCTGGTGGCGTTTATACAGTTTGTCACAGTAAATCTCATGATAGCATGGGTAACATTACGCACAATAACTCACTCTGGTTATATGTCACATTAGCAGATGGGGATGCTGTTGAGCTGGTGTATGTGTGTGTGTGTGTGTGTGTGTGTGTGTGTGTGTACCTTTGTTTGACGGGCAGGAGGAGAGTGAAACCGCAGGGCTGTTTATCAAACTCATAGGAAGTGGGTGTTGTTGAGCGAGGACGTGTCGCACCACCACATCCTGCTGCTGGGAAGCAGCTTCAGACGGGACAGTGTTCACACGACGTACAGTAAACAACAAATGCAGCCCAGGTGTCTTCTTTCTGTGCATCTGTGTGAAGGTGTGGTATGTGGCCACTTCATTCAACAATGTACACTGATTGTAAAGCTACAACAATCTGGCCAGTTGTCTTTAAAAGAGTGAAGGCCATTCAGGAGGTCTGTGAAGATGGTTTTTTTTTTCTTTAACAGTTAATTTCCTCATTGCTTCACCCTGCTTAACACATGTTCTCTTAAACAACTGGCAATCACGTTTGTTGAAGCCACCACCTCCTATAAGCCAGTGCATAGCACATAAAAATGCAGAAAACAAAATCTAAAAATCTGTAGTGATGGGCAAAGCAGTTATTTACAGTGCACTGAATCATTAGATCTGTTCATTAAAAACAAAAGTGAAAGATTTGTTCACCAAATTGTTCAGTGCTTGACCGGAGCTCCGACTGTGTGGAGTCCCACTGACTGAACTGACACACGCCTGAATGGTCAGATCATCTTGCTGACTAAGTGAACTGAGAACAGAGAATTTAGTTGGATAAAGACACAGTTCACAAACTGAAAGCTGAAGTTCTGATCAAGCAGTATGTTAATGCAGGAGTGCCAAAAACTGCAGCTCCCCTAATGACCAACTTGAGGCTGGCTCCAAAGTCCACACCAAAAAAAAGAAAAGAAAAAATGCTCAACTTTACAGCAGAAGTAAACATGTTTACAGCCTGAACAAAAAAAAACTGTTTACATTTTACTGAGGCTTAAAGGTACACATGTTTAAGGGTGGGCCACTTGAGTGACAGACTGTCTGTGTCCCTCGTGCCCCCACAGTGCCAACCTTACATCCAAATATGGTCAGTTCTGGCTACAAAAAAATCAAGATGGTGACGGTCAAAATGCCGCAGTCAAGGCTTCAGAACACCAGTCAACAAACCAATGGGTGACATCACGGTAGTTACATTTTATACAGTTTATTGTCCTAATCTATTATGTATAGCAGTGTTTCTCAAATGGGGGTACTTTGGAGTATTGCATAAATATCTGTCATGCATAACTCCTAAAATAATTATACTATAATAAGTTCAATAAAAACATGTAAATATAAGTTGGATAAACCACATTTTATTTTCAATATTCCTATTTTCAATGCAACCGTAAACTGCCCCAACAATGGCATTTGTTCACCGTGCATTTCTACCAAAATTGTTGTACAATGGTACAATATTGAAAAAAGTTTGAGAATCACTGATGTATGGCACAAATAATTTCACCACAGCTAATTACTACATAACATATTTGGTACTACTTCCTACTTTGAGACTGTCAGACACGAAGGGGAGGGAGAGGTGCGGGCGTTCACTCTGTAGTACGTTCAGTGAACGAATCACTGAATGTGCACCGTGAAAGGATCTGAGACAGTCCCAGGCTTGAATCACTCACTCGGTGAGTTCCTGCACGTTCACTCGCAAATGACTGAGAGCTCAACTGAACTGAGAAATGAGCAGATCGTTTCAGGAGGTGATTCAGTTCAGTTTGTCCTTCCAAAAGATTTGTTCATTTGAACGAATCATTTGCGAACGACATAACATTGACAATATCTTAAAAGTGTAAATCTTGGGGCACAGACAGCTCACCTGGTAGAGCGTGCACCCCACTTAGACTGAGTCCTTAGTCACGACCAAGGTTTGTGTCTGATCTGGAGCCATTTGCTGCACATTATCCCCTCCAGTCTCACTCCTGTCCATCTATCATTTCTAATAAAGGCAACAAAGCAACAAAAAAGTCCATCAATTGGTTAATTCTGCTCGATCAAATGTTAAAAATTGTTACAATTTGTTAAAAAATAATAAAGACACCAGGCCGGACACATCTGAGTATTTGAACCACAGGCTCTCATAAGGTAGCAAGAAGGGGCCCCACTTAGGGGGTTTTTGGGGCAGTGACGGAGCACTGTATAGTGCCTTATGAGAGGTTTAAGGAGGTTAGCATTTATCAGTGCCTCTGGTTTGCCTCTGCTGACGGTGCACCCCTGATTGTGAGCTCGCCTCATACAAATCAAAAAGATAAAACAGAATTTTGGCTTCTGAACATTAGACTTCCTCTTTCTGTTTTACTTGATCATTTTGCTCCATTTGACATTCAAGTCATTCATTGCTCCACTTGACATTCTAGTATTATTACACACCCTCTATCAGGTCAATTCATCGGAAAGATAAGATTTAAAAGGTACTTTGATACATTGACTGAACAATGTGTGGGAGATGAATGATTCAGCGCTATCACAACCAGTGTCATATCATACATCTGCTGTACGGCTCTGTCTTTGTTTTACTCACAGAGTCTCAGGGGAAGTGGCAGCATTCTGTCATCTAGGGAGTTTTCCTCTTTGTTTCTGTTTCTGACTTACCCACATAGGCCACACACACACACACACACACACACACACACACACACACACACACACTCGAATGCAGCTGTATCTGACCACATGCACAGTTATAACACAACAGGATGTTGTAGGGTGGATGTTTGAGGTGTGAAGGTTCACACAAGCCGTGACAAACAATATCTTTTTCTGAGAACTGATTATTCATTATTCATGATTCATTTGCCTAATAGATGCTTCCACTCTTAATCTGTTGCTTGTTTTTCCCTCCTTATTATAGCACATAAGCCAGGATTTGAACCCAAATGTATCTAACTTCTGACAGTGACTTACTCCAACCACTCACAGTCCACAACATGATTCACTTTGCCCATTTCACGTTTATTCTTTGCAGATGTCTGTAGTGACAAGACAATAAGAAAGCAGAAGGACAAACAGAAGGACAATCATTATCTTCCTTGCTGCCGTTTGTTTACAACCAACGCAGAGATTCATCAAATTGGTGCTGTCAGTCCTGGGCTGCATTGTTAGATGCCAGAACTGTCAGTTTGAATAAATATTAGGGCAGATTTTTTTTTCTTTCGTTCACCATTGTCTTCCTCCAGCATCTGAGGCATCAGCATACACCGGGGCTTGTGGAGGACTTCAAGATGAGCCCACTTGATAGCTCGGCTCATACAGAGACAACATTATGATAATGTCCCTATAAGTAGCAGGGGGATGGGCGCAGTGTCATCTCTTCACATAGACAGAGCCAGCAGGGAGTCCACAGTCAAGTGCATTTAGGGCTGTCTTTGTTGTTGTCTTAGCTCCCATCTGCGTTGTTGTTTTGTTCTGGTCTGCATCTCCGCTCAGACGTCGTTATCGCTCTCATTAGAAGCATCTCTATCTCAGCCCCAAATGGAGAACAAAGTCTTCCAATAACTCTTTCTCTCCCTTTGTTTGTGTGTGTGTGTGTGTGTGTGTGTGTGTGTAGCCTTGTATTTGCAAGTATGACTGCTTGTGCAAACGGCAGGTGGCCACTTTAGTCCTTCTGAGAGACTGTACACTGTGTGCTGAGGAGTTCTGTTTTAATGAATTTCTGTATGTAGCCTATATGCATAGTTGGATTACTGAGCAGGCCTACTGGGCAGAGGGCCAGGGGCCCCAAGTGTAAGGGGGGCCCCTCGGTCTTCACCTTCAAAATGTCACTCAAATGAGCACATACTGATCAGGAGGAGACTCAAAATGACCACAGAGAGGAACTACGAAGAGAAACAAAACAAAAACAGGCAACACAACCACAAAGCCACACAAATCAACTACCAAGTGACACATAACAAACTCTAAATTACATCAAAGAGATGCCAGATTACCTTAATAAGATTCAAAATTGTCTCAAAGAGACACAAAATGATGATATAAAGACACAAAATGACAAAATTTCCTCTAAGGGACAGAAAATGAATACAAGGAGACACAAAATTACCAAAAAAGAAGAAGAACAACAACAATAATCCTCAAGAAGAGAGAAAGTTACCTAAATAAGAAATTCCTCCAAGGGATGTAAAACGAATTCAGTGAGACACAAAATGACCAGAAAAAGACACAAATTGCCTCAAAGAGACACAAATAAACCACGAGGAGAGTCAAAATGACCACAAAATGCCACAAAAGTACCAAAAAAAGACACAAAATTACCTCAATAACACACAAAGATATCTCAATAACACACATAAATACCGCAAAGAGACACAAAACGACGACAAATAGACACAAAAATAATCACAAGGGGACACAAAATGACCAAAAAAGACACAAATTGCCTCAAAGAGATACAAATCAACCACATGGATAATCAAAATGACCACAAAATGACAGAAAACCACCAAAAAAAGGCACAAAATGCCTCAAAGAGATACAAAATTACCTCAATAAGACACAAAATTACCTCAAACAGACACAAAAATAACATAAGATGACACTAAATGATCACAAAGAGACATGAAACCACAAAAATATGCATAACGACGCTTGTGGGAAGGAGAGGTGCCCTGGGCCCCAGTTTCTCTCTATCTGCCCATGCCTATACATCACTTTTTTTGTCTTATTAGATAGTCAACAGTGGAGAAATATATTTGAAGATTGCATGTAGGGTGTGTGTGTGAGGTGTCCCTGGTTGGATTCAAACCTGTGATGCCACTGAATGTGCCTTATGCAACCAAGGGCAGCAGGGTGTTCGTGTCGTCTTTGGAAGGTAAATGAGGGAGAAGAGGAGACCATTCTGGTTTATCAGAGTGTATCAGGAGCTGCAGATAGCCCCACTGGTGTGTTATCCAAGAAGTCGTTTACTTCATTAACCCAGCCAGATCACTGAGGCCTCAGTAATCAACCTTGTCACACGTCCCATTAACTTCTCACTCTATCAGCATGGCCCTTGCTCCCTCACACACACATACACACAAATGCACTCTTGTTTCACACATCTGTATCTGAAACACACAAGTGCACTTTATCACACGCAATTGCTTGTTCGTTGCATGCTTCCACTGTCTTACTCACAGCCTTTTCTCCTGCACACACTGACATACACACTCCCTCTCCCTCTCCCTCTCCATCTCGCTCAGCTAACCCCATTACCTCTGTCAGTCCCAGGAGTCTCTCAGCTCTGATGAACCCTACGCTGCCCTGCGAGATTAGTGGACTCCCTGAGAAAAGCCCTTCATTGATTGAACGTGAGTCTCTCCTGCTTGCAATGTCAGCTCAAGGTTAGCACGTTGACTCTCGCCGCTCTCTTTCCCGGCGCAGTCAATTGCTGTAGCTTTGTTATGAATATCAGTGTGTTATTACTATTAAAGCTCTGCTGACTCCACTGCTTATTTTATTTATAAAGACAGTTAACCAATTATTGACATTCACCTTCAGTGTATCTCTTTGCTTCCTCTCTCGGCTCTTCTCTCCAGTGGCCCCACTTAAAACATTTGCCAAAGCATCTATTAATTGTTAAATCCTTTTTTTTTTAAATTCTCCTTCTTTGCTTCTTCATCTCAATCTCCTTTCTCCCCATCGATAAAACCACAGAGGAACTGTTGCCACATAAAAGCTACAGCGTTTGGTAAAGTGGTTTGAATGAGATTCACTTTTATGTGTTGCAAATCAGGCACGGGGAAAGCATTTACTTTGCATCCCACTTGAGGGAGTGAAGATCTTCCAGACAAAAAGGCAGGGAGAGATGAAGGAATGGGGGCAGCTCTCAGTCTGTAATAGAGAGTTAGATAAATGGCTAGATCGGGGAGACAGATTGATCTTTTTATGTTGAACTTGATGAACATGAATGATGCGCCAGATTTCCTGTAGCGGTGAATAGAGATGAAAGGATTATCTAGATATTTAGATCATTCAGGCAGGAACGTTGCCCTGCACTGCTGTCTCTTTCCTCCCCATCATAATTCAATATTTACAGTTTAAGCTGGAAAACTGCTCCCTCTTGGCTGCCTGTATCTGGTATCCATGGCAACAGATTTCGAGAACAGAGTGCCGTCTGTATGTGCCCGTGTGTGTGCGTGCATGTGTGTCTGTGTGTAATGTTTACTGATACACTGCAATTGATTGGTTGTTGGGGAGCAGCTGTTGACCCCTCACTCTCAGGGGTCTCTTTGTATTCTTGCACACATCCCAAATCAATAGACACACATGAATGGGAACACACACGTTTGTTATTCTATATTTGTGAGGTCTTCAAATTTGTCTGAGAGTCACATTCTCCAAAACCCTCAAGTCAGCCCCCAGATTAACCAAAATTTAAATGGAGCCTGATCTTATAACATCAAATGGGAGCTCAATTTTAATTTTCTATGTGCTCACACCAAACTGACCTAGTACTCTGGTTCTTTACTGAAACTCAGTCCCCGAAATGATCCAGACTTGCATTAAAAGCCAGGACACACACTGAAACAGTGGCAAAGGCAAAGATTTAGAATAGCTGACAAAGATTTGATAGTTGAATACGATGGATCAAGGGTCTGGAGGGAAGGATGAAGGGATGAGGATCGAGGGATGAGGGGATAAAGGGTAAGGGTAAAAGGATGAGGAGATAATGGTAGAGAGAAAGGGGATGAAGGGTGAGGGATGAAGGGATGAGGATCAAGGGCTGAAAGGATGAGGGTTGAAGGTTGAAGGAATGAGAGGATGGATGGATGGATGGATGGATGGATGGATGGATGGATGGATGGACGGATGGATGGATGGATGGATGGAAGAAGGTCAAAGGATAAAAGGATGAGGGTCAGTGGATGAAGGGATGAGGGAATGAGGAGACGATGGTAGAGGGATAGGGGATGAGGGGTGAGGGATGAAGGGATGAGGGTCAAGGATGAAGGGATAAGGGTCAAGGATGAAGGATGATGGTATGAAGGTGGATGGATGAAAGGATGAAAAGATGAGGGTTGAAGGGATGAAAGGATTAGGGTCAAAGGTCAAAGGTATGAAAGGATGAAGGGGGAAAGAATGGATCAGGGTCAGGGGATGGAGGGGGAAGGGTGAGGGATAAATAGATGAGGATCGAGGGTCAAGGGATAAAAGGATGATGGTTGAAGGATGAAGGGATGAGGGTAAATGATAAAAGGATTAGGAATGAGGGATGAGGGGATGAATGGTGAAGGATTGGTGGATTGATGGATTAGGGTCAAGGGAACAAAGGATGAGGGTCAATGCATGAAGGGATGAGGGGATAAAGGGAAAGCAGTAAGGGAATGAGGGGATGATGGTGGAGGGATGGGGGATGAAGGGTGAGGGGCGAAGAGATGAGGGTCATGGGTGAAGGGATGAGGGTGGAGAGATGAAAGGATGAAAAGATGAGGGTTGAAGGGATGAAAGGATGAAGGGGTAAATGAAGGGATCGGGGTCAAGGGATGAAAAATGAAGGAAGAGAGATGGACGGATGAGGATCGAGCAATAAAAGGACTACAGTTGAGGGATGGAAGGATGAGGGTCAAGGAATGAAGGTTGGGGGATAAAAGGATGAGGGGATGAAGGTTGAAGGGATAAGGGAATGAAGGGCGAGGGATGAATAGATGAGGATCGAGGGTCAAGGGATTAACTAGATGAGGGTTGAAGGATGCAAGGATGAGGAGTGAGGGATGAACAGAGGAGGGTTGCAGGATTAAAGGATCAGGAACGAGGGATGAGGGGATAAAGGGTGAAGAATGGATAAATGAGGGCCGAGGGATGTAAAGATGAGGGTCAGTGGATGATGAGGAGATGAAAGGATGAAGGTAGAGAGATGAAAGAATGGGGGCATGATAGGTGAGGGATGAATGGATGAGGGAGGTAATCTGGGTCATGGATAAGTGTGACGGTTGAAGAGGGGGAACACAGGAGGGAACCAGAGACTGAGTGGGGGAGCTGTTTCTTTGGAAACTCAGATTCGTACAGAGCCCCCGGTGGTTCCTGTATTCAGACAGAAGAGAGAAGAAAGAGTTAAAAGGCTAAAGGGGATTCCTCTTCCTCTTCAACTGAGCTGAAGAGTTCAACTGAGTTGAAGAGGAAGAGAACAGATCAGGTGTACTTAAGTAATTTTGGGCGGAAATAGGATGTGTTCAAAGCATGGTCTTTGTTCCCGAACTTAGTCATAAGTTCTTGTCATTCTGAAAGTTTTTTTTCAGAACTCACTATCATTGCCTAGATATCTGGTCCTCATAAGGATGGAGGTAAAACGCACACACAAACACACATGCAGTAATACAATACTGGCCCCATGCCCATAAGTGGAAAAATGAGCAAATGGGCAATAAAGAGTTGCTGTGGTATTGCTATGAAAACACTTATAAACCCACATGCACAGATACACACATACATACATAACACGTTTGTGAGACTAATCAATGTGCCACAGCAGGGGTAGTGAAAGGCAACAACACCCAAACTACTGATGGCATTGCAGATTTTTAACTACAACTTTGAAACTGTGCTGAGTGTTTACATGCTACTGAGCACACACTCACAAACACCACCCCGGCTAATGAAATACCTCCCAGTGGGTGCTCTACACGTGGGTATGCACACACACACACACACACACACACACACACACACACACACACACACACACATGTGCTGGGGATGAGTAACAGCTACTAACTGTGGGGCACCAAGAGAGAAAGGTCATCTGACATAATTTGCATTGCTTGTTAATGTTAAAGGATGTTTTCCATACAAGGAAGGTCAAGTTTTGCATGGAGACATGATACAAACATAACATGTGAGAATGATGAATTAATGGAACAACTGTGGCTTGTTCAAGGTTGGTTGATGTGGGTTTTCCACCCTGCTGTAATTTGACATATTAAGGGGAAAGCACCAGCACACATACAACACACACTCATACACACACTCACTGTAATCTACCTTTATTCATTCACTCAACTCATTTCGCAGACCCTGAAGCAACGCACATGTTAAATTTTACTTAATTACGCTGTGTCTGTCACATAATATAATCTCAAGTCATCCCAGTAGTTGTGGTTTATGGGCAAATCATTTCCTATTAAGACGCAGGTGATGAACTTTATTTATAGGTTAGCCCACAGGTTTGCAAAATGTTTCATGTCAGAACTCTGTGGAGGATGTGGAATACAACATCTGATAAGATTTATGTATTCGATAATGACTCAGTCGAGGTTTGCATGGCTGTCTATTGTAGATGAGGAATCAGCGGAACCAGTGATTATAATCTTTCTTTTACTTTCAATCCATTACCTACGAACTGAAGGAACTACCTATCATTCATTCATTCATTCAGTCATTCATTTTCTAACTATTCATCCTCTTGAGGGTCGGGGGGGGGGGGGCTGGAGCCTATCCCAGCTGACATCGGGCGAGAGGCAGGGTACACCCTGGACAGGTCGCCAGACTATCGCAGGGCTGAACTAGCTATCAGTGTTTGTAAATTATTTATTAGAATTAGCCAACAGTTTTATCTGTACTAGGATTTTATTCATCCATTAGTGTTTTCACCTTCTGAGGATTTTTAATCTAATGGGTATCTGTTCATTGTGTTGTATTAATATTGTAGCAATAAGCCTAAGTGTTACATGAACCTCAATTATTCTCCTCATATTTTGACATAATTCTGCAATACCTGTGCTGCATGTGGTACTGCTATCTTGGCCAGGACACTCCTGTAACAGGAACTTTATTCTGAAGTTAAGTGAGGCCATTTCCTGGTTAAATAAAACAGTCAAATTAATTTCCTCCATATTTCTGAGAGGTACCTGGGACTTTACCAAGAAGGACCATTATTGTTCAAATGGAGTCTGGTATTCTGTGGTTTGCTATTTTCAAGCTAACATGAAGGTAGTGGTATCATGTAAAACTAGACAACCTGAGGCATCCATTGGTACCAACCATGTCGGCATAGCTTGTCAGACAGAGAGCTAAATGATGCTCCAAATTGAGGCTAAATTTGGGGGAGGGACCAACTGGCATGGCCATTTTCAAAGGGGTCCCTTGCACTCTCACCTCTGGATATCTGAATGAAAATGAGTTCCATGAGTCTCCCCTAGACTTGGGAGAGCAACCAGCCTATTTGAAGAACAATGAATTGGTACCTGACATGTAGATACGGATAGATAACACATTAAAACGGGATTGTTGTGGAACTCAAAACGTTAATTGGTATGAGGGCGCTTTCACACCTGCCCTGTTTGTTTCGGTTCAATCGAACTCAAGTTTGTTTGTCAACCAAGTGCAGTTAGTTTGGGCTGATGTGAACACAGCAATCGCGCTCTGGTGCACACTAAAACAACCCAACTGAGACCTTCTTTGAAGAGGTGGTCTCGGCTGAAATCAACCCGCCTTGTTGTCCCTCCATTGTGACATTAGAAACTGTCACATTTGTCTTGCAAGTGTACTATTCTTCAGCGTTTTCTGCAATCCTGGATCTTTCCCCCAGGGAAGTTCTGACCAATCAAGAGCAGCTGTCTCACACAGGCATTTTATCTGGTCCACTTCTAAATGCTGCCATGAAAACAGGAACCGACTCGTTTTTTGGGCTCTGGTTTCCCCAAAAAATTCGTCCGCATGAGTGGTGTGATAAAAAAATATGATATCGACACGAAAGCGCAAAACCCGCTACCAAGTGATGTAATACACATGCCAAAGCAGTACGTGGCAATGTAACTTCTAACGGAAAGGCCATTTTAACCAATCAGAAGTCAGAGTCAATACCGGAATAGGGAAGTGCGGAAAATAAAAACAACCCGATCCACAAAAATAGCACGACCTAATTCAACAGCAGAGACGCCTGAATGACCAACTACGCCACGAAAGCAGCGACGAGCCTGCCAACGGAGGTCTGACCCGGCCGGATCCAGAACCTCCATTGGCAGGCCCGTCGCTGCTTTCGTGGTAGTGTAGTTGGGGTAGCTAGCAACAGGAGCAGTCTCCTTCGTTGGTCGTTACGTTGAGCAGCTGGAAATGCCATCCCGTTTGTTTGGTCTACCATTGCACTAGCTATTTATCGTCGCTCTGACGTCAAACAATGGAGACAAGTAATAAAATACTGCAGCTATCCTATCTACATGCAACCGCTGGCACCGGAGTCTTCCAAAAACTTCACCCTGGACTCTGGTTTCAAAGAAACGCTGTTTCAAGGGCCCAAAAGTGCGGTTGCGTGTGGCCAAACAGCCAAATCGCATAGAATAATACATGGTTTCAGAAGTACATGGGTCTGTGTGGACTAGGCCTTAGTCTATGCCCATCAGATAATCAGTCATTTAACAGTAAAATAATTCCCAAACTCTCTATGTTGACATAGTTTTCAACTAGCCTATATTCTTATTCAGTTATGGCTTTTGATTTTGGTGTGCCACCCCAAGATTTTCAGTGGCACCACCTGGCCACCCCTATGAAACATTTCTGGGGAAGCCACTGCAGGGTTCAAGGACTCTGATTTGGTAAACTTAACATCTGTTGAGGTGCCCTTGACAAATTAATAGCCCATATTTTCTGTAAGGGAATTAAACATTTAAGTGTAACTGTTTCATTTGGTTTTTTTAAAAAACGAGATTCAATATTCATAATCACACGTTTATGCAATAGGAATACTTATTTCAGTGTCACACTATAAAATATTTGTATGTTAACCTGTTGAAAAAGTGCCAAACATCACTTTGTCCTTACAGTGTGACTCAGTCAAAACAACAGGCCTTTTGCCAGATGTTGCTTTCACCCTGTGCTTTACAGTCCCACAGGAGAAGGCCATGGGAATTAGGGGAAGGTTGCAGAAGGAGACGCGCTGAGTGTGTTTGCTGCCAGGTGGAGGCGATGTCGCTCCTCCTCTCTGCTCTCCTCTCTCCTCTGCTCTGCTCGGCCAGAGCTTTCAGTCTGCTGGGTGAGATCATTACCAGACACCAGGCTCCGGGACCTGACATTCACCGATCGGAAAAGCAGAGAGAGAGAGGAACAGAGAGAGAGACAGAGAGAGAAAAACCCTGATCCGATGCAACCGGCGAAGGAAAGCGACCTAAGCCACCGCCTCCTGCCTCGGCTGCTCAGTCTCCCGTACTGGCGGCTGAAAGCGCGGTCTTGTCGCTGACATTTTCCCGCTGGATTTGGGCTTGTAGTCGGATGCGGGCTTGTTTTGACTGCAGTAATAGTCCTACTCCCCCCCTCCTCCCCTACCAACCGAGTAGCGGATTTGCGAGGGATCTCAACGCTGTGCAGCTCCCCGAGTGACCAGTGATCCTGCAAGGCACCGGAGACGCACTCTGCACCGCCGCGGCTCCCCACCACACCAGCCAATCCGCCTGAGCCTCTAAAGATCGTATTTCTGTCAGGAATTGGACATAAGCGCCAAGTTTCCGATTGGATTTTTTTCTCCTGTGCGGCTACCTTGTTTCTGTCATCAGATCGCCTGCAAATCCTATTTTCGCCTTTTTCCCTTCCCAAAGCACCGTTGACGCCATTTTCCTCGGGGTTTTCTGTCAAAAGATATATACATATATTCTGGCACCGTTTGACAGCTCCCCGGGAGGCTGTCATCCCATCCGTCGCTTGTGTAAAATGTGTCTAAATGGATTGTAAATGATCTTGATAAAATATTTACACGTTAGAGCCGAGTGTGTGACAACATTAGACATGGGTAAGTAGCCCCGGTTGACTGGCCACATTCCACACCTGAATACACCTCTGCTAGAAATGTTTTTATAAATGTTATTAGCTGCTGTGTGTCTGCTTTGCATGCATGCCTTTTACATGCCACCCGAGCCTGTGCAGTTTTTCACATGAAGTCTGTGCCATTTTTTTTATCCTGTAATTGACATGAAATATGTGGAAACGCTTGCAGTCACATGCAAACAAATTCCGAATAAACACACGCACGCGTGTTCATACTCACAGCACCACGCGCGCATTCACGCACGTAGACACAGACCACCCCAAACAATGCTGTGCCACTCAGTCTGCATCCATTATTAGGTGGCAGTAAGATAAAACAGCTAATTAGGTCAATGGGGTGAAGTGTCCACTACACATTGATCAAGGAGCAGCTCAACCTCTCAGTTCAAATGTTTTCTCCACTGGGGTGGACCTCCTGCATCTACACAGACACAGATAGTCCATCACATAGCATCACGGTCTGTGACATGCAGCCAGCAGATGGTTGTCTGTCATGTCACATTTAACTGCATCCTATGGAATTTTTGAAATATTTGTGGTTGGATGTGGTTTTTCTGCATGTTCTGGACGAGTTGTAGAGGCTGCAGAGGGACATGTCATGTGAATGATGTCAAGTGCTTTGGAAGTTGCAAGATGGGGCACACTCAGTATGCAAGGAGTGCGTTTCAATCTTATTTTATGTACATTCTGGTTTGGTTTTCATGTTCTGGCACAGAATGCACACATGCTGCCGTAGCATGAGTACAGAGATGTATGTTGTAGTGGGCTCGGTGGAAGCCAGCGCTACTCCACTCTGGTTCCATTTATCAATAGCTGATCAGTTTCACGTGGGTGTCAGAAAACAGCGTGGCCAAAAGTGATGGCCATGCTTAAGCTGCGTGGAGAAAGGTGAGGGGTGAAAGTGACTGGCTACTGTTATCATCAGCCCCCAGAAACCTCAGTCGCAACCACAGCACCAGAAGATAAATAGACAAGCTTGGATGAGTCAGGGAAAAGTGTGGAAAAATGGTCAGGTCTCTTGGACACATGGGAATGGAGGTGTGGAAACTGGATGAAAAGAAAGGGCACAAGAAGAGAGGCGATTGTAAGAGAAGTGAGTGACTAGATGGAAAGAAATAGGGTTGAAGGATGGATAATAGAGGTGATTCAGACTCGGAGGGAACCATCGATCTTGTCTTGTTAACAGGTTTGGGGGAAGTTGAAACTCTGGCAGCGTTTTTTGTGGCGTAAAAGTATGAAGCAGGCTATTAAGCCCCCTATTAGGTAATGAGACGCCCATGCCACCTTTAAATTAAAGCATGAGAAATCGATTAGGTGTATCCCCTTCTGAGCTGGATACCTCAGGTCGAAGTGGGATCACAGAGAGGGGGAGGAGGGAATGTGAACGGGATCCAAGGACAAATCTAACTGTTGGCAGGCTCTCTTAACAGAATATCAGCACTGGAGCACCTTTTGGCAGAGCACACAGAAAGAGGGAGGGAGGGAGGGAGTGAGAGGTAGGAGGTGGAGGGTAAAGGAAAGAGGTAGCACAGAGAAGAGGGGAGAGAACAGAGGTTTGGGGTGGGGTGGGGGGTGAGTGAGTGAGTGAGTGAGGTGAGGGGAAGGAGGAAGACAGTTGGGGAGAAGGGGAGGTGTTTTTGCTGACAGCCATTTTGTGGCTTCTGCTGCAGTTAAAATGGTTTAACATTCATCTGCTTCTGCGGGGTAGTTAGGTGAGGATGGTTTTAGTGCTACCTGGCATATGGCTCATCCAGAGGAGTGTGTGTGTGTGGGACTGCACAGAGCGCCTGCAAGGCCATCATTTTCTATTATGGCTGTCCCACACATGGTACTTTATGATTGTCCTTCTAGCTGCCCTACAGCTGAACACATGCTTGTGCCATCCACGCTGAACTGGGGAGAGAGGGGTTTTTATTCTGTACTTCAAATCCAAATAGAAGTTCATAATGTTCACTTAAAAAACAGAATACGCTCTTTGATGTGGACAGGGTGGAAATGATGGCTTCCTTCACCTTGCTCTGCTCTGAGGCAGACGACTAATAGACTTCCAGCTCGTGCCCGCTGCATTTGGAAGTATTAGCAGGCCAGGCCCATTCCTTTTGATTTGTCTCCAACCAAAGATTGGATCCTTCTAGAAACATTGGTTTACGTGATTGCCCCTTCACTAGAGGGCTGGAATAAAAGAGAGAAAAAACGATAAATGAAAAATGAAAATGGCAGACACACTATGTTCATCATCCCTCTGAGATACTCATCTACAGCCAGGGATGGCCGAGCCTCTACTACACTCTCACATCAAAGAAAAGGCGAAAAAAAAGACTCTTCACCTTGTGCAATCACACAGGCGTTTGGTGTGCTCGTGGATGTGTAAATGTGCGAGCTTGTGTGTGTGTGCGTGCGCGCATCTGTCTGCATGTGTGTATGAGCTATTTGTGAGTCCACCTCAGGCTCTAGGCTGCTGGGTATGCAGCCTTAAAAGGTTGTGTTTCTGCTGCCATCTCTCTGCCTCCCTCTCCCTGTGTGTTTCTCACTCGCACTCCGACTCTGTCTACCTCTGTTTTGTCTGTGTGTCTGTATCATTCACCATCTCTCTTCTGTCCATCTGCGTTCCATTATCGACGCTTTATCATAATTGTTTTCAAAGGACAAGGCAAAACGCTGGAGGACTGTCTCATTCACAGCCTCTCACATCCAGCGCAGGGAATGACCTTATGCTATTTGAGAGGGAAGCTGGTTAGCGCTGGTAGTTTTGAGAACATAATAAAGCTATTTATGCAGTGAGTCTGGCCTCTCACAATCACCCTGCTGTCTGAGGCTAGTCGAGGTGTGTATGTGTGTGTGTGCCAGTGTGTTTGTGTGTGTAAGAGAGAGAGAGAGGGAAAGAGAGAGAGGAGACAGTGAGGCTCAGGCTAGGCAAGGGAGGCCCGAGGAGGGGTCAGACTTACATAAACTCTCAGCCTGTCTGCCAGTAACAGAGAACTAACACAGCTTAGGGCAGCGAGCAGGGAGGGAGGAGGAATAGTCATGACCCAGCTAAGTAGTTTACACAGTAATGGCCCAGAATGAAGACTGTACTAATGTATGACGCCATTTTGTTGTCATCCTGGGTTATAGTTGTGTGGGGGCACTGAGTCTTTAGAGTGAAGTGGATAGGTTTCTTTTTGATGTGTGTGTGTGTGTGTGTGTGTGTGTGTGTGTGTGTTGTTGTGGCTGGCAGCTGTCTCTTTTTCCTGTCATTGTCCTCAGTCACATGACAGACAGAGTGGCTAAGTTTCACACATGCCATGAGGGCGAGTCACTGAGCTGACATTAGGGACTGGGAGGTTCCTGGAGGACCAAACATGGTCATGTGGGCACTGTACGATCAGGTCGGGACAGAGCCTGGATTCTCTATCTTTTGGTTATCCCTGTAAAACTTTGAATACTGAAAAGTAACTGAGGGGTCACTGTGGTGGTTTTGCATGTTTTAGCCCATTAAATGCAAATGGCCTACACTGTACATTACTGCTGACCATTGCCCGGAGCATGCCATACGTTTTTGGACTGATTTCTTAACTTCCAGGCAGCCAGTGGTTTTCATTGGTTTTAATGGGGTATGAAAATCTTGCAGAGACTTTCCTGAGATGGGTCATCCATCAAACTGAGCATTTAGCCTCCATTATTTGTACGTCATTGTTACTGATTGATGTAACCCTTGTCGTCGTGTGGTCATGCAGCAAGCTGGGTCTGTTTAGAAGACTGTTTTTAGTGGGGGAGCTCTGACATGTGAGATTTTAGACTGCCAAAAACCATTGCACTGAAAGTCAGCTTTGTTGTCTTGAAATCAAACTTACGAGATATATGATAACAGTGTAAAACGAATAATGGGAGTTTGTTACAATAAAGGAGCAGTGTGTAGAATCTAGTGGCATCTAGCAGTGAGGATAGCAGACTACAACCAGCTGAAACTTCTTTCATGTACCAAGCATGAACTCCTGGTTAGGATTCCTTCAGTGGTCATTGTTCAAGAAGTTTTTACAGGAAGCTGAATTATCTGCAGAGGGCTCTTCCACTCCAGGTGATTTAAACCAGTAAAGACACTGGCTAAAACAGTTTCACGTTACTAGTCAGTGTTTCTTTGACACTGCTCAGGTGGTCGTAGATGGGCTAGCCCGGCACCTGCTGATCTGTCTCTCTCTTTAGATCCAGACTTTCTAGTTTTTTTTTGTTTTTTTTTACCAGGAACCAAATTATCCGCAGAGGTGTCTTCCTCTCCAAAACAAAAAGACACAGTGATTTGAACTGGTAAAAACACTGAATAAATCATTTTCATGTTAAAATCAGTGTGTTTTAGATGCTGTGCAGCCCATTAGGGCTACTAACTATGGCGGATGGCCCTATCTAGAGCCATTGTTTGGTTTGTCCGCTCTGGGCTGCTGTAGAAACATGGCAGACTCCATGGACGAGGACCCACTCCCTGTGTAGATGCAAACCACTTATTCTGAGGTAAAGAAAACACAACAATTTTTTTTTCAGGTGATTATACACCACAGAAAACCTACTTATTATATTATATTAAATTTCTGCTAATATATCTCCCTAAATTCTACACACTATACCTTTGAATAGGTTGCTGTTGGGCAGCTAACTTTAAAATCTCACCTCTGAAAGACTTCCCAAAAGCAACAACAAGAAATAATTTTTAAAAAAAGTCCCTTCTCAGAAATTTCTTACCATGCTAAGATAATGTGACTGTGGCATTGAAATAAAACAGACTATAGACTCAAGTTCCTTAATGAATGAAAATCAATGACTTCCAGGAAGGCTGGAAATCAATCTAAAAACTTATAAGCATGCTTTGGAAAATGACTGGCAGTATAAAGTTGGCTCTGTATCCACAATTTGGAGTTCATAAGCTGAAACATGCAAAACCACTGTTATGGTCCCTTAAGTCTTTTTCATACTTAACCACCATGGGGCTACTAGAACCTACATCAATAACCCTTATGAGTCAGCTTTGAAAGACTGTGGTTTCAGATTGGCAAACTTTACGGCTAAAGAGAAGGTTCGTAGAAACAAACCTTTTCATTTCTATTTAATCTAGCAAATGCAGGAGAAAAATGACTAACCGTTGACTTTGACCTGAGGGTTGGACACTGTTTATGTGCAGTCTTACTCTGAAATACCACTGTGGATTATGATTATTCAATCACACTGTAAGCACGGGGCAGCATAGTGGTGCGGTATTTAGCACTTTTTTTTCTCAAAGTGAAAACTGCTGGCTGATGCACAGGTTTTCTCTTGGTGTTTTTCTCCCTCATGCAAGTTAGGTTTATCGGCAACTCCAAATTGCCCATGTGTGTCCTGTGGTTGACTGGTGACCTGTCCTGTACCCCACCTTTTGCCCAGCATCAGCTGGGACCCTTTAAAAGGATAAGCGGGTATAGCTGGATGGATGGACTGTGAGCATGTGCTGTGAGGCCTGTTGGGTATTATGGTGGGGATCAGCTGTTAGTACAGTAGCGTGGGCTGGTACGGGAGTGCACACAGAGCAAACACACACACATATACACATTCAGAATGTCAGAGAGTGTATTAGCTGAATTCTCAAAGCCGTAAACCTTTTGTGCTCTCAGGTCATTGTGAGTCTGCAGCGAGCAGTAAGCCTTTACTTGAGTCATGTCTGCAGGTAGTGGTCTAGTCTGGGTTCACATCAGTGTAAATGGTGTCAGTCTAAGCTCAGTGTGTGAGACAGCATTCCCCACTTCCAGCTCAGTCATGCCTCATGTCATATTGACTGATGGGATTCCCTGGAGCTGCAGTGAGAAGTGTAGTCCAGTGTTTGTTTTGGTTGCTTTCTGTTTATATGCCTGTGTGTAAGTGCATATGTGCATGTGTTGATGTAAGTATGTAATATATATCTGTGCCAGCATGTGCAATGATCCAAAAAGGAAAACCTGAATCCTGTGAGAAATGGCTACCACAACATTTTCTCTGGAGAGCACAAATAGCAGCAGGGGTGAATAAGTGTAGTTGGTGACAGCAACACTGTCATTTGTATGTGTACCAATGTGCATGGAGTGTAAGTAGTTTTTCATGCGCGTGTGTGTGTGTGTGTGTGTGTGTGTGTGTGTGTGTGTGTGTGTGTGTGTATCAATGCCACTGCATGTGTGTGTAAAACAGTTCAGACGCTGGTTTTTCCAGACCAGCTCGTAAACCACATCTGGGGAAAGAATTTAGATTCCTTCCCTCCGTCTTTCTCTGCTGCCTTCCCTTCTCCCCATGTGTGATTCCCTCCCTCTTTCCCTGCTCTGGTGAAAAGAAAAAAAAACAGAAGTCAGCTTCTTTCATTTTTTCTGTCCTGTGTCCTCAGGCTAACTTCAGCCTGGTTTTAGAGCAGAGAAGAGGAATGTCTTATTTTGCACTGATCACTCTTGTGTCTGTACCGCTCTGCTTCAGATCTGTCGTGGGGGATTGTACGAAGGGACGATGGGAGGGAGAGGAGATTAGCAAAGAGTGAGTAAAGACGAGGGCAGGGTGAGAGGAAGGCAAGCGCTAGTGGGTGTCAAAAATTAGTTTGTTTATGTGAGGTACAAAATGCAAATGAGAGCGCGGCAGCGTGCCCCCACAGGTCTGTGATGAGCTGGTGTGTTTGTCTTCATACATAACAGGCGGCTAATGATGCTGATGACAGCAGTCAGGCCTGTGCTGAGAGGTAACACTGGATTGGAGGCTATGAGGATTACAGGACTCTGTTTTAGTTTTCCTAATCATGTCATTCACCTGTTCTCTCCACAGACTGTCCCTGGCTTCGCTGCGCTCCTGTGGGACAACCAACCCAACCCCAGTAGCTGACTGACAACCAACCAGCCCCATAGACTACTGTTCTAGATCTTCCCATTGGCTGGCTGCCACAGCTTCCCCCATCCTGACTGGCTCTGGCGGGAGCGTGGATGGAGCCAAGGGATCTGGTTGGCTCGGCCCGACCCAAAGAGGCGGAGTTACAGGGAGGCAGGGTGGGGCCAAATGAAGAGGACCAGGTAGGAGCAGGGGACATCGGTTTGGCACGCAGCGATGATGTGATTAACGGTGCCATCAGCGAAGGGGAGGGGCTAGAGGAGCAGGGGGAGGGGCTTCTGGAGGAGCAGGAGTTCTCCATCAAGGAAGCAAGTTTCCAGGAGGGAAGTCTAAAGCTGAAGATTCAGACCACCAAGCGCACCAAGAAGCCCCCCAAGAACCTTGAGAACTACATTTGTCCACCGGAGATCAGGATGACCATCAGACCTCCAGTTGGAGAGGGCAAAGGGGGGCGGCAGGGACGGACGGGAGGCGGGGCAGGGCGGGGCCAGAAGGACGAAGAACGAGGACCCCCTAGAAAAAGGGTAAGTCGCCATCCCTCAAAGTGCTCATGTGTGGCTTCAGTAAGTGTACAGTTTGTCATGTACAGTATGATTTTCATAAGTTTGAGTTTTCACTGGTGAAAAAACCATCCAGCTCAACATCTCAACGCTCCCTCGCTCACACACTCTTCCTCTTTTTCTACCTCTCTCTCTCTCAGTAGCTCGTTTCCCTGCTTGGTTACACAGGGTCAAAGTTTGCTGCGTAATTGAAACCAGTCATGGCTAGCTGAGATCACACAGTGACACACACACACACACACAAGCATACAACATACACACTCACATAGGAGCTGAGAATAGGGCTGACATAAGCAAGTGACAGCTGCTGTCTGCTCTCTCCATTTGTGGTCATATACACAGAGACCTTTCCTGTCTCCTCTCCTCTCCTCTGCTTTAATGAAATCAGCTCTTGTGGGTCACGCCCCTTCATCCCCCTCCTCCATCACACCCTTTACTCACTACACTGGTGCTTGGTGTGTGTGACACTGTGTACGTACAGGTCCTTGGGGGAATCTAGTGTTTGTAGCGTGTGTTGACCTACACAGTGGTGTGTGTGTCTAAACCTGACAGCCATCTCGGTGTCACTGAGCTCGACAGGCCCAGCAGGAGCGAGGGCGTCATGTTGTCAACATGATGCTGGGCCTCGTTTTGTTCTGTTGTGCTTTAGTCTTGTGGATTTAACTCACATTGAAGTGGCACATGAGGTAATTGGACGGTCAGATATATTCTCACTCTATGTCTGAGGCAGCCCAAAAAATAACTGTGGGCTGTTACTTCAAAAACCAGTCAGCATCATCGAAGACATTTTATCGAGGGAAATTTGCACATAACCAGTCACATAAAAACATCACATTTAAACAGAAAATTGTCTAATTTTCTAAAAGATATGAGCTCTCTAAAATCTGGTAATGAAAGGAAATACAGTTGTCAGCCAATTAGAAGCTGCAAGCTGCTCATCCTCTCAGTCACGCTACCTGTGGTGTCATGAAGCCAGCTGTATACAGATGTACATATTTTACTTAAGGGGTTCTTAGGGTTTTGATGACTGAGAGCCAGTTTAGTGGACCACCACACAAGGGCCTAGGCTTTGTTGGGGGGGAGACACAGGTTTGGGGGACGTTTGGGAGTCCTCTGCCAGAATATTTAAAGCACCAAACACTTAATTTTCTGCACTCTGGTGTATTGTTATGCAATGATTTGTGCCTTTTTAGCATAAATCTATGGTGTAATTGTCCTATTTCGTCAAAATAAAAGTCATCCTTCGTGGTTTTATTGGGGATGACAAATGGATGTGTTCTGAATTTTGAGGGGGACGTGTCCCTTGTGTCCCATCTGAAATCTACACCCATGTCAGCATATGTTTGAGGAAAACAGAAAAAAATCTTTTACATGTCACTTCCACATTAAACTGCAGGGTTGTCTACTGAAAATGCTAACATTTAGTAGTAGCTAAAGAAAGCATTGATGACAGAACATAGTGCCCACGACACTTTTGAGGTGCCGCTAGTTGCCATGCAACCACTAGCTTCCTACAAAGTGTCATTCCTAATCTGACAGAAGCTTGTCAGGGGGGTGCAGTTTGACGCAGTACCCAAGTAGTGTGTTAAATTTAAGCTATTCAAAGTGAAAGTGAATAATTCAGGGGTGTAGTGCTATTTGTTTGTGTACCTGAGCGCACCTATGACAAGCGCACATGCATGCACCCGCAGGGTTAAGTTGTGGCTCGTTTCGAAGGTCATGTAACCACTGTTCCTTTGGTGGCAAGTTTACATCCTTCAGTAAACTGTAAATGAAAGGATGCTTTTCTGCCTTTTCATCTTTGCTAACAGTTCACAGAAAGCAGCTACAGACAGAAAAATTATTGAATTCATTGTGCCACTTAAAGGCTACTTTTGGCAGCTACCGGCAGCTTTTTAGGTGGAATGTTTTCTTGCATGTTACTCATAACATGAGTTGTCGTGACTCAGTCAACACACCTTAAATGTCAGAATGACAACCTGCATGACATGGCTCTCTTGCATGACATACGCTTTAGAGATTATTAGATCTTTAAGCCTTTAAAAAGTGTATATGAATTCCAACCACATATGAACTGTGAATACTCTGTTTCCTTACTTGGAGAAGAAGGTGGTGGGATGCTCAAAAATGTTCTTATTTCTGGTCCTCCAGGACTCTAAAGTACAACCTGCTTTTGATTACACTGGTAAAAACAAGTAGGCATTTGCAACTGGTGAGAAGTAGTTGGAAATACAATGCTTCATAAGCCGAAAAGGTTGGAAACAGCTGCTCTACATGTATGTTGGGTTTTTTCAAGCAACTGGAACATTGGTTGAAATCACCACCTCAATCTGACACCCTCTGTGTGGTGTCTGAGTGGTGACTCAAATACGAAATTGCCACCAAATTGGAAAGAAAGCATGTGGGTGTTACTTTGTCATCTGCAGAATTCGACGTCATCCACAGCCACAATTTCAGCTAGTTGTCTGGAGGATGTGTACTCTCACCACAGAGTAGACTACGTCTGATCTGCTGCCGCCTCTGTGTAAATAAAATATAAAAAAAAAAGGCCACTAAAAATGTTCAGAGTGTCAATCTATTTCTGAGCTGAGCGAGCTAAACGCTTCACTCTGATATTTGGGCAGCCATTCCTAATCCAGCGCCATCGGTCCCCATTTGTAAACCCACTGCTACAGTATGATTGACAGAGGTTGTCATAGTGACAGGGGTAGCAAGCTGGTCTCTATTGAGATTTGAGGTTTTGGGGAGGGGAGGGGAACGGAGGATGTGTTGGTGTTGATTCAGATCAGTTTCAACCCTTCATCCCCTACACTCTGTCCCTCAATCACACCCCCACCATCCCCCTTCTCTCTACTCCCCCCCTTACATCCTTTCCCTCATCCACCCATCACCTGCCACCCCAAGGGTGTAATACAGGCAGGCTCACTGGAGAGGAACGGGTTAAAGAGAGAGGCTGGGCTGCTTTCTGTCTCTCAGTCTCCCTCGCGTGTGTATGTGTGTGTGTGTTGAGGTTAAATACTCTCTTTGTGGTGTGTGTGAGGCTGTGTGTCAGGAGGGGAGGGGAGGCGAGAGGGGGAGCAGATGGACAGCCTCTCTGCTCTCTGCTGTATTGTGTCCACATCTTCTCTTTCCTTCTTTCTCTCTTTATCTCCTATCTGTCCCTCTTTCTTTTGCTTTTTCTCCCCTCACTCTTTTCTTCCCTCACATCTTCCTCTTTTCACTCTTCTCTTTTCTCTTTTTCACCACTCTTTTCTTCCTCTTCCTCCCTTCTTTCACCCTCTGTTGTCTTGTAGCAGATGGCAGCGTGGGGCAGCAGCAGCAGCAGCAGCAGCAGCAGCAGCAACAGAGCAGAAGCCAGAGTGTGAGCAGGAGATGGGGAGAGGAGAAGGGGGTTGTGGAAAGAGGAGGTGGAGAAAGGAGGTGGGGGTCAGGCATATGGAGAGCCTGGTTAAGGGGCCCCCTCAGAGGGAGTGTGTATGTGCGTGTGGTAGTGTGGTGAATAGAGGAGGGGGAGAGGCAGGATACAATAGATGCCCATTAAGACAGAGATTTGACTCTAATAGACAGAGAAGGGGAGAGACAGACAGATAAGTAGGCAAACATGTAGAATGGCGCAAAGAAAGACAGCGTTTTTTAGCCATTCTTTCTTTTGTAGGATCCACTGTTAAAACTTCTCCTCTGTGACTTATAAAATAAAACTTTCTGGTATACATGTGAGGAAACTGGCATTTTCCAGGATCAAATAGTAACAAGATGTGCCAAGCAAGGAATAAATAGGGGTTATGTAAATGTTCACAACTGACTAATTCAGCTGCAGAGGCCAGGCAGAGCTTGGCCAGTATCACTTCCTATTTATTATGGTAGTTTTTTTTCCATTTTATTTGTTTCTGACTGTAAATTAAAGATATAGTGACCAAAGTTATCATGCCTACCAGTATTATCACTTTATCGTTAAAATGTGCTGAAAAATGTCGAGCACTGATACACACATTGAAATTATTTCATAAGTTTTATTATTAAAAAAACAAATAAGTAGCACTATGTTGCCTGATATTGGACAGAAACTCATTAAACATTATTAGAATGGACACAAAGTCCGGCATTGCGTCCACTCTGACTAATTCCTGTGAGAAAGGGGGGTTTGATTTTCCCTAACCAATCACCAGAGACCAATGCATCTGTCTTGATGTCATTTAAAGTCCACACTGATGCGTTGCCATGCCAGTCTACCTGTTTTGCCAGGGTTTTAAGAGGGAACGGTGTAAAACAAAGTGGAGTGAAGTAAAACAGACTATGATGAAAGTCAAAATTGAGAAAACATGTTGATTTAAAACAGCCTCGATAGCAGCTTCTGTTTTGTTTACAGCGTATGCCATTGTTACTTGTCATTGGTTGTGGCGCGCTGCTTGATTCCAGCTTGACAACGGTGTTCGTCCCACCTGTGGTGCTGATTGGCTAATTGTTAGTCCCCCTGCTGATCTCACTGTTTTTTATTTCAATCAAGGAACCGCTGTTTTATATCACAATGTCAGGAAAATCAGTCAACTCGGTGGAGTGGGTAGATTCAAATGTCTGGACCCAAAGCACTGTGCAATTACTGTCTGAATAAACATTAAAATAATAGTAGCATAGCTACTGCTTTATATAAACATTTGAAAACCATATCAAATGCACATCTGGGTGAGAACATGCCATGGAGTGCCATGGAGCTCCAAGGCTGGCAACAGAGCTCCATGGAACCGGCCAGTTCAACTTCAGACAGGAAGTGGAAGCACCTCAAAGCCGGGAAACCACAAATCCTATAATCATATGGCCATGCAAATATCTGGGTTAGGAAGTATGTTTAAAGTGATCATTTTCGGGACATTTCATACATGTGAAACCAAGATAATATAGTTTAAAACAAAGGTAATTCATGAAATAAAATTCAAATGAATATTTTTGCTTGTTCCCATAATATTGAGCAGCACATCCCCGCAGCAAACATGCCTGTTAGTAACGCAACTAACCGAAGCGGCTCTCATATTTCAGGTGGAGCAGAAAACAGCTGACACACAAAGTCAGCAATCAGAAGATTAAAATGTTACAAGGTTAATAAACTGAATTTTTATTATTCTCTTTTTAATAAACGTATTTATCCTCCAACATCCGCGATACAACCACGTGTTCTTTTTTTCACCCAAAAGCAAACCCAGAAATAAAATAAAGACAAAATACCACTTGCAAATCAGGTGGCAAGTTATCTCCAGGTACCCAACTCAAAGCAGGACTCTGATGTAGAACACAGCTCCCTGAAAGATTCTCACAACACAAGAAAAACACTAGCGTCCATGCTATGAACAAGCCCACATTACAATGTGCCACATTTTATAGATGTGAACATGACATTCATGCGGCACTTTGCTGTCAGTGATTACACAAAATTCATAAACTATTGAGAACACTTTTTAGTGTCCATTATGATGTAGGGGGAAGTGAACGAGGGAGTGAGTGCAGACACAGCCATATTAAAGAGAAGAGAAGATGTAATTTCCCGGATTTAAAGGAAATCTCAGCCACCTATCATCCTCATAGCAGGCATCTATAACCAGGAGGTCAATGAGCAGGCGCCTTGTGTCAGGGGACAGACCCACACACACACATAACCGGGATATGATGGGCTCCCCTTCTCTGTCTCCAGCTGACATCACACACATGCTGAACGTCCCCTCACACACAGCTCTTTGTCTGGGCACGCTGTGTGTGTTTGGAAGATGAATGTGTGTGTTCTAACGCATTGGGTCCTGGGTCAACCACTGCATCACTCCTCCAGACACACATGCCCACACGCACACACATAGACACACAGTTATCGATCCAATGCCTACACATGGGGGAGCATACGCAAGCTAAAATGCATCCACTTTCTTTCTCTCTCTCCCACACACACAGACACACACCCACACACACAAATCATGTTGAGCAGTGATTGCAGTTAGAGAGAGTGTTTTCCTGGTTATCTGTCCAGTTCTCTGGACGTGCCAAATGTGGCTCTTAATCCATTTCACTATCTGCTGGGAGAGATAAGCCAGAGCTTTTCCAGGAGTCCAGGCCAGGCTGTGTGTTGTTGTTGTTGTTGTATATGTGTGTGTATATGTATGTGTGTGTGTGTGTGTGTGTGTGTGTGTGTGTGTGTAGTAGTGGGTGTATGCGAAACCCTGATGCTAGACACACACTTATCTTGTCTTGACAGCCCCTCTGCTTGGTGGTCCCCCTGGCTGTGTGTGTGTGTGTGTGTGTGTGTGTGTGTGTGTGTGTGTGTGTGTGTGTTGCTGCTTGGTGGTCTCCCAGCAGTGTTTGGGATTATTATGTGTTAGTCAAGTGCATTCACAAGGAAATTAATGCTGCCACAGTTGCCACGCCAAGTGTGTGCGCATGCTCTGCGTGCACTTGCGTGTGTGTGAAATGGTTAGCCTTTTGATGTGAGCTTTTTTATCCCTGGCTGAGATGGCGGTTGGTGACCTGAGGGACTTGATGAGCTCATAAAATAGGAGCGTGTGTGTGTGTGTGTGTGTGTGTGTGTGAAGCGTTGTGCTTACCCACAGAGAGCAATCCTTGACTGATTTATGAAAGTGTACGAACATGAAATGATCACCTCTAATATGGCCTGACCAAACTGTCACAGTAGACTTTTTTGGTATCTGTCATTGTGGTGAACATAACCAGGCTTTTATTTTGGTGTGTGTGTGTGTGTGTGTGTGTGTGTGTATGTGTGTCCTCAGTGTGCAGTCTCTGAGAGTAAGAGCTGGGAATGCTTTAAGGGGCGTTTCCCTGTGGTCGATGGGGGATGGGACATGTGTATGTTTGTGTGTGTGTGTGTGTGTGTGTACGTGTGTGTTCGTGTGTGTGTGTGCCTGCATGCTGGGGAGGGGTGAGTGATTTAGCACCGCTGAAACACCAGCTGTCCATCTGTGTCTGACCCCCATACACACCCTGTACACACTTGAAACGCACACCGACACCCACACACACCCACACTGACACACACACACACACACACACACACACCTCGCATCTAACCTCTGATCTGCTCCTGAGTATCTCTCAAACCTGAAGAAAGTCCAGACAAAACACAATCTGTTCATCTGTCTTTCTCCCCATCACACACACAAATACACACACACACACACACACACACTCTACATTACACTAAGCAAGATTGCTCCCTAATCAGCTCTGCAGTAGTGCTGGTGCTGCAGTGTATCCACAATGAATGACTCGGCAAGGTCACTCCTAGTGAGCACATGCACACACCCAGACACACACAGTCACACAAAGAGACGCTGGAGGCTGGCAGAAGACGAGATGAACTTTGACCCTGCCGGACATTCAAAAGTCGAGGTGATAGCTGGACTCCACAGTTGTGTAAGCCTTCGTATCTGTGTGTGTGTGAGTCTGTGTGTGTGTGCTGTATTGTTTGTTTGTGCGAGTGGGTCAGGGTTGAGACAACTGGAGTCTGGCCTTTGCTTTCTTACCCTCAGGGCTGGATTTGGTGTCTATGCGTGTGTGTTTGTGCTGACCATTTGGTTGGAACTGTAGCTAATTTCTCAATCAGACACACACATACCATCTTCTCAATCTGTCCCAAAGGTCAAGCCCTATTCATTCACTATTGTGTCCAGTCCCAGTGGGTTGCTGTTCCTCTTCAAGCAGATGCGGGCAGAATATAATAGCCCGTCTAGCTCAAGTTACATTTTAATGAAGATCTGAAGCAGCTACTTGCACTTAAAGAAATGCCAGTGGCTCATTCGGGGAGCAGCTACCAATGAACATGAAGGCATTTAACACTGGATACCCAGGCTTGGCCAAGAAGTCAAGTTTTAGCTGTTAAGAAATGCAATAAGATTTTTAGGATGCTTCACAAAACTGACTTTTTGTACTAAAAAGAGCATAAAGTCACCCTTTAACTAGGGCTGCTCAAGTGATTATTCATGTCAATATTGAGGTCATGATTATTTAATATGATTGATTACTTACTAACTTTAGAAGCATCATGCATTTATTGGCCTTTCAAAAAAAACCTTTGTTATCGTGAATTTTCTTTAACTTCGAATATAGTACAACGGAAAAACAGGCTTGAGGTGAACTTATCATGCCACAGCCTGGCTGAGAGTGAGTTTGGGCTCTTAGGGAGGAGCAAAAGTGCGCCGCTGTAAAGGTGCAGATTCACCAAGCTGACGACAGAACTAGCAGCAACCAAAGCCGACTGTTGCGTCGCCTCACGTCACCTGTGTTTCAGCCAAAACACAGCCAACAGCCAACCAGCATGTACGTTCTGGGCCTGCATGAGAGGAAATAACTCTCCACATCAGCAGACGAAGGTAGTCTGTAATCGGCATTCAAAAAGGGAAACCTAATGAAGCAGCTGTTTACTTTCCTCACTTTCATTTATTTTCTTGTGCGCTAAGCTGACCTGCCAATCAGAGGGATTTCATAAACCAACGGGCTCCATCCTTTCTGACGCCGAGTCAACATGCTGAATCAGCTGAAAAAACCCGATGAGGGCCCACAGCCTCGTTACAGTGACACAGAAAATGATCAGTTTTATCCCTTTTATCTTGTTTTCATGAGCCAAAAAGACAAAATCATAATTGAAAATAAAATTTGGTCAGTCACCCAGTCCTACCTTCACCTACAAAGAAAACAACAAGGAAAGCCTAAATCCAAGTAGTCACAAGTTTGATATGGCAACATCAATCTAAGTGTAGACTATAAAAAAACATATACAGGCCTGAATTTGGTTTTTTGGATAGCGGTTGACTGTGACTCACATAACTGTGGGATTAACTGGAGGGCGGCCATGTTTGATGTCCTCTGCGGTCACGGATGATGTTGAGTCACAGCATCATGTGTTCCTGGTGGCCGCTTTGTTAGTGTGGCTCCATCATGCCTCTGCCTCTGCGGTTAGTCAGTGTGCAAGTGTGTGTGTGCGTATGTGTGTGTGTGCGTGCACGTGAGGAGGAGTGTATATTCTGTGGTTTTGAGAGGAGGTCCAGCAGGAATAGAGGGTGATGTTCGGTGCAGGGAGGGGAGCGAAGGGAATGATTGGAGTCAAAGGAAAGGAGAAGCAGGCGCAGAGTATTGACTTTCACTGTGTCTCACTTGAAGCGTAAGTGTGTTTGTCAGTGAAATCTGATGGCCCCATCAGCTGTCTGGGACTCGCCTGTCAGAAAGGGTGTGTGTGTGTGTGTGTGTGTGTGTGTGTGCGCGCGTGCGCCTCAAAGCAAGAGAGATGACAGTGGAGAGGTGGTGTCCAACACTCCTCTTACAGAAGTCTTTTTTTCAGGCTGTCACTGTCACCGGCTTTATTGGCATGACGATATATTTAAACAACATTTTTGTTTAGTCGGTTGAAAACACATTACCACCACTACAGAATGTGGTATAAAACGTTTCACATTAAAAACATGTAATCATACAAATCACTAAAAAGCCCCCTAAGCCAGGGCTTTTCAGACATTGTGTGTTTGTATGTGTCACTGCCCAGTTCTCCGCTGCTTTCCATGTCTTTGTACCAGGCTTTGTAAAATAATCCGTCTGTAGTTCTGCTGTTTATTTATGCTCGTTGTCTTTTAAGTATGGACGCAGACATGAATAAATGATATAAATGTGTCTGTATGTCCTTCTGTCTGTGTGTCTGTCTCTTGGGGCGGCTCAGACTAAACAAACAGCTGTGTTTATGAAGTAGGGAAGAGCCACAAGGGTCTTCTGTTTAGTGGTCCATTTCAACACGCGCACACACACACATATGCTCATGTGCACGCACATGTACACATTCCCGAGTGCCCTGCGCTCCTCATCTTTTACCTGCCCTGCTCTGTTGCGTTTTTGCCCCCTTGTGTTTTCTGCCCTGCTCTTTCTCTCTCTGCCCCCTCTGCTCAGCGTAATGCTCGCTCGCTCGCTCTCAGACCGAGAGGAATGCCACTCCGTGTGACCTCTCACCTACAACAAGGAGGGGTGCCGGTTTAGACAAGGGAGCGAGGGGGCAGCTGCAGTCATGTGCCCAGGCCTGGAAGGAAACACACAGGCACATACAAATACACACACAGAGCCAGGTTGTTAGCTAAAATACACACACTCTAATTCTAGTTTTGTTTGCGTTGATGCGGGTCTAGATGTGGTGCACTGATTCTCCCGCCTCTCTTTGTGACTGTCTGAGAAAGTGTAGGATGCTATGCTTTGGTGTGTGTGTGTGTGTGTGTGTGTGTGTGTGTGTGTGTGTGTGTGTGTGTGTGTGTGTGTGTGTGTGTGTGTGTGTGAACGTGCGAGTGGAGTGCAGCCTCATACAAAGGCGTTATTGTTGGTGCGAGGGGGCCTGAGGGGAGGCGGGCAGTCTGATTGGTTAAGACTATTGTGTCTCACTTTGCCCATTCTCCCTGTCACTGAGGATGTCATAAAGTGGCTCTCTAATAACTCTCGCTCTCGCAAGCTGGGGATCATCTGAGGACTTGAGATATTCACAGAAATATGTAGACAAAGCAATGAAAGCGTTACTTTACGAGCTTCAAACTTAAAGTGCAGACTCTAGAGACGTAGTAATTCATCTGTCAGCAACTGTTTGTAAACATCACTTAATGGGAAACAGTTTGCACTCCAGCAGTGCTGCAAATATTTAATAATTGAGCCATCTGTTGATTAATATTATGATTATGTAGTTAATTATCCAGTCTATAAAATGTGAGAAAAGAGTGAAAACTGCTCATGAGAATTTCCTCAAGCCCAAGGTAACATCTTCAGATTGCTTTTATGTCCAACCAACAGTCCAATGAAGTTTAATTGTATTTGATATTAAATTGATAAAAGCAAAAATCCTAAAGTTTGTAAAGCTTGAAAAAGAGTGTGTTTGGCATTTTTGTGTGAGAAACGATTGTCAAAATAGTTAACTGTACAAATCGGATGTACAAAAAACCCCTTTAAATATGAAAACAAAAGTTAAAGGAATACTTCAGCCCCCAAATTATCATTTGTATTTCAGTTATTTGGCTTGTTACACTGAGTTTGCAAAGAAAACTTCAAGAATCCAAACAACGGAGAAAATTCTTGATGAATTAAAGTCATAAGGGAACACGTTTAACAAGCAAAATCAAAACTCAAATCTGTTTACAAACAGTCAAACAACTCGTGCAGTATAATCCAAGTCTCATTTATCCAGTCACATGTTCAGTACTTCCAAACTGACAGTACTTTCCAATGGGGAACTGAACTGAACATGAAACGTTACTATGCTCTTTTCAAAACCAGGCTCCATTAACAAAAACAGTAATTTTATCTTGCTGAACATGAGAGCCGCTGGTCTACCACTGCCTCAACTGGTTAGTCTGTTTGTGTTATTGTGTGACTTATAGGAATCTAAACTAACCCTTTAAAAAACCAAAGTCACACAATAACACAAACAAACTAACCGATCGAGGCAGTGGTAGACCAGTAGCTCTCATGTTCAGCAAGGTAAAATTAGTGTTTTTGTCAATGGGGTCTGGCTCTCAAGAGAGCATATTCAAGTTTCACTTCAGTTCAATTCCCTGTCGGAAAGGGCTGCCTGTTTGCGAAGCACTGAGTATACAACTGGACAAATGAGACTTAACATAACACGGGGAGGTTTTTTGGGGTTAAGTATTCCTTTTATTCTGATTAATTGATTAGTTTTAGCATCACAATCCTGTGTGACTGTGTGTTTCCTTTGCCTCGCTTTATCAAATGACAAAATAAAACAAAGTAATTTTGACATTTAATTTTTAGCATAATAGAGCATCATATGATAATGGAGACACTGTTAGTACAGAAACACATAGGTGATGTGGTAATTTCTTGTTGCCTCATGAACTAGATAACGACGCGTTGGGGTGCATTATTTTTGAATAGCTAATCAGTGAGGCTTCGCTGTTACAGACCACTGTTTGCCAGAGAGGAAGTGTTTAATCTCAGCGCAGCTCCTGTCTTGAATTACCCATCATTCCAAACAGGAAGCCATCCCTTAGGATTTAGAGCAGCTCATTGGCTGTTAATTGTTTCCTGTTGTACAGAAGTGGTACGATTGGGTCATATGGTGCACAGAGCGCTGTGAACAACACGTTCCTTTGGTTTTGTACTGTCTGTTGTGCATGTGTCTGTAGGTGTGTGTAATTTACTCTCCCTGGTAGATGCACTGATTAAACAGCATTCTGTCTATTTATGAAGCACTCCAACCTGTGTTAGACTTGTTCTTATGATTTCCCATAGAGAGAGAGACTGTGTGTGTGTGTGTGTGTGTGTGTGTGTGTGTGTGTGGCCAGTCTCTGTGCTTGTGTATATTTTCTTTGTGCTGAGTGAAATACATAATGCTGTCACCTAGAGGTTCATCCACATTTGTGAAAGGAACAAATGGTACATAATCGCTGTAATAATCACTATGAAAAAACTCTTTAAGCGCTATTCACAGGCAGGACACACATATGCCTGCACACACACCATTAATGCTAATAGCGGGGATTAGATGTATACTTTGTGTAGCATGTAAATGTGTCTGTCATTACTGAGCGGGTGAAAACCTCCAATTGCACCGTAATAACATGCTTCGGTTCAGCCAATCACAGGCTTTTGTTCAGATTGAGTCATCTACGTCTGAGCGTGTCTGAAGAGAGTGTGACAAGGAGACTCTTGGGTGTTTTCGCTGCTATCTTTAGAGCACTCCAATCTGAAGGATTACTGCTGTGGACGTAGGAGGGAACATTTTGCTTGGGACCTACTGCTGTGCATTAAATCTGGCTTCTGCCTTACAGTTAGCTAAAGGACAAATGTACTGTAAGACCGAATCAAGCCCAGCAGGGAGGGCACATATAACAGCACGTAGAAAAGAATATGCTGCAGAAAAAGTGAGTTTTTTGGCTCAAATAATCAAGACCTTTTTTTGTTAAACTGTAGCTGTAGGCTGAACACATATTTGTGGAATTGCAGCATTAGCCCGAGAGTGGAAGTTTTGAATGGAGCCCAATTTCCAAACTTTCCCACCCAACTTTCCCAGAAGATGCTTTGGCTGGCACCGATGCCACCCGAATCTGAGATAGTGGAGCATTGGCTGAGGCAGCACACGCTGAGTGAAAACAGACACACAAATACACACAATTTTAGGCAGCGGGCCTGATCCCAGTGATCCACAAACTGTCCCACCTTGACACCCCCTCATCTTTCCTCCCCCTTCTCCTCCCTCTTTTCTCTCCCCTGCTGTGGGTCTCCTCAGGCGCATGAATGGAAGTCTTTATTCCCGGGAGAACTGGTGGGAAGAACGAGAGAACGAGAAACAGGGATGGGGGGGGGGGGGGTCTGTGAGAGTGGCCACAAGATCAACACAGTGCCTCTTTTCTCCTCCATCGCTTTTCCCTCCTTTTCTCTGCACCCCACCAAACCTCCACCTCCACCCTCCCTCCCTCTCCTTCTACCCCGTTTTAAGTGCTGTGGACACAAAGCCGTGTTAGTATTCATGGTGTTTGTTTGCAGAGGAGCTGTGTGTGTCTCTGCATGTGTGTGTGTGTGTGTAGAGCTGTCAGAAACACAGATCACAGCGAAGCAGCGCTCTGAATGGAGCTGGAGAGAAGGGGAGGGTGGTGGTGGGGGGTAGTTCCCACAGGGGGAGAATGGTCAGCTCCAGAAAAGAGAAAAGAAGAAGAAAAGGAGGGATGTGATAAGGAGGAGGGGGCAGTGCACGAGGCCACAGGGGCAGAGGGAGACAGCATGGTGTCAAAGCCAAGGACAGTGTGTGTGAGTGAGGGGGGAAAGAGAGGATCATATCAATCATAAGATTTCGGAGGGAACTAGTTGTTAACGGGTCTAGGCACCTCTCTTCTTGTTTTTCTGCTGGTCCTCTTCTTCCCTCCCTCTCTGCCGCTCTCATTCTTTCAGTAACCCCCTCCCTCCCCATTTCTCCCTCTCTCCCTCTGTCTCTCTGTGCCTCTCTCCCTCTTTCTCTTTGTGTGTCTGTCTGGACAGCTGCCCAGTTCCATACACAGGGAAAAATGAAACACTCTAACCACCGGGCGTGCAGCCAAATAAAAGGCTGCGAAAAACTATTTGAAGGGCAGCGTGTTTGTGTGTGTCTGTGTGTGCGTGCATGGAGTTTGTGTATATCTTTGCCGGTGTATTATGTGTGTATATGTGTGCTGGGTTGTGAGATTTGGGTGTGCCTGTTTAGGGTGTTCTTTCCCAGTATAATGGTGCAGCCAGGGTGCTCTCTGCGTGTGTGTGTGTGTGTGTGTGTGTGTGTGTGTGTGTGTGTGTTTGTGTGTATGTGTGTGTGAGGGAGAAGTTCCACTCTGAGTTTCAGTTTATTCAACAGTGGAAAACGAGAGGCTGCAGGAGAGGAAAGGACAGGAGGGGCCGTCACATACCTCCCCTCACATCAAACTAAAGGAGAGAGTTCAACTTTTTACATCCAGCTCTGCGTTTAAAAACAGCCTGCTACAGTCAGATGCACACACACACATGAATTTGTCAGTAAATATATGCTGACTCATTTGCAAAGTGCCTTTCAGTTGGGTGATTGCAGCACTTAGTCACATATTATCCACAAGCTCCTCCGCTGCGCTCTGACCTTATCTAATGGTTACATCACCAATGGAAAGGAATGTGCAGCTCCATATCTGCCTGCATTCGGGTGTCGGAGAGCTTTTGTGTGACTGACTGAGACCAATCCATGTTGTTACAGTACTGACCCAGAGGAAGACATCCTAGAAATGGATGTTGACCTAGCTACTGAGCACGACCCTTGACCCTTGAACACAGCCCTGCCTGAACGCCTCGAGGGAGGGAGAGTGCATCACACGGGTTCAGGACCAAACATGCCTTGGGTCTGTTTTGTGCTGGCCTTTCCCCATATCTAAATTTGACCAGAGGGGACATGTAGAAGAAGGACAGTGTGGAAAAGGTTGAGGCCTCACAGCTCCTGTGCTTGTGGGCTGCTCCAGGGTCAGAGTCCATGCTAGTCCTAATACTCCCGACCGCTGCCCCCTGCTGCAGGCCAGCAGTAGCACAGTCCCTATTCACACAGCACATGACAAGAGCTGGGCAGTGTACTATACACATAAGAGGAATATCAAAATGAATTTGCCAAGTACAGCAATTTTTTTCAGTAGCATTGGTGCAGCCGTGCAAAACATGGAACAGAGAAAAATTCCCAGCACATATCAAAGTGTAGAGTAATTATCACATGACAACTAGAGCTGGAAGGCTTAATCGTTCATTAGTCAACTATAAATTAATCACCAGGTCACTTAATAACTGTTAAATGGGTTTAAGTATTTTCTTAAGAATAAAAAGTCAAAATTCTCCAACTCCAGCTTCCTAAATTTGAATATTTAGGTTGGGTTTGTGGTAAAAACAAGACATTTGAGGATGTAATCTCCGGCTTGGGAAACATTTTTCACCATTTTCTGACATTTTATAGGCCAAACAACTAATCAATTAATTGAGAAAACATTCAACAGATTATTCGACAATGAAAATATTTGTTGGTTGCAGCACTAATGGCAACCTGTCAAGTTGTATGAGTGATTTAGGTTGACCCCTGTCTGGAGAAGGCAAGGAGAATAAGTTGTTCTCTTCACACCGTGTTGACTACAACAACCAAGGGAGTACCTGGATCCATTGGACCACTATTTATATCTGCTTGTGTGAATATCAGACAGAGTATTTTTCCTGGAAATGCTTCACGGAGTGTAAGAGGCGGAGACGAGGGGAGAGGGTGGTAGAAGGGCGGAAACTAAGAACAAAAAGCTGAACTGGTGCCAATAACCCAACCACAACCAGGAGGAGGGGGGGCTCCCTATTTCTGTTCTTTGCTCTGCTATCTCTAGTAGGAATGGTGTCCATGCCTCCTCTTTTTATTATCTCTCAGTGGTGGCTTTGTGGTTAGTTATGTGTGTGTCTGTGTCTGTGTGTATGTGTGTGTCTGTCTGTCTGTCTGTCTCACACTAACCACCATCATCTCCCTGTCTGCCTTTTTTTTCTGTGCCCTCCTTTAACCTGAAACAGCAGGTATTCTAGGACAGGTTAAATGAGAAAGCATGTGTGTATCAGGTGTCTGTCATCTTATCCCTCTGTGGACTCACAGCATCTCCTCTCCAGTGTCACCACACACACACACGTATTCACACTCATACTCATACACATACACACATACATCTCAGAACTGAAAGGACACCATAGCAGTGTGTTCAGAAGATAAACGAGAGTACAAGCACATGCATTTTCTAGCATTGTTAATCATTTACGCTGCTTACTGTTTGCTTGTGTGCAGTGTGTGTATCATTTATGTGCACAGTGTTGTTTTGCACAGCGTTCATGTGTGGGTTTTTTTGTGCTACTGAGTGTCCGCAACTTGCTTCTGGCCAATTAACAGCTTCTGCAGCCAGTGTGGAAGTACAAAATGAGTGTGGCTGTCTGACTGCTGATGGGACGGCAGAAAGAAAGAGGAAGAACAGTTGGATAGTGATAGAGAAAGGATAGAGGCAGAACAGAACACTGGCAGGGTAAAAGATGAAGTGCTTGTTCTTGCAAATATATGCAATGTGATAAGACCTACATACATTATATGTTCCTGTACTGTGTGTATTTGTGTATGTGTGTGTGTGTGTGTGTCTGTGTGTGTCTACCAAGAGCAAGAGCTAATCATCTGGCAGGGTGTTGATCCATGTAGACTTAAATTGGTTGCCTTACTGTTTTTATACATTTGTGCCAGTGTGTGTAAAGCCAGGATTTCATAAAGCCTTTGAAATGTGTGCATCTACTGTATGCATGTGTGAGTGTGTGCTTGTGCGCTTGCACGCCTGTGTGTATATGCTTAGAGGCAGGCCTGTGGTTAGGTTACATCTCCCTGCAGCGCAGCAGAACAGTGTCTTGTTGCGTCATACTGAGTCTGTTAATAACAGGCTAAACCACAAAGGCCATCCGCTGCTCTATTTCTCATCTTCCAGCAGTACGCTGATTATGCAGCAGTGATACATTAAGCAGGTTTATGTCGTCCAATACGGTATATCAAGCTTTTACATTTTCGGTTTTACATTGACACATGTAAAATAAGGTACTCGGTGAAGGCTGACTTCAGATTTGTGGTCCGTCACATGAAAGATGTAGATAAATTGTGCTATAGTTTCAGGGCATGTATTGTATAAGCAGTTCAGGGGATGGTCGGGATGACGGTTTAAGTTACAGCGGCGAACAGTACAGGAGAGTTGTCAACAAAATGAAGGTAATATATAGTAAATAATTCTGGGTCTAGGGCAGTCAGTGTTTAATACTGTGTGCAGTCAGACACCCCCAGCTCCATCCCCCCCAGCTCTCACAGCATGCAACATCCTTGCCACAGGAATTTAATTGCTCTGTAAACAAGCCTTTTGTTTTGTTGCACACTGTTTGCTCATGCACACAAGATGTATTAAAAGCTCCAGTCCTGCCGCGAAAAGACGAGAATGTCATATCAGAGCACAGTAAATGACTGATTTGATTTATGCTGACAAAAAGAAACTGACTGCAGAACTGGATGCTGTGTGACATATGTATTATCTCTGTGAAGATAGGCTGATGTTATGAAGACAGGAAATAGAGTCGTCACAGTTTCATGATCACATTATCATTATCATATCATTTGTCTATCCCTGCGGCTATTTACAGCTGTCTTGTGATTGCAGATCATATGTAGTAACCAGTCTTTGTTTCTCTTCTCTGTCGTCCCCAGACATATGAGCGCCAGTTCAGAATGCCTGAGCAGAGAGAGGGAGGCCTGCTGCAACTACTGGGAGATCATACTCCGCCCAAGCACCAGCTTCGCAGCTCCCTCCTTCCTGCACACACACTCTCACACACACAGCAAACACAGCACACCCTCACGCAACAATTCCAACACGCACACCAACACCAAATCAATCCGGACTGGATCGCGTCTACGGCACCTTCTGTATCCCCGGCCAATCCTGCAGACTCTGAGCCAGCCAGAGAACTGGCAGGAGCCAGCAGGAGCTCTTTGCTCGATCCAACCCAACCTTTCTCACGAACAGCAACACGGAGCCCCTCGCCTCAGAGATCCTTGACTCCAGACCTGCAGCTGCCAGTGGTTACAGATGCCAGTATTCTCAACTTGACCTCTCTCAGCAGGTACGGTTTGTTTTCCTGTGTGGTCAATGTTATCATGAGCCAAACATGATTATTAGAACAAATATACTGTGCACTCTGCACTGGGGATAGCAGACTGTTGATATAATACTGTATTGTGATATGCTATAAAGTAATATTATATTTTTTTATTCAGTTTTGCTACATTGATGATATGAAAGTCCTCTTGTGATACCCATCCCTAAGTGTCATCACACACAAATAGTAAATACTGGTGAATACTGGCACTGGTTGTAAAATATTGGTGAAATACAAAACAATCTTTCTCTCTCCCTCCATTCCACTTGTCATCATTTTTTCCTCTGTACACATCTCTCCAGGGGGAGGGGGTTACAAGAGGTCAGTGAACAGCTCTTTGGGAACATCAAGAGGAAGTACGGCAGGAAGGACTCCCAGAGGATGCTCTGTAATCCCCACAGTGCTGATACACCTTGGGGAAGACAGCCAGAGAAAGGATCGGAGAGCCCAAGTAATTCAGAGGAGAGGCAGAAGTACAGGCAAGAGGAGACGGCTGAGCGGTTCCACGAAGAAAGAGAGGAAAGGAGAAAAGAGGAACGAGAGCGAGCGACTGCTGGGAGGAGAGGAGATGAAGAAGACAGAGGGATGCCCATGCTGACAGAGGAAGGGAAGGGAAGAAAGAGGCGGAGGAGGCCTTCTTTTGACGAGTCATTTTCTGTAGAGGAGCAATTACAGCAACGGCAGGACTCTGACACTACAGAGAAGCACCAGCCTGGGCCCCCAGAACCTAAAGTAGCACATAAGATGGAAACTCACAAAAATGATTCTCGACTCACAAGCCAGGCTGATGTCAGCAGAGAGAGGATAGAAAAAGCAGAGAGAGCAGATAAAGGCGATAAAAGAGAAAAAGGAGAGAGGGTAGATAGGGTGGAAAGAGGAGAGACAGTTACTGGTGGATCTGAACCAGAGTCAGCATTAGGTGCAAACAGAATGAAAAAGAACCCTGTCGGTCGTCCGAAGATCAGCACAGATACCATTAAACACAGAGAATCTACTCAAAATCACATCAACAAAGCCAATCCTAACCCAAACCCCAGACTTCCCAGCCCAAACCCCAGCCCCAGCCCCAGGGGCAGCATCAGTCCCAGCCCGAGCCCTAAACCTAGGGCTAACCTTAGCCCCAGTCTCAGCCCCAGGCCTAGGACGGCCCTGAGTCCGAGCCCCAGCCACAGCACCAGCTCCACAGCCAGTTCCAGACCAACCAAGGCCAAGGACAGATGGTCCTACCTGAAAGCTAAAAGCTATGCCAGCCTTACATCACCGCAGCGAGACAACCGGGGAAGCCCGTCGACTTTAACTGACCCACCATCAGCCTTCCCCATCACCCCTTCTAGCCCCCTCTACACCAACACCGACAGCCTGACCGTCCACACACCCATTAAGAGAAAACGAGGACGCCCTAAGAAACAGCCACTCCTAACAGTGGAGACCATTCATGAGGGCACGTCCACCTCACCTCCAAGCCCACTGGCACAGGAAACCTCTTCAGGGCTAAATCGTCGGAGGAAGACACACACACTTAACACATTAATGGCCTCCACAACCACCAGCGCAAATTCTAATAGTCTGAAACTAAAGCGTGGCAGGGGCCCCTCCAGGCCAGTGAATAAGATGAAGCTTGGGAAAATGCAGAGCATCCTGAATGAGATCCTTTCAGGTTCCAGTCAGAACGGCGCTCTGGCTCTGAAGTCATCTTCTGCCCCTGTTAGCTCGGCTATGAGCGCCATGGCGTCCACCATTGAGGCTCGGCTGGGAAAACAGATAAATGTCAGTAAGAGAGGAACCATCTACATTGGTAAGAAGAGAGGGCGGAAACCCAGAGCAGAAGCCCAAGGCTCCACTCCTCCCAAAACCACTAGGGACAAGCCCTCTCTGTCTCTGTCCACGTCCAGTCTCTATGAGAGCCCTGTAGTGCCTTCCGCCACCTTGTCTCCCAGCTCCAGTGCTCCCTCCGTAAGAACCAGCCACTCTGATGCCACTATGCCCAGTTTGCAGCCCATCTCAGCCCTGCCCTCCAAACCGCCAGGCAGGAGCTTCCTCTCTGGAGGATGGAAACTGTCTCCTCCACGCCTTCTGGCTAATTCACCCTCCCACCTGTCAGAGGGTGCGTCTGTGAAGGAGGTGACCCTGTCCCCCATCAGCGAGTCCCACAGTGAGGAGACTATTCCGAGTGACAGCGGGATTGGGACAGACAACAACAGCACCTCAGATCAAACTGAGAAGGGCCCCGCCTCTCGACGCAGGTAAAGTACAGTTCTACTACACTTCTTAACATTTCTTGAACTTTGATTTATTTTCTTTTGTTATTTTATATTTCACACTGATATCACAGCGCAGCTCTGGCCACATAGGTCTTTCTGAACCCGACCTGAGCCCGAGAGAGTTGTAACCGAGCCCAGCCCAAACCCGACAGGCATTCTGGTTTTTAAGTCTGAATATGACTCGAACCAGACACAGTTAATGCAACGTTACTGATGCAATGAGATTGCACTGCCATGCTGTTGTTGTTACCATGGTTACAGCTTGCCTATAGACCATGTCAATGTCATCAGCAGTTGTAAATAATAAAACCCGAACATCATTTGTACATATTAATATAAACCCGGCCCAACATGTCGGGTCAGTTGGGTATCCATGCTCTGACACATTCATAAACATGCAGGTTTTAATGTGAATGTATATTTAATGTTGTTTACATTCAGGTACTCGTTTGATCTGTGTGGGTTTGAGGCCACGGAGGCTGCAGTCCTGGAAGCATCCAACAGGGGCAGCAGAGCACGCTGTGAACGGCAAGCAACTGTTGTTGACAGCTTCCTATCGCAGCAGGAAAAGAAGCAAAAACATCATCGACGGAAGAGGAAGTGCCTACAGAGCCGGGATCATCTTCACTTTCTGTCAGAACTGGAGGAGGTTAGAGACACTATGATAAATTAATGTGTAATCTTTGACCAAGTCCCGTGATGTACAAGTGCATTGTTTATGGTGTATTTTTCTAAATGTTTTCTCTTTTGCCCTCCCTTTAGGTTGTGTTGAAGCTCCAGCAGCTACGAGTGTCTCACAGACGATACACCTGCTTCCCCCAGCACCCGTACCCCTCCATTTTCCGCCTCAACTTCCATCATTACTACCCTGTCACCTACGACTCCTACCCCTGTGACTCCAGCTCGTACCTTCGCAGGAGCGCCGATCTGAAGGCTAAGAGGAGACGCGGCCGTCCAGCCAAAGCCAGCGAGCCAATCACATCGAAGCTGCCTTTTGTTCAAGGATATGGTTATCCACTGGCAGGGGGAAATTACTATGCACCGTATGCGATGCCTTACGCACCTCCTCTGAGTCTGGGCTACTTTCCCCCTGCTCCCCCGTTTTATCTCCCCCACCACTCACTAGGACCTGCACCTCCATCTCCCTTCATGAGGCCCGCTGTCCCCCCTCCCAAGGCTTTCCACTCTAGTGGACACTCAAAGCTCCAGCCAGGAGCCAAGCTTCGCAGTGCCAGTGGCCCACTCCAGGGGTCCTCTGTAAGAGGAGAGGGCCTGGGATCTCTGGGCAGTGGCAGTGCAGGTGGTCTCGCAGGGGTTCGCCTCCATAAGAGGAAGCACAAGCACAAACATAAGCACAAGGATGAACCCCTCCTTTCACTGCGAGATCGGCAGGAGCTGGGGGGACTCTTCAGCGGAGCTAAGACCAATGCACGTCTCAGCATGCTGAGTGACAGGAGGGACTCTGCCAGTCAGGGCTCTTCAAAGCATTTGGAGAAGCAGAGGGGCAGTGGTAGAGGCTCAAGCCTGGGATCCAGCTTAGGGATGTTTGAGTCAGACCAGCTGTCCACACACTCCCTCGCTGACAGCCAGTTTCACTCCCGTCAGACTCGACAGCCAATAAACAGCTTCATGAGCAGCTACAGTAGCCAATCGCAGCGGTCGGAGTCAGCTTCTGACCTCTTTTTGGGGTCACGAGAGGACGAGTGCGGAGGGAGGAGCAGGAAGACGAGGCTCCCTGTGTTTGGAGATCAGGGCTTAATGTCATTCCAAACTGCCAGGCAGGAGCCAGGACAGATGAACAACTGCTCCAGTCCCTCCCTCACTGGTAAGAACTACTTACATCGGGATTACTAGTTCATTTTTAAACCACCAAGTGTATTTACAAAGACATGCACTGCCCGTTTGCCATGATCAGAAACCATGACAGCAGGAATGGTATTTCATTTGTCAGCGGCAGCACAGTGAAATGTATTGCCTACTTTGATGATGTGTTGGAGGTTGGAGGTTAGCCCATACTGTAGTAATCACCTGTTGCTTACTTGTCTTTATCCAACCAGTTCACTCATGGCTAGACTTCTTGAAGCTACTTCACAATAAAAACCATCTATGGATCACCTGTGGAAAGCTTCTGATATAAAGCATCAGTAGGGGGTGTTCGGCTGACATTAACAGTAGATTAACACAGCAATGGACCTCATTACAGATTCGATTTCAAGTCAAGATAGGGTAGATCATAAAACAGCGAGGCTCCTATCTGTTAGAGAAAAATAGGAACAAAACTACAACTGACAGTTACTTATATACTATACACAGGCGACAAAAACAAAATGGTTGAAAGCTGCACATAGGTAGTGTTTTAAAAATGTGTCTTTTTGACCACAGATTTAGCAAATGAGTTAAACATGATTTTGACATAGCTTTGACAAGGGTTGCTGCATTGGATGTGCAAACTGTACACTTAAACAGAAGATGTGACACTTGTGCTTCACTGTGTAGCTACTGTAGTTGCAAGCCAGTTATGTATATTTTTAACCAGCCAAGGTTGCAAAACTGTCAACATAGCTAAATCTGGGAGCATGTTTGCAAGACTAATTGGTGTCCAATATATTATTCTGCTCCCTAGTGATGATGGGCTTGTTATTTGCTGGCGTAGAGACTTAATCATATATTTAGTCCGAGTTAGCAGGGTTCCCCCATTTTAAATGTTGATGGCAGCACACTCGTCAAGGTGATTTCTATTTATAAAAATGCTATGTGCAGCATTATCCGGACTTAAAGCGGACAAAGAGGCAGGGTAGACCCAAATTCTCACTTCCAAACTAATGTGTATTTTGGTACATTCTGTATTCTGCTGTCTTTGAGCACATCTGGCTGGGGATAGAGAGAACGTAATGCATGGATGGAGACGACTATAATTCACCAATCTCTCCTTCCTCCCCTCCCTCCCTTCCTCCTCTCCTGCCAATGCCTTTGCCAGAGATATATTATTCACACAGTGTGATTTATTTTCTACAGACACGCCGTAAAAGGCCCTTGCCTGTGTTAAAAGAGCTGGCTGGCAGCCAGGGGTTTAATGACTGGGGCCTAGTCCAGTGGTGGGGAGGAGAAGCCAGGGGCTCAGTTAGAATACACCCCCCCACCCCAGGGGATCCAGGACGGATGACTCATATACACACAACCCCCCAGCTCCACACACAACCCCACCCCCCCATCCTACACACAGCCCCCCCTCCACGATATCCCTCCAGTGCTGTTATGCCCCTTTTACCTTCCATGTCCTTCCCTCTTCCCCTTGTGCTGCTTCTGCAGTTCTTGCCCTTGTTTTCCTCCTTTGCCTCTCTTCACAATCCCCACATCCACACTCAGACTTCCCCTTGTTCCTCCGCCTCTTCCTCCCCCTCCCCCTTCTATCTCTCTTTCCTTCTTCCCTTTCTCTCTCTGCTTTTTCCCTTGTCTCCCCTCCCCCTCGTTCCCCCATTACCCTCTCTTTTCCCCATTCTCCGTGCCCCTCCTCTAGCATGACTTACTGCCTCACTTCACAGCTTTAGCCCAATTAAAACACAGGCGTGTGTGCATACGCATGCATGCCGCACAATCATACATGTACGCATGCACGCAGAGACCCTAGATACACACACATGTACGCACACAGATAGACAGATCCCTATCCACATGCGGATACAGATGCAAAATTCATATTATTGAGCATGGGCATGAACTCTGAGTTTGTAAATCATTCCTCAGTAGAACGAGTTTGTAGTGATTTAATTTTTCATGTGTGTGTGGGGGTGCATCTGTGTGTGTTATTGTGTCTTCACTAATCAGAAGGTCTCACTGCAGCTGACAGCAATCTCTCACATGCGTATTTGCATAAATGCAGGTCATCTTCTACTGAATTGAACACAATAATTTTCTTTGTGTCACATGACTTGTCCAAACGGATGCATGCACATCCACGCAGAGAAACACTCTCGCTAAATGATGTACATCGAGGATCACTTTATCCTGTCTGAAACCTGGTCTGTGTGCATGTATCTCTACGTAGCAGTGACTTCCTATTCCACAGAGAAACAGGTCCTCAGTGCTATACGGCCCCTCACACTGCTGAAGGTCACTGGTTTTATGTTCCGTGTATGCAGCTCATAAATTTCTGCTACTTTGTAGTGTGTGTGTGTGTGTGTGTGTGTGTGTGTGTGTATGTGTGTGTGAGTGAGAACTGAGCGTGTGCACACTTCTGTGCAGCTCATAAACTACTGCTACTTAGTGCTTTCTGCATTAGACTAATTTCACTGTCTGCCCTGAATTCTTGAGCAACAATAGAGGGAGATGTTCCGCTGAGTTTTAAATGGAGGGCGGTCAGGCCTCTCTTCATCTTCCCTTACGCTTAGTTCATTAGCAAACACCTTACTGTGAAGCTATGCGCTCTTAAACTCTTAATTTTCCCTTTAACATTCCCATTTGGTTTCTTTTAATGTAAAAAAAAACCATGGCATGGCATAATTTTATTCCAGATCTGCTTGTTGCAAATCTTAAAAAGTGATTTCTATTTAATCAAGATGCTGTTTTTAATGTAATATTCTCAATGTGTTGTGCGTTACTTTTTAAAAATTACCCTCCAATCCAGCCCGCCATATTTGGGTTGCAAGATTCAGAGCTGCTGTGGTTTATTGCCGTCGTCATGTGTTACTGCAGAAACCGGCTACATTGTATCCGAAGGATTCTGGAGGGAAAGAGGAGAAGAGATGGTTAGGGAATCCAGGAATGGGAGTAAAAGCTCAAGAAAAAGAGACCGAGCATGTTGTATGCACACTGCTTGGGGACTGGTGGCTGATTGTGCTTTTCCTCCATTTTGGCTGTGGCTCAGTCTGAGCCCCGGGAACGGTGCCCAGGCAGAGAGAAGGGGGGGGGGGGAGCTGAGAAACAGGACAGAGATGGGAAACAAAAAGAATGACAGAGATGGACCAAGACCAGGAAGCGGTTTCTGAAATAGAGACGGAAATGAAATGGTGCAGTGTTACCAGTTTAATTGAAAATTAGAGAGTAGCATATTGCCGCCCATGAAGAGTAGAGTGGAAAAGAGAATGAGAGTGATGGGGAAAAGGGGAAAGAGACAGGATAGAACAGCGTGTAAAGGGCATACTGCCCAGTTCACCAGTGTGAAGGAAACAATATGGCTCCAGTTTCTTCTGCTCAGCCATTCTGAACTGCTGAATTCATTATTTGTGCATGTTGGGCATGTGAGTGTATGCATACGTGTGCATTTGTATTTGTGTCTGTGCATGTGGAGAAAAGTGTCGATTTGTGTATTTGTATTTGTGTGTTTGGCTTTTTGGCAGCCTGTGCTCCAGATGCACAGGGTTGTTATTGTGTAGCGACATATTAAATGGTTGAAGGAGACATTTCTGTGGGTTTCCTGCTTGCAGAATGGGATCTCCTCCTCTCCCCTCTCCTCTCTGCTCTCTAGTAGACAATTACAGGATAGGATCTGCTCTCCTGGCTCAGCTGGGCTTTGAAAGGCTTACATGAATATGTCAAAATTAGCAGGAAGCTCTTGAAGGAAAAAAAAAGACATTCTCACCATGAGCTAAATTGGCATGATGTCTTTCCTGGCCTTTCCAAGGCTGCTGCTTTTGACTGACATGCGAGCAAGAAAACTCCTATCTCTTTATAGACTTTGCTATTTATTTACCTTGTGATGTTTCACCTCACTCATGCCCACTCTCTCTTCTCTCCCAGATGTTCCCAGTAAGCGGAGGTATAAGCGACGTGAGGTGGAACAGATCCAGAAGGACGTGAGGAGGATGCATTCTTTGAACTTTGAGCATGTGCAGAAGATCCTCCGTGCCAAGCGCCTGCAGCGACAAGCCAAAACAGGAAACAATGTCATCAAAAGACGGCCTGGGCGGCCCCGAAAACAGCCCGTAGAGGAATCGGAGCCGACTAATAAGAGAGAGGAAGAGCGGGCTGATGGTCGGAGTTTGGACATGTTGGCCGGTAGGAGAGGTGATGGGAGGACTCTGGGGATGCCTGTCCTGGAGAGGTGTGATGACCTGCCAGGTCGGCAGAGCCTCAGGCCAAGCTTGACCCCTGAGCCTCTGGAGTTCTCAAATCATGATTCCATCTCAGCAACAATTGAGACGGTGGTGCATCAAGCGCGATCTGTGCCTCCGGTGGCCAAAGGTGGGAAACGCAGAGGCAGGGGCCACAGCAGGGACGAGTTATGGGCTCCTTCAAGTCAATAGACCTGCAGGAGAAAGCAACCTCCGTAACCCAACGGAGAGCAGTTATTGGAGTCAGTGCTGTTTCCAGTGCAGCGTCCTTAATTCTTGGACTCCTTTGGTGCACTTTGACTTGTTTCTCCTCTCTGATTGGTGAGGACTACAGAGGGTCAGTGGAGGAGCAGGAGGAGGGAACACTTCCGGTACCATCCCTCTGCTTGCTACCAGACATGAGCCTTTCAAGGATTCATTGGACCTTCATTTACAATGGCACTATATGGTACTATTTGATACTGAATCTGATGCTATAAAAGTGTGTGGTACTTATGATAGTGTAGGATATTATGTGATTCTTTATGTATCTGATACAGTGATGTGTATGGTACTTTATGATACTGTATCTGAATGTGGCTTTAGCCATATATTTACCAGCAAGGGGAGGGGAATGGTTAATATTAAACTGTGCAGCTCTGCTTATTTTTGCCTTTCTGAGGAAGCTTGTCAAAGACATGTGGGATTAAACAGCAGTAATTAAGCCACCTTACCCCAGTACTTATCCCTGTGTCTTGCTCCCACCCTCATCTTTACCTTTCTTGTGCTCTCTCCGAGGAGTAACTGACACTTGCTGGCAGCTCCTCACCCCTCGTCCCCCTCTCTGCTCCCCACTCACCCCAATTCTTTAGCCCTCCCTGGTGCCTGCCGCTCAATTCATCTCCCTTTGTCCTCTCGTATACTCCCTATCATGTTTTACATCTCCCATTGCTTGAGCTCCCTCAGTCTACCCATTTATTTCTCCCTCCCTACTCAGGCCTGTCCTGATCAGTGACATTAAGGCAATATGGTGGATGAGACTGTCCCAGACTGTACATAGAAACAAAGTCCACTGTTGCCTGCCTTGTACAATGAGAAACCAGCTCATAGACACGTACTGGCATACAGTATATCAAATAGAATTGTTGTACCATAGACAATGAAAGTTGTGTATTGTTTTATAACCAAAAACAGACATGGGTGCGACTCAAGACAAGTTTGTTTTCAGACAGAAAGAACCACATATATTCATTCATACACTCATTATTGTGTTTATATCCAGGGGGCATTGCATACAGGAGGAATATCAGGTGTGTTTTTTGGTAAACCTTAAAATTGGTTTATTGCACTATGAAAAAAAACCCATACACTTGCATCAATCAAATGCAGCACTTACATGCTTGTTCCAGCCTTATGTTTTGGCCTTCGATGGTGTGGATATCCATTCCAGAGAGCATGCATTATTTTAATCAATTTGTATATGCAGGCTACGCAGCCAAAAGCGTCAAACTGAAGCCCTAAGTCTGAATCGTGATTGGACAGTTCAGCTGAAGAGGGCTCACAGTCAGTGTTTTGAAAAGTTAATCCCAGTCTTTCTACTTAACATGATTTTCAATCCATATCCTTGGAAATATTTTTTTTTTAAGTAAATCCAGTATTTAGATTTAGAAACCAAAGTCTCAGTATTCAGTGTAAGGATGTATTATTTAAAAGAATCTAAATCAGAGTTTGACAAACTCTCCACCATGTTGGCACCAATGTAAAGCATTCCTATGTGCACTCTAGAATGTAGCCATCTTGGATTTTTTTGTGTCAATATGTTAAGCCTTTGTTAAACTCTATCTACAGTATCTGTGGCTTTGGGTAGTGGTTGGTATTTTCTCAAATAAGTATTTCAGAATATAAGCAATGGATCAGTGTTTCTTTGGCAACTTTGTTAATTTTTTTTTTTTTTCAGGAGATTTTCTTTGGGTTGGGTGGGATTCTCAGTTGCAGCAGTTCAACTTGTGCCTTATGTTTCTTTCTCTCTCACCAATTACATTTGACTTGAGAAATAACAAGTGGCAAAGAGTGCCCCAGAAATTGACCCCAAATATTCATGATTGTGCATATGACGCATGTGTCTTAGTCATCAGAACCCTGGCACTGCCTGTGTCCCTTCACAGCTTCCATAGTCAGCATCCTCTGTCTCCCAGCTTCCTCCTAGTTTTCTGACCCATATTATCGTTACAGAACTAGAAGGGCTGGACTAATGAATATAATATGATATTACTGTGTTGGATACACATCGTGTACTGGCCTACATTCTGCTTTACAGCAGTGTTCGTAACAGAAAGATCCACTGTGTCAGATGTGTTTCTATCCAGAGATATTGATTGTACTCAGTGTCCCAGATATAGTTGAAGAACATTCACTCTGCCCAGTAATTAACCAGTCATTTAAAACTGGTTATGCACTTGGCAAAGGAGGAACAGAGGAGGTTGTCATGAAAACCACGTTCTCCTACATTGTTGTTTGCTATGCATCAGGCCATGCCTGGCAATGACCTTAAAAGGAATTTCTGTTCTGGGTCCACCCTTCGACAAAGAGAAATAAGTGGTCTTATTTACTGAATAAAATGAATTCATGTAACAAGAATTGTGAATAATACCAGTAATAATTTGTAATAAGTTGTGCAGAAAGTGACTATCATTTCATGAAAACTATAGTTACTGCAGCTCTATGCAGTACAGCCTTAACCAGATGTAAAACTACAGTATTGAAGTGTTTGTTGTAAATAGTGTTAGTATGTCCATCCTGCATGGATACCGGTTGGGCTCGGCTATGCTGGGACTGTCTCCTAAAACCACAGTAGACCTTTTCTCCCTATTAAGACTGCCCAAGACCCAAGGAAACATACAGAAACTGACTACCCTGATTGATGGATTTTTCTATTGGACAAATTCTGCTGTACATTGACAGTCATCCCTCCAGTCCATTAAATTACACAGAATGCTAAACTGATTTGCCTTATCACACCTTCGAAAGTTCTTGGAGGATAAAAGCCCCTTTGTAGTGTACTCAACCAAAAATAGGAATCCCCGCTGACTTGCAACTATTTCGCCTGCAGCCAGTTGGGGCAGCGCAGTAGCATGAAGAGTAAGCAAGTGAGGTTGTGTGTAGGGGGGAGTTCTCAGAGGAAATAGCCAAAAATACACTCGTCCTAAAGTTAGTGCGCTTAACCTTGCTTTGCTAGATGACTTTCGGTGGGTCTGCAGTCTGTTGTGGTGAAGATGAGGTCTAGATGTGTGGTCCGTGAGGTGTAGAGACTACACGCTTGGCAGCTTACTCCACACTGTGGTCAGTCAGTGGTTTCTGATGTAAGAGTTAAAGACCCCAGGTGTTGTCTGTCCTGTCTGTCTCTCCTACCAGCCAATGCTCCGGTGCCTTCTAACACTGACAAGTATTGTCCTAATCCAGAGCTTTCACTCTACACAGAGACTGCAGAGGGGATGTGGCTGTGAATAGGGTTCAAGGTCACTGTTGTTGTATTGTATTTAGCAGCCAATCTGGACCAGTGGCTACAGGACACCCCTAAGTACTGATGTAAGGGTCTTCTACCTTGTCCTAGGTCCTAGCATCAAGGGCAGCGCAGCGGTGTTTGACCTTACATCAGTGGTTGGGGGTGTGTTTACTGAAGTCCACACTTACCAGTTCACTACAGCAACTAGAATGGGATATAACGGCACCTAAATTTTGATCACCCCCCATTCCCTTTGTAGCATGCTGTGATGAGTGTCCTACACATGGAGTGAGGGGTCACGTGAGACAGAACCTCATAAATGTACATGTAGTCATCCTCACAGCATATGTTACAGTTCTAAGCTATAATGTTCAAAGCTGAAAGTGCAGATGAAGCATTGAGAAAACCAATAAATGTACTTCTTTAGAGCACAAAGTGAGCTCTTCTAACAGTGTGGGCATATTTTAGTTTGTATACATAGTGTATTTGAACCTTTTTCTAGAGTGGGTTTCCTTTATTTGCATGCTCAACTTGATTGTATGCATAAATATTTTAGACAAGCCGAAAGTTGAATTTCAATTGAATTTGGAGCAAGACTTGTACATTGTTTGATATGTTTCTTTTTGTAATGAATTTTTTAATTCATGAAGCATTTTTGTACATTGTATGAATATTAAAAACTGCAAATATTTGACATATAGAGTAAATACTAGATGCGCATGCATATGCATATATCCTTCACAGTATGTATGTGTAAATGTACACATATATTTTGTATTTGCATTTGCTGGCATACAGATATATGTCTTAAGCACATATATACATGCAATATATATGTATATCCATGTCCGCTGGCATGCTTTTGGTCATGTTTATCTTTCATGATCTTGTAGGTTCATTTTTTTATTTCTCTTTCCTCAGAAAGAAAAGCTCATTCTTTTGCTACCCTTCTGTTGGCTGGCAGCGTTGAGCACTTATTAAGAAGAACTACAGTTGAAGTTGTTCATGTTATCCATTGTGTGAAATAATAAATGACTTTATTGACAGCTGATGGTGGCACTTTTTTCCTTTTTTCTGGTCAGTATTTTATTGAATTTGATTATCTGATTTCCTAAAAACTGTGTTGTCACATGCCGAGATAAGGCTGATTTTATCTCTAGTGGAGATTGTGTGTGTGTGTGTGTGAGAATGTGTGCAGCACGCATGCGAATGTGTGTGGGAGTAAGATGACAGGAGGGTTTGCTGCACTGTTGGTGCTGAATGTCAGATGGTCTCGGTGAATGAGTACTACCCCACAATGTGTTCGCTTGTTGCGGTTAAAAGAGAGGGAATCCTCTCATTAGATTATGCTACAGCCTCACTCAGTCACACTCACACACACATACCTACACACTCGTACTTTCGTACTTGTTCATTAGCCAAGCCTACATCTCTAAATCCTCTCTGCACTAGCCCATCAGTGCCTGTTCTAGGTGGGCTGGGCTGCAGGCTGCTCTGTCATTGGACGGAGCTGAGTGGGAAGTGCCCCACTATTGGCTGCTGCCAACTAGTAAAATTCTTCTGTTACCATGGTTGCAGGGTGAGCTGCCCAAATGTGTCTCAGTGTATCTAGTGGTGCTGATGGAACCGTTGGCACCACCGGTGTTATGCTGGAAAAAAAAAAAAAATCCCCTCTCTGATGGAAGTCAGGGCTGCAGCGGGGCTGCACCCAAATCACTCTCCACTGATGCCTGTAAATGAGCCCACATGGCACCACTCCACCTCCAGCACAGGAGAGAGAATGAGATAGATCACCAGGGCTGTGATCGCGATGAAACAGCACAGCAAAACACATCCTGCATGAAGGATGTACTGTTCAGCCAGAGCTACACTTAAAAGGGAGAAACAGGATCATCAATCTGGTGTGCGATGTGTGGATTTTCTCACCAGGTTTCATGTCAAATGTAGTTTGTTCCCAGACAGCGTTGTCCACTGCACATGCTCTAGGTACAAAGATTGCACAGAAAAATATACAAAACCATCACTAATGAAATGAAAGGTAGTGATGATGGAAAGATCCACAGCTGGAGGGGACACACCATAATTCCAGTGACATTATTTAACTCAAAAACAGGGAACCTTGATCAATAATACATGGGGGAATTCTAACCATATGAAAATTTACATGAAACATAACAAGCACGTGTAGATATGGTAATTTTCACGTTGCACTTTTCACAAATATACAGAGGTAAAATATACTCTACCTGGTCAATAGGTGGAGCTCCCATGCTGGACAAAAGAAATGGACTGAATCTAAACTGACCAGGGTATTGTTATGACCTCTGTTCTTGTTATGGCAATTTTATTCCAAAACTTTTCAGCTTCATATAACAATATTATGAAATGTTATAAATCATATCTTCTGTGACATTTGTGCAAGGCAGAAATATTTCAGTACAATTATAGAGGCGCGTAGTAAAAGAAGGAAATATTTGCAGTATTGGATCAGTGTTATGATATGGTATCTGGAGATATAGACGGTAATGGAAATGTAGTGGTGGAGGTTTGTACTCCAAGTGTAGGGGGAGGATAGGGCTTATAAATTGTGGTGCTCAGCTGGGGCCTGTATATCCCAAACTTAAACAACCTGCTTTTTAAGGAAAATGTTCCAAAAACTTGAGAGGATTGTCCTCCCAGTCCTCTTTGGACCAGCCTCCTTTGTGATAAAGGATTTAGGGTTGAGAGAGCGTCAGTGTGTGCATGTAAAAAATGCGCCGTCTGAGTTGACCAGTAAGAATTCTTGTGCTCTACATTCCCCATGTACACCTCATGGCATTTCTGAAGAGGCACATGTCAGCTGCAGGACCAAAGGGCATAATGATTGGTCCCAAGTGTTAGAATTGTATGTTTCTGCTTTGTTACATTTGTAGGTTATTATGTAGCAGATATGTTGAACCTTTACTTTTATATATGTTTGAACTATCCTGTGGTTAACGTGTGGTGTAATGGCACAAAAACCTCTTGGTTATGGTTGGGAGAATATCATGTTTGGGCTAAAAAAAACCCCATTTCAGTCAGGAAAATTTTAGTCAAGGAAAACATTATTTCCATTTGTAGTATTATATTTTGCGGTATGGCTCTGTTCTAGGGCCTCTCTGCCTTTTCTAGGGCCTACACAGAAAGCCTCTCCCACGCGCCTACGCAGAGAGCATAAGGTGGAGAGAGCACACCTCTCCGGCCTTCCACGTGCCTACGTGGAAAGCCTTAAGGCAGAGAAAGCACACCTCTCCCACGTGCCTGTGTGGAAAGTCTTAAGGCGGAGAGAGCACACCTGTCTGCCCTTCCACGTGCCTACATGGAAAGCCTAAGGCATGGAGAGCAGCAGCAAAGACCCCTGGGAACAGAACAGAACAAACTGACAAAAAGAAATGACTGATAAGTCAGACATGGGATGAAAAGGAGGAGCTGGAGTGGAGGAGTGAAAGGAATCATGTGATCTATCAGCCGACTCCTTTTCATCAATCAGCAGGGGTGTGAGCTGAGTTTGACATCGTGTCCTGCCTGATCTAATGCTATGCTCAATTGTGGTGGCATAGTCATGGCTGGAGAAGCTGCCAATGTTTCGGTAAAAGAACAGCTACTTTTCAAGGTTCTCTCTCAGCAGGTAATGCAGTGTTGTGTTGGTAAAAAGATAAATGATTTTCATGAAACTATCTCTGGTGGAAAAACAGCAATGGGTTGTTAAAAACATCCAAGTTTGGTTAAGCCACTAAAAACACAGCAATTACTCACTAAAAAATAAGCAGTTTAAGTTTCTCGGTCTTAAACAGTGATCTGCAGCTTGGCAGGTGTCTCACCGACATGTCACACCATCCACCATCTCTTAATATGATAGGTATTAAACAAAGACATGTAATATGTTTATGGTTTGCATTAATGTACAATGCCTAAATTTTCTTATGGCGACTGAGCTGAGAGTCACTGCGTGTAGATAGTCCATTGAACTTTCCTGAATTTGGTGGCATTTTTCCTGTTTCAGTTTCTTGCAATGAAAGAACTATTTGTGCATGAGTATGAGTCACTGAATGAACTAGAATGAAAACTAGTCAGTGGAATGGTGCAATGCTGATCATTGACATGCAAATGCATTCTGTATCTGTGTGAGAACGACCCAATACGTGACCATCATCATTTTCCTGACACTGTCAATGTGTTCTCACATGATCCTAATAATACGAACTGAGACTACACGTCTTGTGAAAGGCTTTACCTAACAGCTAGGTTTTGCTTTACTTGGTACTGCTCATTTGTAGAGAGGAAAAAGTGGCCCCAAGGTGGCTGCAGTGTAAATGCTAGGGGCAGTGCTCGGCAATGTACATACATTCAGCCACAGTCCAACAACAGCTCAACGATGGCCCAGCAACAGCCAGCTGCATCCCCAACATAGCTGCCAGCCATGAGTATGAGCTTCGTTTGGTGGGAGCTTTGAAGGAGCTTTGAAGTGTATCGTCGATGGAGTGGGTGGGCCTTTGGTGATTATACTCTCAAATTGTTGATTCTTCATCCCAAATTCTGCCCACTTCATCAAACCTGCATAAATCAGCGTTTTACCAAAGCATATGTCCTGGAAGCACATTCTGGAAGACAAAAGAAAAAAAAGTGGGAATAAATCAGAGCCGGCTTTGTTGTTGGTCTCGGCCCAGTTTTGCTGACAAAGTATTTTAACTCTTGTCATACCAACAACTGTCTGAGGTGGCTGTAAACTATCACAATTGTTTGTGTTGACTTTTGGCAGTTCATCTCCATTGCTATGGCAACACATTCACCTACATGTATGGATTATTTCAAAGCTCAGTCCTTGTACCTTTGGAGCTAGAGTTTTACTGGTATTTCTGCTTACATTATGGTTAGCCCTTTGTGTGTACTGCGTGGTGTGGAGTACACAAACACTTTGAAGCTTCAGGAAGTCTACAAAAGTGTCAATGCAGCACCATGTTTGACATTTATGGCAAGTTTCTCTTTTCCCTTGTTGTTGCTTTTCAGAGTAAGACCAGGAACTGATTCCTGTGGGCCCAGAATGTCAGCCCAATGTCACCTTTTGTTAAAAGTAGCTCTTAGTGCTTTATAACCTTCACTGTGCCTGCTTGATTCCCTTCAAAATAAATGCAGAGTAAAAATATAAGACTCACAAAATTGACCCTGCTTGTTCTGTAACATTTCTGATCCACTTTCCTCACTAATCTAAACTAAACTAAACTAATCTGCCCTACAAAGGCTAACCATAGTAACTACTACTACGATAACATGACAATGACCATGACAAGATCAGTGAGGGAGAAGATGATGATGATGTCAAGTAATTTAATTTACCTTAAACCTGAAGTGAATATTATGACAAAATAATACTTGAGGGTTGCTTAAAATATTCTTGGTTATGACTTTACAAATTGAATCTAGTCAGAAATTAAATTTCCTCACACTTAAAAATATAAGATGATAAAATTGTAATAACTGCACTTTGCCTTTGCTTGTAGCTGTTTAAAGGAATGGTGTGTGGGATTTAGTGGCATCTAGTGGTGAGGATCACAGATTGCAGCCAGCTGAAACTTCCTGGTTGGGATTCCTACAGTGTTGATAGTTCAGGAGGTTTTTTACAGGGGGCTGAATTACCTACCGAGGTCTCTTCCCCTCTAAAACAAATGGACCAGGTGATTTAAACTGGTAAAAACACTGAATAAAGCAGTTTCACAGTAAAAAATGAGTGTTTTTCCAATGCTATTCATCGTGGAGGGGCTGCTAACTATGGCGGCTGGTATAAAAACACAAATGGCCCTATATGGAGCCAGTGTTTGGTTTATTGTGCTGGGCTACTGTAGAAATCTAGTGGTGTAAAATGGCAGCCCCCACAGAAGAGGACCTGCTCCCTGTGCAGATATCGATGGCTCATTCTAAGGTAACAAAAATACAAAGATTCTTATTTTCAGGTGATTATATTCCATATCTGCCAATATACCCCCCCCCCCCCACACCCCCCAAAATCCTACACACTGGACCTTTAAGGAGGTCAAATCATTGATAATGTTTTTCAGGCATAAAATTCACTTAATGGATACCTATCTAATAGATGAATTACCATTTTTCTACCTGCAATAGTCAAAAAACTTTGATGCCGTTTTTCTTAGTACTTACTGCATTTGGACTTTGTAGGGCAGACCTGTATTTATGAGTTTCTCAGAGTCTTAATGGTAAAGATTTGAGTCAGGATGCATGAATGAGTGCCAATTTAAGAAATGTCAGAAGCCACACGGACTACCAATAACAGACAGAGCCATATGCATGTACAACAGATAGTCCAGGGCAACTAACCAAGAAGCCTGCCGTGTAACCAAGCATCCCCTAAATTTATCTCTGTTGGGGTTTTCAGAGGATGACTACTGCTTGTGTTTATGAAGATGGATAGAGCAGGCAACATCTTAGCTCCCCCCTTCTCTCCCTCCTCTCTGTTTCTCCATTGCACAGTGATGGCAGTGATGGGAGACACCATCTGGTGGTGAAATGTATCAGTGCGGCTCAAACCCCTCATGTCACATCCACAGGGCAGGGAGCATCATCACTCACTGTAGTCAGAGCAGTAAATATGACAGGTACACAAACGTGGTTTCCCAATTCAGTTTTACGAAGAAAAATGTTTTTTTTTTCCTAGATTTGAGTGATAGCAAACTGAACTCTGACCTCAAGCAGTCAGACCTACACACCCCAGTGCTTTATTCATTGATCCACTCGAGAGATCAGCGCCGGAATTACTGTGGCTGAAAGTTGGTTATGTCTGTGTGTGGCGCATTGGAAAAAAAAGAAACACCAGAGATATGACAGAATGTGTTCTGCATGGAACCAGCCACTGTTGCCACGGTGACAGTGTGACTCATGGCAGTTTGATTTGGATTTAGAGCGGTGCCCTGTTTTCTGTGTGTGATGTGTGTGTGCGAATGTGCATATGCATGTGTGACGATGTACCTCTCTGCATATATGTAAATGCATGCATATGCTTATACGTGTGTGCTGGTGGGATGAGAAAAGAAAAGCAAAAAAGGGAGAATTTCCTCTGACAGCAGTGGAGAGAAATTGTCCACCTCTCTCATGTCTCTGCGGTCACAGTTAGAGCCTTTGTTAGCAGATTGGCTCTGCCTTAGTCTTATTAATGATGCCAACACTTAGGTAATGTGCCTTTTTGATGAGAGTAGGCCACTTAATCTCTCTATTCAGGCTCCAACTTGCGCACACACTCTCCCTTTCTCACACACACACCTCCCCCTCAATCCTCCTAATAAGCTGTCTCTCTGTCTCCTGTAATTTGGCAGACGAGTCTATTATATGATACAGTCATATTTTATTAATGGACCCCCGTAGCGAACACACACACCCCTTAGTGGATGAGATTATGTGACGCACAGGGAGCATGTCTCCGTGTTAAAAATGATTTCAACTCCTCGGTTAGTTTTCATCTGCACCGTTTGTCTGCTGTGTTGTTAGTATTGGGCTGGAAGGCAGAACCACAGGCATTTCTGCTGAAGTTGGCACTGTTCCTCCACACTTCATTACACTTCCATCAGCTCGGTGATAGCATGGAACAGTGCAGCTTCAAAAGGCCGAAAACAGTGAAATAAAAGGCAACGTTCAATTATTGGGTTAAACATTTTGTGGAAATATTCTTGTCTCTGTCTCTCTTCCTCAGTGTTGTGCAGATAATTCATCCCATATGTTTCAGCAGTGCCAGGCATTTCAGGCTCTGTGGTGAAGTATACTCCTCCAAAACTAATTTGCTCAAATGCTATATTGCTTCAGTGATATATTACCCAACAAATTCAGTTGTTTTTGCATATCTGTTGCGCTATTTTAAAGTACATTTACTTTTCTGTGTGGTTAATTTCATCTATAGATGATGTGATTGAGCAACAAGACTCTGCAGCCATGCTAACAGCTCTGAGAGACGACTGTACAATACCCATAATGACAATGCCAACATGGTGATGTTTAATGAGTATAATGTTTACCATGTTAATCATCTAAAGGCCCGGTGTGTAGGATTTATGGGAATATATTGGCATAATTGGAATATAATATAATAGTCTGTTTTCGCTGGTTGAAATCTGTAGTCCTCGCCGCAAGATGGCACTAAACCCATCTAAATCGTACAGACTGTTCCTTTAACATTTAAATACAAATAGCTGAGCCTGAAGGGAACGTCATTAGCTTCACAGGTTTTTGGTCCTTAACCAAAGAACTGGATAAATGATTTTGACCTGATGGTGACACTCGATGAAAAGTTTCATCACCAAGGTGATTACAGTTCATCCTGAGGGGGAACCAAATGTCATGCCACTGATTTCAGTACTTGTCAAGACATTTTACTCAAAACTACACATGTGAGCCTCATTGTGGTGCTAAAGGAAAAGTCGGGAGATCACCAAGTCATTGGGATTAATCCTCTGGGCACCATTAATGCCTGTACAAATTTTCATGGCAATCCCATGGCTGTTGAGATACCAAAGTCTGGACCAAGTGATGTTGGATTGACAGATATTTTCATCCATATAAAGCCATGTTGCTAAAAACAGGAAATTAGAAAGGTACTGTAGATTGAATTCATGTTTCTATAGACTGGATTAAATTGCTAATTAACCTTATGCACAGAATTTGTAGCATTGATAGTAATCTGTGGGTTTTCATTTCATGCCCAAAATGGCAAAACCTACAGATGTCCTGAGAGACAACAGAGGAAAAAAATTTGCCCATCCATTTTCTCAGTCTGATCTAAACTGTTTTGTTTTCTGTGTTTATGACTTGAAAACAGGTAGGTAATTTTGTGCCACAAGAGGCTGAGTTGCACCACTACTCCATGTTCTAAATAGGACTAATAGGATTTTAATTTCTCCATGCACTCTAAAAAACAAGAAAAATATAATGTGTGTTAGCAAGTTCTGTAACATTACTATCTTTAATGGCTATTTATTTTAATCACGGTCGATCTGCCATCAGCATTAGTTATGTTGATGTTAGATTGAATGAAGACATGAAAACTCACCCGTAAGAAAGGGTGAATGCTTTTAGTTATCATAGACCAGGATTAATGGTTCACCTCAGCCTCTCTCTCTGGCTGAAATGAGTATTACAACAACAAATACTCAAAAAACATCATCAGCTAAAACAGATGAAAGTGACTTACAAAAATGATTTTGTGAGATTATTTTTTCTGAGGAGAAGAAGATCTACTTTATTAATCCCAGAGGGGAAATTCAATTTTTTCACTCTGTTGTCATACACACATACATGCCTGGAATACATACACATGCACAAACAGGATTACATTCATTAACCTCTTGAGACCCTGGGTCCTCGTATGAGGTCTACTTGGGTTTGGGTTTACTTGGCCTTATACTTTATTCTACTTTACTTGGACCTATTGTCACCGTTTGTGGACACATTTTGTGTCATCTAGTAGCAAGAGCACAATACACTAGTGCATTTAAAAACAAGATGGCAGCCATCTCTGCCAAGTCAGTCTGCAGCCGATCCCGACACAAAAGTGGACAAGGTCCAAAACCTGATCACATTTTATTGTTGAAACTTGTTTATTTATGATTAATAATGTTTGTAGTTTGATATGTCAACACATGTGACCAATTTTATCATCAGTAACAAGCTAAGACACTGTGAATTAGTAAGTATTTGTTTGAAGACATTGGGACTTCATTACCGTGTTGTTTGAGGACATTGGGATCTAAATATTGTTGACAATGTTTAGTTTTTTATACTTATGGGGTCCTATCGATCACAAATAGCTAGGAGAAATTAAAAATGCATACCAAACAAAAGTTCAGGTCTCAGAAGGTTAAATTGAGAGGTGTGCCAGAGCGAAGGGGGATGCCCATGGACAGGTGCCCCAAGCAGTTGGGGGTTGCCTTGTTCAAGGGCCCAGGAGGCAGCTACCAGTTAATGCTCCATATTTAGTCTAGACGAGACGAGAGCCAGCAACCCCCCGGTTCCCAACCCAAGTCCCTATGGACTGAGCTGCTGCCACCCCAAAAAACTGATTCACAGACAAAAACATAGTATTATCCTGATAAAACCTTTTTTTTTCATCAGACTTATAAAATGTATCACCAGATTTTTTTTTCTCTCTCTTGCCTCCCTCTGCTCTTCTCTCTCTCTGTCACACACACACACACACACACACACACACACACATTGGCCAGTCTGCAAGAGTCTGCGTGTGGCTTGAAGGATGAAAGAGGAATTTCCCCACAGCAAATACACTCAGCTGCTTTTTCACATTTGCATATTCATCATATCTTTCTTTTCTCAGTGAGGGCAGGTACGTATGCCATTAAGCCATTTTCCAAAAGTACAGTAAACAAGTCATTAGTCAGTATTTACATACCATCATAATGCAGTACGATGTAATATTTCAAAGGGCTTCAAATGTATGCAGAGGAGTGCTTCAAAGCTTAACTGAGTGCATCTGCATCACCTCATACCCCTATAATCTGCAGTTTCATTGTAATCTGAATATAAACTTCCTCTGTACGAGCCGAGGCAAACAGTCAGCATAGTCAGGACCACTTTTCATGTTGTCTGGTCTTGTTGCAACAGATGAACGGCTTAAGTTCTTTATCAACCTGCTTTTGCTTTCCCGTCTTTTATGCTTGCAGTGGCTTGTCTCCATCGGACCAACAACAAGGACATATTTGATGGTTGCAGCTCCAGGAAACAGAGCAGCAAATATAATAGGATGTTGATTGCAGTACCTGTATGTTTGTGCATGTAATGGTATCGAAACAAGTCCTCTCATTTCTGAACATATGCGCCTACATGCATGCGCCTGCGTGTGTGCCTTTGGCATGCGTGTGTCCACTTAATGAAGAATAGTGAAGCTTTGAGCTGTCAGGTACACGTGAAGGTTTGACACCGTGTGACAGTCAAGAGTAACATGCTGAGAACAAACGACTGATTAGAGTCGGCAGACTGAAACTGAGTGGCTGCTCATTAGAGGCATGTTGACAATGTTTGGTTATGTGCCAACATATAGAAATGTTCTCAGGCAGTCATTATATAAAAACACCTGTGCAGATACTTTAGTGTGTCAACACAAGTGTGTGTGAGAGAAAGAAAAAAGAGAAACTCCTCTCTACCTGGAGCTCAGGACCCCCCAGGCAGCTTTGAAAGGAAAAAAAACAAAGATTTGCCAAATGATTTATGTTGTGGAGGAAAAAAAACTTGCATTGCATAAATTTGTGATCATGTTTTTAATCTTTGTGATAAATAATGTTTGAGAAATAATGAGTATTTACAGCCCTTAGGCTCGAACCAATAATTAATTATGGCCTGATAAAGGAATGAAAAATAATCTAAACTAATATCTAGTGGTGGTGGTGGTTGTGTTGTTCAATATTTTGTGCTACAAAGTGGGTCAGGTAGGTTTTTGGGGTCCAGAGGTAGAAAATGCTTGAGTGCAGCTGCTATAGAGAACAGTAGGTACAGTCTGACCTCTGCCGCACCTCTGTGTGGAACCAGTGGTGTTTTTTTTCTCTCCCTGTCTGTTTCAGTTCCAACCCTCCGAGGCACATTACATAACTTCGCTATTATTTTTCCATCCCCTGCCTCTCTCTGTCTGACTGACATAGCAGGGGAAATACAGATCCAAACAAGGCAATGATAATGACTCGCTCTTCTCTTTTGATCAGTCTATTTGTCACACCCTGTCTCTGTATTTTCTGCTTTTTCTCCTGGTCTCTGCCACACCAAACTCTCTCTGTATTTCTCTCTTTTTCTACCCCACCACAAGTTGGTTCCCTTTTGCACCCATGTGGTACGCTAGCTTTCCATTAGTTCATTTCCCCTGCTTTGAGAATGCGCTTGCATGTTGCGTGTTATGTGTGTGTGTGCACTCTATGAATGTGTGTGTGTCTCTGTGTGCATGCATGTGCACATGTGCGTGTGTCTCCCGAGTCTCAGAACAGTATTATTGTAAACATATCATTTGATGGGGAGAGTGGTTCAGGTTGTTGGCCGGCTGCCCTGCTTTCATTTGGAACAGAGCTGCCAACATCTGGACTGTGTCAACACTCACTGACAGTGTTTGTGTGTGTGTATGTGTATCGGGGTCCCTGCCTCGGCCCCAGAGCTGTCAGCCATTGGATGGGGAACAGATTTGCTCAGATTAATCAAAGGTGTAGCATTAATAAAAGGAGCCCTATTCCTCCATGCCTCCAGGCAGCCATTTTAAGAGCCTGGGAGAGCAGCCTCGCATCCTCCAGGACGAGCTGCAGTCACACACAGGCCATGCGCAGGCACGCAGGTACATGCACACAGCCTGGGATGGGCTTAACTGGAATTGTTGCGACTAAAAATATGAACACCAGAAAGGTGAAAACGATCTTTTCCCTTGTTTGCGGTTTGTTCGTTGGTTCACACACGGTGAGGTGGAGTAACAGTTCAGTGTTCCTTTTGGACAGGACGTTGTATTTGATGATGTAGGAAATGTAAGAGAAGCCCAGATCAGAATCTTTGGCCACCCTGGATGAAACACCCACAAATCCAACAGAGACACATAATTTATGTTACTCATATGGTGAGAAATGCAGCAACCTCCCTCATTCATTTATTTAAAGGAACAGTTTGTGAGATTTAAGCAGATTTAGTGGCATCTAGTGGTGAGAATTGCAGATTGCAACCAGCTGAAACTTCTCCTGGTGAGAAATCCTTCACTGTCCATTGATCAAGAGGTTTTTACCGGGGGCCGAGTTATCTGCAGAAGTCTCTTCCTCATCAACTCAAATGGATCCAGTCAATTTAAACCGGTTAAATCACTGATTAAAGCAGTTTCATGTTAAAAAAAATAAGTGTTTTTACGACACTCTTGTTGCAGAGGGGCTGTGAACTATGGTAGCTAACATGAAAACACAAAAATGCGATAACCCAAGTCGCACTATCTAGAGCCAGTCTTTGTTTTGTCCATTCTGGACTGCTGTAGAAATATGTTATGTCCAACATGGTGATCTCCATTGCAAAGGACCTGCTCCCTATGTAGATATAAACAGCTCATGCTAAGGTAAGGAAACACAGCAAATCTTCTTTTCCGGTCATCATAAAGTAAAGAAAACATACCTATTATATTATATTCTACCACTATATTACTCTAAATCCTACGCATTGGACCTTTAAACCCTTGTCAGCATGCGAAGCCACCATAGATACATAGACTTACAAAACCATCAGAGACACATTTCAGTGTGTGGGACTACAAGGGAAGGAAAAGAACAGAACTTACCTCATTAATTTATGTAAACTGACAGCAGATGCATTGCAATTATTGCTGTGTGCACACACACAGTGATGATGTGAATGCTAGAAGAGTGTAATAGATTAAAGAGTGTGTATGTGGGTATGTGCAAGTGATTATGTGCAAGGAAAAGCTAGAAAGACAGCGAGAAAAGAAATAATATAAACAAGTTATTTTAACATTTGCCCATCATGCCTCTTACAGTAGTTTCAACTGTTATTTGTGCAAAGCCGAGGCTAGAGTTTCCTTCCCTTTGTGGTGGAGTAACTACATCTTAAAACACACATATACACACATACACACACATCACACAAGAACTTTATAATCTTGTGGTTTTTGAAAACCATCAAACAAACGCTTTGCTCTCTGCAAGAAAAAATCGATCCTCTGCTCTTTTTCTGTTCTGCAAACTTTATCTCCGACACCAGTGTCTGTATTTAAGCATTTGTGCGTGTGTGTGTGCATATGTGCTCAATGCATATGAGCAAATGTGTGTGTGTATACACTGCTGTGAGAAGGGTGAATAATCTCCCCTTCAGCTGAGGCTAAAATCTCCGTCCAGCCTTTTTCTGAGTCAACCAGCAGTCTGGGCTGTTGGCTCTGGCAGGCCATCTGATCCGTCCTCACTGGGCTAAAGATATTTGGGTGTAGTGAGCACTGATGTTATTGCTGAGCTCTGGGTAGTGCTGGGCTGAGATGTATTTGGGTTGGCTGGCTGAGGGATGAAGCCTGTTTGCCTACCGGGGCCGAAAACTCTGCAGGGGGCCTGCCTAATCTGCCGCACCATCCGACAGCTTAATTAGTGTTTCACTGCTGCACTCGCATACAGTCTGCACACACACATTTTCTCTTTTACACACACACACTGGGGCATAGCTTGTTAGTCTAATAAAGAGCCATTAGAAGGTTAAATGTGGGTCTCATTAAAGATTAGTCATTTACTAACATGCATAATAAGACTCTCTTGTGTGATTCTGATAGCTGTTCATATTGCTGCGAGAGTGAAGACCACAGTCAACTCATGCAATGCTAATTTACCATGCCATAGCCTGGGATTTGGCCCATCTCCTGCTGAGAGCATAAACACCGAGAGAAATGGATACAGTCACTTCCAGTCAGTATCTGAGAGCTTAAATGTCATTACACGATGGTGTCTTTATGTTGTGGGTGTGCTCTACACACTGTAAATTGTTTGAGATGATTTTGACGAGCAGTGATCCAAGGGGCTTAAAGAGGAAGAGCCTTGAGAAGGATAAGCTGTGTGAAGAGGATTCTAGATTAGCTTGAATGGATTTGGAAGCCCTCGTGGAAGCTTGGACTAAAGGCTGTATTGAAATGTCAGAGATAATAATTTTACTTCTCTGGTTTCTGAAGATCCCCGTCCTAATGCCTCTACCATCTGTTTGAGAGCAGAGCGGTGGACATCCGTCAATGTGAGAGAGAGGGAGGGAAGGAGAGAGAGAAATTTGGCACGCCACAAAGATGCGTTTACTTGCTCTTTCCAGCCCTCATCAAGCTCTATCTGATCCAAACAGCGCTCTTGTCTTTACTTGGAGTCTAATAACATTATTCTCCTGGTCACGGCCACATAAAAAACAGATGAGCATGAGCCATAAAGGGGAAAATCAGTTTTCAAAAAGGAATTAAAACATTGGAGCTGCCAATGTTTTGACTTAGTGGATAAAGCCTCCAGGCAACTAGGGTTGGAGGGAGAGAGCGCAAGGAGCTGTGAGAATGTCAAACAGCAGACGGCTTTACTGACTCAAGACATGGATTAGCCATCTGAAGCCTTGTTTTAGGAGTTACAGTATTACTGAACAGCCCATGACTAACCTACAGTGTAAAGCACAGTGTTAGCTGCATATCAATTAGAGAGATTCTCTCCAGAGATAAACATTAGAGCTAAAAATGAGCTGGTAAACTGGCCGACAAATCCACTTCTCCCATCTCGGTCTTGATAAATATTTCAGCCAAGCTCGGCTCCATCGTAAAAAGAAAGTGATAATTAATTACTTCTGTTCGTTTACGTCTGTCAAGTTTTAGAAGTCATTTGTAGGAGCATCTGTGACAGTGAATTTGCATTTTGGAAATGCTCACAAACGTTAAAAAAGTCCTTTAGCTGGGAATGCCAAAACCTATTCCTGTGAGGCGTAATGGGAACTGCTCACGGCTATGATGTTTGCATTCATGCAATATGCAGTGATTTAATATTTGTTTCTTTTATTAGGCAGTCCATCTAGCTGCCTGTCTATTACTTGTTTGGGCTTGTATGTGTTTTTTTGTTGACAAAATGGGGCCCATTTTCTGTGATTGTAAAATATCACATACAAGTTCTGTTTCCATTATCATATTTCATTTTGATTGTTTATTTGCTGACAGTATAAGTTGTAAAGTAGTTAACATGGGTGTTAATCTGTCATTCTCTGTGATGCTGCACAGCCCTGATTTGTCCCTGAGTTATTTACCATGTTTCTACTATTTAATGTTTATTATAGCTTGTGTGATTGTGGTTTTGTTGTGCTGTACACTCTGTATGCGTGAGCGTGTGTGTGTTTGTGTGAGAGCAATTTGTTTTGAGTGACACTCTGTCGCTTCCCTCGCAGGGAAACTTGCTAATTTACTATCTCTGAAACAGATGCCACATTATGCCTCCAACATTCACATGCACACAAACATACATCACCACCAAACCCGTTCACATCTGCTCATATGTCCTTAAATCAGTTGTCAGTGAATCTCTGTCACCACATCTCGTCAACCCCAGCTGAGTTCCAGCTCCACTGTTGTAACGAGAATCTTTATAAAAGCATCTAATGAGCTTTAAATTGTTTACCAGCGCATATAGGTCACTGTTTTTTTTCTCTATTTGTGGTAAAATGAGATCCTGTTGTAATTGCAGATGTGAGTATCTGAATAGATGAGTAATTTACTTAGTAACACTGTATTTATGGTGGTAACATATGAGATGAGAAAACTGAAAGCATCCATTTGTACTGGCCAGAGAATGTATAAAATAATGGGGGTAGCCACTGTGACGTCACCCATTGGTTTGTGGACTCCTGAAGTGTTGAGTTCGGCATTACGGCCATCGCTATCTTGGAAATATGGAAACCAGAAATAACCGTACTGGGACAAGAGGCTGGAGCTGTAGAGGAGTGAGGGCTGGATCGGACTGAGAAGCCAAAGACACTATCTGCAGACAGCCTGCCATTCAAAGCAGCCTGCACGTAATTATGCATAATATTAAGCCTTAATAAAATGTAAACCAGTGAATTATAGGAGAATTCAGTTATGATGAAGGGGGATATTAGCTATAGAGACCAAAACTGTTTTTGTACCAGGCTGTTTATTTCTGCTATAAAGGTGGGCATTTAAACTTGGGGGGTCTATGGAGATTAACTGGCTTCTAGAGCCAGCCTCAAGTGGCCATTCAAAGAACTGCAATTTTTTGACGTTGGCTTCATTTTTCAACTCCAGATACGATATGAAAGATGTTATGATATTTTGTTTGGAAGGGGCTAAATAATGTTTTCGAGGAAAAAGATTTACACAGTCAATTTTCAGAGTGGTTTATTTGAATATTTTTGCATACTGAGGTCCCTAAACGGTTTTGGAGTTGCATACATTGGGTATGGCAGGCAAAATGCTTCTGTTGTGGATACAGTGAGTCTGACTGTATTTTTTTTTTTTATGTTAGTCCCCACAGTAGCCATTTCATTGAAGTGAGACCAATTGAAATTGTCTTCGTTGGCATTAAGGCCCAGACACACCGATCTGACATTGAAGAAATAGTGGGAAGAAGGCCAACTGTTGCGTCACCTCAAGTTGCCTGTATCTTGGCCAGAATGTTGCACCTGAACACACCGCAAAGACTACAGCCAACAGCAAACTGGCACTTACATTTTGCACGTGTGTGAGGGGAAGTAACTTTACATACCAGCAGGTGGCAGTAGCGTGTATTGGTTATTCCCTTTTTTAATAATGTAAAAAATGTGTACAAAAGGTACAGGACAGCACCCCAATTATAATGTTTATTGCCACACGAACGTTTCGGGTGAAACCCTTCCTCAGCATGCACAACTTTGTTGCTTGTGCACGCTGAGGAATGGTTTCACCCAAAACGTTCGTGTGGCAATAAATATTATAATTGGAGTGCTGTCCTGTACCTTTTGTACACATGTTTTTACATTTTTCATTGAGGATTCAGCACCCATTCATACTTCTGGGGGTTGAGCGTGTTTGTTTGGACTTCTGATCCCTTTTTTAATAACCAATACACACTACTGCCACCTAAAGGGAAACTGACAGACCAACAGGACATAATAAAGATGCTAGCTAACCAGTTAGCACATTAACAACACAACTGATGTTGAAAGAGCAAAGAATATTTACCGTGCCCTTAAATCTCACCTCATATAACAACTCTGTTTTGATCTCACGCCTTTCTTTTTTAAGTTGGTTGTTTACTTTCCTCACTTCCATTTTTTGTCTTGTGCACTGAGCTGAACTGACAATTACAGTGATATCATGCACCGATGGGGTCCACTATCTCTGACGCTGATTCAACGTGCTAAATCTGCTGAAAATAGCCTACGAAGACTGAAGAGTGCGATGGTGAGGGTCCCAATTTGTAAAATGTTGTCCCCCTGTGCATAAGTCCTGATGGCCAGCCTGGTCCCCGCTCTTCTACACTGCTATGGTAGCTGCTATAATGCCTCAGAGAGCTCTGATGCAGAGGTACATCTCTAAAAAATAAAACCAAATATTTGGCCATTGCCTCCTGCAGGTAGTGTGGACAAACACACATTTATATTTGTGTTATACATTTTCAGCCACCAGGAACAACAGGAAGAAATTATTGGAAGTAACAGGCCATTATTTCAATCACAAAATGGATTTTTCACGTCGAGCAACCGAGCATGTCACAGTTATTGTCAGAAACTACCAAGATCTTATGTTTATGGTACATTACTGACTTGAAGCGAGCGAGTGTGTGTGTGTGTGTGTGTGTGTGTGTGTGTGTGTGTGTGTTAGCGTGTGAGTGCGTGTCATGAAGAGTTGGTCTGGCCGAGTGCCATGCAGCTGGAAGCCATCATAGAACCAATTACTTTCCGACTTTTGCTCTCCTTCGCTCCCCTCTTTCTTCCTTTCTCCCTCTTTCCTTCTCTTCATCTCTCTCTCTCTACTCCTCCCATTTTCTCTGTCTGTCTGATTTTAATTCTGCAGGCCTGTCTCTTTGTGAGCCGAGAGTCAGCTTCACAGTTAACCCCTTAACTTTGCCCTCACTCACATCTTCCTCCCACCAACTGATTTAACTCATCACCACCAAACACGCTCTCTCCACTTTTCTCAGATCATCTGCAAACCCTTCTTTCATCCAGACTACTTCGCCCTCCTCATCATGCTCTTAAATATGTCTGCTGACTTCTCCTCATCTTGTTCAGCACCTCGGCTTATTGATTCAGATGTGAGATGTTTGTAAGCCTGCGTGTCCTGCCAACACGGCGTACGGACCAATTTACAGTAACATGTTTGAGCTGCAACTCATGTCATGAGTGAAGGGCGGCAAGAGTGTAAACACTGATTACAGATCGTGTACTGAATGAATGTGTCACCAGAGGGAGAGACGGTGAAGGATGGAGGAAGTGAGAGAGTTAACAGTGTAAACAAATGAGGAGTGTAATGAGGATAAAGCACCGCTGTGAACAAGTGAGCCTTTGTCTTCACTCGTACCTACTCTCACTCGCCTCTCCCGCTGTCACACACACACACACACACACACACACATGCACGCACACAAACGACTGTATCATGTTTGGGTTTCTGGGAAGTGCAGTTTATTGAATGTTAAAGAAGGGAAACAGAATCCAGCACTTCATTCAGAGTGAGAGGGTGAGACACTTCATGATGTTTTTCAAGTGCTGACGCCAAAGAGAAGTTTTCTCTCAATATTTTCTGCTTGTCTGTCACTTTCACAAAACATATGAGAACAGAAATGTACAAAAACAGACTTTTTGGAGAAAGTTTGATGACTGTGTGGAGGAGCTGGTGAAAACTCTCAGTTGTATTTCACCAGCTTTCTTTAGGTTTAATGTTTAAAACGTCTGCTGAGTGAACCCATCAACTACACGTAAATCTTTGGAATCTGACCAGTATAAGCTCAGTGTCTTGCCATGCATGCTGGGTTTCACATAGTTAGATGTTGTTTTTCTACACTTTTAGGTTGCATATCAGTGTTGATTTTATTGACAAAAACTATGACGAAAATTTTTCGTCAACAACATTTTGTCCCATGACGAAGAAGAGACGATGAAGAGCTAAAAATAGATCTTGATACTAAAACTAAGATGAAATCTGTTTTATTTTCACTGAAGAGATCAGACGTGACAAAAATGTTTATGGTCGATGATCGGACATTGAAAGCAAAGAACGGCACTTGTTATTATCTTCAAATGTCGCATGAGGGATGCGCTGGTAAACTCCAGCAAATGGTCCGAGCTACGATGTTTTGCTAGCCAGCAAAAACACTCACACCGGAGCATTGTTAGCCATTGGTACAACTTGTGAGCTGTAATTCAGCTGTCGATAATCAGCCGTGTGTGTCTGACTGTGGATGGTGGAGCTGCTGAGTGGATTTGTGGAGTCCATTAGTTGCAGCTGCCTGTTAGCCACTGAATGGCAGCGGAGCAAGCAGCCACCTGCTCCCGGACTTCACGTCTGATCCCCGTAGGACTCCACACAGACTGTCTCAGGAAGATTTATGGGTTGATGCTGTCTGACAGTTTGACACACTGCCAAACACTGCTGGAGAAATGACAGTTTGTAAGTGTTCAGAAATTATTTGTAGTTGTAGAACAAAAATGCCTAAAGTGTCACCTTGATTGTAATTTCTGATACATGAATTAACCTAACTGGATTAGTTTAAAGATAAAAAGCATATAGAAAACATGATGACTTAAAGTAATGACGAAAATGTCATGAATTTTTGTCGACTAAAACCAAACTTAAATTATGATGGATAAAAAGGACTAAAATGTGACTAAAAAACTAATGAACATTTTCCGTCTCAAGACAAAGACTAAAAATTAACACTGTTGCCAGTTGGTTTCCTTTAACATCCATACTTCCATAGAAAATCTATTGGCACACTCATGAAACTTGCTTGCTCTAAAGAAAAAATAAAAACCTTTTGTATGTTGCATCTTGAGGGTTGCAAAACCATGAGTGAATGCATGAGTCCTTTTTGCAGATTTCTCATCTCTTTTTAATACAACAGACCCTCTGATCCAAGCTGACAGACTGAAAGAGAACTCTGGATTGGAAACTGATCATATGGATTTAAATTTCCTCATAGGGAGATCCCAAAGGGTGGAGGTCTGCAACACTGTGTCAGAGGTGTGTTTCACCTCTCTCGGCACACCCCTGAGTGTTCTGCTTCCCTGCTGTATATTTCAAGCACATACAGTTTCTGCTGTGTCCTCGGTCACCACATTATAAAGTTTGCAGATGACACAACTTTGGTCAGCCTGTTAGAGGAGTAAGATTAAGAACATGGCTCAGTCCTGAGTTTATTGACTGGTGTGAGGCATCACATCTTAATCTGAACACATGGAAGATGATCTTTGATTTTAGGGGCCATCCACCACCCACTGCAGCTACGATTAGAAGAGAGGAGATTCAGACGGTGCTGGAGTATAAGTACCTGGGATATTTCGTAGACCACAAGCTTTCCTGGGATCAATGTGCCGATGATGTTTATAGAAAGGGCCAACAGCGCATCTATTTTCTCAAAAAAACTGAACTTTTTAAATACTGATTATAAAACTTTTATTCTATTTTACAATCTTCAGTGAGAGCTTCTATATTATATTGCCAAACACAGAGATGCACAACAAGCATCTTATTAATTATTGAAAGGTTGTGATCATGGATTTTCGTGGTGTCTTGTTGTTCTGTGTATTAATTGTGCATACACCATGTTTATTATTTACTGTGCTGTACCACAAAGTGCCCCCTTGGGGACATTAAAGTTTTCTAAATCAAAGTCAGTTGTGTAATAAATCACAGTGAACACCATGTCGCCATTATTATTTACTGTCATTGTGACGCTGTTGTTATATGTCAATGCTGTTTTGCATTTGTGCAGGATGATTTGAAAATCTAAGAATGCTAACGTAACTTTGACAAACATACAGAGCTGATGTTCACCGTGTTGGACTGACAAACTGCACACAAAGATCAACAGAAATCAGTGGCTGCCAAGGCAGAAAAAATTAAGCTTTGTGTTAGTTCATGCAGGACAGGAAGTCATACTCCCCAGCTGTAACCAGCTGACAGCCAGCTGATTGGATCATCGCTTCTAATGAGTCACACACCAATCACAGCCCATTCTCACAACAAGGCGGTCCATTTAAATATGGCCTCCTACTCACTGATACCTGCTACACCAGTGCTGCCACACACTGCTGCTGCTGCTGCTGCTGCTGCTGCTGCTGGCAAAGCTTTGCCTCTTCCACCCCACCCTCCACCTTCCTAATTCCTAAGATGGCTTAAAGGTGAAAAAGATATTTCATGTCTTGCTTTGGGCCTTTGCTTGTACACCCAGGGAGGTTTTCTGCACTGCGCTCCCTGTTTTTGGTTCAGCATGCTGTTTGTCTGATTCAGGGAGCATCTTAAGAGTGGAGCCGTCAGCACCAAGCATAACTGTATTTCCATTTGTTGCAATAAATGGTTACATCTATGGCGAGAGTGTTCCTGACTGAAATACAGTATATTGGGATTTCTAAAACTATTTGAAAATGGTCAACATAAATGTAATCATCAATGTACGACCAGTCAGAGCTGAGGAGCCTCTGAAGCAGCTGTCAATCGTGTAAATCACTGCTTATAAACTGCGGTCAAACTGTCTAACTAGGCAGCGCTGATCAAATATAAATCAAAAATACTGTTACTGCCTATTTCAAATGTTTTCAGGAACAAATTAAAGTCTATATATTTTGAGTGACTCACCAACTGGTGGCATTATTACATGAGGTCATAATATGTTACAAAATATGAAAGATAAATAATGTTTTTTGTTCAGGTGATTAGGGTTTATACTGTAGACATGTTAAAATTGTCCCTTGCATTTGTGTTGATTAAGAAAATGCAATTTGATAAAAGAGGTGTTTTACAGCATTAAAATAAAAACAGTTTGTTCTGTTGAAAATAGTTGAAATTACAAAGGCAGCATAAGGGTGTAATAAAGTACAGCAGACGTCTATCCTCTCTCCAGTGTCAGTGTCTTTTAATAAATTAGCTACATGATGGATTTTATGTTGACGCTTCTGAGGAGAAAAAAAGGAGCTGAAATATTTGACCATTTTTGGACATTTATGTCGACTTTTACAAAGTGCAAAAATGCAGAGAATGCAGAAAGTGCTGAGGAAAGGTTGTCATGGGCACACCTGCACGCACGCATGCATGCACGCACACACACACACACACACACACACACACACACACACACACAGATATTTCCTGGGAGGTGACACTATTTTTTTCCCCATCCTGAATTTTCAAGTTTCCTTTAAGGGAAAGAATTGGATATCACATTAACTGGCCTCTACTTCATGTTTTTTTATACAGAACAATTCTTAATGCTGTTAATTTTAGAACAGAAAGAATGCTGTATTAGCTGTTCTGTTTAAAATGTTAAAGCCAATATTAAAGACAGGTATTGTTCACATTTATTTTCTTCAGCTAAAGCATTTTCCTTTCAGACAAGCATTTTAATCTTGATTTAATAACCAGGAAACATAACCAGTAGTTAATTGTGCCCCTGCAGTATTGTGGTGTTGTTATCCTACGTCTGTGTAGGTTTCCTTAGTTCACGCCCAGACATAGCTGTAGGTTTTGGGGGGGATGCAGGGAACACGTTCCCCTAAATATCTGGAATATGTGCATTTATCCCCCACAATAAAAACATTAAAGTAGCAGAGGTTTTTTATTTCAACAACATTACAGGCATTTACATGAACTGATGCAGAAAATGCACAAATTGTTGCACAAAAATTCAACAGAATTCAGGAAATTGTGTGTTTGATGCTCAAAATTTTGGGGTGGAGGACCCCCAGACCCTTCGTTTCATATCTGTATCCCTGCCCAACAATGTCGACTTGAAACCTACGCACATGATCCCAGGAAAGGAAGTTAAAGAAGAACTTACCAGGTTGAAAGGGAGCACCTCGCTGCCCTCTCTGGTTCAACAGTTTCCAGTCTGTTGCTCTCAGCAGTGATGTCACACTGCACTAAGCAAGCGGTAACCTTTGTAACTGAGAAATGAAGCCAACACAGAAGAGCCAAAAACTGCAGTTCTTTGAATCGCCATTTGAAGCCAGCTCCAAAAGCCAGTTCAATCCCCATAGACCCCCATGCTAAATGATATAAACATGTTGGTACAAAAAACAGCATTGGTCTCTAAAACTAACTTCCCGCTTCATGACAGCTGTACAGGGGGTGCATTTTTATAATTCATCTACATTTTATTAAGGCTGAATGTTACACATAATTAGCCTAAGGGCGGGCTGCTTTGAGTGACAGGCTGTCTGCCTATCGTGCCCTCAGCCTCTCAGTCAGATCCACCCTTGTTTCTCCACAGCTCCACCCTCTTGCCCGAATGGTCACTTCTGACTCCAAAAATACAAGATGGCAATGGCTGAAATGCCGAACTGGAGGCTTTTAAACGGGAGTCCACAAACCAATGGTTGACATTACGGTTGTAACGTCCATTATTTTTACAGTCTGAGGTGCTGAGACACCCTGAGGTAAACTTTTACATGTAGCAAGATGAGGACTTAAAACCACTGGAGGGCAGCAGAAACATGATATTCATATTGTGAGTGTGACTGTTAATGTGTTACCCTCTGCCCAGGGAATTTCCTGTTATAATGAAGAAGCATAAAACACCTCTGTCCATTAAATAACATCTGGGCGGGCTGGTTAGTAACACCACTTATTTTCAGGTTATTTGAATCCTAATAAATCTTCATGTAATCTGAAAATCTGCGAGCAACAAACACTTGAAATCTGATTTTCATTTTTAATTTCTGTCCCCTGTAATGAGACCCCTGTGGCTCAAAGCCTGGACAAGCGACCTTTTTTCCCTGACAGAAAGTCGCAAATGAAAGTGACAGCACGTTAGCAAGAGGACTAAGAAAACAAATCAGACAACCATCATAGAAAGAATGTCTCACTGCGCTGAAAGAGGCCACTCATTCTGAAAAAGGGGCAAATAGTAACAAGTAACACACTCTCACACACATACACACAAACACACAGATGGAGATGTGGCCGGGCGTCGGGCCAGATGCTCCGAGAGAAGGAAACTCACATTCTTGTGATGGGGAGTCATCAAGTATCAAGTTCCATAGACTCTGGCAGAGGCTGGAGAGCCCCCTCACCACCCACCACCCCATCTCACACACACACACGCACACACACAGAGAGAAACAAACACATGCATAGCCCCGTACTTTTTGTGTGTGCATGAGGGCAAGCTGGCTGCATGAAAACACTGAATTGCTGCCTTTTCTAATCTCGTCAGATCTGTTTCTGTAAAAATAAGGGCAGGAGTGTCTGATCCTGCGTGCAGCTTGGTCTTATTAGTTTGAATTTGTGCGAGTTTGTGTATTATCTATGAGAAAACCTCCTCAGTCTGTAGTGAAGAGGCTCTGTAGGTTTGAGCCAGCGTGAGGTCGACAGGCCAAGTGATCATGGAGGAGAAGACAGACTTGTGCCAACCTGTTCTGACTTCTCCCCTCTGGGAGGCGCTGGAACACTGAACACCAACACAACCAGACACAAGAACAGTTTCTTTTCGCAGGCCGCTGCTCTGATTATCAGTTAAATGAGTGTGTCAGTAACCCTGTCACACCAAAAACCCACTGCTCCCATTATAGTTTATAATTTTATTGTACATATCATCTGTCACTGTCTTACCTTTATTTTTCCAGCCTTTTCCTCATTCCTGGCTGTGATGTCTATTTATGTGTTCATACACTGAAAGCAATGTACTTACACTTTGCATATGTAAACATACTTGGCAAATAAAGGTGATTCTGATAAGACACAGTTGTGTAATTTCTTATCTCTCCACTAGATGTCACTGTCAACCTACTCTTCTTTATCCCTTTGTTGTTCAAGTGGCTGTTTCATGTTAATAGGTCAGTGCTCTGGTTTTTCAAAACCTCTGTGCACAGTTAGATAACTCCAGTCATGTTAGTCCAATGACAGTTACATAACTAACATATAAAGCTACTTTAACCATACCATTATGTCACAGAAGCTTGGCATGCCATAAATAAATAAATACAGTCTAACCTGTTAGGTTTCAAGTTGCAAGTTCTTTTTTGTCATATGCAATCACAGAGGAACAGCTGTTGGCAATGAAAGCCTGAGACCTCAGGTTCCCTCCAGTATTACATATGTATAAAAAGAAAATCGTGCAAGTGAAAAACGGGACTCTAAACATGAGATAGTGCAGAAGCTCAGACACTGGAATAAAATATAGTATATATATAATGTATTAAACAAAATAATGGTAATGCTCTATGAAACAGCATGATTTAAAGTGTAGTTTCCGGACATTTACCATAATTCCTCTTAACTTACATATAAAATATCAGTTCCTTCTGGCAATTAAATGCAAATACAGCAGAACAAGGCCGACATAAAAAGCAAGAGCAATAAGGCTAGGGTGGTGTTTAACATGCTCAGGAAGATCTGGAGTTCAAGCAATGCAGACCTGTGCAAAAGAACAAACCAGGTTCCCGCTGACTGACAAATTCTAAGGAGAGAGTGGAGCTGGATTGGACGCACCCTCAGAAAAACTGCCACAAACATCACCCGACAAGCCCTGAAATAGAAACCACAAGGAGCTGGAGGTGTTCAGACCAAAATTTCTAGGAGTGGGCTCAGTTGGGGAGATCTAGTGAAATGGAGGACATTTGTCAGTGGCCTATCCTCCCCAGAGGAGCAAAGGGCTTAAGCCAAGAAGTCACAGCAGAACAAGAGAGTAACAATTGTTAATGTTAAAGGAAAATAGAAATCACTTACTGCAAGTATTTTAGTAAATACTGGGTTTATAAGGGATGTTTTAGAGGAAAGGAGAAAGAATATAAGTGCTCTCATGTTAAGAGTCGGGATGGAGAATGTGGTGGTGTCTATCAGCTCAGCCTGGTGTCTGCCTGTCAGGAAGTTTGGGATCCAATCCCACCAATCCCGGTGTTAAGTCCAAGGTCTCTGAGCTTGATGACATGCTTGGAGGGCACAATATTTCAATTTGCCTGTATGCAAATTGAAGTGAGTTCAACTAGGGTGGAAGAAGGTGATGAAAGACTTGACTAACTGCTCAAAGCGCTTCATGATGGTGGAGGTAAGTGCTACTGGGCTGTAGTTGGTAGACCATCTTTTTGAAAAAGTCTTTGTAGACATCTGCCAGTTGATCTGCACACACCTTAAGAGCTCAATCAGGGATGCAATCAGGTCCAGGCACCTTGCGTGGGATTTAATCTTTCTGAAGGATATGCACACATCTGCCCTAGATATTATCAGTGAGCAGGGGTCCCGGGCCTTTTGTTCTTCCTCAGCTGGGAGGTTGTTCTTAGAGTGTGCATAGACAGAGTTCAGTTCATCTGGGACAGATGCAGACATTACCTCAGCGGTGCTGCTTTTCCTTTTGTAGTCTGTGATAGCTCTCAGTCCAGACCACATGTTTCTGGTACTGGAGTCCTGGTAGTTTCATGTTGTCTCTGTATTGACTCTTAACACTGCTAACAAAGGGCATACCTGGTAACGTATTTGTAAGCATGGACCTCATTTATGGGCTACTGTAGAAACATGTTGCACCAGCATGTTTCTACAGTCCTGAGCTGAGGGTTAGGGTTAGGTTAGGGGTTAGGGGTTAGGGTTAACCCCTAGCTGACCCCGAGCTGAGAGAACTGCGAGAGAGTGAAGCAGATTTATGTGGCAGCTATGTAGGCTTTCAAGTTCATCAGCCCAGGTGAGTCTGCTCACTAATGACCTGCACTGCCAACCCACTACTTGAGAGGGGAGGAGAAAACACATGCAGGCCAATCAGAGCAGACGCACAGGAGGGGTCGTTACAGGTAAGCCAGACTTGTGATTTAGAAGAAGCTAACTGGAACTTCAGTGGGGGACAGTAAAGATTTAGAAGCTACAGAAATCTCCATGTCCACTCATTGGAATTTAGGATCAATCCCATCTATTGCTCACTACTAACTCATTTGTTTTGTACACATTGAGCCAACAGTATTTCAGACAAAAAAGCGGTACTCTGCCTGTTATAATTTACTTAATCTGTAACATCTCTATGAGCCTCAGGAAACAGGGGATGGTATAATCTATACAATAAAATCCAATCTTCTTTCCTCTGAAGAAATACTGTAATGCATATGTAGCCCACTGCCAAGTACAGGATTCAATGTTCAAGATCAGGTATACAGCATTGTACATGGTTGCTTAGACATTTGCTGTCATTCCTCTTAAATCATTGATGACACAAACGTGAATGTTCCAGAGGAAGGACTGGTAATATTACAAGCAGACGCAGATTTGGAAATGATTGTTATTGATATTGAAACTGAAATTGAATGAGATAATTGTTGCTATGTGTACCGGGGTTGGCTAGCATTTTCAAAGTCTATCTTGCACCAGAATGGGGATCAAAAAGCTTGCTGTAGTTTAAATACTACAACACTGCAAACTATACAGAATCACAGTTTACTCACAGCTCTTATCTTACACTTAATTCACATCACATAACTTGCATTTTAGCTTACATCATGCATTTAAAAATGACTTTATGTGCAACACCTTGCTGGCATCACTCTCAGTCCCTCAGCCCAAATGCTGCTTGTGCCCATTCCAATGTACAAAAGGTGACGTCACATTTAAGATGTTGAACAAATTGGATTTAAAACAGTGTGGCTTATACTGACCACATTAACCTTTATAGTGAATACAGTATAAGTGCCCTTTGTCCAAAGCTATATCGTAGGCAACTGGACTTGCTTGAGGATGTTGCCTATGATACAGTACTTAGGATTACCATGACCTGGATGACTGAGAGTCTTCACCAACAAGTGCCCTTTGTATTGTCACCATTATATGGAAAAGCAAACATTAAAGAATGATCAATATATTCTGTTCTTTCACTCCTTTCATCTCCCTCTAGCGTATCTCACCTTGGCTTAAACTTACCTTGTTAGCACAGGGGCGTATCTTTTGTAAAAGTGTTAATCCACCACAATATTATCACTATTACATAAACAGTTTATCGTCATGATAACTACAAGCAACTCTAGATGAGCCATAGCTTAGCCTAATATTGGTTTGTGTGTCCTATGAACCGTCCAACACATGTGTAGAACAACCCTTTGGCTGTGACAGGTTTTGTGTTAACATGCCACAATGACACATCTTAAGGTGTAGAAAATCTACGTGACGTGTTGAAGTGTCAAATATTGTTGCATTGAAGTGTAAAAATATAGTGTGTTAATTTGACTAAATGCACTATAACACATTTAATGTTGTCGAAACACAAAGTCTCACATACCATGCAGCAGTGCTAAATCAGTGCTATGTGACCGGTGTGACACCTTTGAATTTATGCCTTTAAGACAGGAGGACCGGTAAAACATGAGGGTTGAAGACCTTGTCCATTCAGTCACTGCCTCAAGCAAGAGGACTGACAGGTTGAACCTGCTGATGAACACGATGACATGATACGGTGACAGTGAAAAATGAAAGAGCTCACATTATAAAGAGCTACATTTACGTGAAGTAATAGAAGTTGCACTGATATGATTGATTTGTTTTGTGCATGTAAAAAAAAAATACAAGAATAACTTGAATATTACTATGAAATATTTTACACAATTGCAGGATCTGTTGAAAAGCAAACAACATTCTTCATTCCTCTTTTGATTAGTTTGAAGAAATTGTTGTAAATCTCAGGCTACTCCGCTTCCTTCTTCAGCGATGAAGAGATGTCTGTGGTAGCAATCAATGCTGCTCATCTTCTCTCTAACTATACTTTAATTGTGCTTAACGACTAAATAAATGCCAGAGGAACAAACATTCTCCTCTGTGCTCGCATTATCCATCTGTAAGTGTATGTGTGCGCATGTGTGTGTCTGCTGTTTATGATAATGTGACTTTGATATCATGTGATGATGGTAATTTTTTTTAGCGGATCCACCTACAAGACATTTCCCTTTTAAACTCCTTATATGGGTTTATTTCAATAACTGTTGGAGGCTGACAGGGGTGAAATTATTTATTTTTTGTGAGCCTTTCTGCCCCCCAAAAGCTGAAATAATTCAATTCAACTCACAAATTTATTCACAATAACAGATGAAGAAATGGAGATGTGAAATGGAACACCCCGATAAGCTTGAGAATATGGGCCCAGACTTAAAGCAAATTGTATTTTAAAGAGTATTCTTTGGGGCTTTTGTCTTTAATGGATAGGAGAGAGTGAAATGGGGGGGGTGAGAGAGAGTGGGGGGATGACATGCAGCAAATGGTTGTGAGCAGGACTTACTCTTCCAAAGGCAAAGACGTGTGTTTTTACTTTTTTTTACTGCTGTTATTTTTTACTGGTTTCTTTTCAATATTGTTTTTCTTGTAGGCACCTTGAACAGCTTAAGAAGACAAAGCAGCAGTGGTTTCCAGTGGATCTTCGTGCCAGTTCTGGTGAGGGTTTGTATAGCAGATTAGGCTGTTGTGGTGCTGTTGCACCATAGTAAGTAATTACTTTTGGTGTAGTGAGTTTTGTTGTAGCTATGGAGAAGAACTACAGGGGCACGGCCTACATATCAGTGGTTAATTGTAGACCGCAGTGAACCAAACTACGCCCTAAGTGCCAGTACTACCTGACCTAGCTCGTCGATGGCTCAACCTACTGGAGCATCAACATCTCTGGCTGTTCCTCTAGTCAGTTGTCCAGGTCCCAGCCTCTCCTTGTGCATATTAGACTCTACAAACAGGCATGCTGTTTTTTTATTGTAGCTCTCGAAAGCCTAATTTTTACCTTTTAGCTTAGCAATGCTAATTTTACATTTGCCTTAGGAAATGCTCATCAGCTGGCCAAGCCCACCTGACGTCACCACCAGCTGATTGGAGCTGCTGTTGCTTTGTCTCCTGCTTTTTGTCTTGTTTTGTCTCCAACTGTGTCCAAGCTCTGTATTACTATGTGCTGCTTTGCGGCTTGGGCAGTAGTTAGTCTGCCTTGCAGTTTTGGCTACAGCCGGCTTGGCTGCGCAGTGGACTGCAGATACCTGGATTTAATTCCCTTATTTAAATTGTGTGATTGTGTTGAGTTACTCCCTTATCTTTGTTTATTTTGTTAACAAATTTAGATCAGCCCCCTTAACTTTCCATTTAATTTCTATAGTTGGTTTTGATTAATTTGATTTCTTTGTGTAAATTAGATATGTGTTTGGGGCAAGTGTTTTTGTTTCTTTACTTTGTTTATTCATCTCTTTGTTTTTGGGCAGTTTATTTGTTTAGATTGTTGTCACCTGCCCATTTTTCCTCAGTTTGTATATTTTGTCTTATCAATCAATCAATCAATCAATCAATCAATTTTATTTATAAAGCCCAATATCACAAATCACAATTTGCCTCAGAGGGCTTTACAGCATATGATATTCCTCTGTCCTTAGGACCCTCACAGCGGATAAGGAAAAACTCCCCCCAAAAAAACCTTTAACAGGGAAAAAAATGGTAGAAACCTCAGGAAGAGCAACTGAGGAGGGGTCCCTCTTCCAGGACAGACAGACGTGCAATAGATGTCATACAAAACAGATCAACATGATAAATTAACAGTAATCCGTATGACACAATAAGAGAGAAAGAGAGACAGAGACAGAGAGAGATGCAGGACAGACGGTAATGACAATAGCTTACAACAACATTAATTAAAGTAATAATAGAAATATAATTATGGCTATTGTGGTACAATATGTACGAAGAATGGTTCAAAAGACCCTTCATGATGGAAAATAACAAGAGCTGGTGTACCCAGCCCGGAGGGTTACCGGGGCCCCGCCCTGAAGCCAGGCCTGGGGCTGGGGCCTGTGGGCGACTGTCTGGTGGCCAGGCCTTCGCCCATCCCGAACCGGCTACATGGGCTCGTCCCTCTGCGGGCCCACCACCCGCAGAGGGATCCAGAAGGGTTCGGTGCAGTGTGGATTGGGCAGCAGACCAAGGCGGGGGCCTTGGCGGTCCGATCCTCGCCTACGGAAGTTGGCTCTTGGGACATGGAATGTCACTTCTCTGGCGGGGAAGGAGCCAGAGCTTGTGGAAGAGGTTGAGCGCTACCGGCTAGATATAGTCCTCACCTCGACACATAGTTCCGGCTCTGGAACCCAAGTCCTTGAGAGGGGTTGGACTCTCTCCTTTGTTGGAGTTGCTCCGGGTGAGAGGCGGAGGGCCGGGATGGGTTTTCTGATAGCCCCCAGACTCTCTGCCTGTACGTTGGGGTTCACCCCAGTAGATGAAAGGGTTGCGTCCCTGCGCCTTTGGGTCGGGGAACGGGTCCTGACTGTTGTCTGCGCTTATGCGCCGAACAGCAGTTCAGAGTACCCGCCCTTTTTGGAGTGCCTGGGACGGGTGCTGGACAGTGTCCCGACTGGGGACTCCATTGTTCTGCTGGGGGACTTCAACGCTCACGTGGGCAATGACAGCAGGACCTGGAGGGGCGTGATTGGGAGGAACGGCCTGTCCGATCTGAACCCGAGTGGTGTTCAGTTATTGGACTTCTGTGCAGATCGCAGTTTGGCCATAACTAACACCACGTTCGAGCATAAGGATGTCCATCGGTGCACGTGGCATCAGGACAGCCTAGGTTGCAGGTCAATGATTGACTTCGTAGTCGTAACATTGGACCTGCGACCATATGTTCTGGACACTCAGGTGAAGAGAGGAGCAGAGCTGTCAACTGATCACCACCTGGTGGTGAGTTGGATCAGGTGGAAAGTCAAGGACGCCGCGCAGACCTGGCAGGCCCAAACGAGCAGTGAGGGTCTGCTGGGAACGCCTGGCGGAAGAACCTGTCAAGATGATCTTCAACTCCCACCTCCGGGAAAGCTTGGACCGCGTCCTGAGGGCGGAGGGGGACATTGAGTCCGAATGGGCCTTGTTCCACTCTGCCATTGTCAAGGCGGCTGTTGTGAGCTGTGGCCGCAAGGCCGCGGGGGCCAGTCGTGGCAGTAACCACGCCGTCAGGCTGAAGAAGGAGGCCTATAGGGCATGGTTGGTTTGTGGGTCCAAAGAGGTTCTGGCAAGTTGTCTGGCACCTCAGGGGGGAATGCGGCAACTTGCTCACACTGTTTACAGTGGGGGCGGGGAGCTGCTGACGTCAACTGAGGACATTGTCGGGCAGTGGAAGGAATACTTTGAGGAGCTCCTCAATCCCACCAACACGTATTCCAGTGAGGAAACAGAGCCGGGGGTCTCGGGGGGCGGGTCGTCCAATTTCTGGGGCAGAAGTCACCGAGGTAGTGAAGCAACTACGCGGCGGCGGAGCCCCGGAGGTGGACGAGATTCGCCCTGGATATCTCAAGGCTCTGGATGTTGTAGGGCTGTCCTGGCTGACACGCCTCTGCAACATTGCGTGGACATCGGGGGCAGTGCCTCTGGAGTGGCAGACCGGGGTGGTGGTCCTCATCTTCAAGAAAGGGGACCAGAGGGTGTGTTCCAACTACAGGGGGATCACACTTCTCAGCCTACCCAGTAAGGTCTACGCCAGGATGCCGGAGAAGAGGGTCTGGTCGATAGTTGAACCTTGGATTGATGAGGAGCAATGTGGTTTTCATCCGGGACGCGGAACCATGGACAAGATCTGTACCCTCGACAGGGTGCTGGAGGGGGCATGGGAGTTCGCTGAACCAGTCCACATGTGTTTTGTGGATTTGGAGAAGGCTTACGACCGTGTCCCCAGGGGCATCCTGTGGGGGGTGCTCCGGGAGTATGGGGTTGGTGGCCCTTTGCTAAGGGCCATCCAGGCCCTGTACCAAAGGAGCACGAGTCTGGTTCGCGTGGCTGGCAGTAAGTCGGACCTGTTCCCGGTGAGGGTTGGACTCTGCCAGGGCTGCCCTTTGTCACTGGTTCTGTTCATAACTTTCATGGACAGAATTTCTAGGTGCAGCCGAGTGGTGGAGGGTGTCAGATTCGGTGACGGGAGGATCTCGTCTCTGCTCTTTGTGGATGACGTGGTCCTCCTAGCTCCATCGAACAGTGACCTCCAGCTCTCGCTGGGATGGTTCGCAGCCGAGTGTGAAGCGGCTAGAATGAGAATCAGCACCTCCAAGTCTGAGGCTATGGTCCTCAGCCGGAAAAGGGTGGATTGCCCACTCCAGGTCGGGGCGGAGGTCCTGCCTCAGGTGGAGGAGTTTAAGTATCTCGGGATCTTGTTCACGAGTGGGGGTAGGATGGAGCGGGAGATTGACAGGCGGATTGGGGCGGCGTCAGCAGTGATGCGGGCGCTTAACTGGTCCATTGTGGTGAAGAGGGAGCTTAGCCAGAAAGCGAAGCTCTCAATTTACCGGTCGATCTACGTTCCAACCCTCAACTATGGTCACGAGCTCTGGGTAGTGACCAAAAGAATGAGATCGCAAGTACAAGTGGCCGAAATGAGTTTCCTCCACAGGGTGGCTGGGCTCAGCCTTAGAGATAGGGTGAGGAGCTCGGACATCTGGGAGGGACTCGGAGTAGAGCCGCTGCTCCTCCACATCGAGAGGAGCCAGTTGAGGTGTTTTGGGCATCTGGTAAGGATGCCTCCCAGACGCCTCCCTCGGGAGGTGTTTCGGGCATGTCCAACTGGGAGGAGACCTTGGGGCCGCCCCAGGACACGCTGGAGGGATTACATCGCCCGGCTGGCCTGGGAACGCCTCGGGGTTCCCTCGGAAGAGCTGACGAAAGTGGCTGGGGAGAGGACTGTCTGGGCTTCTTTGCTGAGGCTGCTGCCCCTGCGACCCGGACCTGGATAAGCGGAGGACAACGAAGACAAAGACGAAGACGAAGTATGACTAATGATAACAGCAGCAGCAGGAGGCATCGAGCAGGACCACGGCAGCAGCAAAAGCACACACGTCACACTATGCAGGTGCTGCTGTGATATAAGTTAACCTGCAAGACAGTGGAGCACAAAGGCTACAGAGAAGAAGCTGAGATAGTGACATGCAGCACAGCCGAGTTAGCGAGATGCAGTAACAGGACATGAGTGTCAGCAAAAGAGAGAGAGAGAAGGAGAGAAGGTGCCTGGTGTATTATAGGAGGTCCCCCGGCAGACTAGGCCTAAGTCAGCCTAACTAGGGGCTGGTACAAAGCAAGCCTGAGCCGGCCCTAACTATAAGCTTTATCAAAAAGGAAAGTCTTAAAGGGATAGTTCAACATTTTGGCAAATTCGCCTATTGTCGTAATCCCTATAGTCATATGGGTAGGTACATTACCTTTAATTGTCAGTGCCTGCAGTTCTGAGATTGGTGGAGCAGAGCTGCCCGCTGAAATGGAGGTGAATGGTACAGCCCCTTCTCTCCCTCAAAACTTATCAAATATACCATCAAATGACTCCAAAACGCTCTTGTGGACAACTTGTAGCTTAGACATTCACCACACTATGAAATAATAATGTAATACTGCGAGACAGAGTTGTTTTGAAGCCAAATGCACAGCCGGAACTACATTCCAGACATACAGTACTTGCTGGGCGGAGTGATTTCAAACAGCGTATGTTTAGTGCAGTTACTCCCGTCATCAAAACAACAAGTTTTGTTGAGAAGAAGCCAGAATATACAGAGGAATAGTTACAGGTTTTGGAAGAAGAGAGAGCAAGAAGAGAGGTTGAGGCTGCTGAGCAACCAGGGGCTGAGGGGAGACCCAGAGCCAGTGGTGTAAATGTGGGGCTTACTGGCCACTTTATTAGGTACACCTGTGCAATATAAATATACAGTACGCCTCAAAATAATCACTGGAACATGGGGAGAACATGCTAACTCCACAGTCATAAATCACCACAACTCCTGAAGGAACAACAGCATAAAATGCTCCCTAGCAGTCTGTTTATTCCCAACAATGAGAAGTAATGCCAGTCACTTCACTATATGCTCTGGGCAAGCACTTATCCATAACATAACCACAACAACATTTGCATTTTAGCCTTATTTGCCATGCTTGGTTTGTAGGCTAACGTTACTCAACAGGGAGGTAACGTTACAGCAGAGAGATTGCTGAGCAAAATACACAAGGATCACTTACCACGTCTGCTCGTTTAGTGATGCCGACAGATGGTATGGCAGTGTCTCTCAAGAAAGGAGTCTGAACCATTCCTGAGCTTCTGCACTCCATCCTTTCAGCGTAGTCCTCCAGTAAGGTTAGTTAGTTGATTGGTTCTTGCCATAATATGAATTTTAACAGTTGTCCAATAGGGCTGTCGGCTGTGTATTAACCTGACTTCTGCACAACACAACTGATGGTCCCAACCCCATTGATAAAGCAAGAAATTCCACTAATTAACCCTGATAATGCACACCTGTGAAGTGGAAACCATTTCAGGTGACTACCTCTTGAAGCTCATGGAGCGAATGCCAAGAGTGTGCAAAGCAGTAATCAGAGCAAAGGGTGGCTATTTTGAAGAAACTAGAATATAAAACATGTTTTCAGTTATTTCACCTTTTTTTGTTAAGTACATAACTCCACATGTGTTCATTCATAGTTTTGATGCCTTCAGTGAGAATCTACAATGTAAATAGTCATGAAAATAAAGAAAACGCATTGAATGAGAAGGTGCGTCCAAACTTTTGGCCTGTACTGTATATATTGTTTTCTGTCACAAGAAACAAGTGTCTTGGATGCAAGAAAATTTTCAGAAGTGATTCTGACAAATAAAGCATTCATTCATGAATGCTTTATTTGTCAGAATATAGAATATATAGTTTTTTCAAATATTTTTGTTTGTTGGATGAAATGCAAAAAAACCAACCCTTCCTTACAAATAAGTCTCAAACCTTAAACTGACTTAAACAGATCACCGTATTTGTGTAAAGCAAGAAGTTGCAGATTAAGCATGCTGTATGTTTGTTGTCATTTTAATTGTGTGTGAAGATCTGAGATGACACACTTCATTGTAGAATGATTTCACTTTGGTTTAGGAGAAACATTTGCTTTTTAGTGCTTCTCTCTGAGTACTGAAACAGTGATGACACAAAATCTACAGGACAGCTACATTGCTCTGGGTGTCAAAAGAGTTACACGTGACCAGCCTCAACATCACTGTGGCCTTAAAACATGTGCAGGTGTCATTCTTGACATACAGTAAGTGTGTGTGTGTGTGTGTGTGTGTGTGTGTGTGTGTGTGTGTGCTTTAACCATGTTGTTGTATCTATTTTTCAAGCATGATTGTCTTGATTTTGTCTTTCTGTTGTCAATCTGAACTTGAACAATCAGAAAATCTTTTTAGTAATTTATCATGATTTTGGTTTCTAATAACTACTTTTCAGATTAGTAGTTGTGCTTTTATGTTATGTTTGAGATAAATGTAAGGTAAAATGGCATTTATTGACTAAATAAAAAGGCAAACAGATATTTTCCTTTATAAATATGGACAAACTGGCCTCTTTCACAGTAGACATATTGTGTAAGGTTGGTGTAATGCCCCTTTAGAACTTAATTTCACCTGACCAAATTTTGACATCATTTCATCGGTGTAGGAGAAAGGGCAGACATTTTGTTTGTGGCAAGAGACTTGGGTGTGTCAAAGATTATCACAGTGGTGTGTCAGTGATTCCTGTCAAGATTGAGAAGAGGAGGTGGGGTTTTCTCTGTAGTCTGCCACTATAAAGCCTTCCTCGTGGAAGTTTCTGTAGTTGGCAAGGGCTCAAGAGAAGCTGGCAACTCATGTAGCCGGTCTCTATTCTGGGACATATGCCTGGATCACCGTGCACAAAGGTAGGAGCACTTACTGCAGGTCAAAGTCTCTAAAGTTCAGTAGGACAGTAAAATGTGACTTAACTGAATATTTGCCAGTTGATCGAATGAACTAATATTTAAAGAAGATTATAGGTGTGAGGTTATGTTAGGTATATCATTACCTATTCTGAGAGCATTGATTGTAATGGATGATTTATTAAAATTAAATCAAATCATTGACCATAGGTATCACCATAATATGCAGCAAATTAAACAACAATTAAAATTTCTTTGATACACAATAACATATTTTTATGACTCATAATAAGCAGTGATTAAGCCTTGACATGTTGCAGAGAGACACCTTTTCTTCTTTCCTCTCAGGATATTCAGAAGAATATCAACGGCTCCACCTCTGCTGCTTCTCCTGTCACCTTCACAGTAAGTCAGTGCTCACAGTTTAGACGCACAGTGTGGGTTAGATGCCGTGTGCATTTTGACATTTGAATGGAATTCATTAATTAATTAATTAATTAATTAATTTCTAACCATAACCGTGGCTGCAGGAGCTCCAACCCCTGATGGCGCACCCTGAGCTGCCGTCTGAGCAGGACAGCTCCCATGAGGAAAAGAAGGAGAAGGACCCTGTGCAGCCAGGGCCCACAAAGCTGAAGAGGGCTAGGGTTCGCTTCCTCAAGATAGTCTCCTACTTTGCTGGAGACATGGAAGTGTTTGCAAAATGGATGGAAAGTAAGTCAACTCTAATTGCTCACACCATGAGTGTAGCCCGCACAAAGCCAGTGCAGCAGTTTACTGAAGATTACATTACTATAAAATAGCAGTATATCATACTTATGTTATTCTGATAACCACTGTACCCTTGGGCAATATATATTGAATCCCTACACCCTTTGTGGAAAAAACATAGGTAGATTAGAGTTTGTTTAACAGTGAGAATGAGTCTTACAATGTCACTGTCAAATTACTGACGTTGTGTACATCAGTTATTCCACCCTCTGTTACGTGACTGGTATAGATAGTTATACAAGAGTGGATTTAAATGACAGACAAGCATGTAATGTATGGTATCTGTCAAAACAATTATGTTTCACTTACACACTCATGATAGGAACTTGAAAGTGTGCCTCATGCTACAGACTACATAGTGTTTACTAGACTATTATGTATACTAGTATACTATGTTCCCAGTGAAGGACAGTTACTTTGTTCCAGTAGAAGAACCTGTTGTACATATAAGATAAAACGTCTGTGATGTCATTATTTTATACCTGAGAAAATTCACTTGGCATATGAAGCAGCTGTCAATGCTCTCTGTCTGCTCTCTCTCTCTCTCTCTCTCTCTCTCCACTCTCCAGAGCAGTTTTTCTTGCTGCAGTTGCTGGACTGGGTTTTACGCGGAGCTGCTCAGGTGATGTTTGTCAACAACCCCCTGAGTGGCCTCATCATTTTTGCCGGCCTCATCCTGCAGAACTATTGGTGGGCTCTCAACGGCTTCGTGGGCACACTGTTTGCCACCATTTCTGCCCTCATCCTTCAACAGAGCAGGTTTGAGCAAAGTTATGCTGCAGATAATAATACACTAAATTAGATACTACTATATATAAAGAGGGTTGGATGTGAATTGAACACTCATTTACAGTAGAACATACCTTCACACTAACATTGAATGTCTTTCAGGGGTGCAATAGCTGCAGGGCTGTACGGTTACAACGGCATCCTGGTGGGTCTGCTGATGGCTGTGTTCTCCAACGCAGGAAATTGGTACTGGTATCTCCTGCTGCCCAACATCTTCATGTCCATGATGTGGTAAGAAACTAAAATGACTAATGAAAAAATGATACAGTAGATTCATATCAAATAGATGATTTAACCAAAACACGACATAAAAAGGCCAATAACAGACCAGTTTACTATAGTATGACCATATAAATGCCATGAGATCTTAGCTCTGTATTTTCCTTTGTGCTTCTGTATCCAGAATTCATTAGCCTGAATCGCAGTTAATCATTGCTTAGACACTCAGCCATAAAGCAAATCAATGATTTAATTATGTAAGTTAAAGTAATACTTCACCCTCCAAATGACCATTTATATATCAAATATTTAACTCCTGTTACCTTGAGTTCATAAAAACATTGGACAAAGACTCCAAAAACTGAGAAAATTCATAAAGTCATGAAGGATCACACTTACATGAGAACATCCATGAACAAACTCTCACACAGCTCACACAGTATAATCCAAGTCTCATTTACTCAGTTGTTTGCTCAGTACTTCCTAAACACATACTATTTAAAACACTTCTACAAACAAGCAGCATGTGTGGGAAAATATGTGCGTTTAAACACACGTGCTTGCCTAGGGGTAGCACTCATCATTGCGTGAGACAGTTTAAGTGACAGTGTTTTTCAAATAGTAAGGAATTTTATCAGTCTTTGGATTCTTTGTTCACCATTGAGGCATTTGAGAAATTTTCTTCACAAATTTAACACGACACAGGATGAATAATTGATGTTTCAAAAAATGATTTTATGGTTGAAGTATTACTTTAGGTGGAGAAAACGTGTAGACAGTGGCACAGTCCTGCTCAAAATATGCAGAAGCAACTAGACTGTGATGGGGACTGAGATACAAACACTTATACTTCAGTAACTGTGCAAGTTAAATGTGGATTAAATCTCATCCTGGTGATGTTGCATCCTTTGTTTCAGTCCAATTGTGTCCAGTGCCCTGGCATCTATCAACAGTCGCTGGGATCTGCCGGTGTTCACTCTGCCCTTCAACATCCTGGTGTGTCTCCACATGGTTGCCACCGGACACTTTAACCACCACTTCCCTCAAGTCCTCATTCAGCCTCGCTCAGAGCTGCCCAACATCACCTGGGCTGAAATCGACGTCGCCAAGGTCAGTGACAGACTAGTATTTGTTAATGTATGTTATATAATAAACTTCTCTGTGGGCTGGTACACTCTCTGTGAACACAGTGCATGTTAGGATCAGATGCTGTTACCTTTCTTCTGTTGACATTTCAAAGTTATGTAATTTAGACGTCACGGATTCATCAGCTCATTAACAAAGGCTCCTTGCACGGTATCTGATCGTCAATATCTGTAGGAGCAATGTGCAGTTACAAGGCTACACTACATCAGTGCCTACATAAGTCTACGTTTTACAGGTGCATCAAAGCTTCCAGGACTCTAAAATGACGATCAGTCACAGCCTCTACACACTCCCACAAGAGTTCAGCAAAGGAAGCACCTGACGGTTGTAAATCAGGTTGTGGATCTACAGCTATGTAACCTTCCTCTCTCTGCCTCTTTAGCTGTTCATGTCGGTACCTGTGGGAGTTGGTCAAGTCTACGGCTGTGACAACCCTTGGACAGGAGGAATCTTCATCATCTCACTCTTCATCTCCTCCCCTATCACCTGCGCTCATGCTGTCCTGGGATCTGCTGTGGGCATGGTTTCAGGTGAGAGGACCAGACCATACCTCTGCAGGGAGCCAGATGTAAAAGTCTGGCTGCCGCAATAAACAGCACAACTTATTTTTGCTTCCTTGCATGATTACAGAATGAATTTAAAGGTGGTTTTAAAGGTGTAAAATAACCAAGAGGGTCATTATTTATGAGGACAATCCGAACTTAAACTGACTGTGATGATGACTGTGATGTACCATTTTGTAGGCTTGGCTCTGGCAGCGCCTTTCGGAGACATTTACTTCGGCCTCTGGGGATACAACTGCGTGTTAGCCTGCATTGCCATCGGAGGAATGTTTTACGCTCTTACCTGGCAGGTGCACTTGCTGGCCATCACATGTGGTGAGTAGATGCCCAGGAGAACACTATCTACAACAAGGAATCTAATCCAGACAGGACAATGGCATGACATGTAACATGTGCATCACTGGCATAGAGCGTCTAGAGATTTGTAATCTGTGATCACACTTATCACAGCATTGGCATAAGAAGTCTCATGGTAGGCTATCTCTCTTCTTCTCCTCTGCAGCTTTTTTCTGTGCATACCTCGGCTCAGCCATTGCCAATATCATGTCTACAGTAAGTATATATTTTCTATCACTCCAATAATTAAATCAACCCATAATGAACAAAAGTTATGAACAGCAACATGATGTCTTTTTCATCTGCAGTTTGGTCTGCCGGCTTGCACTTGGCCTTTCTGTCTCTCCGCCCTCACTTTCCTCCTCTTAACCACGGGGACCAAGAGGATCTTCAAGCTGCCGCTGGCCAAAGTCACCTACCCTGAGAAGAACCTGTGCTTCTACTGGAAGATGAAGAAGCAGGAGAAAAAGGACAAGGCTGAGAAAGAGAGGAAAGAGAAAGAGGAGCAGCAGAAAGCCATTGAAGAAGAGGTGATACTGAATGAGAAAGAGCAACTGAGGCTAGAGCTTGAGAGGATGGAGGAGGGGAGAGCAGCGAGTGAAGCATCAGAGGCTGGAAACAACGAAACTCACGCTGAAGATGAGGCATCTGGTGTAGAACAGCAGGGAACTGAAGAAGAAATCAGACAAAATGAAATAATCCAAGTCACTATTGGTGAGAATGAGAGTGAGAATGTCTAATACTGCATTTCTGCAGAAAGAGAGAAAGAGAGAGGAAACATTAGTGGAACACAAATGTATGAAAATGTAAATAAGTGTATCTGTAAATAATCTTTCAGGGTATTTGTTGTGAAAAATATATGCTGGCATTTTTTTTTCCTAAGTGCAGCTGATGGTTTTTACTGGATACATTTGATGATATGTAGCATTTGTTTTTTCTCTGGCACCTTGTTTATATATCAAATGAATATATTTTCAAATAAATTAACTTAATAACTAGAATAACTGACTTAACTTGACTGATATAAAATATTCTTGCATCATCTGTTGGTGTGATCAGCTACCCCACTTGTCTGAAAAACACTTGTTATTCATCATTTAGTTATAGGGCACAGTCTTTTCTCCAACATGCAAAAGATAGAAGAATTAAAAGCAAGAAATCAAAAAATCTTCAGACAATATAATAAAACTCTTTTTTTTCCAGTACTATTATTATAGTGGAGTGTGTGTTTGGACTTAAGGAGGAATGGCTGGCATTCTTTTAAATTAAATCAAATGTAGCCCAATTCAATTCAATGTGCTGACTAATTTCTAGAGAAATATTGTTTGTTGGCTGTAAACCAACCCCACAAGCTTCAGCACAGCAAGAAATGCAAAAACTGATATATTTTAAGTGCAGAGACCATTCTTAGGTGCTTCCAGACTCAAAAAGACTAAAGCTCAAAAGGACCTAAAGCTAGTTTGGGCTTTATAATATAAATGAGATTAGTTTCAGTCACATCGGTCCTGCATACCATCAATTTACTGTCACTTACTGCTAATGAACCCTACCCAAATTTGAACCAACCGAGTTATTGAAAAATGTGGATTGCTTACATGAAATTAAACTGCTTCTTAGCAGTTCTTTTCCTGGCTCCACTGTTTCCTGCTTCCTGCAGGCATCTCCATTTTTATCTCCAGTAATTCTAGACAAGCTGTTTGTGTCACATCTTACTCTGAGCAGCAGAGGTCCCCTCTGGCTTTATTGAATTTGGTTTATTAGTCTGAAAATTCAGGAAATGCACTCATATGCTTTCTTGCTGATAGAGGGTTATGGGCCACACTATTTTTAACTCAAGATGACGTGCACCTCCAGTAATAACGCTTGCTGTTACCCTGTTACCAGTCTTTATGCTAAGCTAACTGGCTCTTAGCTCTAGCTCGATGTATTCTCACACAGTGGTTTGTAGGATATCTTACAAAAAGGTGCATACAGCGGTTTGTATATTGACTCATTTCCCATAACCACTTATCCTGTTGGGCCATGGGGGGGCTGGAGCCTATCCAAGCTGACATTGGGCAAGAAAATAACCCAAAGTTGGTTTCACATGGGACATGAATACCGGTCTTCTTGGGCAAAGTCCTGTGTTTGCTTGACCTGTCCTCCAGCCCAACCTCCTTACACTGATATTTGCTTTTTATATAGCTTCTTTCTACACTCCCGTCAGTGCACTGGTTATGTGACCACAGCCCTCCTGCTTACATACTTAAATAGGGCCCCTAATATTGGCCAGAACATTTGCATGGGCCAGGCTGTGGTGTGTCCTTAGTCACATATAGAGCTGTTCAGTTGTAATGCAGGTTTTTTTCTCAAGTGATTTCAGTCAAGCTGTTCTGATGAAAAGAGGGAACCAGCAGAGCCTGTTCTTGGCATGTTTTATACAGTGGTTTTCTGTCAAGCTGCAATGTCTGGGGCTGAAAAACGAAGTAAGTGTCAAAAACTGCAGTTCCTCAAATGGCCACCTGAGGCTGGCTCCAGGGGTGAGTGACTCCCCATAGACACCCTTGTTAAAATGCCCAACTTTACAGCAGTAACAAACATGTTTACAACCCTGTATTAATAAACACTTTTGTTCTCTATTGTAACCTTCAACAGCCTTGAAACCTGTCCGTGGGTGATTTTCATAACTCACCTGCTTGCTATTATTAGACTTTTATTAGACAAAAAAAAAATCACAAAAAGATGGCAATGGCCATTATTTTATACAGTCTATGTTTTTAGTGCGTGAAGGTCTTTATGGTAGCATAAAGACTGGGTTTGAGTTGAGTTTGTATTTTAGACTGTGTTTTAGGGTGCTGTAGGTTTGGAGAGGTTCAATTTTGGGTTTGCTGTGCCACAGTTTTAGCCAATGAAATAAATAACACCCTCTAATGTGCAAGAATTTGTTGGTTGTCCTTCTTTAAACTTGTTGGAGCAGCAGGCTAAGGAACAGTTACTGTATGTTGTGATAATAACATTCAAATGTGGAGGTACAGTATATGTTGGACAACTCAGCTTTCCAGTTTAAGGTGTTCTCCACCTTGTTTGGTAGTAAGAAAATCAAACAATGCTTGGAATATGACCTTTTACTGACTTTAAAAGTCACGAAGTGAATAACATCCGTTTGGTTGAGTAAAATCAGGTTAGTAAATGTGACCTTAACTATACTGTTATGCTCTATTGAATGTACAGTGCATCTATGCATTTATGCATTTTTGCGCAACGTGCCTGCAGCATTCCAGTGCTCAATGAAGCAAGTGGTTGCTGGTACATAGTTGCGTAGTTTACTTGGCCGATGTAATCTACAGTGATGTACATGCACCAGTGATCCTCAGATCACACGTGTTGTTCAGCATATTCAAGCTTTGATTGACAGACGGCAGAGGAACCACTGGCTGTTGATTCATCAGGCTAAATATGAGATTGGTAATGCCATAGTTACCCACCAAGGTTTGTGGTTGGGCAGGACAAAGTGACAAAGAAAACGTCATATTATTTATTTATCTGTCACCATGAAAAAAGGGGCTAATGCAGGTATTGTGGGCTATTGTTGCCCCAAAATAAAATTGTTCTCAGTTGTGGCTCCTTTGAAAAGCACAGGTTAGTATATCTAGTCAAACAAACATGAAAATGCATTTGCCTGCCTTTTTCTATGCTTCTGTCCTATGTGTGAGAGTGTGTAAAAGTCACTATGAAGAAGATGTTGATTTATACATTGTGTTGACTCCTGAGCAATAGCACCGAAAGGCTACATGTCACTAGGAGTGAAACAAATAAACTGGTATTTGCCAGATGGAAAAAGGCAATCCATAATTTGGCACACTTAGATCATATAGAAAACTGACCTTTTAGGAGGATGAAGATCTGAAAATTGATGAGTTAGATAAGAATGAACTTTTGAATTGGCTTTAGAGTAAGTGTTGAGATGCTCATGAATATTGCCCTCACTTAAATATATCATAAATAAAAACACAAATTTGAGAAATCTGTAGGTCATAAATAGCAAGAATCTAAAGTTTCTGAAATGGAGGACCAAATGAAATGGATGGCTCTGATCGGGTTGCTATCCGAACAAAACTTCTGAAGGACCAAAATTTACAATATGAAAGACAGGGATAAATTACACTGTGATTTCAAACAAGGAAACTATTTGTGGTACTTGAGGAAAGCCCAATCAGTCTTTTTTCAGCATTGGCAGTATAAAAACAAAATCGGGGAGTGCTGCAAAATGCCGCCTACCTATTTTTGTTTATACAGAATGCGCCTTTTTCGGGGCAATGGGGGGCGTGAGCAAGTAACAAAACGTGTAGCTCAGCATGTGACTTAAACAGTGACGTGGGAGGGAAGCCGTGGCAATTGTAAGAGTCAACTGCAGAGGCATCAAAGGGCTGAAAGACCTGGCCTTCAGAGTCACATTTGTTGTAAGCAATGGCGTGTGTAGAGAATAATGTGCTGTGGATGTGTGGTTAAGTAATCAATCACCTCTTTCTCGAGCAGCCGTCATCGCTACAAGTAGTTCCTTTCATCTTTGTTGGACGGCTTCAAGGAAGCCCTCATTGATAAGGATGCCTGAGCCCTTCAGGTTTCTATCTTTATCCAGAACAGAAGGTTTGTCCTTTAACCACAGAAACCTGACCACAGTGGGTCATGGCTTTTCTGATGTTGAAGGCCTCCCAGTCCTATGAGTGCACTCCAGCACTCTTTTCAAATTACCCAGCTGTAGTTTCCTCCTGACACCTTCAGTTTACTCTGAACGGTGCAGAGTTCGTGAGGTGAGATTGGCGGAGAATGTCTGAAGGATTTGACACAAGTACTTTTATTTCTTTATATCTTATTATAAAAGTAATGTAAGACCATAATGATAATTACATCAGGTTTAGTGGTTTAATACAAATGTTAAGTACTTTCTGAAACTCAATGGAGGACTGTCAAGCTTTAAAGAGTGTATATGTTATTCAGGGACCAATAAGCAGGTGAGACATAAAGTCAGAAAATGTTCTACAGCTGAATAGTTTGGATCTCAAGCCCATTAAATGGCTTTCACATTGACATCTCTCTTTTCTCCCTCCAGGCCACCATCAGCTAGTTTTGAGTTAGGGCTTTGTTTCTTGTTTCCACACATAACTCTTACAGTATCCATTCACTGCAATCATTAACGATAACATTGATTAACACTTTTATGTTATTTCAGATCTTAGTTCATTTGAACTGGAGGGCAACTAGAGCACAAATACGATTCTGCCCTTGTCACAGGTGCAGGCAGGGAGGGCTGGTCATCTCCAGCATTGTACTTCAGTTAACTCACACAGTTTGGAGTCACGAGACACTTTCTGCGGTGAAAATATGTAATCTTAACATTTCTAAAATCTCACAGGGCCCTCTTCCTCCATCCAGGAATGTGAGGTATGAAGATAGGTTTAAGAGAAGATCAGATAACCAGGTGCAGCAGAACTACCCAGAAGCTTCCAGAAATCTGCCCAATGAATCGTATTACAAAACCGCAAAGTCTTCCCTCTACCAACCTTCAGCCAACATTTCCCAAGTTGCCGAAAACTGCAATTCTCTAAATAGCCACTTGAGGCTGACTCCAGAAGCCAGTCAGTCCTCATGTATAAATGCCGAACTTTACAGCAGGAATAAACATGTTTACAGTCTGGTACAAAAAAAAATGATTTTGGTCTGTATAGCTAATTTTCCCCTTCATGACAACTGTACAGGGTGAGTTTTTATATAACTCAACCATTTACATGTTATTAAGACTTAAAGTTACACATAATTAAGGGTGGGCTGCTTTGAGTGACAGGTTGTCTCCTGATAGTGTCCTCAGCCTCAGTCAGAGCCATCCCTTGCTTCTCCACAGTGCCAGCCTCTCACCTAAAATGGTCACTTCCGGCTCCAAAAAAAGATGTAATGCCGACATCAAGGCTTCCAAACAGAAGTCCATAAAACCAGTGGGTGATGTCACAGTAGCTGCTTCCGTTATTTATAAAGTCTATGGTGGGGCACTAGTGCTGGAGGGGGCGCCAAAACCGTCCATTATCATCATCATCATCGATCATAAGTATATCTATTGTATTACCTCTCCCAGTTTAGGCCCTCTCAGTAACTTAGGGCACCCAAACGGCCCCTAGCGGCCCTAAAGGTCAGCAAGTGCAACCACCATGAGGTGAACAAACAGTGACTAGGGACAGTTTTCTGCTGAATGTGTATCATGTTAATTCCATGATAACATCGTGATTTATAGCAACATGGCATATTTTTAACCTCATGCAGCCTTACTGGGTCAGGGTTTTGTCTTCTCAGATGAATAGTAACTTAAGATAAGACCTACTGAGCAAGAGTTAATTCTAAAACACAAGTTTCAATATATTTTATATAGAGATGATGTGCAAATTGGATTCAAAGATGGTGAGAGAATAATATGATAATTAATTTGTGGTCTCGAGGCCTGTTTAAGTCTTTAAACCAAATTCTTTTATAACCGGATTGAGATATCATCTTCACCTCTAGGTGCATTTTTAGTGCCTAGACAGTCATATGACCACCAGCTATCATAACTTTATCATGATGTGGCACCTTTTCAACAAATAATATCCAGCCACTACCGTGACAGTGTTATAACAGTTGGTATTTTTTCACCTTGTGAGTCTGTGTACGTGCATGCCCTCATGGCAAATGTGGTCATGGTGACCCCGATTGTAGCGGAAACTGCCTCAGAGGCTGTTTAAGGTATTTTGCCAAGTATTTAATGATTTGTCAGCGCGATAACATTGCAACCGTGCAGTCACGAAACTTTACAGCTTTGTAGTTGAAATCACAGTGAAGATGGCCACATGCAAGGATAGGTGTGGTCCGAACAAGGTCACCGCAAATGGGGGTGTGAGGAGGGACTAGGAAGTAGGGAAGAGGCTGCACGTGCCTGGCCCAGATTTGCTTTGAGACGTGGATCGCTGTATCACAGCTGGGGTGATCCCATTGCAAGACTATGGGGTGTCGTTTGTAAAGTGGCTCACACTGAAAATAACATCAACATTTTGCCACATTTAGCTTCAAACAATGTTTAAAAAAGTGTTGTGAATTTTTTAACGTCACCTTTTACCACATTTACAGCAATATTTGTTAACTTAGAAATATATTAAATAGTTAAATCTAAATATTAAATGTGGCACCTAAATGTTAAATGTTAAATCTAAATACTAAATCTAAATCTAAATGTTGAATCTAAATATTAAATCTAAATATAAATATAAATATAAATATAAATGTTAAATCTAAATGCTAAATATAAATATAAATCTAAATGTTAAATCTAAATATTAAATCTAAATCTAAATCTAAATGTTAAATCTAAATGCTAAATATAAATCTAAATGTTAAATGTTAAATCTAAATGTTCTGGGTGAAACTAAATATTTAGCTAATATGCAAATTCATACTGCCGGCCACCGGAAGTACCAAAATAAAAACTCGAGATGGTCAGACTGTGTTCATAGAATCAAATAACGAATTAAAACCAACTTATCGGGGGAAATGAACACTTGAACATTAGCGTGATAATAACTACCTAAAATAACAAGAAACGTGTTTGGAGAAATTTTATTTGATGTGTACTTTGAGCTGTTAGTGTCCCTTCGGAGGGAATCACCTTGTTATTTACAAATACTTCCGGGTAGAAAACCAGCGGAGTTTAGCTACATATATATATGCATATCTCACATTTTTCACGTCACTATATCACCGTTTAGACTCATCTGGTGTTTGTAAAGTCTATAAACACTATGATTGAACAAACATTACTATCACGTTATGAAATTAATAACATGGTTATCGTAGATTAGCGGGGCTAACCGTTAGCTGTTAGCCCCGTTAGCGGTGTCTGTAATGACTCTAACTCTAAACGGTCCGTGAAAAAAATATTTTTTTCCAGCGGATGTCTTAGTTACAACATGATTGAGCTAACTGGAGTAGTTTCATGTCGTATCCGACAACGGGAGGCTTTTAACAGATGATGTCCTGATGTTAGCTTTGCTGCTGCTGCAGCCACTGATGCTTTCTAGACATCGTGATTTCCCAAAACTGAGTAAATACCACACATCGCAACACAAAACTGCTTTGCTAGCTCAAACATGTTGTAACTAAGACATCCGCTGGAAAAAAAAAAATATTTTTTTCACGGACCGTTTAAGAGTTAATGAGTCATTACAGAAACTGCTAACGATGCTAAGAGCTAACGGTTGTTAGCTTAGCTAAGGGGACACTAACAAATCAAAGAACACGTCAAATAAAATTTCTCCAAACACGTTTCTTGTTATTTTAGGTAGTTATTATCACGCTAATGTACGTTCAAGTGTTCATTTCCCCCGATAAGTTGGTTTTAATTCGTTATTTGATTCTATAAACACAGTCTGACCATCTCGAGCTTTTATTTTGGTACTTCCGGTGACCGGCGGTGTGAATTTGCATATTAGCTAAATATTTAGTTTCACCCAGAACATTTAGATTTAACATTTAACATTTAGATTTATATTTAGCATTTAGATTTAACATTTAGATTTAGATTTAATATTTAGATTTAACATTTAGATTTATATTTATATTTAGCATTTAGATTTAACATTTAGATTTAGATTTAATATTTAGATTTAGATTTAGCATTTAGATTTAGATTTAATATTTAGATTTAGAGTTAGCATTTAGATTTAACATTTAGGTGCCACATTTAATATTTAGATTTAACTATTTAATATATTTCTAAGTTAACAAATATTGCTGTAAATGTGGTAAAAGGTGACGTTAAAAAATTCACAATACTTTTTTAAACATTGTTTGAAGCTAAATGTGGCAAAATGTTGATGTTATTTTCAGCATAAGACACTTTACAAACGGCACCCCATACAAGACGGTCTCTAGTTCAGTTTGCTTTGTGCAGCCTCACAAGAAAGTTCCCTGTTTTTTCACATGTACAGTATGAACTGAAGTGCCCACTGTTAAACCCTGTTTTAACCCACCCCGCTGTCTTTATAAGGAAACGCCGAGCTCCAGAGAGTCAGGGACAAGAACAGGTGGGCGGGCTGACAGGTGTCAGATCTGTGCAGAGCACCAGAACAAAAACTCCTACACACCATGGAAATTATGATAATATCATCTGAAACACAAATTGCACTCTCAGTGGTTTCTGTGACATGAGAAATACTTTATAAACTACCAGACCTCAAGTTACCCAAGGCCGCTATTTCAACACAGACTGGTTGTTCACAGTCAGTCCCTTGCATCTACATCTGGTCATTTAGGGCAGAAGAGCTCCTTCGGATTGGCCAAATATATAGATGTGCAGTTCAAGCAGTCTTTTGCAATACCTTTATTGCACCAAAGCTAAGCCTATTTTATAGGCCTCTGCTTGAAAATTGCATACCTATAATGAAATGAATATATCTCTGTGTTATATGTGAAGAGTAAATGAAGATGGCACACAGCACAAATGAAACATTTTGGAAAAAAAGAAGCATTTTTAGGATGAGTATCCCTTTGGAATGATGCAGCTGCAGCTCTAAACCTCTATCAAATCATAGTACAATATGTGAACATTAACTCTGCAAAGGTTGATTCTGATGAAGTGAAGCAGAACAATATAAGAGAGGTTTTAGTACAGAACATTCAGACGAGCTCTCCAAAATTGCATCATGTTTGCATGTGATTTTTGTCATGTACAATCCTATATCTTTCATTTTTTGTTTCTGTAAATCCCTACTGATGTTTAGTATATACACATACAACTGTCCGTTTCATTTTTTTCCTCTATTTCCCACTCCAAACCGACCAATACACACCTACTACATTTGAAACTGAGTTTCTATTCTGAGCTTTGGAGGCCCGTATCTCCCTGACAGCTTGGCCGATTTGAGTGACTGACACCTTGTTTGATTCGTTAGAGCTAATAGAATGACGCTATACCCACCAAAACGAGATTGACAGCACTGTAAGCCAATCAGAGTCAGCAGAACGCGTTGTGGGGCGATGTCAGCTGCTGTGAGTGGTCATTGTTATGCTTCCCCCCAGAACCTCTGGCCGTGAAAGTGTGATTTAATGGCAGAATGTGCTTTTCTCATCAAAACAACAAGGTAAGAGAGATATTACAAATATATTTTGGCAAAAAGATTTCTTTTGTTGTTGTTCTTTGGCCTGTAGCTCTCTGATGCTTTGGGGTAGAGTGCTTTGGCGCATATGTGTGGAAACAGCGGAGTCTCTGCTTTCATTTGAGATGAACGGCGTGTGTTTTGAATCACGTGTGGTCAAGTTAGAGCCCGAAATATACCGAGTGGGTTGGGATATCGGTGCTGTATGGAGTTGGATTTGTTGTTCTTTATTTAGTTGTTGTTTGAGCTGTGTTTGGGGCATGTAAAAATGTTTTTTACAGCCTTGTAGCCCAGGTTCTGCTGTTTAATTTGATATGCAGCATTACTCAGTGCATTGTCACACTGTGTTTGCAAAGTCGCTCTCAAAGTCCCCCAGTTGGGGGACTTTCGGGCTTAATTAAACTGACGGTAAATTTTGTGCAGCCCTAGCTCATGCTGAACTGTAACAATATCATTCATACGAGTCCAGAGCCCACAGACGTACTGTAGACAGAGAGATCTGTGGTGGTGCAGCACAGTAACTATGCAGTGTCTGGTCAAATAGGTTACGTAGGTGAGGTTATGTAATGCGAGCCATGTTTCTCTAACATGTCAGTAGCATGCAGGCTATTACAAAACCAAAGAGACTTAGCCAGTCTTATCAGACAACTGGCTGAAGGGCTGCCTTTGTAAAAGTGGTTAGACGGCCAGAGGGAAAAAACCTTTGCCTCCTGGGATCAGGAATGAGATGTCATCCTGTTACATAAGTGTAATGACAAAACCAGCAACTCTGAAATGGCCAACTCAGCTCTTTTCCAATAAAGATAACCTAATCCCATCATAAAGCTTCACACCTAAGTACTTGAAACAAAACAACATCATTACTGAGGAGAATTCTCGACTATTACACCCAAAATTGTACAGTGGTTTTAATCACAAGGGTCAAAGCTGCACCTCCAGTCACCAGAGTGGAACATACTCACTGAACATATCCTAACATCTCCAGCTGACTCTGCTGGCTTAAAACACAAAACACCTACAGACTAGTTCTCAACAAACGTAGAAACTGAAGCAGCCACATTTCTTTTGAAAGAGAAAAATAGAGAAAAAGTCTGAAGAGTTGAGGATGAAGGAATGTGTTGTTGTGAACCCTAAACCCAAACACTTTAAATGGTGTGAAGACAAAAGTAAAGTCTATGAAGAGGACACAAGGGAGTCCAGGTGATCAATAATACCTTTAGAAATACCATCTCAATGTAACTGTTTAAAATGCAAACGTGTTCTCGGACAGGAAGCCTTCAGCAAATTCCAGCGAGTCACCCACCTAACCTGCTGTTCACACTTCCTCATTCAAAACACAACAGCAGTGGATCACACAGATCAATCTGAGGCTGCAGAGGCAGGTGACTGTGACCATAACCAGCTTGGCTGATAATGTCAACTTGACATTTCCATTTTGCAGGGCTGCATAGTTTAAATGGTTGTTGTGCTTTTAACAAAGAATGTGACTGAATGTGGCCAACAGTGATTTGCAGATTGATTGATTAATTGATAGAATAGGTGTGCTCTTGGCCCACTGGCCTATATGTATTTAGCATCTTCTTGGTGATCAGTAGTGCGTACGTGTCCAGGCCAAGTTGGACTGATGTGGCCTGATAGAACAATCTAATCTGCTTTGTAACATTTCTGTCCTTTATTCTCCTGTCCTAGAATATGGATGTGTGCATAAACATGAGCTCTAGCCCTCATGATGTTCTCTGCTACCTTTTCTTAATTATCATTTCCTGTTAGCCTAAACCTTGGGCCATCACAAGTTGATAACGAGCACCCCTAACTCAGGCTGTTTTGCCTCAGGGGGCCCAAAACCCCTTTTTTGGGACATGCCATGCCATGCAAAATGATGCAAATCCATGCAAATATTAGGGCAGTACGATGGCATGAATAGTCATACAAGTATGAAATTTGGGAAGGAGTATCCTGACACAAAGGGGAGAGCAGCAAATAAGATTCAGGAGGCATGCTGCCATTTCATTTCAAAATATCACACACAACATCCCCAAAAATACAAAAAGAAGGACTGTCCGTTTGACAAATTCTCATAAAAAATTCTCATTTTTCATCACTTTGTGTTTAATATCATTGATTCACTTGTACATAGAAAAATTCCCAAGTTGATAAGCTTTAATTTGAGCCCAAGCTGACCTCTCTATCTTGGAAATTACACTTGCTTCGGCCTAAATTTGTCACTATACCCCAAATCAGAAAAAACAGAAATCAGCATAATTAGCATTGATTAGCATAATCACCTTTATAAACTATATTTCAGCAATAATATGTACGGTATTGGAGTGGTTTGGGGGAGTTACTAAGGATGCTGAATCCATTTCTAACATTTTCAAAATTCAAAATAGCTGTTTAAACTAGATGTTTAGCCATATTTCAACTACCCAGGGGGCTGATTTTGATTAATGTGAAGTGGATTTAGTAGTATAGTTTATTCAGTGTATAGTTTAGTATACTTTATTATACTTTCACTGATGTCCCAAAACCCCACATAACCCTACATGTTTTGCTGATCTCAATGTACACATGAAGATTGTACTTTGCAGATCACCTCATGTGTGATTGTTCTGATAAACATGTTGTTTACTGGTGTCTGCATTCTGTAACAAAAAAGATTTATATCGGCTGACAGACGTCAACACCGCACAGATGTAAAAATATTGAGCAAAACATAACTAAGTGCGTATCCACAAGTATTGCATTCAACTTCAGTTTCAAAATACTGGTAGTAGAGTTTTCATTTTTGGTGAGACTTTAAACTTTTAATCCAATGAATGTCAGATGGGACATTCTATATTTAATTTTTTATTTAATGGAGTTTTGGTTCAATGAATGCGTACAGAACTCTGCTTTTTATTACATAATATTTATCTGACATCCACAGTTGCGAGTTGCTTTGGATTTTTGTGCAGAAGATATGAAGCCTGGCTATAAGTTTGTTGAGTATTTTGATCTGATTTTAATGTTAAACAGACTTACACCAACATTATGACACCTCACAAGGCTTACAGACTTGAGGATATAAATAAAACAACAGAGCTCAATCCCTCTATACAAACCACTAACTGTATATTAAGTGTGTGTTAAGGGATTACATACAAATTTAAGATTGCAAATAGTTGGGACACTCAAACAAAAGTGCTTGCTCGATTTAATCCATTTTTATTCTGATAATCATAAAATAAATGAAATGAAATTAAAAATATTTAGATATGATAAATTTTTTTTCAAAAATAGCTCCAAAAAAGGTAATTAAAAAAAAGGGAAAAAAAGCAGTGTCTCATCATGGCTCTGTACCCCAATGCTACAACGTGCTATGAATCCTAACAAATAAAAAATAATGTTGGGAACAATGACAAAAGTCCACAAAAAATACAGTCCATGGCCCCCATTCAGGGTAAAGTAACTGAAACCATACAGTACATGGATGGCATCTTTCCTGCTCCAAACAAACAAAGAATATATCAGGCCAGGTGTCTGTCAGAGCTCATACTGCATAGAGCTTATTCATTAATTGTGGTTTGGACTTCTTTTATTTCAGTACAAAGCCCTCAATTGTCTTTATACCTTGTGCACTTCAGTTAACTGGCTAAGAAAGAAAGTATGAGGGTAAAAATACTGACGCTATGATGTCTTCCAGCTGTGTGGCCCTCGGCCAAAACAAGTCTGCAAGGCACAAAACAGATTTTCTAAAACATACAAATACACGCACATAGAGGGAACAGTTTGCCATAATGAACTTTGTTCAAATGCACAAATACCTGCAATTGTTTAGCATGAAACTTCCCCTTTTATAACTACACTGAATGATTTATTGTCTTTTACAGGCATGAACTTAAGTGATGGTTTCAATTATGGCTTTGAGTCACTTAAAAAGATCATTCCCATAACACACACAAAGCAATCTACATGCACATTTTATGTCATATAACATATCCAAACAAAGGAAAACATGAATGGGAACCACTAAGTTTTCGGAAGAGCTTGAAAGACCTCTGGTGGTAAAACTGAGAAGCATCATGTAAAAGGCTTTCCACTGTGCAAGTGTCCTCGCAGTGGGTGTGATTTAGAGGTTTTGTAGTGTGGAAAATGTTGATGAAGAGTAGTGAATGATGAGGTAGATTATAGTTATGATTAAGCAATTAACCACACCTGTTGCTTAAAATATAAGATGTTTGCATTGCAAGAAAATAAGAAGTGTACTTAAGAAGAACTGTAAGGTTAAAAGTAGAGGTATGCTTTTGTCAGATTTAACAGCTGTCACATTTTTCATATCACTTGTATTAGTATGTGTATGTAGTATTCTGATGGTGACTGTCTCCTAGCAGTTAGCAAGAGAAGATAAAATTGGAAAAATTGAAAATTGAAGTGTGAGTCTATGTGCTGTTTCATTTCCTCATTTTGGAGATCATCTATAGGTCACCTGTTAGTGTGTATGTGACAGACAAGACCAGTTCTTGACCGAAAGACACATGAGGAAGTGCAAGAGTTGATGTAATGGAAGATGTGTTTGTTGAAAGCACTCAGCTATACTGTAAAAATAGCTAACACTCCCTTGTTGGTTAGAAACTCTCCAAGCCTGCTCAATGAAGAGGCGCTTTATTGAAGCTCAATGAGGAGGAACAGTTATCAATCCTCTGCTTAGATTTTTCATTTTTAGTTCTAGGTTTTGCACCAGAGGTAATTTGGGGGTCAATTAATGACCCTGCTGGAGGTTTTACAGGCTCTTTTGTGCAACTTTATCTAAAGCACCTCCTTTTATTGCTGCAAGCTCACCAGCATGTAGAATCTGCCAAACATTGTTTCACATCATCTTTAGTTGTCTGTCATAGACACTTTTTTTACTGTTGTATTTTTAAAGTTTTATATTGCTTTAATGGGCTTGATTGAGGTGTGTATGGTGAACACTGCAGTACAAAGTGAGAATATTCATATTTAATATTAAGGTTGATGATAAAATAAATGAGTCAAAAAGAGGGCAGGATTTGATAAGTATTCAGTTCTTCCTGCTCCTTTTCAGACATGAAATATTTATATTGTTTACCAGATATGTTTGCTGGGTATTCTTGTTTTGTTTTGATACTTAAATATTTTTATCTCCATTTTTATTTCTATTTATTTTCACATTTGAAATAAAAACTAATGTAACCTCTTTGAATTTCAATAAAATAAAAAAAGAAAATCCAACATCTTCATAAAACAACTTTTATTTATATCTTATTCACATAAAGAGCAACACAGTTTTAAAAGCATCTGCAGCATTTCATCCCAGTGCATAAACAAAAAACCATCTGATTGGGTTTTTACTGCACATGTGGTACTATCCTCTCACCACATCACTGACTCAATGACTTCATATGAACCTGGTACCTGAATGACATCAGCAATTCTCGTCTCTTAAAGCTTATTGCAACTGACTTCACATGAAACAGTTACTCTCTAACTAAAATATGTTGGAACATCAAAGTCCCAGAGTCTCAATAAAGCTGAATAATTCATCTCACTGCTGGCAGCTGGAAAAAGCCAGGGCGTAAAGCATTAGATGTGTATTTAAAGGCATAATCTCAAATGCCAAATTCTTGACGAATATTTGCACTGTCTGACTGAGTGGAACAAGTCAATGGCAATACTCCTGCTACCCTTAGACAGATTCAGACTCCCAGTTTGGAATACACAAGTCTCTGTGCTAGGATCCTTTACACTGTAACAATAATCCCTAACATTCACTGGTCTCCTTGCTCCCACTCCTCCTGGCAGTTACTTCAACCAACCAGTAGGGGTCGCCACTGCAGCAACAAACACATGAGCCTTTTAAAGGTTTCCCACCTGTGCACAGGCAAGAGGTAACAGTACCAGGGGTTTAACCAATGTGTGTTGCATTTGAGACACTTTTGAGGACATAAATGCGAAAAATAGTTCCAAAGATGATAAATAGCAAAGATGAAAGTCTCATGAAGATGCAAGGGATAAAAAGGAAATAAAATCTCCCATATTTACTCAATTCTCCTGAATATCACGACAGTGATGGAGTGGATAAGTACACAGTACCACATAAAATAAAGCTCGGGATGAGTGTACAACTGTATTCAAATAAAATCTTGGAAACATGTTTAGACACACTCAATAAATAGCTGAGCTACCCTTCATTCTCAGGAGCAACATGACCGGATAACATTGGAGTAACTTCTAAACCTTCTGTGTTTTTATTTGGCTGACGAGCAGCTTACCAGACAGATTAGTCATGCCCAATATAAATGTTCTTCTTTACACTTTGTATCTTCAATATGCACATTAGCCCTTAAAACACAAACATTCGTCAGCAAACAACCTCCCTGGGGTGGTCTCAATCAAGAAATACAGTGAAAGTATTTGACCAAGACTCTCGGTCAATTCTATGTATACATTTCCTCTTTACATTCTATATACATGACACAAAGCAAATCCTAAAATATTAAAAGTCAAGATGTTTAAAACAGTACATCCAAACTCGCAGGGGTAAATGCTGTAGGGTTGAGCATATTTACATTATAATTACAAGTTTACAAGCACACCGTGTTAAAGAATGAACATGTGCGGTGACTGCACTGCAGGCAGAAAGCTATCAAAAAGAAACCTGGTGATCGGAGCTAAACTGGGCTTATGGAGAAAGAAACATTTGGCTCCAGCGTGCACTGTCTGCTCTCAACTAAGACACATTGGTTGATTTAAACCTGCGCTGTTGTGCAGTACGCCATCTACTGTACACAGTGGGAAGGTTTTTCAGTACATTCAATTGATGGCAACACAAGTTTGGTATTTTAAGCTATCCATCAATTAACCAACCCATCTTCTAGCCAAATCATGACAAAAATAGCAAAGCTTCAGGTTGCATGAGTGTCTAAGTTTCATTACACGGCAATACAAGGTTAATTTAAAGAATAGTTCCTTTCTAGGATACCTGTGATTTCAACTTCTCATCACTGAGAAATCCCTGACAGCTGCATCAACATATATCCAAAGATTTGAGAGAAAGTCCGGGACTGACTGACGGAACATACAAACACAGTAATGATGACATTCTTCATACTTGCTCTTGTTGAAGTGGCCATTACACAGCTCGTACAGTTGACTGCCTGAGAGCAGGCTGAGCGAAAGGAGTGTGGGTGAAGAATGACTGTCTGCTCAGGCATGAGGTTTAGATGAGAGCCACAAAGGAGAGGTTTGGTCGACAGCATAAAGTGTGAGGAGTGTGTGTTTGCATCCGACTGCTTCCTGTCAGACACATGATCAGAGCCACCCTGAGCTAGCAAATACAACTCACAGGACCAATCTCAGAAGATCTAACGCCTTGTCCACCCAGGTAGAGCACCACCTCCGGCTGTGATTAGTACTCTGGCCTGGATAAAGGGAGTTAAGAGACACTGTCCTACTATAGTGCAAACGCTGCTGTTGTCTTGACGACACGCCCCTGTTGCCTGTCAGTGGGGCGGAGACTGGATGGAGCGCCTGTATTACAGCCATTTTTGGAGTACGGCCAGGTTCCTGTCCATCCAGCGCTGGTTGAGCCTGATGGTTTCCAACGCTTCCTGCACGCTCCTCATCTGAGAGCCACGCTCATTCAGACTGGAGAAGAAACTCTGAACCTGCACAACACACACACATGCTGAGGTGTCAGCCAAGGTCATTTGGCATAGGACATTAAAAGAATTCTGTAAACAGTCACCATCTCCCCACAAACAAGCGCACAGACCATCAAATACGCAGCAGAATTACATGTTATTCTATTAGAGAAAAAAACGTCCTTTTGTATACCTCTGCCAACCAGTCAGGTTGCACTTAACGTCTTCATCTGTCCACACTCATATGTGGCCATGACAGTAGACAATGCTTCAAATGCGGATGTTGCTGCAAAGGAGCTACAAATTCTATAACATGGATGCCTCACACACATCCTCGACTTGAGCACAGAGGACCTAAACAATCAGCACAGTTTAAAAGTGGGCACCTAAGTTAAGTCTCACCAATTCAGTATCTGACCAAATGTCTCCCCTTCTGTTCCTGAGTTATGATGCTGAATAATGACCAAAAAAAGTGTTTTTGCAGGATATTATGACATCACCGTGAAGGTAGCCTTTGACCTTTCAGATATAAAATGTCATCCCTTCATCATTTTATTGCATTAGACATGTCTTTGAAATCTCCTCAGAATTAGCGTATGAATATTAGAGTTATGGTCAAAAAGTTGTTTTTTTTGAGGTCACAGTGACCTTGACCTTTGACGACCAAAACCTAATGAGGTTATTCTTGAGTTCAAGTGGACATTTGTGCCAAATTTGAGGAAGGCATAAAAACAAACACTGAAAACCTACTTGATTGAGGTGTGCCTGTGTGGAGAACTGAGAGGTGGCAGACTTGATGATTGTCTGGATGGCAAAGGAGCCCACAGGGAACCTATAGCCAAAAACACAGATGTTGTTTCATTTTATCATTGTATGTGAAATAATTCTGAAATTCAATCTCAATGATAACTTGTATTGAGCCGACAGGGACTACTTACTTCTCTATGAGGCGGTCCCAGTTCTCTTGTATGAAATCCCAGGCAAACAAGTAGCCGGTGAAGCCCTTACACACAGTGCTGATGACCAAAGGCAACTCCTGCGTCTGGATCATATCCCCCCTCAGACCTGCATTCAGAATCCTAGAAGTATTGTAAAAGTGTTAAATGCTCACTTTCATACAGCATCAGAATAAACTGCCTCTCAGGCCATCTGTTAATCAGTGGTACATTACAAACATGTTTCAGGACGAACAAATTAAGAAAACAAAAAACTCAACACAGACAGACAGACAGAGTTATGACAAGGAAAAAATGTTTTTGTTTGTTGTCTGAAATACTGGTGATTTAGTAGCTGGAGCTCTCAACTGTAATCAAAGTAACTGAGTGTAACAATTTCTGCTGACTACTTACGAATATGTACAATACAATATTATCACGATAATGATGGCACCAAAGTACTGTAAGTTAAATCCTACTACAAATATCAAATATTGGAGCCAAAGAAAACTTCTAAATTATGGTGGAATCTGTGTCTTTGTTTTATGACCTAATTTTAGAAGCATTTCCTTTTTTACATACTGCCACATTTTGGTGCTAATTTAGAGGTCACTGAAAAACTTGATTCTGCACGACATGATTTGATACTTGACCCAAACTGGCAGGTTCAAGGGAAGGTATTGGGTTTTGGTCCATAGCTTAAAGCAACACACACACACACACACAAGCACTTACCATACTATACTGCGTGCATTCTGAGTGGATGCTAGGCCCCGCAGCATTTTACGCTTCTCTGCATCATAGGTGACACTCTGGTACCGGTCGAACAAAGTCTCCCAGCCCTCTTGTGATTGAGCAGCCACGTTGAATACAACATGCTGCAGATCGCCTGGGATCCTACCGAGAACATAAAAACATACAAATCTATTTCAGGCTAAAAGTGCACCAAAATCAAGTTTACTGCCGATGGCTCAAATGTCATTTTAATTCAATCAAGTGCCATTCTCCCGTCCCTGTCTCTAAAGAGATGTTTGGGTTGCTCCTTTCACCTTGCTGTTGCTGTCAATGTGACCCAGAAAAGAAACTCAAAAATAAACTGTGTACTATACGTACCGAAAGGTCCCATTGGACTCGACATACTGTTTGAACAGGGCCTTGGCATGCTGAATGCATTCTTTCTGATCCAGACTACAGGCTGTCTCTAGCAGGGCTGAGCGCAGCTCCTGTTTAGACACGCTCTCCTCCTCTGTCCATGTTTGGTTTTCAATCAGAGAACCAAACAGATGCAGAATATAGGTCTGTCATATGTAAGAAAAAAAACATGGATACATTAGTACACAGAAACTCTACACTCATTTAAACAGTTCACAAGAATTAATGAATTTTCACAGACTTTTGATGTCAGCTTGTATCGTAGAGATGCAACTAGGGCTGGACAACGTATTGATAATATATCGATAGCATGACATGAGACTAGATAGCTTCTAAGATTATTGATATTGTGAATATGTGTTGTCTTTTCCTGGTTTTAAAGGCTGAATTACAGTCAAGTGATATAATTTCCTGAACGTACCAGACTGTTCTAGCTGCTCTATTATTTACCTTTACCCACTTGGTCATTATTTCCACATGACTGATGATTATTTATCAAAACTGTTGCTGTGTAAATATTTTGTCTAATAATAGTCAACCCTACAATATCATCACAATAATGATATGGAGGTACTCTGTAATGGGAAAATAATGGCGGGCGCTTTAAATTTAAGGGCTTTTGAGTAAAGTTCAAGGTTGTGTTGGAAAGTTTAAGAACTTGAAAGTTGCATATTTTGTTGTAAGACATGTTTTTTATTATCAAAGGTTAGTATTTACTGCTTAAACTTTATAGCCTTTATGTTACTGTTAAACACGTTAATTCCATATCCAAAAGCATAGTGACAAATTTCAGCTATACAAACTGAACACTTCATACTCCACACACTTACTGAAAGAAAAAATCTTACCAACAGTTGAGGATTTTCAAGGCTTAAGATAATCTGAATGTGTTTGACAAGCATGGCTCAGGACATCTTTATTCACAAAACTTGTCATTTAGATGTCTGAAAGTGTGTGTGTGTGTGTGTGTGTGTGTGTGTATGTGTGTTTGCGTACTTTCATGCGGGGCAAAATAAGGTGCTCTTGTCTCTTCTCTAGCAGCCGGTAGATACCGTTGAGCTGTAACAAGGCCTCTGTCACAGGAGAAGTCTCAGTTTCTCTGGACATGTACTTCAACAGGTTGAGGACTTCATGGAAGGTCACACGTCCCAGTCTATTTCAAGAGTTTAGACAGTGAAGGAGCAAAAAGAAAGGTGGAGAATGAAAGCTTTTTAAAAGTCGAATACAGGAATTGGAAAACACTCCTCTACTTCAGTCTCTCCTGTCCCTGAATGCAACTCAAAGAACAACTATTTATATTGTCAGCTATACCTGGAGAGAGCAAAGATGTTGTGTATGAGTGAGGCACGGTCCTCGTGTGTGAGAACACTGACATCGTTGGACAAAGCATCTATGAGAGCAGCCCAGCCCTCATCTCCGTAGTGGACGACGTAGAAGCCTGTGTTTCTGTAGTTCAACTTCAGCCACTTTACACTTTGTGGAACCTTAAGAGTCCCTGAAAACACACAGAATTTCACCATGTGACACAGTACTCCAGATTCGAGACTCTTGACTTGATGCTGAAAGTTACTGTTTTGTGTTTTACCTGACTTGGTCTTCAGAGTGAACATTTGTCTGCACTCAGGAGCCGAACTACAGCTGTCATTAACATACGTCACTGGAATATTCCACAAGCTAAAGAGAGTGCAGATTAAAGTTAGAGTGATGGGCTTGTATGACCTGTTTGTGTGTCTGTGTGTGTGTGGTAATGTAACCCACCTGGAAGTACGCATGGTGCTGTCAGATGTGAGCAGGAAGTGCTCCTGTGTGAGGGTCACCTCATCTCCATAACGGTTTACAGTGACCAATGGGAAGCCTTTCTGCGATGTCCATGAGCTCATCATCTCTGACACATTCTGGTGCTGCGTCGAGACTTCGACCTGATGATAGGAAGAGAAATCTGTTCAGTCAAATGCATGTTCAATGTTTTTTGTTTTTTTTTTTAGATTTTTTTCTTCTGTGAAATATATGAAAATAATTGTGGCAGTGGTCTGAGATAAAACCAAACTCAAAGGGGAAACTAACAGAGGCAAAAATAAACAGGACATTTAGTTTTTATACCTTCATGATAGTAATTTTCTACCATCTGTATCTACAGTATTCTGTGCTTTGACTTCCCTTCAAAGGGGAGTGAGCAAAGAGATGGGATCAATAAGTTATAACATAATCAACTGTTATCACAAGTCATTTGCTGCCTTTTATGTTGTTAATGCAGCTCCTGAGCCAGTTCTGAGTGATCACCCATTATAGAGTGCAATGCATTACACTGAAAACTACACGCATCAGAGGGGAAAACAACCTGCGCTACAATTTGTAACTAAGGGCTAAAATTCGAACAAAAGGCCTGTACCTCACTGAAAACTTTAGACTCCAGAATGTCAAAGGATTATTGTAGCACCCTACGTCTACCAGAGAGCAAAAGGTATATAGATAAACCCAATATTGTAAGTCTATCTTGGAGAAATTATGCCACTGAAAGTCTAGAAGTGAAATGCTCTGCTATTTTAAGCAATTTGATCAAATCATCAGGTAGTTTTCATTTAACCCAACAAATATAAAAAAACAGGCATTCCACAGCTCATAATCATAGGCTGTAAAAATAATGGACGTAGCTACTGTGACATCATCCACTGCTTTGTGGAGAGACAAGAAACAGAAATGACAAAGAGGAACCTTCACAAAGTCAATGAAGAGCATTTTCCCCTCCGTTGTGGACAGGACTTAATTGCACTCTGTCTCTATATGATAACAATGAATCCAGCAAAATGCATTTGATATATCAGGGAGAGTATATTTTAGCCACATGGCTGGCTGACAGATTACAAAGGGAAGTTAAACATTAACCGTAGCCTGAGTGATAAACTACTGTACTACTCTACTGTGCTGTCAATTGAGCCAAAAAACGAAAAAAGGCGCGCACACCTGTGTCAGGCTGTTCCAGAGGTCGTCAGTGTCTGTGTTTAATCCACTGAACTGTTTCAGGTACTGAATGATGCCCTTTCTAAACTGTTGTTCCCCTGGCAGAGAGGCGTTCAGCATCAGGAGAATGGACGCACCCTGGAAGACAGAGATACAAAGCATCAGTGATCATGTCCAGATCCAAAACAGAGTACTAACTACAGTTATAACTGAGGTTCAGGTCCAGTAGAGGAATTTCTCACAGAGATGTAAGTCTAGTGAATTAGTGAACTCTGCAACTATGTATCTACATATATATATATTAGAAAAGTGTACCTTCTCATAGGAGACAGAGTCAAACATCTCTTCCACCTGTTCTGGCTTATTAACCTCAGTCGACACAGCGTGGGAGGAGTTTAGTGTGTCTTTGTCCAAGGCTCTGAAGCGTACTGCTAGGTACAAATTACCCTGCAAACAAACACAAGATTTACTGCAAAGGTACACAGTGAGGCACACAGCTTTATCTGCTGTAAAATATATGAGGCAGATGTGAACTTACAATGTCCAGCTTGGGCAACACTGTCTGCAGCGACATGTACTGCATGTAAGTGGCAAAGCCTTCGTTGAGCCACAGGTCATTCCACCAGCTCATTGTTACCAAGTTTCCAAACCACTACAACACAACATCAGAAACAGATCAGAACCTAGCTGTAGCAGATTCACTACATCTGCTGCTTTCACAATCACACAGGCAAACACAACTACCTGATGAGCGAGCTCATGCGCTATGACGGAGGCAACAACTTGTTTTTCCAGAGGAGAGGACTGTTTGCCCACCAGCAGGCTGGTCTCTCTGAAAGTGATGAGTCCCCAGTTCTCCATGGCTCCTGCCAGGAAGTCTGGGATGGCTACCAAGTCTAAGAAAAGAGAAAGGGAGCATATGCAGGTGTGTAAAGAAAGGAAAAAAGACAAAAATTCAGAGGTGGGAATAGTGTGCAAGTGCTTGTGTATACTCACCTAGTTTTTTGAGGGGGTAGTTAATTTCAAAGAAGTCGTTGTAGAACTCCAGCAGTTTGGAGGCTGTGTCCAACGCGTAGTCAGTGTATTCCTTCTTCTCCGGCACAGAATACACAGACACCTAAAACACACAGATACAGGTAGTTTATCAACAAAAACACAAACTCAAAGAATATTAAATCAAAAACTTAATTGTACCACCTGCACTGAAAGCAAAAAGGAGTCAAAAGTTGGGTGAAACCTACCAGAGTTCCTGAGACATTTCTGCTGATTGAGGTGAAATTAGCCACAATGAAGGCCACCAAGTAAGTGCTCATGTTGACACTGGTCTTTTCAAACTCATCTTGTATGAGGCCATTGGTAAGTGGTATGCTTGTAGCCTGAAACACAAACCATAATGACAAGATTACAACCAACTAATAAATACAGCACCTCAAGCAAGCTCACAATACATGGTCTGTTAGCTTAATTGTACCCACGCTAAGACTTTACGAGTCACAGTAGGGACAGGAATGACCCACTGCTTCCTCAAGACAAGAAGTGATATAAAATACAGAGCGAGTGACATCACATACAGAAGTACTGTACTCTATATTGTGTCTATGACACACACGACGTAATTGTTCAGCTGCAGTTGATCTTGGGGTGCAGAGAATGAATTCTGTGCACATGACAAAGACAAAACAATTTAGGTCATAAACCCAACAATTTGCCGGTGTCGTCACAATACTGGAATTAACAAGAACTTCAATACAATACCTACAAAAACATCAATATTTGATACCTATTTCAATACCACAGGGAAAACTGACATTGAGGGCATACAATTTAAAGTTTTTATTAAAAAAAATCAATATAACAAGGCTATAACTTGATGATGACATTTCTTTTCTTAAACTTTCATCGGATAAATAACACACCACCATATGCATAAAAAAAAGTTCACTACATAAAAAAGTAAAAAAGTAACTTTTTTTTTAATCAGAACAGTGGGCTCTGTATTTGTATTTAGTCCCTCTAACATCCAACATCATGGCACTACTTTTTGTGCAGTCTGAACAAAGGAATTAAAGTTTCCCTCACATTTAAAAATAAAAATGCTTGCAGGATTCATTAAGTGAACAAATTAGGAAAATTAAAAAAATGTAAACAAATAAAAATCAGTCGTGTTTTTGAGAACTGATTCAGTATCACAGAGCATAACATCACAGTACCCAAGCGTATCAATATTTTCTTACACCTCTACATGCTAAGCCCCTGGCACTGAGTGAATGTTTAGGAAGGAGGAAACAGTGACACAGACGTGCCATGGGACTTTCAAAATAAAGGTGTGTCACTTTGCATCGATTATACTGGATACTTTAAAGCTGAAACGGTTTAGCAATCCAAATCAATGTGTCATTGCATCCCTACTGTCCATTTACATTTTTGGTATTTTCAGAAAGAATATTTTGTTTGTGCTAAAGCCATTTAGCACACTATGTGGTGTGTTTCAACACTTGTTGCCATGTTGTAAAAATAACCAGGACTTAATCAATGTTACAGTACCTTAGGCATGTTGGAGAGAGTCATATAGTCTGGTTTTCTGTTGATTTTAATCAGGAAGGTGGCTTTGAAAGCTGGTTCATCAAAGCAAGGAAAGGCCTTCCTAGCTGATAGTGGCTCAAACTGGGTTGCAGCTAAGACCCTAGTGACAAGAGAGAGACGAGCATAATCATGCTGAAATAACAAATTAGATAAATGCTGTGAAATCCATAAAACAGCCCCCGATACCCATTTTTAACTGTTCTGTTATTCTTAAAGCACTGTTTTGTTAGTGTCTAGTCATGAGTTGAGCCAAAAGTCACAAGATTAGCTGTGACAGACACATGATCGTCTCTATAAAGGCTTTATATAAAGTCCTTATACTGCAGCACATCTTTCAGCTGTTGGGAAGCACTTACAGAACAGTAAGTTAGTCAAGTGTACCTTTTGTTTCCATTTTTATCAGTGTAAGAGCTGTTGTAGAAACCATCATAGGTGTGTGAGAGGTCGGCAGAGTAATCCAGGGTCAAAACACAGTGCTGGCCTGCCTTCAAATCCTTGGGGAACTGAACAGCTATCTGCTGTCTGGGTTTGTACTCCAGTATAGTAACGTCACTGTCCTTCCCATCACCCAGCTGGAAGAGAGGAAGTTTCAGTTAACAATGGCTATGGCTCAGGTTGGTGGTTCGATCTCCTGCCACTGCAATCCACATGCTGAAGCATCCTTGGCAATACACTATGTGCAATGACTAGAAAAGTGCTATATAATTGCTGTCTATTTACCATTTAAATAGCAGATAACAATTATTTTGTTCAGGCACAAAAGACATCTTTGCATAAAGTAATGTACATCTAGGTCATGACACAGAGCCTTCTGCACACAAACCCCTTCCAATCCCACCTTGAAGGTAGCTTTGGTAATGTTGAGATTATCACTGTGCAGGACAATGCGCGTGGTGTTGTGAAGCACAGACATGGTGATGACAGTGCGGCCGGTGAAGGTCATCTTGTCAAGGTCAGGATTCAGGGTGAGGTCATAATTAAGAGGGCGTATACTGCGAGGCAGCCGGAGCTGTGCCCATGGAAATGGTTCACCATTTGTGGAGAGAGGGTAGATTGGCTCCATTGGAGCAGTCTTGTTGGTTTTAGGACAACCCGTCTGCAGAAGGACAGAAGGTTGGGGTCAGCCAGGGAAATGGATATGACAGAAAACTTAAAGAGGGAAATAATCTGACAAAGAAAGTCATGTTTAGCTATCAACACATTGTCACAAAACCTATCTAAACAGAACTTCTGAATGCTTTTCTTACCTTGGTGAAGGTGCATCCAGGTAAGAAGTACAGTACCATGGTCATAGAGGCCACTATCACCAGGAATAACACACATACAACCATGGTGCGGGCTGAGGGTCGTGAACATGACCTGAGACCAAAAAGAGTTTAACATTACTTACTCTAACTGTGAAAGAGACTTGAAATTTGAACACACCTTATAATATTCATTCTGTGCACACAGTTATTATGCAGTGAGGCATGGCTGCACAATTTGTACAAAAAAATATTCTGTCTAATAATGTGATGGCATTTCCTGCTTACTTTTGCTGCTCTGGGTATTTCCTAAACAGTATGGTTGTTTCAGATGTTTTCTCCTTACATATTTATATTGTGATTAAAACTATATTTCATATTACACTGAGGTGCACCAACTCTAAATTTTCGCATCTTACTTAATATGGATTTGCTTCTTTACTCTGCAACTTTAAACACAGTGTTTCCCACAGCACTTTGAAGGTAGCTGCAGTTTCAGGAAATATTTCTCTAAAAAATCTAAGAGAATGCTCTTCACCTAAACCACCACGGCTTCTTTTATGATTCTTTGTAAATCTGTCAGAGGTGAGGTCATAGAAGAAAAAGATTTTATTAGGTCCAAAGAGATTACCCATGGTGCTGTGTTTGCTAGTTTGAGTTTATTGTTTCCATCTATAGTTACTGGCTCAGTGAGGCTTTACCATCTCAAAATAGTTTTTCCAAAAATAACACAAGTTCTTCAGTATCTATTTCATATGGAAATTTTAGAAACATAGCTAAACATATTCACCTAAATCTAACATTTGTACATCACCAGAGGCTTTGCATATGATAACACATTATTACTTATGCAGCACTGCTTTGAGACAAAGATGCCACAAGGCATGCCTTGATTTTTTATGTCAACATACCGCACAGCTTCCCAAATGACGACCTTTTTTTTGTGCATTACCTGGGTGGAGCCTGCCTGGTGTACGGGGAAGAGCTGGATCTGTGAGCAGAGCTACGGTTCATGAAGGACATGCCCAGCAGACGAGCTGAAGACTCGCAATCCTCCTCATCCTCGTCCATGTCATTCTCTCCAAGGCCTCGTACGAGCAGCCGTGAGCTACGAGGCTCATACACCACCTCATCTGGGTCAAGAGCAGGAAACGTCTGCAGAGAGCAAGTACAGTACACTCTGTTATCCTGAAGTTAAGCTGTGCAGTGTTTCCCATATAATGGTAATAACTGGATTGCCTTCTAAGGTAAATTAATTAGCACAGGATAACATGTCATATGTGGAGGCTGCGAGGAGACTGAGAGCAGAGACAGCAATAATGGAAAATAATGACAGAGGGGGGGCTGTCAACAAAGGGCACAGATGAAAGGTAAATCATAATGACTGTAGAGTGTTAGGGGTATTTTTTTTATTAGGATCACAGCTGGTGCAGAAATAAAGATCTTAACCATAAGAGATGTGAATGGGCATTGAAATTAGCAGAGGGTTTGCTGGGTATCAAACAGTGAAGGAGGACAGAGGGAGTGGGGACTAGAGGATAAACTAAAGGTCTGTAAGACTTTGTTTATGGGGCTTTATGATACAGTATGTCTGTACCTGACAGAAGCTAAATGGGGAAAATGGGTCACTGTAGCTCTGAAGAGCAAGATACAGCGTCGTTCTCATGCTAAAATGAAGTTACTATTTGTAATTCTCACAATTTTGACCACAGATAGCTGCGGTAGCTGCTGCTGACAGATCTAAAATAATATAGCAACCAAAGATGTATTGAGCTGAAAGCATGCAAATGAACATCACTGGCTACCCACAAGTGTCATCCTTCCTCAAATCAACTGATCGTTATTTATACCACTGTGATCTGTTCACACTACCAAATTTACAGATGAAAGCACTTGTGCAGGGTGGTGCAAACATGCATTCAGAGGTATGCAAATTACTGAGCAGGGCTGGTCCTTAAAATGAAGGTGTGCATTGCATGCATGGTGCAAGCTGACAGAAGAATACCGGAAATGCAGTGGAGTCTTTGGCCAAATCCACAACATCAGGCTCCTCTTCAAACATGCTGTTCTCAATCATGTTCCTCGGCAGGTTGGCTCGGTCTGCAACACACAAAGGAAGAGAAATCAGATAGAGGGCTCTCAAATAGAGGAAATGAGAGAGGTGCGATAGAGAGGAAAGCAGAATAAGAACGTTTACACATTGAGACACACACACAGAGTACTTTATGTTAACATAAATGTTATTGTGGTATTTGGAGTTTCAGAGTTTTCCGCAGGAGAGTTACGGCAACAAGCCATTTTTTAAAACAAAGGTTTGTTATTGTCACCTTATGTGCAGGCATCATGAAACCTTGTATAATAAAGCTCTAACTGAGTTTCCTTAGTTTCCTGTTGGTAAACCTCCTACAGCATTTCCTTCCTGGTACTCTGACCTACACAGAATTGGTTCATCACTCTGGTGAGAAAGACACTTTAAAGTACTGGTGTATTGAAATCTCTTCAGACAGAAACTTCTGCATTTCCTTCACAGTTCATTCGTTCAACTGAAAAAAAGAGAAAAAGTTTGCTCAAAAACAGAGGAAAGCAAATACATTGAATATTCATCATCTGGCTTTATCACATACTACAGCCGTTTACAAAAGCCAGCATATCCACATTCTAACCCGCATCTTCAGCATCATGACAAGAGCTATGCCTTGTCTCACAAAATCCATGTGATTTTGTGGCAGCTGGTTTCTCCCCTCAATAATTCTCAGTAATTCTTGAAACAATCAGAGGCATGTTCAACTTCCTTAACTTAATAATAACAAAAAACACTAAGCAATGCAAGTTTCCCGTTTTGCCTCACGTTCCATTCATGCTTTTACAGGCTTAAGACAATGCATTTTCAGTCTCAGTTGGTGATGGATTGGACTGGAAAGCACAGACAGTAAACACTTAGTGAATAAGCAGTGTTCACACAGAAACAATGGCACCAAACAAAGGTGAGCTTTAGCTCCCCAAAAAGAAGACAAGAGTCCAGGAAATGCACAAGGTAAATTTAGTTCCTTGTCTGTCCTGTACAGTGTTTCTGATAACAACACTGTACGGGCTGTCACTGTGTCCCTGTCTCAACCACATTGCTGTGGTATGAATTTCTATTTATAGGCTAAGCACTAAGTAGTAGGTAATGTGTAATGTGCAGAGAAGGATATGATAAAAATATGACCCATGCAAAACCTATCAACCTATAATTGTTGTAATCTAATTGTTTTACGGTTAAATGTATTTCATATAAGCACAATGACATGTTCACATGAGAGAGGCAGTTGATGTGACGATCATCATCTAGACTACAATAAGAACACATGGCAAGCAAATGTGAACAACCAACACCTCCTGTACTTTCATCAAGCTTGTTCAGGCTATGTAAATACAGCAGCAGAGCATGTACGTTGCTGACTGCGCTCTTCCTGTTTACTCAAAACATTTCTCAACCCTACTTTGGAGTGGCAAAAATATAGTTAAATACATGCGTGCAAGGTGGCAGGTTTGACAACTAATTCAAACAGACACACTACATAGATGCAAAGTACTGAGTCACAATACCATTGCAGTTTGCTTAAAAACATACAAGAAGGAAGCATCTGCTTCATAGATATCTGATCAAAGTGTGATTGTGACATGTGACTTTGGGCATTTACTACAAAGACAGAAAAAACAGGAAGTCTAACTGTGATTTGGTGATTGACTTTTCCAGGCTGAGACCTACCTCGAATAAAATAACATCCACTGAGGTGAATATAGTGTGTGCACTGGGCCCTTTGTTTGTTTTAATAAAGCCATGGACACCCTGGGACCATAGCTGAGGTTATAAAGCAGCTGGCTGCTTGAGCTGAGCTGAGCATGACTTATCAGCTCTGCACACCAAGACAAAACATAGCTATTATCAAACCACCAGGCTTCAACTTGGCAAACAGTGCTGCTGTGTTTTAACAGACAAGTGGCACACTATGTTTGAGGCAAGACAACCATTGTTTAAGCTGTTAGAAAGTTGTTATTGGCTTTGATCATTTAAAATAATATCATATTATTACATGAATAAACAACAAAGCTTACAAACAGCCCATCCTGCGTTGTGTTTACAGTCATGTGCAGTAAAATGTTATCATGCCTCTGCAGGACCATCAACAGACTGACTCTGATTAAGTTAGCTTCTGAGAATCCCCAACTGTAAAAAAGAAACCGGTCACGTAGAAAACACAAAGGTTTGTCTTATGTAAAGTCAGACCCACCCCTCTAAACATGTGTCCTCGGGTGAATGTCACTCCCAGTGAGCTTTCTGCTAATGTCCCGTTAGTTATTAGCTGGCCTGCTGCTGTTAGCTTGCTGTTACTGAATATACCATCTCCCTTCCTTACCTGTACTGTTACTGTCAAATGGATCCATGGTGGGATATCTCAGACAGCTCCCCGCGTCCAAAACAAGGAAACACGTTCACGGCAGCTCGACAGACGTGATGTTTTTTTAGCTGGCCACAACCCACCGCAGGCTATCAGACGCTCACAATAAATAGCAGCCTATCCTCACTGTTGTAACGTTAGCTACGTAGTAGCTAGCTTGGAACTAGCCAACTTCTGACAAATGGAACTGACTGAAAGACATTCAGTTAGCTAGCGTTAGCTAATTTCCATAACTTTATCGCCCATAGCTTTTCAGTTGACAAAAACATTAATGCGTCGGGATTGTTTAAAAAATCGAACCGTACGCTAAAAATACGTAAAATCTTTCAAAAATTAAATCTTACTCTGACATGCTCGGTAAACTAACGAACGAGCAAATGCCACTTTCCTTCCTCCCCGACCAGTTGTTGACAACCTCCCATCAACCTACAATACAGGCATCCTATTGGATGTTACAGCCAGGGGGCGGGGCCAGGACATATGACGCGCACACCGACACACACACACACACACACACACACTCGTATAATATTTACTGCACTTGTGAGAACATTGTTTTTCCCTTGCATCATGAAATGGAGGTTAATCCTAACCCCAGCCGTAACATACTTAACCTCAAACCTTACCCTAGCCTTAAACCATTTACTTTGAATCTACAACCACGTCTGAATCCTTATAGAAATGAGTTAAATCACGAAAACCAAGCAGATAATCGCACACTTTTAACTGTACTTGTGAGGACCTACCTCAAAACTAACCTATTCGTAGTTCTTACCATACAGGTTTTACAATAACACCTAGTGTTAGCCCTAAACTAAAATGTTCATGTGATGAATACCAGGCACACACAATGGTTGTACATAACACAAGGATATGTTTCAGTTACAACACACACAAAGGTGCCAAGAGGTACAATGAACACTTTTATTGTCTTTTTGGTAAAGCATCCAGTTACACAGCATTTAATCTCTCTTTCAATCTCTCTCTCACTCTCTCTCTCTCACACACATACACACACCCCCACCCACACACACACACACACACACACACACACACACACACACACACACACACAGCGCTTCTAACACACCACTACTGCTCAGCTGGCATTTCTACCAGTAACATTATTTAGTCTAACAAAAAGATTCCCTGAAAATTTACAAAACACACTTATTCTTAAAAAAACGGTCAACTCTTCAATGGTGTCAAGCACATTACAGTTAGACACATTAAACACACATACAACTTTAAAAACTGTCTTCCTAAGCATTTGCCAACCACCACCTCTCTCCCTCTGCTGTCTTTCACTTCATTTGCTCGATCAGCCAGTTTCTAAGAGGCTCTAGGTTCCTCTGAAACCAGCGCACATTTTTCTGCATGTTGTCCAAGGCAACCTGAGTAGCTCTCAGCTGAGACGCCTGCTCTTTGATGGACTCAAAGAACAACTGCACCTGAGAATCAAACACACATTTACAGAAACACAAAACCACATAAGTGAAAGACAACAATTAGAATTTCTGTTCGACTACAAATGCAGCTGCAAAACAGGTTACGTTTCTCAGACACGGCCATCACCCTATTACCATCACTATCACTAATATTGCCAATGCCAGCCAAAAGACCAATAGCATGTTGAAATATTGGTAATTTCTAAACTGCCTTATATATTACTTCAAGATATAAGAGGGCATTTACTTCAGTGAGTTCCTCTGGAGATGAAAACTGGCCTGTGGTGCCAATGATGATGTTTCGAATGCAAGATGAGCCCAACTGGAACCTGCAAAGCAGAAGGACAACAGCGAGGACAGTCACAGATTGATAATCTGCTGTCATAGTTGTAGAGTCAACTACCCAATGTGTTGCTTGTGGTATAATCAGGTCATCACTAAATCGAAAACCTGTTCCACTTGTTATTAAATGGCATGGACACCATTAAAAAGGCAGGTCTTACTGGTTTACACAGTGCTTTTGCATCCAGCTCACACCAGCTAGATGAGTACGAAGCACTTTTACAGAGGATATATATTGGGTAGGACATTATTGTTACGTTTTACAAGAGTAAGGAAAACTGCATTTTCATAGCATTTCATAGTTCACATGGGTTGACTTATTTTACTTTTTTTGTCATTCACATTATCTCCATTGTGATGCACTTACTTTTGAATCAGTGTGTCCCAGTTCTTTTTGACAAAGTTCCAGGCAAGGTGATGTCCCCGCGGGTTCCTGGCCACCATCATTATGAGTCCGGACAGGTCCTGGGATCGAATCACCTTCCCTTCAAGACCTAAGTCCAGCAGTCTGCAGCATAAACACAAAATATAACCTGCTGTATTAATGCTACATTATCTGCCATCACTTGAAGAGCCTTCACTGACAGTTATTTAGCACATCTGGAACATAGAGAAAACGTTGGCTGCAGTACAGTGACACAATACCCAATATTTGCCACATGGTGGCAGCATTAACTCTGTGTAAAATGTAAGCGGGAGCTGATGTACCTGTGTAGTTTGTCTGTGTCTTTGCTGCAGGTCAAAGCAAACAGGATTTTGCTTTTTTGTGCCGCAGACATGGAGATGTTATATGTGCGTAAGAGTGAAGCCCAGCCATGGTCATCCTGAGCTCCGACTGAAAACACCGTTTTCACCACGTCAGTTGGCAAGCTAGAGGTGCACACAAGCAGAGACATGCACATTAAGACATGACGAAATATCAAATTGTATGGTCCAGCCAAGCTCAGGGAATAGCGTGCTGTTTATGTGGTTGTTGACTGATCATGATGTGTGTTTAAATATAATTTAGACGGACGTACTTGAGTGTGCCATTGGACTGAAGCCAGTCTTTGAAGCTCTGACGTGCCCTCTCCAGACAGGGAGGGTCATCCAGGTGACAAGCCAGTGACAGGAGCTCTGACCTAAGCCGTCGCTCCGACACAGAGCCGCTGTCACTCCACGTCTGCTGGTCAATGACCGCACGGAAGAATCGCAGGATGTACGTCTGCACACAGAGAAACGTCATCTCACATGAACTTAACTGCATGTCATACTGACATTGGCATCGTCATCATACTAAATGAGCACTCTTGTCTTCTTACCCCCAGATTAGTGGTTATGTCAAATTCATTCCTTTTCTCAACCGTCCGATAAAAGGTTTCCAGATAGCCCAGTCCTTCGAGGAGAGGCACAGTGTGTGTCTCCAATTGCAGGTAACCAATCAGGTCCAAGGCTTTATTGAGCGGCAGATTACCTGCCCTTTAGAGACATACAAGAATATCTAAAAGGTTAGGTGCTATTTCAGGTGGGATTAATTATTAATTAATTAAAGCTGCTTTGTGTAACTACAGAAAAAAAAAATACCACTGTCTGTCTTGTTGTCTCACAGAAACACACAGAGATGCTTACGTGACCAATTGAAATGCGTTGTGTATCAAGTGAGTCCTGTCTTTGTAGCTCAGAGTAGTGTGGTTTTCCCTCAGTAGTTTTACCATCTCATCCCAACCACCGTCCTCGTAATGAACCACATAATAGCCCGTCATGTCAGTGTTTACTTTCACCCAGCTGACGTCCTCTCCAATATGTATGCTGTCTACATTAGACATAAAAAGAGGATGATAAACAATATAATGGCAAAGCAAAGGTGAAGATATGCATGAATTATACTTGGCACAGTCTCTCTTCCCTGTTACCTGTTTGTGTTGTCATCAGGTGTCTGTGGATAGTGCTGGAAGCATCTGTCTTATATGTCAGAGGGATATGCCAAAGAAAACTATACAAGAAAAGAGAGCATAATTTACAAAAAAAAAAAACTCAAGTAACTTCAAATTAAAGGTATTAGTGGGTGTGTGTATGCAAAAGCAAAAGACAGAGTTCCGTTTTGTTCATTTGCTTAAACATATTTATCCATTCAGAAGTTAAACAGTTCACACACAGGCCTGAACTGAAAGTGGCTGGCCAAAATGACACATTTTGTTCGCACAAAACATTAAAAACATGCAAACAAGCAAATATTTTATATTATATATTGTTATATTTTTTATATTTATATTTTATATATTTATATTAGTAAAAAAATGCACAGGTGTACGCTCACCCCTGTTGCAGTGTGGACCAGAGAGGGTCAGAGGGCATCACTGTCCTCAGGAACCTGTCCTGTCTCAGCAGCAGATGGGGCCCTTTCCTTCTCACAGTTACCAGTGGAATACCTTTTTGCAGAGTCCAAGTGTTCATCATGGCTGTCAGATCCAGGTGTTCCCCTGCATACAGGTACTGTAGGAGAAAACACATGCAACCACACCACATCATGAAGTCAGAAAGAAATCTTAACACAATGTAAAATGTATGCAGTAAGAGGAAATGCATGACAAGAGGTCAGTTAGTGGATGTTTATATGTTTACTCACTGCATTCTTGGCGGCCTGGCCACTGCTGTAACAGTGTTTTCCAGAGATGAAGTCCTCCTCAGAGCATGTCTGGAATACAACACAAACATTTTGCAAATCACATGTACCTTACATCACAAAGGCAGCTGTTCAATTAAATTCCTATTCAGTACAGATCAGCTAACTTTGAGAGACTTTAACTTGCTTGAGATTGGTAATCCATCACAATGGACAACACGTCTGCTTTAATTTTTGTCAGTGTTTTGTTATTGATGCATGGCAGGGCAGTGTATTCTTTTAAAACCACTTACAATTGAATTACTGACCAAAGATAACATAACTTTGATGTCAATAAAAGCAGACATGATGTTCATTTTGATTAATTACCTACTTTATGGAACCTTCAAGTCTCAGCAAATTGATTTATGCAAATTGATTTATCCAAAATTAAATAAATGGTAAGCTATGACTGTTTGGATTTAAAAAACAAAATCCAAAACACTACAGCATCCATTATGAAATGCTTAGCATAACTGGAATAAATACCAGATTTCTAATATATGGACTAAAACTTAAAGACATAAAATAATTATTAATTGATGCCACAGTGAATTTAAAATTGAATGTAATTTGTGTTTGTACATTGGCTAGGCTGTCCCACAGGTCCTGATTGTGTGCATTTCTGTAGCTGTATTTGCGGAGGTATCGTACTATCCCCCGCTGGAACACATCATCTGTCAGAAAGTGTCGCAGCATGTGCAGAACACATGCTCCCTGGTGGGAGAGAAAGAAAAGCTTTATTCAGTCAGTGAGCCATGACAAGTTTTGCTGCAGGTTGGTTTCAAAGCAGTTTTAACAGTGTTAGTCATAAAAGTGAAAAAGATATATTTTCCGTTACAATATTGTTATAGAGATCCCTAGTTATGCAGTCACCAGTGTGTTTAGAGGCTGTTTTCCAATAATTTCAAACATGACCAGGCCAGTCAGAAGAGGGTAACATAACTACCTTTTTTTTTTAAAGTAACTATATTTGTTTTATGTATCTCTGATGATGTAGGTAATACATTTCCACAGATAACATGCTCATAATGAATTTCCATTTATAGTTAAGTAACCCACTTGTGACTTGTGCGCAACATGTGTATGAGACTGAAAGCATACCTTATCGTAGGAGATTGTGTCAAACATCTGTTTGATCTGAGTGGGGTTCTCTGCTGGGTTGGATATTGGCCGAGAGGAGTTCAGTGAATCGTAACCGACTGCTGCAAAGCAGGTGTGCAGTAGATATTCCTCCTGCAGGATTGTGCACAGAACGGAATCAGAACAGCACTCTCTTCAAGGCTTATATGACTATCAATCAATGATGTTGATTCTCAGATTAAACAGAACACACACCACTTTGAGGTCAGGGTAGGTGGCCTCCACTGAAATGTACTCCATGTATCTAGCAAAGCCTTCATTCAGCCAGATGTCGTTCCACCACTCCATGGTCACCAAGTTACCAAACCACTGCAGGTAAGACACATATTAAATTTTAGCATTCTGCATTTACTATCTATGTAATGATTTTATAAATGAGCATCTGAGCTATTGAAACCAAACACACACTTAGACTCCTGCAGATAAAAAGTGACACTCACCTGATGGGCAAGCTCATGGCCAATCACCATAGTTACCCAGAGTTCATCAGAAATGGAGGATGTGAGGGGATCAAAGAGAAGGCTGGTCTCTCTATAAGTGGTCAGACCCCAGTTCTCCATCGCACCAGATTCAAAGTCTGGGATGGCTATCAGATCTGAGAGAGGGAAAATACAGGTCAGAGGACAGAATGTGACGGGGTAAAGAGGGGGAAATAACAGACAATATAAAGTAGTTACAGGAAAACAATCAAACCCTGTTTAGGTAGAGGATAGTGGATGTTGAAATACTCTTCGTAGAAGTCCAGCATTTTGACAGCAACCTCCAGGGCATAGTGGGTTTGCAGCCACTTCTCAGGGGCGGCATAAATGGACACCTACAGGCACACAACAGTGCATAAAAAAACAACATGTCCTTCACACACACACACACACACACACACACACACACACACACACATATTCAAATATTGCCATCGAGAAAACACTAACCTGCACCCCAGACGATGTTGTTGCAGTGACAGATTTGAAGTCACAGATGACAAAAGCGAAAAGGTACGTGCTCATCTTGACACTTGTGTCAAACTGGTCCTCAAGCAGGCCGTTGTTTACTTCAACCGTCTTGACCTGATGTACACAAAAGGTTAATTGTAGCCATTTTTCACACACATCTAAATATGTGTGATAACTAGCATACATGCCACACTCACTATAGGCATGTTGGACAGAGAAATGTACTCTGGACTCCTCCTGATCCGTACAGAGAAGTTGGCTTTGAAGCTCGGCTCATCAAAACAGGGGAACGCCATCCGAGCACTCGTGGGCTCAAAGTGAGTTGAAGCTAAAGTTCTGAAAAGAGACGTCAGCAGATACTTTTTGTTTTGTAAAGAAATTAGAAATGTAGTTGGAACCACCCTGTGTGTTTAAGATATTTTACCAAGCTTAAAGTGAAACAGTCTATCCGGTCTTACCTGGTCTCTCCAGTGCTGGTTCTGTAGGTGCTCTTATAGAAGCCATAGAAACCATCTGCAAGTTCTGCCCCAAACTCAATGTACAGAAAATACTTTTGCCCACTGCTGAGCACCCTTGGAGAGAAGATGCCAATCTGCTCATGAGAGGGATTATGAAGAACTGGAAGAACCTGGAACAGAAGAGATGGAAAGAAGTTGGTCCCACTGTTGACACTGACCAATTTTCTAATCCGTAATAATAACTGCTTAACATTATACAACTACCCGATCAGATAGATGAGCAAAGTTCTCATCCAATATTGTGGCTTGGGAAATCTGCAAATTTTTGCTGTGTAACACAACCCAGTTTGTATTGTTCTGGACGTCAATCTGGATCTGCACTGAGCCGGTGAAACTGAGACTTGTGAGGTTTGGGTGCAGGAGGAGACGGTAGTGCAGAGGAATGATGTACCTGAGATAAAGGAACACTTATTAAATCAATGAATCGAAGACAGGGGACGGCAATTTTCTTGTTAATTTCCTGAATGTTTAAAAACAAGTGTGAAGGGCACCTTGGCAGGCGAAGACGACTCCAAGGAAAAGACAGATTGTCAGAACCCAAAGGAGACTGTTCTCCTGCGGGGTGACGAGGGCTTGACGCCTGTTGTGACCTCTCGGTGGGCTGAGAACTCACCAGAGACACATGGAACAGAGACAGCACTAACAGCCTCAACAAGCCCATTGTAGAGGAAATGTCCTTCAACCACTGATTAAAAGTAAAACAAAGCCAACCGTGTGTCAGGCTGGCAGCTAGTATTGAAATTGGTCACATCTGAAACACGAGGAGCGATGAAGGACCACCTGATGTGAGTGCTGAATGCCTGCCGGGATGATCCGTTTAGATGTCACGCAACCATAACATGGCTAGATCAAAATGTCAGGACCTTAAACCTGAAAGACAAGAAAGCAGAATTAAGAACACAAGACATGCATCTCTAAATGGAACATTTATACCATGAGAAATATTTTTTGTTTTTGCCATCAATTTCCTTATAGTGGAAATGACCCTAACTTTAATATCGGGCATGCATCAAGAGGTTGTTTTCAGTTCCTCCTTAAAAAACTACAGGCAAGATACTCTTATGTTCAGAGTAATGAAAATATGGAATGGTTTGCCATTAGACATTACACATTTAAATGGTAAAATTATTATTATTAATTAGACATTGAAGATGAAACAGTGCTCATCTCCAAACTGCACCTTGAGCTCCAGTGGGCTTACAGGTACTTACATAGATATGTATTAGGAATGCAAGGATGTGAGGCAAGGTGTGTGCTACTCTGTCTCATATATTGGATGTAGTTGTGTTATGTAGTTGTGCTCACGTTTGAATAGATGTATTCTCCTAACGGACATCACTACTGCCAAAAAGATGCTGGCTCTACGCTTGAAACCTCCTCATGCAGTTACAAACCTCAGTGGATTAACACATACATTGCTGTAATTAATACTGAGTCATAGGTGGCGAAAGTGCTATGGCAGACAAAATCAAGGAGTTGCTGTACACTTAAGCTGACCTTTGACCTTTTGGATACAAAATGCCATCACTTTATCATTATTTCCTATCAGACATTTGTATGATGTTTTGTCATAATTAGCATAATAATTCTTGAGTTATGGGTAAAAACACAAGGTCACAGCGCCCTTGATGTTTGACCACCAAATTCTAATAAGTTCATCGTTGAGTCCACAGAGACGTTTGCTTTGAAGAAATTCCCTCAAGACCTTTTTGAGATATCGTGGACACGAATATTGGATGGACACATGGATGTACAAACCAAAAACGTAAAGCTTCCGGCTACAGCTATCATCGGCATGGAGGCATAAAAAAGAAGTTCAAAAATGATTTGATGGCACTAAACACCAGCCCCTCTCCAAACAGGACATGCTTTGTCACATGACATCTGCCTACATGATCATTAATGAGGAACTCTCTTTGTTATTTTATTTTCTTAGTCACTGTGTATGATGTTTATTTAGATATAGTATGGGTACTTGTCATTGTCATTATTTGTTATATACATTATTTGTTTTACTGTTATTACATATTTGTTCTACATTATGATGCGATGTTACTTGTGTGGGCTTCAGGAAGTGTAGTTGCTACCTTGGTAGTGGCTAATGGAGATCCAAATAACTAACAAAAGTAATACCACTGTTCTCTCTATGTTGTAGTAGAGTCTTATCCAAAATGTTCACCTTTTTTGTGCCTCACCACTGATGTCTTCCTTCCTCTTGCCAGGTTTATGGTTGTGGTAATACTTTCAAAGGTCACTATATTCCCTATGAAACCTGAACGTAACATTTACTACCACTGTTAAATTGTTATCCTACAAATAATTCATCTGCCACAAACCCATAAAGCTACAGCTTGCAGTGTAACAAACCTGTTTCTACATACAGGGTAAAGTGTTCATGTTTGGACATTGCAGGCATCCCATACTATTGTGCTCACAATTCTGTCGAGTGGTCAGTTCAATGTGGAACACAGAGCTTTAGTTTCAGGCCCCAACAACAACACACATCAGGCTGAAGGAGACTCAAACACGTGACAAACAGCCCACATGATTTTCCATACGGACAAAGCAGGATGAGGACACAGCTATAACTGTGAGGTGACAACAGCTGCAGAAGCATAACTGCAGTTCAAATCAGGCTGCACAGGCTGTAGTTGTGCTGTAACATGCTGATAATGATCAATTCTAATAGTTACAACTGACTCCTCGTAACTGAATGTGAAGGATGAAGTTACAGTCAGTAAATGAATGCTCAACCTGCTGTAGAGGTCATGTTTTAACAGAAATCAAATAGAAATTGTCAAAAAGGTTTACCTCGGTCATTTTAGCTTCATCAACCTTCCCTCATGTTCCTGCTGTTTAGTTTCACTTTCTCTTTTCAGCTCCCGCCCACTGCTGAAGCATAAAGTATTACTCTGTGTGTGTGTGTGTGTGTGTGTGTGTGTGTGTGTGTGTGTGTGTGTGTGTGTGTGTGTGTGTACACGCAGGTGTACCCCACAACAGTACTGTCTACTGTTCTAGGTGTGTTGATATGATCAGTTTCTTACCTCAGAGCTAACAGCCATGTGCAGGTGTTCTCCAGTTATTCAAATGACTCCTCAGTTTTTGTCCTCTTTATAAATGCAAATAAAGTTCACACGCACACACACACACACAGACAATATGTATGTGAGAGCTAAGAGCTAATACTGTCTCCCTACCTTTCTCTCCCTCTGCTTGTGTGTGTTTGGGGTTGTTTGTTTGTATGTGTGTGGTGTGGAGGGGCTGTGGGGGGGCTCATTGTTAGTATAAGGTCACAACAATGTGACATGTCAATCTCCCATAATGCAATGCTCCTGGCAAAGCCAAACAGCATGCCCCCATTCCACATGCTCACAAATACACAAGGTGCACAAACACACACACACACATACACACACACACACACACACACACACACACACACACACACACACGCACACACACAGTCGAGGCACTGAAGCTACTCCAACAAAGCAGACATGACTGAGCCAACCAGGGGACTATTTTACCTGCCTATCATCTATTTATGGACAGGTAAGAGCTTTAAATTTAGAATGCATGATTACCATAGGATTTATATTTATTTATTATATTTATTTACACTCAAAAATGAATCAATAGGCAAGAAAACTTAACATTTGATGCATGACTGCTGTATTTAAGTTTAATCAGTGGCTGTTGGAAGTCACGTCAGTATAAAACTATTTATATTTTTATAGCCTAAAATTAAAAATCAGCCCCACAGAGCTTGGAAATCTATAGAACATATAATAACCTCTATCCTATAGCAGCCAACAGAGAGGAGTATTGACTCCTCGTGGATTTAAAACATCCAGATCAGAGGGATTAAACAAATGACTGACAGATTTGGAGTATTATCTGGCAGTAATGTTAAATGCATGAAGGATTCAATTATTAAGTGTTACACACTAATATGTAACAGTGCTATTTCAATGCCCATGTTTGAAATTCTGTCCTTATAAGCACCAGCAAACATGCCATTTTTAAACAAAAAGCCTCATATCTACATCTATTATATACATTTTCTGTGCAACATTGCAATATTTCTTCCGTTGGATCGAGCTCTCTCTGCATCTTAATTTTTGTCTTCATGTTGACCTCCATCATCCTTCAGGAGGGGTGGAGGGTGATGTGTTGGCATCTCTGGCCCCTCCGGTCCACCTGTCAAGGGAGAGGCTGGGCTTGACCCTGCTGGTCTGTATGGTGAGTGACTTCAGGAGAGGACACCTAGAGGTCAGCTGGAGGTCAGCATCAGAAGGCCACGTGTCCAGCTCGCCATACAGTATCACTGTAAACGGGAAGCATCGTGGCAGCAGCGCCGTGGCGATTATCACGGTGGCGACCGGTGACTGGCCATCGTACAGCTGCTCTGTGAGTCACAGACGACACCACAAAGTCACCAGGAGACACCACATCAGCTCATCAGGAGGTAGGACTTTAGCTGATCGTAAATTTGGTTTCTGAACATTCTACTCAAAAATATGTTATGTTTTATTGTAGACTTTTATTGTATTTTCTGTCATTTCAGATCATAAAGACAAGATCTGTGATGAATATGAACAAACAGACGGTGCGTTGTAACTATTTCCAGACAATAAAAATAAAATCCCTCTCTGATTTATAAATGTTCCTTATGTTGGTCTGTGTGGTTTGGTCCCCAGATGTTGCTGTGTGGACAAACACAGTGGTTGTCCTGGTTATGAGGCTGCTGCTCATAAAGATTATCGTCTTCAACACTTTAATGACCACTTGTGCTGTTATTAAGTGGTGAGTCTATGAGTCTGTGTGGCATCAGTGAGAAAATACCCAGGTTTTTACTTCATGGTGTAGTACAACAGTGTGATGTTTTATCTAACAAAAAATATATTGTATTTCATGCTGTCTATCCTCTCAGATGGCTGGAAATGGAGAGCTTGTGATGCACCGTGACCTTGAAAAGAAAACTAACCCAGAGATGGGAACTCTTTCTTGTCTGAAGTCTGCAAAGTGAGGATTTCTGCACTGCGAGAAGTTGAGTGTTGTTGAGGTTGGCTTTATAATGGTTTTACACTGATCTTAAGACTGGAATCTCATGCATTAAATGGGAAATTATCCACTGTCTTGATCATGGGAGCAACAGGTTTCAAATGCTTGTCGCGCCTTTTCTCATTGACATCCCAGGTGTTGCCGACTGTGGCAGTTGAAAGCAGATTGTGTTTGTGAGGTCAAACCCAGTATCTGATCAAAACCTAACCTCAGACAGATGGGTTATTGCACATATCATTACACGTGTGTGTGTGTGTTTGGAAGATATGTGTGTATTCTGACTCTCATCTTTAATCTTGAATTGCATGTTTTATTAAAACAAGTGTGGCGAAAACTTGGCTCAAGTTACAAATAATCATAATTTTACATTTTTACTTTCTTGCTTTTTTATATTCCTGTTAAATGTGACATGAATAAACAGGAAGTAAGCGTGGACTGTTTTGACTTTATTGGGGGTTTTTTTAAATAAAACACTTGCACACAGTTTTTTCCTCCATGTTCTTTTTTTTTTTTTTTTTGAGCGCCTTGAGTAACACACTGACATAGCAACGGAGCACCACTAAGTGGCAGTACAATCACATCTGACATTTTTTTTAAATTATTATCCAACAGCAAGAATATGGAGCTTAACTTCCTCTACAGGACACTACGTTCATAAATAAGTTAAGTATTTCAACACTGACCAGTCACTCTTCACCAAACTGACACTCACACATGATGTAAGGGATCACATTAACAAAAACTGAGATAAAGCTCATATGGCCAACTAAAAGGGGCATAATTATACAGAATGTTACATATGAAAAAGGCTCATAGTCTTGAGGGTTGACATGTCTCACACACTGCTGAAGCATATGTCTCAGCAGACAGTGTGGTAGGGTTTGCAGTGTTTTGTTTACACCCCAGTATCTTACACGTATCCCAGTAATGAACAGCTCGTCAACTCTGGCAGTAGGAGTAAAACAGTCTACAGTAGCAACTTTAAAAACAGGAGAGAGTGTGAGGGTGAGGAGGAGGAGGAGGAGGAGGAGGAGGAGGAGGAGGAGGAGGGTGCTGGTTTGGTGGTGAGTTATGATCTCCTTTGTACATTAAAACAATACATTATCTGTCTTTGGCTCAAATTAACACAACAAAGAATACAGAGAGCAACATACATGAGCCGGTATCGTCACAGCCTCTTGGCAAAAAGGTGGGAATACCTCTGACGTGATTCCCAAGGTGTGTTCAGACCAAACACGAAGCAATTTTTTGCATAACATGATTTCATACTAGTTGATCCTTAAACTGTAACAGATGCCACTATGCATCCACACAAAATGAAATGTTTCAACTTGAGCAAAAAATGTGCATAAAATCACTAATCATGAAAGCCATAGGTGGATTATAACACAATGGGGCCCTTGGCCTGGATGCGTAAAAGCCCAACCACCCCCATAAAAAAAAATTAAAAAGGACAGGGGTTGGAGAAAAGTGAGCAAAGCCATAGGACTACACGGTAAGTTCTGAAAATATGTATTTGTTACTTGATTACAGCAATCAGTTGTGCTTTTCTAAGACCTAAGTCAGCACCAATCTAAATGTTAGCGGCCTTCCCCAGTTAGTTAGCACAGCTGTTAGCATAGCTGGCACTCCAGTGGCTGTGTTTCCGCAAGTAATCTCAGGCACAAATTCACTTTGCGTTTGTTCTGAACACACCTTTAGAGGAAATAAAACAAATCCTAGCTTGTCAACAACTGTTAAAAAAAAGAACTGACACACACACACTCGCACATATTTGAAATCAGGACTGAGGAAAAACAACAAATTCATACAGCAACAAAACAGTGCTGATGGCATTTGCTGTGACAATATTAATAATACATTCAAAAGAGAACAACTCACATTGACTGACTTAAAATGAGACGCTGAGTCAAATCAGCTACTGGAAGAATGATGCATTTCAACACAAATGGCAGCTCCTTGTACTCAACAGACTTTTACTTTAAAAGAATTTAAAAAAAAAATCAAATTGTAGATGATCCCCAAAACTTGAGCCATTGGAGATTTTGGTGGAGAACAGTAAGTGAGAGGAAGAAACACTGATGTGGATTTGTTGAAAAAAAAACAACAACAACAAAAAACTAAATAAAGTGCTTCTGTTCAAACAAACATCCTCTGTCTGAGGTATTAAAGAAAAATCACATCAAATGACACAAAAAACAAACTCTACGCCATTACACTGTGCACTGAAGACAAGCTATTTACAATTTGGAGTGTATATCCACACACTCTATTTACCCACACAGGTACATTTGTATCATTGTCAAATGTCTTATCCAAAGATGAAGACAGATTGTGAAAGCCATCATCACATCTCCTGTGTTATTCCCCAGAGGGCTGATTCTGCCAGGTCAGATGCAGTTAGTGTTGCCAGTATCTCCTGTGCCAAAAACGCTTGTTCCCAGTAACTGTCCAGCCTGCTGTTTCCTCTCTACATGAGAGAGAAATCAGTGCTCAGTATCAGTGCTCAGCAAAAAAACTCCACAAACTCTCTCTCTAGTGCACACACACACACAAGCCTCCCAGTCCCGCTCTCACATCAACGCCATGCTCAGAGCACATAACAGGAGCACAATCAGCCGTTTGATAGGCTGACAATCAGAGTGTGAGGTGGAGATGGCAGAGCTACGGGGGTAGATCCTCCATCTATCTCTGTGTGGGTGGAGACTCTCCATGTCTTTTTGGGCGCTGTACGCTGCCACTGTGAAGTTAGCATCCCCGGTGGTCAGGAGATCAAACACACATGAGTGGAAGTAAATGTCTTGCACCTCCAGCTGCTCCCTGCAGCGGTCCTTCGCCCCCTCCACACTGAAAACCTGCGTGACACCGTAGGGGGATGCTTGTGTCTGTGAGGAGTAGCTGGGCCGTCGCAGCTGCTGCAGCTGTAGGCCAAGCGCGGGAGGGGAGAGGGGCAGGGGAAGGTGCCCCGCCTGGTCGATGCGTTCTCCTCCGGGGCAACCATTCAGACAGAGCTGCAGGTCCTGGGTGGCATCGTAGGCCTGAGCCAGCTCTTCTGGGATCCGCACTGCCAGGGTCAGGTAGCGGCCCAGCTGGCGAACAATTACAGTTACACCAATGTAGCCAGCGTGCAGCTCCACATGGCGCCCCGGGCTGCGCTCAGAGATCCACAGAGCCCGGACCTTCCCAGTTGCACCTTCTGCACCGGAGGAAATGTGGATGGGGTCTCCGCTGCTTACGGTTCCATCATCAAAGGCAGCAGGGAGGTTGTCTGTGACGGCCTGGTAGACCCTCTGGTCGGTACAACCCTCATAGGGCTTGAAGATGATTGTGATCTACAGAGAGGGAGAGAGTTTGGTAACATCAGGAAAGTTCAAGACATTTAAGTTTAAGTTCAAAGAAAAACAATGACTATTATACAGTTCACAGTCACAAAGTCAACTCATTAGATACAAAACAAACACAGTTTTCATCAAGCAGATGGGTAGAGCTGAAACAATTAGTCAATATACTGCAGAGCCGCAACAATTAGTTGATTAATCGATTCATTAATTAAGAGAAACAGTCGAGGGTTTGAACAAAACACAAACTGAACCACTGCCACAAATTTTTGCATGTAAACTATTCATAAAAAATGTATGCAGTGTTTTTGTGAATTGATACAGTAAAACATAATATTGCGATACTTAAGTGTATTGATATTTTCCTACACCCACATCAATTAATGGAGAAAAAATGACCGGATAAATTGAAAATGAAAATGATCAATGGTTTCAGGCCTGGAGATCAGGTAAATGGTCTTTCTCTCGCTCACACACACACACACACACACACACACACACACACACACACAAACATACACTTACAAATATTAACATTCACCCATTACACAGGTTGCTGACTCTCATCACGCTACATTTGAAAATGACTAAATGACTTTTTAACAAGTTGTAATTTGACACAGCTATGCAAACATGCTGACACACGCACACACACACACACACACACACACACACACACATACATAAAAACACACATGGCTCAGTGGTGAGTGGAAGCAGTGGTGGATACAGGGTGTGGTGTGAGCATTACGGTTAGCACTAGCATCATAGTTCCGGTGAATGGCTGCTTTGTTCACATGACAGCCGTGAGGAATGAGGCCTGGCAGGCCATTAAGCCTGGAGGACTGTTAATGTGCGTGTGGGAGTGTGTGTGTGTGTGTGTGTGTGTGTGTGTGAGAGAGTGAGAGAGAGAGAGTGTGTCCCTAATAATCGTGACTAATAACTTGCCCCACCTCTGACACAAGGTCAAACCTTCAGCTCCACGGTGTAGCAACACCACTATTTGCTTAATGTGTGTGTGTTTGTGTCAGCGTGTGCATGACTAAGTGTATGCATGGGTGTGTATGTGTTTTAATAATTAAAGCTATCGACTAAGCTAGAGAGGGCAGATCATCGGGGGAAATATCAACAAAGCTTCTTTAACACCACAAAGATCACCTTGTGTGGCTCGCCATCCATTTGGTGCTGCGTGTTTGTGAGTGTGTCTTTTTGTCATAAAAGGGATAAGGACCCTTAACACACACAGTGCCTCAAGCTGAGTGCAAGGAGTGCCACTTATGAGACACACACACAAGTACTTGCAAACACATGCAAGTAAACAGTGGGTCCTTTCACACGTCTCACTCCATGTTATTAGAGGTCAGACTACACGCAGTCATTAACCAAGTTAGGTTTCCAGCACTGCTACAGTCACAAGAGATAGTCACAAGATCAGGCTGCTTGTCTGAGACTCACAGGTGTGAGTCTACGGGAGCGAGAGACACACAAAACGGCATAGAAAGAGGCAGAGAAGTAGAGCAACTTCGAGGTCATTACAGAACATGCTTCTCTCTCTCTCTCTCTCTCACACACACACACACACACACACACACACACACACACACACACACACACACAAATAAATTGGATTACACCAGCTGCTCTCACTTAAGGAACTCTTCCAGCCTTAACAGCAACAAATTAGACCCCAAAAGCCAATTTCCACTGGCGGGGAAGATACTTAGATCCTTTACTTAAGTAAAAGTACCAGTAAAAGACCTGCATGGAAAATGTTACTTAAGTAACATATTAGTAGCATATAAGAATAGCAAGGAAAATGTATTAATGTATTAAAAATTAAAGTACTTAAAAATGACTTAAATGACTCTCAGAATAGTTACCAGTTCCTATTCAAATCAATCGACTAATCGATTCATCTGCACTCTGTCCAAAAATCTGAATTTGTAATGTAACTAGTAACTTAAGTTATCAAATAACTGTAATCAAGTACTCAAGTAAAGTAAAAGTACCTGAAATGTGTCCTTAAGTACAGTATTTGATTAAATGTTAGTTACACCACTGCTCATTTCTCTCTGCTTCCCCTTTTATGAAAATTCCCTTCTCACCTTATTGGTTGCCGTGGCACTGGAGCCAGGTACCACCGGAACATTAGTGACCTGCACCGACAGATAGTCATTATCGATGAGAGGCCACGCCCCCTCCACCTTGCAAGTCTGGAAGCTGTCCTTAAACGTCCTCAGGTGTGGGTCCCCGAACAGCCCGCAAAACAGGTAGACAGGGCGAGAGTGGCCGTGGCCGTGAGTGTGGGAGTGCGTGTGTGCATGCGCGTGGGGGTGCGTGTGGGTGTGTTGGGTGCGACTGTGGTAGTTGCAGGGCTCGTGCTGGACCTCGGGGTGCGTGGAGGACGTGGGCCCATCTCTGGAGCAATTCCTCTGGCTCATGAGATCGGAGATGCCCAGCACGGCTGAATGGAAGACCAGGTTCCCCCGGCAGGACTTGGCTGTCCTCTGGGTGCAGGCCGAGTATGCGCGTAAAGCCTTGCAAAACTCAGTGTGAAAGCCATCCACCGCCGGCGTCAGGTGGGAGGTCAGGGAGACGAAGTCAGTGGTGCACTTCTGGATACGGCACTGAGGGGTGGCCACCTGGCACTGACCTTGAGAGAGATGCAGAAATATTGTTAGCAAAGTGATATCATTAAAAGAAGAGTTACAGTGACCAGCTCAAACAGCCTTAGAGATTATCACACATCTGTAAATGTGAGTTTGTGCTACACTGAGAGCTGAATTTAACTGGAGGCAAGATGTGCACACAGAACTGAGGTCACTTTGAAGTTAAATCCATAATGATACCAGTCAGTTACAATCCAACCTAATAAAACTGGACAAAGAACCGCCTGCTGGTTAAAGTCTTGATTAATCAGTAGTGCCGCTTTGTGAGTTTAACACACCTGAAGGGTAATAAACCAAAGAGCAGCCAGATAGGAAAGATAAAAGACTTCTTTCCCACAAGGAGTGAGATAATAGTGCTTATATGGCCAGGGAGCACATAACACATACAGTGTTGAAGAGCAAGACAACACAAGGTGCTCTATGTAGACTAACACACCACCATTTTTGCTATGACTGTGTCAGAAAAGATTAAACTCTGTGGTCATTTTTAAAGGTTTTGTATTTGTGATCCAGTGTAACTTTAGCAGAGAAAATACACAAACCAAACTGTACCTTTATCAGCAGAGGTGTGTAGGCAAGTCACATGACTTGGACTTGAGCCAGACTGGAGTCACAGATTTGATGACTTAAGAGTCAACTCCACAAAATCAAAACAAGACTTGCAACTTAAGTTGGACTTTCACACATAGACTGTAACAATAATGGATGTGGCTACTGTGACGTCACCCACTGGTTTATGGACTTCTGTTCTGAAGCCATGAGTTTGGCATTATGGCCGTCGCCATCTTGTTTTTTTTGGAACCAGAAGGGACCATATCAGGGTGGGGCTGCACCAGTTTGGCGTATCTCTCTACTAAATTCAGGATTTAGTAATTACTAAACCACTACTAAACCCTTAGGAATTACTAGCTAGTTTGCAACTAGTTGTTTACTAATTTCGGTTGCACCAGACCAGTTTATGCAATCCCGTATCTAGTAGATGCGTAAGTGGTTACTAGTCGCATGACGTGACGACAACAACTTGCATGCGGAGCAGAATGTACACCGGAACAGCTGGGCGCAGCCGGGCAAGATACTCCACAGTCTCTTCAGTCGGTAAGTAGCCTACCGTAAACGATATGTATCATACAAACTGTCTAGCATTGTCGTTTTGGGATGCATAACATTCGCCCAGATAGCATTTTGATTCAACGTTGAATTAGTGTCAAATGGGTTAAAAGTTAAGTCAGTTTCTATCTGGGAGCCTAACGTTAGGTAAGTTAGGGTAACAACGGAAAACAACCGTTAACTTTTGGCTGCTCTGTTATGTTAGTGGCACAGGTTGTTAAGGCTGCTATTGCAGCTAATCCAGTGTATATTAAAACAATAAACATCACGCTGACATAGTCGTTGAGGTGCCCACACAACGCCAGCGCCACCTGACGCACTGCCCGGCACACAGTACTTTTGTGGACTTGGATCGTGTCCCCAACCACATTCTGCATCGACCCCGTAGCGAAGTATCGCAACGCGATTGTCACTAGTAGCGACGGAGGGAGAGCCCCGTTTGACTCAGACCCGTGCTCAATTGCCGGAGCCAGCATGTCCGTGATCCGCATTATCTGGTCGCGCCTGAACCGGTACCGACAGTAAATATCGAAGTCATCGTACACATCCAAAGGGTGGATTCGGTCTCTCAAAACCCTTTTCCTAACGGCAGGTTCTCTGTTTTGTAGAGCAAGCCTCTCTAAACGAGCCATAGTTGCTGTTTTCTTCAGTTGGTTCTGATCCTGTGTCGGCAAACTAGGTAACTAGGTAACAGTTACACAACCCTTAGGGTAGGTGTAAATATTTAGTAAACACTTAAAATTGGTGCAACCCATTTTAATTTAGTAATGACTAAATCTTGATTTAGTAAACACTTACACTTTTACTAAGGTTAGTAAACACTTAGTGAGAGGTGGTGCAACCGGCTCCTGTTGGCTTCATTTTTCATTGCTTACACACCAATGACTCGTGACTTTACTTGGACTTGAGTCTTTTGACTTGAAAACACTTGATACCTTCGACTGAGTCTAAAGATTACGAAGTATGTGATTTAAAACGTGTGCCACGAAAGAATTCATTGCCCTTCATTTTTTGAATCAGCTAATTTTAGCTATTCATTCCCCGCAAGTCATCACTTAATTCCTCAGATCCACTTTGTTTGAACCAATCTGACAGCATCCAATCAAGTCACAGGAGAGAACTATGAAGAACCTATGTTACGTTACAGAGCGCCAGTTGGAAAACATCAAAGATAATTCATTCGTGTACAAAAACTGTATAGTGGTCAACAAAAAATGAACTGCAGTATGCAAAATGTGCATGTTGAAAATTATAGATGGAGATGCAACAACTTCCAATTTTGTACGACATTTGAGGTTGCACGAAGAACTGTAAGTCTAATATTAACATAGTTAGTGAGCTAATGCTGAGCTAATATTAGCTTAACAGATAGAGAACTTTTTAAGAAATTTTGTTTAACAAATACATATAAATTTTAAAAAGCAGTCATGATTTTTGTAAATTTAATGTATAATTACTCTGTTTATAAATGTCATTACATTTGGTGGAGAGCACACTGTGACTTGTTCAGGACTCGAAACTCTAAGTTTAAGACCTGGGACTTGCCCGTCTTGACTTGGGACTTGAGAGGAAAGATTTGACACTTACTTGGGACTTAAAATATAAAAGTAATGCACACCATGAATTATGATGAGGTGATCACTGGCAGTAGACTCTATAGTAGAAAACAAGTGTCACACACTTCAAGAAGGCCCAAAGGCTGACACGTCATCAAAATAAAAGACACGCACATGGAGCCAGAGTGTGTGACCCTTACTTGAGACTTGCAAAAGAACGACTTGCTCCCACTGCTGTTTATTACATATAACGTTTATACTTACTGTCACTTTAATGTTTGTTTACAGCCATGAGCAAGCTGAAATAAGGAAATGCATCCAAAAGACTGATCATTCTGTCCTCGTATATCCGTCAGGAACAAATTTCTTGGTCGGAAATTGTCCCTGATGTTTTATCAGTTGCTATATTTCTGAATGTAACAAGGGTCAAACCAGCCTTTTATATCATAGATCATCAGAGAGAGAGAGAGAGGGAGTTAGAGCCAGAGAGAGATTAGAGACCAGACCTAATGCATCAGTCACAGCGTGCTCCTATTAGATTAGACCAGAGAGGCTCTGCAGTGTATGGGCAGCTGCACACACACACACACACACACACACACACCCACCCACCCACACACACACACACACACACACACACACACACACACACACATGCACACATGCACACATGCACACAAATAGCTATCTCAGAAAGAATGCTTCTGTTAAACGCACACAGTCAGTGATCATCAGATGGTGGTATGATCTCCTAATGGCCAAGCAGAAAGTAGGGAGACCGTGGTGTGCACTGAAATCAGCAGATTCCCTTAATGTCACACCATCACTTCACAACCACTGACACACACAAGCAAACAGCACATTCCAGCTCTTCTTTGCACATTTATTTGATTTTGGGGCATGACGGAGTCGGGCGCCACCATTTGGGGGCAGTAGTGCTCTGAGTTTTAGTAAACCAAGGTGCAGGTACGGACCCCCACTCACACCACGCTTCAGAATCTCTCTCCTGCCTGTTAAATACTGACACCAACCCACAGACACACACACACACACACACACACACACACACACATACACAGGCTGCCTTCCATGCCAACCACCACTGTACAGACGGTCTGAGTACTGAGGACACATTGTGTCTTTGACTGGCGCACCAACAGCCTCCCTCTTTCCCTCCTATCTGCCCTGCAGTACCTAAATACCCAATCTAATCAGAGTGGGTTTATTCTCTTTCGGAGGGGTATCAGAATCATGAGCTGCTCTAAAAACACACAAAAGCACTCATTCACTGACATTTTCCCAGCAGGGTGACGTAAAAGAGAAGAGAGACGACGCTGTAACTGAAGGACTCGGGTTCAAACCACTGACTTTTATAAAAGGTTAAAACCTCTCTGATGACAAGCATCTGCTGAAGTTTCACGCCCCTGCTGCAAAGAAAGAGGATTTTCATGTGCTGATTAACAATATTAAAGCACAATTTACCATATTCTTGCTCCTCAAGGCTTCCAGTGATCTCCCTCTTTGTGAAGCTGTCCTCCTAAGCGTCCTTTCTAAGCACGCGCAGCTGTACTTTCAAAAGAAAATCCAATCTATGCATATAAATAAGCAATTTGTGGTACGTTGAGTCGATGTGATGAATACTGAATTGACTTGAAAATATAGTTAAGAAGAGAATAAAGAACTCCTCGTGTAAGGAGCTGATGCCGTTCAACACATCCAGAGCTTGGTTTGTTTCATCCCATGGGGTGAGTATCTAATATAGACACAATAAAACAACCAGCAATGCCCACAGCACTCCTTCCATGTCCTACCACAATATTAACCACTCTTTTTCACTCCCAACCCCCCTCCCAGGTCTCATCTTGTCTTTTCTCTCAAGCCTCATCTGTTGTTAGATTTTTTTTCCCAGCTCAAATCATTTCCCTCCATCAGCACTCCTCTGATATTATATTCTCTTTTCAGCCCTCAGTCCTCTCAGTCTGATTCCCTGGCCGGCCTCTTTCCCCCGCATCCTGAGGCACCCTCTCCACCATCAGACAGAGGTCAAAAGATCCCCCAGCTGAATCTCTCTGGCTCAGTTTAGCGATTCTTTGTCTCCCCATCCGACAGCCTCCAACTTCTCTGATCTCCGGAGATCAGAAAAGGATCTACTGGGATCATCTCTCAGCCAAGGGAATGGCTTGTGAAGTGCTTATTGATCACCTTGTTGTGTGCACTCTCTCTCTCACACACACACACACACACACCCACACACACACACACTGAGCTCAAATCACACAAACAGCTCCTCCAAGCTTAGAGATATAAAGCTTTACAGGAGCTCACTACAGCTTGCACTCCTTCTCTCTCTCGACCAGACACTCAGGAGTGCGAACAACAACTCAGACATTCCTGCCTCAACGTCTAAACAGACACACGAGGCTGACGGCCGAGGCGACAAAGAAATATGTCTAAATGCCTTCAAATGTACAAGTTATAACAAATAAAAAAACAACACACTAAAATAATACACATTCTTTCCAGGTGACGCATGTGTAGCAGAAGGTGCCAAGAGGGTCCTTAATGTGAAGTGGGTCTTTCTGTTCCCACCAGGCTGCGTGCAGAGGCGGTTTTGTCCCGCTGCCTGAGCCGTGTTAAACTAATTATTGGAGGTGTGACTGCTCAACAGACAGCCGCCACAACAGCCGACCCCCTGCACACACAGCAACACACACAGACTCTGCCCCCCAAAAAAGCTGGTTCCTGGAAAGAGGACATTATACAGCTTTTTGCAGCATATGAATAATGCATCTGTGATGATGAATTTAAAACCAACAAGCAACGTTAGCAGATCATGACCTCCGCAAAGAAGGGATCATGCTATGTTTCAGTCTTGTTAACCTTTGGCTTTCAGTGAACAGACTTTTCTTTTGTTTAATTCTTTAGTTTTCCTCTTCTGTCCAGCATGCGGCACAGACTGTGAGGTTTAAGTTTTTAAGCATTTGGTGATTATTACAAGATGAACAAGCACACATTCTGACACACTGATGTTCAGAGAAGCTTTTTCCTTTACATTGTGCAACTTTAATCACTTTAATACTATCTATTAGGATGCATTTTACTAATTTGCACCATGCAACTGAGCATTAACTGTGCTCCCCAATATGTTTAGTCAGATTTACAACACAGGACAGCCCTGCTCTTAACTTTTCATGATCAGATTTACACTCGGACAGACTGTTTCAGCATTGCTCTGAGTAAAGGAGAGACAGTCACCCTCTCTTCCCTTCTCTTCCCCTCCTCCACGAGCTATTAAGGGGCAGACAGGAGAATGACGGCCCAGGAGAGAGGAGGAGAAACTCGATCCGTGCTCAGACTGCTGCACTGCCGCTGGAGAGAGAGCCATTGTCAGGCAGCACTGCGCCCTGAAACAAGGATTGGCCACGCAATGATTACAAACAATTAATAACTAATAATTAACTATCTGATCGCGATTAACTGCAAAGGGCTGAAAATAAATGTTGTCACTGTGATTGTAGTTTGTGCAGCGCGCAGCAATTAGTGCGAAATTGGATAACAAAGTGCGTGAAATCACAGATTAGTTGGGAGCGTGACCGAGAGGCACACTAGTTGTTGCAGTGTTGGAGTGTAGTTAGTTACCTATGTGAGCACCGCAGCAGAGAGCGATGATCAGCAGCAGCAGTGGCCGGAAGCGGCGCACCAGAGACGGGGAGGCGAGGCGCTCAGCCCCGCGGCAACAGCATCCGGCTCTGCCCATCCCCGTCCATGCAGGGCCAGGAGGGGAGAGTGGACAGACCTCCAAAGGGCGAGGAGGGGTGGTGTCCAGGCCTTCTCACTTCTTCTTTTTCTTCTTCTTCTTCTTCCTCTTCTTCCTCACTCTTCTCTCCTTCCTCTCCTCCTCGGGTGCGCAGGGGCATTAAAACACAGCTGCTCCGCGGAATGCAGGGCGGAGGGGGGTTGAAAGGCAAAGAGAGGAGGAAAACAAAGTGCAAGGAGAAGTCACTCCGACGACACTTTTACTTTCCCCCCTGTATAAATCCACACCCCCCACGTGATTTTAAGTGCGCTCCCTCCGCGGTTGGACTTTCGCCTTGATTGTGATTACTCTGTGCTCTCCGCTCTCGTCCCCAAACACGCACAATCACATCTCTCCCTTCCCCACCAGGCCGGGGTTTCTCCTCCACTCCTCCCCTTTCACTTTCTCCTCCTCCTCCTCTGCTCCTCCAACAAATCAATAGAGAATCAACCAAACCCTGCTGGCGGAAAACCCGCCTTCCACAACGCTCTCTCTCTCCCTCTCTCCCAGTCCACAAAATAATGAAGAGGTCGGAGATAAAAGTTGTAAAACGCTGGTAAGATGCCATTAAATCACTGTGTATACCGAGGAGAATAATGGGTTTCCGATGTAGTGCTGCCAAGGTATTTTATTTGGCAGAGTGAAAGCTGATCAAGACAAACCACAGCTTCCTAGAGATCACCAGATTTCTGAGTGCTCCTTTTTTTCTTTCCTATTCAGTAATAATTGTAGGCCAACCAATAATAATAATAATAGTAATAATAATAATTCCTTTACCCGAACTACAGAAGGAAACATATCTAGCTGCCTGAGAAAGCAGCTGTGATAAACAAAAGGTTGCGGTGAGAACCAGCGGTTGATATGTAAATTCATTTTACGACCTGCAACAGTTTTTTTTTTTTTTTTTTTTTTACAGTGGCATTAATTCAAAGACAGATACACACACACTGTCACGAATCATTTTCTTGGGAATTTGTTTGTCAGAGAGAAATAAATTACAGAACATCTACATCATCCAAAATACAGAACAATATAATCATGTTTTAAGAGAGTGAGTAGGTCAAAAACAAAGCGGGAAAAATATTTAAGAAGCAAAAAAAAAAAAAAAAAAAAAGGCACTGAAAACAAAGATGAATATTTAATATTAATCCCATACTCTACATATTTTAGCACCCATGATACTGTGTTGAATAAACATTAAATGCTTAACTTAACGAAATGAATGAATAGAATGAATTAGATTATTCTATAGTCTGCTTGATAATCTGAGAGTATTCTAAACAATAATAAAACTTAATATTTTGAAATTGGCTACCACTTATAAATAGTAAAAAACCTATATTGTAGTAGGCTATTTACTTACCAAGGTCTTCTTGTTTGTTCTTCTTGTTGGTTCTATATGTCTCTATATTCTCTCTATATGCAAAGGCAAGTCAGCACGACTTTATAGATTCAAGTTGAGCCAACTTTAACCTTTGTAAATAGTTGTCTCAACATGAATCCATGTGTTCATTCGGTATGTATATTTCAAGGTTTTAACTGCACAATGCAATGTGTTGTCTCAACTTATTCTAATATAAAAAGTTGGTCCAACACTACAAAATGTATCAGCTCAACATTATTCAAGTTGCCTTTTTTCCAAAATCACATATCAAATATTACAAGGTCATCATTCTACCACCTGAGATTCATTCATTCATTCATCTTCTAACCGCTTCATCCTCTTGAGGGTCGCGGGGGGGCTGGAGCCTATCCCAGCTACATCGGGCGAGAGGCAGGGTACACCCTGGACAGGTCGCCAGACTATCGCAGGGCTGACACATAGAGACAAACAACCATTCACGCTCACATTCACACCTACGGTCAATTTAGAGTTACCAATTAACCTAGTCCCCAATCTGCATGTCTTTGGACTGTGGGAGGAAGCCAGAGTACCCGGAGAGAACCCACGCTGACACGGGGAGAACATGCAAACTCCGCACAGAAGGGCTCCCACGCCCGGGATCGAACCGGCAACCCTCTTGCTGTGAGGCGAGAGTGCTAACCACCACACCGCCGTGCCACCACCTGAGATATGTATCGAAAGTAAAAAAAAGATTCAGATCACAAACAGCTTCAGATACTGCGGTGCTCTATTCACTGGATTATCAAAACATTTAATAGAAATGCTTCAACTCAGCTCCCCTGTATATTACTGACCTGTTCATTGACTAAACCCCCCATCAGACCACTCAGATCTTCAGGCAGTATGTAATATTTTTTTCGGTTGTGACCAGAATAAGATCGGGAGCTTGTAAAGGTGCTTTAGATTACTTTGGACCTGCTCGCTGGAGTGCTTTACCTGATGAGCTGTAATCATCTATAAGAACTGTATCTACACTTAAAGCTTGTTTAAAAACCTTCCTGTTTTCTCAGACCTATGAACAGCTTTTAAACAGTGTGGGCGTGTGTTTAGGTTATGGGTGTGTATTCATAGATGTTTCATTGTTATGTCATTGCATGGCATATACTTGATGATTTATATGTTCCTTTTTTAAAAATGTAAAGCATATTGGATTTCTGTTAAATGAAATGTGCTCTACAAATAAAGCTTATTCCAGAGCTGATCAGAAAACATGATTTATGATTGGTTGTATGGTGAGGAAGACTTTAAGCTTTTTTCTGTAATGCAATCCAGCATTATATGTACATATGTACAGTTTTTATTCTGTTTTCTGCAAAACAAACCAACAAAACTATAAGAACCACATTATTTTAGTGTAAATTAAACACATTTCTGTATTTATTTCAGATGTTATAATGCAAATTTTGAGCTTGAAAAAGAAACTACAACCTGGAGTTTCTCTTGGCACTCGTCATAGCTTTTAATGCAGGACGAGTTCTTCTCACCGCTGTGATTTTAATCTGCTTCACGGAGCCTTTGATTTCTTTGATCCACTGACCAAATGAGCTGCAAATACTTTGTGGGAGAAATGTTATTAATTGGCTGGTATATTCTCCATCGCACGACTAACTCCATGTTTGATTTCTCGTTTTATGTTTTCTGATGAAACCCTGTAGGACTTATAAACATCACACTTTTAACTTAATTCCAAATAATTATGTTGCACTTGGAAGGAGCTCCACATCGACTTTCCCTCTGTGGATTTCATAAGATAAGTTTGTTACTCCGCTTACTTTATTGGAGAAAAAAAAAAGCCCACAATAGAGAACAGAAACAGAGCACAATGTGAAAGGAGCAACTCTGTGACAGGAAGCAGTCCAAACATAACACACATGCAGTTCAAACTGTAACAGCAGTATATCTGTACAGTTAAAAGAACAAAACTGCAGAAGGCACAAGGTGAGCCAACAATGTTAACACCCTCAAGAGATAATGACAAGACACTGCCAATAATGTAAAACAGCCTGTACCTTTGCTATCGCTATTGTTCCCTCCACCTACAGCTATAATTCATAAATGAATAACTTCACACCCACTTTCTGGAGGCTGTTGAAATGCATTTAAACCTTTTATTGCAAATAAGTTGAACCTAATCCAAACTGCCTTTTCTCCTCTCAAGGTTATAGAGTTGGCTTCAAAGAAGGCTTCAAAGAAAGCACCGACACATCTACAATTGCACATCATTTTTAATGTGCATATTTACAGTGTCTCTGTGCTTTTAATGCTCAGTTTGTATTCTGTCAAGAAAGTGTGTTGAAGGTGTGCATGTGTGTGTGCAGAGCTATAATCCTCTTCTGCAGTCTGCCAGAGTGTGCCACTCTGGCTTAACTTGTTTGCAAGTGTACAGTATGTGCATACTATATGTGTGTGTGAGTGTGTGTCTCCGTAACCGTGACTGCTATGCAGCAAACAGAGCTTCTCTGTGGCTGATATTTTATGTGCCGTGTGTCATAGCCGGATAGTTTCACCCTAACATGACTCAACCACAGTATGTACACTCACATCACTGCTGGCCATAAGTTTAGTCATGGCCACTCGTTCCCAGCTGATTGTGTCAGTAAAATAAACACACACAGTCACTATAAAGCTCATGAGGATTTGACAGTAAGTGTGGCCAGAGGAGATGATGTGTGCAACTCAAACAGGCTCTGATATTAGATTATATTAGCTTCCTGTTTGTGCCAGAAGCCTCTGATCTCACCACTGAGGAAGTCTGTGTGTGCCTGTGTGTCCGTGAGTCAGGAAATCTGGTCAGATGTTGAATTTTAGTGTATATATGTGTATTTGTACAGTGTATATAAAGTTTGTACCTTAAGAGTAGGCCTGAAGGAAGTAAACAAACAGACAGGTGATATTAAAGGAAGTAAACGTATCCATGGTAATACCTGATGCTGAGAGCAACTGATGTCGTTTAAAGAGCAAGCGAGAACATCCTTGCACTGTTGTCACTCATGCGGCATGTTAACATCACGTTATGTTCTTATTTTAATCCAAAACATAAACTTTTTTCTAAAACTAACGAAGTCGGTTTGTTGCCTAAAAATGTTTCACAACATTAACCACATGTTGCAATGTGTTTCAGATCTTTCGCCTTCACATCGCTGTAACACTCAGAGGGGGCATGACAATTCGTCAGTATTGACCTGGGATAAGAATGTGTTGTCAGAATTAAACAGTAATGTCTCTTTCTAGAAATTATGCCTCGCTCACTCAAGATAATCTAAAGATCTTATTGTGAGCAGTTTCATGGATCAGCCATTTGCTATATACCAAACTACACCAACTGTATCACTGCGCAAAAAGGTACATTTACTCATGGACGAGAGGCTCATGCTTGTGACAGCACAAGATGTCAACATCAAACATTGTAAAATACAATAAATTTGATCTCTCAATTGTAATGGAGTAAAAGTTATAATAAGGGAGATTTTGGACCAATGTGCTAAATGGGGGCGACTGTGGCTCATTCGGAAGATCGGGAGTTCGATCCCCGGCTCCTCCAGTCCACATGTCGAAGTATCCTTGGCCAAGATACTGAATCCCAAATTGCTCCCGATGGCTGTTCCATAGGTTTGTGAGTGTGTGTGAATGGTTACTGAGTAGCAAGTGGCACCATGTATGGTAACCTCCACCACCAGTGTGTGACTGTGTGTGAATGAGTGAAAAAGCGCTACACAAGTGCAGTTCATTTACCATTTAAACAGCGCTTCCATGACTACATGATTTACAGTGATGGTCCGTAAATATCGAAGGATAGTTTTCAGGCCTCCAACCGAGGTCCAGAAATGTTAAAAATTTTGTCATCACGGTGGCCCAACACCTTTCTAAGACATTTTAGGCTTGTGTCTCCCTAATTTTCCACGTAGCTGTGTATCCTGTGTATCAAATAATGGGACAGGAATTAAACAACAATCAAAAAAAGTGTACTGATAGTTAAAACTAGCTCTCTGATTGACCTGCTGCCATGCCTCTGCAGGATGAAGCACACTAGGTGAACATTTCATTTATGCCAGCACCCCGAACACAGGTTGGGTAATTCAATTACATGCACACATATGGTGCTATTCATCATGACTAATTTCATATTTCATTCCAATCACACATCTGCTTACACAGACACACACACAATGCTGGATAATGTATGACCCTATTCATGGAGTTTAATTCTACATTTCATACTAATTCATCTAATCAATTACACCGCAGCTGAGACCTGGGAGCAGAGGATACTGTAGCTAACTCACCCACCCTCCACACACACACACACACACACACACACACACACACACACACACACTCTGTGGAGCTGCTCTGCCTAGTCACACACGCATCCACACACCGTGCCTCGGGCACAAAGACAGTCTGTCTCTGAACGTCCAGCTTGTCTTCACCTCCACACCTCTGCCTCCCCTCTCCACTTGTGCCTCTCTCCACCTCACCCTCACCCCAACTCCAAACAGCCTGTCACTCAACAAATGGCTCTAGCAGCACCATGTACACCTGTGTATGCATGTGTGAGTGTGTGTGTGCGCCAGAGTGTGTAAGTGTTGAGAGTTTTGCATTGTGGCAAACATGTCTGTCAGAAAGTTAAGGTGTTGCAATGAATGTCTACTTACCTGTCTAATACACACACACACACACACACACAAACACACACACACACACACACACACACACACACACACACACACACAGTAGTGGAAAAAGTACAAAATCTACTTCAGTAAACATGGCAGTACATGAATATTAAAATACTTTGTGACATGTTAAAGTTCTGCAAGAAAATTGAAGTATTTTGAGCAAAATTTAGTTTATATTAAAAAAGGTATTGTAGAATTAAGATTATATTGTTTGATTATTGTAATTGATGTATTTCAGTGCAAGTAGCATTACACAAAAAAATAATTATGTACAAAATTGAGTCCTAAAAACTTTATTTTCTTAAACCAACAATCAAAAAAGCTATTAGTGCAGTAAGACTGTTTCAAATTAACTTGTCAAAAGAACGGACTGTATCTTGGAACAAATGAGGAAAAGAAAATACTTTAAACAAATTGTTTTGCATTGAAAACAGGCTGGAAAATTCTAACTTAACTCCTGAGAAAATAAGTGCAGCTATTAAAAAGGGAGCAAAAAGTGCACTATATCCCTCTGAAGTTGTACTGGAGTAGAACTATAAAGTAGCATGAAATGGAAAATGAAGTACAAGTACCTACAAATTGTTCTTGCGTAAATGTACTTAGTTTCATTCCAACACTGTACACACACACACACACACACACACACTGTATCCAGTTCTTCTCTCTCACCTGCTCTCAGTGCCAGCCACCACAACAACACACACAAAAAAATCCCGCACACCCCGTTCCTCACAGATGGCTGGAAAAGGTAAGCGAGGACTGCAGGTGTGTGTATGTGTGTGAGTGTGTGTTTATATTCCTGATGTGAGACGATAACATAAAAGATAAAATCCAGGTATCAAAGCCCCTTGTAATGCGAGTGGAAACCCAATCCCATAATAGCCTGTTTGATAGCTGTTTCTCTCCCCGGCCAAACTCATGTTGTGTTTCACTTGAGTTGCCCTTATCAGACCTCCTGTGTCTGCACATTCACTTCTCTGTTACAAAGACAGGAGGGAGACTGAGGCTGGTTTCAGGTGCAAGAAGTGTCAGAGTGGGAGAGCAAGACAGCGCTCATCTTGGGGTCAGTGAAGAGAAATGTAGCGTCATCACACATCAGTGGGAGAGGATCCAGAGAGGGAGATTATCACATTGATCCTTCTCTCCTTACACGCTTAGCCCCAGTCTTCTTTCCCCAGACCAGCCCGCTGATGTGCATTGACTGACTACTGACGTAAAACCAAAATACTATCATGATAATTCAGTTAAAAATAGAAACAGAGAAGAGAAAATAGAACACATAATTATATAATGTTTTCTCTCCTTCCTTTTTTTCTGGAATCCATAGACTATGTAAAAATAATAGATGTCGCTGTAGACCACTGGTTTATGGACTCACAGTTTTGATAGTGGCATTTTTGGATGCGCTATCTTGGATTTTTGGAGCCAGTAGTGACCAGATTTGGACAAGAGGGTGGAGCTGTGGGTTGGATCTGATAAAATGTAGTGACACCTTGCAGCCCAGTCGCCAGAAGAAAATGTTGGCACTGTACATTCCTGCAAATCACGAAAACGTTATGAGGTGGACGGGATGATGGACGGTGAGACCTCTAGGCAAGACGCCTGCCAGGCCACAGACCACTGTTCGAGACCAAGCAAGTCATCCCTGCCTTTTCAGCCACCAAACTTGGGTGTTTTTTAAAGACCAGTCACTATGTTTCCACCAGGGATAGTGGCAGGAAAAGTGGTTGCTTACTACAGAGACATTACTGTGTTACCAGCTGAGATCGTGCCACCATACCCAAGTAAGCCAAACGTAATGTATCCCCAGTTTGCATGCTAACATTTTTTCTAGCAAATGGTCCTGTCACTAAAAGAGCCCACACCCTTAATTATGCATACCTTTAAACCTCAATAAAATTTAACTGGGTGAGTTATACAAAATGTACCCTCCATACAAGTTGTCATGAAAGGGGAGATTAGCTATAGAGATCAAAACTGTTTTTTGTATCAAGCAGTAAAATTTTTCATTTATGTTCTAAAGTTGGTCATTATAACATGGGCGCCTATGGACGCCATATGATGAAGATGGTGAAATGGTGAAACCGGAATGAAATCTTCAGAGCGATCGTCAGAACTTCCATCGCCGCAGTGGGCCCTTGGTCCTGGTGGTGCAGGATAATGCCTGGCCTCTTGTGGCCAGAGTGTGTAGGTAGTTCCTGGATGACCAAGGCATTGATGCCATTGACTGCCCGTTTGTTTCACTGACCTAAATCCAATTAAGTACCTATGGGATGTTATGTATAGCTGCATTCGCCAAGTACCACTACAGACTGTCCGAGGACACCATCCACCAATTCATCAGGAGCATGCTTAGACATTGTCGGGAGTGCATACAGGTACGCAGGGATCGTACAAACTACTGCATCACATTATGAGTTGCCGTAATAAAATTCACACAAGTTGGAGCAGCCTGTGATTTCAGTTCTTTACTTTGATTTTCAGTGTGATTTTGAATCCAGCCCTCAGTGGGTTGATGATTTTGGTTTCCATTGACCGTTGTTACGTCATTTTGGTCTCAACAAATTGTACAATGTACATCTGTAAAGATTTTCAACTTGACTAATTTGTTCATCAAGATCTGATGTGTGATTTAAATGTTCTGTATTTCATAAATTAAATAGACACATCACATACTTGTGTAGGAGGAAGAGGGCCAAGTCAGGGTCGGTTTTGAATCCTTTCAAATCCTGCAGTCATCTTGATTGTTGAATAGCCAACCAAGGTTGACTCGTGTTTTCACTTGTGCTCTATCACTGTCTCTTTTATTATTCATTTTTTCTCCTCCAGCCAATTTCTTTCCTTTTCTTTATCAGTATAAGATAAACAATAAAATTCTCTAACAATAAAATCTCATCTGGCTTCCTTTTAACTGGCTAATGTGCTACTCAGTGGGAACTTTGCAGGAAAAATGTAAACATAGGCTCTTCTGGTCTGTGTTGATATAGAAATAGCCAGTCTTCTTGCTGACTGGTTTCAGAGGCATCAGTATTAAACTGACATTGTTTCATGACCTGTTAAAAAACTCCTAGCTCCTTTTAGACTCAACTTGTACAGAACTATTGTTACATTGTGGTATTACTACTTGTACTTGAGAAAAGGATATGAATGTCACCTGCTCCACAGGGACACTTTCCTGTTTTGGTTTGACAATGTATCAATCTTTGGGAGAGAGAGAACACATTGTGATGTTGTAAAGTGAATTATTTGTCACAAAGGGTGTAACGAGTTGGGTATAAATAAATCTGAAACAAACAAACATGACACATTTTGACAAATTTATACATTATTTTTCTACCAGCTCTTCATCGTCTTTGTCTTTACCTTCTCTTCTCTCCCTCTTCATTTCCCTCATCTATAATTTCATCCTTTGTAGAAACATCTGAAGCGCACACAGCTGCATCAGACAGCATGGTGACAACAAAGCCTCTGTTTTCTCCGGGCAAACACACACACACACGCATGCACACACACACAGCAGTAAGAAGGAAACAGCTGAAGGATGTAATAGGGCAGATGAGGATCATGGGGTTGCCGTTTGGTTTGGGTCAGGGTGAATGTTTGGCAGCTGTGAGACAAAGACGCGCTATTAAAACAGCTCCCTTTCCGCCTCCAGCTCACTCTGCACTGAAACTTGTTTTGTCAGTCAATTTGCCAGCTCACAACGAGTCAAATAAGCAGCAGCCTTGTGATTCTTCCAATGCTCCTTTTGGGATAAAAGGCATCTTTTTGTTTATACATGAGTGCGTAACTTCCAAAAACTGGGACATTTTCAAGCCTGCACATCTGATCATGAAGGCAGCGGCGGTGATAATTGTTCATCTACTGTGACGCTGATTTCTATGCATTACTTTGATCACATTATACACACACACACACACACACACACACACACACACACATCTTCCTTTCATTTTTCTTACACACAAACACACACACACACACACACAGATTTTACTTTGTTAATGTGCTGTGTATTCCACACATGCAAACACATGTACACACACACAGATATTTTGAGTCTTGCGGATACAGATGGTCAGCTTCCATCTCCTGCTGGGCCATCCACATCCTCCAGTGGTAAACACAAATCCTCTCAGCACACACACACACACACACACACACACACACACACACACGGAAAGAAAAGGTATGGGCATCTATAAATCACTCACACTCCAGAGCCATATGCTCATACCTGTCTGTGAGAAGGAAGCCCAACACAGGTGAGCCGCTCACATTCCAGCAGCCCTAAACCTTGAAACCTGACAAGTACCCAGATGGAGAGAGAGAGCGAGAGAAAGACGGAGAGAGAGAGCGCTCACTTTCTCTCTCTAGATCTCCCTCGAACTCACCAAGCGTAAAAACGTTTTTGTGAAATTTTGAGAGGGTTTTTTAGAAGTTATGGTACCACTCAGGTTTCTAATGCCCAAATTGAAAATGTGCATAAAAACAGGTGGATTGAAACACACGTATTGAGAGAGAGAGAGAGAGAGAGAGAGAGAGAGAGAGAGAGCTCACTGCCCCTCTATCTCGCTCTCTCTCCGACATCCAGCTGTGAGTGCCTCCCTCTCTTCTCCTCCCCCTCTCCTCCCCTCTCTTCCCCTTGGGATAGAGTGCTCACAGAGTGGCAGATGGGTGGAATGCATAATACATAGACTATTTGGGGGGCTGGGAGTGTGTGTGTGTGTGTGTGTGTGTGTGTGTGTGTGTGTGTGTGTGTGTAGTCAGTCCACGGGGAGTAGGCTGTGGAGTCATTATAGATCTAATGGTTGTGTTTTAGACGCTGCGCCGTGCCAATCTCATTTGAAGTGCAAAAGCCAAATGAGTGTGAAGCGTTTCATTACTCATGCTCTGTGTGTGCACGCTCCCCCTCGGTTCATGCGAGGCAACAGATCAGTGATGCAGTCACAACTTTCTAACTGACATGTGAGATGTATATGTATATATGTGTGTGTGTGTGTGTGTGTGTGTGTGTGTGTGTGTTTTGAAGGGCGTTTAAGGTGGATGCCAGACCGAGGAGTGAATTTGAATCTTTTGTTCTCCACAGTCGTGGTTCTTCTGCCTCCCTGCTCATGTAGACGGACTTTATTTCCCTAATTACTGTGATTACAGCAAGATGAGGCCTATGTATCATAATGTTGTGTAATTAGCACTCAATTGTGAACTAACAAGGCCTCCTCAGGCATAGGTAATGGATTTTGGATAGACAAGCTGAGCTGAGGCATGACTAATACAGCATGGGTAGGTCTAATTAAAACCTCCTCTGTGGAAGAAGGTTCCTCCTCACACACGGCACAAGTTGGAGAAACAAAGCATCAGTCGGCGCTGTTGTGAGAGAAGTTTATCTAATCCACATCATGAATAACAGAAAGGTCTCTCACAGACTATTTACTTCCTTGGGAGTTAATGGGGATATGTAAGATGTGTACCCAGAACAGATAAAGGAGGCTTGTTAGCTGATAGAGGCGAAATCCACCGCACTGAGAGAGGCAGCGTCGGTTTAGGCAGACAAACAGCGAGGGGGGGGGGCGAAGAAAACAAGAAGGAGAAAACAGAGTGAGAGAACAATGAAGACAAGACAGAACAAGAGAGAGCTGGCAGGTAGCGGTTCTCTGGAGATTCATTAGGCTTGTCAGAAATGCTGGCTGTGAATATGCTTGCACAGCAAGCTCCTCGGTGGGCACACACAAACGCACACAAACATACACACACCAACACAGGTTGCCGCAGGTGTATAGAGCTCTCATCTGCTGACAGGTAGGGATGAAAGCGCGATAGGGACGGTGGGATTTGGAGTCACACTGTGAAGACAGCAGGCCGCGTGTCTCCAAATGGCTGCTGCGGGAATTAACATATCCTGACTGGCATTAAGTCCCGTGCTCTGTGGCACACAGCGTCTCAAGTGATGTGTGAAAAATTCATTTTGTGTAAATTTGAACTCGGTTTGTTTCAGTTTTAAAATTCAATGAGTTATGGGGGGCTGTAAACACAGCAGCCTAGTTTTCCAGTGCTGTAAAACACTGTCAGTCTGCCCTGTGACAGTTTGAGCAGGCACCTCAAAAAGTACACTGGTTTAACTGGTCGACTACAAGGGTACATCATGATACAATATTATATTGATTCTGTGAATGATGACACAATATTTGCTGATATCACAAAGTCTGCAATGATACGATTTCCATTCAGTTCAGGGGCCTGTGATCAATAAAAGACAATATCAGTAAATATCCTCATTGTCTTTTTCTTGGCTTCTTCCCATTATCTGCATGGTGCTAGGCCATTAGCACTGTTTGAATGAATGGAAACTTCTAAACAAAGACATATCTGAAAGATGACAATGGTATCAATGTTTTCACTTTGCATCGATGATATTGGCTCGTTAATCACTGAATCAATACATCGATCTAGACTGATGCATTGTTACACCCCTAACAATTACCAGTGTAAATGTGCTCAACATCTTGTACTCAGTATCGGTGCTTATTTTGTCATTTGTCCTGGTAAATAGGGCTTAAAATGCTGCAGAGTGAGTGTGTAATGAACTGAAACAGTAAGTAGCATATTATATCAAAAGTAAGCTGCTTGAACAGGAACCAACAAGAGACTCTCTCTGTCGTTCCATCACCCTGAATAAATCAATGAGTGTATTATCATTGTTTGTTTAAGGTGAAATGCTTTAGGATGAAAAATGACTACCAGATGATGAAACGACCTGAAATGTATGATGCAATCTGTGCAAGTGGAAAAGCCCTTTGTGTGTATGCATGCATGATTGCATGCATATGCATGTTCGTCTTGGCACGGGAGCGCGGTGTGTCTGTGCTTTGGGCAATGTGTAAATCCCAGCGTTTAGGTGGGAGAGAGAATCACCGTCTGACTCCCCAGCTGTTCCTGCAGCCGTTTCTCTGCCTCCACAGCCTCATTGCCCACAAAGAAATGTTTACAGTACACACACACACAAACATACGCACACACATGTAGACTTCCAGGCATGCAGACAAATGCTTACTGACAATGAATAGAGGTTTTTCTTTGCAGACAAGTGTCCAGTGAGTGAAGTGCCAGCCCCCAGATGCAGCCTCTCATCACACATAGGACCTCAGTGAGAGATGGAGAGAAACTCCACACCAGCAGCTGGAAGCTAGATGACTGTTCCATGTGTTCATGTCTCACTGGAGATCCATAAAGCCTGACCGACACAGCCTGGGACCCATCCTGTGTGTGTGTGTGTGTGTGTGTGTGTGTGTGTGTGTGTGTGTGTGTTTGAAAGAGAGAGACAGAGAGAGAGAGAAAGACAAAGCCAGAAAACCGCCTGTATGTATTCATCAGTTCCAGGAAAGTATTATATTTCATCTACACCGTACTGGCAGTATACACTACATAACATTTTATATCATTTGTGGCCCCTGTGTAAAGTCTCACTGCTAGTGGACACATAAAAATAGTCCCTCTCTCGGAAGACATTTTTTTCTCATACACAATTTGACTCGGTGTGACCGTATTTATTTTCATCTAATTTTCTGTGGAAATGATCTGGCTGGTATACACTGCATCTTTTTCTCTTTCCGGGGGTCTCAGCTGTGGGCTCGGGATCATGAGACTATGTTTCCGTGACAACCAGACATCATCACCCAATGCTGACACTAAAAAAACAGACTGAATAATTTAGACGGATCCATTTTTAAACACCATGTCAATTCACATCACTGGCCACAGACACCCTGCTTGGCACCCTGCAGACAGGCCCACCCAAGCCGGGTGAAGGGCGGGGTGCAGCCTCCAAAACTCATTTAACAACAATCTGGCTGTTAGAGCCAGAAATGTCCTGGAACAACCACGGAAATTAAAGTAGCTGTATAATCTAGGTCAGTGTTCCCTCTTGAGATAAAATAAAACTCTCAGAAAGTTTTACATTAATATTTGCATTATAAAAAATGAATTGTGTTACAGTAAAAACCCAAGCAGAATATGGAAAGGCAGGAATTAAATTATACAAATAACTGGCCAGCAGGGACAGTGTGGAACCGCATGTCATAAAATCTAATTTTATCTACCACAGCACTGAACTGAACTCAAAGTACTTGTTTGGTGTTTGTATCACGAGGGATGAAAGCAGCCTGGTTTAATGGAAGTAGCATCATGATCAAAGTTCAAGAGACATCATCCATCAGGACTAATTTTCACGTCTGATTTTCTCATTTAACTGTTTAAAAAAGACCACAGGAATTAGCACTGATGACTGACCATTTATCAGCATGAAGCATCAGTGCAACATGATAATGAGACGGTCTAATTAATTAAGACTGTAATGCAGGTTTTTTTCAAGAAGTACAATTCTGGGCCAAGTGAGAGTTTAACAGCTGGAGTCAACCGCAGATCTAGTTTTATTTCATGTCTTTTTTTTATAAAACATGCTTAATTTGCAAATTTTCCACTGTTCCACCTCACATATAATTATCATTTGTTCCAGCTGAAATGACAAGCTAACATTTACAGCGCAACTTTCATCTCCCTCAGGTTTCTATAAAGCTTCAAAGTTCAGGTCTTTTCTGTGTTTTATGACAAGCCTGTGGAAGAACATATGCTACAATTATGTATATATGCACAAATTAAAAATAAAAAAACAAGACACAAAGCAAAAAAAAGACATATGTGTTCACACGTCAAACACACAGTTGCTACTGATGGCTTATTCAGATGGAACATCGGGCTGTGGATCAAATATTTACACACATGATTTATCCTGCTTTCCTCAAGGCCTGTGTGTTGAGAAATATTCAGACACCATTGTGTCTGCACATATGTGTGCGCAGCTATCTGTGTGTGTGTGTGTGTGTGTGTGTGTGTGCATGTAGGAGTGTGTGCGTGTGGTTTTTTTACAAGCGCCTACTAACACCCACGCACACACACCCTTTCACCAGAGGGCTAAACGGAATAACGAAGCAGAGATGGTAAAAGGCCTCGCAGGTGTCTCCCTGCCGTGTCTCTTTGTCTCTCTCACTTAGTCTCATTTGAATAGTGTCTCATTATCCTCTCTGCCTTCTCTTCAGTTCTGCCTTCACACAATAGCTAAGCAAATTTTAGGCATTTTCTCTGGAATTATAGACACTAAATCAGCAAAAGTAGAGCCAAAATGTTCCTTTAAAGGGACAGTGTGTAAGATTTAGGGGATTTAGTGGCATCTAGCGGTGAGGATTGCAGATTACAACCAGCTGAAACTTGTTCAAGAGGTTTTTATCGGGAGCCAAATCAACAGAGGTGTCTTCTTCTCCAAAAGAAACAGAGCCGGTGATTAAAACTGGAAAGAATACTGAATAAGGCAGCTTCACATTACAAATCAGTGCTTCTTCAACATTGCTCAGTTGACTGCAGATGGGCCGCTAACTAATCTTCGCACACCTTTTTTCTTTGATAATTAAAGATCCAGACGTTCAGGGGGGTTTACCAGGAACTGAGACTCTGCAGAGGTCTCTCCAAAACAAACGGACCGTTGATTTAAACTGGTAAAAATGCCAAATAAAGCAGTTTCATGTTATTTTTTTCCCCTGACATTCTTGTCATAAAAAGGCTGCTAACTTAGGTGGCTAATGCCAAAACACAAAAGCGCAAATATCCCTACCTAGAGCCAGTGTTTTGTCCATTCTGGGGTACTGTAGGAACGTGGCAATACAATGTGGCGATCTCCGTAGGTGCTCCCTGCTCCCTTTGTAGATATAAATGACTCATTCTAAGGTAATTAAAGTACAATTTTTATTTTCAGGTGATTATACACTAAAGCAGACTGTTCTCACAAACTGTTTGTGTGTTTTCCTATGAAAAGTAATGCACCCAAATTCACACATATTCCACATATTTTCAAAGGCTGCAATCGCGCGACCAATGTGCTGAAAGGAATAAACAATGAAGTCTTGTATGGAGGCAGAGTGGGACTTTCCCTGGAGTCATGTATCTGATCTTTGAGTGAACTCTGAGTCACTTTAAGATATGTCCTCGCCATGTTCTTGCCTAAACCTAACCTCCGTAATTCTACGTTAATTACATGACTGTTCATTAAGGACATAATGTCATTTGCAGGGCACCACTTTGTAGGATATCATACGAACCGTTATGCATGCATTTTTTGATGGATATCACACAAACCATTTCATGAGAATAAGTTGACTTAAGGATACATAGTTATTATATTATATTTATGCAAATATGTCCCCATAATCGTACACACTGGACTTTTAAGCCTAGACGTGTAGCTCTGTACAAATTCAAAGTTTAGTCAGGCCCCCATGTAGTTTTATGGTCATACTGAGAGAAACACTGTTTAATATTTAATTCACATTGCATCTGTGCCAAAAACTGCAGTAACTAAATACAAAATATATATTCTTCCTGAGGACAGAGCTATTACCATTAACACAAAATGGAAAGAGTCTTTATGAGGCATCATTATCAGTGTACATCCATTACATCAACAAAAACCTCAAGTCAGTACAGTTAAGAGAGCTTTAACTGTACTTTCCAGTTTCAATTTTACATTTTAATTCAGTGGATGATCAGAATTTACATAAAACAACCTTCCAGCTCTCTTTCTTTTCTTTCTTTCCCCTCTGACACAATATTTTGATTTTGACCTTATTTCGTGCTCTGGGATTTTGGGAGAAGAATCCTCTTGACACGCCCTGTCATCCCTTTACACACAGACACACGCACACACACACACCCTCCTCTCACCCCACCAACCTTCAGGCAGTGCACCTGGGTACTACTCTTACACTTGCACACAGAGATATACACAAATGTGTGCATCTACACATTCCCCCACACGAACATGCACACAATGCACAAGGACAAAAACACACAAATGCACACTGACACAAACTGTGTCCAGTCTCCAACAGCCAATCAGATTGTGTATCAAAATTTAGCTCCTAACTGCCATCATCAGGAGGTCTCCCATTAGCTCTTATAACAGCTACAACAGGATGACCACCTGGGAAATGACACACACACAGTGTGAAAACAACTGAGACAAACACAGCGGGATTGATCTCCCTCAATGGTATTGATCAGTCTACCCCCAACTCAGACCAGAAGATACCAGCTGTGTCAAGCCATTTGCTTCCTGGAGCGCTCCATCTCCTGCGTAGAAGATGAAAATAATGACGCTGCGAGCCTCTCCTCTTAGAGAAATTCTGCCGGCTGCAAAAGGGCAGGAAGTCCACAGGGAAACAGTTACAGCAGATGAAGATTGCTCCAAGCCATTTGTTTTAACCCCTGCCCTGGTCCTACTGAATCTGTGTGTGTGTGTGTGTGTGTGTGTGTGTGTGTGTGTGTGTGTGTGTGTGTGTGTGTGTGTGTGTGTGTGTGTTATATTGTGTGTAAATTGGGTTTATGTCTCATCTGGTTGGTATGTGAGTATATTTATGTTACATGATCAGCTAGTCTGTCAGTCAGAAAGCATCCCACATTGTCTGTTAAGGCCGAGACACACAAAACCGTCATCAAAGACCTAGTGGCGACAAAGGCCGACTGTTGCATCAGCGCCCATTGCCTGTGTTTCGGCTAAAAGGTGGCACCTGAACTCACCGCAAAGACTACAGCCAACGGCCAACAAGCACATATGTTCTGCGTCTGCGTGAGATGAAATAACTCTCCATACCAGCAGGCGGCAGAAGACCAACAGGAGGATTCAAGATGCTATTTAGCCAATTAGCACATTAACAACAGAACCTGATAATGAAAGAACAAATGATATTTACAGTGCGCTAGCAAACAATGTCACAAACAATTACAGCCTGTTTCTGCTAAAGAGCTAATTGGCTAGAGAAAAATAATGTTAACTCATATAACAAGCTACTTTCAACTTGACTTAAGTTGCTTGTTTACTTTCTCTACTCCTGTTTCTCTTCTCTTGCATTTAGCTGACCTGCCAGTCAGAGTAATTTCCTTCACTAACGGACTCCGCTGTCTCCCACGTTGATTCAACTCACTGAATCAGCCGGAAAAACATCTCACAAGGACCGCCTAGTACCAACAGTGCAGGACACGCCACGAAAACTAGGGCAACAAACAATCAGCGACAGCCCAACATTGACCAACGGCTGACTGTCAGCTTGGTGTGTCAGAGCCCTAACTCCTTGTATAACTTTGCAAGCAGCGTGTACACACAATCACACACAAAGACATACAGTCACACACTCCAATGCATAGCCGGGAGAAACATCAAGGAGACTCTATTCAAATTATAATTTCACAGTATTTTATTCTCCAAGGACAGGACACTTATTTTACATTATTGATAAAAGCATTAATAAGTTTCTTTTCCGAAGCCACAAGCCAAAGACTCAGTATGATAATATCATGATGTAAGATTTACTAAGCTTAGCAAAGTTTAATAAGCTGCTCTATTTCTGTTGTTGCTTCCAGATAGTCCCCCAGTACTTTTATCACCATTCTGTCTGTACTTTGAAACAAAATCAGAGACTATCCATCTGAAACCTTTTGTTCTCTTCAGAATCTGTTTTAGTCTGAATGTTTGTGACACCGCAGCTAAAATCAGGATTAAATGAAAAGACAAGAAAGTCCTTCAGAAGGAATCCCAAAGACTTAAATCCAGTGTTATTTCCTCATGGAAAAACAGTTGTGTCACTGCCAAAACCAAAGCAGTTGTGAATTATATCTGATGTTGCAGTTTTGAAAGATTTGCATTCAATTATGACACTAAAAAACCCCAGCATCCCCACTTTATAGGTGGATAATGAAACAATGGGCCCCTGGGCACATGCAAAAGGCCCCATCACCTTGCATCCATAGGAGCACAACACTTACTATAGCTGTTTAGCCTCTTTTTGTTTTTTCTTTTGGGTCTCTTTGTCATTGTTACTCGTCTCTCTGTGGTTTTGTGTCTCTTTTTAGTTGTGTCCGTGGTTGTTTTGCAGCTTTTTGTAGTCATTTCGAGTCTCTTTGTAGCTCCTCTTTGTCATTTTGTGTCTCTTTGTGGTCATTTGGAGTCTCTTTCTAGTTGGTTTGCATCTATTTGTAGTTGCTTCATGTCTCTTTGTGAATGTTATGCCAATTTTCGTAGCTGCTTTGAGTCTCTTTGTGTCTCTTTGCAGCTGTTTTGCATCTCTTTGTAGTCATTTTATGTTTCTTTGTGGTCATTTTGAGTCTCTTCCTGGTTGACACACTGAAATTTAAGTGACATTTTGCAGGTGAAGGCCAGGAGGGCCCCTGACATTTTGGGGTCCCTGAGCCTGTGGCCAGTAGTTTCATTCAATGATCCATCCATGCCTCTGTGATGGATGAGTAAAGGTATAAAAAGGAAATAGGGAGGCAAAACTCAGTGAAGTACTGCATGTAAGATACATGTTGGGCAGTAATACATTTGTTAATAAAGTTATTGCTTTTCTCAGTAACAAGTAGAGAAAAGGATTACAATTTGAAACACATAAATTGTATTACAGTTACAATACCTAGTAACGCCTCATTATTTCAGCATTTTCCGGGTTGGCTTGTTTAGTGTCAAGAGTTTAATGAAGGGTTAATATCAGTCTGGTCACAGTAGAAATACTGAACCGATAGGTCAGCCCCAGTCTCATGTATTAGCGTACATTTAAGTCACATAGAAAATCATCCATTTCTCTAAAAGCTGATTAACCAGTGATGTTTGAAAAACCCAGAAGGTCATTTTAAAACACTTACGATTGTTCTGAAGGTTTTTCCAGAATCCCCAAAGAGTCTTCTAACCATCTGCTGAATGATAAAAACGATTTTCAACCCATTTCCTAAGCTGCGCCTCAAGACAAAGATGGCAGTCCGCCAACTACATGGATGAAAAACAGAGTCGCAACTTGGGAACCGAGTTAAAAATCTTTTTATCGTGCAGCAGGCGGAATATTTTTTCATTCAGGTGGTTATAAGAGTCTTTGAGGATTAACAGCGGTAAGCACTAAAACAACCTGGGTTTCCAAACTCTGCCAACTAAGTTAATAATCTTTTAGAGAAAATCTCTGTGACCTGAATGTATACGAATACCTTAGAGGTCCAAATGTGGGGCTGGGTATTGATTAGGCTGGCACAGGATGGTGGTGTGGGGTTGCATTTAGCTTCTATAGGAAGAGGAGAAACGCGACTCCCTCTAATTTTAAAGTTATTAAATGTTGTTTGTTTTTAGCTAATTTGCAAACATTAGTCATTTGTAAGCCTACTTTCAGGGAGGTTCATTCAAAGTTTGAGGGTAGGTGAACCAAACCAAAGTTCACCTGCAAAATGTCACTAAAATGTTCATGTTCCAACTAGGAAGAGACTCAAAAGAACAACACAAAATTACCTCAAAGACACACAAATCAACAATAAAAGATGCAAAACCACCACAAAGTCTGTGTCTTGCTGCTGAGTAGCAGACGGGGTGGGGCCTTTTTTGCATATCTTTGCCCAGGGGCTCATTTCTCATAATCCACCCATGACTGAAACTAATGTTAAGCTACATGTTAATGGTCCGTCAGTACCTCCTAAACGTTGGCTGCTGGTCAAACCATATTTTTCTATTTCTTTCTACATGTGTTAAATACAGAAGATGTGACCCTTGAGTGAGGAGGATTTGGAAAGGACCTTTGATGGAACTGGCCTGGGTGATTCAAGTATTGTAATGTGTAGTGTGACTAATTACTTTTGCTATTGAGTAATTAATAGAGTAATCACTTGTATTTCACATCAGTTTTCTCGTCTTGAAAAAAACAAAAGTTTCTTCTAACTAACTTCTAGCAGCACAATTTGCTTTCCTCTGTATCCCTGCCTATAAAATATTCATTCTAGTAAAATACTTTAAATAACCCCGTGCATTGGAACTTAAACAGCAAAAAGCTGATGCCATGAGTCTGGGATATGTTTGGCAAATACTCTGCAGGACAGTAAGAACTTCCCTGCAGCTCCAGCTCCTGTGAACCAGCTTCAGTGTAAGGAGAAACTACATATAAACACATAAATTTCAGAGGGGAGCATGTATAGTAAATCTCATGTGGTCACCTGTGGCCTTGTGTGTGCTTGGTGAGCATAAATGACAATGCAGGAATCCATCTATCATGACATTGGTTGAAATTTAAGCATCTGAAAACATGTGAGTGTGAGAAAACTTTGGAAGGAAATATATATGACAAACTAACACAAAAACATTAACATGATTCTATAAGTGTCCTTGAATTGTCTGATGTTATATTGTTATGTGATGCTTGGAGTATTTGCACAATTTGCATAATTATAACATGAAAGTGAAATTTAGGTTCAGGTGAGGCTTCCTGTCTGCCAACTCAGCTCTTCAAGCATCCACCCGATCTGACACACATCTGTTGTGATTTGAGACAGCCGTCCATCTCTCTCCTCTCCAACTCAAAACATCTCTCTCCTTCTCCGCACTCTCTCTCATTTTCTCTTGCCTATTTTCCTTCTATGCCCTCTCTGTATATTTGACAAGCTGGCACACTCAAAGGGCACTGTCAAAATGTCAAAACTTTATAAAATATAGATATAGAAAGAGATGTACAGAGGCCGAGGAGAAGGGGAAAGAAGATGAATGGGGGGAATATGAGAGACGTATGAAAAAAGGAGAGGAGACTGAGTGAGAGAGTGAGAAAAGAGATATGAGCTCTCTGTGGTAAAAGACAATAAAGTGTGAAAGGTTTTTCCTTTGTTTGATGTCCTCCCCTCAGGGGCTTTGTGACAGAGACCGCTGCAGAGCCCCAGTTAAAAGAGGAAAAATGACAGGAGCCATTTCTCTCTTTTTCTCTCTATGGCCCTTCAGGATGAGTGTTGTCTGTGTATGTGAGTGCGTGTGTGTCAGAGTGTGAGAGAGGAAGAGGGAGACAGACGCAGAAAGCAGGAGAGAGGGAGCCCTTGGGGTCTAATAAATCAGGCCTGCACTGAACGGGAGGGTCCTGGAGGATCTTGCGTGGGAAGACAGGTGTCCGCAGCATTCTGGGTCAGAGGTTATGGTCAGAGGCATCAGTCATCTCAAACAACACACACAGACATAGGCAGAGCTGAAATTACCCAGAGACAAACCCCATTTCCTCCCCTTGTACTTCATTACCATGTCACAGCCCTGCGCTTCATATTTGGTTTCGTTTTAAATGTGAAATACTGCTGTGATCAAATAATGAGAAGGAACGGCAACGTGAGCCGCTTCTGTAAACAGTTTACCATTGATTATTCCGCCGCTTATTGTCTTTCATTGTGTTTCCCTTTCAGTTTACAAAAAAGCGAGGCTGGCACCTTAGCGCACACAGTAGCAGTGGCTCCACAACAACATTAGCATAATAATAATTCACAGGCTGGAGTTATGGAAATGAAATAAAATATTGTTCTTTTATTCTGCAGCACGCAGCAGAATTCCACTAAGACATCCAGTTATTATACATGACAAATATGAATTAAAGACACTGGAATGAAGGACTGTGAGTGCGACAGAAAAACGTACCTCTCTGCTGTTTGAGTGTGAATGACACAGTGTGTGTGTGCACAAGAGGTGTGTGTTTGTGTATGTATATGTGCGTTGTATGAGAAATGTGTGTTTGTAATGTACACAGGAGGTCCTGAGAAATGGGGAAGTGTATATTTGTTTCTGGGATAAAACCAGAGCAGTCAACTCTCCGTCATCTGTTCAAGCCATTTCTGAGTGTATGTGCGTGTGTGTGTGTGTGTGTGTGTGTGTGTATGTGTGTGTGTGTGTGTGTGTACTTGTACTTGCAACATAGTGAGGACCATAAAATGCATTTTAGCATCAGAGTGAGGACATTTTGGCTGGTCCTCACTTCTTCAAAGGCTTGTTTGAACGTAAAGATTTGGTTTTAAGGTTCAGGTTACGATTACATTTAGGTTAGGGTTAGGGTAAGGGTTAGGATTAGACATTTATTCGTGATGGTTACGGTTAGAGTAAGGGGCTACGACAGGGAAACTCAACCTGCTTTGTCCTGGAGTCACTTTTGCAAAACAACAGTAGGCTAGGGGCTTGTTAATAAAAAACGCATTAATAATATTTATTAGTATTCATAATAAATGAACTGCCTGTTTTCAACCTTTCAGTCTTTGCTGTCCTCACTCAACCTTGTCATGGGGCAAATTCAGTCACAGCAGCCCCGCATAGGTCAGGTGAATGCAGGGACGGTGGTAGGCATATATTTTAGGGGGGATACAGGGGACACATCCCTCTCAATATTTAAAACATTTGCATTTGTTCCCCCCAATAAAAACACGAAAGTAGCAGAGGACTTTTATTTTTACAAAATTGAAGACATTTCATTCATAAACTGATGCAAAAAAATCACCCAAATGCAGAAAATTAAGTTTTTGATGCCTATAGTTTCCTGAGGGAGGACCCAAACCCCCAATGCTGAATCAAAACCAGTACCCTTGTTTGTAGGATTTAAGGAAATTTTGGAGGTTTGCCCAGACTTCTGTTGGGAAATCTGAGAGATCCTCCCAGACGGCACTTTTTTATGCACTCTGGCACTGTTTTTACATTAAAGTACAAAACATAAACCCAGTGTGAATCAACTGATATTCAATGTAAGTTGGAAAATAGTCAGCGGGCCACCCGGCAACCTGTTACGGGCCAGATTTGGCCCACGGGACGCTGAGCATCCCTGAACTAAGGAATGCATTAAGGTCCTGACACACCAAGCCAACGGTCAGCCGTCGGTCAAAGTTGGGCCACTGGTAAGTATCTTTCACCTTAGTCAGCATAATGTGTCCCACACCATTGCCCCTCATTGACCCTGTCGGCTTTTTTTTTTGGCTGATTCAGCACGTACAATCAGTGTCTGCGACAGCAGAGCCCATTTGTGAATGAACTTACTCATTGAAGGCAGTTCAGCTCAGTGCACAAGAATAAAAATGGAAGTGAATCAACAAACAAAAGTCAAGAGAATGTGAGACCAAATCAAACTTGATGAACGAGGTAAGATTTTTTTTTTTTTTAACCACTGAGCTTTTTAGCAGAAATCTTTCGTGATGGTTTATGTTACTTTTATGTCTCACTTGCTCACGGTAAATATGCTCTGTTCTTTCAACATTTGATTGTGTTGTTAATGTGCTAACTGGCTAACTAGCATCATGACGGTCTTTCCGTTTCCATTTTTGAGTGACATTTACAGACTACTGCCGTCTGCTGGTGTGGACAGGTATTTCCTCTCACGCAGGTACAGTACACAGTGTATGAGCTGGTTGGTCATTGGCTGTAGTCTTAATGTTGTGATCGTGTGCACCTTTTTGCCGAGACATAGGTGACGTGAGGTAACGCAGCAGTCAGCTTTGGTCTCCGCTAGTTCTTTGATGACATGTCCGTGTTTGGGCCTTTAAGGTTCAAGTTACATTTAGGGTTAGGTTAGGTTGAGGGTTGGACATTTAGTTGTGATGGTTAAGGTTAGGGTAAGGGGCTAGGGAATGCATTATGTCAGTGAGGGTCCTCACAAAGATACAAGTACAACAGGATGTGTGTGTGTGTGTGTGTGTGTGTGTGTGTGTGTGTGTGTGTGTGTGTGTGTGTGTGTGTGTGTGTGTGTGTGTGTGTGTGTGTGTGTTTGTGTGTGTGTGTGTGTGTGTGAGTAAATGCCTTGGGGTTATGGTTAGGGGAATGTTGCGTGCCTCTCTTCTCCTTTCCACCCTCACAGATGCAGAAAATTGAAACTCCTTTATGCTGCAAATACACACAAACTTTACACACACAAATACACACATGCACACACGTGCAGACAGTCAAAAAGTGAAGGGTCCCGCAGAGTTCATAAGCTAGTGAATAATAAAAGCTCCACACTGGACCTGGCTGTCTGTCTGCTGTAAAAAATGGCCTGTCTGTGACATGAATATGATTTTTGCTGCGTGTGCGCAGCGTGTGCAAGTGTGTGTGTGTGTGTGTGTGAGTGTGCTCTCTATGGTAACTAGATGAATTATTCACTGTTTACTGATGAGGAAGCATTTAGGCTCCCAGGAGTGGTGCTCAGAAGCAGGCCTCACCTCTCTCCTCATGCCCTCTCTCCATTTTTATCGTTCTCTTCTCCTCTTTCCCACTCGCCCCCCATCACAGATTCATCATCTCTCTCCATTACTGGAGCTCTAACATCACGCCTTTGTGGGATGTCGGTGGCGCTGTTGTGAGAAACACGCTAGTTTAAGTGTTTCTTCCCCTTTAGCTCCAAATCTCTGCCTGTCTGATCCCGCTGACCTAGTTGAGAAACAATGTTCGGATGGTAAAATCTCTGTTATGAAGAACACAGCAGGAATCCATTTGCATGCATTAAGTCAAGGGATGGGATTCGACTCTTCCTCTTTGGGGCTGCCTTAGCTGAATTAGCATCACTTCACTGACTAAACCCAGACATACAGATATACTCCACACAAGTGAGCACAAATCACTGGAAGCTAAGTTTAATCTTTCTCTTACACACCCAGCGTGCGCACACAAATGTACACACACATATTCACATGGGCTAAAACACAGTTAATACACCCACTAATCAAGCTCCTATTACCAGGAGGAGGCTTTCACACATGGGGACCAAACTCCCTTCATCTAATTGGTCCGCTGAGAAAATCGCTAAGCTGTTCACATCTGCAGGGATACATACACACATATGTACGCACTCACACATGCACACATACACATGCGGTCACTATGAGCCAATCAGTGCAGAGCTCCTTGGGCAATGTGCACAGTTCCATCCTTTCCTTTATCCATCCCTTATCCCCTGGTTCATCCCTCGCTTTCAGCTTCATCGGTCCCATTACCACAGCCAGGGACCCCAATCCCTAGAACAGAACCCCAATACACACACACACACACACACACACACACACACATAGCACACTTAACCACAGCCCAGCTTCCACCATAACAAAACCAAAGGTCCAAGCTTTTTTAGCCTACTGGTATCTTTCCTGTGGTGTTTGTGGTGTTTTTGTATGTTCGTGTGTGTGTGTGTGTGTGTGTGTGTGTGTGTGTGTGTGTGTATGTGTGTTTGGAGTTGGGAGGTTTCCCATCCGGAGCAGCCGTTGTGCTGCTTATTAAACAAAGCCTGTCTAAAGCTGTCCTAATCCTTTCCCATAGCTATCCCTGACTACACATATAGACACTCTCACACACACACACATTTCTGCACATTTACTGAAGTCCAGCGCTCAGCAACACATTCTGTCCTCTGTCAACCCCAGCAGATCGAGGGAGAACGAAAGAGAGACGGAGGGCAAGGAAGACTTACACCCCCCGCACACACACGCACAAAGTATATAGTTTCTTTAGGGTCCGACAGCTAGTCGCCCATCTGGGACTGAAGATAACCCTCACTACCCACGAGTGTACACAGCAGTGTCTGTGTGTGAGTCGGATTATATGTGCTTTAGAACCTCCTGCACCCAGTAGCACCAAACTAGCACCCATCAGAGCTCTACCACCCAAAACTCTGCTTTATCTGATAAAATGGGTTTTTCTGAAGTGTAAATTCATCTCATAATGAAGGTAAAAGATACTTGCAGGCTTCTCTTGGATTTAATTCAAAGAATAATATGGCACATATTGCAGTGCTGATAGACAGGGGTGGATGAAGGACTGCCTTTGAACTGCCTATGTAAGAAGGAGTCCATCAAATCGTCTGCTGCAGCTCATTTTAGCTGTGTGTAACAGTTTTTGGGGATTGGTCAAATGGAAAACTTGGCTGGTAAGCCAAACACCAAAATAACACTATCAGTCTTTTTGAGATATGTGAACCTAAATCTGGCAGTCTTTAATAGGGACATAACACTTCGTAGCATACAAGGATAGTATACTGCTTGACAAGCCATCTACTTTCTGGCCTATAGACCGAATCACTGTGACACTGCGCTGATAAAAAATAATTTTTGGTGAGGCCAAGAGACAACTGATGAATTACATCGCTAATTGAAATCAGCAAACTTATTTATTTCTGTTGTCATTTTCAGCTGTAATTATAAAGTTTAAAGACATATAGTTAAACATTATGGTCCAACCATTTCTGCTGTGCTTATTTTATGTACTTTGATGCTATCAAAGCAACAACTACGTTCACACTGCAAGCCTTGGTGCTAAGGTCAGATTTATCACTCAGATTTGACTTTATTGTTTTTTTGTTTTGTTTGCTTGCTGTTGTACAAAAAGTAAACATGGAGCCCACTGAAGTTTGAATTTCTGATTTCATGTATAAGTTGAAATGCAGTGGAAGCGAGTGAATTTGTGAGCAGATGATAACAAGGATGAGGACTTTGGTACAGAGGTCTATGTGGATGCAAAGTCGGAGCCAGTCGTTATGGGATCGTGACATGAAAGGCTTTAATTTAACAGATTTCCAAAATTTTAGAATGTCAAGGGGTGCTTTTAGCCACATATTTCAGTGCCTTTTACAAGATTCTCGCAGTGAGACACTCTAAGTGTGAGTGCAGAATTGTGATAAATGTTGATTTAGAGTGACATAAAAGTCGCAGGAATTCAAATGTGACTGTTCACACTGAGGTTGCATCACCAAAAATTTACATTTACAGTTTACCCACCTATCAGCCAAAAATCCATTTAAATATATAGGAAAGTACATCTTCTCCCTCCTCAGTAACCTACCCATCTATCTAGTTGTACACCCACCTCATCAAATGATGCAAAAAACAAAAAAAGCATATGAAAGTGGCCCAAATAAAAAAAAAAAGCAGATTTGCCAGCCACTTTGCCTGCAGTCTCAGCGTAGCCAATGGCTCATTTCATCTCAGCTGTGCCCCATATGTTGCTGCCTTGAATCAGCTTCAACAGAACTGCAACAGAACCATCCAGACCTGCTTTAGAAAAGCTGTCAGCCACGTGGGGCCGCCTACAGTATTTTTCCTGTTTGAAAGGTGGGTGACAGCCAAACCAAAAGTTTTCCTGTGCAGGAAATGAATACACAGTTGTATATGTCTATTTTTATATTGAATTAAGAGAATATTAATGCATTATTTTATAGGAAATACAGCATAATAAAGCCATTTGTAACTATCTGTAAGACAGTCCTGAATTACATGTTTTGTTGCCAGCTACCTTCGTAAACTAAATGGTTAGGTTTGATATAAGACAATTTCTACATTGTGGTAACTTTAAAAAAGGTTCACTGAATGAGCTTGGTTTGAGCAATACATATAATACAGACCCTCTATGAGAGGACAGATTCCAGAAAATGACAGTCCTCCAACCATAGTTAAAAAGAAGCTTGATTATGATCTCCAAGGATGAAAAATGAAGCCAACGCAGCTCCAGGCTGGCTCCAAAGGTGAGTCAATTCCCATAGACTGGTGGTTCCCAACTGGTCTAGCCACCAGGTCCAGATTTCTCCTTAGTCATTAGTTCAAGGTCCACACAGTTTAATACATTCAGTGTCATGCTTGCATTTGGCCTTGTCATCGAGCTAATTTGTTGTCTCTGTTAAGTAGCTTTCCGCTAGTCACTCACCCTACAGAAAGAAGTGCTGGAAATTCACTATACTGAAAAATGAAGTATGTTTTTCACAAATTTGCAATTTGCAAATCTCAGGATGGACCCGCAACCCACCTTTAGACCCCAACCCACCACTTGAGAGCCACTGCCACAGACATCCATGTTACAATGCCCAACTTTACAACAGAAATAAACATGTTTACAGCCTGTTACAAAAAAACAACAACACAGTTTTGGTGTCTTATTTCCCCCTTCCTGACAACTGCACGGGGTGAATTTGTATATAACTCACCAGTTTGCATTTTATGAAGGTTTAAGTTCACACATAAATATGTATCCGGCAGTCTGCAGACAGTGTCCTCCAGTTTTCAGTCAGATCCACTGATTGCTCCTCCACAGCTCTAACATCTTGTCCAAATAAAGTCACCTCTGGCTCCAAGAAACCAAGGTGGCGATGGCTGAAATGCCAAACTCGAGGCTTCAAAACATCAGCAAACTAATGGGTGACATCATGGTAGCTACATCCAATATTTTTATACAGTCTATGATTATGACAGCTGATTCAGGGTTGATTTGTTTTAACATTGGCTCATGCAAGTTTCTGAAAATGGATTAATATACACAGTAATGGGGTAAAATTCTTACATATATTACAGGGACTGGATGACTTTGTGGATAAATCAATCACAAATTCCTGTAGGGACTGACTTAATGGACAATTTTGGGTTTAATACATTTCAATGCCTGTCATGCCTCAACTGTTTTATTCTTATTCATATTGTTTCACCTTGACAGAGTACAGAGTCTGTGGACTGTCTGACGCCTGATAAGCAAGTTATATCTGACGTTACGTATAGCTGTGTTTGCTTTACTGTGAGCTGGTGTGTGTGTGTGTGTGTGTGTGTGTGTGTGTGTGTGTGTGTGTGTGTGAGTCAAATGCATGTGTGTAAAAAGGCTTGTGTGTTTGTGGCTCTGGTCACTAAATGTGTGAATGAGACTGGAAGTGTGTCCACATCTCTGTTTGTCCACAGCTGTTTGCTGTGTTATTTCCAGCTCTGGTTTGTGTGAGCACAGCACACTGTGACTTTGGTGATAATTGAAGCACATATACCCACCCTCATGGAGGTGTGTGTGCACACGCATATGTGTGTGTGTGCATGTGTGTGTGTGTGTGTGTGTGTGTGTGTGTGTGTGCGTGTGTGTGTGCAAAGGCAACATTGACCAACAGAGATAATTACCTCAAAATGCATCTGCACCCTCAAGTCATCACATATGGAGATTACATCCTCGGACTATTTTCATGCATTAATATACACACACACACACAAACACACACAAAGGTAGAGGTGATTTGACTAGGGCTGTTTGAAGAGCTGCTTCAGACATACGCATGCCAAATAATTTCAATGCATCTCAATGAAGAGTCCTCAACATGGACGCAGCTGTCAAAGCCACACACACATATTACACACTCACACACTCAAAGCTGTCTCTTCAATAAGTGTGTATTATGGGTGTGACCAAGAAGAGCATGGCCACAAGCACCTCTTTGTTTCAAGACAAAGAGCGGGTCAAAAACATCATTAGTCTGGGGCTGCAGCATGCACACACCCTCACACACATATACACACACACTGTTTTCCAGATGCTAATACTATTGCCAGTAGGGGTTCTGAGCCACAGTGAGGCAATCACTGAACACACAGTAGGAACAGCATCACTTCTCTCTGACACACCTGCACACACAGTGGCAGTAGCATTTTTACCCCCAAAAAGGGATATTGCATTTTTACAAAAGCGGCAAAATAAAAAGCGGAGGCCAGGTAAGGGGGGAGAATAAAAGGGAGTGAGGGAAAATTGTATGCACATCTATTGTCCTGCTCATACAAAGCCACAAAAGGGAGTCCTCTCTGTAACCTTGTCCTCACGAGTCAAGGCATAAATCACTGTAAATTGTGTTTGTTCACACTAACCCAACCTTGGTATGGCGTGGAACCGTGTTGTCAGCACCTATGTACGCATAACCTCTCACATACACACACACACACACACACACACACACACACACACAGTAGCCTGACCTCTCTCCTCCCTAAAGTCCTCTGAACTGACATCAGCTTCACATAAAGCTCTGACATCAGCTTTCAGAGGCCAGAACATCTAATAAAACCACTTTTGCGTCTGGTTGAAAACATTTAATAGAGCTTCTTTGCCTTAGCTGTTATTGATGCACTTGTAGCATCACCATATAAAACTCTCTTATATTCACACCCGCTGTTCAGACTCTCCTCTCGGGCACTTTTCTTTATTCTGTCTTTCTCTCCCTCTCTGCATGACTGCATGGTGTAATCCTGGTCAGGCCAGAGGAATGTTCCGGTGTTGTTCTGGTGTCTGAGCCTGTATACACACACACACACACACACACACACACACACACACACACACACACACACACCGCACTGGGAAAGCAAAGGACAGCGGCCCCGACACATGCACACAAAGCGAGGTTGTGCTGCTATAAGCACCACAGAGCTGAGCGTCAGGGCCGAGTGGAAAACCACAGGAGAGGGGTGATGACAAAGAGATGTTACACCTCTCCGTTCCTCCTCCTCCTCCTCCCCAACTCACCTCCCCTCCCCCATCGTTCATTCCCAGGCATCAAGGTCGGACCGTGTTACAAATGAAGCACTGCTCCACCCCTCTTCTATCTACCCTACACACACACAAACACACACACACACTGATGAACGCCCGCTGCCGTAGCTCACATTTTGCTGTGACATCATTAATACGACATACTGTCCACGGTGACATCATTAATAAGAGCTGGGGTGCTGACTCTTCCTTAATGGCTCTCTAAATATGACAGGTCTGACATATTGTCCGTGCGGTGGTCCTCTGCTTGTGTGTGTATGTGCGTGTTTGTGTGTGTGTGTGTGTGTGTGTACGCAGAGAGGCCTGTGCATACACCGGTGCCTGATTTACTTTGCATGCTGCTGTTTGCAGGGTGCAAGCAAATGTCAGCCAGAGCAGGCTCCCTGTCTTTTTTAAGCAATTAGGGAAACAGTTTCTGTCCCACCCAGCGACACATCCTCACACACACAGACACAAACACAGACAGAAGCGCACATACACAGACACACAGGCCTGGTTTCCTAGTTGATGGCCTACACTGAGCAGAAGATGGATTCTGAATAATTAGGGAGATAATTGCCCAGGCGGGGGAGAGAGAGAAGATCAATGGCTGATCTTTGAGCAGGTATGTGTGTGTTCATCTGTGTGGGGAGGGGTGGAAGTTGGGAAGGCAAATATATGCGTTAACAGTTTTTATGTTCAGCTTAGGTGTTGATGTTTTAGATGGTGGAAATGTCAAGTAGAGGCCAAAACGGCAGCAATACACAATACACAATGAGGGACAGTGTTCTCTTGCCTTTGAGCCGGCAGCACAGGTAGTGACAGTGCTAAATCGACACAATGAGGTCGTGGTGCTCCTTAACGTTCAAGTCGGGGATGAGTTAAACCTCCATATAATAGGCACTGTAATGATTGTTATTGCGGTGTTGTGCCATTGTTATTGTTTAGGAAGCACTGCATAACGCATGTGTCTTGGCCAAAAAGTTGCGCTTGAACACACCGCAAAGACTACAGCCAACAACCAACTACCACACATTCTGCCCATGCATGAGAGGAAATAACTCTCTGCACCAGCAGGCAGTGGTAGTCTGTATTCATCATCAAAAAAAGGAAACTGGAAGACCGACAGGACGGATTCAAGATGCCAGTTAGCCACTTATCACATTTATTACACAACTTGATGTTGAAAGAACAATATTTTATTTACAATGTGCTAATAAACAATAACATAACCATTTCTGGAGAGCTTAGTGGCTAAAAATTAATCTTACGTAATATAACAAGTCTGTTTTGATCTCACTCCCTTTTGACTTTAGCTGTTAGTTCGCTCTCATCATATTCATGTCTCTTCTCGTGCACTGAGCTGAACTGCTCAGAGGGATTTCACTGACTGACACACTCTGCTGTCCCCAACATGCTGATTCGGCCGAGAATCGACTGAATTGTGTCAAGGATGTGGAGCACACCACAAAAATTAGCGCAACAGACACTTACAGAAAGCCCAGCAATGACAGAAGGCCAGCCATCGGCTTGGTGTGTAAGGACCCTTACGCTTGTCACCTCTTTTGCTTCCAGCACCATGCCTTTGTTTTTGAGTCTAAAAAAGCAAAGCCAGTGTAATGAAGGGTCTTTGTTGCTGCCCTGTAGCAAATCTCTGTGTAAAAATGGGTTTTAGTTATACAATAAAAAAAAGCCCACACACTCCAGCAGTGACCTATATACGAATAAAAATCAATAGAGTAAACATACAGTATATGGCAGTGAAACAATCAGTGATGGTGGTGCCAAAGAAGTGAAAATGAAACGTGTTTTAAACTAGTGTGCACATAAAAGTCAATGCTACAACGGAAGAGCGTTTCATCCTGTGTCTTTGTTCAGCCTGACATCAGTAGAAACAGATTTCCTTGCCTTTGTTTGGCGGAGGGTAGAGATGGAATAGAAAAGAGAGAGATGCAGGTGGGGGGAGAGTGTGGCAGGTCAGACTGCACCTGCTAAGCAATGGATATATTGTCACGGCGAGGCTTCTTCTTCCCCCTGTTCTGTCTGACACACACACAAATCTCTGACAAAAGCTTGATCAGAGCCCCCTGCTTCCTCTTAAACTTCTTCCAAATCTGTCTCTCTCACGCTCCCACTGCTCTCCTCCTCTCCCCTCCTTCCTGCCTCAGACAAAGGTGAGCACACGTCAGACTGACAATCAGGCTGGAGCGTGCATATAATTAGCACACATATAGTCACACACACTGACATACATGATGAGTCGCCTACACCTCCCATGGCAGCCAAACAATGAGCCTCACTGACATTCATCTCCATCATATTTATCTCCTGGCAGGCTAGAAAAACGCGGCCGACGTGTTATCAGGGAGCCCTTTTCTTCTCATTTTCTCTGTGCCGTGCATTTACATTTCAGTCCTTTAGCACATGGCCCTATTCACAGTCCCTGCATTTAGAATCATTAATTTAGTATCTAGGCTACCAACAAAGGCAAACAACTGGGACAGCATCAGTGCCATCACTATTAATAGAAGTTTCTCTGCAGCGCTTATTCTAAAGAGTCATTATAATATGTGGATCGGACACAGAGGAAGGAGGAACCTAATGCAGGAGGATGAGAGGAAGGATAAGAGATATATTAAAGTCAGAGGGGGCAGCTGTGGGTGTAATGCTATACTAGATAGGAGATGGCAGGTCGAGGCCTGGACTCGTCAGACGTATCTCCATATGAAAGGAGTTCTGTGCCACTCTAAACACTACGTATGCATTTGTAATGCAGCTCAAACATAGGACTGGGAATTCATCCACCGCGACGTGTGAGTGTGTATGTGTTTAAGCAGGTGCTCCGAGGACAAATAGTAATCAATCTGAATTCAACTACTCCTGTCTCCACCTGGCACACGACACGTCGGCCCGACATGAGCGCCATCCCTGAAAGGGACAGGTCATTTTTTTCGCACATCCATCGAGCCATGTCATGCAAATAACAAAAGAAACAGAGCTGTGATAACTAGGTGTCCACCCCTCTAATTACAGCTAAACTGATTTTAAAGCGGGGACGTTATGATGTCTAAATTAGCTTCTTGCAGCGTGCCACCTTCCCTGTTTGAATGATAAAAGAGGAAAATCTCCAGCAGCGCAGGCCTGTCTGTCTTTGTGTCTCCCTGACTGTCGGTTGATCCATGATCTCACACTGGAACGGTGCAGCTTACAGTAAAGCTGGCAGCTGACTGACAGCTTAAGTCAAAAAACATGAAATATGTTATGTTTCAGCACCTCCCAACAGACGACACCCTGGGGAAGGATAGTTAACTTTAATGGTTTGTTTAGTTTGGAGACGTCTGCGTGTGTATGTGTGTGTATGCGTCTGTGTGTGTTTATTTTGAAGTGCGGGGGCATTAAAATTGCAACGGGGCTGTGTGGGCTGATGACTTCACGCTCAGTTAATTGGCCAACTTGGTTATTTCCGTGCAACATGTACTTCCACAGGCAGACCTGGATCTACCACATGCACATAAATAGAAACGCACACCTGCTGACAGCCAAATCTAAACATACAGTCTGCTTTAGCCAGATGTCACTTTCTCCTTCCAAGTTTTAATGCCCAGACAGGTGAGTATGTGTGTACTGTTAAAAAAAAAAAGTTGGACAGAAACGCTGTCATGTAATCGTCAGGTGCTTAAATGACACGAAATCCCACTTTCTAGCCTGAAAAACACTTCTGTCTGCAGAAAATGACAAAAGAGTGAACAACCACCACCACCGCCGCCAAATAGCTCCCTTCTAGCTTCAAAAAGTGTTTTATGGATACAAGCATCCTGCTGGGGAACTTTACTCATTCATCTCCAAAGGCATGTAGCGCATTTACTTTTCAGAGGCTGAAACATTTTCTGCAAAATGACATATCTGAGTTTTAAACAGCGCCAGCAGTTTTGCTGGAAACTCTATCAGACTTGATGGGGAAATAGCCTTTTCAGGAGAGTAATATAACGTGCATGAATGACTGTGTGCAACATAAAGCAAGAAAAAAAACAGTAACCGCACACAGTGACAGAAATGAGAAATAACACCATTATGTCTTCTCAGCAAAACACAGAGGACCGTAATGGAATAATCTGCTAAACACATTAACTCAACATTATACTGTCACAAGGTGGTTGATATGCTATTAACTACTACCACTATTACTGAACTGTAGGGGCAGTGTGATCATCAGTAGGGCTTCTGCTGCTGCAGACATAAAGTCCTCGAGAATTTACACACACACACACACACACACACACACACACACACCGTACAGTTTATTAGCTGGTTGTGTTTTTGCCTTTTTCTGTCCGTAAACAGATCTGTCAGAACAACAGAACACAACAGACTGGTAAATCCAGTTATCCTCCATCCACAGAGGAAATGACCTGGACCAGGCCATCTGTGAGTGAAGTGTGTGTGTAACAGCCTGTGTCTGTGTGTGTGTGAGTGTGTGAGAGAGAAAGAGCAAAATGGGGTGGGGATAAAGCAAAAGGGAGAGAGTTTGCCACTGATGCTCATGTGTTATTCATGAGAGCGCAGAGAATTTGTGGAATAAAAGCTCTTTCAAACATTAAGCAAAAGAGAGGACAGCAAAGTAAGGAAGAGTAGGGTGGAAAAAAAGCAGCGAGGCTGAAAGTATGACTTCACTTGGCTTTTTGCTGTTTTATCTTCCTGCCTCCATCTTCTACCCTCTCTTTTGTTTCCATTCTGAGGCTGTCAGACGGAAGACAGCGATGTGAGGGGCTGAAAGACTCTCAGACAACCAGGGGAAGAGGATAGAGGCAGGGGAAGAAAGGGAAGCAGACAGGGGAAGAATTTGAGGAGAGGAAGGGAAAGAAGAGGCGGCAAACTGGAGATGGACGAAAAGATTGAGGTGAGAGGACTGAAGGAATAAAGAGGAGGCTCGGGGAGGCAGATGGGCTAAATGAGGACAGTGTAGTGTTCCAGGTGCCACATCTCAGGATGAAAACAGAGCAGGAGAGACATGTGGCTGTTGTCTCTCTGATCCACTGAGAGGCAGTCTGACTGACTGACTGACATTTGAAAAACTGACTCTATTAGCCTTTGGGAGGCTTATGAATGGAGATAAACAAACAATTACACAATGTACAAACACAATGCATCGCAGAATGCAAATGCAATGAAAAATACATGCAAACAAGGCTGCGTCTAATTACAAACACTGTACTAATTACGTCCTGCGCTGATAGAGCAGTGGGGACTGATAGATCTGTTTCTACCTGTGCATTAATTAGAAATCTACTGGCCTTGTTTTCATGAAACATGGGGGGAATGATGCAGCATTTTTTGTAAATCATGCTTATTGCATAGCTTATCTTGTCCCCTCTTTTGAGCTGCTGTAATAAAAATGTGTAATTAATGAAATTCCCACTAGATTCCAGCAATTAATTTTCTTTCCCCCATAATGGAATTTTTAATTGCAGTGATTGGTCCCGAGTGGTTGCCGCAGGGCACATGTTCACAACAAATGTTCTTATTAAGTTTTTCCGAAAATGAAAACAATGATAAATGCAATCAAATGCACAATCACTGTCAAGCACTGATAAGGCCAAATAATGTCCTAATGCAACTTTCATTAAAGGGCAAACCTGCTGTTTTTTTTTTTACTCCTCAGAGTCTGTTTAGAGGTCTTGGGGAGTACTAGCCTGTGTCCAGACCACTGAATCTGCCAGCTCCACCAAGTTTGAGTTGGCTGATTTGTCTGGCATCATGACATTTAACGGTGGTTTTTCAGTCAAAATCAAAACCAGATAATCAGCACCACGGGCGGGACTAACGCCGTTGTCATGCTGGTGTCAAGCAGTTTGCCAGAACCAAGAGACATTGCAAACAACTAATGGGGAGCACTATAGACGAGATATGCACAGCTATCAAGGCTGTTCTAAATCAATATGTCCTCTCAATATCGTCTGAAATCATAGTTTGTTAAACTTCACCCTGCTCCCCTCTTAAAACCCCAGCAACAGACTCAAAATGACGTCAAATTCGGGCAGATACGCTGGTCTCTAGCGATCAAATCCCCCTCACCCATGAAAATCGCTTAGAGTTGAAGAAGTGTCGGACTGAAGATGGAAACACAGTGTAACAAGTTGACAATTCTTTCAGATATCAGGCAAGAGTACTGCATATGTGGAAAAAGTTGTATAAAGCTTTTTTTTTTTGTGGCTCCAGAGAGAGCTGTGCGAAATCTGATAAATCTGTGGGTGTGGAGTTTAAAAAGAACTGAGCTCACCAGACTTCTGTAGTCTGCTCCTCATCGCCGCTTGGGGCTATAGCGCCCCGAGGCTACATTAGGCACGACTAGCATAACACACCTGAATCTCCAGCCGAACTGTCGGTGGTCAAGCATTGTTGGTTTTGACAGGAAAAAAGAATGTGCGGAATAAAAAAAGGTATTTCTGCTTCTGCTGCATAGATATTGATTCCTCTTTTAAAAAACAGTCAATCGGGGTCTGACAGTGTTACAGAGGAGTGCATTATTCTTCCAAGAAACTCCTCAAAGAACAACACAATTTCAAGAAACATCATCTTCAAAGCACCTCACTGCCTTTTTAATCACCCAAACAGAACAACTAGTGTCTGTAACACTGAATGAGAGAACCTGTTTGCACAATGGTGGCAAATCAAGCAAACTGTTCTGCTTCAGGCTGTGTGCAAACCATTTTTCCATCTCACTACCACCGACATACTGAGTGCACTAAACCTGCGTCTGGAGCGCAGCGAGAGTGTGTCTGTGAGGTCAGTCCCATAAAAGTGCACCAGCAGGTGCCTGCTACAGTACATCACACAGAATTACGCATTCAATCAGGCCCGCAGACACACACACACAATAAATACACACAACACACATGCATGGTTGAGCTGATACATCCAGACGTCTGACTCCAGAGCTCATAGCTTCTAAGTGCTGCTGCTTGTTTCCTTAAATCACCTCTGAGGGAGAGAGACAGCGAGACAGCGAGACTTCACTCTCATTTCCCCTTTGGTCCCTCGAGTGTGCGATAATTCAGATCAAATAAGGTGTTGTGTTCGACGCAACGGGCACCATAACAGATATTTACACCATTCATAAAACCACGGAGGTAGGATGGATGAATGTAGGCGCTCCAGACTCACTCTCTCCAGATGTCTGTCTGATTAAGATGATACACTGTTATGCTTCTTGGTTCTGCCAGGGGGGTCTGGCGAGGACTTTACTACAAGCCCTCTGATTGGCTGGCCTCTGGGTGACCCGGAGCTGCTGGGAGTCTTGAGATGTCAGACAAGATTCTGAGGGGAGCTGCACGTGTAGTACCATGATGCTCTGAGGTTACAGTGTCTGGGTTGATGGTTTTTGGAGAGACTTTTGCACCCTGTTACAGATGGGGTAAAAAACTGGGTCAAGTGCCTTGCTGCCATTGTTGGGGGAAAGTGTGTCATCGTAAACAGGGTTGCTCAAGTGACAAATGTGCATGTGCAGCCTTTTTCTCATCTCAGTGCTTCCAGGTGTATTAGCACTGATTTTTACACTTCCTGCTACTGTGAAACCAGCTGGAAGACCTGCTCTCAGCAGTCCAACATTACCTCACCTACATTTAAAACACATAAACATCCTCACTGATCACACCATGTACCAGACTTTTTCAACAAAATCAAGCTGAACATTTTATTCTTAAAGGAATACTTCACCAACAAAATGAACCTTTGTATATCAGTAACTAGCCCCATGCTATGTTAAATTTGTGAAGAAAACATACATGTAAACAAAAATCTGAAAACTGAGATAATTCTTAAAGAACTGGAGTAAAAGGGGGCAGTATTTAACAACCGCAAACTAAATCAAAGCATATGCTTGCAAAGTCTAAAGGCCGGTCTCCCTCCGAAGTCATCAAAATCCAGCGCTTGGTCAGTGACTTGCAGCATCAGAAACCAACGAAAAAAAGGCGTCCAACAATGTCAGCATGATACATGGCGCCCAGCGGCATTGGGGGGAAAAGTGACGGGACAAGGACGAAAGTTAACACGGCGAAAGTCCAACTGGGGTGGGCAGAGAGAGAAGTGCGCGTGCCTAGCCAGGTGCTTCTGTAGTTGAAGGGGAAAAAATGTCAATTTGTGGTGTTGCACAGACATAGTGCATTTATTTTGAAAAAGACTGTATGTAAATGTTTAATTTCCTGTGAAAATAGAAGTGTACTTTAAAAGAAGACAATGCATGTAACAGGCAGAACTTGACACAGTGTCCCAGAACGTCAACAACCAACGCGCCCAGGGTACCTTTCATGTCGTATTTGGACGTGGAAAGTCCATGACCAAATATCAATATGTGACGAGGTCGGAGTGAGAATGTGTTGAACTCTCACACAGCTCTGCAGTATAATCTAGGTCTCGATTATCATGTTGTATGCTCAGTACTTCCCAAACACATGCATATTTGCTAAAACCTCAATGTTTAAAAAATTCAAACAAACAATTATCCCGCCTTGTGTGCACTAAGACAACCCATGCATCACATATGCGCACCTCACCTCAGCACACCCTGACTAGTTTAATCACTACGAGCTAAATCCCACACATAACCACAGTGATGGTTGAAAGTAAGAAGGTAAGAGGCAGAGGCTGCAACAGAAAAGAAGGTTGAAGGAAATGCCTCAGCATCCAGACCCCCAGCACACAGACAGAGTTGACCGGCTCAGGGAAGACATATGCAGGCATTGCAGTGAAACCAATATTTTCAAGTCAAATCAGATTTTCAGCAGTAGTTAATGTTACATTTTCCAGCTTTTATTGGTCATCATCAGCTGTTACTTCAACAGACTGATTATTACCCTCATAAATCATGACACACTGCTCTCCTCTATGTTAAAGTACATGAGCTGCTTTTAATAATAAAACGTATCAGTACTGACATAGGCAATGCTGACCCTGTATTACCTGGTATCGGATCAAAACTAAATTTTGTGGTATTGCCCACCCCTGTTTTTAATAGTAAGGTGTGAAAATGCATGTGTTTGGGAAGTATTATGACTGGATAAGTAAAATTTGGATTATACTGCATAAATCTTACAAGAGTTTGTAAACGGGGTTTTGATATAGTTTTGCTTTTGTTAGACTCGGCCTCCCTTTCATTCCAGTTCATTAGGAATTAGCTCCATTTTTGGATTCTTCATTCACCAAAGAGGCGTGCGAGAAAAAAAGTATTCTTCATGAATTTAACTTATCACAGAGTGAGGAAGTGATATACAAATGATACAAATCTGGGTAAAGTCTTCCTTTAACTTGTTCCTGCAAGGCAGATAGAGTCCACAACGGTCTGTCTGACTGTTTTGTGTCAAATATTGACATGAAGCCTTTAAGTGCCTCAGCTGAACCAGAGGCCATCAGTAAATCAGAAGAGGCACATATATCACGGAATATCTGACAACACAGACACAAATGTCAGACGAGAGGAGGTGGCAGTGAATTTCGACAAACAGCTCCATTATTACTGCTTGGTCCCATTTTACAGCATCTGAGGAAGTGATGTGTGTGGGTGTACATGAATGATGGCCTGAGTACGTAATGTGGCTCTTTGGGATAGAGCAAAGAGGACAGACTTTCATACCCTCACACAATCAGTTCAGTCATCCAGGAAAACAAAGAGACTCGTATTTAGGTCACTGAGCCAAAATACGTACGTAGTTAAGAACAGATATAGGAGAAGTGGTGGTAAAGATGCAATATCCCCAAAGCCCTTGGGGGATAATTACAATATAATGAAATGTAATTTTACATCTGTTTGCTCATTATTGTATGACAGTGGAGATGACCTGTGCATCATCCCCCTGTTTGTAGCTGCTGTTCTTAAACTGATCTCTGAAAAAAGTGGTGCAGTGAGCAATTATGGCAGCAGCAGTACAGTTGTAAAGGTCAGGCTGATGCACTGTTCGTATCTATACCTACAAAACGTAATGCATCACAATTCGTATATATCTTGTGTAGCTGGAAAGGCTGCAATCAAGTGACCAATGCACTGATTGGAATAAAGGGGGAAGTAAAATTACAAGTCTGTATAAGACGGCAGGTTGGGAAGGTGGATGGGTCAAACAACATGGGACTTTCCCCCAGGAGACAGGTGTACATGTCTTGTGTGAAACCAAGTGAACTTTGAGTTTCTTTTAAGGTATTTTATTACCACGTTTGTTTTTGTAAACCTGACCTATGTAACTTTACTTGTATAAACCGGTAACTTTATGTTAAGCACAGTACATAAGTTTAAGTTAAGTACGTAACGCCATTCGTGGTACGCTAATTCATTAGATATCGTACAAACTGTTTTATGGCAATAAAGGTAGAAACAGGTATTTGGCATAACCACTAATGGCCCACACGACTGAACACAAGAGAAACCCTAACATCAGTGTAGCTGCCAGAAGAAAATGTTAGCATTGTAAGAGACGTGACAGCACGGTAATGCAGTGGCTGACATTGTCGCCTCACAGTAAGAGGGTCCATGGTTCGGGTTTGAACCTCAGGGTGGGGCACGTTCTCCCAGTGTCAACGTGGGTTTTCTCCAGCTGCTCTGACTTCCTACCACAGTCCAAAAGATATGTAGGTTAAGTCAATCTGTGACTGTGTCAACTCCATAATAGCCTGGCAACTTGTCCAGGGTGTACCCTGCCTCTTGTCTAATGTCAGCTGGGATAGGTTCCAGCCCCCCACGACCCCTAACAGGATAAGCAGTTACGGAAAATGAGTGAATGTAAGAGACATTGGCAGCGTTTCCACCCATGATTATGCCACCCAAACTGCATACTATCAGCCCAAACGTGATCTTTTTTTAACCATAACCAAGTGGATTTATGCCTAAACATAACCACATGTGAACCACAGAGCTGCTGAGATGTAAGAAACAGTTTCAAGTTACCCACAACATAATAATGTCATTTTACATATGGTTTGCAGAAATGTACAATGCCAACATTTATTTAGGCAGTTCTGCTGCTAACATAACAAACATTGAAAATGCAGAGAAACATTTTTGTTTGCACATATTATTCATCTTTAGAAAGTGCAATGCAAAAAACAACCCAGCAACGACCACTTATCACCACAAAACACATACTGCCGCTCTCACACTCAGTTATGGTTCAACTGTGCTGCTGCCACAATGAACATTGTTGTTTGGTTCTGAAACTGCAGTATTTTGAATGACAGATATTCTGATGGGACTGAAAAAATAATTATGAGAGTTTCTGCCTACAGAGACCTCACCACACTGACACCTGTTTTGAAGCTTAATATTAAATATAGCCCGTTTCTCCATCCATCTACAGGTAGACATCTCTATCTATGCACCGGTCCATCCACCTGACAATCCATCTTAACATCTGAGCCGAATTCATCCATCCATACATCCACGTAAACATTCACAGAATCCGTCCATCCATCCATCCAGGCAGTGAGCTGTCCTCCCCTGGGGGAGGCTCAGCTGCCTCCTACAGCCCTCAGACATGTTTTAATGGTGAACTATATAGGCTCCTCTGGCTCTCCTAAGGTGCACACACACACTAGCACACATCAAACACTGCATAAAATTGCATGGATATCAGCAGTGTTGACCTAACCACTGCCTTTGCCACATTCCTATTCCCCCAGCCTCCCCTTTTAACTTAATATTTATACGCCATTTCTTTATTCAAATACTAATTTCTACTTCCACATAAAACCTCTCTGTTTTTCCTTTTCATCTAAATCCCTGTAAACACTGGTTGTTCTCCCTCTGTAGCATCCTTTTTTGTCTTTCTTTGTTCCTTATCTCTGTGCCCCCCAGCCAGTTCCTCCTTCTGGCTTTCCCTTTTTCCTCCCTTTCTTCAACACCACCCCTCCTCTTTCTGCCCTGTCCCCCATTTTCCTTCACTTTTACTCATTTTCACATTTGCAGAATGTCATTTCGGTAATGTCATGCTGCCCTGTAGCGGATGTCTTTGTGTAGATGAGAGTCGCGTGAGGACAGGGATGGGTGTGTCAGAAAGCGACGGGCTCACAGAGGGAGAGAGAGAGGAAAAAGTTAACTGTGATCAGCACAGATGGAAGGACACCTGGTCTGTAATGGTGGTTTTCAGATGCTCCCTCTCTTTCTCTCTTTCATGCCCACATGCAAGCACACAGACCCACACACACACAGTTACTTCAGAGAGGCAAAACCCGGGCACAACATGAAGGACCATCCTCCTCCTTCCCATGGTGCAGTGGAGGCAGAGTGACGGATGGGATGGGGAGAAATGGGAGAGAGATAAAACGACAATATGGAGCCATGGAGGCAGGTCCAAAAGGGAGGTAGAGGGGAGTCACAGACAGAGAGAGAAAGTGGGGGACAGACAGGGAGCGGTTCACACATTTGGCAAGTGAAAGTAGCTGTGATAAATCCAGCAGAGTGGCCTTATCTGTGTTCAGTTGTGTGTTTGCATGTGGTGAGTGTGGTCCTGTGAGGCTGAGCAGGTCTGTGCAGCTACAGGGCAGACGGGGAGATATGTATTTAGGCCAAGAGGTGCTCATAGTCCACCTCAGGGGCTGTGGCTAAATCTGAGCTGTGTTAGAATTCATGTGATGCTGTGTTTGAAGTACAGCGCATATTTAAATAACAGTCCCCGAAAAGAGTCCACATAGTCCTATGAGGAAAGATAAAAGACGTCAAACATGTAACCTTGAATGCGATGCCGTTAAGAGCATCTAATTAAATTTTTGGCTAAAAAGGGAACATAAAACAAAACCCAGCTTACAGACTTTGCAACTGGACTCACAACATGCTGGAGGCTGATGCTCTCCATCCGACCTTTGCACACATGAAAGTGTGTGATTGTCTGTTTTGTAGCGATAATACACAGAGCATAGTGAGGCCTTGGACTGTCCTCACTGGAACCCAATGACAAGCAAGACAAATTCAAACCATCCTTCTTTTCACAGACTAATAACATCAACATTAAAGCTACAGTGTGTGGGATTTATGGGGATGTAGTGGCAGAAATACAATGCAATGTAATACGTGTGTTTTCTTTAGTGCATAATCACCTGAAAATGAGAATCCTGTTTTTGTTGCCTTGAAATCAGCCATATATATCTACATAGGGAGCGGGTCGAACAGCACTACCATGTTTCTACAGTAGCCCAAAACAGACAAAGCAAACACTGGTTCTACATAGGGCCATGGGTGTGTTTGCATCTACAAGTGTAGTCAGCAGCCTCTCTGAGCTGAACAGCATAAAAAAAAATCCACAGATTTTTAACATGAAATCGCTTTTTTCAGTGTTTTTTTGTGGTTTTAATTCAGAGAGAAAGAGACCTCTGTGGAAAATTGGGCTCCTTGTAAAAACTTTTCAAACACAGAACTCTGAAGGAATTAGTTTTAGCTGGTTGCAATCTGCAATCCTCACAGTTATATTCCAGTAAAAATCCTACGCACTGCTTCCTTACAAGAATAGCTCAATACATTTGAAAATATAAGTCTATTCCCTTACTTGCACAGGAGTTTGAGGACAAGATTGATTATGCTTTCATTTCTGTTTGTCCATTCAATATGAGGTTGGAGCCAGGATACAGGTAGCCTACCAGCACCTCCACAGTTCACCAATAACATGTTTAATTTGTGCAAATCCATAAATGTAACTTGTGCAACATAAGTGTAAAAATGGCATGTTGTGGTCTAACAAGGGGTTATGTCAAGGAGTAAAGAAACAGTCCACATAACCTCTATAAAACTGATATTCATGTGTAAAACGACAAGTTTGGGATTGTGTGCAATCACAGATTTTGTTACTTTTGGACAGAGCCAGGCTAGCTCTTTCCCCTTTTCAAGTCTATTAGTGCTGGCTGTGGCCTGATATTGAACCCACAGAAATGAGAGTGCTATCAATCTTTTCATCCAACTCTCGACAAAAAAGCAAATAAGCGCACTTCCCAAAGAGCCAAACTATTGCCAGAAGGCATTACTCTGATACCATGTGACAGTAAGCAACTCTTTTTAAAGCAGAGCTTTGGTATCAACATATCAGTAATTAAAGTTTGCGTTTATTTCAAGTGGAGAAAATACGAGGGCTTCAATCTGTGATTCAGAGGAGGTGGTGTGGTGAATTTCCAAACAACATGTTCGTACTCAGAGGAGACAGGGCCGTACAGCCCAGCAGGCAAACACACAGCAAAGCTAGTTACCAGTAGTTCAAATGAGGTTTTTGACACCATGCATGTCAATAAGGAGAAGCTGAAGCCCAAGTGTGTGAGACGCCGTACTCACACACCTAGACAGAGCAAATGAAGAACACTCACACAGAAAATCCGGAAACTCACAGAAATACCCACAATTATATGCACACATCACTATCTCATTTTATTCACTTACGAGCAGATTCACTATAACATAGCCTACAGGTGTCATTAACATTTCAAACATGGAAAATTATGCAAACACCCCGCCATGCTGTGGGGGCAAGCAGCTCTGCTCATTTAACACACTCCTCCAGTCGCTCAGACGGAACCATTTCCTCATCTGTCAGTGTTCCACGGCTTTACGAAAACAAACATCATGTCAACATGGCGCACTCTCACAAATTTTACATTAACACACACACAGACAAAATATAGCGCAGCTAATGCAGCTGAGGAAAACCAATTTCAGAAAAGGAAAACACACACACATCGACATCTCGCACATGAAAGATGGTATCAATGAACATTTTCTGCCCCCATCATCTTTCCTGACCCTCTTGGATAGACTGTCCAGCCTTGTGCCCAGCAAAACCAATCTGCTCTTATTTCATTTCATCCCAATCTATTCTTTTGCTTGGGTGAACTGACCATAGTGTGTATGTGTGTGCATGTGTGTGTGTCTTTATGTGTGTATGAGTGTGTGTCCATCACACCCGGTGGAGGTCTATGTGCAGGGCCTCAGAATATGAGGCAATCAATCACATCATACTGCCTTAGATTAGAGCCACATCGATCTGGTCTCAGCTCTGACAAACAGCCTGAGCTCGAATACATCCACCTGGACAGGGCACACACACACACACACACACACACACACACAAACAAACACACAGCATCTTTTCTTTCACTGCATTTCTACCACTCCACACACAGCACCCCCTCCCGAGAGCGTACACAACCACATACACACATACCAGGAATATTTACTGAGAACCGCAGTCTCACACAGAGCAGCCCCTGTGCAGTAAACATCCAAGGTGGGATGATTTTCCCCGTGGGTGGCTGTTCATTTGTATACCCCTTTCACTGTCCATCACCTCCACTGCCCCCGTCCACGAAAGCAAACACTCACCCGACGCTCAGTTTGACGTTCTCAGAATGTCATACATATTTCTACCTGTGTGTGTGTGTGTGTGTGTGTGTGTGTGTGTGTGTGTGTGTGTGTCTTCTCGTTATTGGCTACATGCCCTCATTCCATTTATTAATGCTGTGTATCGTCCCAATCAATGGTCTGTGGTGTGATGAAGGTCCTTGCCCGAGGGGAGAGAGAGCGAATGGAAAGTGCTGTGAGATGTGCAGCGTTCACAGATTCATTAAGTCTGAGCTTAGGCCTCTAAGTGTGTGTGTGTGTGTGTGTGTGTGTATTGTGCTTAACAAGTAATCATTAGCACTAGATATGCAGAGAAGGTGTCAGAGTGTTACCCAGGTATTGTTTGAAGATCTCTGGCTGTCTACCCTGGAGGAAATCAAAGCCCTGAACATCTAAAGTATGTGTATATATAAGCGTGTGTGTGTGTGTGTGTGTGTGTGTGTGCGCGTGTGTGTGTGTGCATGTGTGTGTGCAGGTGACAAGTCTTCTCCCTCCATGCCACCACACAGCTACAGATACAGATATATTCACTCGAATAACTCTACAGTCACAGGGTTGAAACTTTTCCCCCACCTCTGTTTTTTGCTGTGAAACATATGGCAGAGAGTACAATTTATTTCAATTTTAATTCAATCTTTGCATTGTAAGTAAGACAAACTGCTTTGCTATTTTAATGCTGTTCTTAGAAATGAGAGCGTATGTATTTGGAATTTAATAAACATTTATACCTTGCAGCAGCTAAAGTGACACAGTAATTAAAGCATAGCTAACTGAAACACAGTGAATTTGAAACACCTATTTACACAGTAATTACTGTGATGTAGTGTTCCTGACTGCTCTGCTACACCTCCCGCAAAAGAATAGTTCAGCGTTTTGAGAAATAAACTTATTCACATTCTCACATATGAGAGTGGAGTCAATCTCTGGTAAGAAAACAACTAAAAAGATTCCCAAAAGTGTTGAATTATTGCCTTCAGAGAAACACAAGTTTGTCCGTTTCTTCTCACATAAAAAATGGCTCAATCATATCGAGTTATGTTTCGATTTTCATACTGGAGCTTGAAGTAATTCTCATACCCAATGTGTCCTGATGAGCAACAGCTGAACAGTGCGAGACCTACAGAGACAGTCAGGTGGACGAGTGACCAATGGAGTTCTTCTGGAGGTGGGAGGATTAACCAATGAGAGAGCAGGACTGATTGGAGGTGATTTACGTTCCTGACATCTTTAACCAAATTACCCAGCATCCCTTGCGGTGTGATTACTGTGATGCACAGTCTTGATGCTTGTGTGTAAAGTGTGTATGTGCGTTATTTCACTTCTCCCGAGGCAACAGCTCATGCAGAACTGAAAGACAGATTTGGACACAACAAGCGAGATTCAAACTCCCAAACAGGAAAAAAAAACCCATCTGTTTTTCAGATTTTCTGTGATAGTCTGATATGTGCTATCTCTGGCAGTTATCACAGTTAGTATGCCGACTGACCTGCAGGCGAGGCTTAGACAACATGTTCAGGGTTTTATGAAGTAATCTCATTGATCGCTAGCCAAGACTGCTGTCAGGACAATTCAGAGGATTTTCCCAGCATTTGTTTGAATTTATGAGAAAATAACAAGCTTGTGTTTACATTTTCTAACAGTGCAAAAATCTCTCACACAAAATGCTTTCCTTCTACCAATCTGAAGTCTGATACATATTGATCCACAGTGGCTGTAATAGGAAATACAATAAAACTGTCTGTGCTGACATGCATTTGAATAGCTGGCTCCCTGGTGACTACTAATGTCATTTTCCCAAAGACCAAACTGGTGGCCTACAGATTGTGAAATGAGCTGAGGGAAGACTTTCTTAGCAGTCAGAATTATCATATCTGCAGCGTTCCCCTCGAAATAAACATGCAATCAAATCACATCAAGCTATCACATGACATACTGCCATTGAAGGAATGCTTCACCCCCAAATGATTATTCATATGTTACTTACCCTATGTTGCCTTGAATTTGGGAGGAATACTTTCTAGCATGCCTCCATGATATATCAAAACATCAGTTTAAAAACTCTCACACAACTCATGCAGTATAGTCCAAGTGTCATTTATCCAGTCGAATGTTTAGTAGTTCCCAAACACATGCATTTTCACTAAAACCTTACTATTTAAAACATTTCTGCATAAACAGTCACATGCACAGACAAGTAGTGCACCTGGGCAATGGTGTCCATTTCAACTCTGCTTAGGGGAATGCACGGGCAGAGTTCAAACTTAAGCTCCTGTCCAGGTGCGCTACTCATATGCAGAAGTGTTTTAAATATGACAGTTTTAGCATACGACTGGATAAATAAGACTTGAATTATACTGCACAAGTGTTGTAAAAAGTTTGCCAATGAATGTTTTGATTCAGTTTTGCTGTTGTTAAACGCGGCCTTCTTTTATACTGTTAACACACACTTATTGTCGCCGTCAGTGGGTACCCACACTACCATTTAACGTGAGTACTGTACAGAGACAGAACAAACAAGGAAAGGGCTCAGAGATTAGTAAGGAAAGCCATAGGACTAAATGGTAAGTTCTGAAAATATGGATTTGTGGCCGTAAGCTATTTTGTTGAGTTACCCCTTAGCAAAATGCTCTAACGAATCTAAGCTCATCTGTTGTTGTGGAAAGTAAACAAGGAGGAGTAATGCACTGCCATGACGGTATTGAAAATAATAAAGAGTGTTGCCATCTTGTTTCACGCTGGTTCAGAGTGCGGAGCGTTTGTGTTTACTGTGTTCACATCACTTGATTCCAGCTATTGGTTGTAGCTGTAAGCTGTCTTCCCCAGTTAATTAGCACAACCATTTGCACAGCTCTTAAGGGCGACTATTCACCAGGTGTGAAACACTCCCTAAAACACCACACTGGCCATATTTGTGTGTGTAAGTCAACACGAAAGTTCACTTTGTGTTTGGTATGAACACAGCATTAAAAAGACTGACCTTTGGCGAAGCCCTGCCCCTTTGTGATTGTCCGTCAAGTTGTCGGTGTAAGCATGGAGCCTACACTGTAACTAACTGCACCCCCTGAAGATGTATTATAAAATTTTTTGAAAAATGAAACAGTGATCCCAGAGAGAAGCAGACAGTCTGTGTTTGAAGGATATATCCAGGATGTCAAACTGACTCAGCAGCATCAACAGGTTAAAAAGACAAAGATAGTTAGAAGCTAAAGCCGAACTGTAGGCTACAGATCACAGTGTAAAAGTGAACCACCACATCACTGCTGATCGCCACACAAGACAATTAATATAAAGGGAAACTTTGCCAATATTGAACCAGCTGTGTGGCATTGTAGTGTGTGCAGATGAACGGTGTTTGGCTTCGGCTCTATGCTGCTGCCAGCACCAGGACCTCCGCCGCCGGACAAGCAGGGATCTCCAGGGGAAGATAAACAACAGTCATCTGCGTATAATGCGATGACACACAGCTGGTTGAATATCAGCAAAGTTTCCCTGCTTCCCTTCACTGGTTCCTGTACAGCAAGGTCGGTCTTTTTTTCCACTGTTATAATAATTAAAAAGCAAAAGCAGCATGTGTATACATTCAGTAGGCTATATCTTCAGTAGCTAGCTAGCTAACCCTACACTTTTCAGGGACTGATTTTGGTTTTAGAATATTTATCTTTTTCCAGCCTCTCCAGGTAACAAGTATGAATAATACACGATGTGTCCCAGGCACAACATTTAGCTCCACATCCACAAAACCAGCCTGAAATTCAAGGAAATCTAAACCAATTGCATTATAGTCAATGGAGCACAGCTGTGGATGCTGATCTGAGCCGGCCTGATGCTACATTATGATTGGCCAATCAGTGTACATGGGCGGGACTTAGAGAAAGGTCAGTTCGTCAAGAATTTTCTCAGTTTTTGGATCCTTCTTTTACCATGGAGGCATGCAAGAAAAACAAATTTATCGCCACAAAGTCAACACGGGGTAACTGATATACAAATTATCATTTTGTGGGCTCTTTAAAGGCAGAATACAGTTGGTATAATGTAGGGATTTTATTGTGGTTCACTGTGAGATGTCTCTCTACTGACACCAGCACAGTTTCTATTAGAGCTAACAGGCTCATCTGACTGGAAACCTGCTTGATCCATCAGTTCATTTCAGCCACTCTGCTCTCTCAGCCCTGCTCTTAAAGATAGATAGTAGGAGACTGTCTCATTTCACGCTTGCAGGAGTTAATGCTATTAAAGTAGACACACAGATACACTCAAATGTGCACACAATCAAACACACACATATGTACACACACACGCAGAAGATTTAGCTGCTATCTGATGGCCTGAACAACGGCAACCTCTGAGATAAAGAGCAGCTTTCCTGTTCCAGTGATGCACTGCCATGTTCAGCCTTTAGATGATATGTGTGTGTGAGAGTTTGTGGGTGGGTGGCTGTACCTTTGTGTGTGAGTACACATTTGCACCTGCGCTGTGACTGATGCAGGACCAATCCTTCAGTGATCCCATTACAAGGGTCTGACAAGCGAGGGTTGTCTGTGTGTGTGTCAGTGTTGGGGTGTGTGTGATGGAGAGGATCATCTATGAACTGCTGTTAGTTAGCAGCATTCTCTATCACTGTGGCATGTTATTATCTGGCTGGGTTCAATGTTACATCACTCATACTTACACATACACACGTGCACGCACAAACACACACAAATACAGATTTGTCTTGATATTTTTGTGAGGACGCTCCATTGAATGCATCTGTTCTTTATTCCTCATAGCTATATACATAACCTTAAAGGAACAGTTTACCAGTTTGGAATATATCCATATTTGCCCTCTTACTGAGAGTCAGAAGAGAAGACTGATATCACTCTTCTGTTTGGAGCAAAGAGACAATTAGTTGAGTTTAGCTGTCCATAGGTTAAAAAAATCTGCCTACCAGCACATCGAAAGCTCACTATTGACCATGTAATAACTTGTATGTTTAATCCCCCTAAAAACGGAAATGTAAAAATGTCAGTTTGTGGGGCGTCGGTGGCTTAGTGGTAGAGCAGGCGCCCTATGTACAAGGCTGTTGCCGCAGCGGCCCGGGTTCGACTCCAGCCTGTGGCCCTTTGCTGCATGTCCTTCTCTCTCTCTCTCCCCCTTTCACACTTAAGCTGTCCTATCAATTAAAGGCTAAAATGCCCCAAAAAATATCTTAAAAAAAAAAACAAAAGACGTCAGTTTGTGGTTTTAGGAGGAAATACGTGCTATGACTCTTTGCATGCACAGTGCGTGTGCATTTACATGGACATGAATAACCTGTTATGCAGTTTATCCTGGTTAAAATCGGGTAATTCATATTACCTGTATACATAAAAAAATACTAGTAACCTAGTTACTGATTACTGCAGTCTATTTGCACAGGCAGAGAGCAACAAAAATGATTAAACACGACACTATGCAGTTATTACTGCCTTACAAATTAAATGCCAATTTCTTCTCTGCTTTGACTGCCAATCAGCAGTCTGCTCTGGGGATACCTGCGTCTCTTTCTTTTTCAACACAAAACAGACACACTACGTAGTTATTCACCTAACATTATTCCTGAAACAGCGACTCTACTCTAATAATGCAGAGGACAGGGAGACAGTGGATGTTAATAAGCAGCCCCTTTCATTACCACAAGATAAAACTCTGTTGTGAGACGCTGTTGCTGCCATTTTTAGGTTTTTTAGGTTGTCAGGTGGAAATGCAGTGGGACAACAGCGTAATTTAAAGAAGTGAAAAGTCCAATCTGGGTGGATGGGAGGGGTGGTGGATGAGTTCCTACAATGAACGACTTTCACCCGAGAGGCCGGTGTTCGCTTCCCATATGAGTGCAAAGCCAGAACATCGACAACAGACGCATCCAGGCTACCTCGCATGCCATATGTAGACGTGGAAAGTCTACAACTAAGCGGTGATATGTGACAAGGTCAGTATAAGAATATTTTGACCTTAGAAAACCCACAGATTTAAGGACTTGCCAACATGGCACAATAACCTCACTCAGAAAAATTTGAGGAAAAGAACGAACCCACTTCCACACTCCTGCTTTACTTGACAAGATCATGCTCTCAGCCAAATAAGAAAATCATGATTTCTAACCTTTTGGGGGTTTGGGCATGTACCACTGAAAATAAAAGGGAAGTTCAGCCTGCTGGTCACGTGCACACAAATCCCTACAGACATTATATATGGTTTAATGTAAGCAGATCACACAATGCATTCATAAATAACAAACTCACACAATTTTAAAAACTTTTTTTACAATGGCAGTAAAACAGTATCCTTCAAGAATTATACTGGATGTGGCACTGTGTACTCACACTGTGCTGCCAGCTCGTCTTTATCTCTAGGCAAACCTCCCTCTGAGTACCTTGTTATTCCTTTGCAGTACCAACTTTTCTGCATAACAGTGGAGCATAAATCAGCCAGTCAAGTCAGCTCAGATTGAGAGGCAGTTAAATGATACACAGACACATGCATGCACATAAACACTGCATATACTTATTTGTGTCCATACATTTTATCTGCACATACATTTGTGTGTATATTTACCTCTGCCAAGGAGGCTGTACTTTCAGTTCGGTTTCTTTGTTTGTCAGCAGAATTATAAAAACTATTGGCCTGATTATCATGAAACTTGGTGGAATGATGAAGCATGGGCCAAGGAAGAACCCATTAAATGTTGGAGCAGATCCGAATCACGAGCCGGATAAACAAATTATTTTTCACTTATAGGCAGGGCATTTGGCCTCTGCAGTATAAATAACAAACATCTTAAAACCCAGTAGATAGTAAGTTTCAATTGTGAAATACGATAGAAATATGATAACACCATATCATAATTCACATTCACAGGTACCGGTAATCCTCTGGGGTAGCCTACGCATGTTGTTGCTCAAACTCTATACAGAAAGCAGTTGCTCTGGAGCACTCATTTGATATACTTCTGATAGTCTGGGAAATAAATTTGCACATATATAGTGGTTGCACATGTAGATTTCCATATCACAGAAGACAGAACTATTGGCCTCAGCAAAGATCTGCGGTCTCTGAGGTCCCTTGTTAATGTCGACTCGTCAGAGAGCATCTGCCACCCTAGTTTTTGTGATGAGTCCCACACTGTTAGCATGAGCCAGCCCTGCTTTTTCCAGCTGATTTAGCATTTTGAATTGGCGTGGAGATGGCAAATGGATTGAATCACTCTGATAGGCAGTTCAGTTCAGTGCACAAGAAGAGAAACGGAAGTGAGGAAAGCAAACAAATGGCTAAAATGAGGGCGACAGGGTGAGAGATCAAAACAAACTTGTTATTAGGTAAAGTTATTTTTTTTAGCCACTGAGCTCCTTAGTGGAAATGGTTCATATTAATTTGCATGACTGCCTTTGTTCTTTCAACATCAAGTTCTGTTGTGAATGTGCTAACTGGCTAACTAGCATCTTGAATCCATCCTGTTGGTCCCCCAGTTTCCCATTTTGAATGATGAATACAGACTACCGCCACCTGCTGGTATAAGTTATTTTCTCTTGCGCAGGCACAGTTGGCCACTGGCTGTAGTCTTTCCGATATGCTCAAGTGCAACTTTTTGGCCAAGACACAGGTGATGTGAGGCGATGCAACAGCCGGCCTTCATTGCCAGTAGTTCTTTGTTATCAGTTTGGTGTGTCTGGACCTTTAAACCCATATTCACAGTAATTATCTTGTGTCTGTACCTCATTGTGTGGTGGTGGTGGTGGTGGTGGTGATCAAGAGTTCTCCACGTCCACACTGCAACACATTAAAAGCTAAAACTTTTGAAAGAGAGAAAATGATCATAAAAAGGGCAAAATGAGACAGTCATTTTTGTGTGTGTGTGTGGGTGTGTGTACCTGTCTCTAAAGCTGTATCAGCTAAGCTTGGGACAGGTTATGCCTTCCCTCCTCGTATTTCTCCTCAGGCCCCTCGTTTATTCGCTGCTTGTACTGGCACCTGAGAGTAGATTATTGTTTAGGAGACTTGCAGCAGAACAGGCAGAGTAAGTAGATCTCTCCTCTTCTCTAATCTAATCAAATTTGATGTTTCCAAACACACAGCAGCTGGCTAAAGGCACAGCGATGATACCCTAGGAACAAAGCCCACGCTTATTGTTGGAGACCTACCTAAGCTTCTCCAATTCCTGCCTCAATTTAGCATTCTCTCCCTGAAGCTTAACGCTGGAAAACAACACGAAAGCAATTTAACAGGCTGACACTGTGGCTGTGTGCTTAGGTGTGTATGTGTATTACCCTCAAAATTGTTCATGTCTGTTTGTGGAGCAGGCATCCTCTGTGGGCTGATGGGGGCAAGTCTCTCGTGATCCCACATTCACTCTGCAACATCACAGAAAAGGAAATTCAAACACCAAGAGACGGTGCTGGCAAAAACAACTGTTATAAATATAGTGGAACGTACTACTCTGCCTCCGCATTGCATGTTCAAATATGTACAGAAGTAAACAATATAGTAACAGAACCAAAGCAGTAAATATAATACACATTAGGGCAGACTCACCTCTCCAAATATTCAAGTATGCTCAAATGCCCCCTCCTCCCCAATATACAGATAGAAAAGGGGATTTCACTATTGATTGTGTGCACCACAGCTATGTTGCACCATGTGTAGACAGTAGTAGCTTGCATTTATTGCATATTTGAATGGTGTACTCTATAGCTGTACTTGCTTATGATAAATAGTATAATAAAAAAGAAAAACACAAAGACCTCAAGGCCCCTCAGCAGATTTGGTCCCCCCCCCCCCCCCATGACTCCATGGCTACAGCCTTGAAAAACATGACTGTTACCTTGAGATTTGCTCCTCAGAGGATAGTCGCGTTTTCTCAGGTACCCAGTTTGTGTGATCATTCTTTAAAATACATCATTTTTTACACATACTACGTATCTATAAAACAGCTACATGGATGTTAGGGGGTCAGCCGAAGATTGGGTGGTGGTAACCACCACTTTTACGCTTTCATGCATTATTAAAACATCATAAGAAATTTCTTACTTGGTGTGAATGAAATAATAGGGGGAAGGGCTGATAGCTTTGATACACTATGTGTGCATCAAATGTAGAGATCACTTCACTTCAGTCAGTACTGCAAAGGTCCTTTCATCGTTTTGACCTATCCAGCTCTCACTTTCATCTTACACTAACGAGGGGCTCATTAATTTCTAATCAAAGGATCCCGATTTACTGCAGGTCCATTGAGGATATTCAGCCCTGTATACACAGAAAGTGGATGGGGTCATCAGAATTTAAACAATAGACCAAAGACCAGTGGGCACACATGGGTGCTCACCAAAACACACAAGGTGAAGGTGAGATGTCTCAAAGCATTATGGCTACTTTTTCAACAGATGTATTGGATTCTGTACAGCCGAGACTGGGGCAAAGAAAAAAAGAGCAGAGGGAGAAAAAGATGGAATGAAGACTGAAAAGAGGGCTGCTTTGTGTTGAAGCATGGCAAAAAAGTTCCCTCACACACATCTGGAAAGAAGACACTATCTCACTGTGTGTTAGCGAGTGTGTGTATGTGTACGCTTAGGTACACGCGCATGCAGGAATGGCCGTTCCGCCACGTTCCAGATAATTCCACACACAGGCGGGTCCACACTCTCCCCTCCATACTGCCGTCCCCAGCTCCACTAACACACCATCGGTCACTCTGGTCTGTGCTTGTGTGTTACTGTCCAGACTCAGTGAAACAGACGACTGCGCCTGTCTGTCATAGGCTGCTTAACAAGAAACTCTGCCTCAAGACTTTCAATCTGCAGCTGCTGAGAGCCAGAGGAGCAAAAGTTTTATCAGTGAGAAACACATTCAGCCGAGCCTATCAGCCACATCAATTATATCTCTACAGACTTCTACCTTGACTCTAAACCATTAAAATATCATACAAAAGCAGTCATGCTATCATAAGAGCAGAATAATAAAATAGATCCTCTGAGAAATTGAGTTGCAGAGTGGTATCATAATCCAATCAGAATCAGAGTTATTACCAGTTTCCAATCAGGGTAGAGAGTTATTATGTACTCCCATTTGCCTTCAGCATGGAATAAGAAAATGGTAAAAATGAAGACTGGATGAAGGGAGAAGATGTGTGTGGTTAAAACACACAGACATTTGAGTCCTCACAGAATCCAGAACAATACCTTTCATGACAATTAGCTTATTAAGAGTCAAATGAGTATAATAAGAGCTGCAGAGTAATAAATTGGCATACATAAACTAATTGATCATACTTCCCATCCCATGTTTTTAAAAGCATGATGTCCACGGGTGGTCGGCTGAATTAATTGCATGTATTAAAAAATAAATCATATCATCAGCATGTATGAGAATCAGTGGGGGAGTTTCCAGTCTTGACTTTTAGCTGAATAGCATCTAGTATTTTTGACGATATGGGACAGAGCAAGGTGGTGAAATAGCAAATCCAGTTTAACACTGTACAGCCAACAATGTCACTGCCCTCTCACACTCATCCTGTAATCAAAGGCCTGACCCTGTTAGAAACACTGCGTCTGCCGAACATCACAAAGACACTTCAGATCAAACAAAAGGGCCAGGTGCACACACAGAAGGAAAATTATTCAGTTTCAATTCTTGACTTAAACCAGAGACAACAAAGGTCTGTATGAGACAAAAGACAGCGGCTGAGCAGCTATAGTAATCCACCTGTGTCACAGTGCCATCTACCTTTTAAACTGAGAATTGCTAAAGCATTTCCTACAGTCAATTAATTGATAACGCTTAATGTTTTGTTTTGAAACTGTAAAATTAAAATATCTGAAAATTCTAGCTTACTCACACACTGCATTGATGCTGAATCCTGCAAAGGGCCATATTACAGTGTTAAACATTTCACCATTACATTACAGTGGAGCAAAACGTGCACAATCTAATACATTCTTCTGCAATAAGTAATTAAGGCATTTAATGTCTCTCGAAGAGGCCACATTAGACACATGCTCCTTTAACTGTCATCAATTATGTCTAGTTTGTGCTGGTGGTAGTGTTTTATTAGAATTCATTATTTACTAATATGCCCCTGTTATTGTGTGCACTACTTGTGTATAAAGTGGTGTAATGACGTATATTGTACCACCCAAGACACACCTGCTGGAGCTGTTATTGCACACAACCCACCGTAGTGATGCAAGTTAACAGACAGGAGCCCTGAGTGGTCACAGACACAGAAAACAACCATGACGCAGTGCCGAAAGTGTGAATAGCTGTTTGAAACAAACATTCTCGAGACCTGCAGAGCACTTAGAGACACTGAGTGACTCACACAGAGTGCATTGTCTCACTCCTGCTCTCTGCACACTTGTACATTTGTCTGACGTGGTATGCCTCTGTTTTGGAGTAAATTAATCACTAACAAAGGTGTTGATTCAATTTTAGGGTCCACACTTATATAACAAAAAGGCCAGTAAAACACTGTAAACCAGTAAAACCCCCCCCACACACACACACACACACACACACACAGCATGTCTGGCCTCTCTTTGGACACAGGCACTTGCTGAACCGCAGAATGTTAAATAAACCAGTGGAGGAATTCCACTGAGTCAACACAGCCTGTGGAAGTGGAGAACTCATTGAATGCGTGTGTGTGTGTGTGTGTGTGTGTGTGCTGGGAGCAGAACAGAGTGGTGTCTGTCACAGGGCAGTCCTGAGTAAACACACACATGCACACTCACACACACACACTCTCAGTCTGTTTAGAGCCTACCTGCCCACGGAATGCACAGAATCCAGCTGCTATGGCAACAGAAACCTGCAGTTAAATCTCTGTTTAACACCTTCTCTCTCTCTCTCTCTCTCTCTCTCTCTCTCTCTCTCTCTCTCTCACACACACACACGCACACATGCACGCACGCACGCACGCACGCACGCACACACACACCTGACCTTCACATTTTACTGGGATGATGCAGCGTCTCCTGTAGCATCACTTTAGATATATATCTTTCATTTTATGATATCGTATACTTTATTACCCCTGAGGGGAAACTCATCTTGGACTCACAGTACTGCTGATCTATCATGATTAGAAAACACCATAAAACTACACGAAAGTCAATAGACCAACCAGCAACTGAAACTAAAGCTAAATGGAATTCAGCCATCTTTCCTTTAATTATTCACACCTGTGCTTTTTGTCAAAATGTCCTCTGTGACACACATATTATGCCAGTGGTGTCTATTGACGTCAAATAAACGTTGTTGATTTAAAGACCCTGCACACCTACACAGGTGTTTTCAGTGAATCTGTCTGATTAGACATCTGCTTAGGTTGAAGCCACGCAGGGATTTATGAAATGTCACTAAAATTTATGTATTAACATAAGAGGTGGAGCTATATTGTTCCACCTTAACAGGTGCAAAGTGAATAGTGAGGTCGATGTCAATCAAGCACAGATTGTACACACCAACGTGTGCTGAGAAGAGGTCTAATCAGTCAACAAGTGAAAACACCTGTGTGGGTGTACAGTGGGTAGGCTGCGCTTTTGTATTTGCAGCCGTATGTCAGTTCCATACTACACAATAATGCTAAGAAGGTTTTGACACTGAATCAAGTACACTCTGTATAAGCTGAAAGCACTTATGATTGTTGTGAGGGCTGTTGATTACACTTGTCCCATAATGCAATGCACAAATGAAAGGCTGGCGCTTTTTACAGCTTAGATGCAAAAGATGATATTAATAATGGGTGTTGAAACAGCTATAGAAAGATTTTTTAAAGCTAGAAAATAGCAAAAAAAATATTCTGACTATAAATGTATTGGCAGTGGCATACCTAAGGCACAGTCAAACAACATGTGTCAGTGTACATGTACCGGTAATACAATATTCTAGTCCTGTTAGTGCCCACTGCAGTCTATACAGTGGTTAAAAAAAAGAAGAAGAAAGAAACCTACTCTGGGGCTGTATTCACAAAGCTTCTTGGTACAAAGAGTTGCTCCTAATGATGAAACTCTGAGAAAATTCTTAGAATTTCCCCTTAAAGTTAAGACTAGGTCCTTGTAAAGATAAAAGTTATTCACAAAGCATATAAGACCTCAAAAGAGCTCCCAAGGTGGAAAACTGTTAGGAGCAGGGAGGAGGACTTTTAAGAGGCTTTCTTTCTTTCTTAAGCAGAGGAGAAAAATGGTGGAAACACAAAGGGATTGGAGAAATACTCTCCAAATGCTGGATGACAGTGAGTAAATGAAATGCTACAGATAGGACTGTGCAGAAATAATGTGTAGTTGATCTCATGAGAGATACACACACATTTCCCAGCTAACGCTACAACACCAGAAATAAAATGATCACAATACTAAGATATTTGGAAAACTGGAAAAATGCCACAGTGCAGCAGTGATGACTTGAGTCTGTCTCAACCTTCCATCAGCAGTGATCACACTAACAATGACAACACTTTCCCAGTCAGCAGTTCATTTCATTCCCACTGGGAGTCCACGCCTTGCAGGCTCACAAAAGGGTGTGTCTCTGACAACCAATTACACCTGTCAAAAGAAGGCATCATATCTAGCAGTGGGGTCAACCACTCTTCCTCACCAAGGTAAAAGTTTCTGTCCCTTCCTTGCACAGAGAACTTTCCTAAATCACTCCTAAGCTAAGATTCCTTACTAAATTGTTTAGGCTAAGTCAGGAGCTCTCTGAGAGTATTCTCAGAGTGTTTGTGAATAAAGCCCCAGATATTTTACTTAAGTAAAAGTGGCAATACTACAGTGTAAAATACTGTTATAAGTAATGTCTAACATTCAAAATATTACTCAAGTAATTCTGGTGTGTGAGTTGAGTAAAAAGTACAATACTTGCCTCTGAAATACAGTGGAGTAGAAGTAGGATATAAAGAGGCATAAAATGGAATACTGAAGTAAAGTACAAGTACCTTAAAATTGTATTTTATATGTACAAATTGTACTACATTTAACACAACTGGAATACAGCACAGTACCTTTTTTCACAGCAGACATCTTGACTTGTAAAAGCAGGAAAAGCACAGGTGATGGCTCCAGCAATGTATGCGATGCAGCAATTAATCATGTGATTAATAACACCTGTGTATGTCAAGTTAAAATGTGTTTAAAAAGCACTACTGTAACAGACTGTTCTACTTGTATGTCCCCCTTGAGTTGCCGTAGGGCAGGAAAAGTTTTTGGGTTAATATTTTGCTGCGTAAGGGAGCTCATACATGTGTGAGAGTTTTGATGAGCAGAAAATAAATGGGCAGCGGTTGCTGCTGGAGCTGTTGCACCGTCTTCCGTCCCGTTTATTGTTTTATTAATTATTTAGTTTGGCGAACCCAGGACGCTCGGCTACACTACACAATTTTACCCCTTTACCAGTAGGAGGCAGTAAACGGTCTATTGCTGTACATCTGATGTTAATGCTAATGCTATTAAACTTTTTATTATTATATTTCATTACATTACATTTTATTACATTTGGTATTGATGATGAAACTCTCTTAACTCACGTTTTTTTTTAATTCCTAGGTGCTAAATTTATTATATTACAGATTGTGGTGCGTCAAGATGACGTCGAACGTAAACCTGAAGTGACGTTTCTCCGTTCCTCCAACTTCCGCCTTGCACGTGTGTTTACTAGAATGTGGACCACTGAGCCAGAGAAATAGTTGCAATAATATTTTAAACATACTTACTGTTTGTTATCTGGTTAAAACATGGGGAAGCTGAATGTCGTTGTGTTGAGATATTTATCTCGAGATGACTTCCGGGTCCTCACAGCGGTAAGTAGCGAGCTAGCTAAGCTAACTGCTCTGTCCCAGCTGTGTTAGCCTGTGCTAGGCTAGCTTTACAGGCTAGGCTAACGTTAAAGTACATACATCAGCCAGATGGCTGTCAAACTGTTGCTTGACGATATGTCACCGGTGCAGTGTATGAAATAACGTAAGTGTCATCATTGTTGAGGTTTGAGTAAATCAATAAAACATATATACGATACGCCATCTATCAATGTGGTAACATTAAGTGTGAATGTGGTGCTAAAAAAATGACATATTATGGTACTGTATATTTGTAATTGGGGCACAGTGACCAAGCAGGTAGAGGAATTCAGGCATGAGTGGAATCTCATCAAAATCTCAGACCATGGTCTCAGCAAGCAGTGCTCATTTCATGTCAGTTCACCTTTCAGCTTTACAACACTGTCACTGCAAACAGGACTGAATTTCAGGAATATTATCTGATTTTTCTTGTGAACCTGCCCTCAACAGGTTGAGATGGGGATGAAGAACCATGAGATTGTCCCAGTGAGTCTGCTGTCCTCCATCGCAAGCCTCAGACACGGCGGCTGCAACAAGATCCTCAGAGAGCTTGTCAAACACAAACTTGTAGCCTATGAACGTACCAAGAGTAAGAAAACACAGACAAATGCACTATGAGCTTCACTCGTCATGATATAGTTGGTACATGGCATGCAGGGGTTTTTTTCTAATATGGTATGTGTCTGTTGATTTCAGCCGTGCAGGGCTACAGGTTGAACTACGGAGGATATGACTACTTGGCTCTGAAGACCTTGTGCTCCAGAGAAGTCGTCATTTCAGTTGGCAACCAGATGGGTGTGGGTAAAGAGTCAGGTAAGAAAAAAGTTGCTTTCATAGTACATAGTCTGTATACGTTCACATCCCCACCTCTTGTTTGGCATGTGTGATTCAGGTGAAATCAATGGCATGTTACAGGTTCTTTCTTTATTAATATCTACAGTGTATGTCATGATATGGTTCACACAAGTCAGGTCACGTGTAAACTATTTAAACTTAAATTCATCCCAGAGAAATACACAGTGTTTTGAAAATGGTAGGGCTGCCACTTAAAATAAAAGAAAAGAAAATGTTATGAAATTATATTATTAAAACATTGCAGACAATTGCAAATAATATTGAACTTTTTTAAGCCTTATTGTAATTGACTTTTCTGTGTACAAAAACCTGTGAAAATCAGGATGGAAGTTGTTTTTTTTTTTTAACTCATAACTAAACAGAAATACTGAGAGGTCTGTTGAAAGCTGGGCATACACTGAACGATTTCAGAAATGTTGTTGTTAAATTCCACCTCCCACTGTACGACTGAATCCTTTACAAAGAGCTCATGATTTATGTGCTCACACTGTACGGTAGGATTGTCAGGCCGTGATCTGAAGGCTCACACTTAATGTGTAAAATAGACAATAAAACAGCTCATCAGCCCCTGCAGATCATTCTGGCTATTGATAATTGTCAATAAAGATTTGTTGAAATGCTCGGAGGCAGGTGGAAGTTTGTTTGCCAGCACAGTTACAGTTTGTAGTAAGGTCCTGTAAAGAGCTTAAAAAAACACACACGCAAACATGTACAAATTAGTAGTATCAGTACTAATGTCAGAAATTGATTTTAACGTCTGGTGGCCAGTCAGGAGCAGTTGATCAGGCCACGATTGGTCCTCGCTCCCCCCGTACACTGCACGGCAAAAGACACCAGAGTAACCTGAAATTTTGTACACCTGTTATACGAGTCCTGCTGCTCAAAAATCAGGTCAGAAACTGTCCTAAATCATACAGTGTATGCCCAGCTTAACTGTAGTGTTTGAAAAGACAGCACTTTTACTTATCAGCAGTGTAATGATTCGCCAGGTGCTGATGTAAACATCTGTTCCCTAACAGGTTTCAAGGCTGCTTAGCAAAGGTTAGAAACTCTCATGTTTATACAAATATTTGTTTGTGCTTACTCCCTGTAGATATATATATTGTGGCGAGTCCAAGCGGCGAGCAGTACGCTCTGAAGCTTCACAGGTTAGGTCGTACATCCTTCAGGAACTTGAAGAACAAGAGAGATTACCACAAACACAGGAAGAACGTGTCCTGGCTCTACCTCTCCCGCCTTTCTGCCATGAAGGAGTTTGCCTACATGAAGGTAATGGAACAAATCAGAGAAGTGTATGTAGCCTATGTGAAACAGAAAGAAAACATCACCAGTAATTTATTAGTTGAGCAGCAGGGATCCAGTTTTGTTTGATGCATCATTAAATCATCTGATTTTTCAGGCATTGTATGATCGGGGCTTTCCTGTTCCCAAACCTGTGGACTACAACAGACATGCTGTAGTGATGGAGCTCATCAATGGATATCCACTGTAAGTAAACAAGCCATTCTTCCGTCTTGATTTATATATTGCATTAGTGATAGTAACAGCACACTCTTCCTACTCTCTGTTTCTTAAATAGCTTGTGTATATTGTTTGTGATGTCTTTCAGGTGTCAGGTGCATGAGCTGCAGGATCCACCAGCCCTGTACAATGAGTTCATGGAGCTTATAGTCAAACTGGCCAATCACGGCCTGATTCATGGAGACTTCAACGAGTTCAACCTCATGCTGGACGACCAGGACCACATAACTCTGATAGACTTCCCTCAAATGGTGTCCACCTCACATCCTAATGCTGAATGGTTGGTGTTTCTGTTATAAAATTGCAAATTAATGAACACTTTAAATTAATAAAAACTAACAAAAAGATTTATCTGTTGTTCACTTTTCCTACCTTTGTTTATAGGTATTTTGACAGGGATGTCAAATGTATCAGAGATTTTTTTGCCAAACGATACAATTATGAGAGTGAGCTCTTCCCAACCTTCAAAGACATCAGGTAAGTGCTCAAATTTAAAGTTTCAGTTTCAATAAAGCTCCTGCAAGACCATAAAAATTGTGTTGGTTCTATTTTTAGATGTGTAACATAAACTTTTTTTTTTATTGTGACCATGAAAAATCACCTCTTTTTGTCTGCCCTGTGTTAGAAAATTAAACACCTTGATTTATTAGCTTGTACATTGTTCAACATTTGAACACATCTAAAATGTAGAAAAAATACATATTAATTGTATTTTCTACATGAAGTTAAGAATGTGATTTGGAGGTGAAGTTTTACATGATCTTTTGTTGTCACTGTTCATTCCTGCAGGCGGTCTCACTCTCTCGATGTTGAAGTCTCAGCCAGCGGCTTTACCAAAGATATGGAGAGGGATGGTGCATTGCTACACCCAGCTGGACCAGAGGGAGAAAATGATGACAATGAAGAGGAGGATGATGACGAAGAGACAACAGACGAGGAGGTGGAAGAAGAAGAGAGTGTGGACATGGAGGAATATAAGCATGCAATGCTGGAACTGGAAGGTCTGAAAGTCAGCGACTCGTATGCAGACATACAAGAAGAGGAGAACGAGAGTGAAAAAGTGGAAGAACAAAAAGAGACTGAGACAGCGCCTGCTCCTAACAGTGATGAAGAGCCAAAGAGCGATTTAGAGGAAGAGCTGAATGAGGCAGAGGATGAGTGTCCAGAGCTGGCAGACCTCTCTACCTCCAACAAAGACTTCAAACCCTTCAGGTAAACATAATGGAAAGTTAACATAATCCAGTATCCAAAATGAAGCACGTTAGTTTGGATTTTAAGTCTGAATTAGTTTCAACCTGCAGCTGTGGTACAGAGCCAACAAGTGACTCTAGGTGTGTTGATACAGTACAAGTGCCTGGCAACTTGAGAAAAAGTCAATACATTTCAGAGACATTTGACTTAAATAAATCATCATTTGTGTCAAATTAAGCAGCGTTGTTAGAAACATGCAGATTACATCCCAACAGTGGATTTCCATTAGTGTTTTTGTTGTGAAATGTGCCATATTAACTTTTTTTTTCTGCGCGTTTTCTCCTGCAGAGACTCGGACAGTCTTCTACATGTGGCAGAACACAGGAGGACGAGGACAGACAGTGAGGGTACAATGGGCAGCATAGGCAGCTGCTCTACAATACCACCAGTGAGTAAAACACAGACACAAGAGTCTGCAGTTAAGTTTATTATACAAGGTAGAGATAAATATTTTTCCTAAAAGATGAGACAAGAGAGAAGCCCACTATCCTGGGGATACAGGGGCATTGACTTGTTTTTAAGGTAACATCAGCTACAGTCAAAACTCGTTGGTTATATTCCAAGCAACAGCAAGATAGGGTTCTTGTGGTTGATTCACTTAGCCTACAATAAATAAATACATTTGGTGGGCCAAAAAGACTTTTGCTAGCTTCTTTTTTTGTTACTGAGTTTTACATCCCTGCCGACTCTGGGCATTGCATCCACACAGGAGGACTTAAAGGACTAAGGTAAAGAACTTAGTATTTCTGTAGTGATACGTATGTTTTGTACATACCAGCCTGTTTGGTTTACACTTATAACGTGACTAGTTTGACTAGTTTTTTATATTTTCCAAGAAACAGGAAATTGTTTGGATGTGTCCTCCCAGGAGTCCTGTTTCCCAGGATTAAACCCTAGTGCAAGTGTCAAGTTGAGAGTGAGGGACACTAATACAGTACCATTAAAAAATACAAATATTCTGACTGAGGTGATGACTTGAAAATTTCACCAGACACTGAAGCAATCCTGATATACACTTTTGGTAAAAACTGAAATGTCCTGTAGGTGTTGCTAAAGAGCTTCCACATGGAGCCGTCAAAGAATGTGAAGGGTGACTTGTAGCAGAGACATGTCCTCATAATGTTGTGTCTGCCTTGCAGAGACAGCCAGAGCGTCCATTTGTCTGTAGTAACCTGCTGTCGCTGTTTTTGTTTGTCCTGTAGGAGATAGTCCGTCAGAAGGTGCGGAGGCAGCTCACCAAACAGCAGAAGGCAGCACAGAGGAGACGTCTGCAGAAGGGAGAAGCCAATTTGGTGACCAAATCTAGGAGAGAGAACCAAAGTAACATCAAGTCTAGTTTGGAGGGCGCCTCCTTCTGGGGATAAATGGGACTGCAGAGACGGACAGACAGGATTCATGACAGCATGCTTGTTGTTTGGTTAACGTGCGTGCTTCATGGTTCCTCTGCTCCTAAATCTGAAGAACTGAAAACACATTATAGCTGATGGAAAAACTCAACAAGAGAGTTTCTGCAACAACTGAACTGCTCCGTTCTTGGAGAGAAAAATGAAAATAAACTTTGTATTCAGCAAATGACACTGTCAAGAAGACAGTGTTTGTTTTTCTATTTGACCTGTAGTAACCTATCATGTTCAACGCACAGTCTAATGTAAATATCAACTATTCATAATGAAGCAATATGATTGACTATTAAACCATTTAAACATCCTTAATAAGGTGAGTGATTTATTCAAAAGACAGATCTGTACATACAGATCTAAAATTAATGTTTTTCTGTCAGGACATCATATGCATCTGTGTCAAACATGCTCTCTAGTCAGCTGAGCACATTCTTTTTAGCTGATACTCATATCAGCATCTATGATGGCTACAAAAGTCTGAAAGCTATTGAGTAACTTTTGATATTGTGGTTTCAAGTTCATGCTAGGTGTGAGCATACTGCTGGCAGGGTGACTAATGTGAATTTAAGATTCAAACAGACTTCACGAAGAGCTTTTCTTAATGCTAAACTCCCATGGTTCCAAGGTCTCCCAACTATTATGGTAGTTTGAATAGATCGCTACCTCCACCATCCCAGCAGCCAATCAAAAAAGAAGTAGAGACTGACACAAGAATGCTCCAGAATGCATCAACACTTTCAACATAAAATAGACCCCTTCGCTCCGTCACGCTGACACGACTCAAGTGAGGCATGACATATAAAAGATGAGAAAGCAGAGGAGTTTGGAGCGAAGAAACGTTCTCAGAATTTGCTTCATTTATGTGTAAGAGGCTTTCAGAGAGCGAGCGGGTGAATTCAGACTTGAACAAAGGGCATTCATATTGAAGAGGGTGAATGGAGCTCAGACCCTGGGCTCGGTGGGCTTGAATTAGAGTGTGAAGTCAAAAGTATCCCACCCCCACACATCATAAGACACTACATGTTGGGTCCCTGACAAGCTGGGCACTGAGGGTGTTTAATACTAAAAGAAGCATCCAGTAATATACCTTTCCACAGAACAAGTCATATTATCTTGTGCCTCAAGGTGGTAATTGTGCCATTTTTGGCTCAACTTGGCAACTTTGTGCAGGTCTTTAACTGTCCGACTCTGTTCAGGGATTAGCCAGCTGCACGCCCCAAAGGGAGGGGCTCAGCATTCCAGCTCTGCACCTCTGTGTGTGTGTGTGCATGTGTAGAAAGAGTGAGGGGCCCTCTGAGCTAATTGGCAGAGAGGGTAACAAAGGTGGTCCGCTTCAAAAGAGAAACCCTAGTGGGGTGTTCACACAGGAGAGGAGGAGGAGGAGGGGAGAAAGGGAGAGTGGAGGGGCTCCCAGACTTTGAGTTTATTCCTCATGATGTCTCCCATCCTGGCTGGTTATTTCTAGGGTCATGAGTGCTGTTTTGATGGATTGTTCTGATGAGAAAAGTAAACAGATTGTGTGTGAGGCAGCCCTGGAAGAAAACACTGGATGAGGATGAGTAAAGTGGAAGTGGAGGAGAGCATCATGTCATACCTGTCGCAGAGCGAGACTGACACTAGCCCCACAGACTGTGAGTAAATGCTTTGTGATAAACTCAATATTTCTGAGATGACATAGACACATCTTTGTTTTAGATATCAGAATCAAACTACCACTGATGTTAAATATACAAGAACAGGCAAGCAATTCATTTATTTCTTAAAACTTTATCACATTTCTTGCAAAGTATTCCTCCTAAGTATCCCTGCTGCCAGAGGCTGAGCTGCAGTGAGTAGTTTGGCACACAGCGAAGGACACAGGAAACTTTTAAATCTGTCTCAGGGTCAGAAAAAGCTCAAAGGGTTACATATGTATAAGTTATGGGGTGCCACTTACAGCTCCTAATTCTACTTAAATAAACACTGTCTGGGAATGATGACTTAAAGAAGCCTGGCTTGAATATTTATGTTAACATTCACACATATCCTGACAGGCTTACTCAGAGTGAGACTAAAAGAAACGTCTGATGGCAACGCAGAAATTATTTACATAATCATGATTGATAAAATGTGTTGATATACCCTCCAACAGTTTACTTAATGTTATGCCATGCTTTCAGTACTTTCAGATTTCATTTTTGACCTGTCTTCATTACATGTGTGCAGTGAATGTGGTTGCCATGCTCCATCACTTCTGGGAGCAGAGGCAGACAGCTCAGTTGAATGGTTCCTCCAGTGAATCAGATGGTTCTGCTGGGGACGCTGCCATCCAGACAGAGAGCCTGCTGCTGTATGAGTCTGCACCGTCCCCCGGTCCTCCGTATGTCTGCTATGTCACTCTGCCTGGAGGAAGCTGCTTTGGTAACTATAAGGTATGTTTATCATCAACTGAGCTGCAGCTACACTACAGTTCATCTGACATGACTGTGCTGTGTCAGTGAGACACTAGCTGTCCTTCATGTGAAGTTGGGCATACACTTGACACAATACAATTAAACACACACACCTCATGGTGAACTAATACATTCAAATCACTGGGATATGCTGTAGTAAGTTCCAATGTTACTAATTAAGTGTGACCAGTCCAGTCCAGAAGGATCCCCCGTGTCCAAGACTGGTTTTCATATCTCAATAAATCCCTCAACATCGTCATGAAGGGTGTAGGTCGGCTTTTCCAGAGAGAGTATATCTTCTCTGTAACTCCGTATACCAGTCGTCCATTTCAGGGATGTCCTTAGAAATCCAAAATATGAGAACAGTCCTTGCTATATGTAAGAGTATTCCAATCAACTTAGCGTTATGACTGTTCCTTGCATTGTCCTCTGTGGCTGCCAGAATACACTGAAGCTCTAAATCAAATCCTATTTAGGCAACAACTACATCTTTCACGTCTCCCTAAAATATTTGTATCTCTGCAAATTTCCAAACCATATGTGCATGACAATTTCTAAATTGTATTTAGCTGCATGTTTTTAGCAGAAACAAATTAGGCTGTTGTAGGTCATATTTACTCCTCAAACCCTAACATGACTCCAGTCTTCCCCCATAGGGTTTGGCAAGCTGACAAAGTTGGAGGTAGATGATGCAGGTAATGTTTCTGCTGCTTGATAGTGCAGCTGCAGAGAACATCAGTTGTTATCCTATGTAAATGACTAGTATGGCTGTTTCAAATTAACTTACTACACATATATAGTAATGATACTTTTTAATCTAAATGCTTCTCTTTATTTTGCTGCAGCAGTTGCCTGATATCAGACAGAGCTGTCAGTGTGTCAACACTCCTTTTCGACTGTCAGTCAACTCGGTGGTGTGGGCAGATTCCAAGGTCTGAACCCAGGCAACTGCAGCAGCACACAATAGATCTCAAATAAATTAAAAAGTAAAACAGCCCCAAAATCAAGTTTTCTTACAAACTGTTATTCTTCTGACCAAATATAACCATTGTATCAAATTAGTTTTTATTCAGAGGAAAGTACTTACAAGCATATATTTCCCTCAGTGAGGATAAACACACAGTCATACTCACTTTGAAGATTTTTTTTAAATCGATGTCATTCAGTTTAAATCAAACAATGCCTCTCAATGGGCTCACTGTGACCCAGACAGCAGCCCCAAGCTCAGAGAAGGCATGTGATTGGTTATCTGTGAATGCCTCTAATGTTCTAATCTCACTGGTGATGTTGAGTTCTGAGCCCATGATTAGCTGCAATGAAGTGTAAAATCATCATAATGTAACTTAGAGTGGACGTGCATTTACACACGAGACCCACTGACTGAGTTTAGTTGATCCTAGGCTCACACACATCAGCCAGCTCAGAAACTTTTATTTGACGTGACACATTTTGACATTTTGTTCCCTCTCTGTTTGAACTCTTCTTGACATTTTTAACCCTTCATGTTCTTCATCCCATCATCCACAGGTGTGTGACACCCAGGCAGAGGCTCGGAGGGATGCAGCTCGCGTGGCCCTGATGAACTCACTTGTGAACGAGCTGCCGTGTCGACGCATCAACCTTCAGTTCATCACTCAGAGTTTGCAGCAGGCGGCCACAGACAGTGCTGTGAGTGTGAGCCAGTGCAAACACACAGTGTTGCATCTCATTACAAGAATTTAGCCTCAATATTAATGTTGACTGCACTGTTGTCTCTGTGTTTTATTTATTTGTATTTTATTTATCCTGTCTAGAACTAGAAAGGCAGGGGTGGAATGTAACTATGTACAATTACTCAAGTACTCGAACTAAGTACAACTATAAGGTACTTTTACTTTACTTGAGTCTTTTCTTTTTTAAAAGCCCCCTTCTACTTTTCCTATGTGACATTTCAGAGGGATTTATTTTTCATGTCTTTTTGATTCACTGCATTTTTCTGAAAACTTTAGTTAGTAGTTAATTTAGATTTTTGCATAAAAAAAGAAATTAGAGAAGTTTATAGGCTACAATATGATGTTTTGTTAGAAAGTGAACTACCCAACACTTAATACATGTGCATTTATAAAGATTCATCAATTAATAAATTAACCAACTGACAGAAAATCAATTGGCAACTATTTTTTATAAATGTTTAAGTCATTTTATATTTTTTTTTATCATCTTTTTTTAAATAATTTTGAGTGTGTTGGTTTTTATTTGTATTTAATTATTTATTTATAGATTTTTCTGTATTGGGTACTTTTATTTTAATACTTTAAGTACATTTTACTGGTTATACTTACTTACTTTTACTTAAGTAACATTTTCAATGCAGCACTTGTAACAGAGTATTTCCACAATGTGGTATAAGTACTTTTACTTAACCCTTTGAAACCTGAGCAAATTGGCTTGATTTTTTTTCAAAAACATGGGAAGAAGACAATGAGCAACAAAAGAAGAAATGGCCCGGAAAAAAATTGCAAAACATTAGGAAAAACAGAAAATTAAAAATGAGAAAATTAGTTAAAAAAAAAAAAAAGAAAGAGAGAGAGAGAGAGAGAGAGAGAGAGAGAGAGAGAGAAATAAAGTTAAAAATAAAGAAACAAGGAAATGACCTGAAATTCTGTAACATAATTTTAAATATTTTAAATATTTAATAATAATCATAATTATACATAGCCATGCAAAATTATTTGTTTGCAATTTATGGGACATTTCTTACCAAGCTGCTCAATGCCTTTTTTTCCCCCATGTTTTTGAAAGAAATCCCACCAGTTTGCTCAGGGTTTAAAGGTTTAGCAGCACAAGAAAAGTGACGTCACACCAGGTTTCAAATCGTTAAGTAAAGGAACTGAAACTCCCTCCACCACTGCAGAAAGGTCCCATTGAGATACAGTATCTTCTCTGCCAGGGAGTCCTGGTCAAGATGGGCGGCAACATTAAATGTTTTAATTACAAAATGAGACAGATAACATAACAAAAAACATACCAAAACACAACAACAGATACAAAATATTTAGGGATCAGGGGCTAAAAAGAATTGTGGCAAATAATGACATTTATTAAAAGTAGTAACATTGTTCCGTAAAAGTTGATTTAAAAATACTTTCAAATGTTTCAAGAGCAGGTAAAGTTTCCATATTTAGTATGCTTTTCATCTCATTCCAAGTTAATGGTGCATGAAAGGAAAAGGCAGAGTGTTCAGGTGTTTGGGACCATGAGGAGATTTCTTTCTGATAACCTAGGGTTATAGCTACTGGAGTAATGTATCAGTAAACTGGAAATTTACTGTAGTAATTTACCCACTAAAGATTTTGCGATAAAAATTAATACATGTGCTTTTTTTTTGTAGGTCTCTATAGAAGATGCTTGTGACTCAAGCACCAGTATAGGAACCTACAGTTTGCTGCTCCACTCCTACATAGGAAGGACCATGCTGGAGTTCCAGGTAACATGTGTATTTTGCAAAGTGTATTTTTCTTGTAGCTGGGCTCATAAATCATGCAGTAGATGTGTGAAAGATTTACTTCAAAGGACTGAGGGTTTGTAAAGGGGTACTCTTCTGCTAAGTGATCTTAAATAATGCATTTATAACTGAACCACAAATTAGAGCATTATCATTTATACATAATTAGGAATTATTATGCCAAATATAACAAGACTCATAACCACTGGGTGGTAATTTCACCCCCCTTTGCTATCACTACCACTCTAGTATGTTTTTGCTAATTTATTCCCTTTTCATCTCGCTCTCAGTCAGACAGGACTCACAGTATGAAACACCTAATATTTCTACCTTTGTGTAAATAAGCAGACGTCTGCAGACAGAGGGTTATTAGCAGCAGGAAATGGGTTCATTATCATTCCCCGGCTCTTAGAGATCAAGAGCTTCCAAGTAATACACACACGTCCATACGTTCACACATGTACACGCACAGATAATTAAGTGTATTCACACACATGCTTTCAAATCTCTGCGCACACAGCATCAACCAGGAGGTGTGCAGCTGTCACAGCTTAGGATCATTTATACATTGCAGTCCATGCTGGAGGTGTTGGATAGTTTAGTCATGCAGAACCTTAAACAAGTAGCACAGGGCAGATGCACATTTTATGGACTTTAACCCCGGACAGCTTACGTGTCATATTTTCCATCTGTGTCTCATTAGGTCAATCTCAGTTAATGTATAGACTTTCTCTGTTTAACACTAATGTCACTAGCTCTTAACACATGGCAGCTGTTCAGCCAGACAGTGTTTTAATAATCAGAGTGAAACCTACCTGGTGCATGACGATTTACAATATCTTTTCAAACCAATCGTCCACAGTTTAGGTGTTGGTTCAAGAAATAATATGTTATCTTTGTCAAACCTATGTACACAGAGCTGGATGTTTGGGTTTGTTATTCAAGTCATTACTCAAGGAGTTGCACAAGACTTTTTCTGTGTATGTGTGTCTCATTCTCACCCACTTTCTCCCCTCTCTTTCCCTGTAGGAGATGATGACAATTTTCCAGTTGTTGCAGTGGAACGGGACTCTGAAGGCTTTGAGGGAAAGGCAGTGCTCTCGGCAGGTACAGGTTTTGCCCGGAGCATATTTCATCTGTGGTTTCAGCTAACTTTTCAGAGCTTCAGTACATCAGCTGCTACATACTGATGACTGCTTATGTTCTTCCCTTCCCCTCAGAGTGTGATTTCCTATTACTCTCAGCGAGGACTCGATGAGTACATGCGCAGCAGCATGGCTCTGGATTGGCTTGGACGGGAGCAGAGGTCACCAGGGCTACTCGGGGAGGAGCTGCAGGTGGCACAGAGGGAGCTGGTGTTGGCCCGCCGTCGAGGCATTGAGCTGCGCTTCTACAAGGAAAAGACAGAGATCCTCAGCTTGGCCCTGAGTCAGGCATACATTCACCACACACCTGAGGCCTTCAGCGAGGCGCCAAGTCACACATACAAGCAAGAACAACTTCCTTTACACACATTTTACAGCCAGAACACAGGAGTCCAGATAACCCCACCCTGCAGTCCATCAGCAACCCTCCATAAAAGCACAAAACAAACAGTGTGTCAAACCTCTGGTAAATATATGCCCTCCTAACATTCCTTCACCGTGCTCTCAGCAGACTTATGTGCCTTTTAAATGGCTTTGAATAGACTGAAGCAGAAGGTAGAGGATGGACATCAATTGACTCTGTTAATGAGCTTAAACTGGAGATCTGACATCTGCCTGGGAGAACAGAGCATATCATAGTCATGTTCTTTAGGTTGTCCATAGACATCAGAGTCATCATAAGAGTTACAAATATTGTGTAGTAATTATGATGTAACTTTATTAGCATGGTTTGTGTCTATATGAATGAGCCTTAAATGTACTGTATGTGTAATGTATTTACAACTTTAACCACAAGAAATACAGCTTTCAATTGATTTAAAGGAAGACTTCACCCACAAAATGACCATTTGTAAATCAGTTAGTTATGCCCTGTTACCTTGAATGTGTTAAAAAGAACATTGTTTTTCTCTCATGCCTCCACAGAAAACGGTGAAACATTTTGTTTTATTGATTGGCAAGGGACCACATTTAATAACAGCAAAACTTTATCAACCAGTTAACAAACTCTCACCCAACTCGAGCAGTAAAATCCAAAGCACCTTTTACACTGCTCAAGGTGAGAATGTTGTGCCATTATTCTGCCTCACCATTCTTTATAAAAGAGTGGTAGCAGATTGGGGGGACAGAGCCTCGCCTTTAAGCCGGCAGTGGAGATAGTAACAGCGCCAATTTGACATCTGTGTAAAAGGGACAGCTGGCAGATGGCAATGTGTTATATTCACGACCCGCTGCCCGGGGAGATTTAAAAAGCAGCTAGCAGCAGTTAGCAGCTGACGCAAAGAAAAAGAACAGCAGCCAAAAATGACCTCAAATTGGGGAGACAAAGAGGTCCAGGAGCCCCTCACCCTCCAAGCAGAGGAAGAGATCAGTCACCATATAACAGGGACAGTAAATGATTCCTATCGCCATGTTATGCCACTGTTATTGTGGGGAGGAAAACAAGGCAGCGTGAAGAAGGGATGTTGCATTTTCCGTGGAGGCACAAGAGAAAAACAAAGTCTTCTTCACAAATTCAACACAGCATGACTTACTGAGATACAGCTGAGGATTTTGTGGGTGAAGTGATACTTTAAATCCATTTGTAGAAAATGTAGTTTATTATTTTTGTATGAAGAGCTCCCTACATCACTGCCTTATCTTATGTATATGTTCAATTATGTTGTGCATTATAAAAGTGTTATGATACACAATTTCACCTGTAACTTAAAATACAGAGGTTTTAAGAAGCTATATTTAGCCAGTGAACTATGTCATCTACCAGAGGACTCAGTACTTCTCCATGCCTCACTCTCTCTCTCTTTCTCTTTCTCCCTTTCTGTCTAGCATGTCATCTGGTGTCTCCAGTTCCTAAATAGAACTGACATGTCAGGGCGATTCACTCACTGACTGACTGTGTGACATGTGTGATGACGTGTTGGCTGGATGCTATGAGACAGAGAGTCTGTTGTGATTGTGACACACATTCATTTGATAATGTCAGATAGGAGATGGCTGGTAACACCAACTGCAGCTATGAACCAGCACTTACTGTGTTCCTTGTCATAAAATGCAAACAGGATAGAGCATTTGATTATTGTTTTGGTGTCTAGTTGAGAGGTGCCAGTAAATGAATTTTAAAGGGAAGATGTTTTTTTAAGATCACTGTAATATACATTTGTAAATAAATATTTTTCTGTGAATCATGGTCTGCCTGTGCATGCATTGAGAACACTTCTGGAAATGGTAAGAAACTTTTAAAAGTGCAACTTATTAAGCTAGAGTAAAGTCAGGCTATTTGAGATATCAGTTAAAATGGAACAAATAAGGTTGTACATCTTGGGATCTTTAAATATTAGCAGTAAGTCGCTGAATATATTATTGCATTGTTTCAACAAATGTCCTTTTCATGAAAAATTTTTTATTGCTTTGAGATAAGGCAGAGCAAAGAGTCAAAAAATTACTGGCCCCAGAACTTGCCAGGAAAGCCACGTGGGATGTTGATTTTCTGTTTCTGTTTCGATTTTCTGCAAGAATGCTGCAGTTAAAACAGTAAAATTACAACAACAACAATGGTTGTAGGATGCTGCATTTTATTAGTTTTACTTACAAACCTTTTTTTTTTTTTTTACAATATACTTAACATTTTATGGGAGAGGGTTTTGAGTGAGGAGTTAATGCATTCAGGTAAAATAGGACATTTTTCTTAAGTGAAACCAGCGTGTTTTTAGGCTACCATTTTCGGGTGACATTTTTAGTAGCCTATTTCTGTCACTTAAAAATATTAAAGATGATACAGTAAGTCCATGTCACCCATCAATGTTACATGCAAGTGACACACACACACATGTCTGTTGTAGACAATACAGTACCAAGGACACAGGCAGTGAAAGAACAGGGAAAATGTGGCAGAAAAGTTGGACAGTCTTTTTTAATAAATAGTTGATGATTTATTGAATTAATGACTGAACTGATACATTGATTTAATCATATATATAAACATATCTGTCCCTTTTTACCTTATCAGATGTCCCCTTTCACCTGAACATATCATCGCAGTGAGGTAGAGGTTCTATGTCTTTTAAGGTCCAAAGTTTCTAAATTATTTTACATGGTAACATATTTTCTTTACAGATATATAACAGAGGTACATAACAACTTTTAAAAGTAAAACTTAAGGTAGTCTTAATTGGTAGTTGGTAATCTACCCAGAAGTGTCCCACATTACCTGACTTCACCCTTACATAATTGATAAATTATTAATTGCAATGTAATCAGACTACTTTTGGAGTTGTGGGTTAGTCTATTTTTCTTGCATAATTACCATAGTTGAAAACAGAGTGAACAACTCTGACACCAGATCAAAGGTTTTTTTAGGTTCATTGTACCAACTCTGAACTAGGGAAGACTGTATTTGTTTTTGTTTGTTTTGTATTTTTTTTTTTATAAAATCTGTTTCTTCATGAATGCGTATGACTTCTTGAATCATGTTATATGCAGCAGTTAACGTGTGGAAATCATCTGTGACATCAGTACATTTCGGAAAACTGCCGGTGTGACTTGGGTGTGTTTACGGAAAATGTAGTTTGGCCTCTCTGGCTTTCCGTACAGAGGTGGAGTAGTCACGTGATCAAAGATTGTGATTGCGGAGTTCCTGGAACGGACAAAACAAATGACAGCTGACCAGCGGACGGGGCTACCTCCGCCTGTCACTCGGCTCGACGTGTTGAAATCTTGTTTTGATAATGTGAACAACAATGTGGAGACCTCAAGGCCGCTGGTGAACAGATTATAGAGGAGTAAGACAGCGTAACGAGCTAGTAGCTACGCGTTAGCTTAGCTTAGCCTTGGTAGAGCGTTCTTCAGTTGTGTAGCTCGGTGGAGTTTAATCAACAAGGACTGGTTTTGTTTTCCAAAAATGTCCTCTCTGTCCACGCTAAGAGACATGCTAGGTGTTACCTTGCTGTCCTCCGACAGAGGCTTTTCTCAATGGGCCATGCAAGAGTGTTTTGTTTACAATCCGTGACAAGTGTTTATCTTGACAGCACAGCCACCTACTAGCTGCTTATCAGAGGATAGACTTCGCTAGCTATTCCAGCTAATGGTTGCTGTTTGTGTGGATCCAGTGTACGTATGAGGAGTGCTCGTGGTCAGCTGGTCAGCCTCGTTTCCACCAGGTGACATCTTGATGAGCTGTATGTCAGTGTGATCTGAGCAGACACTAAAGATGGAGGCTGTAAGACCAAGGAAGACCAAGACAAAAACCAGTGGAAAATCTCAGGTGAATAAACAAATCCTTTATAGTCACACTTCTTTTGAGGTTACAGGTGGACGGTCTGACGACAAGTACTGATCTTGAGGCAGTTATAAACACACTCCTTTTCACAACTATGAGCTTTTTAGTGGCCACCTTAGTATTATGTATTGTATATTATAAATATGATACAATATATTATATAATGTAAGTGGGAAGAAACTGGGAAACTTCACACAAAGGACCATGTCCAAAACCAAAAAATATCTATGTTTTCTCTTTAGTCACAAGGCCTTTGTCACATGGAAAACACTACGGCACAGGCTGAGCTGTTAACTATGAAAAATTGATTTTATCGCTGTGTTTGTTGTTTTGCATTTCAGATGGTCAGGAAGCAGAAACAGGCAGAGGAAGACAAAAGAGCCACAGCTCCCTCAGCTGTTAGTGATGAGGCCTCCACCTCTGGCTTCACCGACATCCCCCTCAGCCTGCCGTATCAGGAGCCAGTGGAGGAGCAACGGGACCCTCTTCAGCCCCCTGAGACCACAGCACAGCCCTCGGATCTGCCCTCTGAGAAACAACAGACCTCTTCATCACAAACGTTACCCACAGTAGTGCTACCTAAGACTTTAGAGTCGACATCACAGGTTACAGTGCATCTGACAGAGTCAAAAAAGGAGGAGGAAGAGGATAGTGGAGTGGCAGCTCAGGGGGCCGAGCTTAAAGTTGCAGCACCAACTACTGAATTGGAAAAAGACACACAGTCATGGAATCAGCCTTGTGTTTCAACTCAGTTTCAGATCTCAAATGCTCCAAGTGCCCCCGCACTCTACCCTTCTCTCCCAACATTAGAAGAAGGCCCCATGATGCAGCTCTGTGAGGAGGCTGTGCAGAACAGAGAAAAGGGGCCTGCAGTGTTGGCACTTCCTGAGCAGGAATCTTCCCCTCCAAGTTTGCAGCCTGTGGAGTCTGTAGCTGACCTTTTCAGAAGCAAACTCTACCCAGAGTTACCCAAAACAGCTCCAGAAATTCAGGTAATCTCAGACGCATATCAATAACTTAGATAAGGAATACAGTTGGATAAAGACTGAGTGGGTTTAAATACAGTATTTATTTCACACGAGTCAGTTTGTTTAAGACAACATTTAAGAGCCCATGCTTAATAATTTGACTCTTGGTGTTTCTGGAAGATTTAGAATGTAATGGTGATGTCACAATAGCGTTTACAAGCCATCACAAGCAGATTAAGTATGTAATTGTTGTCTAGTTGCACATGACTTCACCATTTCAGGAGATTTTTCAATCTGTCTGCACATTCAGTCTGCAATTTCACACAATATCAACAGAACAGCTAATAGTTTTATGGTTATTGCATTTAGACCTGTCACAATAATTTGTGACAGCCCTTAAGTTACCAATTTATTGAAGTGAACATAAATTATGGAGGATATGTCCATCTATCGTAAAATATTGCCCTAGAGTTTACATTTGTGCTTGTTTACATAAGAATATCGCCAAAAGTTTAGCCAACCTGATGCCAGAGTAAACAGCAGGGTTTTTCTTACCATTGTAAGACTCTGGCATAGTGCCTAAGCCAAATGAGCATAAAGAAATCATGCTTAGCCATGCCATTTATTTGCATTTTAGTTATTGAGGATATTTTGACATTCTTTTAACTTTGCAGTTACAGTGTTTGAATATTCTTAATAAGTAAAAGTCCATTGCTCTTAGTCCACTTGCAGGATTATGTTATTATATTATCATTATGTCAGTGGCATAAAATGGTTCGAAAATGACAATAATATCATTCATTGCCGATATTTCTTGCATAATGTTTTTTCCACCAAAAGTGCTTATCATGTCTAGCCATATTGCATTGTGATGATATAAGTTGAATTTATGTTTTTAAAGTGACTGTGACTTGTTGGACTGTTCTGGTGTGATTTCATTTTTTTAAAAAAAAAGAAAAGAAAAAAAAAATCATCATCCACCAACAATATATAAATATTAAAGTATTCATTCAAAATATTGTGATATTTGATTTGTCAATATTGCCCAGACCCAGATAATAACATAGTTATTAAGTGACTAAATTTATTGCATCCTCACATAAACACATGCCTTGACATGTGAAATAACCTCTGTCACTTCATGTTTTTCCTCTGCAGCCGTTCTCACTCGAGCAGCTGAGTGTGTGGGAGCCCGGCGGAGGTTTGCGAGCTTGGCTAGAGGGTGTTGAAGTGTGCGCGGCCCAGTTCTGTGCTCTGGCCCGTCAGGAGAACCATGAACTGACTGAACTGCTGCAGAACTACTGGCGCTGCCGCAGACAGCTGACCCAGTCACACACGCAGCTACATACACAGTCCTCTGACTGCAAGAGCACTCAGAATCGTCTCTGGAGCTTCAGAGATGAACAGCTCACACTTCAGGTGTGGTAGTTAAAACAGAAAGCAGAACTATCATGTGAAGAGAAGGATATAAACCAATGGTATTCTGCTGAAATGACACTGTAATGTTTCTTCCCTACAGGGTGTGTGTGCAGATCAGTCTAAGGTGTGTGGGTACCACCGCTTCCAGCAGGCAGAGTTCAGTCAGAGTGTGCTGGCTGAGCTGAGGAGACTGTTTGAAGCTCGCAGTGAGCTGCTTCATCAGAAAGTGGCGCTACATGCCTACACGGCTCTTCTGTCACGCCTCCAGGTGGAATCTTACTTGTGTCGTCTGCTAAAAGGTGAAAGACTTGTAAATTCTACTTTAACTGCCCGTTAAAACACGCCTCTGATGTTAAGTCCAAACCAGACAACAGCTTTGTGTTTGTTTTTGTTATCAGATTGTTCTGGCAGTCAAACGCAGCCTTGTTCTCTCCAGCCCTTGAAAGAGGCCGTCAGTGTCCTGTTTAGCTTCACTCGCAGAGTCTTGGATGACACACAGTTCCAGACAGACATCCATCACTGGCTGGAAAGATTGGTACACACACACAAACACTGAACCACTTTTCTCACTCCATGTGCCATTGGATGAGGTGTTTTATTGTTGTGTTTCTCCTCATGGTTCTGGTACACTCTTCAGGTGGCGGTCCTGCTGCATGTTGGAGGGTCAGGAGAGCATCTGTACCTGCTGTGCCATCTTTTGTGCTGTCCCGCCGGGGTTGGCAAGTGGGCTGCACCCTTCCTTCAGGTTAGTTAGGGACATTTTTTCTTTGACTGTTGCAATGCCAGTGGTTGTACATACTGACTGAGTTTTCTTGCCAATATCTGCCTCAGATCCAAGTTTGGGGAAACACCAGTGGAGTGCAGCACTTTATGCAAGCTCTGGCCGTTCTAATGTCGCCTGCCAGGTAAATATCAGAGCCCTTCAGTAATCAGTTTTTCTCCCCCACTGACTATGTCTTTAGGTGGTCCGGGTCATCCTTTCAGGGTCTAACAATCTCACATCTCTAAGCAGTGTTTTCTTTGTTTTGACTCAGACACCGTGCAGAGTTTCTGGGACATCTGAAGCCATGTGAGAGCCAGAGCTCAGCAGCTTCTGGACCCGAGTCTGGCAACTGGACGCTAGTGGATGAAGGGGGAGAAGAGGTATGTGTCAGGAGCCAGTGACTGCATTTTGACAAAAGAAACAAAACACAGCAGAGTTCGAAAACAAAGAATAATCCTAAAAAATGGGGCTAAGTTCTTACGTTGGACAATTTCAGGGTTGTGTATGTATAGGATGATGATAATAAAAATTAAATTTGTCAGTAAAAATGAAACACAAATGATCAATCTATGTTTTTTCTACTCAATTGCGTGGAAAAATAAGTTGACAACTTTATTATCAAGCAAGTATTATTTTTCTGGTAAAAACAGTACCTGTTTTTGTTTTCCATCTCTGTTTGTGATGTTGTTGTGTTAAAAAAGTGTCCAGTCTGTGTCTCTCAAGAAAAAGTGATATGTCTCTGAGGTTTGTGTCTGATGAATTTGCTCTGTTCTGTTGAGTCACATCAAGGCTGTTGTGAAAAAGGTGCCAAATGAGCACCTTTGGCTGTTTAAATATCAGTCTGCTGCCTTAAAACCGCGTCGGCTGCCAGTACTAATGTGTTGCTTAGGAACTACTCTGTTTTGAGAGCCTCCAAGGAACATAATATTTTGCAAAATAGTTTCATTTTAAGACACTATGTATTTTTTAAACTTTCATAAGTGCCCCCACATTTGCTTCCTGCCTTAAAAAACAGTTGGCTTAAAGGAGCTCATTTTCAGGATCATGCTTGTATTTTGGGTTTCTACTAAAACATGTTTACGTTTACATTTAATGTATTAAGATTACCTCATTAACTGAAACTTTGGCCATGTGTAATATGAATATTTGAGATTGAAATATTGAATACATGACCAAAAATAAGGAACAACGTGATAGAACCCTTTTAATCCATCTATCCATTTTAATCCGCTTATCCAGAGTCAAGTCGCAAGGGCAGCAGGCTGAGCAAAGTACTCCAGATGTTCCTCTCCCAAGCAGTGCTTTCCAGCACCTGCTTGGGAATCCCTCCAGCATGTTCTGAGTCTACCTTGGGGCTTACTACCAGTTGGTCATGCCCTGAAAACCTCCGGAGGTATCCTGATCAGATGCCCAGACCATTTCAGCTGGCCCCTTTTGATGCAAAGGCGCCTGTGGCTCTGCTCCAGCTCCCTCCAGTTGTCTGAGCTCCTCACCCTATCTCTAAGACTGAGCCCAGCCACCCTGCGGAGGAAGCTGATTTCGGCCACTTACATCTGCAATCTCATTCTTTCCGTCACTATCCAAAGCTCATGAGTGAGGATAGGAAAATAGATGGACTGGTAAATCAAGAGCTTCGCTTTAGAGCCCATCTCCCTCAGCACCCCAACAGTCCGGCTGCTGTGTCTGCATCACTGCTGACACAGCATTAAACCACCTGTCCATTTCACGCTCCATTTTACCCTGACTTGTGAACAAGAACCTGAGATACCTGAACTCCTTTGCTTGGGCCAGTAACTGTATCCCAACCCAGAGGGGGCAACCCACCAAGACAGAGAAGCAGAGAACTATGGCCTCAGACTTGGAGGTACTGACTCTCATCCTGACAGCATCATACTTGGCTGAATAGCCCCGATGCATGCTGGAGGTCATGTTGTGAGAAAGCCAACAGAACCACAACATCTGCCAAGAGCAGAGATGGATTTCTGAGGTCCCCAAATCAGACACTCTCCTCCCTCTGGCTGTGCCTTGAGAGTAAAACCTAATTAACTGACCAAAAAGGAGCTAGAGGGCCTTGCCCAGATCAGGAACCCATTTAAACAAGTGTAAAATAGAGACTGTCATGATTTATTTTCTTTAAAATGTGCATTATTTGGTCACTTACCTTCTAACTGCATTGCCCTCTCTTCTGTGTTTAGGATGAGGACCCAGACAGCAGCTGGTTGTTGCTCTGTGAGGAGGATCTGATCTCCCTGCTGACCCAGTTCCCGTTCCAGCAGCTCTATTCACACATGCTGGGGATGACCAAGCAGGGTAAAGGAGTGTATCTGTCCTTCTGTCTGTTGGTTTGTATCACTCATGAACTGAATGAGCTGACACACCACTGTCCTTCCAGGTGTGTATGAACCCCAGGCCTGTTCCAGTCAGAAGATGATGCGTGTTTTTGCTTTTGCCTCCTCGCTCATTGAAATTCTTGCTCTTGGACTACAAACCTACAACAGGGCACGATACAGACAGCTAGTTAAACGAATAGGACACATCATACGGTCAGTGCACCAGCAATATACAGTATAATTATACATATATGCAGTATGTAACATCAAATATGCAAAATGTTGTCTTTTCTCTTTTACCTCAGAATGACAGTGTGTTATGTCAGCGATCACTGGGCCCAGTATGTGAGTATAACTGGTGCTGATGGATCTCATGGACACTCTCTGTCTTTGGACAAACTGCAGCTGGAATATGACAATCTCTTCCTCAGAGCTGTTTTACATGTACTCAGGAACAAAAGGTGAGGAACTGGCCTCAAGTTTTTATCACCTGGATTTTTTGTTTTATTTTATGGGCTTCACACTTATTTTTTTGTGGTCCTCTCTTACAGGTTGGGCATTTGGCTGTTTATGTCCGAGATGCCGTATGGGACTCTGTCCAGCTCTATGCTGTGGAGGGTACTTTATGCTATGCAGTGTGCAGAAACAGCAGGACTGGAGACACTTGGCGCTGCTAGTGACACACGCTCATGCATTCAGGCTCTTAGAGGTACCAGTATACATTCTTAACCTGCACAAAATATCAACTTGTAAATCCTACAAAAGTCTTGAAATGTGTTAAATTCCCATTTTTTTTAAATGTTTAAATGTCATAAAATAGTCTTAGATTTGAATCTGTGAGGTTTAAAGTGCCACAGACATGTCTGTAGACACCCTGATATCTATTTCACAAGTATTTTAAAACTAGGTTTTTAAACATGGGTTGTGTTCTTCTTCTCAGTCTGATGTTGACATTTTCCGCCATCATATTTTATTTAATGTGTCTGTTGCAGACCCAGAGCACCAGAAGAGGTTTGAGCACTGGTTGTGCGAAGTGAACAGCTCTGACGGCATCTCCCTCCTCACCGCACTGGCACACATGGCCACACCGACTCAGCACTCTGACCCCGCATTCATCACAACCATAACTCTGCTCATGTATCAGGTATGACAAAGAGATGCAGAGAGAAAATACCAGAAGAGACCTGTGTAAAACAAAGAAGCAGAATAATGTTGATGTATTACTTAGATATTATACATAGACTACATGAATTAGGACACTGTGTATTTAATGTAGAGTACCCAAGGTAATCAGTATGAAAATATTAAGGTAGCATAAAGAAAACATAAAGTTTGAAGGACATAACACTGGTTAAAGATTTATCACCCTGGACCCTTGGTTGAAAAACATATAGTACCTGTCTTGTTTTCCTAACATCTCTTTTATTGTTTTCACTCCAGGTGTCTTATGTGAGTGTGTCTACCAGAGAAACTTACTCTAAAGTTGGGAGGGAGTTGCTGGCTGCCATAGCAACAGCCCATCCCTACGTTATCTCTGTGCTCCTGGAGAGACTGAGAGAGACCATCCAAACTGTGGGAATGGTTGGTATTGTTATTGTACTAAGACTTAAAGGTCCACTGTGTAGGATTTAGGGGCATCTATTGTTAGAAATTGTTATATAATATTCAAAACTATGTTTTCATCAGTGTATAATCACCTGAAATAAAGAATCATTGCATTTAAATTTCCTTAGAATGAGCCGTTTATATCTACATATGGAGCAGGTCCTTTTCCAAGGAGTCAGCCTTATTGTAGCCCATGTGGGACAAACCAAACGCTGCCTCTTGATCGAGCTGTTTGCATCTTTGCGTCAGCCACCATAGTTCTCCTACACGTCTGGCACATAGGAAGAGTATTAGTTCTGCAACCTCAACACTAGCTGCTACTAAATCCTACACACTGGACCTTGAAGTGCATGTAGTTGAGAACATTCAGAGGAAAAAATATCTAATTTAGCACTCAGCTCGAACTCATGAGTTTTTGTTTTGTCTGTGTGTTTTGGTAGGTGGCTTTGTACTTGTGCAAAGAGCTGCCTCTGAGTCTGTGGCAGCCATGTCCAGAGGAGATATGTGTGATCGGAGCCTGGTTGCTTCAGCATCCTCTGTCTGCTGTGGAGAACCGGCTGGCATGCGTCATACTGGAGGGTCTCAACTGGGGTTACACACAGGTAGTCACTGATTCATAAAAAATGGCGTGCCCAGATATCATGCGCCGATAGTGAGTTTGAAGTTAATCCTGTTTACTCTTGCAGGATGGCTCCTTGGCCTTGCGTTCATCTCTCCACAGTGAAGTGGCTCTTCTGGTGGCTGAAGCCTATCAGAAGTACCTTACTGACAAACCATACAGTGGCCTCATATCAGAGGGAATCAAACAGGTGACACATCCAATTTCTGCTCACAGACACTCAATGTAAACTGCCACATGTTGTTTTCTCATCTTTCTCTCTCTTTCATCTTCCCTTCAGGTGTCTTACCTTGCCAGTGTCCTTCGTTTGGGGGTATCGCCTGAAGCGTCTTTTAGTCAGTGGGCATGGCAACTGTTGCTAAGGCTGAAGCTCCATGGCAATTCACAGAACCCTAAAGGAGCCTGGTCGGTCCCTGCTTTGGCATCCAACCCACCTCCAGAGCTTACACACAGTCCCAGCATGCACTCTGTTATCAGGGCTGTAAAAGCAGGCATTCCTATTGGATGCTACCTGTCCATCGCCATGACAGCAGTTGGACATAGGTTTGTACCAGTGACTGTATAAAAAAAATGGATGATGCGTCTTCATTTCCTTCATCTTACAAAAATGAAGCTAAAATATCTCAAATACAGCAGCTGCCATCTTGACACATCCAGCTGTCATTCATGACGTCAAACCCCTTTTTATACCAACAATTAACTAATTAAAACCAAACGTAAAAAAGGCAAAGACTTGGACAAGTATCAGCACGATAAAAACTACTTTGGGAAAAGTTTATTTGCACGTACTTTATACTGATCTTTTAGTTTGGCCCATGCCCCAACCACCAACATGGAGGGGGCAGAGTTTATAACCTATACTGCAGCTAGCCACTAGGGGGTGATCAAGAGGTTTTGGCTTCACTTCTGGGGAGCCGTCATGTCATCCATCTTTATATTCAGTCTATCGTTTGTACTCACTCACACAGTGCCTCATGCGTGTGGTTGATTCATACACATAATTAGAATTGAATCTCCTGTGGATTTTCTTTCTTTCCTTTCCAGTCTGGAACACTTTTGTACCGATGGAGTTGGATTGTTGAAGAGTCTCATTCAGTCTCGCCACCTGAGAGCTGCTGTGCATCTACTTGACAACATCCTACCCCCAACCTACCCTCTCAGCTTCTACCTGCTCAACAACGCTCAGTGAGAAAGATGCAAGCTTCACAAACAGCCCATAAAAGATATCTATTGCAGCAGCTATTGTATCTCCAATACTTAAATGTACTTTTGCCTCTATTGTCATCTCTCTGTTTATGACAGGTTTGTAAGCTGTATCCAGTTGTTCCTACAGTATGACAGCGTGTGTCCTCAAGGTGTGACACAGCAAGTCACTCACCGAGTCGCGCCACTCCTCACAGGAACCACCTATGGAGACAATGTCCGACTGCTTAACAGTGTCATTCAGGTTCGTCACAACAAGCTTTAATGGTAAAGATGTCTTACAGATCTTCAGATCTTCTATAATGGTTTTGAAAAAGATGGAAAATTACCATAAATATTTTTAGGTTTGGAATGAATGTAGAAACAGACTGCACTGTATTTACTCTGTGTTTGTATGCAAGTGTCAGTAATATCATGAGCCAGTAGTCAGGAGGAAAATCATTGAAATTTTACTTGGAAAAATTGCTGGTATCTTGTACACAAAATAAACTGCATGAGGCTTATTTGCACCTTTGATATAGGTTTTAATCTCTCAACATTTCCCGAAGATTTGGTAAAAATACAAAGAAGATGGCTCAAATTGTTCAGCAAAAGCATTTTTCAAAATTAGTGTAAGTTGTTTTAACCCCTACATCTCTTCAAACAAAAGAGGACATGAACAAATATGTGTTTTAATCTTCCAGAGTCATGTGGTAGAGAGCTCACAGCCCGGTCGTGTTGGTGCTGCAGCAGTGCTGGAGTTTTGGGTGGGGATTTTGACTCAGCAGAACATGTGGTATCGGGACAAGACAGTCCTGTTCCTCATGGATCAGATCTGCTGTGCAGCATTCACACGCCATCAGGAGGAATGTGTGCAGAAACTTCTGTACCAGCAGCATAAGGTATTAATCAGTTGTGTTGGAGGTTTGCATTATTTAGGGAGTCTTTGTGTCTCACAGGTGCAGATACTGAATTTAGCACTGCAAACTGCCTTCGGTAATATTAGAAAGATAAATATATATTAAGATTAAGGTTTCATACATTGCCATAGAAGCAAGAGGCTGGTGGTGAGGGATGTTGAACAACTGCCTTTAATCCATTAAGCTTTGATGTTTACTGTTGTGCAGGCAGCATCTGGTTCATTCATGCTTTGATAAAACTGATCTGGTATCATTTATATTCCAAAAGTATAAACAAGCATGCCAACTGTGAGTCACCAGTAAAATGCCTCATTAGAAAACTTCAGCGACCACTGACTGAATAAGGCTGAACAGGCTCAGCGACACCAACAATAGCTGAAAATTTTCCCGTTTTCATACCTCATGCAGAATGCCTTGGGTTACCATGGAGATCGGGGTCTGCTCTCCTCTCTGGTTGGCTGGATCGCTGGAAATGCCACGCCCTCATTCATAGAGGGCCAATCCCTGAGTGCGGAGGTAAGGGTCCCCACTGCATCGACAGTACGTGCAAGTACTCTTGATCACATTAGTAAAGTTCCCAGTCCTGACAGGTGTTGTCTGTGTGTTTGTAGGTTTGGTTCGCCTGGCTGGTGCTGAATATGGAGGGTGTGTTTGAGGAAGACTCTCAGCTGAGACGCTGTGTTGAACATGAGCTCCTGTCAGAGCCCAACATTTCCCCAGAACAAGCCTTAAAGGTATTCCGATGCACACCCAAAAATATATTTATTTGTTACAGTGGAAATATCAGCATTATTATTATTTATAGCAAGTGTTCAGTATCACTTGGCACAGAGAATTAACAAGACGATACCCAATACAGGACACAGTCAGTGGAGGAGAGAATGTTGCACAACTTTCCTCTGTATGACATTTGACTAAACATACAGAGTGTTTGCAAGGTCAAAGGGCAGTGACAGGGTTGTGTGTATTTTGCAAGGCCTCATTAGGGAAAAATATCCTAACTGCTTGTCCTATCTTAACTTAAGGTCCAAAGATGGGAAAAATCCTGTCTTCCTATGACTCATTGCTGTGTCTACCTCAGATCTCTCACCTTGTCTTAACTTAAGGCATCCTCACTGTAACTGCAAGTCTGATTCCTTAATCAGCATTCGTCTGCAGTAGAACTAAGGGGGGAGCTCTGGAAGCCTGGAATGAAGAGTTAAGTTTAGTTTAGTTTAGCTTATTTGCACATGCATCTATAGAAAATACAGGAAAAAATAAATTAAGAGTTCAAACACTGTGCAGGAGAGGTTAAAAGCCAAAAATGGCTGATGAAGACACCTCCCCTATTAAATAACAATAATCCTACATAAAATGAAAAAGAGAAAAGTCAAGATTGCATAATTAAAGGGCCAGTGTGTAATATTTGGCATGGTTTATTGTCAATCTGAATCTGAATCTGAATCTTCTACCCATTAATATGTTTATGCAAGTGTATGATCGCTATAAAATAAAATTCGTTTGGTTTTCGTAGCCTGGCAGACAATCCAGCCAGCCAGAGAACACGTTTTGCGTGTATAAATGAACCAACGAAGACAGCGGAAGGAAGGAAGAAGGAGGAGGAAACAGCAGAGAGTGTTAGTAGTTTGTCGATAGAGAGTAGTGAAAAGTTTTTTTAGTTATAAAGTTTGCGAATGGACCACACTTACCACGCAACAGGAGAGAATGAACCCGAACTGTCATCTGCGAGGAAAAGAACTCGGTATGGTAAACGAGTGTGTGTGTAAAGTTATGAAGTGTGTCTGTTACGCTAGAAGAGTCAGAGTTTGGGACGGAATGGAGTGTTACCTGAGTTTCTGGAGTGCTCAAATAAACAGGCCTTTTTCCCGAATGCTACTCTAGTCTCCTGCTCGTGAGGGATTCATTACAATATAGTAACATGGCTTAGATTTCTAACTAAACATTCACCTCGTCGCTGGATAGACCTACTCCTGAAAAAGTCGTGTGCAAGGCTTTTTGTCCCTTCGAGGCAACCGTCATTTACCCGACAGGAGGGGTGAACGAGTGAGCCCTGCAATCTAGAATTTGACCACTAATGTCACTGTTTTCAACCCATTTTACACACTGGCCCTTTAAACAAGAGTTCCTCACTAAGAAGTAAAACAAAATTGTTAGAGATGCCCAATTTACAAAAACAACAACCTAATTACAAATGAATCAATTTAGTGTTAAAATCTTTGCAAATTAGAGTCATTTTCAGATGTTTTTTTAATAACAATAATGTAGATGATGATTGTAGAGATGGAAGTAGGAATGAAAAGTTTTGGAGGGTTTTTTTTTTTTTTTGCATTTTTTTTAATTATTTCTAAGTAGTGAGTGCTATAACTAAATTAAAATAGGCTAAATCAATATATTGAAAGACTGAACTGGGTATTAAAAAATAGTGGCGGCTCTCTCATCCCATAAAGGTTTTGGTTTAGAAAGCCCCTGCACGTGGATTTGTCCAGACCTAACAACAGTGCTGCTGTTTTGTTTGTTTTTTTCCAGATATTTTGAATTTAGAACAGGGTCTTTGACATCCTAATATCAGATTCCTCATTTAGGGAATCCCTAAGTTAGGGCTGTTCTGTGATGAATAAATTCCTGTCCAAAGAAAAGATGGGATTTTCTCCTAAAAGCAGTGAGGAAACCTGTTTCTGTTTCCTGTTTCGGGGGGGGGGGGGGGGATTTCAGATTTAGGAAGTTTCTGTGATGAGGCCCCAGATGTAGTGCTGATTCATAATCCTGAATGCTGTATGAAGATATGGTTAACAGTGTGTTTGTGTCTGAGCCAGAAGGCGCAGCAGAGGCTGAAACTGCCCGTAGCACCATCTCTGCAGCGGCTGCAGGTGTACCGCTGGGCGTGTCAGGCTTTAGCCACACCCCCTGACCACCCCCTCCTTCCCTTGGTCTGGCAGAAGTTCTTACAGCTCTACCTCAGACAGCCAGGACCGGAGTATGGGTACGGTGCACACACGCAGTAGTATCTTTAGCTCAAGACACCAAGAATTAGACCAAACCCAAGTGAAGGTACCATGTCTTTTTCTGTATGTGTTGTCCACCAGGCTGGCTGCAGGTGGATGTATTGGTCGAAGGTTCTTCCAGGCCTCTTCTCAGGCCGCTTTACTCAGAGACTTGAGACAGAGACTACAGGAGGTCTCAGATTTCCACCATGCTGCCAGCCAGGCCCTCAGGGTGCCCCCACCACACACACCTTCATCAGACAGCCAAGGCGACGAAAGCCCTGACAATCCCCGTCCCCCTTACCTCACTTCACCTCAGCTACACACAGAGCTGGTCAGGTAGGTGCACTCAAGTACATTCCTTCCTGTTGTTCGGCAGGTAGTAGTAGCCATTAGTGCAATTACAGGGTCTCAGATCTCAGCTAATTGGTTGCCTACAGGTTGTTTGGTGTATTTGCCGTATGGCTGGATGATGAGACTCTGCAGAAGCAGGAAGTATACCTTCCCTCTCTTCCTCCGGAGTATGAACCACACAGACTGGCACAGGTGATGCAGCGGCAGCAGGTGGGTTTGGCGTAATATGTGTTTACGTTTATGAATGAAAATCATGTTGTACAAGAGGTTAGTTAAACCTGATTGTGGAGTCTTGCATCATTACATTTGTATGTGTGTTGTCATGTTTTGTTGTAGGAACTGTGGCTGGAGTTTATTGACCAGGAGCGTCTGCAATATGATGAGAGAGAGGTTCTCTCTCTGTGGGAAAAGGTTCAGAGTGAGCCAATCTTCTTACAGGCCCAAAACCCCGGCTTCACTGACTACACCAGCCTCAACAATGGTACAGAGCCAAAATTTGATTTGCTTTTTATCACTCCCAAACAGAAGTCTAAACAAACTCAGCTATGCTGCTGGAGGCAATGTGCAGAAATCATGGTCGATCACGCTCATGTTTTTTGGTCTTGTCCTTGTATTCAGACTTACTGGAGGGAAGTAGAAACAGTCATCTGGGTTTTAGTATCACATTCACATCCCTCTATCTCGGACATATGCCTGACAGGCCAAGTAAAGATGGAGTCTACTTCTTAAAGACCTTGCTGTTAGCAAGTAAAAATGTCATCATTAAATACTGGCTCCAGGAATATTGCCCCTCTGCAGGCCTCTATGTCAATAGTGTTAAATATCTACATCTTCTAGAGCAGGGGTGTCAAACATACGGCCCAGGGGCCAGAACCAGCCCACCAAAGGGTCCAATCCGGCCCACTGGATGACTTTGCACACCTCATACTGATGCACTTGTGAAGGCTAAGAGGTGTTAGATTTTAACAGTGAGTAGATACTTCATGTAGCCTCAGAGGCTTTTCTGCCCCGACCAGAATACAGCTCTCTAAATTATCAGTGAATACTTACTGTAGTCATTTTTAAAGATATTGAACATTGTGCAAAATATGGTCAACCAGCAGCTTCAGTACAAAAGAATCTGTACCAGACTTCTATCTTAAAACAATATGGGTGGCACCCTGCTGCTGAGGCACTGACAAAACTTCTGTAAACGGTTTGTAAGGCAGGGGAAGACTTAACGTATTTCTTCAACAGCTTCTACTTTAGTGGGACATTATGAAAGAGATGCCCATGTAATCAAAATGAGTAGCAGACTGACTGAGGATATCGTGGGCTGTTCATCATCTGTTTTGTAAATGAATGAAGGTTTTCAGAATCTTTACACTAAAAAAGGGAACATTTGAAGGGGTCGTTATTTATAGGTTATTATGTAATGGTTGTGCTGATCACCCACTGGAGAGTGGAGATCAAACTGGACTGTATGTGGCCCCTGAACTAAAATGAGTATGACACCCCTGGACTACTCCATTAGGAGTAGTCCAGGGGTGGAAAAATTGTGTGTTTATTTAACAGAGAGACAGATTTTTCACGATTATCGTACATACCGAGCACATTATTTTATTTTAGATTAGGTAAATTTGCCTTGATGTACTGATCATCCCATCATTACACATTTGTTTGGGTTTTTTTTTATTGTTGTTGTTTTTTGCTTTTCATGTACTGTCCTTGAAATGTGAAAAATGTTGGGACATAAAAAGTATAAAACAAACAAAAAGAAATGGTACAGTGCCAAAATTGATAGTCTAGATCCAAATTATTATGAAAACCTCTGCAGACATGCAGTGGTAAATGTAAAAGCGAACAAACATAATGTCTGATAATGAGTTTTGTTGGTAGTTACTAGTTTTGATGTTGTGCTTTGTGTACGTGCAGCAAGGGAGCGTATCCTGTCCAACCTGCAGAAGCATCCAGTTCCCCGTCCAGCTCCAGAGCTGCAGCAGCAGAAGCCCCCAGTTGCTGAAGTCCCCACCACCTGCCTCACTGACTCTAAAGCTGCTGCTGAACTGCTGCGGCAGGACCTCAGCATCCTGCAGGACCAGGCCAGGTACAAACATTACGACATTTCCACATCAACAGTGCGGGGTTTGCACGAGGTGTTTGAAATGCTTGAGTTGTGAGGGGGAAAATTCAAATAGTGGAATACTAGAGTGAAGTAAAAATAAAATATGATGTGTGGGACATTGCCCATCCTGTGCGTCAAGTAACCCTTCACTGAATAGATCACATTTATTTGTATTAAATCAAAAATTAGTTTTGAAAATAAACCATTTTCTTCAAGTGAAGTCCTTGAAAATGAAAAAATAGTGCTTGAAGAAGTACTTGAGGGTCCTTAAATATCATTTTGTAATTTATGTATGAACCCTTTTACAGAGTGCAAACATACATACGAAGAAATGTGCTGAATAGTTCAGACTCAAACACCACACATCAGACCAAAAATCACAAAGCTAAGCACTAATTATGAAATATTTGTTCACCTTGGTGTCAGGATTGCAGTGGCACGTGAAGCCCAGCAGGTGGCAATGGAGCAGGAGCTGCTGGAGAGCCTTCCTCTGCTGTATAAGAACACACCGGAGCAGGTCACCATGACCCTGGAGTGTAAAGGAAAGGGCGGGCAGCCGTGTCAGGGACCTGCAAACATCAGTGTCACAGTACGACCACTAAAACCACACAGCGGCAGCAGTTTAGTACATTTTATCGTTTCTTATCTGTGAAATATTTATGTGTTTGTGTGTGGTCTCTGTCACTGCATAGTGTGAGCGGGTCCAGAGACAAGAGGCAGTGCAGACGCAGATAACGTCACTGCGCAGGGACGTCAAGAAGCTTCAAGCCGACGCCATGGCTCCTCCACCTCAAGGCCTGGCCCAGGCTGCTGTCCACACTGAGAACTTTATCACGTCAGTATTAACGTTTTGTTCTACTGAGAGAAAAAAAAAAAGCAAGAACATCATCACAATAAATATGAGTTTGGTAATAAACAGACATCTGTTGTAACTGATGCATTTTAATGTGCTCAGGGCTTTGGTGAATATGTATAAGGGACAGAAGTCACCCGCCGTGCAGCATGTTGGCGTGTCAGCCTTCTACCAGGTGGTCTCCTTTGTGTGTGAAGACACACTGCGACATCCCCCAACACGCCAGTACCTCTCCTCCTGTGTGGAGATACTGGGACAGGTACGCGTACACACACACACACACACACACACACACATAGCAGTACAAGGCCTATTTCAAGCATTGTCTAGCTTTAAAATGGCATGCCCTAATAGGCTAAAGGAGCAAATATGTATTAGTAGGATTTGTGAAAGGATTCACCCACAAAATGACTCACCTTTACTCACCTCATGACCACCAATTGATTAAAAAGAGCAGGTTAACTCTCTCATTACACTCTCTGTAAATGAATAAGATTTGCTTGAATTGACTGGCACTGTACTCTTGTTTTATGTCCAGGTGTTTATCCAGGGCAATCCAGAGGAATGTAGTCGTGTTCTGAAGACAATCCTGGAGCAGAGGCGTCTCTGCCCACTCATTTCACCTTTCTTCACCCCCAATTCAGCACCCAATCAGCTCGTCTTTCTCTACCAAGACGTGGTGACATCTTTACACCTTGACAGCGCCGATGTCATCTTCATGCTACTCACAAAGGTTGGTGTAGACACAAACGCAACCCAGTGAGGGAATATGATATCTATCTAAAGCCGTTATAGTAACCCACCTTTGTCTCTCCCCCTGTAGTTTGACTTGTCCCAGTGGCTGAATGAAGCCCACCCTGTGTTTTCGGAGAGGACCCGTTTGCTGGAGTTGGTCCACGGAGCTCTCTGTGTCTGCGGCAGAGACCCTGAGCCTGAACTTCTCATGCCTTTTCACCTTTTCACTAAACACTGGACCTGGCTTTTACGCCACCATTTCCCTGATCATTACAGTGACTGTCTGCGTCTGCTTATGACCAGTAAGTGTGTGTGTCTATGTGTGTGTCTGTGTCTTTGTGTAAAGACTGCCCAACTAAATCTGATGATTCATATCATTATTAACTCATTAAGCCACAACATGAATCATCATTTACTCAAACCATTAGAAACTATTTTTCAATCTCCTCCTTGAATAATTGCCTATAGGACATCACATAATGAAAGGTTAGACCACATTAGACTGCACAATAGTACAGAATGAAAATCAACTATCAAAGACTTGCATGAACAGCAGGGTTTTTTTCCTGTTATATTACACATTGCCTGGAAATGCACTTAAAAGCAAACGCTGTTTTAGTCCTGCTGTTGCTCATTCAAGTGATTCATCAAAACACATTCATCCTTCTGAAAGAATGCCTCCTACTCATCTTCCCACCAACAAAAGATAAAATTAATTAATTTAAGAAAATTAAAGTTAGCTGAATCATTCCATCAAGCTGAAAATCCGTCTCTGGAAGTGTGTGTCTAGTTGAGGGTTTTATCAAGACAGAATTTAGGTCCCCATGAGATAAAATGATTGCAAATGAAGGCACAGATTTGAAATCGGATATCAGATGAAGAATTTTTGATTCAGATGTTTGATTCTCTCCAACAATCAAAGTATTTCCTAACCTCACCAGGCTCCTCAGACCAGTTGCTGAGTCCAGAGTGCTGGAAGGTCACTCTGCGAGTGCTGGGCTGCTTACCTCCGTCCCGCAATACCAAGAGCAAAGCGGAACAAACGCTCAGTGCCACTGATGTCTCCGGCCGTGCTGTCGGACCCCCGGCTTCTCCCTACAGATCCCCCATCAGCCTCTCCCCTCAGCAGGTAACTCATGTTGGTGTTGCTGTTCACAGATTCTTACAAAGTATCATTCTATATGTCTCATTAAAGAGGAACTATTATACTCATTTTCAGAGTCATACTTGTACTACTTCTACATATGTTTACCTCATTATTAAAGACTCATTGTAACACTACAAAATGCAAAATACAAGCCTAATAGGTTGAATTGAATGATGCCTAACATTCATTGCTAATCCAGCCACGCTGCGTGATTTCATTGCTTTCCAAAAGGTGGATGAGACAGTTGAGTGGCTGAGTGATTACTTCCTGCGGAGTCGCCTCAATAAGCCAGACCTTCGCAGTTTCGGCCTCTACTCAGCCTGGACTCCCTACATCGGTGATGTTGTTTCCTTCTGGGACCACTTGATTGGCTGTCTAATCACCATGCACCTCAGCAGCTGTACCAGAGAGTCAGTGGGCAGCAGCAAGATAATGAAAGGTAACTGCTAAATGTCAGCACATGTTGAAGACAGTAATACTTGAGATCATAAATACGCTTCAACAGATTTAGTGTTATCAATGTCAAATGCATCTTGCACTCTCACAGCTCTGCAGGACCTTCACAGCAAGATTGTGAAGTTATTTAAGCCGTGGATCTTTCCTCTGGACACTGATGATGGCGGGTAAGCATGGCACACCCTCAGATCTCGTGCAGATGGTGGGTTAGATGTTGTCAGAGAGGCAGATGTGACACAGATGTGAGCACAGACAGAGCCAAATCCAGAGAGGGCTGCAGACCAAAAATATTAACATTCCACAGGTTTTTACAGATGTAATCTTTGCCTCTTTGTGAGCAGATAGCAGATGATTATGTTGTCGTCGCAGTCGTTAGCTTAGTGAACGAGCAGTGGGTTTTGTTTTTTTTTTTAAAGGGGACCTTTTATGCTCATTTTCAGGTTCATACTTGTGTTTTGGGTCTCTGTTAGAACATGTTTACATACTATAATGTTTTAAAAAAAAATCCTCATACTGTCTGTGCTGGAACACCTGTATTAATCCTCTGTCTGAGACACTCCATTTTAGTGCCCATCTCTTTAGGTCCCTTACGGAAAAAGAACAGTCTTCTCAAATTGGTCAGCATTTCCTAGTCTTCCATATCCTGGCGTCCCTGCAGCCGGGAGAATGATTGCAGTGGAGAATGGTGGCACTTTCTACAGCTTCTAAACCTAAATCTTCATTTCTGGACATGTTCCAACACAATTACAATCTAAAATTAGGAACACTTAACAACATTGCCAACCAGAATTACTTCTTTCCTTGGCATTAGCTTGTAGCTACATGTACCAGTGTAGGCTAAATAATGTAAACTCTTGCAGTAGCGTGCCTGGAGCAGCTGACCATATAAAGAAATCTGTCACGAGCTGACATCAGCTTGTCTTGAAGCATAAAAAAATATCAAAAAGAGTATTTACAACAGACTGAAGCTCAGAGGGATTACTTTTCCATACATTTACCTCATTATTTAAATTTTTGGCCATGTTTAATACAGACATCCAACATGGATACACTATATGTATGACAGAAAATAAGGAAAAGCATATTAGGTTCCCTTTAAATCTCTGAAGATTGCTATACACATCACAAAATAAACCACAAACACAACGCTGCTCAGAGAGAAAAGACCACATTAGATGTTTACTTCTGAGTTTTAAGTCACAATAAAATCTCTCGTGTGGCCTGAGATGTGTACTGTGATTCTCCGGGTCGATGCAAAGAGAGCTGTTTAGTGCTTTCCAGGGTAAGGCAAATGAAAAACAAAGAGGATGTCAATATCTATGTCTCTGTGTCTCAGTAACCTGAAGTGTTACCCCTGGCTGGAGACAGACGCAAGTGCGGCAGGATGTCTGGTTGGCCTGTACGCTCAACTCACCGACACACTGCATCACAAGTTCAGAGGTGGGTTCCTAGCAGTCCTGTGTTCACACATGCATGAGTGTGTACTGTTAAACTTACTCTGTGTGTGTATGTTGCAGATCGCTTGCTCCCTGGCCAGAGAGGCGCATTGTGGCTGTGTATGATGCAGTACTGTCAGAGCTGCACCTCTCCCCGTACACCCGAGTACCTTCTGTACCTGTACCACACACACCTCCGCAGCCTGCCCTGGAGACACCTTCACCCCGACACTCAGATAATGGAGCAGCTCTTCAATGTGAGACACTCTGCCCTCCGACTCCTAACCTCCAACCTCAGACACTGCACACTGGTCCAGACATGCATAACACAGGGGAGCCTGTTTATTATAGAAGTCAGTCCTTGGCCTTGAGTTCCTATTATTAGTCTGACTTCTCTGTTCCTGGAATCAAGCTCCTGTCTTTCAAGACCCTCTTGAGGCTGCTATAAACAAGCTGCACAGATTAAATAAGTCATCTTAATTAACAGAGATACATTACAACAGATTTATAATTAGGATATTCTTAATACTTTCAAGATAAGTGGATTATAAATTTAGCAATGAATGTTTATCTTACATAAGTAGGAGTCAAACATATAGTCAGATATCATACATGTTTTGAGTACAGTCGGTTGAGACCCAGGATATTTGTTGTGTTTGTAGTTCTGTGTTTTGACGGAGAGGATTTCTGTTAATTTTCTCTCCTTTCTGTGCCTGCAGGTGGAGAGAGGAAGCCCCAAGAGCTGCTTTCTCTTTCTAGGAGAGGTGTTGTGTGAAGTCAACTGGCTCAGCGTCCTGAGTGACCACTTACAAACACCCCCCACCTCAACAACATATCCGACTCTACCAGACACTCAGAAGGAGTCACACACCATGTTAGTTTATCTATTATACATGCTAGTTTTTCTGGCAAAGGAGGATCAAATCCTGAGTCAACAGGTGAGTCCAGAATATTTTAGTTTCTCATGAAGGTCAGACTTCTGTTCCTTCTTCATTTATTCTGTTTTTGTTTGTTTTTTTCATCCCCCACCTCCAGGACTCCCCTCTACTTAGTCTTTTGGTCCAATCCACCTCTCTGCCCTGGCACCAACTGGACCTGTCCTCATACCAGGGCATTCTGGGATATGTCAGCACCCACTACCCTCCCTCCCTGCTGCTCAGTACTGATTCTGCGCCTCAGCTGCTGCTGAAATCACTGCGCAGTGCTGCTGGTCTCCACCCCTGCCCTAATGAAGCTCCACACAGGGTGAGACAATAGAGACATGTTTGTTTTACAGGTCAAATCCCAAGTTTAGTAAAGCAAAGGGACAGTTCACCCCAAAATCTAAAATACATATTTTTCCTCTTATCAGTTGTGCTGTTTATCAGCCTAGATTGATTTTGATCAGTTTGAATTGCCGAGTGTTGGAGATATCAGCTGTAGAGATGTCTGCCTTCTAACAGCAATTCACACCTAAACAATCTAGACTGATAAACAGCACTACAAGAGGAAAAATATGTGGTTTTGATTTTGGGGTGAACTGTCCCTTTATGTTCTAAATTGAGTTCTAGCTGCAGTACATTCAAGTGGGTTTCATCTCCCAAATTTAAGCTCTGTTCGTTGCAGGTGGCAGCCGAGTCAAGGGTTAAAACCCATAAATGTATAAAGAAAATACTCACTTATAATGTACATGCAGTATATTGGACATTTTTTTAAATTGGTCAATCAATAATTCATAAGTCCATGAATACATGAATGAAAACTAATGCTAAGATTTCTTGTGAGTCAACTTCTTGGTTGAATGGAGATACTAGTCACAGTATAACTCTCGTTGAATAACTGTATGATGCAGAGGAGTCCTAAGGTTGAAGAATATAAGAATTAATGCGCTTCCTATATCTGCACCTACTCTGCCCCGGGCAGATACATCCTGTGTAAAAGTGGGAGGCTTGGAACATCCATATTAAATTTAGACTTAAAGAATTCAGTTTCCTTTGCCAGCTCTGTATCACCAAATTACATAAATGTAACACTTTAATCCTTACAGTTGCTGTTGACGTAGAGCAGCAGAAGGCAATTTCATACACCACTTGATAATGCTCCAAAGTAGATGGATTTTGGCAAAATATACTTCCAGGCTTTACTGTACACAGAAACACTCTAAGATCCAGAAATGTATTCTCGCTTTAATTTTATCAACTCCACTCCTAAAACATGCTGCCAAACATTTGTACTACTTATTACACCAGAAATTATATGCATGAAAATATGTGGAAATTAGATGCGTACTAACTGAAACTAACTGCAGATATCTGAAATTAATTAAGGCATTTACCTTTGGTAAGGTTGACATATTTTACCTCAAGAGTCAGATTTCATCTTTCTTTTTCACTTTAAAAAGTATTTCTGGATAAGATAAACTGCATATAAAGCAGTAATAATTAATAAATTATGTAATGCTTAAATATTATTTGAAAGAATCCAAATAATGCCTGAATTTTACCTTGATTTTAACTGCTTTAGGGGGCAGGAGCTCTTAGTTTGGGGACACATACTTATATAATGTGTACGATGTATTCAAAATGACAAAGTGATGCATATATTCATGTATCTATTTCTGTAGAGCATTAATCCAAACAAAAAAAATCTGTGTCACTTTCTATGTGTCAGGAGGAGACGCTGAAAGCTGGAGCGTATGTGTGCTGGTGCGTGCAGTCTTTGGTGACCCTGGAACAAGGGGGCAGCATCAGCCTCAGCAGCCTAGAGGCTCAGCTGGAGTCACTGCTGGAGAGCGTCGTCACATTCAACCCACCAGGTGAGTTGTCCTCACCGCCTTCCTCGACAACATAATCAACCATTAGTAATAAATTCTCTCATCACCCCAATCTCACCACTTCCTCCTTTTCTCCTGTACAGAGACGGGGCCGGAGCAGAGGCACATGGCATTCTGCGGTCTGTTCAGTGATGCTCTGGCTTTGCTGAATGGAGTTGGTGTCTCAACAGGCGAGGCGCTTGCTGCTCATGTCATTACCTGGCTGGACAGGAAGGGGAGAGGCTTCCCTATTCTGCCTCTTCTCACGGCTTGCTCCCGCTGTCTTGCATCGGTACGGCACATGACACGGATCATGGAGGCGTGCATCACAGCATACTTCAACCATGGTAATGAAAGCAACAGTTTGGGAGTTTTTTTTGTTTTAAATTACTAAGGATTGAAACTTCTTTTTTGAGAAAGCTTGTTCAGTTTACCGCTCACTGTTATAGTGAGAGGGAAGTGCTTAGTAATAATAATATAATAATAATAATAATAATAATAAACATTATTTCTACAGTACATTTCATACAAGAAATTTAGCACTAAAGTGCCTCACAGTAAGGCAATTACCTGCACTGAGTGCTTCACATAAAAATAGATGGAATGGACATAAAACAGGCCAACAAGGCAATTCAGTATGAAGGGCTAAACCAAAACATAAGACAAAAATAGACATAGAAGCATTAAGCGTTCTTCTCTTGTAGATACCTCTAACCTGTGCACATGCAACCACGCACATGTTAGTGTGCTGTACATAAACTTACATAAGACTGTCTTACATAAGATGGACATTCGAAGGAGCTGTATGCAGCATTCAGAGCATTAGTATAGCAGTATATCACTATTTGCTTTGTAAAGACATGGTGGAGTGATGGTGTCCTCAGCAGAGAATGAAGTCACACTACCTCTGTGTATGTTGTAATCCGAGCCTCTCTGTTTATTTGTTGTGGTAGCTGGTCTGGCTGCGCGCGGATGTTAGTGCATTTGAGTCCCTGTGTGTGTATCCTACTGGCTAGCTAACATCCACCACTTTGCTCATATGGGAGTTACCACGGATTACAGCATCCCAACCCCTGACGTTGTCACAGAAGCATCAGGCTCACCCTCCAGTCTGTTGCCATTGTTAGCACTGTTCGCACTGTTAGCTGCTAGCACCAGATCAGCCATGTTGAGAGCCGTGTGCAGGCAATCCCAGCTAAGACTCTGGATCATAGATATCCTCTCGATGTTACATGCAGCTCTATGAAGTCCACAGTTTTTGTTTGATTCATTTACTGACAGTCTTCTCCTTATATGTAAGTAAATTTCCCCAAAAAGTTAGTCTAGTCCTTTAAATTTCTCCCTGTAGTAAGGATAGTTTAGTGTGATGTCAAGGATTCACATTTGTTTTTCCACTGCGTGTGTTTCAGCTGAGGAGGAGTCCGTAGGTTGGGGTCCTGTGTTGGCAGCGCTGCAAGTGCCTGAGCTCACAGTGGATGACTTCCTGTCTGAGAGCCAATCAGGAGGCAGCTTCCTGACGCTCTATGCCTTCATCCTGCAGCGCCTCAACTCAGAACGCACAGCAGCTGAGGAGAGGAGGACTCTGGCTCTAATTAACACATGGACCAATCAGGTCTTTCCCAGGTTTGACCCCTCATTCTCTCATTTGGGTACTTGTTAGTGGCTTTTAAAAGTCAATGTAGCACGTCAGCATGTGTGCTTTTGTGTGTCCAGTGGTCCAGGTGATGAAGCCAAGCTGTTTCTTTGGTGGCACAAAACACTGAGTCTGTCAGCGGAGCAGCTGAAGCTGCAGGCAGGTCAGACAGAGGTGACAGGGGTCATCATGGGTCTGCTGAGGTTACAAACCAGGTTGGCTCAGCTGGGAGAAGAAAGACTGAACTCTGGGCTTTTAGGAGCTATCGGCCTGGGTAGGAGGTCTCCTGTTTCTAATAGGTAAGCTCATATGTATTTTATTAACTAATGAAAACACTTAGAGGAACCAGATAGGGGAAAATATGAGCTCATCATTGTTGATAAACCACCTGTCAATGCATGCCCACTGTACATCCAGGTTCAGGGTGGTAGTACGCAGTCTGGCAGCGTTCCTGTCAATCCAGGTGACATCAGAGACCGAGCTTCGTCTCCAACCCACCAGTGACTTGCAGCTCTCTGCGAAAGCACAGCAAGTATGCAACAAAACTGCAAGTATGTTGTTTTTATTTTCTAGTCTGCAATTATCTCCTAAAAATAACTTGAGTTTCTCGTCTTCTCTGTGGATGCAGACGTTGGGGGTGTTGGAGGCCATGCCCAGTAATAAGCAGTACGCGGAGTTAGAGGACTCTGTGAATAAAGCTGTCCAGTTCATCCGTTACCCAGGACACTGTCTGAGAGATGGACCCCGGCTGCTGGCCCTGCTAGCCAACCTCCTATACCCTGACCTCAGATACCTGCACATTATCCGTTAGCCATGACTGAACCTGACACTCATGCTGGAGATCCGAGAGGACGCAAATACACTGATAGCAAACCTCTGTTCTGCACAGAGAAAATCTTACTGGAGCACAAAGTTTTCTAGTAATGACACTGGTACTGAATTGCTGTTGCTGTTATATCAGCAGGAGCTACATATCTCATCAGAGAGGACTTTGTGGGACAGATGCTGACTGTTCTTCAGAGCTCGCTGTGCATTTGTGAAAAATACTTTTTGACTGCTAACGTTCAATGAGGAGTCCTAAACCCAGTCAGAAGCATAAGAAATGTTATGTGCTAACCTCTAATCTTTAACTCGCACTTTGCTTTCTTCTCTCATGTTTATGCCTTGTTGCTTTTTATATAACTTGCCTGTTGGTTTTCACCACAACCTGTTCTATTCTTGATTTGAGAGGAAGTTGCACATATTTATCAAAGCAGAAGTCATGAATTAACGCTGGGCTTTAGGTGCAAGTTTCGCACCTGCATGTGGAATCTAACAGAAAAAAAGTTGAAGGGTCCATGGATTATTTGAAGGAAGCTGAAGGACAGATCTAATAGGGCCTATAAGTTTAGTAGCACCTTCTTAGAATGGGGTGGGGGACATACCAGGAAAGCTGGGCAGCAGGGTTTGATGGCTGGTACAACTCCCTAAAGTCAGCTGTTAATGCTAGCATCTAATCAGAAGCTACAATCTGAAATCAGTCCTAGATGCTGTACACATGCAGATGAAGACAGTGACTGCCTGTATGAAGTGACCATGTCAAGTAACAGAACATTTGCCAGTATTATGTTTATGTCCAGCCAAAAGTGCTTTCCTTGTTTCTGCCAAAGACATGTTATTTTTATTTGCTCAGCTACTTAAAACCTTCTTAACCATGAACTCCGGTTGTTTTTATCTGTCTCTGTTGGGTACAAAAACTGCAGACTGAATGTGCACATGCAGTACAAGTACACAGAGTACCACTCACAATGTCCCACACCACTTGGCTTCCTTATAAAGTAGCAAGTGCACTCAAGCTACTGATGCTGTTGGTATTTCAAAGAGAGCAGGGCTGTTATGTTGTTGAAGCTGGTATATAACAGGATTTATATTCAAAAACGTGTTGGTTCACGTAAAGACAAAGGCAGATTATGATTCCGATTTATCAGACCTTCACACTGTACTGTACATCCAAGGCCGTTTTCACATTTTAATCACCCTAGCCGGCTCACCACTTCTGTTGCTCTGTGCCATCTTAATAATAATCGTGCTGCACTTCTGCAGCCTGAAGCTCGCCTTATTGCCTGTGTTATGTGGTGACTGTTAATGTCAAAAGCATTTCTTTTATATGAGTCAGTGATCAGGAATGGGTCTGTGGGGCTGCTGGAGGAGGGAGCTGCACAAAGGAGACAGGACTATGTTCAATAAAGGGAACTGAATGTCTCACAGCTTGTATTTACCAATTCAACTCTGTGATCAGGGACCATATGTAGTACATGAAGCCTCTGAGAGCAGGAAGACTGATGTTTACTCCCTGGACAGGTCACGTGGAGGGACACATAACTGCTTAATAAATCAAGCTGTGAAGAACAAGTGAGAGAGACAAAGAGACCCAGACAGCAATACTTGTCCAACCTCTACAACAAAACTGGCCTGCAATCTGCATTCTCCATGCATAGCGCTGCAGATGGTCAAACTGAAATTAAAGCTTCCTTGTCTAAGAAGCCTGTTATGACAAGTGTGTACCGTGTCTTTGTAATTTAATTGTCTTCGCGTCCTGTTGTTCTTTCTGTGCGGAGCTACATGTCCCCAGCTGAAAGAAGATTGTTCAGGAAGGGGGTCTGTAAATTGAGCTGTGTGCTTTTGTGTGGATGCGTGCACACATACATCCAGTATCCTCATTTAACACCACCGCGTCTGTCTGGGAGAAAACCTCTCTTCAGGCAATGGTGGTCTCTATGGTTACAGGAAGGGTAGAAGTGAGAGAGGAGGTGGAAAGGACGGGGTGTTCTGTGGCTGTGAGAGAGAGGAGGTGGGAGATGCTTGCAGACGCTCACTGCTGCCTTCTTTTCAAACTCCAAAACGACCTCCGGTGTATTATGTGAAACCCTCGTCTGTCGCCTCTCGCCATCTAATCGACCTTGTCTCCTTGTGTCTCTCAGCTCAGGTGGTGGAGTACACGGAAGCAGTCGGTATTTCTGTGACAGCTTGTTCTCAAACGGTATCCCATGTTCGCTCTTTCTCTCTCTCTCACACACACACACACACATACACACTCACATATACCTATACACGTGCTCATAGGACCATTGCTGAGACAGAGTATTCCTGACAGACACATCACTGTCTGGCAGATTCCCGTGTCACCATGGAAACCCAGCATCAGGTCAGGAATAGTTGTTCCCAGACTGTTTGAGTGCACGCTCAGCAATCAGAGCAGCACGTGGTGGATCGGCTCCCCTCGGTCATCATTGGCAGCTTCAGACATAAAACAAACACTGTGCGGAGTGCAGAAATGTGATTATATTCTCTGAAGTCTGACAAGTTATGCAAGACCTGCTGACAGTAATGAGTATGTTTGTTGTGTAACCTGTGTGTATGCTTGGCACAGTCAGGTGCGGGTTTCCATCAGCGCATTGCAGCTGATTTCAACATGTCCCAGTGTCCGTCACAGGCTGAACAGAGGGCTGAGCGTGAATAGCACTCCACCGTGACCAGTTGCTCTTCAGGGACAGCTGCGCTGGCCTGAAGTCACTCCCTGCTGCCAAAACACACTCAGCTGGACACACAGGAATGCCTCTCTCTCCCTCTGTGTGCTCGCCTTGTTTTGAATGTTTAGTGTGTGTGACTACATGCATGTGTGTGACAGCAAGTGTGTATTTGTGTATGTCAGACAGGCTCCTCCAAATTAGACACCCACTTTTCTCTCACCTCCTCGCCAGTCCAGTGGGGAGCGATGAGTCAAACTTAAATGAGTCTTTATTTCTCTCAATCTCTCTGACTTTGACCCAACAGAGCAGAAGCGCCTCCCCCCGCTGAGAGTACCTACTTAACCGTAAAAGTCATCAATAATGACTCAGACCTCCGCCGGTGTTGTAATATGTGTGATTTTTAGAAAGCTGGGTAGGCTTCTTGTTGATCTGCCCTGGCCTGATAACAGTTGTGAAGTCAGGGAGCAATGTTTGGCCTTCAAGAGACACTGCGTGTGTGTGTGTGTGTGTGTGTGTGTGTGTGTGTGTGTGTGTAGTTTGTTGCAAGAACAAAATCTAACAATGAAGGACGGCTAAAACCCGAGCACATTTTGAACAAGTTAATGTTTTATTTGGTTGTGTGACTGATGAAGAGGTCGGGGTTACTGTTCAAAGTATAGTTCAAATAAGGTCAAACTAGGGGCAAAGCAGGGCTGAATTACCAACAAGTCAACGTGGGCAACTGCCCCAGGGTGTCAGAGCACCAGGGGCCCAGTGGCACCAACAACTAGTATTTTTATCGAATATCTATTTAGGAATAAGCGCTACTAAGGGGTTAATATCAGCTGAACTGACTTTTGTGCTCAGGTGGAGCTGTGAAAAGGGTTAATGCTGAGATCAGTTTTATGGTTTAGAGTTAAGGGAGTGGGATGTTTCAAAGGGATGATTTGTACCAGAACATTCAGCTGTGGAGAGGTCCAGCATTAAAGGGACAGTTCACCCCAAAATCAAAAATAGAAGAGACTGGTAACACTATGTTCAAAATGTGATACAAACTAGTTATTTGTGTCTGTTTTTTTATGGTGTAGCTGCTATCTCTGCAACACTATCAGGAAATGCATGGTTTAGTCTCGAACTCAAGGAGTAAAATGTTAACCTGGAAATTCAGATGCCCCGCCCCCAGCAAATTCGAATTTGCACTGCACGGGGATCTGGCTGACGAGCAGAGCCCGGTGAATCGCCATTGGGCCAATCAGATCAGTCTATGTGACAGAGACGGGCTCTGGGCGGGCGTAACATGATGAAGACAGGGCTGCACTGTAGGAGTCGAAAAGTAAACAGCCAAGATGGCAGCTGCCGAAGGACCGCGTCCATTCAATTTAGCTGTGGAAGAAATGCTAAGCCAATTACACTTGTCTTTTTTCTTGAGCGAGGAAAAGAAGACTGCCCTAGAAGCCTTCGTTTCCAAGAAGGAAGTTTTTGCCGTTTTGCCGACGGGATACGGCAAAAGCATTATATATCAGTTAGCTCCACTGATCGGCGAAGAAATGGGGCTTAGTGCAATGAATACGTCACCTTGTTTTTCTCTGATTGGCTATCGTGGTATCCAATTGCATGCAGCGGCATTTAATATGCCTCAGTTAGTGCCGCCCCTTGGGTAGGAAGGGTGTATTGGTGAGGGCCAGACTCAAATAGTGAAATGTTACAAATCACCCTAATGTCCACGTTAGTTGTAACATAGCTTGGGATAAAATGTCAGATTATGAAATAAGGATCATAATGAAAAATTAAGATATTAAAAGCTTTTTATTCAACACTTAATTGACTTTAACATGTGTGTCAGTCAGTCACAGTGGTAAACTTTGCTTGAGGAAGGTTGCAACATTTTCTTACATTATCTTACCTTACAGCTAGCAGCTAATACATTAGCCCTAACAACATGCATGAAACATGTCTATATAGACACATATTAAACATCATTTAAATTTGATGAATATAACTACAAATCAGACAAGCGTGCCAGCTTTGATGCCAATTTAGGTAGTGGCCAAACAGTGGTACTGCAATTTCCAGGGTCCCTTACATGACACCATTGGGCTCAGTAAGACTTTTTCCCAGTGACTTACATGAGGAAAGACACATCTGTAAATCAGTGGATAAATATTTGTGAGTGTCACAACCCTTGACATGACTCCACTATCAAGATTTAATCCATCTGGTCGGATAACATTTGTAAAGTTCTTCTAGCCAGCAGAAGTTGGCTGCCCAGCCATACTCAGCCTAACTCGGCAGCCATAAGTCTCTAGTGTGGCCCAATGATGCAGAAGCAGCACCGATCATCTAGGTAATTTCATGCTGCGGAAATAGAGGTTTTTGGTTTCATTCACCACTGAGCATCTTTGATAGGAATAAACAGGGCCTCTGTGCCAATGCTGTATCCAGGTCGCTTAATACATCCATGGTCTGCCATGGGTTGCTAACTCCTCACATGAGGCCAGGGGCATAAATATAGACAGTGCAAGCATTGCGGTTGCACTTGGGCCCGTGAGATGGAGGCCTCATAGGGAGAGTAGGCCCTCCAACAATGTGTTGAGTGGAGAATGGGCCCTTATAAGTGATGCCACCTTCAAAATATGCCTGTGTTCAAAGAAGAACTATCATTAAATTAAAAGCAGTTCCGTTTGCCATATATTCCCTTGAAAGAGGTAAAGCCATCTCTGTCATGTTTATTCAACTACTGAAAATGTTAAATTAATAATTTCTTAATTCCTTTTTTTCATTGGTATTTTTGTTCTATCCATACATCTATCCATTTTCATCCACTTATCCATGGCCGGGTCACAGGGGCAGCAGGCCAAGCAAAGCACCCCAGATGTCCCTCTCCCCAGCAACTCTTTCCAGCTCCTCCTGGCGAACCCCAAGGCATTCCCAGGCCAGATGAGATGTAATCCCTCTACATGTCCTGGGTCTACCCCAGGGCCTCTTACCAGTGGGACGTGCCCGAAACACCTCCAGTGGGAGGCACTTAGGAGTCATCCTGATCAGATGCCCGAACCACCTCAACTGACCCCTTTCAATGTGAAGGAGCAGCGGCTCTACTCTGAGCTCCCTCCGGATGTCCAAGCTCCTTATCCTATCTCTAAGGCTGAGCCCAGGCACCCCACGGAGGAAACTCATTTCAGCCACTTTCAATCAAAATCTCATTCTTTCGGTCACTACCCAGAGCTCATGACCATAGGTGAGGGTTGGGAAGCAGATGGGCCAGTAAATCTAAAGCTTCACCCTCTGGCCGCACCAAACCGCCTATCCATCTCACACTCAATTCTATCCTCACTCCTGAACAAGACCCTGAGATATTTGAACTCCCCCGCTTGAGCCGGTAACTTTTGTAATTTTTTGTTATGTACAGATATGTAGTGATGATTGCTGGGTAATCTGTATGTTGATGTTATCCAATATAAAGTGTCTGATCATGTGACGAGACAATATGTGCAGGGTAGTGTATACTGGGGCAATCATAACTACTTTATGCCACTGCATGAGGCATAAGGAGAAACTGAGCATGTGCAGGGTGAATCAGGTGATTCATAACTTGTTCCTGATTGGAGGCAGTTTTGCAACTGTGTCATGCCCCAACTATCCCCGGTCTCCCCTACATATTTTTCCTCTTACCTGTAGTGCTCTTTATAAATCTAGATGTTTTAACCGCCATAAATTCAGTCTACTTTCATTTCGAGAGAGGGCTGGCATGTCTGCTGCTGCTATCTCACTCTAAGAGGAGAAAAATTATATTTTTGAGGGGGTGAACTGTCTCTTTAAGGGTCAAGACAATCTGAGAACAGGGTGGGTTATGTGGGGGCACTGTGTGAATCAGGGTCAGAGCTGGGGTTTGATTCTAGGGTTTGGTGTTGTGTAAAGCAAGATGTGTGACTCTGAATGCATCTTCATTATTTTTTATAGATAGAAGATAAAAATGCGTGTGTGTATGGAGTCATCACATGACTCAGCAGTCAGTGTTTGTACAAACTGAACCCAGGCACGACTACACGATCACGCACATATTATCAGGTGATTGTCTTTCTATCATCTCTCAGGACTCCCTTTCTCTCCCTCTCTCTATTTCTCCCCTGTGTCTCCCTGCACAGTGAACCACAGCCTGTGACATGCCTGCTCTGCTCACACTGCTAAATCTTGCAAAAAGAGAGAATTAAAGCAATGCTGTCAGTCAAACTTCACCCTAAATGTACCTCAGTGTGAGTGCTGAGCGTGTTTATGAGCAGACCCTGAACAAAGAGCCGTGCTGGCTGCTGGTAGGGAGGGCTGGGTTTGCTCTCCACACTGCGAGCGGATCCTTTAGACACAGCCAGGACCAGGATCGGACACGAGGCAGCGGGCTCGGTAAGGAAATGTGTTTTTAATGGATGTTAGGCTGCTTAGATTAATGCAGATTTGTTACACTGCAGAGGACTGAAGAAGATCATGATGATAGATGGGGAGTAGACAGATTTACCAACCATGATTAGAGTTGCTTTAACCTCGCATCACTGCCTCCTATAATAAGTTAATTAATTTTTAAATAATTATGACTTTTATTAAGCTTTGTGTTGTCGCTGTGAGTGATCCCAGCCCGTCTCACAGTGGGGGTTGTGTAGGTTTGATGGCAGGCTGGATGGATGGGCAGTTGTCCGAGGTTTTCCAGTGAAACGTCAGATGCAGCTCAGTGTTTGGTCACCGGTTATTTCAGAGACTGTGATCCTCCCGGCCCGGCGTCCTGACGTCAATTCATAAGGACCCAGCAGTGCCGGGGCGGCTGGCAGATAACAAGGGCTGAAGGAAGACAGAGAGAGGAACCGGACCATGCTGATCTGATATTCTCCATATCCTGCTGAGCATTCTGGTAAGAATATCTGTGTTTCATTTTCATGTCCGGTCTTTTTGATTATCTTCCTATTAATAAGCGCTCCCCCGCTCTCGTGTCATGCTTTTGAACCTTGCTTTCCGACACTTAATATTTCATTTTTATTGTATGGGCCAATATGGAAAATATGTGTGGTTTATCGGTCGGTGTAATCCAGTAGTTGGTAAATTACTGGTTTAAATTGTCGGGCTGTAGGATTTGGGGCTCCATGATGTAATGCGAGCCGGCATCTCTTTGTCTTCAAGAGATTATTATAAGCAGAATATCGAGGCGTTATTATAATGTTAAATGTAAAAGGCTTTTTTATCGACTATTTTCTGTCTTGGTCAACTCGATGATCACTGTGTGCAGCTCAGCAGCACCGCAGTGTCTCAGTGAAGGGGTTTCTGCTGTCTGACATGCTGTGTGTCTCCAGCTGGTTAAACAGCACATCATCAGCCAACAGCCAAGACAATGTTAGGCTATTTATATCGCACTTAAGCAAAAGTGCATTTTGAAAGAAATGATTCCCAGTGTTGTCCATACCTGCTGCAGATAGGGAGAAGCCCCTTGATTAAGCAGATGCAGGGGATTCCTCCACACTCTACCTGACTCCACATCAACACAGCTGCCACATCCCCATAGCAACAGTTAGTAAAACCAGCACTCTGTGTGCCCATTTCCAACCATCACTAAATAGAAAGAGCACTGAGTGTACTCTGCACCTCTGCCAGGTCATATATAGTCTGTTGGTCTGTCCAGCATACACCCACGAGGAGTGTCATAACAGTAGCTTTGTATCTCAACAGTGACTGACCACGGCCTGAGCTGAAGAGGCGGGGGTCCCAATCTCGAGAGTGTATGCGTGTGTGCAGCTATGGGGAAAGACTACTACAAGACCCTGGGCATCCCCAAGGGCTCCAATGAGGAGGAGATCAAAAAGGCCTACCGGCGCATGGCACTGCGCTTCCACCCTGACAAGAACAAGGATCCCAACGCTGAGGAGAAGTTCAAGGAGATTGCAGAGGCCTATGAGGTGCTCAGCGACCCCAAGAAGAGGGTGGTGTATGATCAGCTAGGAGAGGAAGGTGAGGAGGAGGGGCCCATGTCTGGGTTTTATCCTGTCTGTCTGTGTCTGTGTGGGATGATTGAGTGAAAGCGGTCAGAGAGTGCAGGCGTTGTTAAACAGGCGTTATGAAGTATTAGGTTGTTATTAAAATAGCTCAAGAAGAGCATCTAATATCACAGTGGAAGGCTTTGGTGGGCTTCAGTCACTGAAGTAATAATACTGTGTCGATTCCATGTTTTCTTGTGTGTGTATATGTGCAGAAATGTGTGTGATTTGCTATTGTTATCTTTAATGTCAACAACACTTACTAGCTCTAATACCTTATAGTCTACCTTAGCTGCTAGTGTAGTGTGTGTGTGTGTGTGTGCGTGTCTGTGTGTGTTAGCTGACAGACAGATGGCTTAAGATCATTACGTGGTTGAGATATGAATAGCTGTGGCTGCTGTAGTTTGCGTTTGTGGGTGTTTTGTGCATGTGTCTCTGTTGAAAAAGGTGTGTGCGTCACGGTGTGTATTTGTGTGAGCATGTTGAACGGAGTGACCTGGTATTTCATGAGTTCTTCCACCACCAGCGCTGTTGGAAGATCAGTGATGCTGTGGGATTTTTCCCGCCCACGTGGGCTCTGTTCTTCTCTGTACTGTTACCCACATGCCGTCTTTTCTGAACATTGCCCTGTGTCTGGTATCTGAGTTCGTATTGATGTGTGTTTTTCAGCGTGGTGGGCGTTTCAGTGTGCATGTGATGTCTCACATTCTTCTCTCTCCTCTCTCTCCCTCAGGTTTGAGAACAGGAGGCAGCAGCTCTTCAGGTGCTCCTGGCAGCTCGACATACCACTACACCTTCCATGGAGACCCCCACGCCACTTTTGCCTCTTTCTTTGGCGGCTCCAACCCCTTCGACATGTTTTTTGGCTCCAACCGTAGCCACAGCCGCTCCAACGGTTTCTCCTTCCACAACGACCATGATGCAGAGCAGGACATGGACATGGATGAGGACGACCCCTTTGCTCATATCGGGAGACAGTTCGGCTTTCCGACGGGGATGAACAATGGCTTCCCAGGGGAGGGCCGCAGGAGGAGGGGGGTGCCGTCAGAGCGCCTGGGTACCGGGCGAAAGCACCAGGACCCTCCGGTGGTCCACGAGCTGAAGGTCTCGCTGGAAGAGATCTTCCACGGCTGCACCAAGCGCATGAAGATCACCCGCCGCAGGCTGAACCCGGATGGGCGCAGCATGAGGACAGAGGACAAGATCCTCAACATTATCATCAAGAAGGGCTGGAAGGAGGGGACCAAGATCACCTTCCCAAAGGAGGGGGACGAGACCCCGGAGAACATTCCTGCCGACATAGCCTTTGTACTTAAAGACAAAGGACACGTCCACTTCAAGAGAGACGGTTCCAATATCATTTTTAACTGCAAGATCAGTCTAAAAGAGGTGCGTCCGTCCCTGTTCATCTAACCTTTCTGTCTTCTGTCTTGCTATCTGTTTTCATTTCTCTCCTCAGCTCTTTCTCTGTCTGCATGTAGATGAAATGCTGCTGAGGTTGGGAGTTTGATTCCCAGTGGAGCAAACCAGGCAGAAATTTAATCTATTCATGGGGCTGCAATGGCTTGGATGAATATCCAAAAATGGCACACTTTGTATTATTCTTGTCACTCAACCTGGGCAAACTGTGGATGAGGTGAAGAGGTGTAGTTGTAATTTTAAGGGTAGGATTATGTCCTGGGTGGGTGGTCATATATGAAACACACCGAGAAGTGAGTGTGTGTGTGTGTGTTTTGCTGGAGGGAAGGATCAGTGAACAGCAGAGTCTCTGTCGCTGCAGTGCGAGAGAAGCAGCAGGAATGTTGTGTCCTTGTGTGACCTGCATCGTCCCATCGTCCTCAGTTGTTCTGCACTGCTGCATGAATATATATCACTACACACACATGCAAGCAGGCACACAGAAATAAACATGCACGCAGGCGCACACACTCCTGCATCTTCCAGCATATTTGCAAACACACTCAGTTAAAGATGGATTGTAGTGTGACGGTGGTGACAATCCAGACTGCTATTACTGTGACTGGCAGGACATTTAATTAGCCGCTCCTACGAGGGCAACGGGTCCAGCACAGCTCTGCTCCGTCTGTGAATTACACAAGCTTTAATGTTTCTAATAGCACTGCCACTCACTGGCCTGCGCTCCACATGGTTGGCTTAATAGCAGGTGTTCTCAAAGAGTTGGAGATGTCAGGGGAGTTGTTTGTACTCCACTCAAGCCAATTTTGAACAGTTGTCCTCTAAAAGCAGCAGCAACTCTACACAAGTAATTCACCGCTAAACAAGAATACCTGCACACACACATACCACATCTATGAAGACAGCCTGGTTAATGAGAGCACACTGGAGTTTATTAAATCGCATTAAGCAGGAGATGGTGCTTGATCAAACCTGCACTACGATTAAATTTGCACTGCAGAACACCCACAGCTAAGTCCTCTGCTCTCACAGCAGCCAGATAAGAGACTTAAGTCTGATGCTGCTAACGGGATGGGGGAGAGAAGGGGAGATGTGGATGGGGGTGGTGGTGATGGTGGAGGGGGGGTATCTGGGGAATATTAGGGAAGTGGGTCAGATGATTCAGTATCCAAAGCAAATAAGAGCTCATATTCCACTGCTCCACTCTGCACTGCTTCCCTGAAGATGTGATGCTAAATGCTGCAGTGAAAACACAACACCAGCTACATGGTGCACACCAGAAAAGCTGCAACATATAATGTTGCAAATGTCTTGCACCAGTAGATAATATAACCGAGCTAACAGGGCGATTGTTTCTAATAAATGCTCATTCTAAAGAAAAGGTAGAGGAAGCAGATGTAGTCTATCATTTGTCTTATATCAACTGCTGTATGATTCCCCTGCTATTTGACTGCTCGGTTTTGTTTACTGCCTGAAGCATGCCCCAATGGGCAGCTTCATTTAGTGCCGCCAAGCTTGTTTGACCAACCTGTAAACTCCAGGGAGAATCTGCTTGAGGCAACTTCCACCCCTGCGATGTCTTCACTGCGACAGCAGTTAGAAGCAGTTAGCAAGCTTAGCACGAATTTGACACATTGATTTCCCTGAAACCGACCTATATCTGGATCTATAGCCTGGCTCATTATGGCGTTAACGATGCCTCCACAGTGTGCTGGTATCATCTGTGGCAATGCATTTCTAGCTCCTGTCACCACTGCACTCAGCTCAGCAGCAAAACCCACGTCCAAACACACGTAGGTGCTAACTGTAGCTGTTGGGCTCTAAAGGCAAGGTGGACAGCTCTTTACAGCTCCACTTCTAAAATATCAATTAGGAAGACAAGTGTTTATCCACAGTGGTAGGAGACGTTAAATCAGTGGGAGTAAGACATCATGTGCATTTTTTTAGCAACTCTTTGTTTTCAGTCCTGTCAGTCAAATGAAAGACAACAATAGCAACCAGTTTAAGAACATCAGTATAGTAAGGGGCAATCTTGTGAGGACACATTGTATTGTGAGGACACTTTTTTAGCCAAAAATAGCTGATCATAACAGTCGGGTTAAGCATGTACAAGTGATGGTCAGCGTTAGGATATGGACCTATGGGATGAATCTACAGACCATATTCATAAATATAATAAAATCAAAATGTACATGTGTGCGTTTGTGTCAGTGTCTACAGCTATGTTGTCTGAGCTGAGGCTTATGCAATCAGTGGGTCCTCGGATCAGCTGGCAGTGCGTCCCGAGCGTCATGGCAACCTGTCTCTGTGTGTAAGACTCCTGTTAGTGAATGGGACTGTCCATAACAGGAGGATGAGCACTAGTCTCCATCACAGTCATAGGCTAAATCACCTTCTAATGTATGTAGGGGGTAAAAGGAGGCTGATGTCATGGCTGGAAAACTCTGTCTGTCCTCTGAAGCAGCTGCTCTGGTTGAATGAACTACAACTGTCTGCGTGTCCATCCCATCCAAAAACACGAGTCGAGACACACAAATCCTCCAGCAGTCTTGATACAACATTGGCCACATAATGACATGGACGGGGTGTTAAAGGTTAAGCATGTGCCAATGCTGGTAATCACTATGACATCACAAGGGGATGGTTGCCTCAAGATGATTGGTGAGGAAAACGATGAGGGAAACTTGAACTGCCAATACTCTCCTTTACATCAAAAAGGTTGCCCCGAGTAGGATAGAGCTTGAAGAATTTATCTAAGACATTGCTAAGCACTGGTTCTCAGCATGAATTCCATCTTTAAAAGAGTTTTCAAGTCTTAATGAGCCTATTTTGAAGTGTTTTAATAGTCCTTGGTACCACACAAATACTTAATTGCATCATTTGCTGGCTAACTCTTGGTATGTGTTCCTATAACTCGCACACATGCCATTATATAACTTATATAACTGAAAAAACACTAGCAGTTCGACATTAGACGTGGCAATGTCAGTCATTTGGTATGTTGGTCGATTGGTCCACTACTTTGGTCCAAACTGATATATCTTCACACAAAAAATGGCAGACATTCATGGTTCCCAGATGACTACTATGACTTTACTGATCCCTAAATTTTCATCTAGTGCCACCATGACTTTCACATTTGTCTTTTTGAGTGAAATGTCCTAATGACTATTGGATAGGCTGCCAAGACATTCAGTACTCACATTAATGTTCCCCTCGGGATGAACTGCAACAGCTTCTCTGGTCCCATGACTTTTCATCGAGTGCCATAGTCAGGTCTAAATTTTAATTTGTCCGATACTTGATTTATGACCAAACATCTGAACAACTAATGACATTTCATCAGCCTCAGTTGTACTTACTGTTTACTGCTAACTGGCAAATGTCAGCATGTTGACATCCTGCATCATGATGGTTAAAGGTCCAGAGTGTAGGATTCAGGAGGATATATTGGCAGAAATCGAATATAATTGCACTATGTATCATCAACTCAAACTAAGAATCGTTTTTCGTTACCTTAGAATGAGCCGTTTATATCTAAATAAGGAGTGGGACCTTTAAGGTCATCGGTCAGACTCAACATGAGTTACGTTATAAGCGTATGACCAGTGTCTAAACCAGGACATCCCAGTATCATCATTGAGAATACCTACTTTCAATGTCCCTTGTTAAGTCTCTGAGTCATTGTTCTATTATTCTCTTTCATAACTACATGATTTAAACCCTTTCAAGGCTTGTGGATTAGAATTTGGCCACAATGGCTCTCCTTCTTCCTCCCTCCACACCTCTGTGGTATTTATTCACTGGCCTTATTTTGTGTAGTAAATAGTTTTGTAACAGTTGCTCAAAATGCGTTACATAAGAAAAGTTTTTATTCATCAGGATGTTCATTCACAGAGTTGTGGATTTAAATAGTTCTCTTTATTCAGCACAAATCTGGCGAGTGATGCTCTCTGGAAAGCCTGTGAAGTCGTGATAACCACAGGTCCCCATGTTTAGTTTAGCGCTCTCTATGCTCTGACTGGATTCATGAGGCATTGTGATAAGGAGGTGAGGCTTAGTGTGTGTGTGCATGTATGTGTGTGTTCTCTCCCCTCGTCCTGCCAGCCCATCTGACAAGCCCTCCAACTATTTACGAGCTCAGCCGATTCCTGCCTCACTTCATTAGCCCCAGCTATGAGACCGTTGCTAAAATTAGTCCCCTGTGCAATGTGTAGCCCCTCCAACACACTTACACAAACACACACACCTCTTCCACCTACACACACAGACACAAAGAGCGGAAAACTTTTCCACTGCCAAGTCATGTTTTCCGAATGCTCCTGTTCCAAACGCTGTTCTTTAGACCCCACAGTTCTGCAGACGATGTTAAAAGGATTTGTCAGTGAGGCCTACTTTCTCTATCTCTCTCACACACACACACACACACACAGACGATGAACACACACAGAAAACACGTGGAAGTTTGACTTGTTAGGATGACGTACTCAGGCAAGATAAACTAAAGTTTTTTAGTTCATGGAAACATGAAGTCATCGAGATATTCACAGCTTTGGCATTTCATTCCTTATTAAGATATTAACCCTCTCATGCCCCTCTCCTCTCTTCTCCTCCAGGCGTTGTGTGGCTGTACAGTTAGCATTCCCACGCTGGAAAACCGCATCATCTCGCTCCCCTGTCATGACATCATCAAGCCAGGGACGGTGAAGCGGCTCAGAGGAGAAGGTCTGCCTTTCCCCAAGAACCCGTCACAACGCGGTGATCTCATCGTGGAGTTTTCTGTCCGATTTCCCGACAGGATCCCCCCTCAGTCCAGAGAGATTATCAGACAACACCTCCCCCAGTCTTAGGAAGACTCACCTTCAGCTCCTCCACCACCAAACTAAATTACCCAAACCCAGAAAACCAACACTTAATTCTCCATGTTCGACCCTCAGCATAGTTCCCACCTCCAGTCCCCAAGTCCTGAGATAATGCACGCAGCATTAAACAGACACTGTAGTTTGTAGGGACTTCACAGTGGGAGGATGAAGGAAGAATGCCGAGACGAATGGCAGTATCAGGATGTGATTATTTGTTTGTTTTGTCTTTTGGCTCAAACATACAGCACACACACACACACACACACATATACACACACAGGCACCCAAACAGTGGAGCAGTGCTGAGGATGGGCTCAGCACAACTGTGGCTTTTACTGGTCTTTTCTTAACTCTGTTTTTTATGGATTTATCAGTGGTTTTATATGCTGTCCAACTCTGATCCTCGTCTTTTTGTGATAGGATGAAGTGTGAGATATTTTTTAAAAAGAAACATTTTTTCCAGGTTTTTCTTTTCCAAAGGAAGTTTCAGATAGGATTATTTATTTTTACCTTGAGTGTTCCAGCAGTTTAAGTGTGTTCAGTGCAAACCCCAGTTTTAACATAACCCCTTCCCCCACTCGCCACCTGCTTTCCCATGCTTTCAGTCTGATGAAGCATTGTGCTTTAAGTCTGTAGGCCGTTTAGTAAGATCTGTCTCTCCTAAAATCTGTTGTATCCTGATGCGTGCAACGCCACAGCACACTTAAAGTCCTGCATTACTCCAAGAAATATTAGCGTATCTCAGCTGCAGTGGAAAATCTGGGAATGACAATCACATACTGTAACAGCAGTGTAAGCTTGGATAATACAATCTGCACATGATATGGGTGCTTTCCCTTCTGAACTGAATAGCCTGGCTCGCTATCTGAGGGACATTTAGGTGCCTTAGCCCGGTGTCATGCCACACATGTGAACACACGCACACAGGTCACACTGTAATATACACAACCAGCCATGTTAAGTGCACAACAGACGATGCCCTATGCTGTGTTAGACATTGCCATTGGGAGCTGGTGAAAACACAGTCCGTAAGCAATGTGAAGTTGATCCCCAAAATGTACTGTATGTAAGCGAGGATATTTTTAGGAAGAGATTTGATACAAAACTGATGAATTTTGCCAGTGCATCCCTGTAAAGTGCCGTACAAGTACAGGTTGGATTTCCCAGAGGAGTGAAAACATTCAGTTAATCTGAATTAGTAAGTAGTTGAGATTTCTCTGGGAAACTCAGCTTTGTTGTGTATATTCTGCTTTCTCTTGTGCCATTTGAAGGCCATGTCTCGGTGCTACTGTGAGCAGTGCCAAAAATAGACACCCTTGGTGTCTAATTATTGGTTTCATGGTTTCAGTTTGTGATTTGATAAGTGCTTCTGTCCTCTGTAACATGTGTACATCAAACTTTACATCTGTTTTTTCAAGTAGAAAACCCTGTTTAGGAAACAGGTTTTGTAATATTGCAGCAGCTGTTCTCTGTCTCAGCTGCAGGGGGCTCTGAAAGCCATCTTCAGCTCTTCCTACTGTAGTTTACAGCAATGATAAGATGTATGTGTGAGCATGGTTTGTGCAGGCAGCACTAGTAGGTCATTTACATCATGTGTATGGGAAAATGTTTGAATGCAACCTGTTGATAAATGCACTTTTATGTCAAAGAAGATACTGCAGTAATTATGAGATGATGGGAGAGACTTGAATGACTTGCCTGAGTGTGTGAGCGTCCTGCCTCTCAGAGCCTTCAGGGACGCTGGACTGTGGCTACGACCTGAATGCACAAGCGCTGCTGCTGCTGCTGAGAGACACTGTCACTGCTTATGAGCATTTGACAATATTTATGATCTTTTCAAAATGCCAACAAATAAACCAAATGTGTGAACTTAACAGTGTCTGTCATTCCAGTTAATCTTTCAAGGATTATCAGCAACATGAGCATACTCTTAGAGATAAAGGTGCTAACTAGAACCCTTTTTTGTTCCCAACAGAACCTTTTATGAAGTTTCCACCTGGAAACTTTTAAGAGCACTCGATCTAGAGCCTGACAAAAAGGGTTATACAAACATTTGTAAAAGGGTTCCACCTAGAGCCCTCTATGATCATTTTGAAGCATTAAGAGCATTTTGACCAAAAGTGTATAAATAAGTGTATATAAGAAAATAATAAGAAATAGGCAAAAGAACATACAAAAGCACTAAAACACATAAGCACAGATAAAAATGGATTCATGGCATGTTCATAGAAGGGCACATGAGCACAGAGCAAACATATAACCATAGACAAAAGCACATAACAAGGCACAACCAGACATAAGCACTATTAATGAAACAATGACCTAACTATATAACCTAAAACAAAAGTACAACATAAAACACAACATAGACCAAAGCACATAGCCACAAACAACACAAGAGCACAAAACAAAGCACATAAGCAAGGACAACAGCACACAAGCACAATTAGCAAGACAGTGACATCACCATAAGACCAAAGCACAATACGGAAAACGTACCATACAAAAGCACCTAAGCCCCAACATGCAGTAATGAAATGAGGACTTATATGTACTAATATGTACTCGATTCAGTTTTCCCCAAATTCTATGAAATTCAGAGAGCCCTTTCATATTTCAAGGGTTTAATCTTGAACCCACCGAGTCTTTTTGTAAATGTTTCTTCTATAGGCCTAACCCTCTTGTCTTCTAAGGGGTCCTGTGAGGAATTATATTGTATTCTACAGACAAGGAGAAAAATGATTATCTCAAAGAAATACTATTAGAAAATAGCATAATTTAGCAGTTTCACTAATGAGAGATTTTCCCTCTAGATTGCTAACATGGTTTCGTTTGAATAACTGAGACCCTATAAGATCAAATCAATATTTCATTTGAGAAAAGTTTAAAAGAAAAAACTGTGAAGCAGAACTTTGTTTTTCCTCTTTCCTGCCTCATTAATCATCTCACAACTCCTCAGATTTATCTTGTGGCCCTTGAGAGGGGGCCCCCCAGTTGAGAACCAGTGGACCAAACAAGTGCACTGTATAAGCAGCATTTAAAACAAGCACCACCTCCACCAGCTACGACAGGAAAATGCTGCTTACACATGCATCAGCATTAAATCTAGTAATGTCACATATCAGTCACAGGGGACATTTTTCTGCAGAGCCTTTAACTTTTAAAACTTGAAGTACATTTTGGAGTCGCATTAAATGCAATTTTTTCTTGTTGTATTGGAACTATTATTTTAATAAAGCATATAAGTAGTGATTACTGAGATGCTGAGGAAAGAAGATGATCAGAATCCTGGATACCATTATGATCATGCATACAGGGATATAAATGACCCATTTTACAAGACTCAAACTAAGATGAAGTGCATGTAAACAAACTAACTGCTCTGCCATCAGGTCCTAGAACCACCAGAAGGAAGTAAGAAGAATCCTGTCCGATTAAACATTTGCAAAATATGTTAAACTCTGTGGCATTTCTGTGAGTGGAGTTTGGACATTTTCCAACAGTATGAGTTAAGATAAACAAATGAAGTCAGACTTTGACCTCAGTCTGTTAAAATCCAGATGGACAGTTACCCTCAGCTGATCACTGTTCCATCTACCAGAGCGACTCCAGGTAGGAACCAAAGACTCACTTCACTTTATGTTTGATCTCTGTACCATGTTAGAGCATTTGTGGATTACATGTTCTGTTCTGCTGCTGGGTCAGGAGGCAGTCAGGGCAGATGATCTGTGTGAAGAGACTCTGATCACGTGTGGTGTGCTGTGTCAGTGGGTACTTACAAGAATGTAACTAAGCACATTTACTCAAATACTGTACTTAAGTACAACTTTGAGCTACTTGTACTTTACTTGAATATTTCCATTTTATGCAACTTAACACATTTACTTCACTACATCTTAGCGACAAATATTATACTTCTTACTGCACCACATTTGTCTGACAGCTTTAATTACTTTTCAAATGAAAGTTTTTCATCCCCTTCCTGTCTGGTGACAACCATGTATCTCCAGATGTGTTGATTTTGAATGTTTGTGATAAACCGAAGGATGAAGTGTTCCTTCACGCGTTGAGAAAATTCTCTAGCTTCTTAAGATCAGTAAACTCATAAAAACCCTCCTGGATTAGCTGGAAAATGCATCATTACAAAGCTGAAAACAGGGCTGTTTTTCTGACACCATGAAAAGCTCAATTTTTAGGGAAATGTAGTCCTCACAAGACAACCATGAGGACCTCAGAAACATATAATGATCTTATGGGATATGATGCATGGCTGTAGATTAAATTACCAAACAGTATATACACAGACTTAAACATCTATGGCAGTAAATGCAACATATAAATGAATGCAGTGGTAATATTATTCCAAACACATCATATAATAGTAAAACATTCTACTGCACAATGAGCACTTTTACTTCTGATACTTAAAGTATATTTTGCTGGAAAAAAAATACTTCTGAGTCAGCAACACTTTGAATGTAATAGTGGAGTATTTTCACAGTGTGGTATTAGCACTTTTACTTCAGTAAAGGATGTGAATACATTTTCCACTACTATTACTCATGTTGTGGGGACATGAATCTGTTCACACAGTAAGACTGTGGGGACTTGACTTCCTTTTGAGTGTGATGTGGGGAGCAGTGAGAGGTGGCTTTAGGGGATGTCTCTGGGATGCCAGAGATCACTGTCTAGCCTCCTGGAGGTGTCGTGGGACCAACTAGACGAAACACTGGTGACAGGAGGTTCCCACCTGATGACCCCAAAGACGTGTTAGTTATCACTGCTCACTGGTCTGTATAGTTAAGCCTTGCCATAACAGCTTATCATAGGGATTAGGAAGTTATTCACTGAGTGCTGATCCTTTCTCTAGAGCACAAATTTCTTGTGTTTATTTGAACTTGAGGATGAAACACAAGTTGCCACAACATGAGTCATTAAGTTTTAGGGTGAAGACTTGAGTTAAGGTCAGGGTACAGGGTTAGTCTCCTGGAAATGAATGTAAGTCAATGTAATGTCCTCTGAAGTGATGAAAACACAATTCAAGTGCGTGTGTGTGTGTGTGTGTGTGTGTGTGTGTGTGTGTGTGTGTGTGTGTGTGTGTGTTTGTGTGGGTGTGTGTGTGTGCATCACATGGTAAGGATATAGCAGACAATTAGTGAACCGTGGAAAGGCTCTGGGATGTGCTGCAGTAACACCACACTGTGACTAATGCCATATACCTGTATCAGCTATTTCTAGCAATAAGGCTGGGTTCGCAGAGGGTTTATATTTCCACTGAAACACTGAGTGAACGAAAAACTAATAACAAAAAGCAGGTCACTGAATGGTAGGCTATTTTTGCTGCTTTGTAGGCTGAATTTTTGTCTACATGTGCACTGACAACTGCTTTATGAAAGTCTTGAATGTATGTACACACACACACACACACACACACACACACACACACACACACACACACAGAGCGCTGTAGTGTGGGAGTTAATGAATTCAGATGTGAGTGATAATCAGTAACTAAGTATAAGGACTTAGTCACGATGACTGGGTCCAGTCCACATGAGAAAACCTCACACTTGTCTCCGTCACTGTCTTTCCTCTGTCAGGTCCTCAGGGTCGAAACATGAGCGCCTTCGTGACTCTCTCCACAGGGCAGAGGATGCCTGTGGTCGGACTTGGCACATGGAAGAGCACTCCAGGACAGGTGGAACAGACTTTGTTTGTTAAGACCAACCATATTTCTGTACATTTTTAAACAGGATGAAGTATTGTTGGAGTGTGTCTGTGTCCATGTGTTTTCAGGTGAAGCAGGCAGTGCTGGCAGCCTTAGACTGTGGGTACAGACACATTGACTGTGCTGCTGCATACAGCAATGAACAGGAGGTGGGAGAGGCTCTGGCTGTCAGGGTCGGCCCTGGTAAGGTGAGAGAATCTAGTTCAGCTTGAATCAGATATTGAATTTGACGGTTCATTTCTTGACCTTGGAAGCAGCAGTTGACAAAACAATCTCTGCTCAAGATCCTCTTACCTGTTGCTGTGGTTTCAACCATATCACACGGTTTCAGGTGTTGGTTGACCCTTTATTACCTGTCTACTAATAAACTTTTGATGATAGACTGATTATCAATATCAGAGCAAGTGTGAAACATTTTCATGCCCTCTCTCTGACTCATCATGTACCTCAAACTACCTTCAGCTATCAGGTATTTTCACTGTACTGTACAGCAAAGGTTTGTATATCCTTTCCCTCAAGGCTCTGCGTCGTGAGGAGCTGTTTGTCACATCCAAACTGTGGAACACCAAACATGACCCGCAGGATGTTGAGGAAGCGTGCAGGACCAGTCTGGCCCACCTGGGTCTCTCCTATTTGGACCTGTACCTCATGCACTGGCCCATGGCATTTCAGTGAGCAACTGCACACAGTGAACTGGTTTTATCTCTGTATAGTTGTTCTTGTGTGAATCAGTGTGAAATGATACAGTGTCACATTAGCTGAAGTTGTGTATGTGGATGTTTAAGGCGGGGGAAGGAACTGATGCCTCAACGCAAAGATGGAAGTATTTGTTACTCCGACACACATTATAGAGATACTTGGGCAGCCATGGAGAGCCTAGTGGACAAAGGTCTGGTCAAAGCCATAGGACTGTCCAACTTCAATGCCAGACAGGTTGATGACATCATCAGCATGGCCAGACACACACCTGTGGTCAACCAGGTACAGTGTTCTTTCTCATAGGCCAAAATAAATACATTTGATTAAGTTTGATAAACAACAGAGAAGGTGTCATTCAGAAATAGGCTGAAAACTCTCAGATGGTGTGTCTCATTGTGTCACAGGTGGAGTGCCATCCTTATTTGTCTCAAGTAGATCTCCTGTCTCACTGTCGGTGAGTCTACCTGCAGTTTAACATGCCATCAAAATGTATTTTCTTCAAGATCACTTTCATCAAATATCGTTCCCATTGTGTCAGTAAGTGTGTCAGTAACGGTGCGTGTCCCTCGGCCTCAGGTCAGTGGCAGTTTGTGTGACAGCCTACAGTCCTCTGGGCAGCGGGGACAGACCCTGGGCCTCTCCTGATGAACCCAGTCTGCTGCAGGATCCTCGACTGGGAGCTATCGCCCAGAGATACCAGAGAACACCTGCCCAGGTCATACTGAGGTAAGAACCAAAGCTTCAACTTCAAAGTTAAGCTCAGATGTAGCAGATACCAACAACCAGGACTAAACCTCTTTAGCTTTTAATATATGGTGCCCTTTTGGCAGGTGGCATGTTCAGAGGGGTGTCGTGTGTATCCCTAAGAGTGTGACTCCCTCCAGGATCAAGCAGAACTTGCAGGTGTTTGACTTTTCTCTGTCAGAAGACGACATGAAGGTGATTGAATCCTTCAACCGCAACGAGCGCTTCATCGTCCCAACAGTCGAGGTGAGTCACTGATGTTATGACACCTCGCAAGATTTTAACAGGATGTCTCAGGCAGAGCCCATATAGACCTATGACTTGTGTTTATATACGTGCGACAGCCATCTTAGTCCAAAATTAACTTAAAGCTTGGACTCACAGATGACGCTACATGGCTGACACATCAGCCTGTTTTAGATCTATGAGTCTCTGATGAGCCAGACTGTAGGAATCTGGGTCAAACGTCCTGACTCCTGAAGATTTCTGTTGTAATCAACCCATATATGTAGCTATAATGTGATCTTAACTAATGTATTGTCTTTTTCCACAGAGAGACGGCAAAAGGGTGTGGAGAGATGGAGAACATCCTCATTTCCCCTTCAATGATCCTTACTGAGTCTACACACAAGGAATGTTGTGTTTTTGAAATTTCTACATTAAATTAAAATATAATCAAAATTAAACTAGCTTTTGCTCTTTGGGAGGAATGTCATTGACATAATAAAAATATTTAAATGACTAAATTTGTAGAAGAAAGTCTTTAAAACATGTTTTCCCCAGTCTTATCTTTATTGAGATTGCAGTGAAGAAAAGTGACTTTTCTTCCACTGCCAGAGTGACACTATGTGGTCAGTAACAGAACTGCCTCTCTGCCAGGTGACAATGGCTTTGATCAGTGTTTCTCAACCAGGGGTCCTCAGGGGAGCTCCAGAGGGGTCGCCAGAAAATGGGGAAATAATTTTCACTATTTAACTAACTATAAAAGTGAGCCCAATGTGAGTATAAGTACTGGTTGATAACTGTACAATTAATATCTATCAACCAGTCTTTTCAGATTGAGCTCCCTGAAGCAAACTCTTATTAAATGGGCGTCCATGACCTAATGTTTCAAGGTTAAATCATCACTGAGTCATTGCAGCAGCACCACTCTGAGAGATCACACTTTCAATCATGTTGCACTTCTGAACACAACTGATGAACAATTAATTATCCTTTTCAATGTCGGGTAAAAAATTAAATGCAGAACTGCTGTGAAAATCCATTCATCCCTCTCCCTGTTGATGCTTCCTGGCTCACCAAACAAAAAATCTCAATGAAATTTCCCCAATGAAATGAAATTCACCATCTTAATTTTCTATAACTACAGTGGAAACATCTTATAGTGATCATGGTTACAGTGACAAACTGCTTAAAAGGAGGAGAATCATTCCTGGATAAATGCTGTTAAAGTAATTTGCTGATAGTATTCAAGTAGTCTCCTTACAATGTTTGAGTCTTTTCTTAAATGACATATTATTTATACTTTACTCCCATGATACTGAGGCTGCTGCTGTGTGCACACTGAAATCATGACAGGAAGACAAACTGCCAAAAATGAGGCAATGAGATGCTGCAACGAAACTTGGTGTTCCTCAGGTTACCATTTTCTAGTCTACTCAAACAATGACAATGGTTATAGCTGCTGTTGATGGAGACAGAAAACAAATGCGCATAGAGAAAACACCTGTGCTTGTCCATGTGATGCCCACCATTACTTTGCATTCATGTAATCAATATAAAAATGTTAGATGGTTATCTGCATGAGATATAAAGACAGAAAAATAAAAATAATCTGTTTAGTGATCAATTTAGCCCGAGTGTGATCACTGTAAGAGGTTTCTACTGTATATCTTTATATAGAAGATACGTACGAGCCTTAAATTGAGTACAGATACCCTCAGACAGAATGCACGTGAACTATCAATAAAGAAGTTTCAAACGGACACTGGTAACACTTCCATTTTGTGAGATTTTATTTTCAACAACATAACCTTGACAAATCTGTAATACATTATATGCTACTGTTTATTTAAAAAAAAAGAGGAAGTCATAAGCAATATGTTTTTTTCTTTTCTTTCTTATAGTCTAGCATAGAATCCCGTCACTAAAGCCATTCATGTTGGTTGTGATATATTGAGAATGAGGCCACTCAATAACACCCCACCCCCCACCCCGGTCCCCCCCTCCCCAATCAGCATCAGTCACTCACCTTCCATTTCCAACATCCCCTTACCCCCACCCACATCAAAGCCAGGGCAAACCAAGCGGCTACATGCTTTCTCCAAGGGAAGTCATACAAAAAAAGGGAACACATGAAAGAAGCACAAAGTCCTAAAAATGTGGAATCTGGTGAGAATTTGTACAGGTGTGATCCCGGTACTGACCACTGTGGGGCAGTGTACATTTATCCATAAAGGTCATCGTCGTTGTCTTCGTTGAACACTGGATTGCTGCCAGTTCCTCCTGTGCCATGACTGGGACCACTGCCTCCTGCAGCACTGGAGGGAAACCTGAAAGAGAAACAAGAGTCATTTACCCTTTTTATAGTGACTGACCTCTGATATGGTGACTAGTATTTCTGGCAGGTATGAACTAATAACTATCTTTTGTAGTCCGTGATTCTAGGAAAATGCCATGACTAATATGATAAAGCTTTTCACAATCATTTTTAAAAACACAATATGACTAATATCTGTTCAGACAGAGGAAGACTTAAATACACAGCTACCTGCACTCATGCTAATACAAAATGTCAGAAAATGTACCTGAAGCTGCCAAAGCCACGGCTCTGCTGCAGTGTCTGAGCGAACATCTCGTATTTGCGAATGTCATTGTCACTGACGGAGCGACGGGCGAATCGCATTGCCTCCTCAAAGTGGTCCTTCCTAATCTCTGGCACAGGATCATCCTCTTCCACCTCCTATAGGGGGGAAAAAAAGACACAGAGTGGTGATGACAGGCAAGACATCTGAAGCGGTAATGCACAGAGGCTCACTCAGATGTGAAAAAGCGACTGAGGGAACAGGAACAAGCACTGACCATAGCTGATGGGTTGGTCTGCCTCTCCCTCTCTCTGCGAATCTCATTTTCGATGCTCTCTCTGATGGCCAGCTTACACGCCCGCTGGCAGATCTCTGTGAGATCTGCTCCAGAGAAGCCATTGGTCATCTTTGCCAGGAAGTCCAAGTCCACATCCTATCAACAAAGTACAAACATTTTAAAAAAGGCTCAGAAAATGTATCATTAGAACTAGGTATCAGTGCTCGATACCTTTATTAAAAAAAAGGTATACAGTGAAATAGCCCAGTCCCAAGTAGTATCAAACTTCCCCAGTCAAACAAAACCTGCATTTGATCATTTTTGAACCCCTTTCTGGAACAAATTGACTCATTGTATGGTTTTGCTCACAGGTGATCACAGCAAGCATTCTTAGCTTTTATGCAACTTGCGATTGGTTCACTACTGAAGCAGCTACAAGCCATACAGCCTGGTGTGATGGCTCTGAGTGCAATTTATTGATAGAGTTGTAAAAATGAATGCAAACGATATGGGACAGTAATGTCAAATGAGGTACTCCATTGGTATCGGTATCACTTTAAAACTATAGTGCGTAACTTCTACAGGTCCATAAATGTCCGTTTCACCCAAGCCACTACTAGAGGAGATGACACAATGCTGATTAAGCCGATCGGCTCCTCTAATATCTCGCGGTATTTTTCAATATATATCATTTTTAGTATGCGTGTCAACCGGCGACATTCCCGTGCTGGCACACAGGAAATGCTTCCTCACAACAAGAAGGGAGGGGGAGGAAGAGCGGAGAGTGTCATAGCAAGAGGTAGAGCGCAGGTAGAAAGAGAAAGCAACATGGCGGAGAAGCGGCCGAGACACGGTTCAGAAGTGGATCCTACCACAAAGGCGAGTGTTACTCTGTGTACGGTGTGTGGCGACTGGAGAGTGTTACTCTGTGTACATGGAGTGCCGCCGGCTTATTAGTTGTAATAATGCATTATCCGCTGGGAGGCAACAGAAGTTACGCACTATAGCTTTAAGGGTACTGGTATAGCAGTTTTTTAACGATATCAAGCCATACTTAAATTTTAATTCTCTTGCGACTCACTGATTGGATTTGTTGCATCAAAATAATTTTCTTTTCTTTGTGTCATGCTCCTACAGGGGATCTTCTTGTATCATGAATAAAAGCTGTATTTTCTAACATAAAGTGGGAATATTATAAGAACAACACAGAAATAAAATCACTTCTAAGACTGTATTTGACAGACTGAAAATAAAAACGTCTGCGCACAAACAAATAATAAAAAAGAGAAACTATGAGTGCTAGCACTGTCACCTTGCTGATGGGGCTCTTGCGGAGGTTGGCTTTCAGGATGCTCATCCTGCTCTTCTCATCGGGCAGTGGGATGTAGATGAGCTGATCCAGACGGCCAGGTCTCAGGATGGCAGGGTCAATGATGTCTGGTCTGTTTGTGGCTCCGATGATGAAGACGTTCTTCTTGCTGGACATTCCATCCATCTCGGTCAGGATCTGGTTGATGACACGGTCGGCTGCTCCACCACCATCTCCCACGTTGCCGCCACGGGCCTTAGCTATGGAGTCCAGCTCATCAAAGAAGAGAACGCATGGGGCTGCTTGACGAGCCTGGAAATATCACACAGATAACAATATAAAAATGAATTCTGTAGGTTGAAATTGAAGCTTGTGGTGCTGCAGAATAAATGCACACATTCAAAATTTATTTTTTTAATGATAGACACCAAAACATAATTGTTACCTTGTCAAAGATCTCTCTGACGTTGGCCTCAGACTCTCCAAACCACATGGTGAGCAGCTCAGGTCCTTTGATGGAGATGAAATTTGCCTGGCACTCATTGGCGATGGCTTTGGCCAGCAGAGTCTTACCACAACCAGGGGGGCCATAGAACAGCACACCCTTGGATGGGGTCATGCCAAACTTGAGGAACTTGTCTGGGTGCTCCACTGGGTACTGAATTTAAGGAGAGGGAGATAAACCGTGAGATAAAACATTCTAATATAATGGTTTATGATACATCCGTTTCAGACACTCTTAATGTCTGGAGGCGGTTCACACCTGCACCAACTCCTGCAGCTCCCTCTTGACATCATCCAGACCTCCGATGTCCTCCCAGGTGATGTTTGGAACTTCGACAACCGTCTCCCTCAGTGCAGATGGGTTGCTCTGGCTCAGGGCCCACTGCAGGACAGCATCAGGCATGTTAGTACGAGCTCAGAGGGCCAATATAAGCCAATTGAAAACATTTCACTTTGACCATATACCAAAGACCATAACACAGCTCCTACCTTGAAGTCATCCATAGTGACAGCAAGTGAGTTCATGACTTCAGCATCAATGGTCTCGTCCTCAAGGTCGATCAGGTCCATCTTCTTCCTGATAGCCTGCAGGGCAGCCTCAGAGCAAAGAGCAGCCAGATCTGCACCGACGTGTCCATGGGTTTCATTGGCTACCTATATTAAGATACAAAGAGCACAATATTACTTTCCTGTCCAGTACCATACCCAATATACCTTATTAAGTACAACCACGAACACTACTACTGCAATGCAGTAAGTCTAAATATGATGATGGATTATATTTATTGATTTAATGTTTTTTGTTAAAAAGGTGTACTATGCAGGATTGTGGTTACTGTTTAATACTGAAAGTAAAAGTAAAAGCTAGGACTAGGACAAAGATTTTAAATCATCACTCGGAAAACCCTCAAACAACCAAGATTCTTCAAGCCACATTTAATACTTTCATTCTGTCAGATTCTATGTCAGTAAACAATTTGGCATTAGATGCAGTTTCCTGTGTAGTTTTACTTGGAACATACGGGCAATAATGACAACCACATGACTCTCCCTCTCCTCAGAGAAGCAGTGTGTGGTGTGGTGTCACCTGACTGCAGGAAAATAATGTGTACAGACCTGTTCTAAGTCGACATCGTCAGCCAGTTTCATGTTCTTGGTGTGAATCTGGAGGATCTCCAGTCTGCCTGTGGCGTCAGGGATGCCAATGTCCACTTCCCTATCAAAACGCCCTGGAGGTGGTGAAAGTTCAAACACACACACTTATTAGTTTCAACTGAAACAGGCTTAGAGCAACAAGCCAGTCTGCAGGAATTACTTTTACTTTCTGTCTCCTCTCTAATGGTTTAGCAGCAAAAGTAACATTACTGATCAAACATACAAGCTGTAAAAGGAACCATCTACATTTTATAAAGTAACAGTATTTGATTAATAAGCAAGATCCAATTCCAGTTCTCTGTCAGGGCCGTCAGAACCATCCTGTCAAACACTTTCACATATGTCACAAACTGTGGGACTGCACAGTGTTGTGAGAAACTGACCCAAAACTGAACTGCAGAACCCACAAAATAAACAGCAGCCAGCAGTTGTAATCTGTGATATAACATGCTTTTGGCGAGCCATGCGCACAGAGCAGCTCCAGGTTATATAAAACAAAACACAGTAACTTGGGGTCTGTTGTAGCGACATTTCTCAGGGTGCATAACTCCACTAAGGTGATGCTGTTGGTGAAAATTACATGATTGATACATCACTAACAGTGCTGGGCCCTACAGTTATAATATTTTTCCCAGGTAACAAGAAGTGCAGCAAATTACTGATAACATTTCAGTAATGATATTACAGTAACCCCTAAAACAAATAACTCATTACAACCTTACGTTTGTTGTTAACCCCTACTGATTTCACCTCCAATAATCAATCATGTTTAAGGTTTTATTTTCATATTTGTCACATGCACGTCACAAAACAGCAAGTTAGCTTAGAAGAGGGAAATGCTTACATTAGCGACTAAATATTCACATTACTTTGATTTTGTCAAGAGGTAAGATGACAAGTCAAACCTCCTTAAACGCCTACTACGACTGACAGCACTGCAATATGGAGCATGTGGAAACACACCCTACCAAAGGTGAGCTCTCCTCAGTCACGGAGGATGGCTGGCTAGACAACCAAAACTGGATCTGGATGTGGTGGATGAAATGTTGCCGGTCTCCACAACTGACTCTTTCAGACAAATATTTGGGAAAATACCAGGTACAGGCAAGAGAAGACCTCTTGGTAAAAAAAAATTTTTTGTGCTAAACAGAGATTACCCTGACACTCACAGAAAGGTGCACATGCAAGGTCTAAATTTTGAGGAGAAAGGACTTAACGTTGACTACCAATTTTGTGGGATGTAACAGGAAGGTAATGTACAAAAAGGTAAAGTAAAGTAGGAAGGTAAAGTGTTATGAACAACTGTTTGGCAGGGAGTAATAAGTAATATGATTACTTCTCAAAGGTGTAACAGTAAAATAAATTAAATTAATTTGAATAATGAGCCCAACACTGATCCCTAATATTTGATGAGTTTACATAACCAATAGGAACGATGCCATAACAATGAGACCTGGGGTTGTAAGAACTAAATTACTACTGATATTCACACCTTTATGCACAGGCCTGTATTGGATGGTTCTTCTAGTTGTTAGATACTGCAGTAACTCAACACATGCTTAAAACAGATAATTTACCAAATCTCCTGAGGGCTGGGTCAATGCTGTTGGGTCTGTTGGTGGCAGCCATGACGATGACATGAGCTCTCTGTTTCAGGCCGTCCATTAGAGTCAGCAGCTGGGAAACAATGCGCCTCTCCACCTCTCCGTGAGTCTACAAAAGAAACAAACAAAGAATTGTTACTATACAGATAAAAACGTTATCTAGATATTAGTGACATTGTATAATTTGAGCACTTTTAATATCACAAAGCCCCTACAGCTATATTTTAAATGAGTGTGTGAAGGAATTACATTCCAAGCAAAATACCAAAACATGAAAAGAAACTATACAAAAACAAGCTACATTTAGTCTTTTCAAGGTCTGGACAATGATAGCCATTATTTCAAAACACTCGCTCAAAACACTGTTATTCAGCGACACATTTAGTTCTCCTCTCCTCCCACTCACCTTCTCCCTTTTAGGGGCAATTGCGTCAAGCTCATCAATAAAGATGATGGCAGGAGCATTCTTCTCTGCTTCCTCGAAGGCCTTTCTCAGGTTACTCTCACTCTCTCCTGCCAGCTTACTCATGATCTCAGGACCTTAATCGGAAAGCCAAAAAACATTTTGATTTTAGAGGAATCTTCGCAGCGTGTACTACATTCAAATAATATGCCTGAAACATGAGATGAACCCTGTACCAACTACACATTCTAGTGATAGATAAACGACTGCTGCTCTAGAAGTAAAATGGTTGTCTACTAATCAGAAGGTCAGTGTTTGATCCCTGGCCCCTGCTGTCTACTTGCTGAAGTGTCCTTGGGCGAAATACAAATTTGTGCATGAATGTGCGTGTAAATGGTTTAGTGGTGCTTGTGTTGTAAAGTGCTTTGAGTGGTCACTAGGACTATAAAAGCGCTATATAAATGCAGTCCATGTTCAATATATACACATTATTCCATCCCTCTTACTGGGAGATGAGACATCTATTTTACAACAGAAGTTTACAAAGGTGAGTTGCACTCCCTGCAGCTAGCTGATAATTTATGTCCTCTTTTATAAAGCTCAGCCAATTTTGCGATTGTTCTGAAGAGATGAATGCAAAAGAAAAACTGATCTAAAATGATGCACAAATTAAATGTTGCTTCTCATTGTATAGCCAAGCAACCACTGTTAGGATTCTGATTAAAAACCTTAAGTAACTACAAGGCAACACTGTCAAGGGCACACTCAGTATTATCATAAAATAGCCAAGACTGGCAATAAGTGTCTATAGAGGATAAATACAGATGTGTGTTCACACCATTGATCAGGAAGAAGAAAGCTCCAGTTTCATTGGCTACAGCTCTGGCGATCAAGGTCTTTCCAGTTCCAGGGGGTCCATATAGCAAGATTCCACGTGGGGGCTGAAAACGGGAAAAGCAGTCTTTAAAATCAGAGCTTATTCTTAAATTAAAAACATTTGCAAGATAAATAATGGCAGAGTGAATTACACATTACACTCAAAGTAAGTCAAACAAAACCAAAAGCAGCAAACATACATGTCATAAGGTTTACGCTTGTGTACACTTGAAATGTAGTGTACATTAGACATACCAAGCATAGACTCCTTTAGTGACTCAATGATGTCAGTTACACAGCAATATCTGGCTAAAACTAGTCGATGTTTACTACTGTCATTCCTGCACAAGTATGACTGTAGCTCAACCTGTGTGTTTTAAAATTAAGGATGGATGCATCTTGTGTCATAGACAGATAGCAACTATACCTTTGTATGAGAACAAGTGCTATCCTTTAAAATTCAAAATCTACAATGAGGGCCAAATGTGTTCACTTGTTCCTCAGTGCAGATTACAAGGGTGCCTCACCTTGACTCCTATGGCCTTGAACAGTGCAGGGTGTCTCAGAGGCAGCTCCACCATCTCTTTGATCTGAGCTAACTGCTTCCTCACCCCTCCAATGTCATCATAACCCACCTCATTCAAGGACTCTTCCTCATCCTGCATGTTAAATCAAAGATATTCAAATTTCAATACATTTTTTTTGACAAATGTTAACCCATGCACTGTGTGTGCAGCTGCTACCCACCTCTCTCCTGATAGGCTCTCCTTCACAGTGAATGACTGTATCAGGAGCAACAATACAGTAGGGAGAGGGGTCGGTCTCTACCACTTTGAACTCCACAGCACGCATGCCTCCTCTGACCAGGAAAATATCACCTTTACGTGGTAAAAGAAAATCACGTTAGTTTTACCTCTCTACAGAAACATCTGATCCATCAGGCAAAATAATAATAACAACAACAACAATAATAATATGGTTCTTTGTTCTCACCTTTGCGGATTGGCCTGTAAGCCTCAAGAAAGTATGGCTTCAGGTAGACTTCAAACAGATTTCCAGTAATTCCTTCTACTGTGTCATCTATTGGGAGGACGTGGATCCTCTTTCCGTACTTCACATCAGGACATGGCTGAATGCTGAGGGAGATATCAGACTTTAACACCACTTAAATTGTTTTCACAGCACTTCAAAAAAAAAAAAAAAAAAAGACTAGTGTGTTTTTCCCCCACCTGATGACATCACCCAGCCGGACCCTCAGATTGTTGCGGACCACCCTGTTCATGCGAACCTTTTCATCGGAGCAGGTGTCGTCAGACAGCACAATGCACACAGTCTCCCGCCTCTTCTTTCCTTTCATCAGCACTGTGTCTCCACGGAAGAGCTGCAGCTCGTCCATTTTGGTCTTAAAAGACATTTAACAAAAGTTATTTAGTGCATCTCAGTGTTTTTAAATTTAAAATATCAAGATATAACTTAACATTTGATCTATTACAACAAATCACAGGGTTTTAGCCTACCTGAGAGAGAGAGACCACACTGTTGTCTTCATTGATGGATTCATCGACAATCAGTCTGTTGGGTCTGTTCTTCTGTTTCAGAATCGCAGTGGCTAGATCATCATTTTTGGATCTATGAAGAGGAACAGATAAAACCACTTATGGATTGAACCAAAAAAAAACAAACTCTTGTGGAGCACCTTCCAGATCTTCTGAAGGTCCCACAACAATCAAGCTGCAAAGTTACTAAGTAATAGTGTACAGGAAACCATCAACATCTTATTATTCCACAACAAGTGAATGTCAAGTGTGATAATACATCTGTAAAAACCAGGCTGGCTCCTAAGGTGCTCTGTGACAGTGAAACCTCTCAGAGTTTCTGATTTAGTTTCTCGGGTACGTCTATGGGGATATGGAAAACACCCCTTCACTAAATGTCCTTTGGTGGACAGTGTTCTGTGCTCAGTGAACTCCTTACCAACTGAACTCTGAATGAATTGTGAGAGATCATTTTAAAAATAAATCAAACAATGTCTTAAGAGAGATCAGCCATACTTAGTACTCAGGCATGAGTACTTTTACTATCGATCGTTTGTGTTTTGTATTGCAAGTTGTAAACGTATTTTTACTGTAATGTCTCTGTACATATTTATGAGGCCATATAGGAATACGAAATGCACATTAGATTACAATATAAATGGTACGAGGTTTTCGTCAATTCTAGTAACCTTATATTTTAGTGTTTATGTGCCTACATTATTAACAACAACAGTAACTCTAAGAATAAATAATCATTTATTGCTGTAAACAGAACGTATACACAACTCGCTAACTGACACGACTAACCGGGTAATATGCACTATCGTGCGTGCATTCAACCAACAACAGTTTAAAATTGACCAGTAACGTTAGTCATTATTAAGGTTAAAATGGCAACAAGTTTCCAGAAAAGTCTATGATCGCTTTTTGTAGTTTCTCTTTCATGTTGTTAGCATGCTAATGTTAGCCTTTAGCTAACTGACTGGCGAGCAAGCGAGCCCAGATGACACAGCAAAAGAAATAGAAAAAAAAACTTTGTTAGCTAACGTTAGCTCGGTTCCTCCACAGAAAGACCAACGTTACAGATTCATTGTGATTTTAAATACATTAAGTGTCGACATGTGCGTGAGCTACCAACATGAGCAAATGTGTTATATCATAACGGTTAAGCTAACAGCGAAATAGACCCCGTGTGAATTGTCGATCTTTTAGAATGAATAGCCTAACCCTGTTAGCCGGCTAGCTTTGGTGCACTGTACAGAGTGGCTATCGCCAGACAGCTCGTCATGAAGTTAGCCATCTGGATGACTAGCGTAAACGTCGGCGTTTTCTTTGGTGTAACCGCTGGCCCGTTAGCTTGGTCTGTGCCTTTTGCTCATTAGCTTATTAAACGTCCCACTGAAAATGTTAAACTAATTATCAAGACAGGATATAAACCGGCTGGTAGGCCAGCTTGTCGGTGTGATGGTGGATGGCTTTGGCCTTGACACCGTTGCTAAGCTAACGTTAGCATTCAAACACGACAGCGATGACTGCGCTTTGTCAAGTCGCTGTCACACAGCTGGCTAATTTCATACAGTTAACTGGCCAACGACACCCGTTTGGATGACAACTGTCAACGTTTCGTCGGGGTAATACCCAACTGTCAGTGGATTTGCAATGTTAGGTTATTCGAGCAATGGACAAAAGTGCGGAGGCTGAAATAACTGACCCCATTAGCTCTCTTGCTAGCAAACTCGGTAATGTATTAGCAATCGAGCTAACTTTAATAAACTAACGTATTCTGAGCTGGTGTTAGCTGATTTTGAAGACATTTGCTAATAGCCATTGTTCAGAAAACCGCAATTCAATAGGACAGAAAGATATTTTCACTTACTCCCCTCCCGAGGCCATGGTCGTCCACCTGGATTACTATTAATAAATAAAGAAATTCTAGCTAAATGTTTAAGAGGCTTAACCGGTTCTCGTTACTCAACGTTCTCTGTGATTTCACACGAAAGAGCAGCCGTTTCCGTGCTCCTCTTTACAATTATACCGTGAGCTGGACGCATCTGGTATTCTGATTGGCTGGAAGTTACTCATCACCTTCAGCAACCAATGACAGTACCTGAAGTCTGACGTCACCAAGAATATTGTGGAAATCTGGCCAGTTACAAACAGGTGGGCTGTTCCTATTTTCACCAACTTTCCTCTCATTGGTCGTTTAAGCCTGTCACCAAACTTGTGTCATCCAATTGATTTCCACCGCGTTGTTATTGAGGAATCGTACAAACATAAAATTGGTCTTTTACTCTTGTTAACAGCCGCAAATGTGTAAATAAAAGTGTACATTGATTTGTGCGTTTTATTTGTAGATACAATCCATACAAAAATCTGTACAAATAGACATTTTACAGTAGCAACAGTTTATAGTGTGTGTCTTTTAAAGTGGTATGTATTGTGCTTTATCAGAGCATAATATATCTTTAAAGTAACAGTATTGATTACGCTTGCGTGGCCAAAGTACACATTTTATTTCCTAAAAGCCAGTTCAGACCTTCAGTGACCAAACAACAGTTTGTCAGGTAATCTTCATTTCACGCATAGACCACCTGCCAGGTTCACCATCCACACCATGCTCTCACTTTCAAACACTGTAAGCCCTTTCAAGATTCTTTATTTTGTAGACCCAGTAGATGTGTGTTTGTTGTTTGTATGGGTTTCAGTTCACAGGCTAGAGAAAGTTGATCCTGTTCAGTAAGTGATAGGGTATTCTTCTTTTGTCTCTTTGGGCTAAAAAGAAGGACCAAGTTGCTGCATTCGCTGGTGCAGCTCTGTGGAGTCCAACACAGGGCCAGACTGGGGTTCCTGTAGGTACACAGAAAGACTCCTACAACACAGAACAGATACACCTGTTGGAAGAAGAGTAACAAAACAGCATATGTAATGTGTTCTGCCTAAAGTAACAAGAGACTGAATAAACTACTGGGGACTTAAATACTTTCTATGAAAAATATCTTTTTCATACCTAATACACTGAATCAGAACATTATCACATTGAATCTCGATATGTGGCATAAGAACAGTGGTGGAGGAAGTATACAGCTCCTTAACTGAAGTAAAAGTACAAACATCACATGGTGAAAAATACTCTATTACAAGTAAAAGTCTTTAATTGAAAGTGTAAGTTAAGTAAAAGTAAGAAGGCATAATTAGGAAAATGTACTTTATAGTAGTAAAGTAGTAAGTATGAAAAGTAAAAAAAAACCTGATGCAAAAAAATGTATAAAAAAAAGAAAGAAAGAAAAAAACCCCTCAAAAGAATCAAAATTATTCAAAACTTAAATGTTTAATTCATATTCTGTCAATCGGCTGATTGATTTTTAAACTAATGAATCCATATTTTATAAACTTCCTGTTTTTTGTACAAAAAATTTAAACATCAAAGTAACTAGTAACTGAAGTGGTCAGATAAATGTAGTTAAGTAAAAATTGACATGTAGTGGAGTAGAAGTATAAAGTGGGATGAAAATAAAAGGCCTAAGTAAAGGACAAGTACCTCGAATTTGTACTTAAGTTTCCACCACCTCATAAAGGGGGGGGGGCATAGTCACATATATTTAAAGCTGTACATGTGTAACCTGGGCACTCAAGATGAATTTGAGTACGAAGTGTGAACATACGATATGACATACGATAAGACGATGTCTTTGCTACGAACTTAGCAAAGACATCGTATATAAGAATGTCAGTGTCTTACTCCTCTGAGACTTGTGTGGGGAGGCTCCAGGTCTTTTCCCAACAAGCTGCGGCCTCCCGTCGCCTGCCAAGCCTCCACAGCACCTCACCACACCAGAGCCCTGCACCCACACACTCTGAGACAGCACACACAGCATGATTACATGCTCTAACAAAGGACCACACAACTCAAGTAGATTCATCACAGTTCTATGATCCGTTTGTGTCAAACTGATACAATTCTTGGCACACACATGAATGGGACTGTAGCTGCTGTGTGTGAAAAGCTCATATATAAGATATGAAGATCAATGTTAAAGTTTAGTTTTCACATCGATTAACGATCTGCTCCTCATTAAAGAACAGAGAGGATTTGTGGAAAATGAGTTTTACTCTTATTCAGACCCTTTTGTTGTACTGTCATTGAGACATTGTACAAACACTATTATAATTGCAGTTCAAACTACAGGCCTAAAGTGCATATGCTGTGGTGCTTTGGTGTTACTCCTGTGTCAGAAACAGTGTCAACCTTTGCTGTATATATTATTAAAGGGAACCTGTTATACTCATTCTCAGGTTCATACTTGTAAGTTTTTTTTTCTACAAAAACATGTTTACATACTTCAAAAACACTTTATTTTCCTCATACTGTCTGTGCTGGAACACCTGTACTCACCCCCTGTCAGAGATGCTCAATTTTTGTGCCCAGTCTGCTCTGTTTGGTCAGTATTTCTGGGTCTTCCACCTCTTTGCGTCTATGCATCATCATTGCAATCAGGAATATAATCTCTATAAACAGATTCTGCATATGTATGACAAATCTGTAGGCAATGGTACAAGATTCTGATTTCTGAAGCATACTGGTTTCTGTTCGTAGTCCGAGTAGTATTGACAAATCACGTTTGAACATGATCAAACAATGTGGAAAACATTGGCTGAAATGCAATCTTGGAACCCATCAGCTATTAGCTGACAGTTAAAAGCTGACTCTTTTCTAATTTTACTGCAATTATATGCAGATATCTCTTTATAAAGATTTGCCAAATGTTTTCTGGACCTGTCTCAAGTTGTTAATCAAACTAAACAATGAGCAATGCATGGAAAAGGAAGTATTGGCCTGGATATCTGCTGGCTACAACAGAGCTCCCTGTGCTAGGAAAGGTTGCGCCTCCCCCCACAAGGGTCTTCTTGTTGTATTGGCTCTGCTGGTTGCGGCCGCCTATGATTAACTTTACCTCTGTTTATTGTTTGTAAAATCACTAGAATACATGATGAAGAAGGGTGTCTTGCCCTAAGTGTCCTCTGGCCATTTTAAATAGAGTGCTGTCCTTAATGCCGTCTCTGCCGTCTTTAATTGTTGGGTTACACTGGAGCTCCAGAAATATTGGCCCTTGCCCTCTGAGGCTTTATCCTCATCAGACTGATAGATGTTGGATTACAAGATTGCCAGGAGAGTGACTGTAATGTAGTACTGTGGCACTGTCTGCTGTGAAAAACACCAATATCAGCTTCTAAACAAAAATCTTTACAATGACATGTTCCATCAGGAATATGGTCTGAAATTGAGGAGAAATTAATTAATTAATATAATTGCAAGTTTCCCTGATGTTAGCGTGGAGCTACATGTAGCCTGTAGCAGTGTAGCCTATGTATTGTAAACATTTGTAGTAGTGTGCCTGAGGCAGATAACTGTATAAGAAATCATGACAATAAGGAAGAGCATAATAAGTCCCCTTTAAGTTACAGCTGTGGTGTGTATACCTGGGAATGCATGCATGCTGAGCTGGAGGTCTCTCAGTGCCTCTCTAAGTTGGTCTGTCTGAATGAAGCTGATGCCCCTGCCAGCTAGTGAGAGCCCCTTCAGCCTCTGCAGGACACACAGATCTATCCCCTGCTTGCCAACCATATCTGCAGCGGGAATCTGTGGTTGGAAATCTGTCATGGACCAATCAACAATATAAAATGTAAAAGTACCTGTTGGGTGTGTAAAAAGGACAGTTTCTCTCCAAAATGTCAAAGAGTCAGAAAAGTACTCACCTCTCTTTTTAAAGCACACTTTCCCCAGCAGGTTCACACATCTGTAATGCAGAGTACAGTCTTAAGTGTTAATTTATAATCCCCAAACCTGATGACAGAAGTGAAGCCAATTTCATCTCACATGCCTTGTGTAGTGAGTCACAGCTTGTTTCCAGTCCTTCAGGTGAGCGTGACAGTGACCCTGGAGCATGTAGGCAGCCCCCGCCCAGAGCACCGTCGCCACCTTATCCTCACCCTCTGCACACAGAGCCTCACACTTTTCTTCTGGCTCTTCCAACACCAGCTTCTCTGGCAGCAGGTCCAGTGTTGTAGTGATGACTTCATCACACAGTGCCATGCAATCAGCTGGCCGCTGGGCCATGAGCAAAGCAGCGCCAGCCTGCAGGTAAAGCTCGGGCAACCTTGGGAGGGGAGGGCCCTCAGCATGCATCTGAGATGGAGACAAACAGCAAACAGATGTCAATTAACATGTTAAGAGAGTATCCTTCATTGAGGAAAATACATTATGACTTCTCACATACAGTGCCCTCCAAAAGTATTGGAACAGTGAGTCCAATTCGTTTACTTTTGTTGTAGACTGAAAACATTTGGGTTTGACATCAAAAGATGAATATGGGACAAGAGATCAACATTTCAGCTTTTATTTCCAGGTATTTACATCTGGATCTGATACACAACTTAGAAGACAGTATTATTTGTAATGGAACACAAAATTTTTAGGTGAGCAAAAGTATTGGAACATATAAACTTAAAATAGATTAAAGTGAATGAGACTTAATATTTAGTTGCAAATCCTTTGCTTTCAATAACTGCATCAAGCCTGTGACCCACTGACATTACCAAACTTTTGCATTCTTCTTTTGTGATGCTTTTCCAGGCTTTCACCGCAGTCTCTTTCAGTTGTTGTTTGTTTTGGGGGGTTACTCCTTTCAGTCTCCTCTTCAGCAGGTAAAATGCATGCTCTATTGGGTTTAAGTCTGGAGACTGACTTGGCCAGTCTAAAACCTTCCACTTCTTGCCCCTGATGAACTCCTTTGTTGTTTTGGCAGTGTGTTTTGGGTTGTTATCTTGCTGCATGATGAAGGATCTCCCAATCAGTTTGGTTGCATCTTTCTTTAAATTAGCAGACAAAATGTTTCTGTAGACTTCTGAGTTCATTTTGCTGCTGCCATCATGTGTTACATCATCAATGAAGATGAAAGAGCCCGTCCCAGAAGAAGCCATGCAAGCCCAAGCCATGACATTACCTCCATCGTGTTTGACAGATGAGCTTGTATGTTTGGGATCATGAGCAGATCCTTTCTTTCTCCAAACTTTGGAAAAAGTTCATCTTTGTCTCATCAGTCCATAAAACTTTTTCCCAGAATTTTTGAGGCTAATCTCTGTACCTTTTGGCAAATTCCAGCCTGGCCTTCCTATTCTTCTTGCTAATGAGTGGTTTGCATCTTCTGGTGTAGCCTCTGTACTTTTGTTCATGAAGTCTTCTGCGAACAGTAGATTGTGATACCTTCACTCCTGCCCTCTGGAGGTTGTTGCTGATGTCACTAACAGTTGTTTTAGGGTCTTTCTTTACAGCTCTCACAATGTTTCTGTCATCAACTGCTGCTGTTTTCCTTGGTCCACCTGTTCGACGTCTGTTGCTTAGTACACCAGTGGTTTCTTTCTTCTTCAGGACATTCCAAATGGTTGTACTGGCTATGGCCAATGTTTGTACAATGGCTCTGATTGATTGTCCATCTTCTCTCAGATTCACAATTGCTTCTTTTTCACCCATAGACAGCTCTCTGGTTTTCATGTTGGTTCCACCTCTAAATGCAGTCTGCACAGGCAAAATATATCGTACCCAATCTGAAACTGAGCTCAGACATTCAGTGCTATTTATTGTTTGAATAATCAATGTAATTGGGAGACACCTGGGCAACAAAACACACCTGTCAGTGACACGTTCCAATACTTTCGCTCTCATGAAAAATGGGTGGGTTCAAACAAAAGGTGCTATCTTCTAAGTTGTGTATCAGATCCAGATGTAAATACCTGGAAATAAAAGCTGAAATGTTGATCTCTTGTCCCATATTCATCTTTTGATGTCAAACCCACATATTTTCAGTCTACAACAAAAATAAAGGAATTGGCCTCACTGTTCCAATACTTTTGGAGGGCACTGTATAAGCTCACAGCATGCACAAAAACATATCCAAAGCTGTTTCTTAAATTATCTTGGGTGTCTGTCAGTATTTTCAGTCTTACTCCATGTTGATCTTCTGAGTGAAGAGCAGCCAGCAGGTCCAAATAATATTCTACACCCTCTGACACCCTGAAAGAACAGCAACAAGACCCATTTAACAACTACAGTGCATCTACTATACAAATCTCCATCTACATTTTCTGGTTTTTAGCTGTTGTTAGGTGCCAGTAAAAGACAATAACAGAGACTCTTCACTGGTCTTCTCACCTGCCATGGAGCACACACTTCAAGGCTAGGCTGTGAAGGACAGAGAGGGCAGAGGGAACTGAGAGCAGGCTGCTCAGTGATTGGCTGTGCAGCAGTAGGGACGGAGAGAGGAGATGAGCACCAGCCGGAGCAGGCTCTGTGGCAGAGGGCAACATCAAAGTCTGTGGGACACGAGAGGCTTCATGTTTCAGTATGCAGGCCTACACCTCCAGGAATATGTGTCAGTGCCCCAAATAAACTGTCTGGCTCACCTGCTAAGGTGCTACTCTACTAAGACAAAAGCAGAAAATATTTTTTAACAATACAAATAATTCATCTAGTACTACAAGACAAACATTTAGAAACATTTTATAGGCATTTGGTTTTTTTTGCTTGTATTTATAACTTGAGCTACTCACTGAGTGCAGCAAATGAAGAGCTTGTATCTCAGCCTGTGTGTTGCCAAGCTGTCTGTAGATGAGCATGCTCTGGTACAGAGCACACACACACCGGGAGTCTGTCTCCAGTGCTTTCCTGTAACACTGCAACGCCATCTGAGGGCGGCTCTGGAGACAAATCCAAACACACACACACACTCACTGCATACAAATGCTCAAACCTGTTATGCCCATTTTTCATTTGTATGTGTGGATTCTGGCTGCATGTGTACCATATGGGCGAGGCAAAGGCCTGAGAGGAGGTGTGTGTACGCTACTAGAGTTCTGGGAGCAGGCAGGGAGGAAGCTGTCTGCAGACCAGACAACGCCTCTGAACTCCGGCCCTCACTCAAGCTTTCTGCACCTTCATGAAATATGGAGAGCAAAACACAGGATTAATTACTCAGTACTACAGACACAAGGGCAGTGTATTGATATTATATTGACACTGTGATATGAAGCCAGATATCATCTTGGATATCATATTGTAAGTGTTGTCTTTTCCTGGTTTTAGAGGCTGCATTGCAGTAAAGTGATACAATTTTCTGAACTTACCAGACTGTTCTATTATTTGCCTTTACACACATAGTTATTATATCCACATTACTTATGATTATATATCAAAATTCTCATTGTGTAGATGTTTTGTAAAAGCACCAATAGTCAACCCTACAATAACGCTGCACTATCAACATTGAAATATTTGGTCTAAAATATTATATCCGATTTTCTCCTTAATACGCCGCTCTACTGTAACACTAACACAAACACAAACACTAACAAATCACAAAATATAAACCCCAACACATCACTTTGCATTCAGATAACGTTTTGCTTGTACTACTACTGAGTTTCTCTGCCCATCTACTGTTTTGGTTGTACCTTTGCAAAAAAGTATACAGATTATACCGAGGTGAAATATATATTTAGAAATTAAAAAAAACATAAATATATTCAACGCTTAAGATTCAACACTCTGGTTACAACAAACTGTATTTGGTCCTTTAATATGCATTAACCAAAAACCTGAGGGTTGCTGACCTTGGGCAATCAAAGTGCAGATCTGCAATAATTCAATAAGAATTCTTGGGTCCATCACCAGCCGTGGAAAATCAGAGGACTTTCCATTTGGCTCGCTCTTCCCATCATCAGGAACTCCAGCAGAGAGTCTCTCAAACACAGAGAACAGCTCATCCTGCATTACAGGAAAAAAATACAGTATAGTTTTACAGTATCCCCCACAGTTCGGGACTGGATGCTGTAGCATGCTGGCAAATATTTGTTTTTGCTGGCAGAAACAGGGATTATAAAAGATATAATTCCAGTGACATGTAATTAAAAAAGAAGAGAGTGGGGGAAACTGCACTTGAATTATCTTGAAGAAAGCTTTTATTTATTTATTTCTTCTCTTCAAACAAGCAAACAAACATCATATTTAATTTCTCTTTGGGACAAAAGTACAAATTCAACAATTATAGAGGGCCATGAGATGAAGAGGAAGGAGACAACATAACCTCAAAACCAGCATAATGAGCAGGTAAGCTTTAAAATTAATAGATATATATATGGCACATTTCTAAATCACATAGCCTTGGTTACATCACACATGGTTTTGTCTCTTGGACGCTAACTGAGACCCATTGCTTTAGGAGGACTCAGTGTAGTGGTTTGGTCCCCATACACACCAGAGGCTTAATGACATCCACCTAATTAGTCTAAGCAAACTAGACTAAAAGGGGAGATGGAGCAGAGTTCCTTAAACTACACCAACCAAGCGAGGTGGGAACACAGCTTAAAAACAGGATCTTACCTGAAAAACCTGTATAGTTTTCAGCTGACAAGTTGAAAGCCAAATTGCCCACTGCAGACAGAGGAGGTACAGTACAAAGCGATTCAAAGCGGTGTTTCCCACTGATTTGAGAACTGTTCTCCAAAACACAGAAGGGTCTGAAGCAACAAAGTCAACTCCTGACATCTGGAGAACTGTAAGGGGCAAGAGCAGGCTGTTAAAGTCAAGAGACACGGATAAGTAGCATTAGTGGTATGGGCTTTAGGGCTGTAACAAATAGTGTGGAGCTTCATTCTTCTTCAGTCTACTTATTCTGTTAAACCCTGTATGTCTGCATCAGGCTTAACTAATATCATTAGCATTATACTATTTGTAGAATTAGATTCCAGTGATGGCTGTGTAGGATTGTTTTCAACTCATGTGATCAAAACATTTCCAATTACTCCAGAGGGCTGTAAAGTCCAAAGGTCAAAATTTATTGGAAAAAGACAGATGTAATTGTTTCCAAAATTCACAACATGTTTTTAATCTTTTGAAATAATCTGCGTCAATCTATAGTTATTGCCATTTAGCCCTTAAAAAATACACAACATTTGTGGTAAAAAAAAAAAAAAAAAAGAAGTTTGCTCTCCCACTTGCCACACACAAAGGGAGGAACACACGTCTTAACGGGGGCGGTCTAGCAGCACCTTGAACTACATTAATTCATTTAATTAATCGCTTTATTCAATTTGAGGAAACTGCTTGAGAATATAGATAAAATTCTTTGGTGACGTCATCATAAAACATGGTGGCAGACATCTAAAGCTTTATTCATAAACGTCAACAGAAGCTCCAAATTTTTTACAGCACAGGCCTACCTCTCTCTGTGGCTCGTGTGAGCAACAGCTCAGCCTCTGAGAAGTGAGACTGAGCTACAGAACACACACAGGCATTGTACACCACTGTCAGCTCCAACTGTGTGTGATCTGCAAGAGGAGGGACACCTGCAGAAGAAGGGCATGGGGAAGGAAAGGAGGGAGACAGAAGACATAAAGATAACAGCTGAGGTTTCCAGCTTAACATATTAGGCCTTTGTATTATGAAGGAGACGGAGCACCTTGGATTTTCATTAAAAGTTTGTGAAACTCAGAGGAACACAATCTCAGATGGGCCTGGCTCTGGTCTCGGCTCGAGGCATCTCCTCCTCTTTCTTGCTGCTGAAACAAAGTGAAAGCAAACAGGAAAGTAAATACAGGCACTGCACATATGTATAATTTATAGGCACTCATACTTAACTTGAGTATTTACATCTTATGCTACTTCACATTAATACTATACTATAATTTGAAGGAGAGTATGGTACTTTTTACTTCCTGACTTCTGTAAGATATAGTAATGAGTTATCTTTCAAGAGATTTTTCATACAAAACATAATGATGAGTTTTACAAAGTGGATCCAGATGCCCAACCGTCTACATTAAAGGAGTACTTCACCTACAAAATGACAGCTTGTAAATCAATTAGTGATTCTGTGTTACCCTGAATTCATGCAGAATTTTTCTTGCATCCCTCCACGGAAAACAGCTGACATACTGATCTATTGATCGATTCTGGACCACATTTAGGAACACATTTTATCAAGTCTCATTTATGGGGGCGCCAGTGGTTTAGTGGTAGAGCAGGCGCCCCATGTACAAGGCTGTTGCTGCAGCGGCCCAGGTTCGACTCCAGCCTGTGGCCCTTTGCTGCATGTCATGTGTTTGGGAGGTGACTTAGATTATACTGCATGAGTTGTGTGAAAGTTTGTGAACGGATGTTTTGATATACTTTTGCTGTTGCTGACCCTGTCCTCAATCAAATAATCAATGTTTCCTGTTTTCAACAGAGGACGAAAAGTTTGCTTTTATTTGCATTTCTTTTTCAAACTAGTGCTGCAACTAAATTAAAACTTGTTGAATATAGTGGTTAAAAGACTAGACTTTGTATTAAAAAAAATAGTTGTACTGTGAGGTTCCTCTCACTCCTTAAAGGTATAAACATGGCTTTGTCAGACCCTGCACTTGGATTCGTCTCTAAACGCTGCTAGAGCCAAGTGAATGACTGCTTAAGCTGCTGAAGCACCAGCATACACTGTCATGTCTTACCCCAAGACAGGCAAATCAAGGTTTCATTAGACCACTCTGTATTAGAGTATTAGAAATTGTAAGTTGTTGGTTTAGTTCGGAAAATCCCTTTAAGCCCAGAGTGTAGACAGGAGTTCAGTCGCAAATACCAAACATATCCAAGTGTGCATTTTCTGTTATAATTGTGGGTCTAATAAGTGTTGAGTTATTCTAAGACACTGAAAGACAATAAAGGGCCCGCAATTGAAAGAATGGGTTAATGCAATGGTGGAAATAGCATCTTATGAATGTATGCTCAGTAGAATAAATGGCGATCAGGAGAAATGAGTATCTCCTTTGGGACCCATTATGGACTTATATTAAAATGGAAGATAAGCCTACATAATTATGAACTTACTCTGTGATTGTGTGACCCTGTGGAGTGATGTATGACGACATATGTGTGACATTTTTTGTTTGTGAGTTTGTTTTCTTCTCTTTCTTTCTACACTTATTTGTTAATTTTTCTTTATGTACTGGAGTCCACCTCCATATTAGAAAAAATACGTGCCTTTGTAATAAGCAACATTTTGATTAGTAACTGTAATTCAATTATGTTTTTCCCTCAGTAACTGTAATTGATTATAATTACATTTAGTGTGTAACTTAACTACATGTAACTAGTTACTCCCCAACACTAGTGACTACACAAGTGACATTAAAAGACCTGCATGCTTCCTCTACCTGTGGTGATAATAAAACATGTTGCTGTCTAGCTGAAATAATGTTACTTCAAACACAATAGTCGAGCACTGTTTATGGAAACAACACATAAAAGATCTGTATTTTGTTAGTAGATACCAGAAGTACAAATTTAACGCTAGCAAGAATTAATCTTAATCGAGTCTCAAGCATAAACTGGTTTAACGTTACAAAACCTAATATTAACGTAGCATTTTAGCATTTAGTTAACTAACATGTTAGAGGCTAACGTTAACAGCTAGGAAGACGAGACACTTAACCGCTAACTTCCTACCTTCCATTTGTTTACCAGCACGTTGTTTTCTTGGATCCATCTATCTAATAAAGAAAGTGGTTTATACATTACACTAGATATTAAAACACTGTTTTGTAAAAAAGTAAGTGCTGCTTTGTTTGAACTTTCCCTCGTTCGTCAAAGGGGCGCTAACACCGGAAGTAAACATGAGTGAGTTCATTGCAGTGCTGCCCCCTGTGGGCAAACCAGGAAGTGACACCGACAGTATGCTAACTGTCCAGCGGGTGGTGCTGTGATAAACCTTTGAGTTCAGTTGTGTTCTGGAAAGTTCAGTTATAGGATATTATTTTGCTTATTTTTTACAGCCATCAAACTGTGAAACTTCCGTGTTTTTTTGTATTTGGTCATTACTTTATAACCCTTCAAATAAACCTACAGACACAAACATAAGTGCAGAGCCTTAATGTATTCAGTTTGACTCTCTGTCCACTCCTTAAAAAAATTAGCATTGGCCACAGAAGCATCCTCCCATAATCACATGCGCGCACACACACACACACACACACACACACACACACACACACACAGGTATAATGCAAGTAAACACAAGCCAAGGCCGTAATTGTATTGCAGCTGAGTCATCCTTGAGACTGCCAGGACAGCCATTTTTCCTAGTTGTCCCTCCCAAGGTGACTCCCTCTTTTCTCACCCAGTTCCACTCTCCTCTCCTCTCATCCCTCTGTCATCCCCCCATCAGTGCATCATCTTGTTCCCTGTTGTCTGTAACCACCATTGTCTGCCTCCATCACAGCCCCCCCAGCTCCTCCTTTCTTTCATTGTCTCAAATCACAGAAAGCACTAAATATATCACCATGGAAAAACAAGGGAAACTCCTGATATCCACTGCTCCACAACATATATATGCACACACATGCAGCTGCATTCACACACAAACATACACAAACATGTCTTTCATTCCAGATCATCCTGTCTTCTTTTCTCCTATAGGATGGGTTACACTTTTTTGTGACATTTTCGTCTGCATCGATCCTGCTATTTTCCATCTCCCTCTGTCTCACTGTCTCCTGTCTCCATCCATCCCTTCAAGGACAAGGTCATTATATGGCAGGAGCCTGCCACCTCCTTTTCCTGCTGTCCTTCTGCCAATGTCATTCACATGGCAAGACTTCAAACTTCCATTAAAAAGGTTTGTAATTGAATGTCAGTGTGACGAATCAACCCATGGCAGCGTTAAAAAGCAGATTTGAGAAACCAACTAAATCTGTATGGTTGGATTTAACAGCTCCCCACCAGTGTAGCTTAACACTGTTCGGATTACAAATATAGTCACCGACTATCACTGGTGATTAAACCCAAAGTATGTCCATGTTTGCATAGGCTTACATTGCCCCCTAATAAAGATGTTAAAGTAACTAGTGGAGGACTTTGATTTTCATGAAAATAAATAACTTTCCACCACAAATAAATGCAGAAAAGACACACATTGGTGCAGAAAGATTCACCAGAATGCAGGAAATGAAGTCTTTGATGCTCAAAATTTCCTGGCGGGGGACCCCCAATGTCCCTGCTTCATGTGTCCCTCCCAAATGATGAAACAAAACCTACGCCCTAATATGTGTAATGATTTTTCAGCAAGTATATTCTAACACAGAGTGAGAATCAGAGACCATCTTGTGATAGGATCACTGCAGCCACAATACAGCAATCATCTACTTTATATTTCTACTTACTAGGAGAGAAGCGAAGGGGCCAATCACCCCTTCCCTAATTCCTACTCCCTACCTCCAGCATCCTTCCTTTGACCACACCCATCTCCGAACTTGGCCTTTACTGTGATCTCAACTACACACTGTAAAGTTAATGGGCCCAGGGCATAAAGCATGGGAGCAATGGCACCTTCCCTACTTCTTATACCACTTACTTCAAGCCTCCTTGCTCAGACAACACCCATCTAAGAACATGGCCATCATTTTGATCACAACTAAACACCCGTAAAGTTTGATGACTGCGTGTTGCACAGTTGTGATGCTATTGCGCTGACAAAATCTGTCCACAGACAACAGACATACACTTTAGACACCTGGCAGAATACTTCAAACAGCTTCTGTGGTGGTTCCCACTACAATGTGTGTCTCCAGGACCTCACACTCCGCAGACTCACAAACGGAAAACAATACCAGCTGTCGCAGTGTTGTCATGGCTGGTAGAAAGTCTTTTTCTGTAGACTTCAGCTGCTTGCAGTTGGTTCAAATAACAAGGTAATTGGGGAATATTAGCTATATTGAACATGAGATCCTCATAACATCACAACTGCATTCTGCTTACTCTGCTCTATTGTCCTCATCTATAAAACATAAATCTAGTGGAGGGAGGGGATGTGATGCATGTTATCTCTGTCCTGGGTGGCCCTCGGCCCCCTGAACATGTGAGCTATGGTGCTGAACACGCTGTGACTATGTGTTTCAGAAATGCAAACATGTTCCAATATTCTAGAAGAAAAGATTGCAAACTAATTTGTTTTTAGCCTCTGAAAATAAGATTTAAGGACCATAAAAAGACATGATTGCTGGAGGACTGACTGAGGGCTTGGGTGTCACGCAGTCCTCTGGGTGTCATTGAGCTGACAACACACACATGTTCACAGGGACCAAGAATGGCTGATACAGAGAAATGAATGTGTGCTGAACCATCTTTTCTTCAGCATACATCTCAAGGGAAAAGGCACAGCTCTGCCTTCTCCTTTATGGCATGCAGTGTAAACCCACTCACCCTGAGTTTGAGAAATCAATAGGTGCTGTACGTGCTCCTCAGAACTGTCCTCCTCTCAGAGCATCCCTTTGGATCAGCAGAGGCAGCTCAGTTTTTGTCTGAGTGCTGTATCATCGTAGCTCAGTGCACATCCTCATGTGCATGGTGCTGCTGCTGTTTATGGTTTTAATATGTCAGTGTTGTCACATGTCATATTTGGACTGCAACCACATGTGCACATCTGGAGACTATTAACTCCTCAGCGACAAAAAGAAGCAGAAACTAAGAGATGAAAAGTAACATGTGGATAACTATAAGGGGATAGAGAGGCAAACCTTTTTGTGTTTGCATGTAGTAAGAGAGAGAGAGAGACAGAGAGAGAGAGTCTGTCAATGGCCCAGCAGTTGAGTTGAGTCTCAGGGGAGTTGCGTGGATCTGCAAACTCACACTGCAGCAGTACAGCTACAGAGAGCATCAGCAGAACACACTGCACACCGACACAATCAGTTCACAGACTTTTGCCACAGCAAAAAAATGAATATGTCTTCAAATGTGTAAAATCTGGCAAAATTAAGAATTTATCAGACATGGCTATATAAAGTCATGCCAAATGCGAGCAGGCCTAAAATTACTCATGTCCAAATCATTTAACACACTGGCTACATTTTCCCAAAATGTTACTATGCATTAAATATCTTAAGATAGTGGACAGTGCTGCTTAAAAACACTTCACACGCCATTAAACCAATATTGTTTTTTAGATTTGTTGTTTTTATATAAATTACACCCTATTAACACCTTCAGTAAAAATACAACTCATCTACAAGGTGCTACACATGGTGAATATTCCTGCGCAGGCAGTACTTGTCTGAAGAACAGATATCTCTTTAAATGTGTGTGTCCTGATGCTGACTAGTGAGTTTTCCCTCCCTCCTATATAAGGCCAGCGCCCCCCCTCCTGCTGCAGTCAGTTCTCATCCGGCTCAGCCAACATGAGTTTCACGGTAGAGCACCACCTCTTCGGCCCGACCTCGTACCGCAAGGCTCGGCCTGCGTCCGTGTCCTCCAGCGGCTTTCACTCCCAGCGCCGCCGCTTCACCTACAGCCAGCCATCCTCCGTGGACAGCTTGGAAACCTTCAACGGCGACATGACGCGGAGGAACGAAAAGGAGATTCTGCAGACCCTGAACGACAGGTTCGCCGGTTACATCGACAAGGTGCGCAACTTGGAGATGCACAACCGCAACTTGGAGGCGGAAGCGGCAGCGCTGCGGCAGAGCCAGGCCGGGCGCGCCTCCGTTGGGGAGCACTACGAAAGAGAGCTGGGCGACCTGAGGGGTCTCCTGCAGCAGCTGACCGGGGAGAAGGCCCGTGCAGCTCTGGAGCATGAGCACCTGGAGGAGGACATCCAGCACCTGCGGGTCAGGCTGGAAGACGAGGCGCGGAACCGGGAAGAGCTGGAGGCTGCTGCGCGCACTATGAAAAAGTATGTAGAGGAGTGCAGGATGGCGCGGATGGAGCTGGACAAGAAGCTCCGCGCCCTGGAGGAGGAGGCCGCCTTCCTGAAGAAGAACCACGAGGAAGAAGTCGCGGAGCTCCTCGAGCAGATTCACGGTGCCCAGGTGAGCTTTGACATGAGAGACACGCTCAAGGCGGACGTCACCGGCGCACTGCGAGAGATCCGCGCGCAGCTGGATGGTCACGCATCCAAGTGCTCAACGCACGCAGAGGAATGGTTCAAAGGTGAGTTGGGTCAAAATAAGAAAGATTTAAAAATGACCTGATCTGAGTTTTTAAATCAGATAAACTTTGGCGCGCGCTTCTCAGTGTGCAGCATAGTGGCTGGTCTCTGTCCGTGGTGCTGAAACCTAAAGTCACATCCCTGCAATCAGCCTTTGAATCAGCCTGTAGATCAATTGTAGCCTTGTTGTAATGCATAAGGTTATTTAAGGTGAATGTGCTCGAGGATCGCAGGAGTCGTCTACTTTTTAATACGACCATCAGCACTGGAACTATTAAGCATGCTGCCTTATGAATCTGCATATTAACAGATCCTGCCTTGATAATTTAATAATGACTTTATTGAGGACGCACAGAGGGAGGTCCAAAGCGTACCACATTAAAACAGACAATGGTCTATATACAAAAAAATACCCACCAGCCTGCCAGATCGCAAACTTCAACTAAACAAAGGACGATAAGTAACCGATTACAGGCAAATTAAGTGAGTTAATGCAGATATCATGAATATATAATGCAGACAGACTTGAAAAATATGACCTCCGGTTTAAATGGTGCGTCTTTCTGCGGGTGCATCGCTGCCGCAGAATGATCATTTTTACTTAAGGGAGGCACTGCAGGAGTGAGATGGCACATAGAGACTATTATGATTCATTTGCACTCTCACCGTGAGTAACAGTGGGTGTGTTCTTGCATTTGCCCCATGTGCGCTGTCTGTGTCTCCTACCCTGAACCTGGACCTCTACAAATAGAATTATTGTTTCAAGGTCACTGTTTGTGGATGGCAGACAGTCCAGATAATGCTTCATCACTCTTGCAGTCCTCGTTCTGATGTCGTGACTCGTGACTCACCAAGGACCTGGATGTCAGCTATAGGCTACATGTAGCTAGATATGATGGATAGATCATACAGTCCTCTTAATTATACTGCAAGTAGGTGCAACATCGGATGCAAACAACACTGACCTTTATGGTGCTGTGCAAATACACAATCGACAACTTTAAAGGCCAAGGAGGGTTTTATCTAAACTGCACGTTACTGAACTTGATGATCTATAGATTGAGCCGTGCTGTACATACATGCTGACTTGATATAAGCAGTGAAAGATGCAAACAGAATGACCTTCGCTGTGTGGTGTCCAGCTGACTGCAGCAGTGTGGCTCATTCATCCTTGGTGGAGGGAGGTAGCTGAGTCAGACTACTGACTGACAGATGGACAGTGTCAAGGTTACTCAGGCTCCCAGCAGAGCGTCTCTAAGGACAGGTCAAATGTCTCCGGACCAAGATAAAAAAAAAAACAAACAATGCATGCCTGTGGAGTAAATAAGAATGCTGAATTTCAAAAGGTCATGTCAAACTGTTTTTGGATATAAGCCAGTCAGTGGTATGACACAGCAAATATGATTTCTGAATGCATTTTTTTGTATGCAATTTCTGCAGTGCGTATGGAGCGTCTGTCCGAAGCTGCTCGTTCCAACCAGGATGCAATCCGTGGAAGCCAGGAGGAGATCTCAGAGTACCGTCGTCAGCTCCAGAGCCGCACTATTGAGCTCGAGACTCTTCGGGGAACCAAGGAGTCGCTGGAGAGGCAGCGTATGGAATGTGAAGACAGACACCACGATGACCTCAACTCACTACAGGCAGGAAATCAACACAAACATGTCACCTATACCACACAGGGAAAACCACATTCATTACACATTGCCATTTGTATAATATTTAACTGTGAGGCTACGTGTTTTTATTTTGCAGGAGACCATCAATCAGCTGGACAACGAACTGAAAACCACCAAATGGGAGATGGCCACCCAGCTGAAGGACTACCAGGAGCTGCTGAACGTGAAGATGGCTTTAGATATTGAGATTGCTGCTTATAGGTTGGTCAGGGTTCAAACCCACACAATTAAATGATTCTTTGACTTCTAAATATCAAAAGTTATTGTCCTTTTCACTGACTGTGTGTCTTTAAAACAGGAAATTACTGGAGGGAGAGGAGACTCGCTTTGGTTCAGGAGGAGGTGCATACTCTTACCTGGAAAGCAGAATCTCTTCCCATTTGAAAGTGAAAGGAGAGGAGATCTCCGACACAGTCATCGTGGAGGAACAGACAGATGAGACCCAGGTCACAGAGGTGACAGAGGAGGCAGTGGAGGAGGAAGAGGAGGGAGAGAAAGGAGAGGAAGAAGAAGGTGAGGAAACCAAAGAAGAGGAGGAAGGAGGCGAGGAAGGAGAAGACAAGGAGGAGGAAGGAGAAGGAGAAGAAGAGAAGGGGGAGGAAGGAGAGGGTGAGGAGGAAAAGGATGAGGAGAAGGGAGAGGAAGAGGAGGCAGGTGAGGAGGAAGAGAAGTCCAAATCTCCAGAAAAGGCTGCGTCCCCTCAGCCCAAATCTCCCGCTGTCAAATCACCGGAATCTAAATCCCCACAAAAATCACCAGAATCTAAATCACCAGCACCCAAATCCCCAATGCCCAAATCACCCGCTAAGTCGCCCACAGTCAAATCCCCTGCAGGAGATGAGTCAAAGTCACCTGTGTCAAAATCCCCACCCAGCAAATCCCCTGAATCTAAATCTCCCCGCCCCAAGACCCCAGAACCAAAGTCTCCGGAAAAAGAGAAGGCCGAGCCTGCCGCCACCAAAGACACCCCTAAAGAGGAGAAAAAAGAGGAGAAGCCTCAGCCTGTCAAGGAGGAGAAGAAGGAGAAGGAAGAACCTGTAAAGGAGGAGACAAAGGAAAAGCCCAAGGAGAAGGAGCCAGAGAAGGCCGACAAAGCTGATACAAAGCAAGACAGCAAGGCAGATGACACTTCTAAACCTGCCGCTCCCAGCAAGCCTACTGAGGACAAGCCTGCCCCCAAGCCTGAGCCTAAAGAGAGTGCTCCCCCCGCCAAGGAGGAGAAACCCGCTGCTCCTAAATCAGAGAAGGCCGAGCCAGAGGCAAAGCCCGCCTCTAAAGCAGAGCCCGAGAAGACAGAAGCCAAGAAGGAGGAGAAGAAGCCAGAGGAGAAGCCTGCACCTAAAGCTGAACCTGAGAAGACAGAGAGCAAGAAAGATGAGAAGAAGCCAGAGGCGAAAAAGGAAACCAGTAAAGAAGAGAGTAAGGAGGTGAAGGAGGGAGGGAAAGCGGAGAAATCTTCTGGCACAGAGTCAAAGGAGAGCAAGCAGGAGGAGAAGGCCAAGAAGTAAGAGTGACGCGCTGTGATTCAAGGCACGAGGAGAGGAGGAGATGCCAAAGAACAATGAGGAAGGGAGAGTAAAGAGCAGGAGAAAAGAGGCTGGATGCACCCAGCAGTTCAGATGGGCGCTTTAATGTCCAAAGCAAAGCAGGTGATGGTATGTAAGCAATAGTGTTTTCTGTAGCAAATAACCCCCTGCTCCCTAAGTATGGCCATTACACACCCCTGATGCTTCTGATGTATGACTGTAGTGAATGCAGAATGCTTTAAACTCTTTATCTGAATGTGACAACTGCCCTTAATAAATAACAAGTGCATTAAAACCGAATCCCGCTGACGGGGACCGCAGGGGCCTGCTGTACCTACACGAGCCTTCAAGGGTAGAGATGTCAAAACAATGTCAAGCTAAAGATTGTGACAGATATTGAATATATAAAAAAAGTATATTTAAGGAGATACAAATGTCTATATTATATTTACAGATAGAAGAAAGTTACTTGAATTTTTGCTTGTTGTGGACCATAACGCAGCTTCTCCTGAAAGACGAGCTGTAGCGTCTCACTCTTCTGGTCTGCAATGATGACTATGTGTTATGTATTAACTGCTGAGAATATGCAATACGAAACAGATAAATAAAGGATGAAAAAAAAAATCAAACACAAAAAAGACTTGGGAGATTTCTTAATGTGTTTACACTGCTGAAAAAATCAATAGCATGTCGACCTCGAGTGAAAATGTATGAAGGAGAGGTGTCATGAGTAATCATACAAGGTGTGAGGCCTGGAAGGTAAACGCTGCGAGTAACTGCACTGCATTGCGGCTAAGGAGGGGGGGAGCTGTACCCACCCAAAGCAGCCACTGCACCCTTCCTCACATTCCAGAGACCATGCTCATGTATTAATCAGGAGCGGTGCTGCTCGCTCGCACGCAACACTCAGATTTCTGCCTTTTATTTCTCGGCTGTGCCTCACTGCAAAGAGGAAAGTTCACACAAGGATGCAGTGGTTTTATAATTCATTACAGCTGACTCATTATGACCCTAAAAATCAGTGATGTCATAGGGAGTAGGAGTAGGTTTAAGATGAACACAGAACACGCCTTCACCTCTGAATCCACACATAATGTATGAGGAAATACAAATTAGTAGTACTCCAGCTATTCATACATTTCTATAATCGTCCACAGAGAGGTGTGGCTACACTTTTAATAGGATTCACTGAGTGCAGCAGCTAGTGACTATAGCTACTGGTCTTTTTCTTTGTGGATACATTTCTGACATTGGACTTTGGCTGACATTGGAAGAATTTCTCTTCTGGCACGATTTTAGTGTTCCCTTCACATCCAATCTCTTTGCATCTGAATGATGGCTTTGTAATAATGGGATCAGCAATCACGTCATAGAACACAACAGGTGGATGGTGCAAATGCCTTTTTTTCTCGTCATTGCATCTGGATGCCACTTTTAATTTCACTGTCATACTTTGTGAACTTGTTTTCCTGAAATACATCTGACTCTCAGCAGGTCTCTGGGAACAAAATGCTTGAGGAGTCAAATACAAACCATCTGGTTCCATTTTGTTTGTGCACTTTCTGATAATTTTTCAAATTACAAGAATTTATTTTATCCCTAAAGAATCAAATGTTTAAAAATCTTTTCATAGAAGTAAACCTGACCCTGAATAGTTTATTTAAAAAAAGCAAGATTTAGGTGCACGTATGACTTAAAAACTCCTTGTTTCCAATACATTTTTCTCTGTTGAAATTCCACACGCACGTATTAAATAAGTCAATACCAGTGTCCACATCTTCTTCTAATTACATGCATCCATAAACCTATGACGCATTAATGTCTGGATTCAGTTAAATTCTGCACTACAATATGCAAGGAATTAAGAGTGATATTTTGTCAAACACTTCTGCAGACTGCTGCAAGCTAACCATCAAATGACAGTAAGCCTTGACAGAACTGGCATCAGTATCCTGAATAATAACCTGTTCTTCATCAATTAAAGCTTCCAGAGTGATAAATGAAAGGTCAAAGGCTAAGCTCTGAATGTAAAATACACCAAATATCATATTCTGTGGACGTGATTCTCTGAGGAAATGACTCAGCTCGCTGTAGCTCTGAACCACAATGGCATAGTAATCAGCTAGCGCAGACAGGCCTATAAATAGAGCAGCACAGAGAGGTGAGGGTGGAGAGAAAGGCAGAGGGATGAAACAGGGAAATTTGGAGAGCACAACAAAGCATGGCTGCAACTGAGCCTTAAATAGACCAGATACACACTCATTCAGGAAAATAACGGTGTTCTTTTATTTTCAGGTAAAAAGGCTTTTTAAAAAATGGATACTGTGTCAAAGAGCCATGATGGCAAGCTTGAAGGGAGAGTTGTAAAGTACGGCAAGAAGAATCACATGGACAGATCTAGCGGTGACTGAAGAAGCCCTGTGGGTGGTTGTACTTGAATGGCTTCAGACGATTTGGACCCCTGAGAAAGAGAGGTGAGATGTCAGAGATACTGCGAACTTACTCAGATACTAAACTGTCTTTGACCATATTTTGTTTACTTCCTGTGACTGTGTACCTGACAGTGCGCAGGCACATCTTTTCTCTGGGAAACTCTCGTGGTCCCTCCACGCTGTCATCTTGTCCTTCAGTCTCCAAATATACATCCAGGCAGACACACAGGCGGGAAAGCTGATTGGTCAAGAGCTGGTGTCCTGGACGTGGCCCCTGTAGCTCATTTTTGAACACATTAACCTCGCTCTCCATGGCCTAAAAAGGGAAAAGATGAGTCAGTGAGGCTGCGCTCACATTACAGGGACTAATGCTCAATTCCACTACCCCCCCCCCAGATCTGATTTTTCTGTCTAGACTGTTCACATTCATGTTTAAAGTGACCCATATCTGACATCAGTGTGAAAGGATCCCTGCCCTGAAAAGCCTCACATGCAACCAATAATGTTACACGTTGACTTTCAGACAACAACACTATAGTTCTATTAGCAGCTATTGCTGGTAGCTCTGTGAGGAGAGAGGTGTGGGTGCGGCTGGGAGCAGATTCAGGAGTGGTGGGGCCAGAATCTGGAGGGTTTCATAGAGGGACAGCGCCTCCAAAACTTGCGGATGTCCGAGGCTTCGTTACAGTATCTCCATCGGTGCCTCATGTCAATGCTGTCACAGCAGCACTTATGCAGGCAAGCTATCCTTGTCACAAAGCGTTATGCAGTCGGGCTCTATCAGCTGGCGACTGGAGCAGCCTATTGCAGCAGCGGTACGGCTGCAGCAGCCTTCTGTAGTTTCAACAGATCACTACGACCATGTATGGTGAGTGATCTGCGATGCACAGTGACGATGCATGGGTAAAACACACAAGACTTCCGATATGACTGTGCTCAGGGTGGTCGTATGGCCAGTGATCAGATCAGATCCATTTTGAAAAGAAAAATTCAGCAGAGTTCTGTGTCCACACCCCTGTGACATCAGCCAAATTAAAAAAAAAAAAAAAAAAACTGGACTTGGGCCACATTTGCTTATAATGTGAACAAAGCCGTGGAGCATTAAATATCTAGACCTTAAACGAGCTAATGGAACATAAGAAATCAATATTGAAAAAAAGCTCATACTCGAAGGTTGTCATCAGTGCGTCCACTGCGCTCTCCCTTCCAGCTGAGGGACAGGGAGAAGAGAGGAGAGATTTCTGGGTAACGGGGACTCAGCACCACAGCGGCTTGGAGACGAGCTGAGGAAGGAGGAGATTAAGGCAGGTGGGTTATAAGAAAGACAAAAAAAAAAAAAAAAAAAAAAACCAACATCGGGAAATTCTGTCATGAGGGCTCGTATTTTACCTGTGCCCCTTTCCACCACAGCCATGAAGTACAGATCAGTCTCCTTTGCCAGCCCAGCATCAGTCACATGACGAGTATATGGCAGATCCTACCATGAAAGAAAAATACCACAGTAAGACATATGTTGCATTTTTTTAAAACAGATGATTTCAAATATCTGCACATATGTGATTATATGTGTATACCAGGTACTCCTGGTGACTGATAGTGGTCCAGCGAGCTAAACGGGAGATGATCTTGGCAGGGAAGAGGTGCTGACACTCACTGGAGACAGGGATGATGCTGTGCTCTGAGGACAGGAGCGCAAACAGTCTCAGTCAAAATGTCTTATTTCCTCTTTCAGAGTATTTAACATGTGGTTGTTAACATATGATGTACCTAAAGAGGCAAACTGTTTGTGTAAAGCCAGGCGGGACTGGAGTCGTCCCCTCAGCAGCTTCATGGTGCTCTCCATGTGGCTGGCACTCAGAGAACTGCCCACACGTACACTCTGGAAAAATATAAGCATGTACTAACATGACGAGGCTGTAACACACAGAAACTGTGCTCAACTAGTAAAACACTTGATTTCAACATGCACCTCTGAAGAATCTTTGGGAAAATGTAGTCCTCCTAGACTCTGCACCCACATGTAGGGATGGCCCAGCTCGTCCACATAATCAGCAAAGGAAAAAATCCTAAAAAGAAATGATGGGTTAATTCTGCCTGAATTTCATTAAATTCAGCAGTGGGATTTGCTCTACGTCTTCTTATTTCATTAAATTGCTTGACATCCTCACCCGACTTTATCAAACTGGTAGCGATTAGCTGGATTGGGGGTTTCGCGTCCCTGGTCGCTGGTGTAGAGACAGCTGAGGAGAGTGTCTGACTTCAGCAGGTCCCTGCAAACAAGACATTATTAGACTTTGTTTTGAGTGACACAGAGAAGAAGACGGACGCTGAAGGCTCCGATTAGACAGTGTGTTTAAGCAGCCTGGGGCAGCCTTCTGTAATTGTTTTCAATGAGTAAAGCATTTTGCTCGCTGCTTTTCTGCTCTACGCACCTTACATTTTTGCAGGAGTGCCCTGAATACACTGAGTTGAAAAACTTCAACTCAGAGTGGAAAAGCGCTCAAAGTCACTGGTGGGTTTTTTTCCCATTATCAAATCAGGTAAACTGAGAGGTGGGCCTTTTATAGTGGCCTTTACAATAAGTTGTACCAAGTAGTACTTTCTAAAATTTTACCAATCATAATTTGGCGCATCCTTGTATCATCCTTAAATTAGCCTTGAACAAACCAACTTGCAAGCAAAGCTCCTAGACCAGCTGGTGACACTCCCTGTGATTTCTCCTCTGTCTGAGGGTCTCAAGTACCCACATGGATCTCCAGTTCCCATGTGCCCTCCCCCTGCCCATTTTTAATGCAGATTTTAAGGTACAGATCTGAGTTTACTTATCACAGCAAAAGACAGGTGATTTGGTGGTTGCCTAGCAACAATTAACATAAAATGCAGCCAGCTGCAAAAAGCACTCTGTCTGATTGGGGCAGGCTTCAACAAAAAAAAGCAGGGCAGTGCGGCTCACGTTTTGCAGCCTGCAAAACACGCTCTGTCTGATCTGGGCCTACATCTACACACACACACATACACACCCTGCGCTGATGGCTGTGTTAAGGTCTGTGGAGGTGGAGACCTTGGTCTTGACTGTCATGATGTTGAGATTCATCAGGTAATAGAAGTAGAGATGAAGGATGCTGCCATCTGTGGAGAGAAGACAGATAACACATGGTGATGAACTAATCCATTACTAGCTCAATACTCTCTCTCTGCCCGTCTCTTTTCATTAATCCTCCCAGTGAAGGCCCCCCTGGGATTATATTACACTGCAGCGCATCAGAGAGCAATAACAGGGTGTGGTCACGATGGCAGCTAGCAGCACCCACAGGACACATACTATGCTGATGGTCATCTTTCACAGTCCCCTCTCTGCAGTCACCGTGAACCCTGTGACACTCTTTCACTCACTGACACCTACGCTGCTCTCTTTTTGCTTTTGCTGCAGTAAACTGACTGCTGCAGCTGGCAGCAGTGAAGATAACTGGGGAGAGGGAAGGCACTAGAAATACGAGCAGAGGTTAGAAAAAGACTGGTGATGGGAAAATATGCTTACAGCTTGTTGTAGGTGCTGCAGACCCACGATGCTGCAAGCGTCTCTCCCCCCCTCCTTCCCACTTTAGGTAAAGTTACGCCTGCAATGCAGATCTCCCTATAATCTGTCACTATTCCTTTTATTGCCAGCAGAGGGAACACGAGGGTCAAATGGTGTCATGACATCATAGCAGACTGGGTCACGCTTACTTTGTTTCAGTCACTATCTGGTACGTATACAGTTACTACAATAGCTACTGATACATTACAGATGACTTGTAAACAAACAAATTCACAAAATGCACAGACTTGTTTGGTGCAGATGCTAAAATTTGAAATCAATAAGGATGCATTATGAGTTACCTTTACACTTGAGGTCTAAGAGGAGTGACAGAGGGTGCCTTTTCAGCATCTCCCGTCTTTTCTCATCCAGCTGGCCGCCTGTAGTTGGCCTTCTCCTCTTCTGTCAATAAACAGCGATGGAAACAAGAGATGAAGAGAACAAAAGCAAGACAAAGTGAATGTTTGACATTGTGGCATATCAAATGAGTTAGAAAAACAATTTGCTTCAAATTCCAGCTGATTCCAGGTGAAACATGAAAATGACTTAGCATTTGTAGCATTTTAGCCCTATACTGTTACAGATAAAAGGTGGAAGCGGCAGTTCAAAGGAAGGTTCAAAGTAATAAAAGATTAAAAAAGCAAGGGGTGTTTCAGGTGAGCTGCTAGGCCCAATGTCCACCTAAGAGTTTTTTTCCCCAACACTTTGAAGGTGCAATTTTGTTGTTTTTTAGGTGAGGCGTTTTGGTTGTGTCTGGTTGCTATAATATGGATTAACCTAGGAAGGAGAAATGCTGGCACAAGGTAGAATACTTGCTCTGGACAAAAGGAAGACTGAAGCATAAGCATATAAGGAAAGAGGACAAACCCGCCTGGTTATGTGGGTTCACGAGAGGAAACAGATATTAATATATGTACTGCATATAACACATTTCTCCTCTACTGTTGTTGTTTGGCACTTGTACATCTAAGATGTGACAGTTGGTCTTCATGGTATTTGTACCTCCTCCACTGTGATTAAACTGCACAGCATTTTATGCAAAGTTAAAGAAGAGTTTTTCAACTCTCTGAACTTGGGAAAAAAAAATGCAATTCTAAGCACAAAACAGACACTCAGTGCCTCGTCATGCTTCTGGCGTTTGTAGCATAACGTAAGTACACAGCGCACCCATTGCAAGGAATTAAAACAATTCACTGGCCTAAGGAAAAAAACACTTTGGTGGGCACTGCCCCTTATATGCAGATATGCCAGATAGAAGCTGCAACACAATACAAAAAAATGTATTCTCAAAACAGTACTTAAGAAAATAGATATCTATTTCACTAGAGAAACATCCTGACAGAAAGCACAGGTTTGGTGCTGAGAGTGCAAGCCCGAGGTGGGCTCAGGTTACAGTCACCTAGCCATTCTTGATAAATATTTCCCAGAACCCTCCAACTGGCACTTGTCCGGATGCAGGAAGCGATCGATAGCTGCCGCTCCCCAACCCGCCAGACCACAATGTGTGACAGCTAGAGCCTCAGGGATCTTTTGTGTGTCAGTTGCAAAGACAGGTATATTAAGAAATCGTTGAACCCAGTGACCTGAGGGTGTTAGTGTGACTCACCGTTTTCTCTTGCTCCTCCTCTGCATCTGAGTCACTCTCATCATCTGAATGAAAACAGAACATGTATTTTTTATGGTTTTTCTGTTTTTTTGGGGTTGTGCACTCCTCAGAAATATAACATCTTGAAATATTTAGATGAACTGCACAACAAAGTTAAGTGTCTGTGTGATGGCAGGCATGTAAAGTAGCGTTTGTACCCTGGGAATCTTCTGGAGGTTTGGACAGGGCCTTGGCTTCATCCACATCACCACTGATTGAGACACTCAGGTTCTTGTCTGACATGGAAACAAAAATAGATAGTTGAGAATTGGGTCTTCTTTCCCATATAGACAAACTCAACATTAACGTGGCATATTCTCAAATGACTACTCACCACAGGCCTGGCCATAGGCATTGGCTTGAACAAATAGGACGTAGAGAGGTGGCGGCAGGTGGCGAGCAACCTCTGTCTGTATCTGAGTCTGTTCAAAAGGCATGGACAGGTACTCCTGGACCGGGAGAGAGGCCTGTGAAAGAAAAGAGAGCAGAAATCATATTGTCATTCAGGGGATACATACATGGTGGTAAGACCTTCACCTCAATAAAGAAAAAAGGTGAAGAAATTTAACGAAGCAGTCGACATTATAAATAATAAATGAACAACACATTTTCAAAACACTTTGCAAAAATCAATGCTCCAAGCTGATGCAACCGAAACAAAACCGAACAGATATAGAGATTGGGCTAGCTTGGCTTGACTCGGTTTGACTCAGCGCGTCAGCCCAGCACAGCACAGCGCAGATTTACATCTCCATACAAGAGGACTATCCCCTCAAAGGGGTGTCTTTAACTGATGTTGTGCTTGTCTTGAGTCGACGACGTTAAAAAAGCAGTGGGCTGGTCCATGTCTGAAAAGTCTCTCGTTACTTTGCCGCCAGTGTTTTTCCACACAGCACAGCAGGTAAAAGAAGTTGTTTACCTGTTGGAGAGGTGCATTAACAGCCTGTTGTCTGCAGCTCTTAAGTGATTAACACATTTCATTTCCTATAAATTCTTCACAATAAAAGTTCATAGATATTGTTATTTACCAGTTTTTAGCAGCCAAATACAGAAATATTGGGTATAATACGGCTCCTATACGGCACAAAGCAGACATGAAACGGTAAAGTAAAGTAGATATCTGGAAGTACAAACAGGACACGAGAGAAACTAAACTGTATACCACATATTCAGTTATTCAGTTATAAGCTACAAAAGCACCAACAGCTGAACACACTGGGACTTTTGGAAAAAAAACATCTTTCTCTCTGGTCTCCTGCACAGACTGGAGTTGAGTCTCGCAACATATACTTGTTTGAGGGGGAGAAGAGGGGTTGTCAGCAGTTGGCTGCTGTCAGCAAGATGTCGCTGCTACCCACTCGGAGGCGTTGGGGTGCACTTTTGGCCTGAACTTAGAAGTGCCAATAAAAAAGGTCCCTTAAAGCATAAAACATTTACAATATAGCACCCAAAATGCTGTTATACCTGCATGATGGCATTGAGTCCTGGCTGCAAGCTTGTCAGATGCTCTTTCTTCACCTCAATGCTCTTCTGGATCTTCTCCTTTGTTGCCTGTGACTCCTTGTATTTCTCTGCCAACCTGTATCCAAGCACAAACTTTTAACAGCTGCTCTGTGCTCCCCAGCAGGCTGCTAATGCACTATGCTGTGTGCAAGTTTATATACCTCTTCCTCTGTTCAAGTTCCCAGTCTAGCCGTGCCAGCGTGAGTTGGTGAGGATCATTTTTTGTGAGTTGAGGTCTGGAAATATCCTGTGGTGCCCCCTGGTAAAACTCTTCTTCGGACACCAAGTCTATCTCCTCGTGCTTAGACCTGGATCAGGGAAAGGTACATTTACTCAGCATTTTGAGCTGTGTTTTCTGTGTGTGTGTGTGTGTGTGTGTGTGTGTGTGTGTGTATGTGTTAAAGTTACTAAGTAAATAAACTGTATTATCATTATCACTACTGTGAAAGTATATGTTCTTTAAAATATGGACATGAACTATCAACAGTGGAAGTCACAAGTCATATTTACAAGTTTTACTCCACTTGAGCAACTTGTTATATATCTAGCTATACATTTTGACTATCTCTTACATAAGTAATTATTTTTTCCCTCTTGAGTACATACTATAAATATAAATCTATATCTGTCAGAGGGAAATGGCATATTTTTATTTCTAGGGCTTTATGTGATGCATATTTTTTAGAAAGCAATTTGTATATTCACATACAAATGTAGACATCAACAAGGTCTGCCGTTAAGCTCTCTTGTTTATAGTGATTGTTCATTTTCATTGTGCTTAGTCTCAAGTGTGTTCAAAGTAAAAGATGTTTAAGTTGACATATAAATTATTTTGTACTAACTTGAACTCCAGACACTTGCTGATCTCCTTCTGAAGATGCATAACTTCATACAGCAGGTTCTGTAACTGAAGGTGCAGCACATCCACTCTCTGCTTTGCCTGAGGGGGAAAATCAGGGGTTAAGGCTGGTTTGCAAACACAAACTAGGTAACCCTGGAAAACCATACATGCCAAACAATATGCTGAAAATCACAACCAAGATTCAGTAAGAATGAAGATCAATACACAGGATCTGAAACTGAATCAATAAATTCTAAGAGAAAACCAACCTAAGGGTGTAAAGCTTTCTTTGCTGACAGCGGCAGCTACTGCAGTTAGGTGTTAAAAGTAGAAACAAAGTGCTTGGTGTTCGACTTGCCTTTCCTGATCAGCACAAAAGGGAGCTGAGGCAGCACTTTTACAGCAAATGAATGGAATCGAGTGAACTTAACCCAAGCTGGTATTTCTTATGTCTCATGAACATTGGACAGCATTTGAGAGTTGTGTGGGAATTACCTCATGTGTCTGGTCTCTGCCTTTCTTCAGTCGCATATGAGCCAGACGATTGAGTTTTTTCAGATTCATGAAGTGAATGCAGCATTGCATACGTCTCTGCTCGATCTCAGCACACTGAGGACAGGCACAACTAGTTAGACTTTATTATTGTGGTGAAAACACAGAATCAGCTTTGTCTGAGATCATGTATACAATGAAGTGTATGTAAAACACTTTTGCTGTTTGGGAATGTAGTGCTTGTTTAACAAGACTGTACTGTCACTAAATTATTACTGAACCAAAAGCTGGCAATGGAATCAGTATATAATGAGTATGTTTGGATGTATATCTTAAGTCTGATTCTTACCCCCTCCTTGGCTCCACTGGCTTTAAGCTCCTGGATCTCACTCATGAGTGTGGCCAAACTCTCACATGACTCTTTGTACTGCAGGAAGTCCTGCTCAGGGTCCCTGCCATCCAGCTCTATCTCCTCACTATACACACGCGCATCCTGGAACATTAAAAAACAACATTATTAATATAATAAATCACACCACTGTTGGTCACGTACTAACTTGAGCCCACTCTTCTTGGTGCTGTAAGAAATCACAGTGCTGAATCCATCCCAACACCACTAGCGGGGATTTACACAGGTGATAAAACAGGTGCCAAATTTAAAGACTCTGAACTTGACTCAAACTTAAATATTGAGAACTCAAATGTTCACTATGCTACATTAGCAGCTGGTTATCTTGGTGACAATATAGTGCTTAAACAGACATGTACATCCAAGCTAGTGTTTGCACCAACAATGATTTTGTTTTTCAATCACATGAGGCAGCAGATTTAATCATGTGATATCTTTTCTGTGATACTTACCACCATGAAAGATGTGCAAAATTTAACTCTTAAGTTTGCTATGATGGTCAAAGTATTCAGTATCTCAGTGTCTATTATTTATCTGAACACAAACGAGCTTGACTGTTATGAACTTTCTATCTGGATTACACTGCCCAGTGAAATCTTGTCGATGCGTATTTTTGCTGTTATCAAAGCACCCTGCTACTCCTCTCGGCGGTGTCCCAAAGTTACCTGCTGGTCCCCCTCCCCGCGACCTCGCTTCGTCTCTGGGGTTCCTCCTTCACTACGGAGAACCTTCGACTTTCGCTTCTTTAAGGCGTCAGACGACATGGTTAACTGGATATGAATATTGGAAATACATAGAAGAAATACAATTAGACAGAGATAAGCAGTGAAAACTTTTCCCACTACTATTTATGCATTAGTAAGCTAGCTAATGCTAGCACTGTATCTTTGCAATGGCTGTTGCTGACTAGCTTTTTCGCTAACAACCGTTAGCTTGTCGGCTCATAAAGGCAGATTTTCAATCACAGATATCAAACCGTCGATATATTGTGTGTTTAATGTGATATACATAAATAGCCACATACCTCCTTGGTGCAGAAATACGGCTGAAATTAATAAATCGAGGGCAAATGCACACGTACAGGATACTTTGTTTAGCCAGACCGTGGGTTTACCCGTAAAGCGCCGCAGACGGACGGAAGCCTTGACGTGCCAAAATACTCACATCGGCTAGCCAAAGGAGAAACCAACGGCTATACTGCCACCTACAGGATATATAGATACTAGTAGTGCCCGTCATTTAAAAGACAACTACTCTAAAAATATTAATTTATTTCTTATCCTTACATTGTTCAATTATCTCATACACAAAGAAAAAATATTTAAACACCAATGGTGAACGTATATAAAGGTACAGTAAAAGAAGCAGCACCAGTCGAGACATCTTTTGAAAATTAAAGTCATGTTCATACTGTAAACGTCAATGATGTGAGATTTTTTTGTGCATGTAAAAAAACATGTCAAAATAATCTGATACTACCTTGGAAGCAGTATTTTAATTAAAAGTTTCAAGAAATAAGTGATGTAGAAAATTGTCCTTCCTATGTTGCAACTCAATATCTCCTGAAAAACAACCATCATGCATATGCCTCAATGTACTATACTGTATAAATGCAGTACTTGAACATATGTACCTATTTACATTTCACATGATTAAAAAAAATCAGCCACATACAATCAAAAATGATTTATTCACAGCTCTAGTGACACTAAAAATGTACAAAGACACATATGACAAAGATCAGCAGTTACACAAAAGGCAAACATTTGTTCTACTTATTCTCTTTTACACATAGCAGACCAAGGAATCAGTCCGTCCACCCTCACTTGGCCATATCTATCAGACTCTGCAAAGATGTGGGGACCCAAGTCTTCTCTCCCTGCACAAACACAACCCCTCTGTCTATGTAAATGACAATACGCCCAAATGTGTACAGCTGTTTGCCCTCGTGCCGTTTGGCCACTAAGGGCATGAAGACAATGTTGTTCTCCTCTGCCTTGGTCTGGATGAGATCTTTGAAGTTAGTCGGCACACCAGCACTGATGCCCCTGTGAGCCACGCTCTCAGCATCTCTGCGCTCCTGCATCGCTTCATACTGGAAGTCTTTTCGTCTCTCTGTCTGTGTTAGATATGCAATGTTCTCCCTTGCACCAGGTTGCATATATCCACCTGTGAATATGAAAAAAGTGAGTGTTGTAGCTCGGTTGCAGAAGAAAAAAAGGGCTGAATTGTCATAATTTCATAAAGGATTGATGTGTAATTGTTTTCATATCTGTTTATCTCCTGAAAAGGTGTGTACTACTAACCCATGCCTGAAGACACTGCACGGTTCATGATGTCCAAAGCTTCATTAAATTTCTCTTTAATGAGCGGCTGTGACAACAAGACGTCACTAAACATGCTCTTCCAGCCCAGGTACCATTTAGTGATTTCCTCATAGTTAGGACTGTTGCTCAGCCATGAACACAGGACCTTTAATCACCAAAACAAAGACAGACATAATTAAGTCCCAAAGAATTAAACATTTAACAAAATTCAATAATTCATTGCAACTAAGTGCATCTTAATAACTTTCTGTTCTGCTTAAGTTAATTTACTGACCTGCAACCACTTCGTAAAGAAGTTTTTGTCCAGCAGGGACACCAGGCTGGAGGGGGACAACATGCCCTCCCAATCCATCACCCAGTTAAATGGATCCATCTGCTGCTGGTGAGGGTTGATAACCAGCTCTTCCAGACACAGAGCTGTGGAGGGGCACAGACACATGAAGAAGATAAACCAGTGGGAATAAGAGGGACAGGGATAAGACTGTAGAGAAATACATTGTCCTCACTGGTAACCTGCTTAAGGCTGCCACTGGTGAAGACATACCTAGTTTAGGGATGATGTTTTTCACCATGAAGGCTTCCCATGCACCTGGTGTGAAAACATCTTTCCATGGCTGTAGGATGAGACGGGCCGAGGCGTCACTTGGATGCCATCGCTGCAAGGCACTGGATAGTTTGCTCCGGATAGGTGGGTAGAGAGGCTCTAGACGTGATTGAAGCAGAGGCAGCCACGGATGGATCCAGGAGTGGATGGGCACTGTGTCAGTTAAAGGGTTCCAGTTATCTACCTATCAAAGCAGGAGAGGGAAAAAAATCAGCTTGTTATGTTGAAGGCAATTATAATGAAATAATCAAAACCATGGGAGTCTCTCTACATCTGAGCAAGAATGTCGTTAACTAGAGATAGTGTGTGTGTGTCTTGCCTCTCGCTGTAGCCGAGGTAAGATCAGCTGCTCCATCAGGTGTTCCAGGATCCATATCGGGAGAAGAGGAGCCCACACTTCCACACAGTCCACCATCGGCACTACTATACGAGGCTGCCAGCTTGACACACAGGGTCGCATCACTGGGATCCACACTTCCCACAACAGTCTGGACAAACACAGACAGGACAAGCATTTCAGAAACATATACTGTGTAGTCAAAAACAGACTTTAACTCCTATCCTGCAGAATCCATTAATGTAAATAGTTGAGCACAGCTTAATATATGTTTGTGTGTTTAAAATGACCTGTGGTAAGGGTCCATGTTTGAATCTGGGGCACTGGTATGGAGGTCTCTGGATTCAAGGATTGCTCTCCACTGACCGATGTCTTCCAGACAATAAGAGCTATCCTGAAATAATCAGAAAACAGTGTGTGAATTGGTATCTTTATTAATTACTACTGATTAAAGTATGTAGTGACCTCAAAAGAAGATGATTGCATGAGCATACCTTCAGAGGGTCCCAAGACCGAAGTTTTTCTTTGAGTAATGGCTGGACAACAGCTACAGCCAGGTCTGCCAATCCCATTGTCTTGTATTCTTCATAATAGTCTGTTTGTAAAGTCTCAAAGATCCGGGCACACTCCTGAAGAAAGGGAGAAAAGGCACAAAAACACTGACCTATATGTGTGTGGTAACACAGCAAGGACAAATAAACTGAAACAGCCTCATAACTGTGGCTGTTAGTCTGTGTGTGTTCACTGTATATGCACCTGCAGGGTGGGCCCCTCCCCAGGGGCCATCTCCCCAGAGGGAAAACGCTCCACCAATGCCAGAACAGCCTCCATTCTGGAGATGGCATCTTGCTCCGCATCCAGTCTGCTCTGCAGTGCTCGTGACTCGTGGCTCAGGGACACAACTACATCTTTCTCATGCTGCAGACGTCTGGCGGACTACAGGAGGTGGGAAATAAGAAAGAAAAAAGTGTGTCAGTATGAGGCTGAAGCAGAATTAGCTGAGTGGAAAAGAGGAAAGTTGCAGAAACTCGTAGCTGTAGATATTTGGCAGATAACTTTGGTTTCCTCATACCTGTAATATGTCCTGTTCTGTGAGGTCTATCAGTAGCTGCAGATTATGTTCAAGTTCAGGGAGAGCAAAGCCTGATGCCTTCTGATCCTGTGTGGACAAGCTTGGCGGACATTCATCTGGAACACTGTGCTTGTTGGACATCTGGCTATAGCTGTAATATACCTTTTGTTCTCGTCCAGTCATATCTATTACCTAGAGATTGGAACAGATGCGACGTAAATGAGATTCAGACACAGAAAGGCAGCAGACCACTTGTCATCCACAAGAGCTTGTACTGAGTGTACAATTAACCTCAGTTCCTGATGCCTATTATAACATTAGCCTAATTCAGCAGTGCCTGGATAACATTCCTATGAGACAGACACAAAGAAGTATTACAGTCAGTCTTTTCAAACATACCTTCACCTGTGCCAACTCTCCAGCAGATGCTGCTGTGCTGCGCCCTGCCACCTTGCCTTTAGCCTTTAGCTCGTCCACAGTTCTGTAGGAATACTTGGGCTTCTTCTTCCCTACAGAACCTGCAGGATCCTTACGCCACTGGCCTAGCTCCTTCTGAAACTCCTACACAGAAAGATATTGAGAATAATGTCAAAATAATGTTGACTGACTCTACAGTATCACTTCTGCTGTACACTCTAGCAATACAGTCTAAGAGTGGGTGTGGCTGGAAAAAGAGGCAATATTCTACCTTTTCCTCCTCCTCCTCTGAGTCGACCACGGGGAAATCCTGAAGACTCTGCTGGGTTCGCTCATTGCCATAAGCACCCACTGCTCCCTTGCCTTTACGAACCTTTGCCTCAATGGGATTAATAATACCTGCAGCAATAAGAGGGTGCAAAGTCAAGAGTATACAGACTCTACTTTATTGCTCTTGAAAAACATACAGTATTATTTAATATCTAAATAACATAGCCTCCTCAGGCCTACCCACCTTGAGCATTCTTGCCCAGGCCTTTGCCAGGTTGATAACCCATTTTCTGCAGAAGTTTCTGGCCAATTCCCTTTGTGTGCTTCTCCCAGCTACCGATGCCTTTACCAGACTGTATGCCACCTGCAAACCTCTGTGACTGGTTCCCCCGGAAGTTACCCTAGGAATAGAAAAAAAAAGACTTTGACAGAGCACTGTCACGGAATACAATGCAATGAGTAAATAAGATACGCACAACAAAACTTACCATCTGGAGTTTTTTGGGTGCAATGCCACGAGGAGGGGGAGGTGCTAAAGGACCATCATCTTCAGAGTCATCAGAGCCTCCTTCCTCTTTTTGTTGGTGCTGTTTTTCCTCAGCTGCAGACTTACGAAGACCACCACTCACAAAGCTCACTGGAACAGTGTAATCTTTAGACCTGGATAAAACACAACAAATTTATTAATTTTCTAAACGACTGGAGAGAGAAAAAAAAAAAGCAGCATTTCTCTGGACTATTCCTCTTGGGGTGACTAATGATTGGGTCTTGTGTCAAGGTCCTCTCCCTCTGAATGGGGTTATACATAGAGAAGATGAGTGACTCGGATAAGGGATATAGCTGGGTGCAGGTTATGGGGAGGGAAAACACATATCGACATGGAACCAGACTTCTGCACAACAGGGGCACTGGGGCATCAACAAAAACAAACCCATGTCTTACTTCTTGCCTCCAAAGCTGGGCCTCTCATCCTCGTCTGAGTCCCTGTCGGCCCAGATGCCATAGGTGGCCTGTTCCTTGGTCTGCCTGTGCCTGCGGCGGTCTGGGTTGAACTCATTGGCCAGGTCCCACTCTGTCACCTCAAAGCTCTCTATCTCCACGCCTTCCTCCTCCTCATCTCTCTTCCCATACAGATGGGACATGGACATGGCTGTTTGGCACAATAAACAAATTACCAAGATGGTTTTAGTAGTGGAAAAACATCACATTATAAACTACACAGAAGAACCATCTACATAACCACCGAGAAAAATCTGTCTGCAAATGAAAGCTACGAGAGATGGCTGAAAGCTCGCGAGGAAACTAGTAAGTAAGCTTGGAGTTAATCCAGTGCGTTTTGTTTATGTTGAATTCTATGTAGTTACGATTTTGTAGTTACTACTGTCCTGGTATGGGATCAACAGCAATTCGGTTAGGCTAACAGTAGCATGTCAGCTCAAAGGAAATTATAGCTGCATTATCTCAAATAGCTAGCTAGTTATGTAGCACCATTACTCTTGATTAGCATTTCTGAATAACTAACGTTACATGGCTCTACATATATCTAGCCCCTGTGAGGAGAACACAACGTGAAGACAAGCTAACATTTACTAGCAAATGCTAACGTTAGCGAATGTAAATTGTTCGCTTTAAGCCCAAAAAATGCGTGCTGCGACATAATAAAAAAAACAGTCTTCTATGACTTACCTGAAACGATTGTTATTCCCCCTAGACGGTAATTTTGTATACCATAGAGGCAGTAATTATACTAAAGTTAATACAACTAAAATCGGCTATTTTATTCGTTTCACACACGAAAATACAAGTACTTCCGGTTGGCGCCGGAAACTGCAGGTGTTGCTTCAAACTCTGTACCCCGAAATGATGCACTTGTTCACGTTAGAAATATCTCAATTCTACAAGAAAAAAACAATAGTAATTTAGAAGATATCTCCCTCTGTTGGCTTTAGTCATTCATGGCAGTTTAGGTGGAAAACAATACTTAAAAAACATTTCGGCGCATAATAGTAGCGTTTGACAGGCTTGTTAACTTTTCTCAAATTACATATGTCCACTGATTTCTTTCAAGATGATAGCAGAAGAAACCTCTGCTATTCTCACTGTTTAAACGTTTAAACCATGTAATTTTAACATGATCTAACATTTAGGCCATGTCATACATGTCATATCTCCCATCGGTTTGGCCAACAGGTGTCACCATTTATTTATTTATTTATTTATTTATTTGTATGACACGATTTGAAACAGTGAACCATTTTCCAGCGTGTGACACACCTTAGTTTCCTTCACCACTACGCTGAGTTTAAATTACTCATCTATTGCCTGTTTATTATCCACGAATCACCGGTATTTTGACAAACACGACGGCGCACCGCCAAGGGCGGAATACAAAATTTGCCTTTACACCGGAAGGAGAAATGTGTGTGTTACACCCAAAATATTCCCATTTGCTTCACACCGCTGAGTGACCGACTCCAGCCAGTACTTAACTTACAATGCAGTAAATGTTTGTATCCCATGTCCGTGTATGTGAACGTGGGGCACCGGTAATTTAGCGTACATGTCTGACACCGGGGAGGAGTGGCAGGTTGCCCGGCGACGAAAAGGCGCAGCGCGGAAATCAAAATCTCCTCAAGTGCCTTTGAATTCAACATGCTGCCAGGATCAGCTGGACATCGCGAAAACTATTAAACGAATAAGAGACACAGTGTAAGAAATCAAGTTATGCAACAGACTCATGGAATATGATTCATGTTTAGGTGGGGTCCAGTAACTGTGTGTATCCTCCTCTCTGTAGGTCTGAGCTAAGATGCGAGGAGTTTTGGCAAGAGTGGAAAAGTGAGTAAGCTTGACAAGTTGAGTCAGCACAAAATATTTTGTTTATCTGTGCAGCTTAGTGACGCTTTCAGGACTCTTGTTTGCAGATCAGCTGCTGGTGGCAGGATCAGCATCCTTCTCAAAAGCTCCAGAGAACCAAACCACAGAGGACCCCACTGACCAGCTGGGGAGCAGCAGAGATGGCAGACTGTGTCAGCAGCTGGTGTGTGTGTGTTATGGCCTTGGCTCCTTCTCCTCCTGTGTCTCTGCTCGTTACCAGCTTGCAATGTTGCTGCTGCTGCTGGATGCAGGACAGGTAAGAGGATGTGTTTATCCAATGAGAACACAAACAGTCTAATTGAAACAATGTTCATTGCTGATCCTTTCTCTTTAGATCTCACTGGAGGACTGCTCTGTTTACGACCCGGCATTCTCCTCTGGAGAGAGGGATGTCTTGAGAGAGCTGGGTCTGAACGTACTCACAGAAAATGAGGTCAGTTGATGGCCACTCGTGTTTTTTATCCAGTCAGACGAGTGAAAAATCAAATAAGACGACCTATCTCAAGGTCGCTGCAAGCTGATTTTAATGCTTACTGACTTCCTAGGAGAGTAGAAAGCCATCGCATAAACAACAGCATTCTCTCTCACTGTATTGTGCAGGAGGGGAAGCGTCTGGTGACTAAGCCCACACTCTTTTACCTGATGCATTGTGGGAAGGCCCTGTACAACAACCTCCTATGGAAGAACTGGAGTACACAATGTCTACCTCAGATGATAATCATTGGAAACAGCTTTAATGGCATAAGGGACAGGTTAGTACAGGACATGAATGAGTGAGGTGATGTTAAAGACATTGGAGGAGAGGTGAGGTGACGTTTCCTGTCTGCTGTCTGTCGTCCCAACAGAACAATCGAGAGAGAGTTCCAGCGGGACTACGGCTACATCGCTCAGGCTGTGCCTGCGTGTGAGGAGAGACAGCTGCCGTGTCCGTCCCGTCTGATTGATGTCTTCAGTGACACAGCAGTTATCACCTTTCCAACCAGCAGCCTTAACAGACTCCCACAGTCCATTTGGGCAGAGCCACCTGAACCACAGTACCAACACTGCCCTGATTTGGAGATTATTCTGAGGGAAACACGGAGCTGAGGCAGGAGATCAACAAGAAATGGACATGCTGTATGGTTTTTTTATAGGCAGTTTTTTAATAAATGAATCATGCTTTAAACTGAGAACTGAATCTTGCAACATTGTCATATCAAACTAGTCATACATGTTGAAACAGCAGCAGATAATGAAACATTTTTAATAATGGATATCCACACAAATGTTTGGCAGCTTAGACGTCTTCTCTGGACCGTATGGGAGTGCAATGACCCACTTGGTTGACATCTTTGTGACTCTGTGAGTTTTGTTGCACCTGTTTTGGGTGAACACCTCTATCATTTTCCTTAGTACACAGAATTTAATGACCTTAGCATATTCCCAGTATAGCTCTCCTCAACTTTCTGAGTATCAGTGTTTTATTTGCTGCTATTTCCAGAGTGTGGTTCCACTTCCACTTTCTCATGTGAAGACAGGAACATCTGAATTTCACACTAAAGATGTTAGTTGCATCTTTAAGCAACATTTTATTAGTTATTAGCTCTGATACTGACACAGGCTCCCTAAGTTTTCTTTACAAATATGGCATTTTGAAGGGTTTGTGAAAAAAAGTAATGGGGGTACTGGTCTGTTTAGCAACCTGGACCAGTTCCTAACACCACATGATGACCTTCTTTTGTGTTTTTGCTGATCTTGTGGTTTATTTCTCACCTTGCTGCAGGGATGTTTAGGTTTACTCCAGGACAACATGACATCACTGTTGGGTACGGTTACAGGTAAATCAAAGCACATTTCTGACCACACCCTTCAGTGATTTTGGGTGCGGCTTGGTGTGGCTCCCTTTTGCTTAGCATGAGCCTTTCTGAATACCCAACACTTTTTCATTGTGGGAACTTACCTGTTTTTGAAATGATGTGTTCCTTTTTCGGGAAAAAAACCCTGCTGTAATAATGTAGCTTTTATGTGGGGAAAAAAGTTGTTTCTTAAGCAAGTTACGTGGCTGTGCAGACTGATTGCTACAGATTAACTTTTTACCATGAACTATATCAGCTGCTGTCTGGAAGATAAAAACAAACTAGTATTACCACATTGCAGTTGTATGCTTCCGCACACCAGTCAAGTTGCAGCTTACATCTATGTCTGTCCAGACTCGTGTGTAGCCATGACAGTTTACAGTGCTTAAAATGTGGATGTTGCTGCAAAGACAGAAATCCAAAACATGGATTATTCACACACATCTTGCCCCTGGCAGCTTAGAAGATCTATGCAATCAGCACAGTGTCAAGAGTAGTGTCACCAATTTAGCATCTGACCAAATGTCTCCCCTTTTGTTCCTGAGTTATAATAATGGATATTAAAGTGTGTTTGCAGACCATTTTATTGTCAAAGTAAAGTTGACCTTTTGGATATACAAGGCCATCACCTAATCTTTTTATCCTAATAGATAACATCTGTGTAAAATTTTTGTCATAATAAGCCAAGTCTGAAGGAATTCCCTCAAGGTGTTCTTGAGATATTGGGTTTACGAGAATTAGACAGACTTGACCTTCGACCTTTGACAACTGAAATCGAATCAGTTCATACTTGAATCCAAGGAAATGTTTGCACCAAGTTAAAAGAAATTCCCTCAGGGCAATCTTGAAACGTGTTTACGAGAATGGGACAGACAACCCAAAAACACAGTACCTCCAGCTATGGCTGTCACCAGTGTGGAGGTATGAAAACACTGTGGTATGTTTTGTAAAGTGGTAGTAGTGTATATAAAATGTAAATGGAGGAAAGAACACAGGTGTAGTCTTTTTACAGCTGTGGTGTTCTGGGCCTATCAGTTGTTTGTCTCGCAGGTGGTTTAACAGAATCATACCTTCACACACCACGTTCACATGCATATACTATGTATGTATATGCCAAAAAAGTCAACAACATAAGTGGTAAACCAGAATAAAAAGTTTATTGTTGGAAAAAAATGGCACTCAGTACAGCCCTCTCCCAGCATCAGCAATAACATCTCCAACTCAAAGTAATACTCCTCATCTCTGTTACCTGCTTCATGTTCACTGGACTAAAATACATCTTGGATCCTGGGAGAGTTTTATCTTACAGCAGTGACGTGGAAAAACTCGACTACAACACTGTTTTTCTGTTATGATATGTCTTTACTCCTCAGCCTCTCCGTTAGCAGTGACACTACCTGCTACTCCATTGACTGCTGTGTTTCCTGCTCCACTGGCCTTTGAAACCACATCTGCCCAGGTGCCTTTACTCTTAAGGACTGTCGGGCTCACAGCAGCATCAGAGGCTCCATTAATTTCACCATTAACCTCGCCTGACTCTGACTTCATCACATCAGCTGTTACATCAGATTTGACCTCCCCATTGGCTGTGCTGGTGTTTACTTCATTTGGTGCACTGGTGTCAGTTTCCTCTCCTGCAGCCCTGACCTCTGACTCCCCATTCACTACCTTGACCTCAGCATGTGTGGCTGCTCTGTCACTGTCTTTTCCATCTACATCTGTTTTCTCCTCCTGCTGGCTCTCTTCAGCTGGCTCCACCACATCACCATTAGCTGAAACTACGGCAGCACTCTCCACCGCCACGTTCTCTTCCACTGGCTGCTCCTGTTGGCTCTCGCTGGTTTTCTCCACTGCTGGGCTTCCTCCATCCTCAGCTTCCTTCCCGCTTCCTGTTTCTTGATCGGAGTTCTTCTCCTCTCCAATTACAGTCTCTGTGATGATGCGCCCGTTAGACACTGTGAGTCCCAGTTCTTTTCTCACTGCTTCCTTTAGTTCGTTGTGTTTCCTCCTGTACTCTTGGAGCCCGTCTCTGCGAAAACACAATGAATTCATAAGTGACTTCCTGTCTTACGACAAATAATTGTAATACATGTGCATGCAGCTGGAGCCAGTTGTGTTTGAAAAGGTGATTTGAAATTAATTTTACTCTATGTACAGTTCTTTAGAGTTTCCAGGTTCTTATAATATGAATTACCTTTAAAAACACATTTCTTACATTTTTGTAACAGCAGTAACAGATGGTAAGTATTCAGATGGTCTATTTTAAAATGTCTTCAGCATTTTAAAGCTGTAGAGAAAAGTTATGCATCATTACATGTTTTTTTAACTTATTTTTTTATTCTTTATACTTAAAACATACAACACAGAGGAGAAGCACTTATTTAACTTAAGTCTTCTCATATCCACGTTGAACACTGTTAATACTTCAGTGGTAATAACAAGTTTAATAGGAATAAAACTAAGAATAAAAATAAATACAATTAAATAAACAGAAATAAGAAACGGAAGAAGAAAAATCATTTGTTCTCAGCTGTGATCTTGTTGTCATTCTTTCCATAATTAAAAACTTTTTTTAACTCTGTCTTTCCATTATGCTGGGGGGCTCCAGATTCAACCAGAAAATTGTTATAATTTTTTTTGCTATTAAAAGCAGAATTCTTAGTAAAGCAATTAAATGAATGGCCCTTTTCAAAGTGTTATAATATCATCTATTGTATCATATTAATCATGGTGAATGCTGCCACATCACAGATATAGCAGTATCTGTGTGCTTCCTGACTCATAAGTCAAAAAGAAATGACAAAATACATCAGAAATAGTATCACTGATACTGAATTCATCAGTTTTATTTTCACAGCAAAATGTTTAGATCAGCATATATCCTAGTAAAAATCATGTAAATAATCAAATTTAATGGATCCTTAATAAAAATATTCGAAACACTACATTTGCACTTTTTTCCTGTACTGTGTCTCTTGGATGTCTGTTACTAATGGTCCAGCACCTGGTCACTATCTTTTTATAAAGCCCTGACCTCACCTGGGCGCTGTGGAGGAAACACACCCATAAACATCCCAAACACAGAAAATAAGAAGACAATGAGAAAATACAGGCACAGAGCTGAGGCTGTGCAGAAAAATACACTGCCTTAACTTCTAGGGTCATAAGTGATGATTAAGAGGGATTTCCTCTGTACAAGTCTATACATAGTTTTTAGGAAAATCCTGCATGATATATCTTTGAGCATATCATATGTATTGCAGTGAATATTTACCTGTGTGTGATGCTCTTGATGCCTGTCACCAGAACCAATTGCTCCAGCACAGTGTCAGTTGAGGAAGTTAGACACTGAGGACAGAGAGGACAGGCAGATTAATAAACACACTCTGCTTATACTTTGTAGAATTCAAACAGGTTATTGTTATCAGAGCCCACATGAGCTCCTGGGCATACCTCCACTGCCTGCTCCGTGCTGTCAGCTCCTGCCTGTCTCAGAGAGCGCTCCACCTTCACTGCCTGCTTGGTTATGGTGCACAGAAACTCTTTGCTGCAGCGTGTCTGAGTGTGATCCTCTCCGAACTGAGAAAGAAAATAACCATCAGATGACATGCACATACAACCAACTGCTCTCTTGCACAGTCTCACATGCAGATAGTACTGACTATGGCGGTGTAAGCAGTGAGGGCTTCTTTCTCGTGGGTCATGGCACCTCTGTAGTCACCTTTGCTGCACATCCACTGGGCCAACAGGTGATGGCTGCACAGACAAGAAACCAGGGAGAGAAGTTGTAATGATGTTAAAAAGGGGACAAAATAACTCAAATTAATCACTTTTTTATACAAAATATGAGTGCAAGCTGTAAATGGCGTCTTACCTTAGAGCAGTGTGCAGACCTGAGGGGCCGAAGAAGGAGGTGTTGAGTCTGAGGGCGTTCTTTAAGAACTGCCCTCTCTGATCTCCAGTCAGCACCAACCCAAGACAGCTCTGCAAGAAAATGAGAGGATTGCCATTGTCGTAAAGTAAAAATTGTTTACGCAGATAAAAAAAAAATAGACTTCTTATGTGCTTGAGGTGAACACAAAGGTGTTGTAGCCTACATCCAGTGTTGCAGTGTAGGGATGGTCCTCTCCATGGACGGTTAGCATTAGCAGACGAGCTCTGAGGAAACACTTCTGGGCCAGGGCAATCTCTCCTCCAGCGAACACATACACACCCAAGAGGGCCTACATTTGACAACAAAATTATTACAATCACACTCTACACACATGACACAGTGCATATGAAATGTGTAGTCATGGACCAAGGGGTACAGTTTATATCTGTCTCCATGGTGACCACCAGTTCAATTTACAGTAACAGTACCTCTGGTGGACATGTGTAGCTACACTCACTACAGATGTTCGATACTATCCTTTCCTTTTCCTGTACTGATTCTGATACCTGAACTTGCGTATCAACCGATACTGAGCAGCAAAATCCCACATTTTTGATGACCGACATGTTGGTCATTCAGAACAATAAATTCAACAAATTTGCCAGCTGCCTCTCAAATTTCTTTCATTATTGGAATACAGTTCCCATTGCTTGCTGCTGCAGTTTGTCCTGCTTTTTTCTCCTTTGCTTTGGTGAACTTGTCATACTCTTTTGTGTGATGCATCTTTAAATGGTTTATAACATTGCCACTGTTGAAATTGGCAGCACTATTGCCAGCCTTTGAAACTACTGCCTTGCGTATTTTTCACGTTGGCTTTTTTCCGGGTGGGATTTCCTGTTTAAAACATTGCCAAAGTGCGGAAATTTTGTTGACAGGTAATGTTAGATTATTTAACACAAATCAATTCTTCTATGGCGCTCTAAAACATCAGTTGCCAGTGGCCGCACAGTGCAACTTGCTGTGTAGGCTACTGTTTTAGACCATCAAAGAAGAAATCATTTTCAGGAAAACTAGCATATTTTCCAGGTGTGACACTACTTTAAAGCTAATACATAAATGACGTGGTATTAGATCAGTATAAAGATTTGCATATTCGCTTGATACCTCGTCCAGAATTTTAGGCAGTATCAGAGGCATTTCCAACACTTGGTATCTGAACAACTCTAATACTCACATATTGCAGGATGGTGTTTGGATGGTCAAAGCCAAGCACTCTCTCACTGATGGTCACTGCTTTGAGCTGGACACTGCGAGCCTTGAGAACAGAGACAGCGATAGTTATGACAAGAATTAATGGCCAGTTTCATGTATATAAAGAAATACAATCACTTCAGTGTCTCATAAAACTGACACAGACATTTTGTAGTGTGTTACACTCTGTTAAATCTTCTGCAAAGTCACTAAGTTGTCAGATAAATGTACCAGAGTAAAATGTTCAATAATTCCTTCTCAAACATTTTGGACGAGTTCTAAAGCTAAATATGCTTATGTAAGGTATTTAAGGAAATGTGTTTATGTAGCTGTAAGAAGTTGTGGAGCACTGAACCTACCTCTGCTGCCTTCCCCTGCACGAAGGCCACCTTGGCCATCAGGCTGTGGCAGTAACAGGCCTCAGGGTGCAGGTCATCACACACCCTACCAAACAGGTAGGTTGCTTCTTTCAGGTGTTCATGGGCCTGATCCAGCAGACCTGCAGTTGGGAAACACAATCATTTTGTTCAAAAACACACACCGAGCATAAAGATAACAGATACATTAATCCACAGCGCAGGGGATTATTGACTCACCCTTCTGAATGAAGCTCTGTGCAGCTCGGTGTGCTTTTGTAGCATCCACAGTCGGCATATGAATGTGCTTGACAATAGGGAGGATGTTGAGGACGTCGTCTGGACCAATGGGGGCTTTATTTTGGTTGTCGAGGACGTAGTCTCTCAGTCTCAACTAGTGTGGACACAGAATTAACAAACATATTTTCCTCTTTAATTATACAGTGTCTCTTTAAGTTTTTATTACTAATATACTAATAACTAATATGTATGTGTTTCAGATGATGTGGTGACAGGTGTCGTTACCTGTACTCCAGTCTTTAAACAGAACTCTCTGAGCAAAGAGAGCTTCTGCAGGCCATAGTGCTCCACCAGATGGTTTGGACCAGAACTGTTACAGAGAAAAATGACAGTTGTTCTAAAACTGACTCTAAGCCATTGCATAGGTAAACAAACATGAGGGGAGAACAAACAAAGACTGTGTCCTCACCCAAGGCTGTCAGAGATGTTATATGTTTCAGCAGCGTCCTGGCAGACCTGGTTCCACAGCTCAGCCCCCGAGAGCGTGCTCCAGGGCGTGCTTTCAGAGGCCCCAGCCCCTCGGCCACGCCGCCTTGACTTCTTTTTAGTCTCCTCCCCCACAGGAGTGGGAGTGAAGTGGGGAACCAACAGGCAGCAGAGGAAGTGACTGACAGCTGCAGAGAGACTAGGCACATCCACACCCTGCACAGACATAACCAGAGGCTGCAGTTAACTTGTTCTGGAGTGTGTGGCCCCTCACATGCTGTTACATCACCACCTCACTTTGAGGTGTGCAACACAAAAATAGGTAGGAATGCTCAGACAGAATACTGTGAAGTACCTGGAGGAAATTGTTGAACACTCTTCTTGTTGAACGGATGAAAATTTCACCTATGACTGATCTCTGTTAAAGGAAAGAGGGACATTAGAAAGCACATTTAGTAGAGTAAGTACATCATCAGGAATAGTTTAAAGGGACAGTTCACCCTAAAATCAAAAATACACATCCTTACCCTTACCTTTCGTGCTATTTATCAGTCTAGATTGTTTTGGTGTCAGTTGTTGAATGTCGGAGATACCAGTCATATCAATGCCTGCTTTCTCTTGAGTATAATGGAACTAGATGGCACTCGGCTTGTAGTGCTCAAAGTGGCACAAAATTACATTTGAACAACTCAACAACAATGTCTCTGTACATAAATCATGACCCAGCACCCCCAGCAAGCTAACAATACAGCTCAGCCCAAAAGGACGCCAATAAGGATTACATGTCATGCTGTAAGGAGCATAAGCCACCCGTCTAAGAGTAAATGCACAGTCTCTTCAACACAATGATATGATTGGTGACTGTCTATATTAAAACTGCTTACAGCAAGGTCTGTGGATTATCTTGAGTAACTAGGTCATGATTTCTGGAAATACTGTAGATATTGCTGAAGATATTTTTGTAAATGTAGTTTTTTGGCACTTAAAGCACCACAAGCCAAGTGCCATCTACTTCCATTATATTCAAGAGAAGGCAGACATCTCTATGGCCGATATCTCCAACACTCTGCAACTCACACCAAAACAATCCAGACTGATAAATAACACAAAAGGTAAGAGGAAAAATGTGTGTTTTTAATCTTGGAGTGAACTGTCCCTTTAAGTTTGACTTTTTTGTTAATCAAACACACCGTTATATGCCTCAGACACTCCTTGTGTTCCGACTGGCTGATGTTCTTGATCACATGGCCCAGATACCGGAGGTTGATGCCTTTCTGGTGTAGCGCCCGTTTTAGAGAAGCTCCATCCATTGGTGCCTCATTGCTTTGTAAGCAATACTCCACCTGCACAAACACAAACACAAACACACATGCATATGACAAGCTGGTTTCATGTTTGCAGTAGATGGGCTTATTATAGTATGTAAACAATGGATCCACTTACAAAGGCTGGTATCTGATGTGTGATGATGAAAGCTGCAGCTTCCCTCAGTAACCTCTCCTGAAGCGCCGTTGACTTACTTTCACCAGAGGGGAAGGTTGCTCCTGGACACAAAGCACAAGAAGCCTGTCACATTGTGTTCTAGCAAAAGATCTAACTGAGTGTTACAGGTCTAGTGTGTAAGATTTATTGGCATCTAGCGGTGAGGGTTGCAGATTGCAACCAACTGAAAGTTCTCCCATGTGCCAAGCATAATTATTCTTATTTTTACGTGATTATAAACCAATGGAAAAATTGTTATGCTTATTATATTCCATTTCTGCCAATATAGCAAACCCTAAATCTTACACATTGGACCTTAAATGTGTGTAGTTTCTCCTGGTACCTGAAGAGAAGACACTTGGGCTAAAGCGCATCTCAAAGATGATGTCGCTGACTGAGCCCACTTCTTTACAAGCAGCTCGTACTGCCTGCGTTGCTCGAGAGTCACCTGCAAGTGAACAAACATTTGTCAAGTATAAAATAGCCAAAGTTTCACTTTATTTGAGGTCTCCATTCATTTAGATCTACAAAAACACTTCTTACAAGCTGTTGCACATTCTTCAAAGCCTCCATTCTCGTCCAAAGTCTCCCTGACATGTTGAGTGAACTGGCAATGTCTAAAAGAAACAAAGAACAAAACTTCAACTTTGTGGAAAAACTTAAAAACTGAGTTTAAAAGTATTTCATTTAAAGTAGAACTCACTTGTGCTGGATGAAGGCTTGCATCAGCTCTGGTCTCAGTCTACAGAGTCCATGAGGGAAGCTCTTTGGAAGCCCCGAGTCCGTGTGATAATTCTCTGGCCAACCTTCTTTCACACAGTCCTTCTTCTCCTTGTCCTCTTCACAGCTTTTGCTACTCTCTTCTTCTCCAGTGAGTGACTGACCTTCCATCTCCACCTCTGGGCAGAAGTTGGCATCAGCAGGGAAGGTCCTGAACACATCCAGTATGTAGAACCTCCCATCAGCCCCCAACAGTCCTTGAGCATCCAGTGAAGTGAACAGTGGTACCTTGTGACCGTTGGGTGACACAACAACATGTCTCTGGAGAGAAAGTGATTTGGCAGACAGAGCCAAGAGCTCTAGCAGCCGTCTGCGTTGGGGGGACTCTTGGTGTCCTGCATTTACCCCGTACAGCAAGCCTCTGTAGAGCAAAAGAAGTAAGACCATTAGCAGAAAAAAGACAAAACAAATGTCTGCCTTACAAAGTGACACCACCACCACAGAGGACTGCTGAATAATGGGTCCACTACCTTGCGGCAGGAGAAGCAGCCTGTTCCTGCTCTGAGCCTTCCAACCCGGGGGCCAGACCCTGAGCAGACAGTCGCACTCCTCTGTAGTCTACAATGGCTGTAGGGAGAGTGTGCAGCCCCTGCAGCCCCTCAATGTCATTGTAGGCCTGCACTCCTTGAAGCTCCAGCCTCTGAGCAGCCCTGCAAGTTGAGAGGCAGAAACATTTCCATAGTCAGTGCCAAATCAATGACATCATAGAAGTGAAACAAAATCTTTTTTCTAATACTCTTATCAGACACATGCAGGAGGCCACAGTGTACATCCTTAATCCTGAAAGGGATTTTTTTGTTGTTTTTCAACCAGCTTTGTATCATAACAATGTGGGTAGTATATGTAGATGAACTGTGGTAAACCTTCTTCCATCTTACCAGCACCCAGATCTCCCTGCTCATCTCTCTACTCAAAACCGGTGGATTTTTGCTGGATCTTGAGCTGTTGCTCAAGATTATACTTTTTCGGCATTTTCGTATGCCTGCCATCACAGACCAAAGAGTATTGAAGCTGATGGTAAAACTAAGCAGTGCTGATCAAATAAGAAACAAGATTTGATTACTGTTTTGAATATTTCTCATTTAAAATGTTTTAAGACACATTTTTAGTGCACTGTTTGGCTGTAATATGAGAATTTGTAAACAGGATATGGGCGCCATACTGTTTTCTGTAATGTTAAAATAGAGGCTGAGATTAAACAGTAAAACTAGGCATTGCTGACCAAATATGAACCAAGAATCTGTTACTGCGTTGCCTAATTCTCATCTAAAATTATTTCCAAAACGTATTTTAGCTCACTGTTTAACTGTAATACAAGATTGTTTGTTACCAATTGGCTGCCATATTGTTTCCTGAGTTAAAAGGGACAAGCCATGGATGTATAAAGAGAAATGGAAATAGTGTTGAAGGCAGGCCCCCATTTATTCCTATGGAAGTTCCTCAGTGGCACTAAAGCCAAACAAGCTCAGATTCCATGGCATTGTGGTGTCCATAGAGTAAGTGCACTAGAGACTTATAGTGGCCAAACATGGCCAAGTGGCTAGCTTCTGCTGGCTGAGCAGCTAAATTCTGGTTTAGCCATGATTTACAGTCATCTCTTTCACAATGTAAGTCTACAGGAAAAAGTCTTTTTGGGCCCCATGGCATCAAGTGACGGATCAGGAATTTGTAATTCCACATTTGGCCGTTGTGTAAAATTGGCCTCAAAGCCCATGCTATTTCTGGGGGCTTGGGACAACCTTGCATTACTGGTCACCCACCAGTGGGAGCGTTTGTTGGTCTGGTGCAGCTAAGTGCATTCTGGTAGTTGTAGGTTTACCACAGCCCTTTTCCTATGTTTTTTCTGATCATGTAGCACCAATGTTAAAAGTATCTGTGTCTCTCTACTGCATAAACAACCCAGTTTTATAAAAAGACCATCTTTCCAGCAGTGAAATACTTCTTTAACAGCTATGAGACTATGTACACACTTCGGAATAAATGGCTTTCCATCAATAGGATCATGCCAGTGACCTTTTGGTTTGCTCTCACCTGCGACCTCTGTCTCCACCAAACATTGTGCTTGCTGCCCCCTGGCTCATAAACAGGCCACCCCACAGGAAAGCTGGGTCCTCAGGGTTTCCATTCACTGGCTCCACAAAGCCATCTACAACAGATTCAGCACCCTGCATCACAGCCCTAACAAATGCACTGTTCACCTGAAAAAAAAAAGGTACAAATAAAGGTAAGCGGACGAGGTGTTAAGCAAACAAAGAAAAAAACATGCCCTAGGAGTCCTGAGCTTTCCTGCTGTTGTTTTTAGTTAAATTATAGCTTTTCATGTCACCTGAAGCAGAGCTCTCTCTCTCTGCAGCCTCTCCTCCAGGCTGCCTTGTGGAAGATTTCTGGCAACTTGCAACTCCTCATTCCAATCTGGAGCCTACACATAACACACATAGTTACACTTAATATCAAAGCCAGCAGAATGCTATTCAATAAATAGCAACAAGCCATTGTGCGGTGTTGTAAAATACCTGCGTTGCTGGCTGTTCTTCCACTCCCAGTCTGCTGAAGGTGTTTTTGTGAGTGCGGGAGGCGCAGGGAGGCCCAAGCCAGCTCAGGGTGGGGTAGGGAGTGGGCATCACCTCCACTGGAGGTAACTGAGACCTAAAGGAAGAAACAGTTTACAGTATAAGTTATTATGATCATTGACTTGAAATGGGAACAGACACATCTCCAAAATCACGCTGTTCTGATTCTGGCAAATTTGCTTAATATATGGCTCTCTGCTCTTTGTTTTTGTACAGTTTACTTGTTTTATGTACTTATATATTGCTTTTTTATTTTTTTTTTACTGAGCTTCCTGTTGGCACTATCCCTCTGCTGCTGTAATGTTGCAAACTTCCTCGGGGTGGGATGAAAAAAAGAATTATCTTATCTTATCTCTTATCTTAAAATACTGTAGTATCCATGCTTTCATTATGCCTAGGTGGTAATGTTACCTGTTTCTGAGTGTGATCATAGCTTGTTTGAAGGCAGGGCTGATGTTACAGAGCAGGTCGGTGAGACTGTGACAAACTGGGGAAGACTGTGTAGGACGAGGATCAAACATTTCTTCTGTAGACCTGAGATAAAGAAGGGAAAAGAGAAATAATTAGAAATTATACGTAAACATTAAAGTTCAATTATTTATATTTACATGTATACAGAAGTCTAAATGTAGATTACTCAGATAGAAAGGAAATAAGACTGCTGGGTACATCATTGGCCTTCTATACATTTTCTACAATAATTTATTTCAGCTATAAACAGTTGGTAAACAATTACTCACCCTGTATCACACTGACTTTGTGAAGAAAGTTAATTTTTCTTGCATGCCTCTGGTGACCAAAGATTCCAAAAATGATTTATCAGTTAGCACTTAGCAGATCAGTCTGGACTGATCAATAACTAACCTCAATCAGACTTTGTTCATTTGGATTCACTAAAGTTACAAAATAACAAATTACCAGTCAAGGGAGTGGTAGAGCAGCAGCCGCCTGCATTCAGTGAGGAAAAAAATTACTGTTTCATCAATGGAGTCTGGCTTTGAGGAGAGCTTAAGTTTCGCTTTCAGCTCAGTTCCCCGTCAGAAAGGGCTGTCTGTTTGGGAAGTACTGAGAATACGCCTGGACAAATGAGACTTGGATTATACTGCAGGAGTTTTTTGAAAGCCTGTAAACAGATGTTTTGATATAGTTTTGCTGCAGTTGCCTATGACTTCAATCCATCAAGACCTTTCTCTGTTTTTGGATTCATTGTAGAGGCATGTGAGAAAATCAAAGTTCTCTTCACAAATCCAACATGACACGGTTTGACACATTGATATAGAAATGGTCATTTTGTGGGTGAAGTCTTTCTTAATTATCATTAAAATATTTCTTTACCTATTGAGAAAGAAACCTTTGGGACAGGATGTAATTTCACACCGTCGTCCCTCAATTGTCACTGCAGTGATGTACAGGAAGTCACCCTGCATCTTCCTGTGTCCTGGAACCGGGTTCCAGCAGCTAAGAGACAAGTCCCTCAAGTAGCTGGGGGCCTGATGAGACAAATATAAAGCCACAAAGAGTTAGTGTGTCTGTGTGAATAAGGGCTGGCCGAGTATAAAACCAGATCCTGGATATTGATGTACCTCTGGTTGGGAGCTGTGTGGTAGCAGGGCCATGAGTGGTCTCTCTGAGGATCCAGGCAGGAGGTACTCGGGAGGAGCTCCATCCTGGTTGGTTGTTTCTGTTTTTGTGTTGCTTAAAGAGCGCTTCAGGCTTTTTCCATTCGGTAAGCTAGAGTCTGCAGAGGTAATAAAAGAAGATTCTCAGCATGAGCTTGCATGCTACTTTTGTATCTTTGTATTAACCTTTTGTGTAAGTGCACTGTGTGTGTGTGTGTGTGTGTGTGTACCTGGTGTTTGTGCATGTGTGAGTGTCTCCAGTACGCTTGGTGAGCGTCCTTCTCTCAGTGCATCCTGAGGTCTAGACGCTCTCAGCAGCTCCAGCACACGAGCCAGATGGATCCTGGCTGAGCGGGCAGTGTAGGGTTCTGGAAAGAAACACAGCAGTAATAAAAAGGTTCCAGTGACATTTATAAAACTGTGGACTCTTTTTAAACAGCCAGAATGTGCAGGACAAATAGTCTTGGATATCGTGATATATTCATGATGAATTTATTAAAGAGTATTTATACTGATGTTACATTTGAATTTAAAAAGCACACTGAGTGCCAGTTAATCAATGATGCATGTTCTCTGAATATATACTGTACAGAATAACAGGTGGCCTGCATGATAGTTTGTTCATTTCAACAGCTAGCTGGTGAGAGACGGACAAATTGGTTTGCACACACTTGTAATCTCTGCAACTACATACCTTGTTTTGATGACTCAGTAAAAGGTGAGTCAGCAACTTGCATTAAGGTGAGAGAGACTTAAGTGTGTGTGAAAGGGAAAGGGTGATGGGTGTGCTGAAATTATTGACAGGATTTTCTGGTCCTATATTCTGATTCTGTAATCAGTCATTACACCATTAATAACCTTTCGATATGTAGATACAGAAATGGACATGTAAGAAAGTAGAAGTTATACTGTTAAAAGGCCTGACAACAATTTAATGCAATACAGAACAGAATACTGTAACCAAAACCACAAGTCCCTGCACGGAACAAATACAGTGTGGACTAGTAGCTGAAGAGGTGCAGGCATTGCAGAGGTGCCGCCTAACTGCTTTATTAGGCCATCATCCTGTGAGGCAGCCCCCTTGCTCTGACACCTCTGTATGTGTATAGGTCTAGTTTGTGTATGTGTGTATGTCAGACCTGTGTGTGTGTGTGTGTGTGTGTGTGTGTGTGTGTGTGTGACTGTAACAACAGAGTGAAAGATTGAATTTCCCCTTGCACAGTTCATAAAGTATAGCTTCGCCACCTAATGAAGAATTTCAATATAGTGACCTAAGGAAGTTCAGTCAATATTTGTGAACATGAATTACTCTCTCTCAATGCCAGAAACCAGAGAGGTAAGTCTCCAACAAATGTCTCAAATGTTTGCTTTCTTTTTTATACCCAAATGAATTTTATTCTGCTGTAGTATTCTCAGCCCGGAAACAGAAAATGCACCCATACTCAGAAAATGCCCCCAGTGTAATCCAGAACATCTTTCCCCATTAACTGTCTATGGAGCAGCTCCAGACTTTATACTTGATAACATCACAAATTCAGGTTTTAGCACTGTAGTTTTTCTATTTAGGAGAGTTTTTATGCTTACTATATTTTTGTACTGCCTTAGACCATAGGAATAACATGTATGAATTTTGAAAACAGGCGTAAGAAAAGCAGTTTCTCAATGTACCTTAAAATAAGCCTTTGGACCATTTGACTATTATTAAGCTCAACTAAAAGGGAAGGTTCTTGAAAAAAAAGGAAAGAGAAAAAAACAATCCTACCTTCCACCAGGCGGAGGATGGCTCCTGGTTTAAGCCCCTTGAGACTTTGCAGTTCTGCGAGGGGATCCAGAGTGGTACCAGCGAGCGCCAGTGATAGGTTGGAACGTGGACACACCTCATCCCTCGAAAGCAGAGCCATTACTGCGTCTTGAACGAGCCAAAATCCATGAACCTACAAAGACACAGCAAGTAATGCCCAAATATAGATTATTAATCTGTTTATTATATAAAAACATTAGTTATCCAGTCTCTGCGGGATCGTTGGTTTCCATCTTATTATTAGCAAAAGAGAGAACTAGAAGGAACAGAGAGGAAACAACAGTCTGGTTTTATACCTGCAGCTCAAATGGCTCCACTCCTGCTCCCTGAATCTTCACAGGGAACGATGTTTCCTCATGTTGCCTGATACCAGCGGCACCCTTTTCACCAGTCAGGCTCATTCCCTCTGTTTAAAAGAGACAAAAAATAAGTGAGGATAATCACAGAGCACCGCACTGGAAAGGCAAGTAGTTTAGGTTGTTTCCCTGCCTTCCGCTCATTACATGCTGGGCTAGTTTCCAGCTCACTACCACACAGAGAAGACAATGCTTTAGAAAAGGCATGAAGAAATGAATGAGAGAATGAATGAGTGATTCATAATCGTGCCTTATCAAGTTCAGATGTCATTGTCTGAATCAAACAAGAACACTCATTTACCATAAAATGACTGTGAGCTTGACTGAAAAGTGAGTGTGTGTTTGTGAGAGTGCCTCAGGGTGAGAGTGAATTTATGCAAGAAACTGTCAAAGAAAGGGAAAGTGGGGTGTGTCTGCCTTTTTACATAGAAGGGAGAACCAGAGGGAGAGCAGGACTCAGCGTGTTTCTCAACCTGCAGTGTGACTAAACCTGTTGAATTTGCCTACTGGCCTTCATGTCATCTCAGGGTGAAGGGACAACCACACCCAGCGCCGGCATGTGGAGGCAGCAGAATGTTAAAACACATAAACTAACAAACTTACAGCCTGACAGTACAGCATGCCTGCATTCATGCATGCGTGCACATATTGTATATATAACACCTTTGGCATGTGCATGGCAAAGGAGAAAATTCACTTTGCACTCATCTCTGAAGATTGTAATTCATTGTACTGTAAATCCCCAGCTCTTGCTGTCAATCTGGGACTACTTTACCATTGGAGAGCACCCAAAAAATAGCTTCTGTGTTTGCGATTCGCTGAAACAAGGTCCCTCCTCTCTGCGGGCATGAAGCCATCAACCTCTTTTCTACTGGTGCCTTACTACTACATAAGACAGCATTGTTTGCAGCCCTGACGAGTTTATCTTGGCACCGATTTCTGAGGTTGGCTTGCACCTAAAGCTAAACAAGCCAGTAGGTTTCCTTCCTTATATGTCACATAGTAGGTTTACTTTGAAATGAATGAACCTGCCAATCATAATGCTGTGCCCACAGATCGATTGCGCTTTTGAGGAGGGTATAGACACCCCAGAGTTACCTCAACTGAAGACGTGCAAATGCACACTCTTTTTTAATCCTATCATTCTCTTTTGTGAAGGGGAGTGGCAAAGATTCAAAGAAGCTGAAAGGCCTACTACAGAGTGTGGCAAAGGGATTACAAGGTAGATAAAGCTGGAGCTTTGAAAAAAGTGGTAGGATCTTGATTTTAGATAAACAGCTGTGCATGGAGATTAGAATAAAAGCTATTCTTCTTTGCCCTCAAAGGACTATAGCTGAGAATTCACAAGTTAAAAGTGCAGAGCAGATCTTCCCAGTGGTTAAAAAGTTGGTGAAAGCACAGAATAGCATCAGCCATGTTCAGAGCAGCAGTGCAGTGCTAAAACTCCCACCCTCCTCACATTCTTCAGTGAGGGAGGCACCAGAGGAAAAAAGAAGGAAGAGGAAAGTACAAACAAGACAGAGAGAGACAGAGAGAAAAACACATCGCAGGGATTTCTTACCAGCCTTGGCCTGATTTCTTCCTCCACCTCTCCTCACTTTGTCCTTCATGGCTGCGTGTTGCAGTTTTTTCTTGAGCTGTCCACTTGTGTTTCTTCTTCTCTGTGCTGGAAGCTGCTCCCCCCTCAAAGTCTTGCTTCAAACTGCTGGAGGAACACACGAGAGAGGGAGAGGGTGAGTGGAAACCTGCAGCTGGATTGTTAAAGAGAGCGCAGCAGAGTGAAAGTAAGCTGCTATCTGTTCAGGATTGTGACTCCTGCCCCTCTCTACAAGGCAAACTCAGCTTATCTGTTCTCCCTGTATAAAAAAAAGCCACACCCTCTTATTGCTCCACACAGGCTCATTACTGTGCATGTCTCTCACACTTTGTTGGACTGGGTGTGTCTAGCTCTACTCACTCTTCCTTCCCCTGGCATGTTTCACTCCTCCCTCCCTAACTCCACAAGCCCTGGAGGGGAGGTGGGAATAAGCACACAGTATGTTTGGTAGTGGTTTGACCTGAGCTGACCAACAATGGCACTTTTTACATAAAGTACTTCAAGTTACAAATGTTATGGTTCGTTTAGTGAATCTGTGTGCTTTAATGGAAACAGAAAAACTTACTCCTCTAATCTAAGGTCAAGAGGGTGAAGTGATAGTGATGTCATATCATACTCATGATAGTGAAGTCAGTTTACTGAAAATATAACCACAAGCCAGTTAATTTGCCAGAAATGGGTGTGACTAGGTCCCAAGATGTGGTTTCTCTCTCACTACACCTACCAACGCCTATGCCTACACCTACTACATTCACATGTCACACATACCTGGGCATATCTCAGTCCAAACCAAACAGTGAGATATCTGGGTTAGGCTATGCAGGTGACCTGTGTGGTATTGCTAGAATGCCATGCTGTATTGATTGACAATACATCTAACACCTACAGTGTTAGACATGCATCTGCTGGAAAAATTCACCTAATTATACCTGCAGTGGAAAAAAAAATACACAAAATCCTCATTTCGACCACCACCTGCATGAAAATATATTTAGGCTTATAACAATGTAACTCGCGCATAACCAAAGCACCCGTTCCATTTACAATTACTAAATATATCAAATGGAGTTATAAACATGTGTTAAGTCATGTTTACCTTTCACTAAACTGGTGAAAACTGAACTTTGAACGCCTCTACTGTTCACTGCAGAAAAACAATGACCAAACTCATTGCAAATTCGTGACGTCAACTCAATATTTGGGGGCAGTGGCCTGGCGGTGCTGTGTCGTTTCATGTCGCCTTCAGGTGCTCCTCGTAAATTTAACCTTTATGCAGGAAGGTCGCGTTCTTCTGCACCGTAAGTGATGCTGTCGGAGACTTTTTGGTTTAGAATTAATAGACTCATAATAACTGCAATACAGCGGAATATTGCCCAAGAGAAAATGCGGAATTTTGTTAATTTATGAAGAAATATTATTTCTATTAGCATTGGGCGTTGTGTTTATGTTTCTGCGTCGTCTAATCGTCACACTACGAAAACTCTGGCATCACAGAAAACTGTCTGTATTAACACCGTTCTTCAACCCGTTATTTGGCCGTTAGTGTCGTCGTTCATGAACGTCAATCTCGTAATCGTCATATTTCCGAAGACACTGTGACCAGGTAGCGTTTGACAGGAGGCTGTCCTTGGCTAGCCGGGCTAGCTTGAGCGAGCTAAACAACGACAACAAATCCTCTGCATTGACTGTGTATGAAGTTGTCGGTGAGTTTAAGTTAACGACTGTCTCTTAGTAGTGAAATAACATCCGACACGACTACAATACGTCCAAACGGACACTTGACACTAGCGTCCAGTCCATCCATCGTAGCGTAACTCAGCTAGCATGATCCTCAACATACGTTAACAACCGTTGGCCTCTATGATGTGTTTGTAGCATTCCTAAAAATACATAAATAACACGAGACATAACCGTTAGCATTAGCTAGCTCTGGTCAAGACGTCGAGAAATTCAGAACTGCCAACGCTACATAACGTTACAACATAACTCATAACAACTTGCATCTGTCATGTGACTTGACTGTTAGCGATCACATTAACCTATATTTTACATTTAGTTGCTGTGTGTTGCTGAACAGCAGTTGATGAGACATTCTGAGAGCTGGGAATAGATACTAGTGTAATGTTAAACCGCTCAACAGCAGTTTGGTGCATGTACCACCGGTTAATCCCTTGCAAGTTAGACAGGCTGTAACATGTTATGCAATAGTTGTGATGGTCTTTTTAAGCTCCCCTGTCTGCTCTCAGTCTCTGTGCATTTGGGTTGTTCCAGGTCCCGTGTTTGTGTGGCCCCCTGCCCCCCTCAGGCCAGAGCTGAGGGTTGGGTTCAGGTAGTGGGCTAATGTCAAACAGTCTTGGTGAAGAGGGGGGTCTGTCTCAGGCTGCCCCAAACGTCAACACCCAAGACCAGTTTGACAACCCCACTCAGACTGTGGTAACAGGGAACACGCCTGCAGATCAGGTGAGGGTGCATGTGTGAGTTTCGTGTATGGGTGTTCAGTGTTGTTTGTCAGAGTCTGTCTCCTGTAGCTGCATAATTGGGGAGAGGATTTAGGTTAAATGAATACATTTCCCCCTAATGACGATCTGTATATCAGTTACTCACCCTGTGTTCCGTTGAGTTTGTGTTTCTTGCTTGAGTAAAGAATCCAAAAATAGAGAAATCCTTGATGAATTGAAGTCACAGGGGTCCGCATTTAAAAACTGTTTGTTATTGTGTGTATTTGGTGCTTGGGAGGATTAGTTTGGATTTAGCAAACTCACAAAATAACGCGAATGAAATAACGAATCTAGGCAGTGGTAGACCAGCAGTTCCTATTTTTCAAGAGGTAAAATTACTGTCATGTCAATGGAGTCTTTAAGTTTCATTCTGAGTGAAGTTCCCCATCATAAAGGGCTGTCTGCAAAGCACTGAGCATATAACTGGAAATATGAGACTGGGGTCACGCTGCAGATATCACACAGACGTTTTGACTTTTTTTTGCTGTTGTTGAATGCATCCCCTAAAATTCATCAAGAATTTTCCTAGTTATTGGATTCTTTATTCAGTAAGAATAAGAATAACTTTATTCATCCCCAAGGGGAAATTCAATTATCTGTCAGCTCATCTATTATATGTCAAAGAATTATAAAGCCTGATGGCTGTTGGTATATAGGATCTTCTGTATCTCTCTGTCCTGCATCGAAGGATATAATATATATATATATATATATATATATATAATATACAATGGAGGCATGCAAGAAAAACAAAGTCCTCGTGAATTCAACAAATCATGGACTGAGCAATTGAAATGTTACTTGGGGTGCAAAGAATTCCTTTAAGTTTTCCTGACTGGCTGGGATTAGGTTTGGTTTAAAATTAAGGTAAGGAGAAACACGCATTGTTTGGAAGCAGACTTAAATACAAACACACAGACCTTGTGCATATTTTGCAGAGTCGTATGGCCTTTTTCCATTACAAAAATGCTGTAATGACAAGTAACATTCATATGAAAGTTACAATAAGAATAACTTCTATTGGATAAACTGAAAGAAAAATCATTGACGTTTATTGTCTCAAGAAGAATTTTAAAATGCACATTGCTGTACAGAACAAAGACCCAGTCTGACCTCTTAGAGTTATCATCATTTTGCTGTACACTGTGAATAGGTTATCTACAGGAATGATTATTTTCAGTCCTGTTATCACTTCTCATTGATCAGCAGCAGGGCCACAGAAGGCTGCTTGGGTCCTAGTTTTGGATTAAAGTACACTCTCAGTGTGTTATCTCCAATAAAGTCTATTTCAGTCCCGGACTTGGTTGATCTGTGATCAGGGAAACCCTAAGAGGTTTAGGCTGGCAGAGAAAATTTGATCAGAAGCAGCAATGTACCGCTATGCAACAAACCATGACACTTTGTACAATTTCAAGGGCATGCCTGTGTTGAAATACTCTGTCCCAACAGTAGTGTTAGAAATAGAATTAGCCCCTCTCAAGTGACAAAGTGCAAGTACTGATCTTCAACTAGGCTGACTCCTGTAGCAACAAAATGCAGTTACCATATGAGGAATTGTATTGCGCCTTTAACAAAGGCTTTATAAAACTGATTATTACTTAGTAAATGAAGTGGCTGTTGAATTGATTTTCCCCTGCTGAATGATAGTAGGGCAAAGCGAAAATGGTGGTCTTGTGAAAATGCTTGAGATGGAAGTCACGTAGTGTCCCACTTAAAGTTATGTACACTTAAAGACACAGCATGAGGTCCATAGGAGACAATAAAACCAGACCTGGATGGAGTATTTTGAATAATTTCCATAAAGGTTGCTTAAGGACGATGTTGCAAGACATTCAGCCAAATATGCAGCATGTAGTCTGTAGTTGTGAGCCTGGAAAGCAGTGCACGCACAGGATGTAATAACGTGCAAGGAGATTTAGATTTAATTTTCAGGAAGGGTGTCCCATTCACAGTTTATTCTCGATCTTGTTTCAAATCCGTGCACGTGCCGTGTGCACATTATACTGCAAATTGGATTGCTCATTTGGCAGCTGTGTTTAATGTGGGTGTTTGTTGTCGTGTCAAGCAGTGGCAGGCTCTTTCTTTCAACACGCTGAAACAGGAGCAGTGGAGTACCAAATGTGTTGCTGACAGCATTGTTTGTGAATGTTAGAGATTCAGTAGAAAAAAGGTTGTGTACAAGCTGTAGCTGTGTCAGTTGTGGAAAGAAGAAGAGACAAGAGACAGCTTGTAGAGGAGGAAAGAATAAAACAGGGCTTTGTGCGTCTGGCCACAGGGAAGCCTGATCCTTTCCTGTCCGACTGTCCTTTGCTTTGTCTCTTGGTTTCAGGTTCCTCAATAGGAGCTTAATGGAAGGGCACAGACTTAGCTCAGACATCTATATTTACCTATTCTACAAGCTACAGAGCCGAAAGGTGTTTACATAGGTGTATATAACAAGCAATTGCATTTTACTTTGGAGCTGAGCCACTGATTTATATATTGATTGAGCAACGTTTTTCACCAGCTGTCGCCTGCAGTGGATGAGGCCTCTCCCTCTTCCACCTCCTCCTTTGAGATGCTTGACATGGAGTCGGTCCCAGCTCCTTATCAAGAAGTCCAGCCTCACTGGTTCTTCTGTCGACGGGCTGATGACAACACCTCCTGGCTCCCTTTCAGCAGAGAAGACTCTGACAAACTAGAGAATGCCTACAACACTGGTAAGCATGTATATTTACTTCCCATGCACATTATATATTGTACATGTACATTATGTATAAAGGTGTGTGTAATTATGTATGTAAAAAGAAAGGAAGTAGTGAGTTTGCTATAAACAGCTGTGAGAAGATAAAATGTCAAAACATTACCATTGCCAGCACTGGGCTGATGCCCAGTAGGACACTTTACTCTCCTGACAGGACATGCTCACAGTTACAAGCAGTTTAACAGTAAGTTTCAGGTAGTTCAGTTTCAGGCTGGTTTAAGGTGAGCCTCATTATGATTAACACCAATACCTTAGTTGTATTTATTCACCGTTGACATCCATGATACTCATATTTTAAGTTTTAGAGATCTCTTGTGTAGAATGGCACGTTAGAAAAAGAATGGAAGCAACTTTAACAATATCAAGAGCCTTGAAAATTGCAAAGAATGTGGATTTTCTGCCAGTTAAATTAGACTAGTAGTCTAATATTTAAGGAGTGGGCAGAGAAAGGCCTTATTACAATAGACAGACCAAATGTGTGAAGGAGAAATTTTGAAATCATTTAAGCTCCATGATGGAGCAATGAATAAGAGAAAGGCTTACTTGTTGCATGTTCTTTTATTGGTTGCCAAAGTGTACTCAATGGGAAAAATAACAGCAACACAGCACTCCACGTAAAGATAGGCAGGTACCAAGGTGCTGTACTGATGTAATTGTGAATTTGGCCAAAACTCATATTGATTTTTTAATATTTATTTTATTTTATTTTATTTTATTTCCTGATATAGTAGCAATGTATAATTTACATTTGAATAAAAGTTTTGTTTAAAACATAAAAAAATACATGTTGTGGTTTTATAGGCGTTTATGTGAGGGGAAATTGAATATCAACTCTACATTGATAATCACACACACCCCCCTCCCAAAGGAAAGATATAACACAACAAAAAAAAACGATGTTTATAATTTCCAAATTATGCAAAAGTATGAATCTCTACACATTTTGTATAAGGGCTCTGTAAACAAGCAAAGTTCTTGTCTTTCCATTTGACAATATAAGTCTCTACAAAGTGAGACATGATGGAAGTTTCTTTGCCCACATTCCTATAGAAGGTATGTCAGTGTTATTCCAGTAGAATGCACTTATCCTCCTTGTAATGCTGCTGCTGCAGAACTCCTGAGTCACTGAGCATTAATGATTACTGCAAAGTAGTGTTATAGTCTTGTGAGTAAAGTCTGAGTCAACAGACTTGATCTTTATCAAACACATGTCTTGTATATACACAAACCTTCTCCCAGAATCACTGTAGCCTCTGATATCCCCATAAACAATGATATCATGCTTTTTCATTTAACACAAATATGTGGAACATCAAGGAACATGTTCTCTTGCAAATCCAGAGCTAAAGCACAGCACTAGCATACTGTTCTTGCATGTCCTCAGAGAACCTTTGCTTAGAATCTATTTTTTGGAGATTGTCTCATAAGCCTTATTTGTATCTGCTTGTGTATGTGTGTTTTCACTGTGCAGTAGGAGATGATGAGGAGGATGAGGTTGTGGTAGCTGTGGATGGAGAGCGATATGACATACGTGTTAAGGAGAGGAAGCGTTACGCTGTTTACTGGGAGCAAGGTCCCACTGAAGTCCGTCGCTGTACCTGGTTCTATAAAGGAGATAAAGACACCAGGTTCATGCCTTACCCTGAGGACTTCAGCAAGAGTCTGGAGGTAGTCTCACACCATCACACTGCTCATTCCTACAACTGTATTCTCTTCCTAACTTTGCCTGTTCATCACTTACTCTTTTCATATCTGCTGGTCCTTGACTCCTTCCCCTACCATCCTCCAATTTCCAGGAGGCCTATATGATAGCAGTGACCTTGGATGAATGGAAAAGGAAACTGGAGTTTCCCACCGGAGAGACAGTCATCTTACACAATCCCAAGGTAAGGCCTACTGTTGAAATATCACCCCATCAAAGCCACACCATGGCTTTTCTAAGCACATATCAAATTAGGTACATGGTTTTATTTTCTAATCAACCTCCTCTCCTTCATTTCCCTGCTTCTCTCTCAGCTGATAATGCAGTATCAGCCAATAGGATTACAGGATGAGTGGGTGTCCTCCCCCTCGGAGCAGGCCCGGCCTCGAACAGTCAAGAGGGGAGTGGACAACATCTCTGTAGAAATACCTGATGGTATGTGTCTGTGTGCACCAGAAGGAAATATACCAGAATAAACTTCATTTAAAGCCCCAAATAAACAACAATCCATTTTACAAGCCAGGTGTGGCTACACATTCTGACAAATAAACGCAGGTCTCAATTTAAACGCTGGGTTTGGTTGCTATTGAGGCTGCGAAGCTGTTAATTTTAATAGAAGTTCTCTGGATATGTAAAACCTTTTAAAGCCCACTGGTTTTTGGCCCACTTTAGCTAGTTCTAAGATGCTTAGAGTGCACATACAAATGTAAATGTTTCAGATTTTTGTCAATATGGACATACTACACATTGTTTGCTTGGTTATATTCTCCATAATTCAGTCATTCACTTCATTTTATGGAAACCATGAGCACCAAAGTAGAATTCACTGGTACACATGGTAAATGTGTCCATTCATGGATTATTTATATTACTTTAGTCCCCAAGGATCCATCAGTCAAAATAATCAAAACATTTTTTAGTAATACTAAATACTGAATACTGTCTTGTGAAGTCCATTGCTCGCTGTCTGGAAACTTTGTTCGTCAGACTTTCTCTCTCTAGTACACGAGGTTGGCCCAGATGCGCTGTCTCTCAGAGCTAGATCAAATCAGTGATGTGTAATTGATTTATATTTCATAGCCTTTTACAAATAATATTCATACTGGTTGAAGTAAACAACTTGTTGTATTTCTAATCTTTGCTGATTAGGAGTTTTGTGTGAAAGGAATTAAAGGCCTGTCCCAAATGTACGCTGTTAGAACTCAGTGACTGAAGCAAATAAAAGCCTGGGCTATTAACATAAGTATTACGGTAAGCTCATGTAACAAAATATTACCCACAGTTGATGCCTTTTTCTGTGCGAATTCTCAGGTGAACCAGAAAAGGTGGACCACCTTGTCTTCATGGTTCATGGCATCGGCCCTGCATGTGACTTGCGCTTCCGATCCATCATACAATGTGGTAAGTGTGACTTTGTATATGTGTGTACCATGTATATACTGATATGTATATGTATATGTGTATGTGTGACTCCCTTTTCTTTGTGTTTCTCCCCAGTAAATGACTTCAGGAGTGCTTCCCTGTCCCTCCTGGCCTCTCATTATAAGCGTGCTCAGCAGGATGGCCAGATAGGAAGAGTGGAGTTCCTCCCAGTCAACTGGCACAGCGCTCTACACGGGGATGCCACTGGTGTGGACGAGTAAGTATGGAAAAAGATAGAGAGTGGACAAAACAAGATTCCTCTCTTGTACAATACTACTGTGTCTCCAGTACTTGCAGAATATTGTCAAACTGTCTTTCCTGACTCCCCCTACTTTCTAGGGACATCCAGAGGATCACTTTACCCAGCATCAGCAGGCTGAGGCATTTCACTAACGACACTCTGCTGGACCTGTTTTTCTATAATAGCCCCACCTATTGCCAGACCATAGTGGACACAGTGGCCTCAGAGATCAACAAGCTCCACACCCTCTTTAAACAGAGACACTCAGACTTCAATGGGGCAGTCTCTGTAGTGGGTCATAGCCTGGGTAAGACTTTACCAAATGCAAATACACACAGTGCAAAGTCATTAAAATCCTGAATACCAGCTTTTTTCCTTTGACTCTTTCTCCTCAGGTTCACTGATCCTTTTTGACCTGCTAACCAATCAGAGGACTGGATCAGAAGCCAGAGAGGGGGTACAGTGACATAATAAAGAATAACATCAGTATACATATAAAGAGATTGCATATTGCTCTACATATATAGATAAGAAAATTCCCTTCCCTTTCTCTCCCTCCTGGTGCTTTAGGTGCCGTCTGATGAGCCATTTCATCTGAACTGTGACACCCTGGAGCAGACCCTGACCAGACTGGGCCTGCAGCAATACCTGGATACGCTACAGGCAGAAAACCTAGACCTGGAATCACTGGTAATACACACATACACACGTCACGCACACAGACACACAATGGACTTACAAATTCCAATGTGATGCATAGTTAAATATGGATCTCCCTTTTTCAGGCTCTTTGCCAAGACAGTGATCTCAAAGATTTAGGAATTCCTCTTGGACCTCGGAAGAAGATCTTAAGCTATGTCAGGAGGAAATGGATTCCAGAGGTCAGACATAACCTGGAACTATACTGGATTTTCTAGTTTTAATTATTTTAACATTCCAGAGACATGTTGGAACTACTCAAGGCAACTAGTTTACAACAGTGAGAAGCATGCTGTTTGATGCGGCTAATTTACTAACTAACCCTATAAAGTATCTACGGTTAAGTTTTTGTTGAAATAACTTTATATATTTCTCAACCTAAATAGGACTGTAAGGCAAGGATAGTACGTCTGCCACCAGGTTTGCAAGTTGCACCTCAAGTGACCAACGATCATGATGGTAACAAGTCTTCAGGACTGACGATGCAGCAGTCCCAGTTCCACAGGGCACAGTCTGTCACCAGTGCTGTCGACTATGAATACTTTGACGTGGGCATCGGACAGGTACTACACATAAACACAGACTTACTAATTTGTGCTTGGGAGCACCTGTAGATAAGAGCTTTGATGCATCACCCTCCTGCTTTTTTCCTCCCCCTCGCTTGCCTGGACAGACCAATGGAGGCATAGCCAAGGGACAGGTGTGTCTCGCATAGTGTCCCCATGCTCTGAGGTGTTGCCATTAGCTCTCCTTGCTCTCACTGTGCCTGCAGGTTCTTTTCACATACAGTCTGGTCCAGTCAGTGAAATCTCAAGGCGACTTGAGTTATAGTGCCTGTTTTATGAGCAGTAGGGTTTCCAGGGCTCAGTCACATTGTGCTCTGACTGAGCTTACCATCTTTGTCCCATTGAGTCGTACAACCAAATATCACACTCTGTGTCTATGCTCATCAAATTCTGCATGAGTGGTCAGCTCCCTGTCTTCACTTTACCTGCTGTCATACTCCCTGGCTGTTGTCTTTATGTCATGGAGTGTAGTTTTAATGTTTAATGTAGACACCATTGTGCATGAGAGGAGTGTTTCCATCTGTCTAAATAGCTATGCCTTCTTAGAACAAAGTGAGGTTTAAATCTTTTTGTTTTCTCAGCAGTACACGTTTCAACCCCACCCTCTCTCCACAGGTATCCATTGATTACCCACAGCTTGCTTTCCATCCTCAAACATTTTTTGCCTTTGGCTCTCCTATTGGAATGTTCCTGACCGTCCGTGGACTTAAACACATCGATCCCAACTACTGCTTTCCAACCTGCAAGAGCTTTTACAACATCTACCACCCGGTGAGTGATCCCATATTTACTGCATCTGCCCATATAGGCGCACATCTCAGAGAATTCTTTGTAGAAAATAGAAAAACAAGCCATGTCTTCCTCCTCTTACCTGACAAAAGAGATCATCTATTAAAACTTGCATTCATCTCTTTTCCTTTATTGCTGTGTAGTATGATCCTGTGGCCTATCGGATAGAGCCCATGATTGTAACAGAGGTGGATCTGGAGCCTATGCTGATCCCTCACCATAAAGGCCGCAAGAGAATGCACCTAGGTATGGCTGTCCGTTTCTCTCTCCTTTTCTGTGTGAGGAACTATTGTGGTGTGAGCTTTTGTTTCGTCAGCTTAATATTAATCTCTGTTCCTCTTTGTCTAATAGAACTAAAGGACAGCTTGACCCGAATGAGCATGGATTTGAAGAACAACGTTTTAGGGTCCTTACGGACGGCATGGCAGTCCTTTTCCAGATTACCAGTCGCTGCACTGCCCCCGGTGGATGAAGGAGAAACTACGATAGAGAGAGACCGTCAAGAGACCCAGGGTAGAAACAGCACTTTTATTTGCCTTGTGTGTGTGTGTGTGTGTGTGTGTGTGTGTGTGTGTGTGTGTGTGTGTGTGTGTGTGTGTGTATGTGTGACCGTGCAAAATAGTTTGTCTAACCCAGTCTCCTTATACCCCTCTCACCCCTCTCTGCATGTCACCACCCTCCCTTCCCCTCCTCTGCTCTGGTGGTGGTTGCTCCTGCTTCCCTCACCCCTTACCACTTTACTCAGCCTCAGCTGCAGTCACTGCTTCTGCTAAGAGGGAAGAGAAAAGTGCTGATTTTTGGACTAAAATACTGGAGTGGCCCAGGGCCCTTCATAAGCATTACTTCCAAGGTAAGCCAGGATAGTCACTTGGCGAGAATACATGAGTAAAACGAGTAAAGCCAGCTTACCTGTAGCTTGGAAACTGGTTTTCCTCCATGAGGTGCAAACCTAGTAGCAGGGTTCCTATGCAGTATAGTAAAGTATAGAATTTGATTTTAGTAATGTTCAGATCTGGATAAGTATGGAAAAAAATGAAGTGTAGAAAAATATTTGTGTTTCCAGACTATTGCCCCTATTTTTTTTTCTAACATATTAAATTCAGAATTTCTAAAAATGTATTGATCTGAAACATTATGCAAGAAGACAAGAAGTATGGCATGCAACGGAATGCACACTTCTATGCAGAGCTGGCTCTATGCCTGTAGGTTGAAGCCTGCAGCACAGCCCAGCAAATACCTTATAGCTGTACTGTATGTGCATAGCATCACAGATTATCAAATGTCAAGCTTGTCTGAACATTTATGAGTTATACAGTAATGTAGTTATCAGAAAAGTGAACTGACAATCTTTTCTGTGTAGGGAAACCTTTTTGGGTGTGTTCATCACCGTTTCCATGGACAAAGTGAATAAACAAGTCTGTGCAGGTGCTGTTAAAATGATTTAAATTTTTCAGCTTATTTTCAGTTGTTATTTATTAAAGAGATTTAAAAATAGGGCATGAACAACAATATATTATTAGGTCAATATGTTAAGGGAAGATAATTTGAGAGTAGGTATCACCAGTATTCCAGTTGGGAAAAGAAGCTAGATGCAAACTTTGATAATTTGGTCAACATCTTCAACATCGGGGAGGCAGCAAATATAAGCTATATGCAAGGGCAAAAGCACTGTCGTCTTGTCACAGCATCCTCTGTTTTGCACTGAACTTGTCTAGATTTGGTGTTAATTGATTTGTATGAACTTCAGTGCCTAGCTTCAGTCTGCTGGCAATTATTTGGAAATATAATAGATAGTCAGAATGGGGCATACACATTAACAGTTTGATTTTAAAACAGTGTATTTACATAATTAACATCTAGCTGTTTGTACTCAGTTGTGAAATATGGTATAAAAAATCTATTAATAAGTTGGGGAAATTTGAGTCTGGAAAAGCATGCAATTTTAAAATGGAAATGTGTAGGAACCCTGTATAAGTCTATATAAACTTGTCTTGATTCTGCGTGTTCCATTTCACTTCCCTGGTTTGAATCTGGAAAATGAATGTGCACAAAAGAGGCACAACTAAATACTTTCATTACCAGTTTTAATGGTTAAAACTGTGCTGCAGTACCTGCAGAATTTATATTAAAAAAAGTGGTGGTACTCAATTACTGCAGTTAGCTTTGGCACATCAGTTCCCTCACAAAGAGCAAATTTTATGCAGTGAATGTCATTTTTGCCGCAGGCTCTCATTCCTGCTCTGCCTCTCCTTCCCCCATGCCTAACTGCACCACTACTCCTATACATCTAATCTTCAGCTCAACGTTACATTTACTGACACCCCCTTTAGGTCCTTCCCTCCCTCTCCAATTATGATTGGTTAAACTTATTGACTCCTTCACTGGTCGTCAACATCAGAGGCCAGTTGAATAACCGGCCCATGGTGCACTTTTGTACGTGCAGAACAAATAGGACAAGTTGAATAGTAGTGATCACAGTTGTTTTTTTTTTAACAAGAGTAATTCAACCAGCAGGTGATGTCATTCATTGGCAGCAGGTCTCCAACAGGAGCTACATGCAGGTACATGTCCTGCTCTTTTCTATAGCACCTTAAGTACTTAGTCTGTCAGTTCATTTAATGGGTAACAGAGAAGACAGCTGCTGTTAGAACAGACTGTGCAACTTAATTAAACAATATTGTGCTTGTCGTACTTTTCACTCTTATCAGTTACACAACCCACATTTGTTGTATCGAATACTGTGGTGCAAGATCCCAAACAGGAGACTCTTTAGGTCATAGTACAACTTAATTTAGCTCAAACTTCTTGTGTTTATTTGAATTGAATTTAATGTCAGCATTGCAAGCCAGTAAATGCAAAGGTAGATTGTCATAGTCATTAGAGATGTGAGCAGGTGGCAGTGTAGGGTTAATCAGCACTGCATTACTTCTTTGTGGAGAGCCCTTATGTGATCACTCTTACAACAACACCACATTTGTAACATACCGACAAACACATCATTCATGCGTCACAAAACTGACCCACCTTACTGGCATTTACACGTCATACTTGCACCTATGGATGAGGAAAGAGATGAGGGACTTAAGGTTGTAGATTAATATGAGTTATGCTCACCTCCATAGATAAATTAAACTGCACTGTTCCACATTTAACCTGCCTACTTTCATAAACTCCTTTGCTTTTGGTTTGAATGTTTCTTGCTGCAGACAGCAGCCACTCTCTTCTTTCCTTTATTTTCTTTCTATCATCTGATCTGTTCTGGTTTTACCAAAAAGTATGAGTCAAAACAGATTACTACTGGCTATTGTCTGCCTGTACAGACTCATCTTTTTTACTTGTTTCCCCGCAGCAGCGAGTGAGGAGGCAGAGTCCTCAGTGTCCGCAGAGCAGACAGAGCAGCCTGAGATTAAAGTGGGGATGTTGAATGGAGGACGAAGGATCGACTATGTACTTCAGGAAAAACCCATCGAGAGCTTCAACGAGTACCTGTTTGCCATCCAGTCTCATCTGTGTTACTGGTGAGTCATGCATACCTGTGGCTGGGTGGACCACAGTAATTGTGCACTTTTGTATTTACTGTTCCTGATATTGTCTCTTTGTTGCATCCCATTTTACTTCCCTGATTTAGATTTTTTTGCTTCAAATAAATGATGTTTTCCTCTCTCTGTTTTTTAGGGAATCTGAGGATACAGCTCTCCTGCTGCTGAAGGAGATCTACGACAAGCTAGGTGTGGCCTTTGACCAGCCACAGCAGTAATAAAGTTTAACGAATGTAGACTTGTTTTTTTAACACGACAGTACTCTGAAAGTGAGAAAATGAAGGACAGCTGTCGGAACCAGAGGCCGCACAATCCTCCTCCAGAATGCCTTACCGTCTGGGTGTTACCTGACTGCCCCACCCTCTCAGCCCTCGACAATGGAGACTGTTTGGCGGCAGTCAGGTGATCTTGGTTCAGATATGCCAGTCATCTTTCGTCTAAGGTAGCGGTGGCTTCTTGGTGTTGCCTTGACTCACACTGCAGGACTGGGTTTGGTGTCTGATAGTTATTTCAAATCCACCCAAACATCACTGTCATGCTCCTGGTCGCACTTTTCTGTCTTTTCTTTGAGTCAGTCTTTACTTTGAATTTTCATTTTACAACAGTTTTTGACATATCATGCGTACAGCTGCAGCAGAATGATATTGAAAGAAAGAAATATGAAGATGACCCACACAGTACGTGTTTAAATATGGAAACATAATGTAAGTATAATGTTTATCACATTGGATTAAATCCAAAACATTTAAAAACTAATACATTTAAATATACCAGTATATAATTAAATAACAGATTAAAATCTATACTATTTTATGTAATTCCCAGCCCCATGTACAGCCTACGAAAAATAAGAAATGTAGAAATATAACTAACTACAGCCCTGTGATAGTCTGGCGACCTGTCCAGAGTGTACCCTGCCTCTCGCTTAATGTCAGCTGGGATAGACTCCAGCCACCCCACGACCCCTAACAGGATAAGCGGAAAATTAACGAATGAATGAATAATTAACTAACAACTTAACGAGTGTTCCACAGGGCGTCTCTGTATGACCCTTTAAACTTAAAGCTGTTATGACCCACAAAGCTCTCCCTTAGTCTAACATAGGACCTTACCTGGAAAAATAAGCTTGTCTGGTTGTTTAATTTAGTTGACTTTAAAATGTTCAGCTTCTAATTAGGAAAATGAAGGTTAATATTTTGTCTTCTGGCAGCTATATTTCCTTTCTGTTAACTTTAAGGCCACTTGAAACCCAAAGCTGCTACTCCTACATGTGTGCAATGTAACAGTAATGTTGATGTCACTCCATTTTGTTGTTTCACAGATGTAGTCCCGCACTGACACTATCCTTGATAAAAAAAAAGTTCATCTTGCCTTCTAATCATAATTTTTATTTCACTTGCATGTACTTTAGTTTGAAGGATCTAAAAGAAGTGATTCAGATGATTTGTTTTAGATATTACATAGAGACATGCAGGTGCTTTAAAGGATAAGCTGATTATTTTTCCATAGTGTGTGTATGTATGTATTGTGTGTGTGTGTGTGTGTGTGTGTGTTTGTTATAAACTGTACAGAGAGGCCAGTTCCACTTTATCATCCCATGGTCTGTGCCATTCATTCCTCTTTTACCACTTTTGATCCGAAATGTATGTTTCTGTAATTCCTAACAGCATAATATTCTTTATCCTAAAATATGGTTGATTCCAGTACAGAGTGGCATCTCACATACACAGTCCTAACTTTTGTATAATGGAAGGGCCAAATGGTATGTTTCTCTCATCTATTCGTGTCAACGTATTTTAATTTTCTGTATTGCATGCTATTCTTCATTATGTTAGAGCACATTTTCTGAACATTTTCTAAGCTTGACCTGATTCTCCTGTTGATAATTCTCATGGATTCAGCAATAAGAGAGTTGTCACATTGAAATCATATACATTTTGAATTAAAGAGCATGAGACATAGATTATATAGGAAATTATGTTTCAAATTACAATCAGTTTATTTTATATAAAACTATACATAATAAATATCAATATATCAGTGTTATAGATATCACAAAAGCTGCACCTTCATATCATGTAACATGGGGTCCAGTTCACAAAGCTGAGAAACTCTTGTGTTAGAGTGATTTTACTTTACAAATGTCACTGGCACCACAGCCCCCGCCACCAAAGCTCTGCCCCTATATTTCAGCACTCTGGGTGTAACAGTCGCACAATACATAAATTAATCTAATGGGGTTGTTTGTTTTTCTTACTTTAAAAATGCACTGAATACTAAATGATAACGATACTGTTTTCTTGAACTTTACCTCCGTCTCTATTTCTGTCATTTTTAGAGTCTAAACAGTAAAACAGGACTTTAAAGAAATACTTCACCCCACAGATGACCATTTGTATATCAATTACTCCCCCTTGTTATGAGGAAAACTTTGTTTTTCTTGCATGGAGACTGACTTTGAAGAGAGCATAAATAAGTTTCACTTTCAGTCCAGTTTTAAATAGTAAGGTTTTAACAAAAAATGCACAGGATTTGCAGTGGACATGCACTGTAAGAGAGTTTGTGAACAGATGTTTTGATGTAGTTTTGCTGTAGTTCATCACGGCCTCTGTGACTTCTGTTCATCAAGACTTTTCTCTGGTTTTGGATTCTTCATTTATCCGAGGTATGCAAGAAAAACATTTTCTTTACAAATTCAGTGCAACGCAGAGTGAGTAATTGATATACAAATGATCATTTGGGGAGTGATGTATTCCTTTAATGCTCCCTGCCTCGTCTTCCTCACCACAACAACTGTTTTTGCACTTGACACTAAAATGTTTAAACATACCAAAAAAACTAATGTTCTCCTTTCTAAATACATACCCTATGACTATGGTTACATGTTGTGTGTGCCATAATAAAACATTACAAGTGTCTTGTTGTGTTCTTTGGATTTCACTGAAGCATGGCATATTTATTCAGGATTTGAAAACATTTTTTTTTCTTAAGATTTCTATCATGTTGACACAGGACATCATTAACAGCATTAAAAACCTAAATAATTAACGGGAAGGGGGAGTTACAGGAAGAACATCACTCCTCCTTTTTTAAACTTTTGTATTGAAGAAACAAAAGTACGTTGACATACAAGCAAAACTGTCCATAGGTCCAGAGGTAGATATATACAGAGGAGAAAGATTAATGAGGAAAAAAAGATCAGTAGGCCTAATGTATAATCGGATCATGTGAAATATATCAAACACATACTTAGTTCTAATTGCCTTCTTGCAAGTCCTCATATTGTGGTGTCATATTGCTTACATTATTGATAGAGAAGTCCAAAATCTGGTTTGGAGTCCACCCATCTCTTGTGAAAGTGGAATTTTCCTAATTGAAACAAACAAAAAAAACAACAACATATTTTTCTACCTTATTACTTTCAAAACACATAAAATATCTTCATCCTGTGACAGAACTTGTGCTTGCCCAGTTTTCTTTCTGATATAATGTTGAACATCCATTTTACATCTACTGCCATACCGTGAACACGTCACTCCTCCTGACTCGAGCATGCGCAGTCTGAGGAAAACAGCATCACTTGCAGCGGTTGAGTTGACTGGCACCTTTGGATAACAACCATGAGTCAGGTACAAGTCTTTTTGACGTTTGTTTTCAAGCTTCCCGTCATTTATATTGGCCACATTTTAAAGTTGTTCGTGTGTTCATGTCGTAATTTATGGCGCTAACAACTTACAACCTAACAAGTGGTCATAGTAATGGTCATGTGGCTGTGGTGAGTAAAAAGTTAATATCGTCAGTCATAGTAAATACCTGTTTATGCTAAATGCTAAATTGTGTGCGGTGTGTGAATGAGATGTGATGAAGTCATTCAGAAATCAGGACCTCCGTAGTGAGCCTCATGTGACTCATTTCAGTGGGAGGAAGTTATGCACTAAAGCCTCTCAGTTATTCTCAAAGGCGTGTCTGTACTGGGCACCCACCAGGGCTCTCTGAGGGGTTTAACCATTTTCATTTCATCCCAAGAGGCTATCAGGAAGAGACGGGCTTGAATCAGAAGGTATGATTTCCTTTTTTAATCAGTACCAGGCTGGAATAACCAATGGCTTCTCTTACACTAGTTAAAAAATGTGTAACTAGCTTTTCACATGTTTATAGTAACCTACTTCTCAATATATAAAGCCAATTTGGTCGCACTGATTGCACTGTTTGATCAGACTTTTTGTTTTATATCAGGGTAATTGCATGGGTAAATGGTGTGTGTGTGTGTGTGTGTGTGTGTGTGTGTGTGTGTGTGTGTGTGTATGTATTGTCATGCTAAAACTCAAAGGGGCTGCAGGGGTGGTGGGCTACAGGGTCACAGCAGGTAGTGGGAATGTGGCAAAACAAGTGGGGCAGTGTTTTATGCCGCCAACTCTCCCTCCATCATCTTCCATCCCTCCCCCTGGATCTCAGATCTGGTATTCAGCTGACTAACAATAGAAGAGACTCTTTGACGCTTGAACAATACTCTCAACCCTGCCAGATACCCCCATGACACGCTGACACACACACACACTCCATCTACCCCCTCCAACTCCTTGGACTTAGTGGGCTTTAAACCAACCCCGTCTCACACACACACACATACACCACCTCTCTCTCTTTCTTTTTCTAAAAGCTATGCACTGCCTGCCTGACAAATGAATGTAATCTGCCCCTTGTGTGTGTGTGTGTGTGTGTGTGAGAGAGAGAGAGAGATATGGGGGGTTGAGGAGAAGCAGAGTGAGGAGGCGGGACTGTCAGCATTTCGTGTGTGATCAGTAGTACTCCTGAGTATAGACTGTACAGCATCAACAGTGGAAGAGAAAGAACGAGGACAGGAGAGGCTGGCTGGTTAAATAATAACAAGTCAGTCATGAGAAGCAGTGCTTTGTGCGCCTCTGACGTTGAGCCAGGCTGTGTGGAGGACAGGCAGAGGTGAACCTTTGCAGGAGAAGTGGAGGGACGTATACGGAGCATCTGTGATAAACCTGAAACAAACACAGACTCGGCTGTTGCCATGGGGGGCTCCCTCAGCCAGAGCAGGAAGGGCTCCGTCAGCTCTCCTCGGAAGAAGAGCAGCATGTAAGATGAGATGCTTTGTTGTTTGTGTGTTTGTGTGTGCAAGTTCTTGATAAGGAAAGGTAACTTGGACAGGCAGAGTGTGTGCACTTGGTCAAGGACGGTGGATCAATTTCACCCTTTGGTACTTGTGTTGTCTGGCGTGTGTAAACTCAATGCTTCTGTATCAGGGAGGGGAAGAGGAGTTGGAAATGAGGGGTTGAAGGGCAGTGCTGAGACCTTGATGCTTCCTGTAGAGTCATGGTTGCTGGACTGAAAGCAAGTCAGACTGCACCACACTCAGCCTCCTCTCCTGTCATGCTATTTTAAATGCTATTTTGGTATTCAAATCTAAGAAAAGCAGGAAGAGCCAGAGTGGTGCGACTGATGACATTAGTAGAGCGGCTAATTTGATGAGCATGAGCTGACCATGCTCCTGAAATTAAAGCAGCATCGAAGCCAACTCCAAGTGACATTGGTTTTGACATTTTAGCAGCAGCTTTTATAGTTACAACTGCAGAGGAGATAATGCTGCTTCCAGCTATTAATTATGTAGCTGTGACCTTAATTCTTAAATGGTATTTTAATCATACAAGGGGTTGGCTACTGTTTATTTCTGTCCAAGCAGGTAGCACAGCTTCCTGTTCTGTTCATGCAGTGTGTTTGACATCCTTAAAGTGCTGTGTGATGTATGAACCGCAGCTGTCTGGAGCTTTACGTCAAAATGAAGAGAAAGGGAATGGAGATGTTGTTGCTGAGGCATTCGTCAGGGCTTAAAAGCACTTAAGCGCCATGCTTCCTCTATTTTTTTTTCCTTTAATCCTTTGTAACAGAGAGTGAGTCCTTTCACTTTGTCCTCCCAGCTGATCCCTGTGATGCTGTAAAGCTCTTATAAAGCTCCTTGAAGCGGAACACTTTCAACATGCAAAAATGTATAGGCATATTCAGACAGTCTTTTCTTAAATGTCACTGTGTTCACAGCAGTTATATATATGAGAAGCAGTGGCGCCATGTACTGAAGCAGATGTTTTAGAGATGGCAGGGAAACACAGCAAATGACAGAAAGAGAAGGATGTAAGCGCACAGAGAGACTGACACTGAGACAAGCCATGTTAAAGCAATGCTCATTGTTATTTCAGTGTTCTTTGTTTTAATCTCACTGATCACAAAAGCATACTGTAGTCCTCTGCATCTGTGTTTGTGTTAGGGTAGGTGGGGGTTGCGGTCCTCCCTGTGGGAACACTGGGAAGCAAAGGAGTGCCGTGGGATCTCAGCTTTCAGCTTCTGATCTAATTTTAGTTGGCTTAATCATCCGTTTTATGTCCTAACTGGAGCAGTCTTAGATGTACACTTGACTTCCTGTTCTCCAAAACCCCTGAACATCCTCACAGTCCCTCATTTGGGAAGAGGCTGACCTGCATTTGGAGCTCATTTCTCGCTGCAGTGGTATGAATTCAGGCCAAGCTGAAAACTTTGCTCGTCTATAGAGAGACACACACATTGTGAATACATGAAGAGACAGGCACAAAATGTGAAGATGTACATTTTAATTATGCATAAGCTTGCACTGACTACGCTTGCCAGGATGAAAGTGAAACTCATTGCTGAATCATGTTGACAATGATGCCTGAAAACCCTCACTTGCCCTGTATTGTTGTAGATAATGTTGATACATTATAGTGAAATGAAAGCAGTTTTATATGCCATTTTAAAGGGAGATTAAATTTAGTTGTAATTGATTTAACAAGCAAAGAAAATGAATGGAAACACCATAAAGTAGAACAGTAGGGGGTGTGTTATCTCCCTGCCCTGTGCGTGCATGTGTGTACAATGTACATGCACTATTGTCTGGGAATTGTGTGCTCTTGTGTCCCTGTTACAGTCAGGAACAATAGCTCAGCTGGTGTCTGAACATGACTCCTCTCGGGTGAACCCCTCCTCTCTTTCTCCCTCATTCTTTCTCCTCTTTTGTTTTATCATGCCTGTATCAGTTAAAATGTTCTAGTAGCACTGTGAGTGCTGTGGCTCCATTCAGTCTAACTCTGTTCATCCTGTGCTCGTGTTCCGCTCTGATTGCAACTAATTGGGTGTTCTCTATTAAAGATGCAGAGAAGTCAGGGATGTAGAAGCAGCTGTGCTTCTGAGAAGCCTATCAAAGACTCTGGAGCATCTCTGTCTCTGTATATTTAATCTCTCAGAGCCTGCTGTGGTCTGGATAATACTGAGCTGCATCACAGCATAAAAATCTACGGTATGAAGTAAATATCATCAGCAGTGTTGCCTTCTGTCTGTGTGTGCATGGTGTCTATATGCATGTTTTCATAGTATAATACACTTGAGACCCTTTCCTAAGTGGTTGCCATGGTGAAACCCGAGATCCCGTCAACTCTGTTTAAGATCCCAAAGGTGACGCCAGACCGGTTATGTATCTCTCCCGCTTTCTCTCTCTCACCTGTTCTTCCCTAAGCTCCTTTTGTCTTCTTCACTCTTTCATCCTGGCTGAATTTGATGCTTTTGTGTTTTATGTTTTGCTTTATCAATGTGGAGAATCTGGGTGAGAGTCTAATAATGACCACCAGATGGAGCCATATCACAGAAAAAGCCAACAAGTATGATCCAACAATATTATTCTGTTCAGTTTAGATACTGTTAGACAGTCAGTCAGTAGGTCTATCCATCTGTCCATTACTGGAGGGAGTACCTTTTTTTTTTTTAACATTTGCACTCATGTTCATGTCTGACATGGAAGACCACTGCAAAACAATCAGTTGATATATGGTCATGCACACATATATTTTTGCCAGTACTCGTATCCCCACATTTCCTTACATTCACACGGTCACATACTTTTAAATAGCAGACTGTGTAGTTGCAGCAGAGCATGCGCCGGAACATTATCCACTTGCAACTTCCTTTTATTATAAATATCTTTTGTACTGCTTTCTATTGAAACCAAATCATACTGACTCATCCTCTAACCGTCTGTTTTTCAGCTGTATCCTCCTCACAAAAGCTTGTTTGCAATAAAGAGGAGTAACTTAGTGAAATATAAAAGAAGCCACTATCAAGTATGACATTGTTAGACTGATTCGTCCTCCAGTGCAGATGTCTGACTGACAACATAAAGACCCCTTTTTCACCAGATGCCTATGTTGCCATCACAGAACACTCATCTGGCAGGTTGTCACTTAGTCAAGTTATTGCATGGAAAAATGGATCCTTTCACTTCAAAAATAATGACATACAGTTGTTCGTTTTAAAGGTCTAATGTAGAGATTGTAGCTTTCAAAGTTGAAGTTCAAAAAGATTGCATATACAATCCCTGAATAATTTCAGTCAGAGAGGATCACAGCTCTGATGTGTATTGCACTCAGTTTTGGAATAGAGGGACTTGTTTTTTACATTGTCCTATAATAACCTACGTCAGCTGGGCTGTTATGCTTCCTTAACAGCTATTCGAGTTGACCAGGAAGAGCACTGATGTTGTAAATACTGACACTGACATGTTTATTACATTGCAAGTTTGCTGTTTGACATTTGCGCTGTGTAAATGTTGATCAAAGTAGAGACATTTACAGACAGCGCATTCTACTGTCTTTGTATGTAACTAATAATTGAAATATGGTTAGTGAGCAAGTCTAAAATTAAAAGAGTGGAAGCTGCAATTACATGCCGCAATATGAAAATGTTGGACAAACAACATACTGATGACTCTGTTATTCTTAACTGTGCTGGCATATAAATGTAAAATTTGTCTTCACGATGGTGCTCATAAGGAAGACTGTGAGGATTTTAAAATCTAAATAGTCTCACCCTCCTGGGGGCTTGACTGTGCTCAGTAATAATGTCTATACATTCCAACCATTAGGTTATCATTGCATAAGTAATGCTCAAATTTAGCCTATAAGTAATATTTTCATGTACTTGTACACTGAATATATGCTTATCAGTGTGTGGCTGTTATACGTTCTGTCCACTAGAGGACATTACAACATTATCAACAAACATCTGGAATTACCGACAGGTGGTAGTTTTCTGGCTAAGTAATAATTAAGCTTAGGCACAAGATAAGTAATGCTAACTTGTCAACTTTGGACATTTTCAATCTCACATTACTTCTTAAATTGTCAGGAGTGATAGCCTCCATTGGTGCATCGCTCTCTACCATTTCTGATATTGTAATTTTCGAGGTTAACATAAGCATTTGGAATGTGACGTTGTGATTCAAAACTGTATTGTTCATAAGACGTGACAAAAGCACTTCATTTTCACATGTGGGTAGGCCGAGGCAAGAAGGTTGAGATTCGCTATTGTTAGCCAACACATTTATAATAAATGTTATATATACATATTATTAGGGTGACTCAAATTCTACAAAGCTTCAATCGTTGTCAAGGTAATCAACGTCCAAATCAGAAGGAAGGAGATGGCAAATGTCAGACACAAATGAGGCCAGTGTTGTCAGTGCAGTCATGGACCCCTGCTTCAGGCGTTTAATTGGTAGACCGATGAGGAAAAGGAAACAGGTTAGACGAACTGCGGATGATTATTCTCTGCTGCAAACTGTAGCGAAGCACTTGCTTTTGTATCTAGTGATGGGGTCTGACTCACAGTGCTCTGAATTATTTATATCTGACGGTTTGAAACTTTGTTTGCAATAGTCCACCTTCCACCTTTTCTCCCCCCTCTCTATTACTCTCTTTCTCTCACACCTGCATAGTGGGGCTAAATCCTAAAGTCGACTCAGGTGCAGGTGGTTTATTAGTATATATGATTGATTACTATTCCCCATCAAAGCTTCGAATATTAGAGGATAATTACACTGCTGCTTTGAAGACTGTAAAATGGTATTTGGGACACTCCTTCATATTATATGTAAAATATAACAAGTGTTTTTTGAAAAAGAATGAAAGCTAAAAAAAAAACAAAAACATATACATTTGAATAGTAATTTCAGCCTTAGATTAGTATAAATATTTCAGTTATTTGATTTATATTCGACTCCTGAAATATGTTCCAGCAGACCTATACAAAATGTCAGATTGGTGACCTTCTGTCATCATAAAGGGGATTGAGCGCGGAGATAAACAGTCTGTGATAGTTGAGAAGCTTCTCTAATTCCCTCTCAGTGTGCACACACACACATAACTAGTTATCTCATTCAGTATCACACCACCTCTGTTGCAGCTCACAGGCATGTTTATCATTTCTGATTTATTCTTAGCTCATAACCACACATGCTGCCATCAGTCAAAATATAATTGATGATTAAGGATGTGCATTCCTGCTGGATTAACCAATGACAGACACACCAAATAGCAGAGATGGTGTGTGTATGGTGTAATATGTCCACTCCTGCAGCTTTAGATCACATATGGATGCACTGTGTGTGGGTTTGCCACTGTTGCACTGTGTGCTATTTGTGGTTTCAGGGTATTACATAAGAGCTGATTCTTTTTCCCTCTCTGTGTTTTCCTTCTTCTCTGTCTGTGGTCTCTGCCAGGGAGAGAGTCAGGGATATTCCCACTTCTGCATGTTGTCTCCCTCTCTGCCTAAAGACGTGTGTTTTCTGTGTGTTGTTGTATGTCCAGAGATGAGTTTACAACTTTAAGGTGTTGTAAAGAGTTTGTGCAGCACAGGATGTCTCTTGCTTGAGGGGTTTTAGTTTGCTTTCGGCAGAATGTGTCCACTGCAAGACAGACAGGTTTGTCCTCTCAGCTGTACTGACTGAGAGATAAGAAAACTAAGTAGTACAGATAAAGGAGACAATGTCAGGAATGTTTACGAACAACAACAGAGAGCATTTCAGGTTCCCATCCTGCTGAAGCGCTCACATCCTATATTCTCATCCTTGTTTTCTCTCCATCTCTCACTCTTCATTTTTAATTAATGCTGTTTTCCATCTGCCGTGCCTCTAATTTGCTCCATTTTTCAGTCCAGCTATCACAGGATTGGACAGAGACTCATTCTCTGTGTTCACCAGTGTGTGACATTATTTTTGAGTGTGTTCGTGCATGGGGTTATCTATCCGCCTGCCTGCCTGTCTCCTGTGGACCAGCTCAGTGTCATCAGCGTTAGAGCTTCTGTCTTTCTTTTCATGTCTGCCACATGTGAGCAGTAAACAGCAGGAGAGGAACCTAAAAGTACAAATAACAAGGAAAGCATCTCGGCTGCTCCTCTTTTCTCTCCCTGCTCACCTTTTTCACAGTGGCTAAACCATCCTCCTTTTATCAGATTAGTCATGGTCCACGTTTTTTCAAAGAACCCATCTCATTTGGCCTAGATGTGTTTGTGTGTGTGCGTCTGTGTGTGTGTGAGAGAGAGAAAGAGAGATGTATAAATGCGAAAGCCTGGACTTAGAGTTATGTAAGCCATCCATGAACAGCCTCGGAGGCTGTGTGAGTGAACATGCGTGTGAGCACTGATCAGAGCTCTCATCCAAATGACTTTTCTGTCAGTCTGAAGGGTAGTTGCACCATTACTGCTGAATCTAGGTTTGGCGTATTGATTTGTTTGCTGTCTGGCCTGGATGTTTTCAGTGAACAATAGATCCTCTGTAGGTTTGGTCACACATCATGGAATTGACGGTCAAAGTTACAGTTCAGATTGTATCTGTTTGTGTGGATATGGATGTATCAATACATATTGATTCTGAATATCTGAAATGGTTTTAATTTTCATTTTCTGCAGTATCAATACACCAGTATCTCACTGTCCTTTTGTTAAAGAAGTATTTCATTGCTTGAAAAATGGTCTTTTCATAAAACTTGGCTGTCTGTGCTGTAGAAAGATGCAAATACTTTTTACTTTGGTGCTACATGACCCGAGAAAACGCAGAAAAAGGACTGTGGCATATGCTTTTGCTCAAGATGTAAACAACCTACAACTAACACAATGCACCGTGTCGCACCGGGCCATTAAATGCTACTGCTGGTATGGGTTGCAATGTGAACTCATCCGTTTGACACAATAGCGACCTGCTGGTAACAAACAATCTCGTATGACAGTGAAATAGTAAGCTACATGTTTCTGAGAAAATTTGAGGCAAGAGTAAGGCAGCACAGTAACAGAAAATTGGTTTAAATTTGATCAGCGCAGCTTAGTTTTATCATTCGATCTCAGTTTTTCCAGCCTCCATTTTCACAAAGCAGAAAGCAGTATGCCGTCCACTTCCTGTTCACAAACTCTTGCTACAACAGCTAAGCAGGACACTAAAATATGTTTCTAAAGTAATTTTATGTGAGTGATAGGCAGTGCAATAATAAAATCTTGATTTATATTTGATCAGCTCTGCCTTGTTTTACTGTTTGATTGGATTTTGGTCCAAGTTTGAGAGAGAAAGGTGCAGGTCTGTCTCTTGATATGCTTCTAGGCAATACCAAAATTCGGAAGTATAGCCTGTATTACGAGCAACAGCCCAGGAGAGCCAGCAAAACTCCACCAGGTGACGCGTTTTGCATAATTTGTGTCATCGGGCAGAGTTTCACTCAGAGGGTAGCAGGGAGATCTAGGCACTGGTTTCATGGAGAGCAGTTGACTACAGTTCATTTACATATCTACTAACTTCGTTGTGATACAAAGCTGGTTAAAAATTGCAAAGTATCCCTTTAATGTTTACCACTGGCATTTTGCTGTTCTCTGCTAACCAAGGAAAGAATAGTCATCGTTGTCATGTTATAGCCTTGTTATATTTATCTTTTATTAGAAATTTTAAATTCTATGCCTTCAATGTCATTTTTTCCCCAGTGGTATCGAAAATGGTATTAAATATCAATATTTTTCAAGGTATTTAAGTGAGAAATTCCTGGTGTATTACAGTAATCATACAAGGAACATTGTTTGTCCTTGTTAAAAAACCCATCACTTCTTTCCACGTCTTCCTTTATTCACTCAGGGACAACAGGCATAATTGCTCTTTTTCTGCAAAGCTTTGTGTCACAGTCACATGGTCTCTGCTGGGAGCTGCCAAGTAAACAAACCATTAACAACTCAAATTACCTTTCAAACTCATTTTTTGGCCGCCCATACATGCCAGCGAGTCATATGTTGATCTTTAGGGCTTTACTTAATTTGCTTTATAGTTGTGGGTAATTATAGAGGGTGTAATTTCAGTGAGATGGGTTTTACAGAGGGAAGATTTTCAGAAAGTTAGGATGTTGCAATGTTATGAGTTCAGGATATGCTATGAGCCGTAAATCCAATACAAACTCATCTCCTTACATTTTTAAAATGAACTCTTTGCCTTATCATGTCCTCCCCTGCTCTTTTTTTCATCTCCTCTCTCTTAAAGACACAAACGTCTGGTAGTCTGTCTGCCCCTGAGAAACCAGACGCTTCCTTGCCTCTTAAAACAGGAAGCATTGCCTCTCCTCTCCCCCCCTCTCTTCCCTCACAATTGGCAAACCCTGAAAGAATCGCAGGGAGAGGGGGAGGCCAACTCCTGAGAGCGAGTTAGCAAACATGCAGGAGCAGGGCGAGCCGATATCTGTTCACCAGCTGATCGTCCACCCAGACAGAGAGGGGAGGGGAGGGGAGCAGAGAGAGGAGTGACTACTGATGCTCCAGTAATCTGCACAGTGTGAGTCAGTGCTGTGGAGAGCAAAGCAGCAACAGAAACAGCAGCAGCAGCGTGAGACACGTTTTCCTCTCACGAGCGCCAGCAGAGCAGAAGAGCAGGATGGGAAAGCAGAGCGGCTGAGCAAGAGGAGGAAGTGAGCAAGCCATATAGAAAGCAAGAAGGGTAGAAGCTGACGTTAGAAGGGAGAGAGGCAAGAAGACAGATCGACAGCTCCTTTTTTAGAGTCTCCTTTTTAGAGCAGAAAGGACTGTGGAATATCACTGAACCTGACTGACAGCCGTGACAATCTAAACAAATCCAGAGGAAGAGGAAGTTTACCATTAAATCTTTGAGGTGGCAGCAGGTTCAAGACTTGTCGTGGTGCAGGGATGTCCTGGTTATCTCCGGTCCAGTGGGCCAAATGGACATGGTCAGCAGTGACTGGGGTGGCGGGGGACGAGGGGCAGCCCAGATCCAAGGATGGCGAAGAGGACAAGTAAGAGGACTAGGCCACAGTGTTTGTGTGTGCTGTGAGAGAGAGTGAAGAAAGGGAGCTGGTTTATAATTGGATCTGTGTGAGATGTAAAACCAGAGAATATCTAATAAGGAAGTAGTGATTGCCTCTACATGCTTCAGTTTAAACAGCACTAGATTGATTGTGTTTGTGTAACGACTGCAGATTCCCCTGAGTCATACTGACAGGTGGTGGATATATACACACAAAGAGAGCAACACACACACACACACACACACACACACACACACAAACTGACTGATGCTGTGGTATAATCTCAGATTCTTTCCTATGCTGTGGATCCCACAGAGGCTGGGTCATGCTGTCACTGGCTAAAAACAGATTCTCAGTCAAAATACAGACACACAAACTGGTGTTTTGTGAGTCCCCGCTTTGTGTGCGCCATCCTGTTTCTTAATGAGGCACCAAACGCTGAGGATATGACTGTCTAGGCTTGTTTTTATGTGCCTGAGTGTGTGTGTGTGTGTGTGTGTGTGTGTGTGTGTGTGTGTGTGTGTGTGTGTGTGTGTGTAGGCTGTTTGGCAGTTGGGGAACAGTTGCTAGAAGTTGGGGGAAGGGAAAAAAGCCACAGTTTCCAAAGCTTTTGATTCTTTCTCTGTCCATTTCTAGTTTCTAAGTAACCATCCAAAATTGCGGCCGCTGGGGCCATCACTGGGACGTGATGCAGTGTGTGTGTATGTATGTGTGTGCATAGTGGAGGGGGTGGGTATGTATATTAGGATTAGCTCTGGCTCCAGAGTGTGTGAATGTGTTTGTGTGAACTGGTATCAGAGATGGAGTGTGGTCGGGTATTGGCACTGAGAGCTCTGCTCCCTCTCGTGCTGTTTTTCATTAGAGCACAGACGTTTTGATGTGTGTTTAAGTGGCTGGGAACGGACGGGCACACACACACAAAACCACACAAACTCTCGCTCTCCCTGTCTCTCCCTTCCTTTTTGTGTCTCCACAGTTTGAAAATAAATTTGGGCTGGGTGTCTAGGCAGCTGACACAGCAGACCAAAAGACTCTGTGTGTTTTGTGTGTATGTGTGTGTGTGTGTACGTGTGATGGGACACAGTGTGTCCTTTCTGAGGGGCAAAGGATGCAGGTGGCCTTGCAGGACTTCACTTCCTCTCCTCTCCCTTCCTGCGACTTCCTTTAAAATAAAAGCAGCTTGTTTATTTTGAACTGCTTTGAACTCTGAAATCTATTGTTTTTATGTCACCTTAAGAAAACAGAAGATTGATGTTAGAAAGCCAATACTTATTTGTTAGAAAGGCTCTCACACTGTAACACACAGTCAAGGCGTTCACTGTTATATTTACATCATTTAGTAGCTGTGTATATATGTAGACTGATGAACATTTTCAATGCTTCATTGTTCTCAAAGACAGAAGACTGCTGTTCCTTTAGCTTTAAACCAGGCAATCGGATTTTTTTCATCACATGCTCTCAGTCTGTTCATGATCATTTTGTTTTATGCATCATATTTGTCAGCTTATGCATATTTTCAATGACAAACTGAATATTTGATGTTTAGTGCCAGATAACTTGCAACACACATAGTTGAGGCTCCGACCTCTCTCTGGCCATCTCTTTGTATGTTTCTATCTTTGTCTATCTTTTTTTGAATGAATGTTTTGTTAAGCTCTTCCTCTCTCTTCCTCTCCACAGTTCAGACTCAGAGGGGACCTTTGAGACTCCAGAGGCAGAATCTCCAGGTGTGGTGAAGCTGCTGAGCCAACTGGACAACCACAAAGGTGAGATGGCTCAGCTGTTCAGCTAACCGAGCGCTCTAATACTGGTTGAACTTTGTCACACCTTAACAATGAAATTTTATATTCTCAGGCAGGGCTCAGTGTCAGCAACACAATGGTTTGGTCTCTAGTGATTCAAGGTCTGAGAAAGAATAGTATCAGTAACATTGTTAACACTGTGCTACATTACACAGAAATATAAACCTGTACTAATGAACCTTCATTAATATAGGCCTATATTTTATCTACAAGTGCACATCACACACTGAGCGAGCCGCCTGTTAATGACAATGTCGGCAAAGCAGTAATGATTGTGCTAAGTGGCTAATGGGCATGTAGCTTCTTACATTTTACATCATGTTTGAGATCGAGGAATGTCAGAAATGCAAATGTTTGCCTGCAGCGTTTACAGATCACTTTGGGTTCATCCTTTATCTTCTTAAAATGATCCCACACTTTGGATTTCCAGCTCGACATGTTATTAACTAGCCTGTGTAATTACCGCAGGTACCACATTTTGTTTTTGTTTTTTTCCAGCGACTAAGTGACCAGTGAGATCATGCCAACTAATGACATTTCTGGTCATTAACCTTTGGTCAGCAATTAGGGGGCAGCCCTATCAGCAATAGTGTTAAAACATTTCAAAGAATACTGGGTAGCGAAAGTGTGAAGGTGCCCGCTGTGAAATGTTTACTACATGCATCTTACCGTAACACCAGTGGTATTATCAATATTTTAAATCAGTACCTTTCTGCCCATGGACGTCATTTGTTCTAAAACTGTGATGATTATCAACAGGTTGGAAGTGATTGTCCTCATCGAACTTTGTGCCATTCCATTGACGCAAAAAAAGCTCCAAGTCCTTTACACTGTAAAGTAATCAAGCAGACTTTGGCAGGCTTACGTTAAAGTGTTGGTTCATGCAAATTACAAACAAAAGTATTTTCTCACTGACCTCCAGTCATACCTGCTCATAACGATATTTGTGCAGTTTTTGAGATATTTGGCTTTGAGATTAGGCTTAGGGTCAGGTATTTTGTGTGATCTGAAGCTTTAATATCAGCATAATGACACTAATGTCTTGAGACTACATTACTGTATGTGCACTGTTCCTTTGTGTCACTATGTTGTTCTTATGTCCACTGTGTCAGCTGCAGAGTCAACTTGCCTGCTTTTGCTGATCACACAAATCTTAGATCAGTAGTCAGTGTGTATGGAAGTTGAAGATCTAGTGTGTGGGATTTAGTGGTAGATTGCAACCAACTGAGCTTTCCCCATATGCGTGTAGGAGAACTATGGTAGCCAATGCGAAAACATTAACGACCCTATCTTACATGACCTTAGAAACGTGGTGGAATTCATAGCAGAGGCCAGCTCCATATGTAGATATAAACAGCTTATGCCAAGGCAAAAAACCCCACCTCATTGCTTCTTATTTTCAGATAATTATAAACTAATGAAAACATAGTTATGAATATTATATTCCATTTCTGCCAATATATCCTCCTAAATCCTACACACTGGACCTTTAGGTGTAAATGCACTCTCTCCTGTAAGGCCCAGACTATTAAATTGGCTGAAAAATGGGTAATGGATGAATACGATCTGTTTGAAGCTGCCAGAGAAGCCTGCTGCTGTCCAATCCACAGCCCCCTCCTCATCCCTCCCCTCCCTCTGTCCTCTTTTCACCCACACACACTCGTGTACCACACATTACCATGGTAACAGATAGTCTGGAGTACATCTTCTGTGCTGAAACAAATGCTATCATATCACTGATGTCTGCAAATTCCTCTTCTCCATCTTCATCAATTTTAATTTAAGTGATTAATTTTGACATATACTACAGAGGATAAATTTGGTCTGCATGTTTTGGATGGCTCAGCTAGTTGAAATTAGACCCGTTTGGACCACAGCATATGGGACGCTGTGCCAGATAATTAGAGAGAGATTAATGTGTTTATTATTGAGTCTAGTTTGCAGACAATAACAGTCTCCCTTTCATGCTAAACCAGTCACATGCTCTGTGCAAAATCTGGGTTAGTTTCATGAATAAAAGATCGGCTGTGTGGAGAAACCAATATTCTGGTTCACTATAATTAGATGGCTCAGGGTGGAATCACAGTCTTTTCATGGGAACAGCCACACGCCACATTCAAACTGTATATACTGTTGAACCAGGACGTAGCTGAAACCTTAGACAGCTTTTGTGTCTACCTGAATACTGTCTGTCTCTCTCTCAACCACTTCCTTTTCTGTCTCCTTTTCCGCTTTTTCGTAGAGTTGTGAAACTGCAATAAAGCCTGATGTTGTTTTAGTTGCTAGGCCACGTGGTGGTGTGTACTCTGCATGACTGGGTGTGGTTCCTCTACATCTGTTCCCTTTCTCCAAAGGGCGTGTGTGCGTGTGTGTGTGTGTGTGTGTGTGTGTGTGTGTGTGTGTGTGTGTTCTGAAAGTACCCATATTTTCAGCAGAAGCTTACATAAACTTGCATTAATTGAATGCATGATGTAATAAGTCAAATCATCAGCCTTCAGTCATGACAAACGATGCGAGAAGCTGTTACCCGCCCAAGGTGAAACCACAATGACTTCATTCATGGTGTGTGCAAGTGGAGGAGAAATATAGAGGAGTTTATTTCAGTTTTATTGTTCTGTGTAGTTGTGTGAGTCTTACAGTATGAGTGGGGTATTTTTCAGTAACAGAGAGTCCTGTGTTTCAGCAGCAGTGTGACTCAACGGGGACCGGCCCGCTGCTGTGGTGGTTAGCTAGCTGTTAATGGGATATGTGAGGACACAGGATGTGAAGTGCTCTGAAAGGAAGCCTGCAGCCATTTTAAATGCTCTAACAGGAGAAGGAGAGGCCGTCATTTGAAGTTTATATGTCTGAGTGACAGATTAAATCATTAAGTAGCGATAGGATGGGGGATGTTTTAATGTTTTGGGAAAGAGATGTTGAAGGAAGAATTAAGATCTGCTTCCCTCTGGGTCAGCCCTGCAGTGTTTCTCCTGCTGCCTTTCTGACACGAGTTTCTCTGTTGCTGTTGGTAAATATGTCCTCATCTGAAACTCTGTATTGTGGTGTGCACCAAGGTTCTGTCCTGGATCCTCTTGTATATATACTGTGTGTATAAACTTTCCTTGACCAGATAGTAAGTCATTTCAAAAGGTAGCTCCTGTCACAGATATGCAGATGATATTGAATTATTCATTCCCTTTAACCCTCCTGTTGTCTTGAAGCATCTGTAGTCAATATTTTAATGTTAACAATTGACAATGTGAAAACAAGGTGCCAATATGAAAGGTATCACTCATAGTGATGAACCCAGAGAAAATTATCACCCAAATCTGCAGCCCTCCTTTTGTTTTACAGAGCCCTACAGTACCCGACTCAGAATTATGGCAGTTGATCAGATTTGGCTATTCAGTATGAATATTCAATGATTTTTTTTCCTAAATAAAGCTTTAAAGTTTGTATGGGGTTCAGCGGGACTTTTATTGTAACAGTGACATTTATGTAATATAGTAAACAAGCTAACGACAGATCGGGAATGTGCAACAACATTTTTTGCAGACCCTAGATAGCATTGAAATTGGTGCCTCATGACCAGAAAAAAAAACAGAGAAAAAGGGCTGTAGCATTTGCTTTTGCTCAAGAGGTAGAAACCTATGACTCTCAGTGTGCTGCAACAGATCAATAAATGCTCCCGCTAGTGGGTGACATAATGCGAGTTGCTCATCTGAAAAAAACAAAACAAAATGGAGGCAGACTGTACAAACAATCTCAAATTACAGTTTAACAGTAAGCTAATATGCGTATGTTTCTGAAAATATTTCAGGTGAGAAATAGATGACGCAGTAACAGAATCATGGCTCATATTTGATCAGCACTGTTTAGTTTTACAGTTTGATCCCAGTATTTTCAGCCCGTTTTAGAATAAATAATAATAAAATAGTATGGACTCTGTTCTTGTTCACTAATTCTCATAATAAAGCCAAACTGCACTAAATTATGTTTCTGAAGACATTTAAGGCTGCAAAGTATCCCTTTAAGTGTTTCATTCAAACTGTTTTTTTTCTTGCCAAAAAACATTGCAACACTCAGCTCCATTGTGTCATAAGTGAGACTTGATTGTTTTCCTCTTGGTGCAACTATTGTAAGTCCCATTTCACCTACAGAAGCAAAACATCCCTGGATTGTTTTCAGTTGGTCCCTCTAAAAGGTCTTATTTTGCACCAGTGTTTATTTCTTTACACTCATACTCAGATTTGAGTTCAAGATTCTTGTGATGACCTTTACAGCTCTTAAGGGTCAGGCACCAGCCTACATCAGATACCTACCGTAGACTCAAAACAAGGGGACATTGTCTTTGAGGTTGTGCTTTGTGGGCACCTTTATAAAACAACTTCAAAAGATCCACCTCTTTAGTTTGTAGTTATTTCTATTCATGTTGTTCCTACTCTTTCTGTTCCTTCTAAGTCTGTATTACGTGTCTGTTGCCTCATTTTTTATTAAGAGGCACTTTGTGATATTCTGTTTTTGTTTTTTTTTACAAGGTCCTTTATAACTTAGCTTTGTTTCTTTTCTTCCCTCTTCACAGTTCTTCCTGATGTTACAAACCACATTCTGGACAAGAACTCCAACCAGGATGTCAGCCCAGTTTCATCCCAAGACGTTGATTCCCTGAACAACCTCACTGGCTGCTTACCTAACGACCGCAGCATTGGTTTGGACCAGAACCTCAACCTGACCCTCAGCAGCAGCAAATCCAGCCCTGGAGAGGGCCTCTCACCATCCAGCCCTCTGCTTCAAGCCCTCAGGCCACCAACACTGTCCGTCCTCTCCCCACTAAACAAGCCCGATCCTTCAGAGGTGGATGACGAGGCTCCGGTGACGTCTGACTCCAGCCCGGATTCAAACTTGATCCCCACTCATGACATTTGTGTGGATCCTGACTTGCTTAATGGCAACATGAACTCCAACTCACCAAACACAAAACTGACCTGTGAGAGCAACGGCATAATTATCACGTGAGTAAAACACAAACATATCCACAGGCTTCTTCAGCCATCAGTCTGTGGCTGAACTAATGTGATTCAATAGGTTTTCTAGCAGAACAATGTTCTTTCTTTAATGGTCGTGGGGAACAAATGTGAATCTCTGCTGTGCACAATGTAGGCTACCTGAAGGGACCAAAATGTTCCCATTTTAACCAGCTGTGGTGGTTTGTAGCGTATCCTCAAAAATTCTATCAACTGTTGTTTCTCTCCTTCACATCCATTCATTTCTCATCAGCATTATTATGGTTTATTATAGTTTTGTTATTGCTTTAAGTTATCATTTTATTTAATAATTTCAGTTCACTTTATCTTTTAGTTCAGTTTTCAGGATGATTTGTTTTTAATTTGCTTTCAGATGCAGATTTAGGTCAATTTTCAGTGTCCATAGTTGGATGAAGTATTTTTAAGAACCATTTTGAGTTTGCTGACAGAAAATGAAGTTTGAAAGGTAAAGAGACATTAAAGTGTCAAACGTTGCCCTCTTGTGGTTTATGTCTGTTAGTTTCCTGCCAAAGAAGAATCACAATTCACATCTCTATTACAGTATATATTGTAATCCCTGGTCTCTTTGTGTGCACAGATGACCAGATATGTTATTAGAAGTTGGTTCAAATGATGTTATTTAGTTTGTTGATTTTTTTTCAAGCTGAATGAGTGGTTTGACATGGGAAACACATTACTTGTACAGAAACAGGGCCTTTGAATTACATATGCGATGAGTTGCATTGTGCAGGCAATTATACAGTCAACTTCCTGTTTATTCCAAACACCCTCCTTATCTCATAAAAGAGTTTAAAGGAAGAGCCAGGAAAATACTTTTATTGCCAGTTTATCTTTTATCATATTACTTAAATTGGCTAAGGATTTTTGGGATATTTTAATTTCACTTTGATTTCAATATTTTGTTTTAAGCAAGGTTTTAATTTGTGGTTTAATGAAAACTCTCACATGTTAACGCTCAGTCTTGTTTTTTTAATTTACTAAACTATAATAACCCTGCATCCCTGTCCCGTCCTCTCCTGTGTCTTCCCTTCCTTTTTCCTTCCAAACCCGTCATTCTGTTTCCCTTCTCTCTGTGTGGCATCAGGACTGCTGAGCAAGTCCATTTCCTCTGTGTTCTGTTGTAAGTACTGTATATCTGTGTGTACAGATGTGTGTGTGTTTGTAACCTCAGTCCCCTTGCTGTTCTTAAATGTAAGTCCAAGTCCAGGTCCTCCACTTGACCCAAATTGTCCTTCAATCACAAAGTGAAGGTGAAAAAAAGCAGTAGGAGTAGATTTAGGAAGTAGAGGAGAGAGGGTGTTAGTGTAATTCCCTCTAATGCTCTGAGCAACTGTTCTTGCTCTTATTTCAATTTGGAAACAATCCTTCATTAATCTACTTTTTCTCCCCCGCTTAATTCAGCACTTTTAGCAGAGCATGTGAACACAGCGCACACACAGAGCAGAGCAATGAGGTCTGGCTGTAAGGCTTTCTGTCTCTCCTGCTTCCTCCTCTCATCATCACGCCTGCCCACATGTACACACATGTGCAGAGATATGAACAGGTTGGTGTTGACACTGATGTTGTTATTGAACCTTTATCCTCAGGAACTCCTGTAAAGCAAAGCAGAACCAGCTGATGCAAAAGGACTTCAGCGGACAGGTAAGAGCACATAATGTTTCTGCTTCCTATCATGTGGTGCGATTAGCATTTAAAAAGCTTCATACAGTCAGTGTAGTTGATTATATTTGCTGTTATTACAGGATGACCATCATGGAGACCACGCCACAGATGAGGAGAAGTTGGCGAGCAGTGTCGGTGTCAAACCAGACAAGGACCAAAGCAGTGAGTAAACGGATCAATGAAGATTGATTTTAATGTTGCGCCACCCAGTTACAGCTCACACTGATACAGTAGTGAATAGTTCAGTTATCAGTGAGGGGCTCTACTGTGCAGAGATCAGATAACTGGATGTTAGAAAGCATTCTTCAGCTTTCCTCAATCAATATTGAACAGTGAGAAGGTCATCTTTACCTCACTGTTATAGACACACACATTAATCATTTACTTTACGCATCATTTATCATTGAAGCTTGTGACTGTGTAGGTCATGAGCACTGTGATGGTACATTTGTTTAGAGCAGCAGTGTAGTCTGTTTGCTCTGTTGTTTTGGTGTAAAAAAACACATTCAGATTGAACGATCACACAGCAGCAGGTGCCTTCAGGCTGCTTGTGACACAGCTTTAGTTACTGGCTGTTCTGATCTGAGCAGGCCGCACACACTGTTACTGGTGTTATGTAAGAGTACATCACTGAATCAGGTGCAGTAGCCTGTGATTTCAAAAGGTATATACAGTACAGGCCAAAAGTTTGGACACACCTTCTCATTCAATGCGTTTTCTTTATTTTCATGACTATTTACATTGTAGATTCTCACTGAAGGCATCAAAACTATGAATGAAACTTGGAGTCTTGTATTTAATAAAAACTAAAATAACTGAAAACATGTTTTATATTCTAGTTTCTTCAAAATATCCACCTTTTGCTCTGATTACTGCTTTGCACACTCTTGGCATTCTCTCTCTGTTTCAAGAGGTAGTCACCTGAAAGTCCATTTCACAGGTGTTATCTGTTAATTAGTGGAATATCTTGCTTGTATCAGATGTGTGGTAACCATCAGTTGTGCAGAGAAGTCAGGTTAATACACAGTCCAGCCCATTGACCAAAATTCCTTATGGCAAAACCAATCAGTAACTAAAGAAAAGCAGTGGAGTAGATTTAGGAAATGAAGGAGAGTCCGGAAAATTGCAAAAACTTTAAATGTGCTCTTTCAAACCATCAAGCGCTTCTAAAACTGGCACACATGAGGACACAGGAAAGAAGAGCAATGAGGTCTGGCTGAGGATGTTCTCTGTCACCAGCCTCATCGCAGTTAACATGTCAGCTCAGATCAGAGACCATGTGAATGCCACACAGAGATATGAACCCATCTCTGAACAACTGTTAAGAGGAGACCTTTATCAGGCCTTCATGGTCAAATAGCTGCTAGGAAACCACTGCTAAGGAGAGGCAACAAGAAGAGAGTTTCAAGAAACACAAGGAATGGGACATTAGCACAGTAAATCTGCTTTGGTCATGAGTCCAAATTTGAGATCTTTCCAATGTGTCTTTGTGAGACGCAGAAAAAGGTGAACGGATGGATTCCACATGCCTGGTTCCACGCCACAGATGAGGAGAAGTTGTTGCTGGTGACACTGTTGTGATTTATTCAAATTGAAGCCATCAGAACCAGCAAGGACCACAGCAGTGCAGTACATGCCATCAATGGTTTGAGTTGACGATCATTTATTTTTCAACAGGACAATGACCCCAAACACACCTCACTGATCCAGTTGACCAAGAAGGAGAGTGAGGAGTGCTCGCAGATGATGTCCACAGTCAGGACCTGAATCAATCAGATGGTTTTGAGCTGGACCGCAGAGTGAAGGTCAAAGGCCAACAAGTGAAACATGGAACTCCTTCACTGTTAAACACCATTTCATTTATCATCTTTGAAGCTCATGGAGAGTGCCAAGAGTGTGAAAGCACTGTTCAGAGCAGGGTGGCTATTTTGAAGAAACTAGAATATAAAACATGTTTTCAGTTATTTCACCTTTTTTTGTTAAGTACATAACTCCACATGTGTTCATTCATAGTTTTGATGCCTTCAGTGAGAATCACACACTGTTACTGGTGTTATGTAAGAGTACATCACTGAATCAGGTGCAGTAGCCTGTGATTTCAAAAGGTATATATATTTTTTTATTTTTACTGTGAACAGGCAGATTTAAATGCAGAAACATTTTTTTATGAGTTTGAAACATGAACAAACAGTAACTCACAAAGTTATCATAGTTTTGTATTTAGTATTTTATTACATGAGGGGTGTTTGTCAGGGGCAAGATTTCAGAAGTTCAGAATACGTATTACAATACATAGCAGTCATGTTGACATCCTAGTCTCAATGAACAAATGCATCAAAGCCTTCTCATGCTTGATGTGTTTACAAATTTGACTAAACTGACATAGACTAAAACTGAAGACTTCTTATGTATATTTTTATTTTCTTTAGTTAGTAGTGTAAATACACAAGATCGTTTCAGTCTTCTCTTCTTTTTTTTCTAAATTCTAGTTTTAAGTTTTTATTTCAGTGAACTAAATATCGTTTCACACTTAGTTTTAGGTTTAGTTTTAGTTAAATACAACACCCTTTCTCACAGAAATCTGTCATTGCAAGAGGAAGTGATGAAGATAAAATGCTGCGACAAATGTCAAGCCAAGTAAAACAAGTCATTATGGCTCCTTTTGATTCATCAGTTTATTTCAAGGCAAGACTTAAAAACGTGCAACTGTGCAATTGAAAGGTAATGTTGCATAAGTCATGAGAATACTACTGAGAATACTTTTATTTTATTTTTTATTTCTTTTTCAGTGACAATGAGCACATCTGGTTTCAATAGTGGGAGAAATGTTCTAATGTACTGCCACCTGCTGGCCATGATGATGAACTATATTACATTACCAGCCACAACATCTCTCACCCCGAATTCTTGTTAACATGTGTATCACTTTCTTTCATTTCAAGACTGCCATGTGAATTCAAAACCTGAGGACTCTGACTGCTGCTCTGTAGTAAGTAAATACCACAATTGATCATCCTACATGTGCTGTGTCAGGCCCTCATACAAGCTATTTATTTATCCGCATCACCCAACACTCTCATGCATAGGACATTTTTCATGGAAGAAGCAACAGCAACTGTTATGTGATACCATCAGTGACCACTGAGTGGGGGTGACGCACTCTTTTACCAGTGAAACTAAACTCCCACCATCAGTTGTAGAGAAGATAAAAACAAGTTTAGACTTGCCCCAGCATTACATTTCACTTGTTATTGTATTGGTCACATTGGGACATTGTGTTCAGCTCTTTGTACTTTTATCTGATGTAAAATGGTGAGTTACACAATATATGAAAAACTGTGCAGGCGCGGCCTTAAAAGTCATTAAACAGTCTTAAATTTTAATTTCTGAAGTGACTATTGCCACACACAATTTTTCTTAATTTGATTTATCCATCTTTTAATTTCTTTTTCTCAAAATGAGTCAAGTTCTTCTGTATTAAAGTCCACATTTCTGATCTGACCTACCACTGAAATTGTCTTTATACTTGCACTTACAAAACGTAGATTATCCGAACTCACTGTAATAACCATATTCCTAAAAAACCTACCTCTGCTTGGGTCCACACACTACTTACCTGTGTTCTTACCTGCAGTATTTGAATAAAAGATGATTGAGTCTTAAATTTGATGAGGAATTATCTGAAAATGTCTTAAGAAGCATTAAATTGTGTCAGATACCCTGTGTGCAAAGAAAGTGTATTGTGACATTAAGATCTAATAGACCGCCAGTTTTGTGTTTGGAGCCGCCTGCGTTGTTATCTAAAGCTAGAGTCTGATCGTCTGTCTGATATGATGACCGCACTGTGCTGCTGACAGCAGGAGGTACTTAGTGTCTGCCACCATGTTCATGTACTCAGGTGACAGATGGATTTAGATTATTACCCAGGAGATTAGAATATGACGGTCATAATCCAGGGAAGGACAAAGTGAGAGAGGAGAGACAGGGAGTAGAAGAGGAAGGATTGAAGTGTGCAAACTGAGAGGCAAGAGGGGTATGGGGTAAAAATGAGAATGAGGGAAGTTTGAGAGAATGGAGTCATAATTTGCAGTTCATTACAGAAATAAATGTTTGTGTCTCCCATTCATTGGTACACTGTAACTAACTGGTGATATAAACTATAGCTAGTAACATGACAACACTTGTATTGGCTTTCCTGAGCACCAGAGTATAATGGGTTTCTTAGAAAAAAAATCATTTGTAGCACAGAAAATGCATTTTAAACTAATGAAAGAAAAAATAAGAAGACACAATATTAAACAACAAACCAATGATGAGGAAACACTAGTAAAAAAGGGGGGGGGGGGGAGGGTGTAAAAGGTATAGTTTTATGACAGTATAATTGAATGTGCTACTTGTGTTTTTGTCATAAATACCTCATGGGGCTTACCTCCCAACATAACACTGAATGCACAATAAAAAACAAATGTCAACATAACTGATTTCCCTCTCCCTTCAGCAGTTCGATGACCCATGCAAGCTGAAGAAGAAGTCGGAGGGAAGTGAGATGCAGAAAACAGGAAGTCAGGTCCTGGATTCCATCTGCATCAGTGAGGCAGAAAAACAGGCCGTTCTCAGCCTCATTAAAGAGGAGGTACACACTTTTATCACACTCATCCCACATGAAATATGCCATCAGTGTGTTTGTGTTCGCCTTAATGGATCGTGAGAGTGTTTTTTCTTTTGAATGCTCAATTAAGCTCACACAGTAGACATCTCTTTTCAGATCATCACTAAGGAGGTGGAAGCCAGTGACTGGAAGAAAAAGTTTGAGGACAGCAAACAAGAAGTCACTGAGATGAGGTTAGAAAACATGTTGCTGCATGCTTTTTACTCATGACCATCACTGATTGATGTCAAAGGGGGTCCTGTGAGCTTGAAACATTCTGTCCACAGTTTGTCATAAATTTAAGTAAATTTGTTTTGTCTCTTTACAGGAAGATTGTTGCAGAATATGAGAAGACAATCGCTCAGATGATTGGTGAGTGGAAATGTCAGAAGAACAGGCTCCTGTTTTTCATGTAACCATACAAATCACAGGTTGCTGTTGTGATTTTAGTGCCACTGTGTGTTTGTGTCATCTTGTACTGTGAGTGTCCTGCTACACTGACTTAGACGCAGTAACATTGGTCCAGATTGTCTTGTATCAGGAGAGATAAGGTGGCAATTAAGAAAGCATACATTTCACTCAGGTCTTTTCTCTTTATTTTTTTTTTTTTTACATATCCTTGATTATGTGGTTAATGTAATCACTGTTATAAGACTGCATGTTATTTCGCACTCCACAATAATGCCTCCGTCTTTGCTTCTCTCAGAGGACGAGCAGCGCAACAACTCAAGTGCCCAGAAGGCTTTGCACGCTGTGACAATGGAGAAAGACGCAGCCCTGGCAGACCTGAACTCAGTGGAGCGCTCTCTCTCTGACGTGTTTCGGCGTTATGAAAATATGAAGAGCACGCTGGACGGCTTTAAAAAAGTAAGGGGTCATAGGACAAGTTCATGTCTAGACAGTTGCTCAAGGAAAGTGTCACTTTTAAGTGCTGAGATGATCAGCTGATAGTTGCACAAGTTGGAGGGCTGTAAGAGGATTAAGGTCAGAATGGACGGTAGATTGTGATTAGGGGCGGTGGTCTTCTAGAAGTGAGAGCAGCAGGGGTTTACACTGAAGGTGACCACTTAATGAATAACATACTGTTGTCTCACTCAACAACTGCCACAGAATTAAACCCCACAGTTAAAGATGTTTACCCCCAAATTTCGAGCCTGCAGCTGGTTTAGAGCGGCAATGACACTGTGGTTGTTTTTTGTTTCCGCCCACAGAATGAAGAGGTGCTGAAGAAGTGTGCTCAGGAGTATCTGGCCAGAGTCAAGCAGGAGGAGCAGCGATACCAGACTCTTAAAGTCCACGCTGAGGAGAAACTAGACAAGTATGTCAAGTTGATTATAAGAAATGAAATATTTTTATGGGTTTGAGATGGTGTTAATTTACCTTACTCCATGTCTCAGGGCCAATGAGGAGATCGCTCAGGTGCGTGCAAAGGCAAGCTCAGAGAACATGGCGTTGACCGCCAGTTTGAGGAAGGAGCAGATGAGGAACGAGTCTCTGGAGCAAGCGCTGCTGCAGAAGGTAACAAGCATTCTCATTTTTCTGCCTCCTTATTCTAGATGAAATATGAGACTTGCAAAAATACACAATACAACATATTTAACCTGTGTTTACAGATACACGATGCAAAATCTTCCTTAAAAAACATTGTACAGACTTATGCAGAAGTAATTATTCTCAATCATCACTTATGACCAACTAGAGGTGTGTGGTACTGTGATTTTCTGCAGAGACTCTGCCCTCTGTTTTCTTAATTTCTTCCTATTTTCCATGTTCGAGACATTCATGGGCGTGTACCTCCACAGCACTCAGGAGAGGTCAGGCTTTATGAAAAGGTAGCAACCAGGTGCCAGCCAGACTGTTAGCAGCAGGCATCCAAGAGACACAGTGCCAAGAAAACACACATCTAGCCAGGCGAAACGCCAGACGAGAGTGAATCTGGGGTTGGCTTTTACTTTCACTGTCACTGGCGAGAGTGTTTACAAACAGTAACTGACAATCCTGCATAGAATACCTTCGGGGCACGGTCACACATACAGGAAATAATCATTGGCAAATAAATGTCTCTTGTTCATTTCAATTCATTGTAAATGAAGAGGTGAATAAAACATTTGCTTCCAGTGGCAAAGCAAATTTGCACCTTTGCATTGCGTAGAGTTAAACTTTGGTGAACTTTGACTGGCGATGTCGTAGCTTCAACCTCAATCAATAACAAAGACGTGTGGAGGAGACAGTGATTGTTGCCTTGTCCAGCAAGACAATATTTTGTGATATTGACCATGAAAAATACAGACTACCACATCAGAGATGCTGTCTGGCAGAAAGTAAGACAGCGATGGAATGTAAGAATAACATCATATTTCGCTGTATTTGTTAGCAAGCTAGCTAATATTAACTAGCAAGCTAGCTTTCTGTGTGTGTCAAATCCAGCACTGCCCACATTCAGCCCTAATATCGCCTCAACGAGCAATGGTCACTCACCTACAGTCACTCATGTGTGACTGTACTTTTAAGATGTATTTTAGTGCAGGATCTTACCATACAGAGGTATATTAATTGTACTTATTTATCCGTTGTTGTGTTGTTATAGAATCAAGAAATAGAGGAACTCACCAAGATCTGTGATGAGCTGATTGCCAAAATGGGAAAAATAGACTGAGAGACACTCCCTGTGAATCGGCCACTGCCGTCCCTGCGGTCCTGCCTAACAGTGACGCCCTGTGCATGCCCCCAGCCGAGAAGCAGCTCTTGTACCCTCTGCCAGCCTTGCGTCACAGAGACTGTCTATGTAAAGATGTCTAAAGTAACTTTCTATATACTAAAATTGCACTACTTGTGACCTGAATCAAGAAGGTTCTGTACATGCTAATTATAGTTTAATCTCGGACTGTGTTATATGTATGTGGTCACGTTGTTTTGTTTGCATTTTTGCCCATCATGATGCCATCTGGACCTCTTGTGCTTCAGCCCATCATGCCAGTGAGCAAACACCCGCTTGTGACTCAACTTAAATTCCCATCAGCTTAACATCTAAATTCCCAGCAGCTCCTCCAACAGGATGACATCATGCAGGCGGGGGTTGTTTTAGAGTTACATTTAGGCGTACAGAATATTTCGACGGGCTTTGACAAGGATTGTTTTATGTTAAAGCAACAATCTGTGAAATGTATTTTTCTATAAAGTAAACAAGGACTTTTCTCTGAAAGAGCAAAGCTCAGGGGTATTGTGTGGGGCAGAATGAGGTCAGGGTTAAAATCAGGCTGCACAAGAACTGGAGGAAAGGATGTAGGATTGTTTGAGGACATACGGTAGTCCTCAGAGGCCTTGGTTTGTTCAGGAGTGACACTGAAGACAGAAAGAATCTGGACCACATGTCAGTGAAACTAGTGCTGCAAATAATTCACAGCATTTACTTTACCTGGATTCTGGACACAGTGTTTATCAGTCACAGAGAAGTAACACAACCTGACAATCATAGACTTTTCTTTGATTATATAAACTTTGTGGAATTATCTTCTCTGATCCATAAAGTCGTTAAAATGGAAAACTTAAATGAACTCCACCACTAAATGATCCCGTGTCAAGAATCCTGAACAACTGGAAAACTTTAAACAAAATGACTCTATTTTTGTTGAAGATATTTAAAACTATTATAAGAGTAGCAAGTGTTGCAATATGTCAACATTATTTTTCTTTTTAAACCAACACTGTGTCACAGATTGAGTGCCCACTAATCACATTTACCTCCTACCATGAAGGAAACTAAGAGTTTGACAGCATTGTAAGAAGTTGCTTTAGTGTAATGAAGATGTGAGCTCTCATGCCTGTATTTACAGCACTGCACCGGTTTACTCAGCAACAGATATATCTGTTTCTTTGCATGATTATTTTCATAGCTTTGTTTCTCAGAGTGCAGATTGTTTTCGTAACACATCAGTAAAACTAGTTGTGTTGTGATGAATTTGGGGACTGTGAGTTAGTAACTGGGTATCAGTGGAAATACTTCAGAACTGGTGCCAATATGATATCTGAGCATTGGTTCTGATGCAGCATTGATGTTTAAGAAAGGTATAACTATGATTTAAATCAGTATATATGTAGTAAAAGAAAGTGAAACAAGACTAAAAATCTGAAATATTTGGTACATTACAGTTTTTAATATTAATTTCTGAGAAGTCAGTCACTATTGAAAAAGCTGAAATGTCCATAATGATACTCAGACTCTTCACCACCACGTAAATCTACATGATGTGCCACAGTTTACATTTAATGCCATTCTAATGTCACGTTACCTCTCGTTACTCAGCTGGTTTGTCTCTGCTTCACAAAGTAATGTTTTGTCACTTTAGCCCCTCTCTGGAATAATTGTTTGTACATGTATTTGTAAAATAGAAGTGACGATCTCACACTCTGTTGACACATTGAAGACTAACAGCGTGAGTGTGTGTACGTTTGCCTGAATAAACATAAATATAATTTGTTCTACTTCAAGTTTTTCTTGTTTTTTTTTTTAACCCTTTTTTACAGTTGCTCTTTGTACAGTTGTTACCTTTAGTGTAGACTCAAGCAGAAAAGTATGAATCCTCAGTGTGTGTTGTTATGTTTGTCAGTAGGCGTGTCATGGGTGGACGCAGAGGACAAGCCCCTTTCAACACATTTGGCCGTGGGCAACTGCGTAACGTGAAGGTTGCATTTGCCATATAATGGAAAGAATAATAATCAAGTATGCACAGTTGTATCAGGAAGAAACATCACATTGCTACCATTAATTGGTGCATAAATATTTACCAGAATGCAGGAAATTAAGTGAAGATGAGCCCCCCCGCCAATGCTGAAACAAGACTTAGGCCTTTGGTGTCGTGACCTCAGCTTCAGCCTCATGGTAGTGATGTACAGTGTTTACTTCCCAACATACTCAAACAAACACACTCCTACATGTCCCAGCTTAAGCAGTGACAAGGTGACCTTGAGGTTATTGTGTAGCCTCAGCATCACTCTACATGCACACTTTGAACACTTCTCAGTAGTTACAAAAACAGTATTATAGATACTCAAAAAATGACCTCAAAATCATGTTCATAACACTGAGCTGTAACGGTGTCTCACTGTTAAAGCTTGCCCAGTTAAGTCCATTACCAGAGGCTGCTGGCTGTGCAGCATAGATGGAGATTATAGAGATAAGAACTTAATGCCCTCAGACACCTTCCTGGCTTCAAACCCCCTGGTGTCCCGTCCATCACACACTCCTCTGAACTCATCCACTCTTGCTCTGGACTCTGGAAGACACAGTCGGCCAGTTGCCATGAAGACTGCTCTGGCTCTGCTGCTGCTCATCTCTCTGGCCTGCCACAGTAAGTTTCTACCTCACTGATACCAACACTGGATTCTGGGGTTTCAAAAGTGGGGGAAGACTGAGTTCATTAGCTGCTGGCAGAATAATTGCTGGAGGATCCAGGATTTTTGTGTCTTAAAAGCAGACTGTAGCTGCAGATTGTTAATTTACACAGTGGCAAAGCAGTTTGAGCTTGAGGTCTGCACAGTTTGGGGCATTTTCTCAATAAATCAGTCACAGATTTAAACCTGTCCCTGTAAGCGAATGGGTGCCTGTGTGTGTGTATGGATGCATACTGGGGTGAATGGACCATCAGTAACATGGTTGTCTGCATGTTTATGCTCCTGTGAACATACATGCTAAGTGTCAAGTCAGGTGTTCTCTCCTGCTCTGTCTGCAAAGGCCACGCCCTCAAATGTCACCAATGCGTGGCGTCCAATGAAGACGACTGCAACCGACAGGGCTCCACCTCCTGCCCTCAGTACGCTGACGCCTGCTCCACCATCACAGGACCCAGTGAGTTAACACACACCTACAAACACACAAGGAAAACATGCAACACAAATATGATTTGGTTGAATAAAGTATTGTTTAAGTCTCACTAGAGGTCAGCATGACACTGACAACCAACTGCTTCTGTGAGGAAGCATTTTAAGGAAGTCAGTAGAGCTTAAAAATCATGCTCGTGCTGTTTCCATTGACAAAGAAGAAGTTTGAACTCAGTGTTAAAACCCATAAAACTGGAACCAGTCATATAGAGTGGCTGAATGCTTTGTAGATAAATGGCGTCTTCATTACTGAGTCAATACTTTGTCTGCTTCTGCTTCTGTTGTGTGTGTGTGTGTGTGTGTGTGTGTGTGTGTGTGTGTGTGTGTGTGTGTGTGTGTGTGTGTGTGTGTACGTGCATGCGTGCGTGTGTGATCATAAAGCCAGCCTCTCATCATTTGAGGTTGCTGGATGTCATCCCGGCAATTTATGATAACCACAAACCTCTGTATGCCTACATCTGTGTGTGTCTATGTGTGTGTGTGTGTGTGTGTGTGTGTGTGTGTGTGTGTGGATGAATAGAAGAAGAGTGTGGGAGGGAGTTCACCGAGTTCACAGCGTCATACTGAACTAACATAACTGGTCAACCTTCAGTCACTTCAAAGCAATTAAACTGTGCACGTCTGTCGGCGTCACACGTCCCTCTCTCCGTCCCACTCTTTCTCAACAGACACTGTGATGAAGTCGTGCTCGTACAAAGCATTTTGCGAAAAGGCTAACGGCGCCGGCTCCGGAGCCAAGATGGAATGCTGTTTTGGCGACGACTGTAACGGGCCCCACCGGAGCCACAGCCACGGTCACCACAGCAGTGCAGGAGCTCTGGCCTCCAGCCCCGTCCTGCTGATCACGGCCCTGCTGCTGCGCGTGGCCGCCAGTCAGCTGTGAACACTTCAACTTTTCTTTTCCTCCAGTGATTCATCATGTGTTCCTTGTCTGTTTAATCATTTGCTGTGTTGTCCATCCATCCACCCACCCTTTTGTCTTTGTCACTCTGCCCCTCAGAGATTTTTAATCGAAGTTTTCGAAAATGATTTGTACAAAGGCCCCTGTCTGCCAATGTGATGAAAATAAAAATCTGGTAAGTCATTATGATGAGAAACTTTCTCAAAATTACGACTTAGTATCTCAAAACAATGAGTTAGTATCATTCCAAGTCATTACTTAAAAACAAGTCATTATTGTAAAACTTTCTCATTATTTTGCAATATAGTCATTATATTAGTTGAAAGTCTCTCATTTATAGGTAGTCTACAAAGTCATTATTCTGAGTTAAGTTATTATTTTGAGAAAGTTTTTCATAAATTTGAGACATTAAGTCATTATTTTGAGATACTGAGTATTTTGAGAGCCTGTCTCATTACTTTGAGTCACTAAGTCATTTTGAGATGCTAAGTTGTTATTTTGTGACATTAATTCATTATTTTGAGATACTATGTCATTATTTGGGCTACTAACTCAGTAATTTGAGAGCCTGTCTCCTTAATTTGAGCTACCTAATAATGACTACATGATATTGACTCACACAATCTTCATTTTCATCACACTGGTGTGAAGTGGCTTCCATAGCTGTGAGAGTTTCAGGTTGTTCAAAAACAAACAAAGCATTTTTCTGATGACTGCATTGGTGCAGTGAAGGTGGTCTTTCCCATATACCAGCTTCAGCGCCTTTGATTGTGTTGTATTTTGTTTTAATCATTATTTAAATACTTGAATAGTAACTTGATTATCTATAGTGGTGTGTTCACATTCAGGTGATGTTAAGCTGCAAAGCAACTTGTGAACCTGAGAGTGTTTGTGGTGAATAAGTGTGTACAAAGTGAAGTACACGTACCCACGGTTTTTGTTATAGGGACTCGGTGTGGTTTGGGTAGGTGCTGGGGTGCCTCGGTGGGAAGCTAGTGTGCAGCTCGCTTGACGCCATGGAACCACATTATTTAACTGTGTCATTGCCATGGGAAAGTATTTTAACACGACAATATTGAAAACATGTTAAATAAATTAATAAATAAATACAAATACTTTCATAATGGTGCTGTTATTGCTTGAGTCATTCACTTTTTGTGCATGCAGGCATATCTGAATAAAGGTACAACCACACCCTTATTTTTGTGTGTGTGTGTACATTGTGTGTTTGTGTGTGGGTAAGATCACCTTGATATGCATCTAGTGTCCCCAACGTGAAAGCATGCGTACAGTCAAGAGAAAACAGTATGTGATATTCAGCAGAAAAATTAGGATCTGTGGAAATGTCAGGACTTCCTTCTGCAACTGTGTAACTTGAATCCTGTGCAGTCGCCACAGGAAATGAAATCAGTGAGGTAGATTTCCCTCCTCAGGCAGGTCATATGACGTGCAACCACTTCCTCTAAACAAGAGGACACAAATTAACCCAAAGAAAGAAAAAAAGAATACAGAGCCAGTCTTGTAAATGCAGATATGTGTTATTTCAGCACTTATAAAGGTTGCAGTCTCAGCACCAAGGACGATGTAAATGTGTGCCAAACCCAGATTCTGTGTTTAAGCAAGGAGGTCAGCTCAGTTCATCCTCTGAGCTCTCATACTGTCTCTCTGGAGTTTCATCACAGGACTCAAACTGTGGTCACCTTGGTGTAAAGGTGGTAAAACAGTGAAGAAATACTGAAGTACTGTAATTAAGTACAGCTGTGCTTGTTACACCACAACATTCGCCTGATGTTCAAGTTGCTACCTTGCAGATTAAGATTTTACATAAACACAGAAGATAATATGGCCACAAGAGGCGATTCTGGGGTTCAAGACAGCACAGACCTTTAAAACTTGAAAGCTGCCTAGGATCAAGACCTTTGACAGTCTGCATTAAAGATAAACATCAGGTTCAATGGCGATTAGACAGATGCTCACTCATTCACATCCACATCTCTGCTGGGCCACACTCTTCTTTCACAACACTGTCACTTCCCATTGGTCAAGTGTAGAAACACTTTGGGAACATGCTTCAAATGCTTCATTAAAATTATTCACAGAGTTTGGTGATGTCTGGACAAACTGTCATTGATTTATGGACAACTTTTGCAAAAAGGCCGATGCACTTGTGTGGAAATGGAGGCGCCCCCTATTGAGTGGTTTCAAAATAATTTTACACACAGGGTTCAACATTATTATGGAACATATCCTGCAAGTTTTGAATAAATTGGATAAACAATTTCTGATTTGTGTTCTGCTGTGCCCAGTTTTTGCATATGTGGCGCTTCTAGAGGACAATTTCAATGAAACTGTCAGATTATGTGTCTAGTACTTTAATAGACATTTTCTATGGGTTTTGTGACAATTGGCTCAACAGTTATGGAGTTAGGTCCATTTATGTGCTGAGCCACACCCCCTCTAAAGTTCACTGGTCACTGTCTTCAAAACAAAATAGACATCAACAAGCTTTTTTTATTTGTTGGTAAGAATGGTCCAGTGATGATCCACAGAAAATTTGGTACAAATCAAACCTACAGTTTAACAGAGGACGTCAAAAATGTGTTCTTCAAAACAATCAAAATGGCGGATAACATTATTACATGTAGTGTTGGGGAAGCTACTTTGCAAACTGCCAGTTACTTCACACTGGAATAAGCTGATCTACAGCAAAGCTACTGCAGGGAGAAATCTAGTTTGGATAACTAAAGCTACTCAGAAAAAGTATTTCAAACTACTTTGTAACTTAACAATCAAACTACAATTTACATGACACACCAAATTATAACAAAATAAATAAGATATAAAAACCACACAAGCTAAAAAAAAAAAGCAACTCAAATGAGTTTACTGCAAAAAGTTTCCACTTGTTCACAGGCACCAAGCAGGATTACTCAGCTAACTTCTAAAATAGCATGCAACAACTTCTCTGAACATTTGTTAATATAAATATATGTTTTTTCAGTTGAGGTTTTCAGTGTCGTGTATTTGCTTGAGTATCCATCAATCCATCCATTTTCATCTGCTTAACTGGGGCTGGGTCATGGGGGCAGCAGGCCAAGAAGACCCAGAAGATGCTTGAGAGGGATTTGCTTGAGTATGATCATGGTGATTCTTCTTTATACTGAGATTCGTGAGGTTTAACCATGATGACGCCGAGTCTAAGTGAGCAGTGAGCACTGCAACACCTGCTCTTTTGTACATGCACTATACAAAGGTGAAAGGTCAAATGTGTTGTGGTGGCTGCCTGACCAATGCATGTATCTTTACAGTGCTCAGGATGAAAGGAAAAAAAGTAGCAAGGCTGGTCAGAGGGGATTCAATAACAGTGAAGAAGCAATGGTAAAATAAAAATTAAAAAATAATTTCTTTCTTCTCATGGCCCCATTTGTTATTGTTTCTAGTTTTAGTGGTTAATTGCACAAAAAATGTGAAAAAAAGTGATTGAACTATTTGAATCTCTATGCAAATACATATTTAGTTGACCTACCACTAATACTAGTTAAATTACATGTACATGTTATTCTCTCAGAAATGTAAGTCTCTAAAAAGGACCGTTCTGCATCAGCAACCCCTGAATTTCCTCCGACAGCTTTCAATGACAACACTCAGCTCCTTCAGGCTACTGCTTACACACTAAGAAGAAGTTCCCATGGTTTGTGTCTTAATATTTAATCTATCTCTTATGTAATTTTTCTCTGTGATGCTAAATTCAAACTGATGTTTGCACTCTAGTGGTTTGCATTGTTCAGAGATGTTGCTTCATAGTATTTGTCATGACTGACACTGTGAGGTCACATGTTCTGCATGTTAAAAATGAAACCAACGGTTCCAGATGACCATTTGGCTGGAGCCCAGGCTCAAACTGTTGGCTTTTAACCAAACAAGCAACTGGCAGCTGAGGAAATATTGTTTGCAATGTTGCAACCACATAGCTTTTTATGATTTATTTCTTCCACAAAAATATTTGTGCAAAGACGAGTCGGTAAATTTTGGGGGTTTTCTATTAGGACTATTTCTAAAAGTGTTTTTTTTTTGTTTTTTTTTAATAATATATGGAATATGGTATAAGGGAAACTGACCTCTCTAGATGTCCCATCTTAACCAAAATTAATGCTATACTTTTGTTCAGGGCTGCAACAACTACTGCTGAGGACACCAAGGTTACACTCTACAGTATCTCACAGATTACATATATTGGGTTTTTAAGGCTGGCTGTATTTTCTTTAGTTCAGATAATTTTAATATGATTGTTTTTTGGCATAAAACTACAATAGACTGAAGCAAAAGAGATTAGTGTTTCCTTACCAGAAACACTTGACAATGTAGAGAAGGACTTGGAACGAAATTTAGGGGCAATATACACTGCAACATAACACTAATAATAATAATGATAGTAATAATAATGGAGGTGGGGTGCTGGGAAAATTTGGACTCATTAGCCCTGCTTTGAGGAGAACATGATTGCTTTCAGTAGTCCTGTTGTTGCTTTTACAAATGTAAAAGTACATGGTCTATGTTGTTATAGGCACTGCTTTTGGCACATGACCCTGCGCCTTGCACAGCACCTGTCACACTCTCATGTCCCACAGTAGATGAATGACACCATTCTTCACTCTGTACCTGTTTAACCAGGTTTACACTCCCTTCTTTTATAGCTGCTCATTTATATGAACCAACTGATTCAGCTCAGTGTGTGTGTGTGTGTTTGACCCACTTTTCCAGTTGCCACCTGAGAGATAATAAATGCAGGCAGCAACAGAAAGAAAGATACTGTGCATGTTTTATGTATTGTATGAATAAAAGCATCTACAAAGAGTGCAAAATGTCAAACCAAATGTAGGGAAGAGGGATCCGCATCGCTTATGGTATTAAAAAATCAAATAGATAAAAGGCTGTTGGGCTGTTTAGTTCCTCTTCTGTGAGCTCACTCAGCGGCAGAGTAGAGGAGGAGGAGGAGGGCCCGGCCTGGGCTCACAGGGCGCATAGATCACATCCGGGGCTGGTTTATTCTAATAACGAAACGACCAACCCGGAAAAAAAGACAACTGTTCTGTAATCCGATCACACAAACAAACAGACGACAGTGTGGGAACCTGGTGCACGCCGGCTTTGTTCATATAGGGGCTGTTTGTAAAACTTATTTAAACTTTGTGTAACATGCTCGTTATTTACCCAACTCGGGTCTGTCCTCTGAGCTCCGGAGCCGTGCGGGGCGCTGGCTGTGGCGCACACTGACTCTCCACAGTGGGTAAGTAGTCAGCCGACAGGGGCACTTTATCACTCTGTGTGTGTGTGTGTGTGTGTGTGTGTGTGTGTGTGTGTTGCCTCATTGCCTGTGTGTGTGTATGAGAGTGCTATATGCGCGCGGATGGTACAATGCTGTAGGTGTGGCAGGCCGTTAAATCGTTGTTGGATCTGGTGAGTCAGTGCAGGTCATCTGAGCTGAAGTAATGTAACGTCTGTCAGGTGTCGCTGAGTAACTCTGTCTCTTAAACTTTTCATTGCACGCTCATAATCACGTTATAGGGGGACGTGCACGCGCTCACGGTCTCCAGATTGGTCATTTGGTGGCGTGAAGCGTGTGTCTGCACTCTGTGATCATTACTGTGAACATCCAGCTGTCATAGGAAAGCAAGTGATTAATGTGTCGGTCCCTAAAATGACAGACACTATTGAAACATGCCTGTCACAACTTCCCAGAGCCCAAGGTCCTCAAATAGCTTGTTCTGTCCAACCAGCAGCCCAAAACTTCTAAATAGGCCTATTTTGAGCTGTTTTATTTCCACTTGTAACTATGTAGCTTAATATTTTTACTCCACCATATTTTAGGGGGAAATCTTGTATTTTTACAGCTTTAGTTACCAGTTTATAATTTGTTCAAATCATTGAAATCAAAAGGTCTATGTTTGGGATAGGCATCTGTATGAGACAGGCCTTTCCTTTCAAACCCTTTTGATTCCCCTACAGACTATTGGAATATGAATAACTTACAGGGTAATTGAGGAATGGACACATAATTTGAGGTTTCTAACAACCCACAACTACATTCAGATAGCTTCTTTCAAAAAAAATGAACTGCTTGTCAACTAGACCAGACGTCAAAATGTGCAGCCATGCCGGGCTTGTAAAAGGGACTGGAATCTACTGTGAATACACATAATGACTGTATGAAAATGATTGGGGTGGTGAGGGGGCTGATGAGGCCCTCTCCAGCTTTATTAATATTTTCAATAGACCCTCTCCTTGACTTTAGGGGTGCAACTAACGATTATTTTCATTTCTGATTAATCTGCCGATTATTGTCTCGATTATAGGATTACTTATTTGGTCTATAGAACGTCAAGAAATGGTGAACAACGTCGATGAGTGTTTCCCAAAGTCCAAGATGACATCCTCAAAAGTCTTGTTTTATTCTCAACCCAAAGATATTCAGTTTATTGTCATCTAGGAGGAAAGAAAGCCGAAAATATTAACACTAAAGCAGCTGGAATATGAGAAATTTGAATTTTTTCTTACAGAAATGACTCAAACCAATAATCAGTTATCAAATTACATGGCAATTTATTTGATTGCTGACAAATATATACCGCTTAACTGTTGTAGCTGCACTTAACTTAGAAAATACTGCAAAACCCTCAAAACAGTAATTTCTGGACAGTCCCTAAAAATATGAGGCCGTGTTATAGAAAGTGTATTAAACTGTTAAAATTAGTTTCACCTCAACCACCTACAACAATGACGTATTGCTCTTACATTAATGCATCAATAATATCAATAATATTCTAACACTGTCAGCCTCACAGATGGGAATCTTGAATTTGGAAGTGTTACAGAATTCTTAGATGTCACATGTCAAAGTCAGTTTGACAACTTAAAGGTCCAGTGTGTAGGATTTATGCTGCGTTTATGTGCTCTTTGGATGGTCCCAATTCCTGAGTTTGGAAGTCCTTCTTCCAACTTTGGTTTGTTCATGAGCTTGTAATGTGGAAACAACATGGACGCCACAAAGATGTGTTGTATTTTATTGCTCAGAGCATTCAAGTAACAGTTTGAAGCTTTATATTATAAAGTGATATTGTCCCAGAATTGTTGCTGCAGCAGTACATCCCCTAAAACTACTGAAATATTGCTTTACCTCACTATTGCTAGTTAGTGACTTTTCTAACTAATCTAGTTCACTTTACATGGACGGCAACTAACAGTTACAACTTACATCATAATACAAATAACGTGAGCAAAAAATTAACATGAAATTTGTGAATTAATAAAAGCATATTACCATCAGCTGAACATGTATTTTCATCCACTATGTTTCTGCATATATGATGTCACCTCGGCAACTCGTGCCAAAATTTTCGCTGACATTCCGAATGCACAATTAGTGCCACCTAGTGATGAAAGTATGTGCCACGTGCGTAGGAGAACTACGGTGGCTGACGATGCAAAAACAAAAAAAGGAAATGGCCCTACCTGGAGTGAGTATGTGATTTGTACATACAACTCGTAACCCGCTCAGTATGTAGATTTAAATGGCTCATTCTAAGGTAAAGAAAAATAAATGATTTTTATTTTCAAGTGATGATAAACTAATGAATTCATAGTTGCCCATCAATCCTGCACTCTGGGCCTTAAAGCGTTTAAAATCAGTTGTGTATTGTCTTGTGTGACTCTGGAACGAACTGTAGCAAATCAGAGCAAATCTGCCATGTGTTATCTTGGTTTGACCACTGAGTTGCATTCAGGGAAGTGTAAGATTGAGCATTTGTGGAGCTTCACTTTAAGTTGAGATGTCGTGGCCTGTTCTGCCCTGATTTTACTGATTCTTTTGAACTTCATAGATGCACATTACACAATTTCTAGAGTGACTGATACCATTTTGATTCAGTTTCTGTTTCAGAAAAGAGGTTGAACTTGTCCACAAGTAAAGCAGATGTGTAAACTGAGTGTAGGTGGGTTTCACGTCGCTGCCCTGGATGTGGTTAAAGACAATAACACTGATATCACTGTTGTGATCTGTACACTGTGTCCTGCCTTCACACACACACAGACTGTGTTAACATTAACTGATGTGTATCCTGTTACATTTCAAAGCCAAAGTACTTTAAGTTTCATAGAAATCTGCGAAAGACTGTCTCAATTATATTTATTAGTAAAGTTTGCCAAAGATGCCACAACCTCACCGCTGCTTCGCCCTGTAATGGTTAGCCTGATGTTTTCCAATACCCAAAATGGTTTATGTACGTGCATGCACGGGTGTGCGTCTGTGTGTGTGTGTGTGTGGGTGGGTGTGTCAGTCTCAGTCTCAGACTCAGCGTTGGTGTCTGTGTGACCTCTGTGGCATTATTTTTTTCCATTACACCCAGAGTCTCTGCAAAAGGCCTTTGAATGGTTTGAATCTTTGACCTATTTTAATGGCAAAAGAAATGAATGTAACATGACCGACACGTCAGACACACAGCCCACTAATTTTTCAAAGCAGTTTCAAAATGACTTTCGGCTTAAGAATAGTTTCACAGGAGATCCACCAGCACAGTGAAGATGCAGCCTGTGTGTTGTTCCTCTGTGTCTATGTTTGTCTGTGCGCTGTTGGGTCATATGTGCAGTGTCTTTTCATGGAAATGTTTATGGAAATTTAGGACAGTCCTGTAAAAGTATTGGCAAAGGGCTCAGACATTCAGTCCTGATTATATATTTTATATGACTGTCACGTTATACTTTTTGTTCCGATAAAAAAAAAAAATAAAATCAGTCACAGATGTGGCCTAGTTAGCCATCATTTTACTTTTGTGCAGGGGTGGAAAGTAACTAAGTACATTTAGTCAAGTTCTGTGCAAGAGTACAACTTCGAGGTACATGTACTTCACTTGAGTATTTCCATTTTCTGCACCTTTATGCTTTATTGCACTACACTTCATGGGCAAATTTTGTACCTTTTACTCCACCACATTTATTTGATAACTTTATTTAGGCATTGTTTTGCAAGTCACAAGTTAGTCTCAAGTCTTAGCACTCATGTCCCAAGTCAAGACGGGCAAGTCCTGAGTAAAGTCAGAAGTCCTAATTTTTTGAGCTTACATAATGTGCGTTTCACCAAATGTAACACCATTTTAATAACAATGTAACTATGTTAGCTAAGCATTAGCTCACCACGTTCATATTTCCCTCAACTTACTGTTTTTTTGTGCCACTTCAAATATTTACCAAAATTTGAAGCTGTGGTGTCTCAATCTGTAATTTTCAGCCTGCATATTTTGCATACTTTAAATTGTTTTTGTTGACCATTGCATAGTTTCTGAGTGCAAATGAAATTATCTTTGGTATCTTAATAAAATTCAGTAACTCTCTCCTGCATCTTGACTTAATGCTTCTGGATTGGCTCAAACAAAGTGGAGCTCGTGATTTAAGTGTTGACTTGCTGGGAATGAATAGTGGTAATGTTAGTTGATTCATTAAAGGAAAGAGAATTGAATTGATTCTTGAGTCAAAAAGTCGAAGTGAAGTCATGAGTCATTGGTGTTAAAGTCCAAGTCGAGTTGCAAGTCTTTTTGGATTTTGTCGTGTCTGAAGTCATCAAAGTTATGACTCGAGTCTGAGTCAAGTCAAAGTCATGTGACTGGAGTCCACAACTCTGTGATTACTAGTTAAATTTTTAGATTAAGGTTGATGATACATATAATCAACATATAAATGATGATGTATTATTACAGGTTAAGAAAAGGGGAAAACTACCTTCATCCCTGGGGCAAATTCACAAGCTACCTGCCTGGAGGTGTATAAACTAATTTAAATGTGCTCTGCCTTCACCAGCTGCAACATTAAAGTGATGAACACAGGAATGCATCAATAATTATAATCCAGTAATATCATATACATTATTCTGATATGGGCCACTCTGTGTAATGACTACTTTTACTTTTAGTAATTATTTTTTTTTTATGCTTATACTTTTATACATTTTTTTTTCTTTTACTCAAGTAAAAGATTTGAGTAGTTCTGGGGTGATCTCCAACCCACCTGGTAGAGTGTACGTCCCATAGGCTGAGTCATTTGCAGCGGTCCAGGTTCAACCTGACCCACGGCCCTTTGCTGCGTGTCATCTCCTCTCTGTCTCCCACCTTTCCTGTCTACCTACAGCTGTCCTATCAATAAAGGCAATAGCCAGACATTCTGGAAAGAGGTTCATTTTGTGATTCAGGAGATCACTGGTAAACAGTTTACACTGTCTTCCTCATTTTACCTTTAAAACCATACTCCAGAAGATGTTTTTGATACGGACACTAGATCTCTGCTAATAATCCTCCTGTTTCTGACTAAACAAGTGTATGTTGCTACGGTGGTCTGTTCTGCAGGTTCCCACGGTCAGTATGTGGATATCACAGGTATTGGCTTTTATACCTCTGGAGAAACTGACTCATGATCTCAATCATATATCAGACACATATTGGAGACTTTGGAGCCCAGTGGCGTAAGGTAGTGACGATGGCCCCAGTGCATGCAATTTTTACAGGCCCTAGTGCCAGATTTTGCAGCTAAAACAAGCCACTGTATATCATATCATCTCGTTACATAGTCAAATAGAGACTTTACTCTGGACAGCATCAACATGCATATTACCCAGCTAGGATCTTTGCATATGTGCACCAAGCGGAACAATGACGTCAATGGAGAAGTGCCAAAAACTGCAGTTCCTCCAGTGGCCACTTGAGGTCTGCTCCAAGAGCGAGTCAATCCCCATATAGCCCCATGTTAAAATGACCCCTCACTCCTCCACAGTTTTAGCCTCTTGTGCAAATATGGTCATTTCTGGCTTCAAAAATCAAGATGGCCATGGCTAAAATACTGAGCTCAAGGCTTCAAAACAGGAGTCCACAAACCAATGGGAGACGTGTTTTATAATTTATTTAATAAGCATATAATTTTGTTGCTGCTGACTGTTTTACCGAAAAAACAACAACCAAACAAAGAAATAGAAAACCATACCCTTTTGATGCATAAATAGCAAATGGCAGTACTATCAGTTTACTGTGAGTTCTTATTTGATTACAGTCGTATTTCTGAGGTGGCAGTCTGAATCAGTTGCAAGTGTTTGTTCTTCTCTCAACTTTCTATGGGCTCCCCATCCCCATCCCATTGGCCCCAGTGTAATCGCACAGCCTGCACTGTCTTTATTTACGGCCCTGTTGGAAACCTTTCCAATCCTACAGAGACTTTGACTTGACTGTCCTTAATAGGCAACGGCTGAGTGTTTCATCCGTATGTGCTATGCTATAATATTTCTGTTTTCTGTCTTTCTTTTAATTCTTTATATATTGCAGCGTCTGTTGTTGATTTGGGGTGGGATTTTTTTGTTGTGCATAGGTTTTTTTGTTTGTTTCACCTTCTTTTTCGTTCTGTGGTTGATGTTGAATAGTTCATGAGTTTGTTAAACTAAAAAAAATATTAAAAAAAGTAATAAAAGGTAAAGGTAATAGCGCCCAAAACATTATCTTAAAGAAAAAAAAACATTTGTGTGCTTCTTCCAGCACTGCCCTTGTGACCAATTTACACTGAAGTCTTTTCAGTACATTCAAGTATCGGGGAAGTGTAAGGACTTATGAAAATGACAATGTGCAGAAAATCTGCTTTGCATCTTTTGATCCAGTGCATCTGAGGCGACTGTGCACAGTGTGTCATGTGATTACTTCGTGTTTAGTCTGCAGAGATGCACAAGAAACAGCAGCGAAGGGACTGAAAGTTCCCTCAGCAATAAAGAGGCCGAGATTATAAAATAGAGCTCTCGCCATGCCAGAAGTCGTCTGACTCCTCCAACAAATGAAAAAGCACTCTCATGTGCAGATGTCTGCCGTGGATAAGATTCTCCTGGAAAGCAAACATTGTTGAAATTTCATCAGCATACCTGGAGTGTCTGAGCTGAATGGGTCGTGATTTAGTGATAGTGAGCTCAGTGATTCACATGCATGGCATCATCCTAATGAATACATCTCACCAGCTCTCTCCCCCTGCCTCTCCTCTTTTTCCCTTTCCTCCCTCCCTCTCTCTTCCATGGCCAGTGGAAATGTGCGTGTGTGCAGATCTTGAGTGCAGTCTGTAATTTTTGGCTGTGGTGGAGGGCCTCAGCTCAGCCTCGGGCTTCAGGGTTTGCTGCTCAGCCTCAATCACGTCACATGAAAAACTGCTGAGTGCGAGTGGGTCTCTTTCTTCCTGTGTGTGTGTGAGTGTGTGTGTGAACAGTAAATGAAAGATGGTTTATCCTCCACATCTGCCTGTTTCTGCCTTTCTGTTCTACAAGTCCATCTCCTTCTGTTGCTCCCTTTACATATTTTGCCTCTCATTGTCCATCTGATTTGAGTATTTGTCTTTCTATCTGTCCATTTGTGCGTCTCAGTGACATGTGATAGCAGCAGCATGCCGTACTTTGACCGGCTGAACCGTGTATGTGGCTTCCTGGACATCGAGGAGAAGGAGAACAGCTGCCGCTTCCAGAGGCGATACTTCATCCTCGACACGCAGGAAAATGCTCTGCTGTGGTATATGGACAACCCTCAGGTGCTCCACACATATATGCATGACACACGCTTGCACAAACAGCAAGAGGAAGTGAAATTGACCAATAAGAGCTATGTAACCTTGGACTCTGAGCCAATGACGAGTCTGTGTGTTTGTGTTTGCATGCAGAACCTGCCCAGTGGAGCTAGCTTTGTTGGCAGCCTGAAACTAACCTACATCTCTAAGGTAAACCATCTCACTTTGCTGTGGATTGTAGTAACTTACATACATGTGCAGCAGAGAAGACATCTGAGCAGTGTGACAGACACAGCAATACACACAGATACGAACATGTAAATGGGGTGCACAGATACGCCGCATCGAGTTATCTGTAGTCACATGCGGGCGCAGACTTTGTGAAGTTTTCCAGATGTCAGAGCGCTCGCTGAGCTAACCAGAGATAATGACATCTGGCTGCACTGCACTGTAGCGCTGACAGCTCCTCCCTGGACACTCTGAGTCAAATAGACGGCAAAGATATGAAATGTTTCTTCTCCTCACTCCTCTCCCTTCCTCCCCTTTTGTCTCCTTTCCTCCCCTTTTGTCTCCTCTCCTTTCTTTCTGTCTCTCCTCTCCTCTCCTCTCCTCTCCTCTCCTCTCCTCTCCTCTCCTCTCCTTCCATTTCCTTCTGTCTCCTCTCTCCTCTACCGTTATAAAATATTGAGAATCACGTCTCCTCTCCTTTGGTCTCTTTCCCTTTCCTTCTGTTAATCATCTCCTGTCTATCCATTCCTCTCCTTTTGTCTCCTTTTCTTCCCCTCCGTCTATCCTCTCTGCTCCTTTTTTCTGTTTCCCTTTCCCCTGGGCTATCCTCTTCTGTCCTTTTGTCTCCTTCCTTGTCCTTCGGTATGTCACCTTTTCTCCTTTTGTCTCTTTTCCTTTCCTTCTCTCTCCTCTCTCCTCTACCATTGTCTCCTCTCCTTTCCTCTCCTTTGGTCTCCTTCCCTTTCCTTCTGTCTATCCTCTTCTCTCCTTTTGTCTCGTTTCCTTTCCTTTGGTCTGTCATCTTCTCTCCTTTTGTCTCATCTCCTCTCCTTTGGCCTCCTTCCCTTTCCTCCTTTCTCTTCTCTCCTCTCCTTTTGTCTGGTCTCCACTCCTCTGGTCTCCTTTCCTTTCCTCCTGTCTCTTCTCTCCTTTTATCTCGTCTCCCCTCCTACGGTCTCCTTCCCTTTCCTTCTGTCTCCCGCTCTTCTCAGGTGAGTGAAGCTGCAGCAAAGCAAAAGCCCAAGACAGAGTTCTGCTTTGGTGAGTTTCTTTTTTCTTTTTTCGGGGAAACACTGAGTCATGCTTGTGCAGAAGTGCACAATGACATTAATTTTATTCACACATGTGATAAAATGATATAATGAGATGATTGTGGATATTCATGGAATTCATGTCTATTTCTGTAGTCATCAACGCAGTTTCCCGGAGGTATTTCCTCCAAGCCAACGATGTGACTGACATGAGGGACTGGGTGGAAGCTCTCAACAAGGCCAGCAAGATCACTGTGAGTGCAACACACACACACCTGCACACACACACCTGCACACACACACACACACACACACACACACACACACACACAATGTTATGGCCAAATGTATTTGTCTGATGTGTGTTTAGAAAGAGGCTGAACAATCAGTTATTGATAAGGGATTTCCACCTGAGCACAGGAAGCTACAGTTTGTGGTGATGTAACTGAAACCAGTTTGGCCCGAGGGGGTGCGATACTGGCACACAGCCCACAGATACCCTCTCACACACTTATTGACAGAGGAAATTGTGAATGTGCATGAATATGAGCGATAACACACAGACGTCATTGTGGTGGAGGTGTCAAAACACCACTGTGTGTGTGTGTGTGTGTCACATTCAGGTTGCACATTTGCATAATATTTGTCTGTGTTTAACGAGATGACCGGCGCATTTTTGACTGGTGACATCCAGATGACAGAGACGAGCGGTTCTCTTTTTCTCTCACCTGCATGCTGACACAGGAAGCAGCGCCGCTCACTCTCTCTTTCACTTCCCCTTTGATGGGAGGGCTTCTCTGCCGCCTTTCTCACCCTCCTTGGCCTCAATGAAAACTAAAAAATACTTCCTAAACCAGAATGGACCTTATGTTAATGCAGGAATGATAGTAAAGAACTGAAGAATTTAGTAATTTACAAATGATAGAACGGTCAAAATGAAACCCTTCACATGATATTTCTGTGATTTGTCTTCTCCAGACACATCAAGGGGTGGAAGAGTATATATTTTGTTAATATGTTTGTCTTATACTTTGTAGGGAAATTGGATTATTTGTTAAGATTTTTGAGGCTATTTTGTCTTAATGTGGTAGCTTATAGTGAAAACAGACAGGAAATGAAAGGAGAGAGAGTGAGGAGGGTTTAACGTAAAACTTGGTCTTTGACCGGAATCAAACCAGAGTTGATGCAGTCTCAGGCTACCCCCTGGACCTGCACTTGTGTTGTGCCTTTCTAGTCATCCGTGCACTCAAAGCGCTTTTTACACTACGAGTCACATTCACGCACTGGTGGCTGAGGCTACCATGCAAAGTGCCACCTGCTACTCAGTTTTTAATACTCAGTAGCCATCAGGAGCAATGTGGGGTTCAGTATCTTGCTCAAGGAAACTTCGACATTCAGACTGGAGGAGCTGGGGATTGAACGGCCAATCTTCCAATTGGTAGACGGCCTGTTCTACTTCTAAGCCACAGCTGCCCGCTGCTAATGTGCAACAGTGGCTTTTTTTTTCTCTCTCTTTTTTTTTTTTTTAAAACTCATTAGCTAGCTTGTGACTGTTTTTCAGCTAAAAGTAGTGAACTGTTGGTTGTTTATTTGGATCCATGTTAGATGTCATTGTCAGAACATATAAAACTAGAAAAGCACTCTGAGAGTGCAGACCTCTGCCAAGCAGCTCGGATTTCCCGCCATTTCATTATTTTATCCACTTCGCTTCAACCGATTTCATCAAAAACCATTCAGAACTTTTTGAGTTATTTTGCAGACAGACAAACAGACATACAGATGCCAGCAAAAACGTAACCTTCTTGGCAGAGGTAATAAACACATGTTTACACTTACATCACATACAGTCACTGAAATGAGTGCAATGTCACTGTTTTACCCATCATGATAAACTGACAGTAAAACATCAAGAAAGAAATCAAAATTTGTTTGAACATCCATACTGTAGCGAACATCTACAGACTTTTGCTGGCTTGTTTTACGAATAGCCTCTCCAGTTGTTTCCCAAAACCCTTTCACTAGATTGTTGTGACTATGAAGTTACTTCTGTGTTTCACTGCATTTATCTTTGGTTGAAGTAGTGTAATGTGACCCCTCCTCATCTTTCGTGTTTAAAGCTATAGTGCGTAACTTCTGTCGCCCCCCAGCGGATAATGCGTTATTACACCAAATAAGCCAGCACTTCCATGTACACAGAGTAATACTTGCCACACACCGTGTACACAGAGTAACACTCGCTTCACACCATGTACACAACGCTACACAACGCTACACAACGTGGCGAACACCAGGCTGCTAACATTACATTACGTTCATAGTACCATTTCCAAGAAAATAATAAAGTACTAGGTCCAGTACATGTAACAGCAACACATAGTACTCATTATATAATTATAAACCAAGTCACTTACTTATCCAACAGCAGCAAGGCAACATCCGTGTCTGCCCTCAGCCCAATTTCTTCCTTCAGGGCTCTCCACCGAGGAAAAGCGACGCCAATACAAATCCTTGTTTGCCTTCTCCGTCGGTCACTTTCCTTCTTTGCCTTCAGCCAAACCTCCAGGCTTTTTCTTTGTGGTAGGATCCACTTCTGAACCGTGTCTCGGCCGCTTCTCCGCCATGTTGCTTTCTCTTTCTACCTGCCCTCTACCTCTTGCTATGAGACTCGCTGCTCGTTCTCCCCCTCCCTTCTTGTTGTGAGGAAGCATTTTCTGTGCGCCAGCGCAGGAATGTCGCTGGTCGACACACAAACTAAAAATGATATTGAAAAATACCGCGAGTTGTTAGAGGAGCCGATCGGCTTAATCAGCATTGTGTCATCTCCTCTAGTAGTGGCTTGGGTGAAACGGACATTTAAGGACCTGTAGAAGTTACGCACTATAGCTTTAATAACTAATTTGTGAAAAAAAAAAAAGAATTGTTCTGATGCCTATGATACTGCCCAAAACACTGGATCGGGTATCTGAAAGTATGCATGTCTATGCACCGATCTGATACCACATAATTATTAATACATTTAAATAACAAGGTCATTGATGCTGTGTATGACATCAAAATACTCTATTTACTATTCATAGATAGATGCTGCGGTCTAGACACGTACTTTAAAATGGTCTCCACTTTGTCATTGTTGTATTCTCCCTTACAGAAGCATTTTAATCCAGCATGGAACATTTTAGAGACTTTGTAAAACTTTTAAATCCAGTAATAAATGTCCTCTGTGATTATTCATCCATTTATCCATGTTGAAAGGAGTTGTGGTCACTGTTAGCCATCACATGAAGCCTACTGAGGGCACCCATGTTGCCATGGGTTTAGTCTGTCCATAAATCAAAGGCTCTGTTGCTATGTGCATAACAGCGTGTATCCCAGTGGCCATGTGCAGTGGAATAACATGACATCCACCCCATGCTACTATCAGTAGATATGTGCTTTTTGGGCAGCAACCTACATATTGAGTGGAATATGTTGAGTGTGATAAATAATGTAAAATTTACACTTTGCAGACTTTGATAGTAGCCAAGCTATTGAGCAGTCCATAATATGAGATAGAGCCTAATGGTTGTTCTTCCATTTTTACCCATTTTATCTGACTTCTTGACACAAAATGGGACAGTTTTCCTTCTTTTTAACACAATGGCATTGCTTTTTCCAAACAAACTTTATAGATTGTACCATAACCTGTCTTTGTCTTTCAGCTGTGTGAGATCTGTTCACTGGTTGTGTCTAGCTCTTGGTAAAGAATGATAAAATTCAAACAACCCTATACAGTGTTGGAGGTTTTCATGCAGAACATATTACAGTTGCAGTGTTGCAGCATGGAGACTCCCAGTGGAAATTAAACCACTAACCCATGGCAATTGGTAGCAAGCTTTACCCACTAAGCTCCACTTGTTAATGCCATGTTCGTTAATATCATCCTACCTGCTGCTGTGCTGACAGGTTCCTAAGCCTGGCCCTGCTCCTCCGAGGTCCGTGGTGGCCGCAGTAATCAGCGACACTCAAGGAGGGAAGAGACAACAGGCCTACAAGGCCGAGATCATCGGTGGCGTGGTGGTGCACACTCCCATCCAGGTAATGAACAGGAAGCTAAAACCAATGTGGTTACTACGACGATATTGAAGGAGACACTGATAATGCTGGGAGCCAGAATTAGCGTTAACGAGCATTGTGTTTGTCTGCTGCATTTATTTTTAAGCAGAGCAGAGTATAGCTCACTCTCGGCCTCCAAAACCACGCTGTGTGTAATCTGATGTGTTCCGAAGATGGTGGTCACCATGACCACGATTGTTGTAATGATACTGAAGATGGTTTATGGTGAAATGTTTCAGAATGAGAGCGAAGAGACAGAAGGGAGAGAGAGGAAGGGCAACAGGCCAGGCGTGCTGAGGTGCGGTTACTGTGTCAAACAAGGAAATGTGGTGAGTACCCAGCCACTTAAACCTGATAAACTTTGTGTTTAAATAAAATGCTGCATGTGGAAACTGCAATGCGGTGGTGTGTGTGTGTGTGTGTGTGTTTCAGAGGAAGAGCTGGAAGAGGAGGTTTTTCACCCTGGATGACAATGCAGTCAGTTACTACAAGTCTGAGACGGTGAGGAGCCAGATTTTTTGTTTTTCCTCTGACATGTTGATGTTTTTGTGTGACTGTGGTCTTTGTCTGTCCATGTCTGAATTGTGTTTACTTATGTCCCAGGATAAGGAGCCTCTCCGAGCTATTCAACTGAGAGACATTCAGAAGGTCCATGAATGTCTCGTCAAGTCAGGGTGAGTCAAATGTGAATCATGCAGTCAAATTCTCCCACCAGTCTACTTTCTCTCTGTGTGTCTGTCTCTCTGGTGAATATGACGTGATTTTCACAGATACTTGAAATCCTTGAAGGGTTGTGAGGGGGAAAATCAATGCCTTGTAAGGTTTTGAAAAAAAGACAAACAGACAGAGGTCATTTAATCTACTTGAATTTATATATTTTGTGCAGGAATATAAATTGAAGTGCTTTTGATATGTTCTTTACTTAGCATTAGTAAAGAGGCTCTTTTTGCTGTGTTGGGTTCTTGAATTTGAGGATATTGGGCCTGGAAAGTCCCAGGAAAGTCCTTAAATTTGGTGTTTAAAAAGGTGTGAGAACCCTGTAAGAACAAATTGCACTTTGAACAGACACGAACACCATCAAAACTTATGTAGCGTATAAACAAACAATAGGTTAACATTGAGGTGTCAGTATGTCAAGTTTCATATTCAGACACTCAAAGAGGTTTATCCTGAATATCATTTCATCGGTTTTCTCCAGATGTGTTGCTCAGTGCAGGATCAGGCTTGACTGAAGTTGCACAGGTGTTGTTTTACGACTTGACAGTAAATGAAAACTGAAGAGCTGAAGTTAGGGACCATCTCAAATGTGCATGCACAATTGCCAAGAGAGGTTTTAATTTTTTTTTAAGAAATGCCCCTCTCATTTTTTTAATAACTCTTCATATAATTTTTTTTTTTTTTTTTTTATCTGGACCGTCTCATATGGTGTGCACAAGTGTCTTTAAAAAAAAAAAAAAAAAAGATTATGGCTCATTTTATTTTGGTCTCTCTCTTTTTTTTTTTTTTTATCACAGACACTTCCTTCTCCTTTATAAATACATAACCTCTACTTTTTAAAGAGAAATCACACAATACAACCCAATGTGATTCTGACTTGTATTTTCCCACTGTTAAAAACTCACATTGTGTTTCCACTATTTATTTCCACCAAAATCAAAAATACATATTTTTCCTCGTACATGTCATGCTATCTATCCATCTAGATTCTTTTGGCGTGAGTTGCAGAGTGTTGGAGATATCAGCCATTGAGATGTCTGTCTTCTCTTTAACATAATGGAACTAGATGGCACTCGGATTGTGGTGCTCAAAGCGCCAAAAAATTATATATTTGAAAAACTCAACAGCAATGTCTCTTTACAGAAATCATGACCCAGTTATTCAAGATAATCCACAGACCTTGTTGTGAGCAGTTTCATTTAGGAACTTTTTTCTTTCCACCGAACTACACCCATCAACCCTATCACTGCGCAGAAGAAAGCCTGCGCTACTGCTAATTCACTTAGCACCATTGAGCTAGCTAATGTTACAGCTCAGCCAAGGAGGACACCATTAATGTTTACATCTCACACTGTCACAAGCACATGCTTTTCATCCGTGAGTAAATGCATGTTTCCTTATGCACGGTGATAAGGTTGATGGGTGTAGTTTGTTGTAGTATCTTCGTCGTTTGATAACTCACATCAAAACAATCTAGATTGATAAATAGAACTACAGGTAGAAGGACAAACACATATTTTTGATTTTGGGTTGAATGGTCTCTTTTACAGTTACAGACTCAGTTTAGACATTTTTCTTTTTAAAGTAATGTAAAATAATACCCTGGAAATCCAGAGTTCTCACTAGAGTACAATTTGAATTTGCTCAGCGAGTCACTCTCGCAATCCGTAATGATGTTCATTACCTATGCCCTTGGAGCTGAGCTGCACCAATCACATCGGTGTATCTGATATAGGCGGGCCAGAGGCGAGCTAAACAGATGGCGACAGCGCTGCGACGACGAAGTCCGGAATCAGTCAGTAAACACTGCAAAATGGCTATGGATGAACATCAGTTGTTTGAAACGGATTTGGCTGCTACAATGAACGAGTTAGACTTGGCTTTTTCTCTAAAAGAGGAACAGAAGACGGCGCTCGAATCTTTCCTTCGCAAGAAGGACGTTTTTGCTGTTTTGCCGACCGGATACAGCAAGAGTCTAATCTACCAGTTAGCTCTGCTGGTAGCGCTCTGGATACATCACCCTGTGTATTGTTCTGATTGGTCGTGATATTTTCAAATGCATGCTTGATTGCATGCTGATGCATCCCTTGAGTTGGGCCATTTGCATTACTCATGGCCAGACGCTAAATCTTTCTAGATTTGGGTCTGGATTTCCAGGCTAGTAAAATAATGCTTTACCATTTGATTAATTTAGGTTATTTTGTGTATTTTGTGAACAGCTAAACTTACACATATCAGTATGAGGCGAATAAATAATATTAGAAAATGACAAGCTGAAGAAGATGGTGGTTGTCTTGATAATTTCTAACAATGTGCGGTTAACACCTGGACACTTTCTGTTTATGTCTGAATATAGATACGAATACAGAAAAATAAAAACACTGATTCATACTGTAGATTTGCGCTACACCGCTAGTATTTAGCCCTCCTTGTAGCCACTGTATTATTCAGCATAATAATTCTCCTCTCTGTGTGTCCATCAGGGATCTTCTGCTGAGAGACAACCTGTTTGAGATCATCACCGGCTCCCGAACCTTCTACATTCAGGTACAATCCCACCTTCCTGTTATACCAGCCAGTCAGAGGCTTTGTTCCTCACTAGTTTAAAATCTGTTGGGTGCTCTCTGGCTCTGGGTGAAAGCATTGATTAGATCCAAGTTACTTTGTAGTCAGAGCACAGAGGGTCGATGTTGGCAGGTGTATCTGTCCTGATGTTTTGAGTTCTTTTCTCTAAATGCTCTGCTGCTGATGTGTGGCACGTTCACTTGTTTTAGGAGCTTAAAATGTTTGTTTTTGTGAAATGGGCAAAGCCATCTGTTATGATAACAACAATAACATCCTGTCGTTCTCTCCTGGGAGAACAGCTGACTGAGCCGGTGGGGGTCGGATCAGATGGGAAGTGCTGGGAGAGAGAGACAGAGAGAGAGGTTCTAAGCATGAGCGCTTTTATTTTTGACTGTGCCAAAAGAAAAAGGAAGCATGACGAACATTTAGTAAACTGAAAAAAAACCCAACACATAATCAAAAATAGATCATACAGAGACCGTTATCATAGTGGAAGTGTAGACACCAAAGTGAGAAATCATCTTGAACTAGAACAATCTTTACTAATGCCAATGCATGGAGGGAATTTAAATGGAAAAAATAATTAGATTTGTCAGAACATCAGAAATAGTATCTAAAATGGACCCAACACATCCCAGCTCATGTTGGAGTAACTGTGGAACATGCACTGTCAATCCCGCCCACCTATTTTGACAATGTCCAAAGTTAGGTTTGAACTGAAGAGAGGTATTTGATGCTATGCGAAGATATTACAGCACAGTAGTACTACTGGGTGTCATCCATGGAAGTCTGAATATGAGGGATAAGAAATACCTCTGACAGATATACCTTACAGCAGCCTTAAAGTGCGTAACCATCAGATGGAACAAATTATGTAGTCATTAAGATGACAAATATCCGTCTTTACTTAACGATGGAGTTCTGTCATGACTTTATTAATACAGTGAGGTTTATCATTCAGTAGTGCTTTGCCAGACTTTTATATTCCCCTGATGCACATATCATATACACACACTATACATCATCGTCTGTAGAACAAATTTTGCACCTGGGCTTTATCTGTGTGATTGCAATGTGAAATGGACAATCATTACTTTTTTTATCTAAGTTTTGCTTTTTCTAACCAATGGTTTAAGACGTCAGAGTGGATATCTATACTGTTTTCTTTCATTTTTAGGTAATTTATGAATATAATGTGTATAAATGGTATATACTGCTGTGAAAAAAGGAAATGTGTACACTGCATTGCTGTTGATGAGTACTAAATAATAATTAAGTTTAAAAAAAACTAGAATAATCAGAGCTGGTTACTGATATTTGAAAAAAACAACCCCAAAAAACCCAATAGCTATATATCTGCTGATGTTCATGTTAACCACATCGGCCCTCATAAACTAGGGCCTCCTCAACTGTTTATTATTTTCATTTTTGAATAATCGGGCAAGTAAGTTTGCCAGTGATATAACACAATAGGACAAACCATTACAGTAGCTAGTGTGAAATTATATGCATATGTGCAGCTCTGCAAGGCTTTATCTTCTCGTGATGTTTTCTTACAGACAGATTCTCCAGAGGAGATGCATGGCTGGATCAGGGACATTGAGATGAAGATCCAGGACTTCAGAGGTCCCCCTAAGGTAACTCTGTTGTTTTTCTCCTTGACACACACACAACAAAAATCTACAATCCTTTCTCGCTATATTGTCTTGGTAGAGAAGTAAAAACTATTGGGTATTATGACATCAGGGGGCTTAAGTGAAGCCAATGAGGTGGTTTAATGCCGATTTAAGTGCCTTAAACCTGCATTCTTTCTAATGACCAGCAGGGGGCTTGAAAACACAAGTCCAGTTGTATGTAAAGGCTCAGACACAGCAAATGGGCATCTGCGAACTAGTGTCAACAAAGGTCAAAAGTTGCAGCTGAACACACTACAAACATTACAGCCAACAGCCAGCTAGCACATATGTTCTGTGCCTGCGTGAGAGGAAATATCTCTTCATACCAGCAGGTGGCGGTGGTCTGTATTCCTCATTTAAAACGGGAAACTGGAAGACCAAAAGGACGGATTCAAGACTCTAGTTACCTAGTTGGCACATTAACAACACAACCCAATGATGAAAGAACAAAATCATATTTACTGTGCACTAGCGAACAACAACTCAAACAATTATGAGCTGTTTCTGCTAAAGAGTTCAGTGGCTAAAAACATAATCTTATGTTATATAACAAGTTTGTTTTGATCTCACGCCCTCTTCACTGTAGCCATTTCTTTGCCTTACTCACTTCTTTTTCTCTTCTCCCACACGGAGCTGAACTGAACTGCCAGTCAGAGATATTTCACTCACCGATGGCTTTGCCACCTCTGATGGCTCCGATGCTGATTCAACATGCTGAATCGGCCAAAAAAAACACAGGCGTCAGAGGCCGACTGGTGCCAACCCCACACCACAAAAACTTAAGCAACAAACGCTCATCGACAGCACAATCTTAACGGCTGACTGTCGACTCGTGTCAGGGTCCTTACCCCATGAGAAAATGACCTACTTCTCACTTGATTTTTTTATGAGTTTCTGGTCTCAATCTCTAGTTTCAATGATCCACCCCTCGAAAAATCCACACTATGGTCACTTCTGGCTTCAAAAAACAAAATGGCGACAGCCAAAATGCCAAACTGAAGGCTTCACATCAGTAGTCCACAAACCAAAGGCTGATGTCATGCTGGCTACATGCACTGATGATGCTTTTGTCTTTCTCATTGCAGGGTTTTTCATTTAAACGTGCGTCCTCTCTCTATCGAAGTCACAACGCCTCCTCGGCGTCTCGGGGTCAACAGAACGATGAGCGCAGACCTACACTGGTCAAGTCCTGCTCTGTGGCACCAGGCTGGCAGCCCTGGACGCCTGTCCCTCCGGGTGAGCCCTCCATCCTGGATACAGAGGATGATGACAGCGCCTTCAGCTCTGTGACCACCTTACCTTCTCTCTCCTCCTCCTCCACTTCCTCCTCCACCTCCTCCTCCTCCAACTCCCTCTCTGCCCCAAACCCTTGCCCCAGCGCACCTCCAGCAGCTTCAACCAGTGGACTGGGGATCCTCACAGCATCAGGAGATGTGGCCAGCGGGCGTCGGAGGCACCGCTCGCAGCCTCAGCCTCACAGCGGCTGCAGCTTTCCCTTCAGCCTGGACGACGACAGCATCCGCACCACAGATGTATAGGTTCACCAGAGTCTGTTTAGACTCCTGTGTGGACTTGTGTGTTGGTACCTGCTTTAAAATGAATGTGACTGGTAATAATAGTATTCCCTGCTAATGAAGTGACACTGTGACCATCTGCCTCAACGCCATGACGTGAGATTGGGGCCTCCTGCTGGACATGTAGCTGTATTACAGATGAAGGATGCACCCAGCTGGAAGGGGACCAACAGGCGCAGTGTTTGTTCACAGGACTGTGAAGAAGTACGATGGAGTATTTTTAGTGCAACTTCCTCTGAAAACTTGAATGATCTTGTAGTTAATTGTTCTTGCAGACTTACAAGTTATGGCACATGCTTTCAATCTGTTGCACTTGGCTCCCCTTGGAGATACAACATCAAGAACGTGTTTTCACCCCTGCTGGAGGTATTCAACAAGTGTTTAAAGGCATTTAAACACATGAGTATCAATAATTTTTATATTCAAGCTTATGTTCTTAAAGTACTTCAAAATAATTAGTCTGTTTAGTTTCTTTTGAGCCCAGCAGTGTTTTTCCCTCTTTCCTCCCGAGACACACATTATGTTACCTTCATTAATAATTAACAAGCATTTTATTACTAACATCTAATCAGGTGTCTGGGGGAAAGTGTAAGTGTACGTCTCATAAAAATGGTACATGCACTCACAGGCTCTTCTGATGTCAGCAGCAGCTTTTATGTGTTTGCACTATGTTTTAAAACAGGAGCTTTTAATACTCAGCCTAAAGATAAATCATCAGTAAACATATGCGGATTATGAAACAGTGGGCCTCTGGGCACAGACATGTAGACTGCCCCACCACCTCTCCTACACAGGAGCAAGAAACTCAGAGTCGTTCAGCCTCTTTTTGTTGTCGCTTTGCATCTCTTTGCAGTTGCTTTGTGTCTCTTTGTTGTCATTTTGAGTCTCTCTTGTCATTTTCTCTTTGTGCTTATTCCCCTTTTCGTAGTCTGTATAAGTCTCTATGTTCCTCTTTGCAGCTGTTGGTATCTTTGTAGTAATTTTGTGTCTCTTAATGGTCATTTTGAGTCTCTTTGTAGTTGCGTTGAGTCTCTTTGTAGTCATTTTGAGTCTCTTCTCATTTTCTCTGTGTTTATTCCCCTATTCTTTGTCTATGAGTCAGCTTGTGTCTCTGCAGCTGTATTGCATCTCTTTGTAGTTGTTTTGTGTCTCTTAGAGGTCGTTTTGAGTCTCTTTGTAGTTTCTCTGCACTCTTTGTAGTCATTTTGTGTCTTTAGGTTTTGAACCTCTTTGTTTTCATTTTTAGTCTCTCCCAGGTTGGTACGTGTCTCTTCAAGTGAAAGCAAGGGTGCCCCTTGACACTTTGGGCCCCTGGGTCTGTGCCCATTAGGCCCGTTCAGAAGTAATCCATTCATGTCAGTAAACTGTGACTCCCCTCTTAGCATTTTAACAGGGTACCGTAATAATACAGCAGTGTTTTAGATGGTACTTGTCGTAGAATGTACTGCCAACATCAAAGTACAGCTCATCAGCTGGTTGACAGCTCTGTAAATGTGATTTTCTTATTATTCCAGCATTATGTGGGAAAATGTGCCACTACTTCTGGTAATTTAATTGTAATTCTGCACTTTGCTTTTCTCATATTTACTTATGTTTTTTTTTTTTTTTTTTAGCTTTCACAGCAGATATTACAGCTTCCTCTGAGATGATGCCTCAGATACGTTATGTTGTTACACCAATAGTCTCAGCCCTCCTCAGGTTCACCTCAAAACTTCATTGATGTGGTACCATGTTCACGCCTGTTTCCGTTTTCTGAAGCTGTGTGCACTCATCTGCCTGCGTGTCATGTTAATTTTCTTTCTTGTACATTAAATGATGCTTTTTATTTGTCTTGTTTGGGTTGTTTTTGATCAACTCCAAAGTTCAGTTTGTTTCACCTTGACTTTTCACACTCTGCCATCTAGTGGCTGCTGGGGTCAATTCACATTTTACACCAAAATATAGCACAAACTAACTTTGACGTTTTTTTACTTACTCTCCCAAGTGCAAAAATATCCCAACTGCCAGACATGCAGAGGGTCAAGACTGACATATCTGACCTTTAATGCCATCACCTTAAACACATGCACACCATGCAGACACAAACAAGCACGTACGCCATACACATGCCAATATAGCACCCGGAGGCTGTGTTAAGTGAAGTGTTTCACACGTCCAGTGCAAAGGTCCATTAGGTAAAACGCCTAAAACTCTGTCCTGACCTCCGTCCACTTTCCCCTCTGTCTCCCAGTGCAGCTGCGTGGCTGCAGGACCGAGCAGAGTAAAATGTCTCCACTGAACAGTTTAAATTGTGTCGTAGGTAAAAAAGAAAAAAAAGGCCCTGAGTGCCTGTGAAATGTCAGCTGTGTTAAAATGAGTTTTCAGTCTGTTAAAGACAGAGCTCCTCCAGGTACTGAGAGAAAGCCAAGCAGAAACATGTGGCCGGACCAGTGGTGATGAAGAGAGGGATGAAAGATAAAGGAAAAAATGATGGGAATCAGGAGATTAGCTTGTTGAGGCAAGGGTGTAGGTTTAGCTTCATTATTAGAGGAGACACATGAAAGGAGGGGGTCCGATCAACATCAAACACTTAAATTCCTGCATTTTGGTGATTTTAATGCACCATTTTTCATGTTTTGCGTCACTTTATGGTGTAAATGTCTTTAATTTTGTCAGTGCTAAAGTCCAAACGCACATTTCCTAGATACTGAGGTATCCTCTGCATCATTCCCAAAATCTACACCTATGTCAAACAAATTTCACATCCCATACTTTTGGTCCTTTGAAAACCTTCTAAATTCTGATGCTTTGACACACTGATCTAAAACCTCCCACCAATCAAATCATCTCCTCTGCTGAGCTTCACATCTTTCCATAAATACTGTTTCACAGCCTTTGTGTGCAAACAGGTTGAGAGACAATAAAGAGATAAAGGTCTGAGAAAAGGACAACACACAATAAGCCTCCGAGGTTGAATTTCTCTTCTGTGTGTGTGCACAAACATAATGTAAAGGTCATGCAGCACTTCAGTTCGACGCCTGTGAGTGACAGGCAGCTCTGAGGGCAGACTGCTCCCCTAAATGTTAATGTTCCCACATGGATGACTCTGCACCAGACTGCCCTCTCTCCCTGCCTCTCTCTGATGCCATTACACTCTGGTGATTTCTGCTCCTAAATATAGTCCTGTTCCTATAGCTGGATGGTTATGCTTTGTTGCTACTTCAATGGTTTGAGCTCAGACAGGTAATACAAATGTCATGAAGACAAATACATGGTGAGTTTTGTTTGTTTCTTTTGGACTTTGTCGCATTGATTTCCTTTGTTTTCCACTGTTCCAGTGTTATTTCCCTGTTTGCGAAACAAAGCCACTAGAGGGAGCTGCAACACACTTCATTCACCACAGTGTCTGGTGTGTGAGCTCCATGCTGCTGATGATGCTTTGAGCTCATCCAACTCTCCTGCTCGCTTTCAAACATTTAACTAAAATTATTCATAGAGGCCATAATACCTTTCAATATCACTCACAATGCAAAACCATGACAAGAATTATGAATCGAGGATGACAATCAGGCTGCTTAACAACCACAAAGTACATCAGAGTCTTGTGTTTGTGCTGAACTAGACTTCTTCCCTTCAAAATAAAAGCCCAGATAATATTAAAAACGAGGACTCAGATCATAACACAGCCTACTTGGGAAAAAAGTGCTGAACAGATAAATATGGATTCACTTTGTTATATCAGAATAAACACTGTTGACTATATGTTGACTATATATATATATACACACACACACACACACACACATATATATATATATATATATACACACACATAACTATGTCTTTATTGTATATTGAACCAAAAAGGTGTACATAGTTAGCTACAAAGAGAGAGTTTTATCAGTTGACAAAAGTTTCATAATGAAATAGTCAGTTTAGTCGGGGCTATTTGGTAGTCTAGAAAATTAGTGTCATGCATTGTAAAATCATTACAAGATTCTAATAATGAAGAAAAAAAATCTCAAGGACAGGGCAGATGGTCACATAGGAATAAAAAGCAATGGCTGTCCCAGCGTATTCAGTGTAGAGGTCCATGGTGTGGGCTGGCAGTCTAAAAAGGCATCTGAGGCACTCTGATTGTGGTTCAAAGTCCTTTATTCACATGGGTACCCTCATGTAGACTGTCTTAAGGCAAGGCACGTTGGTCTGTCCATGTGAATAAAGGATTTTTAACCATAATCAGATGCCTCAGATGTCTTTTTAGACTGCCAGCCCACACTCACTCAGCTGGGACAGTCATTGCTTTTATTTCTGTGTGACCATTAAAAATTTGTTGTAAGAAGATGCCAGCATAATGGTTACTACAGACACTGTAAATATTTGTGGAAAAGGAAGATTATGGGAGAAAGATTTTGAGCTGTATTTATATTTTGGGTGGCTTCTTTTCCCATCAGACAAAAGGGCTGTGATTGGAGCTAAAATGGTGACTGAACTTTTCAAGAGTTTTTCAAAGTTACTAGAGGGTTCACCCATGCATGCCAATAAGCTGATATGATGAAATGGATTTGGGCAGTGTGGTGATTGTTAGGAAGAATATTACTCATGATTTTAAAACACAACACACAACTTATTAAAGTCCAGTTCTTGGCCACTAAGTGGAGGAAAACTATGGTGGCTGACGTGATAATGCGAATGGCACATGTCTGGACCCAGTGATTGGTTTGTCCGTTATAGGCTTCTGTAAGGGGTGGTCAAACTGTTTTGACTGTGGGCCATATATAAAAAAAAAACACATAGGGAGTCATGGGCCAAACAACAGTGAATGCACAGTTTTCAACCACTTACACAACAGGAAAATCAGTTTTCTCCAGACCAGGTGAAGCCCATTTGCCGTAAATGAATTTTCTATCAAAATTACAACACAACACCACTTAACAATTTAATGTTTGACATTACAGTTGTTTATTATTGTGCCCACATATTACAAACATTTCTGTGTCTTCTGTCTTTTCAGGTCCATCATCATGCTTTCTGAGGTAAAAGTTTTAATCAGTTTGTTTAGTAAAAAAGCATTGTGGGTGAATTAGCGACATCTTGTGTTCAAATTAAGAAGTGCAATGGCATGGCTTGAGGAGTAGCCGAGTTGTTTAAGACAACAGTGACATTGTAACATTAACCTAGGCTGTACATACAGTGCAATTTATTAGAAATATGAACAAGCCATATTCATGTTTATTTTTAGGGTCATCTAAAAACAGGCAGTGGGCTGCCATTGGCCTGTGGGCGGTAGTTTGACCATCCCTGGCTACTGTAGAACAACATGGTGGACTCCATGGGAGAGGATTAGCTGCCTTTTCTTAGGTGATGAAAACACAAAGATTCTTAGTTTCAGGTGATTATAACCCAATGAAAACATAGTTCTGAATATTACATAGCCTTCAATTTCTGCCGATAGATGCCTCTCAATCCTACACACTGGACCTTTAAACTGACAGAGGCAACAGGCTACTGACTAAAGATAAGTAATTTAGATCTTTTCAGTGTATGCTGGTTTTTCAGAGGTTGCTAACATTTGAGCCGCACTGACCACTGATTATATGTAAAGCTCTTCACTTTCCTCTTAACCACTAAGTGATCTGATCTGAAGACACATTTACAACAAGTCAGCTTACACTAACTGACTGTAAAGCAGAGCGTAACATTTAACTAAGCCTGTGCAGAAAGCAGAGTCTCCACAACATCTGTAATATGAAGTCATATTAATGTGGACCAGGTTTTCCTTCATCTGGACTCTGAGGCCCCGTCTGGACCGCTGCCAAACCCCCACCCTCCTCTTTTCCCACATCAGACCACCTTACAAACTGGAGGCTAAGGGGGGGGGGGGTTGGAATGTATTTTGCCCTGTGTGATGTGATTGTTTGCAGAGAAATGGGTTGACCTTGCCCTCTAATGCCACACACACACACACACACTCGCTCTGGCCGGGCTGGAGGTGTGTGAGACAGACCTGCTGAGTGCAGGAGGTCTGGGACCCCGTCACCACTTCCTCCAGACAGAGAACAGAGGATCCAGTCAGCTGAAGCCAGGATGGGACAATAATGAGCAGTCCAGCCACCACCATCACCTCATTTCAGGTATTATTGAAACCTTCGCCTCTCACTTTTCCTCTGCATAGACCAACCAACTAAGGGATATCAGACTGAATGAAGACTTATAGTCCAAAAAGCAATACCCAGTTTAAAAATTACATGGCTCCGTTATTTAAGATTTAAATAACACACTTGGTGTTCAGTAAATGTAACAATAACATTAATTAACAGTTAGGATGAACAATATTAGGGTGCTAGTACTGTATAAATGTTTTTTAAAAGTAAATATTTCATTTTGAAAAAGTGATTTCCATATAATTTAAGGACAAACCCATGCATTTATATATAAGGTAATAAAACATTAAAGATCAGGTTTTTGATGCATAAGTAAATTATTAAAATTTTTATGGAGAATTAATTCAACTTCAGTTAAAGTGTGTGAGATTTATGAACACTAGGTTGATTGTTTGCTATATCCCACGTGCTTATGGTAGCTAATTAAAGCTGTTTTTTCCTAAATTAATTCGCCATTTTGTCAATATGTTTTAGTTACTATTAAACAGAAGCAATGTTTGACATAATTCGAAAAGTTTTAACGCCAAAAAATCACTCTGAGGATTTTTTGTTTGTTTGTTTGTTTGTTTTTGATACCCAAATTAAAAAAGAGCGTTAAACAACGACAGAATAAGTCAGTCCAGCCGTGTGGCTTTCAGTCCATAGCACGGATTATATTTCATTGTTTATTATTAGGCCTATTGTTGTTATTATTATTCGATTGTGTATTTGTACCATGCAGCGAAATAAGTTTTACAGAACTTTTCTGTAGTGTTTTATTTGATGAAGCTATTATTATTTATGTATATTTCAGGAACATATAAAATTATTTTTATTTTCAAAATAAATGAACGGATTTCATGGATCTACTCTCGTGTGCTTGGAGGCTCAAAAAACAAACGAGTGAGTATTGCCAAATCATTAATTATGACTGGTAGTCGTGGCTTATTTGGAGGCGCAGCGTGCTTACGTCAGATATTTTTTCCTTAATAATATCTTGTTTCCTCACAAATTTTTTTTTTTTATTTTATTTTAAATTATACAGTAAATACCATATGGCACCGTTCTGATAAGTGAACATCCGTGTCTGTGGCCTGTTAAATATTATTAAAAATGTAGAGGCTAATATGAGTCAACATTTGGGCGTTTTCAGGATGTAACTTTAAAAAAGCTCGTTCTGACAAATGTTTGATAATTATCAATAATCCTTGATCTGTTTAATTTGCGTTTTCATATAATTATATTTTTTAATGCAAAGAAGTATTTCTTTAATATAACAGAGAATTAAGACTACATTCAGATACTCCACATGCGTTTATTTCTTGCTACAGTTGCGAAGTTAAATAATAACCTGTGAGTTATAAAAGGGCTCAAACCAAACTCCACTGTAAACAAAAACAATGACTGTGATTAATATATTTCAGGGTAAATGTGCAGCTATAGTCTTATCAACATTAGTTAAATAAGCTGCTACATGTTCCCTGAATTGCTTTTTAGAATTACTAATATATATGTAGGCTATTTATATAGGCTATTATTTATGATAGCCTATATAAATAGCCTATAATAAAAAAAAATCATAAAAACTCGTTTCAGTAAAGCCAAGATTTTTTTGTGTGTTGCTTAAAGTCTTCTGTCTTTGCGACTGTATTATTATAAACTCATAATCAGTACAAGATCAGTGAATAATTTATTTTGAACCGTGCTTTGTACTTTCAGACGCAGAGTGTGTGAGCTGACGATGTCATCTTAAAAAGTGCGCGTGTCCTTGTACAAATTGATAGGTTTGTATGTATCAGAGCAGATCGGAAACTTCACACACACACACACACACACACACACACACACACACGCACAAACACACACACACACACACACACACACACACACACACACACACACACACACATACACACCGGGCACGGATCCAGCCTCTCTCAGTTGCAGCACCCGCTTGTGCAGGAGAGGCTGTGCACCGAACTGCCGGTAACCGGAGGTCCGTCACCGGAGATTTTGATATTTGAACACGGTAAGAGCTGCAGCTGTTACGTAATCCTTTTTACGCAAAAGATAGGCACATGCATGTGCGCAAAAACGCCGCACAATAACGCACGAGATTTCCCAACGGGCTGTAATATTTAATGTCGTTTTGATGCAGTATTTGTTTCAATATTTTAAGTATTTGTGTTGCAGCATAGTTCTGATATTATATAAATTGAAATCATTGTATGGATAGGCAACAGTATTTCTTCAGTAAGTGGCTTCACATCATGTACCCGCCATAAATCTCGACACATGTCGTTATAGTAGATATAAAGTCAACACCACAGACCTATCGTGTGAATTAAATACAAATGAGCCAGAGAATGGTCAAATGATGGTCAGATCTGTCCACACACACTCTGAATAAGCAAACTGTGGTCAGGGTGAATGAAGGGGAGGAGGAAACGCGAGGTCAGAGCGGTAGAAATCGGTAGAAATGGAGAGCCAGCATGCTGACCTCGCGGTGACCCCCTCAACTTTCAACTCTGGATGCCTCCAGTTATCAGGATCTACAGTAATCCAATCAAAGTGATGCGCGCTCGCGTGAACCCGCTGCTACTGCTGCTGCTGCTGCAGCTGCTATAGGCCTATCTGCAGTCTACTATGAGATAACGTGTGTGCGTTTCTAGTGAGATTAGACTTGTGTTTTTTTTTAATCATGGCAGGAAATGCACAAACCAAACCCTAGTTTCATTTGGGTGTGTTGTAACTAATAACTAGTTACACTTGTGTTTTATTCAGCAATGTAGGGCACTGACATGAATTATTATTGGTTTTTAGTAGCCTGTGCCACCAGGTAAAATACAGCCTATTATTCGTTTTAGGATTTATTCTATTAGAATGTGGGGTTGGGGATGAATTAGGCCTACCTCAACATTTAGGTTAGAAATAACTCTTTCTGTGTTTCATTTTCATTCTGATGTGAACTGTAGTCATCTGACATTAATGGTTAGATGGTTTAATTAAAGCAAGAGTAAAATATTTCCCCTCTCTTGGACTATACAGTAACAGGTTTATCTGATCGATCAGGATCTGATCAGTCAGGGCAGGTAAATGGATAAAATGGTCAATCCAGATTTTTTTCCAGGTAGAAAAGGAGTCAACAGTTATTTTGAGGTGTGTGTGTGTGTGTGTGTGTGTGTGTGTGTGTGTGTGTGTGTGTGTGTGTGTGAGAGAGAGAGAGAGAGATATTAACACCAAACTAGGATGATGTGATCGATGGTGTATTCTCACAGCGACAAGCAGACATTGTGAGAATTAATAAAAATGCTTTAAAAAATAAATCAGTCAATACCAAGTGCGCGTGCGTGCATCTAGGTCCATGTCTCTGTGTCAATGCGTGTGCGTGTATGTGTGCGTGTGTGATTGGCCAATGTCACAGTCGTGATTTGGGTTGCAGATACCGATGCACCGTGCAGACCTATGGGAGCGCAGGGACGGCAGAAGGGGGAGGGCAGAGTGTCTGAGGCGGACTTGACTCCATTTGTAATGAAGGATCTGATGAGCGGGGTTTCAGAACAGGGCCGCCACTGAGTCCGCGAGGGCAATAAAGAAAGAGGAGCGATATAAATGAGGAGGAAATTACATCTGCTTTGAACGGATCTGTGCGTCTGCAGCCGGCGGTGACGGAGAGGCAGCGGAGCGGAGGAGCCGCGGTCTGCGCGCAGGGACACGGACAACGGAGCGAGAAACAACACGATGATGTTTCGGAGCTGCTGCATGGGGAGCGCGGTGGATTTTTAAGAGGCGACACCGCAACATTTGGACAGTTGGATTTTTAAGAAACAATAATAATTTCGTGGAAATCAAAGCGAGCTAAAATAACAAAACACGAGCAGGCTGCGGAGCGCGCAGGAGCAGGATGAGCGTGTTTTCTGCAGGGAGAGCAGAGCAGTGCGTTTGAGGTAAAGGCCCTCAGGGAGACCATCCAAAACACACACACACACACACACACAAACACACACGGGTCAGACAGACTGTGGTTAGCTTATTTGATGTCAGTGATATGCACTCTCAGAGCTGCTTCTATTTTTACACAGCATGTAGGTTAGGGTGTAGTTAACACAATTCAGCTGTTAACACACTGTGAACTCCAACATCACCTTATTGTCTCGTAGTAAGGTTGACACACAAAATATGAATACCAAGGCACGTTATGCTACTACTGTAGCCATAATACAGTCTGACATGATTGTTAATTTTGCATGATCAATAGCAAGCTGTGTCCCTTCACCATCTTCCAAAACAAAGGTAAAGTCCATGCACATTTAAGTTGAAGCCTGTGATGAGGTTATTGAATCAGTTACAGTGTAAATCAGTGTAATGCGATATAATCATTGTCTTTGTTTTGCAAAGAGAGTTGTTTTTCACCACAGTGTGCTTGTAATAGAGGCCAGAGTTGACCGCCTCTGTGTGTGTCCTCACCAGCTTGTTTGTGTTGCATCAGCCTTCATAGTTTTTAGTTAGGGCATTGGTGTTTTGTCCTGATGGCTGCAAAAATATAATAGGCTAGAGAATATATTTTATATAGATCTGAATTTAGCTGAGACTAACTTTAAGTTACCTTAATAGACATGCTTCGAATTTTATTCATTGTAGGTTAGAGAGGAAATTTCCAATGACATCCACCCACTCTATCAGACAGCTGCGTGTGTTATGAGTCATGACAAACCCTGTTCACATAAAAAATACTTACCTGTGTGTGTGTGTGTGTGTGTGTGTGTGTGTGTGTGTGTGTGTGTGTGTGTGTGTGTGTGTGTGTCAGTGGGACATGGCAAACGGCGGGGACCAGTTCGGCCTTGCAGAGCGCCCGGACTCGGACTGCATGGATTCGCCAACAGACACCAAACATGAAAATCCCAGCTACACCTTGAACTCACCAGCGTCACCTCAGACAGCATCCAGCCAACAACTACCGGCCTGTACCGCGGACCAGAATGTAAACATTGATTATTAATGATTGATTTCAGATTGGCCTAATTTAATCCAAAAGTTGCTGCGGTTTTCGCTCAAGTAAAAAAAAAAATATTGATGCACCCTGAACCTGAAATATTCAACTCAGTATTTATTAAATGATGCGAGTTTAGTTTTATATTAATAACCAGGAAATTCTAATTTGAATACAATTATTATATGTATATATTATAGATTAAATTTTTAAAAATTAGACTGTGTTTCATTTTTGAGCCCTGTGTCTTGCTCTGATTTAACTTCAATAGACGTCCTCTTCAGTTGTTGTGAGCACTGTTTATATTTTGCTGCAGGGGATGGAGGGAATCAAAGTTTTCCTCCACGACAGGGAACTTTGGACGAAGTTTGATGAAGTAGGAACTGAAATGATCATCACCAAGGCTGGAAGGTAAAAGCTTACAAGATAAAAATAGCTATCTGTTTTGTCAGTGGGCATATTTAATTCATCATGTTTACTAAAAGCGACAGAGTTGAATGAACGAGACAGCCTTTTTTTATGAACCGCATGTCTGTCCCAACAATACATCTGGGACAAACTGTACTATGTGAATGTCGCCAGGCCTCAGGGGACTTTTGACTCACAGAAGGCTGGATATTTATTTTATTACCTAACTTCATGAATTTCATCATTTAAATCTGACTGTGATTAGTAAGAGAATATTAATATTTTTCCTGAATGTGCCCCCTGTAGGAGGATGTTCCCCAGTTACAAGGTGAAGGTCACAGGACTCAACCCAAAAACAAAGTACATACTCCTGATGGACATTGTGCCCGGGGACGACCATCGCTACAAATTTGCAGACAACAAATGGTTGGTTTATCAAATCTTATATATGAGTAATGGACAAAATCCAAACTTAGATTACCCCTCAAAACCTCTGAGCGATGTAGGCTAAGATAATGAAATATGCATCCATCATAGTGCACGAGTGCGCAGGTCAGCTCTCCCGTGACACACCCAATTTTTTATTTATGATATGGCCTAACCCTTTAAACACCGTTTATGGAGCGAATGATGCATAAAATAGATAGATAGATAGATAGATAGATAGATAGATAGATAGATAGAAGCCTATTTTCCCCCCATTTTCTGTTTTTGGTATTTGTGGCCACTGTAAATTTTACACTAGAAATCTCAGCCTCTGCAAGAAGAAGTCTTTGCGAACCATGTTGTTGTGCCCTCCTCTCCATCTCTGCCTCTAAAGGTCGTCGGGTCCCTCTTGCAGACTGTGTTGGCCTAATTCCCCGTGTTTCCCCCCGTGTCTGCCCGCCGGTTAAATCAGTATGAAGGGTTCACCGGGCGGACAGACGGCACAGACCGGATTAAAGGCTCCCATTCAAATGTTTGTTGTGCTGAGGGGGAAATCCGAACAGGGCACGGACTCTGCCGTGAGATCCGTCAATGCTCTGCCTCTTCAAAGCATCACACACTCGGTATAACGGGCCGGAAACAGGAAAGTAGCCTATACAGCCCCGGCTCAGTGCGTAATGGAGGCGAGCGGTGTTTACAGAGACAAGTCGGTGCTGGCCTTCAGGCATTTTTAAGTTTTTCTGTATGGGTAGGGGGTTGATCCCTTCGACTATAGTAGACTGCAGATTTCTTTCTAAATTTATGGGTTTTTTTTGTCTTTTATTTTTAATTCATATTTATTTATTTATTCTAGGTCACGCCATTTGACCTTTAGGCCTATCGCAGGCTCACAGGCCAGACTGCATGCAGCACTTTTCTAACACAAAGGTTAATATTTCTTAGAGGCCTGTATTATTTGACTCTACTGATTATTAGATCACATCCCCTTTAATTATTTTCGGCCCTATTTTTTGTGTGTGACGATGTAAGGAGACGCTCACCTGGAAGTGTTAAAGCCTTGTGCCCAGTGATTAAGAATTAATGAAGGAACCCCCCCTCTCAAACAGGTCTTTAGTGTCTGTTCCTCGGCAATAGGCGTTTGTGTTCCTGGTTTTATCGTGAGGAGGGACGCAGGGGACACACGTGCATTTGTTCCCCTCCAGCAAGAACATGAGGACTTTTATTTTGACAAAATTAAAAACATTTACACCATTGGTGCACGTAAATTGGTGCATAAAAATTCACCAGAATGTAGGAAATCAAGTGTTTGATGCTTAAGATTTTCTAGCAGACGACCCCAAACCCGGTTTCATATGTGACCCCTTTAATATTGACACCAGACCTGCGTCCTTGGTTTCAGGCGTCTTGCTCGGCACCTCTATAGCACAAAAAGACGGAAGCTACAGCAACTTTTGAGGAGACCGAGTTAATTTGGGTCGGCTGAAGTCCAGATGTGGCTATCTGTGTAAGCTTCTGCGAAACACGGTGCATTTCATGTCGGACTAATTAAAGCACCAGATAGGCCCCTCTGCAGCCGGCGGCAGCGCAGGCCTCCTGCGCCACGGGGCGCCGGGCAGAGCGGTGCACTGCCGGTCAGACAAACTACTGAGCGTCAGTGTCTGACCGTTTTCTGATCTGCTGCATTTTCTCTGCTGTAAAGGTCAATAACGGGGAAGGCAGAGCCGGCGATGCCCGGGAGGCTCTACGTGCATCCGGACTCTCCGGCCACAGGGGCCCACTGGAGCCGCCAGCTCGTCTCTTTTCAGAAGCTCAAGCTCACCAACAACCACCTGGACCCCTTTGGACATGTGAGTCTGTCTTCTTAATAGCGTTTGACTGCCTGTCCTGGTCTCTGTTTACTTGAATTTATTTGAACATATTTTTGCCCTTTGAATTTGTTATGGGCCTTTAATTTTGAGACTGTATGAAACACTACAAGATATAATTCATGAACAATACCCAGTGAAAATGGTCTGTCGCCATATCACAGAGCCATAATATACATTTTAAATAATCAACCCTGAGTGATGTTTCTGATTGCAGAAGAATGACTACACGAAGTACAGCCAGTGCACCAGTCAGGCAGACAGGCATCACCACAATAGCTCACTTGTTGTAGCCTGTATAACTCAGCAGACATCACAACACAACACAAATCAGCACGAGGGCAGAGCGGCCACACTTTAGACTCAACAGAGACACTCATTCCCGCCATGCCCAGCTTTCATTGCTCCAGTTGTCCCACAGTAACACTCAGAGGCCATACACACTGCACCTCGCCAGGCAGTGAGCTGTAAGCAGGTGAGCACATATTGTTTTTACGTGCGCGTCTTGGTGCGTGGGTGCGCAGAAACAAATAGAAACAGAATCTATTCAGGCTTGTTAAATTAGAGGTAATGATAACAGTGGCTCTAAAGCCCATTAGCTAATGTATGTCACCGGCGGACACAGCTACGATTAAACTGAACCCCCCTGGATAAACAAATGTGCTCGCGCCCATGCGTGCGCATACACACAGGGCCGTGATTCAATTAAAAAAAACACTTGTGGAGTTGCCAGTGTCGTGGGAAATAGTGAAGACTGTGGGCTGAATGTACGGAGCTGTTAATGCTGGTATCTTCAAGCCAAATTTAGCAACCCTTTGATGAATGAAAAACGTTAGTAAGTGGTCACCAAGTGCACAAACCTTACACAACTCCCAATAAGTAACTCTGAGTTTCTCCAGAAATAGTCTGCCAGGTTAATGATCAGTGATAACACTGGATTATGTTTTGAAATTTAGGCATTTCCAATATGTCAGATCACATTGTGTCTAATTGTCTTATATAATAACCATGTTTTATTTAGTTGTGGTTGAGAGGAAATGGTCCCAGATTAAATTTAATTAACTGTGTATAATAGGCCTATGCTTAATTAATTTGTTTTAAGGTGGCAGCTAGCTTTGGTCCCACACATTAAATTTTTTGTATGTTGACATGAAAATAAGACCTTTAGAAAAGAACAAATAGCCTACATGACATATGTCAATTGAATCAGGTAGAAATTCTTACATCCATGCAGGGTATATGACACAAGTATCCTGGCTACAGCCTTGTAAAACAAAATACAGATTTGGTTCCCTTCCTTTTGACTTACATCAGTTTCAGCCGACTAATATGAACAGATACCTGTTTTAAAGGTTCATGTCATCCAAGAAATTTAGGTAACTTCAAAGTTGGGTTTAACCTCCACCAGCCTAGTCTGGGTTTCAGCATCTGGTGGGAAACATGACAGGTCTGTCAATCTCACCTCCTCAATCTCTCCCCCGTGCAGATAATACTCAACTCCATGCACAAATACCAGCCTCGCCTCCATATTGTCAAGGCGGACGAGAACAACGGCTTTGGCTCAAAAAACACAGCTTTCTGCACCCACGTCTTCTCTGAGACGGCCTTCATCGCCGTGACATCCTACCAGAACCACAAGGTACGCTTTACACAAGACACAGTGGACCACCACTAAAATACAGCAACTAAAACCTCACTTTGTCTTTGGAAAGGGGCAACCCAAGTCCCAAGTTTATGGATAAAACTAATCTTTATTTGAGGTTTTAAAAAATGGAATCCACTACACAAAGCGACATTTAAACAGCACTTGGTGTTGTGTGAATATGAAGCGTTCTGCTATTTCACAGGCTGAAGCTATAGGCTACCTCATATCAATTATGGAAATGAATCTCAAAGTCTTATGTGTGCAAATCAGATCTGGTCTACTGTCATATTTGTGACCCTTTAGATATGGGTATGATTTGCCTTTGGTCACCGGCCACATTCAAACTTCAGTGTCTCAAGCACATTCACACACACTCACAAGCACACTTCATCTTTGTTTGTATTACTGTCTGTATTTTGTATCCAGAAAGTCAATTTGCATCTTCTTTGTTTATGTGGCCTTACTCAATGTTTGTAAATATGTCCAAAAATAAGTTGTGTGTGTGTATGCGTCTGTGTGTGTGTGTGTGTGTGTGTGAGAGAGAGAGAGAGAGAGAGAGAGAGAGAGTGTGTGTGAGTGTTGGTCTGTAATGACCTGTTTCTTTCCCTTGATCTTGGCTGATCCAGTTTTCTCGGCGTCTACTAGAAAGACAGATTGCTGCAGCTTTAAGCCGCTCTGATGGTTACGTTTTCACAAGATAGCTTCAATTTGATCACATTTCATAACAAAACATTCATAATATAAATGGATGAATTTCAACTACAATTTTTAGTCAGCACTTAAAAGATAGAGGCCGGAGTTCTGCACATTAATCCACAGTTTCAAAGTGATGTTATATTATTTATTGTATATTAAAAACAACAAACAGGTGCAAGGCTCAAAAAACAGATTTGCAACAAATGTTTAATCCAATAATTTGCATGAATTAATTTAGAATAGTAAATATAGTTTTTGGTTTAAAAAGTTTATACCTTATTATTTTACTCATACTGACCAGCCTTAGCATTGTAGTTTATGTATGAACTTAAATATCATAATAGTTAATAATGATTAAATATAATTATTGTAACTGTCTATTTTATAAAATGTCTTCATGTATATTAATACTCAGGTGTAATGCAATAAATATATGTATTTTAAACTTAACCATTGAATTGATTTTGAGTACAAAAAAGTGTTCACCTTTCTGAGCTATTAATTTGTGTGATCAAATGTGTGTAAAAAAAACAAACAAACAAACAAACAAAAACCTTAAACTTTGTATTTCCGTCATACACGCAATAATAAATACTATTGATATCACACTGTAAATTCCAACATTCGAGTATGAAATTAGAGCTGTCGAGCCAGAGGTTTGGTGAAGGCTATCTGTATTATCGGCACTTCAAAGTTTGTTTGGACCCCAGTTTGTGTCAGATCTCCAGTCCACTTGCCTGCTGTGTGATGGACACACTGCGCGAAGGTTTCCCTCCATGACATCACTGAGAAAAGTTTGAAGACTTAAACATCAAAGCTAGCAGCTTTGGACCTCTAAAAGCTTTGGCCTGAAATCCTTAAACCTGGCGACTGTTTAGGTAAACAGTTTATTCTGTGTCAGCTGGCGAGGACACTGTCCGCTCCATTGGAAACGTCAGTGGCTGAGGAATGTTGGCCGTGCAGAGCTGCAGCGGGGCTGCTTTTAACATCTGCAGGGGCCTCTCACTAATAGTAAACTATTGACTTACAGTCAATGAAAAGAAGGGTTTAAAAACTGAATGTGGCTTTGTGTGTCCATACTTGCATGAAACAGTGTGTTTGTTTGGGCCTGTGCTGTGCAGTTTGCTCTGTGGTGCAATGCCTGTGTGTCTGAGCTAAAGATTTTCTATGTTTTGTGCTTAGATTACACAGCTGAAGATTGAGAATAATCCTTTTGCAAAGGGCTTCAGAGGCAGCGATGACAATGAGCTGCATCGCATGGCCAAGCTACAAGGGTGAGTCCAGCTATGATGGTGTGTGTGTGCGTGTGTGTGTGTGTGTGTGAGCAGTCATAGGAAACAAAATCTACTCTCTCTGAGGGTAGTTATGATGGGGTACATATGTTCTAAGACAAGAGTGTGTCTGTGAATGTGTGTGTGTGTGTGTGTGTGTGTGTGCGTGTGCGTGTGTGAGCCATTGTCACCTGAAGGTTGATCTTAGCCTCAAACCTCAACCAGAGCGTGCAGCACAAACACGACACACCGAGCGTCAGCCCCTGCATTGATAGATAGATGATATCACGTTGCTGCTGGTCTATTAGACTGTCACTGCTGATCAGCTGATGGCCCTGGGTACATGGTGTCTGTTTGCGTGTTGATCTAATCTCCGTTCAAGCCCTGTTGTGGCAGGCAGTTTAGAGATTTTAACAAGCCAATGGGAGAGGCTGTTACTGTGGGGAGGGGGAGGACAGAGAGGAGAGGGTGGTATTAGACGCAGCACCCCTGTGTTATTGTGCTGCTGTGGTTGGTGGAGGCCAGACGAGAGCAGAGGAGAGGAGAGGAGAGGAGAGTCTATCTGAAGTGACACACGGATGGATGTTTATTTTTAGAGCACCGTATTATCTCACAACAGGACTGACTGTGTGTACGTGCATGCACGAGTGTGTGTCACTCTCACAGCGAGGGTCAGGGAGATGTGGCCTGCTGTCCCCTACATACCACAGAGTTCACCAAGAGGGCAGTGTGTACAGAAAGAGATCAGAGCTGAAAGGATGGAGAACAGCTAAGTAGACTTGAAAGAAAGGAAAGGAAAAAAAATAAGACCACTGGCAGTACAGCCGGGCAGAATTTAATGTAACAGAAATACTCGTACAGAGTCAGGAGAGGTGGTTTTGTGCAGCACACCTGAGGCCACAACAACATTAAATGCCAACTTTTTCTTCAAATATAATTCTCAACCCTCTTCGTTCTCTCTGTTTCAGTAAGGACTACCCTGTGGTTCCTCGCAGTACTGTCCGTCAGAGAGCCTGCTCCACCGGGAGTCCTTTCAGTGGGGAGGGTCGGGGTCTGAGGGGTTCCCCTGACGCTGTCGGGTCCCCCTACAGCTGTGAGAACGGCTTGAGCAGCAGCAGTCCTCAGGAGCTGCTGAGGGCCCCCCCTGCACACTATACCCTGCCTCATCCTCACCTGCAGCACGGCCAGCAGCCGCAGGTCTACCACTGTGCCAAGAGGAAAGGTAGGAGGAAGCAGAGCCCTCAGTACACTGTGTGAAAGAAACTTACTGTTTATCTCAAGCTGAAAAAACAAGTAGAGATTTCATTAGTTAACTGCCTGACTGGTGTTGGGAAGGTTACTTTTGATAAGTAATTGGTTACAGATTACTAAAATCAGATGCAAAGCACCAGAATGAATGTTATATTCTACACATAAACATCTTACTGAAAAGAATATATTTGGATAAAACTCCTTTAACCAACAGCATTTTGATTATTTACTATAATTTAATAACATATTTTTCTCAGTAATTACATTTATTTTGTAATTTGATTACATGTAACTAGTTACTCCCCAACACTGTGCCTGGCATAGGTTTGCAGATATGACCTATTTATTTTCATGTAATTATTTTAATTATTCTTTTTTGTAGTAGTGGCAATACCTGTATATTTTTCTCACTTAAAAAAGTGTTTACACCCCCAAAACTGGTTATTCTTCTATCTTGTGGTTGTGTGCCAAAATAGTGGGCTATTATTATATAAAAACAGCTTTGTGTAAATGTTATTAAGATTCTGTTTGTGGTTACCTGCAAAATGTGAAAGCTCAAGGACCATTCCAGTGATTTTACATGTTTTCAGATTGATTTCCTGACTTTCAGGCAGCCAGTATTAAAGTCAGAGAATTGAAATGCTATTTGGTTATTTTTATTTTTACCATTTAAGTTACAGCCAAGTAACAACTGCGAGGACAATTTTGAAAACTCAGAGGTGACTGCCACATATTATGTATTTATAAGGTTTAAAATGATGATATTTGTCAGCCAACTACAACGTAATAATGATCATGTTACTACCACAGGTAAAATATAACTTACAAAGAATGTTGACCTTTGTTTTTACTACAAAAGTCCTAAAAGTAAGTAAGTCAACTGAAATTAATGGAAATCCTGCTTGGAAAAAACTAAATTAACTTAAAAAGCAGATTCACACATTAATTTGTGCTGTGACTGGTATTCTGTGTTTGCAAACTGTGTGTAATTAGTGTCAGATTTACTGAGGCAGCAGCTGAATGAATAACTACATAATTTTCATGTCTGGTCAGTTACACATGCGTGCATGGGTTCATTCAGACATTTTAATCAACGGAATAAATACAATGAGGCTGAAAATACTAAATAGATTCCAGAGGATTTTGTAAGGCTGCAACTAAATACAACCTGAGAGATATAATTTGGGTTACATTTAAGTGATAACTAATCATGGGTGACGAGTAATCTGTGCTTTCAGGCTGCTGCTTGATGAAAAAAAATAGATCTCAAATTTTTTGATTCTGAACTATGATACTTTACAGATTGGTCTGCACTGACGATAAGTACAGCCTATACTAGGGGTGCCCAAACTTCTTTTTATTTGAGGGCCAAAATTGAAACTTAATAGGGATACACGGGCCAAAAGCAAACATCTATTGTTTTATATTTTAGGATGCAAATTAATAATCAGGGTCCTTCATATTTTTACCTCACAAAAATAAAATAGCATAAAGACTGATTTATGCTATATATATATTTTAAAATTTATTAAATTAATTAATTGATTAATTAAGAAGCCAAAGTTCTTAAATAATAAACGTTGTCTAAATTAAAGGGTCTGTATAAGCAGTTTGTCCAAATACACTACAGTCCATTATTGGTAAAATTCTGATTTAAACCAGAAACAGAAACCATCTGATCAAAGAATAAGTAAACTTGACACATTTCGACAGGTACCTTATAGTTAATGGAATAAAACATGAGGTCTTTTTCTTCTGGCATCACGTTTGTTTTAAGTTAATGTCATACATACTCAAAAACTGCCAGACTAGTTACATTTTTTCTCATGTGTACATTTTGTTCTCGCCTCAGCTTCTTGAACTGTTTGATGTAGGAAGTCTGAAATTCTGATCTGAAACTGGCCCAGTTCTCACGTCTTAAATGTCAAATGTAAATTCAACACAATGTCTTCTCTCTGTCTGTCTCTCTGTTTAGTGGAGGAGAACTGCTCATCAGGAAACCGCCAGCACCCATACAAGAAACCCTTCACCGGTTCCTCTCCAAGTGAGGGCGAGTCCTACTACCACCCCTCCTCCTATCCTCCTCCTCCACCCGGTCTATCCAACAACCCACTCACTGACTCCCCCTACAGCTCAGACATGGGACAGCGCCAGGCGTGCATGTTTGCTGGCTCAGAGCCCAGACTGGATGAACTCAACTGTGCATCCTGGTCGTACACCTGCCCGCTCCCCTCTGCCATGACCCCCATGGAGCCCTACCCACCTTACACCCCTCACCCTCCTTACAGCTCCAGTCCTCAGGGCTCTCGACTCAGCGCCATAGCCCACCAGAGCTCTCCTCCGTTGGGAGAACACATCACCCACGACCCCTATCAGAGCCAGAGCTCTGGACCTCCATCTCAGAGCTCACAAAACATTCACAGCAGGCAGCTCAGCCCTCCTCTCAGAGAGTATCCTCGCTACACGCCCAACCTGTCTCCCCCTCTCTACCACACACTCGAGACGCACACACACATCAGGTGTGGTGTCCCAGAATGGAGTGCAGCCTCCTAACTGAACCAGAGGACAAACCTGAAAGACTGATCAGTGAACAGAGATTCCCTTCTGAAGGATGCTGCGCTACATACGGACAAATATGGTATTACCTTTGTAAAATAATTGTGAAAAGTGTGATTTTGTATTGTGTGAAGAGGTCTCATCTGTTTGTCATGTTTCTCTCCTGTGCTGGATGGAGCTGTGGATTGTTAAAGACTGGACTTGGACATCCACAAAGCTTAAAAAAAAAAAAGAGTCTGAGCAGCACAAAGTTGTACTTTATCGTCTCTCCGTAACCCAAAGACTGGTGTCATCCAACTGTTTGCACTGTGAGCCCCGTTAAGGCCGGACCGTGAGCAGCACTAGGCTGTGTTCCTCTCAATGACTCCCACTCTCTCCATTGTGAAGGATGTTAATTGTGACCCACTGTCAGACAGGCAGTAACATTTACTGACCAAAATAATCTCAGCTCTCACAGCAGAGCCTGAGGGAGATGTTTTTTTGTCTTTAGTGGAGCAAAGCACAGCTCCATGCTCAGTCTCAGTGAAGGAGAAAAGGCATGAGTTGTCTGCGTGTGTGTGTGTGTGTGTGTGTGTGTGTGTGTGTGTGTGTGTGTGTTTGTATGTAAAGCCTATGTCAGCTCAGCTCAAGGATGCTATGAGTTAATTTCCAATGAGACGGGCAGTAGTAGCTGCAGGCGCTGCACCATAGAAATAAACAGTTTGTTTAGACCATGCTACAGGCTGAAGGACCTGTAAACACTGTTTCCGCTGCATTCTGGGTAAATGCACAACTCAGCGTCATGCAGCTGTCACCACTGTCCTCTCAGTCACCCCAAGCTGACCAATCAGCTGTCCCTGTTCCCTGAGAGCCGGCCAATGGGCAAGAGCCTCTCTTTTATCCCCAGCTGACCAGTCAGAGCAGGAGCGCAGCATTTTTCATGTGCGTGTGTGTGTTGGCCCATTTTTATTTGTTTCTGAATTATTCATGAGTCCAGCGTTGATCCTTGACATGTGAGGATTGCTCAGCAAACATAAAGAATCACAGTGCTGTAAGCGGGATAATATTGATGCAACAACTCGTCCAAATATTCTTTTCAGTCACTCCCTGTCATGTCCAGACAGCATTTATTCATTAATTGCTTCGACAAGATGAGATTAAATACATTTCCCTGCAGATTTGAGCAGCATTACGTCCCTCTTTTTAGCTAAATGTAAAGAAACATTTGTCGCATCCACTGTGCAAGCTGAGATTTTGGTTGATTTCTGTGTAATGAAGCAGTTTTCATATTTATGCCCAGATGTTTTACATGCAGTAACATGTGAGGTGCTCTGACATCACAAACCATCTGTATTCAGAGAGCAGATCCTCATCATTCCTTGATATGTATTTGATTTGTGTGTGTTTGTGTGTGTGAGAGACAGAGTATGTGTGTTACAATGAGATTTTTTATAGCCTTGTTCCTGCTAATAGTATTTATTACTCTAGATTTGTAAAGATTAGTTTGTTGTTAACTTGTGAAACAAGATGGTATTGTTCAGAGATATTTGTTTCTCTTTGAAGGTTTGTTTCTGGTTTCACCCTCCATCTCCAAGTGGTGATAAATAGTTGTGATAAACAAACAAAATTTTCTGTTCTATGGAAATAAAGAGATTTATATACAGAAATAAATTTTAGAGAATTTTGCGTAAGTCAAGTGGTTGTAGTGTTCTTCTTTGTGCAGAGACAAACTATCAACATTCCCAGCGGGTTATTTAAAGTACGTTCAGCACCACAGCAGTGGAAACTCTTTTAAGTGCAGTGCAGTTTATCAGCTTCGATGCATGTATCAATATGAAGGAGCTGATAACAACAGCAGTCTGTGTCCAAAAATGTCCAACAATCTGATTCAACACTGTAGAGAGTATTGTTGAAACAGCAAGTTGTCTTATCGAGCATAAGGGACCCCAGTGTCTCCAACTCTTACACTCAACAACAAACCCCCCCAGAGTGGTGTGGGTCCTGGGGTGCCGTGCATACCTTGTCCGCCTCCTCTTATCTTTGACGGTTTGTTTGGCATCTCCAGTCTCCACCAGCTGGACCCCCTCACTGATGCCCAGAGAGGGGTGGGGTCTGCTGGGATGCAAGACAAAGAAAGGTGGGGGTGCGCCTATGGTCCCCCCTTCCCTTCCCGTCTCCTCTCACAGCAAAGTTAACCTCTTCCACCTTACACCTGCTCAGAGTTTACAACGCACTTATTTTGAAAGAACAAATGGACGTGACGTGCAGAGATTTATTTAGAGAAGGCTGCTAAATCATTAAACTTCTAACCGGGTGTATTTACATTTAATTGCATGGTTATATGTCAGTTGTCAGACCTCCCTCTCTTTCCTCTCTTCTTCTCTTTCTTCCTTTCTCTCCCTTTTGTACACCATAAGGTCGGAGGTTAAGCAGGCAGCTCTTCAGAGGGTCTGTTCCTCCTTAACCCTTTGTCTCCAGACAAACTCGAGCCAGGATGAGGAGAGGGGGAGAGGAGGGGGGAGGAGTAGTGAGGTCCCATGCAAGGGCCTCTGACTCTGACTGAAGATGGATTGCATTGCTTCATGTTTGCTTGTACAGTAAGAGAGCACTGTGATGACTTCTGTATGGCTGGAAGTGGGCTGGGAGAATAAAGCTTTGGGTAAAGTGGTAAAGTAATATTAAACATAGAAAGTGTGTGTGTGTGTGTGTGTGTGTGTGTGTGTGTGTGTGTGTGTGTGAAGGACCTTAATCCATCTGTGGAGGACTTTCTCAGACACACTGGTTAGACAGTAGATTGATGAACCTTTGCGATCAAAGAGCCTAAGTGGTGCTTATCGTTATCTCCCCACCGTCCCCCTTAACACACACACACACACACACACACACACACACACACACACACACACACACCACTAAGCCCTCCGACTGCCCTCTCTACATACTCTCCTTTTCTCATCCTTATCCAAATTTTCTACTCCACAATGGTTTCTAACAGGCACAGAGCACAAACAACCACATATACACACATCTTTTTTTGTTGTGTCCGCAGATGAGACACTACATGTCAAAACAGAGAAAGACTGACATTTTTAAATGTCACACATTTGGCCTGCAGACCTATATTTTTGTATGGCAACTAAACTGGGAGGGTTTCTGAGGAGGGCTTATGTTTCTGCTGTATTGTTTGTCCAAGCTGCTGCTCGGCTACAGGGAGTAATTCCTCCTGCAAAGTAAGGCTTTTTAAAAGGCATCAAAGACTTATTTAAGGCTTATTTCATTACAGTCTGAACTATTGGTTTGAATCTATAAATGTATATCTGGAGTCTCTTGCAGGACACTGAGAGGCATTTGTGTGATGTCTGGCATTAGTGATGCCATTTTGTGTGGAATAAGTGGACTGAAATGGAGTGTAATTGGTAAAGTTGATTATGGTTCGTCTCTATGGGTCTGATGGTGCTCCGTCTCTGTGGCAGTAAAGGGCGACAGCTCAGTAACTCCTGACCAGCATGGCGCAAATTAAACAGCTGGTACACTGGAATGCAGCAGAAAACAGAGAAGATTTGGTTCTATGCAATTTGATGTTTCAGAAGTTTTAAAGTAAATATTACCTTTTATTTTTTCTTTGCTTAATGGCTTTCCAAAAACTTGAAGCAAGTTTAGCCAAAAATATATGTTTTTCCCTTTACCTTTATTATTATTTATCAGTCTAGATAGTTTTGGTTTGAGTTGCTGAGTGCTTGTGATATTGGCCGTAGAGATGTTTGCCCTCTCTCAAATATAATGGAACTAGAAGAGTTGAGAGGCACCTGATTTGGCCACATGCTGCGCAACGATGCATGGAGAATCCTTTTTCAGTCAAATTAGATAGTACTATCCTTGTGGTGCTCGTAGGACTGGAAGAAAAAACATTTGAAAAACAGCAATGTCTCCCTCCAGGAATCATGACCCGTTTACTCAAGATAATCCACAGAGCTTGTTGTGAGCAGTTTCATGTTGGAACAATTTTCTTTCTACCAAACTACACTTGCCAATCCTACCACAGCGCAGAAGCTTGTGTGCATCTGCTAGCTCACCTAGCACCACTGAGCTAGCTAATCATACAGCTCAGCTGAGTGTTTACATCTCACCTGAAGCCTCTGGTCCATGAGCAGATTCACGTTTCCTTCTGTGTGGTGATTTGGTTAGCGCGTGTAGAAGGAAAACAGTTCCACATGAAACTGCTCACAACAAGGTCTGTGAATAACCAGGTCATGACTTCTGCAAAGAGCCATGACCTGCAACACTCAACACTCTACAACTCACACCAAAATAAACTGGATTATTAAATAGCACCACAGGTAAGAGGAAAAATATTTGTTTTTTAATTGGAGGTGAACTGTCTCTTTGAGAAAGAAATCTTACCAAAGCTTATTCTGGTGTTCTTCGAGCTTCATCAGAATAAGTGGGATTTGAAAGTTGGGAGAGTACCTTTGTACAATGGATTGATGGATGTATCAAGCTAATCTTTTTCAGTGTATGTTAATACACTATTCCATAAGTATCTGTAATTGGAACCAGTAAGCAATATATGGCACTAAGAGGACAGCACAATGGCAGTACAATAATGCAAAACAATGAATGTTTGGCCATTACATGTGGTGCAACAAAGTAGGATGGTGGAGGTTTATTTGAATGATACTATCCATCCTTGTTATTTAAAAGCCACAAGAATGGTCTAATGCTGTTAAGCACAGTATCGAAACAAGACAGAGACTCGAAGCTAATTTCCCCCTAAATGAGAGTTTATGGCTGAAACAACCCTGAAGTCACTGAAGTAGATCTTAATATGAACATAAGGGCTGTCAAGGATAAGAGGCCGAGTAGGAGTGTGTGTGTGTTTGTGTGGGGTGGATGGAGGGGGTGGGGTGCTTGGGTTGTCCTGCATGTTGCGTCTGAAAGACAAAGGGAGAGGTTAAGGGTCAAACCAACAGCAGACAGGCCAGTCCAGGGTCAGAGGGCTCAGACTAACCTGATCAGTGATGGCTGTTTATCTGGCCACCCCGAACCTAACCGTGATGGAGCTGCCTGATCCGTTCCCCTAATGCGGGACTCTCGCTTTTCCCAGATCAACAACTCAGTGCCAGTTTTGAAGAAAAGCTGAACCTACTGAAAAAACATATGGATACAAACATGAAAAATCAGATGCAGGATATCTTGTTGGCTGTGCCTAGCCATCACGTCCCAGGATCCCTGCTTTTCCTGTCACTCTCCCCAGTGGAAGCAAAGTTTTTAAAAAGGACACTGTGATGTGAGCAAGAATAATTGTTTTAACTCCTAACATACCGCCGTGGTCCCAAGACCGGCAGCCAAACACACATGACAGGGTGAAAGGGATAGAGGCGCTCCCGCAGTGGGAGGTGGTGGGGGTTGTGGGACGTCATGGAGCCAATGTCCCGTCTGATTACAGCCAGAAGACTGAAGAGGCACGCTAGTCCTCCACACACACACACACACACACACACAAACACACAAATAAAGATACACAAAAACACTCTCTTTGAGACAGACACAGAACCAGCAAGACGGACAGACACGTACACACACACACACACACACACACACACACACATACTGACACACCTATTCAGTCAAGAGATTACACCCCATTCCCCCTAACCTCACTGCAGTCCCCTTGGCCAGACAAGACACATAGCATAATGATATCACTACCAGCAGGACTTCACATTGCCGCTCTTTTGTTTGCTCACTGTACAGACCGGCTGTGGCCCCTCACAGTCTTTGGATAAAGGAACGTTGTCAGCTCATTATGGTGCATGTGCCTGGGCCTGCAGCCAAAATTTTAAATAATACTCAAGTCATGAGTCCACGTTCTTGCAATGCGACCCCCCCCCCCAATCTCCTAAATTCTGTTTGACTTTCACAAAGGACGTCTCAGTTTTTTAATTAGATTTTTCCTAAAAAAAATTTAATCTAATTCTAATTAAATCTAATTAAAAATTTCCTAAAAATTCTTGTCCACAGTTTCAGGAGTAAAATTCTGGATTGTTTTTTTCTTGCTTTATATTTTTTGAATGCTCTTTTAACAAATTCAAAACTTTCCTATTTTCTCAGGTTTATCGTTAATTACTGTATGTGTAATCAGTATCTTTAGAACAACAATGTATAAAATGATAAAGTGAAAACAATGTGAAAGGTGTAACTTGTAGAGATGAACATATATATAATTAGGACCTGAATCTGCAGCTCCCCTGAGCTTTATAGCGAGTTATAGCTTATCGGTAATCTGTCTGGCCCCCAGCTTTACTGTTTTGGTTCACTCTCATCGCTCTGCAGGACACAACCTACTTAGCACCAAACTGCAGACAGACCAAGGTATGTGGGATTTATACTTGTGCGTCAGCTCTATGCAGAGCCTACACCTTAGGCTACGCACATGGCCTGCATAAGTAGCCTACTATTGTGAGTATTTATACCTGTGCAGTGGTTTGCCTGTATCACTCTGCAGCTACACCACCAAAACACTAGTCAGAGGTGGGGTTTCTGTGAGGTACTATAAAAAGTAGTTGATTCAAAACACACCCAAAACACACATTGAACATGGCTTAATAGAGAAAATTTCAAACACAAACACACAAAATGGCATCACTATAACTCACAGCAGAGCGGGTCGTCAGGTGGCACCTTGTATGGTAGCCTCGGCCTCCACTGTATGAATGTGTGTGAATGGGTGAATGTGACTCAAGTGCAGGTCCATTTACATTTTCCCCCAAAATACAACAAGCTAATGTTTTTAGCACAGGCCTATGGCATTTTACATTGTATAAATTAGCCTAGTAGCTTGTGGACTTTTCTCTACTCATATGAAACCAGGGACAACAGCAACATTTAACAAAGGTAACATTACAAAATTTGGCTCCATTACAACTCACTAGGTTCACCAATATAACAACTGTCTTATACTAAACACATTTTCCAAACAAATATTACATGCTAACGTTTTTAGCACAGGCCTGTGGCATTTTACATTGTATGAATTAGCCTAGCAACCAGAGATTTCCTCTGCTCAGATGAAGCCAGGATAAATCCCAAAGTATAAATCCACAAAAGATTAAAAGATTTAAAATGCTATTCTGTGGAGTCTTTATTGTCTTCACAATTTACTGTTTCCTATCTGTGAAATTAAACTAAATAAAAGCTTTATTTCCACTGAGGGAAATTGTTTCAGCTTCCAAAAATAGAGAAGGTCTCCGTTGCCATAATGCGTAGTTATTTTGGTAGCTATACCTTATTCCATGGTTCCCAACCTTTTGACATTCTATGCCCTTATAGTGCAGAGTTCAACCAAAAAAGTGATTGCCCTTCTTGGTTTCATTAAAATTTTTTGTAGTGGCCCAAAGAAGTATTACTATATAGTGTTTCACATGAAAAATGCAAAGATTTGACTCAGTCAAAAGAATAGACATCATTTTGTCCATCAGTTGTATCTGGCATATTGTTCTTAAAATCCCTCAAGCTGTCCTGACCTTAGATTGGGAACCGCTATTTCATTAATAACTGAAAGACTAGTTATAAAATCTATAAAACATATATCTAACACATGGTGTTGTATTCAGAGATTATATGCTTGGATTTGACTTGTGCCTCAACATTCCCCAGCAGGCCTCCCTCTCGACCTGCATTTGGGCTGCCGGGGCCTTCCTGCAGGCTTGTCGACACTTGTGTACAAGCATGTTTGCAAACAGCCCAGACAAGACCACTGCTGGGAGACAAACACAAAACACAAACATCAATAAACAAACAAATCCATTCACACACCCCACTCCCTCCAAACACTGTGTGCACACACAGCCCAATTCCAAAGCACTTGCTCAGCCTGCTGTCAGATGCCACGGTTTGCCAGCTGCAGCATTGTTTGGTTCGTACTCAGTGCATTTCTGTGATCGTGTCTCATTATTAATAGATGGTGTCAGAGAGTCGCTGGCCTCTCTGTCTGACAAGGCATTAGCATAAACACAGACTTCCTCTCAGTATCTGTTTGCACCACACTGTTGACCTTTAATTATGGATGTCTAAATGTTTGTTACCTGTGCACTCAACTGTGTGTGTGTGTGTGTGTGTGTGTGTGTCTGTGTGCAAGCTACAGTGAAAGTGGAGGCTTTATAGGTTTCAGTATTCAGTCATGCTTTTTCATTTTCGCATTTTAAGAGTTTAAATAGAGGCTTCAATGAGACCAAGAACAGAATAACACTTCATCCCATATATTACTATTTTAAATAAAAATCATATCATGAAAACACTCTTCTGATTAACATGCTGAGGACGAACTACAAATCAGAGGCAAAGAAGAACAGTTGAGCAGATTATGCAGGGAGTAGGCACAGAGGAAAACAAGAACATGACAACTTGACAATATAAAAAAGAGACTTACGTGTGTTTCTACTTCTCATTGATATATCATATTCAATATAACTTATCATACTCCTGTTATTACTCTATTAGGCACTGGTTTTTGCTTTTGCTTCTTGAAAACATTTATGTCTTGTATATTTGTATATTTCACCAGATATTCAATATTCTATTGGTCTAAAACTGGGCCCAGTGAGTGACCCTGACCCGGGGAACCCACTGTTTGTCTGGTTGGAACTGGCTGTGAATTGCAAAAACTGTGTTTACTGTACTTAGTGTTAATGTAATTTGAAGCATTTTCTGGCACAAGAATTTTTTTCAGGATAAATAAAGTCCTATTGAATTGAATTGAGGCAGCATGGTGGTGTAGTGGTTAGCCCTGTCGCCTCACAGCAAGAGAGTTCCTTCTGTTGCCTTCTGTGTGGAGTTTGCATGTTCTCCACATGTCATCATGGGTTTTCTCTGGGTACTCTGGCTTCCTCCCACAATCCAAAGCCATGCAGGTTAACTGGTGACTCTAAATTGCCCGTTGGTGTGAATGTGCACATGAATGGTTGTCTGTCTCTATGTGTCAGCCCTGTGATAATCTGGTGACCTGTCCAGGGTGTACCCTGCCTCTCGCCCAATGTCAGCTGGGATAGGCTCCAGCGCCCCCATGACCCCAACGGGATAAGCGGTTCCAGAAAATGAATGAATGAATTTAATTATTTCATCATTAGGCAACTGACAGAGTTTCAAAGAAACACCAAACAGCCAATGAAGATGCTTCAGTCACAAATGCTGCCATCCTATCTAAATGATAAGGAAACCAGAGAACTACACATAAAACATCACATCATTTACAAAGAAACACAGTGCAGGGTACTTTACTACAGCAGTCAATGATACAATACCTGTTCTAATAAACATAACCTCAATGACACAAACCTGAAGCCCTGCCAAACAGTAAACAAAATCTTCAGGGATGCATACAACCTAGATGTGTGCGTTAAAAAAATGTCATGTGTACATCATGTAATTCAACATTTGAAAATGAAAGAGGAATTGCAATGTAAATAACCTGACAAAAAAAAATCAGATTTTATTTTCAAATTTTAGTTTATAAATTATTATTGTTGTTTCAATCATTTTACTGTGTGTTTTATTTTGTGGCTTGTGTAAGTTGTGGAGCCTACACAATTTAGTGAGCATAGGGCTGCATGGCTCTGTTTGTGGGACGTTTCAAGCACCCTTGGGTGCCCTGTGCTGGCCACGGGGCACTAGACAGCTGCTAAGTGTGCTTCTGTGTTGGGCTAGCTCTGGAAATAGAGCTTGTTTATCAAAAAAAAAGTGCCAGTTGAAGGATTGACCCCCCTGACAGAGGTCTGGGCTGAGCCCTATGTCCTCAAATCCTAGAAACACCCTGACGTACACATGACCTGTGCTGGGCTGCTGCAACTGGATTTGCTTCATTTATTACTTTTGACTGATAAATATTATTCATAATTGTTATTAACTGGCTCCTGGCCTCTTGTCATTTGCAAAAGTGGTCCCTGGGCAAAGCAAGGTGTGTATCACTGCCCTTTAAGGGCAAGGGAGGAGCTGCTTAACAGATAATCTGTTATCAAACCCACAACATTTGGATACTATCCAAGATCCAGTGGTCTCCAAATATCTCAAATATGAGCACTAAAGCACAGAGGAATGTGTACAAATAATACAGAAGGACAATATTATTTTCCATTTGATGCAATGGCACATCATTTATTATTTGGATTGAATATGTCACTTAGGAGAGGGTGATTTAGCTTTTGTGACACACTGAAACAATAAATGTGCAACTTAAGAGGACATTTAAGGGGTAACATAACAATTAATAAAAATGAACAATGCTACCAAGATTCTTTATTGTCCTCGTGGACTTCGTGCCTGCCATTATAGATTCTAACCAATCTAACCAATCTTTTTCTCTTCGTCTTCCTCAGCTGTTAAAAGGTCTGCTGGTGTTTACATGGGTGTTACGTCTCCATCTCCTCAGCCTCACACTGTGCCCTGTGTCACCTGACACAACATGCTTTTATTGTAATAGCATCATTCCATTAGTATTAATAAAGTACTCTGTGTGTGTGTGTGTGTGTGTGTGTGTGTCTGGGCAGCAAGCCATCCATTCATCAAAAATGGATACAGCGGCATCTCTGCCTGCAGCTATCTGTGTTGTTGTTTTTCCCCTCCACTGCCTTTTGCCTTCCTTTCCCTCCCATTTGTGTTGTGTGTGTGTGTGTGTGTGTGTGTGTGTGTGTGCACGTGACACACATTAACATCAGATGCATTTTTCTGGTTTTGCTGCTTTCACTGTCAGCATCGCCATCTTCGCCACACCTGGCAACTATTATGCAAAAATAACAGCACACAACATTTCCATTAGGCGTGCTAATGCCACCTTGCTCTGTGCTCACAGTATGAACATGTAATGTCAAATTAGCATGAACTCAATTACATATGGCTCCTACTTACTGTAAAGGTGATAAGTCTTTAAAGATATTTTAGGTGTGAACTAAACCATGAATGTCCTGGATATATTTATCATTTTGTGATGAACATTACTGTAGGTGACAGTGACTACTACTGCCTGACTTTTCAATCTCACCGCACCACAAAGTCTATTTTGGCAGCTGTTTTGGAGCTTCCTCAGCAGGTGGAACTGTAGATGTTTCTGAGCACTTCGAGGACCTCTCATCCATGCTGTCTTAAAAACTGAGTTTCTGAGTTTGTCACAGAACCCCAATACCACCACAAGGTCCATTGACTAGCTGCTCTAGAGCTTTTGATTGAGATCATTGAGGTCAGCTACCGCATCCAATGTCAAGAATAACCCTTTGAACCTCACTTCTCAGGATCAGTAACTGACTTTTGTAAAGCGCACAACCATTTCATATTTTCATTTATACTCATTGCCCTAATGTGTATCATAAATGAGTCAAAGATTGTGGCCCTAACTTGCTACACTACACCACACCAGATAAACATATACAGTTATTACTGAAGTGTTGAGAGGATGCACATTTTGCTATTTGGCCTCTGACAAGGCCTACGAAGTAACTGGCACTTAAAGGAAAAATTCTGTGTTATTTATCCTGGACCCTATTTTCCTATTTTGTTGTTACTAAGTGAGTAATGGAGACAACAGTTTTTGAAATTAGTCCAGTATTGAGCGAGACCTCTGCAGCCACAGTGCAAAACAAACTGCAGTGTAATCCCTATGGGCAATTGGGCTCCATCAATTTACATGCATTAAAAGTGCTATTTTTTCCCACTGGCAGGCTCAGACTGTTATTGTAAGTGTCTGACAACATTACAGAAAGGACCCTACAGAGAAATTAAATGTTTTCTTTACCTTTTGTTGGTCTTTTTACTACTGTGACCAAGTCTCGCTCAAGGAGAAGTCTCAATCTAAAACTTCAGGATAGGTGACTTGTTGCAAGAAAACCAACGGTGGATACATTAGTGAGAGATAGAGACAGAAGTGCCAGGAAGAGTTAGTTCTGTTGGAATACAGAAAGCGTAGCTTAGTGTAAAAAGATTTTCAGTGTCATGGCTGAATATTTAGCTGATTTCGACAATGTGGAAAAGTCTGCAGATTTCAGTATGAGACTTTGCAATCATTTCATACTTGTTACACAGACTAACAAACGCACCAGAAAGGTACAGAAAAACGTTTTATTTCTCTGTAGGGTCTAAAAACTAGCACTTTTAATGGACATTAATTGATGGTACGCTATTGTCTGTAGGGATTATATTGCCGCCTATTTCACCGCTGCAGCTACGTCTCTATCAATACTGGATGAATTTAAAAAATTGTTGTTCCCATTAGTCACTTATACAGAAAAACCTTTTAAAAGCCTTAACATTTAGTTTCCCAATTGTATTTGCTAATCAAGTGTCATCATCTAATACCCAAGACTCTGAATAGAAATATTCTAGAAGTCTTCTGTCTCATTTTATTCATGTTTCTCCCAGATGTATTTGGTATCTATAACTTGAGGGTTTCTCAAATATAATTTAAAATACATTTTTGAAGGTTTTGGTAGCACTTGTGGTCTAGTGGATTACGATATATGTTATGTTGAGTGGTGTCACTGGTTTAATTGAGGCTATGGATATTTGTTGCATGTCATCTTTTCCTCCTCCCACATTTTTAGGGTCATTGTCAGACTCCAACAAATCCTTACATAAATTCGGCCCACATCTTTCAATCCAAAGTAGCCTCAAAAATTTCACACAATTGATCTTGTTTCTGACTTGTTTACAGTTCAGTGTCATCATGTGTGCCCATGTCTGTCAGTCTAGAGTAAGGTGAAGAGCGTGGTGTGTGGTGGCGTGCTTTGCGTGCACTGTCCAGCATCATTCAAAGCGTCAGCAGTGGAAAGGTGTGACATTAAGTGTGATTTTTGTGCTTAAAGTGAAAAAATCACACATCTCCCTGTGGTAACACCTGTCAATCAAATGTCTGAAACTCATGTTTCAGTGGTCACAACACTGAGGTCTGTGCTGTACACACATTTTCAGTTGTTTTTCAATCATGTATGGGTGGTTTAAATAGACCAACTAGGAGACAATGGGCCCCTGGGCACACATAAGATAAAAGCCCACCGCAAGCAGAGCCGTGTTTCTCATAGTAGTCTTGTGTTTTGATTTTTTTTGGTTTTTGTAGGTTAATAACAACAGAGATTTCCATGTTTCCCTGATTTGTCACAAAGATCTATTTTTTACATTTTAAACAAAAACAGCTCAAACCATAATTCATAAACATGGAGTGATTGCAGATCAGAACAAACTGGGACTCCTTGTCAAAATGATGAATCATTTGTGCCATAAATTTAGTGAAGTTCATTGTCTTCAAGTTTACAGTTGAGTTCACTCACAGAGTTTTACATTATGACTAATAAACGAACTTAAAATGAACTATTCAATGCTAGTTCAGTGAAGTCAGTTTTAAAGCAACAGGGAACCTTCTGTTTACAGTTAATTTGAAGCAAGCTTTTTTACGCTGTGTTAGGTGCATTTTTTGGCTTGCCTTTTTTCTGCGCATTACGTCTCTGTGAGATAACCTGATATTGTTTCACGAGGTCCTCCTGGTCCTTAATGTACTCCTTGATCTAAGAGGAAGACAGAAGGAAATAATGAGTCAACTGTTTTCTGTTGCTCTGGCTGTTTGTCTCCATCTCTGCTCTGTCAGGGTACGTACCTTGTCCAGCTGTTTCTCTGTGTCATTCATATCCACAGCTTCCCTCCCTTCTATCTTGTCATCTGTCATCTCGTAGAGGTTGAGGGTTGCCATCTTAATCCTTCCGAGTGTTATTGTCTTCTTTGCTGCTCTTTCCAGAAAGTGATTCCACTCCCTTTCCTGTGTGATGACAGGGACACGTGAACTTCACACTGAGGATTGTAGTTGAATTTTGAAGCAACCTTTGATTTGTTGTTAGCTCTGATCCTGGGCTTTAACTGGGGGTCATGTCTAGTACCAATATGAGAGCCTCGGAGTGCATCTTCTCTAGCTCTCCCTGGAGCTGGTACAGCTGGCTGTTCTTCTGCAGCCGAATAAAGTGATGCTGGTCCTCCAGTGTCTGCAGTGTTTTTTTCTGCTGGTCGATCTGCTCCTGCACCTCAATATATTTCTGATAGAGATGGTCCCTGAAGTGGACACAGTTCTCTAAATGACCGATGAGCTCCTTCACACTATTAAACTGTAACACACACACATTAAAGGTGTAGAAACCAAAACTGATCTTCATTAACTAGTCAACATGCACATGAACACACCTGCAAGCATCATACAAATTACTGCACTTTTTTTAAAATAAAAAAATAAATCTGTAGGAAAAAACTACCTCACCCACAGTAAGGGTATATATGCATAGTGAATGCAGGGTGTCAACAGGTATCAGACACTTATGTTTAATGATTTTTGGACAAATCATTGTTTTCTTATTCAAGCACTGCAGGTTAGTAGTATATACGTGGTCCCATGCAGAGGTAGGTTTTATGTAAGATTAGGATTATCAGAGTGAGTTAAATCAGTCTACATTTTGCCAATATTAGACTCAGTGGTAAGTTTAAAGATTTGTAACATCAGAAATGTGGACTTTCCCGCAGAAGAGCTTGACTCATTTTGACAAAAAGAAATTAAAAAATGGATAAATGAAATTAGATCAAACGTTTGTGGCAATTTAAGGTCCAGGGTATAGGATTTAACTGTGATGAAACCTCTCCTGTGTGCCAAGCATGTAGAACTACAGTGGCCGACGTGAATATATGAAAACACGAATGGCCCTATCTAGAGCCAGTATTTGCTCTGGACATTCTGGGCCACTGTAGAAACAAAATGGCGGACAGCATGAGAGAGGACCCACTTTGTATGCAGATAAAACAGCTCATTCTGAGGTAACAAAAACACAATGATTCTTATTTTCAGCCAGTTATAAACTACTGGAAACATATTTATTCATTTTATTGTATATAATTTCTGCAAATAAGCTCCTAAATTGTACACACTGGACCTTTAATACCTTACAAATTGAAATTTAATACTATTCAATTACTTTAAGAGCTAATATTTACAAAGACATTGTAAGACTTTTTAAAGACCTGCAGACACCCTGGTCGAATGATCGAGAGACAAGGTAAGTCAAGATTTATGGAGGTTTACCAGTGGTGACTAAACAGTTAGTTATTTATCTGCAGTATTATATAATATTATACTATTATTTGGGATGTACAGGACTTGATATGTTTGGTGGTCCTGTGCGTTTCAATTGACAGATGGTTTAGTACTTAATGGATCTTTTTATGATTGATGAAATTTATATTGAGTCACATGTTTCTCTGCCGTGTAAAAATCCTTGCAGTACCTTAGTCATTTTGACCATGCGCTCCATGTAGTCCTGATACAAAGAGTGTCTCTGCACCTGACGCTGTAGCTCCTGCTTCCTCCCCATCACTTCAACATACTCCACCTCAAGCCTCTTTTTATTAGCTTCAAGTTGAAGCAAGTCTTTGCTCTCCTCCTCAGCAGCTGGATACACTACTTTCTCCTGCAGGGAGGGCGATAGGGATTCAGTGAGGTTTAGTGAAATTGAAATCCAATAAGGAATAGCTACAGTGAGTCTAGCACAGGAGTGGTGAGTGAAATGGTTCTCTACTGTACCTTGAGAAATTTATCATAGGTTTTGTGTAACTCCTTCACTTTCTTGAACTCCACCTGCAGCTCATCTGTGTTCTGTTCCAAGATCGCCAACCTCTACATCAAAAGACACACAGCAGGCAAAAATTACTGAGGAATATTTATGTAGCATGGTCAATCGGGACAGTGAGCATTAAGACAGATAATAAAATGGTAAATGGATTGCATTGCTTTTACAGTACATGTCACTTTCACCCATTCACATACACATTCATACACAGGTGGCCACACACACTCACAGCACTGTGGGGTTTAGTATCTTGCCCAAAGATACTTCAGCATGCGAACTGAGGAGCCAGGGATTGTACCGCCAATTTTTTGATTACCAGACGATCTGCTCTACCTCCTGAGCCACAGATGTTGCCGGTGGGGTAGGGAAGATGGGGATTGGTAGGCACACTTTTCACTCTCTGCTATACTTCTCTGGTTAGAACCAGTAGTAATTGAAAGGTTAAGGTCTCAGCTATAAATAAATATGTTTTAATGTACCACGTTTTCTAATATTAGGAGATCCTCCTCCAGGTCCTCTATGGAGAAAATTTGTTCTCACAGTCGTAAAAATAAACACTCAGAGCAGGTAACCGACCGGACAAGACAGACAAACAGACAAGAACATCACAATAAACACACAGCACACAGTCTGTTACAATATGCTACAGCTATATAAAACAGTAATGGCAATGGGCACTAAACTCCTCCCAAAGCGGGCTTTCTTGCAGAGTGGCTGTCTGTATCTGTGCCCCGAGGGGAGGAGGATGAAGCATGGGTTGAGGGGGTGGCAGGGGTTGTGTGCTATGGTCAGTGCTCTGATGGTAGTGGCACCGTTAGTGAGGGCTGGCAGGTTTGGGGTGGGGAGGCCAATTTTAAAATCTTGGTGATTTTCAGGAGCTTGTTTCCGCTGGTGAGAGTAAGTATGGTGAAATACACAGCACAGGAGGATGAGTTCAATGATACTACAATAAAGAAGAAGCATGAGCTAGGGTTTGACTGAAAGAGCATGGCAGAGAGTCTTTGCTGGCAGCGTTTATGTATGTCTGTGGTGTGGTGATTAAAGCTCTGTCTATTGTCCAGGATGATGCCAAGGTACTTAAAGCTCTGCACTGCCTCCAACAACATTTTTAAGCAATTCATCATCAGGAATGTCTTATTACTTTTGCCATTTACCAATAAAAATAATAATAATTAACCAAAATTATAAATGTTGTTTTTAAACTTTGAAAGTAGTCTCTAAAAATACAGTTATGGTTGCAACTGTGAGACAAATTTCTGAAATTGTACAGGCAAATCAGGTTTTCCATTGGATCTTATTATTTCAGACAAATAAAGATGACTGCAGTGAGAGAGGAAAAGGAGCATTTTAAGATCTTAAATTTGGATCAGGCTAAGACAAGAGGAAGGCTATTCTCAGGAGCTGAATTTAAGAAGTATGAGAAAATGGTTAAAATCCCATATGAGCTCAGATATGTCTAGGAGAAATTGGCTGGACTCAGAAGAGATTTTATTTTGAATTTTCCTTTCCTCTGGGACAGACCACTTTCTTTTTACTTTCGATACCATAAAACTGATAAGTCAACCTCACCAAAAAGTTGAGTGACTTTCAGATGTTTTGACAGGTCAAGAAAACCCTTACAGGTCAAGAAAACCCTTAAAATGATGAGGAAAAAAGCTGTGCGCCAACTGTAGCTAACCAACCCTGATCTCCTCAAAGCTGCTAGACATGTAATGGTGAACCCTTAGGGACTGTGCGTTAGTTATGTAACAAAAGGGGGGAGGGCATGGAAGAAACTGGGGGGGGGGGGCCAGTACAAAAAATTTTTAAGCATTGGGGAGGAGCTTATGTTTTTATTTTGGCGTAGGGGAGGGGGATACAAATTTAAATGGTGGTATTTTGTATTTATTTTACTGCCATGCCTTACAAGGTTTGGACGGACAGCATGTTTTCTTTAAAAAAAAATTGCCCAAATTACACCATTTATCATAGCCAGAAACTATAGGTACAAATTTTTTTTTAGGATTCTCACATTTCTGACCTTGGACATATCATGTGCAACAGACCCTTCCATCAGAAAAAAAATCAAAACCAAATATGAGCTTAAAACAGTGATATTTCAACAAAATAACTAGTCTCATTTGAAATTTGGCCAAAAATAAAGAGGGAACTTCAACTTTTAACTTTCAAACATCAAAGGTACGTTTTAAAAAAATCCAATAACTAATTTATGGTGGGGGGAGGATCATGCATTTTCAGTCACACAGAGTGGCCCAAGAAAAAATATTTGTAACTTTGGGGAGGGACAAAATAATTAAACAACAACAACAAAAACGAAGTCGCACCTCCTCTGATAAGTATGCCTAAAGAACAAAGCACCTTAAGTTAAGATTTTCCTTTAAATTAAACAAGTCGCACAAAAAATAGGCCCATTTAAGTCTTCTCCTTAAGGTTTCCTTAATTTTTTCTTCTTATCTTGGTCTTATACTGAAGGACATTCTTAAAGTTCATTAAACCGTTGCACAGAAGACCTTAGCAACCAAAGTAAGGTAAAAACCTTAAGGTATGCTACCCCTGAACGCATCTTCACCGCAACATGGCTGAGTGTATGATGACCTGTTCATACCTGTTGGCGCTCCTTGAGCTTTGTCTCCAGCTCTATCTCCTCCCGGCGTTTCCTCAGTAGATCAGTGATGGCAAAGCTATTGTCATGTAACGTTAAAGCTCTTTCTGTCACTGCACCGCCTGCGCCCTCAGCCGACCTCCTGTTCACACACATGGAAAAAAGTTATTAACATTGACTGTTGGGATTGATCCTGGCTGAGCTTCACACGCTGCACCAGCTCAGTATGAACTCAACTGTGGGTAAACTCACTGTGAGGACCGCTGCTCACGGCCGCTCCTCCTGCTCATGTTGTCTTTGGAGGTTTTAACGATATCTTCGGGTTTTAAACCGCTCTCCTTCCTCCTCGTACTGTCGGTGATTAGTTTTCAAACTTTCTACCAGCGCTACCCTCCAGCGTTCCTCCCGTCCGTTTCCATGGTAACGCAAACCAGGAACTTTTAAAGGCACAGTCCGTCATTTCAGTGTAAAGAGAAACTTTCAAAACATTTTAATTTTAATTTTCATTCTAATGTCAATTTCAGTTTCAATTTTTATTTTTATTTTTATTTTATCTGAGCCAAACTCTATGAGAACTGAAACGTTTGGGCCATTATCAGAAAATGAATCAACAACTAGAATTCTGATTTTTTTTTTTCACATATAAAACTGCATAAAGCTCAGATTCTTCTTTTTAAAGGAAAGAAAAAAGTAATAGCTCAAACGTTGAAAAAGAAATGTCAGGTAAAGATAAAGATAAAGATAAAGTCAGATAAAGAATCCGCAGGGCATCCCCTTATCAAACAAATAAAAAAAGTATATACTAGACTTATGCACACTTATCCAGTTCTTACAGTAAGATAGTATGTTTACGACCTGTAACATTAATCTTATTTTTCTTATGTTTTTATTAGCCTATGTTCTGAAATATTCATTTCATCTATTCGGGTTTTCTTTTTGCTTGTTTGTTTAGTTTTCAGTTCTTGCTTACTAGTCGCTTGTTGGCCTTTTGAAATTGTTTGATGGGACTATTTACGAACTATTGTTGTACTGTCAAATTTTCATTTGTATTTGTATATTGCCTAACAATACAAAAAGTAAATTAAACTAACATGACCTAATTCAGCAGACACTGAGCAGAAAAACTGACCAATCAGCGAACAACTGTCCAATAAAAACATAGAAATACAACACAATTCAGGGGAAAGAGGAATACCTAAACACATATATCTAAGTGTGTGTTTATATAGAAAACAAAGATCAAAGCCACACCAAAACTTTAAAAACAAGATCTTCATTTTAATTTAATCTAATAAACAAATCTCTTACAATAAACCAACCATAAGTGAAACGTTGATTAATCAATTAGCAGGCTACACTGTTGGAAAATTAATTGCCAAGCAACTTTTCGAGTCAGTTCATCAAAGATACTGCCCGTGCATGTCTCAAGGCATGAATAAACTAATAACTGTTAGCTAAAGTCCTAACATCATAGCTCCATACTGGATTATATAGCTCATGACCATGGCTCTGGTACACATTTACGTCAAAGGGCTGAGTCAGGATTATATCAAGTGACTAACTACTGCAACAACATGTTATACATTTCCATCATGTTTTTGTTCATTTTTCTTACTTGATACAGCAGCACAATATATGCTCAGGAAACTGAATGCCTCTACTAGTCTGCGTGTAAGCCAACATTAAAATTAGTAAAGCAATTCAAATGTCTGACTGCTGAGTAGCTCTGCTGTTGATTGGATATTATACATCCTGAATTATCACAGCTTTTCGCTCTGAATGTTTTTTATAGGCTGTTGTTGTAGTGTCCTGTAGTATTTTGTGTGTCTGTAGAGACAGCTCATCCAGGGTTTTGGAAACAGTGAGTCAGCCTCTCGTAACAAACATGCCTTGATTGTAAGTTCTTAAATGGTTCTGGCTGTAGGTAGTCTATATTTTAAGTTGACTTGTTTTAACTGAATAAATACTGCCTATCAAGCAGTAATATGAGATAACTTACTGTCTGTTCTTCAGTCCCGGCTCCTCCTGTCTGTCTGTATGAATGAAATGTAATGTAGATAATAGATCATTCAGAACAAAAGGTCCTATACTGCCACCCTGTGGGCATAAAAGAAAACAACAACTGGTACACCCTGAATCAGACCTGGGGTAACCTATTTTAGCTGATGAGACCTGTTTTCAGATGAAAGATGAGGAGAGCTGTGCTGAAAATGTGCTACTAGGTAGATAGGTAGGCTACCAGGAGGAAGTGGAGATACTGTCCCATATATTCCAACAGCCATTTTGGCCGTTAGGTGGATATACTGTCAGTAGCCATAAAAAGAGATGGCAAACCACAGTATGCCTGCCTATACAGTACCCACCCTACCCCTACTAATAAAATGATAAAGGTGTTCACCCAAAACATGTGCAACAAAGCTCACATTTCACAGAGATGTCAAGACCTTTAAACCACTGAACATTTGTGTGGATGTTCATTAATAAAAAATGTTTTATCATCTGTTGCCATTTCAACATTTAGTTTTGTTCTGTTGCAGTATCCAAATATTTAATAAAATACTTTATTTAAAACATACTGAATATGGAGTATAATGGTATTTGCACAACATGTTCCTTTTATTTTATAAATAAAACATCTAAAAACATTTATACTCAACAGACAGTGAAACCAGTCAATGGTTTATTTAGTCTTCTTGCCTTTGCCTTTTTTGGCCTTCTTGCTTTTGCCCTTGTTCTTTAAGGCTTTTCGAGTACTGTAGCCTCTCCACCAGGCTTGGGCCAAAATAGCAGCTTTGGTCTTGAGCTCCAGCTCCACCATCTCCTCCCTTCTCTTCTCCTCTGCCAGACGACGCTTCTCCTGGATCTGGTTGTGCTCCACTTCTAGGACAGAGAAGGGTTTGTCCAGCTCCCTCAGCTCCTCCATCTCCCTTTCCTGCTCCATTTCATTTGACTCCAGGTTGGCCTGAGACAGGTGATGGTGGCAGTAATGGTGTTGAGGGGTGAAAGGATGGAGAAGAGAGAGAGACAGAGACAGTAGTGGATAGTTAAAAGTAGTGAAGACAAATATGAAATAACTGGTAACTACTTTGATAACTGATTCATCATTACAGTTGTTTAATCAAACAAAAATGGCAAATTTTCTTGTTTCAGCTATTACTGTGACTTTATAATGTAATCTTTTTTACTTTAAAATCGTATTAATTACTTTTACTAATTTTACTAATACTTTTTGGCACTTTGTGTTTGTCTGAGTTTGTACCTGGACTTCTTGTATTTTACTGTCAAAAGTCTGGAGCAAGTATTCAATTTCTGTCACCACCTTTTCAATTTCCTGCCAAGGGAAAAAAACAGCAACAGTGATATGGGTTTTAATGAAAATTAAATGTGTTGGTACATTTACTGTGAAATGTTAGATACATTAAACTTACCTCTTGGATTACTCTCTCTGCCTGCCCGTCTTCAAGGGTCAAACTGTTGAGCTGACTGTTCAGTTGATCGATCTCCTGTTGTATACTGGCGTGCTTCATCTTCGCTGACTTGATATGTGCCTGGCACTGCTTGTCAGCAAGAAGTGATATATCCGCTTCTTGTCTGTTATTCTCTCTCAGAGCACTCTGCAATTTTTCAATTTCAACATTTGTCTGAGAAATCTGGGATACAAACAGAAAAAAAGGAGAGGTGAGATATATTGGCTTAAATTTCAAATCCTTGTTTTTTTTCTGGCTGCTTCTACGCATAAGGGAAACTGAACTCTTGTAAGTGAGGGTCTCTTTTTCAACATCCAATTTAGTGCCTCACCTCTGCATCTACTTCCTTAATGGCTGCAGTGCCTTCTTCTTCCAGTAAAATCACGTGTGCCAGATCCTGGGCAGGGAATGAAGACACCTGCTCGTGGGAAATCAGCTGTAGCACCTCCTTTTGCGGACTGGTCACCAACTTTTCCACCACATGGCTGTGAAACTTCTCAAGCCCTCTAATTAGTATGGCCTCACTCTCCCCTACTTCCACACCTGGCTCTGACCTCAGGCCAGAAATTGCATCTGGATAGTCTCGGAAAAGCCTGAGCAGATCCCTGACAGAGTTCTTGATGTCCCTCTGAAGCTGAGCTTTTAATCTCACCCTTGCTTCCCCAACTCTCTCTCCCTGTCCCCCATCTGACTCCTGCTTGAGACCTACTAGTGTCTCCAGTCTTTCACCTAATATTCGGTGCTTTTCAAGCGCCCTAGTCAGCTCCTTATCCATAACACTGGTACTGTTTAGAAGGACAGCAGGCAGAGTGGCTGCAATCTCAGCTTGTCTGATACAGTTTTCCAATATGCTTGAGATGCGTTGAGCCTCAGGAGAGAGCAGCTTCTTCAGTGACAGCTCATGGTTCTGTAGAGCGTCTTTTGATTGAGTCTTTGCCAGCAGTGTTGCTCCCTTTGTAGACATACTGACACTGGATGGTGAGAACACAATTGCCATAAGAGAAAATTAGTGTTGTCAAATGTTTACTTGAACATACAGTGTTTCTCTTACAATATCCTCATACTTTACTCGGTTTCCAGTATGCCTTGTAGTTTAGTTTCATACAAATGCTTCTAGGTGCCTTTTCATGAACCACTATAGCCTGAAAAAGTAAAACTATGTAATACAGGCTAATGTTAGCCTTAGGTCATTGGTCCATAGCATTAGCATCTACATTTCACAACTCTGGTAACTATACATTGGCACATTAACTACATTGGTCATTAGTTAGTTAACTATCCATGACAGTGTTAGCAGTCAACGCTAGGTTATGTAATGTTAATTAAGTGAGCATTAGCAGTTTGCATGTGTTAAATTAGCTAGACAACATGTCATTACACTAAGTTGCTTAGTTTTTTTTATTCTTACAGTTTATTAAATTGGTTTCTAGATTTTTTAGGAAGATGGCAGTAGATCTACTTACTTTAGCTTGTATTGGTTTAGGTGTAGGCCTAAGTTATATTTTTATACTTTTAAGTTAGCGTATCGACTCGTGGGTTGTCAAGCAGAAGATGGTGTTTTCGTTCTTTGACTCCGTTGCTAAGAGACCACAACAGCGGGCGACAGTGTCTTTTTTTTTTTTAAACTTTATTTACAACAATTGAACATTACAAATTCTCGTAGGAATATTGAACTTGCATTTTTCTCAAACAATAAACGCACAAAAAAGAGGAAAATAAATAAATAAATAAATACGGTAAGGGTATATTTACAGTAATTAAAAATTAGAAATTTATTTAATTAATATTATAAATAAAACAATCATACATGTACTGGTGAAAATAAATGTATTTATAAGACCCCTTCAGCAATTCACACACTAAACCCATATGACAGCAGAGCCAACCCAGTGCTACAAACCTTTCATCTTGGTCAAAATACTAGAAACTGTGGCATAGTTTGACAGACTTTTTGCATTCTTGTATAAATCAATCTGGAAATCCATCGGTAGACTCACAAGTCTGATTGTCTGGTGGCGAGACTAATCCATCGGTAAAAAAAAAAAAAAAAAAGAAAAAGAAAAGAAAAGAAAAGAAAAATTCTTCTACAATGTAGATTGCAGAATCTGTCTTGAGAGATATAGAGATAGAGAGAGGTATAAACTGATATTTGTGAAGAAGGAAAAAAATCTTTATTTTATTTCTAAACCAAGTTAGTGAGGGTTTCTAATTTTTCCATGTACATGAATAAATGTAATTTTTACCCATGATTATGATGATGTTGAACAGTTGATGAGATTATTTTTGTAAATAAGACTTTGGTATGCGTCAAACTGTGTGATATTTCCCATTTTAATACTTAGCCAGTCATTCCTATTTTGCCACACTGTAGTGAGAGCGGGTGACAGTATCACATAATGCAGATAGATAGATAGATAGATAGATAGATAGATAGATAGATAGATAGATAGATAGATAGATAGATAGATAGAAAAGTTACTAATTCATTTAAATATTTCATAAGTATACAAATACAAATAAACAATAAACGAGACAGCCTTCAATTAATGGGTTTTACACTACATCATTATCTTGAACGTGCTTTTATTTTGAAAATGTGTCACCGTTACTCGGCCTGCCGTCAGTCGCTCCAGTGTCGCAAATGTTTGTTGATGCAGCTGTACTCTGCAGAGCTTTTGTAGTACCGTTATCAAGTATCAGGCACTGTTGCTTGCACAAATGTTAATCTAGATAGAGAACTGATGTTCTTGGTTGTCGGTTAAATGTTATCAGAGCACGCACAACATCTGTTATCCAGCGGAGAGCCTTGTGTGCGGTGAAGATGCCGTGATGGACACAGATGGACACGGAGGGACAGTCTCAGCCTGTTAGCCTGACTGACAGTGAACCAGTTGATTTCGGTGACAGATGCCGTCTGTGACAGGACAAAGACCGAGCCTACAACCGACAGGCCCCGACCGCTACGCACAACTAGAAAGCCGCTAGTTCCTGTTTGCATGTCTCACAGGAGACATTTAACCTCGTAGTTAGCGCTCATCTTATCTCAGTTAGCGCAGCACCAAAAGTACTCGGTTTGTTTGCTAACAACTAGCGTTAACTGCGAGCACCGAAGATGTGCAGTTGTCTCACGGTTTGCGGAACAATCCGCAGACTTATTTAGCAAGTGTGTAGCTAGGATTAAGTGTAATTGAACGTTAGCTAATCAAGGCTGGTTGCAGCCTGTTTATCTGTCAGTAGTAGTATGGAGTCTGACGACGATGTGCCTCTCATCTTAACCTGGGACGAAGCAAATAGCGGTCTGCTCAACGAGGAGACTGAGAGAGGAGACGAAAGTAAGTTCATGCTGTCACATATTCACACTCAGCCATAATGGAGTTATGGAAACTGCATGCATGTCTAGGTCTGTGCATTGAAGCATTCAGATAAACACAAGAAGTTTGTGCTCTGTACAATTAAAGCAAAAATCCACGTGAGCAAATACACACAGTTGAATATAACTTAAACGAATGCAGTCTAGTATTACAGGGTAACACCACCTAAATTAAGAAATCCAATATGTTATTTCCATGGCCTAGGAAAGTCCAATATGTATTTATAAATATAAACTACTCTCTCTCAAAGCTCGAAACCAGAGAAGTAAGTCTCAAACCCTTTGATGTCATCAAGTACAAAGTCTGGAGCTGGTGCATGGACAATGAATGAGCGTTATCCTGTTGTAGTGTTCTCAGCCCTGAAACTGAAAGTGTACCCATATACACAGATCAGTCCCCTGGGTGCTATCAGTGTCATCTATAACCTTTTTCTCAATTCATTGTCTATGGAGCAGCTCCAGACTTTTTACTTGATAACATCACAAGTTTGAGTTTTAGCATTCTAGTTTTGGATTTGGGAGAAAGGTTGATCATGTTTACTCACATTTGGACTGTCTTAGACCACAGGAATAACATGTATGAATTTTAAAAATGGGCGTAGTTCCTCTTTAACAGCCTTGCAATAAATGTGTTAAATATGTTAAAGTCAAATTAGAGGATCTAGTTTGTGGTGCTGTTGTTGCATTGTGTTCTTCTGATAGGTGTTTCTAACCTTTTTCACCTTAGTATTTAGAACATGTGCATTTGTACCCCTCAATAAATACATGAAAGTAGCAGAGGATATTTACTTTGGCAAAATTAAAGACATTTACACCAGACAAGTGATGCAGACAAGGCACAAATTTGGTGCATAAAAATTCACCAGTATACAGGAAATTAAGTGTTTGGTGCTCAGAATTTTTGGACAAAGGACCCCTACTTTCATATTTTCCAATTATTTTCTCTCTCTTTTCAAATTTTCCAATTTTCTTTCATACGTGACCCTCAAATGTTGAAATGAAACCTGCGCCCTTGTAAATGAGGTGGACAAGATATTACATTCAACATCACAGCCAACTACAGCCCCTACAATTGAATTAAATTGAATCAGCACTTCCTTAAAACAGCTTAGGAGTACCAAATACACTGGAAACTGAATGTAGCCTGGTTGATTCGGTGCACAGGAAGACAGAGATGTAAATTCTCATTAAGCCATGCTGTAGCTCACAGAAAGGTTTGTTTTTTAAGTTTTTCTTACACGAGTAGTGATCATCCGTTTGTGGCTCCATTATGTATTGCTTTAAATAAATATTTATAGTATTGTACAGTGTTATTATAGAAAATTTCATAGAGCGTTTGTATATATTATTACAGCCGTATATTTTGTGATATGAAGTTAATGCTCTTCTACTTACCAGATGTGCGTATGCGCAGTCTGAAGCCACTGAATGTTGTTGACAGTCAGCTGCATACATGCTGCACGTCCAGGCCACACTGCTTTAATGGAGAGCAGAGATTGTCCACCAGGCTCTGAGATCACGTGTGTGTGTGTGCACAGTACCTATGGTTATCCATGCATCCACTCAACATAGTAATCCTGCTGCCTTTGTATTCCTCACATATAAGCTACAAAATGACCCGTCTGAGAAACTGCTGCCTCAGCAGACCAGTGCACCCCTCAGCCCCTCCCTGCTGCTCATGGGCCGCATGTGTGTGTTGTGTGTGTGAATGTCTGCAGCCCGTGTGTACGTGTGTCTGAGTGTGTGAGAGTACAGGGTCATTTTCTCTGGCTCTGGAGGTGAACAGGAAGAGAAGAGGAGTTTTTTTTCCCTCAGGATATTTGGGAGTGGTAGACAAGGAGGAAGTATCACACTGTTCTTGCTGATTGCTGTTGGGACTTTCTGGAAAGAGAGGGAGTTTGAACCTGGACACTGGGAAAGAAGGCTGCATTGTATCACCTCAGTGACGAATCACATGCTTGGATTGAAGTGTGGAGTCCAGTTTTGCTGCTGGTGGTCAGGAACCTTCAGATCACTTCAAAAGCAGATTTTATTCGTCCTGTGAGAAACGGTCATGGGTGCTGAGCCTGTTTATGTTTCTGTGAGCCTGAACCCACCGTGTTTTTGAGTGGGAGCTCTGAACATGTTATTGTGCTGAAACAAATGAGGGGTTGGAGTGGCGCACAGCAGACACAGAGCATACTCCTGTCAGGATAACAGCCAGGCTGCCGCTGGACTGGAATTTGATCTTCACCCTTCAGCTCAATCTGCTGCTGTCACGGTGGACAGGAACAGTGTGTGACTGCGTCTCAGAGACTCATATGGTCTCCACTGCATTTTATTCCGAGGAGTCAGCCTGAAGCAGAAACATGTGATGTACAGTACGTGGGAAGAGCGCCCAGATATGCTCAACTATGCAGCTGCTGAAAAACACATAGAGGGACCACTTATTCAAGACAAAAACTGTGATTTACATTTATGAAGGATCCTGTTTGAAACCGTAATACCAGGTTATTAGAGAATACTTGACTTGAGAGTTGATCTGGATTTCATCTTTATCAGTTGTACTTTTAAGTTCATTTTGAGGAAAGTACTTTTTCTTAAACCTGCACCATCTGTGTCATTTAAAAGAAAGTTATTACCTAACTCTGTAGTATGTCCTATAATGGTATACTGCATTCTCAGTGTTATTAGATATCTAGATGTCGTCCCTGTCTTTTGAAGTTAGTCACTCTCCGTCTCGTAGCGATGGGATTTAATTTTATTGGTCTCATGTCTGTATCCTGTCTGTGGCAGGAAGGAGAAGTAATCGACAATGTGACATCAGTGCAAACACGGCACTTTCTCACTGACTGGGTTTAAAGTTCAAACTCTGTGGCAAAGGCAGGAGGCTATAATGTGTGCAAGTGTTTAAGTCACTGTCACTGGTCACAGTATCTCCCATCAGGGCGACCATTAGAGACGCTTTTTTGCCAAAATAAGCAATTGACTGTCAAAGAAGCGCTGAGCTTCTTAAGCATTACAAATAGTTTTGAATGGTGTTCTGTCTCCAGTGTCACTTTGATCCCCGAGCTTGGCCTGAATATTCCTGGATCTGTAAGGACTCGCATCCGGACTGTGTTTCTGGAGTTTGCATCAGGCCAGAGTGGAATGTTTGGCCGTCTGTACCTCCAGATGTGTGTGGATGCTGGAGCAAGACCAGCACACTGTGAATGACTCACTCACACATACACACACTTGTGCTGTGGACGTCAGGGATCTTGATTCACTCTCACAGCTGGAGCACACAAAATCCAAACTGATCAATGGAGTGCATATGTGTACAGGCAGCTGGATCCCATGAAGATCCGATTCACAACGGGAGTCCGGTCGTGATCTCCTCCTATGCCTTACAGTTAGAACTAGACTGCACTGGTAGGCCCATACCCCTCTATGTATGGTGTGTGTGTGTGTGTGTGTGTTTGACTCGTATACATATAGATAAAGGTGGAAATTAAAAGGACAGCAGTAAGTTGTTCTTTTCCACATACGGGCTGTATTAATACATTGACACCTGCATGTTTTCTTCCAGATGGAGGAGGAGGTAATTATGACATAGTGAACAACGCTGTGATCTCAACACCTGGCCCACAAAACCACAGAGTCCAAAATGTGTCCTTACGGCAGAGCTGGGAGATGAACTACCAAGAGGCAGCCATCTACCTGCAGGTACTCAGACAGTGGACTGTGGCATGTGTTAGTTACTGAGCGTACAGGGCAGCTGAGTAAACATGGTCATATGATGGTTTTTATTACATCCTCTACACTGTATAATTACCTGTAGGTGGTTAAACTTTGTGCTCTTTCAGTGGGTCTATATTTACATCATGAACAGCTACTAGAAGTAATAAATCAGATATGATACAAGAAAATGATGCACATATGGAATTTATTGGTTGATAATCAGTCATTATCTGCTTATTGATAATACAAGAACACTTAGTTGCACAGTTCTTGTGTAATGATGTTAAAGGTATTTGTATTTTTTATTCTACATTCATTTTTTCTTACCAAAACGCATTGTGTATTTGGCTGATTTTCAACTAGCTTTGTATCGTAACAACGTATGTGTTAATAAACTGTGGTAAACTTCCCTCCATAGATCTCCCACCTCTACTCACAGCAAAACTCTGCCAGATGACACAAAATGTGTTATCCAGTGAAGTTTTGCTTTCGCTGTTAGGCAGTTCCTCAAACTACAGGCTGTACGTCTATGTTTTCTTTTTGCCTGCCACCACGTACACAAAGACTAAAGAAGTGGATCAAAAGACAGATCTGCCTTGCTTTCTCTTTAAAACTAACTAAAACCTAACTCTGATCAAACAGGATAGGCAGCCCTGATCAAATCTAAACCAAAATCATGTGACTGTACTGCCTGTTTCTCATCTAAAATGTTTTTTAGAAACATATTTTAGGGGGTGACCTCTTACCTCACCCTGCAGTGTTTGCCCTATATAGCCTGAGTTCTTTGCAGTGGCCTGAATTCAGTTCTAACCTTTGGCTCTTTGCTGCATGTCATTGCCTTCTCTCTCCCACCTTTCCTGTCCATCTTCAGCTGTACTATCAGTAAAGGCTAAAAACCACCCAAAAGATAATCATTAAAAAAAAGAAACATATTTAGTGCCTTGTTGAGCTGTAGTAGTGAGAGTTTGTGAACAGTGGGCGCCATACTGTGTCCTGCATTTTAAAGTGGAGGCTGAAAAAAATGAGTTCAAATATAAAACTAAGCAGCACTGATCAAATGTAAACCAAGATTCTTTTACTGTGCTGCCTATTTCTCACCTCAAACGCTCTCACAAAGATGTTGTAGCTTGCTGTTAAACTGTAATACCAGACTGTTTGTTACCAGCCAGCCACTAGTGTATCAAACGGACGAGTTTGCAATGCCACAACCCTTTTTTTCTGTTTTCTCGGGTCATGTAGCACCAATGTTAAAAGTATTTGCATCTTTCTACTGCATAGACACCCTAAAAAAGACCATCTTTCCAGCAGTGAAATACTTGGTTAAGGCTGATGATGTGTTGAATGCATTTCCTTCCTCATTTGCAAAGCCTATTTTTAAAAAGACTATAAATTGAGCATTGTCATGTTTGCAAGCTTTCCGTATTGTTCCTCACTGCCTTTGTTGGCGCAGCACTATCCTCCTTTGCACATTACCTCTACCAACTGGAGATCAGTGGCATAGCATGGAACTGGCAGCAGAAATGTTTGTGCCGCTGACATTCTTGTGTACATACATGTGCGTCGCTGTGTTTGTGCATGATGAAAACAAAATAAGGGCTCATTGAGAGCTACTTTCGGTGAAAAATTCCACAGGGTAGAAGAAGGTATAACTTTGTAGACAGATAACATTAAGCGCACTTAAAGAAGTATTTCACTGCTGGAAAGACAGTCTCTTCATCAAAGTGGGCTGTCCATGCAGTAAAAAGACAAAAGTACTTCTGAAATTGATGCTACATGACCAGAGAAAACAAGGCTAATCAATAAAGGCTGTGACACGCTCTTTGACCACATGGGAGTTATGGGGTATGACACATGTGCAATGTAATTGGAGCTGAGATGTTTGAGGGTTACAGCACACAGCGCTACACATAACAGAACAGTGTCTGCTCAGGTGCTCTTAGGGTGCTCTAGTTTTAGCCTCTGTGGGTGTCCTCGGCCAGACAGAACTGTTTGAGTGCGCTGGAATGATAGTGGCCAATATACAATAGAGTGTGCTGATATAGAAAGCATCCGTTTATGGTCTTTATTTAAGGACTTTTCAATATTCATTTTACAGTGAAACAGTAAGCTAAGATAAGTTTCTGAAAACATTTAAAGGTGAGAAATAGGCAGCACAGTAACAGAATCTTGGTTTATAAAGGCTTACACTGTGATTTGTATGTGTTCTCATGCAGGAAGGGGAGAACAATGATAAGTTCTTCACCCATCCTCGAAACCCAAAGGCGCTGGCAGCTTACCTTTTTGCACACAACCACTTGTTCTACATGATGGAGCTGCTTACAGGCCTGCTGCTGATGATGCTGTCGCTGTGTGAAGCTCCCGCTGTGCCCTCGCTGCGCCTGGATGTCTATGTGAGTGAACGTACACACACAAACATAAGTTAAAAACACACAGGTTCCTGTAAAAGCACCTGTGTATTTGATACCCTTGCAGGTCCATGCCACTCTGGAGCTGCTGGCTTTGGTTATGGTGGCATTTGAGCTATGCATGAAACTCCGCTGGTTAGGGTTCCACACCTTCATACGACACAAGAGGACCATGGTGAAGGTAACTGACCTATGATGGGTACTTCCTGATGGCATAATAGTCACTTCAGCATGCTGGATGCTCGCTCTTGTAGGGTCTGGTCCACTGAGGGAAGGCTGTCACCCTGCTGTTTGCAGGCACCATGTCATAGGCTGGGTTTAGTTTCTGCTACTGCAAATTGTTCATGTCTCTCTTCTCCTTTTGCAGACCTGTGTGTTGCTGCTACAGTTCGTGGAGGCCATAGTGGTTCTGATAAGACAGACGTCTCACGTGAGAGTGACCAGAGCTCTCAGACCAATATTCCTGGTGGACTGTAGATACTGTGGTGCTGTGCGCAGGTACATACTGACCTAAACAAACACACACAGGCCCCTGTTTACACCTGGTATTAACAAGCCTCCTGGATGATTGAATCACAAGTAGAGAGCTCAAGTACAGGTTTGAGTGCACCCAATGAGTCCTTTTAGATCTGATCGTTCAGAGCAGATTTGCAAGTGGTCTGGGCTGCACATTCTTTCAGCAGTGTGTACGCTAATGTGTCCTGGGCCACATCCTCTACTTAGTGTGTGCGAGTCCACGAGAGATCCACAATCTCCTGCAGTCTGTTACCTTAAGGCAAATGAATAAATTGGCACTTGAGTGTGAATGTAGCACAGCAAACCTTCTGCTTGTTAAAAACAACAGTGCATTCAGTCTTTGCAAACGATAAGGATTTACATGTTCATTTGCATGTAGAGCAGGGAAGTGAGATCTGATCACAAGCAACACATTTGGAGATGCATTCTAATACCAGGTGTGGACAGGCAGCCTGTGATCAGATGTTAAACAGGCTCACAGATTCAGTTAGGTCAGTGTCATGGTCAAACAGAATTTCCAGCCTCCTTAATTGAAAAGTTTTCATAACAACCCACACCAAATGCTGTTTATAAAGTGGAAGACACAAGAGAGAAAAAAGGGGAAGGACCATACAGAGCATTCCTGAAGTTCTCAGACTCCAAATGTAATTAGTTTCATATAAAAGAAAAACAGTGACACTTGCAAAGCCAAACAAAGTCTTGCAAGCTCAGTTAGATTTGCACTCCCTTTGAAAACATCCATTGTGATGTCTCTGACAGTGTCTCAGAGAACTAGAGTCTGAATGAAAAGAAAAAAAGTCATTGTAAAAGATCTTTCAGAGATGACATTTACTGCTCACTGATGGTTCGTTGAATGTAGCTACTTTGTGGATTTATTACTTCAAAGTTAATGTACCACTGATTAACTGTTAAACGCAATCATCACTGACATTCTCTCATCCAATCAGAAACTTGCGTCAGATCTTCCAGTCCCTCCCGCCTTTTATTGACATCCTCCTACTGCTGCTCTTCTTCATGGTTATATTTGCTATCTTGGGTAAGAAGTCTTATTATTTTTATTGTATATCAAAGGGATAGTTTACATTAATTGAAGTTGGGTTGTATGAGGTACTTATCATTAGTTTGTGTATTACATATAGTAGATGTCGGTCAGCATGCCCCCAGACTGGAAAAGCGGCAGGAGCGCCACCATGGCAGCTAAGCAATGTGCCGCTGTGGATGGGGGTGTGCCAACTGACATCTAGTGTATGTAATACACTGACTATAGATAACTACCTCATTCAACCCTACTATAAAAGACCCGAACTATCCCTTTAAAGGCTATTATTTCTTTTCTGCCCTCTATGTAAAATTATAAAATACCCCGAGGTAAATCATCTGCTGTCTTTAGATGGAACAGGGTTTCTGGTACTCTGTTCGCTTGACTATCCTATTGTCTCATCCCAGGTTTCTGCCTCTTCTCTCCGAACAGTGCTGACCCGGTACGTCGACTCTTTAGTGACAGACATTTGTTTGCAATTTACATAAGTTTGGGGGATTTTTGTGTCTGTAGTGGTCAGATTTCCTGATTCCTGTCTCCTCTCACCGCAGTACTTCAGCACTCTGGAGAACAGCCTCGTCAGTCTGTTTGTGCTGCTGACCACAGCAAAGTAAGTACAGTGGTACACATAGTACTGTTGAGCTTTCCGTTTCATCTGCACACACATGCCATGCAAGCAGTACTTCCTACTTTCAGGAGAGTTCCCTCAACGACATGTGTGTTCAGGCTGATTGCACAGTTTCTAGTGTGTATCTCATGACTTGTGTATATTTTGCTTTGTTCTTTCTTGTAGTTTCCCAGATGTGATGATGCCATCGTACTCCAAGAACCGCTGGTCCTGTGTTTTCTTCATTGTTTACCTCTCCATAGAGCTCTACTTCATCATGAACCTGGTACAGACAGCCTTGTTTCCACCACTTCTAACATTTCAGTCTTATTAAAAATAGACATGACTTCCTTTTACTTGGTCACTCATCAGCTTCACTTATCTTTCCCCCTCCAGCTCCTGGCAGTGGTGTTCGACACGTTTAATGACGTCGAAAAGATGAAGTTTAAATCTCTTTTACTTCATAAACGCTCTGCTATTGACCACGCCTTTCAGCTGTTAGTCAGCCGACAGGTACGACCTCACAGTTCCATCCAGTGTAATATATATTTGGTACAAATTATTTATCTGATATTAAGCGCTCATGGCCACTGTGTTTTGTCTGTGTTGCTGTTGTCTTGTCTCCAGAGGCCGATGGGCGTGTCGCTGAAACAGTTTGATGGTCTGATGCGATTTTACAGACCACGGATGTCTGCAAGAGACCGCTTCCTCACATATAAAGCTCTTAACACCTCAGGGGCTCCGATGCTCAGGTAACTGCCTAACACACACCTTCTTTTTTTTAAAAGATATTTTTTGAGGCATTTTTAACTTTATTTGATAGGACAGACAAGTGTGAAAGGAGGAGAGAGAGAGGGAGTGACATGCAGCAAAGGGCCACAGCGGCCCGGGTTCGACTCCAGCCTGTGGCCCTTTGCTGCATGTCACTCCCTCTCTCTCTCCTTGTACATGGGGTGCCTGCTCTACCACTAAGCCACCGACGCCCCAACACACACCTTCTTAAGTTATAATCCCTCTGCATTTAATTGCATTGTTACATTTTCCGTCTGCTCTCCGACAGTCTGCAGGACTTTTATAAGTTCTATGAAGTCACTGGCCTTAAATGGAAGGTAAGTAGCCTTACATTTGTACTCTGTAGTTATGATCCCCTCTATTTTGTGTCCTTTTGATGTACATATACTGCACATGTGTGTGCTGTTTAGGCAAGACGCAGTGGAGAACATTGGTTTGATGACCTTCCCCACACAACCTTCCTCATTTTCAAAGGCAAGTTCTCTTTTTCTGTTCTTCTGTTCATTAGACTAACAGGGTTCTTGTGGATTTTTAAAAAGTCTTGAAAGTTTTGTTTTTTGTAGAATTAGTCTGAAATTTAATTCCAAGTGGCATCAAAAAGTCTTTGAGAGTCTTAAATCTACTTGCTTTAAGCTGTAGGCACCCTGGATCGAACAAACCCAACTACCCAGTCCTTATTCTCAGCGCTTTCTTTCTACTTTAACAGGCATCAACCTGCTTGTGAAGTCGAAGGCCTTCCAGTATGCCATGTGTAAGTGCAATCCTTTACATTCTCCCAGCTGTCCCTGGAGATACAGAAGGAGAGTCTCTCAATCGTAAACCATTTTAACCTTTTCTCGTGGCTGCAGATGCGGTGGTGGCCATAAACGGTGTGTGGATCCTCGTGGAGACGTACACGTACAATAGTAAGATCTCTCCTGATGACATAAACACATGTGACTGAAGTAAAGTGTTTTACACTACAGATCTCTCACCTTACTGTCCTCATGCAGGTGGATTTTCCTGGTCCAGATTGGTTCCCTGGAGTTACATTGTTTTTCTGACCAGTGAGTAGAAAATCATCATGTGCTGCAAAACATAGAGGGTGTCAAGAATTAATGGTTTTTACATGCACTAATAACAGTATTGACTCTGCCTTTGTCCTTTCACTTTTAGTTTATGGTGTAGAGGTGTTATTGAAAATAACTGGTTTGGGGCCAATGGCTTATTTCAGCTCTGGGTGGAATCTGTGAGTAATAATTTGGATCCTCGGCCGATTGATTCACATATTGAAAGAGTACTGAATCCGAAACTTCTCACTTGTAGACAGGTTATACCAAGCACCACAGTGAGAATGAAGACTGCATAAAGTCATTGACACTGTTTGAGTCTAGGGCTGTACCAAATAGTTTGAAGCCTCATTTATAACATTCAAATTCTAAATCAATATTTGAATAATGCCCCTTTTTTAATGTCTGTTTATTCTCTTCAAACTTGCTATTTCTGCACAGTTGCAAGAGGCTAATCCACAACAGTTTTTATCTGATGAAATATCCTGCTTCAATCCACATTTGTTGGCGTTTAGACTTTCAAAAGCAGCATTTTCACTGCGGTCAAAAAAAAAAAGTTTGTTCTCCTGCTTTCTGCACACAAAGTTAGGCACACATCTGTATTTATGGGGCAGTCTGACATCACCATAAATTACACTTATTTATTAAAGGTCCAGTGTGTAGGATTTGGAGTGATATATTGGCAGAAATGGAATTAAAGTTATAATGATTTTTTTTTTTGCCCTTTTGCTGTTAATAGACAGGATAGTATTAAGTGTTACTGTATAGAGGGGAGAGAAAGGAAGGATGACTCGCACCAAGGGCTGCAGGCTGGAATCAAACCCACTGCCCCTGCAGCGAGGACATTGCCTTTGTACATGGGATGCCTGCTCTACCCACTGAGCTACTGGATGCCCTGGAATTAAATGTAATAAGAATGTTTTCATTAGGGTATAATCACCAGAAAAAAAACAATCGTTGTGTCTTTGTTACTTTAGGATGAGACATTTATATCTACTGAGGTTTCTATAGTAGCCCAGAAAGGACAGACCAAACACTGTTAGCATTTTTGCATTTTCGGTCCAGCTACTGTAGCTCTTCTACCTGCTTGGCACACAGGAGGAGCTTCAGTTGGTGGCTAGATGCCACTAAATCCTACATACTAGACCTTTAAAGCAAGTTGATTTAATAAAAAAAAGACTAACTTGTTTAATCCGATGAATCACTTTATTTAAATTGAGGATTTTGTTGGAGGATTAAAAAAAGGGTGATGACATCATAAAATAAGATATTAGGAGCTTCACTCAAAAACCTCAATAAAAACTTCAAATGTAAGAACAAAAATTTCAGTTCAGCCCTAATCAAGTCTGTGCATTTGGATTCAGTACTCTCATCAAAGCTTAAGTGATTTTAAAGTATGTGCTGTTTTGTTCAAACACAACTAAATTTTATTTCAGCATGTTCTCAAACACTGGCTCTGTGTTTTTGGTATGCTCGTCTGTCCAGGTTTGACTTCTCAGTGACAGTGTTTGCCTTCCTCGGCCTGATCGCTCTTGCCTTCGATATGGAGCCTTTTTACTTTATTGTAGTTCTTAGACCACTTCAGCTGCTCCGGTACGCTTTTATTTAGTACTCTAAAGAGCATAATGTACATCTGCTTTTATCACATATTGTCTTTAATGTTAAAATGTCGGTCCCTTGTCTTTGACAGGTTGTTTAAGATAAAGCAGAGGTATCGTAATGTGTTGGACACCATGTTTGAGCTCTTCCCCAGGATGGCAAGTCTGGGGCTGACCTTGATCATCTTCTACTACTCCTTTGCAATTGTTGGGATGGAGTTCTTTGCAGATGTGGTTTACCCCAACTGTTGCAAGTGAGTCAAGGATGTATTTTCATTGAAGTGGAAATAGACAAGATTTTACTTTAACTTATCATTGTGAAGTAAATGTTGATTGCACAATGTATCAGCTATAGAATATGGTTCCCTATAAGCCTCACTTTCACTATGCAATTCTGTTTGCCACTGGGTATGATCTGTCTGAGAAAGAAAAGGTTCGATTTACGGTACAAAGGAAGTGCGTCAACTATTGTGCATCCAAAACAGGAAGCGGGTAATGCTTTTGTTTTCCCTGTTAGCTATCGGTAGCTATCCCCACTTACCGAATCAGTGTAGGTTCTTTGCAGTTGCTGTTCCCAGTAGCGGACATGGCAGACAGTGGAACAACCAAAGTCACTCTGGAAAACAAAATGCAATCTGTCCTGTGTTGGTGGTAGTTGCTGAAAAGGAAAGTGATCTGGTTGTATTTGTGACAGCAACGCCAACGAGAGGGAAGTGGAAAAGTTGCCTGTTTCCACTTCAACTCTGGTCTCCTGCATTTTCTTATGTTTACTTCACTCCATTGATTTTTTTTGTCCCCTCAGCACCAGCACAGTGGCAGAGTCCTACAGACTGAGGAACATCACCGATGGCAACAGAACAGTGTTGGAAGAAGGCTACTATTATCTCAATAACTTCAACAACATCCTCAGCAGCTTCGGTAACTCCTCTCATTTTTTAAAGGATAAGAAATATATTCTGTATTTTTATTATTGTCAACAAATCCGTTAAACAACCAAAACCAATCATGTGTAAAGTGCCGTCCACACTAAGAACACTAACTATAGAAATTGTACTAACTCCAGTGGATGGGGGAGTCCATGGCACAACTCTAAAGACGGTGGCCAATGATACTGTTAGAATCACTTTATGAGCGACTTGCTGAACGATAGGATAGCATTTTCCAAAGCTGCAGCATGCGCTTGGTGCCACTGTTGACAGAACATGATCATTCATCAGCGTGGATGCTCATGTTGCTGTTGTTATAGTTATCGTTCTTGGTGTGGATGGCCTTCCAATCCATCGCTTTCTGACTTCCCCAGCTTGTATGTGGGTCTCAACGTCCTATTTGTTTCTACTGAAGATGGAAATATGGTATTGAATATATTGTCTTTAAAAGTCTGAATAATTTCCTAAAATAGCTGGGCACTGCAGGTTTTAGAAAACGTTACTCCAACAGTAGTAAATCATATATTTGTTGAGGACTATTTTACTGTTTTTTAATTTGTGTATTCTTTCTTTTTTTTTTTTTGTTTTTCTTCAGTGACTCTGTTTGAACTGACTGTGGTCAATAACTGGTACATTACCATGGTAGGTTCAAGTCATTTATCTGTGGTCTTCCATCAGTCAGTGGTCAGTGGGTGTCACTGTTTCACTGCATCACTGCTGTCATGTTTACTCCCCCACAGGAAGGAGTAACCTCAATGACCACCCACTGGAGCCGGCTCTACTTCATGACCTTTTACATAGTTACCATGGTGAGGCCTGTGTAGTATTATGTGTTTGTGTTGTCTGCGCTGCATATTTGCCCTAATGCTGTTAATGTGCACGTGTGATATTTTATCTATCCAGGTGGTGATGACCATCATTGTGGCGTTCATTTTGGATGCATTTGTGTTCCGCATGAACTACAGCCGCAAGAACCGGGAACCAGTAGAAAACCCGGAGGGTGAGACAGTGTGTGTGTGTGTGTGTGTTTACGTGCGTGTGTGGATATTGTGTATACATTTACTGAACGCACAGCATCTCAAACAAGTCTTGAATATTTGCAGCATTCACTGAACAGATAAATGGATAAAATGCCTATTTGATTAATATTTAGCTGCCAGGACAGTTTGAAGTGTGAATTAGCATTCAGTGAGTCATTTTAATGTGTGTGTGTGTCCACACTCCAGATGAGAACGGAATAGTTTTTGAAGTAGAGGTGAGTCGTGATGAAGCGCTGGCCACTCTGGAGCTGTACAAACAGACTTGCCCAGGACTGTCTTCCCTCAGCTCTCTACAGGGAGTCCTCCAGACTATGGACAGGGGAGGGGTAAGAAAACACACATACACATACACTAAAGAAACTTTTAGGCCACAATCACACTTGAACCTTTTCATTTAAAACTGCATTTTAAAATGAAAACCATTTGGTTCACACGAGTTTTTAGAAACGTTTCAGGAATAATCTCTGTCCATAGTAACACGCCTGAAAACGCATATTATGACCATTCACGTACACTGAGCATGCATGTGCCAGTGGGAACAGGAAGCAGATTGTCTTCTCTGCTGTTGGTTACTTAGTTACAGAAAATACCACGCAGGTGGCAAAAGTTTGAAACGTCCTAAGTGTTTAAAAAATGACGATACCAGTGCCCTTAAAGTGATACTGATACCAAAAGAGTACTTCATTCCACACCTTTTGTTTTTTACTTCACTCAATACCATGTGAATAGAAGCACTCAGTTGCATAGAATGCCACCAGATCCCAGAGGTGTGTAGTATAGCCATACCTTTGAACGTTTTGGTGGCATCTCGGCATGCTGAACTGCCAACTCTGTCACATACCCTGCGCCTAATTTCACTACACCAGAAACTGTAAGTGTTGTAGCTACTGTGGAAGTGGGTCAATCACACAGTGCATTAAATCGAAGAAGGCTTGCAGTGATTGCCTGTGAGCAATACCATACAAATAGTCATTTTTCCTAGATCTTTGTGGGAGTTTTGATACTCCTTAGTGCTGGGTTATTTCAGGGGATTGCGCAAAGCTATCAAGCACTGATACCCAGTCCCAGTCGTGACTGGTAAGACCTTATCGGGAAGGAAAAGTGGGTGTCTCTGTCACTGTTTTTAAAGTCTCCATTTTCGAGCATCCAGACTAAAATACAACCCCAGAGTTTACAAACGAAAACGGGGTCAACAGCGTTTTCAAAGGTCTGTTTTAGGGGTTCTAAAACCCTGCAGTAGTGTGGATGCTAGACGTAAACGCAGCAGTAATTCTACATTTTAAAACAAAAACATTTCAGTGTCGATAAAGCCTTAGTCCTCTGCCCTTCAAACAAAGTCCCATTAACTAGCTTTCCCTCCTGCTTTGGTGTGTACAGCACTTGTCTCTGGTGTACCTCGGTCGCAGATCTAGGACAAAGAGTGACCTCAGCATGAAAATGTATGAGGAGGAGATACAGGTAAGAAACTGAGAAAAAAAGTCCTGAATACCGTGACAGTCGGTCTGTTGTTATCTCCTCACTGTCTCTACATCTCATTCCAGCACGAGTGGTATGCAGAGTATTCAAGGGAAAACCTGCCTGAGCAAGACCAAAGCGTGGAGCGGGAACTGGACAGTCCCGTCTCTGTCCCGTCTTCCTTCCCAGAGCCTCAGCTTAACTCACAGACTGGACCTCACAGTGTCAACTAATGCACAGCTCGCAAGCCGTAAATACACAGCACCATCTCAGCGTTTTTAAATGCAAAGAAACCCCTGTCACTCCAGGTCTTCTCCAGTTCCCCCACGCTCCCCGTTTGTCACAGTGGGAAACAAGTCCGGGACCTTTTTGGACTGATGTCAGAGTGAGATGAGTTAATGACGATTCCTTGTGGGAGGCGTCACCACAGAAAGACAGACAGACGGCAGAGCAGGTCTGTTGCCCGACCAGTAAAGCGGGAGCATTGCCCTCTTTTGGCCTTTTCAAAGACTGCAGCCAATATTACCAGGGAGCCTGTACTCCTACAGTACGTTGTGTATGTATACTGCTGTAGGCCTTTTGTGACCTCTTGTAATTCCTGTAGTACTTAAACCTGATGCCTTAGTTAAATGGCTCATCTGATCAGTATTAACAGACACTACATCTAAGACCAAAAGTATAAACACTCCTTTAAGCTAAACCCAACAAAACAATTACGCTGTATCTCCTGACTAATGTCTCAACAGATTCAAAGTATTTTACTTTTATATAACTTCTTATTCTGTAATGTATTTGAGTTAGTTAAGAAGGGATTTTAATAAACTGTTCGAATTGTCATGGGCATTTATGTATTTTTGCTGTATATCAAGCTGCAGGCTTATTTACTGATAATGTATAATTTAACACACACCAGCATAACCTTACTAGGACCTGTAAAAACAAATACCAAAACAAAATTATTTAATGCCCCAAAAGAAGCTTTGTACAGGTTCATTTTAACATTTTGATTTACAGTACTTTTTAGTTAATTCACAATGTTTAAAGTATAAATTTCTACATCCTGTATTTTCCCTCTGGACTCACAAAGTGCCGTCACAGTTCCAGCACAAACGATAAGTTGAATAAAGGCACAGTGTGATCAGTTTGAGCTCTCCCTGAGCAGAACATTGTCATTCATTTGTCAGAGCACAAAGTGTACCGATGACTCTTGTATAAATAGTGCATTAATATTATGTGCAGAAGATGGTGTCATTCTGTTCCAGTGTGTCATGTTGCACTACAGGAGGATGTCCCTCATTTCAGATTGGCCTGAGAGTCAGATCTACGCCATGTGGATCTTGCCAAACTCTGTTAGCAATGCAATGAGAAGGAAGGTGGCATAGAAGAGGAGGAGAAAGATCCCGTATGTCCGACCCAAGTGGAACCGGCACAGTGGAACGATGACGAAGGACAGGACCAAAGACAAACCCAGAGATCCTGCGAGAATCCACGTCAGCAAACCCTCTACTTCAAACTGAGGAGGAGAAAGAGACAAAGGTGTAACACATTCATGGGTTCAAAACAGTCTCATGTATTTGCAATTCTCTGTGCATTTAAAAATAATTAGAAACTCTCAATCGTATGTTTGAGGAGATTACCTGCACATAAGAGTGTGTTTTAACCATCTGCACCAGACATCCTAAACCCACTCCAAACAGCATGTCTAAAGGAAATACAGTCAAGGACGGCAACAGTCACTATTATATAAGTCATGTTTTATACTGACACACTCTTCTATTGAAGTAAGGATACTGAAAATGATGCCTCCAAAGCAGGCAGATATGGCCATCCGTGGATAACCTTGTCTGGCGATGGTGATGTCAGAAAAACAGTCTGAAAAAGAGAGATGCATACAAATGAGTAATACAGTTGTAAGATTTTAAGCACAAACATTCACTAATCAAACATTGAAAATGTTACAATGCTATAGTATAGTGTGCTTGAGTCCTTGCATTCATGTGGATGCCACTAGATGCGCTCGTCCCACCCAAACACCGTCACAGACAAAGTGACCCCCTCATGGCAACGGCACTCACTGGTGGCAGTTGCCCCCTAGCAGGACAATGCACTATGTCACACCGCAAAAGCTGTTTAGGAATGGCTGGTGGAGCTTGACAAAGAGCTCAAGACTTCAACCTGGCCTCCGAATTCCTCAGATCCCAATCTGATCAAGCATCTGTGGCACATGCTGGTACCCCATCTCGCAATCCAAGGGACTCAATGGACACAGAACATGGACATTCTGGAGTACCAGCACGTCTTTAAGATGCTGATCAGATTGAGATCTGGGAAACTTGGAGGCCACGTCCCCCCAGCCATTCCCGAGCAGTTTTTAGGGTGTGGCAGGGTACATTGTCACCAGGAAGTGCCATTACTATGGGGGGGAGTGCTTGGTCTGCAAAAGTGTTTGTGTGGGTGGAGCGTGTCGAGTAGTATCCACATGAATGCCAGGACCCAGGGTTTACCAGCAGAATATTTCATTGTAACAAGATGATTAATGTTATTCACTTCACCTGACAGTGGTTTTAAGATTTTGGCTGATTGATGCACATTTGTATATATTTGGGAAAAAAAAGAAATAGGTTCACAAATATCACCTCCTATGCTGTTGCCCCAGGCCAACAGAGTCAGCCCCAGGACAGTGTTGCTGAGAGTCAGCACCACACCGAGCATGTGCAGAAGACTGACCACTTCAGAGGCCGCTGCGCTGATCAACCCTGCACTCACTATGAAGCCCAACAGAGCAAACAGCTGGAAAGGGACAAAGGCAAACTTATAATCACATACACACAAGCAACAGAGCATATTTCACCATAACAGCATGAATGACACACTACACTCACCCAGTCTGGTAACAAAAATGTTTTAAGAGCAGTGATTTTTAAGAATGAATGAACTATGATGAATATGTACTATCTCGCAAAGACGTATCGAGCTTATTTGGTGATCCCCTGACTTTTCATCTAGCGCCACTATCGGGTCACGTTTTTTGTTTGTCCGGTGCTTTGTTTTATGCCCAACTCTGCATTTCATAATAAGTTCCACTTCCCCTTATTAAATATACCCTCAGCCCTTAGTATGACTTAACACCTTATATCACACAGAGGCCAAATAAAGAGCAGAGGGAAAGTGAGTGGGGGAGGAGTGGAGGATAGAAACGGAACGCACCTGCTCTTGTTCACTTTAAGCCCAAACTATCGTGGATTGACCGCCAGTTGTGAGTGTAGCACTATTAGTTCTTATAACAAATAGTCAGAAACACCTGTAGACTTATTTGAATAAGGTGAAGGCATCTTCTGCCAATGATTGCAATATGCCGGCACTTGGTATTTAGCTTCATCAGTTTTTGATTTAGAAATTTCTGTTCTGATCTGTATCATGATTATCTTAACTGTTACTCCTACAGGTTTTTTACATAATTTTTACAGAAAATGTTTAAAAGAAATCACACAAGCTGAAAAGTAGCTACAGCAATCTGTGTAAATATTAACTGCAATTAAAATGTAGTTAAATGCCATTTTTTCAGTAAAATATGAAGCTATCAGTGAGATTTTTTATAATAATTTTGTAACTAGTGGACCTATATACATGCAAGCCCATCTATACAGACCTACAAGATATACTATTAGAAAAATGTAAACTTTATTATTCTATCTATTTTCAAAGTTACTCATCTTCTCCTCCTTCAGTGGTAAGCAACTGGAGTTTTACCCACATCACTGCTACCTAACTAGGGATGTATTTTCTTGCACCAAATGCATACCTGCAATGCATTGTGGGTAATGTGAACCTTGACCTCACTAAATTCACTTAAGTTTTTTTAGACAAATAAAAAATACTTAATCAGCAGTGGGGATTCCCCTGAGCGCAAGTGCCAATCAATGAGGGTGATGATTATATCCTCTGATGTGTATGTCTGATGTGTAAAAGAACTGAGGGTGATAATCTACAACCCCTGCCTACCCCACCTCTAAAAAAGGTGCATATTCTGGATAATATTTGTTCCTTTTTAATCTCCACAAAGACTTACTGGATGGTATCGGGGAGGACAGTCATTAGTGGTGGTGCAGAAGACAATAGCAGACAGGAAGAGTCCCAGAAGAAGCACCAGCAGCCAGAGGGGAAACTCTCCATGGATCATATAGCCTCCATCTAGACATTAGTTAAAGAAAAAAAGATTTAAAAAAAGAATTTAAAAAATAGCTGGGTGATGATTTACCTATATACCTAATTAAGATTATGCTGCTACAGTATGTCATGCTGCACTTACATATCCCAGACTGGAAGGTGAGCACACACACCAGAGGAGCGGTGATCAGATGAAGGCAGTTCAGTGGACGACTCCAGTTCCTGTCTTCTTTATCGGGGTCGACCACCGGGATGCAGAGCAACAGCAGGACCTCCAGTGGTGTCTGATTGGTGGAGGACAGTTTTAAATAGCTTTTCACTCCTTTCACTTGGTGTGCCAACCAGATTCATTCAGACACTGGGTTTGTTCCACTTCCCCCTTGTATCTGTCTATCCTCACACACACACCTTCAGTACTTTGAGGACTCTCCAGCTCCATGGTTTCCTCCGCCACTTCCTGAGGTCCACCGGGTTCAGAGAGCGCAGCAGGATCTGAGTTGTGGACTCTGAGTAAGGCAAAAGCGGCCTGTACTCTGACTCTGAAACACACATACACATGCATGTTATTGTCCTGGTCATGCAGAAAAATCCTAGTGTATCTTCTCATAATGTGGCTTAAAGAATTCCTACCATACTCCTGTTGGATGGTTCCTCCAGTCAGGCAGGGAACATCATCATCAGACGAGTCGGATGAGTGAAACTCTGCTGCAAAGAAAAAAAACCCATCAGTGGCAATTGTGGAAAACCATATATTTTTTATTCGTCTTTATGTATTTGGGTTTCTAACCTGGAACATGTGCAGTACTCCGCACACTGGAGTTCACTGAATGTTTCTGCCTGTTGTAGATGTACGCGCTGATGATAACAGTCAACACATATATCACATAGAGGCCAATGTACCCTAGAAAAAGGAAATGGAGCTAAGTGAAGCTAAAAATGTCACAGTGTGAGAAATCACTTTATACATACACAACATACTCTCTATATAGTTTGCTGTTTGTGTGGAAATATCTAAAAATGGATATGTGCCACCAGAGAGTAGGTGATTCACAGAAAAGTATGGCTGGGCGACTTTTGGAACTGCACGCTGGGATTGTTTTCGGTCAGAAAATAGCTGAGATTGCAGTCTGAGGCTGTAGATGTTGGCACCAGAACAAGTGAGCACACACACCACCCTATGAGGCTGCAAAATCCTCTACATGTGTAAGTAAATAAACTTGTTTAGATGGAAAATAAAAAGATACGTCCCAGAAGACTTTAGATTTTTACAGTTACAAAAAGGTGCATCAATTTACTAACGAAGTAGGAGCTTCTCTTTTTTCTTGGCTTGTGGCCTAAACTTCAAATAAACTCATTGAAACCATCTGTTAACTGTTAACTAAAACAAAGAAATGACCCTGACGCAGGGGTGAAGTGTTGAAGCTGTAAAGGTAATCAAAACCATTTAAGTGTGTTAAATGTGGAATTTTATTATCCAAAAGAATAAATCTTAATTGTACAAATTAACCAACATACAATGCAAATATTTCACTGACGTTCGATTAAAACTGCCTCTTACAATGGACCAATAAGGCAAAAAAAAAAACCCCAAAAAGCTAGAAAGTGTGTGTGTGTGTGTGTGTGTGTGTGTGTGTGTGTGTGTGTGTGTGTGTGTGTGTACCTAGTGTTTCTCCTAGTGTTGTGGTTCCTCTGTACAACATGACAAAAGTCCAAAACACCGCCACCATGTAGAAGGTGACGTCACGCAGAAATGGACGGGAGGCTACAGCAAAAGGCTTGACCAGCGCCACGCTGCCTGCGACTACAGTGGTGACAAATATACCAGCTCCTGTGTACAGAGGGAGGGAGACAGAGATCGAGCATGATTACAATGAGGCAAACCAGTTTTTCATAATGAAAAGCTTGAGTTGTTTATGGTGTGCGAGGCTGCACCTACCAAATAAGGCTCCGACAGCCAGCCCGGCAGTGTGTGGGCGGGAGAAAGCTGCCATGGCACTGAAGATGTCAGGAGCTCCATTACCAAGAGCCAGAAACGTCACACCCTCAGCACAAACAGCAGTCAAGGAAAATATTCTTCACTAAATATCATTTGACAGCATGGACAGAAATGGAGAAAGTAGATGGAGAAACCACAAAAATCATACTGAGAGGAACTGTGTTGGTGAATCACCAGTCTGATTGCTTTGTGCTGACTGTATATAAATATATCAAAGTGAGAACTTCTGAGGGAAGTATAGTGGATGCAGAAAAAGGATACAGCCACATTGTGAGTGAGGTGCAGGCTGGTGGAGATGGCTGACAGGTTGGGACAGAAACTGGGGAGAAACAGTTACAAAGAATAAATGATTATGCTCATGAGAAATTCATTTTACATCAAACATATAGCTGCTTCTCTGTCATTGAGCCACTGTAGGGCACGTGCTTTGAGTGTGTGAAGTGGGGGTGGGTGGTATGAAAGGCATAACAAACTGTGCTTCCTTTGAGGAAATCTCACAACTCAAGTGAAACTGATGAAAAACTCTCCACAGTCACGTGACTCTTCTTCATGTGACTTTTAAGCTGACCGCACTGTGGGCATGAATGTGTGTGTAGTCTGCACATGTGGGCTGGTATATATGGCGTAACACTCGCCATGACTGGAATGAATCAATGAAAATGAAAGATCTCAGCTTGCTGGCATGTAAAGGGGAACTTGTGGGATGCAAATATTGACAATGGCAACACTAGAGACACTTACAACTTAGATGCTGTGAGCCCGAGAATGAAGAACAAAAAGAACAGCCAAATAATCTGTGGAGAAGCAGAGGAAAGTAAAGGTCTGATACGGTTTCTTAACACACACTCAGAGAGGACAGAAGTGCTGCTTGAGTCTGTCGCTCTCAGATAAATGCTCTACAAACAAGAACCAGGTTGAACAAGTTGACCCTGTAAAAACATGGCCTTGTTTGACCATACTGATCCTATTGTTCCTAAACTGCAGTGTGGTCTAACTACTTACTACACTGACAGATTTTCCCTGGTAGATTTAGCAAAATCTCCCTTGTCTGTTCTTCCCCCAGACAATGTACTTAATGCTGTTTTCAGAGTGACAGTTTGATTTACTGTGATGTAAAGAGGGCAAATCAGGAAGTTTTTCTTACAAAAATCCATGATTTAGCAAAGAGTGAAATGACTGATTGTGGTAAATCAGAAGTTTTAAAATTCCTGGTTCTCCCACAGCAAAGTCATCTTCCTCAAAAGATCAGCTGGTGCTGAGCAGCAGAGTTTCAAACTGTCCTCACCCTAACACATACATACACACACACACTGGTCTTACACAGAGAGTGATGGTGAGAGGTGTGAGGCTGGGCCGAAGCAGACAGAAAGCCACATTAAGGTAGTTAATGAAGCCATCCTCCATGTTACAGTCTGGTGTACTCTTCACAAACGCACAGCGGTCTGCAGCGCTGACGTTCATCACATGGTCACACTGAACAAACAAACAAGAAGAAAAGACAGACATCAGTTTTCCTACTTATTTGTCTAAACACCTCAGACTATATATATTCATTCACAATATACATTTTTAACATCTCAAATTGATCAGTGGGTCCCCGTTTTCCCCTTATCTCATTGTGTGTGTATCTTGTTGTGTCAAGTACCCATCAGATACACCACACACTCCAAACAACATGTAGAAACTTGGTAATATTTTGCTTAGCAGACAACCAGTTGATGTAATTTAATCAAACACAAAATTATTGAGGGATATGCAGCAGGTAGACATAATATCAATTCAGAGTGGGCACTAAGGATAAAATAGAAACTATTCCAGCAGATTAAATGCTTGACAAAAAAGAGCTTCACTGCACTGTTGCAAAATATATAAAAGCAGTCCTGCTTGTTGTTATGTAGCGTTGCATACAGCGGCCTAATTTTTTTCCATTTCTTCCTATATTGTGCTTTAGTGGTGCATATTCCCCAAAACAAATGACCACAGACTGATACACAGTGGACCTGGGTCCTATGGGCACCCTGAGTATCTGGGGTCAGCATTGCCTGGTTGGTAACCCAGTCTTGATGAGGTCTCTTTAATTGTGATGGGATTTCTTATTATTTCTTAATCAATGCTGGTTTTATTTTGAAAAGACAAACATACACAGGCCTTCATCTGAATGGGAGTAAAGTAGGAAACAGTTATCTTCAGCCACACTATCACCTCAGTGTAGACTACACTATCTAACCACCTGTACCTGGAGGACATGACATCTGCCCTGATGTGAACACGCACGTGCCACATTTACCAGAGCTGTTAAACTTCATTCATGACACCACACTAATCATGTGACAGCTGGAAAAACCTGCTGACAACCTGTCAGCTTTAAATCAAACTGCGCGCAGATGTTTACCAGTAAACAACCAGCACAAACACACACATACACGTGGCAGCTACATTTCACATAAATGCCAGTGAACATGTTGATTTGGTGGTTAATAAATCTCACTCACCTCATCGCTGCTGCTGTGATACATCGTGACTAGTGTGGAGTTTGAAGACCGCCCGGCTATTCCGACACCAGGCTGGTTCCTGAGGACATGTGAGCCCGAGGTGACCCGCTGGTGACACAGTAACACCAGCAGCAGAGACAGGTAAACAGTAGGAGACATGCTTTACTTTATCCTGGAGCTGCGTCCATTCTGCTGGACAGGACTGTGGTGGGTTGTTTCACTCCTACAATCCGCACGTTTTAGCCTAAATAAAGCCAGAAAACGGATTCAAATAAACGTCGCTGCTGTTGTCGTAGCCCTAGCTTCACTTTAATATTTCTGATTATTTTCTTCAGGTCTTTTTTTAAGCACTACTCATGTTCCAGGTCCGTGTACACTGTGTTCACCTTCGCCTGAAACCCCACCTACTGTTTTCCCAACCAGACGTGTGCTGCCTTCAGGGACACCGCGAAAAATCTGAATTTCCACAAGCAAACAAAGAAACAAATTAAAAAAAAAAGGGATACCCAAATACAAAATATTAATGATTAAAAAAAACATATAGAGAAGTGGAAAAACTTTAAGTGGGCGTACACATTCTTTTCACATTATTTATTAATTTATTTTCGAACAAATGCTGTACACCATTTAATCATTTAGTAGTATCTTTTAGCATACTTGGCACTCATTTAATTTCAGATATACAGTTTGGCGCAATAAAACAGAGTAAAGACACAAAATAATTAATAAAAACATAAAAAGTACAGTTCAACAGAATTGTAAAAATTAAGCGAAACTGCAAAGTTCACGTTTTTCACATAGACTGTATAAATAGACATAGACTGTTTTTCACAGTCTGGAGCTTACGCATGCATTTTCTCCCATAGCCAGGAAGGCAGCATGTACTCAGCCCCTCCTGCTCTAAATGCCTGACTTGTTGTGCTAAGTATCATGTAGACTTCACACAAGTTAAATCTAACTAGTTACATATAACTAAATCACAAAATAGATGAAATAAATTACAGATACTGCAGAAAAAGAAAGAAATGAAATTACAGTTACTAATTAAAATGTTGCCGACTACAAAGGGGTTATATTGGAATATAATTTTTTCGGTAAAAGTTTATATGTAGAATATAACATTCATTCTGTTGCTTTGCATCTTTTCGCTGTGCAGGAATGCCATCTTTTGACATGACCTTTTTCAGGGCATTTTTTCAGCTTTATCGCTCTTGTTAGAAAAGTAATCAAATGAGAGATAAGGTACATCAATTTGAGAAAGTTATTAAAATAGTGACATTACTTTATACATTTTTAACAGGGTAACTAGTGATTACATTTACATACATTTATTAGCATTTACACCTTACATTTCAAAAGTAACCTTCCCAACACTATTTGTGCACAGGTGATTATGTGGTTTGTATATCTGTTGTGGTTTGAAGTATTCATGGCTATGAATGTAAAAAGCCTAGGCTGATGTTTTATTTATCCACTTCACTTTTTTTTTCACTCATCCAGGCCTCTAAAAAAATCACTATAATGCTACAAAAAATGTGCATCTATAGTTTCATATTTATTGCAGACAAAACTATTGATTGATTGTAGACTTAGAAATATAATAAATACCATATTACATGAATGCTTCACATTGACAGAACTACATAGTATTAGAAACTCGATTTGCAGTTTGATTTCTGTGTTTCACTTTTTATAAAACATAGCCTTAGTCATCTCCGTTATGAACAGTTCAGTCTTGGATAGGTCGGTCATACACCAGCGCAGCATCAAGTGGTGCTGTGCTGGGTTCATAGCAGCCCCTCGCCTGTTTAGTTGCCACAGGACACAAGTCTTGTTCACACCACCTGATAAAGGAAAATAAAAATCGGCTTTTAATAAAAGAAGTATAAATCTAACGTTCTTTTATTTATCTATTTATTTTTTACCTGAGAGCTGCATAGGTGTCAGATGAAGAGGATCCTTTCCAACATGCATGGTCGATGAAAAGGGCACCTGTTAATGTACAGAACACTATGTCATTGATTTTTTTTCCCAGAATGCTTGTTTTGCAAATGTGGCGTTTTTTTGTTGACGTTCCAACGCATGTGTGTGTGACATTATTGGTTGCATGTGAGGCATTTCAGTGCAGAGGTTTGTTCCCACTGATGTCAGATATGGGTCACTTCAAACATGAATGTGAGCAGTGTAGAATGATAAGACTTCGGGAAAAACTCGCAATTGAGCTTTGAGCCTTGTAATGTTGACATAGCCAATATTATAGCAGTCAAACACTAAATCAGTGATGTACTTTTTTAAGGGAGAGGAGGGAATGTGTGATTGTGGTTCCTACCTGTGTAAGTGCGAGCCAGGCTGTATGCCAGGTCTCTCGCTGCTAGTTCCAGGTAACTAGGTGATTTTGTAGCTGCTAACTGAATAAAGCCCTCCAGCTCAGAGAGAGCACCATTTACTGCTTTCACCGCCGGGGCCAACGAGGAAACACTTGATGCACCTGCAAGCAGGGACTGCAAAGAGAAGAAAACAAGTGCACATTACATTCCTGTTCAACTCCGTCATAGATGTATCCCTGAACTTGTTTGACAGGAACAATCCCTGACCGCATACCTTCACATGGCTGAAGTATGCGTGAAGAACCATTCCTGAGCTACGTGCCACACAGCGCAGCACATCCAGTGACAGAACATTTGTGGTACCTTCCCATATACTCAACACCTGAGAAGGAAAGAGACAGGTTAAGTTCAAGATTGCAAAAACTCTATCTGTTGATTTTTATGTATTGACCTCACCTGTGCATCACGAAGTAGACCAGGCAACCCGGTGTCCTCGATGTAGCCCTGTCCACCGAAGCTTTCCAAACCCTCCGACACCACAGCCACAGCCTGAGACACAGCACAAGAAAAACAATGAGGGTTTCTATGAAAACAGCGGGTTTATTATCACACTTGTAAGAGCAACGCACCTGCTTCCCAGTGTACAGTTTGACCACAGGAGTGAGCAGACGCAGCAGGTGTGCATCAAGCTGCGTCGCCATGCCGCTTTCCTCTCGGCCCAACAGACGACACACATCCATCACCAGGAGGAACGCTCCACGAGTCTCCACCTGTCCATGTCAGAGGAAAGCATGAGTGAGGCATGATGGGAAACTTTGAATAGAGTTTGTGTAGTTTGTTCAGGCCCTGCCAGGTCACCTCCATCCTGGCCAGAGTCTGCATGTGCAGCGGGTGGTCTTTAAGAAGCTTTCCAAAGGCAGTGCGGCGGGTGGCATAGTCACGAGCTAACTGGACCACCCTGTGAACACACACACACACACACACACACACACACACACACATCATTAATCAGCTTATTTATAGTATGTTTTTGGACATCAGCGCAGGACTCAGTGCAGTAGTATGAGTATTTTCCTGCCTTCTCATTGCAGCTGCAGCAGAGATGCTGTTGTGGATCCGGGTTATCGTCAACATGTTCGCTATGGAGGCCACACCTCTACCTTCCTCTGAGAGCTGAAAACATAAAGAATTGTAATTACTGTAATTACAGTTTTTTTAACAGGAAAATCTTTTGAAGTCTGACATATTTGTGGAGAAATAGCCGATGGCAAATGGAAATTATTTGATTTCAAGTCAGCAGCATGCTGTAATTAAAATGTTATGGGCAAGGTAGGCCTACAGGTATTTTTTTGCTTGTTTGCAAGTTGTTTTTAGACTCTTTTTTTTTTTTAAATCTGAGAATATTTTGAGCTGAAGCTGAAGGAAATTCAAATCCAAAAAACTCAGGCTAGCATAATATATATTTCATTCATTCATTCATTCATTCATTCATCTTCTAACCACTTCATCCTCTTGAGGGTCGCGGGGGTGCTGGAGCCTATCCCAGCTGACATCGGGCGAGAGGCAGGGTACACCCTGGACAGGTCGCCAAACTATCGCAGGGCTGACACATAGAGACAAACAACCATTCACGCTCACATTCGCAACCCTCTTGCTGTGAGGCGGCAGTGCTAACCACCACACCACCGTACCACCCATAATATATATTTATTTTTTAAAAACAGTGTTATTATGCACAGCAGTCTATTAAAGGAACTTATTTTATTTGGAATATAATGAATCAGCAAAAGTAGCCACACTTTTCAAACATATTAAAAAGTGTGGCTTCGCTGTAACAGAGGACATTGATCATATCTACATGGACCAGACAAGGAATCTAAAGTTTATCATTACTGCAATAAACTATGACCTGTAACTGACCCTGTGTGCCGGCAAGCCGTCCAGCAGCAGCTCAGCAGTCGGCATCTGTCTTGTGCCCAGCTTGTCCTTCAGTCTCTGAACCTCAATACCTTTCAGCCGGCCATTCTCGTCTCTACTCACCTCTGCGTAAAACAAAGACAAACCTCTGCTGCCCTGTGGGACAGAGATAAGCACACATACAGTGCAGTGAGATTACTTTCTAAGTCAGTCAAGAAGAGTGAGGACTGATGTCTGAGGATGTAAGCAGTACCGGTGTGGTTGCTCCTGTTCTGTCCTGCACTCTGGCCAGCGTGAGAGTCATGTCTGCGTCTGTAGCTGAGGTGAACCACTTGAAGCCGTGTAGTTTGTATGAATCATCTGTCTGGGGAACAGCCACCGTCTCTGTTCCGCTGGCTGAGGAGATGCAAGACAGGGAGAGGCACCATTTAAGTCTTGTTCTGCACAGCATAAACTGTGTGTCAAATCAAATTTCCAGGGACATATAGTCAGTGCACACTATAACATTTATTAACATTTTCTGTAGTTTTTCTTGATGAAATCTAAACAACTGTCATAGGCTCCGTCAAATACAGACAGTTGTTGTACTGTAGCCTTTTATATGTTGGCTGAAGCTGATACTGCTTCATGTAAGATGACTGTGTCACTGATTATGTTGATTGTGCTGCCATCTTGACCAGGACTCCCTGGAAGAAGAGATCCTGTATCTCAGTGGGGCCTTTCTGGTTAAATAAAGGAAAATAAAAATGAAATAAATAATGTAAACTACTGACCTACGTCAGATCCTCCCTGTCTTTCTGTCATCCACTGTCCAGACGTCCAGAAACGTTCAGGCTGACGGGTGGTCAAACGACTGTAGGCTTCATCTACTGGCCACGAAACACCTATGGACTTCACATACACAGCCAGAATATCACTCACATGTTTACAAGCTCAAAAGGAGGTTACTGGGACCTTTACATAAAGTGTACTGTTCAGCTGTGTAAACAATTTATTTATTTCTAATTTTGGATTGAATTTTGCATAAAGCTACAACAAAGGATCTTTCATTTCATCCTGCAGCAGCCTTGCAATGTTACTGCCTCTTACATGGACGTGCTCTTGTTTAAAAACAGGATTAGGTTTGTTTACATTGGTTTTAAGAAATGAAGGTTAAAAGGCTACAGAAACACAGCGATAATCTGGTTACTTGCGTGCATGTAAACACAGCTACTGTTAAACTAACACAAACAGATGATCCAAGTTTCTCCACCAATATAATGATAGTGTTGTTTTAAGACATACAGTATACGATGTTAGTTAATTTCTTTTTCTGACACACCTGGATGACTTTAGCAGCTCCATCAGTCATAGCCAGAGGACAGGTGTAGAGCCCAGAGGAGGGGGAGAAGATGTACAGCTTGCTCATTTGGTACACACGACTATAACACACACAAGTTCTCTTAGTTCCTAATTTAGAAACAAAACCTTCCTATTTGAAACTGACAATAAATGTGTATGAAACTGAAATATGCCAGGTGAGCTAAACTGAAAGAGGAAGTACACCAGTCTCCTGACCTCCACTCTCCGAATGACTTTTCATAGCCAATGGCAACCAGTCCTTCCTGTGCTGACAGGTCTTTCATACGTTTCCAAGCTGGGGAGGTCACAATGTGGTCCACTCTGCGACCCCAGGGGTCAAACTGCACCAACCGTGGAGGAGAAACCTCACACTCTCGGCCCCACTCGTCCACCTCATTTGCCACTCGCTCTCCAAATGCACACAGGTCTGAGAAAGCTGCCTGTGAACAGATTTATATACATACAGTCACACAGATTATGAACAAGAACTCATCTTATTTATGTCTGACAAGATAGATCTTGTCCAGTTGTTGGCTCAAGCTATCACCAAATCATGTTCTTTTGGTTGGAATTTAGAAATATTAGTAGCATGGATTATGGAGCAAAACTTAATATTATAATATAATATGTATCTTATACATACATACATCATTACTGAAAGGTCCAGTGTGTTGGATTCAGTGGCATCTGGCGGTGAAGTTGCAGAACTGAAACTTCTCCTGTGTGCCAAGCATGGATGTACTAAGAGAACTGGTTATGGTGTCAAGTGCTTCAATCCTAGGAATGTTGCTCAGTGGCACATGAAGCCAAAAAAGGTCGACTTCCCGAGTATAAATGAACCTCAATCTACTGTTTGTTTGGCCCAAAGAGCAAGCACACTGCAGAGTTTTGCGAGCCGAGTGTCTAACTTCTTATAAAGCCCTCCATGAACTTGAATAGGGATAAAATGATTTTATCATGCAGCTCTTCTAGACTTTTAAAATGTTATCAGAGAGAGTGGATCAAATCCTCACTTCACAGGGGTTGTGACACTCAAAAAAAAAAAAATGTATCCACTGATTTACAGACATCTCTTTCACAATGTAAGTCTATGGGAAAAGTCTCTTTGGGCCCAATGGCGTCACATGACGGACCTAGAAGTTGTAATGCCACTGTCTGGCCACTATGAAAATTGGCTTCAAAGCCCATTGCACTTCCTGGGGACCCAGTGCAGCATGTAGGAGAACTACAGTGGCCAACACGAAAATGCGAAAGGCCCCATCTTGAGCCAGTGTTTGATTTGTCTGGGCCACTGTAGAAAAACATGTCAGACCTTGTGGGAGAGGACACGTTTTGTATGTAGATATAAACGGCTAACTCTAAGGTAACAAAAATATGATTCTTATTTTTAGTTGATTATAAACTAATGAAAACACAATTATGAATGTTATATAGAACTTCTGCCAATAGATTCCCCAAATCCTACACACAGGACTTTGAACTTCAATGCTCTTTCTCACTTAACAACTAATATGTCATTACTAAGGCTCAAAATGCAACACAACGTTGGGTAATTTTTGTCTAGTATATTTCAACCAGCAGCTAAAAGCATAGCTGCTCCCTCCTCACCTCCTGGGGGAGGTGTCTCCTCAGGTATCCCCTGAGCAAGGCATCCTCTAGAAATGGGTTCTTCAGCACTGGCCTCTCCTGAAAGAAAGATCCTATCTTGGCTCTGGAGAACGGCAGAGAGCCTGCTGCCTCCCATAGTTGTTCTTCTTCGGATCTTCTTGTGCCTGGCTCAGCTACACTGGCCAATCTAACGTGGACAAGTGGTTGAGAAGCACCACACAACACCCTGCAGCAGCCCACAGCTGCACGGCGGTTCAGCAGAAGTGAGCTCACTGACATGGCTCAAGGCTTGCAGTCTGAGGTGGAGGAGTCAGCAGAGCACCAGCTGATAAAGTATTCAACTGTGTGATGGCAGGGGAAAGAGAAATGTTAGTTTTACATCATTTTGCAATTTACAGGATTATCTAAACCAAGATATAATATTTAATGCAACACTTACATATAAACAAACATACAGCATGTCTTTGTTCATATGCAAATGATTTTACCTAGAAGTAGGTAACATTTAAATAATACTTTTCTACAATAAAATATTTTCAACATAGACATTTCTTCCAATAATGATAATAATTCAAAACTATCACACCCCTAAAATCAGTCAGTCACCATAAACACTGATGGAAAACCACAAACCAACATGGAACTCAAGTGAACATCTGTAAAGGACTACTGAATGAGCCACTGTCAGAGAAAGCACAGTGCAGTGGTGAGTTGCTGGCTCTTGTGAAGCAATATTTTTACATATTGTACATTTAAAACAGTGCTAAAATGTCCACCAAATATACCTTGTAAAATAAAATGTAAATAAAATGCAGTTTGATAGCACACACACGGTATTTCCTCGATAAGCAGCCAGTGTTGGCAGTACTTTCTACCTAGTTTAGTCCATACCTTCAAACACACAAAAGCAGATAAACGAATATCAGCATCACCGGGTTAAAGTGTTATCTACTGGCACCAAATAAAAGCACATTTTGTATAGTTGATTGATATTCATTAAAAAATGTCCAGCACCATTACACTGAAAACAACCTGACACATGCCAAACTACATCACCAAAATGGGTCAAAGTTCATTTTACTCCGCTGTCCTTCTTTGAGCAGGTATTAGCTTCTCAGTAATTTCATTTTACTTTAATTACAGTCTAATAGTTAACACGGGCAACACTTTGCCAACTTGAATGTTAGCTTAGACTTTCTTCTTCAAACTGCGCAGTGTAGTGTCCACTCTGTCTGCAACCTAAGAAATAACCCGAGCTCTGCAACAGTATCAACAGCCGGTGAACTAACGTTAACTAACAGTTACGAAGCTTTTATATATCCGTGTTAATGGCGCTTTTGCCCAGTTTACATTGATAAGTACTTAGTTTCCATTTGTAATTTCTTTAATAAAACGGATTTATCAGCATAGTAAACATATAAGCTTCACAGATGTAATAGAAATACTGGCAACCTTACCGGAAGTTGGCCCAGCACTGTTTACGTTCACCACAGCGGCAAACTCTCGCCTTCAAAGTAAAAGTCCAGTTAAAGGGTCACTATACTCAAATTACATATGACACAATAAAGAGATATTTCGGTAGTTTTCATTTCCCCAGATTTTAAGATATCTTTCTTGGAGTTCTGCCTCCACATTTTAGGTCAATGAATTTTTTCTTTCAATCTTTTTTTTTTTTTTTTTTAAATAAAATACACATTACTGTTTAATTGAACAACTAAATTATATGTTTCAGTGCTCTGAGCACCCAACAAAAATCCATTCATTTATATTTTACCCAGATGAAATCAAATCCTTTGGTGATTGGACCCTTTCAGAGTTGTATTTATGGAAACTAATGCTTAATAGATTTCTTTTTAACTTTTACTCAAATCTAAAATGTAAATTTCCCAAAATCTAATTTTTTATTACTTAGCATACACAAACATATCTAAATAAGGAATGCATTCATCAAAGTGTGTTGCTGAACCTGTTTTATTGTTTGAAGTAAAGATTTGTCAAAAATACAGAATCCTTTGTTCCAATCAGAACATAAAGACGGAAAGCATGCACCGTTTAATAAAACATTTCCATGACATGTTAAAAATCTGTTCAAAAGGAAGGACACAGGCACTGAATAATTATGAACACATAAGGTTTGCATTTAAATGAGTTTTTTTTTCTTCCAAAATAAAACACTGAACAGTCATAGCTTTAACGCAGGAGGGATATAAGGGAATAATCATACTGATAAAACCCAGTAAGTAGTTCTTGTTTGTGGGCGTGGTACACCACCCCACCGTAAAATATTAACCTGGTTTTTTCGACAGACCAGGATGGAGGAAGGAAAGGGGCAACACTGATGTGTTTTTAGTGTACAAAAATAAAAGTTAATGTTTAAGTACAGGCTGCAATGCAGAGCACAGTCCAGTCGGTCAGTGCGTCCAAATCTCACCTGACGATGGACCAAAACAGGAAACAAATGTAGTCTGCAGGATGTCACAGCGTTAGCCGACTATATAAAGGGAGCATAAATGTATTAAACCTACACAAAGTATTTCAGAGGTCAATTGGGATAAGATGGCTTAAACATAGATTAACATATATAAGCAGGAATATAAAAAGGACTAAAGAGAAAACTACAGGATACCCAACAATGTAGAAACACCAGAGAACCTGCCCAAACTCAGAGACTGAACTGCTGCTGATTGAATGATCAAAATTAAAGACAGAACCCAAGACAAAGTCATCAGCAGCCAACTCTGCATATAAGCATAAGTCTTTGTGGAGTCGTCAGCAAATAATGGCTGGAATGGACACTGCCAGTCTGTTTATGTGCATGTACTCTTCTCTTTTCTGTCTTCTTTAATCACCCTTGGTAAGGAGGTCCTCTATGTAGGCGTCAAGCTCGTCATCTGTGTTTATGTCAATGTCCTAGAAGTGTAAAAAAAGCAATGTCACTTACTGCAAACGACAATTATATAACAGATTCCACTTGATAGACAGCTAAGAGGGAGCAGTGTATTTTGTCACACTGAAGATGTCCTGTTTGTTGGATGAAGCAGTCTTACCTCTTGTACTTTTTGCAGCAGTGCCACAATGTTTGTTCGTAGTTTCTGTAGTTTCTCGTCTGCCTCCTTCAGTTTCACCTCATTGATGTTGCTCTTCTCTTCCACAGCTTTTGCCCTGGCATCAGCTCTGCTCTGGTACGAGTTACACAACGACTGGAGACCTGATTCATACTGTTGGAAATACTCTTTCTGAAATGGAAGAACACATAAGGTCTCAATACAATAAAAAAAACACAATAGTAAACGCACTCCTAAATGCGTTATGTATTATTCATGTGTAATATTACTGGACACAACCCGCTTCCCAGCAAACACAGTTCTGCATTCTCAAATAATTTTATTGCTTTCTATGTAAAACTACAATTTTTTTTAAATTTTCTAGCCTAAGGATCAATTAATTTAACCATCCATTTTAAATCTCACCAAAGGAAAGGCCACCAGCTCCTCAGCCGTCATGCTGTTAACATCTTCCTTTTGGATCCGAAAAGCAGGAGGGAAGAAGTAACGCAGCATTGTCCTGAGAACACAAACAGTACAGTGAACAAACCACGGCGTTATGAAACTGTGTGCCATAATGTACAAACACAAGAGGGGTGTACCACAAAGCAAGATTAATGGGTTAGCGAGGTATGTTGAGCCTAAAGCCGGGGGTTTTCCATATCACAAAGATGGCTCTCTTTTAACCTGGCTAAATCGCCATAGTGGCTTCTGCTGTAGACCTAAACTGATCAGGACCAGATTATGTTCAGAGTTTTGGCTTCAGTTTGCAGACAACCTTGGACACACTGTCTGAAAGAAATAAACTTATTGAGCCTTATTTGTAACTAGATCTTCATCAGGCAAACCACAGGTAAAAAAAAAATGTCTTTCACTAATCAACTCCTTTGGAAATAGGATCATTCTATACTGAATGATCAATCTATGAGGGATACAGATTCTAAGCGGTGGGTAATAAGTTATAAATGCACTTAATCCAACACGTTGAGCCGTAAGGTTACATTAGTAATGCCACTCACTGAACGGAGCAGTGCAATTACAGTAGTGCTTACTGTATGTATCACATTATATTTTTGTTTGTGTTTTTGGCGACTTTTGGCAATTATATCTGTGATGGAGAAAATCTGAGCAAGAAGTGTTTTATTTTATTTGCATGGTTGTTCTTGCTCTTACTGAACTACTGAATGTGTTTGTAGAGTTCTGTGGTCTGTTTGCTCAAGCTGGCTCTTTTACACTGCTGGTATATTACAGCTAATAGAACATTGATTAGAAAATTGATTAGTCTTCTGATATTAATCACAGATAATATTCAATCAATGACATTGATTTGACTTTGATTTGTCAAAATCTTACAAGTGATATCTCTGTATCCTTCATTATAGGACAGTGTTGCTTTTTAGTGTAATACATTTTTTATTGCCTTTAAAAAGGTGGAAGTAGGCGGCACGCAATCGACCAAAAGGAGTCAAATGCTGACCACTTTATTTGACTCACACAGAGCCTGAAAAAGAAAACTTGGGCTAACAGAGCAAGGTGATAACCACCTTCTTGGAACCCATTATCTCTGACTGGGGCTTTATGGTTTGTCGAGCCAGCTAAAGCAAAGTAAGTATGGCTCTGTTGGACTTGCTTCATGGTACACCCCGCAGTTAACTATCAGCTCACCTCAACATGGTGACCAGACTGTCGGTCACCTCTCGACTGGTCCCTGGTTGAGTAGTGTCGGGCTCCATGGGTGCTGGCCCTTTCTCGGTCTCCTGTTGGGTGTCAGGTGTCTGAGAGATTGGAGACGGTGGCCGCATCAACCGAACTTCATCACTACCCTTAAACACCCTTCACAAACACACACATACATGTGTAGGATATTAAAACCTGACAAAGTCAACAACAAATTTGTCCTGAATGCAGCAATGCAGACACAGCGTCTTACCATCTGTCTTTAGGGGTAGATCTAGGTACATAGTCAAACTTCACTTTCCAGCGAACACTCTTTTTATTTGCCTCCACGGCAACAACTTTGCCTGTGTACCACTCCTTGTTGACACGCACTTCAACCAGCAGACCTTTATCTGTATAAAAATGCACAGGTAGAAATTTCCATTAGAGCTTTTGTGTTCCAGTTGTATGTGTGATGCATTTTAGTGTAAAGCTTTCCATCATCTCACCTTTCTGAGCAGTTTTAGTATCAATCTCGGGCTCTTCCTGTTGGGGCTTCTCAGATATCTGCAAAAGCCAAACAATCATTACCCCCCTGCAGTGTGAGAATCGCTGTTTACTGAAAAGACAGAATGAGGTTGAAAGAAGTGATTTGCATCCCTGTTAACGAAAGAGGCGAAAGTCCCAGTGTGATCTCAGGCACTGAGTGAGAATGTCATGCTTGATTGTTAAAAGAACAAGACAACTTCAGTTTCAAGAGAGGATTGTTAATGGAGAGAATGATAATCTGATGATACACCCAGATTGGATGAAAGGTTAATTTGTCATGGTTGTTCAAGGTTGTGAGAGAGGATGCAGCCCGGCGTTACTTGAGGGTAGTAGAGAGGCGAACCGTATAAAACTACCTTTGCTTTAGCCCCATGCTGTTGCATGGAAATGGATTTAGGGATAGGAGTTGGTGTAGTTGGTGTCTGCCGTATAGGAGTAAAAACTCCTTTCTTCTGGGTGTTAACCTGCAAGGTCAAGAGCAGAGGGGCTCTGATTGGAAGTTCAGTAACCTACTCAGCCATCCAGGAAGCAAACTTGTGAATCCTGGGATAGTGAAGGAATGAGTCCACACTTCGCTCCCTATGATTGGCTAGTACTTGTTGCTATCATTGGTTGGATTGGTTAGGTTTAGGCAGGAGGAGTGGGATTGGTTAGGGTAAGAATGCCAGGGTAAGCCAATCAGAGGTAGAGTCAGGTGGGCCATTCTGTCCCTTTCATAGGATTCACAAATTCACATCCAGGAATGCCGGCATTTCCTTCTTCACTACGTAAGCCTGAAATTAAGTTCAGTGTCACCAAATACTGTTTGAAGCTAATTACTCAGAGCTCGCTGTGGTCTGGATCACAGTAGGACTGTACCTCTATTGAGAGCTTCAAATGTCTGTCGTCATCGCCCTTAATAAATAAATAAATAAATCTCAAACAAAATCCTCATCGGTTTAACCGAGTCTTCGTTGTAAAGTACAATACTAACGAGTGTCACATTATGAACAAAGCTTTGTACTACTCAGTCCAGCTGTAGTTCAAGTCCTCTAATAAAAACCTTTGTAACATTTTTTCCTGATAAGCTTTTGGAATTCAGTTTATGGCAAGACTGTTAGAAGACTTTTATAGTGCTGTAAGCAAACAACTGCCCTATCTCTGTTCACTTCTGTTCCTTCTCAGTCACTTTGTCCCCTTCATTTACTCGCTTCCTAGAGGTGAATCCTTTGTGAGAGACAAGTAGTGATGAAGGAGGAAAGGCAGTAAGCAGCAGAAGCCAAACAGCAGCACACAACATTACAGCTCAGTCCTCAAAGCATAACAAAGCACTGCGCACCCAGACTGACTCGCACAGGCTGATTCACAGTTGTGCAGTATTGCTCATGCTGCCATTTCATTTCATACTGTACATGTATATTTTCCACCATCAATATATTTATAAAGTTGTACAACTAAACATTTGAACTACAATCTCTCTGACTTGATGCCATGGAAAGTCTCCTCTAACCTCTGTGTTCTGTTGTGTGTTTACCTCGTCCATTTTGACACGTTTGGGAGGTGAGGCCTTCTCTACCACTTTCCCACGGTTACCAGCTGCTGCAGCCATTTTGGATTTCTTTGTCTGTGGTTCTTCCTCTTCACTCTCCTCACTGTCATCTTCGCTGTCCTTCTCCTCTTCCTCTTCTTCCTCCTCGTCCTCCTCCTCACTGTCCTCCTGTTCTATGATTCTCTTGCGTTGTCCAGGAGCAGCTGTTTTGGCTGATAATGCTTTGGCAGGTGTCTACACAAGAAGACAGATGTCACTATTTCACACTGTTTTCTGGGGGTTTAACTTGCACATGCAGCCATATTAAATATCTGCAACAGCAAAACTTGCCATAAATATTTTGTGGTATTGGTGGGATACTTCCTAAAACCTGTAACTTACCCGTGAACTGCGGCTGGGTGGGGGTGTTTTGGCAGTAGCTTTGGGTGCAGGCTTTGCTGCAGGAGAAGGCTTTGCTGCAGGTGGAGGAGGCTTTGCTGCACCTCTTGACCTAGATGGTTCGACTTTGGCTGGTGGAGGTGGAGGAGCAGGTGTTCGGGTGGGGCGCTGAGAGGCTGTACGAGATGGAAGGGGGCTTTTTAGGTGAGCTGGGAGTGGTGGGGAGCGGGGGCGTGTTATGGACCTTTCAGAAGACCTTGTTGCCTGAAGCGACAACATGTGAAATAGAGACAACAAACGGACATTTCAGTGAGATACAGAATGAAAAACAAGAATACTACAAGAGGCAGTGCTAAGGCCTTTGCTCACCAAGTCCATATTTTTCATGCGTTTTTTTAAATCTGTCTGCCAATGAATATCGTTACACACAGAAACCTTGAACAGTGAGTCTGATCCACTTTATTGTGCTATGTGCTATAAATTTGCAACACGATAAAAATCTACGTATTAAAAGATGCTAATCGTTAAAGAGCTAAATAGCAACTGAGAAAAATTTGACAGGGGAATAATAATAATAAAAAAAAAAGTAAACTAGGAAGCTACAACAAGCAGAAAATGTGGAGCTTATACCTGAGAGGAGCTCTCTGTTGGTTTCATGCTGACATCCAGTGGTAACTTCTTTACATCTGCTGCAGATTTAATGGTGCTGGTTTTCTTTTAAGAGAAAATACAATTGATTATGTCCTGATGTACTCAAAACACAGATTGACGATAGAGAGAGAGAGAGAGAGAGAGAGAGAGAGAGAATGATGAGGTACCTGCAAGGCCTCTAGTTTCTCCTGTTGCTGTTTGATTTTCTCAGCCAGCTCTTTCTGTTTGTCCTCAGCTGTCTGCTTGTCTTTCTTCAGAATACCACATGGCAAATTCTGTTTCTGTTCAGGAGCGTCACACCTGAAAACACAAAATACACACTATCTATAGTATGTAGGAACACTACTGCAATGTAGTGACACATGACAAAATTGGCATGCAGTATATGTGTTACATGAAAATACTGCAAAACCATTCCATGTGTACCTGTCCTGGGTGCTGTCAGGGTTCATGAGACACACCCAACTGTCCGGGTAGCGTTTGTCCACAGCATCCATCTGGAATGGCAGCGTTCTCCACTTTAAACATTTATCTGAAATTAATCACAGAAGAGAGTTGGTGTAAGTATGTGGCAGAAGTTAGTCTGTCGACATACAGCCTGTGTGTGTGTGGATCTGTAACTTACCACACTGAATAGTAAGTGGTATTTCCATGGCTCGTCGTCTCTTGTATCTCTGTTCTGTTGATGGAGGTGCAGACCAGCTGGCAGACAGATATCCAAACTCATCCCAGAACTTAACTATGCCTTTCTGAGCTGCAAAACAGACAGGGACTCTCAGTATTTCACACAGCAGTAAGTCATTTTAAAATAAAAAAAATAAATAAATCAAGTAAATATTTTAAGTGGGCAAGTGAACACTTCCCTCCTTGTTCCTTCTCGCAGCTGTGTAAATGTATGCACACTGGAGAGTGATTGGGAGGGCAGTGAAATGCAGCCAGGAGGCTATGACGGCGGGCTTTGCAACCCGTCTTCAAGTGTGGCCAATGTGTGCCATTGTTTTTAAAATAAGACACACATTATTTTATTCAAAGAAGGGCTTCAACTAGAACCTTATTCTAGCAACTGGAGCAGAGTCATTTGACAACTTGTCAAGTAGTGACAAACCTGATTAATTATGTTTTTTTTTCTTATTTGAACTGTGCAGATAGGTTGTTGGCAACAAATGGAAACCCCAGCAATTAAAAGAAACTTACCAATGTTAGTGTCCTTCCAGTACTGAGCTAAATGTTCCCCCATGGATTTCAGTAAATGTCGATACTCCTTAGCGTCTGCAAAGTCCTGTTTGTTGTGAGTAGGCTCTAGAATTAAATATGGGACATCCACTACTCCAACCACACCTCCACAGGCCCTAAAACACACAAATCAAGTAACCGTAAAATAGTTTTCTTAATCATTGCCGTGTTTTTATCCCTGTGCATATATTACTTACATGCCGCCCTCCAGTTGGGGACCTGTTTTCTCGTACATCTTGATGAGACGAGAGCAGTTGTACACAAACATCCCATCCAGGTCCCTCTGTTCAATGTTCACGCCGAATATAAAATTCAACTCCTTGGGCTCCTTAAGGGCTCTGAGGAACAAGACAATGTTAAGAGACTGGCAAAGCCCAGGAAAAAATGCTTTAAAGTGTTTCTAATCAGCAGATACTGTATATGACAAAGATAAATTTCCTTTGGAACAATAAAGTCTTATCTTGTGCTGGCGTATCTTTCCAAATTAGTATTCTATATTATCATAATTTTAAGGGTCCAGTGTGTAGAATTCAGTGGTATCTAGTGGTGAGATCACAGAACGCTTGTAGAACTACTGTGGCAGACATGAAAATGTGAATGGCCCCATCTCAAGTAAGTGTTTGGTTTGCCCATTCTGGGTTACTGTAGAAACAACATTGCAGACTCTGTGGAAGAAGACCCACTGCATAAGTAGATGTAAATGGCTCATTTATCATTTCTGCTTGGAGATGCCCCGACATCACACACACTGGACCTTTAATAATAATAGTTATAATACATTTTATTTGGAGGCACCTTTCACGTCAATGTGTGTGTGAAACCATTTGTAAATCTATAAAATAGGAGATATAAGATTTTACAATGTTGTCTATCATACTTTTGTTTGGCTTCGAGAATCCTTTTCTTCATGTCACAATCCCGTCTAAGCATCATGGCTGAATCTTGAACCTTCCTCAGAATCGCCTACAAGAAGAGAGAGGGCGGAGGGAGACATCAGTTTAAACATTATAAAAGTTTTAAATTACAGTAGGAGATTCTAATTATAATCAAGTTTTTAAGGAAAAAATGTTGCGCCTGTTTCAAATTAAAAACTTGCTGATATGGACCAAACCATATTTGCTTTTGACGAATTAACCAAAATATCCTCCTCATCTTACCCGTGAATCTTTTGACAGGTCCTCTCCTAATCTGGCCTCCAAAGCCATCTGCTTACTCTCTGCCTCTCTGGCCTTTTCTTCCGCTGAAATAAGACAACCAAATTGTTAACTGATGAGCATCAAGGAGTCACAACATTAAACAAAATGTAAACAAAGACACTAATTTCCCCATAGACTCACCAATCTTAGCCAGGTGGTCTGCTTTCTTCACTTCTTGCTCAGCACGAGTTTTGAAACGAGTCGATGTGTATTTATAAACCCTGTTAAGAAGAATGGTATTTAAAGTCTTGTCACTGGACTACAGCAGTTACATACACAGCATAAGTGAGTTATCATCTTACCTTGGTTTATATAAACAGCAAGACAGTCTCTTGGTCCTGACTTTATGTCCCTGGATAAAAATCCTCATGCGTGGGTCGATGTACAAAACAGCAGCGTACGCCCTGAAAGACCTCCTCTCTGGCTTCCTGTGAGAGAGGGAAGGGTGCAACCATCAACATTCACATTATGTCTGATCAATACAAATCAACATCAAATAAAGTTAATGTACAAAATATAATGCCTTTCATCATAGTAATCCCATGGTTAAATGGTTTAACAGAGTCACTTACACTCCTTCAACAGATGTCCCAGCCATCAGTATGTCCTGGTGATCTGTCTCTACATCCAGCTCTGGTTCTCTGTTGTCCATCAGCTTCAGATTATAGATGATCACAAGAGTGCCTTTCAACAAAATACAACCACGAAATTAAACATCAGAATATCAACCATTCCACAACACTAAAGAGGACAGAAACAAAATAAGTGTTAAAAATGTGATTAACACAACAGAAATAACTTTATCCACAGAGATTTGGAGCATCACTCTCACGTGATGCCGGAGAGAATTTTTACAGTGATAACCAACATAAGGTCTGACAAAGTGGCTATGAACTCATCTTACTGGTGGACAATGCAAATTTAAACCCTTTGCACAGGGAAACACATTAATATGCTTACCACTGCTACTTTCTATTTTGTTGAACTGCTCCATCAGCTGCTGTTCATTCTTAAAAGGTGAGTATTTGAAGATCAGCTCCGTCTCGATGGCGTACTTCTCTGGATCAGAGGTCAGCGGCTCCTTGGTCTTTAGATCCCAGGAGGGGAGGGGTACTATGACCTGAGGAGAGAGGGGCATTACAAGCTTAGAGATGTTTAAGAGGCTTCAAGTCTGACAAAATTGAAATGGGTAGCCAAATAAATCTCATCAGCATCAGGTAAATTCACAAATATTAAAGATTACGCAAAAACCTGGGCATCCATACAAAGCTACAAAACTTAATGATTGTGATTTTCCGTTGCTTCATCAATCAAGTAACGACAAAATGTACTTGCTTACTGACTGGGTAACTGCATGAGTAAGAAATTTAGTTTAAGAACATTGCCTTAGCTGTGTGGCAAAAAAATGTATGAACACATAAAAAACATTAACGTACCATTTTTTCCCCATTCAATAAAGTTTAAAAAATATGATGAATGAGGGGAAAAAACAACCCTCACTGCTTGTAAAAAGTGTATGAAAATAGCATCAGGTAAATCTCTTATAGCTGACCCTGGCAAAGTAATGCAGCACACTACACCAAGTTCAGTAGCAGCTGCCTCACTGATACTGAAACTAAAAACATTAAAAAGACCCATTGTAATAAATCCATTTGATTTTGTTTAGAAAAAAAAAATGACACAATTTGAATAAAGCCTTTTGAAAATAGAAACAGCAGCATCTGATCCACAGTGTACAGAGATATCGCTTTTTACTGAATTGGCCATCTGTGTCATTGCACACCAAGTTTGCTGATATTGTGACTTCATGTTAACAATGCAAATATGTGAAATGTTGCATAATCCAACTCATCCTGCTGTGACTGTTCCGCATGCGTCTTTACCATGTTAACCACCTCCAAACTTAGGAGCATCACATACACAGCCTCCAAAATCATTTGCTTTCCCAAACCCAGTCAATCAGACATGAACCTCAGAGCCACCACACATGGAGCGCTCACAGTATCAAGTGACACAGATCAGCCCCAAAACCAACACATTACTCCCATCTGATTGGATATATAGGACTCTTAAATGGGAAAGGAGCTCGCTATGGCTGGAGTTTTGTTCCTTTGGCTACAGCAACTCTAAACTATCTGTCTTGCTGATACTGTTGTGAACTGGGATCTTAGAAACATAGTATACATGAAGGTTTTTTGTACTGTCTTTTTCCATACACTGTCATGTGTACATGTTGCTATCTGTATTTCCCTATGTGTATACAGGTCAACCTGTGTATCTGCATGTTGCAATGGGCTTGCACTGACTGTGAAAACAAACATCCCTCTAGGACAAATAAATGTAAATCTAATCTGTTGTTGCTGACTGATGATGCTCATCTGAATTCACAAGTTACAAAAAGCTGTCAACTATCTGTAAAAAGAAAAAAGACCCTGATGAAGCAGATGTGAAACTCCACTGCTCACTCTTCCTCTTGCAGAAACTGGTTAAATACATTTTATTTTTGAATTAATTTTGAGTTTCTTTGGTGTGTGTCAAGCACCTACTAATCAGAAAATCCTTCAGTTAGACACAATTAATTTCACTATCAAGTTATTTGTACACAACCCTAATAACAATGACATCCTCTATTCAACAGCTCAATCCAACAGTTGACTCTGACCTCATCCAGTCCCTCCTCTTCGTGGAAAGTCCTTGACAGGAAAAGGCAGGTCAGCGTGTTGCCCTTTTTTGTGAACAAGATGAAGTCTTTCCCAATACGCATAGAGCCGCTGTGAACAAAAACACACTTTTAATGACATGTGAAATGATTCAAACATAAGTGTCCTAAATACACAATGTTATTGTCACACAAGAATTAGTGAAGGTCTTACGATTTCAGTCCGTTTCCATACTGGCCGATCTGTGTGGACTCAGGGGACCGTTTGCTTGACTTTCCAAACTGAATGACATGAGTTGCCTCATCTAGTAAAAGAAAGGTGCTCAGATTCATGTTTCACACACAACATACATATGTAATCCCAAAAACCTCACAATGGACAAACACAAAGCAACTTTAATCGTGAAATTAAAACTATGAACCTAGGTAATGAAAACTGCAAAAGGCTCTCACTAGAGCCAGTGTTTGGTTTGTCTGTTCTGGGCTACTGTAGAAACATAGCTGCGCAAAATGGCGGACTCCATTATCAAGGATCCACTCCTTATATAGATATGAAGGACTCATTGTAAGCTCACAACAATTGTTAGTCTCAAGGGGATTATACACTAATGAAACTAGACGTATTATTATATTACATTTCTACCAACAGATCCTTCTAAAGCCGAAACACAGGACCTTTAAGTGATTTAATAAAGTGCACTTACGAGGGTCCATTCCAATACCGTCATCCAGAAAACAGAGCATGTAGCCGCCCCGCAGCTCTGGCCTTTTTTCTGTCATCAAAACAGGACAGTTAACAAGACATGTTAGGAGCAATGACTGAATGTGCATGCTTCAGAGTCTGAAACTAGTTGAGTTACTCTGAGGCGTACCTGAGTAGATGTCTATTCGTGTGGCATTGGCATCTCTGTGAAAGAAATAAACCAACTGTGAGACTGTGAAATACTGTGAAATACATCAGGCTAAAAGAAGTTTTCCAGCCTGCATAATCTGTCAACAATTTTATGCTCTGTTGCAAATCATTATACCTTGAATTGTCCACAAGCTCTGCCAAGGCTCCAAATAAAAACTCGTGGGTTGTCCTGAAAATAGAACACTCATTTCATTAATTCAATATACTTTAATGTTAAGAGGGACTTAACTTAACTTAACAGGGCAAGCTGGTCAGACAAAGAGGATACATAGGAGATACTTGCTGCAAAGATCTGATCTCTACATATTCTACACTGGATTGTTATTCAGTTATACAACCTGTATTTCCTCAAGTCTATTGAGAGATATTGTATGTGACAGTGCAAACAGAATAGAGGATTGTCAATTAATGTATTAACGGGTTCACCATTCACATCTTCTCAAAAATGCATGATCCTAACATCTGTTTAAGCCCTTATTCATATAGTACACAGAGCCTCTTAGGTTGTACTAAGTACTACTTTCTGATGACATTCTGTGACAAAACAACAATAAAGACTGGCACTGTCTCATTTCATTTAAATAACACCTATATCAAGTATTCTATTATTTACCCCATGGAGTGCCACATGTAATGACAAATGCCCACCACAAGCTCACCAGCTATTTTTAGTTCTATTAACAAGCACTAATTGTTTTAGTCCCACTCTTGTGGTTAAACCCTTCCTGGATCTGTGCATAATCCCTTGGCAGAGATTTGAAAATGAGCCAAGGATGTGATATTATCTGTGTTTCTAAATGTGTTGACTGGTGCGCCAGAGCATATAAAACATGGACCAAGTTTTTCAGTCAGGCTTCATTACAAGAAGAAGTTGAGGTCTAGTTGTTGTAGCAAGGAACACTATTTCCCTCTTTACCTCTGCAGCGCACAGACAAAAATGCAACTGCCTCTTAAATCCATGACAGGGAATATAGTGAACCACGTCACTCCATGTTTTTGTCAGAGCAACTATGACTTCTATTCAGTGAATGTAGTGTTGTAAGTATATCACTTACAAATATACCTTTGACTGAAAAGCAATAACGCAAAGTTTTATACACTCAGATATGAGCTGATATCGGAGGCTTCCAGACAGTAGCTGGAAATTAAGATGTATGTGAGGCTATTGATGATGAGTAATTTGCTTTTGTACCACTTATAAATCAGATCATAAAGCAAAACTGGAGCACAAGAATGATGACGCTAGCTCAGATGACATGAGCCCTGAAACTGACAACAGTCAAGATACCGTCCTAAAAGTATCTATAAATGTAATGCATGTAAAAATCACATAAATGACAAATGTAAATATATTTTGTGTTTGTTATTTATTAATAATGTGCTTACAAAAAATATGATTAGGAATATTTCAAAAGAAACCCATACATTTAAGGGTTTAATCTGCAGGAGCAATTTATGTTGCAAGTCAGCACTATGTGGTTTTTTTTATTTTGTACATAAAACACACTGACAGTGTTAAATTTAGTAAATGTTGGCTCACATTCATCATATATAGCATGACATAACATGACATTAAAAGACCAATGCAGAATTTATAAACTATTTTTGATGGAAGCCTAATTCATATTAAGTGCAAACAAACATGTAATGGAATGAGAGCACATTCTTCTCCTTTTCCTTTAATAGATGATCAGGTTTAACAGGATTTAACTTTAAGAGGTGTATCTGTCCAAACAATGTTGGGCGTTGATCTGTTGTAACCCTCTCCGCCATGTGTTGAACTTGCAAAATAATATTCACATGGATAACCTGATGTAATATTATGCATATCTATCTAGATGGTGATCTATATTATTCACTATCATACTTATTTATGTGTAGTACCAAGATCATAAGCATATATTAATTTCCAGCAGGAAAGTACTTACGAATTTGTGTGCAGGTACTCAAAGGTGAGCTGAGCCCTGCTCAGGTTGCTGTAGTTGGAGTAGGCCATGGCCACGCACAATTATTCCTGTTTCCTTCCTGATTTCCTGTTTGTCTTCTCCCTCTCCAACCGAGCACTAAATTAGTCCAGAGATATCATCCTGAAGAGGGAATTAAAATACCACAGGTCTTGGGTATTTACCTAGAATATTCCTTACTCCATTAATTCACACCATGGGCATGACCTGAAAGTAGTTGATATGGACGCTTTACAACAAGTCGTAAGGGGAAAAGTTAACACCCACACCTTGATGAAAGCCTGCCCCCCTGTGAGGGGTACCACGTGGGAGGCCCGCTTGCCTTAAGAACAACAAAATATTATGGCAAAGACCGCCTTTGGGCACAGCATTAGCTATGAAGACATTCCTGTTCATGCAGAAGTCAGTTATTGCTCTAGCTAGGCTGCGGTGTGACGTTAGAAAGACCAAATCGTGTTAAGTGAAAAGCATATGATATAAACGTTTTAGACGTTATGCACCAACTGCCACTAACGTTTAATGTCAGGCTAGCATACATAGCTAACGGACATTTGCGTGTTCTACACAGAGTTTATGAGATAACGCTAGCTAGCTAGCTAGCTAGCTTCACACTGTGGAAACATGTTAGCAGACGTTAGCCGTATCAAGTAATTTTCACGGACTTTGCAGACCGCTCGCAACTTCATAACGGCTTCGTGCGAGTGCAATAATCTCTCCAAAGAGGAATACATACTTTGTAACGTTACGTTTCCTTTTCCCTGACTTAAAACAATCCGCCAGGCCGCGAACAATCCAACCACTTCGACGACGTTGGTTACTTGGGTTGCCTGTAGTCTGCAGAAATCCCGCCTCTATTTTTCTATACTCAACCAATAGGAAGGCGTCTTGTAAAGATTCTCAACGATGATTGGAGGAGAAGCTTTGCTACGTAGACGAGGTAGCATACCAGTACATCAGTGGTGACTCTCACACTGAGGTGATTTCCCAGCAGCAGGTGACAGGTATGATCATATTTATCACTGACAACTTTGATTTACAGGAGAAAATGTTTTATTGTGTATTTGTCACCTGATAATAATTGACATTACAGACATTTTTGGCAGTGTGTCCTCTCCCTTTTCCTTATTTCTACACAATGAGGTAATTTTGACATTGATGAAACAGGCATAATGTTTACAGTAAGAGATTTAAAGACATTTTAAAAGTCTCTGTGGGTAAATAATCAACAATATAAAAAAATGCTTAACAGTAATGTAAGGCATAGTATACCTAACATTTTCTGGTCTCTTTAGAGAAACATTAAAAATAAAACTCAAAAGTCATAGCTCTAAATTTGATGCCCCTCTTCCTTTGCTGGTCTTGGGCTCCAAGAAAAACGTACGAATATGATAAAGATAAAGCTTTGTTGATCCCCAGAGAGGAAATTTAGTAGTGTAGCCAAGGTTGTTAGTTTTTTTTTTTTTTTTAGTTCATTGTCATTTAGACGAGTAACTGCAAAAGTTAGTTAATACCATTATTTTGTGTGAGTGCATCAAGCCAAGCCTTAAGGCTTACATTACAAGCTTTCCTTCATTTGGCAGAACCACAAATTTAACCAGTGTTGGTTACTTACACAAAAGACACTCGGTGTAGAGTTCCATAACTTCCCAGTCACTATAAAAATTTTCACTCAGAGAATCTATTGGACATAGACTCACTTTAATGTGCTTAGTGTCCTAATACTCTTTGTCATTAAACCAACATTACAAATGGCTGTATCATAGCAGTAGATGTTACATCCCTTTTCTTCTCCTCACATAAACACTTTTGGTTGCTTTGAAATTCAAGCAAGAGACATTTGGGTGTTTCTTAAACACACTTTTAAAAGTTTCTGCTGCTATGCAAGTGATGTAACACATTGTAGGAGGATGCAAGAGTACAGGTGGGTCTGTTGATTTGGCATCTGGATTCAATTAACTTTCAATGTCAGACATGTAAATTAAAAGTAGCCCAGTATGCTCATATAAATTAAATCCAGTAAAAGATAAAAAGCAAACACACCTGCTGACATGAAAACAGTATATAATACCACTACCTTCACAGTAAAAAAAAAAAAAATCAAAAAAAAAATCACAGTTTTGAATGGAAGAAACACTTAACATGTTCATGCACAAACCGTACTGAATAGTAAATGTATAACCAGTCATTGAAGAGTTGTTCCCATTACACCGTGGTCCCATGACAAAATATACTCCTTCTTTATCACAACCATGTTTCTCACTTGGATACTGTAAAATATTTCAATCTCCTTTAACAGGAACGCTCTGATAAAGAATTGCATTTTCACAAAGTTGGGAAACTTGTAAGAGACAGATTCAAAATGTTAGCTTAAATATATTCACTTTGCTGGATGCAACATAAATATCTATTCTCCAAACACAAGTGGAGATAACCTTCAGGCTTTAACAAGCTCCCTTCAGACCTACAGAGGACATCAAACAACTGTTTTCACAGGCCGAGTCGTACTCGGCATGATGTGCAAACTGGTTTTTCTTGTAAAATCTGCGAGATGTCCCTTTAAAAGATAGTGACACATATCGCTCCTCTCTCTCGACCACCACCATCAACTGATTTCTTTAGGATGCAGAGGATGAAAAATGTTCAGGTGCCAATCAAGGACTCCTGCAAATAAAGTAAAAACAATAGGGTTAGATGAAAAGAGTATCTGCAGAGAGTAGGATATGTAGCTGTTCAATCAAAATTACTAATTGTTATCATAGTCAGGGATACAAAAACAGAGTAATATGGTAATATGAGAAAAGACTGTTACATTTTGTAGATCCAGACCATTCCAGTGGGAGCGGCGTGTGACTGAATGCGTCAGACTCACAGCTACACAGAGTATCAAACAAACTCCGAGCAGACACACACTGACTTCCAGCTGATGTCGCACAGCAATGCTCTGCTCCTCCTACAGAATTAAAATGGAAAATGACCGCCAGGATGAGAACAGTGTCTGTGTTAGGGCTGAACAAGTTATGCTGTTCATGTGTGACACACAGTACCTGTGTTAACATGACTGTGAGTGTTGGATCATTCTTGGATTGTAGAATGTAGCAGGTTTGTGATGCTGTCGACGGCTTTTTGCTCGCTTCTACATGGATGGGTGAAATGTTTGTCTCAGACGCTGGGCACTCTGGTGGAAGTCTTCATTAAAGTACACAGTGTATGCACGAAAACACAAAAAATACCCATTTGTGAGTTAAGTTTCAATTAGTATGATCCCCATTAGTTATAGCATTGCTGCAGCTATTCTTCCTGGGTTCCACAAAACAGATTTAAAATAGTGACAATGCCACCGTAAGAACTTACATCAACACATAACATTACAGAATACACAGGACAAGACTAAACATCATAACACATATCATCCATTACAGACATTCTCTTTATATACCTGAATAGAGTGCCCCAGAAATGAGTCCTGAAACCAGGAAATGAGTCAACATTTTAGCACTCCCAGTTCCCTCGTCTCAAAGTCAATGGATTTTCTGAATTGGTATTTGGTGGGATGTCTGAAATAATGTCTGTGGTTAACATGAGCTTAAGAGACTTTCAAAAATACTTACAAAAGAGACTTTTTAAAATACATCACTAAAAACCACACTTATGAATTCTGAAGCTTTTATGTGTAATAAAAAAGGCTGTTGCTAACAAGTGGCTTAACAAGACTGCAGAACGTCATCACGCTGAACAGCCTTGTAGTAGTGGTGACATTAAGACATGTGACAATGGTGTAGTTTGTTTATAGCCTAACGTTAGTTTTTTATGTCTGGTGATTGCATTTAGGCTTCAAAAATCACAAAAGTGCTGTTCACTTGTAAAGATTATCTTGCCAAACAAAATATGTAAGTATCATAAACTTTTGTTTACCAGTGCTTATTTTCTGCCGGAATAAAAAATCCCATGGGCTTTTTGACATGAGAATCAGGGCAATGCCAACTCTCATGTCAGCCAAGAAAAATGTCATCCCTGGAGCCATCTATTACTAGTGATTTAAAGAAGCAGTTTGTAAGATTTGGGGGGATTTAGTGGCATCTAGCAGTGAGGACGGCAAATTCCAATCAGCTGAAACTTATCTGTTAGAATTTCTTTAGTGCTCATTGTTCAGGAGGTTTTTACTAGGTGCTGAATTATGAGCAAAGGTCTCTTCCCCTACAAAACAAATGGACCTGAGGATTTAAAGCAGTAAAAACACTGAATAAAGCAGTTTCACATCAATAAAAATATCTGTATATGTATATATGTGTATATGTCTGACGCTGCTTGTCATGGAAAACACCAATGGCTCTGTCTCGGAGCCAGACATGCAACATGGCCATGCAACATGGTGGACAATGATCCGCTCCTTATGTATACATAAATGACTCGCTCTAAGTTAACAAAGACACAGCAATTTTTATTTTCAGCAGATTTAACGCTAAAGAAAACATAGTTGTTATAATATATTCCATTTTTGCCAATATATCCCCCTAAATCCTATACACAGGACCTTCAAATTCAGGAAGCTTAGAAACGCACACTTCAGAGTGAGAAGGTACTTACAGACTCATAGGCAGGTGGTGTGTTGGGGCACTTATGGTGAGGCAAGTGTAGGTATCATTTCCAGACAAAAACTCTAGAGTAACATTAACAACCTCATTGCCTGGGGAATAAAGCAACAGATCATACATAAGAATTAACTGGTATACACATACACACAAACTTTTCAAAACAAAACCAATGCGCTGCAATACCAACCTCCAAGATTTAACTGACTTGCGTTCAAGGCAGTGTGTAAACTAAGATCACTCAGAGAGCCACTGTTTGAGTCTGTAGTCACAGTCAGGGGAACCTTGAGACGCAAAGTGGTGAGAGAAGGTGTCTTTGAGGGTTTAACTAAAGCGTTTCTATCCATCACAGGAGAGGGGACTGGCGTTACAAGCTCAGATGTATTTGCATTAGCTTTCACACACAGTTGAAACTGAGATAAGGATGACAGCAGATGGTTCCAGTCCTAAAAGAAGAATACAGTGTGTGATTCACACATCAGTATGAGTTCATGCATACAGTCACAGCCTGCACATTATGTTTTATTTGCACACAGAAAATTGGATTATTAAAACTGCATGGTAGACCATCAGACAACTTCCATTCTCCAACATGAATTGAAAAAAGGTGAGTCTTTACCTTTTCTATGTCAGGGTTAGGCAGAGTGTGAGTGAAGCTATAGGAGCTGAGGCAGATGAAGGAGATAGCCAAGGTCAACAGACACAGGAAAAATGTAGCCCCTGGAGGATTGTGGGATATATAATCTCTAAGGTTGGTCACCGGCTGCCAGGAACCCATCATCAGACTCCACATACACCCCTGCCAAGCTGTAAACAGAAGTCAGTCACTTAAGTTATTAAAGTTATTACGGCTTTTGTCCACAGAGACTGTGGTAGTGCTAGTGGGACTGTGGTCAGTTGTAACAGGGTCTAAGTTACACATCTGTTAAACCTAAAGCAAGATGTTGAGGACAGTTTCATTAAGACACTTAACATTTGTAATTCAGGACTGAACGATCCCCACATCTTTCAGACATTTTTTTGAGTGAATGTACCTCTTTTTCAGTATTGTGAGAGCAAGAAAAAGATTAAACACACTGTTGGTTTTAGCTTTAAGTTGCCATATGTCTTGAGACTTTGTAGATATCCAAAAATAAGGCACTAACGGAGCTTATCTATAGTTACTGACGTGGAAAACCGCCTTTCCACTGATGGTTACAGTACGACAGTTAACATACGTTTAGCGAATCCAGAAAGTCAACAGGATACGTGTAACGTGTCTACCTTATCAGTCAGCTCCATTGATGAAGTACCGCTACGTTAGGTTACTGTCAGTGTAACGTTGCTAACCAACTAGCTGAAAGATAACTTCATACCTTGAACTGGAACAATCTTCGCTGATGATTACGGCGCCAATTTTGGTAAAAAAAAAAACAAAACAAAAAAAACCAAAAAACAGTGATACTCAACTGTCTTGACGTTAAGTAAACAGGACTTCGACATTTAACTTGTTTTAAGTTCAGTCAAAGCAGCACAAGCGTATCACGACAGCTGCGTCACTTTACGACAGTTCACTGGCTATGACGCATATACGTAGATGCCGCATTCAAACGGCTACATCAACGCGGCCGCCATCTTGCCCAGGTGGAGCCGCGCTGCATGTATTTTTATTTATTTTTTATTGAACATTTTTTATTGAACATGTTGCACATCATTTACAAATGCACATAGTAGCCATCGTGCAAATTCAGAGTGCATTCAGCAAAATAAGCCAGGGGGTCATGACACAGACAGGATTTAAAAATAAATAAATAAATAAAATAGAAAATAAAAGGAAAAACAAGTATTCAAGACATATTCAGACCAAAGTCCAGCAGTCAGTCCAAGCATCAGATCAAGCATCACATCACAATCCAGCACCACATAAACTGTGTTCAAATACAGATTTTAAGTTGCCTAATGCATGTATGTCTGTTGAGGCAGGAGACTATGATTAATCGTCAGACATGTAGTTTTGATACAGGATGCTTGGTTACATAAAAAATGCAGCTTTTCATACCAAAATATTTGATCTTATGTAGATAAAGTAACAGTAATAGTTCTACAACACATTTAAACTAAACTTTCCCCATATAATAAATATTCTTTTTTCTTACTAGATGTCCAATGGCCACCATGATGTCATTTAATTATTAATTTTGATTATAAATGTTTATTCACATTTTAAGTCACACAATGTGCAAAAAATAGTGTATCAGCAGGGATGTGCCGAGCTGCAGTGTAGTTACACATTCTGATTAACAAATGTTGGTTTTGTACAAGTGAAAATAAATGACTTAGAGCTGCATGTTTACACAAAAGTTTGCTTTAATCTCATATGTATAACACCACAGTGCTCATGAGAGCCTGGACACAGAACTGTTTACATTATTAGGTCATATTTACAAAAAATATATACAGTGTACAGTAGTATCATTTTTAGGAGTCCTGGAAAAGGTTTTAGGGGACCCGGAGGAAGCTTTAGAGGTCCTGAAGGAGGTTTTAGAGGACGTGAGAGTGTTTCAGGGTTCCTAGAAGATGTTTAGAGGTCCTAGAGGACGATTTAGAGGTCCTGGAGGAAGTATTAGAGGTCCTAGAGGAAGTTTTCGAGGGCCTAGAGGACGTTTTATGGGTCCTGGAGGAAGATTTAGGGGTCATACAGCAGCTTTTAGAGGTTCTAGAGGAGCTTTGAGAGGTCCTAGAAGAAGTGTGCTGCAGTTCCTCTGTAAGCAGCTTTTTCTCTTTTAAATCCTGGAGCAGGGATTTCACTGTTTTAGTGTGCCTTCTTTCTCGATCCCTGGCATTTCGCAATTTTCTCTGCAATTCATCCACCCTCTCCTGTGCCTCAGTTAACTTCCGTTTAACATCAGTCAGGTCAAGGGCATACTGATGATCCTGAAAAATATGAATGTAATTATATAATCATATATTTAAATAATTAATTTAAATGTATTGTCACTGTAACAGAAGCCCAGGTTCCCGCAAAGGTGTTTAACTACAAACTGTTTCACTCACTGAGGTTGACTCCTCCTGGTTGTCTGGTGGCTGAACCTGAACATCAGGACTTTGTAGAGCAGCTTGGGATGTCCTGGTTGACCTGGATGTACTGGGCACCTGGAGATAAAGTTAATTATTTACCAGTAAGTCAAGAGGAACAATATCAAACAGTGTGTTTCTATTGTTAAGTTTAGTGGGCATTACATGTATTAGATTATGTCATTATTTATACAGAAACTATTTCAATACTAACTTTGCAGAGATACTCGGGAAAATTGAATACAGAGGGAGTCACTCCGTCCCTTAAACGGACAGTCTGCCCAGTCCTGTCGAAGTCCTCAGGTGTGAAGTGACAGCTGCAGATGACTGAGGAGTCACTTGGAACAAAGTCCTTTCTCCTCACTGCTGCTGCCCATGCCCGTCTCCTATCTGTGTTTTTTGGGAAACTACACACAAAATAAGTGTGTCAGAAAAACGCAGTTCCACATAATTTGTAGTTACAATTCAGGCCACAGGTTAACTACTAACGTTATACTGCGTTATGTCACGTTGGTGCCATGAAACAGATAGTTGACAATTTGGAATAACACATACATCGACATAGCTGTTTGACAAAGCATCATAATTTTATAAGTAATATTATACAAATGTTAACCTTTTTTCTTTAAGTTGTGTGACATAGCGTTAGCTTAATTTGGCATTAGGACCAGATCAGGACAGTTACTTTACTCGATTAGCTTAAAAGAAGGATCACTTTTTGATATATCTCATTAAACATGTTCGTAACAGTAAAATGTTGTAAAACAACTTCTTACCTGTGGAATGTTATTCCCTTCTGCTTGGTTTTAACACTTCTCTCGTTCGTACACCCAAATGCAGAGCAAAAATGTGGCATTTTTGCCGAGTCTGACACAGGTCTGAACCAGTCAGAGCACCTAGGCAAGATGGCGGCGGTATCGACGCATCCCACAAGCCAGGGTGCGGTATGGGCTATGACGACCATGACGACGGCCGTGGTGCGGGTCACATGACTGACTAAGCTCACACTGATACCGTATGCCTTTACTTATCAATTAATGTGATATTATCGATATCTCAAGCAATTGAATCGAACGCAACTGGACTTGGTTTTGTCTTAGAAGACGTTTCACCTCTTATCCAAGAGGCTTCTTGACCTCCCCAGAGGTTAAATACCTGGGTTGTTTCCACACCAGTTTGTCAGACTAGTGCCAGCCTAGTCAGACAAACATGAACTGATGAAGCTTCTTGGATAAGAGGTGAAACGTATTCTAAGACAAAACCAAGTCCAGTTGCGTTCGATTCAGTTGCCTTGAGATAACTATGACCTGGATGAATGAGAATATCCACAGGCATATTATCGATAATTTTGTACACATATCCATTAAAACATAAGATCATTAGGCCCACATAAATTATATTTATTGTGTTTTTGCAACAATATGCTTATGCTGTGACTTTCTCATCGCAAAGTAGCACTTTTTTATTTATTAATGTTATAAGATTTCTTTATGTTTTTAACAGAACCAGATGGTGCAATTTCATGGAAACATGATCGAGAAATGACAGAAATCGATTTTTAAGAAACCCAATAATCTGGGCACTGTTTATTTAGAAAATATTTCACAAACAATGCATGATTTAAAAATGATTAAAAATGGGTCATTCCATATCAAGTCACCTAGGACTTCCTGTTTATGTTATGGATTTTATTGAGAAAAAAAAGTGAAAACTTCTATTAAATTAGTGGAACCTTGCAAAATCCTCCATTCCAAATACTTTTTTTTAAAAAAAGTTATTTATTCTTTAAAATTGGACCTTAGAGCTAAACCATGCTGAACCAAGCCATTACAAGCTGTAATTTGGAAATTTCCTAAACCCAATGAAAAACAGACCCATTAGCTATCACACAGAGGTAGAAAACCCTGAAGTCAGCATAGTACAAGTATCTACCTATGGAAGTAAAACCACTGACTGTAGTATTATAGCAGGTGAAAACCATGAAAAATTCACTGTTTTCAAAAATTATTAAATCATGGAGTCATATAACATCTTTAAATTGTTAATGTTATGCAATAATTATTAACAAGTTTCAGGGAAATGAAAATAACCATTCTGGGGAAAGATCTCTCATCTCATCTCAAAATATCTTATAAAGTGTGGTTTATTTTTTTTTTTTTTAGCTCTGAAGCTATATTTAGCCAGATCTGTGGCACTTAGTTTTTATGCATACAAATTGACTGATGTGATGGAAATATATTAACACTAAACAGAATCCAAATTCGTTTGCACTAAGTAAAAACTAGTGGAGATATTAATTTTTTGAGAACTAAAGAGAAAAAAAATGTATTTGATTACTAAAAAGTAAAGTAAAAAAAGTAAAACAGTTAGCATGGAATGACCCAAATTATTTAAGTCATGATTAAGACATTTGCTTTCACAGTGACATGAAATTACACCATCTGTATCAATAATCATACTCAGTGATCTCTCCAAAGAAAAGTGGTGTCCTGTAGCAACATTTTAACGCCAATAACTCAATGAGAAATCAAAATTGAAAAAAGTGGAATTTACATTTTCATGTATTTATCTGCAAAAAACTAAAATCGGATAATCTAATGCAGAAGCTTCTTCTTTACAACAGCAAGGTTGTAGTTATTGTTCATATTGCCTCACATTAAAAGCTCTGTTAAACATTATGTGCTTTAATTATGCAAATAGTGCAATACTGTTATATTGCAATACTTTCTGAATATTATTGCAAGAATCCATAAAATGACTATTGTGCTCATAAAAGTCATGTTCCACTGCATTAAAATATAATTTCCCTTTGTCAAAACTTCAAACAGTTGGCAGAATTTACACTGATTATGTCACTTTTATATACAGCATATTAACAATTAAGGAGTCCATGTGACTTTTATGGGCTTGAATGCCCAAGTATCAGGTTGGCCCATGTGTATCAGGTCTTTGTAAGGTGAAGTACTCCACTGGAAGGGTGGTACCTGGTCCCATGTTGGCCCGCTCACTGCCAGCATACCATAGTCCCGAAACATCCCAAAGGAGGTCATCTGCACAGGAACACACACAATGCATCGGATTTAGCAAACATCTCTTTAACGTATCACAGTCAGTTTCATTTGAGACAAACACACAGAAAAGATTTGGGAGATGGATAAAAGTATGGGCAGAGAGATGAGAGATGGCAGGAAATTAAATGAGAAACATCAAAACCTTCATGTCTGTTCCTCCATGTGACCTCTGCTTTAAGGCACCAAATGGATACGTTCCATTAGCTGGGTTCAAGTCTGAACGGGCTGAGATTGCATTCTCTCCATTCCCAGGTGGATCACAGCCTTCACACTTTGACAGAGGGTCTTCCTTAAAGTTATTATACCTGAGAAGAGACACAGCATCTCATAAATACATGTTCGTCATTAGCATATAAAAAAATTAAATCTACTGACTAAGTTTATTTGTACCTCATAAGGCGGACCATTGAGTCCATATCCGTGACAGCTGTCTGGTTTCTCCTGAATATCTGAGCCCGAGGATTCTGGTCCAGAGAGAACCACGGGCCGAACTTCTCAACCAGCTCATTGCAGCCACTGGCATTGAATATTTCCTCATAGTACCTGCATATGAGCACATTGATTCCTCTTTAAAACTTGTTTCAGTTTGAGTTTAAAATGACCCCAGTCAGGATCCAGTCTAGTCCTTATTGTTTTATGGTGTTTTGTTATATTATAGTCTGTGTCTTGTCCAAAACATCCATCCATCACATACACCGTAAATAAACTTAACTACATACATTAGAACAAAGGCAATTTACATTTCCACTTTTCTTATCGAGAAGAGGAAAGGAAGTTAAACATTAATGGTGTCATACAAAGCCTGTTCATTATGGGGCTATAAATTCAATCCATGTATTCCAGACTTTGTTCCTCTGGATCCTCAAAGAGAAAGTCAACTTCTCAAATTAAATACAAGTAGTTCTAAAATTATTCCATACCAAAGTAGGTGGTACTAGGTTTGGCCACCTTCTATTGATTGATTTTTTACTTGTTGCCAAAAGGGGCTGCGGCAGCTTTGTATCCCTCCTCTGTTTCAAAAACAGAAAAAAAAGAATCTCCAAGTTCATGGGGTATTTGAGTCTTAAAGAATGGGCTTAATGATTCCTTGATGTCCCTCCAGTATAATCTCAGTTTGGGACAGATTGAAAATATATAAAAGTCATATGCTTCCACTGAGCCATATTATCTCCAGCACATCAATCTTGTATTCTTGTATTTTCCTTGCGCAGGGTCTTAAAAATAGAGTGTTATGTATTTTAAAGGCCCATGCTGTAGTGTGTGGCATTGTTTCAATCTATAATATACGTTAACATGAATCTTTTAAACTGGATACTTACGGTATGTTGAAGCTTGCCCAGTAACCTTTCTCCAGCAGTTCCTGAGTTTTATCATTGTAAACAACTAGTCCCCTGCAGCATTAGAAAGGCTTATTTTAAGTGACAGGTTTAGAAGTCAGAAATATAAATACTGAAATAATCTGGTGTTCTGATTAAGGATTGGATGTAAAGACTTACGGAATCTGCTCCAGCACAACAAAGAGCTCCTCTTTAATGTCAGTCTTCCCTGGAGTGAAGTGCTTATAGTCCACAATCATCCACTGGTTGTTATACCTACAAAGCCCACAAACACAAACACACAGTCAAAAGTGAGCACACAACCTTTAACCTACTAACATTTCAGTTAGCTGTATGCAGCTGATTCAGCATTTCACAGCAGTCAACTGACTTTTCATGCAACTCCTGAATATAAAGTGTTTTTCTGCTTCCTTTACTCAAATCAATCCACACTGCAGTAGAGTCACAGAAAATCAAATCTAATCTTGCCATCGACAGGAATATTGAACACAGGACAAAAGACAGCAGACAACAGAAACTGGATTACATTAAAACAAAGTAGTGATAATGAAGGTTAAAAAGTCATGAGAGCCAGTTTCTTCCTGATGTGTAAAACTCACGTTCCACTGTTGTACTTCCTGAATAGGTCGGCCCACTCCTTGCCTGTAGCAGCCAGTCGGTTAGCCACAATGTTCCTCAGCCACTCCATGACGGTTCCCGTGGGCTGAACGAACTTCCACAGAGCAGGGTTACTGTTCCCGATGGTGGTTTCCAAAGTAACCTGGAGGCACAAGACAGATTAAGAACAAGAAACTCTTTCTAGTATTACTCAATTTGTAACCAAAAGTAAAATAATGAACACATTTAAAACCTGTAGTTTGTTCTTAACACTCAAGTCTGTTACGCCAAGTACAGCTAGATCTCACCAAACCACTGCTGATGATATAAAAGTCGTCTCCAGAGAAGATTGATCCAGGATAAGATGAGAAGGCCTGAGTTCCTCCAGGTATAAGATCCTCATCTGAAAAAAAAGAAAAAAATCAAGCACATAGAGTAATCTGAATACATGTTACAGACAGCAACAACACTGCAAGTTCATTACCGCAGCTTCAAACCTGGTTACAAATTCGGATTTTTAAAAAGAGGCCCTGAATATCAAGCAAGAGCCAGAAGCCATTTAGCTTAGCATAGCATAAAGACTGGAAACGGGGCAGGGAGCAGCTAGCCTGGCTAACAGTTACAGCCAGCACTTCTGTAGCTCACTAATAAACACATAACAGATAATAGAGTTGCGGTTTTATGCGCTGGACTTTTTCCTGAATCTTGTCACGATGAGTTAGCCAAGCAACCAACTGAGGCCTCTTAGAAGTCAAGATGGTCTGCATCCGGCCGCATTTTGCAGAGGGCAAGGCTGCATGCTTGTCAGCTATTCTGACCCACAATCCTCTGCACAGCAGAAGATACATCACAATGACTGAGCCACAAACAGATGACAGCTTGTTGACAGCTGGCAGAAACTGCAGTGATGGATAACAGTGCATTCAGGTGACTGATGACCAGATGAATAGTACTAGTAGGAATATTAATTGTTTAAATGAACAAAAAACCATAAAGACCACCAACAAAAAAAGGACATAACTATAAAAATACAATAACAGAGAAATACAGGTAATTTTCTGTTGTGAATATGTTAGAGTCTTATATCTTAAAAGTTAAAACTACATAAACTATATACATAGCAAAGTAACAACAGCAGAGCTCTTTGATTTGACCTCTGTCTCTGGCGAGCTCAGCAAATGGTATTTCGTTTTATCTACAAGATAACAGATATATGAGCAGGAGGGTCATAGTTCAAAGCTCAATGTTTTGACGAAATAATATGTCCTGGTTATGTCCTGGTTACTGTACAGGAACAGGAGTGTCACTGATATTTTCATGTAACTTGTGTGAAGAAAGCAAATAAGCAAATTTTCCTATAATGGTGAACTATTCATTTAATGTAAGTAATGAGGGACTCAGGAAAGGAAGTAAGGATGATCAGGAGACACACTTGCATCAGTAGACTACCTGAAGGAGAAACTCTGAAGGCAAACATGTATTTCTTCATGATGCGCAGCATGGCCTGGTAGTTGTTCCAGGTGTCATGTGACACCAGCAGTTCCTTATTGTTCGGCAGCAGCTTAATGAGAGCAGAACAGGAGCCAGATCCAAGAGGTCGAGTTTGGCTGGATTTGTTGAGAGCCGATTCCAAGTCCTCCAGATCTCCACCCAACTGGAAAAGTCTGGTTGTGAAGAGTAGCAGTAAAGAGTGTGAGACAACAACAATTATGATCTCAAGAACTGTGAAGAAACATGTTTGATTGATCACAAATGGAGATAGCCACTTACAGGAAGCCAAATGGGTTGAGGGAGAATGACCCTACTGGAAACGACAGCTCGTCATTGTAGCTATCCTCGAGACCTTTTAGCTGCAGCAGTGCCAGACGCACCTAAGGAGCAGAAACAGATTATGAAACATGTTATTTCAGGCCTTTCTGTATCGATGCAAGGGATTTTATTCATCCTACAAATGCTCATAACGTACCTGGTACCAGTAGGGAGAGCTTGGCTGCTTCTCTATTTGCTCCTGAACCCACTGCAGATTGGTTGTGATGAAAGCCTTAAGGCGCTGGCAGTAAGCAGACTCAGACGTGAAGGGCCCACAGTAATTCACGAGAGTGTTCATCCAGTGCTTATAGATAAGCTAAAACAAACATACACCAGCTCTTTAGATTAAATCAAACATAGAATAAGTAAATACAACATTCTGGCTGCTTGGTAAGTAGAGCACAAACAGGCCTGAGGACTGACCTGAGAAGTGAGAGCAGCCTCCACTGCGCCCGCAGCATAAGCCTGGATACTGTCATTGTACTGACTGCTGGTAGTGATCTCCAGGAAGGACCAGCTGAAAAGAGAGAACATGTGAACACTGATGTTTAATTACTCATCTATCATTCTGTTGTTATACCTTCTGTTGTTGTAATTTCCCCATACTCAAGTCATATTTTCTTTTTCAAATGATTGTCAGCTGATCAGCGTTGCCTATTCTGTGTTATGCAGCTTATTTTCTCTATGTCCCTGTGTCCAATGTCTGTTTTTATTTAACCAACTGATGCATTTGTTGATTTTTACCACTATTAATTTGCACAGAGGCCATTATAGGCGAATGGTTATCTTAACCTCTCCTGTCACAGTTTACTGTTACTTGTTTTTATGCTACTTGTAGAAGCACAAAACAGATTAGAATAAAATTTAGAGCTGAAAGAATTAGCTGTTTGTTCAGTCAACAACAGAACTTAAGCTGGCAATTATTTTAATGGTCAGCTGGTTAAAATGATGTAGCTCATTTATCAAAGACAAATGACTGATTGTTATATCATTGTAAATTTAATATTTTTTGGGTTGGTTGGATAAAACACTCACATGAAGAGTTCACTTTAGGTTCTACTGATTGAAACATTTTCATTATGTTATAGATTAGACAAGGTATCACTTATAAAATAATGAAAATTTGTATATTATGTACATAAGTAAAAAGATGACAGAGGACCATGCACTGGAGATGTAATAACCAGATGCTGTGTTTTCACTACTTTATGTCTGGAGCATTCACTTTGTATGTTGATTTTAATATGGCTCAGCTTGTTTGTGCCCTTCTATTGTAATTTAATTGATTTAAAACATTTTAATGGCCTTTTTTTGGCTGAATATCCTCTCTTGGTATTGTAATATTTAGTATGTATTTACGTGTGTGTCATTATTTTTTATTTATTTATTTAGTATGTGGGTCCAGTATGATTGTTAGTCAGTTTGTGTAGGCCTATGTAATGTTGTTTTAGAGATAAAAAATAAATATGAAAAAAAAATCGTTTTAGTATGCATTTACGTGTGTGTCATTATTCATACATACACACACACACACACACACACACACACACACACACACACACACATATATATATATATATATACACCCATTTTTTAAGGTATTTCTGCGATAACAATAGTCTTGACTATATGACAAATTCGGGAAAAAAATATTATTAATTTAAGAAGCAAAAATAAATTATATAGTTTAACATGTCAGTTTGCCTTCAAATAGTCAGTAAAAACTAAAAATAATTACATCATCTCTGGTCTGTATATCATTGGTCTGTATACAACAAAAGTCAAATTCGGTATACAATATTAAAAGTTCAACAATATAAAATCTACCACAAATTACACATTTAAAAAGCTCCCAAATTAAAACAAACCGGTAATATTGTGAAGGAGATGACATGGCACACCCCCATTAGGTCTGAGTAGGCTATATGGCACGATCACTATTTCACATGCATGTTGAATTACATTTACGAAATTACATTTCGTGCACAAATTGAAAAGTTTAAGTATCTAATATGCTGCAGTTGCTTTGTCTGTCATATGAGCTGGTTTAGCTGGCAGAGATTCACAGGCCGTAAAAGATAAAAGGATTTTTTATATAAATATTTTGACCTATAACAAAACCCATCCGCTTTACAGTCCACCCAGTTAAAGAGGACCTACATGATGACGACCTGCATTCAACTCACCCTGATGTTTCTATGTCATCAGTAAAGTTCGCCCAGGCCACAAAATCTGCTCGGTATCCTTCAATGACCGACAGCTGTCCGCTTTGTTTGTCAATCACAGCGGTTCGTATTTCAGCTCCAACAGACTCACACATGAAACACAACCCGGATAAAAGAGCTAAAACATTTAAAAACATTTTATAACGTCCACCAGCAGACGTCCTGTTTGGTCTGGACGCCATGTTTACATGAAGAAGTCACATGATAACATTGGGTGACTGGTCACCTGACAGAGCCAGGGAGCGTTTCAAAATAAAATACCCATGTTTTTTTACTCTATATGTCAGTGGCTTACACAAACACACAACATGAGACATAAAACTTGTAAAGCATGAAATAAAATTTTATATAAAACAAACATCAGTCTAGTCATATTTCTCTGAGGCATCATTCTGTACAAAACAGGTGTAATTTAATAAATCCATTAGTTTTCCATAAAACTTCCACCAGCTGATAAACTCAGAACAATTGCTTATTCTGCCCACGCCACTCAGGTCCTTTTGTTGTTCAGTTGTATTTATACAGAAAAAAAAACAGAAACACTGGGCAGAGATTTTGACAGAGGCAGCAGCGTTCAGTGAACTCAGTCGTCTCCGTCTCCACCAGTTTCCATTGTCTCCAGAATGCCCTCCATTACTTCTGCTTTCCTCTTCTTCTTGGTGGCCACTGACAGGGAGGATTAACAACATGGACGAAAGAAATGAATAAACAGTGCAGTTGCTTTGATTTCTGTTTGTTATTTAAACAGGTTGTGGGTTTACCGTGAAAATGTTCGGCTGTTTTCCGTCTCAGTGTCTCTACTGTGTCCTCAGCATCAGCCCACTCCAGCACAAGACGTCTCCCGTAAAGATGGGTGCTGTGGCACAGTGCGGCAAATGCTTTCTATATAGAAGAGAGGGGCATAGCATTTATGATTATAGTAATGTTCACTTTAATGTAGCACTTGAGGACAGTAGATTTCCTAAATATATGTCTCAAAGCTTACATAATGCACAAACCTTAGCGTCCTGTTTGGTGAGGAAGTCAACAAAGCCAAAGCCTCTATGATTCCCTGAACCAGCTGCTTTCTTTGGAAGACGGACTGTCTTCAGCTCTCCAAAAGTACTGACAAAAGGAAATAAATCATAGTATTATTAAATCACCTTGCTCCAACTTTCTCCACACTTTGTGAGAATAAAAATCAGTTGCGTGTGTGTGACGGCTACCAGAAGAGTTCCCGAATTTCCCTGACAGAGGCTTGGAAGGGGACGTTCCTCACAAGGATCTTGGATCCTGTCTGTTTCTTCTCGTCTTGCCTCTTTTTGCGTGACACCTCAGTAGCCCTACACACAGGGAAAAAAGTAAGTGCTGACAACAGAAGTGAGGTTTGCATGTCAGACTGCAAGCCAAATCCTACCCCACAGATGTTTACAGTCAACATTTGAAATGTTGAAAAACTTACCAACAAGTGATATAATAATGCATATTTCAGTTGATAGAGATATTAATATTTTAAGACTGGCTGCAGTTCACTAAAGCCTTCTGATGCACATCTTACCTTATGGCTCTCTCAGAAATCTTCAGCTCTAACTGGTGATCATCCACAGAACAGTGCTAGTGAAGGGTTGAGACAAAGAACACACTTCAGCCAAAAACCAAGCTGTAGCAAAAGGCTTTTAAAGTTTCCACAAGAGAAAGGGTGGTAATGGTACCTGCAGTTGCCTCAGGGCTTTCTGTGCTGCCTCTGCTGTCTGATACTGGACAAAACCATAGCCCATGGATAACGTCTTGCCTGGAAATCAAAGCAACACTGTGAGGTGGCTGTTTAAAGAATATAAATGTTATCATATGCTCTTGTAAAGCCTGGGAGGACACACAGAATACAGATGTTTTTTCCTTCTAGAATCCTGTGTGTTCAACTTTTATTACATTCATAAATCAACATTTTTTCCTAAATCAAGATATACAGCGCTGGTAAATGTTTTATTTATGTATGTGGGAGATCCTACTTTAAATGTTAAATACCTGTTTTATCTTTTTTCTTGGAGATGGTGCAGGACGTGATCTTGCCACATTTGGAGAATGTCTGCAACAAATGAAGAAAACAACATTAGTCATCCTTTGATAATTCCTTACTCAGTGTTATGAAAAGTAACTGAGGGTTAAATTTATGAATTGACCCACCTCCTGTAGTTTCTCCTCTGTCGTGCTGAAATTAAGATTCTTAATGAAAAGTGTGGAACCAGGAGCAGCTTCCTCCTCCTCCTCTTCTTCTTCTTCCTCTTCATCTTTCTTCTCCTCTTTCTTTGCCTGCTCTTTTTCTAATACTTAGTGGATAGATCAAAAGATAGTTTGGTTATTCCAATTAGCACTTACTAACTTGTACTTAAATTGCCTAGTATTGTATTTTTAGGAATGTGTTTGAGGGATTTTACCTGGTTCTGGTTTGGCTGCCACAAACACCCCCACAGGTGCCCACTCCAAATATAATGGAACATGATGGAACTACGGTTTTCAAAGATACAGTCAGTACAGGACAACCTTTTAAAAAATATGCTACACATGCAGGGTTTGCTACTATAAAGCTATACATACCTTGCTGTAGGCCAACCGAGTGAAGGCTCGTTTCGCCTCAGTAGGCTCGAGGAACTCGATGATGGCGGTGAGGCCTGAGGGCGGCAGCACCACCCGGCCCAAAGAGCCATGAGGTGAGAAAAGCTCCTCCAACTCTGATGCTGTCACTCCAGCTGGAAGGTTCTTCACCAGGATCACAGTTGTACTCCTCGCCGCTGCCGCCTGTGTGTCAAAGGAAACGACACGCACATGAAACAACCTTAACCAAAGTAAGTAGATTCCAGGCACGGTTATTGTTTCAAGGCAATTTTGCAACAAATTGTTGAAAATGAGAGTTTGTATTAAACCTACCTGACTGAAGGAATCCAGACTGACACCGTTGTCTAGAAGAAACTGCCGAGTCTCCTGAACAATCTGTGTCTCACCCAGAGCCATCCTCACTGCAAGACTTCCCTTTGACTCCTACAGAGTAGGGCAAGGACCAGAGAGGTATACAGAAACTTTAAATGTGCACATCTCAGTGTGCTTAAGGATTCACATGTTGATGTGATGGGAAAAAGTTCACACAGCCACCAGCCCTCCTTTATATTTGAATCAGAAGCAAAAACAAACACACAAAGTCACAGACCCACAGAGCTTGTTGTGAGCAGTTACACAGAGGAACTATTTTCTTTCTACAGAAATACACCCACCAACTGTCATCAGCGCACAGAAGGCATGCATCTACTCATGGACAAGAGGCTTGTGACAGTGCGTGACAGTAAACATTAATGGCGTCTTCCTTGGCTGGACTGTTATGTTATTGAGCTCAGTGGTACTAGGTAAGCTAGCAGTAGATGCGTGGATTAAGTTACAGGGTTATGATTCTGGAAAGAGACATTGCTATGGAGTTTTTCAAATGTATTTTTTGGTACTTTGAGCACCACAAACTGATTCCCATCTAGTTCCATTATTTTCATCATAAGGCAGACATATCTACAGCTGATACCTCCCAACATTCTGCAACTCACACCAAAACAACCTCTACTGATGAACAGCACTACAGGTAAGAGGAACAATACACATTTTTGATTTTGGGTTGAACTGTCCCTTTAATTAAAAAAAAAACTCCATATGCAGTGTTTTGGCATCTGATAAGGCTTCCAACTCATAGATCAGTTACTCAAACTGGATTTGGAGCGTACTTCATCCTCTCACTGGTTTACTGGTTTGCATTTCCCACAGCATTGTTTTAATGCAGGGATGTTTTCAAACACTGAACACTCATTAATGCTGGAGTTGAGGAACATGTTATGGGGAACATTCATGTAGAAGAGCATGAAGCGCTACTCACATGGTCCAAAACTTGGCTTTTTGTGGTGTTGTATTTTTCAGCAATGGCATCTGCCACTGCACTTGTGCCCAGAAACAAGGTGTTCCAGTTGTGGGAGCTGGAAGGAAACATTAAATCAGGAAGCGGGATGGGGAACAGCTCATGTATTTACTTGATACAAAAATAAAATGATTCATCCCTGTGAGTACAGTTAAAGAAGCCAGAGACACAGAGGCAGAGGGTTGATGTAATTAAAAATATACCTGGTACTTGAAGCTTTATTTTTAGCATCTCTCTGCCGTTTGTATGATGAAGAGCCAGGACCACCAGCATCTGAACAGTCAGCCTTTTCCTTCTTCAGTGTGGAGGGAAGCAGGTGAAGCATCCTTCCCTAAAAGCACCAGAGAATAGATGTTTCTATCTGACCTCAACATGATTTGAAATGCAAGCTGTAAGATCAAATCCAGGAGCCATTACAGGTCCTGTGGAGTAGAGAAATATCTCAAACATCTGCTGGAGATGGAATACCTGAAATATGTGTCCATCCAGCTGAGCCAGCGCTGTCACAGCATTCTCTGGTATCATGTACGTTATGAAAGCGAATCCTTTAGGTCTCTTGGTTAAATTGTCAATAGGGAAGAGAATCTCAGATATAGGACCTGCAAAGATTGAAACACTATCATCATTAAGGATAAGAGTGGAAGTCTGTGTTAACTTGAGTGACCTTTTTTTCTAATTTACCATGTTTAGCAAACAGTTCTTTGATCTCCTCCTCGGTGCAGGTGTAAGGAAGGTTCCTGATGAAGAGTCGACCTGACTCTGCAACATCTTCCTCCTCCTCATCTTCCTTAAGCTTCCTGGTAAAGTTTCTGTCGATTTCTTTTCCCTTTCTGTCTCTCTTGCCCTTACCCCCAGAGGCATCCACACGGAAAACCTCAATGTAACGTCCACCTGAAAACGCAGACAGAAAGTTTGTCATTGCTGGCCAGAACAGTCATCGTCACAAACACAAGGTGTGGATATATTTTTTTTACGTTTATTTGCACATATATGTATATAAAAAAGAGACAGAGAGAATCCAAAAAAGCTTGGACAGCATGCAGGAAAAGTTACCTATGTAGTCTTTATTCTTCTTCAAGGCCTTTTCCACCTGTTCTTCAGAGTGTAAGTCCACATACACATAACCTGAAACACACGAGACTCCTGTGTTGATGCATGGGCCTGTATACAGTCAACATAAACATAAATAGATGAAAATATTGTCAGAGTACATTATTATACTTTCAAACCTGTTCTATTTCCGCTTTCATTCCTCCCGATCCTGACTGCTGCAGGCTTAAGCGGCGTCATGAACTCTCGGATTTGTTGCTATTGATAATAAAAAATATGTTTGTGTCATAGATGCTGAACATTAAAATATATGATGTAGAATATCGTCACTGCACCTCTGAAACCAGGAGGCTCTTATTTACTCACCTCCTTCACATTGAACGGGACTCCTCTCAGCTTCACTGTGAACTCTGTTGTTGGCTCCATCTGCAATAAAACAGGTGTGGGTGTAAACCAGAAACAAATACTGTGCTGTATTGAACAGTGATATTTAACTCATAGATTTGTTTAAAGCGTCACCTCTTGCTTGGCGGTTTTCTTCACTTTGCTCTGCTTCTTATCCTCAGGCAAAACTGAGGTTTTAACCTTTGACATGTTTTCTCTTTCGCCGCTCTCATAGGCGCTGTCGCTGTGCTGCACAGGGCCATGATCTTCATCTTCATCCCCACCCTCGTCATCATCATCCTCTTCTCCACTCTCCTCCATGGTGTCGTCTGTTTTTGCCACCTTTGAGCGCAGGTACTCCATATCTGACAAGCCAGACTTCATTGCTTCTTTAGTGGCACCTGAAAGCAACACAATTCATACACCATCAATCATGCACACACTTTTTTCTTTCTTTGCTTTTCCATTCATAGGGTATATTTCTGTGCTTGTATTGACAAGCATTTGTAATACAGACATAAATGTATTCATTTCTCATAATTTGGAACACTGTAATCAGTATACCACACTTTTCCTGGTATGTATTTATCTATTTGACTGTGTAAATTGAGGATGTTGGTGACAAAAAATTTGTAAGTCAAGATTTGTTTTAATTCATAACCACCAATTGTGTCCCATTTTAGGGGCTGCACACTCCAAAGGACATGGCCCACAAACATGGACCCTTAAAAAGCCCTGGAGGTCAGACTGAACCAACTGCTCTACACGAGACCATCAAGTCAAACATTTCCAAGTTTAGAATTGAAAATTGTCCTAAAATGCCACAAAATGCATAAATACCACTAATAAACTGGGTATCGTGAAGAAGTTATTAACACATGATGGATAACTGACAGTAACGGGTTTATGATAAAATATGAATTAAAGACAATGTAAATCAAAACTTCAGAGGAACAGCCCCTAAACTGGGAAACATTCATCTACCTACACAAACACCACCATTACCAACCTTCATCTTCATCATCTCCTTCTTCTTCTTCCTCCTCCTCATCCGCATTCTCATCCTCTGACTCATCTGAATCAAAGTTGAGGTAATCATCCAAAGCAGGTTTCTTCTTGCCCTGGGTTTTCGCCTGTCCACTGTCAGGTTCAGTTGTTTGTTGCATAGTGTCATTTGCCCAGGTTGGTGCTTGGCTTCGATTCTGATGTACTGACAGAAACTCCTTGAATCCCTGGTCCTCTTCCAGCTGAGACATGCAACAAGTGGACACAGGATAATAAGAAATGTCAATGTTATAACATTTAATAGGAAAAAGAATAATCAAGTATCACAGGCAGTCAATGACAAAGTTGAAGGTTTTAAATACACAACAGAATTATGTAAGTATTAACTAAGTATATCAAGTCATCTATAGTATCTTAATGTAGATCAGGACAAGAACGATGTAGAGAGGACAGTGCTGAATAAAATAAACTGATGGCCTGACAAATCTGTGAAATGAAAGTGCAAATAATGTCCATATCTAACACATTTTAGTCAGGCTGATTTGGAGCTGGGTAAATTTCAGCAAAATTTCTTCAATATATTTTTTGTTGGTACAAGAAAATATTGATGTCTAATAAGCAGTGCTGAGTTGGCTCCGTCTTATCCATGTACAGATCATATATAACAAACATTTAACAGCAGACAAACATTGTTGCTTACTGAGACATTTACTCACATTTCCAAGTGTGCTGTTGGTTTCCTTTTTCTGTTTCTTTTTCTAAAGGAAGGAAAAAATAGAGGTTATAGAGGTGACACCGCTGCAGAACTTAAATTACCTCCACTAAGACGACTCAATGTATTGTGGTTATCCAGACAGTAACATAGAAAATATTATAGTAGGACAAAGTTGGACATGGTGGATATGACTGTACAATATTGTTGCTTTATGGTGATCATGCAGAGGCTCTCCTGTAACTTCTCTCCTGTCATTTAGAGTGTGCAGGTACCTTTTTGCTGTCAGTATCAGCAGGAGTGGAGGGTTTCTCCGGGGCTGAGCTCTGGCTGTGTTTGCTCCAGGCTTTTGCTTTAGTGGGGTCTCCAAAGGCCTTACACATCTCCACCTGGAATACATGACGTTAAACATGGCGTTCACAGGTGGAAAACATACCAATACCGTAAACAAGGCTCGTGATTGCAGCCACACCGTCACTCTGGACGTGTCCACGAAGCTCTTGTCGAAATGTTTCAGAGCTCTGTTCGCATCTTCCTCCGCTTTAAAACCCACGAAGCCAAACTTGCGGAACTTGCCGTCCTTGGTAAACTTCAGAGAGCAGTCTGTCACGGTGCCAAAGCCAGCAAACATCGACCTGAACCTCTCCTCCTTCATCTGCACGCAAGACACACAGGTACACAGTTACATCTTCAGCGGGGCTGAAACTACACAAAACGTCTGCTCACGTCCGGGCGGGCCACTTACCCCATTAGGGAGGTTTTTAACGATGAGTCTCGACATAGTTATAGTTATTGTAAATCCACAAATACAGCATAAGCTACGTGTTTTAAATATATGTCAACAAACGAGCATGGACTCTCCACTACGACGCCATGTTGAGTGGGAGGAGCCTTCTTCTTCTTCGCTGGTTTAAGATCCGCTGCGTTCCAACCGTCGCATCATCGCCACCTGCTGGACAGGAGGGTGAAGGGATCTCATCTCTCAACCTCCCTCTGCCCCTGTTAATTACTGTAATTACTACCGTCCTTGATCAGAGGTGGATATAGAAGTGCATTCACGTAAATAGTGTTACAGCTGTACATTTAAAAGAAGGCTAACTTGTACTCTACTTGAGTAGCCTATTTCTAGCCCAAGCTCACAGGGCCGCTCATAAGGAGGACCTTACTGGGGCCAAGCCACCACAGGGGCCCATGGAGGGTAGCAATTATCTTGTTCATCCCATATATATATATATATAAGCACAGATAACCACATTTTATCTTGAATCAAAATATTCACTTTTAGCCTACATATTAAAACAACAAAAATAACCATTACTTTGTTTTATTTTCCAAACATGACTTCTAATTGTAACAGAGTGTTTTTTATGCTGCAATATTACCATTTCAATACTTGGTTCATTGCTGTCCATGACCGGATGCACCTGGATAACTGGCAAAACAAAAGTAATCCAGAGCCCTATGCAGTCATTTGAATTTTAAATAAACCTCAAAAGCAAATTCTAAAAATAATTTGATTAATGTATCTTTAATTTTGGACAGAAAGTTTTACTAAAGAGACATTTATCATCCTAACGAATTAAAGGATTCTAGATCTATGTGTCCTTGCAAATATAAGTACTCAGCATAAGAGCCTTATTGTAAGACCTACAGGAGCTAGAAGGTGTGTGCAGACCCTGCAGGCTGCAATCAAGTCTGACTGGCCACTGACAGTGTAAAGTGGGTACTGAGTGCACATACACAAGGCTGAACTGCTGAGGGCATCCCAGGTTAAATGCAGGTCAACTTTTGTGGTTATTTTATTGACTAGTTGAGTATATGCAACACTAAGGATCAACATCATCTGAAGAGATAAGCAGCTTTAAGGCAAGTCCTTATCTTGAGGCCTTGTCCTGTTCAGGGGGCCTGTGTCAAAACTTTATTTTAACACCTTTTTTTATTGTTGTTTATGTTGCAAATGTGTGAGCTGGTGCCTTTTTTGGTAATTTATGTCTCAGAAAAACATAAATAAGAAGATTATAATGGGCCATTATAATTCCAGTTCCAGTTTAAGCACCAGTTCACATTATTCTTCTCAGTTGATTTTTCACATCACAAAGCATATTTCCTGAAATTAGGGATGTTCTTCTGGTGAAGAAAGGGATTTCAGCAAAAGAAAGAAATCTATTCTTATCCCACGTTCCTCCAGTCGTGGCTACCGTGCTTAGTTTTAATCCTATTATAAGAGTTGAATTTGAGCCAAATACTTACGACAGGTACTCAGGCGGATTACTGTAATTGAGTACCCGGCTTTGCTTACTTGTGCTTCTGAATGCTCTCTGAGGCAATTTTACATTTCGTCAAAGAATTATTTGATTAAACATGATGCTATTTTTGAAACAGGCAGCAATGAAATAACAGTTTTATGCTGTAGCGGTGCAATTAGTGCAGTTAAGTGTGTGTCAAACATCTTTAACTTTTGGTTTACTTAGAGGGATTGGTTGCCACATGTATTCATACTGAAATAGTTAAGAGGTCACATGAGCTCTTTCACAGTTTTTTCTTTTAGTTTTTCATACATGTAATATTTTTGCTGTTTGAGTCATATTTAGGGCGTATCAATATTTCTCAGACTCCTTCCAGCCCTGCAAATACATGCATGAGACACATTAAATGAACCCTTTGTTCTCCAGGTCACATGCCACACTGAAAAGTCAGTAAACAGAAATATCCGACAGCCTAAATGGCACAAAAAGTTCACTTTAGGCTCCTTCACAGTGATTAGGCATCATTTTTTCATGAACTGACCTTTACTGAAAAATCTCAATGGGACACTCTTTATAAAAGTTATACAAACAGATTTTTATTGTACCAAAATTTTACATATTAAGACTTATTTCTGTAAGTGAACTTTAGAGATGTGTTTATACATCTCAAGGCAGTTCAAGCCAGGCACCAGAGTTTGCAGGTAACATGTCACATTTTCTACAGTGATCTGTGGACTAAGATCCTCATGGCAGATGCTCATCTTTGTAACATAAATGTTGTGAGACATAAAATAAATAACAAATGCTCGACCCCTGAGTTATGGGTTATACTTCATATTGAAGTAGATAACAGTGTCGTCCCTGCTCCGTCAGCACTGTGAGCCTTTCTGTTGTTGGATGAGTGGAACTCATTGTGGATTTCGACAAACGTTTTGTTCTTGGTTTCAGGAACAACAAAGAAAATGTAGATCGCCATCAAGGAGCAGACGGCCAAAAACACCAGGAAACAGTACTGCTGCAGCCCGATCTGTGCAAACACATTAAAATATAACACAAGTGAGTCCAACTCTCCCTTAAACATCCACAATTTTTAGTTACCTGATTTGAAACGTACCAAAATGAAGATACACTTTTTGGACACCTACCACGATAAAAGGGAAGACCAGGCCGATGAAGAAGAAACTGAACCAGTTCAAAAACCCTGCGATCATGTACGCTGCAGGCCGTGTGGTCTGCGTGAACAGCTCAGTGGTCAAGATGTTGGTTATGCCACCTTCACAGAAGAAGAATCAACAAAAGAAATCGCTGTTAGTTACAATCACTGTGCAACAGCAGCTCTTAAAGAAAGACTTCAGTGGAAGGATAAAGTGAGTTACCTGGGCCTAAGCCAAAACTGAGGATAAAGGCAAATACACACGCCAGGCTCAAGTATGGAACTATCGGGCTGGCATCCTGAGAGACAGAAAATCAAACAGAAAGAGTGTTAGCACAAAGTATAAACTATGGTTTAAAGATCTGTTTTTTTACACTGTCTGGTCTTGAGGTTAATTACCTGAAAAGAGAGTGTCAGTGTGAATAAAATGCAGCAGATGCTCATCAGTGTATATCCTCCCATGATGAGCACTTTCCTTCCCAGACAGTCGATGAGCATACCCTGTGAGACACACAGCATGTCACAAGACCAAAAACACTCTCCAGGCAAACTCTTTATTTTACTTTGACCTTTAATGGGGTATTGTCAGTTTTTGTTCTTGCAAATCCTGTTGTCGTGCAGCTATCCTTATTTTTTCTTTTTTCTCTAGCATGAAGAATCAGAATTGTACAAAAGTAATGAGCATAAAAACAAGCTCCTACATACGCTCATGAATCCACCCAGGGGCAAGCTGGGGATTGCAGAGCCAGAAAATTTAAGCATCAAATACATAATTCCCTGCATTCTGGTGAATTTTATGCACCATATTGTGCCTTTGCTGCATCGATTTATGGTATTTATGTCTTTGATTTTGTCAAAATAAAAGTCCTCTGCTACATTAATGCTTTTATTGGGGGACAAATGCACATGTTCAAACTATTGAGTGAGACGTGTCCCCTGCGTCCACCCTGAAACCTACACCTATGCATCCACCTCTCCTTAAACAATACATGGCATCTACATGTTGCCCCTTTTTGCCAGTGGCATGAAAAAATAATTGGCTGTCCTCTGGCTTATGATCAATCTTTGCACAAAATCTTCGGCTGTGAATCCCTTTGGAAATGATGCCCCTCTTTACGTTAGGCCAATCTCATTATCACACCTCCTGTAAGCCAGTTGGCATGAACACAGACATGATCTCCATTTCAGCCTCCTACAAAAACTGTGGATGCCAAGCAGTGAGGAAATTGTTGTGGACCAACAGAGCAAGCTATAGAGCTGCTGGTTGCAGCTAAAATATAAAACTCATACTTACACATGTTAAAGCTGTGATGCATTCACAGGCCCCAGTGCCAACGGTCACATATGGTATTTTATCAGCAGGAATACCAGCCTGTCTGAACAAGTAACCTGCATAGAAGTAAATCTTCAAGAAAAAAGGACAAAAAGAACATATACAAATAAATAACAGAGCTTTTGCCTTAAATCATCCACTCAATCAATCAAAATCATCTTTTAGTAATCTTTGGTGGTGTTCTTTGGCAATACAGGCACTGATGAATAGATTCAATGTTGTAATAAACAGCTGGACAGATTATATTGGACGTAGGGATGGACGATGGACGATATAAAAATTTTATCCTGGTTTATGATATTAAGCATTCACTATAAGCTGAGCGTGGTGAATTTTCTGTCATAGTCTGCGCCTTTCCTTCATCCTCATGTGTCAGCTGTTTTTCCCTCCCCTTTGTTTCTTCTAGTTCCTTGCTTGTCTCTCTATGTCTATGTATCTGGGCGTGGCACTCATCAGTCCTGCTGCCAATTTGCCTGCTCACATGAAAGTCCAGTCCAGTCTCCGCCGGATTGTTCAGTCTACCTTGAGGTACTAACGATGGCCTACTTGTTGCTTATTGCTTTTTTCCTCTTGTGTTTTTTTTTTTTGTTTGCCTGCCACTCCAGCCTGCCAACCTGTTTCCAGCCCTGCTCAGCCTGCCTGCCCTGTTTCTCCCGAGTGCCCTGGATCAACCCAAGACACCCCTTCTTGCGTATTGAAACTAAATCTACTTTAAACTGAACAGCTGTCTGAGTTGCACTTTTGGGTCCTGTTCTCTCTTTACTATTCAACATTTTCATTATTGGAATACTGAATATCATGTCCAGCAGCACACAAAGAGACTGCTGGGCAACCAACAATAAAAAGGGACTCTGCAAAAACAGGCTGCAAACGAACCAGCCACAAAAAGAACAAAATATCTTGATCAAGCATCAGCATATTTCTTATCAAAGATATGATGCCATTCCAAATCGTAAAAAGGCCTGGCTTTAATCTTAATATTGTCCCATGCCTAACTGGAAGACAACAGTTATGTATCATCATGTACGTACAGCATTGATGCCATTCAGCTGTTGTGCCATGTTGAGCAGCATGATGGTGAGAAGCTGCCAGCGGACACTGCGATCAGTGAAGAGCTCCCAGGGCTTCTTGGCCTGGAAATTGGCTAAATTATTCCTCTCCTTCTCAATATCCTCCCATCCACCCTCACAGCCAACTGCACCATGCAGCTGCTTCAGAGCTGCAGACAGGGAAAACACATGACAAGCGTGGAGATTGTAGTTTTCTTCACATGCACTATTCATTGGTCCACTGAGAATCTGATCAAAAGGTTTCCTGCGTAAAACCATCTCACATTGTTATTGTGTTCGCAGAATGTTCATCACATGCTTAAACTCACTGCCATGAGGACAAATGTAACTCTGTTAACTCCTGACAACAGAAGTCCTCAGCCTTTTAAACCACACTGTCATGTGCACAGTCTTTGTAGGCAAAAAATAAAATCGCACAGATTTCGAAAAGGAAGTAACTGTGTAGTTGCAGTTAGTTTACCTTTCTTACATCCCTCATCATCTCCTTTGTCAATGAGCAGGTAACGCGGGCTCTCAGGGAACCAGGGCAGGATGAGGAGCTGCAGGATCGCTGGGATACATGTGGTGGAGAGCAGGATGGGCCAGTACTCTGCTTTGCCCAGGAGCTCTCTGTGAAATCACACAGACATGTCTAAACAAAATCACAAAATAGAAGTTCAATCTTGTGAACACAGATGCTGCAGATAGGTTAATTTTGAGTGAAAATCAATGTACAGTGGTGGTTAGTTGCCTCGCAGCAAGAGGGTTCAGGGTTCAAACCCTGGGCCCTTTCTGTGTTTGCATGCTCTTCCTCCCACAGTCCAGAGACATGCAGGTTAGGTCAACTGCTGGCTTTAAATTACCCATGGTTGTGAATGTGAGTGTGAATGGTTGCCTCTCTATGTGTCAGCCCTGTGATAGTCTGGTGACCTGTCCAGAGCGTAGTACGCCTCTCGCCCAATTTGAGCTGGGATAGCTCACCCACGCGACCCTAAATAGGATAAGTGGTTACCGATTATAAAATGCCAAACATTCACTCACTTGAGGCCGATCACTTGTCCTGCCAAGATCCCAGCAGTGAGGAAAATAGAGGTTCCCATTCCCATGGCCCCACGAAATGCAGTCGGAGCTATTTCCCCCAAATACAGAGGCTGAACACAAAGGCCAATGCCTGTGAGAATAAAACACAATTAAAGCTACATTTAAGAAGCTTGACATGCAACAATCACTGGGATGTAGGAATACACTCTTTAAATGTATTTTAAAAAGTATTTACCTGCATTCAATCCAGTGAGAAGACGTCCAATGATGAGTAACTCAAATGATCCTGTAGGGTAACTCAGACCCATCAGGAGAGCAGCCAGTAATGCAAACACATTACTGGCCAACAGTGCCCCTTTCCTGGAACAGCATTATCACATTAGAGCTTCACAACTGAGATACAATCTGGGAAAATAGGATCATTTGGAGAATAATACGTCACAGTATTTTCTTGTCCATACCTCCCCAGCTTCACAGACAACGTCCCACCGACTGTTGCTCCTATAAGTCCCCCAATGGTGAATATGGACACAATGGTGGACCAAAGCAGGGTGAGAACATCTGCTGATATGTCAGTTTGGTAACGCTCCCTCCAGGTTTGGTTGATGAAACTGTGCACATGCTGGAGACATGCATATATAACAGGTGAAATAAAAATGACTGATCCCTGATCTACTGTATTTAAAAGATATATTTGAGCATGCATTTTAGACATCAGTGTGTCAGGATGTGTGCTGTATATTGTGTCATTAATGTGCAATAACTAACATGAGTACACAATTAACAATGCAGTGACAGACAGTCGGATTATTACCATTGTGGGTGCATTGATGACAGACACATTATATCCATACTGAAAGGTCCCCCCTATACACGCAGCACACGCAGCCAGCACAAGTGTTGTGTTTGGAAACTGCAATAAAACAGACACAAAACAAATATTTACTCAATCATGAATAAAAATCTGCATCCCATCGCACCAACAGATCCTCTTTTTTAAATCTTAAACTCATACTTTATCATTATACACATACCTTTGGTTGCTTTTTATCTTTGATTTCTTTTATAAGCAGAGGCTGATATTCATCCGTGAATTCTGTCGGCATTTTGGCCCTCAAGTTTTGCTCAAAATAACAGAGTCCTTCACGTAAAGTTTCCTCTCAGCAGGAATCTTAAATCACGACGGGAGGATGAGCTTTTCCTGAGGATGACACAAGTGATGTGTGGTCATGAAGTGACCGCGAGTTGAGGACAATCCGCTTTAATATTCCGTGTTTATCAATATTTCACGGCATCGGATCGCAAATGCACCAAGACGTGAACTCCACCTCGCTTTTATTTCTCCAAAGGACAGAAGAAGAGCACATCTATCCAATCGAAGACAAGCTGGTGCGCAAAATTGGCAGCATTTCCTAGAAAACATGGAATAAAATGGAACATTTTGGGAGCAATTGGACTCAGATGACAGGACTGCCGCTTGCCAAACAGCCCAAAGGAGGCGGAGAGTCTACACTGGCTGCTGAGAGACAAACAGTGGTGCAGACCTCATTCAGTATCTTATGAGATCTATGGGGAGTAAAAGCACGAGTCTCACAAAAACCTGAGTTTTTTTGGGTTTTGTTTTGTTTTCTCCAGTAACAATATCTTAAAAATATTTTGTTCTTTTCCCCACACATTTAGTCTACATGTCATGATGTATGTGAGGATGCTACACATTGCACATGTATTGCAGCCCTAGAGCACTGTTAAACACAGGAGAGGGTCTTGTGTGTTATTTATTTTGGGAGGACCAAACTAATTTAAATAGTTGTATTTTGCATTTTCTTTTGTTTTTGCACCACAGATTCCAGATTTTTAAAGAAAACATTCCAGGCTTGAAGGCATCTTGTCTGTAAAAATCACCCAAATTACAACTTTTATAACAAGAAATTGTAAAAACAGAAATACTTGGATTTACAAAATTTCCAGCGGTCCTTGGACGCATCATGTGCTGCCAACACTTCAGTTACAAAAAAACACATAGCCAAATCTAAGCTTAATATGATGATTTTTCATCAAAATCACACGTCTCTCTTAAAAACTGGCCAAAAATAAACCAGCACTAACCAGCAAACACCACAAGAGTTAAAAACCAAACTCCAGAATTCTGTCTTCAATGTTTAACTGTCACACATCAAAGGATACACTTTCAAAATCTAATAACTAATTTGTGGTGGAGGAAGGGTCATGCATTTTCTGCCAGTCACTCAGTGATGCTCAAGGAAAAATATTTGTAGCTTATAAAAACAAAGTCACACTGCAGCACCCCATCTTCTGATAAGTAAAGAACAGTCCCTAAATAGGCTATATCTGTGAATCAACATGGGCCTGTAAGATGTGCAGATGTAAAAAGGCTGAGAGTATAAGAATTTATGTACTGTAATAATTTAATAATATAGGCTACAATCAGCAGTAAACGAAGCGTTGACTCGCCCTGTGCTTCATACTTCAGAGGAGCACTCAGTGAAGTGATGTGAACATTTACAGCAGCTGCAGTCTCTCTGAATGATCATTTAAAAAGGTTAATGAATAAACTGGACAGAGGTTTCTATGCTTAGGTTAAGGTTACATCTTAATGTTGTTATAGTCAAATATTAAGGGCATGGATCATTTTTATTGCAGGCTATGTTTTGGCATCACTATCTAAGACACGATTGATTGTAGGCTATGTGAGAAACCTATATGTGTTAATGGATTACTTGCATTCACAACTGCCTTAATACAAAGCACAGTACAAAGGATCAGCAGCAACCAGAGAGTTTTCACAATCTGGCAACCCAAAACTTGTTCTTGATCTGCAAAGCATGAAATATATTGTTTTATCATTTCATATTGAAAAGATTTATTAACAATTAATAAACCATTTGTTCCACTTTTAACCCCTTTATAAAGAGTGTCTTTAATGATATATGGACTACATTTGATCACATTTACATTTCTTCACTCTGATTTGTGCACTACTACTCCTCATTATTAATTTAAGCATCATGCAATGAGTATAACAATAAACAAATAAGAAATAAACCCCAACATGTGTTGGGCAAATGCTGGCTTTCCAGGCAAACTCTGGTGCACGATGACAACATGATGTTATGAAAATTTGCACAGAGGGTCGATTTGAACTCACCTTTCTCTTTGATTGTGCAGGCTCTTCACTGAAGTTCATTTTGGAAGCTGCCGTAAAATAATGTTTGAATGAAGCGTTTATAATGGATGTTCCACTTCAGCCGAAGCACTTACGTAACTGCAGCCTATTGTAAGGTGCAGCATATGATCTCAGCTCGGAGTGGGGGGGGGGGGACTCATTAACTCCTTAAAGCACATTCCTGCCTCATGATGAGGCTAAAGGGGGGATTACTGACCCAAATACAGAAATATTATTCACCCTTTGTTGTCTAAATAAAATGAATTGGACACTTGATGTACCCAGTTATTACTCTACATATAGGCATGACCCCAAAGTTCTGCATTCATATGCCTAAAGACTGTGATCAGTAGAGCACTGGAGACTGAAAGAGCACCTTTGATTCATACACCTGTCTGGAAATAGCATTTTCAGTAGCTTAAAATAATATTCTGTTGAATATATTGTGATTACTGAAAGAGGAACTACAATAACCAGTTATTATCATATTTAAAAATACATGTATGACCATATAAATATCCTGTTTTAAGTGCTTTCCCATCATAGTTATTGTCAAGTCATAGAAAAATACTATAAGAAATCACAAAATCATCAAATCATGTTGAGTAACTTTAGGTCTTATAAAGAAAAACTACAGTTTATATTTTCAGCATCAGTTTCTGCCAATATCACCCCATAAGCACTATCAGGGTTTTTGAGGGCATGCCGTTCTGCATGCATGACCCAAAGAGTGGAGAAGTCTACCAGCCAAAAACTTTTAATCCTGCAAGAGCCATTGAAAATGTGGTCATGCCAGCACCTGGCCATTTGAGCTTTAAAGTAAAAATCCACCCCAAAATAGAGTTAACACATTATTCCCCATTCCCACTTCTGTTGTCCCCCCAAAAAATGCTCAGTTAAGTTTTGTGGGCAGCAGACAGTGTGTGGCGATGAGCTGCTCCACAGACACCAGATAAAAGAAACACTCATGTGACTGTAGCAGCTCCAGGAACACCGTGTGATTCACAGCTGGAAGCCCTCAGTCCAAATAAAACTCATTTGGGTGTAATGTACAAAAAATATTTGAGCAACCAGACTCAGTATATTGACTTTATAATACACTTACTAACATACTGTCTAACTAGAATAACTGTCTTGTGGCTGTATGCCTCTGCAAACCAGTCAAGTTGCATTTACAGTTTACAGTTTTCATTGTCTGTCCAGACCCATTTGAAGCCATGAAGCTACAAATTCTAAAACATGGATGCGCCACACACATCTGCAACCCAGCAGGACAGAAGATCTACACAATCAGCACAGTTTCAAGATGGACATAGATTGATAGATAGTATAAGATTCTACCTCAACAAGGAAACTATCACATTTTTATAGTTTCCTTGGGTTTGAGCCCTAATTAGTTGAATGGCATAATACACTGGGGTTTCATTGGGGTCCCGTGGGGCCCTTGAGGGTAATCCAGCCAGAAATTTTTGATGCAGGTCAAAGGGTCAACAGTGCGTTCCAATCCCCATACTACCATACTATATAGTGTGCCAGAAAAATATTTAGTATGTCCAAATAAATAGTATGTCAAAAACAGTATGCCAAAAATACCAGGATGTTCTACTACATCCAGTTAGATTTTGCAGTATGCAAGCCAGCATGCTTTTCTGGCCTCTGTGCAGCTGACAATACATCGAATCAGCTGTCAGATGCCTCATTGATGAATGACAGCGCATTAAGGTGACTGATGACACGTTGATTAGTAATAATAGGAATATAGATTGTTTAATTGAATAAAATAATTATAATATAAACAACAGCAAAAGGCCATAAGAATTAAATAGCAATGACAGAGAAAAAGTATAGCCTGTGTAATGTTACTGTCACAAATATAATATGTTTAGTTTAGTTTAGTTATTTAAGAAGGGACAGTGCAAATTAATGAATGCACATGGTATAAAATGCCAGAGTTAGCCAAAAGACTATATTTCATCTGTAGTCCCTTGGCCAAGATGTTACACAAGGCTACCTAAAATACAACAAACCACAAAACAAAAACAACACACACAAAACAAGAAAAAGTGAGAGAGAAAAAAGAAAACAGGACATACAATATAAAAGACCTTGAACACATCAAGACATGATTTTCACATGATTTTTAGTAACAAGAATGGAATGATCGTGAAATTTGTGATTCAGTGCTAAAACCTGAGGTAAAGTCGACACAATATAAAAGAAAATACAATTTTTAAAAGCACGAAAGACAGTAGTGACATGTTTCCATATAGAACAATGTTGCAACACCAGCAGCAGCAGAAAAGAGTTCAGTGCTTGCATGTGTATGTATTAATCATCCATTGTTTTAATTGGTTATTGAAAGATATGTAAGTGTTTAGTCCTCTGATATGAATCTAGACTCTACAATCAACAGCAGTACATACTTTTTAAAGGCAGCTGCAGTACCTACTATAAGCAAAAAGACAAAGTATGCACCCCTCTTCACACTGAGCCTGTCCTGGGTGTCATGTCAGTGTCTGGCCACAGGAGGGCGCTTCATCCGCACAGGAGACTCCGTGTGCAACACTAAAAGCCTTCCCCTGGCGGTGTAGGAAACAGCAGAGAGGCGGCAGGTTAGTGTCAGTGTCCATAATGTCGGGCAGAAAGCCCCGGTCTGTGGCAAACCCCCTGGAGTCTGCGATCACCACACCGAGCGAGAAGATACTGAAAGAATGCCACGGTTTATATGTCGACAGCGAAAACGGTAAATAATCAATAGCCTGAATTAATACGAGTCAACGGTGCAGCCAAGTTAGGACCGTAAGAGCAGAGACAAGCAGGCACAATTGTGATGTTATGTAACTTTGTGTTTAGCGGGACTGAAGTTTGTAGTGAGGTTAAAACTAAAACGCTGCTCGGTGAGTATGTAAAGTGTGTGTGGGGTGCAGCAGCTATCAGTCAGTGTCACACATGACATTGAACACTGGTGAGGCTCCTCTGCAGCGCCTGTCAGCCAATAACCTGTCAGGGCTCATCACGTACACTGTTACATTTGTGTTTTAAACATGAGGACAGCGCACTTTAACACAGCCTACTGTAATACACTGTATAATGAGCTGCTCTGCACAGAGGGAGTGGTCCTGATAAATATCTGGAGAACTGTGTTGCCCATATAATCCTGTTGCAGTGTGTAGCTAAGCTGTGCAGACTTTTCTCTTATTCATACTTCATGTGAAAGCTATTGTGGCCTGTCTGAATTATTACAGTATAATTGGTATTTCTGGTATAATAGAGGAGACAGAAACAGGAACTGGTTCACTTCACTAACTTATTATAGATTTACAGAGAACCAGAGACCATCTTGTGATGGGATCATTCCAGCCATGACACAGCAATCCACAACTTGAGCATGGGTCAAGTGAGGGGGCAAATTGCCCCTCACCTTCTCTGCTCCCCTACTTCTTACACCCTTGCTTGGACTGCACCCATCTTTAAACTCAGCCTTCATTTTGAGCTCAGCTATTGGTGCTTTCCATTTGAATTGGGACGTCGGAATAATGAGGGACTGTGCATCAGTATTAAACAGTCAAAATAAGAGTAGACAGTAAATTTTAATTTTTGGTCCTGTGCTCAACTTATATTAATGTTTGCAGTTGTTAACACTGAACTGCTCAATAATTTCTGAGGAAGTTTCTTGGAAGGAATTAAGTAATTTGGTACCAATTAAAAGGCCAATGGCCCCTCTCATGAACGGCACACAACTTAAAACTCTGCCTCCATTTTGATCTCAACAATTGGAGTGTTCCATTTGAACTTAGAGGTAAGAATTTCCAAGTTCCCAGTGGGAAATTTCAACTGGAATACCACCGAAGTCAGATTTCCAACTCAGGCAGTCGTGAGAAACTCCCCAGCCCCGACCTCAAAATCAAGATGGCTGCTCCGTGCATCAACAGTAGTAAAAGCTGTAGTCATATACTGTTCATTAGCACTCCTGTCTTACTTGTGTCTCACTACAACAGTCATACACACAGTCCTGGCCAACTTTTATCTGTGGACATGTTGCTGCAGTGTTTGTATGTGCAACACGTAATGTGATGTAATCCTAAACTAGCCAGAGCCAACCCCACTGTGAAATAATGGTTTTCCATCTTGTTTAACTGGAATGCGGTCACCTCGGGTGTGACGTCATTCCCAGCTCCAGCTTCGGACTTCCAAGGTTAATGGAGGGCAGCATATACATCTGTAATGTTTTGTGACTGCATCTTGCACGGTTGTGACAAAATCGTGTTGACAAAAATCTGTATACAGACAGACAGACAGACAGACAGACATATAAACACCTTACGAAATACTTAAAGGGCTTCTGTGGTAGTACCCACTACAGTTGGTGTCACTGGGACCATGTTTTGCCATTATAACACACACACACAATCTGAAAACAATACCAGCCTTCATGTTGTCATGACTGGTAATAATGAGGTTCTGTGCGTCAGTATAAAACAGAGAAATAAGACTAGGAAGTAAATTTGAGCTTTTGTTCCTGTGCGCAGTTTATTACAATGTTTCCAGTTTTAAACTGAATTCTTTAATAATTTCAGAGTAAGTTTCTTGGAAGGCAATAAGTAATGTGGTACCAATTAAAGGATAAATAGGATTTTTTTTTAGTGATTATTAATGATTATTTTCATCATTGATTAACTTGCTGATTATTTTCTAATGAATCAATTGATTGTTAGTCTATTAAATGACCAAAAATGTAAGAGAAAGACAACTAACCACCTTGTCTGTCAATGTTGTCTTTGAATCGTCTTTAAATGTCTGAACATTTGTTGTGTTTAAATTTCTTAAAACATGGTCTTTAAATGCCTTGTTTTGTCTGTCCAGCAGATCAAAACTCAAAGATGTTCATTGCCAGGTTATGATGATATATGACAAATAGAAAGCAGCAAATTATCATCTAAAATATATAATTTTTTTTCTTTTTTTTTCTTTTTTTTTTTACTTTTTTTGCCAAGAAAATTATTAAAATGACCAATTACCTCGTCTTTTCTACCTTAATTAGTTTGGAAGAAAAGCTCTGTTTATACCCATGTTAATATGTATTCAATTTTATTTTTTATTACAACAAGCTATATTTCTCATCTATAATATATTTTATGCTAACCTGTGGACAAATCTGACATTTTTGTACGTTCGGCTAATGAGACCAAACATTTATTTATAACAAGGGGTTTTCATCATTTCAGGATCACACTGTTCACAATCACACTTCTCCACACATTCAGTTGTGATGCCACTGTAATTGCCGCATGCCCTGCTTACTCTGTGTGTGTGTACATGTGTCTGTGTGTTTTCAGGCCTGGTGAAGATTGCCAGCAGCCTCGGAGTGCGGCTTCTACCTCCCAGAAAGAAGATCATTGTGATGATAATGGGGAACCACTCTGCAGGGAAGAGCTCCTTCATTAACTGGTAATATGTCTTATTGTTGATGGGATCTTACAGAACAGTTTGGCTTCACACGCTGTGCTCCATGTGTGAATGAAGAGTTTGGTGACGAGCGACACAGTAATATCATCTCACATGACTTTATGGTGTGAATGCTGTTTGGCAGTTTTGCCACGGAAAATGTGGATTTGTTGGATTTACAGAATTAACAGTGACAACAGAGTTTAGTTTGTTTTCCAGTTGGGTAAAAACTTCTGACAGAATGAAGCTATGGAAAAGAAAATGGGAGAAAATAATGAGCTTACTTCCCTGGTTTAACTCTTTTTTTTTTTCTTCCCTTTTTTTTTTTTTTTTACCATTTTCAGCAAATTGGATAAAAGAGATGGATAAAAATTCTCTTTAGAAACTGTAGATACCCATTTGTTCCAAATTTATATTTCTGGCTAATACAACTGAAAAATCCAGGTACTTCCCGACATTAATCTTAACATGCTGTAAATTCAATATTTCCACCAAACAGTCCTGCTCATTGATCACTAATTGATAGTAATATTTCCCACAATAGCCTAATAAAACTTAAGAAGTGTGGGTATATGGACCACTCCCCTGTTAATAAAGGAGAACACCACCTGAACTACGAATTCCAGTGTGTTATTTCCATGGCCGTAGAAAGTTAAATCAATATTTGTGAACATGAGCTGCTCTCTCTCAAAGCCAGAAACCTGTGATGTCATCAAGTGTAAAGTCTGGAGCTTCTCCACAGACGATGAATAGGGCCCACAGAATGTATGTTGTTTTTTTTAATACCCAACTGATCTTTTTTCTGTTGTAGTGTGCTCATCTCTGAGACAGAAAATGTACCCATATACTCAGAACAATGCCCTGAGTGTTCTCAGTGTCATCTCTAACATCTTTCCCAATTCATTGTCTGTGGAGCAGCGCCAGTCTTTATACCCGATGACATCACAAATTTGAGGTTTAGCACTCTAGATTTTGGATTTGGGAGAGAGTTGTTCATGTTCAGTAACTTTTTTGGACTATTTTAGACCATAGGAATAACATGTATGAATTTTGAAAATAGTCGTAGTTTCCCTTTAATGCCATATAATACCAATGATCTTTTAGATCAGGGTGCACAGTTTATTTTCTTTATCAATAAATTTTGCCTTAATGTTCTCATTTAATAATTCCGCCTATAAAATATCAGAGAATAGTGAAAAAATCACCTTCACATGTTCCCAGAGCTCAAGGTGACATTTCCATATAGCTTTTTTAGTTTAATAAACTATCTAAAACCTTAAGTTATTCCATACGTGACAAAAGAAGCAGCACGTTTGGCATTTTTGCTGGAAAAATAATTGAAACAACTAATCATTTAAAAAAACGTTGCCAATTAACTCTCCATCCAGATGATTAAATTGTTCTGTTTAAAAATTGTGACATCTTAGAGCCCTACTGTAGTGTCTATGTGAAGGTCTGAAAACTCTGTTACAGCTGAAATGTTCCCCTCAGCTAATTCAGGAATGTGTTGTGAAGAGCGCAGCTGTCAATCATGCTAATGCTCACTGACCTCACATGTTTTGGCGTGGGGGGCGGGGGGCTCTCTTGGGTCTGTTGGTGTTTTTAGCTAATGTGTGTTTAAGGGTGAGAGTTAACAGCAATGGCAATATTAGATAAGTTACAGCAGACTCTCTGTGCCCATTGATGTAACATTATGTCATTTACAGAGCTGCTGTTAGATTGGTTTAAGCAGTAATTTGGGGATTCGTCCTGGCTGGAAGCAACAGTTTTCACTGTTATGATTAACATCTGTAATATTTGCATGAGGTTAAAAAAAAGCGTGTTGCTCTATGACTTTTTGCAAATATTACAGATTTAATCTTAATAGTTCTCACATTTATTATTAATAGGAAGAACTGTTGGATTTTAAAGCATTAGAGTATAAGAGGCAGTTTTATCAGCTTGTCTGCACATTTTAATGAGCCGTATCCTTTTTTAAATTGTGTAGTTTATCGTCTGACCTCCTGAGGTGTTAATTCATAACAACACTGATGACAGGTTCACATCCCACCTCCTACAGTCCTCTAATATGTAAACTGCCCTTTTATACAGGCACCAGGCTAGTTTATGCTGAAATGATCAAACAATTAACTGATCAGATGATAGACAGAAAATAAATTGACAAAATGCCCAACACATTCACTTGTCCCAGCCTCTTTAATTTGAGTATTTGCAACTTTACCTGCTTTGGATAATGTAAATTAAATATTTTAAATTGTATCTGTTCATTAGACAAAATAAATAACATGACATTTTCTGACGGGTGTCACGGTGGTGTGGTGGTTAGCACTGTCGCCTCACAGCAAGAGGGTTCCTGGTTCAATCCCGGGTGTGGGAGCCCTTCTGTGCAGAGTTTGCATGTTCTTCCAGTGTCAGCGTGGGTCCTCTCCGGGCACTCCGGCTTCCAGTCCAAAGACATGCAGATTGGGGACTAGGTTAATTGATAACTCTAAATTGTCCGTAGGTGTGAATGTGAGTGTGAATGGTTGTTTGTCTCCATGTGTCAGCCCTGCGATAGTCTGGCGACCTGTCCAGGGTGTACCCTGCCTCTCGCCGGGATAGGCTCCAGCCCCCCTGCGACCCTCAAGAGGATGAAGCGGTTAGAAGATGGATGGATGGACATTTTCTGACATTTAAAGTTGATGCATTGTTAAAAAAAAAAAAAAAAAAAGATATAGTACTTGTTAAGTAGCTGCAGCTATCATACAGTATAAAGTGTTGTCGGTCCTGTGCATTGATGAATGCAAAATCAAAAATAAGATTTTTTTTTTTTTTTTTTTTGATGAATTCAATGTCCATTTTTGTCATTACAGGTATGTCGAAGAGCACATCCAGAAAACAGGCGTTGCCATTGAAACGCAGGGGTTTACGTTCATCACAAGTGGTCGCAAAAGAGAATCATTGACGGTAAGAACAGGCATGAAGACAAAAGTTTACAGCGCGCCTGCAGAAGAATTTAATGTATATAAACTCTGGTGGAAGGTACCAACTAATGCTTGAAAAGAGAACCATAATAAATTCAACCAACTTTGTGCTGCATGCTTCATTTTAATGCTTTTATAATTTATTTCTAGGTCTTATTGGTGTTTGTTAATTAAAAGTATTTAACAGTACTTACTTTTTAATTAACAGCATTTCATAATCAGACAGTACAGTTCTGTGGGTGAGGGTTTTCTAACTTTAGTTATGGGAGCTGAAGCTGCAGCTGCTCATAAAGGTTGATGAAGTGATACATTTGATGTCAGCTTGTACGGAGGGGCACTCCTTTAGTCAGTGGTGATTTCTCAATCTGTATGCTGCTCCAATGAGAGGCTTTGTTGTAAAGAGACACACACACACACACACACACACACACACACACACACACACACACACACACACAGAGGATGCCTCTTTGCAGCATATAAACAGGCTCGGGAGACACCTGTCTTTCTGTCTTCTCTCATCCTTTGCCTCTCTGCGCACATTCTGCTGTGGTGAAGGTGATGAAGATGAATAATATATTTGCAGCGCAGGACTGCAGAGTGGAAGGATGATCTCCTATGTACAGAAAAAGCTTAAAGCGAGCGTGCCGAGCTGCAGCGGCTGGTGAAAAAAGACTGAGTGCGAAGTACCAAGAAGAGAGAGGACTCTGTTGTAACGGGTCTGAAGCTCAGACGAAATGCAGATCAATATTTGTCCGATCAGGTTATTTCTCACGTTGTGCTTTTAACTCTTTCACAGGGGAATGCAACGCTACATCTCTACCCTCACTTTCGTCCACTCCTGGAGTTCAAAGGTAAGCCTTTTCTTCTTGTTTTAGCACCAGTAAGTTATAGAGGGTGTCTAAAAAGTGCACTATTTTAAGTATTTCACATGGTTGTACCTAAAATAGCAACATGTCTCTCCACTGTGCTAATCCTTCACTGATATCCATTTATATGTTCTTAAATAAACCATTATGTTTAAATCCTGCACTGTTTTTAATGAGATGCATCATGTAACAGAGATATTTCTAAATATCATGCATAATGTTAACAGTTTAGTTAATGTTTTATGTGTTCCTTGTGAGGATAATCTCTTAAATCTTGTGGCGTTGCATCTCTCCGCCTTTGATACTGAAACTAGCGTAAAATGTGCGATGATAAGATCAGCACTGCAGTCGTGGTGCACAACACATGCTCATTAACTTTGAGTGTGATGCCTGAAATTTAAATTAATGTCATCACCTTTGTGGTGTGTGCAGGGCAGAAATACATATGATTGTGTCTTTTTATTGAGAGCGAACAGAGAGGATGAAGTGTTAACATTTACTGGAACAGCAGTAGGAATAGTGAGCAGGAGATGAATGTAATTAGGAGCTGCAGCCAGAGATTGGCTCCTTTGAGGTTTAAGATAGCGCTCTGCTGTGTGGCCCATGAATATTTCTTACTGGAAAGTTAATCTAAGCGTATGTTATAGACTCAAGTTCAAAAGTTGAGTTTTGAAACATTAAAACATTTCATCCACTAAAATTCTGGCCGTTTAATCCTGTGTGTTGCTCATGAAATTTAACTGTGTTGCTAACATGTTTCTGGTTTCCACATGGTAGATTCTGGTGATTTGAGTTGAGGTGCTTCACCTTGATGACTCAACGCTGAGTCATATCTTTGACGTATTAAGTTTTCTTTATAAATCAGTCCACACTCCTTTCCCCCCTCTCATTTCATTTGTGCAGTTTGTTTCTGAGATATGGGAGTCGAGATTACACTCACACTGAAGAAAGAGACGTAATTAGTGGCAAATTGTTTTGAGACAATCGGACTCAGCTCTGTGTGCGTCAGTAGTGGTCTCTGGATGTTGAGGTGGTCGTGCAGAAAGTCAGGGTGTGCCTGCTGTCTGAGTGGGAGCATCAGTGCGGAGGGTGGTGGTGGGGGAGGGTGGTAATGTATGTGCATGCGTTTGATAGTGAGTGCGTGGAGAGTGAGGGTTCACTGGGTGCGGACCGGAGCGCTCACGGTATGGCTTGTGAGTCACACGCCCCATCGACAGCAGTGCAGCGGAGTCAGGAGGAGCTGCTGAGAAATGTCACAGCCATTAGAGACGGCACAGCCCCAGCAGCAGCAGCAGCTCCACTCCGCAGGCCCCGAGCAACACCAACGATCTGCTGCTGGAATACAAGCAGGCTTTTTATTTGAACTTCACCGCCGCCTCTGGAAATACACTATATCAGGCATTTGTTTACCTGTCACAGCGACTGAGGATGACTCATCAGAAAAGCACCATATATCCTTATGTGGGAGTAGCTGCTGGTTATACAGTTTGCTGTCCTTTGGGGTGTGCTTAGAGATACTTCTCGATGTTGTTTTAGACTTACATAAAGGATGTTTAACTCTGTCTTTCTGTCTTTGTCTTATCAACCTGTTGTCAAGAGTTTAAAACACTGCATGGGACTGTTTGTCACACGTCAGGTGGTTCTATATTGTTAGATTTTTGGCCGTGTTGTTTACTCATTTTCTTAAGATATATTTGCACTGCGTCTTGTTTGACCTGTTTAGTCCAACAAGTTCTTTTTTAGTCTTGGTCGATGCAGCATTATTGCAGCCTTTGCCCTTTTCCTCATGCACAGGATCTCCAGTGTAGCCTTCTCAGTTACAGTCACTTGAGGAACTTAGCACCCATCGGCGAGTATTGCCCTCATTTCCTTTTCACCTTTCAACAGACTCAGAGGACTTTCTTCAGCTGGAGTGGATGGATATATCTGCATCAAGGCTATTTGATTCACTTATTCTTACTTTAATAATTTCTGTTTTTGTCATTGTAGTAATGGAAAGGTATATGCATGTGTAAGGGAAGTATAGACCAGCAGCCTTACAGAGATCTAAAGTAAAGCTACTTGATAGTATCTGCATGTATGTGATGTTTTTCCTGTGAGAGCAGCAGTCATCCTGTCACCTTGTCCGCGACAATAATGGCTCAATATAGTGAGGCTGTGGGAATACTCTTCTAAGACCTGTGATAGGAGGCAGATGCATTGATACTGTGGCCATGCTGATGTAAGAGAAACATAAGGGAATGCTAATGTGCCACAGCAGCAGTGGCCCTGCTCGCTGCAGCACAAGGATGGGATTTGTACTGGCTGTTAACACCTGCCTCTTCCTATGAAACAGCCTCAGTATCATCCCAGGCCTCTGTGTGTGTGTGTGTGTGTGTGTGTGTGTGTGTGTGTGTGTGTGTGTGTGTGTGTGTGTGTGTGTGTGTGTGTGTGTGTGTAGAGGGAGGATGGGGTGCTGGGTGTGGGTGGGCTGTATTTTGTCAATAGTGTCTAAATAGTGATCCTGTTCTGGTGCTCAGGGTCGGGGTTTAAAGGGCGACTCGTGTGGTGGTTGTGGAGTATCGTAACCTCACAGCGCGTTGCCTCACAGTCGTTCTTCACTGGCTAGCTTTATGTCCCACGCCCCACACTAAAGCTGCCAGTTGAAGAGCTGTTGTGTGTAACCATGACAACAGACCGCTCCGCAGAGGGGACGGAGAGAAAACTGAGACCTAACGAATGTTTTCTTGTGTTAAAATTGAAGTTTGACTCCCGAGGGTGTGGCCGCTGTTTTGAGTTTGACCCTGAATTTATTGATGTTTGTTTCTCTCAGATTGTGTTGATGCATGTTTACAGCTAACATCTGTATCCAGATCGCCCTGTACCTTTTTGCAGTTTAATTACAAATGCACATTTCTTGCTAATTCAAACCTGCAAGCACCAGAAGTTGACTGCTTCTTGATCTTTTGTGTCACTGCTGGCCTCCCTCAGGTTTCCAAGTATTGACCGCACTGCGGCTTCCACCAGCACATAATAATATAGTCATTAGAGGTGACAGCTTCCTGCAGGGACTCCACTTTTTATTTATCGTCTTTGTTACTATGAAATTATCCTGAAGGAAGCACCTGTACACACACTGCGTTTGTTTATTCCAGGTGTTACGGACTATCTGTGTGCTGAGATCTCCACCTCCAAGCAGAAGAAGTTCAGTCTGGTGACATTTGTGGACACACCCGGTTTGGTGGACGGAGACATGGTCTACCCTTTTGATGTCAACAGTGCCATCACCTGGATGGGTATGTCTTCGCAGCTGTAAGGTTTACTACCCACTGTAAAGCTGCTGGGATTCTCTAATGGATGTTTTTATTGTTTGTGTGTGTGTGCAGGAGAACAGGCCGATCTTATATTTGTGTTCTTCGACCCGATGGGCCAGGCGCTCTGCAAACGCACACTCAACATTGTGGAGAAGCTGAGTGAGAAATGCGGAGACAAACTGTTGTTCTACCTCAGCAAGGCTGATGAAGCTGGGAGGGAAACAGACAGACAGGTGAGTTTAGTTATGGCTGTTAAAAAAATTTATGATTAATTTGATCCCAAAGAAGTCAACTTAAACCTAGAAAAAATGCTTATTTCTGCAGAGGGTGATGATGCAGATAGTCCAGGAGCTGTGTCGTCGTCCAGGTCTTAACAAATGTGGTTTTGAGATGCCGACAATATACATCCCCAACCCACAGAGGGTAAGACTGTTTGCTTGCTGCATGTCCTGTATGTTCTCTCCCAGTTGTCATTTTAACATTTTTATAAAAACTTAAGTCAAAATCTGCATGATTTTAGTTTCAGCTTTTAATTTTACAAAGTGAAAACAGCAATAACCATCTGACACTTCTCCTCAAAGTGTGACATATTTCCCGGTGAAACAGAATATTTGAACGGTGTCAGAGACCATTGATGAACTGAGACAGCTCACTTTACCTTTATTTCATGAACCTGTGTCACATGGGTTTCATCACTGCCCCGCCCCTTTAGTAGACTAGGAGCGGTCTTGAGTCCATTAATTTTAATGGGAAAAGTGAATCTGAGCACAAATGATTTTTTTTTTTTTTTTTTTTTTAAATCACGTACTCATCAAAGTAAACACATAACTCCAAAACATTCTGAAACTAAAATGGCATATTTTAGAAAGACATATCAGGAGAAAATTAACTTTGTTCGAGACATGTCACACTCTCACAAGATCTAGCACCACAGAATATCTTCTCCCTGTTGGGGCTAAACTGTCTGGTTTCACTGCGCTGCTGCTGTCATCACCTTCCAACCAGAGAAATATAAATATAAATAGATTTATAATAATACGTACTATTTTACTGTTTTCAGAGGGAGAACAGAGAACATTATTAGATGATCTAATTCTGGGTTAATTTCAGATATGAAGCAGCAGATAAATAAGTAGCAAACATGAAATTTGTACTGTGCTGTATTGTTTTGAATCTGCTTTCATTCATTTACACAACATTTACAACGCTTCCAAACGAGGTGGATGGATGAAGGGGAGAGGAGACCACACTCACTTAGGAGACTGAGATGTGTACCTTTTATTACCATTGGTAAATCTCGTAATGTGTTATATTTTGTTATAGAGCATCTTTAGCAGTGTACAGTTACAAGAGGGATTCAAATCCATAGTAACTGATTGGACCACTAAAAAGTGGGCGGGCTCAGAGTCAAGCATATTATTGAGATACAGATCAGGAGGGCGAAGGAGAGATGAATTAGACCTTTGCTACACTGGAAATGAAAACAAAGATTTTGCCCACTGATATCCAAACACACATCTCTCTCTATTCCTCTCCACATTGCTCTTTTAGCTACTACAACCAACCAGACACAGTTTGCTATGACCCACACACATTGAAGTGCTATTTTATGACCGGTGTGGCTAGTTATTCACCCAAAGTTTTGTTTGATTGGATGTACTTTTGTTAGTGCCCCTGAATGCAGGATGAGTCATCAGGCATTTGAAATTGGACGAGGAAAGACAGGGATTCTGATGTAAAAATACAGATTTTTTGGCATATAATTAAAGCCACAGTGTGTAGGAATTTCTCCCATCTAACGTTGAAATCATATATTGCATTCAAACAGATGGTGCACTCTAGCACCTCACTGTTTCAAACACGTATTGCAACAACTGTAGCCGCTGTGTACCAAAAAGCTATGATAACACTGATGAAACCATGTCATCCGATACTACATGGAGTATTCATTCAGGCTCCTACACAGACACGCGTGACGGGGGTTGACAAACCCCCTCCTCACCATGCTGGCTGTGTTTACAACGTAGGACTGTTGGGGCGGATGTAAATTGAAACAAACCAATCACGTCTTCTCCTTTGACAACTGACAAGTGGCTCAACCTCACACACCTCATCCCTCTCCTCACATTACTGTGCCGCTAACAGCTGTTAGTGGCCAGCAGCACTACTGCCGCATAACAAAGTCCCACTCTTTGAGCATAATGCAGGCTCATGTATTATGCAGCATCACGGGAGATGGAATCCTCGTTGCCAAGAAAGTGCAAAAGGGAATCAAAAAGGCAGCGTGACCGGCGAATTAAAAAAAACAAGGGTCAGCACTGGGGTTGCCTTTCACAGGTGGAGAGAGCTGCTGAAGGAGAAAGGTAATACAATCACAGGCCAGCGTTAACAGCGGCTAACAGCTAACAGCGGCGCAGTGATGCGAGGAGAGGGATGAGGCTGTTAGCGACTGGCCACTAACAGCGGCTAACAGCCAACAGTGGCGCTGGCCTGTGATTGCATTACCATTCTCCCTCAGCAGCTCTCTCTACCTGTGAAAGGCTACCCCGATGTGGGCCTTCGTTTTTTTAATTCGCCGGTCACGCTGCCATTTCTATTCCCTTTTGCGCTTTGCTATGCTGCATATGCATGATCCTGCATTATGCTCAAAGAGTGAGACTTTGTTTCAAATTTGCCAGGGTAGGAGCGAAGCGCCTCTTGCTCCTCTCCTTCGGCTCCTCAGTCACGCAGTGCTGGCCTGGCTCTCAACGAAAACACAGAAGGCGGTGCTGTATGTCCCTTGCTGGCGGGTGTATTCTCAAGATGGCGAAACGTAATGGAACCCCACAGACAACTTACCCGCACAATGTACAAACAAATCCGAAATTCTCCTTTTATGAGAATAAATCAGATTATTGGTGGAGGTAATAGTACACCAGTGATGACATATTTATGAATGCAGACATCAATTTTTGCCAATAAACAACTGAAAATGTTACACAATGTCCCTTTAAAGATTGATGAATACAGGGACTCAGAATTAAAGCTGGGAAAATGTATATTTCATTTCACTGGGTCTTTAATCTTGCTGTGTCCCCCTCACCAGAATGGAACTGTCTCTGGTGTTTTTCTTTAACAGATCTCAGATCAGGTCCGATCTTTGGTCAGGATTTAAAGCTGGCTGCAATCTGTGGGGGTTGAACAGCCATTGATTATCCTTGAATGTAAATTTTCCACTCCTGGTTTCCTGGTGGCCCTTGATGGCTGGAACAGGATGATTCATTTTGCAATATAATGACTGAGAGAGTTATCCACTCTTGGGGGAGGGTAGAGGGACAGGGGTTGTAAACCATGGTCTTTGATCAGCCACCTTTGACAATGGCGGCTCGAGTCCTGAGTTACTGCTGCACCATCTTGTGATCTACAACCACAGAGCTCCACTCTGCACCAGAGATTGGTGCGCACCTCCCCACCTCCAATTTATTTTCGCTGAGCAAGTGTAGCTTCACTTCCTGCTAAGTGCACATGGCTGTCTGTCAGAATACCCCCAGGATTCGTTGTACAGACCTTCCGTCTTTGAGATGCACAGCTGTAACACTTTTGTACAATTATTCAAAAGCAGATGCAATAACGAGCCTCTGTGTTGTTTAGCCGAGCCGCTGTGAGAACCAGATCGATGGGGTGTGTCAGACCATCGAGAAAACTATCAACCAGGCCGTTCAGAAGACTTTGGATCAGCTGGAGAAAGACTGTGACCTTATTTGTTCCACCATCAGCAGCAGACTGGAGAAGGACAGGTTTGACCTCTCACCCTACAGCACACCATGTGTTAAATTTAATTTACCCTGATGCAAAAGGTGGCATTTCAGAGCAAATAAACCTTATCATGTGAATACGGAAGAGATAAGAGTCGCCCAATATTATTATCTGCTGCAGAAAATGTGATATTAAAACCAGATTTTCTCTGTGTGCACGCAGGGCTGATGTGACTCACAACAAAAGCGTCCGTCTTCACTCGTTCTTGTGTGGCGCTCTGGGTATTTTCCTTCCTGTCCTCTTCATCCTCAGTTTCGTCGTGCACACCCTCTCCAAAGAGCAGCTGGATGAGCTGTTGGGTGAAGGGGTGGCCCGGACGCTCTCCATCTTCACAGTAAGACTTGAGAATCATGCTGGTGATATTTGAAAAATAAAACTGGACTAAAATATAATTTAATTCCATATTTTGCGCATTGTTCTCAAGGCGTACATGTTTATCTGAGTGTCTTTTCAACGTGTGTCCAACAGGGAATAGTGATGTATTTATGGGACTGGATACCAGAAGATGGACAAGTTGTGGTTGTCATCATTTTTGGAGCTTTTTGTTACCTCCTGCTTTACCTAGCAAAGCATTTTGCAGGGTGAGTGTTACAAATACACATTACAAACACAAAGTAGTGCTAACACACGTTAGCACTACTCGGCTGCCACGCTAACGCTCAAACTCTAACTGAGCCGGGAGTCGGGCTCATGGTCTCACGGAGAAGAGTTGGAACGTTAGCATGGCAGCCCATTAGTGCTAACGTCCCCACGCTTCTCCGCCAGGCTCAGTGAGTCGGGGACGTTAGCGTTAGCACTAGTTGGCTGCCATGCTAACGTTCCAGGAGCCTGCTTCTCAGCTCCGGCGAGCTCTAGCGTGGGGACATTAGCATTAGCATCAGTCAGCTGCCATGCTAACATTCCGGGAGCCTGCTTAAGCGTGGGGACGTTAGCGTTAGCACTAGTCGGCTGCCATACTAACGTTCCAACTCTTCTCCGTGAGCCCAGAAGAGAGGAATGTTAGTGTTAGCTCCCCAGAGTTAGCACTAGAGCTACTACGGCTACTGGAGTAGCTTGCGGCTATGGAGCGCTTCTACCAGCTCTTCTAGTCACTGAGCCTTGCCTCCATTTCAGCAAATATATTACATTTATTACAGGTACCATCATCATTGAAGTAGGCAGGGGAATAGCTAAACACAGCCACCAGGCTGCCCGCCAGGCTACATTTTACAATGCTAATTGCAAATGTTAGCTGGGCTGCCGGGCTACTCATAGAGTTGCCACCCGTCCCATTTTTCCCAGAATTGTTCTCTTTTTTCATCAGCTGTCCCGGGGAAAAAAAAAAAAATCTCTCCCGGGACACAATTTGTCCTGTTTTTGGGGGGAAATGCAGCAGCAGCAGGCCAAGGAGTCCGTCCAGAACGACGCATAGCGCGTCCAAATTCACACCTGTTCTTCTCTATGATTTTTCTCTGCGACCGTGCTTCATAGTAAGAAGCCACAAATATCACGTGAAACAGCGGAATCGTAGCTTTCCGAATGTTTTCACAGCGAAAAAAAATGATAAAGTTACACTAAAATGATGTATAACAGAGCTTTCATACAGCTTTGCACACACATTACTCTTGGATGGATTACTCGTGAATGCAGGGTCGCACAGAAATGCCACGCATATCACATGAAAGCACAGGAACAGAGCGTTCCAGTGATATCACACATCATTGTGCTGTCATCCCATCACGCTATAAATACAGATCAAGTGTCTACCAAATAAAAACCTGACGAATTTCTTTACAATCCATTATACAGATCTTGTTATCAGTCACTTCATATAGTGAGGAATATCGTATCTTACTACGTCTTAGGCTTGCGTGTGTTTCTCCCTGTCTATCCACATTTGTAGTCCGGCTTTCAAGATGCAAATATCTTCATATTGTCCAGTTGACACTCAATCAAACTTTGTATGACAAGACCAGCCACTTCACCTTTACGCACCCAGACAACTGTAGCCTAATTATGCATGCTGACAGGGCCGTAGTCACCATATACATTGAGGGGGACACGTGCCCCCCTAATTCCCAATTTTTTTTTTTTACTTTAATCAAAGTGGCAAATATTATCTTGGAAGACATCATTGCACTTGGTTGACTATTTTTCTATGATCTTAGATGTAAATATTGCATGTTTCTTTCAGATAAAACACATTTTTGACTTGTGAATGAGTCAATGGAATGTCTTGCAATAATAAAAAAATACTGGCAATCATGTCCGCCTGGCACAAACCACATGTTTTGGACAGCTGTGAAGTGACAGAATGTCCCACCATCATGGTTCTTATATTGCCAGATTTCAGAGAGTCTCCCCTCTTCAGATATGGCAGAATATGTCTTTTTCCAACTTGCTATGGTGAGATACATGTAAAAATGTAAGAATTTAGTAACACAGATTTGTTTTTTTCATTGATATAAAAATTAATATAAAATACAGGCACATAGGAGGACGTGTAATGATGGCAAATCTGGTCTCCTATGTCCGAATTTCATGTTCATTGGTCAGTCTGAACTGGTAATAATGGCCGAGCCCTCAGCCTCAAACATTTGGTCGAGTGTCCCTTTTTTTCACAAATCCAAGGTGGCAACCCTAGCTACTCACCTAACACAACCGAAACGCCTGACCCATTGCTGGGACCGAGCCACTAATAACTCAAGCTCCGGACATTAACCCATGCTACGATTGTAACATTAAATTTAATTGAATCGACATAGCGACATGTGCTTAACGTTACTGTAAGACTAATTAAAACAGACATTTGACTTTATTCTTGACTTTTTTCACGTGAACGTACATGAACGCGCAGCCAGACTGGCTTGTAAACAATGGGCTGGAGAACAGAGAGAGGGTGTGTGAGGTCATGCTATACTCTAGATGAAATTACACCTCTAGTTCTTCACATAGCAATTTTTTAATTCCTTCAGTCTAGAAATGATGAATTTCGCTTATTGCTCCTTTAACCTAAATAACATTAACCTTCAGAGATATGTCTAAATGAAGTAGAACCTTTTGTGTTTTGTCATGGGAGGTGCGTGTTTTATGTTGAAATAGATTTACATTAAACATAGTCTCTATATACAGACTCTACATTCAGTGAATGTAGAGTCTGTAGGCAAACCCCAGAGATCTTGCCTCCGGAAGAAGAGCAGAAGAGTCCTGGTTTCCGGCTGTAGGCTGTTTGTAGTCCGCGTGATATTGATCCATCATGTTTGAGCCGGCTGCAGTTGTTGCCAGGTTAAACGGTCCTTGCGGTGAACTAACGAGGTGGAACATAATTGGTGTCATTGCAAACTCTGAATCCATCGCAATAGTTCAGCATATTTACTTATATATAAACGGAAGTCGGAAGTTGGAAATGGAAATTCGCCTCCTCTGCCCAAATCAAACCGGAATGCCAAAAAAATCGGGGATCTGCCCCCAGAGGCTGTATCGCTGTCTGCCGGAAGTCAGACGCCGAATACAGCCGATGGGTTCTGAGAATGCATTAAACATATACACAATCTCACACACATACACACATACACACAGACACACAAGCACAGGAAGTGATTATTGAAATTCTGAGCATACATTGTTGTGCTGTTCTTTATTCTCAGCCGAGGGAATAAGACGTTGACAAAGAAGGAGAAGAGGACAATGGCTGAATACAGTGACTATATCCAGGATATCGTCAAAACAAAGAAGGTAAGATTCTGTTTTGTGCCGTGTCTAGTACAAAAGTTTGTTTTGTTTTTTTTTGTGATTCCTGAATCAATTTTTTTTATTCCTGAATTTTTGAAATGATTTTTTTGATATTCAGTTTTAAATTAAACTAGTGCTTGGTCTGTTAGCTCAATGCTAAGACATAATGGGGATTGTCAATAACACACAAACAGAAATTAACATTGTGCTCGCCATAATATTATCTCATCAAACAATCCATTTTACTGCACACGCTTAACATACGACATGTGTGCTCATACTTACAGACACATATTTCCTGTGCTCTGTGGAAATGACCTGATAGCTGCTGACTTCACATTTCTAACCCAATCTTCTACTCTGCTCAAACACTCCACTGAGCAGCTACAGCACCCACAAAGGGTCAAAGTCAAATTCAAATTTCCCACTGGGTTTAAAAATACAGCAACCACTAGATGGAGAAATTGCATGCCAGAAGAGGGTAGCACATACACAGTATATATATTTATATTTTCTAAAAAAAAAATAAAAAAAAAATCTGTGACTTTTAGTCAAGACTGGGTTTTTGAAAGGGCAGTTTTAAAATTCAGTTTCATATGTGAAGGATGTTAATTTAAGGGTGCATATTTGTGCTGTGTGTAGTTTTCATGGGCCCTATTCAGTTTAGCCCGATATTTAATTTTATTTATTATTTTCTTAAGGCATTAGCTCGGTGTGCAGAAACAGCTAAATGTAGTAGTTTACTTCAAATTTTTTTATTTACCACTTTCATATAGCATCATAGCTGCTGCTGAAATAAAAGTCAGAAAGACTGACTGACGTGATATACACTGTTTTTGGAAATATGCCTCATGATATACAGTAAATGATTCAACCTTTCCTGTTGGGTAGGTTAAAAAAGCAAACATAAAACGCAATAAAAAGTAATATCAAATCACAATACATAAAATTGCACTTCATATAGTATCAGCACCCAGGTTTCAGGAGGTAAGCATATTATCTCAGCCATAGTAATTACTGTGTGTAATGCAGACAGTGTCCTTAATAACACACAGAAAAAATTATTACCTAACTCTGCAGCGCTAGAGAGATTTTTTTTGCTTCTCTTAGTTAATTGTTTTGAATTTACAGCCCACAGCTGCACTGCTAACACTTCACCACAACAACTATATAAAGCGCTAATGTGTCAGCTGGTATCATTTTTTTTATGTTGGATTGCATGCTGCACTATTTATTGTCAGTCCCTTGTGAAAAGCAAATTAAACCCAGCACAGGAATGGCAAACTCATCAGCAATGAAATCTACAGTATAGAGAGGTCAATACAGAATGTGATTAAATTAAATGACTGTTGCAGGAAAAAAAAGAAAGCAGACCAGAACCAGTCCCAGAATTTCATGTATATATCACAGCTTCACTGCATGTTTTAATGAACTCAATTTCATTTGTCAAATTTGAACCATCAGAATCTCACACAGTTAATTTTACTCCACAGGGTAAATTGTATGAATGGTACCTTCAGCAGTGCGCCGCAGAATATGACTTCTGACCTCGGGTCAGCTGAAGACGGATTTCACACGTGTGTTGGCATATTGCTACAAGATTTTTGTGAAAATTGGCGCATCTGCCACGGGGCATCATTTAGTGTTCATAAAGGAATCAGTGGGACTTTTTTAAGCAGATGATCATCCACCAAATGATCAGGTTTTACTAATTTCAGTCAGGCTAGTATAATGTCTCAATGCAGCAGCTATCACTGCCAGCATGCATCATCTCAAGAGCTTCAATTAAAGATTAATATGAAGTGCCTTTATAAGTCAGTGCAGGAGAGTCTGTGATTATAATCGTTCAATGAAAGCACATCTCATAATGTGAATCCATTTTTCTCAGTTTTTGTACTACATAAAAATTAATGTCAGAATGAAGTGTTTACAATTTTTTCTCAATTTTGTTATAAGTAATTTGCAGCTGCCTCCTGCCAGCAAAAAATGTTTTTATGATGTCCTCTGTAAAGCCTGTTCTCAGTGTTCTCATGTAGTTCTCAACTCTCACAGCACCATCCTGAAGTCTGTCATGTCATCTCTGTAAGGTCCCAGAATGTCCTGCATTTATGTTTCACTGTTAGCAATAACCAATACTGTGATAACTCTTGGGCATTATGGTCGCACATTTTATCAACTATTTTCATACCAGTAAAGCTGCAAGCTTTCTCCTGCCTCCAAAGCTTTTGACTGCCCAACTGTTAGACATTTGTTCTGTTGTGGGATTTGTCCAGACATCAGATATTTTTATAAATGATTCATTATCATGTGATAGTATTTTACATAAACCATAGTCAGAGCCTGTGGTATGAGAGCAGTATACTAAAACTGGTGAGTAGTGATGTCACTGCACTGATGGTATCTCCCAGTTCAACGGTTTCCAACTGGTCCAGCCACAGGGTCCAGATGTCATCACTTCAAGGTCCACACAGTTTATTACATTCAGCAACATACTTGCGTTTGGCCATGTCATTGAGCTAGTTGCTGTCTCTGTCAAATAGTTGTTCGTTAGTCACTCACTCTACAACAGGAAACAGCACTTCAGAATAAAAACTCTGTGCAGAAATTCCCTGTACTTCATAATTAAGTGCTTTTTACAAACTTAACACATTTGCAAGTCACTTTTGGTCCATTCGAAATGGACCTGTGACCCACCAGTTGGGAATCACTGTCCTAGTTGTTAAAGAGCACTGAACCCTTCATGTTGTTTATTGATCTGTGTGACTGTATGACAACACCATGTAATGCCTTCACTCCAGTGTTTGTAGATATATTTATTCATCTTCAAGGTGCTTTTTACCCAAATAATGTAGAAAGACCTCTACGGGCTGTTTGCAATATCACTGTGAACACTGTTGTATTGTGTGTGTACTCCTCCTTGTTCAGGAAAAATCATGTTTTTCTGGGATAAGTCATTTATAAATTTGTGAAACTTGCGTGTGACTTTATCTATTGTCATTTTTCCAAATTTGACTAGAATGTTTTTTTTTAGTAATCCCAAAATGAAACTGTTAAACCTTCAAACTATCACTGTCACTCCCTGGAGTTATTAAACATTTTCTACTGACTTTGACTCTACTGACTGTTTTAATGAAGTGATGAATGCACACATGAACAGCAGGTGGAGCAACATGGAGAATGAGGTGTCACATAAAGCACAAACTAGTTATTGTTGGAAGACTTTTATTTCAAAGTTTAGTTATAAAAATGCTGTTCCAGGCTTCTCTGTAGGAAGAACGATGCTTTTTAAAATGCTGAGTTGACTTTTGTGCCATGATTACATCAGCACACCAGGATGTAATCAAGCATCCGCTTTATACCCATTACAAGCAGTTCTGAATGAACATGAGAGAACTGTTGAAATTAAAATAACTGGGAAAAAAATATTAAAGCAACAAATTCATTTCTGCTTATTTTGCCTGTGAGCCCAGACGACAAACCTCAGTTCCCTGAGTTAGTAACAAAGAATATCCCAATGGAGGTGACCGCTATAAAACAAACAAAAAAAACACCCTTAAAAGAAATACTTCACCCCCTAAATGACTATTTGCATATCAATTACTCAACCTGTGTTACGTTGAATTCATAAAGAAAACTTTATCGTACATGCCTCCACAGTAAACAAAGAATCCAAAAAAAAAAAAATGAATGATGAATTGAAGTTAAAGGGTTGCAGTGTTTGACAACAACAAAACTATATCAATACATCTGTTTACAAACTCGTACACAACCTGTGCAGTATATTCCTAGTCTCATTTACCCAGTTGTATGCTCAGGACTTCCCAAACAGACAGCTCTTTCTGACAAAAGTAAAATGTATCTATGCTCTCTTCAAAGCCAGACTCCATTGACATAAACAGTAATTAAACCTCTCTGAACGTGGGTGCTGCTGCTCTACCACTGCCTCGAACAGTTTGTGATACTCGAAATTTCCACCTGACACTGACATCGTAATCACCATGATTGGCGTAATGAGATAAATACTTCTGAGGAATATGCAAGAAGTCATATCCCATAGTGAGACATCTCACTCATGCTACTCTGAGAACCGGGGTTACGCAAGTAACCTAAAGTTTTATGTCACTGAACACGGGAGTTGCTGGTCCACCACTGCCTTGATCAGTTAGTTTGTGTTATTGTGTGACTTAACTGTTTTACAGGGTTAGTTCAGATTCAGCACACAAAAACACAAACACACTAACTGATGGAGGCAGTGGTAGACCAGTAGCTCCTGTGTTCGTTGAGGTAAAATTACTGTTTTTGTCAATGGAGTCTGGTTCTGAAAGGAGCATATTTAAGTTTTACTTGGGTTCCCCATTGAAAAGAGCTGTCTGTTTGGGAAGTACTGAACATACAATGGGATAAATGAATATTGCATTATACTGCACAGGTTGTGTAAGGGTTTGTAAACAGATGTTCTGATGTTTCAGATAAAGTTTTCTTCACAAATTCAATGTAACACAGGTGAGTAATTGATATAGAAATGGTCATTTTGGGGTGGGGGGGGGGGGGGTGGGGGTGAAGTCCTCTTTCAAACTTCTATGGGATTTTTCTAAAGGGGTGCTATCTACTTCTTAAGAAATACATGAATCTATTATGCAAGCACTAGTGTTAGATCAAAGTATGATTTGGATTTCATTTGTGCAATCTACTACAGTAGCAAGGCAACCAATACAAAGATGTTTTAATCCTAGAAATTGTCATTTATTTTGAATTAAAGCTGCGCATGTGTTAGTGAGTCTGTTAAAGCTGCATTCAGGGTTCTGCTGCAGTTTGTTTTAGCAGAATTAAGCTTTGTTTGCTGATGCATCTAGATTGAAAACTCTCTGTTAAGGGGCTTATTTTTAACTCCCGTTAAAGTAAATTAATAGCATGCAAATCTAAGGCCTGTATGTGAGCATACAACCAAAGCTGTTAAAACTTAGAAAAATTCAGTTCAAATTGTATATTCTTATTTAGTTACAGTGCATTCAGGATTATAGGTATATACAATGTTATTTGTACAAAAAAATGCCAATGCCCATCCCTGGCTTCTTATAAACAAAGTGTACAGGTAGATACATCTTGCAGCAGCACAGAGGCTGAATCCAATATTGCTTTGTTTGTGACGCTTTGTCACGTTAAAGTGTCTCTCGTGAACAGAAGCAAGTTTCAGTGTCGTCCTCGGGTAGATGTGTCTCCAACAGCCACAGTCCTGTCCCCAGTGTGTGTGTGTCTATGAGTGTGTGTCCAGACCAGGATAGCTGCTCAGTGTCTCAGCACCATAAGTGTCCATATTGAGGTGTCCAGTGGACTTTGGGTCTGTCCATCAGATGGGAAGTCATTGAGAGCCTTTGTCAATCAACCAAGAAATATCTCCAGTCCTGTGAACCACAAAAAAAAAACTGCTATATGAGACACAGACACAAATACGTGTACATGATTATCCAGTCGATTGCTCCCTACACATGGTCCATATGAGTGAAATGGAAAGTAGAAAAGGCTCATATTTGTCCGTACTTGCCAAGCCGTGCTAACATCCTTCACATTTTGAGTTTGCATTATTAGAAATAAAAGACACAGGAGACATGAGGAACACTACAGTTAAATTAGACAGAAACAAAGACACAACAGGCAGAACTGTACACAGTAACAATAAAGTAATACAAGTACAGCAACATGATATCAGTGTGGTCACACTTTATGTCACAGGTCCTGTTTGCTAATAATACAGAAATTTAATAATGAAGAATTATAAAGCTGCAGATGTGAAGTGTTTTTGGGGAGGACTAGGGAAAATGAATTACTTATTTTTTTTCCTAGTGCAACCTTGAGTCTTCTAGTCAATGCAGAGTCAGCTGAACAAGAAATTAATTTTCACACAAACTTTATTTTAATCCTCCCTCCCGATTTATCAGCATCATATTAACAATAGTTTACAACACACTAAAACATACTATAATAGTTGTGAGCCAATATAAAGACATTTTTAAGTTTTTATTAATGCATTGGTTAACAAACACATTAATAAACACTTAATGAAACAGTTTACCCTGAAGTCAAAAATACATATTTCCCCTCTTACCTGTAGTGCTGTTCATCATTCTAGATTGTGTTGGTGTGAGTTGCGAAGTGTTGAAGATATTGGCCACAGAGATGTCTGCCTTCTCTTAAATATAATAGAACTAGATGGCACTGCTCAAAGTACCAAAAAATACACTGTTAAACTCAACAGCAATTTCTCTTTCCAGAAATCATGACCTGGTTACTTAAGACAATCCACACACCTTGCTGTGAGCAGCTCCACGTAGGAGCTATTTTCTTTCTACCAAACTACACCCTCCAAACCTATCAATGTACAGAAGGAGGCATGTCTACTTATGTATGAGAGGGTCATGCTCGTGACAGCACAAGATGTATGTCCTCCTTGGTTGAGCTGTAACCATAGACTATAAAAATAATTGACGTAGCCACCGTGACGTCACCCATTGGTTTGTGGACTGCTGTTTTGCACCTTGAGTTTGGCATTTTGGCCATCGCTATCTTAGATTTCTGGAGCCAGACATACAAATATATGCAAATTTTTGGATGAGAGGGCTCTAACATTAGCTAGCTCAGTGGTGCTAAGTGAGCCATTCAGATGCATGCTTCCTTCTGTGTAGTGATACTGTTGGCTGGTGTCGTTCAGTAGAAAGAAAATAGTTCCTACATGAAACTGTACAAAACAAAATATAAGGATTATCTTGAGTGACCAGGTCATTATTTCTGGAAAGAGACATTGCTGTTGAGTTTAACAATATATTTTTTGTTCCTTTGAGCACCACAAGCTAAGTGCCATCTAGTTCCATTATATCAGACAGAAGACAGACATCTCTACGGCTGATATATCTAGCACTCGGCAACTCACACCAAAACAATTTAGACTGATAAATAGAGCACAAATATGTATTTTTGGTTTTTGGGTGATCTGTGCCTTTAAAATGTTTTTAATATCGGTGTATGACAACATTTTAGTGTGTTATAAAGAATTTATTATGTGTTTATATATGCTTATAAATACTTGATGGGGTGGTTAATGTAAATTGTTACCAGCAACTATGCTCAACTATGTAACTATATAATTCCCTGGTTCTTTCATAAAAATGCAAATACATTTACATTTATCGTACCTAAAATACAGTTTCAGAACTTTGCTTATTCTATTGTGTACTATTTTACCAGTGATTAATACTACATGACAAAGATTTTTTCCCCCAGCAAATATCCACAGGAATCATTATAAAATTACGCAACATGTAAAATGAAGCGTCACTGTATTAATTAAGCAAAATAACAAGTGGTGTAGCTTGCAGCTTGAAGCCTGCAGCTTCAATAAGCCATAGTCTTATAATACTTTCCATGTGATTAAAGTCACAAGCTCCACAACTGTTTACTGTCAGAGTGATAACTTGTGTCATGTTTTTCTTCACAGTAAAACCTGAGAAACCTAACGAACATAACAGCTATTGTAACCAGGACCCGATTTAAGACTTGGAAGGAGACTTACTCCACATCTCGTTTCTTAATCGTCTTTCCGGACCCTAAGACCTCTGCCACTCGGGATACAATGGGATCATAGTTCATGCTGGCAACAGCAACCACCTCCTCACTCCTATAGATGGACCAGAGGAGGAAACAATTAGAAAATAGACGAGGAGTCACAACTGAAGACTTAAATAAGCTCATAAACACAAATTAGGACCAAATATTCGCCACCATTTTTGTTTATTTAAGACTGTTATTAAAATAAAACGTACCTGGTGTAAAACGCCACAAACCTCAGTTCATCCAGATCTCCTTGTATAATGACATCATCAAATCCATCACCATAACCTTCACAAAAATATATGCATATTTATCAACAGCAAAAAGAGAAACAGTTAAATTCAGCCTCTCAGTTTTATGTCTTTATTATTATTTTATCTTTACAGCTAGATGGCAGTGTGGTAACTACACTTGATGCAACTGTGTGTCAGCCTCTGATCTTCCTCTTACAGCATGTCCGCCTTATAATAACACTGTTGAAATTAGAGATAGATATCTACCTGCATAGCGTATGGTCTTCCCAAACATTGCTGACCAGAAGTAAGGCACAGTTTTGATCTCAGTGGCTCTGCCCATCATGCTGAGAGCTGCCACCCTTCCTGTCAGTAAGGCAGAAAACAACAGTGACACGCTGGTCTTCAAGCAAGTAAATCATCATCACAGTGAAGCAGAGATGGAGTCATGGTGACACACTCACCGTGTACATGAGCCATTTGCCAGTGAGGGATGTTCACCTTCTTGTTGTTGCGTGGTGGGAAAGGAAACACCACCACATCTCCTCCAGCAAAGACCCCGTCAGCATTTGTCTGCATCATCTGGGACAAAGTTTAGAGGAGTAAATTTGGGACAAAACAGTTTCACTCAGGCTGCAGGCTTTTGCAGAAATACCTTATTGACAGTGATGAAGCCCTTAGAGTCCATGTGGATGCCGCTCTGTTTCAGGAAGCCTGTTGCAGGAACACTTCCTGAGGCACATATGAGAAAACAGGTTAAATATGTATCTACAATAAATTATTAAAAGAGAGTCTCATTATCTGCTCTGATTAAAGGGACAGTTCACCCCAAAATAAAAAGTCTGTATTGTTCCCCACACATGTAGTGCTGTTTATCTAAATTGTTTAGGTGTAAGTTGCAGAAATCATGACCTACTTAGTCAAGATAATCCACAGTTTCATGTAGGAACTATTTTCTTTCTACCAAATTACACCTGCCAACTGTAACAGCTCGCAGAAGGAAGCATGTATCTACTCATGGACGACAGGCTCATGTTTTTTTGACAGTGGAAGATGTAAACATTAAGACCCTGATCACACAGAAAGCATTTTAGCAGCTGGGGGCAGCTTTTTGTAAGTGCTTTTAGTGAAAATGAAACTTTTTGCTCACGTTTTTTCTGTTGTGATGCACCTAATATTTCTGCGCTCTAGGTGCCTCAGGTTTTTGCCAGAGCAATGAATTCCTTGAGTTAAAAAACTCAAGGAATTCAGGCAGGCCTTCTGTTGTGGTCAAAACAACAAGTTTACAATTGGTAAACAATGGAGGAGAAACTGGTGGTAGCGGTTGCTGGATACCCAGAGCTTTACGGCCGATGATAGACAACAGGTTGTGAAACTGCCCCGAGTCATCCTAAAATATGCCTGGAGATGGCAATCATGGAGGCGAAGCTCCTGGTACAACTGGTGGTACTTCCCGTGGTCAACCATTTTTTTAGGGTCTCATGTATCCACACAGATTGTCATTTCCCTTTGCCCAACAAACTATTTGCTGACAGCCTCTCACCAGAGCTACAGCAAGTACCCTCTGCTTAGACATTTTAGGAACTAGATACTGATTACTGTGGTATAAAATTAAATTAAAATCACATTGATTACATGGGAAGGTGAGTGTAAGGACGTGGTGGGTTGGTTGCCTGGCAACAATAAAAAGATGTAAAAAGTTTTTTTTAACCATTGGCATTCAGTTAAAAAAGAAAAAGGCAGTGCGGTATGCTTTTTCAACCTGCAACGCTTTCTGTGAGATGGGGGCCTAATGACTTGATGTGATGATGTTACTGTAGCTAGCTCAGTGGAACTGCACAGTGATATGGTCTGAATGTGCAGTTCGGTAGAAAGAAAATTGTTCCTACATGAAACTGCTCACAACAAGGTCTGTGGATAATCTTTAGTAACACAGTCATGCTTTCTGTTAAGAGACATTGCTGCTGAATTTTTCAAATGTATTATTTGGTGGTTTGAGTACTACTAACTGAGTGCTATCTAGCTCCATTATATCAGAGAGAAGGCAGAGATCTCTACCACAGATATCTCCAACACTCTGAAACTCACGCCAAAACAATCTAGACCAATGAATAGCACTACAGCTAAGAGAAAAAAAATATATTTTTGATTTTGGGGTGAACTGCACCTCTAAAGGTCACTGCAGTTAACGAGGACAGATTCGAAGGAAGGTGCATTTTGCATCATCTTTGACATCACCTGCTCCGATGACACACACGTCTGCCCGCAGGACTTTCCCACTCTTCAGTACCACCTCTTTCAGCTGTGTAAACAGGGAAAACAAAAAGTCCAGGACATGTCATAAATGTGCACAGTGTTACAGTCTTGACATTTCTATTGAGGAGGTTACTCCCACAAACCTTTTCCCTGACCATCTCTGACTTTGAGTGACAGGGTCATACATACAGTAAACAATTTTCTGCCAAAGTTAGAGCTGCTAATTCTTAATTCTATTATTTGTAAAAGGGAATGATTTCAAACACAGCCTTAGAGAACTGAAGAGTCTGAATTAAAATCTATAAATAATTTATGGGATTTTTTTGCACTCACTCCAGATGAAGCAAACCTGTTGACTGTTAAACTCTTACTACTAGACACCATCTGTGTATTACAATTATCCTGTACAACCATCAATCATCACCATACAGTATCTATATAAGTGAAAGCTGCATTAAGTGTATTTAGATTTTATATCATTTTATTTTTATTTTATGTACTTTAGTCATATCTACGTATTTCCTTATTCATCACCCATTCACTTTTTCTCCTTTTATACTTGCTTGTGACTCTTTAGCTGCCGTAACATATAAATATCTCTTATCTTGTCTTACATTTATCATAAAATATCCCTTTTATCTTAAGTTTAGTTGCTCTTTTCCTAAATTATTTATTTAAAAAAGTCACATGTTTTATTTACACTGATTCTATATTGAAGTATAATTCACATATTTGTACATACTTCTTATATTTCTATTTAATTTCTATATATTGTTTTATATACTGTATTATAGCACAATGCACATGCAGTATTTTTACATAGTTCTTATTTTTCAGTTTTTTGTATTTTGCTTATATTTTTTCTGTGCTTATAAGAGCAACTGTAACAATCCCATTACATTTGGATATCAATTAAGTATTTCTGAGTCTGATCAATGTTTTAGAAAAACACTTTTACACCACATTTTCAGAGGCTTTAAAGTTGGCACACACCAAAGAGCTTTTTATTTTAGTTAATCGTCTCTTGTCTCTGCCCAACTCATCTTCATCATGGATTAAACAAGAGAGGGGTGTTCTGCTGAGCATCATGTCATGCTGTTTCTCTCACTTTCTGGATACCTGTCCATGATGGCCAATCATCTCTGACACCTCGTTCAGCATGTAGAACTTCACCCTGTTTACCTCGAACAGCTGCAGAACACAAAACACACCACAGACATTGTCACCATGTGGAAACAGCAAGAGTTGAATTTGCATGAGAAGATTTAAGCTGTCTCTCTTGTGGTTACTGTGGTATTGACCAGAAAAATGTGATTTGCATTTTAACTAAAGGGATTTTCCCCCTGTCCTCTAGAGAGTAATGATGGCTGTGTCCCTACCTTCATCATGGCTTTCCCTACTTTCTCCCCGAGAGCTGTTTTAAAGGGGACTGACTCGATCCCGATGACAGACACTGAGTGAGCCTTGTCTGTTAGAGCTGCAGCCACCTCCATACCTGCCAACACAACAAATGAACAGCATACAGTTAATATACAGTATGTAGTACTTAATGCAAAAATAAAATAGAAAAAAGAGAGAGAAACCTGAATTAATGAATCATATGTTATGGCTTTCAAAGTCACCAGAGCTTTTATTTATCAAAGTGAATTCTGAATGTAAGTGAAAGTAAGTACACTATTTGCAAAAGTTAAAGTTCCCCTCGAGACATGTTTTAAAGTATGGAAAAATATTCTATGATGACTCTGAGAGGGGGCTGGAAGCAGATCTACTGTTTCTCCCTAACTGAGAAATTGTGGATCTGGCCTCTGCACCACTCACCACCACCGCTTGCTGCTTAGACGAAGTGTGCAGATAGGTCTGACTGTGGGAGACTGGCGCAAGGTTGACCAGTGAAAGTGCTAATCAAGATGGCTAACCCAAGTGTTAGAGATTCAGCCGTATGTTTGAGCTTCAGTCAGACCCAGACTCAGATGAGGACTCTGTTGTACACCAAAGAATGGTTAAGTGTATTTAGCATCTTGTTGATGTTATTTGTCAGCTTGTTAGCTTTTAAGTGGCAGTGGCTGACACAGCGTTAGTGGTTGTGAAACATACAATATTATCTGCAACAGTGTTAAAATGTGTTCTCATTGGTCTTTAGTTTACACCTAAGACCTGCATATTCTACCATGTTTGCTGGTAAAACGTTCACTATGCTAATGCAAACTCTCTGTACTGCCTGACTGACAAGTCCACTCTGAGCTGGAGGATTTTAGGCTTCTTTGCTGGTGTCATAACAAAGTCTGTGTCCCTGTCGATATTAGTTGCCCACATCAGACAGTGACTGGCTTTCAGATTAGTGATGAATTCAGTCCAGTTTGCCTTGAGTACGTTTGATTCTCAGATTTTAGGGAAATGCACAGACATGATCTCATTCAGAAGAGGCATGTGAAAACGCCTTTCCAATGGCAAACTTTGCACGGATATAAGTCGCAACAATCAAATTCATACAATTTAGGAAACATAAACATAATAAAACCCATTTTTTAAGGAAGGGAGACTTTAAGAATGAAAGCTTTTTTATCTAATTTCAAATTAAATTAAATTTATGAGAGCTATTAAATTAAATTAAAGAGAGCTACAGAGGAAGTAGATCCTAAACAGCTGCAGTAAAGAAGCAGAGTTTTTTTTGTTTCCATTTCAGCCAGTTTCAGTTTACTGAGACCCAATCTGTATATAAATATATCATACTGAACTGTACACTAGACTGCTGTTAATTCCTCATGCTAATTGCCACTGAAAATGTTGGGTGTAAATGTGAATTATATATTGGTCCAGGTTTTTTTTAACACTAAGTAAAATGCAAGGAAGCAATGTAGCTGATGTTGGGTGAAACCTTTTCTCTGATTGGCTGTTTTGATTGGTGGGTAATACGGGTAGAACAAGAGATGTTCTCAGAAGTTACTTGTGTACTTTGCTGGAGGTTGGATCACTTGATAAATGTGTGTTATTTCTAATACTCAGAGAAGAGCTTTATTACCTTTAAGTTGCCTCTTTTCTGAAGTGTAAATTTGTAGGTTTGATAAATGTGAGCGCTGATCTCATGGTGATACTTTATTATACCTTAGTTTCTGGTGATTTTTCCCTTCATTTTTCACTTATCTTAATCAGCACAAATAAGAAAAATGTGCCTTCTTCTCACCAACGAATGATGTTCCCACAATCACAGCGTTCTTGTTGTTGGCTAGCCTCGCTATGCTGTTGGCGTCCTCGGGCGTCCTGAGGTGAAACACGTTCCTGACATCCTTGCCTTTGTAGATCATTGGTTTGGGTCTTTCAAGCAGCAAGTGGAAGCAATCAGATGTCAGTTTATCTGTAATTAAGAATCTCAGCTGCTTCATTATCATATGAAATAAAAGTTGTTTCCTTACTTGCTTCCTGTAGCAATAAAGAGTTTCCTGTACTCCATCCTCAAGCCGTCTTCAAAGGTCACAGATCGTGTTTTCACATCCACCGCCACAGCCTATGAGCACACACAAAAGTGTCATACAGGTTCATGTGTTGGATTTTTGTGGAAACTGCCAAACTGCCAATTAGATCTAGACCTAATTGATTCATTCATTGATCTGTGGTCACCAGCTCTCACCTCTTTCTCTGTGAGCAGCTCGATGTCATGATCCTGTAGGAACTCCATGGAGCGCAGTCTCAGCTGCTCTGCTGTGCTGTCTAAGGACTAAGGGTCAGCAAGTTAGTGCTGAGTACACCAACAAATAATTCAATTAAATTAAACAAAAATCCCTGAATCAAAAAGCAAACTTTCCAAAAGGTGGACAACTGTATGCAGCCAATTAATACTAATTCATTTCAAGCTTTTCCTGGCAATGGAAAGTCACATAATTTTTGAGTCAGTTATGTCTGTTTACTTTTTGCACAAGTCAAATTTCTTTACGTCTTTGTTGCTGTGAATTTGTAGCTGTTCCCCAAAGAGCTCCTGCTTCAGCACCTCTGCAGTCTGTTACATAACTTTCTTGGCAAAGTTCAGTTCTCTCTCAGTTTATGTGTTCAGGGACTGTGTACAAACCTTACTCAGTTTTGGCCTGTCATATGGAGGATGTCTGTCCATGGTGCACATGACGATGCGGTCGGTGAAACCCTCTTGCCTCAGTGTCTCTGCACACACCAAACCTGCTGGACCTGAGGATACATTCACCATATAAGAGGAAAATAAAGGGGGATGCTGCCAACAAGAGTCAGATGTAACTGAATTTTGTTATTCGAGGGGTAGAAACACACTGACCTGAGCCAATGATGAGAACATGGCTAAAGCCCGTGCTGGAGTTAATGACTGCTGAGCATCGGGCCATCGGCTTTGACCTTTTCTGTGACTGAAGAGCCTGGAGATGTTATTTAAAAGAGGCATCTCAGATCAATGAGGTGCTCGTTTATGTTCCTGCATAAATTCTTCACATTCTTTCTCTTGTTACCTGCTTGTTTGCACGAATGATCACCTTGTCCTTTTCAACTCTGACCTGAAGCAAACAGACATGAGCGATGTGTACACTTTTTGATGGTGCTTAGAGACATGATAAGGCAGGGAATGTGTTAAGAGACAGCACCAGCGGGGAAGGTCACCTGGAAGGTAGGCAGGCTGTCCAGCCCAGGGAAATCCTCCAGGTCTCCTGTTGCAATGTTGAAGCACGCACCGTGCCACGGACAGCGCACGTGTCCTTTTGACAACACACCTGGAAGAACAAAAAATGTCAAGGATATGATAACATATTTTATTACAAATGTTAAAATCATAACACACATTACTCACCTTTGACCAGTGGTGCTCCATAGTGTGGACACTTGTGAGCCATGGCGGAGAACTCCCCATGTTCTTTGATCAACAAAGCTCTGCCACTTCCCAAGTCCACCTCTCGCATCCTGTCACACACATAAAAACAAATATGTGTGTGTGCATTCATAACTGTTTAATGATTAAATCCTTCCAACTTCCAAGGAAACATACCAAGGCCATCCTGACAGTTGAAAAACAACCTGGGAGAAAGGTTTTACAGAGCAAGGACGCATTACGACTACAACAGTTACAGGTACAGTTTACCTACATCTATCTAAGCAATGCTCTGGTAGCCACAGTGAGCCAAATACAGTAAAGGAACAGTTCACACAAAGACATTGACTAATTCCAGGTCTGAAGGAGATGTCATATGTGGAGAGGTTGAGAAAATGACATTTACCAACTCCAGTATACAGAAGACACAGAGGAGGATCTATATTTAGAATACTTTCACTGCTTTCCCTGCCATTAGACAGCCTTCATCAATAAGGAACTGAAGCTGTTATCTCAAAGCCACCAGACTCCACTGACAAAAACTGCATTTCAACCTTGCAGAACACTGCTGGTCTACTGCTGCACTGATCTGTTAGTGTTTAAGGTAAAACGGAGAAAATATTCCAAATATAGCATGCACTCACACTTATATTGATTTTTTTTTAGGTGGCTAAAATATGTTTTGCTGCAGCAGCTGTGCACAGCAGTACATTGCTCAGCTATGGTGGTGAAAGATGCTAGCAAATCAACACAGTACATAAACAAGCACAGCAGAAACATCAGATAGGTTGGCCTATCGTGTTTACTATATATCTTCAAATGTCAACTAAGCAACTAAACAACTAAGGGAGACAAGTTTTTGATTTTTCATCTCTCCATAATTAAAATCAATTACCTTGTGTCTACCCGAAATGTCTGCTGTAAGCCTGATGTGATGGTGATCTGGTTAAAATTTGATATTACAATTGAGCCTGTCATCCACTTTTGGAAAAATTGATATGATTTAAGAATAATACTCCTTAAAATCATTCCCACTGAAGTGTTTCTTTGAAAAAATAAAGAAAACACTTTGCACTTTGAGCAGTAAAGGCATAGGACAAGCTTCAAGAGGATGTAGTGAGGGCTCCTTTAGTTAGATCTTTCAAAAATAGACAGATAAATTAACAGATAAATGTTGGTCAACATGGGATAACTTGTATTTTTTAAAGCTGTTTCGTGATTATTATGTCAGGGGTGTCAAACATACGGCCCGTGGGCCAGAACCGGCCCGCAAAATTATATTGTCATTATAATAACAGCTTATTTACCTCCACATACAGTGCATGTCATGAGTGTGTTTGTGTACTGAGCAAAAAAAAGTTGTATTTTTCATTTTCTTACTGTCCGTTTTCCAGATCTTTAACGTGACAGACGGAGGCCTCCACATAGTCCCGTGGTTTGTGGTAGAGTGGCAGCGGGGTGGAGTCGTCATCAGAGCCGTGTCCCAGAGCCCCATTCGGTCTGCAGTCAGCAAAGGGACTTGCTTTGCCATTAGGTGACAGCCCGTCCACCTCTTTTTCTTTTTCCAGGAGAGAGAGTTCCACTTTAACTTCAACTGCACAACACAGACACGTCTCACTTAGAAAATGACTGAAGATGCATGACTGAACACGAGCAGAGCGATCACAGTGACTGCAGTAAAATGATGCTGTTAGACAGTTATTTAAGTCATATTGGCAGATTAATCATGCTACCAATAATCAGTGGATTGTGCTATTATTCCTGCATGCCTGTCCATTGTTATTTTATTACTACCCTTCACCATTTCTTTGGAAGAGTAATTTGACTTTCAGCAAGGAGAGACGTCTACAGCTTTGGGACAAATTGAGTCTGACATCTCAACAAGTGAAACAAATGAAAGCAGGAAGCAGGTGAAGGGAGACGTGTGTGAGGGCGACCCTGACTTCTTTTTCTTCTCCTTTCTACCTTTAGTGAGTAGCATTTTTACAGTTTCAAGATTCAATATAAATTACAACACACTTTGTCTTCTAAACAGCAGGAAATGAGTCATGCACAAGAATGGTCTCATGCAGAGCAGTGCCAACCACACTTAAAAACTGTTGCTATTCATACCAGAGTTACCAGTGGTATGGCGTGGAAAGTCTACAAAAAATGAGACAGGTAGCTCAACAATTTGCTACTAAATTTAAAGTGGAAACAGACACTCCTTTTCTTTTGCCCGGTAGGGTTTCCACAGTTATTTTGGTTGTTTCACCATCCACCATTTCTGCGACTGGGGATAGTAACTGCAAAGAACTTCTACTGATACTCTTTGGCAACTGGGATAGCTGCTGATAGCTATCACAGAAAACAAAAGCACTATCCTCTTCCTGTTTTGGTTACACAATGGTTGATGCACTTCATTTGTGCCATAAAGCGAGCCTTCATTTTCCTGGGAGATTGTATAGAGTGGAGGACAGAGTTGGACAGTGAAAACAAGGTTTGTGGGGAACCAGACTAAACACCAATGGTCTCATTATTTTTTAGATATTACATTCTGCAATCAACAATGAAATCATAATAATAAGTTAAAGGGATAGTTTGCTGATTTTCAGCCAACTTTGTACCCTAAGAATGTGTGAAGTAGTTTTAAAACTTCCTGGCCATCTAGCCAGCACCCAAATCTCCCTGATCATGTCTCAGCTCAAATCTGTGTCATCTGGCAGACTTCCACCAGCTCTAGGGCTCTTACTTGAACAACAGATTGTACATTTTCGTATGCCCACAACAACAGACATAAAGAGTAAAGAAGAGGAAACAGAGGGAGACCCACCTCTCTCCCTCTCTAAAACTCTACATTCAAACTCTAAAACTAAGCTGTGTTGATAAAATAACAAGACATTGTTACTGTGTTGCCTACCATAAAACTTCAATTACTAGCCCGCGCTTTTATTTGCTTAAATCACTGAACTCAATAGGCCTATATTTGGGACGGATGCCTATATGGGACACAAAATTGTTGCTCAGCAAAGATCAGGAAACACAGTCAAATTGTTTATTCAAATATATTTACAACTTGGATTAATTTTTATGAAACCCCCTTTTGATTCTTTTGATCTAAGGACCCTTACAGACTAAAGGAATATAAATAACTTACAGGGTAACTGAGGAATAGACACATAATTTAAGGGAAGCCAACAACCCGCTTTTCTACATCCGAAAAACCTTTATAAAGAAAATTAACTGCTTGGCAACCAGACCAGGTGTCTAATTGAGACAGACATTTATTTGTCAGAATGTGTAGCAACACCGGGCTAGTAAAAGGGACTGGGCGTTTAATTGGGACTAGGCTTGTCTAAAATAAACTGTAAAACTAGATTGTTTGTTACCAGCCGGCTGCCATATTGTTTTCTGTGTCAAAACAGACAAGCTCAATTTAAGTAACCCAACAGTAGGAGCATTTACTGGTCCAGTGTGGCGCAGTGCATTCTGGTAGTTGTAGGTTTTCTATCTCTGGTGCAAAAGTGAATGCCACTGCACTTTTTCTCCTGTTTTCTCTGTAGCAACAATTTCAAAAGTATTTGTGTCTTTCTGCCACAAAGACAGCAAAGCTTTATGAAAAGACATCTCTCCAGCAGTAAAATGCATCTTTAGAGCAAAAAAACCCCAACTCTATTTCCACTCCAAAACAAATCACATTACTAACTCACCTCTCAGTCTGTCTATATCTACACTTAACATAATAAGGGTTAAAATATATATTTCTGACAGGAAATAAGAGGATTTCCACAGAGGAAACAGACAAACACACGCACACACAAAATACTGCAGTGTTTTGTTTTTGCTGCTTTAAGAAAAGAGACTATAACAGAGTGGAGTAAATTAATCAGGAGACATTAACTTTTCTTTCAGGACATCAGATGTGCTGCTGATGGATTTATATTACTGAACATTAAGAAATGGTTGTGTAACTCCTTTTTCACTGCAGCAGGCTTTATCTGTTCGGCTGGAAAAATGTGCTGATCATCCGGTTCTTACACAGTAATCTGGCTGGAATTTTCTCCTGCTGAGCAAGTCTTAATTAAAATCAATGGAAAATCATAATAGTGAACAGCAGAAAGAGAAAGCTTTCCACAGCTGAAGAGAATCTTTAGCTGTAATATCTGCTGCTAAACAGGACATCACCACACTGATGCTTCATTTGATCAGTGCTATAAAGTTATCTGGTGTGGAGTGTGTACCTAAATATTTTCTGTAATGCTTTTATTTGGATCTTTTCAGAGTTTTGATCTTTAACAAGGACATTTTATTTAGCACACAGAAGGTGTTCAGATCCTAATGTATGATTTCACAGTGTTCGTAACCTTTCTGTATTTCTTCACATTTTGATGCAAATGAGGACACCCGTGAGCCATGTTTACAAGCTCTCCCTCCCTCGTACATCCTGTCATGGTGCCAAATTACTCCCACTCACACTTAAAGGTATAACTCTATATTTACTGCGTTCAAGTGACCTTATCCTTTGTACCTTTATACACCTCTTTTTATTTATTTCAATTTTAGGTGTCAGAATAGGCTACTTTTATATTCTTTCTGGAAAATAAAAATATTACCTATTATTAGTCTAATTTTATCAATCTGATTATTTGATTTTAACCTTCAAGTAGCTTCAGCCTGGACTCTGGACTCTTTTGTTGCAGACATTTGAGGAACATTTTCAGCTGGGTAGTTAGTTCCATAGAAATCAAATGAGAGTAGATTGGACATTCCCATTCAAATCGGCGTGGTCAGGATGGTTATTTTTATGTGTATTGCTGCCACTGCATTCGTTGTAGGGGGCTAACCTCCATATAAACTTCCTTATTAACAAAACAAATTGCAGGAAGTCACAAACTCACTGAGGTGAGGTTTTACAGTAAAGACCGAATGAGCAGTGAAGTAGTGCGTTCTCAAATAAACAATCCATTACTTTAAAAATATTACCATAACAGATATTTCCCTGTTCCTTTTGATGCCATTAATTATATGTTTGTTGAGCCATTGTGTAACATTACTGTAGCTGCCTCTGAAGAACAAGTGAGAACCGCTGCTCAGTGGACAGCTGAGAGGCAGAGCGAGACCGCAGGGATAAACAGCATGCACATCTCATTTTTACATCTGACTCAGTGCATTAGGGTTTTATTTCGCCCAAACCAGCGCTGATGATTGTTGGAACAGTGAACTAACTAGATGGCTAACAAGAATGACTAAGATGGAGAGTGAGGTAATGGTGTGCTCGAGGACTGTTTTTATCATATGAAATTCAAGAAAAAACACAGGTGCTCTTGAAGAAAAGGGTCAGCGCATGGGGAGAAACTTTAGACACTCATGCGTATAGCAGGAACAAATGCACTTGAATGAAGTTAAAAAGCCTCTATTCAAAAAACACGGCTGCTTCCATTAAAATACCAACCGGTTGCTGTCTTCATCAGGGTGCAAAAGGTGGACAGGAGTCAAGCAAACATTTTATAAACTTGGCAGGGGGTGTCACCCAATCCTGACTGATAAGTGAATGCAGGTGGGTGACAGCAACAGATCACAATGAGAGGTGACACGCATCCACAAGTATTCAGAAAAAAATGACCTCTAAATAAGAAGGCTTTGGTGAGTTTTATTTTATTTCTGTTGAGTTGAAATGAAGCGTGTTTTATGATCAGTTAACAGGGCAATTAAGCTAACATTAGTCTTAGTTTTGTGGTTTGGTGTACATTTGTATTTTTCTGTTTATTAAGTAAATTGGGTATAAGAATAGGCCAAAACGGAGTTCTCAAACAACAGACTTTAGGGCCTCACTGACAAGTGTTGTCACCATAACAACTAACAACAATTGCTGTTTCGATTCTGTAGCCTACAGGTCAAATGACTACAGCAAGCAGCTCATTGTCCTCTCTATTTATTCTATTTCTATTATTGGTTCATTAACAAGCTTAACCAGTACTGAGCAGAGAATCTCTCTCTTCAGATACCTGTAGATGGTAACATGCATCATGACAACTGCTTTAGTTTGATACTCTAATGGCGAGGACACTCACACTAAACATATGTCACAGCTGAACCTTATGAGACTTAAAATATACCATAACACAGAGGTTAGACTTCATTAGCCACTAACTTGGATACCATTAAATTATCAGTGATCACAGTCATAAAGCACTGAGCTGCTGTGCCATGTCCTCTTTCACCCAAGTAATGATAAGTCAGACAAAAGAGAAATTATAAAACAAAAGAGATATCTTCTTTCATATATACATTCTGCTCCACTTTGGACATCTGTAACTCCCTGTAACTTTGTATTATCTGACCCTTTTGTATAGTTTTCATATGATTGGCAAAAAAAAATGGTTTAACATTTGTCAGTTTGGTTTAACAACCTCTAAGAATTGACACTGAGAATTCTCTCCGAACAAGGTGTGATTTATGTTTTATTTTCTCATCAGTGAAAACTGTCTACATTCTGCTGATGGCAGCTCCTTTAGAAATGATGGTATAGCATTGTTTTCTGTGAGGGTAAACCAAACAAGCTTTCACTGTCTCCTCAAAACTAACTTTGGCTGTGTACCCATTAAATAGGAAGACATAACCGTAGAGCTGTCTAAAACTTACTGTGTGAAAGATATTTTTATGTGATATTCCAGTTACATTTGATTTGTTATTGATTGTTAGTAGACAGTAAACAGGCTAAATGATTACAGTTTGCAGAGTCAGTTTAATCATTGCATACAGTTAACCATTGTCATCCCTTATCATTCTCACTCAGTGACACGTGATGCACTAAACAGATGATCTGATCTCTTTTGTGTCTCCAAACACCTGAGTGGGAACTACAGTGTGCTATTATCACCTGCACGACTGCAATAAAGCATGATAGCTCATATCTAAGCCATGTTAACACTGATATGGATAAACACACACACACACACACACACACACACACACACACACGTCATATTGTCATGTCATATTTTGATATTCTGCAAATCTTTTGACCAAAGATGCCACAGAGAGCATTAAAATTCCTCCCACACAAAACACTACAGTACAAACAAAGGAGCCTGGATATGAGATGACATGTATAACAGGATTTGGAGGCGGTAGGTAGCTTTAAAATGATTCAATCTGAACATACTGTCTCTAAATATATCTTTTTAAAAAATAAATAATTTACTGGTCTCTCCATGGAAACCGTACATTATTCAGGCATCTAATGCTAGATTTACTGACTTTCCTGTATTAACAATAAATAATTTCATTTGGCATCATAAACAAAATACATAAATCACTGTATTATACCAATACTTTCCTGAACCTCATTTCTAAAACTATTACATGCACCATCATGTTGTCAACCCTTTCATTAAGATACATTAATAGCCCAACTGTGTAACACTGAATTCCCAACATTCTCCATATTTCACATTAAAGCTGTAGCTGGTAACTTTTATATTTACTGAAGTCATTACTACATTCACACAGCACTAAATGAGAGAGATAATCTGTAAAAAAAAAAAAAAAAAAAAAAAAAAAACATTTCTCTGCCGCTGTATTGTCTTGTAGAGCCTCTAATGACATTACGATCAACCAATTAGAGCTGAGGAGCAGCTGTCACTGTCACTGCTCGTGAACTGCGGTCAAACTGTCAAACTAGGCTGAGCTGATTAATTATAAATGAAGATTCTGCTTTGACTATTTCTCGTCTCAGTTTTTCAGAAACATAAGCCAGTAGGCATTGCTTGGTACTTCAGTTGACTATTTCCAACAATGCAGCCGAGGTCACAAACTTTCTAATTTTACAGCTAAACTGTACACTAAAATATGTGCTCTGCACTGCGCTCATACAGCAGGTACTATTGATAATGCTGCCATGAACACGCCCCCAAGGAGGGCACCAGACTTTGAAGCCAATTTGACATAGCGGCCAAACTGCATAACTACAACTACAACTACAAAAGACTTTTTCCCATAGACTTACATTGGGAAAAAGAAATCTGTAAATTAGTGGATACATTTTTTAAACATCACAGTCCCCAAAAATGACCCGATTCACTATCGGGATTTGATCCATTTAGTCCAATAACGTTTCTAAGGTCTAGAAGAGCTGCACGATTGATCCCTTTCATTCCCATTCAAGTTAGCAGGGGGCTAAAGCTAAAGTAGCTGGTGGAGGTTAGCCACTCAGTTGGCAAAGTCTCCAGTGTGCTTGCTCTATGGGCCCAATGATGAGGAAGATCCAGGTAATTTTATACCAAAGTAGGTCGAACTGTTTCAGCTTGATGTGCTACTGAACTTTTGTCTAACTCTCAGGTGCCAGGCAAAGATACTGCCCACTCTGCCACATCCACACTCATGACCCATGAGCACAGTGTTGCACCGTTACAGAGGCGATTTTGCTGCCATTTCCATATCAGTAAGCGGAAATATCATTGCTAATATTGTATTCATTTATCATTTTGAAAGCAGGGTAGCAGCTACAGAGGTAGACAAAATAACATGAACATCTTACGATATTACACAATCCTGTTTGAAAACAGCCCAAAAAATCTACCATGGACGTGTTTCAACACCTTTTTCATTTTATTTCAAACTAAACTAACCTGTCCCTGACTGAGATGGGAAACATGCTGGTTACCTGGTTTGGGTTTGGAGAAGCATCCTCCCATGGTGGGCCCAGGATTGAGGGACACCCAGGGAGAGGGAGGGGGGAGAGGGAGGGGAGGTGCGGTCAGATCCTCGGGCTATGCTGCTTGGTCGGGAGGTAACGATAACACAGTACTGTGTGTATGAGAACCTGCAGGTCCAAGCTGGCCATCGCACACGTCAGCTTCTCCACATAATCTGCACGGAGAGAGGGAGCAACATTGTCAACAACACTCACACCAGACAGGTCTTAGTGTCTCTGGTGATATACTGATGATATCTGTGATATGCTGTTATTATGCAAAAGTTTTCTAAGGCTTTTCTGATATACTGTCTGCTTTCTGACTGCCCTTTGGAAAACTGCAATAGAGATGAACTGCTAGTGCCTACATTGGTATTTTTGCTTATTGTGATGTCATTTGTTTGAGTATCGTCAAATGCTTCATATTCCTAAAATCTGTACAAAGCCAAAAGGTTATGTAAGTCAATAAACCAGAAAAAATGATAAATGTAATAAAATTGTTTAATACATTTTAAAAAAGACAAAAAAACGGACATTTTTTCATTATATTTTACAAAACAGCCTAAACACGGGAACATATTCAATATATATGCACATTGTTATGAGTAGAACGCAAAAGCATTTTGATAGTTTTATCAATCGTTACATTTTGACATGGTTTTGCACCACATGTAACGCAACTTAATGACGTCATCGTGAGCATACAACATGATTACACAGAAGACAAAAGCCTTAGCTTTCTGCTACAAAAAGAATTAATCCTCTAGCTATTATGGTTTTTATTTTAGGTTGATACAGGGTAATGCATACAATGATCTCCTGCAGCCTGCATCACTGTGCATTGTCAATGCACTGTAATGTAAGGTAAGGTAACATAAGGTATTGACATGATAACAGAAGCCTTAGCTTTCTGCTGCAAAAGAATCAATGCTTGAGCTATTCTGGTTTTTATTCAATATTGATTTTAAATGGGTTCCTCCATTTTTTAAGCTCCAATTTTAACTTTTCACTTACAATTTTGTCTTTTAAATTGACAAAAAATTTGACCCCATTTCTATCCATACATTTTTATAGTCCTGGGGTTTCTGATCAGTCATAGCCACTGACTGTGTTTGTGTTAAGAGTCAGGATTAGACTGCCAGATTATTTTCTGTGTGTGTGTGTTTGTCTACATTACATGTTAGTGCTTGTAAAAAGGAAGCAATTGTGTTAATTAGGAACATTTCCACACACATTGTTACCTTTGTTCATGCATATTGCATGGGAAACCGTTAAATATTAACAGCACTCCGACACCTATTAACTTTCTCGTCACACTGCTCTTTAAAGGGAAGCAGGGGCCCCTTGAGTTTCAAAATCCCCCTTGTTTTGTTGCCACGTTGCCCTCACATTTCTGCCAGCTCTGGTATTTCACCCACACATACAGTAGTTAGTTACTCACAGAGCGCTGGCTACTATGAAGCTGAGAGGACCCGGGATGGCAGGTGTATGGCTCAACATGGTGCAATCCATCACCAAATTATCCTTTTGAGGTACAACCAAAAGGACTGCTTGATATTCTGAGCACATCTTAATGTCCTTGAACTTCAGAAAAAAAAAGTGTGCAGCGTTGAATGGAGCGCTGCTTAGAGAACGTTCCTGAGAACAAATGAGAAATGGAAAGATCTCTGACTGGACACAACTCTGCAGCTGAGATTGAGTTGTTGTGTCGAAACCATGTGTTTGTTTATAGTGGGTGAGAGTAGCTTTGCACAGTCACTCACGCTGTACTTAAGTTTACTTCTTGCCACTTTTGTACTTCTCCACCAAATTTTAAAGGAAAATATTGATTATTACACAACTACATTTATTTGCCAGCTTTAGTTACTTGACTTTGCAAATGAATACACTTTCACCACAATATCAAAAATGCCACTTCACAGTGGTCTATGTTTTTTCTTCTCTCTTGTCGTCAGTCATCTCATGACCCCTCACACTGATGTTGACCCCTTGGGAAAACTGGACTGAACTACCTGACTGTATCTAAATCTATCTCCACCCTAGCTGAGTAAAACTGATGCATCAGTATCAACAATCTAATGTTTTTTTCTGCAGAACAAATACTTACTCAGTATATTTTGCTGCTTATACTTCTGTTAATCTAATTAAAGGAATACTTCATGGCAAAATGGGCATTTGTGTATCTATTACTTAAGCATTTTGCACATGCATTTTTGCTGAAACCTTATCATTTAAAACACTTCCACATCAACGACGCACCTGCAAACAAAGAATATCACAGTGGAGGTGACCGCTATAAAAAAAAAAACTTTAATGTAACACTTCACTGCCTACACGACCATTTGTGTATTAAGTAACTTTGGAGGATTAGTTTGGATTCAGCACACTCAATCACACAATAACACAAACAAACTAACTGATTGAGGCAGTGGTAGACCAACAGCTTCCGTGTTCAGCAAGGTAAAATTACTGTTTTTATCAGTGGAGTCTGGCTTTGAAGAGAGCATAGATTAAGTTTTACTTCTCCTTAAGTTCTTTGTCTGAAAGGGATGTCTGTTTGGAAAGTACTGAGTATACGACTGGACATATGAGACATGGATTATACTGCACAAGCTGTTTGAGAGTTTGTAAACGGATGTTTTGATGCAGTTTTGCTGTTGATAAACTCAGACCCCCTTACTTCAATTTATCAAGAATTTCCTCCATTTTTGGGTTCTTTTTTTCACCATGAAGGCTTGTGAGAAATGGGGTGAGTAATCGATATGCAAATGGTCATTTGTGGGGATGAAATATTCTTTTTCCATTTTGAATCCAGATCTTTTAGTTTTGGTGCAGTATTTTCCATTGTTTTGTTTGTACATTTACACAAGTAAGGATCTTATCTCTAGAGACATAAGTCACTGAACAAGTTGTTGATGGAAGAAATGTAAAGTCAACAAATAAATCAAAGCTAATGATGATACTGGGCTCTGATCATGTCAGATCTGGCATCTCCCAGAAGAGTCTTTTTGGTCTGTACTCTAGATATACATCCAAATATCACTTTTTGATATTTTTGTGAGTACAAAGCCTTTGATGTTGTGTGTTTCACAAAAGACAGAGAGCACCATATATCACTTCCCAAAGAGAGAAGTCTTCAGTCTCACATGTTGCCACTTTAATTATTTGTCACCACTGAAAATTTGATGAATGACAAATTGGATCGCAAAGAGCTGCCATCCTGGAGTTCCAGCAAGCACCAAGATATTTTGTGCAAAACTAAAGTAGGTTAAGCAGATTTGGTCCTCACAACATATGACGCAGATCTCGCTCTCTCACTGTTGGGCCCGTCCCCAAGCAGTGCTAATAATCCTGCCTGCAAACAAGCTGTCAGTTTCACTCACTTTCCTACAAATGTAATACCTGTTACTGGAATGTTGGAAAGGAGAATTAGCAAAACACAGTTCCTGGTTGGTGGTGAAGAGGTCAATCTATAAACTGACTGTGACTCACAAACGCAGGCATGTGGAGCACCAAAGTCACATCAAAACTGGACTCAGCCTTCAGAAAAAAGCTTGCAGCTGAACTTTGCTAGGGTATACAGCAAATATCCCATATTCCTCCCACCAGTGTATGGTCAGGGCCGCCTAGTCCAAGACTAGGTCATGACCGCGACCAAAGTGTATCAAGACCGAGACATGAATACGGCCAAGGAAGGGTGAAGTCAAGTCAAGACCAAGACCAGACCAGTGTGAGTCCCACACTACATGACACACTTATGATAAAATGTACAACAAGATCCACATTCCCATAAAACACACACAGAAAACAAATGAAGATTCCTCTTCATTTTCCTCTGTATCGCCATACTGTATATATGTACATGTAAGCGTACCATGAGCAATGGCTTGATGAAAAAGGCATTGCAGAGGTGAATTCTATGTAAACAAAAATAAATGCACAAAGGAGCTGAAATCAACTTAATCATCTTTATTCAACGTTTCGTTTTTGCACAGGCAATTGATATCCTGTAATATCCCCACAGTTGGGATCTTGACTGGTCTTAAAAGAAATTCCCAAGTCCTCTATGTCTGAGAACGAGACAAGCTTGAGTAAAAATGCGGTCGACTCCGAGATAAAATCAAGACCTTCAAAAAGTGGTCTTGAGGCAAGTCTCAAGAAAAAGACAGAGCTCAACCAGCACAACACTAGGCTGTAGTTAACGATTAGGGCTCTCTGATCCTCAGCTGATAAAGGACAACAATTGACCTGCACTCTTAATATTTGACCACACCTCTTTGCCTCACTCACAGTTTGCACGTTTTCCTGGTTTGTGAAATACAAAGATAAGCCCGAGGAATCATTCCCTGATTGACCCTTAGTGGTTATCTATTCTGTTTACCACCAGCTTAAAGGAATACTTCACTCACAAAATTGGTCATGTCATGTTTCTTTGAATTGCTGAGGAAAACTTTTTTCTCACATGCCCTCACTGAAATCAGAGAATTGATTGATTGATTGATTGATTGATTGATTGATTGATTGATTGATTGATTGATTGGGGACCAAATTTAACAACAGAAAAATATGGAAACATCAGTTTACAAACTCTCACAGAACACATGCAGTATAATCAAAGTCTCATTTATCCTGTCGTAAACTCAATATTTCCTAACCACATGCATTTTCGCAAAAAAACCCTCAGCATTTGAGTCTGGATTTGAAGAGAGCAAGGTTAACTTACTCTTTCAGTTAAATAGTAAGGTTTCAAGTTCTTTAAATTTCAAGGTAACACGACTATGGCTGACTGACATGACTAATTGATTGGCAAACAATCATTTTGTGGGTCAAGTATTCCGTTAAGGAAGCATTCAGTGTAGGGGATAAGTGGGTTGTCACTCTTTGAAATGCAATCAGGATATTATTTCTGCACTTCTTATTTTGCTTGTTCACAATTGAATGGGACACAGTTGTTCCAGTACACATTTTTTAAGATAGATTTGTGCACCCTCATTGCCCTTGTCACCAGCATGTCCCCCCCAAAATGCCAAGGAGCTTTTGATTAATTTCTATTTACTCCATCACCTACGTGTCTTAACTATAAAAGAATAAAGAGTGGATTACAGATAACCACAATCCCCATTAAGAAGCTCTAGTACGTGGCACAATCACACATTGTGAGGAAGTTCATTTACACCATTCTTGACTGAGTTTCTACAAATGTTTGTAGTGTTCGTGATATTACCATGTTACAGGCAAGATCATGAGAACCGACAACAGCTTCTGAATGTTCTTAACAGCATCTAAAATGTGTGTATGAAAACCGAAAAGGATTGAAAATGATTTCTTAAGTCTGACCCTTGTTTAAACAGGCTACAGAGGTCATATAATTAAGCCTTTAATGGAATTCAAAAACAAACCTTTAATGTCTAGCACTGTATAACACATAGATGCCACGTGGCTTCAGAAAACAAAGATTATACCGTCATTCAGCATTGTTGCTGCTCTCAAAGGAGTTCACTAAAGAGAAAAAAATTGCATTACAAAAAGTTGACCTAAACTTTACATTTTCTTTGGTAAAGCTTGAGCTGGTTAAGAATGGCACCACTGACGTCCATCAGGTAATTTTGTTGCTGCTCTGAGTGATAACCTCTCCATGATGTCATGGAAAACTAGAAATGTGGTTTACAGAGGGGTGTACACCCCCACAGAGGAGCTGTGCTTTCCTTATAACAATTCTGCTATTGACCAGTTTCTCAGCATGCGCACACACAAACAAAAACACGCATGTCAAGTCAATAGAAACAAATCGAATGTGAGATGATGTGTGATGTTTCATTTTCTCCCAGTTATCTAAAGAGTCACTGATGTGCCAACTATAAAAACTAAAAACTAACTAAAAACGTAACAAGCCCTGTAGATGGTTTTATTTTAAATGTGTGTAACAAAACTCATCCATGAATTAAATTGTTCTGATAGTGTGATTTCAGTGTCATGTAGTGTACTATGGTACATGGTTCTCAAGGGAAGATCTGGAATAACTTCCATACAAGTAGCCTACTGTACACAGGCAAAATAACTCTGACTATACAGGGAGCATCACATAAATACATCATATTGGGAACTTATAAAAACAGAGCCACATTTCTCTAACTGTAAAAGAAAAAATTAAAGCTTACCAGTGTGCATGGAGCAGGTGCACTGAGATCCTGTCAAACTCCCTGGTGCTCAGCTTCCCCTGCAGAGCACGGTAGCATATTAGCACGAGTCTCCAAAAAATCCTGTCCCTCTCCGGGATTGGCTCTGTCCACTGGAGTATTCCCAGTCAATGCGTCCCTCCGTACCCTCCTCCACTCTTCTGCCTCTCGATGCAGCAGAGGCTCTAGTGAGTGTGTGAGTGTATGTGTGTGTGTGTGTGTGTGTGTGTATGTGTGTGTGTGTGTGTGTGTGTGTGTGTGTATGTGTGCTCTGCCCCTCACAGAGCCCCCCTCCAGCAGCAGACTGAACAGACCAGTCGTGGGAGTTGCTCTCTTTTCCTGGCCGAGCCTGCAAACGCAGTACGGAGGACCTTTGCCAGTTTCTCAGCTGTATGCAGTATTGATGGAGTTGCTGAGGGGATGCTAACACAGCATGAATTCTCACCGTTCCTTGCTCTCGTCCTCCTTTCGCCCCTCCTCTCTCTTTCCCAAACACATACACACACTCACACACACGCTCGCCCTCTCCTGCTTGCTTTTCTGTTCAGACCCTTTCAGCCTCGCCTTCAGATGTCAAAGACCTGACTTGCCAGTTAAGCCTGATCAAAGACTTGCTGCCCTCCCCACTGCACTGCCTGGTCTGACAGCCCACTTATTACACTGCAAGCTTACTGTGCATGCATTGTGCTGCATGCTGCAGGAGTATCAGCTATTGTTAAAACTTGCCAGAGTGACATTTATTGTGTTCATACTGCCCACCAGGAGAGATAAAAAAGTACTCTTCAGACTGCTGCATGCTATAAAACACTATAGCAGCTCTTACAGTGTGTGTGTGTGCGGCACTTGTTTCAGCGTGTAGCAGCAAAGGGAGAAAGAGTTAAAGTGAAGTTGGTGCAGTAAATCCCAGTTTTAGTCAGGGAGGGGGGGTAGGGTGGAGCAGGATTAAAAAGGTATACTGAGTCTTATAGAAATGAGCTCCTAACATATTTCCATTCCTTATGCTTTCACTGTAGGAGAAACTGTGCCTCCCTTTCAAATAACTGCTGGGACAAGGTCATTCACCTGATAATCTCAGATTCATTTCTAATATTTCATGGACACGAGATAATGATTCAGATGCAGCATTAACAACCCTTATATTGTTTCCTAATGTGTTCAAATGAAAGGAAAAACAATAATAAAACAACTGAGATTTTTAAGATGAAAGAGATTTCTACTGGCCACATGGAGTGATTGTGTTTCCACAGTGTGCTGACAGCTGACACTTGCACGTGTGCTCCAGTGTCAGTATGTTTGTGTTGATCTCAGCATGTGTTCAAGCACATGTAAAAACAATGGAGTGATATGGAATCAAATAAGGGTCAATAATATTTTGAGCTTGTGAAATGATGCTACAAATTATTTTACTTACAAATTCAAGCTCGTAAATGTGTAAAATGTTTTGTGCACACAAACATATAACTTTTTGTGGCAGTAGAAATATTTTTTATATTCATTCATTCATTCATTCATTCATTCATTCATTCATTCATTTTCCGTAACCGCTTATCCTCTTGGGGGTTGCAGGGGGGGCTGGAGCCTATCCCAGTTGACAATGGGCGAGAGGCAAGGTACACCCTGGACAGGTCACCAGACTATCACAGGGCTGACACATAGAGACAGACAACCATTCACACTCACATTCACACCTACTGGCAATTTAGAGTCACCAATTAACCTAACCTGCATTTTTTACTCATTCCGACCTCATCACAAATTGACATGCTTAGTCATGGACTTTCCACGTCCACCTACAACGTGAAAGGTACCCTGGGTATGTTGGTTGTTGACGTTCTGGGACACCGTGTCAAGTTCTGCCTGTTACATGCATTGTCTTCTTTCAAAATACACTTCCGTTTTCAAAGGAAATTTAATGTTTACATAGAGTCTGTTTCAAAATAAATGCACTATGTTGGTTTTGTAATATATTAGGCGGCCACTGTGCCTTTCACTTTAGCATGGACGACTGGCTGAGAAGGCCTGCACAAACATATCTATCTATCTATCTATCTATCTATCTATCTATCTATTTACAACTCTTCATTGAGAGACCACGGGGAAAGTCAAGGCTTAAAGTCTTGGGAAGAAATAGCCTTACTGGGTAGCTCTTTGCTGCAGAGTGTACAAGAACATGAGAGGTGGCTGTAAAAGCTAAATAAAAGGTGTCATAGAAAGAGTGGGGGGAGATAAAATGGTATACAATAATTTTTGCCTTGGAGGTAAGCAGCAGTGATAAGTAACGCACACAATTGCAATGTTTGGTGTTTTCTACTATTGCCGGACAGCCTTTCCATTAATGTTCCTCTGGTAACACTCGTTGACTTCTTGATTATCTACAGAATATTTTGTTTGTACATTTCTTCATATTTCAGAGCATTTTGCAACCAACAATGCATTGAGCATTACTGGCTCTGTGCATACCTGCAGCCCATGCGCCATCTACAGAGGGCCTGCGCTACCGTGCTTACAGATGTTGTGTGAGTATAGAGCAGGCAAAGCAAATTAGCATCTGCACATCACATGGAGTTCAACTTGGTGAACTTTGACAGGTGAAGTTGCCAAAGAAGCCAAAGAACCAAAAAAGAAGGCTATCTGTGGAGGAGACATTTACTGAATATTTTATTTTCAGTTAATAGTTTATATTCTGTTGGACTTTTCAACTTTATTGCCCAGTTGAAAACATTTCTTAGGAAAGTTATCAAATGTCATGAGTTAGATTACTTTGATGAAGTAATAGTTACATTGCATATTACAAGTTGAACAGGGTAACTAGTAATTTGTAACCTATGACTTATTCAAAACCTTTCCAACACTGTTAATGACCCTTATTTGATTCCACAGAGTGGAAGCCAGGGCGAGTGGCGTGCAAACATACAACAAGATGATTGATCAGGTTCTCACAGAGAGAATATATCACTCACTGTAATTGAATTGCAGGGGGACTCTCTTCTGCAGGGGCTGCAGAGGGCTGCAGCATCCAAAATCCCAGATTAAGAGAGGCCAGAGAAGTGAAAAGAAACATTCATAGACTAAAATAAAAATCATAGCCTGCCAAAACGTTGTCAGCAGCTATTGGGCCAGATTCACCCTGGCTATTACTTAAATCTAAACTGTGTCTATTAAGCAAATGGCCTTGATAAACATAACATATTGCTTTACATTATATAAACTGATCTCAGCATTTTTTTGTACCATTTTGTGATTTTTTTGTAATGTCCATAAAGCTGACAAAATGTGTTGAAATCAGTTCTAATCATTGAAATGTACAGCAGTACACTAAAGCCAAATAGTGTTTTAGCAACTAAGAGGAGCTGGTGGTGCCAAATCCCCCCCTGCCCGAAACAACATTAAATACAGAGGAACTGCAGCACTGCTGCTACTCCTGTTAAACTGTTCAATCACCCTTGTGGTGCGCTCAGAGACCCTGATGGCCAGGGTTCCTGAGTATCATACTGACTCATGCATGGAGCTGGAGAGAAGCTATTCACTATGTTTACTGCTCTTTATTTTATTTTCCTTAGGATTTGGTACTCATGACCTTACTGTCTTCATCTAGCGCATTTATTTAGAATCTATAATGATAAAAGTTTATTCATTTAACCTTGTTGTAACCTCTGAAATCAAAATCAACAGAAAGACATCAGTACAAACATAGCTCTAAATCACAAATATGCACATGTGTGTAACTGCAAAGACTACTGACTTGTAAAAGCATCAAAAATATAGTTACTCTGATTTTGTCTAATGCCAGTACTTCTTAAATTAAAAGACTTGTCAATCAATTTGAGAGGCACTGTCCTGATAATCAGACACTGCAGCGACTTCTTGTTACAATCACAAGCCGCTGAGACGCTGAGACAGGGAGCAGTCAACACCTGTTATGATGCACAGCTTAAATAACTTAGTTCCACTTACTGATATGCATTTAAGGATTTATTGTCCATCTCAAAGTAAGAAAACAAGAACAAAATCTGATACATGAAGTTACATGAAGGATTAAAAAATATTATTTCAAGAAAGGTTTAATGTACTTCAGGTTCATGTCTACTGGTAAAAAAATGCCTTCCTAACCTATTTGTTCAGACTCTGTAGACTTTAAAGCAATGATACTCAACTTATGGCACATGGGCTAAATCTGAATTTTAGTGCTTTGAATGTAAAAGCAAAAGCAAAGTAGTTAAATCGAAAAAAAAGCTTGTTTATGAAAAAGAAGTGCCCTGGACCCCCCTGACAGAGGTCCAGGCTGAGCCCAGAATATCCTTAAAACCTAGAAACGCCCCTGTGTATACCTGACCTGTGCTGCGCTGCTACGAATAGCTTTGCAGGACTGCTGCAACTGGATGCCTCTTGGCAAAGGTGAGTGAGGACGGCAAACTCTTGTCTCCTGCCATTTTGCAAAAGTGTCCCCCAGGCAAAACAAGTTGAGTATCCCTCCTTTAAGGACTACGAACTACTGCAGTCGCTTATTAAGTCACTGTACTTTAATATTTTGTGAAAACTAGGATTATCACATAATCAACCAGAAACAGATTACATAAAGGTGCACACTTATACTTAGAGCTAAACAAATTAAACATATGTAGCTTTCATGTCACTTCAGTCAGAAATATTCTTGTCATTGTCACACAAATAGAGCTAGTGAAGTGTTTCCCGAGTATTTTCATTGCGTCATCACTCAAAAGCTGACAGGCTTTCATATGAAGTATATAAATGTGCAGATGACTCTATAAAACCTCCGTCTTCAGGTAGTTCTTTGTCCTGTGCTTTGCCTGAGGACTGTTTGGCACACTTGGTGGCTTCTGGTCGTAGTCCCACATGCACACAGCTACAAAGAAGAGGGTCCCTCCGATGACCAGACCCAAACCTCCAAACCACCCAGAGAACATCGCCTCTCCATACTCCCAGCGTGGCATCACATCAGGAAAACCCTCGTCCCAGAAGTCCACCACAGTTGTGTAGGCAACAAGTGAGACAGGAGCGAGAGTAGTGAGCCCCGACACCCAGGTCATCACTCCTGCGAGGATGATGAGCCGTCGCTTGAGGCCAGGCTGCCCCACACACATCCCAACCCCCTCCAGTCCTGGGAAAGCAGCCAGCAGAGCTAAACCACCTGTGCCTATAGACACTGACACGAGCACCCTGGAGATCTGCAGGTCCATTGGCAGCCCCATGATGGAGTCATAGGCTTTACACTGAATTCCTACCTCTTCGGTGTAGAGGCAGGTGAGCCACAGACCAGAGAACCAGTTCTCCACCTCGTTCAGGTCAGAGTTCATTGTCTTCCACAGTGGAAGGAAGGCGGTGATCAGAGAAGTCACCCAACTTCCAAATGTCACAAAGAGCGCAGTCCTTTGCATTACTTTAGTTGTCAGAAAAACCATCTTCTGATCCTGCACATACACAGTCTGTGCTGTGATTCTTGCTCAAGTGTGCAGGTCTATGTGGCAGGTTGTGAGATCCAGAGTGGCTCTTTGGCCCATCCCACCTGCTGAGGCAGCAGGACCGACTGGGCCAACCCACCTATTCAGCCTCCTTAATAAAATGCACCTGATAAGTGGGAGATAATCTGGGACTGTGGCATGACAACAGACATACTGTTATGTTTCAGTGTTCAGTATCATCACAGTGAACAATGAACTCTGTTTTTAGATGAAACCAAATATGTCCAGCGGGATTCTGGGCTGTGTGCGCGCACAAGTGGACTTAAATGAATGAAACATGAGCAAGCTGGGCAAGGGAGGTACACACAAGAAAGAAGAAGAATTAAAAGCTAACCCAGGCGTGACTATATCGGTCTGTTTCTGTGAAACTCAGTCCATCTTTTAAAGTTGTAATCATTTCAGATGAGTTATTCTACTAATGTCACTGATGAGGTTTGGGCATATATTTTAGTTAAGACATTTACGCTCTAGGGAAATCAAAGGAGGAGCTCTTGATTTGCCAAGTGTCTCAAGTATCTGGACCATGAATAGCACTTTGTGCTCACTGTAATGGTACTTACAACAGAGTCCAAAAGAGTCCAACACTTTGTGAATTCCACTGAGGATCTTTACAGATTGTGCAGCACAACTGGGAGCTAACAGAAAATTCAATCTATTGCCTCAGCATTTAGGTCAACCTTTTTTTCTCAATCCCATGAGCAAAATTTTGCATTTAACTTCAAACTGAAATGGTCAAAAAGTGTCTTTCATTTGCAACATGCAACATTTTCTTAGAATCTGTAATGCAAACTAGTCTGAATGTTTAGGGTTGACCTGTTTGTCTTGACTACTGTAAAAGGACAAGTATTTTAAAAAGACATTGCAATTTTGTTAAATCAGATTGACCTATTAAATTTTAATTTCGCTCACTTGCAAGTGCAAAACCTCTCAAAAGCTGAAGGAATTCAGCCTCTCAGACCAAAGAGCATTGTCTGACCTTATCATCCATAGATCTGTGGAAACTGAAACCCCTGAAGGATGTGGCTAATTTGATGAAAGGTCAAGGATTAACCTTCAGCTTTTTCACATATAGTGTGTAGGTTACAATGACCTTAGTTCATGGAGAAGGTCTGTCTAAGGATTTCAGATATGTGCCAGTATTAAATTAATATTTGTGAGACTTCTGAAAGAAACTGTATGAGTTCATATTTATATCTCAAGTTGCTTACTTTGAGAAAACTGGTTTTAATCAAAACTATCATTAATATCACAAAGTAGGGTAGATGTCTGGACTGGTGAGTGGACCATGTAGTTCAGATAAAACTGCCTGTCAAGTCTGTGGGGAAGTTTAGCCTCAGCAGATACAGTGTATATATAGGGCCTGGAAATGATGCAAAGTATCTGCTCTTTGGTTGGGTGAGTGTTGGATTTAAATGGACAGTTCACCTCTATTAAAAAATATATTTTTCCTCTTACCTGCAGTGCTGTATGAGTTTACATTATTTGGATGTGAGTTGCCAAGTGTTGGAGATATCAGCTGCAGAGATGTCTGCCTTCTCTTGAATATAATGGAAGTAGGTGGCACTCGGCTTATGGTGCTCAAAAGGCCAAAAATAAATACATTAGAAAACTCAGCAGCAATGTCTCTTTCCAGAAATCATGACCCAGTTGCTCAAGATAATCCACACACCTTGTTGTGAGCAGTTTCATGTAGGAACTTTCTCCCAAACTACGCATACAAACCATATCACCTTGAGAAGAAAGCATGTCCTTGATGTCACCCAGTGGTTTTGAAGGCTTGAGTGCATTGTGTCTTGCACTTTGGCTGTCACCATCTTGGTTTTTTGGAGCCAGAAGTGACTATATTTGAACTAGAGTCTGGAGCTGTGGAGGAATGAAGGGTGGACTGTGGTGATCCCTTTCAGACAGCCTGTCACTCAAAATGGCCCGCCCTTAATAACATGTAACTTAAAGCCTTAATAAAATGTAAATGGGTGAGAACTATAAATATTCACTCACTGTAAGGTTGTCATGAATAGGGAATTTAACTATAGAGACCAGAACCTTTTTTTTTGTTAACTGTCAACTAGGCTGTAACACTGAATTGAATTAAGGCTGGACAATTAATCACAATGTTACTGAAATCATAATATGGCAATATACAAGTCGCAGGAGCAGCATTAAAAATAAATGTTAAATGTGTCACAACATACCATTATAAACGAAGCCTTGTGGTGCTAGGAAGATGTCCTGACCTACTAATCATATTCCAGACACATGGGAACATGCATGTTTGATACAGAATCACAGCAAAAATAACAGTATCATCATTTATGTGAAATTTTGCAGTGTAAGTTAATTGCAGAAATTTGACTAAAATCCCGACTCATGTCGCAAACTCACTGTCAGAATAATCACAATATGATTTGTGTTTGCATATTGTGCAGCCCTAATGTAAACATATTCATTTCTGACGTAAAATTTGGGCATTTTAACATGAGCGTCTGTGGAAGTTGACTCACTTCTGGAGCCAGTCTCAAGTGGCCATTCAAGGAACTGTAGTTTTTGGCACTTCCACGTTGGAGGAGGCTCATGCTTATGTCAGTGTGAGTGGTCGTGTAGCCCAAAAGTATCCATTCCTTGATTATTTACATTCCTTTCGTCAGTGAGGGTCCACCTATCAAAGAATCAGAAGGGTTTTTCATAACAAAATGTATCTAAGTTGTGAATATTTTCATATGAAGTCCATTGCTAATTGTTTATGCTAGCTCGGTACGTATGTTTACTTTGTTTGTCAGAGCGACTGCAGTTCTTCTGACATATTTGTCATCTTTCTGCACAGTGTTCTGGGTATGCTTGTTTTGTTTACCTCATTGGCTACAAAATAAGTTTCCCCCAGCTTTTCTGTGTATTTTTCACTCAAGGACAACCTCCATCATACAGTATGCCCTGCCCTCCCCATTTAGGTGGCAAAATGGTTCTGTCATGTGTCTTTACAGCCATCATACTACAAACCTTAAAGGCTTTTATCTCAAAACCATGGCTCGGTGATAGTCATGATGTAATGTGTCGTATTTTGCTCAATAATTGGAGCAAAATAACAGTACTTAAATTATTAGAGAGCTATGAATCTCCTTTTTCCCCAGTGTCTGGGTCTGGACCCAGATGCCCAGGGATGGCAGGTTAACAAGGGGCGTTTTGCTAACAAGGAAGATGGTGTACCCCTTGGGAAAATACATACTTTTGTTAGGGGTGAACTGTCCCTTCTAAGGTAGCTCAAAGGTAAGTAAAGGTAAGTCACGTCGGGACTACATAATGGTGTTGCCTGCCAGGGGTCCAGAAGATTTATGACGGCAGCCTTACTGACTGCAGTAAGTAATAGGGTAGTTTACTTGTAACAGACAGTTTAAGAGGCACATTGTGAGCTCTAAGAAAATGAGACTTTTGTGAGGGTGTGTTTCACAAGAGTTCAGAGTGCCGCAGCACCACAGAGACTCCGTACAACATAGGTCATTTTGTATAAGATTTATTAAGGCTTTAAATACATGAAACCCATGTGGGTAAATGTTTAATAACAGCATACTGATGTTACTAAATACACACTGCTATATTGAATGGACAGAGACAGCTTGTCTGTTAGTAATGCTAAGAGGTGATTAGTATCACAAAGATGTGTGCCAATGACAAAAACATTAAACAAAACAAATTGCTTCAAGACAGACATACATTGTAATTATTTTCATATGATTTTGATTCCTTATAACATTTAATCCAGGCTTTTTAACTGTGTCAGAGCGGAGGATAATACAAGTGATGAATACAGGTTCATAGATAAATCCATTTAATGGTATACTTTGATCACGTTGCATTTAAATGGCTGAGGATGTATCTGAGCAGATAACAGCTGAGGGCAACACTTGAAGCTTTCTATAGTGTCACAAATATGAATTTTTACAGTCCACTGCATATCTATTTTAAAAAAATGCAGCAGCAATACTGAGCAGAGAGAAACCTTGCAAATGTTTCCTTCTGTAATCAAAATAAATAAACATAAAGGGGATATTTTATACAATTTAACAAATTGTAACTTAGCTAGAATCTGGTTTCCTCACTGCTTTAACTCCTCATTGAGACGCAGAGTGAGAAACAACTTGACACCGCGTGGATAGAAGGGCATCTACTGTATGTGGGTGGAGACATGCGAGGGACAACATAAAGAAAAGTACTGCGTGTTGGGGAGGAGGGAATGACTAGAAGTAGGTGGAGCGGGGATGTATGGCTTCTGTGAGAGGAGAAAAGAGCCCGGCTTTCCGCGTCATCCTAAATGTCGGAGCCCATCTCTGCACACTGTTTGTCTGATATGTGTGTAGCTAGGGACTCAATGATGTCCAACAGCAGCAGCTGGCTGAGAGACCGCAGGTTGGGGAGCTTGGATACCTTTGGGAGGGGAGGAGAGCAAAAAATGAAAAAAATGATCCATAAATTAAGACAAGACAATGAGTCCAACAGAGTAAAATGAGGAATAAGCAGCACTTGATTGCTCATGCATAAAAATGAAGATAAACAGAAAGAAGCAGAAACATTAACAACAGAGCAAACACTGCAGTGAGGCAGGGTGACGATTGAGTGCTTCTTTGAATAACAAACAATAATCAGTGTGGCACTTTGACCCTCATCACTGTGTGATGAGGTGCTTGTACAGCCGGCTGGGCTGTAAACAGTCTTCTCTCTACGTAGAAGATGGAGGGTGATCCACTAGGAGGCCAAAGGTGTCAGTCTCCAGCAAAGAAGACGAGCCTACAGGGTTAGCTCAGCTGCAGTGAGTGGGCAGCAAACCCCCAGGGCTCCGGATACAAGCCCACCCACCTTAATGAACTGATGGACAATAATGTGCAGGCAGTGCTTCTTCATGTCCAGAGCCTGGGTCTTATCAGCTGCCTCCAGAATCTGAAGTATTAAGGGAGAAGCCATTGAGTAAATGATTCACTCTGCATCAGAAAATATCTTCACGTACTGGACAACACTGTCAAATTAGGTCACTGCTCCCCCCTTGAGGGAAAACATAAATACCTGCAAAACGTTCTCCACAGTGACGTTCATCTCCAGATTCTGCTTGCAGTAAGCCTGCAGCCTGTTGTTTGAAAACCCGTAGTAATATGGCGCAGCAAACAGATAGCTGTTTATCACAGGTTAAGGTAATGGGAAGGAAACATTTTCTCTACATTCCACTGAAAAAGTTTATGATTTTGATTTCACACAGAACCTTTAGGTGTATTAGAGAACAGAGTATTTGCATATTATACCCAAAGGCAACTTCAACACTTGACATGAACACAGCAAAAGAAAATTATGACGTTAATGTCAAACACACAAGTGCAGTTCCCATTATGGCCAACAGATGCTGACTGTAGTGTTTTTATGGATCCCACTAAAATTATTTTTAGCTTAGAAGGATAGTTCGGATCTTTTGAAGTGGGGTTGTATGAGGTTCTTATCTATGGTCAGTGCATTACATACACTAGATAGTGGTCAGCACGCCCCCAGTTTGGAGAAGCTTAAGTGTACATAAGAGTAAGTGTACACTATATTTAGAATATTTTCACAGCTTTACCTTGCTGTCAGACAGCAATTTCTGACTGGAACTACAACACTTATATCGCTCTCTAAAAAGCCAGACTGAAAAACAGTAATTTAACACTGAATACAGGAGCTGCTAATCTACTGCTGCCTTGATCAGTTAGTTTGTGTTATTGTGTCACTTTAACATTTAAAAAGGGTTAGTTCGAATTCACCAAAGTCACACAAACTATCTGATCAAGGCAGCATTAGGCCAGCAGCTCCTGTGTTCAGTGAGCCAAAATGGAGTCATGTGGCTTTGACGAGAGCATGGGTGGGGAAAGGATGCCGTTAAAGGCCTCCCTGTCAGGATGGGCTATCTGAAGCAAGGTGGTAAAAATACAGCATACACTTACACTGTTGTGGATTTTTGTTAAAGTTTGGACGTTTTTTAGGTTGCTAAAATATGTTCTTCTGCTGCCTCTGTCTACTGCAGAACTTTGTTTAACTTCCTCGGTGGTACTGGGGTGTGCCGACCGAACTCTACTGTATGCAATATGCTGACTCTGGATAAGTAGCTAATACAATCCCACTTCAACAGATCCAAACTATATATCTCAAGGGGTCTACCTAAAGATAACAAACTTGTTTTTAATCGTATGCTTAAACCCATACTTCTGGTTTGATGGGCCACTCACAGATATTGACTGTACAAAGACTTTGACTGTACAAAATTCCTCAACTTCTCTGTAGAAATTAAAGTCAGTACCTTTTGTTATGCACTAAGTTATGGTCTCAACAGAAGAGAAGGTATCAATCTATAAGAGCAGTATGTTTTAGGCATGTTTGCTTTCGTTGACAGGTCTCTAAGCTTATTACACTCAGGTATGTGGCCATAACTTTCTCACCCCCACTTTGACTGCACCACAGTTCCCATTTCAGTAAAGCAGTCTGAATTTGAGAAGGATACAGGGAATCCTCTGGAGGCATGTTCACATCACCGTAGTAGATATAACGCAGCATGGACTCGAAGGCCTGCTTACTTGGAACCATCTCGCCAATGGAGATATTAACCTGACCATCCACAGGCATGAAGGAGCGAAACATTGCCTCAAAGTAACTAAGGAGTAAAAATGAGCACAGTGTTATGAGTACAGAATACTTTTCTTGTTGGTCACTGGTTTACTGTCTAACCCTCTACTTCTTCATTGCAACAAAAAACAACATATATTTATACATTACACATTACATTTGACAGTAAGAGTCAGCTTCTCAGCACATTCAGTTGTTGAGCAATTATTCTGAGCTTACCATCATTACACTAAAATGTACAAAAAGTCAATTTGCTCTAGCTGCTGTATGGGCACAAAGCAGATCATAAAACCTGTATTGACTCTACCTGGATCTGGCTGCCAGTATGGCTTTATGAGCAGGTCGTGGGTGTCCGTCTAACAGCAAGATAATGTCGCAGAACTCCAGGCCGCCTCCCTCCAGGTAAGCCTTCATGTCCTGGACAAGAGAGGTCCCAATGTCCACAGGCTGGTCTGAGTACAACCTGGGAGGAGGATGCTGCTTTCGTCGCACTATCTCCACAATCAGTGGTGTGGACAGATGTTCAAACTCCTTTGTCATGATCACCTGGTTGAAGTGCGACTCTTTCACCACAAAGTTAAGGCAATGCTCCTAGAGGAAGAGATATTTGGTATATATGTTAGAATGGATGATTATTTTAAGGACCCTTCTGATTGACAGCATAGTCTCAGCTTCAACCACTGGAGGGCAGTAAAAATGAAATTTACAGCTGGTGTTAAATTAGTCTTTAGCCCCGTTTCCATGGAGCAGTATGGTTCGGTTCAGTTCAGTTCAGTTCTGAACACTTTTTCTCTGTTTCCACTGTGACAAGTTGTGGACAGTACCAATGGAACCGTTCCATACCGTCCCTATTTCTGGTACCCCTTTTGTTGGGTTACCTAGCACATAGATCAGGTACTAAAAAGTGGAGCTGTGAACACTGCGGTCCGTTGATTGATCAATAGCAGACGGGCACTCTGCTCTTGGCTGAGCTGTGGCTAGTTTTGAAGCTCATGTTACCACTGTTCTGGAGAGTGTTATTAGTAGACTATAAACTATATCAACACACCTCACTGCGACTACTCTGACCTCTAATTTAGTTTTTATATGACACACACTTTTAGTGGTAATGAGTGGATCTTCAAGCATTTATATATATTCATTTCACCCAGGCTATGTGAACTGCATTTTTTCTAATCCCCACTTGGAGAAAAAAAACAGAGTCATGGGGCGGCGTTCTCATGGGCAACCCTAAACCCCTGAGCTTGCCTTGAGAAGGGCTAAATGCACAAACCAGCTATTTTTAAATATCCCATGGAGAGAGACTCCCACTGCAGCCTGTTCCATTTTGTTGTGAGCCTGTGTGCAACCACGTTCTGCGGACAATAAATGAGGTGCAAACTCTCCGGTAATGAGAAAATACAGTGAGCGCTGGACAGAGCAGTGAGTGACAACAGCTCCGCCCACATTTAAAGGTACTGTTTGCAGTGGAAATGCTAGGGTCTAGGTACCATGTCTGAAGGGTTACTTTTGGTTCCAGAGGTACGATACCGAAAGTGTTTGGTGAAAATGGGGCTCTAGACAGTTACCCAGACATACCTTGAGCTGGTCAAGCTGCAGCTTGTTGGCATTTTCACAAACACTGAGAACGTTCTGCAGATCGACAGATGCCTCAATGTACTGCACACACAGCTGCTCGAGGCGGGAAAGCTTAAAACTAAGGGCCAGTTTGTAAACATCCATAATTAGGAGAACATCCTGGACATGACCTATGAAGCAAAGAAAGGGTGAATTATGAGTTTTTATTGTCTCTCTTGAGTATTACTGCAGTTACAATATAAAGACTGATGAACAGGGTAATCATGAGGAGAGATACCTCTGCGTGGGTACTGGATCTTGTCCGTGTAGAGGAACTGCATTAAGACTTCAAAAGGCTGGGCCTCAGCTTCCCTGATGAATACCTCTAGCATCGGCCTGTTGCCTGCTGGGATATCCCTCGGGCCTCCAGCTGCCCCTTCGTCACTCTCCTCGCTGCTGTCCTGTTTAGTCTTCTGCACACAAAGACAGCAGATTATGCAACACTTTAACATGTAACACTCTGTTTAACATTCCAGCTGAGGTTCCTCTGTAACTGTGACCTTTTAATGTTACAACTGCACTTGATTAAAAAAAATAGCTTTTTCTATGCAGAAAACCTCCTTGAAGTTCATGGTAACTCAGGGTAAAAGTAGTTTAAGGCAAAAGTGTTTTACCAATTTAATGCAAAAAATCAAGTATCACCAATAGCAGCTTCAATTTGTGCATAAAGTCAGCACTGACTCGGCTCATTTTCTTAGAATGTGGCTTTGATACTGATCCCTTGATGTCCCCTTATGTGTGCACTCAGTAGTGATGGGAGAAACAATCAATATAGCAATAATATTTTCCTTAATCTTTCATCATCCTTCCTTAAACTATTCTGCTTTCAGTCTGTTCAAACTTTCCTTAGTTTATGGCTGTTTGACATCTTAATGATGAGACAGGAGCTGGAAGTTATGTCAATAAAGTATCACTATTGTGATGACACTGTGACACTGTTTTCTCTGCTCTGTGTGATAGTTGAGTGAAATAAAGTGCAAATGCTTCTGCCTGCTTTTCTTATCAAATGTTTTATGTGTATAAATATCTTCTGGCAACACTAAAAGTCTTGTCTTGTCTCAGAGGAAATGAAGCTATATGACTCTGACCTGTCGCTGCCTATCCCAAGCCTGCAGGATTTTTTTCCGCAGCCACTGACATCTTGCAGTCACTAGGGCAATATGCCCCAAGACTCTCTCCTCCCTCTGTAAACGACAAAACAAGGAGTCAAATGGATGGAAAAAAATAATCTTAGTTGGATAATTTCAATCAGCAGTTTAGAGTCACAGCCTCTTATCATCACAAACCCACCTCGCCCAAAATAAACTCCACATCACAGAACTGACGATTCTCCCACAGTTTGCCGTAGTCCTCATGGAGTGTACACTTTGGGTAGCAGGAGAACTGCAAGAAGAAGAAAATAATATTCTCAAGAGGTGCATAACTATTAAAGTTACTCTACAACCACACTTTTGCAACTACTGCTTTTGACCAGAGTGTCCAAATGATATAAAATATTTAGAGACAGTGCTTGTATATTTTAATAATGCATTTGTTTGACACGAACCTGGAATCTGTACATCTCCCCACTGCGTACATTGTTGTCTACTGTTCCTCCAAAGATGTACATGGCATCTTGAATCACAGCAGCAGCATGGAAGAGTCTCCCACTGGGCATCTGAAGGGGCAGGGAGAGAGAAAGTCAAGGAGATTGTTCATAAAGGCTGCCTTAAAATTTGTTCATTTTTAAATATGGTATTTACACACACAACTAATCCAACTTAACAGCTGCAGTCACATAAAATAAGGGATAGTCAGTGGGGGTGGTAAGTAAATACCAACATGTTCTTGTTTTATAATTCAGCCTGTCACATACAAATTCACCCATTTCCATCGTCTACTGACACAGTTTGTTTTTCAAATCCATATGGTTCATACCTCACTGTCCATGCTCGGATGGATCACCTCCCAGCTCTGGGAGTCCACATCGTAGCAGTGCAGTTCGTTGGGCAGAGTGTTGTCAGCCGCACCTCCAAATACATACAGGTGGCGGTCAAAAGCAACCATAGTGTGGCCGTAACGTCTTTGGGGAGGTGGTGGGGAGCCTCGCAGTAAGTGTTCGGTCGGGATGCGTGTCCACCTGTGAAGATAAAGTAATTATCATTCCCATGTAACACTACAAAATGAGTGACTGAGGGAAGTCATAGGCACTGGCAAAGGGTGTACTCACATGTGGCCCTTGAACTCAAACTGGAAGAGGTTGTTGGTTATCTTAGCTCCACTCTGACCAGAAAATACAAACATCTTGTCCCTGCATACAGCGACAGGAAAGTTGCAGCAAGATGGAGGAATCTCACCACTCTGGTCAATCTGATGGACACAAAGGCAGAGACAGACATGTGAACACATAAAGTACAGTGTTGGTGAGCTTTGTATTCTCAATGTCCTTCTTGTAGTATATTTTAATTATTATACTGGCCTCCTCCCAACACGCATGTTCTCGATCTTGCAGATTGATGGTCCACATGTCATTCAGCCTGCACAAGGAGGGACTATCGGTCAATATTATATTCAAAAAACAATGTTTCAATTGTGATTAAAAAAAAAGTCAAACACACCTGGCGTTCCCATCATAGCCAGCAAATATCCACAGTTTATCACTATAGACCGTGGCCCCATGTGCAGACCGAGCCACTGGCAAGCTGAAACAGAGACGGATGACAGTAAGGCTGAATTCTGATACGAGTTATAGGATTTTTGATTGACAGGTTGATTAAAACTGATTTCCGCATAGAATTTACACCCCCATCCATCCAAAAATAGATGTGCTTCCAGATGTAAGAAGACACTCTTTCCTGCAGTTTAAAGTGAACAAGGTCATCTTGTAACGAGGACAGCTCACAATAAGCTTCAATTATAGAAACTGAAGTCACGGGGGGGAAATATACAATTCACTGCTGGTTATGTGCCCATTAATTAAACTCCCCACAGGTTGACCATGTTTGGAAAATACACCAATTAATTCCAGACTTGTTTTAGGAAAAGGTGAAACACATTACCTCCCCTCCACTTTCCATTCAGTCCACTGCCCTGTTGCAAACTTGTACTCAAAAAGGTCATTTTTGTTTTTGAGGTTTGAGTTTGAGTAGATGTCTCCAGTGTAGCCCCCTGAAAAATATCAAGTCAAACATTTTAGCATCACTATTACTTGAGCTTGAAATGGGCAGGATGAATGGTATGTTATTGTGAGGAGCATAAGCTTAAAAAAAGTTACCAAAAACAAACATGCTGCTGCCATAAACAACAGCTGAGTGATGATATCTGGGAGCAGGTGGAGTTCCAGTGGTGAAGGCTCTGTAGTGAATTTCATACACAGGAAATAAAATCATATTTCACAGTCTATAATTCTTTAAATTATTAATTAAAGGTGGGGTGGTGCATTATTGCAATCTTACCGACACCATGAGCAGTCCTTCACATCAAAGCGAAGCAAGTCATTCAGCATGTTCTTCCTATTTGGTGACACAAAATATAGACGTATGTGTTTAAGTGACAAAATGTGCAAAGGAAAAATCCCTGTCACTACCCTTTGCTACTCACCCATTGTCTCCCCCAAACACGTAAATGGCATCCCTGTATGCCACAACAGTATGCTTGCTACGCCTGAATAGAGAAAATGAAGTTCAGGGTGAATGATAGGCTGCAAATCTGCAAACTGAGCCATCTACTCATCTGTCAACATGTTACCTTGCACCGACAAACTCATCACACGGAGGGAGTCTTCTCCAGCGATGAACAGTCTCAAATGGGCCGAAATTAAGCGTCAGATATTCCACGCTGTCAGAGCAACTGTGGTCGAAATCAACACTCGGGGCCACTTTGGTTGATTTACAGGACATTGTTGCTAACTCATCCAGCTGAATCACTTTTCAGGGCCACTCATCTGCAGGGACGTCCACAGTTCACGCCATCGTTAAAAGTCAGCCATGCAGCGTGAGAGCTAGCTTAATGGTTGTGCCGCTACTAACTAAGCTGTTTGACACTGTTATTACCTTTAAGATGACACTGAAGACAGTTGTATTTACGTTAGAGGATTATAGACTTACGGCTAACAGTTAGCTCCTCGCGATGCTAAAAACTAACATTAGCCGCATAGCTAGCCCTGGCTAGCAAGCTAGCTTTGTGCTAAGCTGCAAAACAAGCAACAGCGAATGAAAAGTTAACGAATAGCTACCAACGATATACTGAAATATCTGTTTTATCCGGCTCAATACTACAGCTACTGTGCAAACGAAGTGAATAACTTTCCACGGTACTAGCCACAAACGCTAACGTTAAACTAGCAAAAGAAGAGTGGTTTCATTAAAGACCACAGTCAGCCAGCCACGCCCCCGAGCGCTAGACTGGTGAGTGCTTCACTTCCTGTAATGTCTCAATGAAACTGTACAAGATAGATAATAAATGATGTTATTCATCTTGTATGGTTTCCTTGTAATGTACAAAACATCAGGACATTTAAACATCATGGGACATCACTTGTCAGTGAGGCATTTATAATAAAGTTACCATTTTCCAATAAGCCATGAGGTCAGCAGTTGTAAATATTAATAAAAGATATCTAGGGTCATGTTTTTGTTTGAATTTTCCAACAAGCTAGGCCATTAGACAAACTAAGATTATCTGGAATTTTGATATGAGTCACTAACAAAGGGTTTTTACAATAATTTATAAAGTCTGCTGATGTAAATTTTTGTATAGGCTACTATTGCATGACTTTTGGTCTAGCCAGAGGGATTTTGCCCAAATGTCATTCTTAATAATATCATATAACTGCTCTGTGAAGCACTAGCAGGTAATTGTAATTTATTAACCACTGGTAACGGCATGAGTTACAAGTAATAGACTCTTAATAAAGGCTGTTTTATTTGGAAGTGGTAATGAATATTCTATTTTTGGAATATATATATTGTAACCTATCTTCTGATCAGCTTTTCATTCAGGGACAAAGCATACAATTCGTGTGTGTGTGTGTGTGTGTGTGTGTGACAGACATATATCTTGATGTATGAGCACACATCTGGGAGATATGTGAACCTTTGTAGAATCAGGTTGGGGTTTGCACCAGGAGCACAGGTGTAATTCATAACATTACTAATGTCTGCATGCAATTAAGTGCATGTTGTCTTAGTGAACTGACTTCATAAATAATAAAATAATGTAGCCATCGCTAACATTATTAGTGCCACATTTGCTCTTCCTCTTGCAGTCAAAATGTCGAAATGTCTGCTGTAAAAAAAGCCGAACAAACTAAACTGCAGGGAGGAAGCACATTTATTGGTACGAAGCACCATTTGCATTTTTTACAGAAGACATTGTGACCTGTCACAAAAGGAAAAGCCAAGATGTAAATACTAAAATTAACGATGAAAATTAAATATGGATTAATGATGGCGGAGACTGTCATGGCTTACTGGGACATGGGAATAGAACAAAACCATAATAATGTTTTTAATAACGCCTTTGCTTTTTGTCTATTATGACAAGTCAAAGTGTTGGCTGCAGAAAAAAGCTATTTTCAGACCTTCATAGAACTTCATTGCTGCTGTATGGCCATCTTCTGCACATATCTTCTTGGTATTTTTACTGTATGAATGACTTGGCTCATCAAGCCAGCCACATAATCCTGTAACACTGAATCCCAGTTTGTCCCCTAAAATTCTACCAACCTTTTAGAGAAGTTGCTCAGTGAACAGGCCCACCTGTCATATTGATATAACAGAATCAGAATCAGAAATAACAGTAAATAATGTAATAAAAGAATATGGAATAGTATATCCCTGTATCCAAGCAGTGGTTAATTGTTGTGATTATACAGTTTTTAATAAAAAGTAATCCTCCTTGGGCTTTTTTATGTTTTGTTTTGCTGATTCATTAATCTGTCTTTGCCAGTTCGGTGTCTTATCTGCATCTCAAACTAATTTTATAAGACAATCCTGTTATGTTTGTTTATTCCCAGTGGCCCCAGCCAACAGTGGTTTACTTACTTGAGAACTGGTGGTTTATTTTGGTCTATATTTTCTGAGATATTTTCAACATATTCAAAGATGTTGGGATGTCATATACATTTACACACAATAAACCAAGAACAATCTTGCCAGACAGTATTAATGATGACACAGTCACAGATAGAGAGGAAGCAGTCAATTTTATGAATCAGACAGAACATTTAATACATGCAATATTACATGTAATTTTCACTTTATTTTGAGGATAAAAAGATTATCATATACTCTTAGAAAACTGCTAAGAATAAGAGGTGTATGGAGGACAAAATCAGTAATTTACAGATAAATGAGTACATAACCGAATCCATGTTAAATATAAAACACAATAAACAAAATATTAAATGAACAGAAGCACAGAATACATACGTTGTGTTTAAACCTGACAACGTAAACATACTTAATTGGTCCCTGTTGGTATGTTTGTTAATGCAGTGGCTGACAGGAAGTAAACACAGATCAAAGCTGTTAACCTAGCAACAGAATAGCAATTGAATGGTTTATATACTGTATATGAACATAAATTAAGAAATAAATGAGTAATACAGTGCATTGACAGGAAAAACATCTAGGTATTTCTTCATTTAATTTACGAGGCTGTGTAAACACATGTAAGTGGTGTTCAACACTGTTAGTCATTGTCATAATGCCTTTTTAGAAAGGATTCACTTTACTCAACTGACAATGAATTTTCTTTTGGCTCACTATGCAAACAAAGGCCCATTGCATCATCAGTGTACCTGCATCTAGTAGCTAAGGGCAAATGCTTTTAGGATTAACATTGTGATATTTATTTAGAAAGAGGAGAACTGGCTACAACTGCAAAATGCCCCGAAGAAGTGAAAATGTTATATAATGCAGCACAATAACTCAACACATAATAAACCATATACTGTGCTATGAAAACGTATAAGAATAGTAAATGAATGCAAAAACTGTTTTTTATCTTGATTGCACAGGACTGTACTCGGTTTTGATTTATAGATTTTTTTGCATAGTATTTATCAGACCTTTTACATGACAGACATTTTTCACGTCGCCGCAGCAAAAGCAAAGGTGTAATTAGTAACAATAACAATGGTTCCAATTGATTTACAAGCAAATGTTAATGTTACTAGTTGCGCACATGTTTTCCCTGTTATGACATGAAAATGTCTGCCATTGGAAAAGTCTGTATTTGTTCACCCTTTTTTTTTTTTTTTAAATTATGGCTGATTTTGTCCTCCATACAGACAGTAAAGAGGGATGTAATACTGTACTGACATTCACTTTTTTTCACATCTGTGCTTTAGCACCGGGCTCTCAGTCTCTTAGAACTTAAATATTTCCACTTAAAGGTGATGAACAACAAAGAGTTTTAACAATATTTAGCTCAACGTGAAGAACCGTTCTTTCCATGTGCTCAACAACCTAAAAAAATTGGCAGGGATGGCAACAGTTTTGTCTTTATTCCATTTAAGTTGCCTGATATCAGACAGCATTGTCAACTCATTTCACTCCGTTTTCATCTTCAGTCTGACATTGCATCCACTCAAACTGATTTCCGTGGGTGAGGGGGGGATTCGATATTCCGTAACCAATCACTAAAGACCAGCGCATCTGCAGAGCAAAGTAAAGCAAACTATGATGTTGGGCGATATTAGCAGTAGCAGCATCTATCTTGTCTTTAGTGCTCACCATTGTCATTATTACTCCTCATTTGTTCCTCTGCAATGCTTGACAACGCCAGATATTGTTAGTCCTGCCCATGGTGCTGATTGGCTAACTGAGTCCCCCCACGGCCACATTGGTAATTCATTTATTTTAACCAAGAAACTAACAACTAACAAGAAATGCCACAATGCCAGACGAATTAGTCAACTCAGACTCACTGGAGTGGACGGATTCAATGGTCATGACCCAGGCAACCATTAAAGGGCTTATGAAACTTGTTGTGAACTTCATTGTTCAGTCATCTCCATTACAACAAGCTCACATCTGAGAGTGGAATATTTACATTATTGAAAATTGACCAACAAACATAGAGAACAATACTAGGTCTTATCTGCATGTAGTAAACTGGTTCAGTATTTGTAGATTGTGAGGTCTACAGTATTTTTTTTTTTTTTTAAATCAAGCACCCATCAGATACATTACAGCGCACAATCAAGTCAACGTGGAGACATTTCAACACAATGAGACAGGCCATAAGATTGAAATGTGACAGAAACCTTTAACCTTTCACTCTTTCACTCAGCCACACGGTCAGATTTCTCTTTTTCTAATAGAGTCTTTGTTGAATTGGCCCCTCTTGTCCACACGTCTAGTCACCAGTTAATGATATCTCGGACATGGCCCCACAGCCTGGTGATCCACAGGTTAACACCAAGTTCTGTTAAATACTGAAGCTCCGGCATCAACATCTTTCGGCACAACTTCCGATGCACCTTGTCCACGTTCTTCTTCAGGTTATAGCCCATGATGGACTTCTCTCCAATGGGCTGCCAGGGCTGCATGGCTGTCTCTTGGATGCTGCCAGCTTCGACAGCTCTTCCCCCCTCGATACAGATGGATGCCATCTCTGCGTTCCTTCTCCTAAGCTCTGCCACATCCTCAGCCATACGCTGTCGTCCATATGCATCTACTTTCTTCCAAAAAGTCTGGTTGAAATGCTGATACAGCTTCCAGTCAATAGCATTCCACTCAAGAGCCCTTGCTCTCAGCTCAGTGGTGAGTTTGGACACAGTGGATCCCTTACGGGCGTTGAGCTTGAAGAAGAGCACGTCGTCCATCTCCCAGCAGAGGGCATCCTTAAGTAGGATGAGTGATTCTTCAAAGTACTCCACCAACATGACCAGCTGAAAGCGGTCAGTGATAAATCTGATTCCCTCTTCTACCCGCGGGTCATCCAGCTCCAGGGTGTTGTCCTGTCCAAAGTCAAAGAACAGCAGATTCTTGAGGTAGAAAGAGTTGAAGCCCTCTGGATCAAAGTAGTTATGGGGGTCACGTAAAAACTCAGTCAGCTTGTCATCACCTTGTATCTTCCAAGTAAAAGGCACCAGGCGGCCAAAGTAATGGAAGGATGACTCAAAAAGCTCTGCAGGGTCTCGCAGAATAGTGATATAGGAAGTGTCCATTGGTAGTAACTTGGCCACCTCGGGTGCATTGAAGCGCATGTGATTACAGATAATGTTGAAGCACATTCCAGGTCTGTAGTCTTTAACCTGGGAGCGCTGGAAAGGGGACGGATAGAAGAAGTCGTTTCTGCTGTCAGGGAAGGCAAATTTGAGCCGGTGCTTCTCCCCAAAGCGGAAAAGGATGTTGAGGAAGGTGCTGCTGGCCGTTTTGTGTGTCTTCATGAACATGACGTCCACTTTAGGAGTGCAGGTCTGGCCGTGGGTTTGTTGTGAGCTGTTTGTGGTTGATCTTGGGTGGAGCTGGGATGGACGGTGGGCACAGGAGTAAGGCACTGGAACCCTACAGAGAGGAAAACAATCAAGTGATAAATGTGCTTATGAAATGTACTCTCACACAAAATAAAGAAAAGCAGCAAATCATCAAATATGAGACGGTGGAGCCCAAAAAATGTTTGATATTATTATTTGTTTGTTGATCAACTCAGTGATTACTGAGCGGCCCTAGTGAGCACAAGCCCACGGGCCTAAAGTATCAGGGACCCTCTCCCAGCCCTCACCTGCAAAGTGTCACTCAAATTAACACATACTAACCAGGGAGAGACAGAAAAAGACCATAGAGAAGCAAAGGAACTGCAAAGACACACAAAATAACTACAAAAATGGGCAAAACAACCACAAGGAGACACAAAATGACCAAAAAAGATACAAAAACAGAAACACTATGTGGTGGGGCCCTTTGCATATCTGTGCCTCTGGGTCATTGTCTCATAATCTCTTCATGAACTAAACGTTTTGGCTCAAAATACAGTAATTGCTGAGGGAAAGTGTTTATCATCATGTTTTCTACAGAATGGATGTCAGTGTGGTGACTCTTACTCAGGCAGACTGAGGTGGATCTGTGGAGTGGAGAGGCAGTAAAGCAGGATCATGCAGCTGGTCAGGAGGGTACCCAGGACCAGGCCTTTGCACATGGACCTCCACTGCCTCCCTTGCTTGACAGCCATGGTCCAGCAGAATCAAGGATTACCTTAAAAACACAGAATATCATCTCATCATCACAGGAAACATTTTCTACAAGCTAACATTTGTGTTATTTTAAAGACAGGCACAAGAAAAACCTCTTTGTATTACATTGTGTCTGTTTTGAATCAGTCTTGAATGTTCTCTGCTGTTAAGAGGCAAAGCTTTGGGGAAAAAATGACACCACTTTGAATCATTTATTCAGATGGTGTCTTGGAAATAAATTAAAGTGTAAAGTACCCCTATAGATTACAATCTTTGTTCTCTGGTTTCTGCTGGAGTGGACACAATAACATGAACACTATTAAAATACTAGAATGGCACTCCGTGAGCACAGACCTCTGACAAGGCCAAATGCCCTGTGTCACTATAAAAGTTAAAAGTAATTTGTGTATCTGCCTCATGATTCGGGTCTGCTCCAAAATTTAATAGGTTCTTATGCTTCCATGAAAATCAGGGCAGTAGATTTTCATAATCCTACTGGCAGGCAAACAAAACCAAAAACATAAACACCTTGGTGGAGGTAAGAAAGCAATTCAAAGCAACCGCCTAAAAATGTGAAAGAACAGTGATGTGTCATTTCAACTATATGGTGATTTAAGTATTCTGTTATACAGTAGACCTACATTACTGTAATTAGGTGAACTATAATTCAAGGTTCTCATGAATATTCACCCACACACCATACACACACACACTCACCTTGCACAGACATCACATAGAATCACAGTTCGCCTCATCTCACTTGGCTGTTCACTTCGTGAACATGTTAAACACTGGGTACAAAATTCTATGGTGAACTACAACATGACATACTCGCCACTTGGAATGACCAACCCTATATTCCTCAGCTGCCCCATAAAATAAATAATGCATTGCTGCGGAAAGTGATATTGCATTCCCCCCTGCTGACTGCCGTAAGACGAGCCACCTGCTGACTCAGCTGCACAGGTAACAAAATGACACTGACCACCTGGAATTTGCAGAATTATGTGACCGAATGTGACCCTAATACAGAGTCCGAGGAGGTGCACTGTTGTTCAGATATGTAGGGCAAAGCTGTTTTCAGCTTTTATTGCTGAGTTAAGAATTTATTAGTATTAATTTTTTATCAGGTATGTAAATATTTGGTTTGAAATGATTTCACATGTAATAATTTTTTCATTCTTTATTTTTCTAGTAGCTCAGTTGATTTTCTGTCAGCAGAAACACACTCAGAGCTGCTCTCACCATGAGAGGATCATGATCACTGTGATCTTTGTCACCTATTTGTTATTTAGGTTGGAGGACTTGTTATAAGGTACAACCAGTGGTGGAAGGAGTATTCAGATCCTTTTAAATAAAAGCACCACATGAAAATCAATCAATCAGTCAATCATTTTATTTGTTACATGAAATCATAAAATCTGATTTCTATAAAATGCAAGCTTGGTTCCATCAATTTGTGCATTCAGAATAATAATAGATACATATTAATGGGGATTAGGTTTAACATTTGGCAGTGTTTATAAATGCTTTGATATATTTTATTGAATAATTATTGTGCAGTTCTCTTTGTATGCAGGATTTGTCCCTATCGAATAAAAATAAAATAAAATAAAAGAAAACAAAATAAAATAAAGTAAAGAAAAATAAAATAAAATAAAAATACTGCAATACAAAAACGTCACTCCCCCTGCAGTAAAATAGCTGCTGTGACTTACTGTATATATTATTACTGCTTTGGCTGCTGGAGGTGGAGCTGGTTTTAAATACTACAGATCAGTAGTTTAGTCCAGTGGTTCCCAAACTGGGGGTTGGGGCCCTCCAAAGGGTCACCAGATAAATTTGAGTGGTTGTGAGATGAATAATGGGGAAGATAGATAATTCAAATTAAACCCTGTGCAAGGTTTTCTTGAATTTCTTTGTCAGTCTGTGTTTGGAGCTGAGTGCCCACCACCTGATGGTGATGGGCACTTTATGGCATTTCCCCTCCTTGTCTGTCATTGACTTTTGTCCTTGATCATGTTTGTGAATCACACCAGAGTTTACATGAATTCATGTTGATTGTAACTATGACAGCCGGTTTAACATTTGGAAAGTCCAGACGTCATCCCACCCTAGTCTTAAGCGTGGTGTCCGTTATTTGGTGTCCAGTGTGTCATTTATTATTCATTTTTGGATTCGTTCCAGCTTTGGGTCATGGCTGGAGGTGGACGTCTTAAGCCTCTAGCTTTGAGTTACTGTGTGCACCTTGGTCTTATGAACTGTAGATTTTAGGTTCAGTCTTATCATACAAGTATTGCACAAACATTATTCTCCAAACACAGCTAAAAGGGCTATTTCTGCTCTTTGTCTCGACTCCATGAAGGGGCTATTATGGAGGCATGTGAGAGCTCTTTCTCTCCGCCATCAGAAGCCACTCTGTTGGGAAACATTTGAGGACAAGGCTAGTTTCAGGTGGAACCGTTCGGCCTGCAAATGTAATGGATTTTAAGCGACATTATTTTCACCCCTGCTTCAAGGATATGCCTGCAATAACCTTCAAACCTGAGATACAAGTGGACAAATAAATAGCAGTGTAAATTTTGATATCCGTGTATCATTGTTTGCTTAAGTTATCCCCACAAAGTGCCATGTAACCTTAATGTGTTTCCCTGTAGGAGGTATTTCAGAACTTTATCAAGTATCTTGAAATGTTCTCTCACCTATTTAGCATTAAAACTTCCTACAGGAAATTGTACAGTCAACATTTACCCAGAGCTTTGTATGGCTGCACACCCCACCCAAAGATTTATTTAATGTTCTGGGACAATAGGTACTCCAGGTCAAGAGCAATATTGTTTAAAGAGTAAACATAAAGAGTAAATTTGGGATTATGTTCAACAGTTTTCATTGTCTGCATTTCATGTGATTGGTGTTGGTAAGTGTATTCTTGTTTTTCTGAATGATAAAGGCCATTATCAATATTATAAAGCATAAAATAGGTTTGAAGATAAGGTTTAATTCAAACAAAAGACTGGAGAAAGATCTCTTACCCTCATGCATAAATCCAAAGAGAAACTATTGAAAGTGTTTCTCGTCCAGCTGCATTGCCATCTTCCTTTGCATCCAGTTCCAGGTAGCTAATAAAAGCTGATATCCCTCCTGCAGCCGCTCTTATGCCTGATCTTGACATACACATACTGTTATAGACCCAGCACAGTCCCGCGCTCCCCTTATCACATGCCCAGTGCTATGGAGCTCATTCATCTGGTTGCTGCCTGCTCCTCTTCTCCTCTTTCTCCCTGCCTCTCTGCATGCACACCTGATGCCTCGGGCCACCTGCCGCCTCCCCCCCCTCAACTTTCAATTCCAAAAACTGATCTTGCTGAATAAAGCTCTGCAGGGAGGCTCATCTTGCCACCTGTGACGTCAGGGTTTCTGTCAGGGGACGTGCACTTGTCAGTGAGTGTAAAAAAAAAAAAAAAAGAGGGGAGGGAGAAAGGGAGGGAGGAGAGAGGCTGTATAGTCCCTACTCTGTGTCTCCATACAGAGGGCTATTGAGTGTAGACACTGGAGTCTGAGCTGCAAGCTGATAGGTGGGGTAGAAAACAGCATAAAAGAACAAATACAGAAAGCACAAAGGCTCTGTTTGTACCACTTGATCAAGACCACTTTGTGTCTGTATTGTTTGAAATGCTTATTGAGCCAGCTATGTCTACACATGCTATAGGAGGAATGTACACAGGACACTTATTAAAACCAGATTAGACAATTATCTACACAAACTGTGCATCCTACACAGCCTGAACTGACACGCGACAACACTGTATATGCTTGAAATTGCATATCTTCATTTATAAAGAACTTTTGCCCCCTCTGGAATCTTTTTCTGTAATTTACTCGTTACATGCTATCAATATTTTAAGTGCAATTTACAGTAAACACGGTATCTTATGCTTTGGAAAGTGCCACTCTCAATACAATCTCTTGTCCAGGACAGCACAGACATTTCAATAGAGAATGAAATGAGCATTCAACCACAAGTAACAAGTCTATTTGGCTCTGCTGGGCAGGACGTAGCAATATGTGGTCATAACGCCTCATCTATTACAGTGCTTGTGAGACCTCTCTCCACACTGGCTGCACAGGATTCGTGCTGCTCATCCCACACTCGTCCCGCTCAGGCATGACACTGCTGCTTTTGTTGAGCTGGACGAGCCTTTGCCTGCAGGCACCCAGAGTGCCAGGCTGAGACCCGGACTGGGCGGGCATGCGTGGAATGCAGATCAGGGTGAGAGGGGGCAGGGAGTGTCACAAACTGAATGGGGAGATTGAGGAGAGCGGGGCATGACTGGCCTGGCCTTTGGCCCACCAAGATCACAGCAGCATCTCCAGAGGGCAGAGGGGCTTGTGGTCCTTCGTCATCAACACCCACTGCCCATGTGTGGACAAATCACTCAAGACGACCCACCGACAGCACAGTGACCTCAGCCCCTGCCCACTGCAGTTGTGGACTCTTGGGTCTTATGGGACATCGTGTATTTTAAAGGCCCAGTGTGTGGGATTTAGAGGAGGTTATACTGGCAGTAATGGAATGCATTGAGTGTGTTGTCTTTAGTGCATAATATCCTGAAAATAAGCATTGTATTTTCGTTACCTTAGAACAAGCCACTATTATCTTCACATAAAGAGGGTTCTCATCTATGAAATCCACTCCAGTACACTGCTATGTTTTTTCAGTACCCCACAACAGACAAACCAAACAATGGCTCTAGACTGGCCCATCTGCATTTAACATCATCTATCAGTTAGGAGCACCTTCGTGATGTGCCTAACAATAGAGATGTTTTTTTTTTTTTTTAAAGATTATTTTTGTGGGAATTTGCCATTAATGGATAGGACAGTGTGTGAAATGGGGAGACAGAGAGAGAGAGAGAGCGGGGACTGACACACAGCCAAAGGTCACAGGCTGGACTTGAACCCACGACCGCTGCAGTGAGGTAATGCCTCTGTACATGGGGCGCTGGAACTATCCACTACGCTACCAACACCCCACAATACAGATAATGTATAATGTGAAAATGGTTTATTCAGTGTTTTTACAGGTTTAAATCACCAGGTGTGGTTCTTTTGAGGAGGAAGAGACCTCTGTGGATAATCTGGTTCCCAGTAAAAACCTCCTTAACAAAGAACATTGAAAGAATTCTAATCCGGTTTCATGATTGGCACATGGGAGAAGTTTCAGCTGGTTGCAATCTGCAGTTCTCACTGCTAGAGTGTCTCTTCTGATTCATACACACGTGCAGAAACCCAAGGGTAACTCATTTGCTACTTTAAGACCAAAGCCCCGTTTCCATCAAATACTTTTCAGTATAGTACCTTTGGAACCAATGGTACGCTTCAGACATGTTACCTAGACCCTAACGTTTCCACTGCAAACAATACCCTAAAATGTGGGCTGGGTTGTTGTCACTCACTGCATTTCCTCATTACCAGTGAGTCTGCATCTTGTTTATTTTCCACAGAACAGGGTTGCACGTCAGCATTTTTTCAGAACAAAATAGGAAAGGCTGCAGTGAGAGTCTCTCCATGGGATATTTAAAAATAGCGGGATTGTGCATTTAGTCCTTCTAAGTGAAGCTCAGGGGTTTAGTGTTGCCTTAGCGCACAGGAAAGACGCTCCACAATGCTGTTTTTTTCCTCTGAGTGAGGATGAGGATATACGCAGTTCACATAACCCAGCCGAAATTAATATATGTAAGTGCTTGAAGATCCACCCATTATAAAAGTGTATGTCATATAAAAACTTCAAATAATGGTCAAAGTTGTCATGTAAAATATTTAAAGTGTGTTGACTGATTCACATTTTCACGTCATGCGTTGACATTTACAAGTAAACTTTCCACCTGTCACCCAGTGAATGAAGTTATTTTTTTTACCACGACTGCAGCTGCTGCGAGAGGCAGCAAGACAACCTTTCATTTTGTAGTTACAGTTTACTAATAAACTCTTTGGAATGTCAACAGTGGTTACATGAGCCTCAAAACCAGCCTCAACTCAGAGCAGAGTGACCTTCTGCTGTTAACCAATCTATGGGCAGCAGTGTTCACAGCTCCACCTTTTAGTACCAGATCTGTGTGCTAGGTACCCCAACAGAGGGGGGACCAAAAATGGGGATGGTTCGGAATGGTACTATTGGTACAATCCAAGACTTTTTGCTGTGAAAATGGAAAAAAAAAAGTGTACAAAACTGAACTGTACCGTACTACTTGGTGGAAACAGGGCTTAACTGCGTGCTTGTAGTATACCTAGTCCTTGACTATGCCGCCCAGTGGTGCAGTTTGGAGAAACATACAGTAGCTAAGCAAAAGCAAGATTTGATTATTGTTGCAAGATCACAAGAAACAGGCTTAATACTTTGTGTTTTTACTTTATAATACCGTTTCAAGTACAGACTTTAAAATAATTGGATGAAATATTTTGTGTAATGTAGAATAGTTCATACAAACAACAAAGGCAAACAGTCAATTTTACATCAATAATTACACAATTACCATACGTCACATCCTGCATTTCAGCTTGAAGTTATGCAGAGGTTGATGCACCGCTATGGTGCATGTAACTCACTCACAGAGCTCTCCAATGCACTTACAGGTTTCATGACACATCAACCTGTAATACACTCTACCTTAAATACATAAAGTCAGTGTGACAAATACATCATTAGTTGAATCATTTTTTGGCCTTTTTCTTCTTTAATTTTTCAGCATCATCGTGGGCCTTCCTCTTGGCAGTCAGCTTGTTCGCCTGTAAAAGGAGAATGAAGGTAGTTGAGGCATTTTAGAGGTCAGTGAACTCTGGGGTCATCACTGGGCTTGAATGTACTCTACACACAGCAGCTACACAATACTGTTAAACAAGATAAGATGTCTGATACTGACAATAAAGGATCTATTGTTAAAAATGTAAGAATGTTATCTGCACAAACAGTCTTATCTTCATGTGAATCCGTACTAAAATCAATAAGAGAATGGAACATACCTCTCTGACTTTTCTCTTCTTTCCGAACATGATCTTGTCGTAGAGGTACTTTTCCTTTTTCTTCATCATCATGATGGCCAGACGCTTTTCCTCTGCCTTCTCCTCCTGCTCCAAGCGTGCTGCATTTTCTACTTTCACTTTCCCAGGCGTCACTTTGACCGGCAGAGACTAAAAGGAGGAGAGAGAGGAGTTGATGAAAGGCTCCATTAGTCTGTAAAAACAGGAAGGTCACAGATGGTAAGGAAAGGGGATCAAATGTCTCTTACCTTGCCCTGAGATCTTTGTTCTTCCATCTCTTTCAGATTCTTCTCCTCTGCCTCTTCATCATCATCTTCTTCCTCCTCCTCTTCTTCTTCGTCATCTTCCCCCTCTTCATCCTCACCCTCCTCATCCTCTTGCTCCTCTTCTTGGGCTATGATGGAAATAAAATATGTAAATAATATGTCCATGGTCTCTGAATTATTATGTGCACTATTAAGGCTCAGTTTTACTCAGTTCTACTCACAATGAATATCAAAAAAGATTTCTGACTCTGACCAATAACCAACAATAATGTATCAAATCTCTATAAATATTACAATAATTATCACAAATAAACACAACATAACTGATTTCATATGTGTTAACCTAATCTGATGCACATAATATATCACTGGTGCAGCCAATTGTCCTTAGAAGTCATGTCATCTGTGTGTAATCACAGTGTAACCATTGATAGAAGGCTGGGGTGAGGAAATTTTCCTGACTACACAGCACATTTTACAAAAAGAAATTTGTGATGATGCTAAATATAACGCTATCTTTAGTTACTGCTAATGCAAACCCAACACTTCCTACAGCTGCAGCTTCACATTAAAAATATTTAACTGGCGAAACATGGGTTGACTTATGTTAAGAAGTAGTCCTTAGAAATGCAATGCGTACATATACAAAACATAAATTATTGCAAGGAGCACTGGAACAAAGAGTACCCATTAGGGATGCACCGAATATTCAGTAACCGAATATATTCGGCCGAATATTGCAAAAAAACACACATTCGGTATTCGGTGGAATAAGTTAAAAGCAAGGCCGAGTAATAGTGGCGTGTTTTGATAACACAATCAAACAGTGTGCCGTGACGGGCGGAGTAAAATGTCGGCAGTGTGGTGATCATTCAGCACGCTGTGCGAGCAGCCTACAGATTTCAACCACCAGCAGAAATGAAAGGCGAATCCCATCTGTTGTGGGTTGAACAGGGGTCACGGACACATGTAGCCTATTCCTGTCAAATACGGCAGCCATCAGCTTACCGGCAATGTCGGCTCCAATAATATCCTCTTCTTGGCGTCATGACTGCCCAAAAGTACCTGAACAGCCGTGCCAGCTGAACACAGGTATGTGATGTGTCAGAGGAGAAACGAGCCGTTCACGGCCCACAAACCTCACCGCACTTTAGGGACTGTTCTTTACTTATGAAGGGACTGTCAGGGGAGGAGGGTGGCTGGTTGATTCTTATTTTATTTATTTATTTTATTTTGACCCCTCCCCCCACATGTTAATCACTGATTGATGCTGTTTTTGAAGTATGAATAAGTCAATAAGTAATTTATTCCATTGAAATATCATTGATGTATTATAGAAAAGTGATTTATCTTTTTATAAATGACAAAAGGCACATCTGCCTCATTTTCGCTGTGGTATCCTGATACTACTTAGAACCATGATGTTTTCATTGGTATCGTATAGTGGGTCCCAATATTGGTACCGTGACAACACTAATCTGGAGGGGGTTCATCTGCAAAAACTAATGAAAAACTAAACAACAATATTTGGTACTCGGTATTCGGCCAAGCGTTTAATATTATTCGGCTTCAGCCACAAATTTTCATTTCGGTGCATCCCTTGTACCCATGAAATACTGCCAGATATGGGCTTTTGCTTTTCACGGACACCAAATCGTGTGCCATCGTCTAGTTGGTCAACTCTCCCCATTTTCGTTGCATGAAAGGAAAATCTGACCTGCTGCTCTGTGCTGTGACATCAATCGTCTGACTAAGCATTGTTTCAAAAAAGCAAAACGAGAGAGAAGGCAGTGGGCAAGTAATGTAATCAGTGTATGCCGACACATCGTATAACATTGGTAACACCAACTACTGCAGAAAGCTTCATGTACGCTAAATACACATCCCAAATATAATCACCGTGATTTAATGTTGTAAAACAACAAAATGGTATAAAGTTTTTATAAGTATCGTATGAAAAACGAGACGTTCATACCAGGCTTTTCTCCTCGTTGTAAGGCCATGATCTTTAGTTTTTCGGGCGGCACGTAGTCTCCGTCCTTCTCCTCAACGAAGGGAGAGAGATGGGGGGGCAGAGTCACTCCAAGGAAGTAGTCCTCCACAGGGAGAAGGATTTTGGCATTCACACAATCATACACCCACTGGGGCTGGATGTAGTACCTAAAAAGCAAATAGTATCATAGTAAAACAGTACATATCTCATTGTTGTGTATGTTGAAGATATTTCCTCTCCGCTATAGAAAAATATGAGGGAGTTGGCAAGCATGATGGAAGTGACGTGACCCTTTGAAAATGCAGAGTGGGATAAATAAAGAGGACAGGGTCTGTCAAACATGATGAAGAACAGGGTTGCTTTGAGGAAAGAGAGCGGAAAGACGACTCTGAAAGGGGGCATTGTAGGGGATATGATAATGTACAAGGAGAGAGGAGCACAATTAATCAGCAGACTTCCTGTATTTAGGATTCAGAAATATACCCTTTATCTAATCAATTGTATAAAAAGATGTGATGTGCTCGACATGTTTGGAAAATCGAGAAAATGTCAAACATTCCTACCTGTTGATGTACTGTTTGTCTATGTTGGGTCTGTCAACAATTTGATGCGTTATGGTCTCATCTGTCACCTCATACGTGCTGCCGATACACACAGACTTGTCCCAGGCCACCTGACCGCCAAAACACCTGGAAGGTAGCAGCAACACACAACACAGATAAGGGGCTTTGAAGCAGTCTGAGGTCTATTCTGATGGTTTATTTATTTCTCACTGTAAAAATGTCCTATGAGTTTCACTGCAGCAGCTCCCACCCACCTGATGACAAAAGCCAGCGACTCCCGGGGCACCTCTCTGTTGAGGAAGAACTTGAGCCCCTCAAAAAGCTTTTTCTGAGCCTCTTGTTGTTTCTGTTCCCTTTCCCTGGCCTCCATGTTTTCCATGTCCTCCTGCAGAAAAAAAACCATAGGAAAACATTTGTAGATATTTTTGTAAATGTTGGAGGATTAAAAAGCCACTGTTTTGGTTTGTCACTGAGAAGTTCTTTAAATTCACTGTTGCAAAATGTCTGAAAGAATGATTAACACAAGTTGCTGCAGTTTTAAAGGGTTGCATCTAACCCACAAAAGAAGATCAGCACTGCAAACTCCATCATTTTTTCTGGTCTGTTGGGAAGTGGAGTATGGACTCATGCTGTTGAAATGCAGGTAAAGTTTTTGAGTTCTGAGAAAGGGTTTCTGGGTTCCTGGGGAGACCCTGTGGTTGAAAGGGGCCACTAATTGAGAAACCAGCTAGGCACAAAAAACCTTTCCAATGTGAGAAACATCTCATTGTTAGCAACCAAGCAAAAAGGTGTAATCCCCAGTCTCACACCTCTTAAAGCTTCAACTCCTCTGACAGGTATGTGAACTGTCACCTCCACCTTCGGAGACCAATTAGCTTATCAGCTCTTGTTTTTCTGCATGTTCTGATGAAATTTCTCAGTATCATTACAACGATGCCAATGTTTTATTCTCTGCATATTCAAAACAGATAAAACGGATAAGCAAATCATACTTTGTGAACTGGTTTTCTTACCCCTTCAACGGGAAACTGGTCCAGCTGAGCCTCCTCCTCCTCTGCTGTGGAAACCACACGTGCCAGACTGGCACTCAGAGCTGACAGTTTCTGCACAACCAAAAACCATGAGGTTAGAACAACAATCCCTAATTTTGTTATTTACATGGGCACTCACTCATCATTGCTGTGAAAACCAGATTAAAAAAAAGGTGCAAATTCAGTTTAAGAAACAACATAGTTTGTAGTATCACAAGTTTACATAATGGTTTGATAATGTCCAGAGGGATAGAAGGATGTGTGGTACCCTCCATATTAATATCTCATTATCACTTCAAATTAAAAGTGGGAAAACTGAAAGGACTTAATTAATGCATAGTTAATAGCAACACAGAAAAATACATCTAACAATGGCTTTTTGTATGTGGACACAATGCTTTGGATCAGGTTCTATGGATGTCCTATCTTGCACAAGAACAGAATCAAACCACTAGATGTCACTGGAAATACAATGGATGTTCAATGGACATTTTCACTGCACAAAAAACAATACTTATTTATTTTAATGAGGCCCCATCATCATGATGCATCATATTTAGGTTTGGCAGGTTATATAATATTATGATTACTCCAGATGTACTGCTTTTTCAGTGCCTTCAATATGTTTGTGAGCTGTTTCTGTGTACTGTGGATGCCTCTCTCACACTACATTGTCTAGACGTAAGAGTAATTAAACAGATCCTTTAAAGATTCTGAATGCGGCATTCAAAACATTAATATAGCAGCAAACCACTGTTTATGTAAATATATAGTGGAGTCATGACGTCCCGAGCAGAGAATGAAGTCATGCTACTTCTGTGTGTGTTTTAGTCCAAGTGTGTCTGTGGTTTGTGGTGGAAAACCAGTCCAGCTGTGCGCGCATGTATGTATCCCACCGGCTAGCTCATTGCCACCGCTTTGCACTGCGCTCATATGTAGTTACTGCTGATAACAGGACAGTGTTGTCGCAGAACTGTAGTGCCCACCGTCTGGTTAACTCACTTAGCTCTGTCAGCACTGTTGCTGCTGTTAAGTACTGTTTATGGAGTTAGCACCATTAGCTGCTAGCTGAGCCACCTACGTGAACCGTGTCCAGACAACTTAAATGCTCAAAATTTCACAAAGAACCCCCAAAAAATGGTTCAAGATAAATAGGCTCACCTCTAAATAGCTTTCTGAGTCCATGGCATAGTCCTCCTCATTCTCTTCCTTCAGCCCCGACTCTGCTTGAACGTCCAGCTGCAAAAAGAAGGATGACATTAACACGGTACAGGTTTGCTATCAGGTGACCAAATAGCAATTAATCCTCATTGTAATCATGCAGCAAAACTGTTTAAAACTCCATTTTATCACAAGTTGAATCTTACCGAAATCCGTCACAGTAAGAGATTTTAGATGGAGAATATTTTTGGAAAGTCTAAAATACAACATAGCCATTTGAATCAATGTGAACTTTGAATTCATTTTTGAGTTAAAAAAAAAAAAAAAAAAAAAAAAAAAAGGTTTTTGCAATATAAATTTCATCTCTACTGACCACTCACAATCAACTGTCAGATGAATATGGCTTTAAAAGTAATACATACATACATACATACATACATACATACATACAGTATATAGAGAAAAGCCTTTGTGATAAATATCAAGTCAGAGGTACCTTTGGTGGGTAGAGCAGGTTGAGGGAATGGTAGAGCCTAAAGTTTATGAACCCCAGAAGAGTGGTGTACATCTCTGTGAAAGTTGCCATTACTCTGTAGTCGACATCTGTTGGGTGCTAAAAAGTAAAAAAAAGCCAAAGTTTAAAGAAGTCCAAGTAGTAAAATCAATAAACATGAGTGCAAACATTAATCGTAATTTCTTATCCCTGTAGCACACAAACACCTCAGGGCAGTCAGTGAACTACTTTTTACACCCCCCACTTACACAAAAGAGTAATTTCACTCCATCAGCCAAAACTGCCTGCTGACAGCTGTGTCAACTTTCAATATAATCCTGTATTTATTAAGTCACTGCTTATTGTCAGCATAATCACTGTGGACTGCATTTCATCATTCACTTACATCATGGGAGAACTGATATGGCACCAGCCATGTAATGAGCTGTCCCATCACCTCAGCTTGGTAATATATTCCCTTGATGGAGATGAAAACCTGTCAAGAACAGACAAGTGTTAAGTTCATGACATAGCACAGGTCAATGAACTCAAGATATATCACTATACTTTCCAACATTATACTTATACGTCAAACAAATAAAGATGGTTGCTCTGCAATGTAAAGTGGCACCTTTCTGAGAGAACGAGATGCGATCACATAGTTCATCCACTCCACAGTGAGGCGTCTGCACAGCTGGATCGTCTGAACATGGCATTTTCCTGTTCGGGCGAAGGTGGAGAAGAGGAAGCACATACAGAGGGCATCGTCGATATCACGGAGAGCATCGATGAAGGAGGGGTACCTGTCAAAAAAACAGAAGCACCAGTGAGGCAAAAACCTAAAATGTATTTCTTATCTTCCACAAAAAGCACACTAAAAAGTAGTTCATTAGTATTTTAAAAGCTCTTAAAATCTGTCCATATGCTTCTTTTCATTACAAACAGAATTTCTCATATTTTGTAGCTGCCAAGTCGTTTCTGCTGATGCACCCTGATTTGAATTAACACCAGTTAAGCTCAACATTGCTCTCCTATGTTGAGCGTAGAGAATAACACAGTCTCACCTTTCTTTGATGATGTGGTCCAATTTGTAGGTCGGCTTGTTCTCCTTCAGTCTCTCCACAGCAGACCATTCTGTTTTTCCGTAAGCCTTCTTAAGTTTGCGTACAAATATCTGTTATGATTAAAAAGAAAGAAGAAAAAAAAGACAGTAAGACAATGATCACATTTAATACCATTACTGTAGAAAATGTCCCCAGAGAAACAACAAATTGCGTTTACACAAGGCAAAACTTTAGAAAATCATGTACTTTCTTTTTAAGCGAGGGTGTCATTTAGTCACAACAGAAATCCTTTTCTAAATAAACTCTTGCTTATGTTCATATAATGCTGCTGAACTCAAAATGCCTGTGATACCTTGTAGTCTCTGAACTTGCCAACGATTGGCTCGTGCAGCAGAAAGCGGATGTCTTTGAGCAGGTAGAAGGTCCTCGGGGCGGTAGAGCCCTTGTTCACCTTCTTCTTGTGCTTGGGCTCATGAGGGTAGATGCCTTTAAGGATGCACAGTCGCCTGAAAATTAGAGAGAGATGAGGAATTATTTGTTAGTGACATGTTTGGATGCATCTTACCAGTCAGGCATCCTGATATGGAACTGATTCTTAATCATTTTATTTGCTCAGGAGTAGGGTGAGGTGTTGTGATGTATATCATGTAGTGCTGAGTGTTTAATGATAGATAAGTAAGGGTTGACAATTTTTAGGACTTATTAGCCATTAAGTCAATATTTAACAAATCTAAACACTGGCTGAAATGTGAGAATCTGATGTTTTTCTCTGTGTCAAACAAACAAATAAAACAGGCAATTTGAACACCATTTTAGAGTCACTGAGATATGTGTTTGTCAATATTTCAGACTAATACTTGACTACTGTAACGGTGTTTCCCTGCAGCTGATTCACAACGCTGCTGCTCAAGTCCTTACTTAGCCAAAAAAAGTGGACCACATTACTTCACTTCTGAGGTTTTTACACTGGCTGTCTCAGAGGACTGATTTCAAAATATTACTGTTGGTTTATAAAGCACTAAATGGTTTAGGGCCAAAATACATTTGACCTTCTGCTACTTTATGAACAATCGAGACCTCTCAGGTCATCTGTGACAGGCCTGCTTCGTGTCTCCAGAGTCAAGACTAAATATGGGGAAACAGTGTTAAGTTTTTCATGCACCATATATCTGAAACAAACTCCCAGAAAATGACAAGTCTGCTGCAACTCAAAGTCAAGGCTGAAGACTTTTCTGTTTGCTGCTGCCTTTTATTAAATCAAATATTTAGTCATTCCTTACACTGCATTGTTACTTTTATTCTTATATTATATACCTGCTTTTTCTGTTTGTTTTTATTTACTAATTTTAATTCCATTTTAAGTGCATTTAAATGTCCTTTTATAATGCGTGTTGGGTATTTCTGCCGAAATGTGCTATAAAATAAACTTGCCTTGATTTGCCTTTAACTTTTGGCCATTTGGGGTTCTGCTGACTTGTACTGCGTTAAACTGACAGATGTTTCTAATATATTGATCTAAATGGGATGGACAAAACATTATAACCATCTCTCAGTATAATGCAATACAATGTATTAGCGGCATCACAATGAATCAACACCTCTGTCTGTTATTATAACCTTCATAAAGGTAAGATGTAAAGCAGAACTCTTGGAGTCATGTAACGTTATACAATGCTCAGCAAAAAAGTGGCAGGTGTGTGCATAAGAACTTAACATCACATACACCTTTATACAAGTTTGTATCCATACCGCACAACCACAGTATAATCGTTAGGTTACCTGAAGTCCGCGAGGCTCAGCTGCAACTTCTTGCGAGCTTTGTTTCTGGTGATGTAGTTGGTGGCAGAGCCCCTCTCAAACTGGAGAACGAGGTGAGACGGTCACATCAAATTCCCACAAGACATATACATTTAATCATGCTCGGGTAAAGTGGATGCTTTGGCCTAAAACGCTAATTTGCACCCAACAGAATCTACTGCTTCAGAAAAACAAACTTCAGCTAGCTACGTTAGCTAGCTAGCTAGTTAGTTAGCCAGGTTGCTATGGGAATTAAAGTGTCTTAGCGTGACATTAGCTCAACGTCAACTCTTACCTTTTTCTTCTGAAGACCTCCCATTTACAAATGATAAGTGACCCTCCACACAAGTTTAGGTAAATGTAATTATCAACAAAATTAGCAGTTCGCAGACGGACACAGCAGTCGGTGCCAAAACCCGCAGCCGATGCACGTGTTGTTTGACATGCGCGGAGGAGGCGGTGCAAGCAGTAGCTAGGACCCAGAAGAGGGGTCGGCTGTTTATCCGCCTGTATAGAAACCACAGCAAAACACGCGCGCACACACTGTTGCGCTTTTGCTTTTAAGCTGTTGCATATTAATTCACACGCACACCAGCTTTTTGTGTCTCATTAAGTTTGACTTGGCATGTGTATCAACAGCATATACATTTAGTTTGTTTGCACACATTCCTCGAAAATAAATTCATTTTTTGTTGCAATTTTAAAACAATGTAGAAAAGGCAGGGAACAATGTCATACAATATTTTCATCCATTAAAAAACAGAGGTAAAGGTTTTACAATGTCTACAAAATAAGTTAATTCGCAGAACTGCAAGCACGTTATTCAGATTTTAAGCCATCAACAAGTGATCAACAAACGCCATTATAAGCTGTACACTCAACAGAATAAATTGCACTGAAATAAAATGCATGACTCAACCACAACCCCACCCCCTTCTCCTCTGCCTCTCTCTGGTGGGCATCAGGGATGCTTGAGAGAGATGCAGACCGGAGCTGGACACGAGCAGGGAGTGAGAAAGAAAATCAGTGAGTGAAATAAAAAACTAGATACAGAGAGTCACAATCATAGAGAAATAAGACTTCTAAAGGACCTCTCAGAGAATGTGTGAAATATTGAATGCGTTCACCATGGGGCTACGTGACTTTATAAAGGAGTATTTTCTTTCTTTCTGGGACTATGAGACACCTAAGGTGATGGTGGTCAAAAACAGGACTCTTGGAGTCATATACAGAAGCGTCCAGTTCCTTGTGATCACCTATTTCATCTGGTAAGCTTCATCTTTGTGTGCTTGCATGTATTTGCTTAAGGGAACAATCTATTAAAGGCTTCACTAAATTCACCATTTTGATTTTTCTAAAAATGTGATCAGATGTATTGTGTGTTACTTTTAATGCTTCTTTTAGGTGTTGCAGTAAATTATTAATTCGTTTGTTTGCCATTAATTTGCTTTTGTGTGTAAAAAAAAGTGCATAAGGATAAAAAAAAAAAGCACTGTGACTTTAAAGTCTGTTTCCCATCAGCTGTAGTTTTGTGGTAAGCAAATGTCTCTCTTTTGAAATTAAATGGAAGCAAAAGCATAATTGATGGAGACATAACTGATGTGAAAAAAAGAAGGAAAAAAGGTCTTTTTGGAGTCTCTTAGTCCATTATTAGACATGTAAGGAGAGCAGTTTTCACAGACTTTCAATTTGATCTTATTATTCATCTTATTGTTTCAAATCTTAAAAATTACTTAGAATAGATGTCTTGAGTTTAATAGATTAACTGCGTCATCTTTTCTTCTTCTCTTGGCTTCAGCAAACAGGGCTGAGCAGATCCAGGGTAATCTGATACCTCCAATATAAATTGACGTCATGACAGAAAATGTGATATTGCATCTGTCTGTTGTTCTATCATCTTAAAGGTACGTCTTCATCAGCCAGAAAGCCTACCAAGAGAGTGAAACTCGTCCAGAGAGCTCAGTATACACGCTCATGAAAGGCACAGCAGATCATGGAGATCATATCTTGGACACAGTGGAGTATGCTCGACCCTCAGAGGTGAGTCCAGAACAAATGCTGCAATGTTATCAAGGAAGTCAGACTTCCTGTAATAACTATCAATAATGATGAAAGCATCATTATACCATGCTGCCAGCTGATGAATAATATTTTTGTGGCATTTTCCTCACAGGGTGGTGATGTAATAAGCACAATATTGAGACGAGACGTTACCTATGATCAGAAGCACGGAACCTGTGCTGAGGTGAGAGGACAATGAAATCTTTCTCAACAATAACATCTAATAGTAAGAAAAGACAATGCCATAATCTGTCTTATTTCACTTCAGAATTTCAAAGTTGCCAAAGCCAACTGCACGAAACACTCTGACTGTGTCGAGGGAGAGGTTGACTTTGATGGCCATGGTACTGTTTTCATTCCTCACAAAATATTAAGTCACTCTTGGTTGGTCTGTATTTGCCTGAATCTGTTTGAAACACTTTCTTTCAGGCAGAAGGACCGGAAAGTGTGTTCAGTACTACAACTACACCTTCAAAACCTGTGAGATTGAATCCTGGTGTCCGATTGAGGAGTTTGCTGCAGTACGGTAAAGCAGACAATGGATAATCTCCAAGTTGGTTGGTCAAAGTCACATTTTTTTTTTGATAATCCAAAAGAAAAGGGCAGAAGCTGTTAAGTTTAAGACCTTGGCCTTTGAAGATTTACTGGAAATAATTGTGAGAGGAGGGTAGAAGAAATACCCGTACACCAATTCAGCTGAGCTGAGAGTGAGCAAAGTGCAAAAGTCTTTGACTATCATCAGGGATAGTCAAGGACTGAAACATTTACTGCTGTTTTAATCACTTTTTATTATTATTTTTTACACTTTGAGCAATCTTAAATTAAAAAATAAATTTACATTTTTTTGGCATTGATCTCAGCCTGTGAATCTTTTGTGGCTGTCCAGCTCAGTTGAATTGGTGTGCGAGTAGTTCTTCTACCATCCTCTCTTGATCGTCTATTGTACCAACCAAAATTAACTTTTTTTGTTGCCCTAAGTAGGCGTAGTTTCACAGCAGCCTTAGGACTGGAAATAATTGTAAAATTGTGAAAACTGTTTTGGACAACAATTGAAATGATAGTGATTACAAATCAGAAAAAGATTAATAGGCTCCCATAAACCTTTGGTTCTCAAACAAAGAGCCACAAGACAATCAACAGAGTAGGCCTAGTACATTTAGAAGAAACATAATTCTGCTAATCAAAAGTATATATTTTTCTCAAACTTGTTTCCAGTCTCTCTGCTTAGGAGTACTGGATGTTATTGAATCTTGAAAAATCACCACCAAATGCAACCTATGATGAGGGGTCACAAGCAGACACGGCTTTGTTTTAAGGGATCACAAGCAAAGAAGTTTAGGAGTCACCACCATTAATTATAATTAGACCCACTGATGGATATTGAGATCAGTTTAAAACATTTTTTAGAAAGTAAACAAACTGATGGTGGAAGAAATATGATTACTCTGATTATTTGGTGTCTTCAACAGAGAACCAGCGTTAGTGGAGGCCATCAATTTCACGGTGTTTATCAGGAACTCTATCCACTTCCCCAGATTTAAAGTGCTGAGGTAGAGTACACACACACACTCACACACACACACACACACACACACTGAAGCCAGAGATCTGAAGAGATTCAGAAGACTTCCTGTCCTTGTCTTTGGCAGGGGAAATATCAAAGATGCTTCAAACAAGCGTGACATGCAGAAATACCTCAATAAGTGTCATTATCACGAAGAGAAGGAGCCCTACTGTCCAAACTTCCGCCTGGGCTACATCGCAGATCAAGCCAGGGAGAACTTCACTGAGCTCTGCAAGACTGTGATTAAACAACACATACTGTCTCTATAATATTCAAAGATGTATGTGTTTAAAATTACCTGCTTTGTGATAGTGTAGCATTGCTTACAGTGCTGTTTTTGCTCAGGGAGGAGTGATAGGTGTTTTCATCAACTGGAAGTGTAACCTGGACCTGGATCTTTCTCACTGTAAACCAACATATTCCTTCCGTCGTCTTGATCTCCGAAAGGACCAGGCCAGCTCTGGTTACTATTACAGGTGAGCTCCAACACCCTACACTATCTTTTCTGTTCAGTATTTCAAACTGTTTGTCACTTTGGCTTGTGGTGACTTTACCAATGTGAACTCCTGTGACTTCTGTGTAACTGTCCAGGTTTGCCAAATATTACAGTAAGGATGGGGAAGAGTCCCGGACACTCATTAAAGCCTACGGCATCCGTCTGGATGTCATAGTTCACGGGCATGTAAGTGGATACTGCATCATCACTACAGTTCTAGCTCACTGTGGCTGTAATTATATTATTTGCTATCATTCCTTTCAGGCTGGTAAATTCAGTCCCATCCCAACCATCATCAGTACAGTGACTGCTATGACTTCAGTTGGGATTGTGAGTACTTAACGTTAATTTGTTTTCTTATTATCTAACAGCTACGGCACCACAACCTGTGTTTTTTCTCTTTTCATTTCACCCCTCTAGTGCACCATTATTTGTGACTGGATCATGTTGACTTTCATTGATAAGAACGAAGTCTACAGTGAGAGGAAGTTTGATGAGGTAAGTGAAAGGCATTATATAGTTAAATTGTGATTATTAAAGGTTTTATCTCACAAAGAATAGGTCATGAGATGATTTTCAAAGATTCTCAACAATATGTTTAAGAATACATACAGATGTATTTAAGTATGTAATTCTGTGCACTGTGATATACAGATTTATAGTAGTTAGCACAGAACCACCAAGTAATCTGACTGACAGGGATGTTTCTAGAATTTGAGCACGTAGGGTACATAGCCTGGTCCTCTGTAGACGGGTCCGAGAGGATCCTCTCCTGGGAAATTATTTGATAAACAAGCTCTATCTTGATGCTTTTTTTTGTACTCTGGCATCTTATTTACCCTTAAAAACATTTTCCCCCTAGATTAAATACAAATTGTGACTTAATAAAAATATTAGAAGTTGTTACTAACCAGTATTAAGTAGAGACAAAATACTGCTATCAATAAAATTGAGAGAAGTTTGAGGTGCTTGTACTTGAGTACCTCCATTTTATGCTACTTTATACTTTTACTTCACTACATCTCAGAGTGAAATATTGTACGTTTTACTCCATTACATTTATTTTTCTGCTTTAGTTACTTTGAAGACTCAGATTAAAAATACAAAATATAACCAACTAATAAATAATGATGTGATATTATAGATTAAACTACCCAGTAATATATCTATATTTATATCTATACCTTACAGTATTACAATATTCATAATCTAAGATGCTATCTAGTCTCATTAGATGATATCGTATAATATTGGACATATATGTTTCAAAAATAAGAAACGTTCTAATAATAAACACACAAAGCCCCCCTCCCAATCTAATAATATTTCATTTCAGTAATGCATAAAGCCCCTTCAAAATAACAGGATATCGCTGATCAAAAACGCAAGTCTCTCTGTATAAGTCTTTGGCATAGTGTACAGGAACATGTGCACTGAGTATGGGCTGGAAGTGCCAAGGTCAGAATGGAAAACACCTCCTGAGGTGGTTGAGAATGACTGAGCTAAGATACTGTGGGACTTCTAGATCCAGACTGACAAACTGGTGATGGCTAACCAAGTGGTCATTGTGTTGATCAACAAACAACAGACGTAGTCAGTGGTGACAGCAAACCCAAGTGACAGCAACATCAGGAAGAAGGAACATTAGAAGTTTGAAAAATACCAAGGGCTGAAAGAGGAGATAGAAAAGATGTGGGGAGCAAAGGCAACAGTGGTGCCAGTGGTAATTGGAGCACTCAGGGCTGGGAGATTAGCTCCGGCAGTTTCCAGGTCTAGTATCTGACGTCTCTGTCCAAAAGAGTACAGTCCTAGGAACAGCTACGATACTGATATCGATATCATGTTATGAGACTAGATATCGTATTACATTATGGATATTGTAATATCGAAAGTGTTGTCTTGTCCTGGTTTTAAAGGCTGCATTGCAGTAAATTGATGTAATTTCTGAATTTAACAGACTGCTCTAGCTGTTCTACTATTTGTCTTTACCCATGTAGTCATTATATCCACAGATGATGATCTATCAAAAAATCTCACTGTGTAAATATTTTGTGAAAGCACCAATGGTAAACCCTACAATATTGTCACAATATCAAGATCAAGGCATTTGGTCATTTCCTGAATAACTGAATTAAGGACCATAGGCTACATTGGACAATACAGCAACTCATCCCTTTATTATATCTCTCACAGTAGTCACTAATATAGTGACCCAGTATCATAGTAGTTACTGGTAAATAAATAAAATACTACTAAAAGTGAAAAAAGTAAAAAAAAACCAAAACAAAACAAAGCAAACAAACAAACAAACAAAAAATGGTTTTGGTGCCCATGTAAGGAAAAATAAAGTTTTAACATACATTTAGCTGCAGCAGGTTCAGGGACCTTGTCCTGGGAGTGCTGGCTTACTAAGTGAAGGATATCTGTCCTCTACAGGTCATCAAGGAGCCCACGGTACCCATGCCCACAGAGCTCAGCTACATCCACAGCTACGGCTCAAACCATTCAGACCTGTCAGATGGTGTCCCGCTGTGATGTCATCACAGTTGCCTCAGTCCTCACAGGCCAAGAGTGTGGACTCTCCTCCATCAGCTGACTGTGGCAACAACAGAAACTCTGAGTGGTTCCTCAGATGTCTGAACAGCTCAGTTATGGGCTGCCTGCGCCCACTATGCTGTCGTTAGTGGGAACAAACTGACAGAGAACCAGTGACAGAGGTCATCCTCTGAAGGACAGCTGATTGTCTTCAAGTCTCAGCCTGTGCAGTGGATTCAGCTTCATATATTGTCTCAAGCCTCGATGGACCCCAACTGTGTGCAGCAATGCAATTAATTGTTTCTCTTTCACTTGACATGACTTGCAGTAACACCACTCAGAAAATGTGTTTATTTTCTAAATATGAAAAGAAACTAAAATAAAATATTTGAGTACACATAATGAGAAACATTGCAAACTCTGCCCATTTCTATCAATGTATTGTAGACAATCAGTGCAATAAATGTCTTCTATCAACTTAAGTTTTTACAGATCAGTGTATCACGGAACATCGACCTCTGTTCTTATTAATCTGCTTTATTACAAACATAAAACTGTCATATTTGCAGAATCTAAATATTCTGATTCCTTTCTTCTGTCTTTATTCCTGATGTGTTCAGCATAACGAGAGATAGAGGAGGAAACGGTCAGCAGATGAACAGGGAGAGCGATGAGCAGTAATCAAATAACACTGACATTTCCCATAAAAGGGTTTCTCTAACAAGATTGTGGGAAAGTGTGAATCCATCTGGATGCCTGAGAGCAATACAAATGTCAGTGGTGAGAAATAATTTAAGATTAACGTCTGATGGATCAATACCTGCCATGATGGATGGAGGAGCACATGTCAGTTTGGAAATTGTGTTTATGACATTTAAAGTGCTAAAACCTCGTTATTGTTATGATCTTAAATGGTTGTGGTTTTTGTATCCATTTCACTACTAAGCTCAACAACTGCTGTTTTGATCAACAATTGAAAATGTAAAGAATGTAGTTGCAGGCCCTCTGAGCGCTCCTCCATCTGTCAACCTACATGTACAGCATGAGTCAGTGAGGAGGCCTATGGAGCCAATCTAATTGTGCCTCAGATAAGAGTCTGAAATGTGATTGCTTGTCTGGGAGACACCTATCAGCAGGCAAAGTGAGTCATCTGTGGAGCAATGAGGTTAAAGTGATGGAAGTGCAGGGGTTAAGATCATTGTGAACATGACTAGCTCACAGTAATCACTCAGCACCAAATTATTTTCATTCAATAATACTAAAAAAAATTAAATTATAACCAACCTGAAACACCGGATCTTTTCATATCATCAGTGAAAATGGCTAAACCTGAAAATAAATTAATTAATTAATACATTTTGAAGACTCTATGACGACTTGCCCATTCTTGACAAACCTTGACAGAGTTGCCCAATAATTTATGAAATCACAGCAGCTGAAAAGTGCCAATGAAGTGGGAGCATTTGATTGAGTGTGGAAGGCTACTCCAAAGCTTTGGAGCAGGTACTGCAAAGATACGATCTCCCTTACCCAAAAAACAAAATTGAAGGAAACAAAAAACATTAACCTTCATCAATTACTTAAGGTTAGGGACAGTTTTGCCAAAATGTTTATATTAACATAAAACTTTTGTTGTCTTGTGGTGAAGATAAGGGCTGAAGAGGACTGGCAAATACATGGTGTTTGTTGGTAGGATTTTTTTGGGGCAATTTTATGTTTATCTGCATGTTGGATTCCACTGCCTTGATTCCCACCGTGCCAAGTTTGACAAATGTTTTGCATAAAATACACTGAGCCTCTTATGCATTGCCTCGTTCTGGTTTCAGCCATGCTGCGACATCTTGGTTAAATAGGCAATTTTAGTTGAATTTGCACTTCCACATGTCGCCCAGGATACAGTGACAGCCAGCTGGCAGACAGTGGATCCTCTACTCTGGGCAAAAACAAAGTTTGAGTGCTGTTGGTGGTTCCACTATCCTGATCTGCGTGACGTAAATGTGAGAAGCATTTGGTAAATAAGAAAATAAAAAATACAAAAAAGGATTATAAGTTATTTAGAGATTTCACACTGCATGTAAATGGAAAAAAAATCCTAGCATTTTAAAGACTTTCGAAATATTGATTTAAGACATTTTATACAAATTAAGACTTTATTTTTTGATAACTCAATTCATTGTCTTTTCAGACTTTTTAATGGATCTGTAGGAACCCTGACTAAAGAAGCATCAGACACGTCTTAAGTGTTTCACTGAAAGATGACAGATTAAATGTGGGTGAAGTCGGAGCAGTTGAGGTCACAAGCCATAAAAGTCACATTCACAGCCAAGTGAGGAGGAAGCTCAGACGACGTGCGACTGCTGATTAATGACGGTCCTCAGAGTAGATGGCACTCAGGATGTTTATGGTTTTTCCTCAGCAGAACTGCAGTCCTTTTCTACAACACCGAGTAAAATAACAGCAGTAAAAACATTCAGGCTCACAGTTAAAACACTTTACATTTATTAACAGTCATAAAATGAAATTCTCAAACCTACATCACTTTATTATGGCACTATTCAAACATATCTACAGTCCACACATTTCCCCTCCAACCTGCTTCACTAGTCACACCATCACACATCAAAACTGACAAACAAGTGCATAAACTGGAAAAATTCCAGATTGAGAAGTTGTTGCTACGGCTGCAACCGAGGGAGTGTTGGACCTCTGTGGCGGACGTCACATTCAGTGAGCGCTCTGGCTGATGTGTGGGCTCATTACAAGCAACCAGTCAATGGTCTCCTCCAGGAAGCTCATGTTGTAGTGGGACGCGATGTTCCGAAACACTGTGATCTGCTCAGAGAAGCTCTTAAAATAGACAAGAGGGGGAAAGACATACTGTAAGAACAATGTCAAGTGGGAACAACTGAATGCTTTCGTCACTAAACTGAATGATGTAATGTATTTGAGAGTAGATACCTTGGCTGGGAAAGTGAGGTCAAAGTCTCCGGCACAGCTGCAGTACAGCGGCATGTTTGCTTCCTTCACTCCTTTACATTTTGTACACACCTAAAATCATAGACAGTTTTTAGCAGTGAGACAGCTTTGGGAAAATTAGTAAGTGTTGTAAAGCAGATGCAGACCATTAAAGAATTCTCTGCTTTCAATATTTCGTAGGTTAATTTATGAAGAGAAGGGTTGCAACTATAAGCATTTTCTTAATCAATCATTGGTAACATTACCGTGTAATTAACTGATTAATTGTGATGGGAGGGGGGTGCTGGTGGGAGATGACATAGAAACTTATATCAAACAATACAATGTGTTTTTTTCCCCACAAATTCAAATGTAAGACTATTAAATGACTTTTAAGGCCTGATTTTTTTTTTTAATCAAATTAAACTGAAGACATTTTAAGACTTTTTAAGGACCTTCAGACACCCTAGGTATATGTCCTAACCACTAGGACAACAGACACTCCTAAAACTGTTAGGATGTTGTATGTATTCAGAAAAAATAATCTGCATTTTTACTCACCAGGTCTTGCAGCGTGTAGCTCATCAGTTTCTTCTGCAAAGCTTCCACCAGAGCCATCTCAATAGACTCAGTCTCATACTGCGCCTGGCAGTTGGAGCAGAACCACTGAGGCAACACTGATCCGTCCTGAGGAGAGGGAAACACAGTTTATCCAACTGGAATTAGGAGCAATAACAACCTTAAATGCAGGGTCCCACACATGGTTTCCCACAATGGATAAAATTTCAATACTTTTCATAATACATTTTTTTTTCTTGCTCCACTTGCCAGGTGTTCTTGAACAGATTCAGACTCCGTTCAGACATAATTTCAGCTAGATGTTAATCATGAAGGGAGAGAATATGGGGAGAAAATATACACATACATAATAGTAAACAGAACATCACACTTTGATGCATATTAATGCTACGTTATGTCAACTGCTACTTAAAATAAATTAAGATTACTGTAAAAATGTAATTACAAATAACAAATGACTTTTCTAAAACTTTCAGTGATTTTTACAAATTCAATGACCCTTCCAAGTTTCCCATGACCGTGGGAACCTGTAAATATTATGCCTATGGCTCCTCCACTCACTTGTGCTACAGATGGGTCCTTGCAGAGGTCGAGGTCACGACAGAAATTGCAGTGGTGGCAGATGACCTCTGGCAGGATGTAGGAGTTACAGGGGTCACAGAACTGAGCATCTGCTGAAAACTCTCCAACGTCCACCAGACGCAGGAGGTCTCTCTTCAGCTTGTTCACCTGGTTCACTATGTTGGCATCCAGTGACAGGACCTGAGCAAAGAAAAGATGGATGTGCCGTGTGATGAGATGAAAATAACACAGCACATAAAAAGAGCTCTGTAAACTGGTGTAGTTAGTAACATACCTGGCAGACATATTTGATAAACTCCAGTGCTGGGTTGTTGAGCGGCAGGTGGGATCCAGGCAGGACGGGGAACATCTCCGAGGGCTGGTTGACACTCCTGGTACCCGTCACCTTCTTTTGGATTTTTTGAGTGATGGTGAAAAAGTTCTGTGTCAGCTCGTTGGACACATATTCCTGGGAGAAGGAGATCATTCCTGTGGGGGAGAGTTTTAAAAAAACATCACATCTGTGAGGAAATCCATATAAATACAATTAAAAGCTCACCTTCACAAGTTTAAGTGTAACAGAAACTAGTCTGCGGAGACTCTAATGAGTGTAATGTAAAGTTCTTTAAAAACACAAGGGAACTCTTAGTAACTAAAGCAGCTTCCAAAGACGCATCTTACCAGGAAGAGCGCTCAAATCCCCCACGGCCTGCTGGGAAGCCTGGCTGCCTCCACGTCTCTTGATTGGTGTTGCTCCAGGAGCGTTACGTCTCAGCTCCTCTTTCATGCTGTGGTAGACCGCTGCAATGTAGGCTGGTGTGGAAAGTTTGTGTTGAGAGCGTGTGAGAGTTGGTAGATTGAAAAAAAAAAAACAAGAAAAAAAATATCTATTGTGTACAGATTTTTTTTTTTTTTTTTTTTTTTTTTACCAGAGACGATCATGAGGAAGTATTTTTGACAGGAGGCAGTTTGGGGCAAATACTGCATGATGTTCCAGTTGCTCTCAATCAGCTCCTCCACCTCATCTGTCTCTCCATCACCATCATCTTCCTCAACATCAGCTCTATCCTCGTCTTCATCCTCACTGCCCTCCTCATCTCCCTCTTCGCCACTCTTTTTCTTTTGTTTGGCTCCATCCTAAAGAGGACAAAGGAGGAGGCATGAGTTCTATGTTTTGCTACAGTACTTTTAAGGAACAGTTCACCCCAAAATTAAAAAGCCACATTTTTCCTCTTACCTGTACCTGCTGTTTATCAGTCTAGATTGTTTTGGTGTGAGTTTGCTGAGTGTTGGAGATATTGTCTGTAGAGATGTCTGCCTTCTTTTCAGTATAATGGAACTAGATGGCACTCAGTTTGTGGTGCTCAAAGCATAAAAAAAAAGAAATGAAGAACTCAACAGCAATGTTGCTTTCCAGAAATCATGACCTGGTTTCACCTCATCTTGCTCCATTGAGCTAGCTAATGTAACAACTCAGCTGAGGAGGACACAGTTTATGTTTACATCCCGTGCAGCCTAGAGCACGATGCACACTTCCTTCTGTGTGATGATACGGTTGTCAGGTTTAGTTTGGTAGAAAAAAAAATGGCTCCTACATGAAACTGCTCACAACAAGGTCTGTGGATTACCTTGAGTAACTGGTCATGATTTCTGGCGCTAGACATTGCTGTTGAGTTTTTCAAATGTGTCATCTAGTTCCATTATACTGGAGAGAAGGCAGACATCTCTACAGCCGATATCTCCAGCACAGCAACTCACACCAAAACAATCTCGATTCATAAAGAACACGACAGGTAGGAGGAAAAATATGTATTTTTGATTTTGGGGTTAACTGTCTCTTTAATCAATGCAAATATATTTTAAGGCAGAAATCAGTTTCAATTACCTCTCCATACATGACGCTGGAGGGCAGTTTACCCTTCACACCGCCATAGTTGGCCGGATCCATCCACAGCAGGAACTCCCAGCATCGGGAGAAGGAGATGGACAAAGAGTGGAAGATTTCTCTGGAGTGGATGCTGAAAGACAGATAGTGAGAGAAGTGATTTTATGATAGAAGACATCTCCTTTTTTAAATAAAATTAAATAAATGTCTTTTAAGTCACTAGCTATTGCCAAGTAGGTAGCAATGGTGACTGAGCCCATTGCTCACTGATGAAAGCCCTCGGATTTGCAGTATTATGAAATGGGTGTCTGTGGGAACATTCCTGGATAAAATCACAAGTGACGCACATTAAGTGATGCGTTTTTCATTTTGGTGCACCAAAGAGGGTAGGTAGAGGTAACGTAACAGACCTGCTCTTCAACTTACTTGTGTGTGAAGCTAGGTGTTTTATTTTTTTCTTGGTTTGAAAGTAAATGGTTACTATGGCCAAACAAACAAAAAAGAGCAATGACAAGGGACAATGAAACTTCAGATACAAGTGCACAAAACACCTGCAGTTACCACTTATTGCCACCAGTGACGCCAAAGAGAACAAAACCGAGATCTTCCACATTGTAACTTTAAGGTGATATTACTACTGTACTTTCAAAAGGCATTCACACACAGGAAGATGTGCAGAAATGATCATGGGCAGCACTGACCAAACACTTAAAAGCATTTGTTTGTCTCTTTGCCACAGATGAGTTCAGAAATGCTGCCGTAATGCTGCATCGAAGGCAAGAAAAGCATTTGGTGTTAACCATAGCAATATTATAGTAACAAAAAACCCCTAAGATATTTTGTTTCGTGTTACAATATTGATTTTATTATGATATATTGGCCTAACTTCACTAATAATGGTTTTCTCCATTAGTCTAATGGCCGGTTCTTCCCTACAATGTTTGCTTTATAGAAATCATTTCCCGTGATGGAGACCGCAACACCATCTCGGACAAACAACTAACTTTTCTAATGGACAATTATGTTTTTTTCCCTTCTGATTTTAGTGTTGCTTTTATTTCAGACTTCTGAGGACAAACAGATACAAATACAGTAGTTCTTTCTTTAAATACAGTTACATTTGTTTACATGTTTTATATATGGATGAACTGTGGGTCTGAGTGTATGTTTGTCAATCATTTTGGATGTATACATGACAATATTTGCTGCACAATTTGACTGATAACATGCCCTTGCAATGCATAGACACACTCTCCAGAGGTGTGACCTGCAGGTGTGTTAATGTCTGACCTGTTGGTGATGTACTCCACATAGCCAATGGCATCATCTATCCTCCGTTTCTTTGTGCACAACATGATCCTGTTGAAGTTTCCATACACCACAGTGGAGCCGAGACGTTTGAACTCTGACACCAACCTGACAGCAGAATCAAAGAATGATTAATGACAGACGATGACACCGTTTGCTGTTGTGCATTTAAAAGGTGGGGAGTTATCAATGCGAGGAAAAAGTATCAAGATGAGAATCAGAGCTCACAGCATCCTGTAAAGTTTTCCAACAGGCATCATACTTTTAATCCAATTCATAACCAGACATCAATAATATATAACCCAAGGAGAGCGCAGTTGATGTCTTGATCCAAACTCAATTAATAGCTTTGTCTTCACTAGAGACCCTAAATGCTCTCTGGCATGAGCAGGTGCCTGACATTTTGTCTACAAAAGATTTTACCATCATTTTAAAATATAGTTTGTTTCTGCAGTAGAGAGGTCGACGTGACACTCACTGTAGGAACACCTTCTTCATCATGTTGTGCAGGGTGCGGTGCAGTGCAGGGTCATAGAGCAGAGAGCTGGGGGAGCGCAGCCAGCGGTAGAAGTGCATCACCTGGTTGTCTGCATACACGTTGTGGTACTGCGTGATCTCTCTGACCCATCCAACCACCATGCTCTTCAAGATTCTGCTCATACATCACAGAGCACACAGTGAGGTGAGCAAAACGCAACAAATAAAACTTGACATGCTTCCTTGCCATATGCATGTGGGTTTTAGATAATCTCACACTACAGATGTTTGCACACCTGAAGGTGTTGGAGCAGAGAGCGGTCTCATCGTAGCTAGCGACAGCGCTGGCTCCCTGGTTCCCTGACATCATGTCCTCCAACGAGGCCTGCTGGATCACATCAAAGCTGACACCCAGACTAGCTCCACCTTCCATGTCATTGACATGCTGTGATTGGAGGATGGTGTTCACTGCCAGGCTCTGCAGGTCCAACTCCACACACACTGAAAGAAACAGAAACAAGATTGTCTGTAAATGAAGAAAAATATGCTACAAAATGTACCATAATGAATATTTGCTTTTCTTGGACACAGATTAAGTGAGTACCTGTGGAATAACATCCTTGAGCATTGATCTCCACGGAGCCCCTGTCATCACTTTCCATGACAAGACGACTGTCATCAGCCTCTTTTCCTCCCAGGTCGGGTCTGGCTGTGGGTGAGAGCCACAGCAGGTGGTTGTGTTTCCGTAGATGTCGTGCCAGGAACAAGTCTGAGCCAAAGATGGACACATCCTGAGGCAAGTTCCCAACAGGTAAGTGGTAATACCTGAAAGACAGAGATGATGAGAGAGAAGTGATAAAAGAATAAATAAAATTAAGAAACTGTCCACTCCATCTTCTCTGGGCCGGTCTCCTCTGTAGTGGGAATATGTAGGTCGTACCTGGCCATGTCGAAAGCCTGTGACAGGCAGCTGTCCAGGTTGAGGTAGTGGCGGATCATGCGTCGGGCGCCATGGCGTTGCCAGTCCAGCACATTATAGCTGATCTCATCAACCACATGCACTGGAACAACTGGAAATTCCTCAAGCACCGGCATCCCTGCTGCCAACCGCCGCAGCTCCCAGTTTGACTGCACAGCAATGAGGGTTGGCCCACGACGCTCCTCCTGTATACAGCAACAGATACTTGATTATACACCAATTTAATCACATGACCTTAACAAGTTACATCTGTGTTGGTGATCAATAGAAGAACAGCTCCAATGTATTTTACCTTGTAGTTCAGGAGTATGCGCTGCAGTGCACGGTAAATAGCCTTTGCATCGTTTTCAGCTCGGACCTCAAAGTTGTGTTTCTCTGGAGGCAGAAGCTCCTCGGTCGTCTTCTCCAGTAGAGCAGTGCGTTCAGTTGTGTAGAGGTTAGTCAGATTGGGCATCTGATTGCTTCTGACCTTAGGAGATAAAATAAGGACGACCCTTGAGGGCTGTGTTTTTTGCCAGCTGAGAGGGGCATCAGTGACCTCAGCCTTTCAAAAGAGCTGCAGTGCATTTGCTGGCACTGGATGAACCTCACTCAACAAGATACGAGTCAAAACACCAACACAATGACAGAGGAAGAAATAAAGAAGTGTATTGTTCTTACTGTGTCCAGAACAAAGATGCTGGCTTTGCGCTGAGAGGGGATGAACAGGCCAAAAAGAGCCTTGTGACCCTGACTGTGATGATACAGGTACATGTGGCGAACGCTCCCTGAGAGGAGAGAAAACATAATAAGTGACATGCACAGTAACGTTCCACTAATAATCCAAATATTGCAATAGTCATATTCATACATGAATTTAATATGTGCCATGTAAACAGCATATTCTGTTCAGATATTCCAAATGAGGCTTTTTCCAAAAGTAGCACTTTTCTATTAAGACATGTGGGATATGCCGATATTATTTGGATTTATGAACAGTCTTTACATGCACATGCAGAAAACACCCCTCAAATGGGTTTTTTAGCTGCAATCTGTAACCATGGCCTCTTGCCTGTTTACAGTCAGCTCTGCGGATTGTCATGTACGATGTACATAAACCAACTCCCCAACAGTTTGCAAGGCTGAGGCAGAAATGCCTGCCTAAAAGAAAAGCTCAAATTTTTGGCTGAAAAAAAAGAAGAAGAAAGAAACACACTGACTTTAAACTTTTATAAAAGACTTGGATATCAACAGGTTGTTGGATAAGTGCAAATATTGCAACACCAACCTTTTCATGAATGTGGTTGAACGAATGAAAAAGGAAGGCTGTGTTTGCACGGTCAAACAAGTCTGCCGCCAGTGGAAAACTTTGGAAAAATCCTTTTTTAATGCAAACAAGCAAAAGGCACAAGTGGCTCTAGCTGTTTCACTTTTCCATATTTTGACATGATAAAGACGTGTTTGGGCATGTTAATCGGAGAATACAGGCCTGCATGTAACCGTGACTATGAGAGGAATACTCACATTCATTAGCAAAATTAACAGCGTAAGTGCTGGAATATTTTGTGCATGTAAATGTAGTGAGTAATGAAAACTTGTTATTATAAAATTCATGAACATGATCCCATGATATAAGGCCAAATATTAGGTTGAAGGGAGAGCAAACAGTACATAAAAAATATATATACAAAAACAATAATCCCTATAAGATCATTTTGATGTCAATTTAAGGCAAGCAGTGTGTGAGGTAGGTCTTACCTGGTTCCAGGTAGCTGAACTGAGCCAGAGACCTCATCTCCAGGTGCTCCAGGTCAAAAGTGTCGGCCTCCCTGCCGGCCATATCCCTCACAACATGTTTATTGACCATACAAACACATCCGAGCTGCACCAGTGCACGAAACAGCAATGGGACCTGAAAGACATTGTGTTAATGCGTCATCCTTTTTACAAACAGAACTCACAGACACACTGTACACACAAAGAGCATCATGAGTGGAGGTGTGTATCTGATACCTGTGTTTCATAAACTCCTTCAATGTCTGGGGCCGACAGGTCAGCGTTGATCTCATTGATGTGCTCCTGGTACATGTCTTCTGGTACACAGTACTCATAAAGGTAGTACACGATGTTGGAGCGAGGCAGCATGCGGTTCACCTGAAGCAAAAAAATACATATATTTGGTTAACTTATTAAGACACATTTAAAATTTAAAATAACGGCAATGCATTTTACTGCATTTTCTTAATGCATGCCTTTTTGTATGTGGCTCCCTCCTCCTGTTTTGGGACTTTCTGGTTGACATAGAAGACACGTGGGATGTTGAGCTTCATACAGTGGAGGTCGTGTCCAATTACAGCCCATAACTTGTACAGACCAGGGTGACTAGTCTCTGCAATCTGAGAGGCAGGAAACAGGACAACATATGAGAGAAGATTCAAGGATTTTCTTTGAATTTTGATATTTGTTAAACCAACTCAAGGATGCTAACAGGGTGACTTTTCCCCACCTGCACAATTTGCCATGGCATGTCCAGGATGCTACGTGCAGTTCTGCGGAGGAAGCTTCCCAGGCCGGTGGTGGGGCCATCTCTGATCACTCCTCCCCCTACAGGTTGAGCTTCACCATCCAGCAGCCTCCTCCTCTTCTTCCTCTCCTTCCTCTGCCTCAGCTGCAGCTCCCACTTCTTCTTGTGGTAACGCAGCCACACTAGACGCTCCTCCTGTACACAGACACAGTTTTTTCTCAAAAGTTTTGTGATATCTCAAGTAAAATACCTCTGGGAATGCTGTATCCGCACATAATATCTGTGTAATTTTCAGCATATTCAGAAGGCATTAGAAACACAACAGTCTGAAAAGACACAAGAGGCAACACTTTGTGCTTGTTGCTGGAAGCTTACCCGTGTTTTTCCCGTAGGTGGGGGCGGCCCCAGGATCTCTCTCCAGGACTGAGTGAGCGCAACATCCTGAGACTCCACCTGGCTGTCCTCTCCCTGAGAGGCCCGCTTCCGTTTGGTAGTGATGGGAATTGCTGGCTGCAGAGGTCTGGCTGGCATTCCAAAGTCCTCTATGTCTGCAGCTTGGCCTGCTTCAAGAGGCTGATGGGCCACCTGAGAGAGAAGAGGTCGTTAGAAAAGACCCTTGAATGCAGCGCAGGCAGAACTTTTTTCCCCTTTGGCAGCAGTTTGGTGAGTTTTGAGTCATGAGGTAGATAATTGATCAGTGGATCTTATGAGACTGATGGATGAGAGGAGCAGCTGTTTGTGAGTGAAGGCAAACGTTTAGACCCAGCGCACTGATGGTTTTACTGCACCGCACCTGGCGTTCTGCTGCTTCTTGTGGGCCCTCTGTCTATGGAGCAAATAATAACTGATATATGTATATATTTTAGAAGCGTATCTAATGAATGGTCTAGCTCCAAAAATAGAAAATCAAAATGTGGAGGCAGATGTTTTAATTGTGGTGGCCCGCCACATTTTAATTAATGTGTGGGAAACCCTTGGAGATAAGACTTGAGAGAGGCTGGCTACAGTATGATGCTGAGGCTGTGGTGATGAGTTCAAGTAGGTAAAATGAGTCCATCATCCATCTCAATGTAATATACTGAAACAAATGTATATATGACACAAAAAGTCAACTTATCACTTTGGCTGGAAAAAAAAAATATGCCTGGCCGTGAGCTGAAAACATGTTCCGACGTTGATCTGAACCAACTGCAGTCACATGACACATTGTTTGGGTTAAACATGAGCATGTTACAGTCCTGGAGGATTATTAATGTGCACCTCCTCCTGTACTGCCTTAATATGCACATTCAGCACATCCAATGCATCAAAACATTGTTTTCTAGTTGGAGCAGCGCCTCGTTGGTTTGACTAAAAAGTAACAATGACAGCAATATAGTCCACGATGAGCAGCACTAAAATCAACCTGTGTAGTTGTCCCTCCATTGTGACATTAGAAAGTGTCACATTTATCTTGCAAGTGTACTCTTCTTCAACGTTTTGTTTACTTCCTGGATTTTTCCCACATGGAAATTCTGACCAATCAAGAGCATCTTTCTCACGCAAGGCATTTTATCTGGTCCGCTCGTAAATGCTGCCGTGAGAACACGAACCAACTCAATTATGCAACTTTGTAACATTAGTCCCTGATTCCAACCAAAGCAAGGCAACTCTAGGTCTGAAAAGACCCTAAAATGCATGATGAATCCACCGATGGGGGCAGAAAACTATGTTGACAGTTGTTTGATCGGACATTTCGCTGTGAGGTAAACAAACCTGTCTCTTGCCCTCGCTGGTGAACAGCTCACTGATTTTCTTTTGCTTGTAGATATCATTTTTCTCCAGGAGTTTCTTGTGAAGCCAGTCAGGGTGCCTCACTCTGGGCACTGGATTCTTAACCTGATGATACACAGAAACAATTAAAATTCTGTCTGTGTATCAGTCTGAAACAGACTGAGAGACCAATGAAATGTGTGTTATTTTACCTGCTGAAGAGCTGCAGGGATGGTGATGATTTTCTGGATGGCACTGCCCAACCTCTCTATGTAATAACTCCAGTCAAGGATCTGGAAAGGCCCAGCAATGGAAATTTTAATGTCAGAAGGAGACATTCACACACAGCCAGAAGTATCCATGCACATAAAATGTGTGTATAAAAACTCACAGAGCGGATGTCCAAGTCATGCAGGCTGGGCATCTTCAACCACTTACGGAGGAAGTGTTTCTTTACGCTGGGCTCAGCCTGGAAGATAGCCAGAGGAATGGCTCTGATGGACAGAGATACAAATCAATCATTGTCAAACTCAAAGCTTTTACTTCTGATAATATTACAAAGTGCTTGTTCTTCACAATAATTTAACACTGGGAAAGCAACTCTGACATCACTGTATTTTGGTCCTGCCACCATCAGAAAATCTAAAGCATCTATCATCATGGCAGTGTGTTGTCTTTGTTGGTTTTTTGTTGGTGCTGTTATAAAGAGGGGAAGGGTGCGATAAATCATGCAAATGGTGATAACGACGTGTTCTATTGAATTATATTCTTTCAGGCACATTCATAGTGCTGCTGTTGTTTGCACACAAAAAAGCCTCAGAAGTAGTTCTCTCTGCAACAAAATTGCTCTTGTACAACCAGATAGCAACTTATTGAAGCCTGATTAAAGCAAGTGTATGACGTTGTCATATCATCACTGGGCCTCATTCACTAATATGTACATGGAAATGTTCTTACTTTGTGCACAAAATAAGTGTGTACGCAAAATCACCGTGGGATTCATTCACCTGTGCACCGGCCAATTTTGTTCTCACCACCTTGCGTATGTGTGTGAATCACAATCATTCTAAATTGACAGGTGCGTGCTCGCAATTTGTGATTAGCATACTACCTTGCCCCCATTTCTCCATATAAGGAAACCGCTTGCCTAGAGTTGATTCATGAATGAAGGAAGCAGAAGTAGTAAATTTCACAGCTTGTTAGAAGCGATGGCGCCGGGTCTTACAGGAATGCCATGGGTCATTGCAAGATTGTGCAGGACACAGCATGCCAGGATGATCTTGCACACCTTCTCAGGGGTATAAAGTAGTTTGCCACCAGCTGTATCCGATCCAAACACATCCAACGGCCCTTAAGCACGCCAAAAGTGCGCTCTACGGCGCGTGTGGGCATGTATGTTATTATAGCGCACCTCTTGAGGTGTTTCAGGGTTTGCGTATGGTGTCATCAGCCATGTTTTAAGGCCATATCCCCAGTCACCCAAACAATATAACATTTTAACATTAACGAAATAGAGACTTACTAAAAATACTAACTACAAACAATTGAAATAAAAGACTAGAACAAAAGATGCTCACCAACAAGCCATCCACTTCTCACAGCCCCTGCCTCCAAAAGTATTCCCACTGTACTGTTTTGCAAAGTAAATGAGTCGTGGATGCCTCCTGGCCAGCGGGCCACAGCGTTAAGGACATGGCAGTCAGCATTATAGATCATCTGCACGTTGATGGAGTGATAGTTTTTTCTGTTCATGTTGTTGTTAATATTTTAATTGTCACAATGATGAGGGTGAACGTGTGTCAATTTCATGGTAATTTAATCCATTTGGCCAATATATTAGTAAATTAATGATTTTAAAAAATGTTAATTAAATCTCTTTTTAATGAATGTGGTTTTTTAAACTCTGCATGTATTTAAAAGGTATGTCTGCATTTTCTAAGTCAGTTCGACCATCCTAATTTGTGCGTCCGCATGGTCTGAGGCAGTTCTAGTTCTAAATTTGTTCGCAGAGTAAGAACAAGTTCGGGTAAGAAAATACTGATGAATCCCGGATTTGTACATCAAATGATCGTATGCACAGTTTAAGCACAGATTTGTGCGTACGCACTGTTTGTGAATGAGGCCCAATGTCACTTTCATGTCTTATAATCTGCACCCCACGCGGCTCGGAACTTGACACAATGAAATGCCACTAAAGGTCGGAGTTCCCACTTGTGAACTCGGGGCAAATTGGAACAGGCCAGATCTGACCCCTCCGCTGTCCCACTCATAAAAAGTTTATTTTCAGAGATGTTGTTCTACCTCTCTGTGACAGGTGAACCCTCAGGTTTTCTGGAGATGACGTAGCGACAGCTCAGACCAGCATCTTTCACCATTTGGTCTCCCAGGAACTCAGCCAGTCTCTTAGCTGTGCTGATAGAAGTTGACTTCTGCTCTCCGTAGTCCTCCAGTTTTCTGGACATCGAACGATTTTCCGAAATCAGTTCGAACAGCTCCGTATCTGGCATGTTGGCAGCCTGGAAAACCAGTGAAATAAATCAATGAGCGCTTTGTAAAGAAGATCACTGAGCATTCTCTGCAAATGATAGTATCAAATCACGTCTGAAAGTATGATGTAAATATCTTGTCATACCAGAATTTAATTTAAAACTGTTTAATCACAGGTTTTTACCTTGCTGTACAGAACATCCAGCCAGTAGTCAGCCACTTTGGCCACAGAGGCATACACCTCCTCCAGAGAGGTACCTTTGAGAAAAGCCTCAAACACTGACGACTGAAAAATCTTAATGAGCTGGAGCTCTCCTCTTCTCTTCACTTCAAAACCCTTCAGCTCAGCCAGAGAGCCATCCTCATTGAACACAGCGTACCTAAAACGAACATGGAACGTCCAAGTCATCATCACAATCCCCTCACGTTTTAGTTTGAACCTTGCCCATTTACTAATGTTGGTAACAAATCTGTCCAATAACATATTTTATCACAGAAAAACAAAATCCTCTATTGCTGTACCTTTTCTTCAGTTTCTTCCCTTCCTCCTTGGAGGCGGGCAGGATCATGGCCAGGTACGGTCCGTCCACCTCAAAGAAGATGCTGTTCTCCGACCTGATATTATAGGTGACGGACGCTGGGTCAACCAGCTCGTGGTACTGATCGTTGGTGAAGCCCTCCTTCACCATGATGTTCAGCATGGCCCCTGGGTAAGAGATGGTCACCTTGGGCTTCTTCTCATTGCTGGTTTTCACCACAAAGTTCTCAGGGAAGGTGTTGGGGAGGACACACCAGATACCATCAGTGTCCAACTCAAGGGGCCTCCTGAGTCGCAGAAAAGTAGATGTTTAAGATGTGATATGTGTGAAATGGAAATTTATTGCAGTGTTTTTTGGTTTACATAACACGTTGCTGTTCACATCTTCAGTTATGTAACTATTATTCCGACCTGCAACGTAAACAATATTTGCTACTAAAATACAAGGGGTAGAAAAAAATAGTAAGTAAGATCAAAACAATGCTGCAGGAGCTGGAAACAAGCCCAAACATTGGCAAGAATCTGCTGATGAAACATTGTTAAACAAGATAATGGATCACGTCCAGCTCCATTTCTCCTGACTTGGAGCTGACCTGGCACTAACCAGAAAGGTAATTCCTGTGATGAGGTATCTCATTGTCGATATGACACTCACCCTATTTGTTCGATGAGCTCTCTGGCTTGAGTGATTATGTTGGCTCCTGTGTAGCACACAATGCCAGCCATCTCCATGGAGTACCAGCGTGCCCTGATGGAAACACAAAGGCAGAACAGGCAACATCAGGTCCGCAGCAGAGTAACGGTAATCACTACTCAGCAGCAGCAACAGTTAGATTACGAGGATTGAATGATGACAACAGTAGTTGACTCCTACCCTTTCCTCATGACGTAGCCGTAGAAAGAGTTGAGAATACACTTGTGAGCCAACTGGAGAGAATCGTACAGGATCTCCATGTTTTTGCAGCGCTTCATCTCGGCAGCGTCTCCGCTGTCCTGAGCTGCCGATAGTTTCTTCTTCCACACCTAAAGTAAAGGTAGCACAGAAAGCAAGTACTTTACAGCAAGTCATTTTGATATGCAAGAGGAATCTCAAGTAGGCTACAGCAGCACATTTACTGCATTCATAGACTCAGAGCTTGTGGAGCCAGTAACCAGATTATGTTGCTGTTTTTTAAATTACTGATTCAGAGTGTCATGCTGTACTGCAGTACGGCCTGGCTTGGAAGCCTACTGGTGAAATTTATTACTAAGTTTAGTAATTTAAGCTAAGCTTTGTATAATTAACTCCAAATTTGTACACCCCTTTCAAATAGCTCACAAGAAGAGCACACTCAGTCTCGCTAACAGTATCTCTTCTGACTCCTTGCATGTTTTAAATGGAGAATACTAACTAGTTATAATGAGTCATAGTCAAGTGAGTTATAGTCTGTCCTTTAAAACACAACAGGCTCAAGAATTCTTATATACATCAGTCTAAAACAAAATCAGTGTGCAGCTAATCCATCAATCCATCTTCATCCGCTTATGCAGGGCCGGGTCGCAGGGGCAGCAGGCCAGGCAAAGCACCCCAGACATCTCTCTGCCCAGCCAAGCGTTCCAGCTCCTCCTGGCGAACCCCACGGTGTTCTCAAGCCAGATGAGATATGTAATCCCTCCAGCGTGTCCTGGGTCTACCCCGGGCCTCCTACCATTTGGAGTTATCCCGATCAGATGCCTGAACCACCTCAACTAACTCCTATCAACACCAAGGAGCAGCAGCTCTACTCCGAGCTCCCTCCAGATGTCTGAGCTCCTTACCCTATCTCTAAGGCTGAGCCCAGGCACCCCACAGAGGAAACTCAATTTGGCCGCTTGTATCAGAGATCTTATTCTTTCCGTCACTACCCAGAGCTCATGACCATAGGTGAGGGTTGGGACGTAGATGGACCAGTAAAACGAAGCTTTGCTGTCCGGCTCAACTCCCTCTTCATCACAACGGTCTGGTGCAGCACCCCTATCACTGCAGACGCCGCACCAAACTGCCGATCCATCTCATGCTCCATTCTAGCCTCACTCCTGAACAAGACCCCAAGACACTTGAATTCCCCATCTTGAGGCAGTATCTCTATAATGTTATATGTATAATTGTCATGACTGTTTGATGTGTTCTGTGCATCTATAAAAAGTGTCACATGTGTAACTGTATGTTCAACCGCTGTGTAAATTTCTTGAACGGAGCTGCTGAAGGATCAAAATGAATTTCATGCAAACTAACAGTAAGTTATATGGTCATACAGCTTTAAGAAAAAAATAAGGAAGCAAATATATAGAAATATTTAACGAACCTAAAATAGTGTACTAAAAAGGCATGGTGTTTTTTTTAAATTGCTGTATATACCAAAACTCACCTTGTGGAGTCCTTTGAACTCGTACCGCCGATCTCTGAAAGCTCTCACAGTGTCGACATAGAAGGAGTTTTCTCTCTGGCAGATGGTGGTGACTCGCTCCTCCAGCCTGGTGATGTGTGTCTTCTTATAGGCCCTCTTACAGTAGTCTGAGACAAACACAAGACAGGTCAAATGATGCTGTGGCAGCCAGTAATTTACAGTGCTTTTAACCAAAATCTAAGGAGCCAGAACAACAACAAAAAACATCAAGTACCTGCCAGACGTTTCTTCTCATGTTTGGCCTGCTCCTCCCTGGTGAGAGTATGAAAGGCCCGAGGTGGACCGTTGGGGAAAAACGGCGGGAACTTCTCAGACTCAAGTTGCTGCTGGATGCGATGGAACTCACTGCGGCTGGCAGGCACTGCACACAGAGGGGAAAGATTCAGCTTTTACAGCATGCAACCCCACACGAACCCTGCAGAGGCAATGTTGGCAGGTTTTGAGTCACATCGCAACACAATTATTCAAATTAACTCACTGATCTCCCCTCTCCATTGCCAGGTCATCCTCCTCTGGCAGGAGGCACCAGGCTTGTTAAAGTCACAGGCAGCACAAGTGGCCTCATCAACCATGGCGGATGGCTGTAAAAGTACAAAATAAAGCATTGAATTCATGTTTTTTCTACATGTTTTATCCTGTGCCTAGTTCTTTTGATTTTTCTAACCTGCAGGCGGTTGGTGAGGATGATGTTGGGGTACATTGCCCCAACGTCCAGGTGGTAGATAAGGGGGCATTCAATCCTGTTCGGGACCTCCTTTAGAGAAATCAGCTTCTTTTTGATCTCCTCACACACCTGTAAAAAAACAACAACACATTTTTAAACTTAATATTTTAGTAATAATAATATTTTCACTGAATAAAGAGAAAAGCCAACAAACCTCATTGAAATTTGTGACTTGCTCTAAAGGAATCTTCTCCTCTTCCTCAATGGCATGTCGCATCGTCTTCTCAACTCTTTGCAACAGGAAGTCAAATGCAGCTGGGTTCTGTCAACACACCAGACCAAACTGTCACACTAAAAACATACAAAAAGTTGTAAAGCAAACAACCAGATGTAATTTGAACTGAGATGTACCATCTTGAAACGACAGGGGATGTCACTTCGAAACACTCCAGACTCCAGCGCCTCCACGTGGCCGCCCACGTAGGTCTCTGAGTCCATGACATGGCCGTCGTCTGTGAGTTTGTTGAAGACCTGCTCCTGCTTGTTGGGAAAGATGATGTTTGCGTGGAAGGCCTGCACCATGAGCAGAGCTTCACACAGAGTCCCAGAACCTTTACGCAGCACCTGGAAGAAAGGACATGAATACTTAAAAAAAAAATCAGGTTGTGTTTTAGCTGTATTTCACTCTTCTTTTACACACACACACAATATACAAACCTCATCAGGCTCCATGGGGATGATGGTGCACAGAGCGAAGATAAAGGGGTGAACATATTTCATGTACAGGTAATACGTGGCCACGGCATCTGACACAGAGTAGGTGGCTAAAGTCTGACAGAGAAGTAGAAGGAAAAAGTCAATGAAATTGCAACTTTCAAAACATTTAATTCTTTATTTTCTGAGCTGTAAAAACTGATGTCCATTACTATACCTGTGGCTCCTCAGTTGCCATGCGGCACATCTCTTCTGGGTCCAGCTCCACTGGGTCATAGCCCAGTTTAGCCTTTGCGGCAGCCTTCAAATTATGACTTCCTACCGGCAGGTAGCTGTCTCTCTTTACCCACCTGACACAGAAGAGAAACATGTTGGAAAGATTAAAAAAAGCTAATCCCAAAAAGTCCAAATTAAAAAATGGAAAACACAGTTGAAAAGCTGTTGAGAGCATGCCAAACAAACAGCCGGCGATATAACCGTAACCCTAAGCAACGCAAAGAAGAAGGAGAAGATGTTGGCCACTGAGAGGCCTGAAAACAAGGTATTACCAGGAGGCTACCTGGAGCAGTAACCACCGTAGCACACTCTGACACCGCTATTACTCATTATAGTGTGAGAGTAACTGTACAATTATGTTTAAACATGTAAAAAGCTGTTAGCAAGGCTGGAGCCAGCAAAATATTGGTAACATCCACCATTGCACAAAATATTGCCTCATCTGTGACGTCTTACAAAGGGGTAACGGCGCACATTCTGCCGTTACAAGCCCAAACCTCTGTTTTCTCTTTCTACATGTCTTCAGTGAAAAATTAGTTTCTGAAAATCTTCTTCCTGGACTGAGTTTTACAAAAGATCAATTTTCAGTGAGCTAAAACACAACACGCATGTGGACCAAAGGCCAAAAAACAAAATCAAAAATACCTGTGTATGTGTGGACAAGGCCTTAATCTAAAATCAACCTTTCCCTCTATGTGTATGTTTATGTAAATCAAAAGAGATGCAAACCTTAAGCAGTCCATGTGGATGGCTTGACTTGACTTATACTCTCCCTGGCTATCCTTCTGGAAACCGATCTCTCTGTGCATGCTCAGTCCATGCAAGGCGGCCCGAGTCTCAACAAAAGGCCTTGAAAGAGTGGAAACAAAAACAGAGAGATTAAAGGTGAACATCATAGCGTATGAGTACTTAATGTAATAACTTTACAGAAACAGCAAAAAAACAGCTCACCAGTCAAAGAAGTCTCCGTTGTAGGTTACAAAGATATTTGGCTTGGTTTCTTGAACGTGATCAAACCACCTCTGAATGAGAGCTGCCTGAAGCCAAAGTCAGGTTACCACATGTTATAACACTGATGCAACCAAAGAGCGTTATATTTATATACTGAAAATTATTTTCAAGCATTCAATCTTTATTTGCACTGTAGTATATCTGCTGTTAGGCTGCTTTGTACCTCATCATCCTCATTAAAAACAGTGAAAGGCCCCTCATACTCGGGTTTGGGAGTGAACTCAAAATCTTCAATGTTCTCAGAGACGATCTCTCGGTTTGTGATTAAAAAGCCCTTTAAAAGGAAATGACAAAGTAAGTAAAACACATATATGAAAAACAGAACAGTACAAGTTATAAATACAACTCTTAAGATTCCCACACCTTCTTAAGCATCAAATCCAATGCTTTTTCAAAGACTTTGCAGGCTCAATTCCCTCAAATTTAAGGCATAGTTTGAGACATGGATCAAGATTAGTTACTTATACAACACTAAGCATTTAAACAAACTAAAACTGTCATATCAGAAGGATGGAAACCGAAAAAGCATGACTGTAACAAGTCTGAGTCAAGTCTGTGCGTGAATCCTTGCTCAAAACATAGAAATTCAAGCACTTTAAATGACCCATTTCTATTTGTGTCTACATTTAAAAACTTCCAAGATTTCAAGGACACATAGGAACCTTAAACTCACCTGTCCATCAATCATGTAGGAGATCATCATTATCTGATCGCTCTGTGCGTCTGGGAACTTCAGCGGCAGTTTGGTGGTCTCTATGTCGAAAGCCAAAACAACAGGGTCCTAAAAAGAACAAGAAACAATGATTTACTAAAGTCACAGGAGTTATGAGCCTGAATAAACACATATTGCAAACATTGCAACATAATTAATAAAGTCCTCATACTGGTCGCTCCACAAGATCGTCCCTCCGTACAATCTCTGGTGGGTAAGCGCTGCCTCTGAATCGAACATTATACCAGTGAGCCTGAGAGATAAAGACAGTAAAGATCAAAACAGCGAGCACATGTATGTTTTAAAAACATTAGGACGCCAGGATCAATCCTCACCACATGGATCTTGAGGTCGATGGACAACCGCACATGATAGGGCACATCGTACTCTCTCATGTCCACTATGTTGTCCATCTGGTCTGAGATACTCTTTGCCATCCCCTCTTCATCTGCTGACGTCACGTTACCACCTGATAAGGCACTGTGAAACAAACAAAGGTGTCAGCAGAATATTAAACTGGAACCTTATTAGAAACTAATGGGACTGGTGGTACCTTGATAGCATTGAGGTGTAGGTGTCATTGGACTGCTCCCTCTCTCTGTTCTTGCGCACTGCCGGGGAGATCTCACGCTTGACCTTGATAAGGTCGTCCACAGTGTTGAATGACAGCTTGACGTAGCTTCGCTTCAGTCCGACTAGATGGTTCGGCTGAGGAGGACAGTGTTTGTCACTAAAATAGTACAGTAATGTGTTTTTCAAAGTGGCTGTTGTGTTGAAATCGTCTTTTCTGGCAGCTTTTATTCTTGTTATTCAATATGAAACACTTCAAGGAACAGTGTGAAGGATTTAGTGGCATCGGGTAGCGAGGATTGCAGACTAACTTCTCTTGCTTAATTCCTTCACTGCATATTGTTCAGGAAGTTTTTTACCAGGAGCTGCATTAGCTGTAGATGTCTTTACCTCTCCCACCCCAAAAAGTTAGACTGGTAGAACAATAAAGCAGTTTCATGTTACAAATCAGTGTTTCTATGATGCTGTTTCAGCTGATCTCAGACAGGCCGCTCGCCCAGCACCTGCTAATTTCTGCTCTCCTTTTTTCTCAACAACTTAAGATCTAGTTTTCATTTTTGTTCCTTTATTTTCAGGGGAATATAAACTAAATCATACTCCATTTCTGTCTGTATAGCCCCCTAAATCCTACACACTGGACCTTTAATGCTGTCAAAGGACACTTAAAAACAAAACTCTCACCAGGTCCAGGTCCTCTTTGGGGATTACTTCAAGCTTTGCAACTTTTCCTTGAAACTTCCTCGACAAGTATGAGATGACTTCTCTCTCACAGTTCTGAAAATGAAACTGTCTTTAAGCAAAGAGTTTTTGAATATGTTTACAGAGTTTAACAACTACACGACAGACACTGACTTACCTTTTTAGTGGCGATGTAAAAATATGGCTTGAATGGGAGAGCCACCTACAGACAGGATATATGTCAGCAGGGATATGTCACAGCAGTGGATGCACATGTTATTATCATTATGTTATTACAAAATTAATCCTCCCCAAAACACACCTTGAACCTGCTTCCATCCTCCTGTATGAAATAGTAGTCCACAGCACTGATCATCCTCTTGTCATCATCCAGGATCTCAGTCTAGAAGTGGTACAGTGTCACATTTATTATCACCTTTTCTCGTGGAGACAATGACAAAGGCCAGATGTGTTTCTGTGTACAGACTTACAGGATGCATGTTGATCAGCCAGCCTGTTTTCTCCCCCGGCTCCTTCATCCTGTCGAAGCCGAAACGAGCGTCCATCTCGTCGGTGAACTGGCTGCGCTCCAGCCGCTTGAGGGCGGACATGGTGGATCCATCGTCCCTGATACAAACACATATAACAGCCACATTAAGTTCATGCTTTACTTCTGTTATCTATCATATACAGTATATTGGGATATGTAGAGTCATTTTATTAGAAGCATGCAGTCTTTCTTTGAGCTCACTGGTTTTCCTGGTCTCCTCCACTTTGTCCCCGGTCCGCTCTGTACCGTCCACTGTTCTGCAGAACCATCTTCTATCCCCGTCTGTCGGCTTCAACACGGCGAAACAGATTAAATTCCCGCTCGGTCTGTACTCGTCTGTCGGTAAGGCCGCATTTGAAACGGACTTTTAATGTTATTTCAAAGTTTTGTCCCCTGCTTTCCTCCGTCGCTGTCACTGACGGTGCCTGTGTTTTCTTATTTTGGCGCGTTCCTGCAGTTCCCGCGAGAGCAGCGCTGAGCGGAAGAAGAACGAAGATCATTTATTGAAAAGATGAATCACTCAGACCAAAAAATCCGCACCGCTTTTACGTCTGTGGGGACCTAAACGCTACATTCATACATTCATGCTATCTGGGTGTTACTGTAATTACTAGTTTCTAATGTTAAAGGTAAAATTTGATATTTTTGTTTTTCTTAAAAGATAATTTTCGGGGCTTTCTTGCCTTTAATGACAGGACAGTTGCAGGCTTGGGAGGGGGAGAGAGAGGGGGGATAACATGCAGCAGAGGGCCATGGGCCAAAGTTTAACTCATGGCCACTGTGGCAGGGATACTGCCTTCATACATGGGTACCTGCTCTTCCCACCGAGCTACAGGGCACCCCAAGCTTTAGTTTATTTCAACCTGGACCCTGTTTTTCTACTTTCCAAATTTTTTTATTTTTTTTATTTTTTTTTGTCAAAGTGACCCATAGGAATTCAGATATTGGTCCAGTAGGCTATTGAGCAAGAACACTGCAGCACACTAGGTTGCAATCAAGTCTAATCCTCCGGGGCACAGTCAGTGTATGTCCACAAAAGTCCTTGTTTTTTTTGCCACTGACAGGTTTAGTTGTCATTATTTGTGTGTTCAAAAATAAAATGTTTTTCTTTACCTTTTACTTGATTCAGTCTGTTTGTTATTGTGTCCATCCATCCATCTATCCATCCATCCATCCATCCATCCATCCATTTTCATTCGCTTATCCAGGAGCCAGTTTGTGGGGGCAGCAGGCCAAGCACAGCACCCCAGATGTCCCTCTCCCCAGCAACACTTTCCAGCTCCTCCTGGGGGACCCATTTCCAGGCCACGTGAGATGTGTAATTCCTCCAGTGTGTCCTGGGTCTACCACAGGGCCTCCTACCAGTGGGACGTGTGGAACAGGAGGCTTCCTGATCAGATGTCCGAACCACCTCAACTGACCTCGTTCATTGCAACACTGAGCTCCCTCCTTACCCTTACTCTCTAAGGCTGAGCCTCGACACCCTTTTGGTCACTACCCAGGGCTCATGACCATAGGTAAGGGTTGGGATGCAGATGGACCAGTAAATTGAAAGCTTCACCTTCCGGCTCAGGGTTAGGGTTAGGGGCTATGCTCAGGGTTAGGGTTAGCCCCATTCTCGGATCCCATCGGCTGTATTCGGTGTCTGACTTCAGGCAGACAGTGATACAGCCTCTGGGGGCAGACCCCTGATTTTTTGGCATTCCAGTTTGATTTGGGCAGAGTAGGTGAATTTCTGTTTCCGACTTCCGTTTTTATATAAGTAAATATGCTGAACCATTGCAATGGATTCAGAGTTTGCAGTGACGCCAATTATGATCTGCCTCGTTAGTTCACCGCACGGGGTGTTTAACCTGGCAACAACTGCAGCCGGCCCAAACGTGCTTGGTCAATATCACACGGACTACAAACAGCCCACAACCGGAAACCAGGGCTCTTCCGCTCTTCTTCCGGAGGCAAAATCTCCAGGGTTTGCCTACAGACTCTTCATTCATTGAATGTAGAGTCTGTATAGAGACTAGGGTTAGCCCTAACCCTCCAAAACAGCACCTGCATCACTGCAGATGCTGCACCAAACCACCGATCCATCTCACACTCCATTCTAACTTCACTTGTAAATAAGACCCCGACATATTTGAGCTCCCTCACTTGAGGCAGTTACTCTCTCCCAAGTTTTGTTGTTAAAAGTCTTGTGAGTTGAGTTGTTGTAGGAAGACAATGACAAACAGACCAGATTGAGCAAAAGGTGCAGAAAATGTTTTATGTTTCTGTAAGATCCTTTCCATAATGTTGTCAGACACTAATTATAACAATCTGAGCCTGTCAGTGGCAAAAAAAGCACTTTTAGTGGACATACAGAATGCTGATGTTGCCTTACTGCCCTGAAAGATTACATGGTTGCAGCGCCAATGTATAAATTAATGGAGATTTTTTTATACTGATAATACACCTTGGAGTCAGATCAATGTCTTGAATTGTGTGGCAATGTCCCCTCCCCCATTCATCCCATTTTACATGAACGCAGCAGAAGTCTATTTTTGCAGTACATGACATTGTTGTTGTATATAGACGATCTTCGGAGGCTTTCCTTCTTCCTGGGCGGAGCTTAAGCCCCCCCCCGCGCCCTGCACATGTTTACTATTCAGAGTAGAGGGGGTAGCGGAAGATAGTAGGGGGGCTGGACTGGTGGTTGGTAGTGGTGACATTTCCTTCTGCTGCTGAATGTTTTAACCGTAACACCAGTAACAGCGGTGGTGCCCACAGTAAGAGTTCTCGGAGGACACAACCAGCCGGTGAAGAATACAGTTTAATTAAAGAAAGTTGCTTAAAGTTATGAAGAATAACCAGTGGTGTGGGAGCTAACTGGTTAGCCTGGTGCAGCAATAACAACAACGACTGAGCAGTGTTGTCCCTCATCTGCAGTGGTGAGTGTAAACTGTGTTTTTACAGCAAAATACCGCTTTTAAAAGTTTATTTTAGTCATTTACACCTGATGCTCATCGCTGTGACACAAGTGAACTTCATGTTGGATCTCATGAGGCAGGTACATTTTCCTGATGGGTCGATTAGGGTCAGCATGTATGCAGCTGATCACACTATAACTACCTTTGCCCTGTTTTTATTATTTAATGGAACAGTTAAGTGTTAAATAAAATTATCAGTAGTGGGAGTAACTGTACGCATGTTTCCTGAGGAAAAATGAAAGTGTTTAAAAAAAACAAAACATAAAAAGATACATGCAATAAAAAAGTGATTATTTATTTTTTATTTTATATTTTTATTGATATTATTTATTCATTATTATCTATTCGTTTTATTATTATTATTATTGTTAATAATAGTAATAATATTAATATTAATAAATTAATTGATTACCCTTTTTTGCTGAAGATATACTCTTGAATACTGTGCCTAATTTTGTAAGTGACAGCTCAGCCATCCCTTCATTTCTGTCAAAGTCAAAGTGGCTCCAGAGAACAAATGCCTCCTTGTGTCTATCATCAAATGCCTCTTTTGCATTTTACAGACTCAAGTTGACACGATAAAGCCATACTGTCTCACACAGATTTCATATTAATTTACCCTTTTTCATTTTATGTATTTGGATGCCTTTAAACGCTCATTAATGCTGTTTGTATGGATGGTTGTGCCCTCCTCCTCCTCCTCCTCCTCCTCCTCCTCCTCCTCACTATTCATTCCCTTGGTGCTGACCTTTACCCCATATGAAGCACTTGGCTCTCATGGCAGCTGTCACAGACACGCTGTTTATGGGACACTGGCTGGGAAACGGAGCCTGCGAGGCCTTGCTGGCACAGTTAAACTGCACAGCTATCTTAATTCATTGATTTATCAGGCTTAAAGGGTGGAGCTGGTATGAAAAGGACCCTTTCTACTTGTTTTGTGTACGTCTTTCAAAGTTGAGTCTCACCTATAGATCCTATCTCAAATTACCCAGCATGCCCCTGACCTGAGAGGGCTGTTGACCTCCTATCACTGCAGGAGAAATGTCCTAAGACTAGAATAGTACACAGACAGCAATACTACAGAGCTTTTCTTTATGTCCTTTTGACAGAGGACTGAATGTCTCTTACTTATTGTGCAACTGATACTGCTTATTTGAGGCTGATAGATTATACATTGGCACAAACAACAACAAACATTTATGAGAAGGATCCCTTAAATAGGGTGGTTATGGAAATTTGATACAGATGTGTACTGAGTGACACATTTTACTGTTGAAAAATCAACTTTAGATTTATTAATCAGTAAATCTTAGGTACGTGTGTGATTAATCGACTAGTCGAGTGAACGCTGCTGCTTTCGCTGACCAGCACCAGGAATACTAGTCAGTTAAACTTATAATTAAACTATTATTACATTATATGATTGCGTTCACCCAGTGAAAATGTTGTTATAATCATCAGGCATGTTTCCTGAAGATTTATTTTCCGAGAGAATATTGTTTTCATTAAATGTTTAATTTTTATTAAGCGAGTTGTCGTCATGCTTTGTAGGATAATATGAAATGTTCGTAACACATAGTGCAAAATGACACAGATTTCAGCAGTTTTTTTAAGTAGGATTTGGTTATTGAAAAATGTGATGAATGATTTCAAATGGCTCTTTTAATATAAACATTTTTTTCTGGACAGTGTCTACCCTCATACATTAAATTGATGAAGTCCTGACTGTTTTTATACTTCTAGAATTGTTGACTAGTCTCAGTTTCAACTTCTGTTTAAACATCAGGGAAATTAGCTGTTAGGTTCATCCCTAATCAATACTGCATTTTAATGCTACAACAGCTATTATGATGTGGGGTGACAGATTTCTCATGATGAGCTATTTAAGCTGGCTCACTTATGATGTGTAGATGTTACTGTTATCTGTTGTATGACTCATAATGTCCTCTCTGCTCTTGTTGCAGGCTCAGGAGAATGTCTGTGAATGGTCCCATTTGCAGTTTTGGGAATTATCCTATGGATATCGTTGCTACTGTGGAGGATTAATAAGAAGACGGCAGCGATGCCCGTGAAAGGAGAGGAATCCTCTTCTGGCTGTGGTTTGCCTGCAGTAAAGAAGGATGTGCCTGCTACAAAATCCTCTCATCCAGGCAAACATTCTCAGTCAACAGCTCCTGCTACCTCAACACACAATGAGGATAACACTACTAAGGCCGCCAGTGCCTCCGCGTCTGGTCCTGAATTTAATGCAGTGGACGCTGAGGCTCTGCGGGTGTCCTCTGAGGTAACGTCAGGAAAGCCATCACTGCAAAAGACCCCCCAGAGACCTTCAAAAGCACCAATGCTCAGCTCAGGGCCTGAGGGGAGGGAACGCCTCAAGTTCATTCTCGGAGCATCGGAGGATAACTCATCAGACGAGGAACCTCTGGTCACCAAACCTCCAAGTGGTGCATCTCAAACACAGACCTCCACCCAGAAATCCACTCCTCCGCGGGCGTCCTCTGCAGCGTCACACTCCAGCTCCTCAAGCATTAAGTAAGACTTCATTTCTGTTTAAGTGAATTTAATGTCAGCAGCTCAGGGTCTGGTATGTTTTTATCACTCCATCATGTGACCACACACAGGTGAAAAGCCTGGGGTGGAACTCTGACATACAGTTCAAATATTAGTCTGAAGAACTCATAAATCCTGGGTTAGTTCTGAGATAAAGCATTTTCTCAAAATGTGTGGGTCAAACACGTGGCCACACTGATGTGCCGTTATGCTCCTACAGCTCCACAATCTGTATCTTATCACCTGACCGCGGGGAGCTGACCTGTGTTATTGTCGCATGCCAAACACCCCCGGCTCTATTATTGGAACAAGAGCCCTGACCAAATGACTTTGAAAGCTGTGGTATGACTCTAGGTCACAACACAGCAAACAAAAACACATTCAAATCCTCCATTAAAATGTTTATTTTTAACTTTAATTTTAATAGTCTGCATAGTGGAGAGTTATTTTTACACCCAGCGATGATATATGATATGAATCATATCATATGATCGTGGGTCGGAGGGGTTGTTTGGTGTACCCACCTATATGAACTTAACATGCTTAGTTGGACTGACCTATCCAAATGGATAAAGCTATGTGTGCCATCAGGACTTATGGGAAACATCATGGAGGGGTGAAAGGTAAGAGACTTTTCTCTACAGCACATTGAATCATCTTCCTGCAGTGTGAAGGAAAAGTTTTACAGCAGGAGGAGATGCACTTTTTAAAAATATTTGATGGAAACTAACTTTATTTGTAAAGTTAGTTTCAGCCATTCCATGCACAAAAGCCTGGATACTAGTTGCTTTCTTTCATAAATGAGGCATAACAAACACTTCAGTCCTGGTGGCAGCCTTGTCTCTTTGCATATTTAAAAGATACAGCCTGTGATCTGTCACAGGGGATTTGCTGATAATTTTGCTGCAGATGTGGGAGGGGAGAAGGGAGGAGGCACATGAGAGGAGGGATTTTGGGGAGGTTTCTTTGTTTTGGTCTCTCAAATCTAGTTTCACTGCCAAAGAGCAGCAAATTAGGCCGCATAATGGGGGAAAATGACTGTCAGGGTCTCAACTTGTTCCCATATCTCCAAAGGTAAGCGCTATTAAAAGCTGGATACCAGTCTTTGTAATTTGATACTTTAGCTGCAGTGTTTACAGTGTAGACGTCAACACATGCCTTATGGTACAGCTGCAGAAATAATGAGAACATGCACATTACTTTGCACAGAAGTAGAATAAACACTGTAGGAACTTCTACAGACATGTTTGTGAAAAGGGAGAATCACACGTGTGGCCACGGTGTTGTTACATAACTGTGCAGAGCTCGTCTTGGCAAATGTAAGAATGAGGAAATTAAAAAAAAACTCCAACCCTTTGGAGGAGGGAAGTGTCGGACAGACCAGGAAAACTCTGCCCTTATAAAGCACTACAGTAATGAGCTAACCCGTTCTACTTGTACTTATTCCCTAAGTCGTGACTGTAAATAGAAACCCATTGTTTGTTCAGTAAAGTGAATGAACCCCTGCCTGGTGTCCTGGAAAAAGATCCCAAAGTGGATCAGAAGTGTGTGACACCGGGTTGGAAGAGGTTATCAATAAAACAGCTCAGCAACAGAGTGCAACCGGTATATCCTGCGTGAACAGTACAGTGAGTGAAGTTTAAAGTTCACAGCAGCTCAGACAAACTTCACAACATAGTTCACTGATGCAACACAGGCGTTTCTCAATGATATCTTAACATGGGGAAGACTTCTATAAAGCCACTTGTGGTGCAGTTGCAATGTGACTTTGGAATGAACAAGGTACGAGACAGCTGATAATCATGGTACGTGAAATTATCCACAGTTACTGCAGTATTTATTCATATTGTGTATTGAAATACATGAAGAAGTTTCTTTGCTTCTGTTGTCTTAATGTGAACAGTGTTTAAAATGTGTCTTATCCTGTGTTAAAGTACTGTGTAATAATAAACTAATTTACTGTGTGTAAATTGTTAAATCTATATTAAGTATTTCGAACTGTGAAATCAGTTTTACTGCTTTTGCCTTTTTAGTCTTGCAAGAATCTGCAGTCAAACAATAAACCACATGAGACGATCCACTTTTATAACATCAAATTGTAGCTTGTGATGCTAAAACCAAACTTGCCAACTGCTTCAGCTGCTTTAATATGTGATTAGATGATTACATTGACTTTGACAGCCAGAGAGCAGCACACATTATTGATTGTTAGAGGAAGGAAAGACCTGCAGACTATTAATGAATATTTATTATTACTACTTCATGAATATAATTAGTAGTAGTGAGTCCCACATATATGAAAATAATCTCAAATTAAATCTGAGTTTTGGTTTCACAGTGTTGATCACAAATAATCAGACAGCTATAGACTGATAATGATTATGGAGCAAGATTGAATCTCTTGTTTCTGTCAGCATACTAACTAAATTGCAACCAGGTGTCACTAAACCTCACATGGCTAGTACATTTTAAATGTTTTTGAATATGTGTTTCATCCATTGTTAATGTTGCTGTAACGGTTGGAAACAGCCTTGCACACCTGACAGGGCTAAAGGTACAGTTTGTATGAATGCATCGGGCTGACAACACATTTACCCTTTTATTGTCCCTCATAATCACTGTACATCCGATAAAAAAAAGGACACCCGGAGCGATAGCGTGGGCTTGTTTTCTGCAGCAAATAGTTTTTTTAGATTGCACTCTTTCCATGGGTTGTTTTCTATGAAGAGCAGTTGTTAAGTTATGTCATTTTGAAGATAAGGTCAGATATAAATGGGCTGATCCGCACAGCACTTCTTTGTCTGTTGAGGGGAGAGACTGAACTTTGATTTGATTTTCAGTGCTGTTGCTCTCTTACTGTTCTTATTATGTGGTTTGTTCACAGCCCCCGACTCACACTGTTAGGGAGCTGTTTATCACCACAGCTGCAGAGGAGGACTGTAGTCTGTTGTTTTTGTTTACCTGCTGACATGAAGGATGATATGCAGCCTGCAGCTCCCTGGATTATTTAATATATGTTTCAGCTGTAATACAGGACAGAATACATCTCTATAATTGAGATTTGCTGTGTTATTGGAAAAGACATCTAACCACAAGCTCTCTGCTGTAGGCCTAGCATGTCTGGTCTTCACTTGGTGAAAAAAGGACGTGAACACAGAAAGATGGATCTGCAGAGGGACTTCACCGTGGCCTCTCCTGCTGAGTTTGTCACCAGATTTGGTGGCAACCGTGTAATTGAAAAAGTAAGTATGAAAGTCCATCCTGTATTTTTGATACTCTACTTTTTCTGTACATTTTCTTTCTTTATTTGGTTTCACAACATTCACACATTCATCTTTAGTTAGGTACTTTTACAGAGCAAACCATTCTTTTTGCAGATTTTTGCAATTTAGTATTAAAACACAAACATAGAACATGGGGTGTTTTTCATTTAAGATAAATTAATAGAAATAAAAAAAATTAGGAAGTTGAATAAACAAATTCAAACAAATGAAGGGCGTTTTGGGGAAACTGACATTTTATTCCTCAAACTTGAGTTCCTGAAGCCTCATTGAGAAGGAAATTACTTCCACAACAACGATTTGATAAACATTATCATCCCAGTTGTCTGTAGATGGGGTGTCTGGCTTCAGCGATTTCTTTGTAATTGCTTCTTTAGCAGCTACACTCAGTGCTCTAAATCAGTATTTTGTTTCAATATTTGTATATGTGAAAAGTGAAAGACCAAACAGGAGTACATCCCATGACTTTCATTCCAAATATAATCACCAATTCTGTATAAATCTTTTGCCAAAAAGCATTTACTTTTGGTCAGGCCCAAAACAAGTGGTAGTGTGCCACAATTCCTCCACAGCAGCTGGACGAGCCTCAGTGGTGAGACTTCTGAGCAGGTGTAATAAAATACCTACTAAGACTCTTCCAGCTGAATGCTCTTAGTACAGTCAAGCTTGATATCCTCCATTAAAAATCACAATATTTTGTTAAGATCTGGGATACAACTATTAGTTTCCTTCCCCCATTTTTTTATGCAGGTGGTTCTTACTATTTTAACCTGCTCAAGTGCCCTGTATAGACTTGAAATTACTTGAATCTCTACTTTTCCTTGCTTTAGGAGAGACACTACAGGTAAATTGGGCAAAACCAGTGGTGTAGTGGAGGGTATACACAGGTATACGGGTATACCCACATCTTTTTACGGCCATTTACAGTATACCCACCTATCAGCCAAAAAGCCATTAGACTATATAGGAGAGTATGCCCACTTCTTCCTCTGTAACCTACCCATTTACCAAGTAGTACATCCCCCTCATCAGCTACCACTACACCACTGGGCAAAACCTTTAACTAATAGATTTCACCATGAAACTTCCCCAGTTGATCACTTACATTAAGACAATTTTTCTTATATTGCAAACCTCCTAAAGCTGTGTGTTTTTAAATATGCAAATAAGGCGGTATCTAAATAAATATGCTCTAAATTGCATACATTTACAGAACAGAAATCTGAACATTGGATAAAGTCAGGTTCATTTACACATCAGAGTCAAAGGACTTTACAGGGGGAATTTTGGATATCGCTTTATATCTATCATATATATATAAATCAGAAAACTCTCTCAAAAGCCATAAAAAATAAATTTTTGTCATGTTTTCCATAATGAAATGTCATATAAATAAGGCAGTGCATGATATATTAATAAACCCTTCAGTAAAAACCTTCAGAATATAGATAGGATATAAAATTGAAAAATTTGGTGTGTGTAAGTGCTGCTTAAGTGGAGATATTTGGCTCAGACAATGAGAAAAACATCAATTTTGAGAACATCAGTAAAACATGACAGCTGAATAGGGTAAACATTTTAACTAATAGATATCATACTGAAACTTCCCAAGTTGATATCTTACATTAACTCATTTTTTGTGTGTTACATGTATGCAAATGAGGCATTATCTAATTAAAAATGCACTTTTTGCATACATTTCCAGAACAGAAATCTAGTCTGAAAGAAGACGTGAAGCAAAATGACTATGACTGTTTTCATTGCAGCGTTTCTGTCTTTGTTAAGGCTACACATGCTGTCTCTGTTTCTGTTACAGGTGCTGATCGCTAACAACGGCATAGCTGCAGTCAAATGTATGCGTTCTATCCGTCGCTGGTCCTACGAAATGTTTCGCAATGAAAGGACCATCCGTTTTGTCGTCATGGTAACCCCTGAAGACTTGAAAGCTAATGCAGGTCAGTGTGAACTTCATACTTTTTATTACCCAGCAGTTATCTTGTTGAGTCAGCTGTGTTGTAGAGAGGGACTCCTTGAATGCCTGCACTGAATAATTAATTGTCAGAATTAATTATCACTTGTTATATGTTGCTGTTTTCCCTCACAGAATACATTAAAATGGCAGACCATTATGTGCCTGTACCCGGTGGGCCCAACAATAACAACTACGCCAATGTAGAGCTGATAGTGGACATTGCTAAAAGAATCCCAGTGCAGGTACTCTCCTTCATCGTTTATCTGAGCAACACTGCTCTGTCTGGCCTCTGAATTAAACCTTCTCTTGTCTGACCTTTTCTCTCTGTCGTGATAAATCATTACCTGTCTGTGTGTATCACCATCAACAGGCTGTGTGGGCTGGTTGGGGTCATGCCTCAGAGAATCCCAAACTGCCTGAGCTGCTGGACAAAGCAGGAATATCATTCTTAGGTGAGAATGTTCATTGTTTATTTTATCTCGTTTATTCACACCTGTGTCAGATCTCATTGTGAAATGATGTATTTTCTCTCAGGGCCGTCCAGTAAGGCCATGTGGGCCCTCGGGGACAAGGTGGCTTCTTCCATTGTGGCTCAGAGTGCTGACATTCCCACTCTACCATGGAGTGGATCAGGTGAGGGTTTAGCATCCACGTTGTAGACTTTGTAGCTTCTTTGCAGCAATATCCATATCTGAAGTCTATTGTCATGGCCACATATGAGTCTGGACACACAGAGATGTGAACTGTAACTGCAACTTGACTGGTTGGTGGAGGAGTTTGTTTTGTGTGTGTGTGTGTGTACAGTATGTAGTGTACAGGATAAAATACAGAGGACAATGTTTCAATGTGTGTCAGTGTCTGAGTACTGAGAAATGAAACTCATATGCTGTTTGTGCTTCTGTTTAAACAGCACTGTGTCAGGGGTTGACTCAGATTCTGAGTCTATTATCTGAGCTTGTATGGAGGCCTATAATTTATCCATGATGAGAAACGTTTTCACAAGCTGCTATTATGTCACAAAAAGTGCTTAGATAGGACATTGTTCAACCAAAGCCCTCGGGACTACATTATGATAATGCTTTTATCAGCAAATAACAATACAAACAACAATGCTGTAGAATAATTGAATCCCTAAAAATTAATGCCTTTTATTAAAGCAAAAGACGTGTTGCAGCGCTCAGCTGAGAACAAAAAGGTTTGGCAGAGTCCTTGAGTCATGTTTGAGCACCATTAATTACTATGGAAGCTCAGGGGCCCAAAAAGTTGAATTTGTGAGCCTTAATGTATAGTAACACAAGCTGTACTCTGTGATGTGGTTAATGTTTAAGTTCATATTTATATTCATTTAAATGCCCATTGCAGTGTTTGTTTTAATGTTCTATCCCTGTGTTTCATGGTGCTCCAGGTCTGAGAGTGGGCTGGGATGAGGAGGACCAAATGCTGGGCAATGTAATCAGCGTTCCTTCAGAGATGTACACAGAAGGCTGTGTTCTCGATGTAGATGACGGGCTGACAGTAAGCATATTTAGGAAATTCATCATAATAATATCTTCACATTTGCTTCTTTTTCCCCCCAGAATGAGTCCCCTCAGGGAAGTGTAATGTGTAAGTGTAAGTTATGTTCTGTTTGGTGTTTTCTTTGCAGGGCGCTGAGAGGATTGGTTATCCGGTTGTTATCAAGGCCTCTGAGGGTGGAGGTGGGAAGGGTATCCGGAAAGTAGAAAGTTCTGAGGATTTCCCAAGTCTGTTTAGACAGGTTTGTGTTATTACACCCCCAAAGGGTTGTTTGTATATCAGTTACTGACCCTGTGTTACGTTGAATTAGTGAAGAAACTTTGTTTTTCTCGCATGTGTCCACACTAAATGAAGAATCCAAAAATGGATAAAATTCTTGATGAATTGAAGTCATAGGGGGCTTTGTGGGGCATTGTGCAGTATAATTCAAATCTCATTTATCCAGTCCTATGCACAGTAATTCCCAAACAGAAGGCCCTTTCTGACAGGAAGCTGAACTGAAAGTGAAACGTATCTGTACTCTGTTTAAAGTCAGACCTTATCGACAGAAACAGTCATTTTAACTCATTGAACATGTAAGTTGCTGGTCTACCACTGCCTCCATCTGTTAGTTTATTTGTGTTATTGTGACTTTAGTGTTTTAAAGGATTAGTCTGGATTCAGCAAAGTCACACAACACAAATACACTAACTGATCGAGGCAGTGGTGGACCAGCAGCAGCTTCCGTGTTCAGCGAGGTAAAATTACTGCATTTGTTAATGGAGTCTGGCTTTGAAGAGAGCATAGACAAATTTCACTTTTAGTTCAGTTCCCTGTTGGAAAGGGCTGTGTGTTTGGGAACTACTGAGTATAGACCAGATAAATGAGACTGGGATTATGACTTCAATTCATCAAGAGTTTTCTCAATTTTTGGATTGTTCGTTCACCATAGAAGCAGGTGAAAAAGTATTGTGAGTGAAGTATTCCTATAATGCTTGATTTCTTTGTTATTTACACCCCACTTTATACAGTTACATTTTAAGTGTAACTCATGCAGCTAAAATGTTTGTTTTTTTGATTGCAGGTTCAGACGGAGGTACCCGGCTCGCCTATCTTCATCATGCAGCTGGCTCAGCATGCGAGACACCTTGAGGTCCAGATACTGGCTGATGAGTATGGAAACGCCATCTCTCTTTTTGGACGAGACTGCTCCATCCAGAGAAGGCACCAGAAGATCATAGAGGAGGCTCCTGCCACTATAGCTCCTCCCTCGACATTTGAGCAAATGGAGCGGGTCAGTTTACGTCACTGCATGTATTCATTTTCCCTCCCTTGTTAAATAAGCTTCTCTGGTTGAGACTTGACATCTTGTCTCTGCCTTCTGGTCCAGTATGCTGTGCGATTGGCCAAGATGGTGGGTTATGTGAGTGCAGGTACTGTGGAATATCTCTTCTCTGAAGATGGAAGTTTCCATTTCCTGGAGCTGAATCCTCGCTTGCAGGTGGAACATCCCTGTACAGAGATGATTGGAGATGTAAACCTGCCAGCTGCTCAGCTTCAGGTGAAAGAAGAAGAAAAATTAATACAAAATACAAATAACACTATTGCCAGAGATCCAACCCTTTCAGTGTTTCTTCTCTGATAGATTGCGATGGGCATCCCTCTTCATAGAATAAAGGACATCCGCTTACTTTACGGAGAAGCTCCGTGGGGTGACACCGTCATTAACTTTGAGTCTCCAGAGTGTATGCCAAGTCCAAGAGGGCACGTCATAGCTGCTCGCATCACAAGTGAGAACCCTGATGAGGTAGAGCTCAATTTCATCACATTCAAAATCACACTGTTTTGTTCCACTGTTTTGAATTTGCACCACTGACATGACGTCCTTGTGCTCTCTCTCAGGGGTTCAAGCCGAGTTCTGGCACTGTGCAGGAGCTGAACTTCCGCAGCAGTAAAAACGTCTGGGGTTATTTCAGCGTGGGGGCAACTGGGGGCCTGCATGAATTTGCAGACTCCCAGTTTGGACACTGTTTCTCCTGGGGCGAGAACCGTGAAGAAGCCATTTCGTAAGACTCTTCTTTTGTTGTTTTTATGATGCAGTGATATCTGATCTTTAGTAATTAAAGACTATCAGGTGTCTGCTCCAAGTCAACAGCCAGTTATGTAATGTCTGGCCTAATGCTGTAACTGTCCATGATGTAATAAAACAATGTGGAAAATGCAATGACCTGCCAATCAAAATTAAAGTCCTAGAAGGCAGTCGTGTACTTCTGCAACTAATGCTTTAAAGCAAATCCTGGTGGACTTCTTTCACAATGCAAAATGTATAATATAATCAGTAGGTGATTTGAGCGGGAATCACCATCCCCCTTGTTAGCAAAATAACCAAAATGTGTCTCACTTGTTAACCTGCCATCCCTATCAATTCTGGCATTTAACCAATAAATTATTGACGATTATAAAATTTTGATAGAGAGTATCTATTTTAAACAGCACAGCATTTCCAGCACTAATTTGGCAGACCAGGAAACAGACCAGTAGCTTGCATTAAAAAGTCATATGTGATGCTACTAAGCTAACAAATGTGTGCATTCCAGTAAGCATTGCAACTTGAGTGAGTGAGATATACACACACACAGGAAAGGTGAGACGAGAGACAGCAGTCGAAGAAATGAGAGTCAGAGAAAAGTAATTTGGTGTGTTGAAAACAGAGCTTCAATCAAGAATGGGCAGACTCTTACATGTTCATTCATTCTTTCCACTCCCCCTGATAAATGTTAACAAACCGCTCAATGAATGTACTAATACTTGATGTTAAAACATAAGAAATTAAAAATCACATAGGATACATGTGTTTATTGGGTGTCATATTTCATGTGCCTTAGGAACATGGTGGTGGCTATGAAGGAGCTGAGCATCAGAGGCGACTTCAGGACCACAGTTGAATACCTCATTAAGTTACTGGAGACAGAAAGCTTCAGAAATAATGATATCGACACTGGCTGGCTGGATCATCTCATTGCAGAGAAAGTGCAGGTTGGTGACTGAAGACGTGCTGTAAATCAGTACTCGACTGGGTACTCGGTCACTGAATTTGTGTGTAGTTTCTTTGTGTCATGAAGCCACATGCTCTTTTTACTAAGGATGAAATGGTGACTGGTTTCACAATAAACCACGGTAAAATTCCCTGTCGTATAGTATTACGGCTTCAAATTTTACTTATCACTAAAATTGTGTTTGATTGCTGTGCTTTGAAATACTCATGGCACATACTGTTAAGCATCAACTAAAGTTAGCAACACTCACCCGTCAACAGTGCACATAAGAATGAAAAACATGGTGAAGTTGTTTCAGTTTGTGTGTTTCAGTACTTTTGAACATTTTCAACACATTTATTGATACCATGATATCACTGATAACCATTCATTTTGCTCACTCTAATCGTGATACAAAATTTTCATACTGTTTCATATCCACCACCTGCAGGCGGAGAGACCAGATACCATGCTGGGTATTGTTTGCGGGGCTTTGCATGTTGCTGATGCTAGTTTCCGAAAGAGCATGTCTGACTTCCTACATTCACTGGAGAGGTCAGTAGATGCATTAAACTTTTATTATTAACTTCTCACTGCAATTCTTAGTTTATGTTTATATAATTCACTAAAAAACGACTGCGTCTACAGAGGCCAGGTACTTCCTGCAGTCAGTCTCCTCAACTCTGTCAGCGTGGACTTAATATATGAAGGAGTCAAGTATTGCCTTAAGGTACCTGCTTATTCCCTTCACTTGTTCCCTGTTTGACTTTTAACTTTTTTAATCAATAAGTGATCTCTTCTGCTGCCTGAAGGTTGCTCGCCAGTCCCCAACAACTTATGTCATCATGATGAACGGCTCCAATGTTGAGATAGATGTCCACAGGCTGAGTGACGGTGGCCTTCTGCTGTCCTATAACGGCAGCAGCCACACCACCTACATGAAGGAGGAAGTGGACAGGTAAGAGCTCTTGAATCTGTAAATCTGGATTAATTTGTTTGTTAGTTTTACTTATTTTTTTCTGAATTACTTTATCCACACAGCTACCGCATCACTGTTGGCAACAAGACCTGTGTATTTGAGAAGGAGAAGGATCCCACAGTGCTGAGGTCGCCCTCTGCTGGTAAACTGCTGCAGTACCTGATTGATGATGCGGGCCATATTTGTGCAGGAGAGACCTTTGCAGAGATTGAGGTGAGTGTGACAGATTTTGGTAGAAATTTATTCCAGAGACATGTTGTCGTTGACTGCTGGTCCTGTAGCAACTGAAAGCAGGTGTCTTTCTTGTGTGCATACCTTTGTAATTTTTAGAGGACACTCTAAAAATGAAAATTTGAATTCCTACCCACTGGATGGAGATTTAGACTGCCAAAGGCCTGATCCAACAGGCTCAATAATTCCCATGTAACTACTACAGACTGAAGATACTCTACTGTAGGTTTCCTGTTGTCACTTGATGTATTCATGTTTTTTTATGTTTTTGCTCCTGAGTATGTGTGCCTATGTCTCTGTGTGTTCTCTAATTTTTGTCTGGCTGCAAGACAAATTTCCCCTCAGGGACAACAAAGCTGAAGTTGACTGGCTGTTTGCACTATGGTTTCAGGTGATGAAGATGGTGATGACATTGAGTGTGCAGCAGTCAGGTTGCATCCACTTTATAAAGAGACCTGGAGCTGTTCTGGAGCCTGGCTGCGTGATGGCACGTATGGCCCTGGATGACCCCAGCAGTATACTTCGGGTAAATTAATGAAAATGGAATACTTATAGACAGCACATGAATTGTTCTCTTAATTGTGTCTTATCATTTATACCAACAGTATTCTGATGTTCAAGCCATTTTGGGTTGAGTATGTCAAGATTTACTCATTAAAATGGTATATTGAAAGTGTTAAGTGGTGGTTGTTTAAAGGGACAGTTCACCCCATAATCAAAATACATATTTTTCCTCTTACCTTATGGTTTGGTGTGAGTTGCTGAGTGTTGGAGGTATCAGCTGTAGAGATGTCTGCCTTCTCTTGAATATAATTTAACTAGATGGCACTCAGCTTGTGGTGCTCAAAGTGCCAAATAAAAACATTTGAAAAATTCAACAGCAGTGTCTCTTTCCAGAAATCATGTCCTGGTTACTCAAGATAATCTTCACACTTTGTTTTGTACAGTTTCATGTAGAAACTATTTTCTTTCTACTGAACTAGATCCTTCAACTATATCATTGCACAGCAGGAAGCATGCAACTACTCATGGACATGAGGTTCGTACTCATGACAGCACAAGATGTATACATTAACGGCGTCCTCCTCAGCTGAGCCGTAACATTAGCTAGCTCAGCCAGTGTTGTACTCAAGACCAAGATCAGACCAGTGCTAGTCCCACACACCTACGATAAAATATGAAAAATGCAAACCATAGGCACTCCTCAAATTGATCTGAAAGATCCATATTCCCATAAAAACACCCTGATAACAGATCTCTTTTTTCTTTTTCAGAGATTAATTTTATGTATCAGAATTTTCCTTGTTTTCTATGAGCAAACACAAACAAACACTAAACAGCTGACATCTACTTAACCACTTTTATTTAACACTCCTTTTTCACACAAGCAATTTAGTGATATCCCCACAGCTGTGGTCTTAACTGGTCTTCAAATAAAATTCTGAGTTCTCTTTGTCAGAGATCGAGAAAAGAAGTAAAAATGTGGTTGAGTTTGAGGCAAGACTGAGACCTTCAGAAAAGAAAGTGAAGAGGTGCAAGGTGAGCGGGCAGTAGATGCATGTTTTTTTCTGTGCGTTGATATGGTTGGCAGGTGTAGTTCGGTAGAAAGAAAACAGTTTCTACATGAAACTGCTCACAACAAGGTCTGTGGATTATCTTGCATAACCAGGTCATGATTTACAGGAATAGACATTGCTTTTGAGAATTTCAAATGTATTTTTTGGCACTTTGAGCACCACATGCCGATACCCTTGGCAACTCACACCAAAACAATCTAGACTGATAAATAACACTACAGGTAAGGGGAAAAATATGTATTTTTGATTTTGGGGTGATTGATTTCTGTGTACCATGTTTTAATGTTTTAATTTGTTCTTCTCTGCTTTCACCTCCTGTCATAGGTGGAGCTTAACACAGCCATACTGCCACCCCAGCAACCACTGCCCATTGTTGGGGAAAAGCTTCACCAGGTGTTTCACTGTGTGCTGGAAAACTTGGTTAAAGTCATGGACGGCTACTGCCTCGAAGAGCCCTTTTTCAGCAGCAAGGTACACAGCAGGCTTCCTGCCACAACAGAGAATTATATCAACAGTTCAATTAATTATATGTGTGCGTGTTCACGTCTGCAGCTGAAACAGTGGGTGGCTACACTGATGAAGACCTTAAGGGACCCCTCGCTGCCACTGTTGGAACTCCAGGAGATCATGACGAGCGTGGCAGGTCGCATTCCTCCCAGCGTGGAGAAAGATATCCGTAAAGTCATGGCCCAGTACGCGAGCAACATCACATCTGTCCTCTGCCAGTTCCCGAGCCAAAGGGTGAGAGATGCATACTGCTGGTTTCAGGTGTGCATGTTCTTTCAATATAAATGATCACTCTTGTAAATATAATCAAATGTTTCTCTTTGTTAATTCCAGATTGCAAATATCCTAGACAGCCATGCAGCAACCCTGCAGAGGAAGGCTGATCGAGAGGTGTTCTTCATGAACACTCAGAGTATTGTTCAGTTGGTACAGAGGTCAGTCTTTTCCCTTTTTTGTCAGATGCAGATTGACTAGCAGTAATACTAGGAATGGAATGGAATGTTACATTGATTGACACGTTGTCTGGTCCAGGTACCGCAGTGGAATCCGTGGTTACATGAAGTCTGTGGTTCTCGATCTGCTGAAGCGATACCTGCAAGTAGAGATGCAGTTTCAGCAAGGTGACATTGATGCACTAAACTCTAGATGAGGCATTTCCCTCAAGAGCTGTGGTTTGTTTGTCACAGCTAACATCATTTTACTCTCGTTCTTACCAACAGCTCACTATGACAAGTGTGTTATCCACCTGAGAGAGCAGCACAAACCTGACATGAGTCCTGTACTGGACTACATCTTCTCTCATGCACAGGTCTCCAAGAAGAACATCCTAGTCACAATGCTCATAGTAAGGCATTCATCAACCTCAACACTGGCATGCATAATTTAAACAATCTTCCAACACTAAGTTTTAGTGAATGACACTTTGTACTCTGTGTAGGACCAACTGTGTGGAAGGGATCCCATGCTAGCAGATGAGCTGATGGCCATTCTGAATGAGCTCACGCAGCTGAGCAAGATGGAGAACTCGAAGGTGGCCCTGAGAGCCAGACAGGTAACATCTAAGACTGCCTGTTACGTGTCAGTTAAACACTATTGTATCGGAATATTTTAATCAAAGTAATCTGGCAGACAGAATACCTCAAGTTTAGGTCAAGATGTATATTTTTTGTGACCATCAGTCTTGCTCAGAAGCCCTGAGAGGCAGTGAGAGAGAAGAGAAAGATATAAATTGGTTTCCTTCCTGTGTTTGTCACATAAAAACAGGTGGAAAAAGGATTTGCCAGGTAAAAAAATATTTCACTATCTACAAAAACATAGTTGTTGGATATAATCAGTGTTGACCAGTAAGGCGTTGTAGTAATAATATTATTTTTACCAGTGACAAGTTTTGTAATGAATTACTAATAAGATTTCAGTAATAAGATTACAGTTCCCCCAAAATAAATAACTCGTTACATGCTTACTTTTGTTGTCACCCCCACTGATTTGAAATTCAATGACGAATCACATCCCTGAATTCATTGTTGTGATTGTCGTGCATGTACTGTAAGTCACAAAGCAGCAAGCTAGCTCGGAAGATGAAAACGTTTACTTTCAGTGGCTGTAAATATTCCCATGACTTTGATTTTGTTGGACAGAAAGAAGTCAAGAACATTGTTGTTCTAGATAGTGGTACTAAGACTTTTACCACCATGAAAAACAGGACCTTAAACCTCCTAAAACATTTACTACAACAGACAGGACAAAAACATGAACCAAAACTGATCCAAAAATTTTAATGGAACCTTTTCACCTGCTTTAAAGTCATAAACACAGGAGAGAAAACAGTTTAGATCAGACTTATGGAGATGGATGACCAGAATTTTCCTATTCACTTCCCCTCAGGGCTTCCGTAGTCTTGTCTAAAATGCCTGAAATGTCAGGAAATAAGGCACCCTTTTTTACACTCAGGTTATTTTATATATATAGACATGATATTATGTTTACAAATGTGTCACAGGTCTTGATTGCCTCCCATTTACCATCATATGAACTGAGGCACAACCAGGTGGAGTCCATCTTCCTGTCAGCCATCGACATGTACGGCCACCAGTTTTGTCCAGAAAACTTGAAGGTTAGCCTTTTGTGGAGAAATTTCATTATAATCATCGTTTTTTAATTGCTGTAATATTGAATGAATATTTTTTTTTCTTTGGCACAGAAACTCATTCTCTCTGAAACTTCCATTTTTGATGTTTTGCCCAATTTCTTCTATCACACCAATCAAGTTGTCTGCATGGCTGCTTTGGAGGTATGGTCAGTAGATTTGCACCTTCTTTCTCATGCATTTCTATTCCATAATTAGCGATAATCACTTGTTCTGGTTTTCACTTTTAGGTGTATGTGCGCAGAGCTTACATCGCCTATGAGCTGAATAGCATCCAGCATCATCAGCTGCAGGATGGAACGTGTGCCGTAGACTTCCAGTTTATGCTGCCAACATCACATCCGAACAGGTAACAGGTTTCCTTCACTAAGCTCCGCTGAGAAGAAATAACACATTGTTACTTGAATTACTGTTCAATCACCACCACTTCCAGAATTGTACAGGTATTGCCTCAAGACAGTAATGTTGGCTGTCATGTTGTCTTCCACTGATCAAGCAGGATTTCCTCAAACCAAATAAAAATGTTTTCATAGAAAAATACCTCATTTTGTGGCTGTTTCTGAACAAATCCAGGCTTTACGAAACATCCTTTAAGTTTCTCCCAGCCTTCACTAGTCTTCTTTATGACATTGATCTTATAGATCAATAAGCATAACTCTATAAAATAGATATCCTGTACCCAGTGGTGCAGGCGGAGAGCCTATAAGCTGCTGCTGTAACTGCTTATGGCTAACACTGAATGCAGAATGCTTTTACCCACTGAACATTAATGTGATTGCGCACCACGTCTTGTTAAGTGCTTTAATCTAATTATAACACCTTGAGGTAGAGTTTAATCATCCACTGCTGATATTCACATGTCAATCATCTGATTTCAGAGGGAGCAACCCTACTCTGAACAGGTAGTGTACAGCTCCTCCCAACCAGCCAAACCACCTGATCATGTGCATGTCTTACAGCAACGCATGCAGAATGCACTGTGTTGCTTCTTTCCTTCTGTCCTATGAAACCAGAAATATCTGCCGCAGGACTCCTCTAACAAGTCCTTCTCAATTCACTTTTTAGCTGAGCTTCTCTTTACATTCACGATACACTCACCAGCCACTTTATTAGGCACACCTTGCTATTATTGTGTTGGGCCCCCCTTTTGCTTTCAGAACTGCCTTAATTCTTCGTGGCATAGACTCAACAAGGTGCTGGAAACATTCCTCAGAGGTTTTGGTCCATATTGACATGACAGCATCACAAAGTTGCTGCAGACTGGATTGAGATCTGGTGACTGTGGAGGCCATTGGAGTACAGTGAACTCATTGTCATGTTCAAGAAACCAGTTTGAGATGATTTGAGCTTTGTGACATGGTGCATTATCCTGCTGGAAGTAGCCATCAGAAGATGGGTACACTGTGGTCATAAAGGGATGGACACGGTCAGCAATAATACTCAGGTAGGCTGTGGTGTTTAAACCATGCTCAGTTGGTACTAAGGGGCCCAAAGTGTGCCAAGAAAATATCCCCCACACCATTACACCACCACCACCAGCCTGAACCGTTGATACAAGGCAGGATGGACCCATGCTTTCATGTTGTTTACACCAAATTCTGATCCTACCATCTGCAGAAATCAAGACTTATCACACCAAGTTTTTCCAATCTTCTATTGTCTAATTTTGGTAAGCTTGTGCAAAGTGTGTGGCATTCTGCTGCTGTAGCCCATCTGCTTCATGGTTTGACATACCTTGGTTGTAACGAGTGGTTATGTGAGTTACTGCTGTCTGTCTATCACCTTGAACCAGTCCAGCCGTTCTCCTCTGACCTCAATAAGGCATTTTCACCCAGAGAACTGCGGCTCACTTTCTCGGACCATCCTTTGTAAACCCCAGAGATGGTTGTGCGTAAAAATCCCAGTAGATCAGCACTTTGTGAAATACTCAGACCAGCTCACCTGGCACCAACAACCATGCCACATTCAAAGTCACTTAAATCACCTTTCTTCCCCATTCTGATGCTCGGTTTGAACTTCAGTAGGTCATATTGACCATGCCTACATGCCTAAATGCATTGAGTTGCTGCAATGTGATTGATTGACTGATTAGCAATTTGTGTTGACAGGCAGTTGAACAGGTGTACCTAATAAAGTGGCCGGTGAGTGTAAGTTTGCTTCTCTGAATCTGTAAAGCAATACTGAGCTTTTTAAGTGGTACATTATTAATTCCATGTTCCTCCTAAAAACCTCAAGCCTGGGATTTTGTTGACTGCTACCAAACAAGGAGCCTGTATTCTCCAGCATCAAACTTGGACTCCTGATTTGCTCTCAATTAGATATGGTAATTGCTCTTGATAACAACAATTTATAATCACTTTCGAATTCAGTACGTTAAATGTACCTGCCAATTCTATGTAATTATAATTGGATATGAGGGTGATCATACCTGCTTTTGTCACATAAATGAGAACATCCAGACTTGCTTTAATTGCTCTTTGTACGAATATTTGTACTCCTGGCTGTTTAGTGTTTTTCGCTAAAGAAAACCTCTCTATGTAATCATTCAGTGGTTCTGTCTCTCTGTCACTGTCCGTGTATGTCTCTTTTTCAGGGTTCCTGTGCCAGTGAGTGGATCGAGCCCTTTTAAAATGAGGCGGCCGAGCAGTGACCTCTGCCTGGAGGGAGCGTTGTCTCCACCCTGCCAGCGAATGGGAGCCATGGTGGCTTTCCAGTGTTTTGACGACTTTAAAAGGTTACTTTTAACTGAGTGATAATATTCATTTTCCCTTCTATTTATTTATGATAAAGGTATGTAGCTCAATGTAAAAGCAAGTTATCACATTCTGATGTGTTTCTGTTTGTTTTTCAGGGATTTTGATGAAGTTCTCTCCAGTTTTGCAGAACTACTCTTGGAGTGTGCTCCGTACTCAGACTCTTGCTCCAGTCTCTATGAGGAGGACAATTTCAAGGTGAGCGCTGTGGGTGTTTAAGAGTCCCTGGTTCATCAATAAAAAGGCTGTTTTCATCTGTATCTCAATGGCCACCAATTTCTCCTCCATCCCCTACAGAACACGAGGGAGAACCCAATCCACATCATCAACGTGTCCATTAAAACAGCAGACACAGAAGATGACGATGCCTTGGTTACAGCCTTCACTGCCTTCACCCAGTTAAAGGTCAGATAGCCTCTTAACACATGACTGATGTGAGATATTGTTTCAGTTTTTTTGTGATATTGAAAATGGTGATGTGTTGTTGTTTTTTACAGAGAGCTGTCCTCTTTGAGTATGGAATCAGGAGAATCACATTTTTGATTGCACAGAAGGTAATTCAACAACAGTTGCAAGTTCACTATGTTTATTGGGCCAGCTTTATAATTTGTATATATTCATATATACTATTATTTTAGTGCTGCATATGGCATAAATGGTTCTTGACTCTTCGCAGTTGTTGACTTCAAAGTTCGACTTTCTGTCCAAGATGATAGATAAATGCACACAACTTATCCACTACTGTGCTAAAATTGGCAGCTGATTCATTGATGAATGGTGTGAAGACACAAATAAGTGAATAATGTTCATATTTAATATTTAAAATGATCATTTTTTCCGTTCTATATGATGTTACGTCCATTACATTTATAATTCTGCTTGGCTTCTCTTTTAATAAAAACTTAACGCAGTATCTAACATGATGTAGATTAACCAACAATCCTGCACAGTATACCTTTAAGCTACAGGTAACACAGTGTAGTGTGGCAATTCATACTATTTTAGACTAAAATATGATGAAGTTCCTGGCTCACTGTAGCCACACTAATGTTGTTAGTATAGCAGCTTTGGACAAGTATACATTTACTCTGAAAATCCCCCTGCATTGTATCTGATCATTATTATTTTGACATATCCTTTCAACAGAGAGAATTCCCCAAGTTCTTCACTTTCAGAGCCAGAGATGGGGTACGTTTTTCCTGATAGAACTTAATAAGAACCTGTAATTGTAGAACTGCTAATTAGATTGCAGTTATTTAATGAGTTGATATGCTACCCCTCCAATCTGTGCTTGTCCCCAGTTCCATGAGGATCGTATTTACCGTAATCTGGAGCCGGCTTTAGCATTCCAGCTGGAGCTCAACCGCATGAGGAACTTTGACCTGACAGCCGTTCCCTGTGCCAACCACAAGATGCACCTGTACCTGGGTGCTGCTCGTGTTCAGGAGGGCGCCGAAGTCACAGACTACCGCTTCTTCATCCGAGCTATTATCCGCCACTCAGACCTCATTACAAAGGTAAGTTCAGCTCATTGATTCTTAAAAATAACATCATTGTTATGTATTTTTCATAGAAATGTTTTTTCCCAAGATGAAAGGCTTATGGTTAAAGAAATCTTTGTAACACTCTTTTTGTATACGACAGGAAGCCTCATTTGAATACCTTCAAAATGAGGGAGAGCGTCTTCTGTTGGAAGCCATGGATGAGCTGGAGGTTGCCTTCAGTAACACCTCTGTTCGCACAGACTGCAACCACATCTTCCTCAACTTTGTCCCCACTGTCATTATGGATCCCTCTAAAGTTAGTGTACATTATGTATATGCCATCATAGTTCTGTATTACAAGTGTTAATATCTTTTACTTTGGTCTTTTAACATCCTTTTCCTCTTCTTGGGACGGTCAGATAGAGGAGTCTGTTCGCTCCATGGTGATGCGCTACGGCAGCCGGCTTTGGAAGCTGCGGGTCCTGCAGGCTGAGTTGAAGATCAACATCCGTCTGACTCCAACTGGGAATGCCATTCCCATCCGCCTGTTTCTCACTAATGAGTCTGGCTATTACTTGGACATCAGCCTGTACAAGGAGGTCACTAACCCAAATTCTGGACAGGTAAGGACAGTGCACTGAGGTGCTTCGTGCACTTTGTGAAATGCAATGTGAGCCAAAATATGTGGCCCCTGGCAAAAGGTTTTGTTTTGTGAGGGTGTTGCATTTTCATGGTCAAATGAATCACTCATTTCTAGGGTTGTCATGGTTTCAGTTCTAATGTAGCCTATCTTTTTAAAGATGAATTTAAAAATGTAAATGACAGTTGTGCAGTTGGGCATGAAACCTATGATCTGTTGATTCTAACAAACCAAGACTCGATAGTCTAACAATGGCGTAGCCATCAGTGCTAAGAAACAAGCTGAAATCGAAAACTGAATTTAATCCTGACCTTAAAATCAATTTTCAAATTGAATCATAGATTTGGAGAATCTTGACAACTCTACTAATTTCCCTTTTCAGATCTTGTTCCAGTCATATGGCGATAAGCAGGGTCCTTTGCAGGGCATGCTGATCAACACTCCATATGTGACCAAAGACCTGCTGCAGGCCAAGCGCTTTCAGGCTCAAACTCTGGGGACCACATACGTCTTTGATTTCCCTGAGATGTTCAGACAGGTACTTCTAACTCACTGGATATATAGTTTATTCTGTTTTTTGTGGTTCTATAGATGTCTGGCTCATACTGAACACTTTCCTGTAGGCACTGTTTAAGCTCTGGGGTCCAGGGGACAAATGCCCTAAAGACGTGCTGATGTGCACCGAGCTGGTTCTGGACCCTCAAGGTCGACTTGTGCAGATGAACCGCCTGCCTGGAGACAATGATGTAGGACTCTTTATAAAGCATTTATATCAGTTTGTGCTCCCTATTATTATGATGATACTGATAATCACTATGACCCACTCTTGACCAGGTGGGAATGGTTGCCTTCAGGATGAAGATGAAGACTCCAGAGTACCCAGAGGGCAGAGACATCATCGTCATCTGTAATGACATCACTCACATGATCGGTTCATTTGGTCCTCAAGAAGATGAGCTGTTCCTCAAGGCGTCTGAATTGGCTCGTGCTGAGGGCATCCCCCGAATTTACATAGCAGCCAACAGTGGGGCACGCATTGGCCTCGCTGAAGAGATCAAACACATGTTCCAGGTGGCCTGGATTGACCCTGCTGACCCCTATAAGGTGACCGCTGAAATGTGTTTTTCCTATTATTTGCACTATATAGTTGTCAAGGATATGAGCATAGTGAATACTGTATGTGCAGTTTGACAGTTACTTCTATTCCTCTGTAGGGTTTCAAGTACCTTTACCTGACACCGCAGGACTACACACGTATCAGCTCCACCAACTCTGTTCACTGTCACCATGTAGAGGAAGGTGGAGAGTCAAGGTACATCAAGTCATAAGTTGTCCTCATAAAGTGGCAAATGCAGCTGATTTAAATATTTGAAACCTTAACGTATGTCTGTGGGATAATAGAGATTTGATCCTTCTTGGTCTTAATCATCGGTTACAGGTACATCATCACTGACATCATCGGGCAGGATGAAGGTCTCGGGGTTGAGAACCTGCGAGGTTCTGGCACCATTGCTGGAGAATCCTCTCAGGCCTATGAGGAGATTATTACAATTAGCATGGTGAGACCTGATTTCTGTGAGTAAGAGAAGCCCATGTGATTCTCTGGGATGTTTTCCTGAGTCATTTTTTATGCTCTTGCAGGTGACATGTCGTGCTATTGGAATCGGAGCCTATCTGGTGCGTTTGGGACAGAGAGTGATTCAGGTGGAAAACTCTCACATTATCCTGACTGGAGCAGGAGCTCTTAACAAGGTTTGTTGGTTTAACAAATGCCAGTAATGGATGAATAGAAAATATTCAAAGTAGGCTTGGGTGCTATATATTTTCTCATACCTTCATACCGTCCTGACATTTCACTGGGGTAAATGGTATATGATGGTATTTGTGAAAAAAAAAAAGAAGTCATATCTGCCGTATCCAAAATATTGCCAGATGGCTGACATGTTTGTTTTTTTTCCTCTGGCATTCACACTTCCGTCTGCACTCATCTCGTCAGGCTTTTTTCCTTCAACCATGCAGAGTAGTACAGCAGCACTTGTCTTATAAACTCCACTTGCATGCAGGCAGATTCAGACCAATCAGAGGATAACTAACAGCAAGTTCTCTGTCTGATTGGCCGGAGAGTTAATAGCATGGTGCGTATCAGACAAAATAGAGCCTACAGATAGAGGGTAATTAATAAGTTGGTACTATATTCAAAGTGCAATATTGCAGTTTTTCTAGATGTGTTTGTCATGCAGGTTGAACAACAACAAAAAAGTGTGCAGCCCTAAAATAATGGCGAACAAAACAGAGAAAAACATACGGCAAAAAGTAGATTAATTTGAGGAATGATTAGACTAAATTTGCTGTCAACAAAGCCAAAAAGAGCAATTACTTTGTTCGTCCCCTTAAACACCTTTAACATCTGCTGTGGGCTTAATGGATACAGGTGACTTCAGGTTAGGGGTTGTTTTAAGATAGTAACTTGAGGAACCTAGGATGGAGAACACCTGAGAGGGAGAGTGAGGAGGACCGGACAAACTATACTGTATCTGTATTTGTCCCTTTAACACTTAACACAGTGTTAAATGAAATGTTTCGGGCTGATATAAACTTTACCATTTTGTAGTCATTTGTCATGAAGTTTCTGTTTCTGTGCAGGTTTTGGGCAGAGAGGTCTATACCTCCAACAACCAGCTGGGAGGGATCCAGATCATGCACAATAATGGAGTCACGCACACCACTGTGACAGACGACTTTGAGGGCGTCTTCACCATCCTCCAGTGGCTCTCCTATATGCCAAAGGTCACTGAATGTGGGAAAGTTCATGTAGTGTGGCTTCAGGCTCTATGAAATAACTGAACCCTTCAAATTACTAACTAAAGTTCTTTCTCTTTTCACAGAACAAACACTCCCCCGTGCCAGTCATGCCAACTAAAGACCCAGTAGACAGAGAGATAGAATTCACCCCTACAAAAGCACCATATGACCCTCGCTGGCTGCTGGCTGGAAGACCTCATCCCAGTGAGTGTCAAGATGCAATATAAACTCTGAATGCATTTTGTATCAGTGATCAACCTTTTTAATTTCCTTTATGTCTGCATTTGTGTCATTAGCGGTGAAAGGTGCCTGGCAGAGTGGATTCTTCGACCACGGCTCTTTCATGGAGATCATGGAGTCTTGGGCTCAGACAGTGGTAGTGGGCAGGGCACGGTAAATCTGTTAACACTCAATGTACACACACATGAAATGTATATGCCTGAAATGCCTGAAACCTTACACTCAACAACTCTGTCAAATGACAACAGGTTAGGAGGAATTCCCCTTGGTGTCATTGCCGTTGAAACACGCACAGTTGAGCTCACAGTCCCGGCAGATCCAGCAAACCTGGATTCAGAATCTAAAGTGAGTAATGTGTCACATTGTGTTTATGTTTAAACATATTGTATGGCAGTATGTCACCTCTGCCCATGTTTATGTGTGTTTATGTCAGGTGCTGCAGCAGGCTGGCCAGGTGTGGTTCCCAGATTCAGCCTTTAAAACAGCTCAGGCCATTTCTGACTTCAACCGTGAACGCCTGCCTCTCATGGTGTTTGCAAACTGGAGGGGTTTCTCTGGTGGAATGAAAGGTAGAGAATAAATACTAAATTTTGCAGAGACACTGAATTAGAGGTTTTGTTAAGAGACAAAAAATCTGTTATTGCCTGTTTTTTTTTTCAGATATGTATGACCAGATACTTAAGTTTGGGGCCTACATTGTGGATGCCCTGCGTGGTTTCAATCAGCCAGTGCTCGTGTACATCCCACCACACGCTGAGCTCAGAGGAGGGTCATGGGTGGTGATAGACCCCACCATCAACCCACTGTGTATGGAGCTCTATGCAGACAGGGAGAGCAGGTACATGGAGGCATGATGTTTGTTAATGGGTACTCGATGGTGTTCCAAACTTAAGCAACAGGTGTGTGTAACAATAATAAGCTCATTTTTTTTGTGTTGTGTCCCTGCTTTCTGTGTCCAGAGGTGGTGTGCTGGAGGCTGAGGGTACAGTGGAGATCAAATTTAGGAGGAAGGACCTGCTGAAGGCCATGAAAAGACTAGATTCAGTCTATGCCAGTCTGGTTGAGCAGCTTGGTAAAGGCCATTTCTTTCTCAACTCATCAAACCACTTCCTTTTATTTTCTGTTTAATCACCATATGACTGGGATATTCACAACCTTACTGGCAAGTCTTCGAGTCACTCACAGGACTTCTGTTTTCATCAGCTTCCCCAGAGCTGTCTGACAAACAGTGCAAAGAGCTGGAGTCAAAGCTCAAAGCCAGGGAGGAATTCCTAGCGCCCATTTACCACCAGGTGGCAGTGCAGTTTGTAGATCTCCACGACACCCCGGGGAGGATGCAGGAGAAGGGTGTCATCACTGTGAGTGTGCACATTAACAACACTCTGATATTGTGTCTGGCATCAGAAGCAAAAAGTAAATTTGTATTTAGAAACAATTAATGTTTTTAAACTTTATTTTGCTTTGATACTCTTGACAGGATATCTTGGATTGGAAGAATGTGCGGACCTTTTTCTACTGGCGTCTGCGTCGGCTCCTGTTGGAGCAGGTGGTGAAGTGTGAGATTCTGCAGGCCAACAAGGACCTCAGTGACGGACACATGCAGTCCATGCTGCGACGCTGGTTTGTTGAAACTGAGGGAACAGTCAAGGTATGTCTTGACTGTCAGAGATTACTGGCACTTGAAGTAGGGCTCAAATTATGCCAAAAAACATTTTAGTTTTTTAAAGGAATGCTTCACCCCCCAGATGACCATTTGAGTATCAATTACTCACCCTGTGTTGAGTTGAATTCCTTAAGAAAGTGTTTTCTCACGTGCCTTCACAGTGACACATTGCTTTTTGTATGTGAGATGATGTCGGACTTCAGTCTTTTAAAAGCATATTCAAAGTTTTCTAGTGAATGATAAGCATTAATCACTTATGATGCAGCAGAGATTCTTTTAGATTCATGAAAATACATCACTCTTAGCACCAACAATGAAACATTATGATGAAGCATGCATTATTATAGACGCATCAATATGTACGCCACAATGATACCTTATGATACTGCGTTACTACAGTTGACTGTTGAGGTGTGTTTAGGTGACTACAGGTATTCATAATGCATTATAAGCCCTATCACTCAACCTCTAGTTTATGATAACTAGTCAAGGACATCCATAAGACATTTAACACATATCTCATTATAAGTCACTCTTTTTTTTTTTTCTTTTTTTTTTTAAACAAATCCAAAATAACACAGGGTGGGTAATTGATATACGAAAGGTAATTTGGGGGTTTAAGTATTCCTTTAATTTTATAGGCATTGGAGAATAGTTGTGAGACATATAGAGGGATGATTTACCCCTGTTAATTACTGTGAACACTATCAACATGAGCATACTAAGTCTTAAAAGCTGATACCTGGTTGTTGCATGTCTGCTTGCATGTGCTCCTGTCTGCTTGTCCAGGCCTACCTCTGGGATAATAACCAAGCAGTAGTTGAGTGGCTTGAGAAGCATTTGACTAACGAGGATGGAACTCGATCAGGCATTCGAGAAAACATCAAGTACCTGAAAAGAGAGAACACTTTGAAACACATCCGCAGGTATGCAGACACACTTACACAAATTCTGTGACCTATTAATGTGGTTGGTTATTTTCATCGCCATCAGCTTATCAATGTCAAAAAGCCACGTGTTGCATATTAGTAAATCTTAAAATAATTTTAGCTGTGAAATGTCCGCTTGTACTAATTTTCCTCTTGTGTTCCAGCCTTGTGCAGGCCAACCCGGACATAGCCATGGACTGCATCATCCAAATGAGCCAAAACATCACTCCATCCCAAAGGGCCAACCTCTCCCATCTATTCGCAACTATGGACAGCACCAGCACCAGCACCAGTTGAGCTAAATCTTTATCAGGTTATGCTATTTAAAAGAACAAAAAGCTCTGTATAAGTTAATGGTACTGTACAGGTAAAGAGGATTAAAGTTGGGGCAATTCTTTGCAGTAACGCTCACATGCACAAAGTGACTTACTCAACGGTGATCACCAAACCACTAGAGCGCTCTGTCTGTTATAAACATTGCTGTTAAATGGCATCTTTGCAGGGACGTGGTAATCCGTTCCACTTTTGACTGACAGGCAGAAAGTTTCACATTTGTGAGGCAGGCCGTCAGTCATTTTCAGCCACTCCGTCCAGGACCCTTTTCATAAACTACAACTGTAATGCACATTTCACTGAGCTGTATTTGCACATAATAGTGTGTCAGTGTTAAATTTGCCTCAGTAGGCTCTGCACAGTCTATTGAGGCCACCGTCATACAAGATTCATGAAGTCAAAGACTTCATATTCAGGTTCTGGTTGTTAAGGATATTAAGTAGAGAGTTTGTGTTAATTTTGATATGTAGCTCGTACAACTGATCAATTCTTTGATCAATTTAAGAAAAAAAAATCTAATTTCTGAACCAGAAAATGATGAAATTGTTTAATTCTGTTTCATTTCTACACAGAGTAAAAATATGACATTTTTACCAGAATTGTAATGCAGAAATGCAAATTAAGATGCAGAATATGTTTTTTTTTTGTAACAAGTAGTACTACGACGTCTTTTCATTTCATTTTTTTGTGGCTGATGTGTATCTCGGCTGTAGTCTTTTGTGCGCCAAGACAATGGTATGAATGATAGGAGATGTTGCAACACTGTATGTGATACTTCTAAGCTTTTCTGTCATTTATGTGGGAATATCTTTAATATAATGCAGTAATTCTTAAAACTCAGGTTTGACAGTAATCACTAAAGTGGTCCCACAGGTGAGACTTAAATTGCCTCACAATTGTTTGAAATATCAGCCATGACATTTCATTTAAATGTATTAATATAAACTCCGTCCTGTGTCTTGTGCTCTGCCACAGACTGTTTGTTAATAAATGTCATTGATATTTTTTTGGCAAAACAAACTTCTTTTATTCACCCATTTGATTTTTATTATGATCAAGTTATTGAACATAATATACATCTGACTTTGAGACATGTTAATCACATTGTGTAAAAGAATAATGTGTAAAGGCTGGATTACTCAAAGTGTTGGCACACGTCGGCATTTTGGAATGAAGTGGGTAAATACAGTCGAAAGAAAGCTTTTCTGTTGCGAACATTCAAATATATACAGCAAAAGATTGATAGAGTCATCACCTTCTCCAGCTGCCTTTTTTATAAATATAAATAAAACATCACAGCAATTATGTCTAGCACAATACAACAGACAAGAGACAGGGAGCTACAGTATGGTGGGGCTTTAAAATGCAGAGTGAACAGTAGGAAAACTGGCAGATGCTAACTTACATCTCCACACAGAGTCTTTGTACCCATACAGGCTTTGAGTCTTTGCTTGGCAAAGCTAGATATTTTAAGTCTTACATACTTTTTCTTACAGCCACTTCTTTTTTTATCAGCAGTTTTAGTTCTTAATGAGCAGTTTTCATGTGGACTGTAAGTTAAATGATTTCCACATCCTTCTCCGAGAAGTTCCCAGCTGACTGCAGGAAAGCAGCGTGATTTGTATCAGACTTTGACCTCAGTCTTCTACAGTTGGCATCCACAGACGTCCACAGACAGCTGAATGAATCAGGTCGACTCTGCTGGGGACAGATCAGCTGCTTTATAACAGGGCAATGGGCTTGCTGTTGGCTGGGGCACCCATGTACTGGGAAGACAGGGGATCCTGGGAAGTGTAGGAGGTGTAGAGGCCCGTTACTTGCACGTCTGACAACGGCAGGTTCGCTCCAGTGGAGACAGGTGTCAGGTTGGCTGTTCCCAAATCACAGTCTGATAGTCGCAGGGGAGAGTTACTGAAGGTACCCAAAGCATCCAGGTTAAAGCTGTCGTCCTTCATTTCCTCCCATAGATTACCTGAGCAGATAAAAAGAGAAGTTAGGAGTGGCAGAAGAAGTACTCAGATCTTTTACTTAAAGCTCCAGTGTGTAGGATTTAGTGGCATCTAGAGGTAGTGTTGCTGAACTGAAACTTCTCCTGTATGCTAGGAACAACATGGTGGAAGAGGACCTGCTCCATAAGCAGATATAAAAGGCTCATTCTAAGGTAACGAAAACACAATTCTTACTTTCAGGTGATTATACATTGAAGTAAATGTCCTTATGAATTTTAGATAACATTTCTGCGAATTTGGTGGCCCTAAATTCTACCCACTGGACCTTTAAGTAAATAAATACTAAAAAAACATAAGTACTCGTTTTGCAGAATAATCCATTTCTGAATGATATGCATTATATTATTGCATTATAATTATTGATTTATTAAAGCGTTCATCACTTTAACATTGCAGCTGGTAAAGGTGGAGCTCATTTCAACTACTATATATACTTAATTTTTGTTACTTAGCACTGGACGTTAGTGAACCGATGCATTATCTCTTCAGTTATCGTGCATGGCGGACACTTTAAAAACATCTTTACCTTGAAGGGCAAAGTCCATGATGCTGGGGTCCAGTGCATCCACCTCTGTGTGCGTATCACCGTGCACGCTGTAGAAATCGTCAGGTGGCTTGCTTGGATGCTGGGTGAGTGGACTGTGGGAAAGGTCAGGGACCGTGTGCAGGGGAGGTGTCTGGGCCGGAGCAGGGGACATGGGGGCCAGGCGAGCCTGAGCGTGGAGCTGGGCCTGAAGCTGGTGGTGTTGGTGCATGGGTAAACAGGGCAGGGACAGTGTGACTATTGGCTGAGGCTGCATCTGGGCTGGGACGGGCAGTGGGAGGCCAGTTGGGCAGCCGGGCAGACGGGTCATGCCAGGCTCTAAAGCCTTACGTCTGCAGTTCTCCGGGCGGTCTGTGATCAGTTTGTCCAACTCATCTGCAGGGAGAAACAATGATTATCAGACTATGTGACAGCATGACATAAGATTTTGATGACTTATTGCCTTTTTGAGCAGTAGACCTTTTACATTTAACAAAATAAACTTCTAACCAGGGTTAGCCATGCTGCGGCGAATGGCTGGGAGGTCCTTGCGTTTCCACTTCTGCATCTCTTCCTCCATCTTGTCAATTTTGGCAGGGTTCAGCGCCCACAGACAGCCCTTACGGGATGAGCTGCTTGTCTTGTTCTCCACTTTCTCAAAGCATTTGTTTAAGGACAGGTTGTGTCTGACTGAGTTCTTCCATCCATCAGGTGCAGTCTGCAGGGAGAGAAGTGTTGTATAATGAGTCACTTTCCTTATCTATATGCGCCTTCTCTTTTAGTCCTCTTCTGTAATATTTATGGGCTGTCATACCTTGAAATAAGGAAAGTGTTCTTTCATAAAGCTATAGATCTCACTGACTGGGAGGCTGCCAGTTTTGCTGTTCTTCAGAGCCATGGCAATCAAACAGCTGAAAAAACAATCACCAGGAAAAAAATCTTTATTTGAATGAAGCTCATAGCAGAGAGGTGAAATGCACAAAAAAAAATCAGGAGATGTGGTGGATATTATTATAATTTAGGTAAATAAAATAGGTCTGACCTGTAGGAGTAGATTGGCTTGGGGAAAGACTTGGGCTGCAGCTCCTGTTCTTGTGGAGCCAGGCGAGGTTGTGTAAATAAACTTTGGTTGTTGAAAGAGACATTGCTATAAAGCCCACCAGTTGAACACTGTGAGGAATAGGAAGACATTAATGAGGAACTTCATCATTTACATTTATTCACTGTGACCAATTTTGTTTTTATGAAGAGGTCCTTGAAGGCAATTCACACAAGAAGCACAAGAAAACCATAACTAGTACTGAACTTATTAGCTTATAGTACCTGTTGTCCAGTTTGGGTTAGAGAGTACACCTGCTGGGGGGCAGGCTGGTAGACTGAGGTAGGGCACTGGTATCCTGGAGAGGGCAGCCCATTCATGGAGAATGGAGACATCTGTGGAGTAGATAACGAGGCTATTTGACATTCAATCCTTTAAAACATAATACTTTTTTTTTTTTTGCAATGGTAATTAAAACTCACACTTCCACTGTGGGTGTTGATGATGCTGATTCCCAGAGGGCTGTGCTGCATGTTGCTCTGGAGGTGGAGCATGGAACCTTGACCTGCTGTCATGGCAGTCATATTGCTCAGCTGAGCTGTGAGAGGGAGCAGCCAAACTCATATTAGATTAAAGAAAAGTTCACAGAAAACTACTTTCTTGATCCATATAGGTCTGATCTACTTTCTAGGGTTTGGCAATGTTAACAATTACAGTAGGGTCAGACATAATGGTAGTTTGTTTGTAATGCTCATTGCACCAACAAATACATAAGAAGCTTCTACTTATAGACATTTACAGACTTAAAAGTTTTTAATTTAACTGTTCAATATAGTTTTTTTCAAGTGTAATTGTTTACACTTTGACCTGTTGATAACAACTTTAAGGCAAGAAAAGGCCAAAACTTTCCAAATGGATTAATCTCTGAGGTTCCTTATATTTTTAGTGTAAGCTTGGGCGGTATCATGGTACTACAGTATACCAGGGTATTTAGAAAACTTGACAGTATGGTTTTAACTTATTTATCTTGTTACAGGGTTGTGGGGGGGCTTAACCCTATCCCAGCTGACTTTGGGCGAGAGGCAGGAAACACTCTGGACAGGTCGCCCAACCATCACAGGGTTGACACACAGAGACAGACAACCATTCCTTCTTACGTTCACATACAGTTTAGAGTTGGTATGAATTTCAATACCATCAAAAATACAGATGCTCCTCTTTCTATCAAACTCATACAGAGGTGCTGTATTGAAGATGTACAGTATGGAGTGCACATCACGCGCCACCAGAGGTCAGTCTCTACTGTTAGAACAGGCAGTTGAGCTGAGAAAGATGGTGACTGAGGGTGGTTGGGATAACGTTGCATTATTTTTACGTTTAACTCTGTGGTTTAAAGGTTTATTTCAACCAAACCAGAGTTGGCGGTTGTTGGAACAGTGGACTAACTAACTAAATGACCAGTGAGACTTTATATTTTCTGCCGAGTTTAAGTTTTACACTGTTAACAGTTAATAATGCAATTAAGGTGGTCTTAGTTTGGTGAAAGAGAGAAACTTAAATTCAGAAGGTGTATGGTTGTATTTTTCTGTTCAATAAGGAAGATGAGTGTACCTTTCTTGACATTTTGTGAGTTTATATTGTTTTTTATTAGATAGAGAAAACAAAGAGAACTCGCGGAACGTTGCAAATGCGCAGGTTGTGGGTGGGTAGTTAATGCGGTACACAAATGCCGTCATAAACCAAATACCCTATTTATGTAGGACAATTTCCAATGGCAAAAACAAAAATCTTGTATTTTCATTTGTCTTTCAGGATAGATTTATAAAACTGTGTTTATACCTGCAGAGGCCAAAAAGTTCAGTAGAATCCAGCAGTCTTTATTTATCCAATCACAGAGATGATCTAGTTTTTGAATGTTGTACTGTCCCCTCCCTGTCACCTCACCTGTCTGTTGCTCCAACAAGCTGCCATGGGAGGGCCCGTTACTGTGGCCTCGACTATCAGCCATCTGCTGTAGTCGGGGCACATCGACAGAGGTGAGCCATGACAGAGACTGCAGGTCCCCAGGGAGGTCCTCCTCCCTCAGCTGGGAGGGGTCCGTGGTCAGAAGCCTTCAAGAGAGAAGGAGGAGGGGTTTGAGGGGGGGTTAACACGGCTGTCGGCTCAGATGCACACAAGTGGAATTTAAATCTAAACACTTGATAGAACATTTTGTCCTTCAAAGTCAGGACCACTGTAATGAGTCTGGATGTGGGCAAACAGAGATGAAAGCTGCTCAGCGAGGCCGTGTGTTCGCCATGCCATCCAGGATTTACCATAAGTAGATTAACTACAAGTGTTATTTAGCGGTGACAGTTTTAATCAACAATGAGGGAGTTAAACAAGCTTTCCATTCAGAGTAAATGATCTGTTTATTTTTTTCTGGGAGTGGCACGCTGATCTTTGTTTTTCTCATAGTTAATACTTGTCTGCTTTTTTGATGTTGATCAAAACAGGTTTTTTTTTAATAAAATAGATGCAAAATTTCATGTAGTATTTTATGTCTAACCTAAGAATATTTTCTCAACCCCTAATTTTATAAATTCTGTCCTATAATATGGATTAAATTAGGATTTCTGTTTAACCAGTGCCTTGCCAGTACCAATCAGCTTTCAGTCATTACATCTTTTATGTGGCAAGTCTCAAAGAGAAAGAAAAGAAAAGAGAGGAATCCTCTTGAATCCTCTCCAGTCTTCTCTGCACACACGCACTTACTGTGCAAGGGTTTAGTAATTGGGGTCGCTATGACAACACGCACTATTCAGTTAGGGTCTGCGAACAGTGTAGGGGAAACCCCCCCCGCCCCATGCACATACACACACGCACACACACACACCAAATCTCCTAATAAAAAAATCAACCCTGTGTCAGGTGACCACGGTCTCGCCTTACACCATTGGCTGAATCATAAGTAAACAACGCATGAGATCGTTTGAAACATGGGACAGCAGCACATGTTGCCTGCAACAGTTGGCCTTGTCTATTGAAAAATGATCACCTATTGTGTCCCAAACGACAAATCTGCCCAGTGGCACGTGGCTCTATTGTCTTCCCCAGACCCTTCCTTGATTGTCTCTGTCGTTTCTTTTCTTTACACAGCCCCTTGCATTAATCTGTTGGAATGACAGCCCTCACATAAGAGGACAAATAGGATGCCATCTGCTTCCCTGTCCCTTTCCAGCCTCTATCCTCACTGCCACCCCCCAACCCCCTCCCTCAATGGGGAAATCAACGGAGCCTCGGGGCCAGAGAGGGTGCAAATGTAGTTTGAGGTCAGGGCTCTGTGTCTGCCGTCTGAATAAGTGACATCATTGCAGCCAGGAATCAGCAGCACACGTCCTGAAACACCTTGCATGCGCCACTAAATGATTTAGAGTGATGGTCCTTTTGCAGCAGGTGGCATTGTGAAGTTTAACGCTCTGTGAAGCATCACAATAACTCAGGTAGAGCTTTGATGTTAAGTGTACCTTTTGTGTACTGGCTGAATGTTTTTTCTCTTTTCTTTTTCTTTGCTTTGCTGCTGACAAAATGAAGAAAGTCTGACTGAATGTTGAAGAGGATTTTTTTTCTTTTTGTTCTGTATTTAAAAAGAGCACTCAAAGTGAATCAAAAGTATGTACAATATTTTCTATAGCTGGTCTTCTACACTTTTGTCTTACAAATTTACTCAGGGTTGCAATTTTTCATTATGAGTGCCCAGTACAAACTGATAAAACCACAGAATAGATGACACATGGGGGGTATTCCCACCTCCCCTCCTCTCTCCACCAGCAGCATAGAAATTGTTCACTGATGCAAAACATGTTGAGCTGGTGTCTCCATGTATCATCCGAGCCTTCCCAGAGGTTCAACAACACTAAATATTGCACCTCCTCCTCCTCCTCCCCTGCCTCCCTCCCTTCCTCCCTCCTTTTCTAATTGGGAGCCACTTGTGCATACTGGTGACCCAGTGCGCCCGTTTCCCCCTGAGCCGGCAGGCCAAGAGGCTCAGGCTCTCCGTGTGCCGACAGCGGGAGTGTAAACAGAGCTGATGGTTTCTGACAGATCCATTCAGACTGAAAATCATTTATTCTTCAGGATTTTTTTCCCTCTTTCTCCTTTTTCATGAACCCCCCCACCCATGCACAAAAAGAGCTGTCCATCTACCTTTAGATTAAACATAGTGGGGTTAGACAGTTTGTTCCATGACCAGTTGGGAAACACCTTAAAGGCTTTGATTCATAAAAATATGCCTTTTATCTATTGAGGTGTCACGGATTTGATTCTGAGTGTTTTTGACAATATGTATCAAAAATAATACGTTGTTAAGTGGTAGAAGAATCTGTAACTAGGGTCCTCATATGACAGAACATATTTTAATTCTTACCTGTAGTCCTGTGGAGACGGATGATGCCCAGCATTTTCAATGATTCCCGACATCCTGGATGTAATTCCACCTTCTATCATTTCCTGGGATATGTGGTACCACTGCAATGCAATAAATAAAATGAGCACACTTTAGGTTGAGTCTTCAAACTGAGATAAACAAGCTATGTAGAAGACATTATCACGATATAATGATATTGCTTCAAATTGTGTCTCCTTCAGTAAATAAACATGGTGGAAACACATGTTATATTTCTGAAAATATAACATTGCTCCACAAAAAGCAAAGATTTTAAACTCAACATTAAGGTTCAATGAACATTTAACACAAGAATAAACATATTTAAAAATAAATTAATAGTTGAATATAAAAATTCTATGTGGTATCAGTGTGGCTTTGTTGAAGCCACAGCTCATTTTACAGTCTGAATGCTTTTTGTTCCCCTTACTCTCCCTGATTAAATTGCATAAAAATACATCGAATAATATATCTTGTATTTAATATGTAGGCCTCTTCAGTTCAAATGTTTACATAACAGTTGGGTCACATTAGCTCACGTTTCTCATCTTGCCTTCAGAGAAATAAAGGTTAAAGTCTAAAAGTCATTAAATTGTCAGTAATCTCATCAAAACCAACAATCCGACAAAGACTATGATGCTAAGAGAGAGAAATAGTAAACAATTACCTGTTTTGGATGATATTGAAGAATGTGTGAGCCGGTCGCGAGCCCCTGTACTGTATTTCTCTGTGTTGCACTTGATTCTCCAAAAACCGTTTTTAAATTTCCCTCTCTGGAGCTGTCCAGCGCTCTGACATGCGCAGTGGAGACTTCAGCAGAGCTCCCAGTCGCCCGGGGGGCAGGAGGGTCCCATGAGTTTGACAGCTGCTGTTCATGCAGTGCCTGTTAACAGTCCCAGCAGCATCCACACTTCCAACAGCAATGAAGAAGTGGCGATGATGTGATTTTATTTTTCTCTCAGTTTTGGGTGGACTTTGTGTCACAGTGCGGTCGTGGTGCACTCCTCCACCTCAGCAGTTTGTTGCGTTAAAAGTCAGGTCATACTCCGTCCAGACATTGTAGTCCTCTTATTAGATGAGCATTTAGGAGATAAGATGATATATTTAAAGGAAGTTGCCTGTTTGTCTTACAACGTCCTGTGCGCTTGTTCCTCCAGTGGCGCACAGGTGCGTCTTAGCAAAACGCAAAATACACAAGTTCAGGCCTAAATCCTGTTGACGTTATTAACACTATTAAAAATGTTTAGTATGTTAAAACAGCTGAATCAGATTAAGCGCAATAGAGGCAACAGGAAAAACACCCGAGTTAAAAAAAAAATAGAAGAATAAACATTAAATATCCATTTTGTGCCACTATATCCTCCTGTCAGGTTATTCCCAGTGAGCTCCCTCCATCAGGTCTAAGACGATGTGAGTCTCTACTTGTGGTGGCATCTGTGTATGTGAGTGTGAAGTTTTTTTTAAGGAAGTGCTTGTAGATAATTTGCTTCCCGCCGCTGTGGCCGCGTCCTGCTCCTCTCAGCAGTGGGAAAAAGAGCCGGGGAGGCGCGTAGGGAGGGTCGGGGGCCGGGTGGGCTGCTGCAGGAGGCGGCAAAGGCACACACTCGTCTAGAGAGCAGGTCTCCGTCAGAATAAAAAACGGTGGCATGAAACTGTTGGGTTGGCAACGCATTGCAGAACACTTAGCAATCCTGGTAATAAGAAATTGCTCTGTTGCCACCTCCACGCTTAAGATGAAGTGTAAGAAAACAAGCAACTGCAGTTCCAGCAGCCGATTTTCATTATAAATAAGCATGCCACTGACTTGTATGCGCACTGGAAAGTCATTTATATTAGGCTACACATGAAAAAAAAACCAAAACAGTATCTTTACTTTTATTGAAGAAATTTGTGAAAGTTTCTGATTTTTCTGGAAAGTCTAATAAACTTCTGGTGGTTGAAGGTCTGATAGGATTCATTCCTAACTCTGTCTAAAAAGGGCAAAGCAGCGAAAAAGAGTTCTTGCAGCTCTAGCAGTTTAGTTATTTTTCCCACAATTTCTAAGAAAAATACTCTTTAAAAACAGCCCCACATTAGTAGGCTATCTGATCGCCGGCATTCATGAACCCCAGGGGTCCTTATGGGGACTCCAGGGGGTCTCCAACAAAGGAAAAGTTACATTTTCCATTGTTTGATTCGCGACACATTTAATAGGTTGTCTTCCAAATTAAATATCAAGCTTTTAATTGTTTCATGATCCAACAGGACATCAAGATGTACAGACATCTATCCATGATATGGGTGGAAAAAGTCTGAGTCGCTGATTGAGATAACACCAGCAGGTATATGGTCTTTTAATAGCAGACTTAAATGTGAAACCTGTTGGAGATTAAAATTTGCGGCCGGAAATTAAAGGGGAATTCCTTAAAGTCTGTAGGGAGACTGCAGTGACAGCAGCAGTATCAGCCCCATGGGACCCTACAGATGGTAAATCGTCCTGTCACAATAGGCACAATCAATGATTACATGCATGAACGTAACGGACAAAAACAAGACCATCCTCAAAGAGCAGATCCTGAAGGTCCTAAAGCCCGCGGGGTTATGATCTGGAAACAGTGTGGGGCAGAGTGTGCTCATACTGTGTGAGGTACTGTAGGTTGAGACCTGATGATGATGATGATGATGATGATGATGATATAATCTGGGTAGAAGGATGTACACTGCATGTAAATGCCACAGGCTCACATCAGCCAAAGTGACTTTCAATAGTTGATTACTAAATTACTGCCAGCTGCAGGGGTTGGACAAGAAAACCAGAAGCATCTTATTAGAGCTGATGCACGTAGTCAACAGAAAAAAATAATCAGCAGCAGCTCTGATTAGTAATGTCACTAGTAAAAAATGCAAAACATTCCCATAGTTGGATCATCTTTTTGACTGTTTTTATTTGTCTTATGCACTGGTGAAGTGAAGAGCTTTGGGTTGAGTGTTGGTCTGAAAAAAACAAGCAGTTTGATGACATCACCTCAGACTTTAGGAAGTAATGTCCTTTAAAAACAATTAATTGATTGATGGAGAAAATATTTGGTGGATTGATCATTGGAGCCCTCTGGGAAATACAATGTAGCAGCACTGCAATCAGAACCAATTTAGTATTTACTGTCTGTTTTTGTAGAGATATTTAGGGGATTTTCATTCCACTTGATTGCCATTTTTGTTGTTAAGTGTTGTTAAGTAAATATAATGTACATAACAGGGCTGGGATATATGGAAAAAGAAAACAAATATCACAATATTTTTGAACAAATACCTTTATATAGATATGGTAACAATAGTTAAGTGTTGACTACACAAAATATTTACACAATGAGATTTAAGTTCAGAAAACTGCATCATTTCACTGTAATTCAGCCTTTAAAACCAGGAAAAGACAAGACTTACAATATTACGATATCCAAAATCTACAATGATATCTAGTCTCATATCACAGTATTGATATAATATCAATATATTGCCCGGCCCTATTGCATATTTTTGATCAGGTGTGTTTCTATTGTATCGTTATTATTATTTACCTGCTCTTTACTGAATTAGATATCAGGCTTAACTCCACACCAGTTCTGCAATGTTTTGCAAGTGATGCATCACTTAGTTCAGGCAGCAATTTTGTCTGAACTGTGTCCGACCATGTCATGTTACATTGCCTTAAATACTCACCCATAAAAATGATAATTGTCAGACCTACTGTACGTTTGAACCCACACTTAGTGCTAATTAATTTCTAACTTCATAGGACGCTGTTGTGTGGCTGTGTGTGTATTTGTATTTCACACTTTACATCTTGAATTGTTGGTGCCTCAGTCTTTAAGTTCAGTCAAAAATATGTAATGTAGCAAAGGAAAAGACAAAAATCACAACAGTATATGGAGAAAAACAAGAAAACAAAAAAATAACTGTGGTCACAAATACACTGACATCAGCAAGACTTTTAACTGGATATCTACTCAATAACATCTCAAAGTGCAGCTGTAGTGGTGGTGGCATTTCTAAAATACAGGTATCTGCCCATGAATACATTTCTTGATAATTCTGTAACCATGCTGTAACAATGCTGACATTTACTGCAGGTGTGCACAGCTGGTGGGACACAATCACACAAACACCTGATAAAAAAGGAAAAAAAGAGACCTTAAATGAGGAAAAAGTCCCAGAGATGCTTCGTCAGGTCAGTGGTCATTCCAGCAGCTGCAGCTGGTGTCGGTAAGCAAATATTTATTGTCTGCAAGGGTCTTGCAGTTAATGTTAATGGAGATTTACTGTACCCGTGTCTGTTGTTTCTCTTTGTCAGTGAATTTATCTTGAGTCTTCTTTTTAATGCATTACATTTCTTATGCAATGGAAAAGCAACATTATGAGCTTTTAAAAATGACTGTAATTGCTCAATTGTAATGTATTTTTGTTATTCAATTCTGTCCCTGTGTAGCTTTGCATGCTTTACGTAAATGTCAGCATAATGGTTATATTAAATTGTAAAAAGCACTTTAACACAACTAAAGTAAGCTACTGGTGCTGGCCTGACTATCAGGAGTAACTCGGGGCTCAGTGTCTTGCCCAAGGACACTTCAACATGTGGACAGGAGGAGCCAGGTTTTAAGACACCACCCCTGTGATTAGTGGACAGTCTGCTCCTCTCCTGGGACACAGTTGTCCCATTTATATGATAAAATATTTATATATGGTTAGTTAGTGACATGTTCATGGCAATGACTGTAAGAGCCTATCAAGCGGTGTGTGATGCACTCAGGAAAGAGCATGAGGACTCCCTGCAGCTCAGGAGCACACAGTGACGGCCCTCCTCACTCATGCCTGTTTAGGAGTAATGGGGAAACAATGGGATCACCGCCTGAGGGTTGGCCTGTGTTTGTAGCCTGTGTTTTTGTACTTTTGCACCAAGTGTTTACTCAAAACACATCAGCCCCTCTGAGAACGAGGTCAGCTCGCTCCCTCTAATCTCCTCTGCAGGCAGAGACACAGTGTCCCCCCAGAACAACATGTCACCCAGGGTGACCCTCTGGCCACACAGAGGAAGCTGCTGTCAGCCATGCTTAGCTGAAGTGCAGCATCAGTGTCCTGCTAAAGACTTTGTGTTCTCAGTGAAGCTTCAACCTGGACAGAGCAGGGTGTCCAGACTGTCAGGCCTCAGGTTGCCGTGTCAAAGGTCAGGCAGTCAGAGACTACTTACAACACCTTTCGGAGTACTTACACCTTCACACAGGGAAGACATGACAAAACAGTGATTAAATTTCACAACAACAGCGACATTAATCACTTAATATTGCATCACATGTTGATTTATATGTACCCTTTACATCTTTATAGCCAATAGAGAATTGCAGTTTTTCTATATTATAATAATAGAAGTTTAAAAGTGATCAATCAAATCATTTCAGTGCAGCTCAACACTGTTGTAGTTATGATATAAGCTTGTATTAAAGGGAAAGTTCACCCAAATAGCACACAAATGAGATAATATATAATCCCTAGCTAGCAGCATTTAGCCATATGGGCATTTTTAGTTTTATTTGGTGACGTTTTCAGATGATTCAGTGCAGTTTACACTTATGTCATGGCATTGCTACTTAATACATGTACAACAGAGGTGAACGTGTAGTGCTCAACACATTACAAAATTACATTTGACAAAGTTATTTATCCTTTATATTTGTATTACATTTACAGGGGACATTTTTTTGCATTATGAATACTTCTGTTATTGATGCTCTAGGTATGTTTTGCTATGAACTGTTTTGTACTTTTGCTTGGATAATATTTTCAATGCAGGGTTTTTGGTTTTAATTGAGTATTTTCACTGTGTCTCATTGCAATATTACATTAGATTCATTCTTTGACATTTGCACAGGAAAGTATATAGTTACGCTTCGATTCTTGTGCTTATCTCTTAAAAAAGCTTTGTTAAAAAAAGGCAAAGAAAGGCAATTTAAAGAGCAGCATAAATCAGAAGACAAACACTTTTTTAAAACACACACACATACACACACACACACACACACACACACACACACACACACACACACACACACACACACTATGAATGATAGAAAAAAACACGCTAAGAATTACTGCACAAATATAACAAACCTAAACATTACTTTATCCACTGCCAGACTTCAAAGCCATGCATTTTCAGAGGATTGGTCAAGGAAAAATGTCCCAGCAGGTCCCATCACGCCGATCTCTTTCCTCCATGGCATGCGACTTCTCTGGACAGACTGCTGGACTTCACAATTCTTTTGTCCTGCAGGATCACAGAAAAACATTTCTTGAAGGTTTAGAGAGGTCAGTGGTGTTGACCTTTGAGTGACCTGTGTCAACACCAAAGCCTCCGTTCTGAGGCGAGGTCAGTCCTTTTCAGTGCCCTAAAGGGTAAAGATGGAGCAAAAGTCTTCTTCTTTTTCCACATCCGACTGAGTGCAAAAGAGCCTCATTTCGAAAAGAGGTCTCGCTAACTTTTTTATGTGTCACAGCAGGGATATGATGTCCCCTAAGGATGGCACTTTGACACCCCTAAGTCAAGTTGTCCAAATCACTCTGCATTTAGTTTTTGCAGTGACCTTTAAGAGGTTATCCAAACTGACAAATATTTAATTCCTGGTGTGTGAGTGGGTACTGGGTGAAGAAAATGGCCAACTGAGCATAATGTGATGCAATATTAAAAGGTACAGTACATGAAAAAGGACAGAATATGAAATCACAATCAGAAGAGCGACATAATGATGTTATATATCATTCTTGTCTCTTCAACAAGACAGAAATAATATCTAGGTTCAAAAATATCCAATGTGAGGTATGAAGTAACCCCAATGACCCAGCATTTTGGGACTGAAACGATGACGGGGCCCGGGCTTCGTTACGCTGCTCTGAAAAATTAGAATAATGGACTATGAAAGAAGGAGAGATCCAAAGAAAGGGACAGGGGAAGAAAGAGGGTCTTTGGGAAAAGAGGAATTAGATAGGAAGAGAGGATGGAATAAAAGGAGGGTAACAGTGAAATGGAGACAAAATGAGATGGAGAGAAGAGAGAGAGGGGGCAGTAGTGGTGCAATGTGAGTGTTATCATCAGCTCTCATTCTCAGCATGGAATCTATAATGGGAAAATCAACCTCTCTGACTCCTGTGTAATTGGATTTGCCGGGTCTCGTGCTGAATCAGAGCCCAGTGGGTAGCACAAAGCTTGTTAAGATTGGACAAGCATTGCTGGGCCGCTGGGCCAGGGGGAGAGGTGGGGCGACGGCAGAGGTAACCTTGACAACTTTTCTGGAAGGGAGAGTAAATAATTCAAATGTGCTGAACACTCAACTGGTCTCCCATCAATTGACTGAGAGCTTTCCAAATGTTAATCAATCCATAAACTGGGTGAAACCTGATCTTTTTTCACATTTAGGTCATCAGAGCAGAGAAAACAGACACCTGTGTTACCTTGGAGGATGTGTGTTTAATGGTGGTTGCCAGGTAACAGCAGTAAACACAGTTTTACTCCCACCCAGTCTTTCTAAACAACATGCAGCTACTTTATGGCCTCGTCATTTTTGTACACAAAAGAAAGCTTCACAAGAGATCTGTCAAATCTTTCAGTTTAACAGTATATCCATTTATGTCTTATTGTTTATAGATATGAGTAGCTTGAAAACAAAGTCTAGACTCTGCATTTAAGTGAGTGAGTCAGCAATAATTAAGCATCTAGATGAAAGCCATGACTAAAATGTTCAAACTAGCTGACATAAGCTAATGTAAAGGACAGACCCACACCGTTTTATTCCTTTTGTACCTTTGCACCAGCTTAACTCTTAGCCATGTGAGCGGTGTGGCTCTAGAGCTGACAATGTTGCCTGTGGGCCAGACTGAAATATCTTAACAACTACTGTACAGATTTACATGGTCCCCAGAGGATAAATCCTAATGACTTTGGTGATCCCCCGACTTTTCCTGTAGAGCAGGGGTGTTAAACATATGTCCTGCTGGCCAGAACCGGGTCCAATCTGGACAAGTGGATGAATTCACACACCTAATATTGATGCAGCTGTGAAGGCTATGACATGGCAGGTTTCAGAGTAAGGAGTCTTGTAATAAGCAGCTGCAGAGGCTTTACACCCTGACCAGAATACAGTTCTCTGACATAACAGTAATGACTTATTGTGGTCTCATCTAAATATATCAAACATTGTGTAAAATATTATCAGTTAGCAGCTTCAGTCCAAAATAATCTGTATTAGACTTATGTGAAAGAGGTATACAGTATACAGTATTGATGGAACCCTATTGCCAAGCTACTGCCAAAACTTTGATTTGTGAATGGCTTGTTAGGCAGGGGATAACTCAACCTACTTACTCATTAGCTTCCACTTTAGTTTGGTGTGGTGATACCAGCATTAACACACAGGAGTGGAAATGTACATGTATTGACAGCAAGTAACAGACATATTTTTGACATTGCACTTATTTTTTTTACTTGAGATCAACTGGGCTGTATGTGGCTCACAAACTAAAATGATGTTGACACCCCTGCTCTAACCACAAGGTTGACATTTGTGGTTTTATGACTCAACAACTATTGGATGCTTTGCCATTTAATTCATCAGAAAATTCATGCTAAACTAATGACATTTTTGTCTGGTGCTCACTATTAAATGTGGGCTATACTTAGATGGAGAACATTTTTCCCAAAGAAGTAAAAGGTGCTTTTTGGCAGATTTCAATCCAAAACTGAACTGGTTCGGACCAGGTTCGGTCCACAGCATTAGTTGCCATGGTGATCTAGCCAGGTTAAAAGAGTGCCACCTTTGGGACACTGAGAACTCTGACTTCAGACTCAACATACATTGATAACCCATTAATCTCACTGACATCCCTCTGGTCTAACGCTCTGATGTCAGCTGGGTCAGAAGACGGGCCTGGGTCACAGTGAGAGGAAACAGGGTGGATACATCATGTGATGACCTTACAATTCTGATCTGTGTCTTTATATACGGAAAAAAAATATTGCGATATATTTAGAGACACACATGTGGCCCAAAACGATTCTGGAAGTATTACATTCCACTTGCCTTCTTCCAGTTTATACATGCATTGTTAAAGCTGGTGTGGGTAGTTTTTTTGTCGCTGTCTTTGGGCTAATGTTCCATAATAGAACTTTGAACATATTGTACTTTTGATGGAACATCCTGTTGCCTCTGTTTTCAGGCTGTAGAAAATGTAGCCCATGAAAAGAGACTTTGGCAAATTACAGGTCATTTCAGAGAGAGGGCGTACAGAGGGCTGATCTACAAATGCAGATGCGGTGAAAGCCTGATTCAACGGCAGAGAAACCTGCAGAGGAAGTTGCCAGCACTGCTGCTGGCTACCAGCCCACCGTGACAGTAGCCATAATGTCGAGGAGCGAGGCCAAGAGACCACGGGATGGCTAGCTGTGTGCAACTCCAATGTGAAAAAAGGTGTCTGTGTATGGGAATTTTCCTACGAAAGTAATGCATCAAAAAACTAACATATCCCGCGTAATCATGAGCCAGTAATTTGTGCATAATTTTGGAAGGCTGTGCTCATGTGACCAGTGTCCTGATGGAAGTGAAGAAGAGAGCAATCTCAAGTGGTCCATTAAACATTAGGCTTGGGTCGTAGATGGGTCACAAATTACAGGCCTTTCCCCTGGAACTTTCTCCAGGAGACTGTTGTACAGAACAGTGTCAACTTAGAGTCATTTTGAGGTACGTCATCACCATGTTTCTTTTCCTAAACCTAACCACAGTAGATTTACTTGCCTAAATCTAACTTCCATAACTTTATGTTAATTACGTTTACGTTACATCATTCATGAGATGCTAATTCATAGGATATCATATGAACAGTTGTATGAGGATACATTGATGGGAGACACTGGGTTACTATATGATGCTGTCATTGTCTGATGGGAGGGGCTTGGGGCAAAGAGAGAAGAGAGGGGAGCTGCAGGAGGAAGGTGTACTTTCAGCCTGCCCCTGCTATAATGGTTTTAATAGGATGTACAGTGTTTTACATGAGCTTGTCTGGTGGGTTGCAGCTTGTGTTTTACATAATTTCCTTGATATATTTTTTGGATTTTATGTTTTATGTTTAAGTCTACATGTGTTGTGTTTCACCTGGCTGCAAGCCAAATTCCATCATAATTACAATTAAGTCAAAGTTGAAGCAGAGGGGCTGATTATAGACTTGGTGGCCTTTGGGTATAAGGTGCTGACCTCAAATTCCAGTCTCTGGTTCAAGCCAGTTCAGGGACCTTTATTACCTGTAAATCCCCATCTCTCTTTCTCCTTATACCTGTCAACTCCACACTGTCAACTCTCTATAAGCATCAGATGCCCACAAAATATTCAATCGTCTGACTTTTGAATGCTATTGAAGGAGCTTGAATTAAAGGTGCTGTTATCTGATAATTGTTTTCACCCAAGCAAAGAATGAGGTAATTGCATTTGGCCATCAACCTGGTGGCACTGTAAAGAAGCATTAAGCACTGGCAGCTCAGACTACCCTTCAAAACAATGGTGCTCTCCTGACCAGCATTGTTATACTGAGTAATAAATCAGTTAGTGATTAGGCTGTAATGTATCCATCTAATCAAAGATCAGTAACCAGATCTAGACTGTACCGTCAGGGAGAAGGAGACTGGGGGCTTTTAAGCTGTTGGTCGTGATGTAATGGAGCTCAGACACAGAGAAGACGGAGAGAGAGGGACAGGGGGATGGTTGCATTGGTGTGGTTTGGATCCTGTTTCTGTATCGTTATGTTACACTCAGCAAAGCAGTGGATACCCAGGTAAGCACTGAGTAAGATCTCCCTGTCCCTCCACCTCCCACGGCATTAATCATTAAGCACCCAGCCCACAGTGCCATGAGCCTGGGTCAGGATGATGTGGAGGAGCATATGTGTACATAGGCCTCCATGCAGCATCACCAGCACTACCGCTACTGCACTCTAGATGAATGAGCTACTACACAAACCAGGGGAGAGGATAGTAAATGTGTTTTTTTATTAGTATTGTGGAAACTGGACTTTTGCCAACTAACTGTCAACAATCCAGTGTTTACAGGTTCACTGATTGTCTCCATGCAAGCAGATACAGGAGGACACGCTATTCTTGTCTGCCTTCACTGACGAGATTTTTTTACAGTTTGGATCCTCATTGAGATTCTGCATCTGACAGCAGAACAATACAACTTCGGAAATGCAGGTTTGAACTTTCTTTTGTGTTGTAATTTGTTGCATTTCAAAGAACTTGCTGTAGTTTACATATCGGGTCATCGTATCAGGTGCTGTCAAAGAATTTCAAAGTTGGTACAGTTCAGTGTGAATTTAGTTCTGTGAGTGATGTGAGGCATCTAAAGGCTAAGATGATCGTGGTCCCATTGTAAGTGTATGGGTTTAAGTGGAACACCACCTGAAGTTCAATCAATATTTGTCAACATGAGCTACTCTCTCTCAAAGTCAGAAACCAGAGAAGTAGGCCCCTAAGACTCCTTAGAGGCCCCTTGTGATGCCATAAACATGAAGTCTGGAGCTGCTCCATAGACAGTGAATGGGAGACTGATTTTGTGGACCCACAGGATGTTTGTTTTCCTTTAAATACCCAAATGAGCTTTATTCTATTGTAGTGTTCTCAGTTCTGAAAAAGAAAATGTACCCACATACCCAGAACATTCCCCTGGGAGCTCTCAGTGTCATCTGTAACATCTTCCCCCATTCATTGCATTGTCACTGGAGCTCAACTCGGTATACTCAATGACATCAGTTTTAGAGCTCTATGGTTTTGATCTGGGAAGGAGTTTTTCCATGTATATTAATATTTTGTACTGTCGTAGACCACACAAATAACATGCATGTGTTTTGAAAATGTGTGCACTTCTCCTTTAAAATTACTGATCATCATCTCAAACAAAGAGTTCAACATTTCGGAAAATTCACTCTCTTGCAGAGAGTTAGAAAATCAATACCACTGTCATACTCAGTTAAATCTAAAGCTACAGTCAGTAGCCACTTCACTTAGCTTAGCACAAAGACTGGAAAAATGGGGAAACAGCATGTCTGGATCAGTTTGAAAGTGACAAAATCTGCCTACATAGGAACCTCTAACACTTACTGATTAGCACTTTTTTTTAATCTCATTTGTGTAATCTGTACATAAACTAAAGTGTAAAAACAGCAATTTCTTGGTTTCCAGTCTTTGTGCTAAGGTACACTAACCAGCTGCTGACAGAGGCTTCACAATAGAGTGCTGCAGGGAGGACGTTTATTTTTAGGCCAAGGTGGAAGTTAATGTCACCCTTGTTCCCTCGAAAAAAGGCTGTGCACAGTGTGAAGACACTCTTTTCTCACATTTAGCCACTTATTAGCAACTGCAAATTTTAAGACACGTAAAAGCTTCAAAATTCACACGTGGGATATTTACTGACCTATATTATGTTGTAGAACAAAACCTGAAAGTCTAAGTGTGAACCACAGGCCTTATTTCAGGCATCTCACCAAAAACCCATTCAAAAAACCCATTGACTTCAAGACAAGGAAACAAGAACTAAAATGCCAACTTATTCCCGGGTTATAGGACTCACTGCTGCACCACTCTATTGATGGCCATTTATTGATGGCCAGTGGTCACCAGAAAGTGAATTAATGTACTTCCTAAAATGTGGAACTGTTGTTGTAAGATGCTTTTTGGATACAAGGCTCTGATCAGTCTAACCTGAGCTGAAGAATACTAACTACAGTCTTTTAGTCTCTTTCTCTTTAATGAAAAAAAAATACAAACGCATGAGACACTTAGACAGAATCCTCTTTAAGAGGAAGATAAACTTTCCTGTTACTTAGTTGGTATTTGCTGCGTCTAAGCAGCAACTCCCTCCACCCTCCCTCCCTCTCTCGTCTAAAGCTACTTCTCACTTAGATGAGGTCACTCTGTCTCAGGCAACACTGACACTCTAGACCAAGATGAGGGACCATCTCTTAATTAAAATACAATTGGTTGTGCTCTGAGGTAGCAAGGCAATTCACCTGATCTGACAATGGCTTAGTGGATTCATTACATAATCATTCTTTCCGCCGTGCACGTGATTGGGCCGTCAGTTGTTTAATTATAGCTACAACCCAGTGCACTTTGTATTATATAAAGCTACAAATAACACATGCAAGAGGAGAACTTTTTTCTTTGGTCAGGTGCTTTCTTCAACCCTTTCTTTCTTGTCCTCCTGCACTGAGAACGCCCATTAAATGTTCAGCCTTTCTAGCACAGTGCCATTAGAAACACTTGTGCATGCTGCAGACAGCTTTCTTAAAAAGAAATACCTGCAGGACACCAAAGGAAACCTGAATGGAAAACAACAAGCCTTTAGATTTTGTCAGTGCTCTGAATGAAAGCCTAAAACATTAGCATTATCATCACCGCCTGAATTCATTAATCCTCCTCTTGACAGGAGCTTATCTGTTCATGTTATTACTTGTAATACTGTATGGCAGATCCCTAAGTCACGCTGTCCCAGCATATTGTCTGCTTGTGCTGCCCTGAGAGAAGTTTGTTCCCATGAAGAAAGGGGGTGTCACAGATACCCCACACCAGCACCACTACCATCACATCGCCAGATTGATTCTGACGTCCAAAAAAGGGCTCCTTCAATGATATTGTTCACCTGTCTCATTGGCTTAAAGTGGGTGGCTGGTGGGGGGAGGCTATGGGAAGGGGGTCGGGTGAGGGTTATTGGTGGGGACACGGGGTGAGGGGTATTGTTGAGGAGAGGGGTGAGAGCATTTGGGGGTGTGGGGCTGACAGGTGGAAAAAAACACTCTCATTTGACTAGCCTCCTCTATCCTTCTATGGGGCCCCGTGTGAGCAAAGTAATGAAGTCCAAATTACAGCATAGGATTGCTAAGAACAAGCCTCTATTGTTCGCCCTCAGGGCACACTAAATGAGTGTCACAGCAAGCAGCGGGGCACAGACCGTTACTGCACTATTTAGTCTGTCCCGTTGTCTCAAGACGGCCCCGTTTCAGAGGTTCTCAGATCAGACAAATACTGCTCCCCTCCTCCCCCCTCCTTCGCCTTCACCCTTCCTCTGTACAGCCAACCCCTCCCCAACTCCTCACCCCAAAATAGGCCAAATCTCCTCCATTGTGTTTCGACTGCCTAGTGTGAAATTCACTGTGACGTTAAATGTTTTCTAATGAATAATTACTGAATGGATATGCAGGGGGAATATGTGTAATGGATTGTAGACTGCATTTTAAAGACGTCTTTTTTGTCTCTGCTCCGTGGTATTTACAGGACAAAAACACTTGGCCTTTCTCAGAAGAAATGAGGGCCATAGGCGGAGGATAGAAGCAGGGGGGAGGAGGGGGGACGGAGGGCTTTGTGTCAATTAGATCCAATGGATTATCTTTTTTAATGTTTTTACAGAGAGAGTTGAGAATCAAAGGACTTCTGCTTCCAAAGGAGAGAGAGAAAAAATACAAAACCAACAAAAGCTGTGAAAACCTTTGGTCTAAGTGTTGGTGCTGAGAATGCAAAACAGATTGGTGGAATTTTTCCCACTATGCCTCTTAAATGTGCCGCTGTTTTGGGCTCCCCGACTCCATTTGCACAGTGTGTTGTGTTTGGTTGGTGTGTGTCAGCTCTAGTGAACTACGGGCTGCCAGCCAAGGTCCCTGTGTGCTGTGTAGCGATCATTAGCTTCTGTCTGTTCGTCTGCACAATCACAGAGCTTTGCTTCAAAGACACATAAGACCTCTAGACCTCTTATTTCAATAGAACTAACAGGGACCATGTTTGTGCTTTTTTTCTGGTGCTTTTTTTCAGCTCCATCCTCCCCTGTGGAGCCATTTATACAAACATGCATTCATCCAGCCGCATTTGTCAAAATACATGGCTGAGAATTTTGAATATCATTGTTAGGCATGTAAAATGTGTTACACTTGTTATTGTTATTTTGGCAGAGTTTGTGTCCGCTAAAGTTTAGAATTAATTTAACTAATAAAGAGAATAATTCATAAAGTTGTTCATTAAGTACTGTGAAGCACTGAATGTGTAATATGTTTTAGAAATAAAGAAATCCTCAGCGTATGATGCTTAACACCAGAAATTTGGTGTAAGACTTTTCAAAGTCATTCCCACTGTGCATTTGGCTGCTTTATGGTTGATCCAACTTGTTGCACAGGGTCAGCTGGACATGGAGGGCGCCCTGACTGCCAGGGATCGGGTTGGAATCCAGGATTTTGTCCTCCTGGATGAAACCACAGAGGCGGCCTTCCTCAGCAACCTCAAGAAACGCTTCAGCAAAGATCTCATCTATGTGAGTCTTGAAAAGGACTTTTTAAAAGCCTGCTGTCAAGCATGTGTGCATGTTAACAATTAATATGATCATTTTCAAACTCAATCTTGTAGACCTACATTGGCACACTGCTAGTGTCTGTGAATCCCTACAAAGACCTGGACCTGTACAATAGTAAACAGATGGATCTCTACATGGGTGTCAACTTTTTTGAGCTCCCACCGCACATGTGAGTGTATAATCTGCACGGGAACTGTAAATATTTGCATATATATGTGTGTCTGTGCAATGTCCTGATCGCTCTGCATCCCTACAGCTACGCCTTGGCAGACAATGCCTATCATACCATGCTGACAGAGTATAACAATCACTTCATACTCATCTCTGGAGAGAGCGGAGCAGGGAAGACGGAGGCCTCCAAGAAGATTCTGCAGTATTATGCTGTCAGCTGTCCGAGCACCACTCTGCTAAACACTGTCAGGGACAAAATGCTCATGTCCAACCCTGTCCTGGAGGTCTGATGGCTACATGTGATATTTCATGGTAATTGTATACCAAACAGCAAGCCATGCTAAAGTTAATTATTCCTTGTGGTGTGGTGTTTCCCTACAGGCTTTCGGCAATGCCAAAACACTGAAAAATGACAACTCAAGTCGCTTCGGGAAGTATATGGACATTCAGTTTAACAGTGAGGTAAGAATCAAGGGACAGATTCACATAAGGGCTTCCAAGAAATATATTAATAAATTATAATAAAGAAAGAAAAAAATCAGGAAGTATATGAGAAGTCCTGTAAGCTTAGTTCCCTTATTTTATTATCAGCATTACTCCCATGCAACCTATTGCACTATCATCCAACAATTAGGGGGAAAAAATGCTCAAGGTGCATATACAAGGTGTATAAAATATATGAAATAAATATGACGATCTAATTTTAACCATAAAGTGTTTTGTTTAAATGCTTTATTAAATTGTAAAATAGATTAGAAGCCCCAAAAGGGTGTTCATCCAAAAACATTAAAGTACATTAAAAAGTCAACATCCCTTTCATAAGACTGAAAAAAACAAACAAAAAAACTCTCTCAAGAAGATACTTTATCCTACAAGGATTTTTAAAAATCTGTCCACTGGACCATAGGCTCTGTTTTTTTCTGAAAGTTGTAGAGCTGCTGTCTTTAGGATCATGATTGCCATAGGGGGATGCTGTCGGAGGCCATATCCTGAACTACCTGCTGGAGAAGTCGAGGGTCGTGCATCAGAATCATGGGGAGAGAAACTTCCACATCTTCTACCAGCTAGTGGAGGGAGGAGAGGACAACCTACTGCACCAGCTGGGCCTGGAGAGAGACTGCCAGCATTACAACTACCTGACCCAAGTATGTATAAGTCGGTGACCCTGGTTTAATTAAACAGATTCATAAGACAATGCTAGATTGTGACTGTGGCAATCTGTTGCTGTTTCTGACAGGGAGAGTGTGCCATTGTGTCTTCCATTAATGACAGAAATGACTGGAAAACGGTCAAAAATGCACTACAGATCATCAACATTGATGACATTAACACTAGTGTAAGTTGGACACTGATTTAAACCTCTCACACTTCCCTGCTGGTTTTGCATTGACTTACAAATTTTCATTCTGTGCAGCACTTGTTTGGGATCGTTGCGAGCGTCCTCCACTTGGGGAATGTTCAGTTTGACTCTGACAGTAAAGGCCATGCCCTCCTGAACAACAACAATGCAGAGCTGCGCTGGATCTCAAATGTAAGAAAGAAATGTCTTGAGATATATAGGATTGTCACAAAAAGTGAATAAAAAAGAATAACCTAACTTGTTATTTTTATCTGCAGCTACTAGGAGTTGATGCCCACCGTCTCCAGGAGGCACTCACATACAGGAAGATTGAAGCCAGTAAAGATCAGGTGCACACATGTTAAAATGTCCTTTAGTTTTATTTATGATAAAGTTGGGTTCCTATTTAAACTAATCCCACCAGTGTTTGAAATCTCGCCATGATTTTGTCTCACTGAAAAGGTCCTTAGCCCATTTACAACTGATCATGCCATCTATGCCAGAGACGCCCTGGCCAAAGCCATCTATGGACAGACCTTCACCTGGCTGGTCAACAGGATCAATGAGTCCATGGAGAACAAGGTGAGGAGAAGGGTGTGTGAATGGCAGATCCTAGACTTATTTACTAACTTTATGTTTTCTTTGTTTTTGCCAGGACCCTTCCAGGAAGACTGTAATAGGGCTTTTGGACATTTACGGATTTGAAGTTTTTTATGTAAACAGGTAGGCAAAAATCTTTGCTTTTCTAATATTGTGGCACTGCTTTGATTATGTGCCAACCCGATGAATGCTGTTTTACAGCCTTTTTATACTAGAAACAGCTCAAATGTGCATGGTAAACTTCATGAAGTGCAATTGGAAAACTGCACTTTCACAAGTGATTCTGTGATGATGATTTCTTGAGTGTGACCTGTTAATCATGATCTATGTCCTCAGTTTTGAGCAGTTCTGTATAAACTACTGCAACGAGAAGCTGCAGCAGCTTTTTATCCAGCTGACACTCAAGGCTGAGCAGGAGGAATATGAAGCAGAGGATATTGAGGTAAACCTGAAACCAATGTGCACTAATGAACCAGTGACTGGAGTATATTTACAGTGACTGGTGTTGAATAGATTTCACAGTCTGTTTTTAACATTTCCTCCAGTGGGAGCCAGTTCAATTCTTCAACAACAAGATTATCTGTGATCTGGTTGAGGAGAAACACAGAGGGATCATATCAATATTGGTGTGTATTTACTAGAAAAGAATAATTTACTGAGCCATTAACACTGAAGGTGACATATTGTGTTGATGATAATCCTGCAGGATGAGGAGTGTCTCAGGCCAGGAGATGCCACAGATCTCACTTTCCTGGAGAGACTGGAGGACAAGATGGGAAATCATCCCCACTTTGTCACGTGAGTTAAAGCAATACTTCACCCTCCTATATGAACATTTGTAAATCAATTAGTCATACCGTGTTACACTGAATTTCTTTAAAACATAACCTTAACATAGCACACACACCTACATGATGTTTTACAAGTAGGGAGGTTTACATGATCAGTGTTTTGGAGTTGCACGTTTGATTAAATAACCATTTGTTTCAATTAAATATGAACTCCATCTAAACGGTATTGTGTGATTCAAAGCTTCTCCTCAACACTCAAGTCTAACCCCATTCATCAAAGGTTCTGCTGACCGGTGTCCTGTGAGCGAGCCGACAGTGAGCCGATAGAGATGGAGGATTAGGATCGGTCCGTAAAGCCTCTCACTCTTCATTCCTCTGTCTCTCTCCACCTCTTTGACTGCAGGCACAAACTGGCTGACAAAATGACACGTAAGACTCTGGAGAGGGGAGATTTCCGTCTCTTGCATTATGCCGGGGAGGTCACCTACTGCGTTGTGGGTAAAAGAAACCAGAATGTCAGGCCCTGTTACTCAAACATCTGAACCTTTTTATCAGCTGACTAACAGCTTCTTTTTTTTCATCACATTTTAGGTTTCCTGGACAAAAACAATGACCTTTTATATAGGAACATAAAAGATGTAAGTCTGCAAATTAACTTTTTATATTGTGTGCGACAAGAAGTGGTGCTACAGAAGTCTTTTTATTAATACCTCAGATATTAACAATAATGTAGCTCTATGGTAAATCAGTGGTTCCCAAACTTGCTTTCCGAAGATCAGTTCACTCTTGTTTCTCTCTTGTTCTCAAATAAATCATATTCATAGACCTTTTTTAACAGCAGATATTTTGACCTGTCAAAGTAGAAACTGCACAGGTGTACCTAATCACATTAGAGCTAGGGTAGGCAGTTTTATTTTGGTGTCACACTAGTCTTGGCTCTATTTGTCAGCTTTAAAAAATCTACCTCATGATGGGAAACTTTTGGCCAGCCACAGGTCATTTCAGAGAGTGGGCGTGCCTATTGGCTGTTCTGCAACTGCAGATGCACGTGCACGTCCTTTAGATGGGGAAATCCTGATTCAAAAAAGTTGCAATTATAGCATCGGAAACAACTGTGTACACTACAAAGCAACCCATAAAAGGGAGTCTGACAGTAAATAAAATAAAAAAATGTAAGTATCTGTGAAGCATTTAAGAAACTGAGGAAAAAAGGATGCTAATAGCCCTCTGCTAACCTGAGCCAAAGCCTCACAGCAGTGGCTAATTCAAGTTTATATTTATGTAGCTAGCTAAAGCCTCAAATAACAGCGTGTCCACTCCCCTATGCTACAGACCACCTCGTTGTGACAAGAGCAGGCAGCAGCCCTGGAGACTGATCCCAGCTAGCAGCTGCAGCAACTCAAACTCAGCCAGGTCTAGAGTGTAGACTCAGTGCTGCCGCTGGCCACCACTCTGCTTTTACTGCTGAACTTGAGTTGCTACAGCCAAGTGAAGTTGTGTCCCTGGAGCTGCTGCCTGCCATGAGCTCTACGATGAAATAAGACTAAACTATGTGAAGCAGGTGTGTATGTCTGGGTCTTAGGACAGCGAAGGGGGAACTGAAAAAAGAGGGTGTATTTTCAAATTCTGTTTTTTTCCCCTTTCCAGAAAACTGCATACTCCAGCTTTAATGATGACAACATTCCCTCAGTTATTACAATGCAGCAGTTAACAGTGTTAGTTACACCTGCATTTGACAAGTAAAAATGTCTGTTGAGAAAATCATATCAGCAAGCAATGCAGGCTATTTGGCAGACAATGTTTAAGTAGCGAACATTATGGTAAATTGGTGCGTTATATTATAATCTGTGTGTGTTATCCCTCCTTCTCATAGCTGATTTGTCAGTCTAAAAATGCCATAGTCAGAGAGTGCTTCTCCACAATGGATTCAGACAGCAGGCGAAGACCAGAAACAGTGAGTGCTAACCATGATGGACCCTCCACATTATTTAACTGTATCACTAATGAAGCTCATGTTATATAATATCAGTGGTACTATGCTCAGTATTACAAGTCATATATACCACAAGAAACACATATATATATTTTTTTTACTTTGCACATAAAAAAACTGTAATTACAAAAGGATTGTAGTCCATACAGGGCATATAATATACACAACTGTAATTTTTTTGCAAACATAAACAATGAGAGGAAACAAATTAGTAAGCAGTCTCATTAGAGTGGCTGCCGAGACAAAGACAGGTCATCATTTCTCTGTCAGTGGCAGTCTGACTGTGTCATCATTAAGCCATATGTATGTGACAGGTGAACTGTTAAGGATTATGACCCTCCTGTCGTGTCTGTAGGTGGCGACCCAGTTTAAGAGCAGCCTGCTGAAGCTGACAGAGATCCTGATGGCTAAAGAGGCCTGGTACATACGCTGCCTAAAATCCAATGAGTCCAAGCAGCCAGGTAATTTAATTAATAGAAGGCACGTGAATCTATTTTGTTAACAACATGGAGATGTTTGGATGTGATTCTTGACTCTCCACACAAACGCAGGTCAGTTTGACGAAGCGCTGATCAGGCACCAGGTGAAGTACCTGGGCCTGATGGAGCACCTCAGAGTCAGACGAGCTGGATTTGCATACAGACGCAGATATGAGGTCTTCTTAAAGAGGTATGAAGGACCAAAGAGCATGGAGCTCATGCTTGATTTTATTAATTAAAACCCTTTGTTCCTTTCCAGTGCATTTAAAACATGCTGAGAGGGTTGTTGGCTGCGTCTTGCAGATATAAACCCCTGTGCCCAGCCACCTGGCCTCACTGGAGAGGAATGCCAGCTGATGGAGTGGAAGTGCTGGTTCAACATCTGGGCTACCTGCCAAATGAGTACAAAATGGGCCGGTGAGGACAGCACTCCCTAAATACAACAGAGGGAACACAATTTAAGGGGTAACAAAAAACATTTATATGCTTTCCTTTTGTTATAGTACCAAAATATTCATCCGTCATCCGAGGACACTTTATGCCACAGAGGATGCTTATGAGAAATGTAAACATGAACTGGGTGAGTGCAGATCTACTATGATTCATTTTCAGTCATTACTAGTTGCACAGTGATTTAATGTTATGCTCTGAATTTGCAGCAACGAGGCTCCAGGCCAAATACAAAGGCTACAGAGCAAAGGGAGAATTCAAAAAACAGAAAGAAGCTGGTAAATGCCACAGTGTATGATGTTCTGGTATGTGAGTAAAGGAAAATGACATGCCATCAATTACTTTTTTGTATCCTCAGCCACGAAGATTGAAACCTGCTGGAGAGGAGTGCAAGCCAGGAAGGAGAGAGAGAAGAGGGCCTGGGCTGTAAAAGTCATCAAGAAGTGAGAGAGAAGATGAAGTGTCATTACACAGCTCCTCTCAAGCTTACTATCACATTTTCACTGATACATTATTTGACATTTTTAGATTCATCAAAGGTTACATGACCAGAGGGCAGGCAAAAAGCACAGATAACTCAGAATACCTGGCCTTTGTGAGACAGAATTACTTGAACAGACTCAAAGCCAATCTGCCAAAGACGGTTTTGGATAAAACCACCTGGCAAACTCCACCAGTTGTGCTGGAAGAGGTGCAGTGATTAACCAACTTCATTGTAAAACAGATTAAATACAGACTTAGCTTTTGTTGTGATTCTGTGCATGTTTTTGCTCCTGTCAGACATCAGAGTTGCTGCGTAAGCTTCACTACCGTCTGATGGTGTGGAAGTACGTGAGAGGAATCACACCCCAGAAAAAAGCTCAGGTAACACACTTGTCAGTACATTTAGGTCAGGGTCAGTGTGGCTTGATTGATGTTATGTCATGACATTGGGTTCCATCCACTGTAGCCAAGGAGTCCAGTACAGGGCGGAGCCTGTGTGAGATAGATTGAAGGTTACAATATTGTAACCCTAGTTCTATTAGCATAGGTGGAGCTCTCTCACCAGGGGCCCCGTTGCTCCTACACCGCTCGATGAAAAGAGTATAGGATGTCGGACATGGGAATCTGCCTTCTAATATACTGTGGGGTCTGTACGTATCCGGGTAGGCATGTTCTGATTGGCCGGCTACGTTTATGCTTTTCTCAGTGTGTGAATGTGTGCTCATGGTGAGAGGAGTATTACCCAGGATTCATAATTCATATGAACTTGATTGTGGATGAAGTGGGCATACAATATCACTCTGGACATGGAATCACAACATGGAAAAAGCTCATTCCTACAACTCTCAATCTGGGTGAAAATGTGTGTGTAAACTACATTTTTGGGACAACGGCCATATTGGTAATATGCAAATTAGAGAGCATTAATAAAATATGAAATGATTTAAAAATAAATCTTAAATGTGAGTTTTCCAGTGTGATTATAATTCTTAAAAATATGAAACAGACACCACGTTTTCCAAAAGAGTTAAAAAAACAAAACAAAACTTATTTTAGGTGGCAACCATCTTGTAAATTTGCAAATTAGGGGTCCAGATGCATCCAGTCATAAAAATAAGCACTCCAATGTGTTTCTTATGGTCAAAAAACACAAAATAGACACCAAGCTTGCATTTGCAGCTCATCTGGTTCAAAAGCTATAGCGGCCTCATTGGATTTTGCCACCATGGTCATCAGAATACCAATCTGTGGTGCCCCAATATTCAGATGTCCTCTAGATATGTTAAGCTATGTATGTATTGAATTTGGTGCTTTCATGACAAAATGAATGATTGTCTTGATTTCGTGAGCAATGCTGACACACTCATTATGAAAGGCTAAATCATCATATGTTCTTTTTGCAGTGATCAACTTCATATTTTTGTCCCTCTTTAGCTTCAACTAAAGCTAATTACCAGCTCCATCTTCAAGGGCAAAAAGGACAGTTATCCACAGAGTGTTGCTCAGCCTTTTGTGGACACCAGAATCAGTAAGTATCAGAGGTGTGGAATCGAGTCACATGACTTGGACTTGAGCCAGTCTTGAGTGAAAAATTCAATTACATTAGACTGAACTTGACAGAATTAAAGAAGACTTGCAACTTGACTTGGACTTTAACACCAGTGACTGGTGACTTCAACTGAACTTGAGCCTTTTGACTTTAAAATACTTGATGCCTTCCCCAATGCCCAAAGATTGAAAAGTTATTTAAAAAGTGAGCCATGAATCAGTTAATTTCCCTTCATTTCTTCATCCATCGCGATTCACTTCCAGTAAATTGACACTTGATTTCCCAGATCCACCTAGTTTGAACCTGAAACTGCGAACAATGTTACATTACTGAGCATCAGTTGGAAAAAAAATGATAGCAAACATTATGACATTCACGCACAAAAACTATGCTGTGATCAACAAAAAAACAAATTGCAGAATGCAAAATATGCAGACGGAGACAAATCTCAACAAACTTCTTTTAACAAATAGCTAGAAATCTGAAAATCATTTCTGATTTTTTTTTTGTAAATTGAATGTATTATTACTCTGTTCTTAAAATCGCATTACATTTGGTGGAGAGTGCATTACAACTTTTTCGCACGTTTAGGATTTGGTACTAGACTCTAGACTTAACTGTCTTGACCTGGGACTTATTGGGACTTGGAAAACAATGACTTGATCCTACCTTTGGTAAGTAGCCAATAATTTCACACAGTGCATTCTTTTGATCATATTAACATAATTTCGTATCTTTAGGTGAACAGGACATAAACATGAGGGTTCTCCAGATGATTCACAATGAGCGCATTAAGGTAATAAACTGCCATTATAGACCCAGAGGACATACAGCCTCACATTAAACACAGCTCACTGTGTTGCGTTCTGTGTTTCTGTAGTACAGCGTCCCTGTGATCAAATATGATAGGAATGGTTTCAAACCGAGACCACGACAGCTCATCCTCACCCAGACAGCTGCCTATGTGATAGAGGACGCCAAGATCAAACAGAGAGTGCTCTACACCTCTCTGAAAGGTCAGAACAATCTGATAATACATATTTTACCACTGGGGATGTTTTTATGTTGGGCCAAAAGGGTCTTTCATTTACTCATTGCAGGTATTTCGGTCAGTAACTTGACTGATAGCATCATTGTGCTCCACATAACGTGTGAGGACCCCAAACAGAAGGTACGTGGCTCAAGGCTTAAAGTTCTGTTTTATCTGATTTGAGTTACAGTGAAGTATTTAGGCCACAGAAAGTGTAATTTTCAAGATAGAGGGCTCAACTTGAAGCTTATGAACTTGGGTTTTCTATATACAAGTGAGGAAGTGACATTTAGCATTAAGTGCTGATGAGAGTGTATCTAGCAAACAGTATTTTTTGGCCTTTTTTGGGATGTCGCAGGCAGTATTTTAGTAGAATGGCAGCAAGCCCCAGAAAATGACCAAACGGCATCGAGATGGGGGTGCTTGTTATCAGCTTATGATGGCCCAAGGTATTGGCTAACAGGAAATAATGATTAAAAAGATGTAGCAGGTAGGAGATATTTGAGCTTGTCTACACTGCCTCCTTTTCACTTGGGCCATAAATATGGATAAACACTGGATAAATGAGACTTGGATTTTACTGCACGAGTTGTGTTAGACTTTGTAACTGGATGTTTTGATAGAGTTTTGCTGTTGTTAAATGTAGTAATTGCAGAAAGAAAGTTTGCCTTTTTTGTATTCTTAGTTCATCATGGAGGCATTCAAGAAAAAACAGAGGGGTGGGGGTGTTCTTTTAAAGCAGCTTTACTCTCCCTAATATTATTGAAAGGAAGCCACTCCTTATAAAAGAAAATGCTGAGGAAATTGTTGAATCATGCAGCTCATTTACACAGAAGATTGTCAGGTAGAAGTTTCTTGAATACCACATTAAAAAATAACTATGTAATGTAGGTTCCACTTGTCTGATTGTGTAATGTTTTGTGATTGCTTCAGGGGGACCTTGTAATGCAGTGTGACCACTTGTTTGAGTTTCTGACCAAACTCAGTGTCATTGCTAAAAAAGAGAATGCAATCAAAGTGGTTCAGGGCAGGTGAGTCTGTGTTTATCATACAATCAAGAAAGGTTGGATTTAATTTGTGTTTCAATCTAAAACACTTATGTATCGATTGTCAGCATCAAGATTGAAATCCAGGCAGGTAAAGAGAGTGCAGTGGACTTCAGCACTGGACAGGAACCCATGGTGTACAAGGCCAAGAACGGACACCTCATGGTGGTGAGATGCGTGCTGTTATGATGAAGTGTTATATGATTCTCTGCTCTGAAGTGAATCTGCAGACTAAAGGACACAACACGAATCAAGCTGTTTGTCACCGCAGGTTGCCACTCGGGCTAGGACACGGTAGCGTGTGTGGGGTTGAGATGACACACAAGAAGCCCCTGCATATTTCATCAGGAGACCCCTGAGGGGAGATCAACATGTCTGGAGAAACACACCTGAGCACTTTAGAATCACTTGATGAGCTGGCTTTGTTATACAGTGACACGGGTCTCATCTATACATATTAGTCGATGATTAACTTCCAAAGAATATTAAACTCACGAGAGGTTAAAATTTTAACATCATTCTGTGCTTTAAGTTTTTGTTTCTGCTGTTTTGAGCATTTAAATTCAGCAATAAAGCAAAATCCTGACACTGGACTGTAACTCCCACTTTTAAATCTACAAAACTATTTAATGTAGAAAACACTCATAAACTGCTTCAAAGAACATGTAATTCTGATTCTCAAAATGAAGCCATATGTATAATAATTTTGTATGTTCACTGATGATGGGAATATGCGAATTAAAGAGAACGAAAGAGTGTTTGTAGAAATTTATTTGTGATAAAGTATGTATAAATATAAAACATACATATATGTTCACTTCTGTACAACAAACCTACAAGTACTGTGATTGTTAGACATATTTCAACTAAAACCTATCGTGTGCAAACAGTACATTCTCCGATGAATGCGGCGATGAAGGATAGGTCTAATTTCTCTCCCTGTTAAAAGCTTGTAGACAGGATTCCCTTCCTGCCAAGGAGATCTCTGGTTACAGTCATTCACTTCAACCTCAGCATCCATCATTCAATCACCCCAGTACATTTAACACCTCAGGTCACAGCTCAAGTTCCCTCCACTGAAAATAATGATTGTTAAGTGGAGTGAAGGGAAAATGCGTAAATGTTAAAACTAAATATGGCAGAAGCACTACAGTGAAATGTTGCATCCGCCTGTCATATCTTGAATGTATCAAAAATTAATAAAATTTAAAAAGGTTTAATTGCTATTAACCGCAGGCTACAAAATAGCCTTGGTAACATCTTCTAAGAGGAAAACAGTGCCACCGTGTGGCCCCATTGTGTACAACACCTGGTTAATCCACTGATGGCCTTACAGTGGACCCGTCAGAACCATTAAGGAGAAGCAAAAATTATGTACATTAATCTTTAGCTGCTTGCATGATATAATTTTTGTTCTCCTGCATGTAATGCAGATAGGACCTCAAATAACAGATGTATACCAACAATACTTTTTTTTTTTGTTTTCACGCACACAGGTGAAACTGTGGTCACCTGCAGTGCTCAATGCAAACACCCATGTCAATGGGCTAGAGAACAGTGATAGAAGTTATCATCACAAACACACAAAGAACAAAACACAACAGCCTGTCAAAACACAGAACAAAGATGACGCACAAAAAACACGAAATCACTTCACCACTACACACTGTTGTATAACACTCATCTCGTAGTAGTCTCCTGGAGAAAAAAGCTGGTAAACTAAGAGTGGAAGTGAGAGAGAGGCGCTGGGTGATGTAAGGCACAAGCGTGGTGCTAAGACTGTCCAGGGTCAGAGACACAGGCCGACGGGTCGAAGGAGAAAAGGTCACTGGTGGTGGTGTGTGCGGTCATCGGGTCGTTTGATATGAATCCTACGAACTCGCTCAATTCGTTCTCGCTCCTCGTCCTCATCCAGATGATGAGATCGTCCTGCAGCGCCCCCAGTAGCCTCCAGCAGGGCGTTGTCTGGACCCCTTCCATCATGGGACTCATACAGGAGGATGTTGAGGGTCTCCTCATAGATTCGTGCCTCAGGGAATTCAACCTGGCAGAGAAGTGAGTGTTACACAACAGATAAGAGAGACATTAAAACAACATATTGTAGCTCTATGCTTACAAAAGAGCAAAGAACTCATCAGAGTGGGCATATTACAAATGCATATTTACCTTTGTCTGCTTCTTTTCTGTGGCATAAACAATGGAGGTGCAGCACACTTCAGCAATCTTACGCCCCTGGCCATAAAATGACCAACAACAGATCTCATCCCCAATCACATCTTTGATGAAGAGTACCCGACCATTGAACCGCAATGACAGCTTGTCAAACAGCTCAATATTTTTCAGCATGTTGTCATCAGAATTGCTGGAGCGGAAAAAGAGTTACAGGGCGGTCATATATTAAGACAGCTTTTATGATTTCACCACATTATGTTCCTTCTTTACTTTGACATTCAATCAATTGAAGAGGACTCACCTGGTATATGAATATTTGTTGTTGCTTCGGTTATACAGCAGTTTGACAGTAGGCTGTGAAGACACATAAGTTTGTACTTTAAAAGAAAAATCTAAACAACAATTTGATATTGAACATTAGAAATTCAGCTAAATATGTAAAAAAAAAAAAAAAAATCCAATATAACCTACCTTATTTGAGGTTGCAATAAGCTTCTGCTCTTCCTTGGATGATGTCATCAGAGGCACTTTACAAAGGGGTTCATACGTTTCTTTGTTCTGGATGAAAAAAAAAGAAGTTTTCCATTAAAAAAAGTTCCACCTACAAAACTGAAACATTCAAATTATAAAGGGAAGGATGCCACCTGGTGGAACACAGTAGCAAAGAGGGTAAAGGATATGCAACCCCACCCCAAAAAACACTCATTAATCTTTAGACTTTTTATGTGGATTAGTTCCAAATTATTTTCAATCAGATTTTATGCCCCTCATTAGTAGTTGAAAAATAAAAATAAAAAGTTTGAGCAAGATGTTTACCTGAATCTTTATACATTTGTTTTTCTTACCCATGAATCATTTTTTTATTCAAAATGAACAGATAAATTGGACTACATTGGTCTGATATATGGTGTAGTCCACTGAAAATAAAACTTTGAAACTTCATCATTTAATCACAACTTAATTTAAAACTCTAATTTCAGGTGGAATGCTGATGAATTTAAGAACTGATTCCAAGGAATATGACTTTTGTGGAGTTCATTTAACAAAAATGCAGATGATTTGATAATAGCTGAAGTATTAATATATTGCCCTACAAACTGACAGCCCTCTGCTGTGATGGTACCTGCAAGGCAGCTGTGCATTCATCAGCGAGGCCTTGGACAAGGTAATACTTGGCCTCAGCGAGCAGTTCCTCAGTCTCCCGTCGGCTGTCTGGGAGTGGCACTGCCCCATCTCTAAGGTAGTTAAGGATTGTTCCAAAATGTTTTCCACAACGATCAATCAAGATCCAACCTATGGATATGAAAATGGTGAGACATTAGTAAGTGAAAGATCATGGCCAGTGCAGGGCTGATAAACTCTGCACATAATTTAAACATTTTCACCGACAGCTCACCTTCACTGTCTGTGAGGACCTCCATCCTGCCACTGAACATGGCTTTGAGCATTGTGTCCTGTTTAGTTAGTGTCTGCATTGTAGTGTAGTACAGTGCCCCACCCACATTTAACTTCACATATTTAGAGCTGGGGCTGGAACCCTTGAAGGATGTAGTCCGGGTTGTAGCTGCCGGCACTGCCGAGCTCACCACACTCTCTCCTGACATCTCTTCCTGGAGGGGAAAAGGTAAAACATAGCATGACACCTGGATCCAGGCTGGTATGTTAGTGGATTACTTTTGTTTAGGGCACTGGGTGGAAAAAAAATACATTATTACCACAAAGGTCTATGTTTATGCAGATAGCTCTTTTTTTTTTTTAAACAATGACAATATCCGGCAATCCACCCACCCAACTGTGGCACTACGTCCCAAGCCCCTTTGTTGTAACTAAAGCTGACGAAAGAATGACTTTTAATCAGGCCACAAATATAGTTTCATTTGAAATGGTGCAATCTATAATGGCAGCAGGACAGTGTATGTAGGATCAACTCAGAATAAATGTGTCCATGTTCATTGTGACAAAGCAAGATGTTGGGTATATGTAATGACAATACGCTATAGCAGGCTTTTGCTACACAGTTAGTAAAATAAATTCATTGTTAGTATTGTTATAAGATTTGTTGACAAAAAGGAAAAGTATAGAATATAACCATCCTAATCTTTTAAATGTGCAAAATGACTACAATAAATGTAGTGACCCTTGCGATTTATTTCTGATGTTGGACTCTGATACTGTAGGGCTTTACAAAGACATTCCCGATAGGAAATAACGAGTTTTCTACATAAGAGCTATAGTAAAACTTATATTCTCCGCTCACAGAATTGTATTCGCAATATGAGAAACAAAATGAACTGTCTATGGCCTGGAGTCTTACAATGTATTAAAAACATTTTAGAAGAAATGGCTCTTTCCATTAGTCATGTTGAGACTGTCATGACAGAGCTACGACAAAGCTCTAACACGGCAGAGACAATTCAAAGACAGTACTACGGGCTTTTAACGTTACTGTGGGACTGCTTTACGTTTTCCTAACACTAAAAATAAGCGTTTTTATGTTATTACGATTGATCACAGTATTTGTTTTAACTCTGTGTAGGGTGAAACACCGCACCGCATCCCTCAATCCAGTAACGTTTCATAGTAATTTGATTTTAGCCAGCACCGCTAATGAGCTAGCTAGTTAGCATTACTTAAAGTTACCTTTACTGTCACAAATTTGGCAAAAGATACACATATTATGACGTTGACTATTAAAACAACTTTCTCTACATGACGTTATTAGCGTCTTTGTAATTGGTTTTTGATAAAACATAAATATATTTACCATAGAACCCGCAGCAGACTTTTTAGTTGTAGCTTGCTAACGTCAGTCAGCTAACACCCACTTCCTTCCGGTGCAACGCTGCGCAGATAGAAAAATGACGTCAACATTGCCCTGCTCTGTTTAAAGAGACAGATAACATGAGTTTGTTAAACGTTGCCGAGTGTCCAAGATGGGGTGAAATGAGACATGAGTGATAATTCAGCTCTTCACTTCAACCAACTTTTTGTCCTACTACTTTTATTTCACATATTGAAGAACATAGCTTTAATTTCATTAGCCGCCTGCACATTTCCGCTGCTGAAGGAGTAACAGTGATAACAGTCCCCCCCTCGCCACCCACCCTACACACAGGACGACAGCTTTATCCGCCAGCAGAAATAAAAAATCGCTGTTGTTACAACAGATTGAAGACAGTTTGGCATATATGGGGCCTGCTGTCGATAAAAAACTCTCATAAAACAAATTATATATTTGGACAAACACTACCCGGAATCATTTAGTGCGACACAGGGGATTAATGGCTGCAGTCAATGTACGGATCTCCTCTCATTGTTTACATTTCGAAACGGTATGTTGGTGGTGTTTTTGAGGCTGTCACTGACACAGGATCAAACCTAACCCCGCAATGAAGACAAATATAGCTAAATGAGTGTGAAAAGATTATCCGTGAGACAGTACAAGTCGACCAGCGGCGAACTAGCCCTGTGTGCTAACTATCCCAGCTCCATCTTTCCTGTGTCGCCCGCTGCTCCAGAGATGGCAAGTTAGTCTTCACCTTTTGTTTGGCTTTCCTCCCGCTTGGATCTCAAGGACACCCAAATGACTGAGGAGGTATAGCGCCAGGTGAGCCTGAAGGCCAGACAAAATCTTCGTTTGAGCAATATCACAGGTGAGTTCACTCACAACAGTGTGATAATATGCAGTTGTCGGAATGCTGTGTTATCACAGTCACAGTGTTCATAAAGCGCAGATATGTGATCTGCACCCACTGTCAAAATGTACTCGATACAAGCATGCGGATGATCAATGTATAAATGAGTCTTCTTTTCCAGGGTGCACGATGTTTAGTGTACCTCAAAGCTCCAAGTCCGAGTTCCTGGACAAAGCCAGGCAGGCCAGGGAGGAAAGGAAAGGACAGAAGGACAAGGAGAAAGCAGCAATCCACATCCAAGCCCTGGTCAGAAGATTTCTCTGTCGCTGCCGACTCCAGAAGCAAATACGGTAGTCTCTACTTTTATTTATTGCAGATTTACTAGTCACCTGTAATTTGAAGAGCATTGAGCTTAATATGTGTGCCACCAACATTATTAATAATCATGTTAGGAACTACCTTAACGAAAGGTGCCCACATTTCAAGACCCATCCGTTTCTTGAAAATCTCTTGCTCCTTCCAGATTCCATGAAGCAACTATCAAAGTTTGTGAACTGTTGTACTACTTCAGTTTCTTTAGGTCTTCAGTGTCTTGGCTTCATTGTTGTTCAATTAACTCACGAACTTTGTACTGTTATGGTATTGCAAGGCAATCCTTCTTTACTTCCTGTCAGCTGATGTTATTTACATACACTGCAAAACATCCCAACAAGAATTTAAGGTTCCCATATTTATAGGTTCCTTGTGTTTCAATCAGGAAATACCCATTTATGATGTTTATGTTGTCAATTTTGATTAATCCTTTACCATTACCCCAAGACAAAGCTGAACCACATCTTCCCATCAGTGTCTCTCGAATGTGACAAGTGCGGCTCTGCTGAAGGATCACTAGCACAGCTTTTGGACTGCAGTTTCAGTGGCTTTTAAAAGCTTATTCCAGAGACATTCAGCCCAACCACGACATTGCCATCTTTGGTTGCTCTGTGGAGGCTTTTGAGCTGCTGTACGACATGCAGTTTGCTCTACACTTAAGAATGGTGGTTGCTAAAAGACTTATTCTCCTCATGTGTAAGTCTACCACTCTATTCTGCTATGCACATTGGCTCAAGGACATGTTATGTATTATACAAGTGGAAAGACTGCATAGATCTGAATGGATTCGGGGGCCTTTCTTTGCACAGTGGCATCCACAAGGACCCTGCTTGGCTACATGAGTGTTACATTACCTTTATCCTGAGATGATACTATTTTGACAACATCTTTGGAAGATGATTTACATATTTTTGTATACTGTCTGGCACCCTTTTCATTTTGTTCTCTTTGTGTTCCACTTTACTTTGTATTGTTTTGTTTGTCCTTTCAATATATTTTGGCATTGTAAAACCGAAAACTAAGTAAACAAAGTATTTTTTTTTTAAAAAAAAGAACATTGTTAGTAAAATAGCAAATATTTGGTTTCATGTTCATGTATCCTTATGTCAATTTTTGTCTGTGTCTCATCAGGAAAGAGGTTGATGACTATTTTCAAGCCTCTGAAACTGGGACAACAAAAAGAAATGCACTTTCAATTTTCAAAATAGCTCGGAAATTACTATTTGTATATCGCCCAGAGGATAAGATGGTGAGTTGCCAGCTATCCTGTTTAGGCAAATATGTAATAGCAATCTTTAGTGAGCATCTTTAAGTAGCATAAGTTAGTTCACTGTCATCATAATAATGTTGTTTCGGTTACCTGTTAATCCTTTTTTTAATTAAGACAAATAACATACACAACATATGACAACACCCTGCAGATACATATCTGGGGGTCAAGTAGTCATGGGTAAAACTTCCCCTGGCCACCAAACCAGACTCATCATTGGCGTGCTAAGTCCCCCAAACAAGTACCATAACATAACACACATACAATACATACACACACCCATACACATCCACACAAATTATGCAATACATAAAACAAGCAAACACATACTGACACACATGTATACATATACACGTAGACACAAATGTGCATTAATGAGGAGTATGTACAGAAATAAGTGAGTGGGCAAAACAAGTAACAGCATAACGTTATGGTGGATCAATGATAAGAACCTGTTAATGCTTACTTTGTGACTCAAATGAGTGTAATTTTGTACATTACACAGAGGTTCGAGAAGCTCTGTCGTGCAATCCTTGCCAGCATGGAGGTTGAAAATGACTCTAAAGTGAGTGTGCATATGCTTAGACCATGTACGTATCAAACAATTTTTAAATGGGATTTTTGTCTGAGTGACTGTTCTCACATTTGGCCCTCAGGTCTGGTATGTTTCCTTGGCTCTCTCCAAAGACCTCACCATCCCCTGGCTCAAACAGATAAAAGACGTGCTATGGACTTGCTGTCAACTACTTAAAAATTTAAAGGTTAGTCTTGATTTGACGCTGGGAAATGTGTTTTGATATTCATTGTATGACTTTAATTGTATGTATCACTGTTTTGTCATATGCAGCCTGACATACTTCAGGACAATAAATTGGTAACGCTGTACCTCACCATGCTGGTGACCTTCACGGACACTTCAACCTGGCGGATAGTCAGAGGGAAGGGTGAGTCTCTGGCCAAGGTGGCATTGTTATTATTATAAACATCCAATTTGTTTTTGCAGGACATGCTTTCTGCCAAAAAACACAACACCTTCCTCTCATTATTTTAACAGAAGCTCTCAGACCTGCTTTGACAAGGATTTGTGAAAATATAATGGGCCATCTGAATCAAAAGGGATTCTATTCAATACTTCAGGTTCAGTATTACAGCTCGTACTTTTCAGTCTTATCATGAGATTCAGTGAAGTAGTGTGACACATATTTTCTTCCTCAGTGCCAGTAATATAAATACACATTATACATCACTTCTCTTGTATAGATCTTGCTGACCAATGGCTTGGCTCGTTCTAAACCGTCTCTCTCCAAAGGCACTCTAACAGCTATCTTCTCTTTGTCATTACGGTGAGCTGTGTGCTGCTTATTTGATGGATGTAACTGCTGTTCAAAAATAAGATAATACTCCAGTTTTAATACATGGAGTGGTGGAGACATGTTATATCCAGTTAGCTTTGTGTTTTGTGGTTTTATTTGCAGGCTGTCCTTTTGACTAAATCAAATATTTTTCAGGCCAGTCGTTGCTGCTCACTTTTCGGATAACCTGCTAAGATCCTTCCTCCTTCACATCATGTCAGTCCCAGCTGTCGTATCTCACCTCAGTGTGCTTACCCCAGAGGTAAAGGCCCTGTCACATATCATGTGTTGTTGCAAAGCAGTACTGTATGTAATAATCTGAACAATAAGAGAGTAGGTTATAAAATCTCCTAATGTCTTAACAGTGTATGGCATCCATCCAGACGCATGACCTGCTTCGGAAGTTCATTCTGTTTCTCAGCCGAGAAGAACAGTGTTTGGACATCTGTGTGTGTCTCGAGGGGAGCCACACTCTCTGCTTACTTGGTATAGTATTTCAGATAAATATGTGCTTCATGGATGCGATCTTGTTGTGGATGGATGAGAGAATGATTTTGTGTTCTGTGGACTATTGATTGTACTGTTGTGACTGCATTTTTCTCATGTTTGATAGGCAACCTGATTCATTTGGGCTACCTGAATGAGAAAGTCCTTGAAGAGGAGGCCAACCATTTTGTGAAGGACCTGACAGACATGCTGTCCTATTGCCAGAGATATGTGTCCCAAAAGAAATCCAACCTTACCCACTGGCACCCTGTCCTGGGCTGGTTCTCCCAGACTGTAGACTACGGGTCAGTGAAATACTTTATATTCGCTTGAATGGATCCAAATATTCACAAGAAAACTGCACAGAAAATGGGTTTCCAGGAGACCCAGAATATATAAAGAGAGGAAAGGTGTGAGGCTCTTTAAATACAAAAGTTAACATTTTAATGTGTTATATAGCACAAAAAAGACAGTTGTGCTGTAAAGACAAAGAACACACAGAGATCCCTTGATAGGCATACTCAGACTGCCTGCTTTCTCCTGGGAAAGTGCTTTTTTGGTGGTCTGTCGAGACATTATGTGTTGTACGTGTTTAAAGCATAACTGTGTTTGTACTTTCTGCAAATTACAGATTGACTTTTATTTAAAGGAATACTCAAACCACAAAACGACCATTTGAATATTAATTACTTTCCATGTGTTACGTTAAATCTATGAGGAAAACTCAGGTGCATTGGTAAGTGCACAAGTTTGAACTCTGCTTGTGCAATCCATTGAGTTGCTGAGGTGCACTACTGGTCCTTGTGTGAGTTTATGTAGAAGGGTTTTGAATAGAAAGGTTTTAGCAACAATGCAGGTGTTTGGGAAATACTGGGCATATGATTGGATAAATGAGACTTAATTTATACTGCTTGAGTTGTGTTAGAGTTTGTAAACTCTCACACAACTTGTTTGATATAGTTTTGTTGTTGTTAGTTCATCAAGAAATTCTCCTTTTTTGGATTTCTTATTCACTGGAAGCATGCGAGAAGACCCAAATTTTCTCTCCAAATTCAACGTAACATGCGGTGAGACATTGATATACACTGATATGTTGGGAAATATTCCTTTAAGTAGTGTCTCACTTTTACTTTGTTAAAAAGCGAATGCCAGATATGTGACTTGACTTCATCTCGCCTCTGCCTCCTCCTCTTTCCTGTTTCCTGCAGTCTAAATGAGTCGATGCCGCTGGTCACTAAACAGCTTCAGTACCTGTGGGGTGTTTCTGTCATTCGGACTCTCTTCAGTGACGTCCTGTCTAAAAAGCTGGAGAGTCAGGAGCCCACTCCCCCGCCCCCGCAGCCTAGCACATCACAAAACAATCTACCAGTGAAGAGTGAGTTATAAACAAAGCTATTCCAACCTTTCAAGATAAGCACACTCTGTCCTTGAAGGTTCTTCTCTGCATCCCTGGTGTTGTGTCTGTGTTTTTGACAGACCTCTTCAAGCGGGCATTTCAGAAGTCGGCTTCAGTACGGAACATCCTGAAACCTGTCGGAGGGAAGCGAGTCGACTCAGCTGAAGTTCAGAAGGTGTGCAGCATCTGTGTGCTCTACCAGACTGCTCTGTCTACGCTAACACAGATACGACTCCAGATACTCACCGGTCAGTACCAGAATCTTACTTTTTTATGTCATACAAACACACAGTATTTTGGAGACATACTGAAAAGTTTACCACTGAGTATTTCACTGTGCATTATCTGCAGGTCTGACACATCTTGATGACCTTTTGCCTAAACTCTGGGCCTTTATCTGTGAGCTCGGTCCACAGGGAGGCCTCAAACTCTTCATGGAGTGTCTAAACAATGACACTGAAGAGTCCAAGCAGCTCCTGGCTATGCTCATGCTCTTTTGTGACTGCTCACGGCACCTCATCACGTAATTTTACTGAAATTTTTTCGTTACCTTCATGTGCATAGGATGCCCAATGTAGCAGCAACATATTATGACACACTGTTTGTGTGTTACAGAATTCTAGATGACATTGAAGTCTATGAAGAACAAACATCTTTCAAGATAGAGGAACTCATCACTATCTCCTCATTTCTGAACACATTTGTGTACAAGATGATATGGGATGGCATATTAGGTGCGTGCGTGACTGAAACTTGACACAAATGATGATGAACTGATTGAACAGATACACTTTTACTGATAAAGCTGTTTTGTATTTCATAGAAAACGCTAAAGGAGAGAAACTGGAGTTGTTCCACAGTGTTCATGGCTGGTTGATGGTGCTTTATGAACGCGACTGCAGGCGAAGATTCACCCCTGATGACCACTGGCTTCGCAAGTAAATACAAACACTTAATTGCTGTTAATATCCTAAACACATCGGCCCTCTGTTTTTGCTTTGTGATTTCATTTTAAAGTTCATCTTTACATCTTTGTGTGTTGCGTTCAGGGACCTGAAGCCCAGCCTGTTGTTTCAAGAGCTGGAGAAAGGCAAGAAAAGAGCTCAGCTTTTACTGCAGTACATCCCACATGTCATCCCACATAAAAATGTGAGTAAGAAGGATCCATATGAAGGATAAAGGATACACATTTCACTTTCCTCTTACCTGTAGTGCTATTTATGAATCAAGATGGTTTTGGTGTGAATTTCCAAGTATTGAAGATATCAATTGCTAGCTCACCTAGCACTGCTGAGTATTACAACATTACAGCTCAGCCAAGGAGGACGCCATTAATTAATTAATGAGGCTCTTGTCCATGAGTAGATGTGCACTGCCCTCTGCACATTGATAAGTTTGGCAGGTGTAGTTCTGTAGACAGAAAATAGTTCTGACATGAAACTGCTCACAACAAGTGCTGTGGATTATCTTGAGTAACCGGGTCATGATTTGGCGCTTTGAATGCCACAAGCTGAGTGCCATCTAGCTCCATTACATTCAAGAGAAGGCAGACATCTCTACAGCTGATATCTATAACACTCTGCAACTCACACCAAAACAATCTAGATTGATAAATAGCACTATAGGTAAGAGGGAAAATATGTATTTTTGATTTTGGGGTGAACTGTCCCTTTAAGACAGTGTCATTTCCTTTTCAGTTGTGTAATTTCTTTCCCTCTCATTTCAGAGGGTGCTGCTGTTCAGAAACATTGTTACAAAAGAAAAAGAAAGTTTAGGACTGGTGGAAACAAGCTCAGCTTCACCTCATGTCACCCACATAACCATTCGTCGCTCACGGATGCTGGAGGTAAGGAGTCAACAGATCTGATAGATCTTTTTTTAAAGAGAGCATAAATGTATACGTCAGTTGTTCATAACCCGTTTCCCTGTCCTAAGGATGGATACGACCAGCTCCGCAGATTGCCGGCAAATTCCATAAAAGGCGTAATTCGTGTGAAGTTTGTCAATGATCTGGGAGTAGACGAGGCTGGAATTGATCAGGATGGTGTGTTCAAAGAGTTTCTAGAGGAGATCATTAAGAAAGTGTTCAATCCTGCTCTCAACCTGTTCAAAGTAAGTAAGGCAGATAGAAAGCCATTTTTTTCTTCACAACACTGCCGCTGATATTGATTTTACGATTTTGTGTGATATAATTTTTATTTTCTGTAGACTACAAGTGGAAACGAAAGGCTGTATCCTTCACCCACCTCTTACATCCATGAGAACCATCTGCAGCTGTTTGAGTTTGTGGGGAAGATGCTCGGGAAAGCCATATATGAGGTATGTCTTCTGAAAACATGCCCTTATTGTTAATCTCCCTCTGAACACTGTTTTAGGTGATTTCAGTGAATGTGTAATTATGATTTCTGTATGCTCAGGGCATTGTTGTGGACGTCCCTTTTGCCTCGTTCTTCCTCAGTCAAGTCTTGGGTCACCACCACAGCACTTTCTACAGCTCCATTGATGAGCTGCCCTCGCTGGACTCTGAGTTTTATAAGAACCTCACTTCCATCAAGGTCGGGTGGGATTACACTTGGACAGTTTGTTTTTCAGTAATTTATCCCATTTTATTCTCTCACATCTTTCATTTTGTTTTATATTTTTTCAGCGCTATGATGGAGATGTAGGAGATCTAGGACTGACGTTATCCTATGATGAGGATGTTATGGGGCAGGTAAGAACGGAAAGTGTGAAAGATATAATAGTTAAATACATGAAATTCACAAATTCAAAGCTACTTTTCCCCTTTCTGTATAGCTTGTCTGTCATGAGTTGATACCCGGGGGCAAAACCATGCCAGTCACCAATGAAAACAAGTATGTAAATTCATATTCAATGGCACTGACCCTCTTTAAATGTCCTTTTTCTGATGGTTGTCTACTTAACAGAAATCATTTTCTAACTGTGACCTAACACAATGCCCCGCAGGATCAGCTACATCCACCTCATGGCTCACTTCCGGATGCACACGCAGATTAAGGAGCAAACGGCGGCTTTCATTCGGGGCTTCCGCAGCATCATTAACCCAGAGTGGCTGCACATGTTCTCCACGCCTGAGGTTCAGCGTCTTGTCTCGGGAGATAATGCTGAGATTGATCTCGATGACCTCAAGTATGTGACATTTCAGACATATTTAATTAGCAGACAATTCTTCTTCTATTCTTGCTGTGCCACTGCAACAGTTTTACTCACTGTAATGCTTCTTCAGTAAATGTGTCCCAAATCTAGCAGGAATTTTCCCCTCAACCAAAACACTTAATTAGAGATGCAACGGCCCTTTTCCTTCATCTATGCTCCCTGTGCACAGAGATGCTCATCCTTGTCTTCTTCTCTTTCTCAGGAAACACACGGTCTACTATGGAGGTTTTCACAGCAGCCATCGTGTTATCATCTGGCTGTGGGACATCCTGTCCAGTGACTTCACTGCTGAAGAGAGGGCTATGTTCCTTAAAGTAAATTGTTATTTTGGTTCTGTCTACTGTAACTGTCACAGCCAAAAGCAGCTAATTTTTACACCAAATGGCTTTCTGTCATCTCGTGTATTCTTTGTGTTTGTTTCCACAGTTTGTTACCAGCTGCTCCAGACCGCCTCTTCTAGGTTTTGCCTACCTCAAACCACCTTTCTCCATCCGTTGTGTGGAAGTTTCAGATGATCAGGTAAGAATAAAAAATGAGGATATTGATGCATCTAAAGGGCCAGACACGCCAAACTGACATCAAAGAAATAGTGGCGACAAAGGCCGATAGTTGTGTCACCCCATGTCGCCTGTGTCTTGGCCAAAAAGTTGAACACACCACAAAGACAACAGCCAATGACCAACTCACACGTATGTTCTGCACCTGTATGTGAGGATATAACTCTCCATAACAGCAGAGGGTGGTGGTCTGTACTCTTCATTGAAAAAGGGAATCCGAAAGACCAACAGGACGTATTCAAGACGCTAGTTAACACATTAGCACAACCTGGTGTTAAAGAACAAAGGATATCTACTGAACACTGGCGAAAATAACACAAATAATTCTGAGTCGTTTCTGAGAAAGAGCTTAATTGCTTAAAAAAAATTTTTTTACCTTCTACAACAAGTTTATTTCGGTCTCATCTCTTGACTTTGGCTGTTTGTTTGCTTTCCTCACTTCTGTTTCTTTTCTTGTGCACTTAAACTTTCTCGTGCAGCTAAACTGTTTATCAAAGGGATTCAACGTGGTAAATTGACTGACAAAAAGCAGACAGGGGCTGACGAGTGCTAGTGTGGGTCTGTTTGTACTAACAGAGTATTTCCTTTGTCCAGGACACCGGAGACACCCTCGGCAGTGTTCTTAGGGGCTTTTTCACTATCCGCAAGAAGGAGCCTGGTGGTCGACTTCCCACTTCGTCAACGTGCTTCAACCTGCTCAAGTTGCCCAATTACAGCAAGAAGAGCATCTTGCGCGACAAGCTGCGCTATGCTATCAGTATGAACACAGGCTTTGAGCTCTCCTAACTGTGTTGCACCAAGACAATCTTCACAAGAGGGTTGTGTTAAGCAGCTTGAGCCGAGCAAGAGGTTCGGCTTACACGGACTGGAGCCTGTCAAGTCAACAGGCCATCACATAAACAAAAGGGGGTGTCATGAAGGACCTACAAACTCTCCTTTTGTCTCTTTTTCAAACTGGATGAGCTCTGCTCTACTTCAGTCCACTCCCTCACATCAAAGGGGATGCTGTCTCTGCAGCACAATCCAATTTTTAGCATCTCCCTTTGCCACTCTCAAAATTCAATATGTCATGTATTTAACTTGATGAAAGACGGATACACAGTGGCTAGATCTCTGTTTCTCAGGCTTAACAGAATCACGCTCGGCTCTAACGCTCCCATTTTAAACGAACTGGAAAGCAATACAGATGCAATGCAAGCCATTAGACACGTGGTCGACTCACTCAAGTGGAACCAAGCATTGTTAATACACGTACAAGCTTGGACTCCATTACCCAAGCAACTTTTAGCTGATATTGGATGAGTCTTAAAATGTTTTGCTGAACATAATGCATCTTTCATAAATGGAAGACAAATCAATGTCTGTGTTCAGCCTTCGTGGAGAAGGAGCGGCTCACAGCAGCGATCTTGTGTTGATTACATTACGTCCCATTTCAAGGAAAATCATTTTGACCGCACTACATGTGTCCCCACTACAAGACACTGCAGTCACCTGAGAGAGATGTTGGCCCTCTGATTTTTAGCATTGAAAATGGAACTCCTGCTTCAGTTTTGGTGAAGCAGCAGAATCCTGCAGTTTGATTTAGAAAAGATGTCCGTGGTGTAACATTTACCTTTTGAGTAAAAAAGAAGCTGAAATTGTTTGGGCACTATTTATATCCGTCTAGTAAAGGAGACTCCGCTGTTCACACATCTGTGCTTGACCTACACTCTGAAAAAACGAGTAAAGCTAATGATGGTGTAAGTCTTTGTACTTAATACTAGTGAAACTTAAGATTTCTCACTACACCTTTGAATAACGCTCAGTGCCTCATATAACACCACCCCCCCTGCTCTCACATGTCTGACAGTACTCCAATAGTAACCAATAACCACGTGTATCGGAAACAAGCCATAGATATGGGGGCTACGTACCTGGACTTATTCTCTGCTCCGACTAACAAAAAAAAGTCTGAAACCCAAACACTCTACTACAACAACAGCAACGACCGAGGAGGGTTTCACTGCAATGCCCTCTGAGCTCTGTGGACGTTTTAAGCCATGTCGAAAAAGAATTAGAGGTTTGAAAACCTCTCAACATGATGTCATGGACTGGTTCGTCAACCAAATGTGACTGTGCTTGATTTGATGTTCCCTTGGATGGAAATGTTGCACACCTTTCTGCTGTTTGTGGCTGTTGGTGGAGGGAGAAGGGACACGAGGGTGAATGTCACCTTATCAGCCTAACTTTACACAGGGTTTCATTACATCATAAAGTTAAGGAAGTTTACCAGAAAGAGGACTGCAGCTTTCAAAGAAACTATCAAATCTTTACTAAGTTCTTTATTATGCAAAAAATGTTTTCTTGTCATGAATGAGTATGGATACTTGTTAATAAGTAACACAAGCTATAGAAAATACTGGTCATTATTGCCATGTTTCTAACTGGTATCGTCATGGCCGTTAAATTGTGTGAAAACAACAAAAAAAGTGATTATAATTATATATAACACCGGTTGTACTAAATTTACCCGCAGTAAACTAATGAGATTAAAATATTTTCAGATCTGACAAATCAGTCATGAGGATCTTGCTCCATTCTCCACCTTTTAATCTGTTCCAGCAACAAGTGGAAACACTGCGAATGGATGCGCACGACTTGCTTTACACCCGAGTCTGTGTTGGTGTGCGCGAGAGATGAAAGATACCTCACAAGCTTGTCTGTCTCGTGATGAGGTCGCTCATCTGTTTAAAAATGATGTCAAGAGTAGGCTAGACTTTAAGTGTACCAGTGGACTGCTGATGCTGACCTTTGACTATCCGCTCTTTTAGTACAAAAAAATAATAAAAACAATTCTGGAAATGTTTCCACCATTCCTGTGAAAGTTTTCATCTCTTTTTACAGTGTCTTTGAGACTGGCTGCACTACAGTATGGAGCGTGTTGTTGTTAAAACAGATGTAAGATTTGTCCATGTGTAAGATACTTTTCCCCCTGTAATGTTAACTCATGTACACCAGTATAATATAAATCATTTCTTTAAAGCATCTCTTCAAATCAGTGTTTTTCCTTCTTAAAGCACTGACTGACAGTGTTTCAGCTCTTTACATTGAATTAATTGGTTTATTGCAAACACCTGCTGAGTCTGGAGCAACACCACAGTGGATCTGAGCATGGGACTGAAGCAGTGACAGGCTGATGATTGACAGCAAGCTTTGTTTTAAACCTTAACAGGCTGTGGGATTTCATTACACCACAGTTTCTTGTTTTCCTGAATAGTGTGCATGGCGGATTATGGTGTAAATGCGCAAGTCTCATTGTGCTCCGTCCCTGCACTGCGCGTCTCTTCATGAAAGGTGAACAGGAGGAACCTGCACAATAACCATGAGCAGTCCACCAAGCCCTTCTCCAGCCCGATGGTTCAAAGCGCTGCGAAGGTAATGTTATATTTTAATTTACACTATGTACATGTTTGGTGATAAGACAACATGTGATCTTAATGTTTTAATGTGTGTAAGTTCTGTCCATTGATGACATACCTCTCAGGAGCTGAGCCTGTAAGTATTCAGGGCTCAGCCCAAACCTAAGGGGGTCGGGGTCATGCTCCCCCTTGCAGATTTTTCCCCCCATTTATGGCACACTTTTTTCAAGCTGTTTGAGATGATAGCATGCCTAAAAATCTGCACATCAATTGGAAAAAAACATTACAGCTGCCAAGGGAAATAAATCCTCCTGTAGAGCCTATATCTTGTTTTATAGTTAATTGTTCTCCGACTGTCTTCATCATTCTGAAACTATATCACTACATATATTTATGTTGAGGATTCACACCTGCCTCCTAAAAAGAGGCAAAAATTGTCTTCTGTAAGGCTACCATTTTTAAATTACATGACATGACATGACTGGAAATGTATGTATTTAATCATATATTCTTTCTTCCTTGTTTTTCATCAATTCATTTAATATATCTAACTATTTTCTTGTGTTATTATATGAACAAGTTACTCTGATTGCCATGGTTTTGACATATTGTTCTTAAGAACACAATAAAAAGCATGATTCAAAATGTTACATAACATAGTTGGGTAGGGGATTGGGCATTTCAACAGCATCACTAATCTTGAAACCTATTTTTGTGATACTGCTCTCGAGTGTAAAGTTCACAGAATGAATGTTTAGCTGACAGATCTGCTACATTTGAATCTATGCCATAATCATTTGGGGTGCTCTAATTGTAAATCCAGGATCTCCAACACTGACAGAAGAAAAAAACACTTACCTAAATATATTAAATTTCTTTAGGCGAAAAACCTAAACTATCAGGGGCATTTGAGAGAAACCCCCCACCCCGCCACCAGTGCCTTGGAATGGCTGCAGTGACTCTAGCCTTAGTTTGTGTAGCCTACATCACCTGATTGGCTGGACTTGTTAGGATTTTCACTATTCTCCCTGCCAGTGGGGCTTTTACATAGCTGGTGCATTGGCTTAACTGCACACTAACGCCACTCAGAAAAGGTCCAGCAGTGGAGAATAAACATGAGTGGAAAAATAAGGGCATGCTATGCTTGTCAAAGGAATGGCCGCTTAACATGCAGAAGGTACAGACGGTTTAAGCTATGGATCAAGGATGTCTTTTTATTGTCTTATGGTGTTAAAAACTGGTGACATGGTTGCTGTTTCAGGACCAGGCTGGGGGAGCCCTGTTTGAGGACATACCCTCTGGAGTGTGAAGATCTGCTGAAGAGGGCAAGAGTTGCTTTTCAAGCTGGACGCACCCTCAAGGAGGGCTTCAGACTGGCTCAGCTGGAGGCTGTGGTGCGGATGCTGGAGGAACATGAGTGTGACTTTGTGGATACTCTTGGAAGGGACCTTCATAAGGTGAGGAGTGAAGTGGTCACCTACAATGGCTGTGCTTGTAATGAGAACTGACATAATGGTCTGATTGGTGATTTCTCTCTGTTTTAACCAGCCAAGGTTTGAGACAGTTGTGTCAGAACTGATTCTTGTCAAGAATGAGGCACTTCATGCTATCAACAACCTTAAGAAGTGGATGCAGCCTCAGCATGTGGAAAGAAACCTGGTGAGACTATTGCCCCCTGTTATTCAATAACATCTTCATAATAATATTGGGATTATTCAGGGTTTACACAACCTTTCTGGAGAGCTTATTCTGTCTCACTGCAACAAAGAAAAGTATTGTGCTGGACCCACCAAAGCAGATTAAAACTTGCCTTGCCCTTTTTGTAAGAATGAATTTGGCTGAGGTCCATTTCTTTCTGTTAGTCAACCTGCACACTAATAAACTCTGCCCTTTTTCACTCATAATGGTTCTGTGTCACTTGTAACCTATTTTTGAGCTCATCTGATTGGTTTAGTCCACCACGTTGGATGAGTGTCTGATGGTCAGTGAGCCACTGGGGGTGGTGTTCATCATGGCGACCTGGTGCAGTCCTGTCCAAACATGTCTGGTGCCGCTGGTAGGGGTCATCGCAGCAGGTGCAGAGACTCAAGACACTCATTTAATCAATTTAATTCTGGTCTTATTTATCCTCACACAAGCTTACTGATTATATGTCATTACTTTGGATAGGAAACTGTGCAATCATCAGCCCCCATGAGTACACCACTCACACAGCAGAGCTTCTTCATCGTCTCATCCCCTTTTACTTGGACAATGTGAGTAATTACACAGCAGTGAGGATGGATGATTATCATTTTGTTTCAACAAACCTTTTTAGTATAGAAGTATCACAAAAGCTGACTTTTTTTTCACTCAAATATTGAGAGGCTGACTAATTGCTATATCTACTCATTTCGGGCCTTAATGACTCATTTGTATGAAACTGCTCTCGACAAAGTGTGGCATCTAGTGGAGAGGTTGCAGATTGCAACCAACTGAATACCCCTTCCCCTCGATCCTCCATTTCTGGACGTGTAGAGAGAATACTGTGGCCTTTAGATGATGTAAAAAAAAAAAAAAAAAAAAACCTTGAAAATTCCTCCCTAGAACAAGTGTTTGGTTTGTCCAATCAGGACTACTTTAGAAACATGGTGGTGCAACATGGTGGGCTTTGGCACATGATATGGCATATGGGAGAGGTTTGCCTGGAGGCCTTTCAGCCACATAATTATTCATTCTAATCCAAACAAAGATACATATTTATCTAACCTTAACAAAGAAAGCCCTTCTGCAAACTTCTCCCAGGAGATGGGCTCTGTGAAAGAGGACAGCAGTTCAAATTTTCAAGACACACTGCTAAACTAGAAATGCAAAGACCAATAACACACCACTTCACCATCATCACAAATTACCAATTAATTCCGCAACCCAACCTAACCTGATGACAGAAGATCTTCAGCCTGACCAGAAAGTGCAAACCCCCAGAAAATATATGTGAAACTAAGATATTTTAAAATGAAGGTAAGATGCTTTCATATTCTGGTTGGCGCAAAAGACAGAGCCGACACACATCAGCAGCAGGTTTAAAGTGTTAAAATATAAATTTATTCTTCTTCTCATTTTATTTTAATACATCATCCGACACCAGTGATCTGACCTGTGTTATTATTTGTACCAGAACTGAGCCGGCAAAATAAAATTGAGACAAAATACCAAGCGCAAATCACCTTTTTTGCAAGGCACCCACCAAGTACCCCGCAAAAAAGGCACCTAAGTTGCCCAACTGGATGCAGGACTCTGGTCCCTATGCAGACATTAAGTGCTCATTCTAAGCTAATGAAACCATAATGATTCTTACTTTCAGGATTGTGTATTGATTGACAGTAAGGACCTACAGTGCTACATTAAAATATAATGATCTAAAATTCTTGTTTTCCTCAAGGAATGCTTCCATGTGATTCTTGCAGGCACACATGACTTGCCTGAAGTTGTGGAACTTAAATTTGACCATGTCTTCTTTACAGGTAAAGATAACCTCGGCTATAAAACCATTTTGGGATTATTTATTGAATTATTCTTAAAGATGTCTCTCAATCCGTAGGCAACAGGGAGGAGGGAAGCAGAATTGCTCAGGCTGCAGCTCGCACACTCACACCCATTACACTGATTTTGGGAGGCAAGAACCCGTGTTATGTGGACCAACACTGTGACATTGCCACCACCGCACAGCGCATCACCTGGGCACGTTTTCACAATGTTGGACAGAGCTTGGTGGCTCCTGACTACATCCTTTGCCACACTGATGTCCAAGTACGGCTGGTGCAGGCCCTGAAGTGCTGCCTGATGCAGTTCTACGGTTCTGATCCCAGAGAATCCCGCAGTTACGGCCGCATGGTCAATCTAGAAGTCTTCAACCGTACGAGAGAAATGCTGTGGAGATCAGGCAAGGTGGCTGTGGGTGGGCAAGTGATTGAAGCAGAAAAATATATTGGTAAGCGTCTTCTGTGTGGGATTCAATGAAAGACAGCTAACTGTGTCATATGCATTAAGTTTTATATTGTTATTAACTTCTTTATTATGTCTGAAGCTCCAACAATCTTGACAGAGGTAGTAGAATCAGATCCCATTATGCAACAGGACATTTCTGGCCCAGTCCTTCCTGTTCTGACTGTGAACAATGTGGATGAAGCAATTGCCTTCATTAACAAGCAAGAGAAACCCCTCTGTGTGTATGCATATTCCAGCAACAGCAAAGTATGTGACAGACTCAAGTTAAGACACTCTGTATTCATTATACAAGCCTGGTGCAGCTGATGTGCATTCTGATCACGTGTTGGCCTTTCTGACAATGCAGGTCATCTCAAGGCTAATGAGTGAGACCTCTAGTGGAAGCTTTTGCTCCAATGACAGCGTCCTGCAAAGTCTGATGGTGGCTCTGCCTTTTGGAGGAGTTGGTAAATCAGTGGCAGCAGAGTGCAAATTAAACTGAACATAGTGGTGGGATAATTTTACCTATGATATATAAATTCTCTTGGCACTTTTTTTTTACAGGTGCCAGTGGAATGGGCTCCTACCATGGACGCTACAGCTTTGATACCTTCTCTCACAGGAAATCATGCCTGCTAAGAGGCACACGTTTTGAGTGTGTAACTTATCTCCGTTATCCGCCCTATGAGGACCGCAATCTGTCTCTAATGACATGGGCCAGTACCCTGTCCCAGAGGAGCCAGGGATGGTGCCAGATCCTGTGACGGTGGGAGGGTGAACGGAGCCATGTTGGAAGAAAGCCGGGTGCCCCCTAAGTCCTGAATAGTTGTGACGTGCAGATGTATTGTTCGTGTAGTAAAAATAGATGAAAACAAAAACAAATGGGGTACAGCCACATCTAATAAAGGGGGTGGGGGGTGGTATATCAACCCTGGGTGATGACAACTGTAAAACCAACAAGAACAAGAGATACTCTTCAGTATTTTAAGTTTCTCTGCTGCAGCACAATAAATGTATACCACCTCAACTACATATGTGTTCAATGAAACATTAATTGTGCAAAATGAAACCAGCATGTACATAAACCAGCATGTACATTTATCGGCTGAATGGTTTAAGATTTAGCCACAGTGAAGTTTATTACCACCGATATTCTCACATTATGCTAAGAAGAAAGTTGCATCAAAATAAGACAATAATTCTGGTCCTCATTCATATTTATTGATATATGTAAAATAAAAGTGAAATCTCTGCAACATCAACCACTCTTTGTCTTATTCCTCATATGAGAATCTGGTCATTCAGGTCTTGTGTAGATTTTCTCCTCGTTCCCTTCTTTCATGGCTGCATATCTGGCTGCAGTGAACAGGTAGTCGCTCAATCTGAATGAAAATGTTGGGACTTTTATCAGATGTGTAACAAGGAACCATGTTCTCATATTAATTTCAAAACACTGGACTGACCTGTTCAAATACTTGGCAACATCTGGATCTGCCTCGCCTGACCGCACAATTGGAGCAACACTGTAACAAGAACAAAGATCTGTCAGGACCTACTGAGCCGGAAAAGCAACACAAAGGGGGTGAATTCTACGTCATAGATGGCGAGGAACATGCTGCAACTGACCTGCGTTCAGCTCTCCGGCACACTGTCCGAGCCAAGTGCAAAGCGGCGCTGCCCTTCCCTCCAGACTGTGGAGCACCAAGCATATGTATCAGTGCAAAAGCAAAACCTGAAATGTCAAAAGAAATTTTGTCTTACAGATCCGCAAATGCGCTTACTGGTAAAATGAAGTTGGTCAGTGGAGGGAGTTCTTCTGTAAATGTATCAATCCAAGTTTCCAGGTCTGCAATTGGCTGTGCAGTAAATTTTGTTCTCTCTTAAAAAAACACGACACAAAAAAAATGAATCCAACAGATCAACAAGCACACAAGACTCGATATTTGACTGCATTAGACCAAGCCAGCAAGTGCATACTTATGTGACTTTCTCTTGCAGATGACCGAGGGGTGGCAATATTGGAGCCCACGTCTTGTAAAATGCACTGTATCTGGAATGTAAAAAACAAAATACTGTCAGAAACATACATGAATATATAGATCTGCATTGAAGAACGATAATAAATACAATATGAAAAACAAACCTTGTCCAGCTGATATGTGAATGTGTGACCTTTGTCAAGGCAAAATTCTCTGGCCAACCTGTAAAGTACAATTCAACACGGTCACTTAAGGTGAGGCAGATTATAGATAAAGTTTTAAAGAGAGCTGTGATGGTTGAGTCGTGAAAATTTTACCCTATAGCTGATGACAGCTCATCTGTATTTCCCAAGGCTTCAAAAATATGATCTTCCTTTGGCCTCCTTTCTCCTGTAAATGTGCTTGAAAACCCTTTTAGGAGACACAGAAAGAACTGAGTCAGCCTTTGTAAGCACCACCTATGGTAACAGTGCTGTAACATGTACGGTCACTGGTTCCCAACCTGGGGGTCCTGACCCATTAGGGGTTGCAAGGCCTTCTTGATATTAAGGAGCATAAGATCTTTTTAGTTTTTTTTAAATATACAGTAGGCCTATATTTCAGCATTTCATTAATTTATGTGAAGAAAAAGAAATGAATTTAATATTTAAGTGTACATTATAATTCAAGATATAAACTTAAAAAAAAATCTCACAGCAAGCTATATGCCTATTCACAGAGCCCTCACTATCTGTTTAACAGATAGTGAGATTTCTGCATTACAAAGGCGCGAAGTTAAAAACCAAAGAGCTTGTAGAACAATGGCTACGCATCAGGAAGACAAACAAATGCACAATGAATTCATAAAAAACAGAAAAGTGTGATAGGTATGTATGATAGTGACAGAGAATCTAATAAAAGTCCCTAACAATATCAGGAAAACTCATCTCTAGTGCAAAACTCACAGGATAAAATCTGCTCAAAATGTATCCAAATCTCCCTTTACACGGTTTGCATTCACTATTTGGATTAATTGTAGTTAATGAGTTGTTCTATACTGTTGTTATGAGTTGAATATATTATGAAATATCCATAAAATATGCCACTTAGTCAAGGGCCATCAGTTTACTCAATAACATAAAACATCGGGTCCCTTTAAGAAATAAGGTTGGAAACCACAAGCCTAGGTAATTTGAAACACAACCTTTGTCTCCAGTTTTGGTGTATATTTTGGGTACTCTGCTGTCTCCTTCAGTGGCATAACTGTTTGGAAAATAAGAAAGATGGCAGAGAAAAACAATTATTTTTGACTTATTTGATAAATACTAATAGATAACACAACAAATAACGCGTGAACACATTATGAAAATGCATTTTTGTTTCACTTGGTCTTAAAATATTCAAACAATGTTCCAGTTTGACAGATAAACTTTAGCTAATGCGCTAAAATTGCCTTCATTTCAGAGAGTACACTGTGTAGTAGCTACCTAGCTAGCACTTTGCTATGTTACATAGAGTTAACATTACATCAGTGACATAAACAGGAGCTCCACACTTTGCCTTCACCTTCTGTATGAACACAATGCGCTCCTATTCCGATGCTCGCTTACGAGCCTCGCTGTCCTTACAACACACCGGAGGTGAGCAGGTGTCATAATAAACGATGCCATGTTAGAGCTAGAAGCTGACTGCTAAAGGTTAACAATGTTGGGAAACGTATTTTGACCCTCTGTGATGTCCGTAGTTTATGGGCGTTTCGTTTTCATCGCACGATTGGTCAACTCACCGTGTGGTGGTAGAGAACGGGACGCTGATTGGATATAGTAATATGTGTCCGACTATCTGCGGCACTGATTGGATAATAGAAGCCAAACCTATCTTTGTCCCTCCTCTTGTGTGTCAGCAGTGTTTTTAACATGGTTTTATCACGCTACCTTGAAGAGAGTCTGTGCTCAGAGCAACTTGCAGTACTTTGACCAAAAATAAAAACGTTTTGTTAAACTTCCTATATTCGTCGAGTCTTCATGAAGACCACAGAGCTGTGGGACAGAGTTGTCAGTTGCTTGTCGGGGCTTCAGAGGATTAACATTAGCTAAAGGTGGCTAAGCTAGCTTATAATATCAGTGTCGGTGACAAGTTGAACTTGAAGCTTCCCAGTTCTGGTGAGATATTTGCTCTCTGGAAACTGTGACAGAAATGCAAGTCAGGGAGTTGTTCGTGTCTGCTCCAGGGAAGGCGATCCTCCACGGAGAGCATGCGGTGGTGCACGGAAAGGTAACCTGAAAGTACAGCTAACAGAGAGTTTTTGTAAGTTGCGTGTCTAGCCAGTCTTGAACGAAAACTTCAGTACATGCATTTTTAAATGCTTGCAAAGATGATACAAGTACATCGTTGCAAGCTGATTTTCCTACTGTTCCCTAAAGAAAGGGAAACCAGTAATTACCTGGAAGGTGGAAAAAAACAGATCCAGCAGACAGCAAACTGTGGTTTAGTTTTGGATATCACTTGAAATGATGTGCATTAAATGGGCTAAAAGACTGACAAGTTAATCACCCTGCGTTCTCTGCTCTGTTCCAGGTGGCTCTTGCTGTGAGTTTAAATCTGAGAACATACTTACGGCTGAAAGCCACCACATCTGGCAAAGTTTGCATCAACCTCCCAAATATTGACACATTCCTCTGCTGGGACCTGTCTGAGCTGAAGCGGCTTATTTCTTATTCCCGTGGTAAGGAGTGGTGCAGCACTGGGGACCATTAACACCTGCATACACTGTAATTATTACTGTTGGACCTGTGTCATGCACCCCATTCTCCAGTACATGCCGGGACATTTTAGCACTGAGACTTTTTCCAGTGTCCAAAACAGTTTCTATTGATAAGCATTAACACCAATGACATCTAATTATCAGATTAGTTTGTTATGGTGTCCATCTTTGGACATACTGTTAACTTGGATAACTTACCTTTGGCCAGATGAATATTGTGTGCTTTACTGCAGTTAGTATTTCTCATTATAGATGCTATCTTTTATGTATGTTGTTCATACACCCACAGATTAAAGTGTGTGTTGTTGTGATATTACTCAAGTGATGCTGATGATTGCTGTGCTCTGTAACTCATGTTAACAGGTACGAGGGAGGAGGTGAAACTTCTGGATGCTGAACTTGTGAGGAGACTGCGTGAATTCGTTGGTGTTACCAATGGAAGCTTGGATACTTGCAACATGGCCACCCTAGCCTTCCTCTACATCTACCTCTCACTGTTTGGATCAGGGTGAGACAGAAATTCTCTGCATTTTCTTTCTTTTTGTCATTCTAGCTAGTTGGCTCATGTGGCCACAAAAATCACATTACATCTTACAGATATTTTTGATATGATGGAAAACCTGAGACTGGGCTCAGCAAATATCCAATTGCAGAGCTATAGTGCCAGTTGTTTCAGGCCAATCGAGGGCACCTTTGGCAAGAAAAGTAACAGCAGCAACCGCTAAAAACCGCAGATGTAGATCGAAATCAATGTTGAAAACAATCGTGTCAGCCCAAATCTGGACTTGCAGATTTGGCATTTTTCACCTGCAGGCGATGAGTGTTGCAGCTGCATCTCTTTTTTAATAGCTACTGATTGTGTGTATGTGAGGCGGAGAGAGTAGAAGGAGAGATGGAGAGAGAGATAGACTTTGAGGAGTAGCATTTTCTGCTGAATACTTGGAAGTGTGCACTCAGCTCATGTCATCATGAATCCTCTGCTCTCCAGGATTGTGTGCTTTGGGAATGGGGGGGATGGGGTCCTCACCAGATTTGAGACTCACTTGTCCAATGATTAAGTCCCAGGAAAAAAAACTTTGTTTAGGAAGGGAAGTAATGAAGAAATAGATTTACAACTTCACCAGCTTACATTTGGTGTTTTACAAACAGAAACTGAACAATGTTTTTGTTAGTATTAAATGTTTTCTAAGGAATAACTCTACATAATGATGTATTAATATTCATTATTTTATTTTAGCTAATAGGTGGCGCAAGTGTTAAATGTTAAACCTCAGAAATACACACTAAAAAATAAAGTTGTAATAAAAGGCAAAAAACTGCAGCTGTAACACTTATTGCCCTGAGGTGACGCAACTGTTAAAATTGCAGTGGCAAAGTCGAAAACTAATCCTGTAACTAATCCTATAACGGCACCTGCATTGTGGAATATTTACAGCCAGCTGCACCTGAGTTTGTGAGTGTGTGAATGAAATACATAGCCGTTCAAATTCAATTAAATTGGCCTGCATTATGTTATGTATCATGTCCTGTAGTGTATCATTGTAGGGATGCACAACATTGGATTTTTTACTGTTATTATATATGCTGGTATATATCAACTTGTTTGGCCGATATATCCGATATATCTGATATATCCACTTTTTTCCCCACCTAATTTTAAGTTGTCATCAAGTCTCTTTTGTAGTGGAATTAACATTGTATTATGAATGCATACTCATATCGTGATGGCCCACCAGCAGATGGAGACATGAAATAAAGTGCTTTTCAATGCATATGATATTCATTTATTTTGCATGTTGGCCGATTCTGATCATCTTAAAGCTGATATCAGCCGATACCAATGGTGTGCCGATATTATCATGCATCCCTAAATCATTGTTTGTCTAACTTGCTTATTACATGTTGCGTTGTGACTATGGCACATGCATACGTTTAGATGCTTTTGTTGAAATGAAGTGATGTTCAGCTCTCTCTCAGCTAAATGCTGTAAACAAAACTGGCACAATATGACAGGTTGTTCAGGGAGTTAAGAGTAATTTTCCCTGCAGCTGAAAAAATTACCTCCACCTTCAAATGAAGATAGTAAAGAGAGACAGACAGAAAAGCCGGATGTTGGTTTTAGCGACTCCAGCACCTGCGAGCACGGAAGATGCTCAGGAACATTAGAGCTGCAGGTTGTTGAGAGGTTTAATCGGTGCTGACACGGTGCTGCCGTGTCTGAGAGAGGTGATGGGTTCTGACAGGATGGCCACTAATGAGAGTCTGGCACTGGGCCACACTGCAGCCTTTAACAAGTCTGGATGTGTTTTTCCCTTGAGAAGAGCTGGACAATTAGTTTAGAGTATTCTCCTGTCTGCCCAAAAGCAGCTTCTCTGACAGACACTGACAGCAATGTCAAACAAGTCTCTGTTGCATATCGTAGTGTATGGATTACTTAACATTACACACTCCTTATAGTTATGTCTATACTATAACTGTACCAGTAATAGGGTTAAGTAAAGTTTAGATGGGGATATGGTACATTATTTACCTACTACTTGATTTTTTGGTAACAAAAAGTAAATCAAAGATACAATATTTAAAGGTTTTCTTTACAATCAGAATCTCAGATTTACTGTTTTTTTCCGCAGTGAGCTGCCCAGCTTGACTGTGTCTGTGTGGTCGGAGCTGCCAACTGGAGCAGGGCTGGGGTCAAGTGCCGCCTACTCTGTGTGTTTAGCTGCAGCTCTGCTCTGTGCAAGCGGAGCCATCCCCGCTCCTCTCAGGGAGTGGGATCACACTGCCAGGTAACGACATCATGTTAAAGAAATGTCTCTTTTATGAGCTGTGTGTGTACAGCTTGTGTAGACCGCTGGTGTGCATAGACAGAATTCTAGGCCTGATGAATGTGCACTAAAATGGAACACAGAGGTGGTTTTATGTCTTACATGTCTCACACTGTCCAGTCTCACCAAAAGTTATGTGGTTGGAAATTTAGAAAAAAGACCTTAAATCACAAAGTTATACTTCTTAAATAGAAAAACATGCTTTGGGGTCAGCACTATAGCATGAATGCCTGTGGAGAACAATGCAATCTAAAACATGCAATAAATACATTTTTTGAGAAGCTCATGATGTTATATTTTTGCTGAATGTGTTAACTCTTTTTCTTAAATTTGCCTTTATTTGAACTAGATTGGTTTTTCAACTGTTGTGGCCAAATGACTGCAACATTATGCCACACAAAACAACCTACAGAAAAATTAGACGCAAAACAATTCTTAGAAATATTAAATTTATATTAAAATACTGCACCTTCAAATTTCAATCCTTAAACTGTCCATAATATAGTGGTCACCTGAAATACATTTTTTGGAGCTGATTTCAAGTACATGGAGCCGTCCACGTGAATGCTCTTTAATGAAGGGGAAAAAAGTATAAAAATCGATGCAGCACGATCAGAAATTTAGTCTTTTATACCCCAAAAATTCTTCTTCCTTTTCAAAATCTGACACCTACATTATCCACAATGCAACTCAAGTATGGACAGTGCTTTTTGATGAATGCTAACATTGAGAGTGGAACAGTGGTACTAATAGAGGACCTGACAATGCATGCAGTTTGGTCAATACAATTAGAGGAGTCCTGTGATCAGCTGCAAGTATATTTTAGAATGGTGTTAGATTAAAAGTCAGGAGGTTATCTGAGCCTCGTGGATTCATCTTCTTGGGACTCCAAAGGTCTGTGCATGTGTGGATGTAGTCTCAGAGGCCATGGCATACAATTTAACTTACTAGTTGTCATTTCAAAAGACAGTTGCAGAAACTGACCATAGAGGGGAGTCCTGACAGCATTAGTATCTAAACTGTTTGTAATTTTTGAGTTCATAGTTTGTGGTGCTTTTATGTGAGAGTGCCTAAGGTGTAGATAGTGTTTTGAACCTACCCAAATGTTCAATGTTAAGGCCCAAACACGACAAACCAGCGCTGAGTTGAACTGCCAATCAGAGCGATTACACCCACTGACAGACTCCACTAGGTCTGACACCGATTCAACATACTGAATCAACAAAAAAAAAAGCTGACAAGGGCCGATGGTGCGGGACACACCCACAGCTTGGTGTGTCAGGGCCCGTCGGTACATTCATTATAAATAGCATCTTTATAATGATTCGTTGAACATCCACACCTACTGTACATATCAGTGTTTGCTTTAGAGATGAAGAAGTAGTTTAGGTCTGTAAGGGTCTGCTGGGATACAAAGTTCTCCTTTAATTTACAAATAATTGCAGGTGGTGTCAGGAGGACCTGGAGCGGATCAACAGCTGGGCTTTCCAAGGGGAGATGATCATCCATGGTAATCCTTCAGGAGTAGACAACGCTGTAGGAACATGGGGTGAGGCCTGATATTATCTGGCATACGGTGCAGTGCATATGGTGTTAATATCTCCCTTGTCTCCGTGGACACTTTAATGGAACCACTACTGTTCATTATCGTTTGATGATTATCTATTTAATGATTTTAATTTCCCTCTTTCTAGGTGGCATGCTGAGATTCCTGGCCGGAAAGATAATACCACTGAGCAGGTAATGACACTGATTAGCAATTTTTAATTTGATTTCATTTAAAAATAGTACACAGTGAATTAATAGAAATCATAGTGGCTTTTTTTTCCTTACAGAAAACAAATATCAATATAGTGACATGAAAGCACCAGAATAATACGTCTGCATGAACTCTCTGATCTGTCTGCTTTACTTCTAGGGTGCCGTTATTAAGAATCCTCCTCACTAACACCAAAGTACCACGTAGCACCAAGGTACTTGTTGCCAGGGTGAAGGACAAGATTAACAAGGTACTAAATGGTTTCTTCCTCCCCCGTGTGTTACTTGCCGACACTGTAATTAATATAATAGGCGGTGCTTTTGCATGGCAGATACTCCAGAGCCTGCCGTTGAGTGCCTTCATAAAATATTGAAATTAAACTCTTAGCGAGCGCCCCTGTGTGCTGTTGCCCTGGTGACACCAGCAGGTGTGCAGTTCTCTACCTCAGACACGGATCGGTCTGAATGGTGTTGTGGCAGTGTTGTGATCAGGCTGGGGCACAACCAAAAATCAAACCTGCCATTTTACAATCTGCTTTTGTATCAAACTGTTTTTTAAAACATAGGCACAAAGAGACTTGTTGTTTTTCTCATTTAAACCGTAGTGAGGCTTTTGTGTTGAAATGCTGTGCACAAGTGATGTTGGAGATGTTGATTTCCTTTGTTTTTGTTTCCCTCTGCTGTAGTTTCCCTCTATCATGACCCCAGTGCTTGACTCAGTTGATGCCATTTCCTGCACTTGTGAGAGAGTCCTCTCAGAGATGACCTGTGAGCCCATCACTGGAGAGCACTACAATATTCTAGAGGTACAAAATATTGTAGGTTGTTGCATCAAAACATTGAGACGTTACATCAAATTTTTGCAACACTTAGCCATTTTGTCATATGAACAATGTCTGGAGAATAAGGTCCAGACATTGTCCAAAGTTCCCTTTCACACATGTAACACACAAAAGGATTTTGTCTGTGTCAGATCATTCTCCTCCACTGGAAATGCTTTGTTTGGTTTTGGCGAAGAGTGGCGTCCAGGTAGAGTGTGCAGGAGGCAGGACATGACGCGAATTACACCCGGTCATGTAGCTGGTTCATAATTTGTCTGATTTGAGACAACTCTGACAATTGCAGCATCGGCCCTTACCAACAGAAGTTTCTGAATCTTGTCCTCTCTCCAGTTAGACATTACCGTTTCCCTATCTGCGTAAATGACCCCTCTTCTTCACCCTTGGATGTTTGTTTTCTTCCGGTTTTGCACAAGCAGCAAGACAGAAACATTATTAACACACCTAGTTCTATTCACACATGGCCACACAGACTTTGTCGGGAGCTAGCAGCGTAAAGTCTGTATAAAGTGCGGGCTAACTGATTTGGACATTTGCGTTCTCACAAAAAGCTCCTCCGGATAATGTCTCAATAGTTTCTGGTTTGCCGTGCATGTGATGAAGGGGCTTTAAAATACAATAGCATGTTCCTTTTTTAAGGTAAAATGTCTTAAACCAGAGAGCCCATGTTCACATCCACATGACTAATGGAACTACCAGTAGCATCAGGTTTTAACAGCAGCTGCATCATATCATTTATAGGAGCTCATTGACATCAACCAGCACCACCTGAATGTGATGGGTGTGGGACACCCTGCCCTGGACACACTGTGCCAGGTCACGATGACCAAAGGGCTCCACAGCAAGTTAACCGGTGCAGGGGGAGGAGGCTGCGGCATCACCCTGCTGAGACCAGGTACTGTAGGCCAAATGTTCCTATCCATCATACTGCTATCACTCACGTACCACTGTAACAATAATACACTTGGTAAATATAATAATTACTCCTGTACTGCAATGATAGTAACAACCACGGCCAGTACTACTCATCATAGCTACTATTCACATATCCAATAGTAATGACACATAGGGCAAACATCACATTACATTGCTGCCCCTAATATCTAAATAAGTGTAACCATCCCTGATACCGATAACACCTTATTGAGCAAACATCATCATCATCATCATACAGCTATCAATTATATGTCATAATGTTAGTAACTTATCCCTCAAGTATCGCCGTTTTCTATCACATTTCTGTCGCTCACATATAGTAGCATTTTACATTTTTATATAAAGGGTCGGGTCAAATGTTTGTCTTTTATTTTCAAAGGAACATATTTTATCTGCTGAAAAGTAGGAAAAAATGGCACACCATCACAGAAAACAATGCCAGAAGAGCTTTACATTTTCTGAAAATATCATCGCCTCAGCGCATGAATAGAGTTAACAGCAAATCACGACTATTTTTAAGCGAGATGATAACACGAGACACACTTCTGTTGTATATCAACTGACCTTAATACCCATCTTCATGCAACCAGTAATCATCCAAAACACACAAAGAACAATTTTCCCACAGGCCGGTTTTTGAGATTACATCAAAATTCTCATCTTCTCCTGACTTAATATTATTATTAATGTCTAAACAGATGATTTGTGTGAACAGATAACAAATAGTGGGTACACCTGGAAGGTGATTGATCCCTTTCAGTGTGCCAAGATAACGTAAGAGGAGATTTGCTCCATGCAAAACACAAAGACACAAAATGAACCACAGGAATGTTTTGTCACTGACATTAATCACCGCTCTGCAGAAATTAGAGACATTATCAGGAAGCTTTGGCACATCCTGTGCGCTGAGTCTGTGCGTCAGGAGATTTCTATACAGCCTCCTCTGTTCTGTTATAGATGGTCTGAAACATAACTCTAGATGTGGACATGGTGCACAATGCAATATTAGTTGCAATTGTAAGAGCTTAAAACATCCATTAACCAGGCCCCAGGAAGTGCACCAGGCTTTGAAGCCATATTTTGTAGTGGCCAAACAGTGGCCAGTTACAACCGTCATGTGATGCCATGTGGCACTAAAATACTTTTTCACATAGACCATCCTCTCTGTGGTTCATTGGCCTTAAAATGACAAGCCTCATCATAGGTAGTCATAGTCGAAAACACTGTGGTTTGAGGCCTCAGTGTTAGTCTTACTTTGGATTCTTTGATGCATGATACCACAGTTGTATTCTTATATTCCTGTTCACTATACTACTGAGTGTCAACACCCCCTTTGGGTGTGGTGTGGTGTGCTGTACACCTGTATTGAATTATGTGACTGCCCTGATTGTCTTTTGTATGAGGTATTTGCTGTTAACACTATTCATGCCTTGGGCCGAAACACTTTGGCTGTGATGTTTTAATTAAATGTAAAGCCCTACTTTTCCTGATTTTGTAATAACCTGTGTAGTTTAAACGATGCACTCGATAGAAATTAATCGTTTTTTTTGTCGAGGCTAAACTGCATCCTCGGATGGATTTGTCTTATAATGAATTGTATTTGATGAGGGAAGTTTGATGAGCCAAACTGTCAGACTCCTGCTGACAACAAATGGTGTGTTTTCCCCTCACTCTTCCTCTCTGAAACAGAGATTTGAGTGGCAGGAAATGATGAGACGGCTGCATAAGAAGGGTCTTTTGGTGTGTGGGTAATACTGTGAAATTTGTTATAAGGAAACTTTGTATCATCCTCTCTTTGACAAAACAAACAATCACAAAACCTGCGAGTTCAGTCTCTGTTTACGCCTGCAGCCTGCAGCATACTGAAATTTCATAGGGTTAAAATCCTCCAAAACTTCCAAATGATCTTTATTTGTTTTCCTTGCAAGCATTTCCATCTGTGTGCATCACAGCTATTTTTCAAATAGATCATCTGCTGTGTGTCTTCTCTTGTCTGTCCTTGTATTAAAGCTCTTTGAGTGAATGAAGGAAGCAAGCGAGCATTAAGTTATTATATGATTGCATTAAAAGCTGCTCTTGTTTTTGAAGCTTTAAAATAAAGCTGCACATGTGGTTAGCATTAGTATTACTGTGCAGCTGCAGCTGAAGTGGGCTTTGGACCATGTCCTTTGCAACTAACCGCAGGGAAGTGTCAGCCATTTGGTGGGATCCCACCAATTACAGAGTCCTTATTTTTCTGCATCTGTTAGACCACTGATTGAAGTGACGAGGTTTTTGTGTGGCTCCAGTGTTGTCCGCTTGCTGTCAGCAACAGACCCTTTGCAGGTTCATCTGTGGAAGCACCACTGTAGCTAAATTATAGTCTTAACATTCAACAGCAGCTGTCTGGTTAGCTTGTAATCTATTTTCCTTTTATTTGAACCCACCCTGACATAATTTTTTTTGACATGACTTTAATATGACTTTTTTTTTTTTTTTTTTTTTTTTGTAGAAACGGACTCCTTCGTTGTCCAGATGACAGTGCAAGACTTGAAAGACTGTGGCTTTGACTGCTGGGAAACAAGTATTGGTGGGCCGGGTGTCCAGCAGCACTCTCATCTCTCTGTTAAGGAGGAAGTTCTGGAGATTTTAAACCGTTACTGAAACTCTGGCTGAACAAGAGGAAAAACAACCTGATTGTCTTCTTGTTTGTACCTCAAGACCTGAGGTATGGTCAGCTAATGAAGTGAGACGAATGGACCAAGGAAAATTTCCCACTGTGCGGAGCTGGACCGACTAAAAACAATCTTACTGTTTTGAAACTAACAACAAGGCAACTGTGTATCTAACAAATTACTGATATTCATGTTGGACTGTGGGAAAAATAACTGATCCTCAAGGGTGCAATTACATGATCTGAAGGCTTTGTCCACTAGATGGTAGCAGAGTTACACAAATGCTTTTTATGAAGCAGGATTTATGGTGAGAGGCTTTGATAAATTGATTAATGTGTAAGTGAAGCACTAGCAGAATTAATTTATAGTTCCATCTAAATGCAGAAGGGTCAACACATCTTACGGGATTAGACGTTTGTAGTCATTAATTGCTCACTCTTGGCACTGTAACATGCAATGATGTTGGATAACTGCTAGAAGGAAGGTGGTCATTTTACAGAAGATGATGAAGAGAAAGTTTGAGAAATGAAGTTGTTTTTGGTTCTTTAACAAAACCCAGAGACTGTTTTCTTTCGTCTACAAAGAGTTTTATCAAAGTGATCATGCTTGGATATTTCTCTCTATCACTACAATATTGAGACCAGGAAAAAATAAATGTCATAAATATGTCCTGAGGACTGTCTGCATATAATATAAAACTAAAACTTAAATTATTACAAAGACTGATGTATGCTGAATAGAGCTGCAACGATTAATCGAGTGGTTGTCAATTATTAAATTAATTGCCAGTGAGTTTAATAATCAGTGAATCAGTTTGAATAGTTTTTATAAGCAACAAATGTCAGAATTTTGTGATTCCAGCTTCTGAAATGTGAATATTTTCTTGTTTCTTTACTCCTCTATGACACTAAACTGAATATCCTTGGATTGTGGACAAAGCAAGACATTTGAGAACGTCATCTTGGACATTAAAAAAAAAAAAAAAAAAATGATTGTCATTTTTCACCATTTTGTGATATTCTATAGACCAAGTAACTAATCGATTAATCAAGGAAATAATTGACAGATTAACCAACAATGAAAGTAATCGCTAGTTGTAGCCCTAATATTAAGCAGAACATAATAAAAAAATGTTGGTTGGAGGGTGATCCAACCAACGTTTTTTTATTATGTTCTGCTTTCAACATAAGAGTGTTTAAATGCAAAATAATGCTGAAACCAAAGAATGTTCTGTGGTTTATTTAATCAAAATCTCTCAAAGAAGATAATATGTAATATGAAATATCTGTTACAGTTTGGTATTTCAAAAAATGCATGCCACGTGCTGTTCGTTTCTGCAGTCACAGACCGACTGGCTGTTTTGTTTTGCTAATAGAGGATGGGGAGAGGGGGACAGCAGGAGTGTGTGGCCTCTCTGGAGCCTCTGGATTAGCGCCACTATAATGTGAATCAACAACAACCAGCGTCCTTCTGTGAGTCACACATTTGTGCTGACACATATGCGCACACACACACACACACACACACACACACACACACACACACACACACACACACACACACACCAGCTTTCCCAAATTCTCCTCCACCTAATTGCTCATCCTCCTAAGCATTACGAAATATTCTGCAAATGCTGCAGATACAGAGGAAGGATCTGTTTAGAATATCCCTGATTTGGAGAAAAGGTCATAGTGGGATTCAGTTGAGTTTGAATATCCATTTCATATTCCATTTTTTAAATGTCATGAAGATTGAGCAGTATGAATCTGGCAGCGTACGTGAATACACAACATTTGTCACCCTCCCTCCTTTTCCGCCTGGCGCCCCCTCTGTCCTCTTGAATTGTGTCATCTTTATGTCAGGGCAGCCCCCCGTCATTGCGCCGCACAGTTGCCCCTAACCCCTGCTGGAATTTAATTACCACTGCGCTTTTCAATTGAAATGGCATTGACGAGGGGGGACAAGAGGGAGACAACAGAGCCTGTTTCATTTGAAGCCCCTCTCTTTCTTTTCTGTCTCATTCTCTCTCACTCCTTTTACCCCTGCAAGGCACAGATGGTATTTTTTTTTTATCAATGTCAGCGCCTGCTTCTTTCTGCTCTGATGAATAGAATCTAAAGAGGCCCTGAGATTATTTCAGATAACAGAGGGAGTGAGGAAAGGGGGTCAAGGATAGAGGGAGAATGTCAGAATGAGAGAGATGCTGTCCCAGCAGCGAGGAAGGAGACGAACAAATCATTTAACATTTAACGTTTAGGGAGTTTTGTCTGGATGGATCAATGTGGGAGAATCAAGGATGTATAATTCATTTTGTCCAAGCAGGAGGAATGAAATGTTAAATGTGAATTTGCTGAGTGGTCATGCTCACTGTGGCACATTCCCTCTGGTCCCTCAGTCGACTGGTGAAATGCTTGTCAGGAGCCATTAAGTTTGAACACAGAATTAGACCTGACTGACAAGATATCATGTTGCTGCTGGCCACTGGTTTTACTAACAGGGAGTCAGTGCATGACTTCCTATAGTGAGCATTTGCATTAACATATAGAGGCCTCTGGATCACAGTATGGTGTCGGTTGTTACTTGTGCGTATATTATAATTTATGTCATGATATTTGTGTCGAAAGGGGATGTGCATTTGGCCACAGCGGGGAAGATTTGTGTGACCGCCCTCTCCCAGCATTCATATCGGCACGCTGATAGAGGCAACATCAACATCATGAGCTCCTCTCAGTCATGATGGGCTGTATGATCCTCCTGGGGGTGTTTGCCCTTTCGGTAAGTGGGGGGAGGCGGACGGTGTGAGTAGCAGGGGTCCAATTAAGACAGCAGGGTACAAGGGCACGGCCAAAGAACTGGTTTGGTTTTAGGGAGGAACATTGAATTGTTCCTTTAGTCTCAGCTCCTTATAATTCATTTTTTTATCCAATGTAAAGGATAAGCTCTCCTTAAAATACGCAGGTTTTAGCATCTGGACCCCAAAACGAAGCATTGTCTAATTGGAACCCTTCCATTATTAGATTTGTATAGTTACCAGTTGTGAAGAAAATGGTGAAATTATGCAGAAATTCATGTATTCACAAATCAAACTAGTGTATTTGTCAGGCTGTCCTTTCAGCTAAATGCCAATGCTCACAATTAGAACGCTAATGTAGAAGATATAATGTCTTCCATGTTAGTTTAGCATGTTAGCATGCTAACATTTGCTAATTAGCACAAAACACAAAGTACAGCTGAGGCTGATGGGAATGTTTTAAAGTTTTAAACATACACTGTATAAAATAATGATTGTAGCCACTGTGATGTCTTCCATTGGTTTGTGGACTGTTTTGAAGCCTCAAATTTGGCATTTTGGCTGTCGCCATCTTGGATTTTTTGGAGCCAGAGGTGACCATATTTGGACGAGAGGGTGGAGTTGTGGTGGAACGAGGGATGGATTTGACGGAGAGCCTGATCTGATGCTGCGTAGACAGGTCTTCCGCAAAGCAAACCCACCCGTGCAAATTTAAGCCTTGATAAAATGTAAACGGGGGAGTTTATGAAAAATTCACTCATGTACAGTTCTCAGGATTGAGAAAATAAACTATAGAGATCAAAAACATTTATGGTACCAGGTCGTAAACATGTTTATTTCAGCTGTAAAGTCTGGCATTTTAACATGGGGGTCTATGGGGATTGGCTCGCTACTGGAGCCAGCCTCAAGTGGCCATTCAGAGAACTGCGGTTTTCGGCACGTGTGAATTGACTTCATTTTTCAGCCCTGGAGGGTGCCGCTTGGTCTTTTAGGTATTAAATTAAAGTGTTTTAACCTGAGGATTGTCGTAGAGGAAAAGTAAAAAAAAAAAAAAAAAAAAAAACTATCACAGTTCACCCTGAGGAGCACATCTATGTCTGTGCAAAATTTTATAGCAATAGTTGTTGAGACATTTCACTCAAACCAGAAATGCTGAACCCTAGGGGGTGCTAAGAAGAAAAGTCAGGGGAGGTACTTTAGTTCCATCCTCTGGGAACATTTCACAGTTAACCAACAAATGGTTGTTGAGATATTTCAGTCTGGACCAATTAAACAAATATTAGAGAGGGTTCAAAAAATAAGCCTGATTTTGTGACATGTTCATTTCTTCTACTTGCCTGTCCTGTTAGGTATCTTATGACCCTTCAATTTGTTTTTTTGTGACCCTTTGTGGGGCTCCTGACCTCCAGATTTGGAACCTCACCTTAACTCTTTCCCTTAGACAAAATAGTTCAACTGAAGTTTCCACCCGGAGGATCTGTTTGGGCTAGAACTGGGCTTTACTCATGTTTATGTAGTGGGCCCACAGTGTATAGACTTGCTCGAGCTGTATTATTGTAAACATCTGAAACACATGATGCAAAGCGACTCCCAGTCCACGTCCCATTTTCCATCATGGAATTGTATCATGTCATTGTATTGATCCTGTAATTGATTCTGTGAAGTCGAGGGCACCTGCAACATACTCTGTCATCCCTCAGTGCCAGGAGCGCTCTTGTTTAATTGCAGGCTAAGGCGCTGTTTTTTCTTGTTGCCTTTGAAAAGCCTCATTGATTTTTATACCACCCTTCATCCTTGCTGTGCTCCGTTTTAAGAGCAAATCCCTTGCGTCGAAGTTGCCCAGAATGTAAAAGTATGAAATCTGTCAGCGCTTTTCACAAGGCTTCCAGGTGCAATCCATACAAGTTAACACCCAAGTTAAAAAAGTCAGGCCCCTGTGTTTTTTTTTTTTTAATGTTTAAACAGGAGAAGGAAGAAAAGAGGCTATCTTACACACACCAGTGTGTGTCTCATATGGGACCAGTTGAATGTGAGGTTGTGTTGGAAACACAATCAGACTGGGAGGGTCAAATTTTATTGCTCTGTCCGTTTTGAGTGTTTCTGTTAAAATGAAGGAGAAAATAGTGTCCAGTATTTTGGGATACATCAGAGGTTTTGCAGTATTTTCTATTTTAAAAACTGTGAAATCAGTTTAATTCTTTCTTTTTGTTTATGATGTATGCATCTATGTCTCTTCAAATGCATTCTACTTTGATAATACATTGCACTTATTAATCTGACGCCATTAATCCAAACAGGAATTGTATTTTTGTTGTCAGGCTTTAAACTGCAGTTCAGAAACTGGCACATAAATATATTCAGTGCATTAGAGGTCTATATAGAACAAAAATATCCTAAATGAAATTTGATTTGCATTAATTTGAGAAGCAGCTTATCTAACATTCATACTTTGAACTTGCTTTGAATTAGAAATAGGTTCTCATTATTTCCCTGGGATTGCAGCCAATTTATTGGATTCAGCTTTATATTTTTTTTCTCTGAGGCTCGGGGAGGAGGATGATCTCAAAATGTTATCACATGACACGGGTTATTGATGGACCATTAAAATGTCAGCCAGATGTACTTAAAACCACAGCTTTTAGGTTGATAAATTACAGCACAAATGGATACATAAAGCTGTTAGAAACAAATATTCCCATCTAGAGCTATCTGCAGTCAGATAGTAATGGATGTTCTATCTGTGTGTCTGTCTGTCTCTCTGCATGTTTCTTTCTGCACATTTTACCCTCTCCCAGTGTATCTTTCGACCACTGCAGTCATGTAATTACAATGGGACAGGTAGGAGTGTTCATATTTCATCTGCTGCATTCACGATAACATCTAATAATCTGAAAGCGTTGCAAAATTGGTATCTCGTTGCTCATGCATTATGAATGAGTCACTGATTGCTTTTTTGCATAGATTAGCAATCATTTCACAGAAATCTTTCATATAAAAATGTGCCAGGAGGGTTCTATCTCTTTTTCTGAAGAGTTGAGGTGACACATCCCGCCGCTTTTTAAGATAAGACGGATCAGGTGATACCACTTCTCCCCCTTGCCCCTCTGCTCCTTCTCTTGCTCTCTGATTTATTTCTCTATGCATATCATCACGGGGTGGGGGATAAGTGTAATTTTCAGCCCACTTTGCAACTGATTGCTCACTTAGTGAATATATTCAGCATCTGCAGTGTTATTGTGTTTGGAGCCAAGTGGCTAAGTACCACTGAGATTCTTTGGCATCAAAGTAAACATTTGCAGACTCCAGAAGAGCATCGAGAGAAGCAAATCTGCTTCAAAGCTCCGAGATTGTGCACCCTACATATGAATTTCAGTGACCTCTAGTTGTCCTGGCTTGTAGCCTCAGATTGGCACGACACATGAGGGGCTCGTATGGTCTAGTGGTTAGGAAAATAGCCTGGTGTCCAGGTCACGGGGATAAAGTCCCAGGTGAGGTTTACATACCACTTTTGTTTCCTGTCAGGCAAATTTCATGTGATTTACGTCATCCAGTAAAATATCAAGTCAAATATCTTTCACAGAGATTTATAAACAGTGTGAGCAGTGTAAGTTAAAGGAATACTTCACCCACAAAATGAACATTTATGTATCAATTAGTCATGCTGTTTTACCTTGAATTTGTGGAAAATAGCATTTTACTTACATGCCTCCACTGATTTATTGATTGACTGGGGAAAACTATATGAAACATCCTGTTTACAAACTCTCACACAACTCGTGCAGTATAATCCAAGCCTCATTCATCCAGTCGTATCCTCAGTACTTTTCAAACACATGTATTTTCACTAAAACATTGTTATTTGAAACTGAACTTAAAGTGAAACGTATCTATGCTCTCTCTAAAGCCAGACAGGTTTTTTTTTATTTAGCAAAACTGCATGTGTTTCAGAAGTACTGAGTGTACAACTGGATGAATGAAACTTGGATTATTTTGCACGAGTTGTGTGAGAGTTTGTAAACTGATGTTTTGATATAGTTTTGCTGTTGTTAAATGTTGTCCCCAGTCAATAAATCAATCAATATGTTCGCTGTTTTCTGTGGAGGCATGCAAGGAAATCAGCTTTCTCTCTCTGAATTCAAGGTAACGCCTCATGATTGAAACACAAATGGTCATTTTGTGGGTGAAGTTGCTGAGAGCAGTTTGTAGTCTCAGCATAAAACAGAGTTAAACTTAAAAGTTTTACTATATGTGTTAATTAAAGCTTTTGTTTGATGCTTTGATGGACTTGGATTCTAGCTCTGCCTCATTGCTGATTGAATAATGAAGGAAAAGTGTCAACAGTAAGAGTGTGCACGAGGTGTGTGGACGTGTGGATGCCTGCGTTGTGTCTCCCATCGTAACCCCTGGCCTTTGCCCCCCCTCCCCACATTGGGCAGACTCTCAGCCAAGGCCCTGTGGAGGTTGGTGCCCTCTGCCTGACAGCCTGTCACTGTGCTATGGTGGTGATTTTTTTTTTCTGCAGGAGATGGTGTCTGATTGGGAGCAGTGTGTGAATAGCCCTGTCACACTCGATAAGCCAGCAAGACGACCTGTGACGGGGACATATGGCATGTTTGACAGGGAGAGAGGGTGCGAATCGCACTGAATGATAAAATGGTGTTTTTCCCCCTTCGGCAATGTCATGCTTTCAGGCAAGCGTGTGGACCATCGCTCACTCAAGCGGCTGACTCCGGCCTCCTTGTGACATCTCCTTCAAGGTCCTGGGTTTCTCTGCCTCGTGCCTGGCCAATTCTGACACTGCGAGCCTGTGCTGCTCACAGCTGCTCCGTTAGCTTGTCGATGTGGGGAACATAATTGGATATCAGTTTAGTTTAGCGATGCAGACTGGGAAATTCATCTTAAGAGCCTGTTCGTCAGAACTCCTCTTAAAGCTCTCTGGCGCTGCAGCCCTTCATCCTGTCTCTTTTCAGGCTGTCACACGCCTCACACTGTTGATTAATACACATGCAGTCTCATCAGACGACTCTAATTGATGGGTTCAGCCTCCTCAGGACCCTGATTTATTTAAAGGGCCATGAACACATGAAGAAGGAGAAAGGAGGATGGAGACAAACAGGCTTGGATTTAAGTGTGTCGGGGAAATTATTGAGTTGAACTGCACGCCTCTCATCCTTACTGTCAGCCGGGTCTTGACTTCTGGTGTTGCAGCCTCAACTCCTATCCTGTCAAGTGTCACATTGTCTGTGTTTGTGGCCGTGACAGACAGCCCAGGTGTCACACTCAGGCTTCAGTGCACCATCAGGCACCTCTGCTCTGGTCCCCAGTGGCTCACAGTCAGAGAGACAGCACAGTCCAATAACCCCTCTCAAACCCAGCATGTCTCGCTCCCCGGGGACTCCCCCGTGGAGTTTACTCTCTGTCCATTGGGCCAGAACTTAGAAACTCTGCCAATGGTCACATGATCCTGCTTTCACTCTGAATGCTAATTGTAACACTCCAACTGCTACAGTGCAACTGCCATAATTTTGAATATGCTTCTTCCTCTAAGAAACTTTTCTGAAGCAAAATATTGTTTCATCTAGTGTAAAGTCCAGTGCTGGGGAGTAGTGAACTACATGTAATTAAACTAGTAAGTTGCTAGTGATTCAACTACATTAATGTTTGCATAGTGATTCAAGTAGTTAGATTACTTTTTTGCCTTTGTCTGTGTAGTTAACCACTGAAACGATTCCACAGTTCTGGGCCATAAAAGTAAATGTATTAGGCACAGATTAACTTTTATTTTACCGTTGCTTCTCTACTGTAATTGAAACCCAACTGACCACAAATAGTCATAATAGTGTGGTATTTTAATTGGTTTTATTTGGTTTATGTATGACCTGTGTACAGTGGGAACTTTTTGCAGTAAACTCAACTGAGTGATTTTTTTGTGCTGACATGTGACTTTTTAGTATTGTATTTTGTCATAATTTTGTATCACATGTACATTTGCAATTTCATCAACTTTTAAAAAGTAGCTTCAACCACTTTTTCTAATCAGATTACTAGTTGGGGGTATTTTTGCTGCAGCTCAACTTCTTCCATTGTGAAATACTTGGCAGCTTTGCTTTCAAAGTAGCTTCCCCAACATTGGTAAGCCCTTCAGCTGTGCAGTATTTTATCTTATTATGTTATTATACAGCACATTTCTGGTGATTATTGATTTAGTGTAACGTTTAAAGAGTCTGGTCTCATGTAATGTATAATCTATATGATTTGAAGTGATTAATCAAGTACAACTTTACTTTTCTATTTTCTGCTACGTAGTACTTCAAAGCCCTGCTTTTCACAGAGTGATATTGTACTTCTTACTCTATTACATTTAATTTTAACAACTGTAGTTACTGGTTTATTTGCAGATAAACATTTAACACGCAAGATATATGATCAGTTAATAAAGCTAATATGCTATTGCTGCTTTTACTTCAGTAAAGGACCAGAATACTTCCTCCACCACTGACTTCCACCACTTAACTGAAACATGTGATTATTGCATACATTTACCATATTTACTACAGCAGAAAATATCTCTGTTAATATTTTTTTTTTTTCATTTAAAGTTTTTCTTATGTATATTGACTATACAAAATAATGATTATATGGATGCGATATAAGATGATTCACAGTCAAATAAGAGGGGGGAAATGGACAAAAACTAAAGGCAACTTAAAAGGCAGCCATGAGGAACCACCCTGGCACCCCAATAACTCTTAGACAAACACATGCACATACACACATACATATACACTTTGTCAGTATTTTAGTTTAGTTTAGTTTAGTTACTTTATTGTCTTCCTTGGGACAAATTTGTCTTGGACACAAGAGATGTTTACATATAACACAACAGAAAAGCACATATCAACATAGAAACATAAGAACTATATATATATATATATATATATATATATATGTATATGTTTGTGTGTGTGTGTGTGTGTGTGTGTGTGTGTGTGTGTGTGTGTGTATGTATATATAAATATATATATATATATATATATATATATATATATATATATATATATATATAGACAGAGTCTGTCCCCTAGTACCCGTTCTGATGTTGCACCTGTAATGTGAGCCAGAAAAAAATTGTCATATTTGGCTAGCTTTGGCAATCTTGTTTTCAAAGGCAGCGGTCTCTGTCATGAGCTTATGCCACTCTGTAAACTCTGGTCTATGTGTGTTCTTCCAGTTGCGTAGAATAAACTTGGTCACTACAATGAAATCACTACTGTTACTGTCAGTCCAAATTCTGCCTCAGTCAGGCCTGGTGACACAGGAGATTTGTCCCCAGAAGACACAGTTTTGGGGATTGTGCTACAGCTTGTTTGAGCCAGCCTTTGAGATTTTCCAGTCCCACCTTCCAAAACGGCAGTACTATGTCCACAGAGCATGGTGAAATGTGCCCACATCTTTGTTACTTTTCCAACTTTATTGTCCTGGGTTAAGCCCAATTTCAACAGTTTCAGGGATGTATAATAACATCTATGTACAATTTAATAATGCATAAACTTAGTTCTCGCATTCCTTGTAGCCCAACTTACATTTGAGGCCATGTCCTGCCGTAAATCTTTCCTGATCTCACAACTAATATCCTGTTGTCATATTAGTCTCAGGGTTTCACACATTTTAGTTTGAATATTAGACATTTTACTATGAAGTATTGAGGCAGAGTGTTAAGTATGAGACATTTAAAGGGCCAGTGTGTAATATTTGGCATGGTTTATTGTCAATCTGAATCTGAATCTGAATATTCTACCCATTAATATGTTTATACAAGTGTATAATCGCTATAAAATAAAATTGGTTTGGTTTTCGTAGCCTTATAATTATGCTTTTATATATATGTAGCAAGGGCCTTGCTTTAGAGAGGTCGCCATCTTGCACCGCCATGTATGTATGTATGCGTGCCCTGCAATCTAGAATTTGACCACTGATGTCACTGTTTTCAACTTATTTTACACACTGGCCATTTAAGAAAATATCTCTATTAATATTGTGGTTTTTATTTATTATTTAGCCCTGGAGTTATTAAATAGGGAAAAAACATAAGCTTTTTGTTGTCACTTAATTTGAGTTTGTTTGATTACTTATTTAATTATTTTTTATTTAGAATAACTTTACTCCAAAGTTAAATGAGTCTGGCTCCCTCTGCGTGTTTACATATGTTTAGAGGGTGTTGTATAATGCAGTCCCAGTTTGGCCTTCAGTTCTTGCATATCCATAAATTGCGTTGACATTTTACCATTCCTCAGAGCTGCTGTCCACGTCTGTGTGAGCACTTTGTGACAGCTGCTGTTCCACTGGACACAGTTTCAAGCTGAGCAGAGATAGGCCAGGACCTTCACTCATTGACCCCGCATCAGATTTTTTTTTGTTCTGGATTCCATCAATAAGGCTTGAGTGGCAGGTTATCCTCTCATACAGCCGCCCTGTCGAATGTTAAAGCAGACTCGGCCTTGCAGTGAGAGATGACCTCAGTGCTGTGATCGTCCTGCTGCAGAGCCATCAGGAGACGAGAAGGGGTCTTCATCATCTGCTGCACATTAGTGGTGTGACGATTGTTTGTTAATCAGCTGTTAGGGTCCTCAGTTTAACAGAGAAACTTTAGTCAAGTAGCAATTGTAAGGATTTTCTCATGTTTTATTTTATGCATTTTCCTAGAAGATTATAGGGGCAGTTGGCTCTATGACAATATTCATAAATATGCATCAGGCTTTGTTAAACACTAGAAACACAAAAGTGGGCATTTTGCATGATTGCATCACTTTCAGGAGGATAATACTGTGCAGAAAGCATTTTTAAAGAATTGTGAAATAAATCAACTCTTTGATTAGCCAACAAAATCTGAGACTGTTGTGGAAGAAAGGATTTTTAAGGACGGGAAACAAATGGGAGAAAACAATACTTTTTTTTTTTTTTAGCAAATACAGGAGTGTAACTAAAGGAGGATGTTAATCAGTGTTGATGATTTCTATGATAGTGTGTTTATATTACCCTGTGAAGGTTATACACAAAAAACCTGAATTTCAAAATAACAATTGATTGTGATCATTTTAAATTTCTAATTCAAATCTAATTAAATATTAACTTTCAATACATTTAAAGATATTTAAGTAATATGTTCATATTGAATATCACATTAAATCGTGTAGTTATGCCTCAAAATGTTTTAAAATGGACTACATTTAAATGTATTCAATTTTAACGAAATAATAATGAATTCAGCAGTTCAAGAGATTATTAGTGATTTCTGTTCTAAGCAGAAAATGATTCAACACTTGCTGAGCACATTTTAAAATATCCTGTCTTTACCAATCATGTATTACATCCATATCACGAATCCGGTGATTACTTTTCCCTGCCTGGACTGCTTTTCATATACTTGTAATCTTTTCCATTAGATGTGTAGCAAGAGGAAAAAAATTACAACCACTGAGGATGAACACTGAAGTATTTAGTCCTCATCTGTAGTCATGAGGGCATCAGCACTGATGAGCATGGTCAGGGTCACAGCACTTAACTCTCCAAAGGAGGACCAGTGCTTGTAATCACATAATATGTATGATCTCTCATTCAAGTGGAGCTGACATTCGGCAAATGCAAATGGTTTCATGGGCTGTGTAGCTGCGAGAGTTTAGCTCCCTGCATGCTCGGTATGATGTATATGCCCATTATGTAAAGCATAGCGAATGTACGCTGTAATGCTCAGGTTGGAAGAATGATTGACAAAATATTGACCATTATTTTTAGCACAGTATGTGGACTGCTATGCTGCAGTAGATGTTCAATTTGTCTGTGTTCTGCAGTTCTGAAATTGAACCCGAGGGGATCATGCAGGAGCCCCAGCCCCTCTCCGCGCTGTCTCTCCCCCTCTGTAATTAAGAACAACATTTTGTGTTAGATTATAGGGAGACCCATCGTGCCATTGAACTGGCCTGCCTGATTAATAAAAGGCAGCTAATTTCAGTGCAGGAAGGCAGCGCTCCAAAATGGCTCCTAATTACACATTAGGAGTGTGAAAGGCTCCTGCCGCTCCGGCCTCAATCCTCCACCCAACCCGCAACCTCTCCGCAGCCGGGGTGCATGTGCTGGCCCACCAGCACATTAACGCCGCTCCCAGGAGTGGCTAATTCCAGCCAACCCGTCGGCACAATCAGTGGCAGATGTCAGGAATCGAAGATGATGAATTATGAATATCCCGGAGATGTGGATAGGATACCAGCGTTAGGGGAAAAAGGATTCCTTTTTTTTCCTGTGCCATTTTGGGCAGCCAAATAAGCAGACAGATTCAGGAGGAGTGTGCAGTGGTTGGAGTGATTGATTTCTATTCGTCATTATAAATGGGGTCTGACTGAAATTGGATGTTTTAGTGAAGTCGTCAAGGACTTTATGAGTTGGAGGGGCTGTCTGGCAGTGTAGGGACTGTGCCTGACTGTGATAGCAGTAATGACTTCCTCTTCTCCCTCCCCTGGGTGGTCAACTCAAGGGCTCAGGCAGCTGGGAATGATGTCCCAGAGAGGGCAACATGAACCTCTCAGTCCGCAGCATTTGCATGGCGACATGATTACAGCTGAAAATGGAGGAGGTGTGGTGAGGGTCGGGCTGGGGGTGGAAGGTGGTGACAGTAACAGCTGCAGAGAAGAGGACAGGAAATGGAGAGCAGTTGTTTTGGTTGCCATTGAGCCATATCCACAGGGGCATGATGGGAATGTTGTGATGAAAAAGCACTGATACCTCCACACCAGTGTATAATAAAACTCTGCTTGATGTAATTAAATTTCCATAACTTGTAGCCTTTTTTTTCTTGGTAATACTCAGTTTTAATAAAGATGAGTGGAACGGAGCTTAATTCTAATAGATTGTTATCCAGCATAAGATTAAACATATGGCTTTTAAGCTGGAGGCAGGCACAGGTGCTTTAAGTATGCCTGACCTTTAAACATACCCTTTTCATATGAATGGAGAAGAAGCAGTGGACACTATCTGCTGTATCTGGGGACCTTGAGACACGCTGATAGAATCGGATTCCTTGTCAAAACAGATGTCAAACTGATGCTGTGGTCTATTACTGACTGACTGGCCGACTGATGAGCCGGCTGCCAATATGTGAACGTACACCTGGACATCTGTGGGGGGTCACAACCACGGTGAGGGTCGAGCCTGGGGCAGACTGCCAGGCCAGACTTCACCTTGCCACTTCCAATGAGCCCACAGTACATTTCCACTGCCTTCCTGCCATTCATCACCGCACCATGACAGGCAAATTCATCTGAGCAGGAAAGAGAAGCTAATCCTCTATATCTGAGACAGTGATAGACTTGCTGCTCCACAGGACCAATGAAATTAGGCTAAAACTGCTGTGGGGGTTCACAGGAAATTGGCCTTGCCAATCATACGCAGCAACCCAGTGTTGTACCACAAGCCTCAAATTTAATGTCAATCTAGCCTGCATCTGTTCATTTACACTGGCCTATTTTCATAATGCAAATGTATCCATCTCTGACTTTGATTGCCCTCTCACTGCGAAGTTTCTGCTATAACGTGACGTGGAGTTTAATGCAAAAGAATGTTTTGAATCCATAATTTGGGACATCAAAGGTAAACAGTGGCCCTATGTCCATAGTAGAGGATCAAGTATATATTATTTTAGATCTCTCCAACTCTCTATGTGGCTGTATTGATGTAATTTCAACCCATTTTCCTGATGAGTGCCTCAGTTCTGACGCCCACACAGCTTCTCATAATCGCAGCGGTCAGCATATAAGTGGGCCCTCCACCAGCAACTCAGCAATATTGAAAAGTGAAAATCTATTCATCAACATGTTTTTCCGTTAACTACATCTGAATGCAGAGTGGAATCCCCAATAGGGTTGAGTCATTACTTTCAGTAAAATAACTCCATTAAATAAGAGCGAACACAAAGCTGTCCCCCACACGCAGCCTCTACTTTTCCCCGAGCCGCAGTCCCTCCTGCTGTCTCCCAGAGCTCTGGGTTCAGAAACACTAATACTGTCTGCCAGTTCAGTTCTACATAGATTTGTGAGGAGACCAGGGGTGATCATTTCTTTCCCCCTTTTTTTCTCCCCTCAGGTGACACTCTGAAATATATTTTGTGTGCCCTTTCACTTCAGACGAGCTCAGTGTGGAGGAAGCCCAGAGGAGACTAATGAGAGAGCGCAGGGGTATGGCTCCGTCTGCCTCCATGCCTCATTTTTCTTGATTTCAGCCGCTCCAGTGTCGGCATGGGCTCCTGCTGGTCAGGTGATGGCGGTGCCAGCTGGTGCATCCAGCTCGGACGGACAGCGATTCATTTCCCCCAGCTGGTGATTTATGGCACGGCAAAGCAGAGAGAAGCTGGTGTGCATGGCACCAGGCCGCCTGAGTTAGTGCACTGTCCGGCCCCGTCATGCTTTACCACACAGCGGGCTGGACTGCCTAATTTACGCTGGCAGACAGTCACATATATCACACCCCGTCTGGCCAATGAAGATTGGTGGTGTTTGAAAGGGTCTGTATACACAGTCGATTTTACCCACGTGTTACTCCCTGCCCAGCATTGCACCAAGGAATATTGTTTTTCTTTTCCTCTCCTTCTTTGTCTATTTGATCTTTCATGCTTCATTTCTGCACCTCTTTTTGTTCTCTCTCATCTCTATCTTTCTCCGTCGCCCCCTCTCTCAGTGTGTGGATGTAATGTGAAGTGACTGTGTTGGAGGGAGGCCCTCTCTCACTGGACCGGCTCCTGAGGACTGTGCCCTTCTGTTCAGGGAAACTGGGGGAGGTCACAGTAGGTAGCTCCCTCGAGCCATGGCGTATTAATGCCTGGGCTGACCTCGGTGATAAGAGGGAAGCTTCGGGCGCATGTTTGATTCATGAGTCCATCCTCAGTGGGCCCTGGGGGGCTTTTTCCACTGCTGTCCTTTTACTGGCAGGGTGGAGGGTTGCTGCAGGGGAGATCAGTCCTGTCTGTCACAGAGAGGTTGGGGTGTGATAAAGGCACAGGGGCTGGGAGTGGGCCAGAGCACACAGCTCGGCCCCTGTGTCGGACACAAGCGATGACTTAATGGTGGGTGGTGATGCGACAGCCAAGTGTTGAGGGATATTAGAACGGATATCAGTGATGGGGCCTGACATCATGAGCACCCCACCTGCCTGGAGGAGGGTTTGTTCAGGAGTGGGGTGAGTTGAAGGGCACTTGGCAGCTCCACTTCTTTCAGCCTTTTTTTTTTTTTGGTGCATATTTTACTTTTTTTTTTTTTTTTACCATTTCAAAATATTGGACGTGTCTGAGGGCTGGCAAAAAGGAGTTAGATGGCTCAGATGGGGTGGAAGATGGGGTTTGTGGGAGTAAGCCGACACAGTTTCAGTTCCAGCACATATCTCCAAATTACATCCTCTGGAGTTTGGTTAGGGATTACTCCTGTCTAATCCTGACAAATGCTGCAGAGTGAGACACATCTCTGACAACAGAGCAACTACTGTACACAGCCTGTGATGACCATGGTGATCGGTTTAAATAAGCGCAGGGTACAGGACGTGCTCTCGTGCACCCACAACATAAAAAGCAGCACTTGCTGTGATGAAAATTTGGATATCTTCATTCACAACATTAATACGACCAGAAGCAGTATCACACAGTCACATTTTTGACAAATTCAGAGAATGTTTTGCACACTAAATGGTCAGTGAAACATTTAGGTTGTGCTGAATGTGAGTATTCAGGCCATGGTTGCATGCCTTCATAAGAAATGGTTTTCTAAAAGCCCAGATCTGGGTAATTACAGTGCAGAGAGAGAGAGAGAGAGAGAGAGAGAGGGAGGCACATCCTTGAACAACAGTATCTTGCCAGACACTTCAGAGCTCCTAATGCCAGCTGTTTGAATGTGGCTATGTAATACATAATCCTGATTTGTGTTCCTTTCAGTCACCAAAAGATCTGTACATGCCTCAAAGAAACTTGTCAAGGCTTTTCAGCGCACATTGCCTTCTCACAATCAAGTCGATGCTTGTCAACGCTACTGCTATCAAAATAGTCACAGTAGGGAGGGGCAATCCACTTTTCACATATCCCATTGCTGTCACCTCCTTCTGCCCGTCACTAATCTTTAAAAGCTATTTGCAGTTTTAATATAGATCTCAAATCCTGTTTCCCTTTCTCTCTTCCACTTGTACACTCACACACACATACATGCACACATACTCACACACACACTCATTGTTCTTCTTTTGTGGTTTGCTGGAGAGCTGGGTTTGGTGGGTAGAGCGAGCCTTCTCATTCCTCCATGCGTTCCCATGGTCGTGCTTTTGTTTTAGCTAAGCTGGTGCCCCCGGATTAAAGTGAAAATAATCCTTCTTTCATTGTTGTTTTTGTTTTGAAAAACCTGCTGAAAAGCGATCTGTTGATTTGTCTCTCATCTTTCACAGATTAAGTTTAAATTGAACGATGAAAGGAGAATTTGCTGGTAATGTCTGTTTGTGTTCGTGCGTGCCAAGGCAGAGGTAATGTTGACTTTGTTGTTTTTTTTCATGTTGTTGTTTTTTCTATTCTGGTGATTTCGTTTTGAACACGGTTGAGTGAAGGAGCTCACCAACCTCTTCCAATTTTACTATGTGTAATGCACATTTGCTGTGAAATGTACTGTATGTTTAATTCATCCAATCTCTGATTCATATCCACTTGAATTATTGTCTGGCCCAGCAGCCAAGCTACCCATTTGTGTCAGATGGCAGACTAATGGTGATATTAATGAAGTCATTGCTTTAGTCAGAAAATCAATAGTCACTCGAAACAGTCAATGCAAGCGAGTCGGCTTGAATGGTGACCTAGTTCCCATGTAATGACAGCTCCTAGCCCATTCTTTATTGTTTGATGCTCACAACATCTGCTGCCATACCATCATATTTATGCAGCAAAACACAGAAGAATACAATGCACAACAGCGCAGAAAATGTAAGGAGAAAATTGGGGCAGCTGTAATTTCTTTGTTTGTATGTGGCAATCAACACTGCCAAGCAAAAATGAAGTTGCTGATGCTTCACACGACTAGTAATACCAATATTATTCCACATCATTAGCTGAGAACAAATAGCTTCAAGAAACATCAACCCAGTCTTCTTTTGGCCACAGAAGGCAAGGGGCCAAGCGGGGCCGGGAGGTTAACCTGGATTTGGCATTAAATAGCCCGGCTGTTATTGTTAGGTCTTCTGAGTCTGTAAAAGACCCAGCAGCGTTGGAGTTGGAGTGGGGCCACGCAGAGGTCAGCAGGCCTCGGTGGTCAACTGAGCAATGTGGAGAAGGTGAGAGGGGGCCCTCTATAGCAGCTCTGGTTCCTGCTTACAGAAGCAGCCCTGCGCCTCACTGACATCAGTCAAAACTCATGACTGTGTTATTACTGTGTTCTGTTGTGCGCTCTGAGATGAATAGGCTCTGCATTCAGTCTAACAAAGAGCCTTGGCATGCATACAGGAGCAGGAAGTGGGAATTCTAATACTGCTTTATCATGGGCAGTAAAAGAAGACAATACGAGCTGTCCCCTCTGAACTGGTTTAGTGAGCACTCAAATCCCTATCTTCTGTAGAGAGACACTCCCTGTAAGTCATTTCGCAGAGAAGACATTTTTTTTTTTCCAAAGTGGCTTACAATGGCTTGAGTGCATATTTGTTTCAGCGCTGCTAGCTTCAGTGGGAATCAGTCACCACAGCTGTGGCACTGACAAGTCTTGTGTTATCTCTGGAGTTACCATACAACAGTCGCACATTTCTTAACAAGACAATTATCTCTTTACACTCACGTAACAATTATTCTGTTTATGATATGTTGTGATAAATTGTTCTAAATGTCAACTTTGATTTCATTTTTCTACCTTTCCACATATGCATAGTTTAATGAAAGCAGTTTTTAAAAGATTGTTTTCTTTGGCATTCTGCTTTGTTTTATAATGAGAGAGAGAGACAGGAAAGGCAGGGGAGACAGAGGGGATTACATACAGCAAAGAGCTCAGGCCAGACTTGAACCCTGGCTGCTGTAAAAAGGACTCAGCCTTAAAGGGTTACCTTGGTATTTTTCAACCTGGACCCTATTTTCCCATGTTGTTTTGTCTAAGTGAAAAATGGAAACAACATTTTTTGAAATTGGTCCAGTGTAGAGCAAGAGGGCTGCAGCCGGCAGCTGCAAAACAGGCTGCAGTATAATCACATGGGGCATATATATGTGCACCGACAATTTACCTCCACTGCTTGTTTTTGCCAGAAGTGTTTGACAACTTTATGGAAAAGATCCCTACAGAGACAGACCTTATTGTTAAAGTGTAAGGTCAGCAAATTTTCACATTTAACTGGGTAAAATAAAGGTTTAATTTAACCATGTCAGAGCTGATGATTGCTGGAACAGTGGAGACACGAACCAAGATGCTTTCTGAGTTTTATTTTGTTTCTGTCAACTTTGCAGGGGTGCAAAGTTGGCAAACATCGCTGTTTTGAATCCAAAATAGGTAATTTACATAATTTGTGTAGATCTGATGAGTTATTGAACTGGAGGGGGATGTGGGGGGTCTGCAAGGGCAAAGTCACGGGGTGAATGATGCCAAGTTGCTGAATTAAGTCTACTTTGCAAGCTCTCATCACTACAACAAATGAATGTATTGACTGCGTTCCGTTTCGTATTGGAATGCAGCGTATGACTGTAAATATTGTATCGCAATTCCTTATTTGACCCTCGCTGTCCACCATCACTACAATTAACCTTGCTTTATCTAGTGTGCTGCTTGGCTGAGCTTATCAGTGGCACTGGTCACGTACCACAAAGGAGAATTTCACCCTTACGGCAATGAGAGTCTACAGGTATGTGGTTGCACATTACTGAAGTAGACCAGCGAGGTGGCAGTTTGTTTAAAAAGCAAATTTACTGAGAAGAGGTGCTTCTCAGATAAGAAACGAGGAGAGACTGACAGCAACACCAGTACAATGAGCTGCACTGTTTACTGTAGGAAGGCTACATGACAAATAGGCAGTAGTGGAGGAAGTCTTCAGATCCTTCACAGCAGCAGAGGTGGGCTACTAATAATAACACACCGTGAGAATAGTCTGTTACAGGTAAAAGTCCTGTATTTAGAATCATATCTTAATAAAAGTAGGCCTAACTACGTAAGTATTATCAGTAACAGCAGTCTACTTGAAGTACTTAATGTAAAATTGGCCATTGTTCAGCAAAATGGTCCCTATCAGTGTTTTCCTATAGTTTATGATGTTTTTGGAATAATATTACTGCTACATTAATGTGTATGTGTCATTTTACTGCTACAGATTTTTAAGATCATGCTCATTTGAACTCCTTTATTTACTGTTGGGTAGTTTAAGCTACAACAATTCATCATATGTTTGTAGCATGGCTGTCCTGTGAGAACAGCCCTGTTTAGCTTTGTGACGATGCATTTTACAACTGAGTTTATTTAGCAGCATGAGGAACATAAAGGAACACTTAATTCTTTAGTTTTACAAACATTCAGCATATACATCTGGAGATACATGCTTTTCTCTAGACAGGAAGGAGATGGGGAACTGTCATCTGAAAAGTAACTAAAACTGTCAGACAAATGTAATGCAGTAAAAGGTAAAAGATTTACCTCTGAGATGTAGTGCAGGAGAAGGAGAAAGAAGCAGAGAATGACATAAACAAGTAAAATACCTCCAATATGTACTGAAGTACAGTGTTTGAGCAAATTTAATTAGTGTACTTAATGTACCTGTTGGTTTCTCTGTATTCATTTTTTAATAAAGGTAAAATGTGCAACAACATACCATAATAAATGAAGCTCTGTGGTACAAGAGAAATGCCATGACCTATAAGTAATTTCCCACTTAAACGGTGATTCATATTGCAGTCACAATATCTATCAAAATTATCACAACATGATTAATATATATATATATATAATTTTTTTTTTTTTTTTTTTGCATATTGTGTAGCCCTACCATTCACTGACCTAATAAGGTCTGTATGCAAGAATTTGCAGTTGTTATGTTTCCTCCACTTTTTTTTTTGTTTTGTATTTTGGCTTTTAATGTCACTGTTTGTGGGCTGCTGAAAAGTGGACTATTTGGTGAAAATTTGAAGTGATAATCTGCCCCAAATCAATGTCACATCAAACACAGCAAAGCCTTTGTAAAACTTCCACGGCTATTAAATGGACCTGCACTTGTATAGCACCTTTCTAGTCATTCGACCACTCAAAGTACTTTTTACACAACGAGTCACATTCACCCATTCACACACTGGTGGCCGAGGCTACCATACAAGGTGCCACCTGCTACTCAGTTTTTAATAGAACAGCCAACGGGAGCAATTTGCGGTTCAGTATCTTGCTCAAGGATACGTCGATATGCAGACTGGAGGAGCTGGGGGTCGAGCCGCCAATCTTCCGATTGGTGGATGACCCGCTTTACCTCTGAGCTACAGCTGCCGCAGCACAGGTATAAACACTGGACTTGTTGATGATGATGTTGATGAGCAGTGCTAACATAGGAGCACTAACCTGAGCTGATCGTTCATGGAGGTTGGGTGGATATTAACACCAAACAATCTATCTTGTATGTATATTTACAGTATCTTTGTCCTGCTCCACTTACCTTCATTTCCCACCTTCAGTGAAGCAGACAAACCTATGTTAAGGCTTTTCTCTCTATATTGGGTGAAATAAAGTAAACATTGTGGCTCAAAACTTAAATTGCACTGTAACAACATAGAGGTTAAAATGCAAAGAGCTTAATAAAAATGATTGTTTGTGCACAAAGGGCCATAATCTGTGTCTGTGGGGCTAACTGAGGAACAGCAACGCGAGTCAGCGTCTCCTCTGTGGGCTGCAGAGCAGATGCAACTAAAATGCTGTTACCAGAGACAGCCTGGTCCTCGGGCTAAGCTCAAATACCCAAATGCCAACCCCCCATCCCCACCCCCTCACCCCCTTCAGCAAAACTTCCACATTTTAATCCAATAGTGTGCATAGAGCTCAGGGAAATGATATTTAGGAGACAATGAGTGCCCTGCAGAGAAAAAGAACGGAGGGGGGATTAGAGTGTGTCTCTGAAGTGGCTTTGACTCCCCTACTGATGGAGAGTAATTAAAGCAGCCTACTGTGTTGTCGATGTAGCTAAAGGGGGATAATAATGAAACATCACAGCTCATAGAGTTCGGGCCTGCAGCACCTTACTTTGGCCTGAAGCCCTGATTAGGAGCACAGTCACTATGTAGGTTGTTCCTAGACTCAATACTTAATACTCAAACACACACCAACATGCTGCCGCTTTCAAATGTTAGGTGATCACAGGCTCCTTTGATGTGTTGTATTCTCATAAAATTTACATTTTTGATCAGTTAGCACATCAGGCAAAAGTACAGACTGTCTTGCCCCTCCAATTACAACTGAGCTGAGAGGATTAGTAAATTAACGTTAACTATCACAGTTATCTAAGGTCACTATTTCCTCACAGGCCAATTACACACAAAACTGCTTAAAGCCTGTGACTCATCCTCTTTGCCTGACTTCTCCTATCTTCCTTTAAGATAATCTGGCAAACCTTAAATGCCACTGCTTGCATCTTGAAACATGACAGTGGGCTCAACAAAGTGTATCTTTCATGCAGCATGGAATAAAACGCATGGCTGACTTACACATAGTGTCCAGACTCTGAGCTGTGGTGTCGACCAAACACCTGCGCTCTCCTGTCTCCTCTCTGCAGGTTACCGAGGGTCACATCAGCTGTGGATCCTCCTTTGAGATTTTTACTCAAAACCATAGAAACTGTACAGCCATCAGACACCTGACTACCTAACTGAGCTTGTAGGAATTAAGCAAGGAGATAGTAATAATTCAGGACATTGAGCCAATCTAGGTGTCATCATGTGTTTTTCATTTTGGGCTTGGCTCAGTATTTATGCAAATCAGCGTATTAGTTGTATCACCAAAGTGTAGGTAAACACTTAAGACTTCTATGTTATACGACGTAGCAGATACATTGAAACTTAACATTTGAACAATGCTGTGGTCAACATGTGGTTGGGTTTAGGCACAAAAACAACTTATTGTGATTGGGAAAAGATCATTTTTGGTTTAAAATACCCAATTTTGGGGCACAATCCTCACTGGAAAGCAGCAATCTCTCTGCAGAAATCAGCTTCTTTTTGTGCCACTAACCCAGCAGGAAATGCTGTGATGTCTTGACAAATAACAACCACTTTATGTGGCACTAACCCGGCAGGAAATGCAGCAATGTCTTAGTAAAAAACAATTCCTTTCCATGGCCTTGGCCCCACGTGAAAAAAAGTGACGGGTTGCTACAAAACATCTACATTTGATGCATAAAAAGCAGCTGGAAGCACAGCAATGACTCTCTTTAAAAGACAAGAGTTTTGTTGTTTGTTGATCTTGAGCAGTGGTCTGCAGTGGTCTACAGATGGCAGCTGTCTTGACTAGGTGCCTCATTGCCTCATTCCCTCCACCTCTCGATGACAAATTCAGAAAATGTACAGTGCCAATATTTTCTTCTGGCGACTGGGCTGCAACTAGACAGAAACTTATAATAATTTGTGCCTGAAATAATAATGAATGATAATAATACAATTTAATTTTAAAATGTACTGTGAGTGATGTTTGACTGCAACAACAAAGCAAAGGTGTGAGTTGTTCCCTTGCTTATAAATAGGCAATAACACAGCACAAGAGCTACAGTGAGACATATAACAGTCGTACTTGTAGTCATGGCTTTAACTTTATTTGAATTGAGCGCTATATGACAATTTCAAGTTTGGAATCCACGCAAAATGTATTTGATACATTTATTCTAATGTATTCATCCTCAGTGGTGTTTTCTTGTGTTTTGGCTTTTTCCTCAGAGAAGAAATCCTTACGTTCCATATTCATCAGGATTTGCGGTACTGAATGTGTCATTTAGAACGAAATCATGTAAAATGTAAAATAAATATGTATTTCTTTCAAAATGAAAGCAAATATTCAAAAACACAGGGTCGTCCCTAATTAGCATGTCTAATTTTGGACATTGTTTTCCATTTGTTCCATGACAACACTTTTTGTTTGATTCATTTACATTAATCTGATCCTTCTGCAACTTGTTTATCATTCTTGAGGCTGAAGGTAAAGAGTTAAATACAACATCTGAGGAGGAGGAGACCTGGTTCCCAATATTGTTTCCTCAATCTGTATGAGACATCTCTTACCACACTTTGCTGCACACATGTAGTTGTTACCTAAAGGCGTCTACTGCACACGTGTGAATGACAGATTCTATTGGTACAGACAGACCTTCCTCTAACATTTGCACATGGTTAAAGAGTGGAGAAGGGGATCGCAGGTGAGAGACAATGGCAGGTTTCACCTAGTCTATTTCTGTCAAGATCAACAGTTGCCTTCTCATCATGAGTGGTTTGGTTTGGAGGCAGTTCAGAGCGTATTAAAGCAGTGATCGCAGCTACAGAATGAAACAGCTGGGATAGTGCTCACTCTGCCCAAACACATGTGGATAATGGATCATTTTCATTCCAATTCCCATGCGTTTGCACAAGTTAGGGGGTATAGAGCAAGGGTGGAGGAGTCAGCAGATGTTAAATTAAGCATGGAGTGAATACATAATGAGCTATTAAAGCAGGAAAACATGTCCTAAATACGCTGGTATTTTGCACACAGATCCCAAATGGTCAAAAGACTCCATCTCAAAGCCTCACCCCCTGCGGTGGTCCTGGCAGGGGAGAGGATATGGGGAGGATGGATTCTGAGGAGGGCAATTCTGGTGCTTTTTGAATTTTGGATTTCAGCATTTAGGTCAAACTTTACCTCGGGTCTTGAAACCATCTGCTCCTGGGATGCAGGCCAAGGCCACAGGGCAAGCTTCTGGTTGCAAGGAGGAGGCCGGCCCCATCTCAGCCTCTATAAAGAGGTCCTATAGAGCTCAGCATATCCCTGTGATGTGCCCTCTCCCTACCCTGTGTTTCAGGTGTTTTCCCTTTTTAGCTGCATCCTCCAGGGAGCCAGCTTTAAAATGGATGATTGCCTGCGACCGTCGCATTAAAAGCATTAATCCCGCTCTTATCAAGCAGGGAATGATGAATTAGGAGCGTCAGCTCTGGGCTCACCTTTGTTGTCATTTGAACAGAATCAAAGCTTTAAATCACAGGGCTGCACCTGGTAATAGGAGGGGGGGGTGGCGTTCTAATACTGTGTGTGACAGAGCCGCACTGCTTCCAGCTGATTTAATAAGTCCAGAAGGAGGGGGTGGTGCTGGGCTAAATGAAAATTTGAGCAAGGTTTTAAAATAAATGATTGCAGGATGAAATGGCAGTTGCCCTTATTTCTCTTTGGTTAGAGTTCCTTTGCCTTGCTGTGTAATACAAGGCAGCTGTCATTCAGTCATTGTCATGCCAGTTTTGATAAGGTTTGTAACAATGCAGCACTGTATGTGCTCAGAGTACGCGACTTGCTTTCCCTTTTCCTGCTGGGGCCAATGGGAATTCAAGTCCTCTATGAAAGATCAGACCGACTTGCTGATGTTTTTGACAAGTTTCCACTGGGGAAGGCCTTGTTATAATCAAGGTTGATTTGTTTAGAGGTAGAGCATGTGTCAGTACAGGAGCAGAGAACATGCTCTGCCAGGGGTAGGACATTCACTCCCAGTAGTGCTGAGCTGCTGCATCACTTTTTGCATCTCACAACAATAGCAGGTCATATTGTTTGTACAACATCGTCCGTGCGGTGTGAATTTTACTGACTACATTTTATATTGAGGTGGGGAAGTGCAGCCATTGAACATGACAAAAAAAAAAAATCAACCTGGCTTTTTATGTGTGCATGTTTGCATGTTTTAATGAAATTAAATTGTTTATGAGCAGCATTTAAGCAGCTAACCCCTCTTGTTTATGGAGCGCTGCCGTGTATTTATGATAAAAACACGCATGGAATTAAGCGACTGCTTTAATGAGAAAAGACAATGTAACTCTATTATTAAAAAGATTTTACCACTTTCATTTCTGTAAATTCCCACATCAAAGCAGCTCATTACATTTTGTTAATTAAACCAAGAATAAGGGAACCTCACTTCAAAATGCAGGAATATGAGAGGAGATTTCTGTTGTTCATTGAAATGTGGATTGGACTTCAGTAGCCTGGTTTCCTGCAACATCTGAGGCAGCTAAAGGTGATTTTTCACTTTCTAAATTATATTACTATTCCCCTGTTCCCATCCTCTATACTATTCCTATTTTTCCTCTTTTCTCTGGCTCTGTCATTTCTTTTCTGAACACCCACAAGGTCTGTAAAGCACTCAGCCATCTCAATCCATACCCTTCAAGTAGCATGGAGACCACTCTCCTTTTAGTCTGTAAATGCTGCAGAGAAATATGTGAAAAGACAGTTATGTTGCAGTGAATATTAATGGCTCTTTGAGTGCTTGCTCCCTGGTAAACAGAAGGATTGAGTTGACATGTAGCCAAAGACATAATTTAAATCTGGGGAGGTCACAGGAAACATTAGCAAATTATCTACCCAATGCCTTCCAAGATCTCCCGGCAGATAATGGAAAAGCCAATCTATTTGGCTGATCGGTATCTTATCGGAATAGGCTGAGAAAAGCTCACAGTAATTTCACTTGATATGATAGAAGATTTCCCTTCACTTTGAGATTAGGTTTGCCTCAGGGGTCTGTGCTATAATTGTAAGCTCCTAACAAGGTGAAACATTGGTGGAATTCACAACTATATTTCTCATGAAACATACATAGGGAGGGCGGCACTGTGTAAGATGTGCATGTGGGAGTAAACATGCACATCCTGTTATTAATGCTGAAGCAGGTCTTGAATACAGTGGGAGGGATTATTGTCAGAATGTTTCATTTAATGTAATGTAACATTTCAATTTCAATAATGGAATCCCATGTCTTAAATATTGTAATTATGTATACCTTCAAAATGATTTTTGTCATTTTATTGTAATAACTCTTAAAAGGTAGAGCCAACATAAAAGTTATTGTAACATTTCTTCAGCCATGATGATTATGTGCAGTAAATATAAAATTTACCAAACATATCGTTTGCATATGCATCACAAAAACATATATTTGCATGTTCTCTCCGTGTCAGCATTGATTTTCCCCAGGTACTCCGGCTTCCTCCCACAGTCCAAAGACATGCAGGTTAGGTTAATTGGTGACTCTAAATTGCCCATAGGTGTAAATGTGAGCATGAATGGTTGTCTGTCTCTATGTGTCAGCCCTGCGATAGTCTGGTGACCTGTACAGGGTGTACTCCACCTCTCACCCAGTGTCAGCTGTAATAGGTTCCAACCCCCTCGCGACCCCCAATAGGATAAGCAGTTATGGAAAAAAAATGAATGAATGAAGTTTGGTTGTTTTAACAAGACTAAGAGTTTGCAGCCATGTTAGCAGCAACAATGGTGCTTTGAGCAAAATGCTAACATCAGCATGCTAACATGCTCACAGTGACATGCCGAATGTTTTGCAGCTATACTGTGACATTATCACCGTCTTAATGTTAGTATGCTAAGATTTTCTAATTAGACCTAAACACAAAGCACAAATGAGGCTGATGGGAGTGCAGGGTTCAGGGTTAATGTATTTTTTACATCTGGTCCAGTCGGGCAAGTGGGTCATGCCCCTATCAAAGTTGCTTTATTTATTAGCGGTTCTAAAACGTAGTTCATTGTGGTTATCAGTTTTGTGATTACCTGACTTGTGTCAGTGTTTATGTTTCGTACAAGCATGGGTCAAGTCTCCGGTGGGGATGTTGTCAGCAGCCCCATACAAGTGAGATGCTGTTGGCTCTTGTAATGGCACTCATTACATTTTTTGGAAACTTGATGTGCCCTTGAAAAATGACCCCATTTTATTTGCCTTGCTGTCAAACTTGCAGCAAACTGTGCAATACATAGATGGAGTTTTGCCAGCATCCCCTAATGCCACTCAACTAAAATCCTGTTTCCAGGATTTTAGGCTCAGAAATTTTGTCTTTACCCGCCACAATTTTCTCCAAAGTAACAGGTAACTACTTCCATCATGAGCTCAGAAAAAAGCTATGTTTACTTAAAAAAAAAAATCATTACATTTACTAGCCCGATGTAGCATCTTACTTGCCTGTGCAAGTGAGCAGTCCTTTTTGTTGAGCCCTTGAGTGTCATTAGTTTTGCAAATATTTAGTCATAGCCAAGTTATTTGGATAAACATTGTCCAAATAAAAAATGTGATCTGATGGTGGCGCTAAACCAAAAGTCAGGAGAGCACTAGAGTCACATGGCTTCATCCTCTGGGTAACATGAATATTTGTACTGAAATTTCATGGCAATCTATTCAGTATTTTCAAGACATTTCACTACAACACAAACACGTCACCTCTTGATGGTGCAAAATGAAAGGTTAAGGGATCACCAAAATTTCTATCCTCCTGGGACATAAATGTCCTGACAGAATTTCCTAGCAATCTATCTAATAGTTGTTGAATTATTTCAGTCTGGATCCAAGTGGTGGACCGACTGACTGACGACAGGCTGACATTGCCATAGAGCCACATCGCTAGCATAGCTAAAAAATTAAAATCCAAAACAGATGGGAAGATAGATGGATGGATGGATGGATGAATAGATGGCTGGATGAGAGGAGAGATGAATCATTAATTTAATCATAATGTTATCCTTAGTGCGGCCAAAATACCATACCAATCTGTCTAAATTATGTTTTATTACCATTATGGGGTCATTCGCGGTGATAAATGTTTGCACTTGTTGTTGGTAAAGCCGTTGTCTGTGACCTTAAAGATGTGGAAATGAGCCATCAGTGAACTTGAAGCCATCTGTTGCACATCTGCAGACAGTAGATCCGTCTACTTCCAGAGGAAGAGCGAAGGAGAGAGGGAGACAGCGAGGCAGAGACAGACAGAGGGGGATCTTACCTTAATCTTTTGTCTATCCAGTCAGATTCCATCAGACTGGTTTCTGCCCCATATTGCTTTGCCCTCTGAGGTTTTGTTTTAGTTAAGCCCAGCTGAGCTACCTTCAGAAACGGTGGTCCATCTTGACGGGAATGAGCTCTGACAGCTGTGGCTATAAAGTGGAAACAGATCCGAGGCCTTCTGCATGGCCTCTGGAATTCCACAGCTCTCTGGAGCCAAATCAGCTGTCCTTTACACCTATCGATCCAAGACCATTGATTCCTCCGCCGATTTAATTTGCTTTCTGGTGTCTGATTAGTAATGATTTACAGAGCCCTTTGTTCTCCAAGCAAAACCCGAAAACAATCCTTTTGATGAATTATCTATTTTTTCTCTGTGCCCTTTCATGTATGAACCTTAAAAATTCATAGGTTATGACCCCACCCACCAGCGAGGACCGTGCTCTGCCTTCTCATGATCAGTGGGAATTGGAGGAGCTTGTTTTTACCTCACCACAGTAAATCTAGCAGCAGAGGTCATCAACTCAAGAGACACTCTCACAAAAAAATGGGCTGACAGGTTTCTGCTGCTGGCCTACTAAACTACTGACAACTGTGCTGGCTTTAACACATTGATAGACTGATTATTGACTGTTTTTTATTTATGTACACATACTGTATATGAAATGTTTCTTGATAAAGGCAATCAGTAATATTATTAACTGTGAACTCATGGTACATTGCTACAAGATGATCTCTCCGTAGTTGTAACTGTATGATTAAATATGGTGCTGCACAGGGATAATTTTGATGAGAAATATAAATTTACTGTAGTTTTAGTCACTTACTGAAAATTGTAGCTGTCTTAAAGTCATATTTTAGTATTTCTTTTGTTGTGTTTTCATGATGATGTAGTCAGTGGAACTCAGTTTTAGTTTTAATTTTTTTTAGTAATTTTCAGTTTTATGATGCTGTGATGGATTTTGCTGAGGGATATTTCTCCTGGCTGTACAAATTCCAATGTGAAAAAAGCATACCTTGAACTATGTGTTAAGTCATCCAGGATAAGAATGTGTTACTGACTTACTACTTTCTTTCATATCATATAAGGATTAATGCCTAAAGTTATTACTACAACTTTATTTTACTAATAGTACTGAGGTCCTCTGCTAAATTAGATATCATTTTCCAGTGCGAAAGTTCCAAAAACTGCACTTCTTTAAACAGCCACTTGAGGCTGGCTCCAGAAGCCAGTCCCGTGTACACCTATTTGAAAATTCCTAACTTTACAGCAGAAATAGACATGTTTATAGCCTGGTTCAGAATGTTTTTCATCTCTGCAGCTAATTTCCCTCTTCATGACTTCTGTACGGGGGGTGACTTTCTATATAACTTACCCATTTACATTTTATTAAAGCTTAAAGTTATGCATAATTATGGGTAAGGCTGCTTTGAGTGACAGGCTGGCATTCACTCTACCCTTTTTGTCCAAATAAGGTCACTTATGGCTCCAAAAAACCAAGATGACGACGGGTGGAATGCTGAGGCGTCACAATAGGAGTCAACAAACCAGTGTGAGATGTTACGATAGGTATGTCCATTATTTTGTAAAGTCTATGTGTTTCACTCATTAGAACTCTAATTTAATAAATCAGCAGTTGTAAAAATGTAAAAATTGTATCATTAAGGCAGACGAGTGGAGCGTTATTTGGGAAACATCATGTTTATTCACTTTACTTGGAGCTTAAATCAATACCAAATTATGTGAAATGTTTGCTGAGTGTTTTAGTGTATGTTTATGAGTTGTAAGAAATTGTAAATTGTCTTTTAGAAGGAGTAGTCTACATTTTTACAATAAGCTAACTTGTTAAATTTAATAATGTCACAATAGAGCACGGCGAGCTACGTAATTGCTAACACTACTGATTAAAAAGGAAAGACATACTGAACAGAGATTTCACCATAATTTTTGTTGTTGTAGTTTTTTCATTTATGCTGTTACAATTTGGTCATGAAATACAAGGAGGTCAACAAATAGTCATTCTCAAAATTCTTGTTTGCAAAATGAAACACTGGTCACAGAGTTGCCAAAGTTTCAGTATATTATGCCAATTTATATGAAAAGAAATAGCCCTAATACTCATTGCACTCCACTTTAGCTCCAGTTTTGTCAACCAGCTCCTGTAAAAACAAAAACACTTTAATGAGAGCCACACGAGTCAACAATAATGAGCACTGGACCGAAACAATGCGTTTAAAAGTAGCTCAAAGCTGCAGAGTTTGGTGTTGATTCTCAGTGGGATCAGCAGTGCCAGGAACACTTTCAAGGAATCATTTGATTAAACATTTTGTTCTGTTAAAGTTTTGCCATTTATACAGCAGTCACAATAAATTACAAAATTCACATTTAATGTAAATTAGCGTGGAAAAGGGAAAAGAAAAAATTAAACATGCACAACCATATATGGTACAAATACAGTAAGTAAGGATTAAAAAGTGTAGGGAAAGTCACCCCCAAAACAACCTGCACACATGTCATCCGATATATTATAGTTATGTAGGTTTAGGTAACCACTTTCATATTTGCAAAAATAAATTATATTTATGCTGACTATAGAAATGCCAACCATATTTTCTTTATATGCATGCAGGGGAAATGTTTCTCTTCACATTCCAGAAAGCAGTAACAAAAATATATGCACACACTGTAATGTCCATGATGTTGACAAGTCCCATAATTCAAACTTTAATAGGTTTCTGAAACATTAGAGAATGGTATCAGTGACATTTCTGGAAAATGCAGGGGTTGAGAGCATCAAGAGTGAACATACAAAAATAGCCTACATTACAGAGACCAGCCCTGCATGCCACGCTCTCCACTTGCTGTAACCTCCTCCCACCATGTGGTGCAGAAAGAGCTCTGAGGTCACAGCTGCAGCATGCGGGGGATGTCAGGGCAGGCCGGGTGGAAACCTGGACCTGAGAGAAGAGGTTTTGTTGAAGGGAAGATTTAGAGATTCTCTCCTGCTGTCAGGATGGAGTACAGGAAGTGAAACTTGTACCACAGCTGGAGCCCCCCCTCCGCCCTCCCCTGCCGTGACCCACTGACTCCTGCTACAGGTTTCTGTGGTGTTTACAGCCTAGCCATAAAACACGAGAACGACTTGCATGAGCAACAAAATATCGGAATAAAAACTAGAAATGCTCTGAACTCCTCTGAGAGGAGCTTAACAGTAACCATGTTGGCATAATGTCTGACAACTCAGACATTATGCAAAGAGGTCAAATACTGTAAGAGATTGAAAATCCATGTAAAGAAAGTGAGATGAGAGGATGATATCAGTCAAATGTCTGTGCATGAATTATGGACCTGGAGTCAAGAGTTGTTTTGCCTAGCATGAAGACTACCAACACATCTCTCTTTAGAGCACCAATTGAGGCTATTTAAGTTTCTGTTTGTGTACAAATTAAACAAACAAGATACGTGTTAATTTGTGAGCTTTTAAGGCTTTTTTTACTCTGAAGGAGCCAGGCTAGCTGTTTCCCCCTGCCTCCACTCTTAATTAATGCTAACTAAATGTCAAGCTAAAGGAATAGTTCCACATTTTGGAAGAATATGTGTATTTAATTTCTTGTTAAGTGGTGGATGAGAAGATTTATACAACTGTCATATCTGCATGTTGAATATAGCTTAGATTAGCGTGTGGGAAGTCTAATGGTATGGTAACATATTAGCAACCTGTTGGTGGTTTTTTTTGTTTGTTTTTTTTTTACCTTTAGACAGAACCTGATAGCTGCTAGTTGTTTCCCTTGTTTCCAGTCCTTAGCTATGATAACACCTGCAGCCGCAACAACATTATGCGAGCAGCGCGAGTAATCCAGACCAGTCAAGTTGTGGGCTATGTAGCTAAACAATAAGCAGCAACTCACTGTAAAGCTCTGTAAAGCAGAGGAGAGTGACAGATTTCAGTGATAATTCTCTGTACGTTCATCACTATGAGCAACATCTTTCACACTGTCATTTGACCCATTGCTATTATAAAAAAAATCGATTACAGCATCTTTAAATTGAGGACATGAGGTTGAAATCAAGACTCTAATTTGACTCTTTAAGAGTAAACCAAAAAACATGTTTCCCAAAATGATGCACTATTCTCTTTAACAAACAAGACACCAGCACAGGGCTGGGGGATCAAATATTCTCAGTAGAGGATCACAGTAAAACTTACGTTAATAACGATGATTAGCTTTAGACATTTTTCTTGATATGGTTATTTCTAACTAGAGATGTGCTGTCTCCTAGAGATTTATTTTCCTAAAGAATATTGTTTTTAATTAAAAAAAAAATTGTACTTCTTTTTAGTGAGTTGTTGCTGTTTTTTGTAGGATAATGTGTAGTGTTCATAATGCACAGTGCAAAGTGCCACATATTTTATCAGTATTTAAAATACAATTTGGTTATCTAAAAGTGTAATTAATGATTTCAAGTGGCTCTTTATACACAAAAACATTTAGGACAATGTTTGATCTTAAAGATGAAATTGCACTAAATTTTGACTGTTGAGTGTTCTTATTTTTAGACTAGTCAACTCATCTTAATTTTGAACTTCTGTTTAAATGTCAGGGAAATTAGTGGTTAGGAACATCCCTAAATCTAAGAGCCTAACAACAGCCAGTCAGTCTGCTGCCTCTCATCTCTCATCCCTATCTCTATAATAAATGTTGGCATTGTACATTTCTGCAAGACATGGATATATATGTTTTTCAGTTTCACATTTGGCGGATATGTTGAAACTCTGTGTGTCTTTTTATGGTGTGTCAACGCTGTGGTTGATTTGTGGTTAGGTTTAGGCACAAAAACCACTTGGTTAGGGTTAGGAAAACATCATGTTATGGCTTAAAATACCCGCTTTTGTTGCTACAAACATGGTTAAACATGTCCCAAACTGTCATTAGAAGACACCCACTTTTGTTGGTCTGGAATGGCGGTTTGTCAGCTGCTTGGCAGCCGTCTGGCGTAAGTGCCATATCATCCAGCCCTACACCAGCATGTGTCATTTGCCGTTCAAGCGTAATAACATACTCATATAATCATAGTACAATAACAACATACAGACGGAGGCAGAAAAGCAACATACAGAATTTCATATAACTGACTACCACTAAATATCAACATCACTTTAACTGTTAACTCTGTAGTCTGATAATATTGGGTTTATTATTAATATGTGATCAAATGATAATGAAGAAAAGACTTACACTGACTTTAAAACCTAGCTGGTTTCATGTGATAACTTCTGAGTAGTAAAAAATAGGTTTGAATTTTATTTATATCCATTGTAATGATATCAGCAGCACAGTTTGTAAATCAGACCTGACAGTGCTTTAACTACCAGTATGTAAGAGTCACATTTCCATATGGGGCTCTCCTGATGTGAAATAAAGGAAAGTCACGTAACCTCTGGTGTGTAAATGTGAATGTTTGCCTCGAGTCATTTGCCTGCCAACAGACATGAAGACTCGGGGGAAATGAGGTGTGACACACGGGCCCACACACGCCAGGTTGTGGCAGTTGTTGCTTTGATGATCCTGCGAGCTTATGGGTCTCCAGGTGAAACGCAACTCCTTGTCCCAGACGTTGACTGTAAATATCCTACTGTTGTCTACACCACACAAGTAGGGGTTTGACTTTCCCTTCACACCCTTTCATGTTTTTTCACCTTATGTGTTATTCACAGTCTTCCTGAGAACTTTCCTGATTTGTTGCATTACAAAGCAACAGCTCAGTAGATTATTATCCTTTGTTTTGTGTGTTCTGGACTGTCTGTGCGGAACAATGGGAGGAGATCGTCCCTGATTATTTGGAGGCTGCTGATAATTGATTATGATATTTGAGCTTCGTCTGCAGCAGCCCAGCAGATTACAAGCTCTGTTGGGCAACCGGCTTCACGATAACCCCACACCTGGCCTGATGGTGAGATAGAAACAAAAGGAGCCTTGATCAGCTCAAGATACCCCTGCTTAAAATCATCTAAAGCACAACAGTTGGGGAAAACAAACTTCTTAGAGATGAAAGCAGTCTGTGTTCGTGCGTACCCAAAAATCAAAGACCACCTATGCTCCTTGGTATGTAAGATCATGTGAGGTGACATTGGTAATAAAACCAATTTGTTTTCAATCAGAAAGAACATCTTGTGCTGAGATTCCTCTGTGTTTTTCAGAAACAGGCCTTGATTATTGTTCTGCCCTTGCCTTCAAAGTAAGCTTCAATAACACTGCCTCACTCGCAGGTGTCAAAAGTACAAGGCCTCCGAATACACACTGTCACATTCTCTCTTTCTGTCAAATTATTCCTCTCTGTCTTTGCACTTTGTTTGCCATCAAAAAACATCAAGCAGGGGGCCCGCGTGTTGTTTTCAGGCTTCTGTTTGTGTTTGTATATGTGATTGTGTGAGCACATGCATTTTATGTGCACAGTGGGTGTGCTCTCAAACACAGGCTGATGATGGCTTGTGACGGCACGATTGATTTCTGTCAAAAATAAAGCAAGCCGAGGCTTCACTAAGACAGCAGGTGGAGATTTCTGTTAATGGCAGAGCGGCCCAGCCAGACTCCACTGAGACACCTGGAGTGAGTATGGCACTCTTAAGGTCAGGGAACAAGTGTGTGTGTGTGTATCTCTGTGTGTGTTTAGAACACATACAAACAAACAGAGCTATTAGAGCATACCATAATGTTTGATACCAGATGTGTTTCTTTAGATCACATCCATTAAATGAAAGATAATTTGACTGTTTACAGCAAACAGTCTAGACGTGGCAGGTCTGGCAAGCTTTTGATTTCTCGACACGTAGAAGCAGTGTGAATGGGGCTGTAAAAAGTGTGATAATAGGTATTATAAAGAGTTTGGAAGGTGGTGCCTTTTTCCAACCACTCCAAAAATAAAAGCAGAAGTGTAAAGAACGGATTAAACAGTGTGTTTGTTTTCTCACATGTAAGATGCTAACATTGGCATACCTGGCTAACTAGTTTCCTATGTGCATTAGTAACCAAGCGTTATTTTCAAGGCCAAGGGACTCCGGAGACATTTAAAGAAAAGTCCCCTCCATGATCGTATACTGTATCTTACTATATAATGACGAAAACTCTGTCTGTCTTTGGGTGTGCGTTGGTGTGTAATGTGAAATTTGGCACAGTGGTAGAGGGTCATGGGAGGATGCGAATGAAGCAATATTACATCAGTTGGCCAAAGGGGGCGCTATAGCAACCGATTGAAATTGCAAACTTTGAATGGGCATATCTCATGCCCCGTATGTCCAAGAGACTTGAAACTTTGCACAGAGATGCCTCTCCTCAGGAGGAACAAATTTGCCTCAAGAACCCATAACTTCCGGTTATATAGATTTTCCGCCATTTTGAATTTTTTGAAAAACACTTAAAATTGATCTCTTCCTAGGAAGTTTGACCGATCTGCATGAAACTCTGTGAACATAATCTAGGGACCAATATCTAAAGTTCTTTCTTGGTTGGAAGTTGGCAAACTTACTAAAACTGAGCATCTATAAGGCAATGACTTTAACTATCCCACTATTGGCAATGCTACTACTGTACTTCCAATAAAGCAATCGTACTATCAAATTCACAAAAACCCTGTCTGAATACATTGCTCTTCTTAATGGGTTCAGTTGACTATTTAATCTGCAATTTCCTATGACCTGTATCCCAAACACACACCATGTGAAACTGTATGTGGGCAACTATGCACTCAGTGGGTATGGACTAGTCACTTATATTTCCCCACTATGTGGCAGCCTGTCCAGGGTAATGTTAGTGGCTGTGTCCTGCTTTTTCTTAGATTTGGGGTTTAAACCTTAGCAACCAGAGCCAGCGGGTTGTCCAAGACTGTTTAATTTGGCAAAACATTGGTTAGTGTCATAGACTGTATGAAAGAAGTGGATATAGCCACTGTAATGTCACTTATTTGTTACTGTACTACTATTTTGAAACCTTGAGTTTGACATTTTGGCCATTGGAATCTTGTTTTTTGGAGCTAGAAATGACAATTTTTGGACTAGAGGGTGGAGCTGGGGAGGGTACGCATTTTCAGTCACAGTTTGGCCATACCTTAAAGCATACACCTGCTTTATCATTTGTTGTACTCTTAATGGGGCCCTAGTTGACAAAATGAACATCATGCCATATTGCAGAGGACTTGAAACTAGCGATTAAGACCATTAACTCATTAGGAAAATGTTTACTTAAGTAATAAATCAAGGGAGAAGTAGGATCACTTTCTCATAAAATCAGACATCTTTTTACAGCCAGTGGAGTCGCCCCCTGGTGGCCAGAAAGAATACAGGTTTAAGGCACCTTCTCATTGGCTACACTTTTCAGACCCAGAGGTAGGCGCTTGGTTAGTTCTTATTCTAAAAGTGGTATTTTGTTTTGGTTTTCAACTGGCATAAATTGTGTACATGGTTTGGTTGCTGAGACAATACCAGAAGGTGGAGTTAAACACTGCAAAGTAGCGAACACATTTTTTTCTTCTTTGCGCACAATTGTTTTTAAAATGGCATCACAAAAAATTACACCAAACAATTGATGAAGTGTAGATGTTCCTCTGTTTGGCTGACGATGAAAGTGTTGTGTTGGAAATGATACGGCAATTTTGCACAGTTTCGCTGTGGTGGTCAGCTGAGAATCCAGTCTACACTGAGGGGGTATGATTTGCAGTGGAAATAAAAATAGAGACAAGGACCTGGTACCAAAAGTGAGTCAAATCAAGCCAAACCATGCAGTGGAAATGAGGCATGAGAAGAACCCTTTATGTCCTGTCTGGTTGCTGTGAGACTGCTTCCTGCCTCCACCCACACTCTCCTCTTTTTTTCCCTTTTCCTCTCCTCTGCTGTGGTGGATGTGGCCGGGTGTCCCCTCACCTCTCCTCCCCTGAGGGCCCTCTCCCTTATTCAGTTCCCCCTTATCTGCCACATCAAAGGATCTCATTACGAGCTGTGACACCAGCCCCACCCTGAGCCAACCTGTTCCTACCATCACATTTAAATAGCTTCACATTGTATTCATAATAGGTAATGTCATGCACTGTGGTCTCTGATGTCTCGCAGATCCCCCTTTCCTTTCCTTTCCTTTCCTTTCCTTTCCTTTCCTTTCCTTTCCTTTCCTTTCCTTTCCTTTCCTTTCCTTTTCTTTCCTTTCCTTTCCTTTCTACTTCTCTCTCCCTATTTCAACCCCACATGCCCGACAGACGCCCCTCTATAAAATTCTCTTTTATTTATAGCTTGTTTGCTTTTTATAAGGCAGCTGTGTAGACCAAAGTCGCTCGTCTTGTTTGATGTGCACATCTCTCATCTGTGATTACGAAGTGAATCTTAAAAAAAAGGACAGGCTGTTAAATGAAACGACTGGAGTGGAGCCTCCTTAGTGAAGATTATTCTGCACGCATTTTATTTGCCTCCTCTCCATCAACAGCACAAACTGTAATGTGTCTGAGATCCTTTCTGAAGATTCCCAGTACTCTTTCCATTAGACGAAAGGGCCTGATTTGACAATCCCACCTGGAAACTTCAGTATCCCAGACCATACCTGTTCAGGAGTCCCAGAGCTGCAGCCAAGGCCGTAATTAGCAGGAGTGGGGTCCTACTCTTGTCGCTTGCCGCCCTCATTTACCCACTTAATTTATTTACTAAACAGAGCAGTGCCTTTGGCTCAGCTCCGCTCATGTTCCCGGTAACGCTCTCCACACCAGCAGGGCTGTTAAAGAACCGAGCAGAGCTTTCCTCATGTGTCGTAAATAATCTCCGTGGCAGACTTTACTGGGGCCACTGAGCACAGCCAGAGATGAATCTGATTATAATAGCGAATGGGGAGCTTTCGTGAGCTGCATTTATCATGACCAATGTGAAGACAATAGTATCCGGCACGACTGATGGATCTTTAACTTTGTCTCCTCGAGGTTCTCACTAGTTTGACAGACATCACTCATTCCCCACCTACAGGCAGCCAATTAAATCAGTATACAGTCCAAGCTAGATGCTCTCACTCGACTGACCCAGCTACAGTATGCAGGTGTGTGCGTGTGCGCTGTGTGGGTAGCGTATTGGTGGGGGAGAGGGCACATGCAGAGTTTAGGCAGAGAAAGCACAACGGCAAGGACAACTTCTCCATCTCTTTCAGACATTTATCTGACACTTGAGAGTAATAGATGAAGGTTGCAGCATTTTTGGAAGGGGATGCCAGAGTTTTATTTCACAGGATGTTTTGTTTTTCCCGTAGAGGATTTATTTTGGCAGGGCTGTTACTCAGAAGCGCTGCTCTTTCCTCCCTCCTCTCTTCCTCTCTATCTATCTCTGTCCTCTCTTCATCTCCATCCTTTATTTCTCTCTGAGGCGCTGTCTCTTTCTTACAGCCTCCCCTCCGTTTGATAAACTTTTGAGATTTTGTATAACAAAGCACACAAGAAACAGCAGCCACAAGGAAAAAAAAGGACAATCACACTGTCAAGGTGCTTTGAAGAGCAGAGCACTGCAGCAGCAGATTAATGTCCTCATAAAGCGAGGGAGCTGATTTTGATGGAGGACTTTATAGATTTTGTAGGTGGACCACCTCCTTTGGGTGATATTTCTTTTCTCTTTTGTTCTACATACTTGAGGTAAAAAAGAGAAAGGGTGGAGCGAGCACAGAGTTGATGGTGACAGTGACAATAACCAGATCAGCTGCACAGTCAGTCATGTATATGAAAATCTCCGCCTTATGGGAGAATGGCGCACTGTTTCAATGATTATTACCTCTCAGGAACAATAGACAGTATGTTTCGCCTTTAGCCTTGTCCTCCTAACACACACACACACACTTACAGTTTTCAGACAGCTGAACACTTCTACTGATATTGCACCATTAAGAGCCAATTGTCCAAGAATGATTGGCCCCTTACAAACAATAACTCACTAGTTACTATGGAAATAGAGTCAAAAAGAAAACAGCGGCGGCTATTGACGTGGCCAGGTAATGAAATGATAATACCTCACAGATGGAACGGTTGTCAAGGAGTCATTGACCTTGATTCCTCCCAGAGTTTCTTTCTGTTCCCTCTGCTCCGGGTTGATAAGAGCAAACAAGAAATGTACAGCATCAAAAGATCTGTCAGATCAACACTTTTGTCTCACGACACGTTTAAGATGTAACACAAATGTGAAATATTTCAGAATTTTTACCCGGACCATGCAGTATGTATCTGTGTTTGATGATAACAAACAGAAGTGAGGGTCTATCCTCTGCTGATGAGTAAAGACTACTGGAGTGATAACTCAGATGCTGTTTACTTTTTATAAAATCAAAAGCAAACAGCAGCCCATCCTGAACATTGACTATATGTGATTGCATATTTGTCTGGAGGGCAAATTGAGAGTCTGTGGAATACAAAAGCCTTATGCTATATATCTTTCCTTTTTTGTTGAGACCTTTTGACGAAATTCAATTTGATGGCCCAAACAGCAGGAAAAAAGAGTGGCTTGATGGAGGAGAGTTGAGCCTGAGCCACGCAAGCCAGGGTAAGGAGACCTCCCTCTGGGCCTGGCAGCCCAATCCAGTTTATTGATTTTCTGTCCTCTCCTTCAACATCTGGAGCGCGCCATACCCAATAGATTATGACAAACGTGCCCGCCAGAGACCACCGATCCTCTAATTGAACTTGATGGAGTACAGTTGAGGATCAAAGGTTGGGAAAATTCGGTGACATAGCAGGTTTCTCCACTCCTCCCAAAGACACTCCTTCAAAGTCTATAAAACAGACCTGGGTCTCTGGGAAAAAAGGTGTGTCTCCCATCCAACCATCTTTCCTCTCTTGTCTTCTCCATGGCAGTGGACAGCTAGACTTTCACCGCACCGCTGAGCACAATGGAGTCAGTGCTTTACAATAACAACCTCCTGCCAAAAGCACAAAAAAACAAGGCAGGAGAAAAGCTCAGTGCTCTATTTTGATGAAAGTAACAAGCACAGCTTGTTGTAAATAGGCTTTCTGAAGCCTGAGGCAGCTTTTCTCCCCAGGGGACGTGCTTTCTGCATCTCTCCCAGGGTTGCTGTCGCCAAAAGGTTCTCTCTGTAAGGGAAAAAGGAGGCACAAACAAGAAGTTGCTTCAGCTCTTCTGGCAAGAGGAAATCATCCCTCAGTAGGGCACACTAGCTGGGATTTACCATCCATTCAGATTAGGAATAAGATGTTTGGGTTACAATACACGATTGTGTATGGACCTTTTTGTTAGCTGCATTGTTAGGATTACAGTCCAGGTGCACACAGAGACACATTGTTAGCAGAGTGTGTCGAGGTGTTGAGCTACTGAGGAAAGAGGTAGCGCCCTGTCTGTCTGCGAGCTCTTGCTCCTGATCCCTGATAACTCGGATGTGTGCTTATTCAAATGGGTTTTGCTCCGGGCACCCTCTTGCAAATCAGGTGCCATCCGCAGTGGCATTGTCACACAAATTAGAAACGGATGTTTTGGGCAGAGCAGAGGTGCAGAGTCTGTGGACATAGTTAGGCCTGGTTTCTTTGACGTGTTAGCGCCTCTCTCTGCACCTCCAAAGAAAAGCTCAAGTCTCTTACCTCTTTCTCCCTTAAAGAGGGAAAGGGGACGTAAAAAATGATTGTCTCCAACCTGCCACCCACATTTGAGAGAGTAGTTTTTTCTTTTAATAAATCTCCTCAAACCTCTCTCTTCAGTTACCTTCTTCCCCAATGCCTATAAGCCCCTCTGATCCTTTCCAATAATAATGGCATTGCCAGCCAATCTCTCTGAAAATGGGTTCAGCGCATACCTAATCCCATTTAATTACTTAGACACACAGGGCTCAGGACACACTCCTCAGGCGGCAGCCCCCCCCTCTGTAAGCATGCCCTGTTTGCACCCCATCCACCTCTTCTCATGAATTATGGATCCCTGGCTGCAAGGCGAGGGGTGATCATTCCGCCTGCTCTGTCATAAGGCTCAGGGAGAGCCTTAGCTCAGTGTAAATATGGTGCCTGTCTGGGGTTGAGGTGCCCTATTGTGCGTGGTATTAAAAGCTCACCACTCTCCCTCTCAGTCCCTCCACCGCTGCAGTGCGCGCAGCAGGGGGGCAGGGGTAATCGCACAGGCCTTCCAGCACTCTGCTCAACTGCAGCCGGGCTCACGCTGACCGGCATTATGGCTGACAGTCATCATACCTGAGAGGAGGGGAGAAATGAAAAGGAGATGGAAGCTGAAAACTAGAGAAATGGGCTGAATCAGCCCGGTTTTACTGTTGATTTGTCAGCACAAATGCCGCTTTACACGGTGCGAAAACATCAACACTTTCAGTGTGATCGAATGTCAAAGTCCGCCCGACCCTGTGCTCTGGGTGATGTAACGGTGATATGACTTGAACAGACAGTCCCTGAATGATAAGGGTTTCTGAATGCGAGGCAGTGGCTGTTTGCTGTTTTAACAGGGATATCTGTATGCTATCTCAACACTCTGAGTTGCTGCTGTTGATTCCAGTCGCTGCCACAGCATTAGCAGCTGAGTACAGCAGAGGAGCACACTGGATAAATCATGTTGTCCACTCCTCATGTGCTTGCCTGACAGGATCAGACCTCTCCTTTTCCAGCTGCTATCAGATGCTTCAACTGCGCACACTTCTGGGCATGATATACCATTCTCTTGTGACACTGCCTGGTTGGAAACGTGACAACATGTTTATTGAGAAAAAGGAGCCTTCATCGGGGGTTGTATACATTCACAGAAACAGCTAAATAAAGTACAAGATGGCCACCTAAGGACACTATAATTGGCAATGTCACAGTTCTCCCCTTGCCCTAGGAAAAGAAAAGAAAGATGATGTCTGTGTCAGCTCTGAGATGGTTCGATGCTGTCTGTCAGGGCCCTGAGCACATTTCCCTGAGCTTGATATAGACAGGGCTTGTCTCGCTGCCCTCAGCAGCAGACAGACGTCTCATCTTTATCTCTCCAGATTTCTACCTAATCTGTTTCTCTCCCCTTGGCCTCTCTTCATGAATCTGTCATAAATCATTTTTGGATTCTGGCCCCGTTTGCACAGACGGTTTCATAAAGGGAGAGGAATGGGCATCAGATATCCAGACTAAATAGCGATCAAATTACACGGGATATGAAATGGTGTAGTTTGGAATCCATTATACTACTCAATAAGAGTCTTCTCACTGTAATATGTCAGCTCTGGCCCTGAAGGGACAAAAGCACAGATGGTACTGTTATATGTGCAATATGCATATGACTGAACAGTCTAATAACTATGGTTGACAGCTGAGAGAACAACATACAAGCTGAGTGCACACAACTTGTTCAAAAAACAAGCCTGCCTCAGTATAAGTCTCTCCATTCTTACATTAAAATATGCCTGATTGCAACAAATTTTGTGTATTATACAAAGGAGCTCAAAAACACAATATAACAGTTAGGGACCTTGAAAATTAGTTTGCGGTTGCTTTCAAACCGCCCACACCAGGTGCTCTTATCCACAGATGAGGGTTGATCTTGTGCTTAGCCTTCTTTAGTGGTTACATTGATTCTGGAGGTTAATTACAATGTTTTTATTTTTTTTTTTTAGTTTTTGCTTTTTTCATGTTAAGGTTCACATGAAAACAACAAATTACATTCAATAACAAACTAAAGTGATGATGGCACTAAATGGACTGGACCTATCTGCCTCCATCTGTTAAAACCACTGGCTTTTTTAAAAGGGCTCTTCATTTTGACAAGTATCATTGAAAATTCTGTCTCCATGGCAACGGCAGACTCATTACATTTAATCCACTAATTGCTAACTAGCTCCACAATTGGCTGTAATTGCTTTGGGGACACAGTTAACCCCTTGGTTGGTATGTAGAGCAAGGCTACTTCTGCCGGCGTCGGACAAAGGCCAGAAATGAAAGATGGTGCACTGGAAACTCCACCCACAAAATCCAACAACCCCCACCACCACCGCCCCCGAAAGACAGGAAAAAAAAAAATCTGTGCACACTCCGTCCTCATCATCCAAGCATTCCTAAATCTCCTAGCGCAATATTAATTAATGGGGATGGTTGCCATGGAGATTGATCACCATATTCTCTGTCAGCAGTATTTAGTCAAATGGGCCCTAATGTTTGTTTGTTAATGGAGCAGTAAACAATACTGCTGGAAGTCTTTTATTACCTCCTCAGCAGCTCTGCTAGCACCTGGGCCATTCAACAGCACACTGTACACCCGACATCAAATGAAAGAGAGGAAATCTCCTCGCTCTGATGAATTGCAATTCTTTCGGCTCTCATGGTTAGTGAGACGGCGAAACCGAGACTGATAGCCACCTAACATGACGATATTGTAAGGCATCTAACAACATTGAAGCTATTACAGAGTGCAAAAACCCCTGCCACATGTAATGACTTGAAAAAGCAAGCTACATTATAAAGGAGTGCACACGTCTGCCAGGCCAAACAAAGGATTCTTTTATAAGATCAGTAACCTTTCTGTTTATTAAGGTAATGTCTCGGATGGTATTAGTGTCGACATTAAAATGAGTCAGACATATAACTGTGATAATAAAAACATATAGGGTGACCAATGTGAAAACTGCTTTAAGGTTAGTGTATGTGTGTGTGTGTATGTGTGCAGTCACATGTTGGTGTTAGAGTATGTTTTAGTGTGTGTGTATGAGTCAGGGCACTGAACAAACCCAAACCCCTTTGAAGAGTGAAAGGCTCAAAGGATGGAGAGGCAATCCGAGAACTTCACAGGCACAGAGGGGAAATTGCCTTGAACCTTGAGGTGTATGAAAGTGCAATTTGTGTCCCATCTGTTCTGCTTCCCTTCCATTAGGAGGAAGGGTGCTCTAAGGCCACCGAGGAGAAAATGCCCCTGTGAGGGTCTCTGGGTACACAGAGGCTCTCGTAGATTTAATTTGCCAGACTAGTCATTCCCTTTTCCTCTCTGTGTTATTAGAGCTTTGAATGTTACTACCTTGGTCCTCTTTGTAATTTTTTTTAAATAAAAGAACAATGCGTTTTGGTTCAAAACATACCTGACAAAAGTAGCTTTTTGATTCATGTGTCTGTGTGAGCCAGTAAGTGATTTGGACTGTAATATTTCCACGCCATATTGACCATCTTTCCAGGAGAGATGAGAACATTGGAGAGGAGCGAATGAAACTGAGAGCGAGACAACCCTGCAGCTCTATTGAGACAGGAGTCTCTCCACCTTCACTGAATCCCATCTCTGTCATACCACTCTGCAAAGTGGCTGGATCAGCTTCCTTAACTTTTTGCCCTTTCTTCAGAGGGATTTGCATGACAGAAGCCAGGAGAGAAGTTTGTTGCCCAGGCAACGGATTGCCTCCATTTGCAGTTGGAGCAGAGGTGTTACTAGAGGAGTTGGAAACCATGGCATCGGAGATTAGATTAGAAGAATACATGTTTGTCAGAGCTAAGGTGGTAGAGTGCATTACTGGCACCAGAAAGCGTCGCTATCAACAATTCACATTTTAAATACGGCGTTGGAGGAGAGGATCTTTGAAGTATGTCTGGTGCATTAAGGTCAACTGTTGACCATTTTAGCTTGCAGGGATCAGACCAGACATTTACATTTGAATAGTCAACACCTTTTACTGTAAATGCCATAAACTGGAGACTTCTGCAGACTATTTCTGCAAAATCTGTGACAGGAAAGTTTAAATTTGTTGACATCAGTATATTGCAATTACCCCATATGATGCAGCACTATTGATCTCATAAAAAAAAATTAAAAATCTCTAAATGTAGGATTGCTTGTTCACTTTAATTCAATTTTATTTATAAAGCCCAATATCACAAATTACAATTTGCCTCAGAGGGCTTTACAGCATATGACATCCCTCTGTACTTGGACTCCCACAGAGTATAAGGAGCCCTGATCGAACTGAAAGAGGTGCTTGCTGTTGCTCTGAAAATAGGTCGGAGGTGCACAAAGCTAAGCAAAAAAGTAGCCAGGGCGAGTGGTTTTTCAAGTATGTCGCTTAGCCTGTTCGCTGACACACAGAGCAGGTTGGGACAGCTTCTTTGGGAAAAACGGAAACAATCTGATTTTCATTTGTTCACTCACTGGCATCCTGTCCAGTTAGGTGTCAGGGCACAGACACACATTTTTTGCCACCTCAAATCTGTTGTTGTCAATCTAAACGTGCGGAAGCTGCACTCAAAAGCAGTAGTGAAACTGCTGTGCACACAAATATTCCCAAGCACCTATTTTTCAGGGCGTGATGGCTGGGCCCAAAGACAATCTTAAGTTCTACTTTTGGAATGTCATGCGACAAGGAGCAACTAATCACAGCCAGCTTCTTCCGTAAATATCAGTCTATGGTCAGTATGGAGGAAAGCTAATTGTTTTAGTTCAGGGCTACTCGGAGCTTTATATCTGTTCCACGGACATTATTTCAATATACACTTAAAAAATTGCCTGGAAGAAATATTTGCTCTGAACTCTGGATTTCTGGTAAGTAGGCTATGATAAGGTGCTGTTTTTCATCCCTTAGCAACCTCAGGAGCAACCTGCCTGTGCGCCCTTAAAACTTGGCATAGTAGCATCCAGCCAGTGGTGCTACTAGGTAGATGAATAGGTGACCGAGGGGGAAGTGGGTTTACTCTTCTATATATTTCAGTTTTTTGGCTGATAGGTGGGTATGCGGTTAACAGCCAGAAAAAAGAGGTAGGTATATCCCCTATACCTGCGTATACTCTCAACTGTACCCCGCACCTGACCTCGTGTTTTTCATTTGGTAAAAGACACTTGTGTCTAAGCCCATATGTACCAACATGTGTATGCGCTCTATTCTATTTATTGAGTTTTAATGTTTTATTAAAAACAATACAAATGAAGTCTTTGAAAATGCTCATATCAGTTTATTTCTTTCAGTACATTATCAAGAAAACTTTTTTGTGTGGTCCCTTCTGAATAATGCGATTTAAAAGTAGTAAGGTCCCGGGTGCAGACACCTCAACCCCCTTCCCCGCTTATATAGCGAATCCTAATGGCACCTTTCTGTGAAACGCTCGTCTCGACAAATTGATTTCCATGTGTGAAACAGAGAGTTGTCCCCGGAGACAACAGCTCCTAAAACCCTCTTCACACGTATATGCTGCTAATTTAGAGGAAAGGACATAAAATGAATGTGAAACAGAAAATGGGGCTGCATTGCAAGAGATATTAACAGTCGAGGGGGCGAAAGGGGTGCATGCAGTTGGCGATTAGAGCCACAGTTTATATAGAGGAGAGTGCGCACAGTCCCTTTTGCCAACTGTGAAACAAATGGCATCTAAATTGAATAATTCAGTCTGGGGGAGAAAGACGTGGGATTTGCACACAAAGACTGACTGACAGATAGAGTGAGAGGAGAGGCAGCCAACCTTTAACAGAGCTGGAGAGAAAAGACAGTAAATGGCAAGTTAGATTAATAGATTGGCAAGGTCTCACAGAAGATGGGATAATAATTCACCAAGCAAAAGAAAGGCAGCTTTTTTTGAGGTCAGAGTTGAGTGAAGAGGAATTATGAAGATGGAAATATGAATATTGAATAATGCAGTCAAGATTCTTCCTTGAAACAAAAAAGGGATTAAGAGTGGTAGGGGGAGTCAAAGGTTAGAAGCAGTTGTAGAGAAAGATAAAAATGAGTAAGGTGGGTGTAGAAGAAAAATCTTTAAAGGAACTGAAGCATAGTAGAGACAGAACAGCTGGAGAAAGAAGAGTATGCGGTGCTAGACAGAGGTCAAGGTGTTCTTATAATCCACATCCTGCATCTACCGTCTAGCTTCAGCGTTCACCTCTGTTCGTGCACCTTTTAACCAGTGGCTGACATGGAAACGGCAGACGGACATGTAAATGAACACCTGGATTTCTGAGGGCTTCCTTGGATCCAGTTTCTTACAGAGTAATTTTAGCTGAACAAATACAAATCACTCCGAGAGTCAATTATGTCATGGTGAAATGGGAAATGGACTATTTAATTTTTACAAAGCAACCTCTAACTCAGGCTAATTGCATGCTGCTTATTTCGGCTGGTTTCCCTTCCCATGTGATATTTCTATCCCGCTCTGGCTCTCTGCCCCCAGCACCTCGGTTTTAGATTTTTCTCTGATCTCATTCATACTTTGTGCTTTGAGCTAAAACATCCTGCTGGGATTGTTAACCAGCTTCCAACACAGACTTTTAACCTGCTCTCTCATTTATGGTCATGTCCAAACCCATTATTTTCTACCATGTCTTCCTTGTCTGCTTATTTTTTGACTGACAGCATGATATTACCAAGGGATCACATGGTTCTTTTATGTGAAAGGAGCCGCTTGTAGTGATGAACCCACAGATGATTATCACCAGACTCTGCGGTTCCTCACAGCTGTATGAAGCTTTCTTAGAATTTTTTGGCTTGTTGTTTTGATTTTCTGGCCTGCAGCTGTACTGGTATCAATCTCACAGTTATCATAGCGTTGTTTTCCATGAAAAAAGCTCTAAAAACAAATCCCACCACACGCTTCTTGCCCAGCACCAAATGGCAGACAGACAACAGCGCAATCACCTGAAGAAAATGTGGGCATTGCAGGTGTCTGCAAAGCATGGGTACATTATATTTGTACATTTCACACATAGCATATCAAAGTTTCTTAAAGGCTGTGACAAAACCAAGCCATTGGTTGGTCTTTGGTAAATATTGGGCTGTTGATGAACATACATTACCCTAGTGTTTGCGATGTGTCCTGCACTGTTGGCCCTCGCTGGCTATTTTTCAGCTGATTCAGCTTGCTGAAACAGCATCGGAGCTTGTCAGTTAATGAAATAAATGCAAAAAAAAAAGAAAAAAAGAAAAATCATAAAGTTACGCACTGACTCAGTAATGCCAGATACACAGGAATAATTATCCTAATATTAGGATATAATATAATATTAACTAACATTAGCCACCATACACTACTGGTCATGCACAGAGACTGTAAAAATAATGGACGTAGCTACCATGATGTCACCCACTGATTTGTGAACTGCTGTTTTGAAACCTCAAGTTTGACACTTGCCGTTGCCATCTTGAGTTTTGGGCCCAGAAGTGACCATTTTTTGGTGAGAGGGAGGAGCTGTGGAGGAGCGAGGGGTGGATCTGACTGAGAAGCTAACACTATCAGCAAACAGCCTGTCACTCAAAGCAGCACCACCCTTTTTTATGCGTAAATTTAAACCTCAATAAAATGTAAATGGGTGAGTTAAAAAACAAATTCACGGTGTCCAAGACCGTCAGCAACCAACGCACCCAGGGTACCTTGCAAGTCGTATTTGGACTTGGAAAGTCCATAACCAAACGTCAATATGTGATGAGGTCAGAGTGAGAATGTGTTGTAATCAATGTTATTAGCTATAGAGACCAAAACCGTTTTTTGTACCAGGCTGTCAACATGTTTATTTCCACTGTAAAGGTGGACGTTTTCACATGGATGTCTATAGGGACTGACTCGCTTCTGGAGCCAGCCTCAATTGTCCACTCAAGGAACTGCAGTTTTTAGCACTTCCATGTTGGCTTTATTATTCAGCCCAGAGGTTGCTGCTTGTCATATTGACACAAGCTTATTTCTCCTCGATCTAAGTAACAATAATGGATTTTACTATCTTTTCTATAATTGATATTTTTCTTTCAAGAAACTGTCAGGACAGAAAAATCCTACACAAAAAGCAAATGCATTCATAAAGGCTACAAGTAACACGCTAGGGCAGCCTAGCATCATCATGGTCATCATTATCGTTATTGTAATAATTGTCCTCATTGTCATTGTCATCATGTTTATGCCTCCTGTAGTTAAAACTTCTCAATTTATGGTATAAATGTCTTTATAATCATTTCAGCTTCACAATTCAGTCGCATCGAGGACAATTTGTATGGAGTTAAGTAATTGGACCGAGAATCCAATGAGACAGTTTCAGCGTGGTGATTGCTTCCAAGAGACAGCAGTGCTGGAGTGTTGTGGAGAGGTTGTCTCTAATGTGATTAGCTGTCTGTTTCAAATTAAACACAAGCCAATAATGAAACTAGGGACAAAGTATCCCATTGTCCTTAGCATCCCTACAGATATCCTCACTTCTCTGTTTCTTTCTTTACTTTGACAGCTTTTGTTCCGCCTTTCATTTCCAGCCCTCGTCCTTTTAAGAGACAGACAGTAGAGAAGAGGTGAATGTGTGTGTGTGCGTGTGTGATTGTGTATGTGTGTGTGTTTTGGGGGTGCAGGGTGGGTGAAAGGAGGGAGCACTCAAATCCCAGTGGCTCTGGGGAGCTGTCAGAACTGATAGTGCTCTATCACTTGCGAACGGAGGTGCAAAATTGGGCAGAGCTGAGCACTGCGCAAAGCAGAGGATGATGGTCCCTCTGTCCACTGGAGCCTGACTGACTGAGATGGAGAGACACGGAAAGTGTTCAACCAGCTGCCTCACAACTTGAAATGAACAAGCCTAAGCAATTCAAAATGCAACACAGGGAATTCAGAGTACAGTAACTGGCAACAGGGACAACAGAATCTTCTAAATTTTCTGACGTGTTCCTTCCATAATGCAAATGAGTGACTGCAGCTAAGGCTATTGTTTTTAAAAGACAGTGAATTCTGCTGCTGATAAAAAGCTTTCTCGCAGAACATGAGACACTCAACACTGCTCTCATATCTGTAGGGCAAATATATAGCGAGAACCAGCGGATGGTTAGCTTAACTCAGTATAAAGACTGGAAACATACAGCTACCAGCATTAATATTAAAGTGACAGTTCACCCCAGTATCAAACATACATATTTTTTCCTCTAACCTGTAGTGCTGTTTATCAATTTAGATTGTTTTGGTTTAAATTGTGGAGTGTTGGAGATAGCGGCCATAGAGATGTCTGCCTTCTCTCCAATATAATGGAACTAGATGGCACTCAGCTTGTGGTGCTCAAAGCAGCAAAAATTACATTTGAAACATTCAACAGAAGTGTCTGTTTCCAGAAATCATGACACAGTTACTCAAGCTAATCCACAGACCTTGTTGTGAGCAGTTTCACGCAGGAACTATTTTCTTTCCACCAAACTACATCTACCAACCGTATCACTGCACAGAAGGAAGCATGAATCCATTCATGGACGAGAGGCTTGTGTTCATGACAGCATGTGTTGTAGACATTAATGGCATGCTCTTTAGCTGAGCTGTAACGTTATGCACCGATTTCTATTGAGTTTTTCATACATATTTTTTTAACACCTTGAGCACTACAAAACGAGTGCCATCTAGTTCTTTAATATTCTAGAGAAAGCAGACATCTTTACAGCTGATATCTCCAATACTCGACAACCCACGCTGAAACAGTCTAGATTATTGAACAGCACTACAGGTAAGACGAAAAACCTGTGTTTTTTTTTTATTTTGGGATGAACTGTCCCTTTAATTAACACATTAAGTCTTGTTTATTTAAACCATAGAAAACCTGAGGTGTAACCAGGAAGGGATTCTAGACAGCTCAACAAATAGCCAACAAATTGTCTCGTACATAATTCTCTGGAAAACCCAAATTGTCATTTTTACACTTTAATTTTGTACGGATTAAACAAGATGCAATATGTGAATCAATGAGCATCAGAATTGCTGCATGGCAGATTTTGTTATCTTTTGACAGAGTCAGACTAGCTGATTCACATTTTATGCTAAGCTATGCTAACAGTCTCCCTGCTCCAGCTTCATGTTGAACATACAGACATAACAGAGGTATGGATCTCTTGGCAAAAGAAACGTGTAAGCATGTTGTATTTCCCAAATTGTCAAAAAAATCATACAAATAATTTTGTGAATTCAGTAATAAAGAGCTATGATCTGGTTCCATGCAAGCGGTTATCTCCTTGTCAGAAAAGTGAAACCAATGAGGAAGTGCTTTAAACCTGCATTCTCTCTGATGGACAGCGAGGGGCGACTCCACTGGGGGCAAAAAGAAGTCCAATTGTATTCAAGTCTATGAGAAAATGACTCTACTTCTCACTTGATTTATTATCACAGTAAACATTTTCCGAATAAGTTTATGGTCTTGATCACCAGTTTAAAGTCCTCTTTAGTACAGCATGATATTCATTTAGTCAGTTATGGTCCCAATTAGACTAAACTAGACCATAAAGTAGGGGTATGCTATAGGACGTGGCTACCTTGTGATTCACAAGTTGCTACAAAGGCAAGGATTCTCAGTAAGTTCCACCCCTTGTTCCTCTACAGCTCCACCCTGTTTTTTCAAATATGGTCACTTCTGGCTGCAAAAAAACAAAACAAAAAACAAGACGGTTAAAATGCCAATCTCAAGGCTTTAAAACATCCATCTATAAACCAATGGGTGATGCCACATAAGCTACGTCCACTTCTTTTATACGGTCTATGATTCCATACATCAAACTAATCATATATAGAGTTTACCAAAGTAAATACTATCTTCAGATTAACTGTAAATAGCATAACGTCAACTATAACTTTAAAAAGCTGCTACCAATTTCACACACAGAATTTAACAAAGAGGATTCAAAATATTCTCACAAAATGACAAAGAGCTTGTGCTATGGTTGGAAGCATTACAAAAAATTATCAAAGGACCAGTGTGTCAGATTTAGTGGCATCTAGTGGTGAGGTTGCAGATTGCAACCAACTGAATACCTACGGTGGTGTTCAGGTTCATTTGAGCTACTCAATTTAAGCTGCCACTTCAACTTAAAAACATGACAGGCCTTCTCTAGAGCCAGTGTTTTGTTTGTCTGTTCTAGGCTACTGTAGATACATGGCAGACTCTGTGGAGGAGGACCTGCTCCCTATAGATATGAGGGACTCATTCGAAGCTAATTCTCATTTTCAGGTGATTATACACTAATAAAAACATAATTATGAATATTATACTCAATTCCTTCCAATTGATCCCCCTCAATTCTATCCACTGGTTTAAGTGAACTTTGATTGCTTTGTCAAACTACTATTTTCGAACTCAAAAATCCACTTTCAAAACTGCTGCTGAACTTGCATATCAGCAGATCCCCTTCATGCACTATGAAGACCATTTAATACAACCGAAAATTCAGGAACAAGGCTAGTAGTAAGAGGACCTTGAGCTGGATGTGTTTTGCCAAACTATTTTCCCAGAGGCTTAATATTGGTTTTCAAGATGCTCTTGCAGCTCTCTCAATGCCATTTTTGCTAGCTGTGAGCAGCTGCTCCAGATTTGTTTTGCATTGCATTGTGGGACAATAGCATCCTTAACATCACACTCAAAAATCAAGTAATTCAATATTTTTAGAGCGTACTTAATTTTGTTACTTTTCCAGAATGAATGCCCGACATACTTGAAGCCTGCTTTGATAAGTATCAGGGAACTGGGACAGAGTGAAGGATTTTAATCAACTTCTATTGAAACTACAGTCACATATTTCGTCAGATTAAGACATCTAATTAGTGCATAGATCATCACAATCCTTCTTCACTGCACAGAGGGTGGAATGTGAGTCCAGCGTTGAGCATGGGTGGAAATCTGTGATTTAAAATGGACTTTCTTTTATGTTGTACTTATGTTTTACTCACATATTGATTCTATGTGAATGCTCGTGTTTTAGCTGTTCCCTTGGGTGCAATTTTATTATAGTAGGTCTTAACTAAAACAAAGTGTATTCAGTGGCCCCTCACCTGTCACAGACACCAGTGCTGAGCTGACTCTGCATTGTATTGTACACGACATGTGAAGCTCTCAGACAACAGGAAACATAGCTGTGTTCTTGGCAGACCTGCCGTAACCAGCTGCTGTTAGGTGTGAGTGTGTGTGTGAGTGTGTGTCACATGAACACTTCCCAGACAGACAGCAACACAATTAAGTTGTTAATACTTCAGGTTTTGTTTGATGGTGATATTTCACATTATGATGCAAATATTTGACTTACTGTACCATATTATTTGTTTTTAGCACACTATGACTGATAAATGAAAGGATATTCTTAAGGGTGTCTTTTTTAATGGTGCTGAGAGCTGTAGTTAGCATAAAGGTGCTGACAAACACCAGAAAAGGTGTTAAGAATTGTTTTATTTTCCTCCAGGGTAGTGACAGCTAGATGTAAGAACTTCTGCTTCAAAGCTTTCCAATTACTGGAACATAACTTCCTGTATTAGATGTAGCAATTTCAGATAGTTTGTGCGTCTCCTTGGTGTTTCTTCAGTTTTTATGAGGAAGAAGAGCTGCCATGAGATTTAACAGGCCTGGGTGTGACAGAGGTCACACTGTGCCTGACCTCCCCCTACTTCAGCACTTTTATACTTCTGTTTAATGGCAACATGTAAAGACCTGAGAGTGTGAAATAAACAACATTTCATCTCTAAATAACCTGCAAGTTTTATCTGAAGTAAGTTTTTTTTTTATTAGAGATGCAGAAAGGAATATTGTGATTTCTCTTTCCAGTTCAGTTTCTGATTTCACAGCCTCATGCTGTTGCATAAATTTGGTTTTTGCTGTTTCAGATTCTGACCTATGAATGGCATTAACAGTCACTACCCAAAAAGCACAGTCATCCTGAACATAAAGGGTAAAACGTAACCTCAGCTCAGCCTGTCTGCAAACAGTTTCCTGTGTGTATGTTGAGGCTCCGGGTGTTGTCTCATGAAGACACCTCTTGACTGGTCACACACAGGAAACCATATGCTTTCAAGGGTTGAACCAAAACACCGTTCAAGAAAACAGCCCTCCTGAGACATAAACAAGTGACAATCTTTGTGTCAAGTCAAATCAGTTTCACTTAAACTGCACCTTGAATAAAAAACAAGGTTACAAAGCACTTCACAGAGAATCACTCTCAACCAAAACTGCTCAGGAACACCTTGTCCTTTGTAAATATAAACAAGTGACAAACTTCTTGTCAAATCAACTGCATTTGTAGTATTAGAGTATTACAGAGGTGGGACCAAGTCATTGTTTTGCAACTGACAAGTAAGCCTCAAGTCAAGACAGACAAGTCCCAAGCTCTAAACTTTAGGTTTTAAGTCTTAAACAGGTAGTAATGTGCTCTTCACCAAATGTGATGCCATTTAAAAGACAGATTAATAATATGTTAAATTTACAAAAATCATAAATACTTTGTGAACTTAATGATAAAAAAAGCAGTACTGACATTGAACTTACATTACATACAGCACTATTAACCAGTACCACAACAAAATTAATTTTATTTTCTATCTTGTGTTGTTGTATTTAACTCGTCGCATATTAAAAAAAAGTCCATATCTTTCCTTTTCCAATTTTGCAAGACATTTTCTGTAAAACTATTTTTCCTTTTAAAAAATATATAATGCATGTGTTATGTTTTTTCTCAAACTGAAATTAAAAGATTAACGTTAACTTTAGTAAATTTGGAAAATGAAGGGAAATTGTTTGATTTGTGGCACACTTTTACATATGCTTAAAGGGAGTTATAAGTATTTTCAAGTTCAAAGACTAAAGTCCAAGTGAAGTTTTAAGTCATTGGTGTTAAAATCTAAATCAAGTTGCAAGTCTTTTTTGATTTGGTTGAGTCTAAAGTCAACAGATCTGTGTCCACACCTCTGGTATTCCACCTTTAAAGCAAACACAGATACAGAGAACTTAACAAAGTCAAATATAAGAAAAAAAACCCACATACACACAAAACTTTAACCAAACTTTGAAAAGCAGAGTGAAACATCTTCACAATAGCAAGGCTGTAGGAAAAATGTGCCTGACATACCAACCTTTCCTGAAGGTTGCTTCACAAGCAATGGGGCCGCAATAGCGAACACATACTTCTCCTCCAGTTTCAGTGTTGACGTGAGATTGCCAACAGCCCACAGAGGAGACAGAGGGATGTTGTAAAGATACCAGAGTTCAGGAGTAACACTTCTTCGTCTGGGTCTGCGTGGCTGCTCTGGCCTCTGATCTCTGTCCTGGCTTCCCCTCTTCTCAACAACATTTGGCTGTCAGTGCAGTCTCTGCGGAGACATCTATTTGCCAATTGCTGAGACTTAAAATATTGCAAAAGATGCTTGTCTTGTCAAGCACTTGCAACAGCGGGATTGGATATATGCTTACTCATACAGTATCATTGTAGCCAACAGCCTTTGACTTCGCACTGAGTAAACTGAAGTTGGCCTGCGGTAGTGCTTATTACAGTTAAAATAGAGGTCAGCTATATTCATTTAAGATGATGATACTGTCAACAGGACAGAGAAGTCTTGGTTTCAACTGGTGTCTTGGTTTATATGATGGTTTTAGCTCCAGGCCTTTCGCTCCTCAGCTCTCTGCTTTCATGCTGATCTCTTCTCGCTCCTGTCAAAGACATTTAACGCAACACTATAGAGACTCAACCCCGCATAGTGGTGGTGTCATCCTCGCAACATTATCCCCTCTTATCAAGCCTTTCGTCTTCTTTCTGGTTGATACTTCATGCCCTTGCTCCCTCTCCAGTCTACTCTTCCTCCCCTGCCACCTCTGGCTGCCCCCGATCTCATCCTCCACCTCTGTGTCCTCTAACCACTTGACACCTTTTCAGATTCATCCCCATCAGTTGGCAGACAGCGTGCATTTCACCCGGAGGGCACAATGCAGCGATCCCCGCAAATCAATGGCAGATAAATCAATGCTATCTCTTTTTTCCATGCCTCTGCTGCCATCGATTTTTTTTTTCTGTTACTTTGCTGTTTGTGGAGACTTGAACTTTGCTCAATTAAACTGAGTTCACTTTCAGGAACAAATTGTAACAGCATAAGGCTTTCAGCTTGGAGACAGACACTAATGTTAGCTCTGGATGGGGGCGTACAAGAGCTTTATTTATGAGATGCCCCGTTCAAACAGAAGCTGCAGTGGTTTTTACTGGAGCTGAACCTGGATTTATTGGTATTGTGAGCCCTTTTTCGGATATGGCATGCCAAAGGCTTTCCTTAATGGTGAGGTCTTTCATTTTGAACCAGAGCTAATACCTGAAACACAGACAAAGCAAATATCCTTTGATCATATTTAGTAAGAAAGAAGGAGGTCCAATTAGCATGTGAATAACCCTTGCTTTGGTGTTTTAGTAAAAGCCTCATAGGTTTCTTGGCAGGGAAATATCCAATGTGATTTCATATCCAATCTCCAGGCTCTAGATCCTGTCATTGGGAATGATTTCTGGGGAATGCACAGACTCAGACATATTATTTTGAAAACTGCATTTAATATAGCCCACAGAAAATTATCCACTGTGATATTTCGCTACTCTCCCCCATAAATAATTCATTGTTTTTATGTGCCCTCATGCTGCCTTGGGGATTGGAACAGCTGAGTGTTTTCACAACGTATTTGTGTCCAATCTTCTGCGTATTGGGCGTACTCTAATCAAACCACAGTAAACATGCCTTGAATGTTTGTTGAGTCATCTGCTTATCAGCTAATCAAATGGCTTATTTGCCTGCCTGCCTGCCTCACTGGAGCACAACACAGCTCTGGTTGAGTATTTTTCAATTAATTGTTCATCTGTTTGATTGACTATGCAGCCACACGGCGTAGGTGATATGATTGAACTCCACAGGCTTTAATGTATGCTCTATAGGTCGACTGCAGCAATGAGGGGGAGATGTGATTGCAGTGAATACATTTAAGGGATTGACTCCATTGCTCTGGAAAGTTTACCTCCCCAGGCAGGCATGCTTTTCACTCTTTTATTTTTTTGTCATGTAGGTGTACGACCACACAAAAGACCCCGTATGTACGTACAGTGTGTGCCTATTTTTCTGTGAAAGAACTAGCATGAAAGTGCAAGTCATAGAGAGAATTTCAAAGGCAGAAGCCAGGACAGCGACATGGAGCTGCCAGGGATTGGTGAGCAATCAGATAGGGCAGAATTGATGACCTGGCTCAGGATGGATTTCTTGGAGCGGGCTGCCAGACCGAGGTAATACTTTCAGGCTCTTATCAGCAATGGCATAAGCTGAGTGCTGCATCACCCACTTCCCAGCGTCAGCTTATTATGAGAGTCCATGATGTGTGATTGCTTGTACTGCCTTTGTGTGTCCCGGGGTCTGTGTGCACCGGACACAGTTGGCAAGAAGAAGAAGAGGAATGCTAAGGGCCTCTGTCAAAGTAAACCCTCCACTTCCCCACTGTTGTAATGACATTTTGCAAAAATAGGTGTTTTGCAAGGTTTCCTGTGACTCATATAAGCTTGAGGTGTCAGTGAAGGAATTCTGCAAAGGTAAGTAGATAGTCATATATATGTCAGACTTTTATTTTTAAAGATTATCTTGCTGAAATTTTTATTTAGGTAATGTAGCATTTTGAGACAGTCTGCATTCTTATAGGTGCTGGTTTGGAGAAAGTGTGTGTGATGCATCCCACAGTGTAAATCACTTAATAAATCTGAGCTCAAAAAGGACAATAAACTCTAATGATCACACAGCAGGCAAACTTTTGATATTGTAATATTGCGAGGTTTATTATCTGTATGGAATATTTCTCCTATAGGAGTTTCAAACCAATTAAGTTAAATAGCATTTTACAGTCGCCAATTCATAAACAGTAGATTAATTCTGCATGCTAATCACATTTAATTGTATTCTGGTTGCATGATAACACTTTATTTCTCCCTGTAGACCCGCTGCAGAGCAACATTCCTGCGGCTTGAAGTGATTCAGTCTCTTGCTCAAGGGCACGTCTGCAGAGCAGATGCCTGCAGGTTTGAGCCCAGGTCCTCCCATAGAGGGACAGTGCCTTTAACCTTTAACTAGGCTGCTGATAAGGATAAAAGAGTGATTAAAGATCTCAATCTACATTCTGCCACGGCAATTTATATCAGACGGGGTTTTTTTTCTTTTTTTCCGCGAATAAACAACGTGGTTTCAGACGCTTGGACGCCGAGCATCTCTATGGTAACAGTCCTCAATTACCGATGATTGGCCAACCCGTGGGAATGTTTCTATTCCCTCAGTACAGTGATTGGTCGGTGGGCGGTCTGTGCAGCCTGACAGTCTGCAGCGTTCCGGGTTATTGTCAGTCTCGGCAGCTCGGCACAAGGGCAGGACCGCATCCCGGAGCTGCCTGAAGCTGCTAGCTCTTTATTCAGACGTAACCGTTTCTTATTTGGTTTATACACCAAAGAGAGTATCTCGGAGCTTTGCTATCGAGGTTACTCCACAGCCTCGGCTGGAAATCTGAGTCAGAATCGGGAGGCAAGACATCTCAGAGAGGCTGCCGACACCGCGGAGAAAGTGACGGACGGAGCAGAGCCTGATCACCGGGATTTTTTTTTCTACATCGCATCAGTTTAGGATATTTCAGGCAGCTGCTTTGGCCCGGCCTTGATTTCTTTCAGGGTACCTTCACACAATATTGCCTAGATAATATTACAAACATTCGCACGATACATTTCACCTAAGGTCGTCTATAGTGAGCAGGCGGACCACTTTAAACCCATGCGTAACAGCGGTGGATTTTGGAATACTGCGTAGCAGTTCAACCATTCAGTCTTTCGACTATCGGCTCTGATATTTGGAGGTATCTACAAGCAAAAAGAAGAACAACCAGGACCTTTTACTTTGTTCCAGAGGCTAAACGTTAAAAACACGAAGCGCACTTGGTGCGCAATCCTTCCGAGGACACTCCTGAAATTGCCGACCTGCGCTTTTGCCCTCGACAAAAATTGGCAGCCGAGTCGAGAAAAAAGGCAAAGCTTATTAACTTTGCATGCTAGAGGCTAGAGTGTGGAATCTAATTCGCAGGGTTACCGGTATATTTGCATACCATCGGAGGAGGAGGATAAACTTAATCAACATTTGACATCGACAAAGCGGCTGCTGGATTTTGGAGAACAGAATGAATCCTTTTTAATTTGGACCGCAGAAGTATGAGGCAGATTGCTCAGTGAATGCTACAATCTGCATGGAGTTCTAGTCTGCACTACGGAGCAATTTATGGTAAATATATTTTATGGTAATTTATTTTTTCTCTAAGTCTTGGGGATTCAGGATGGTTTGGGTCATTCTTTGTAACCATTAAGGTAGTTACTGTCAGAGCCTCGCTGGATCCGTTTGGGATGGTAAACGGAGGAGCAGCAGAAAATAATGAATGTTTGTAAATGCTGCTTTTATGATGCTGCCCACATAACGATGTCTCAGATTTAAAGCCTTTGTTTCCATGCGTGACCCATAATAAAGGAAGTGTTGTAAAATCGACTTGTTAGAGAGCCGCTCCCGAATGGCTTTAGGAACTGCTTTGATGTGTAATATTGGTCTTTTCAAGTATGGGTAGCAATTAAGTGTATTGTCGAGGGTATCGCACCGCAGGCACCACAGGCAGGGATATGTGGCACTAGAGGAGTTGCGGCTCAGAGCAAAAGGTGCAAATTTCTCATCTGCACGCCCCCGTGCGTCACTGCGTGTGGGGAGGTTGACTATAGTGACTGCTGCAATTAGTGATTTTTCACCCTGGGGTGTTAATGATATACAATCTCTTTTTATAGTGTGCCTGTATATTGTGACAGGCTTTTATCAAGGAACTCGTAAAATTCATGGAGGTACGTGCGGAAGACTGTAAAACTTTTCACTTTGTGCTCGGCGACATGGATGATGCTCTGTGCTGCATTGGGGTCTGGAGGTAATTTGTCATTGTCCTGTGAATTCCTCAGCAAATTTGTCCTCTGCAGTCCGAGCCATGAATGTAAACAGAAAAGTCTGATTATCCCGAATGCAACTTCAATCCATGGTTTGTTTTATTATGAGTGCTGGTTGATAAAGTTTAGGTTGTTTCCACTTGTGTGAACTTTGAGCTTCATGGGTTGCTGAGGTTGCTTTGCAATATTTAGCTTCATCGCTCACACTGCACATAAATGAGCCTGCACATTATGCTGACTGTGCAGTGAAAAAGCTGCACACAGTATGTTTTATCATTACACTACAAGCATCCTCAAAATTTATCTTCCTCACCGGCTCCAGTCATTCTCTCTCCAGCAGCCCCGCAGACAGGCAGCTCACTGAATGTAATATGGGCCCCTACAGCAGGGCAGGCGCCCCCACAGTCAGGGCACCTGCCATAGAGCCTTCCTGGCTGTATTGAATAAAACATCCAGTGATGTATGAGGCAGGGGCTGCACCCGAGGGGGCAGAACTGCCTCATTTACTTCCTCCACTCTGCGCCTATGACCTGCTGAGCAAATTGTGCTCATATTAGCTCTGCGGCTGCTCCTCACCTAAACAAATAGTCTTCCCAGCATAATGCTTGCCTTAACTCAACATGAAGGTTGGACAAGGCAGGGGAGAACAGAATGGCAGAAAAGCTTTAATATCTAGGTCACTGAATTACCTTTTGGAGTTTGTAGCTCTTGTTTTTGCCTCTTTATTTTCTGGCTTGCTGTTAGATCTTTTTTTATTCCTGTAACATTGGACCTTCAAGTGTCCTGCTGCAAGACTTTACCACATTTCATCTTCCTCTCGCTTTCACCATGTTTCCTGTTGCTCTCTAATATCAACTGTCAAACAAAGCCAGAAGAGTCCAGGAATAATCTGCAGAAACATTTCTTGGTGAAAAAAACTTGTGTTGCATAAACCCCACCACATCAGCAATTTATTCCTTTTCTTCTTTACTCACAGATGAAATAATGAAAACCTAAATTATGAAAGCAAAATCGGATCTACTTATTAATGCCTGCAACAGCTGGAAGGTGAAGAACATATTTTAGCATCGTATTAATAAAAAGAAATACAGCAAAAGAAGCCTGGCGTTTTTTTTTTTTTTATCAATTTGCAACTCAAATTGCATATCAGTTTGATTGATTGATAGCGTTTGGGTTCCTTACTGTATTCTTTGCTTATTAAAGCGCCTGCCTGAAGTGAATAAGTGAGCTCTACTCATGAATATCGTTAAAGTCACTGAAGTTTAATTTCCTGCGCTGTGTATTAATCTTTTTTAATCCCTGCATGGTTTGATTGTCTCAACACCTACCCAGAGGCAGCAAAACTCATTTTGGCACTTAAGATGACTAAAATAGTAGATACATATGTGTGTGTGTGTGTGTGTGTGTGTGTGAGTGTGTGAGAGAGAGAGAGAGAGAGAGAGAGAGAGAGAGAGAGAGAGGGTGTGCGTGTTTCTAAAGATCTACCCACCCCTGAAGTGTCTCAGCCATGCATGTCCGTTCTTGTGTGGACTCTATTAATTAAAGCGCTTTCACCATCCACGAACTCCATCTGGAGAGAAAATATACCGTAGATGTAAATAATCATGAAAAACATTTCCGTCACTTGTCAAAGAAAAGAGAGGACTAGATTTTCTGACGTCCTAGGAAAGCATCTTCTTCTTAATATCATCGGACACTTTAAGGAACATGAACGTTTTCTCTCAAAGCCATGTCACCGGCAGCTCATTAGACGCCTGATCAAAGTGTTTCATTTCAGAAAAAGTCTACAAACAGTCCTTGTTTTAACACTCTTCATGTGCAGGCAAACAAAAGAGACGTGCCCTTTCTTGTACTTTACAATATTACATGATTTACTATAAACTCTGTTGTCCCTGCAGCCATATTTGTCTTGCACATCAGGATGTGGAGACAGAGCATGAAAAAAAAAAAAGCGACATAAAACAAAAAGCATTACGGAGAAATGATTGTGGAGAAACAAACACACCCTTCCGCCAGTCAGTGTGAATGAATAGAGGTGAAAGCGGTGTTCAGTTTCCAGCAGAGATGGCGGCGTTGATGGGATTTGACATTAAATGTACAGGCAGGATAAGCAGGAATGGTTCTGTTTGTGTATTTGAAGTAGTGTTTGCAGGTTGCACAAGTTCTTTATGCTTGATGTGGTTAGCTTCTACAATACATCAGACTGAACACTATATCTATTTACTGCAGGGTGATTGACCCTCAATCTTATTAGCTTCATATCACACAAAAGAATGCAAAAATGTTCCATAAATTGATGGAGACGTGTACAACTTTAAATACAGTGCAGGCATCAAACAGCTTAAGCATTTCAACACAAGCATTGTTTGTGTTTGATGTGGAGTAGCTACACAAAAATAGACTACAGGTGTGTGATTGCATACATGCACCCCTGCAGTGTTTCAGATGAGTGCTATATGTTAGTGAGATGCCTTGTGGTTCTCTGCTTGTTACTCCGCCAATCATTTCCTGTTGTTTTGGCTTTAGTAAAGAGGTTCACCTGACCACAGCTCTGCTCAAGTCATCTGCTGTGATGGTAGACGTTGGCAGCTCTTCATCAGGGTAATCTGCAGCCACTTAGCGCATGACGGACAGTGACGATCCCCTGACCCCCTCCCTCTCTTCCCCTCTCACCCCCTGTCAGACTGAATGGAAGTCACGTCTCACCAAACCCCCGAGGTTAATGTACAGCCTTTAATTTGCAAAGGTTAGGGCGGTTAGTCCATTTTTTGTGTTTGAAAATGCCCTTGTGCATGTGAAATATAGTCAGCAGGAACTGTGCAGTTTATATGTGGTTAATGAGTACACTAGTATAGAGAGGCTGTGCAGTTTATAGTTTGCTCAATAACCCAGCCAGAAAAGTGAGGGGAGGCAGGCTCCTTCCAAAGTGTTCTTGGTGGAAGAAAGAGAATAAAGCAAATCTGACAAGCTCTCCAACAGCGAATTTGCTCTCCTTAAAAACAATGCCGCTCTTGCCTTCCTCATGGTCACATTGATTTGTTCTGGGTGACAGTGCAGGCTGCTGTGAAATCACCCCAGCGCCATTGATCTCAAGGAGAGGAGGAGGAGAGGGAATGAGAGCCTGGCGACAGTGAGCAACATGGGAAAATCCTCAGTGTGCCCTCTTCAACCTTAACCAGTAATAAAATGAAGGCCTTGGTTACTATCTGATCAGACCCTGCTGTACTTCTTCAGCCACTGTATCGCAGTCTAGTCTGCGCTTTGATTTGTTTTGGAGGCCCGTGTGTGCTGTTTGATTTGCTATTGTGCCTCACCATGTTTCACATTATCAGCTGAACTCTTTATTGCCACTGTTTTCCATGCCAGAAGCAAGGCTGTTTTATCTCATGCAGGCCTCTGATTAATCTCTCCCTCTATGCTGGTGTACTTTAATCTTGAATGGGAGATATCTGATTCTCCTCGGCTATTGAGGAAGATCAAACTTTAATGGAACAAGGAACTGCACATCATCCTAATCTCCATCTCCCTGCATTTTGGTTGACTGCTCTCCCTGGGGCTTTGTAGCTTTCTGCAGAAGCAGGATATACATCAGACTGATAAGGTGTTTTCTCGTCATGCTTTGGTAATTTATTCCCTGTTGACAGTGACCACCACTTTGCATCCGTGCTGTTTGATTACCTGGTTGAAGGAACAGCAGGTAAAAGCAGGGGAATTGATTGACACTTACAAATAGCTATCCTGTTTGACCTAAATGTGTGGAACTTTCTACACAAGCTTTAATTGGGGTTTCTTCACAGTTCAGTCATTCCACAGGAAAAAAAAAACGTGTTTGCCCTCTCTCGTTATTGACATGCGAGAGATGGGGCCATGTGTGACCCACATCATCTGTCTATAATAGCCTGAGGACAGATACGTCAGCTACACGGATGTATTAAGGTTCAATGCGTTTGATTACACGACAGTCAGTCCAGGAATTAGCTATTGACCGCTATTTCCACAATGCAGTTCCTTCATATCACTGAATAACGGTGCACATTATGCTGACCAGCATCCGGACTGTGACTGGCTTGATACATATTGTTGCAAATGGATAACACTTATGGAGTGTCACACCTCCCACAGACGGTTTGTGTCTGTGACAAAAAGAGGCTATTACCCAATTCTAAGGCGGTTGCTGTAAGGTAATGAAATTTCCACTGACTGGAGAAAACAATGTTGTCTGGTCCGGATTGTAATTGCAGAAGCCACCTCACCATTTTCCTTCAGTTCAGCGTGAATGCAACACGATTTAATAAAACTCTGGAGATTTTTATCATTTATTGCCAGGCCTGGCAGCCACATCAGGGAGAGTAAGCTGAGGCTTGCACAGATAAAACTCATTCAATTTTACTTGTTGAATTTTAACCAAGCCGGAGACCATTTACAAGAGAGGCAGCATATAACCCTTAGGGAAACGTTTATGTGTTTGTATAGGGCTGATGCAGGTCAGCTATATTGTTAATATAAAGCAACCATTTCCTTAATCTAAATGGAGGAGTAGCCTGGAATTTCCGTCATTTTCTCCCATGTTATTATTTGTGTCAAGAAAGGGCTGGAAATCCGTGGGATATTAGGCCCCGAGGCCAAAGAGCTTATGTGTGCCTGCCTCCACTCACATACAAAAACATAGGAACATTGACATGAGGACATGTATGGACACACACACACTCACACACAGACACACACACGCAGACACACACACACACACACTCCTAGCCCTGTTTTATTACCTCCTGCCTGCTGCTGGAATTGCTTTCCTCCCTCGAGTGAGCCAGGCAAAGCCGGCTTTATTGTGTTAACCTATTTGTGTGTCAAGAGCGATTGCAGCGTTCTTTATCTCTGTTTGTATTCGGACGGGGAGACGGCAGAGAGAGAGCGAGGAAGAGGGAGAGAGAGTGGCGGAGGAAAAGAAGGAGGTGGTGGCGGCGGCGGCGGTGGGGGGGGATTGCACAGGAGCCAGGCAAGCCACCGGAGTTAGACGGATGGCCGGTCACCTCGCTCCACTCTGGAGGATAATGACTGGTTGCTTAGCAATAACCCACCCCCACCCACTTCCAGACTTGCATCCAGAGTAATCACTTTTTTCCTCTAAAAGATTTCATATATAATTATAAGCCCACTGCCGGCCTTTGAAATCTGCCTAATGGGTCTTTTCATTTATTTAGCAGAGTGGGTTGAGGGTGCGAGCTGGAATTGGAGATTTTGGTGTGTGTGTGTTTGTGTGTGGGGTGGGGTTTGGGGGGGTGCTTATCAACTCCTGGTTATTGTAGATTTGTGTGCGTGTTTGTCAGCATGTGTTTATATCTGCTTTGGGTTGAGCAGTTGGTGGAGTTTGACCGGGATTACGATGAGGCCAAAGCTATATTTCCTGCTAGATAACTGCTGCTGTTCAACCTTTGACCTCTGTAATGCTGCAGTGGCAACGCTGCATTCAAATAGATGCATCTGCGCACACAGTCACATATTCCTGCTTTTTGATGGCCGACCAGAGGCTAGGAGTGCTTCTTCTTGTGAGCTCTTAGTTTTATTAACATTTTTATTGAGTTGAACAAATTGCTGACCTTTTGTGGCATAATGAATAGCCTGGCCTGCTTAGGAAAAGAGAGTTTTGGCGGAAGTGACTGGCGTCAATCCAGGCTGTTTAACTCATGATTTGCAGTGTGTTTATTCAGCAGATGACAACATTTAATACTGCTGAGTGTTTTCCAACATTTCAATTCTTTTTCAGCTGCCTTTTTTTTTTTCTCGAATCTTACTCCTCAGTCGGGACATTAATCTGTAGGCTGTTCAACCTGCACTGTTCTCCAGCAGGTCTCCATAAGTTTAGGTAACTGTGTTTTTAAGTGGCAGGATAAAGGTATAATATCTGGACATGACCCCAATTTAAACTGCCTTTCATCACCAGCAGCCACTGATGTTGGCACAAAGTCCAGAGTCATTTTAATGCTCAGCCAATTATCCTCTCTGCTGTTGGAAATAGATTTCCTTCCTCCCCTTTTTATGAAGAAGTAAAAAATTCATTTGAAATTCCCCATGAAGTTCATATTAAACTTTTACATGTTTATGATGATAAAACAGACCTCGTGGATCAAATTAAATGTTTTGACTTATGCCAGTGTAGCCAGTTGGTGTCGCATTAGACTGTTCATTTTTGGATAGACAAATTACAATTCACAAAAAAAATCTGTTTTGTTAATGGAGCTTCTTCAAATAATGTCAGCCGTGTCTGATATTTACCCATCTGTGCTCTCTCTCTCTCTCTCTGCATCCCGTTCGGTGCCATCTTTCCATATCCAGGCTCATGCACCATTGCTAAGAGTGACAGCTTTGCACGTCCTGGGAACTTCATACAGATAAACTAAACATACAGCGCTATCCCCCACCCCCATCTCCACGGCATGCTTCTGTGGTTGCGTCTATAGGAACAGCTGTCCAGCTGTCACCGCAGCCAGCCAGTCAGCCGCTCTCCAAGGCAACATCTGCAGAGACTGAACGCACAAGGGCAGCCTGCCGTTCTCTGCTCGTCCCCAAAGACCATGAAAGTGTGTCAGGCCTTTTGGCTGCACATTACCGCTGACCACATCAACCGTATCACTGGGTTTTGATTGAACGTTATCTGCTCCTGTGCCACTTAAATAAGCTCTGCGAGGCAGCAAACTTTTTTTTTTTTTGTCACCAACGTCCAGTGATCTGTCACCGAAGCGATTATTACAACGGTTCCTAAAAACAAAACATGCAACTGTACAGCCAAAAAACACACACCACATTATCGTATCCATTAATAGTCATCTGCCTCGGCATGGATATATGTGTGTGTGCGCGCCTGTGTGTGTGTGTGTAAACAAAATCCCAGCGAGCAAGGTGCAATGGCCTGGAACTGACGAGAACCCACTGGGAGAGTCTCTCCTTGATGTAGCCCCCCCCCTCCCCCTCCTCACCATCTTTTCCTCCTGGCAGCGGAGCGACGGTGAAGCGGGCGGCGAGGGGGGGGCACAGAGCCATGTGAGTGGGGAGATGAGCTGAGCTGCGGTCCCCTCTGTCAGCCACAAACTAGGATCAGGGAGATCGCATGGGACTCTCTTGGGATGAGCAAAGGGAAGAAGGGAGAAAGCAGCTGTTCAGTATTTTTCTCTTACTTCCTCACCAGCTCACTTGTGGGTTTTTTTTTACCCTCTCTGTTGTCTTCTCTGAGGCTGTCATTAGCTTCTGTCATGCTTTTTTTTTTTTTTTTTTTGTGGGTTTGTCTTTAAAGGAGGAAATGCTTTGAGTGTTGCTGTAGACATGGATGAGATGAAAATGTGCTCTTTGAAAGTGTCATTATCATTCCTGTGCCTCTTCTTGTTGTTTTTAGGAACTTTTAAAGCACTTGATTTCTTCATCAGTCCTCTTGGTAACCGAGGGCCTCTCAGGCATACTGTGCTTCTCCCTACAGACAGCTGCAGACTCATACAGGCTCTGGGCGAAGTTTGATGGATCCTGTTTACTGGAGCTGAGAGAATGCCTGGGTATCTCAAATTAAGTGTCACTTAAAGCTTGTCTTTTAGTCAGCTTTCCATTTTGTTCCCCCATCTCTGGTGACAGCACTGTGCTGCCAATTGTAACAGGGATTGAGAGGAAGACATTTGGTGATTACACATTCTGTCATGATTGAGGGGTGAAGCCAGCAACTCGAGGCAAAACCAAATTCCATATGGCTGCAGTAAAATCTCTCCACCCATAGTGAGTTACACTCAAACAGCCCCTGTCCCGATGACAGCAAAATCGCCTGCTCATGACTTATCGTTTTATCATTCAAATTTCCCCCATTGATGCCTGCTGCTGTGATTGACAGCTGGGCTTGAAAGCCACAGCTATCTCAATTGAGCTGCGGCAGCCAGTTGGTAACCGTGACAATGGTCTCTCCTCTTTGCCTTGTTTTCACACTTTTTCTGCTGTCACAGAAACCTCACTGGTTGCTTCTCTGCCAAGACAGCATCCTATTAATCTTTTAAATAAGGGCCGCAGCCCGGCAGTATTGTTTGCAGAAAACCGAGAGGACCTTGTGAGACCACACTGAAAAGGAAAAGGGGGCAACTGGGGCTGAATCCGTCTCATTGTGGCAGGAAAGCCGAGCCTCCGTTAAAACCAACAATATTAGAAATCTAATAGCTGCTGTTGAGATAGATGGTGCTGAGGTCTGAATATAGCCAGCGCTCTCTGGCCCCACCTGATAACTCTGAGGGCTCTCTTGTCTTCTGTTGCTCTCAGCTTTGCTCTCCAGGTGCATTCTGTGCTTTCATCTGCATCATGGCACTCTGAATAAAAGCCTCTGTGTTTATGGCCATTTTCTTTCTCTATACACTTATTGATCCCTTTCAGTGTGGTTGGAATGGGCTTTTTTTCAGTTCTGGGCTCAAACAGCATAACAGAGGCATATTCTGAAATGACAAACCACTGATGCATTGTGATGTGACCTAGGGAAGGAAGAATTACAGCTCAGCCCTTTGTCCCTCTGTCTGAGCTGACAATTTGTTTGAGGGAAACACAAACATGGATGAAATAAGGTGTCCTTTCACACAAATGTATGTTTCTTGCAACCCAGAAAAACCTATCTCGCCTCAATCTCGAAAGGCTTTCTGCACTCAGATTTCATGGACTAGGCTTTTGTGTTTAATTAGGTGTGATTTGTGAACATTTCCCAAGTGGTAGAAAGCCTTTTTTGAGTCTCTGTACTTTCTTGTCAAGTGGTTGTTAATGGAGAATTGCTGCAATGCTCCTGACACCTTCTGCTTTGTAATGAGAGCCTTCCTGTGCAAAATAGCCCCATAAACTAAACCTTTCAAGGATGAGGAACATGTGGCGGCAGTATTTGGCAGCTCAGTAGTTGGGATGTTTACGGCATATAAAGATACTGAAGTTATGCGATCATTGTATACCTTCCTCGTGTCTTTGTCTCGTCCCGGATCCAGAGAAAGAAACCCAGCGAGGCAGGACAACCTAGATGACTAATTGACTCCCAGGTCAGAGCCACATGATAGCAAGACTGCTGGTCAATGGAAATGGATATACTTTCCCCTACAGGGAACTATAACTGCTTTGTGATCATCTGTGTGATCACGCACCCGTGCATGCACACACGCATGAGCATTTAAGCATGTAGCTATTCATAGCAGTTCACCCTCCATCTCACGGTTGCTTTGAAAACACAACAAATTGATCCATTAATAACGACTTCAGAACAATATGAACCACTATTTTTATAGGCTTCATTCTGACACTTCGCTGTAATCTCACATGATGCTCCTGGGAGAATACAGAGAGTCTGAACAATAAGGAATCAGTGAAGTGAAGCATTTGTTTTTTTAATTATGCACTTTAATAACTAGAAAGATCGTGGCCTGGTTGTGTAATATCTGACACCAGTTTTAAGTATATCCACTTGAGTTTTTTTTGTTTTATGAAAAAATGTCCTGAGGGCGCTGCAACAGTTTTGCAGTCGTAAAGGTTTTCTCTACTCTCTGTGTATATAGCCTCACTGCAGTGCTTTTTATCAACAATGAAGTTCTCTCTTTTTGTGCACAAAGACAAGCGAGTGTCTGTAACAGTTGGTCCTTGAAATGTGCGTTAAACTGCGAAGCTGTGTTTCCTCTGAACATGCAAATGTGCGCACGCAGGGATGTCTTTTTGTTCTTGTTTGCAGGTTAAACACAAACACTGCTGTCCCAGATTCACACACAAGCCCCCACCACCTGAGTCTGATCCCCGGCAGCCAGCCACGAGCCTCCTCCTCCCCTCCACCCGTCATCCAAAAAAGATTCTCTGAGTTCCGCCAGTTTCAAAGCGCTCACATAGCTCGACTGTGTCGGAGCATGCCCCTCCTCCCTGACCCCTCCTTCTGGAGACAGCACTCTTGACCTGCTGCCCCATTGTTTCCAGCGGGGATGGATGGGGAGCCGCCTCTGCCGGCGCGATCCTTCACTCAATAGCTGCTCCATCTGTTGACTGCGTGACTCTGGGTTACAAGCGGGGATTTTGCTCCGTCTGTGCAGGGTGTGAAAGGAGCTATCTCAGGGGGCTTCCTGAATAGGGTTTTAAAACTGCAGTAGCAGGGTGTTGTGATGCCCCTCACACCCCACCCCTCCACCCGTCATCAGCCCAACACAGCCGGCTGGGTGTGTGCAGGATGAGAGGCCTTCATTGTGCCTTTTCACAGGCCCCTAGGCAACAGGGTCACCTTGTCCCCAAACAAATGCTGCCCTCAGTGGGATTGTTGGCACTGTCTGTGTTTCTGTGTGTGTGTGTGTGTGTGTGTGTGTGTGTGTGTGTGTGTGTGTGTAAGGGGGGAGTGGGTATTTGAGTATAAGAATGCATCATCAGGAAGAGGGCAGAGGCCTTGGCTGGGAGGACATTTATCTAACATCTCTGCCTTTCACATCAAGGCCTATTCAGTGCAAGCCGTTTGCGTCAGGCTTTCAAAGGGCATCACAGATAGAGAAACACTCTGGGCTGCTTTACAGGTCAAACTGCTCTCTCACTGAGCATTTAGACCAACAAAGCTGCTGATGTCATTTTCTATTTCTCTTGTATATTCAGCTTAGAAAAAAAAAAAAAACCTTTCGAAAACATTATCCGTGTTTTGTCTCTCCTGAATTTGAGTTCCCATCTCTTAAAATAGTGGAAGAGCGCTGCTTAGGCTGTTGAGGTTGGTCTGTTCCCTGGTTCGTCCTCTTTAATGGAGCATTTGTGAACAAAAAGCAAATCTGTGGCTGTTTTGACTGCTGGTTCACCTTCAGTAATTAATGTTGAAATTGCAGTCTGCCAGACATTTGTGCTGAGGTCCTCTGTCTATCTGCGTGGGAGTTGTTATTTGGCATTTTCTCTTAAGTGAAAATAAGCAGGATACTATCCTCTGGGATCCTTTTCTTTCTCCTGAATAAAATTCCCATCAACTAAAAGAAAAAAACTGTGTTTGGGATGATTTTGCCTTTGGAAGGATTATTTTATGGCAATTCAGACCTAAATAGGTGTACATATTTATTTATTATCTAGGCTTTTACAAACTGTTTTCTCTCTTTCATGCGTAAACTCACTTTTGACAGTGTAAGTAAGTCAGCTGCAGTTTAATTCAGTTCTCTTTCTTTTGTTTGTATCTAAAGGGGGGTCCTAAAAGCACCCGCATCTGCCTTGTTTCCTGTTCTTATCCTTTATCACTGAGCCTCCGTCAGCCACAGCTTCAACACTGGGGCCTGAACCCCTCAGCTGTCACAGGATGTTCCCAACACACTATTACTTCAGCTAAGATGATTAAAGTAGCAGGATCTGCTCTCCTCATGTCTTTTGCACATGTGTTTCACCTCCACCTTTCTCCGCAGGCTGAGGAAAGACGAAGTGAGCAACAGTTTCAGACAGAGAGACAGGCGGTTGGTTCAGGCTTGGAGCCCCCTCACCAGACGAGACAGAGTTAAAGGAGGAGGGGGCTGCCGAGTGGAATGAGTGGAGGTAGAAAACTGCAGTGACAGCAGAATGAATAAATTGAAAAATTCTCTCACTGTAAATTGTCTATCGCTCGTGACAAACGATCTGATAGGCGAGCGGCCCGGGTTTCCGACGCATCCGTCCCAATAGAGCTGTGAATAACTGGTCTATCTCCACACTGCTTAGCACTGGCCCCGCACTTAATAATTCATACAGTGTGAAATATTTTCCCCGGTACAGATATGCCAAAGAGCTGCCGCCAGCAGGCGGGGGCGGTGAGGGGGGTGTCCCTGCGGTGCTAATTTGGGGGATGGTGACGTGCATAGATTTCTAAGGGGGCTCTAGTTTAGAGGAGATGCCTCAGACACATTTGCTCTCCTGTATGCTCTGTCTGTTGTTGGAAAGAGCTGAGCTGGAGATGCAGAGAGTGAGAGTGAGAGAGTGCAGATGACATTTAACTCATGGCTGATCTGCCTGGAACCAGGAACAGAGAAGCGAAATACATTTCCATTTAAGCTGACTGAACACAGTTATCGGTGACTGTGGGGACAAAAGGAAGCTGTAAACCTGCTAAGTAGTTTTTGCTGTTTGGCCCGGCGAGTGTTGTGGTCACAGTTGACATCAGTGGCAGCAGGTGTCTATGGACACCTGCTTTATGTCTCCTGTTTCCATCAGGTGACTCCTCGTGCCTCAGGCTCCTGCAGGAGCTCAGCAGCCAAAGGCAGCTCTCATGGTCCCTGACCTTATTGTCCCCTTCATTCACAGCGCTGAGCTCACTCCACCTTATTCTCCACGGCAATGAACCCAAAGCAATAATGGCCTTGCTCGCATGTGCGCGCACAGGCGCGTGCAGATATGTGCTCGTCTGTGATAGTGTCGTGCCATGTGTGTCATTTTTGTGCAACGGTGCTGTGTGGTTTTGTCTGGCTCGTTCCGCAGCGCAGTCCTGTACAAACTGGGTTTTTATGGTTCGCATTCAGGCCCTGATACCAATTATGCAAACTATTAAAAATTTAAGGAGGACAGTCTTTTATAATTTAATCCTAAAGTAATAGATTCTATTAAAAATGCATGAGAGGAGCTTTATAGATGGAGCTAGAATTAGTGTCTATCAAAGACTCCAGTCAAGGATGCAAGGGGAATGGGCGGCAGGAGTGGTGGTATTGCCTCATTATTCAAATAGAATATGATTACCATAGAGCAGGAGTCCCTCAGAGCTGAAGCCGAGCTCGCTGGCCACTGTGATCACAAACAGGAGGAGTCTGGTCGAGCTCCTTAGAGGGCAGTTTCCTTTTTTTTTTTTTTTTGGTGAAATTAAACTGGTTTTAGGTTTCTTGTTTTCACTTTCACAAATGGGATTCGAAGTGACGCGTGATTTGTTGTGGTTTAAAGCATTCTGCCGTTGAACTGCTCTTTGTCTTCTTGGGTTTCTCCTCTCCGGTGTTTCACTCGACATTGTTTAGTCCTGTCCTTGTTGAAAGCATGTAGAAAGTGTTCAAGCATGAAAACAGGAAGGCTGCAGTGTTGTAACTTAATGGCTCATGCAGCAAGCGAGCAGCAGACCTTTTACTGGCCTTGGTGTTTCTTGGTTTACCCCCACAGAGCTTCCTGGACAGGTGAAAGGCAGAGGGAAGACTTTCCACAGTGCTGTTTGTAACAAAGCAGCCATATTTGCACTGTTTTGCTTTGAAACTTTTCAGTCATTTTGTACTCACCCACTATGACAGGGAGGAGCGAGCTAAACAGTTTTTCTGCATCAAGGGTTTTATGGAGTATAGATAGCCATTGAATTTCACTCTGGTGTCATTGTGATTTGCTTCAATAATTACAGGTAGAGAACTGCAGTGATTCAGATACCAAAACAGCCCCTGAAAAGGCTCGGTGCTTATTAATGTGCTGCGAGAAGTGGATTGAAAAAGCCAATAAAAATTGGAACCCTCATGAAGCTTATATGGATTTTAAGTTCTGCCTCTGAGGTAAATTCCTCGCCTTTTTGATGTAATGGTTGCCTGTTTATGGAATAAATCCAACGGGCTTAATCGATCATCTCCGTGGAAAGGTCAAGAGGAGAAGCTCTGGTGTTTGAAGTACTTATCCCATGGAGGAGTGCCAGAAATGTGACACCTCCTTATGAGTGGGCGGCGGCGGGCAGATTAGTGACGGACAGGGTGGCCCAGGGGGATGATTTAGGGAGATTCAGCTCTAAATACTCTGTGTATATCAGAGAGAGAGAGAAAAATTATAAGCTGCCTTCCCCCAATCCCCATTTTCAACAGAAAAGCATATTAGTAGATTAAAAAGAAAATTTCCAAAAAGAGGGGAGAAAAAAGAAAAGAAGGGAGGGGGGCGGTCACAGCTGGTGGTGAAAGGTGAACAAAAGTTTATTGGTTTTAACCTCCTGTCCACGCTTTCTGTTTAATGTTGCTTGAAGTTACCAGTCGGTTTCATCCCTCTGCAGTCTAATCTAATCTGGAGTGGGTGGCTTTGGGCAGCATCTGTGCTCCGAGTTGAAATAGGGCTTTCTCTCTGCCTAATCCTCTATCCAGGGATCACTCAGTAGGGTGAAGACAATTACCAGCCTGCTCTCTCATGCTAATGGAATCTCTAACTAGATCTTACAGAAAGAGGAAAAAATAGACGAAGGAAGAAGAGAAGCAGGGACAATGGCGCAGAAAGATGACCCAACTAAAATGGGTTTTTAGATTACCATTTAATTATTGATAGAGACCCAGTTGTAAGGCCTAAGGTCAGGATTTGGAGAGCATTTTCTGAGAAAGGAGATAGATTATCAAGTTATTTTGGTGTGTGTGTGTGTGTGTGTGTGTGTGTGTGTGTGTGTGTGTGTGTGTGTGTGTGAGAGTGTGAGTGTGAGTGTGATGGGGGCCAGGAAGTTGCTGAGACAGGACTGATGTCACCGACATATCAGCAGCTGTGTGCCAGGTAGTCTGCCTTTCACCTTTTTATCACCTGCCTCCAGCAAGGTGTCTGGAGTGGTTTTAAATTGCATTAATATGCAGGAATTTATAGATTGCCTCCCTTGGCATTTCTGCAGGGAGGGGAAGAGAGTATTACAGTCTCCATCTGCACTAATTACTGGGTCTTGGCAGTGTTACCTGTCTCTTGTGAAGGACAAACCAAGGCACCGAGCAGTAACACACAGAGCAGAAGGAGCTCGTCTGCTGGGGAGTCTTCAGGAAGAGGGATGTCTCCGGGGCGTTTTTACTCTGATATGTTTGATGTGTTGGGAGCCTTGACTACCATAAAAAATCTCTGCTAGCAACATCAATAAACTAAATGACTCCGTCCAACTTCCTTCATCTGGAGCAGAGAGAGAAAAGCTAACAGGCTCTGCACCTGATTTCAGTGACAGTTGCACGCTCACTCAAACCGTTGTGGTTAAATGTATCAGCATATATCTTCTGTTAATCCCGCTGGAAACTTAAATTGACTGTCGCCAGTGTGTCAGAAGATTTAAAGTCACGGCAGCTCAAGAGTAAATCTTAACAGGTGGAGACCAGCCGTGTTCTCCTTGAAGTGTAGTTCTGAGACCTGAAACAGAGGCGAGTCTTTGGTCTAACAAATAAATCACAGGAGCGACGAAATGTATCAAAAATCCTTGAGAGAGGAAAAGATAATCAGTCTGCACATATGCTGTTATCTCCGTGATGACCTCGCTTCTCAATTCTCTCCGTGGCTGGTCAAACTTGCTGATAACGCGAGCCCTTATCGGGTTGCTTTTGTCATGGAAAGCGTCTACCATTTTAAATCATTACAACCTGCCCATTTTTTTCACTTTCCCCAATCATTGAGCAGTGACACCAAGACCTTGCCTGTGAAAACAGGAGATCGATGCTTTAACTCTTCGCACCTCAGGTAGCTCGCTGGCTGCCAGCTTGCCAGGTTTCTGCATCAAATCTGCATGCTGCGATTCTTCAGCTCGCTGTGGGTTTCTCAGGTTTCTGTGTTTGTCTGTCGGCCTGTCAGAAAGACTTCTTGGATTGCTGCTGCACGACAACATCTTGCTGGTGTTTGTGCCATCTGTGCCTTTAGCCAGCAGGTGATTACCAACCGCAGACTCACCTCCCACTCTGTCCAATTGGATTCCCTCTGCTGGCATGGTCAGGGCTGGCTTTGGGAAGGAGCAGGATGACAACAGCTGGATAGCACACATTATGGAGTAAAGGGAAAGGCTGCTGAGTCTCAGCGACAGAAACTGCAATGAGGAGGGAAAAAAAGCCTGCTTCCTTTTCCCAGCAAGCTTAGCTGTGAGCACTTGTGTCATCCTCTCTTTTATAGTCCGTAATATCCAGCAGAGCAAAAATGGCTTTGTCACACTTCAAATATATCAAATGAGATCAGTGTCAACATTTCAACGGTGCACTATTTGATTGCCTTGTGGGCTTCACAACACACTAATGTTATGCATGAGTGACTATTGGATCTATGACACCCTCCAGTGAAAGACGGCGTAGTCGTCCTTTGGACCATGGGAATTGGGGTCACCTTAGGCCCTGCAGAGAGCGATGTTTGGAGTCAGGCTTCGGCAAGTGAGAGCCGAAATCACATTGTTTGAATTTAATTATATTCCATTGATTTATTGAACACCCATTAATAAGCATACATTTTGAGGCAGGGCCATTTTGCGTGAAGGTTCCCCCCCCCTCCCCTCTCTCTCCCTCTTTTCTCTCGCCTGCTCACTCCATTTCATCATAAATTGACATAAGCCTTTCTTTGAAGTTCAGGAGCCAAGCTGAGGAATGACAGCACAACAAACAATGAACACAACACAAAAAGACAATGAACACTGTTTGAATATTCAAGTGAGCCACCATAGGATGGGTAGAGGGAGAAAAAAGAACCCTTGTTTTATTGTTGTTGTGTTAAGCCGTGAATGGACCTGTCTGAGACAATAAAGGATTGTGTCACATTGGGATAAGAAATTTTGCAATATCAACAATGCTTTACAAATGGTGTGTAATAAGGTTTAGTGAGGAAAATATAAATCCTAGCATGAAAACCAAGAAAGCACAGCTCATTTTTCACATTTGGCTGAAGTTAGTGTGGAGGGTTTGTGATTTATGTTCGGAAGTTCTGCTTTGTGAGGTTGCATCTGCAGCACAAATCTGTTTTTTTAGAGTGATTTTTAGCTTTTAATGCAGCCAGATTTAATTTCCAGCCCGGGTAAAGGAAATCAGAGAATTCTTTCGAAAGACATTAGACAGAAAATGTGAAGAGACTCTGACCTGCTGTGTAGCTGTGTAGCTGTGCATTGTGGAGTTACGTTAACCATTGAACTGTTTGTCACTGTTTATGTGTCCAGAACTTTTTGGGTGGGCCTGAAATCATGGCTTGATGATGCACTGTAAGAGAGCACTGCATTTGGTTTGGGACCCCGCAGGTTATGTGGGACCTGACACAAATCTTGCCTGAGCAGGCGGTTTTAACTTTGCTGCAGGTAGGAGCAGACAGTGTCAAAAAATAAACTGCTGGTTCCACAATTTATTGAATACAACAGGTCTCTTTACTGGCCCTCCTTTACCCTTTTCCCACCACGTTAGCTCTGGTTCTTAAACTGCTTCCATTCAGGATTCTTGAAACCTTGGTGCTCTCTAGCAAACCAGCCCACGTTTATCAGAACCATTGTAATCAAGAATGTGTCATCAACTATTATTCTGTTAATACAGACATTTGTTTTCACCAAAAAAACAGGAAAGAACCAACTACACCACTGCATGCTCTGTTCCTCCCTACGATTTCTCACTTGACTTCTCCATTGTTGCATCCTCCATCCTCTCTTTCCAACCTGTAGAATATGACACACCCGCTGATGTCATCACGGTTTGCACTTCAGGTTTAGGAGAACCTGCTATTTTTTTTGGCTTCAGCTAAGAACCAACCTTGGGTTTCATTCATCTTTTATTCTGCGAAAGATAATTAAATAAGTAACAATAACAATTTCTAGGGTGTTATTTACCTGAAAACATGACACAGAATGTGATTAACGTTTGGATCTGTGCATATGTAACTACGTTAAACCCTCACCGACTCTAACTGACTGTCGTATCCTGTACATATGTAATCAGTCCTTACCGAGCACCCAAAGCACCCAAGGCCATGAGTACAGGCGGGGGCAGACACGCAAACCGCGGGAATGGACGGAAATAGAACACGCATTGCAGGAGCGAGCAGTGATGGTCAGAAATCCAGAATCCACTGGAGCTGTCCTTTTATATATACAAAAAACCTAATGTTAGAGTGCATAGCATCAGTGTCATTTTGTTTACCTTGTGTGTGAGTGGTGAGTTTGCTATATTCAACAAGCTCTCTTAGCTTCTCCAGTTTATTAAAATATATGATTAAACATCTCTGTTCTCTGTCTCAAATTAGCCGTCATTTATGTAACTTTCAGTCTTTAGACTTAGACTTTCGACTTACCTACCCGTCAGCAAGTGCTAATTGTGTGCTTTGTGCTAGCAAGATACCTGCGAACAAGAGTCTGTCGCTTTGCAATAGCTTGTTCTTCATTTCAGCTTTTTCAGTAGACACGCCCCCCAGCATCTCAGAGCAGATTTTTTTTTACGATTGTGATACCCAATTTCATCTACTTTGTGATTTCTTCATCCATTCAAATTTGTCTGGGTGATCAGTGACACATTTTTCTGTGGTGTGACAACTGCATAATACATATTTATTTTTGCTTTACCCAGACTTTAAATGATCCTTTGCGGAGGTATTTTCTCAACAGAAGTCCTCCGGTGTACCTGCGATCAACAGTTCAGCATAAACTCCGCAGCTACCCTCGGCATCTGTTCAATGTGTCACAACATTGCAGGGCTTCTGTGTGAAAGTGGTATTACATGACAACTGATGCTGCTGCCTCGCAAAACAATGCAACAAAGGCTGAGGCAATAAGAGGAGAAGAGGATGTGTTTCCCCTGTGGTTTGTCTGACAATCTTAAGCCACGCTCTCATTGCTCAAAGTCCCTCGCTGGCATCAACAGGAGCACAGAGGCTCAGTCATGTTGTAAGAGCACCTTGGTTATACTGTGCCGGGAACCAACCGATTTTTACCGAGGGGACTCTCCCAGCATGGGATTGCAGGCATGGACAGGACACACAGCTTTTAAAATCGGATAGACAATGTCAGTTATGACCCATGATTATTTTGTTGTAGCGATGTTTTACATCTCATTGCTCTTTGCTCAGTTTTAATTTTTCTAAACGCGATGAAATGTCTGCTGCTTTTTAAAGCTACAAATGAACAATTAAATTCCTTGTGATGTATTATTGCGCATTTAGACTCTTGTCACACTGTTTTTGTTACTGCATAGTGTTGTTGAGCTTCAAGCTTAATGAGTTTAAAGTTGGTTTCATTTAAATTGTTTTCCATGCTTATTTTTACTGTGAATATTTCTCAGTTCAGAGTCTTCTCTACCAGTTTCTGCAGTCTTGTTCTTCTTTGTAATCTTGACATTTTCCTCCTCTGTCAGGTCTGTAGTACGACACATAAACATCTCTTAGCGACACTCTGATCGTGATCTTATAGGCAGCAAGAATATGCTTGGTAAAAATGTTCACCTGCTGTTACTATGGCCTGTGAATTAGCTCTCAGGTCAGGAAACATTTCCGTGCACTCTCACATAGATGCTCAGGGCACTTCACATGTGATCAAGTGATGTCAAGGTCAAGCTGATCAGGGCTTAGCTTGCTGCATGCCCCTGTGCACTGCTCCCCTATAGTGTAGGTGTAAAAAAGAGCAGTATGCAGAGACTTACATAACTGCTCCTGTGGTAAACTCTACCAAAAGCTGCACATGTAATACATCAGAGACTTGCCATCTCTGGTTGTTTCCTACGATTGCAGTGTTTTCCTGGGTAGCCATGGTAGTAGAGGAATAAGCCTGCTACGATGTGTGAAATGTGTGGAGACTTTTTTATATTTCAAAATCACACAAGGAAGCAGAGTATGTTATGAATCTGTGGTGCAGGAGCCAAGAGCAGACAGAACCATGTGAGCTGGACTGCAGAAGGGATCCCGTCTTGCTCACTAGAACTGGCAGAGCCCAGTCCAACATAACCACCTGAAGGCTTGTATCTATCAAAACTATTTGATTGGTGAAACTGCCGTGCTATTTAAGTACTACCTGACAGGTTTAAATTTTACCCTCAGAATACTGCTCAGGTTGAAAATTTATACTCTTAAGATTTTTCAGCAGTCCTCATCCCAGTATTTGTAACACATCCATCCACCCTGGTTCACAGGTTTACACTGTCTCTGTATGAATCTGAATCTAAATTTCATTCATCTCAATTTGACTTCAGCTCTTTGCATTTTCTACATTTTGAATGTGGTTGCCACACAGTCATGAAGGCTCGCCGCCTCCTGAGCCTGTTATTTACCATTAATGAAACCAGCACAAAGATGCAGCAGTTGGCTGTGAAGTCAATTAGTCCTCATTGCTATTACAGGGTTGACATTAGTCTAGGCAGGCGTGTTTTGATTAGAGATGACAGACGACTCGCTGCTATTGGACTGCCAGACATTCCTCACCCTTCATCCCATGGGTGAAGCTATTGAAGCTGACTGGAATATAGAAAGCTAACAGCTGAGTGTTTTTGCCAAGATGCCCTTCATCTGCAGAGAAACCTCTCATAAATACAGCTGCACAGCATACGAGGCTGTATAAGCCCCTAAAACAGTGACATGCTGCATCGTATATATAAGAATTGGCTGCCAATATGTTATTCCAACGCTGTATATCATGGCAATAATGCCTAAACTGTAGGCTTTTACACACAATGGCCTTTTGTTGTGCAGGTTATTTATTGTGCTGGTGTGAGGTTGTGCAGAGCTGGTGGGTGAGTGCATCCAGGGGCTTGTATTGTTAGGGAATCAGTGGCTCTTGTTTGTGGAGCTGGGGGGGTTTGTTAACAATGCCTTTTTTATGTCCCAGAGTGCGTGCCTGTCGGCAAACGTCCCCTCAGAATTTTTGTTTGTGTGTTGTTTTGTTGTTGGTGTGTGGATCAGGGTCGGCGAACATAACCCTCTCATTGTGTGCAACGTCCAAGTAGACCAGTTTTATATCAGGCACATGCGAGCATTAGTGTGTGTGTGTTTTGAATATACAGTATGAGTGCAAATTATTTAGTGCGGATGTGTGAAAAGTGCCGAGCTGAAGGGGTTTACTGCCAGTCCTTCCTAATGGAGCCTTTCACTCTCCCTCCATTCATGTGACGGTATGGTGACGGAGAAGGGGGAGCCGGGGATTAAGGGGGTAGAGGCAGTGCCTTGTTAAAGAAAAAGAAAGGGTTTGAGTGTGTCGATTGGATTAACTTGTTTGGGCTTATTAAGAGGGGAGACACAGCAGCTTGTTAAAAGCACTGCATGGGGCGTCCCACAGTGAGACGGCAGGGTCACCATTCAATTAGGTCGAAGCCCCGCCTCTGCTCATTGTGGAGGCTGTCTGCCAGGCTCCCGGACCATGGCTGGTCCTCCACTGGGAGGGGGAGCTTTACTGGAGACACTTTCACCAATGCTGAGTTTCTACTGTATGGTACAGGACGGCTATACTCAACCTGACCCGACCTTTCTTGGTTTTCTATTAGCAAAAGTTGTGGATAGTACCAGGTACTTTTTTTCTGGAACCTTGGTTGAGGTTCCAAGGGAATTGAGCCAATATTAGAAGGTGGAGTTAAAATACTGCAGACCACAGATTGGTCAAAGAAAATTGTCACTTCCACAACACGGGACTTCCTGCACAAACCCACCACCTTTAAATAGCCAAGCCATTGTCCATAGCAATGATATTGATACCGATTCATATATATTGATTCATGAGGGGAATTTTGTTGTACTGCACTTTGAATGTAAAACCAAAAAATGCCAGAGGAGGATCCCCAGTGCCCCCTACAGGGGTCCAGGTTAGGCCACTGCATACACCTGACCTATGAAGGGCTGCTGCTACTGGATTTGCCTCTAAGCAAAGATGCGTTTGGACAGCAAACAGCAAAAGGTTGAAAACAGGCAGTTCATTATATATATCAATGAATATTATTGTTTATTTATGGCATCTACACTGTACAAACAAGGAAGTGCAGACATCTTTGCCAATGAAAGGATATAGCAAGTGTTGCATTGTTGTGTGTTGAGTGTTGCCTCGCTGTGGCGACCAGCTTGCTATCCCAACTACACTGAGGGGGAACTATCCACAGTGGAAAACGAAAAGGACCTGGTACCAAAATTCAGTTGAGTTGGATCTAATTGAGTCGAACTATGTGGTGGAAATGAGACAGTCAAACCTCAACAGAAGTTTGGTGATTGGCCTTTTGTAAAAATCACTGATGGATAATATTAACTATGGCTGGGAATGGTTTTCTTTTGCTACTAATGCTAATACAATGCTGAAGTTTCAATATCGATGACATGGTTTGTAACACCATTATTACCAGATAACAAAAACATTGGACATTGGACATTTTTGATCCCAAATTACAGCATTTATGCCATTTTTTTTGCTGTGTTTAGCATCTAATGCTTAAAATCATGCAGGAACAAGCAAGCACTCTCAAAATAAATACACTCGTAAGGTGCACGGCCAAAAACAGTGAAAAAGGGAAAAACGCCAGCACTCTCAAATGTCCTTTTAGTAAAAGGACATTTGAGAGTGCTGGCATTTCTCCCTTTTTAACATCTAATGCTTACATGTTAAAATTCTTGTATCTGTGCATGTCAGCTACAGTATGTAAAGATTATGGTTATGGTAACTATGGTTACAGTTTTGTTAGCGTTCAGAAAATTAATAAATAGGTGACCTTAAGTTACGGGTTGTAATGGGTGGTCAAATTCGGTTTTCTGTATAGTAGTCAGACATGCTACATGTCCATATATACCATGGCTCTGTCTTGGCACTCATCTCATTCGCTCTGATTGCATATAGAATTTTGCTGCATGGTTTTGTTTTGTGTTTTACTTGCACTTAATTGCATTTTGAATGTGTGAACTTTCAGAGGCTTTTGAATGTGCGCACAATCACAGGAATATTGTTTTCATTATTTTAACAAAGTTTTGCTTATTGTTAATGTTTACCAAAGTTGTTCTGCTGTTTTCTGCTACTAACCAAGAGGAAAAAAGTTTTTATTGTGTTGTTATAGGCTCGTTATATTTATCTTTTAATTTAAAAAAAATAATAATTTTATGCCCTTAATGGCAGTTTTCTCCTGTGGTATCGAAATTGGTTTAGAATATTGAACTTTTTTAGGTTATTGTATTGTAGTTAGGAATTTCAGTATTGTGACAACACTAGTTTAGGGCATGCTGCTTGACACTGGACATCAATCTTTGGGTACGTCTGATATTTCCATAATTTTCAGGATACTGGGAGGATTTTTTTTTTTTTTTGCAAAACCCAGTTTTCATTTAACAAAAGAAGCCAGAGTTCACAAATGTTTAATGTTGTCTTAACACAAGCAGCCGTGCAAGAATTCTGACCAGTCTGACCAAACATTCAGTGCCTTCTTAAGGTACAGTGTCTGATACTCAGAAACATTTCAGCCCATATACCAAAAAGTATTGAGGTTCTATACCCAGCCAGTATCAGCTGCTTCAACTCTTTCTTTCAGCGGAAACGTGTAGCTCAAAACACACACATACACTCCGTTTATTCACCCATGACCACCCTGTAACACCCCGCACTTGGCAGTATGCTTATCTGGGCAGACAGCTTTGGGCAAGGGGAGCCATCTCCTCTGATCTCCTCTGCAGTTTAAGAACCTTTTAACTTAGAAATAGCCCTCTGCCAAGCCCACCGCCTCTTGATTCCGGCTTATTCCCTCATCTCATGGGACTGATCTTCCGCCCCCATTGCAAACCCCGCAGCAGCGTTAGCAGAACGGGAAAGCGCCGATAGACATCCTGGCTTTTGAGATATCCCCGCACTGGTGTAATAGGAGACCTGTGAGTGGATTTGATGAGTGAGTAAAGTGTGGTTTTTCGAACACTGTGTAGAGGGCAGTGAGAGTGTGTGTGTGCTCACACCAGCACCTTCACTGGGACTGACCTGGGCATGGCGGGCTGTTTTTAGGGCAGCTGGATGATGGGTCACAGAGGTTTTTTGGTTTGGAGATAATTTCCTGCCTCTGATAGACATCTGCTAAGTAGCACAATAACCTAATAGGAGGAGATGAGGGGGAAAGGGGGACATGACAAACAAGCCAAAGACTTGCTCCTTCTGCCTCGCTCTTAAAGTCAATAATAGGAGAAAATTGGTTCTTGAAATTGCATTGAAGAAAAGTGGGTCTCTTTCAGCGAAGTATAATGCCTCAGAATACATTTGGTGAGCAGCAAATGGAGAAAAATGGAGGGTAGTTACACGATTGTCTTTCATTTCAGAGAGGGGAAAACTGTGGAGGTATCCCCCCGTTAAGGCTAGCTTTTAGTCTCAATCTACACCATGTGTCCTTTTCCCTCTCTCCCAACCACTATCTTTTAACAAATGGGCTGTGAGGATGGGCTGGTTGTGAAATTAGTATCCTCACAGAGAGAGACACAGAGAAAGGATTATGTGAATAGCCAGTAATGAGCTCAAAGTGCCAGTGTGTTTGGGCCAGGCCTGCCTGAGTGTGAGAGGAAATGGCACTGCAAGCGACCTTTTTTGCTCAAGCACCTGGCGAGAAATAGAGTGGCCCCTCTCTTCCATCTGCAATGTGTGTGTTTGTGTGTGAGTGTGTGTGTGTGTGAGAGAGAGAGAGTGAGAGACAGAAAGAGAGAGTGAACTGTGTAATTAACAAGAAATTTGGAGTCTAAAGATTTAATTTACTTACATTTATCAGGGATAAGCATTTTTTCCGAACAGCATTTTCACACCGTGAGGTTTGTGCTTAAAGTGTTGTTTTGTGCTGCCTCTGACATGTTTTAAAAATACACATTTTTGACTTCGAATGTTAAGTGTGTTACATCAGCCTCAGGGCCTGAGGTCAAATTAAATGTCTTGTGAAAAATGTTTTATTGAAAAATCTTTTTTATGAGTGAGAGACTGAATTCTTAGCAGGGGTGATGCTTTTTTCCTGTAACACCTGCTTCTAATCTTTTAACTATTCAAACCGGGAAAGTCATTCAACCTTAATTATAGGCAGTAAATTGTGTTGTGGTTGTCTATCATGCTTCCTTCCTTCGTTTCTCAATCCATACTTTAGCATTTTACGTGCCATCTGTGTAAGGAGGGTTGTTAAAGTTTATACAAATGCACCTATTAATAAAAATCCAGTCAGGTTTGATTTAATTTATGTTTTAAATGGTGCTATCTCTGCATTTTATGAGTCAATGCATTAAGCAGGACGTGAACTTACAAGAAGAAATTTGTCTTCTCCTCTCCTCAAACCAAAGCTTGTTCAAGGTCAGATGATGTATCAGTAACAGTCATCTTGAATGGATGTGAATACTTTGATTCTGTTCAACATTTTCAGCACCAGCATTCAGTGCGGGGGAGTAACGGGAGCGTATCTATGTTTCCAGGGTTCTATGTTCCCCACTTAACCCTGCAAAAAAGGTTCTATGCTCCCCGCTTACACAAAAAAGGTTCTATGTTTCCTGGGTTCTATGTTTCCCGCTCAACCAAGCGGTTTTTGTGTAAGCGGGGAGCATAGAACCTTTTTTGCAGGGTTAAGTGGGGAACATAGAACCCGGGAAACATAGAGGTGGCCCCGGAGTTACTAGTTACATGTAGTTAAATCACAAAATAAATGTAATTATAATCAGTTACAGTTATTGGCCTGGCCTTAATCTGCAAAATGTCACTCAAATTAACCAGGAAGAGACAAAAAAGGACCACAAAGAAACGCAAAAAGACCAGAAAGAGATGCAAAGGAACTGCAGACAGACATAAAATTACAACAAAAACAGGAAAGACAACCCCAAAAAGATACAAAACAACCACAAGGGGACACAAAATGACCAAAAAAGACATAAAATTACCTTAAAGAAATCCAAACGATTACGGAACGGCACAAAACAACCACAAGGAGTCAAAGGGACAAAACCACAAAAGTTGCCAAAGCACCACAGAGTCTGTGTGTCTTGCTCCTGTGTAGGAGAGGTAGTGGGGCCCTTTGCATATTTGTGTATATATATATATATTACTTATTACATTTTCAACAGGGTAACTAGTGATCTGTAACAACACTGCCAAGATTCCACAACACTGCACATAAATACACCGTAAAGATGCAATTTTTAATTCACTTTTAAACAGTTACTTTCCACCTTGATCAGCTATTGCAGGAACACATTGTCATTTGTAAAGGTTAGTTTGATTGAATGCTTCTGTTAGCGGTTTAATATTTTGATGTATTTCACTGACGATCTGTATTTTGTTTTATTCCTGAAATGAGAAAAAACAGGAGCCAGCCCTTTATGGACTGCCATTAATTTATCTCGTAATCATTCTAATTGCTTTCTTTAAATGATAATCTATAAACCTAAGTAATGGACTGATGGCAGGTGGCTAAATGTTCATTTAGTGATTCACTGAGAAAATAAATAACAGGGGACAAGCCTGTGACAGGCGCATGAGAAATCATTTTTCAATAATCTGCCACGCATCATGGCAGGAGACGCTGGCGCTGACAGCACGGATGAAATATTTGCCTCTGTTCTTTGTTTTAATATGGGAGGAGACCGGCCCAGATGGAAACGATAGTGTTTCATATCGATGCATTTTGGACAGAAGACTCAAACACATGCAGAGCTAAGATTAAGGCCACGATGCTTTACACGGAGACAGCAAAGCCTTTTAGGTGAGACTGGGCTTTTATTCAGTACAGTAAGAGCACATTGTTTCCTGGAAACCAAACAATATCTGGTAAGTGAGCTATAGAAGAGTGAATCTCGATCCTTATCATATAAAAACGCTTTCTGGACCTAAATGGTTTGCTTTAGCTGCTCTCATCTGGCACATAATCCAAGTAGAAGACTAAGTAATCAGTCATCATTGTCCTATGTGACACTGGTATGTTGCTGATGAATGATACCTACCATTCTACTCGATTGTTGAGGGTTCTCAGTGAGGGAGCTGTGGGTTTTCTCATATATATATATATATATATATATATATAAATAAATAACTGTGTCCTGTGTTTCCACTGGGGCTGTGATGGGCTTTTTGAGAGGAAACTAGCAGCAACTGCCTCCCTGTTCCTGAGTGAAGGTGGCTGTGGGGAAAAGGGGGAGTGTAGAGCTGGAGATTTATGGCCTAGAGGGAGATTGATTAGTGCCGTCACTAGCCCTGATGTACGGTTGGCAGTCTCCCCCTCCCAACCCATCGCATTTCACACACACACATACACACATGCAACCATACGGTTCAACACACAGCTACACATACATCCAGACACCGCTCAGTCCCCCAGGCCTTTCCTGACAGTCCCCCAGAGCTGTTGCATGTTAAGTTGTAGCAGACAGACTGCTGTTTTCTCAGCATTACCATTTTTTTGCTGTCCATAGATAACGCCATCAATCACCACGTACACACTGCCCTGGAAGGAATGTGCCTGAGTGCTGCTACTTTCTGTGTGTGCCTGTGTGTTTGTTTTGAGGATGGTTTCATAGACAGGAGATGCGGTTGAATGGCTGTGTGGATGTGCTGTTTGAAGCTGCAGAGTGACTGGCCTGGACTGTGCTCTGAACCCATGTCAACCGTGCTGCCCCAGTGCAGGTGTGTGTTTATCATTCAGCACACAGAGCTGAGGGGCAGGCAGCTGTAGGCATTCTTCCCCAATTAAATCCTGGGTGAGAAACCTAGCCCATCTAGCCCAGAGCCAGCTCCTGCCGGCTTACCGGACACGGCCATGGAGCTTTGACCTCGAATCATCCTGCTTTACTGACTCAACGTTCCTCTCTTTCTCTTTTTCTTGCTCTTTTTCTGCTCCAGGTTGGCCGCAGAACTCCCCCGGCTGTAGTACTGTGCCCACCTCGCCATGCTGGCCTGTCTGCAGAGGAGGCAAAACCCTCCACCCCAGCACCCGGTGTGTGCCAGCAAGACCCTGGAGCTCCCGCAAGCCCTTGGACGGAAGTGTGAGTGAACAAAGTGACAGGGAGTGATGGAGGTCAGGGGTTCAGCTTGCCCAAAGCTAAGGAATGAGAGAGGCTTGTGTTTGTCGTTTGTAGTTAATCTGTCGGTCATGGTGAATGATGGAAACGGATAGTTAACCCCAACTGTGAATAAGTGAAGGAAAATAGACTTTCCGGTTTCTGTTGTTTGTCACTGTGTTCCCTCGCTACTCTGAGGAATTCTAAACAGTTTCATTCGCTCTGCACTTAGACCTTGGATTGCCATGTTGTTTGGCTACTCATTGTGAGGGGGGCCTGTTTAGCTGTGCTGATTGTGCAGTCGTGGCAACAGGGCTGAACAGACAGTGTTTAACGTGCCTCACTGGCCCTGGGTGACCCTGAGGGTCTGTAAACATTTACAGTGTCTGGCCCTGGCTGTGCCGGCCGCCTGTAAAGCATGACAGCTGCTCTGTTTGCTCCCCGAGCACCACCCTCTGTCCACTCACAAAATGGTGTAAAGGGACAGAGATGAGCCAGGACTGAAAACTGTTACAGAGCTGGCAAAACTAGTTCTAACCAGTTTGGGATTAGAGAGAGCTGCGGCAGTCAGGCATCTGGAAGGTGAATTTCTCCCTAATTTTGTTGAAGCTTTTGGATAAGCCTTTTACAGTGAGAGTCTGTTTTCTGATGAGGGGAAGAAAGGTCTTTCCTTCTTATTGAATGCTGCTAGAGCCTTTGGTGGCCTTTGTTTACATGGCAGGCCTACGAGCTACCTCAAGCCGATTAAAAGGACTGGCGGATGGAGAGCAGGGGAGCACTAACCTACCAGTTTTTACCTCAGCTTAGAGAGGCTTAGTGGGAATAGCAGGTTCTGTGCTTCTTCATCAGTGTGACATTGTATCAGGCCTGTAACCAGCCCAGTGAAAGGCGACGAAATAAAGCACTGCCTGCGTTCTTTCTCAGCTTCTCACTGGCCAATTAGCTACTTCTCAGCTCAACATCCTCTCACTCCAATTGCCTCCTACAGGGGAGACGAGAGTCACAAACAAGGTGACTGGGCGCTGCCTCCGTCCTCAAATCTGGAGTTGTTTTTTCACTGTTCTGTATGGATGTGTCATACGGAGCTGTATAGATGTGTGTGAAACAGAGACGGAGTGCAAGACATAAACAGAGCTCCAAGTGCATTTAGAAGGGGCAGCTCTTCAGCTGAGTGGGGTTCAACCGGGCTCACTAATTAGGTTTCAGAGAGAGGTGAAGTGAAAGGGAGGACAAAGAGGAACTGCGCAAAATAGAATTAGAGAAGGTAAAGATGGAGAGGAAGGGAGGGAAATAGAGGGAGTCCTCAACGGTCGTCTTAATCGATTCCCTCCTTCCAATTTCGCAGGATTAGCCCACTTCCTCTCAGGGTCCTTTATTGAGGAGCAGCCAGTGGGAGTCAGGACTCAAATCAATAGAGAAAAAGAACAGTTTCCAGTCTTCCCTTTGCCCTCCCTCTTACTGACCCTCTCTGTCTGACTCTCCCTCTCCCTCGCTTTCTCCACCTGTTAAACCCTTTGATTGAAAGACTACCACAGCGACTGACTTGAGGTTCATAATGAGGATGTTTGAACATAATAGCCTCCTTTCTGTCCTTGGAGGGGGAGGGGGGAGCAAGTGTTGGATTTCCACCACTGTGCAGCTCTTGGCCTCAATAAGGCAATTGTTCATCCAGGCCCAGAAGGGGTGCAGAAAGGCAGACAGTGGGTCTGGCTGCAGAAGTGGGCACACTCAGGTCACCACGCTGAGCAGGTCCCTGTGATTGATTGTTCATGGCCCAGTTTGTGCCAACGTGGAACGGGAGTTGTGGGTAAGGTGACCTGGGCTCTCAACAGGAGGCTGAATACCAGAATACACCCCTCAAAGAGACAGAGTGAGTGAGAGCACAGGAGGGGGATTACCTGGCAGCGAGGTAGAGGTGAGCTGTGTCATTTGCATCCGCTGTCCTACACAAAAGTAGTGCGTATGTGTGTGTGCGTGTGTGTGTGCATGTGTGTTTGAGGAGTGGGGTGGCAGAGCATTTTGGATGAGAGGGCGAGGAGGGTTTTAGCAAAAGCCCCTGCATGCAGATGCCGAGTGGCTGCACAGATCATTGATGCGACTCCCATTAAAAATCCCTCATACCCTCAATAAAAAAGGACTTAACTGGCTCTACCATCAGCTGGAAGCGTTCAGATCGGCTCGCCAGACAATCAATTTCCCCCAAGCGCACAGAGCTTAGCGGGAGAAACGGGAGGCGGAGAGCGGGATGTTTCCATTATCACAGCCCGCACTGTGTCTGGACTCGGGGGGGTTGGGTGAGGTACTGTAGAGCGGGGAGTGCAGGGGAGAGAAAGGAGGGAGTGGCAGAGGGAGATGGGGAAAGACAGACAAGTGGAGGAGAGAGAGAAGCAGAAAGGGAGACAGAGAAGCTGGCTTTTCAAAAAGCCATTGACCGCCTGCCCTTAAAAATATCATATTGGATTAGCCTCACAGAGGCGGCCTTTTGATATTTTTTTCTTTGGCCGTAGAATTAAAAGGAGTGCAGAGCATTACTTGAATTATAAATCATAGGCACTTGCTTTCACTGCGCCCAAATTCCGCGCATATGTGGCTGCACTCTCCAGCGCCAGCGCCTGTCATTTTTAATTAAATCCCCCCTTATGGGTGACATTTGTAGCTTGCCCCCTCCTCCGTCCTCCCCTCCACGTCTCTCTACCACTGCCCTAGATGGAGACATGAAAGGCAGAGACGGCAGTGGAGCCAGGGCCTCTCATCGTGTTGTGCCCCAGAGAGAGGGCACCCATCCAGACAGATGAGAGAGAAAGGCCCTGCAAGGGGAGAGGGGTGAATGGATGCCACTGACCCTGGCCACCCTCGGCCAGCAGCGACCTCCCTCGCTACCCATCCCTCTCCTTGATCATTGTCCTCCACTGTGGGTCTGAAGGTCCAGGGAGCAGGGGTGAGCATAACTGCTCCTGGAGAGGAGAGGGAGGTGCTCCAGTCCAGTGATGAGTAACACTGAGATGGCTGGACAGGAAGCCCAGCACCCCCCACTGCTAACCCACCTCCTCCCTGGCCCAGACAGCAATTACTCTGCCACATGTCAGCGAAAGAATAACAGGTCCAGAAATCCTCAATTGACTCCTTGATGGGGATTTTTCTGCCTGGCTATTTTCCAAAATGATATCTATTCAGATTTCAGGAGGTTTTTGTTTGTGTATTCATTACTTAGTGGTTACATTTGAGCCAGGCATGACATTTTATGAGAATGCCATTGTCACACTGGGTGTGCACGTTTGTGCTCTTTATCGAGGCCCGCTGTGGGTTCAGCCCTCGTTAACCACACAGCTCGCTGCCCCTCCCATATTTGTCCTATGATTGGATCAGTCTTTGGGTTAAACCTGGGTGTTACCTCGTGTCTCTAACCCCAGCAGGGCCTGGCTGCAACTCAATCACACACACACACACACACACACACACACACACACACACACACACACACACACACACGCACGCAAACACATAGTGAATCAGCATACTTTTGGTTGCATTGCAATGACTTATGTAACCCTAATTGAGACAGAAACTATTTCACATCATGATTAATGCAACTGTGGTAAAATCAAACTCAGAGAACCAGTTTTGTCCCCAGCTGAATGTCTCCACTTAACTAGCGTGAAGTTCAGAATCTGTTTCCTTGTAACAGAGATGTGCACACATGTACACACACATACACCTGCAGCAGAAACCCTCTGACACCACCCAGGAGGCCTGAGGTGCCAATCAGCCAGGTGTAGATGAGAAGTTCCCAGAAGGCCTGGTATCCCAGGTTCATGCGATGTCAGGCCAGGTTCAGCCCTCTTCCGGCTTGATCGACAGAGACAACCTGGCCATGTCACACACAGCCTCGGGACATGACATGGGGGTTCACCTGGGGATTGTAGTTTTCCTAATAGCCCTGTGCCTCTGCAGGCGGAGCTGCCAGAGCCATTAGTTTGCTTTGCTTTTAGCGGCTTCTCTTCCTAAGCCACAGCGCCAGTGAGAGGGAACATGCTCAGGTAATGACCTCCAGCCACCTCTCCTCCACTGTTGTCTAAGGCAGTGCGAGACATAACAGGCGAATTAGCTGGCCATATCAAATTGCATCGCGATTTTCCAACGGCTGTTATGTGAGGAAGAAAAAAAAAATGTGGGGAGCGTTTTCAGTTGAATATTTAAATGTGGTCATGAGCAGCAGCAGAAATAACAACCTTTCCCCTGATTGCCTCAGTACCCTGGAGGTGGAGGGCATAAAGTGGAACTGGGGGAAAAGGAATGGAGATGGAGCTCGGGAGCGAGAATCTGCATGCACTTGACCTTTTCCCACTGATTGAACTACCTCGTTCCTAACTCCCATTTGGAATTCCACAGAGTGCCCACGGAGACTGTCATTATTCCACAGTCTGCAGCAGGGAAGCAGAGGTCATGAGGTATTTTTCATAGTGAAAGGTGATTGACAGCTATCCATGGCCTGCGTCCTCCTGGGTGCCTACTTATGCAATCTCATTTTGGGGATCACTGGGTTTGCATAGCCACATGAAATATGTCATTCACACCTTCATCATGTCGCTATATTGCAAAATCCAGGGTATTAATAGAGTTTCACTTTATTTCATAGGGACAGCCCTGGGATATTGGTTGTACCAGTCTTACCTCATGCATACTACTCGCTCTTCTGTCATGTTGGCGTCTCAGCGCTGGCACACAGAGGATCATTTCCGGCTGGTGGCGTCCCACAGAGCCATGCCTTCCCTCTGCCCTCTGCCTTCTGCTGTGAACACGGGGGGTGAAGCAATCTTATTGCCTTGGGAGGTGAGCTCGAGGAAGAGGGGCTCTGCTTTAGTTTTGGTCACAGCAGGACTTGGGTTGAAAAACAGGTTCCTGGTTCCAAAGCCTCCGAGCTGGCATTTGGGCGTCCCAGGTGCAAGGCACCGACACCCTCTGTCTTCGCTTGCCAGAGAGTGGGGGTTGGTTGGGGGGATGTGAGCGAGGGTACAGAGAATGTCCGCAGTCCCTTGCTGTCCCACAGGAAATGACACACAGCCTGTGCCATCTCAGAGCTGAGCCCATCACAGGCTGACCATGAGAGGCGTTCAGGAGGTGTTGCACGCTCCTGGCACACTCCTAGTGTTTTTGAGTGGTCTCTTCAATACAAAACTCGGAATAAATGTGTTGTTTCGGGCCAACATTTTGACTTACAAAGTGTGTAAGAAGGAAGAAAGGTTTCATTACCTTTTTATTCAAGCCTTTACTCTATTTCTGTCCAGTCACTCCATCCAACTCATGAGGAGATTACGGCACATTTAAAAGTATGAATCAAAAATCAGCTGAACAAATACTGTATAAAGTTGTTTTGTCGTTTAATAAGTATGCAAAAAAGTCTTAAAAGAAAAGTCTTAAGGGCACATTCAGCAATATTAACTTCGCGGTCACACTGGGTTACACCCTCGCTTGCAGTTTAAGTAACATAAATTACATCTACCACAGCTGCATCTGTTAATTTTCAATTTAGTAACTTGGCCCACATGTTCTAACCTCTTGGCCATGACTGAAATTCACAGAAGGTAAATATTGATCAGTGTGTTGTTGCTGGTGGTCTCTAGTAAAGAGTGCCATTATGCTGGGAAAATTCCTATGAAGAGTTGAATTGAAACTAATGAGCCGGCGGCAGTGGATTTCTTTGGTCTGAACCAGTCATGAACTTGCACCAAATTTTAGTACCAACCCTGGCTGTGGTTTTTCAGTCCACTCTAATACTGCAAAGGGTTTGGCTAAGAAAGCATGGGAGTGCAAAGTGACCACAGCACAATGTTGAAATCATCGCGCCTGTGGGACATTTTACTACAGTTTCTGTGGTTTGCTTGTTGTCTGGCTCGTTCTCATGAAGGCCAACTTGACATGCCTTGGTTGCATCATCGTTTTTGGTTTAACAAATGCTGAATCACATTTGCTTGGTTATATTTTCAGAGGTAGGGTGTGTTTTTATTTTTTTCATTGCTGACCTCTGGCTGCCAGTTCTAACTCTAAACCATTTTTACTGGAGCTCCAGGCCTTTGAACAGATTTCCAACAACCACTTTTTGCTAACTCTAACCCTGGAGGAAGCCAGGCCTGTATCTGTCAGCTCCATCATGGAGCAGCAAGTGTCTACTTTGTAATGTTGTTTTTAGCTTTTTGATGTTGCTAGGCACTGAAATGTTATCGACGTACCAAGTAACATGAAAGGAAAAGCATTACTTGATGAGGGGATGAAAGCTCTGTCTGTTTTTATGTTTGACCACAGTGCAGGAGTCCAATAAATGAATAAAATGAGAGTATGTTAATTAAGAAACATTACAGATTTCAGCTTTAAGCAATACTTAAAATAAAACTCATTGCTTCCGTTAATTCCCTGCCTCCACAACTCCATTGACTTGAAAATCTTTTTTCATCTTACTGAAAATGCACCCATATATGTATCCCTTTTTCCTCTCCTCTCCTCTCCTCTCCTCTCCTCTCCTCTCCTCTCCTCTCCTCTCCTCTCTTCTCGTTGGCATGTGTACTGCAGCCGAGTGCCTTGTTGTCTGTGCAGTGTTAAATATTAATTGGGAATCAGTGGAGGACTTGTCTCCTAAATGATAGAACAGAAGGGCCCAGGCTTGCCTCAGGCAGCCTGCAGGCGCCTTTCTTCTTCCATTTACCTGCAGGCCTGCGCACCAGCACTTCCTCCAGTCTGACAGGCCTGCCCAGGCGCCTCCAGCCTCTCCTCATCTCTCCTTCTTACTCCCACTCTCTCCCTTTTTTCTTCCTTTTCTGCTCTCTGCACTGGTTCCTTTTCTTATCTCTGTATGCGCTTACAATCTCTACCTCTGGGGTCCCTTACTCCATACCTGTGTGTGTGTGTTTGTGTTGTTGCTTTGTCCATTTGAGTTTGTGCATGACTGTGAATGCTGCTTGCTCTTGGCTGTACATGTAGCCCTTTGAGAAAATAGTGTCACAGCATGGCATATTCTCCTAAAGACAGGACAGGGAGGGCCTGACATAAATCTTTCAGGTCAGGATTTTAGCTTGTTGTATTTCTTTCTTGGCTACGTGTCCTGTGTTGCTCCCTGCCTCATCACTGGATGGTTTAATCTCTGTTTCTTCTTTCTGATGTTTTCCCCCATAACTGGCCTCACAGTTTGTCTTTCTTTGTACTGTGAGCCAGCCTTTGTTCCTCTCTATCAGCCTTGTCATCTGGAGAGGTGTACAGAGACAAAACAACTGGCACCGTCTGCTTCTTGGTGAATTGGCTATGTCTAACTTGTGGATGACCCTTGTGGACCGAGTTAATTAAACTGCAGAGATTTGCTTTGGAAATCAAAACCAGTCTGACCTGTTGTTGTATTCTGACTCTGCACTGGAGCACCGCTTTCCACAGGTTCAGTGAGGGTCCACTGTGAAGTGGCAGGGCTGAATGTAAAATGGAAAAACCTAGAGAAGGAGGAGAGGGCAGCAGAGAGGCAGGGATGTAACTGGAGGAGAGTAGGGGGGTGGGGTTGACTTTGATGCCATAGGAATGAGTTCACAGGCCCATGAGCAGAGGCCTAATCGCACATGACAATATCGGCTGGTGTGCCAGTCGCAACGCATAACCACCCCGCTGCTTGTGCTGACTCGGGGTATTTGCTGATAAAGCTCTGCTTTCTAGACCATGCTGTATGCACAATGAGGGTGGCCCAGGCAGGCCCGAGGGCTGGCTCATCACAGGCAGCCCACAAACCGGGGGCTAGGTCCCCCCATCTATACAGAACCATGCTCTCCACTAAGCCCTTTGGCCAGACTTGATTATTAAACAGAGAGCAGTTTTGTGATGAATATAGTTATTTTTTCCATTTATAATCTATTATGTTGCCCATCCGGGCCCATAAATTATTGCAAATGGAAAGAGCCTGGCGAAAGTCGTGCCTGAAATGAGGTCGTGGCTGTGAGGGGTTCTGTTCACAGCGTGAAATATTCAGGGTTGATATTTTTCAATTGAAATGCTTTTTTTTTTTTTTGCTGTCATGGGAACAAACATTCTTTTTGTTTGGCCATTTTGTTTATGGAGTGCAGTGTGTAGTGTGAGGTAAACATGTTGCCCCAGTTTCTGTGTTTGTTTGGTGCACGGGTGTCCCACAAAAGGCCTGACATGGCTGCTGCTGGCCTGCATTCCTCTGTGGCTCAGAGAGGACATAAACTACCCACTGGTGTTGTTTTTGCCGGACAGTCAGCTCGGTCATCAGTTATTAACATTTGCAGTGATCTGCTTTGAATTAAACAGGAATCCGTTAGTGCTCTTTTAAGCACGCTGTCGGCTTGCGTTAAACATAACATAAAAAACTGTAAGATGTAAATATCTCTTTGTCTTTTCAGATGATATTTCTTCACAATGCTTAGTGATGATAGTGTTTTAAATCCCGAGAGAGGCAGGAGGTCTCCTCTGGTGATGCCAGTGGTGTTAATGGGGTAGGAATGCAGGACGAGTGCTTTCCCACGCTGTTAGTTTTCTTCTGCCGGGCGTGTTTGAGACGAGGCTCTGGGCTGGCTAGGCTCCGCTAATGCAGCCAGAGTGCAGACAAATGGAAAGTGACACTTGTGTGTGTAGAATGGTATTTGTGGTGACGCTTTGACTACAGATAATAAAGTGTTCGCCCTGAGGTGATTTCGCCCGGCAAGCACCCCAGATGAAACTCACTTACTCAGAGAGGAAGACTGAAGAGACAGAGAGGGGGATGAAGAGACAGAGAGGGGGATGTAGAGACAGAGCGGGGGGAGATGAAGCAAGAGAAGAGACAGAAGATATAAAGAGGGGGTGAAGAGGATGAAGAGGAGAGAGAGCAGCATCAAGAGACATATATAGAGGGGAATTTAACCTGGTTTTAATTCAGAATCACATTTATTCACCTGCTTTTTAGAAGTAGAAATAGTGAACATGTATGGAGCTTCTTTAGATTAATGCACTTGGACGATTGATGGTTATCGATGTTGTTACTGCTAAAGAGAAAGGATGTCAGGTTCAACTGGAGGGTAAAATGTTTAGATCAGCTGTTGTTAGCAGGATCTGCAAGTGTGTGTTTCTGCGTGTGTGTGTGTGTGTGTGTGTGTGTGTGTGTGTGTGTGTCTGCCAGGCCATGTGTACAGAAGAGTCCTTCAGGATCAATCAATTCTCAGTAATTTCCCCTACAGCTCATAAAAGCCAGGTCTGTCTGGAAGGAGCATGAGGTTGCCACATCAAACCAGCTAATTAATTTTCATGGCTGATTCAGGAACATCTGGCTTTGGAGATAAATTCTAACGAGAAAATGTAAACATGACCGTGTCCGGGTGGTATAATATTTCAGGTTTCTTGGGAGGAAACCTTTATAATAGAAACCTAATTAGCTGTTTTGATCGGACACATTGTCCATCATGTATGTGTGAAACTTTAAAATGGTTATAATATTGATAAACAAAGACGGATCTTGTTTTTCCTCTGCTCCTTCCTATGGTGTTATCTGTACCTGTGGACCTTATCTGTCTCAGTGTACTGTATTAATGCACACGTGGACTGCCTCACTGCAGGCTAACTAAATGACCTCATGCTGCAGTCTGTGGGAGGAGGATGCCCAAATTAGGCTCCCAATTTGGTATTTCTTCCATCTGCTTGTGCAGGAAATAGATAGATTAAATCTTAGATGAGATTGGTTTTAATGAAATGAAAGATTAGATTTGGGAGTTTTGTCCAAGTTTTTTTTTTTTTTTTTTTTTTAAATCTCTTTTAATGATTAAATCCATTTTTGACATTGTGCCATGTCTGCGTGCCTGTGAAGGATCAGTGTGCAGATTGCTTTAACATTCTCATTATCCTCTTTGCTATTTGTGAAACACGTTGGCAGGTTAAAAGCCCAATATGTGACTGCAGCATGGCACCCCCTGTTCAAAAATGTTGTCAAACTACTGATTTTATTTACACAGTGATTCATTCGATTCAATTATTTTCCCGTTATTTAGTGTCTGATATTTGATTCAAACGTAACACTGCGGAGCTGTGAAATGAGGTTTGTTTACTTTGCAAAATACAGATTTTTTTGTTTAAGGAGTTTAAATTGTTATTGATAAGTCAGCATCCTCACAAATAAATGCTGAGAATTTAAAGAGCAGACAGATAGGAGTTTGGTGAAGACCACATTTTCGTTTCCACTGTCTTACAATATGCATTTGTTTGATGATTATGATGACACAAGCAGCATTGAATTCAGACAGCTCTATCCTCTGAGAAATCATTGCAGTTTGATTTTTATCTTTGCAATTATAGATAGCAAAGGCCTGACAAATAATTGCCTTGATTTTTTTTCTCGCTGTGTTGTTGCACAGAAAATCAACCTTGAGATGAACAGAGGGAGATGAGTGTTCCTAAAAATGGCTTTCCTGATATCAAGCAAGCAGCAGGGTTCCCTTTCCCCTCACGTGCACTTGAATTGATTAGTACTCCGGCTGAGGGCATATTCAACATGTCTGCCCCCTGCAAGGCTGCTGTACCCTGTTGATCACTGGCTCATACATGTGCTTCCTCTGCTCCCTCTCTCCTCAGGAAGCTCCTGTGGGGCACTGAGGCTTTGATTGACTGGCGGCCGAGTCCACAGGACGCCTCTATTATTATCATCTCTACCTCGGCAGAGGGGTGGGGGGCTATGTCCAGGGGGTCTGGCCGACAGCCCCTGCTTTGTGTGCCCGATAGTCAATTAGAGGCAGCGCACTGCCGGAGACGAGTGAGATGCAGGGTTAATTGCAGAGGACCAAACAGCTGGCTCTATCAGGGCCCATTGTGTTTGCAGCAGTTGTCACGGCAATTGAGGCCTGGCTGTAATCGCTGACTAATCAGCCCTGTGCCAGATGACACCTCCATTAGCACAAGGCAGGTATTGTTCAGGACGCGAAGCTGCCTCTGGCTTCCCCCCGCCTGCCCGTCCTTTTACAACAAGCTAATGGAGGTGGGGAGAGGATGTCATAGACCCTGATCCTATCTGCTAAGAGCTAAACAATAGCCACAGGTCAAGGGTTCCTCCATGGAACAATGCTGTTGAAGCTGTCCTTTCTAGGCTGCAACAGATTTGACAGGGCAGACATTTTCCCAAGATGAGGGATTGAAGACTGTTTAAGCCATGAATTATTATTTGAATAACTCCATGACAATCAGGTCAAGGGCAAACTGCCCATTAGTGGTGGAATGTGATACAAAACTTGGGGCTAAAAAGAGACATCCTGCTGGCCCATGGCTCTAAAACACCAACCCTGTCTTCTTTGAGTTATGTTTGTATATTACTAAATGTTTTCATAACTATGTTGAGGTGACAGTGTAATCACTGCCCAGATTACCTTCAGAGACAATGTTTCTTTGAGTACATGAAACACACTTATGAATTATGTCAGTGGAATTGAATATTTGACTATTCGTTCCTCTTTTCCATTTAAAGTTTGACAGTCTGATCAGGGTTCAGAGGGGTGTTGAGGGTGACAGTGACATTCATGTGATATAGTAAACAAGCAAATTTAGGCCTCCAAGATCATGGGTGTTAACTATGTGAACAACCTATCCTAAATGTGCAACAACATTTTTTTGCTGACATCAATCAAAAGCCAGAGACTGTATCGTATTAAGTTGCCGTGAGCTGTGAATTTACCTCTTCTCAGCAGAAATCAGAAGATAACGTTATCTCAGAGTCTGACCGGGCAAAGCCTCTCTTCCTTCAGGCAGCTGTCTCCATCTCAGACTCACACTGGGTCTGTGTCTGCAGCTTCCTGTACCAAAGAGGAGCATGAAAACAAGGAGCACTTACTCTGCAGCTACTTCTGGGGACCAGAATGTCCCCAGAAATACACTGGGGATTCGATTAATGATTTGAATCTTCGACTTTCAGGGGGAGGCCCTAAAGACAACATTCAGTTATAATAATGGTTTATGGCAGACATACAAAGTGCAGGACTGCGACAACAGGATCCCGGGTTCGTGTCCAGACTTCTGTAAGCAGTTAGATTAATTGAGCAAAAACACTTTGGTAAAGGTTAGGGAGAGATCAGGATTTCAGTTAAAAGAAAAGATGTTAACGGAAAACGTAATTCACTCGGCATTTCCTCAGACGCGTTTGCTAATCCAAATTAGGAATTAGGTGTATATAGACGTAATTTCCAGGAGACAGGGCTGAAAAGGCACAAGGCATAATTAAAGAATCCCCACTTTCAATCCTGTGAGAATCGTTTGTGGGGTGCAATCCTCCCACAAAAAAATACAGTTGAAAAAGTGAGATCCAGCATGCATAGCTGCATGCAGGCTGATAGGACACATGATCAGTACAGCAGCTAATGTGCCCTCTTGGCTCACGCACATTTAACAGGCACTGTCCCTCTCAGGGGGGAAATGGCTCCCAGTGAACGTGGTTGATGTTGGACTGAAGCTGACCCCATGTTTTCTTTCATCTCCGCTCCTGTTGTTTGCCCTAACCTCATCACAGCCGGCTCTGTTTGTTTGGCCAAAGTTAATGTGTACTATGCACTCGTCGTTCTGTGAAAACTTAATTGCAGTTCAACCAAACGGTCCTCTCCCTTCATTTAAACAAGCACTTTTTCCCCACTGCTCACCAGTGTACATGGTCAGGGGGGATCAAAGCATGCAGTAAGTAGGGATATGGGCTCGCAGGAGTGAGTGAGGAAACGGCGAGCAGCTTTTTGATGTGTTGGAGCGTTTTCTTCACTAATAAGAAGAAACTTCTCCAACCTGCTCATAATTTTAGAACACTTGGAACACTAATAAATGGGAGCAAGGGCATTTCAGGCAGTTCTCTCAGACTTTTCCCTCTGCTTATTCATTTAAACCTCTAATTAAAATGCAAAGCATTCTCATGGTCCTCTGGATTTGGTGCTGCACTCTCGCACAGCCTCTGACTCCCTATCTCCTCTCCCTTTTTCTCCACTCCCCTGCTACCCCCCACCCCCATCCTCTCTTTCCACCTCACCTAACTCCCTGCTCTCATATTCTCTCTGTCTGCCTTTGCTTCTTGTGATCAACACAATTTGACCTCTCACTTGGAAGAAGTGCACAGAATTTAATGGATTTTTTACAGTCTAATCTAACCAGTTCCCTCTTTATTGCTGTTTTGTACCCAGTGGACCTCATCTTTACCAGCCCTCCACCACCTCCTCCACCCTCACACCAAGAAAATTAGTTCATCAGAATTCAAAATGTACTGCTGGCTAATTAAAGGAGTGTTAATTGAGTGTTCAGAATTGGGTACCCCTTTCACCAAACACACGCGCGCGCACTCACACACACACGCACACACGCACACACACACACACACACACACACACACACGTGAGTGCATACACACAAGCACACATGCAATCACAGTGACAGCACTGGATACACCAAGGACGTTGTGCTTGGGGAGTTTCATGCCAATCAAAATGGAGAGAAAGGAGAGTACCCATCCTCCAAGTGAAATGGGATTTCTAGATCATATCATGGCCTACTGCAGCTCAGTCCAGCTCTGTGCTGCCATGTTATCCTATCCCAGCTTTGCTATCTCTGTCTGACCGCTGGAGAGTGTAACACTGCACAGATAGCCTCTCTCACTACGTGCATCGTGCTAATGAGGGGTGGCATTTAGAGATGTGCTGCTCTGACACATGGGCATTGTGTGCCAGGCACTGGGTGATTAAGGACGAAGGTCAGCCCATTAATTGCCTCCCTGCCATCTCCGCTCCCTGGCGCGTGATCTCTCAGAACTAATGCATGTGTTTGCCTGAGCTTTTATCTCATCTCCAATGCAGTTCAATCATATGCTTGGTTTGTTTACATTCCTTTCATATGAAACTTTTTTTTCCTCCTGCTTATTGTTAAAGCAGTGCTAGCCCAGGTTTCCCTGTTCATTTACTATAAGCTGTTTCATGTGCTTGTGAGTGCACATAGTCTCCTGCTCACAGGAAGGGAAAAACCATATTCTTCCATCCCCAGGGAAATAATTAATCCTTACAAGGCTGTCGCATGTCGAAATGAAGCGAGTGTGAAGCATTTAGCCCAGGAGGCATTGCAGGCTGTCGCCCGCACAGGCACCTGTTGTTGTCCCTGCCCTACATTTCATGTGAGAGAGCTGAGCAGAGGATAACAACATGCTCCACTGATGGCAAATCAGACACACAACTGCAGATGTGCGTGTGTATGTTTTTGCCTTTTTTTCCCTGTTTTCATGCATTGTCTTTGCATGCACGACCACACTGGAGAGTGTGCACAGGTGCGGGAAACCCCCTACCTTATGAGAAGGTGAGGGCTCACACAAAGGAGGCAGTGCTGGCTGCCTCAGAGGGTGTTTATCAGCCAGCACCATCTGTACGCTGCTGCTCATAGCTATGATCTACTGCAGTCTAAACCAATAAGTCGCAGAGTGCCAGCCTAAAAAGAGACTCTCTCCTTTAACCTCCATGTCCTCACTTATAGACTTACTGTTCTGGAGGAGAGAGATGTGGGACCCTGCACACATCAAACACACAGAGTGTATCACAGTGTATGTATGAGAGTTAAATTACACCCTGGTTTGTGGCCATACTTACTGTAATCAACTTTGCTATAAAATTTATACCATGGAACTTTTTTATTGAGGAAGCTGGAATCAGAAGCATCCAGATGCTCATTTGCCTCCTCCTCCTCTTCTTCCTTTATGCCTGTGGGTTCTAATAACCGGAAGCCTTTGTGGAGCTGAGATGGGTTTTGTAGGCCTGAAAGGCCTCTAATCCCTGTGGCCTGTGAAGTGTGAAACCCTTTGATGCCAGGTTGGTGTGCCAAAGGCTCTGCCTATTGACAAACAAGGGCCAAGCTGGGAAAAGACGGAGCGAGAGGGCTTTCTCGTCTCTCTCAGAAGAAATGCAGGCTCAGGCATGGAAAATATGGACTCAGTCAGTGAGAAGGAATAGAATTAGCCACCCTTTAATGAATTTCCTGGCTGTTTTTATAGTTTTTTTCCTCATGTGGCAGTAATTAGGTGGAATGATGGGCATATTGCAGCTGGGGGCTTGTAGGGGCGGCAGGCCACAGGCCCTTGATATGCCTGAAAGCCAAGTATCTTTCCTCATTTAGACCATGTGATGATCAAAGATGGGGTTTTTTTGCCCTCATGTAAAGAAGATCAGAAAAAAATGCTGCTATTCCATTTGCATGTGGACCAGCAATGTGCTTTGAAATGAGCATGTTTTTATCTTCTGAGCAAATGAAATAAGTCTTCTGTCAGTTTTCCACTGCGAGTCACAACATCAAAGCAAATGGCACTGCCGTCACCAGGGAAGCAGAGCTTTGCCTCAGTAAGGTTGGTTAGATCTCAGATAGGCTGGACTGGCACACTCAGCCTTGTCCATTAGGATGGCACCAGGTTCTTTTACTTTGATTAAAATTGAGTCATTAAATCCAGGCTATTTTAACAAATTTAAATTCTAATTTTGTGTGTGTAGTGTTTCTGAATTAGAAAACATCCTGTCTGCAGGATGTACCTAACTGAGTGGAATAGGTCTTACACTTAATTTGGCTTGGGATATTCACAGTCTCTTCCCTCTGCTGTTAAATTCCCAATTTATTTCTTTTATGATATGGATCTTGTAGATTTAATCATTTTCACAGTTGGAGACCCATAGGGTTGTTGAAATGAACTCCCCATGCTATCTGTAATGGGAGCAAAGAAATGAGAATTGTGACTACTTGGCTGTGGAGTCTCTTTAAAATGATTTTGCAATCGGAGAGGAAATGGAGTGAGTCCTAGTCACAGCCTGCACCCTGCAGACTCCTTAGGTCGCCAGGACATTTGCTGACGGCACAGTTATGGCAGTTAATTTTTGTGCGTTTTGTTAGCTTTTGCATAAAAATGTCATTTTTGAAGGGGTTGCAAGTCATTTGTGGCAGCTGATATATTGCTTGTAAATTGAGTTCTTTTCCCAACCCCCCACCCTTTTTGTTACACTGAGCTAAGTAGCCATGAAATTGCCTGAATAATGTCGTTTAAATCCAATCTCACCGCGGCCTCTCACCTCCATGCCCAGCCCCCAAACAATGACACATGGTGGGGTTTTTAGAAATTGCCATTTTCCTGTTTGCCACCTCAATTCACAATGGCCAAGCCTTGGCTCATTGAGCGGGGGCTATTGCTAGTCTCACTTGCCCCGTTCACTGCTGAATTGAATTTGGGTTTGGATTGGTTTCATACGGCAAACAGTACACAGAATTTACATATTTGTAGCAATGTCTTTTACCTGTCTTTTGTCTGTTCTATCATTACTTATTCTGTAAATGTAAAATATGTTAATAACATGCAATCTGTATGAACACAGCCATTTGCTATCTCTCTGTGTTCATGATTGAAATATTCCATAGTCACGCAGGTGCAAACCATTGACATATCTTATGCTGGTTTTATTTAATGATGGGTTTCAGTCTTTTTAAGTGCTTTTCAGCATGTGCTCATCTTTGAAATAGTTTTCTGTTTTATCCTTGACCAAGTTTGCAAACAGCAGTGCTGTAGCATTCTTGACTTGGCTCCGGTCTGATGTAGTTCACCTTAACCAGGCTAGCAATTCCCCGTAGATGTTTAATTGTTTTTTGTGAGGGCCTCTCCACGCACTCCTGGATTGAATAAATGTGGAAATTCTGTGGCCAAGGGTAAGACCCAGTAAGTGATACCACTTATAAATCTCAAATGTGCCACTGCAATTAAACAAGCTTTTATCCCCTCCCTTTCGTCCCTGCTTGCCTGGTATCCAAGGCTAACCCAATTCAATGCTAAAGAGAGTCCGAATTAATTTCACAATGCACTGATTTAACAGCGCCTAAGGTACCAGGCTTTGACAGAATGAGTTTTTAAAAGGATCCATTTGCCTAGGGATGAACTTCCACAGGAGGGTGTGAAAATGAGATGGAGAGAAAGCTCAAATGGAGGAGGGGAGTGATGGAACACAAATGAGTGTCAGTCCTGATTTACTGTTTCCAACTCTGTTTGGGATGTTCTGCAGTTTGTCCACTGCTTGCATCTGGTTTTATTCACCTGCTCTTGTTGAACACTGACATTTTTCAGTCTGCTTTAGATGTAGACACTGTAATGCTGCCAGGTTTTACTGTTGCAGCAGGGTAGTGGTTATTGCAATTGATTGATTGATCTGACTTTGTGGCTGCCATTGCTGTCGGCTCCTTCAATATTCCTGGTAATTAAACTCCTGGTCTGCTGCTCTGTTTTGCAATACATGCAGCCAGTTTTTTTTTTTTTTTAATCTCAATCGTTCATTTTACTCATACTTTTTTCTCTGTTTGTCTTACAGGTGAGCTGGTGGTGCCCACACATTCCCCACGCTACCCCACTGCGGCAGAACTTGATGCCTACGCTCAGAAGACGGCCAACAGCCCTCTGTCCATCAAGATCTTCCCCACCAACATCAGGGTTCCCCAGCACAAGCACCTTAATCGGACTGTGAATGGATATGACACCACAGGGCAACGCTACAGCCCCTACCCACATCTTCACACAGGGGGCTACCAGGGCCTGCTTGCCATCGTCAAGGCCTCCTCATCGTCATCATCATCAACAGCCACCTTTGTCCCTTCAAAAGGTGTTCTCAAGAACTCCGAAGGCAGACGGACTAAGCTCTCTCCTGCCCACATAGCTGTTGCCCCATACCCACCTCCTAGTAGTAGCACTTTAGCCAGTGGCCACGGCCAAATGGTATACCACACTGGGCCCTCAAAGCCTCCAGAAGGCCCCGTACTGTCGGTTCCCCCAAATGTCACTGTAGCTGGCTCAGTGATTCCTGTAACAGGGGGCCGAGGTCTGGCCCTGCCCGCACAGTCCAACCTCCCCTCCATCCAGAGCATCATTTACCAGATCAACCAGCATTGCCAGGCCCAGGCTCTGCAGCAGGTGTGCCAAGGGGCTGCCACTGCACCATCAAATTCAAGCCCTTCCAAGCAGGGCACAACCATCATGGGGGTCTCCTCTAGCTCCTCAGGTGGAGGCTATGTGGTAGGAATGGCTCCCCAGGCCAATATGGTGTACACAGGGCCCGGGCTGCCAGCTCAAAATGCAGAGGCGATGAAGACTGGTGTGTACGCAGATGGTATGGACTACATCCTTTGGCAGAAGCAGCAGCAGCAACAACAACAACAACAGCAGCAGCATCAACAGGCTGTGCTCCGCATGTACAGCGGAGGTAGCGGTGGAGGGGGCGCCATCAGCAAGTCCCCGGAAACTTGTGTTCCAGGGGGAGGGATTATGGCAGCACAAGTGTCCTCTTCTTCCTCCAGACCTTACCACCTGACAGCGAGTGCTAGTGGAGGAGGTGGAATGGACAAAATCAGCTCTTCCCCTTTGAACTGTGTGGGTATGCATGGAAATTTCTCAGTGGGTCAGTACTTTGCCCCACCATGGAACAGTGTGCTGGTGACACCTGACAGTGACTGCTACAACCCCCAGGAGCTTTTGGGCACCTCCACAGGAGGGCCGGCCACGGGGCACAGAGAGATGGGCTACCCCCACCACCATCACCACTACCACCATCATCATCACCCTGCTATAGACAGCGGGGGAGGTTTGTGCTGCAGCCTGCCCAGCAAGAGCTTGTGCAACACATCGGTGCTGAGCAGCAGCTTGCAGTCTCTGGAGTACCTGATCAACGACATCCACCCACCCTGCATCAAGGAGCAGATGCTTGGCAAAGGCTACGAGACTGTGTCTGTGCCACGTCTGTTAGACCACCAGCATGCACACATCCGCCTCCCTGTTTACAGATAGAGGGGGAAGAAGAGGAGGAAGAGAATCAAGAGTTGTGAATTTGTGAAGAAAATCAAAGTTAAAGAACAGAGATGTTTCTTTTTTCTGGGTACAGATTGTTGAGATTGGCACTGCTTTAACTAGTGTGGGAGCTTAGAGAAGAGCAGTTGTTGTGCTGTGTGACCGTAGGTTTGGTGGTTTCAAGGCAGGCTGTGGGAATCCCAAATATGAAAGGTGGTAGTGATTGCCAGTGGGAGAGAAAAAGGGATTTCAAGATTCTCCAGATGTTCCATTGTGTGGTTTGCCAATAGGAATTTTGGATTGATTTATTTTTTCTTCTGTTTTTTGTTGTTGTTTTACTTGCCTGAACTTTTTTGATGAGAGTCATAGCTTGACATGAAGTGCATATTCCACTTGTATCCCCCCTTCCAAATACTAAGGATGAAGCTACTGTGTAGGTTGTCACTGAAATGGTCTTAAATGGGCCGAAGTTTAGGGCTGCTTTCAAAATCCAAAACTCTGTAACACATGAACACACACATAGACAAACACATACAGATACACAAATGTACTGATACGTGAGGAGACTAAAATTATACTCGGGTGTGTATGTACAAGGATCATAAGGTTGAATTAAAAGGATAGTACAATATTAGTTATTATTGCTGTTATAATTGATACATAAATTGCACTGCTTGAATCTTGTTAACTTTGAAGTTTGGAATTGGGTAGTTTGGATATGATATATTTAAGAAACTTGAAAACTTGAACCTATTTTTTGTTGTTTTATATATTTGTAGGTATATTATATGCATTGGCTGCTATGGGGAAAAGTGTCTCAAATGCTTTTTTTTCTTATTTTGTTTTTTTTCCCACTTTTGTTTTTATGATTTAATAATTCCTCCTCAAGCTGATGTGCAGTTTCTTATGTCCTGGTGTGAGGCATAGTCGCTGCTTTGGTTCTGTAAGAACCTGGTCGGAGAGCTCTTTTTCTTAACCAACACTGGAATCTACAATAAATCTTGAAATACTTATTTAAAAAAGAAAATGTCACAAAAAAATATGAAAAAGAAATGTTACAATGAAGAATGTGATTGGGAGGTTATCTACATAACCTTACGTGTATGTTTATGCGTGTATGTGGCTGAGTGCATGCGCGTGTGTGCATTTTAGTTTGTGTTCTTCAAAATCCTCAGACTTTTATTTTTCTTTTTTCAATTGTGTCATTATAAGATTTCTACCACCGAGACTGAACAACTGATTCACCAGTCCCATAAACATCATATCTGAGTAATGTACAGGAGGTACTTTGCAAATCTTGTTCCCTTTTTTATCGGAGGCTTTAGATGGAGCTAGAGTAGAAATCAAGTTCTCACATGACTCCTTTAGTTACAGTGCTACATCTCCTACTTCTGTCAACTGCTATCATGATGACAGAAAGAGGTGGGAACAAATGGAGGTCCTATTTCAGGGGTACTACTCACCCCTGATCCTGCTAACGAATACAAAATGAAAACAATCATGCCCTGTCCTCTGGCATCAGATGAAATGAGAACAGGCTCACTGCTTCCCCTTGTCCGTTTCAACCCCTGGTTGGGATACATTTAGCCTGGGCCAGTCTTAACTTGATGATTCAGAGCAGTGAAATATTTATTATGACTGTGAGATTCCCTTGAATGTACTGCACTTAAATTACTGCAATGTTTTATTGCCTTGTGGGACTCGAGTGAAAGAGAAAAATTGGATCAGTGCAGCAGTCCTCTGGTCTTAAATTAGCATTTCTTTTGTCCGTCAAATTTCAATGGTAAATTGAATTTAGTAACTGGAGAGAGGGAGCCGGAGCTTTGTTGTGGGAAAATACTGGCATCAGTCTAGATTTATGAAGTGCAATTATTATGACTGTATTAACATTTTTTCTCTGAGCTTACACCAAAAAATGTAAACTACAGTTGTCAATACATTCCCAATGTACCACATCCCTAATCCCTATCCTTTTTTTTTGTTTTGAGGTGTAAAATAAATTTCTTTAAGAATATATTAAGAAGCCACATCTCGGCTTTGAAGTCTGTCATTATTTTTTTAATGTATGTCCTCTAGACGTCAGCGGGAAATTGAGCCCTTGTTTCAGCAGCAGCGTCATGTGTGATGTAGATCCTTCACTGTACTGTAGCGATCAAACCTCTGCCACTGAGATAACCTACCATATTTAAATGATTATCTTTCAAATGTTTACACTTTGGCCATCCAAAGATAAAGGATAGACAGCAATGTTGGAAAAAAAAGAAAGGATTTACACATTAATACTGAAGATGGAGCAGAAAATAAATTTTCTTTGATCACTTGCACTCCATAAATAGACCTGTTTCTCCCTTAAGATAACCCTTGCTTAATCTAAACTACAAGCCTTAAATTTCAAGCTAATGGTGTTTGTAGACACACACTACTGTCTTTGAAGGCTGACAAAGATTTCAGTGGAAAGAATACCAAGCCCCCTTGGCTTAAATTTGCACAGTAAGCCTCCTTAACATTCCAGTGAAAATTGTTCATGTTGTTTCAACAGCTTAATACCCCAGCCACACTGTGTGATTCCAGCATATTTTCTGTCTTGTAGAAATATTTTGACAGATTTACAGATACATCCCGTCCCTAAATCCCCTCCGTTTGGCTTCTGCATCCAAGCATTAAACCCTGTCACATGATGTTGAAGTGAAGAGGAGACACTTGAGGCAGTGGAGTTTCTGGTGTCTGGCCTTTCCCACCAGTGGAGGTCTGAGGCACCAGGCCTTTCTGCTAATGGGAATATTGGGTGACGCCTGGCTGCTGGACACTGCCAGTGGAGAGTATTCATTCACTCAAAGGGTTGAAATCAAACCCTTTTCAAATAGCAAGGGATTTCCTATTAGATACTGCGAGGAATCTGGCCATTGTGAGCCAAGTTTAGATGAATGAAACACAAAAGATGACACAAAATACAGCATTTTTCTTTTGTTTTTTTAACAGGAATGTTTAAGTCGGGTCCCATGTTGTGTTTAATATGAGGTGGTATTCAGATATTTTTACCATCTTTCCTTTGTGGCTACATTTTCTACTGTACAGGCTCCAAACTGTCTGTCCCCCTGGTTCTTTGCACACATTAATGAGCTCCTATTGATGGGATGCATCTTTGCCCTGCAACTCTGGTCCATTCCACAATTCCCGATTTGGACAATGGACGCTTAGCCCATATTAGGATAATAGAATTAAATTTCAAATAGATTTGTGCCTGAGCTGATCCATGCACGGCTCACTCAGCTGCAGAGGCAGAGTGGCATATGGCATGTCATTATCTAAGCCCACCCTCCCCCTGTCCGGGGCCAACAGGGTTCAGCAGTGCTTAAACAAACTGAAGGTTAGGACTGGCTGGCTGGCGTTGAAGGGGAGGACAGCGGGGTTTTAAAGGGGAGGGGAGGGGGGTTGTTAAATCACAGCCTCCACAGCGTCTCAGAGGGCCTCAGCACCGCACCATGGCGCCTGGGCTCAGAGGCCTGCTTTAAAAAGCTGGGCTGTGTTTGATCGAGGGGATTTGTTTTCTGTTGGATTATACATGGTTGCTCCCTGCCTGGCTGAGGGGCCCTGTGCAATGTGACAGATCTCAGCAAAAGAAAGAAACAGGGAGAGAGATACAGGGAGGGATTTTGGGGTCAGAGGAGCCTCGAAGCATCAGTAATCAGGATAATTGCCATGTTCCTGGTGCTGGTTTCAGCCTCCCCTCTTTGGCTCTGTGGCCTCATATTCAGATTCAAGCTCTGAGGAAATCACATTCCTCACTGAAAGACTTATTGTGCCTCAATTTACTAAATTCTAGTAAGTGAAATCTTCATTTCCAATTAAGTTCTCAATGCTTGGGAAAATATTTTAAGTTCTGTGGCCTAGGAAATGATAAATTACACCAATCAAACCCCATCTGAACACGGACACTTAGATCCATAACTTATCTCTGTGGCTTCACACTATCGACTGTTAACACGTTTTCAAGGGCAATGAGACGCTCACGAGGATGGCCTGAGGGCAAAGTGGAGGGGAATTGACTTATGCTCGTTGTAAAAATCCCTTAGTAAATCCCAATAAGTCCATGAAGACCTTTACCCAGTGCAAAGGTCTAGTCACATATTATGCACCTTAAATACTGCTGAGAAGGAAGCAGAGCGGACGGGCTCGTTCAAAGCAGGGTCAGCTCTTTCACTCTCAAAACAGAGGGGATGGGAGGGTGGAGAGAGATAGAGAAAATAAAGGCAGCTGCTCGCTCTGTAGAGTCTTGGCGCTGCTTCCCTAACCTACAGATGACTGAGGGGGTGGGTAAGGGGGGTGACGCCCCCTCCACGCCGCTCTGGTCAACCTCAGTCATGTCCCCTGGCTGCCCTTGGGCCCCTGGGGCTCTCATCTCTGAGTCCTTCCCAGCATCCCTTCTTAACGTCTGCAGAAGATAAAGTCATGAGGCCAGTGCTCTCCATTTGGCTCCTACCTAGCAAGAAAATACTTTAATCAATAATACAGATGGTTCTGAGGAGGCTTGTATAGTTAACCCACCAGCCTTATATCTGCACAATATCATTAAACGATTTCTTGTGTTTTGCTACTTAAGCACATTGCCATCGCTATCGTGCTACTGAATAGAACTGGATGGGTCCGATGTGAGCACCATATAATTTAAATGTTGTTTTCAGCGTTTATTAGTACAACACAAGGTAAAAATCAGCACAGATCCCAAAATAAATCAGGATCTTTTTTTTCCAAAGGCACAGCCCTTTTCTAAGAGGCAATGCAGCAGGTCGTAATTCCAGGAGCTTACAGCTTTTTATTTCTTCAGCGTCACAACTATGTATGTTCAGCTGAAAAAGCTTATGGCCTCCAAATATTCATCTAGTTTATGTGGTGGGTATATTGCTGTATCCAATCTAAACACAAAAGTCTGGGGATTTTGCTTTTTTTTTTCTTCCTCTTTCCTTTTTACTGTTTGTGTGGCTCTCAGAATGTTCCTGTGGACAAACAGGGCTGTTTTTTTCCCGAATGATCTCAAATGCACCAACGCTGCCAAAGTCTGAGGGTGCCGCAACCTTGAGAAAATAATATATATGGAAATGGGAAATCTATTAAGCATCTCTCTTATTGTTCTCCCTGCAGTGTTGTATTTATGTTTAAAAAATGATTTTGTCTCCTCAGGATGAAAAAAATGTAAAGAATACCTTGCTTTTTCTTTTGAAAATGATAATATATGAGTCTTAGATTTCGAAATAAGAAGTCTGAATATAAAAAAGCTGTAAAATCCTTTAGTCGTGGGGTTTTCAACTTTTGAATGTGCCTACAGCCAAGCATCCCAGTGATTGCTTACCTTCTACCCCTTCTCCAGTTCTGCAATCTCCCCCTAATCTCCCCACAACCATCATCTTCAATTTGCTGAAACTGCCACTGTCCCCCCTCCATCCCAACGACCACAGTAGATATTTTGTCTGTTCCCTGCTTTTTGTCAATCTCAGGACTGAAATTTCTTTATTTTAATGTAGATGGTTGGTTTTCATTTGACCTCTCCTCTCTTATGTATTATTGTTTGACATAAGTAAATAAAGCAGATGACTTCTATGCCTGTCTTGTTGCTATACTCCTCTGTGGTCTTTTTTCCTCTCTCTCCCTTGCTGTAAACATCTTCTTAAACAATATTTAAGACTCTGGGTGAGACCTTACTGTAATGAAGGTAAGCATATTAGTCTTAGGACTCACTTTGCACATCACCGCCATATGCTAGCCTCCGCAATCCTGTTGTTCACTTGACCTTTTTCACCTTTGCAGCAGTATATTGTGGCATAAGGCTTCAAAGCAGGGACGGAGCTTTTAGGTTTTTAAAATAACATTACCTTATGTCATTTTTCTTCGCGCTGTTTGATTGGACCAGCAAATCCATGGAGCAAAAATTCTGTCATCAATAGGTTAAACCTAACATTGCCACACACATCTCATGTGTGTCATTTTCCTTTAGCTATGTCACCTCAGTGAGCAAGCTTGCTAGCTAGCTAAGTGGCCTGTGGACTAAAGAAGTGAGGCAGTTTTTCATCAGGAATCAACCTCAGCCACCAACAAATGGTAAAAGTACCACGCCTGTGAAGTGCCTTTCTTGTCTTTCGACCACTCAAAGTGCTCATGTCACAGTCACCCATTCACACACTAGTGGCTGAGGCTACCATACATGGTGCCACACGCACTCATACACTGATGGAAAAGCCAACAGGAGCAATTTGGTTTTCAGTATCCTGCCCAAGGTCATTTCAGTATGCGGACTGGAGGAATCAACCTCCGATCTCCCGATTAGTGGACGACCCCCTGTACATTGGAACCACAGTCGCCAGGCTACTAGCTACCACTTAGGCTCGTAGGAGTGAATTGGTGAGGTATAGACTAATACAGTGCTGCATTCTAATCATCTCAGAAGTCAAAGGTCAGAGCTGGGAATGACATCACAGTCAAGTTAATCACGTTCCAGTAAAACATGATAATTAAAACAGCAATCCCAGTTCTAGCCAGGCTAGCCATTGTCAGTAACACAAGTTGATAAGGTCGCATTACGCTGTATTTTGGACATACAAATACCATACACCCATCAGCATGTCAACAGATAGAAGTTGGACTGGATTGTGAAGTGCTAATAAACAGTATTTTACAGTATTACACCTCTCAACACCACTGATGCATGGAGCAGCCACACTAGATTTTGAGGTCAGGGTTGGTAGGTTCCTTGCAACTTCCCAGTGCAAGTGTAACACACCATAAATTGCTGGCTATCTAATGTTAGCTGCAGATAGCTGGCTAGTTAATGTAATGGAGTAGATGTTCTTCCGTTGGCCTCAGACTGAGTTTAGAATGTTGAAGGCCACATTTAATTATTATTATTGAAGATCCTTAATTTACAATTACAGCACCCAGCTTGTAATAACATGGCTTCTGTAGCAGATTTGTCAGCTAAAGATTAATTCTGTGAACTCTACTCCAGCATCATATAACAAAAATACATTTCAAGATTAGTAATGTTGCTTATGCAAAATTCCTACCTACTTTATGTAACTTAAAAATAGTTATTTCAGACAATTTGTGATCCTCAACATTTTTTGTGATCTTGTTTCACAATGATCAAGACAGTTGGAGAACAATTAGATACTAAATAAAATGTTGGCTCTACAGGATGATTTTAAGGCATTCTTGAATTCAAATGGCTTGAAAATTGTGCATATAGCTGCCTTAAATAGGGAATAAATTGCCAGAGGGGAGCATGCCCCTGGGCTCCCCTAGGTTTGGGCTTAGCCCCCAGTGCTTACAATGTTTGGCTCCAGCCTTGCCTCAAAGTTCATGACAGAACATTTGTGCTATCATTGGAAAACAACCAACAGGATAAAAGGGGACAGTAACCTCTTATACTGTGGGAATGATTGACAGTTTTCGTGAATGAGGATTTGGAGACACTGCTCTTAAGCAGAGGCAAAGGCAAGCTAAGTCTCTTTACATGCAATTTCCCAAAGTGGCCAAGACAAGGTGTCCTCCTCTAAAGCCTGGACATACAAGTCATACAATAAGGGAGTATTAGCTGACTCACATAATTATCTTTCTGAATGTATTGTTTAACAAATCAAAGAGCAGCGACTAATCTTTGTCTTTTACTGCAGCTCACACCTCTTTGCTCACTACGCCTTCTCCATAAACCCACCATAATGACAAATGAAATGAATGCTTTAGTTTGGCATTATATGTTAATGTCATAATTAATATGTATATTCTAATGTCAAGCTATCAAAAATATCTTGCATGTATGTTAAGAAAGTGTGTGTCTTAGTAGGATTTGACCAGTGGCCTTGCTAGGAAGTCCATTTCCTGAAGATAAGGAGCACATCATACACGCAATCTAAATGTTTAACAACACAGGTACCTTCAAGAACTCAATATTGACGCTTTTTCCTGCTTTCTCTCCTCACTCCCAACCTCTCCACCCACCTAAAACATCAGATAAGCCGTAGACTGATGAGCCAGCCGCCTCCACCAGAGCGTGTGGTACTGGGAGACTGCACACTGATTTCATACACGCTCGCTCAGACAGAAAAAGAGCTCTGTGGAGCAGAAATGCTTCTCTTATTAGCAAAACTCATTCACCTGCACGCCACATTGAGTCCCTGGCAATTTCACAATAAATCATGAGAGATGCCTATAGAGGCCGGGCAGCAGGCTGACGCTCTGCCGTGGCCGTGCCCTCGCCTGTCAGTTTAGACACTCTGAATCATTTTGGGTTCAGCAGCCTCGTTTCATCTTAGATGAACTGAAAGGTCATCTCACACGCCACCTAACCAATATATCTCTGGCTCCTCATCTCCCAACGCTTCCAGTGATTGCTCATTCCATTTAGAAATACCACACCTTGGTGAAATATTTCACTGGGGATTATGGAAGGAATTTCATGGAATTATTTCAAGGAAGAAAATTAGCACTGACTTAAAGCTGTGAGAAACCTGCTTTTAGGTCTTAACCTGACTTTATCTGTTAGCCGAGAGAATTATTCAGTGATGATCCATCCACCTCTTTTGCAGTATCAGTCAGTGAAATGATCAGTGAGAGTGTGACCAGTACAGAAGGAGCCCTGGCTCTGTGTGTCAGGCAGCTGGACCTCAGGCAGGCAATGAATGTTGTACTTGAAGTCATCAGACAGTCTGGAGTGTTGTTTAGTGAATAAAGAATGAGTTGGCCCAAGTCCAGCCCAGTATCCGCTTGAGACTCATCAGCCTAAACACCTTAAAGCTTAACTGGCTGGACAATAGCTGAACAATTTGTACTGCCAATATCTAAGCTAGTTAGTTTACTTAAGACCTTTGGCTGAAGCTGTCAACTTTCCCTTATGTGCGGTTACTAAATGAGGGCCGTTACAACATGATCCTGCTTGGCTGTCACTTTGGTTTGTTGAGACACATTTGTGGCAGCGAGCACACACATGCTGCAAGCAAGTGAGCCATTTTGTTAACAGCTCACACTTCCTGTGCAAGTGTGCGGTTCCAGAGTTGCTGACAGTGACACTTGCAGGACCGAGCCCTGCCCTACTTAACAGGCTGCGGGGAGGAGGGCAGGCCAAGTTGTCAGCAGCGCTAGGTGCTCACTGCTTAGATAAACCTGGAGGATTAGTGGCCCAGTTAAAGTTGGGGCAAAGAGGATTAGCCTCTTCTCTGAGGTGGTGAGAGATTCCCTGTGTCCTTCAGCGCTGCCGGCCTCAGAGAGGGGAGAGAAGAGGAGGAGGATGAGGAGGAGGAGGATGGGAGGTGAGGGGTGAGGCCCTAGTTATCGTGAGTGAGAATCACCACTGTAGCATTTTAAAGAGGAAAAGGAAAGGTGAGGTGTAATGATGAAAGGTGAAAAGCAGTGAAGCAGTTCATAAATTGTTGCCAGCTTGTGGTTTCATTAGAAAGGCAAAAGCCCATAATTACTGGCCGGGTGTTACAGCGAGGTCAACGAGACCTGCGATCCACAGGAAAAAAAATGTTTCATAAGTGGACTGCATCCTACAAAGTATAACCTATTAAAGGTTAGAGTGTTGGTAACAGTTAGCACTGAGAATTCAATATTTACAGCTATAATTAAAATACATATATATATATATATTTTTTTTTTTTTTTTTTTTTGCCCTACAGTTTCTGCAGGAGTAGACACAGCTAACACTCGTCTGCCTCAAGTGGGATCTCTTCTCCACAGCACAGGAATTTAGACCTCTGCAGCCATCAGCAGGCCTGAGAAGGAACTGCAAGTGATAATTAACACTCATCTTCCCAACATATTTACCATACAAGGGCTACTGTAGAGCACATCCATCATTTTAATATGTTAACTTATATCCTCCTAAAATATTATTAGTTAAGGAATTAATGTAATCTGGAGGAAAAAAACAGATTATTATTATTTTTAGGATAGTTATGTAACAGTTAATTGGCTTTAAACATCATCCTACGTTAGGAGGTATTCAGGGTAATGACACAGCACATGAAATCTGTGTCTGTCTCCTTCATAATGACTGACAGAGTGTCCCTACACTTACTGCTGTGTGATACTTTAAATCAGGACCCATGGCAAACATGAACTCAATAAATAGTTCCGTCTATTAAAACTGCATAGGCTGAATTAGGTGCCTTTGAGTGGCACCAATGCACTGGTATTTTTAAAATGCACTAATTAAAACAGAAACAGAACTGAATGAAGTAATTGGGAACAAGTTGATTGACAAAAGGAATGGAAAAATTGTGATGATAGAATAAAGCACCTGTGACATACGACAAAAAGTAGGCCACACCTCTGGGGTCTGTCCAGCCACAGTCGGCAGGATGAGTTAACAGGACAGAGCTCAAAATCCTTGAGTTTTGGAGAATTTGGTTTAATGTGGAATGAAGGTGCACTTATTAAAAAATACACAGAAAATCAAGAATATTGTTTTTTGTCATCAAAACGCTCTGTGAAAGATTATATAGATGCTTAGCTAAAATGTAATTCTTAACTTTCATGTGGTGATATAACATGTATATTTTACATGCAAAAAATAGTAGAACAATGTTATGATGAGAAATGTAGACACTTAGACACCTTGCAAGGAAATGGTATGAATTTATTTGTATTTTGTCTTTGTTTTTACTCTATAGTGCACGTTTGAGAAACTTTACACATGTATAGTAGAATTTAGAGAAAGGTCTCTGGGGACAGGAAAGGTCAGGGTTGAGGGGTGCAGGTGTATACGTTGTGATACTTCTTTGTGTCTGCTACTGTCTTTGTCATAACAGTAGAGCTGTGTTATATGAGGTATGATGTTAAGAGAAGGTCAGATAATTAATTGTTGTCATGCCCTGTTTTGTTTATTTAACTGTCTGTCATTGCCCTGATATCTTCATGTGCTGTGGCATTGACAGCAGTTATTGGTTAATGTATACCTGCAAGTTGTGTCGAAAATAAAATTATGTCAATAAAAGAAAAACAACAACAAAAAAACAACATAATTTTCACTACATAACCATCATGGCCAAAAGAATTCATGATAAAGATATCTGTAGAAAATTTGAAAAGAAAATACTGTAAGTCAAATTCATCTTTGTTTATTGTGATATTTGTCTCTTTTTTGGTAAATAAATTACATTCAAAATTTACAGAGGTGGAGAGGCAGACAAAAGGAAAACAGAAGAGAAAATTATTTAAGAGGTGCTGGATTGTTTGAACAGTATTATCATATATCTATGATTAGCATGTTATCAATATTTCATTTTTAAATATCAGTTACAATCAATACCAGTATTTCACAACACCCCTAAACTCTACTGTATCACTCTTGTTAAACCACAAATGGAAACAGAATACATAACCATATATATATATTTTTTTTAAAAAAAAAAAAGCTTACATTTCCATATCTAAGTATTTACTTTCTTTGTATCTTTCTTTCTTTCTTTCTTTATTTATTTATCTATATTTATTTATTTGATTTGCGTCTGTTCAAAGAGCTTCCATGGGCCCTTTCTGTTTTTTCTTTTTGATCAAATTAAATCATTTCTGGCTGATAGCAAATGCCCAGGGATACAATAATCCATCTATCATTTAAGTACTGATTGCAAAACATCCTCAGAAGAAGAATCTCATACTTCAATACAGGAATAGGAAGACAGAGTACTGCGTGGTTCATAAAATAAATTCAGTGTTTATTGTTCTGTGCAGCAATAAACAATGTAAAAAAAATGCATAGACATTTCTCTTTATAAAAGCAATGTAAACATTGTGAACAATGACCTGTGACCTTCGACAGCAATCAATTAGCGAAAATGAATTGCATGGCCTATCTGCTCTTTATCACACCCTGTCATGTAGTACAATAACTCAAATACATGTATACATACATACAGTAGTTGTGCATCAACAAGATGCTCTATAGGGCAAGGAGCCAATTGCAATAAAAGCACTGCAGCAAATAGGAGGGGGGGGGGCACATAATGGCAAGGCCTGAGAGTTGATTATGCAAATACCCCAGCTGCAAAGGAACAATAACTCTGGAAATTCAAAGACAAACCATAACACGGAAGGCTATTGTCTCGCATTTGCATGTTTGCTTGACAACTAGAACCTGCTCATCATGCCCATCTTGTTCCGAACAATGTCTTTGTGTTCATACAATAATGCACACATCACAAATTGGCATAGTGCATTGTTTCAGTCACATGAAAGCTACACTGCTGGCACCGGCGGTCCCAGCCCAAGACTTTCATAGTTTTAAAACTATTTGATTAATATGGTATAGAAAATAAAGGGAAAATATACTTCATAAAATACATAGATCCAGTTTCTACACACTGAACCCCCATAGCTGGAACAATACACATTCAAATTAGCACATACAATATAATCTTCATGATACATATAGGGACCTCTTAAATATAGAGCAAGCAAATAAAAGCCAACTTCTACTCTGTAAGCCTATGAATATTTATTGCAGTGATGAAGAAATATCTCCCATTGTGATTATATCTGTAGATGGCATTTCTAGCAAAGCTTTTGTTTACACTGCTGATGCAATAATACAGTAATTATGCTTCTGCTAGCTATTAGAAAACCCATGATTCTGTTTTCTGTAACACTATAATGAGATGGGAAATGCTGAAATATTTTGACTCACTTAAATCCCTGAGTGATCAGCCGCTGATGTCTGAAATGCAGAGGTACAGTACGTTTTTATAATAAGTTTTTTATTCTTCTGTGGCAAGTAAAAGACAAATTATAGCTATTTTTTATACTTTTTTATGTCAAGTTTTTGACTCTTTTTGATGTTTTTTCAGATCAGTGATTCTTTAAGATGTTGTACATCCAGTGTCTCTGTGTGCTCAGTCTGTCTTCTTACACTGACTGTCTTACTGTAATATTTACTATACTATCTTTGAACAAAAGGCACATGAAATCTGTGCAAATTAGTCATTTATTGGCCAAACTGTTCCCTGCAGAGTGATCTCACTGGTGCTGATGGCTCTCTGCAGTCCCCTATAAGAAGGACAGCTGTAGTCTTCTGCAGGCGTCAGTGTCTTGGCGTAAGCGGCTCCATCTCCACCACCAGATCACGAGGCCGTGGCCCCTTACTTAACTCCACCACCCGCGGGACCACTGTGGACCAGCGGTCTAGAGGGGGATAAGAAAAGAAGGATTTTCTTTGATCTGTATGAATAAGTCAGTGTGCGCGCCATGAATATATACTTATTTGTTAATGCATTTATTCATAAGAGCACAGTGAGAATCTCACCTCTCCGCAAAGCTCTGACGCTCTGCTGCAACCCGTTGGCTTGGCAGGTCTCATTCTTGCCTGGATCTTCGTTGATTATTGCCAGATTCTGATTCCAGTGGCACCAGTTCACCTCATCCACCCTGATATAACAAGACACCAGTGGGCTTGACAGTTCTCTTTGAAGTGGCATTGGCACTGCTGAGTGACTGTGATTGTGGGTCATGCATTAATACCTGAAGCACCAGCGTCGGTCAGGTGTGCCATCCCAGTTCTTCCCCACAGTCACCATCTCCCCAGCTCGAAAAGACTTGCGGAGGCAGACTGGGAAAGAACGCTCGATGTCCAAGATGGTCGTTGCCCACTGTGAGAAGACATTATGTTTAATTATACTATTTAAGCCACTTACATGACAAAACACATTTTCTTATTTGCATGTTGTGGTAAATAGCCATGCAGATTGATCTTTTAAATTTATGCCTCAACAGAAATACAGTAGAAGGGAGTGGAAATTGTGCTGCTCAAACCAATTAAACCTCTGAAAAAAACAAAAGACAACAATATCTGGATGGACTACCATGAAATTTGGCACAGATATCCACGGTCCCTAGAGTATAAATCCTGATGATCCCCTGACCTTTCCTCCAGTACTCAACTGATTGCCATGAAAATAGGTGAATAGATTCACGTGCCCCTCAGGATGAGTCCCTTGCCCTTACCTTACTATTGAGCATGATGTACGAATGGTACAGTGTTTGTTATTTATAAGATATTATGCAATGGTTTTACTGGTCCAGCCCACCTGCGATCAAATCGAACTTTATACGGCCCATGAACTAAAATCAGTTTGTTACCCTCTGATTTACGTGTTCATACTGGGAGCTGCAGCTGCAAGAAAATGGAATTTTTCATTCCTGTAAGCACCACCAATGAAAAATGATCAAAACCTGCCAAAAAAAAAAGGCCAAACCAAAACTATCTGCATGTCTAGATACCAGATAAGGTAAAGACACTACATGTGTTTTAATCATTTGGAAGAACTGAACATGAGATCATATTTCACTGACAGTGCCCACCACAAACAGCTACTTCCATCTCACCTGAAGCTTCCAGATCTTCTTGCTCTCCTTGGACACCTGCCCCACTGTCTCTCCCATCAAAGCGATTAACATGTTCAGCAGCAGGACAAAGGTGAGGATGATGTAGGTCACCAACAAGATGAGGAAAACTGCAGGATACTGTGCACTGTGGATCATGTCCAGCTCTCCCATCCCAATGGTCAGCTTAAAGAGGTCAAGTAGGAAAGCACTGAAGGTGTCTGTGTCCCTGCAGTCGGGGTAGGTGGGACAGCCCCCATCACACTCTGTGCCCGGTGGAGGACATGCTGTCAGCAGGGACACCAGGGCTGTGTGGTGGGAACAGAGGAAGTCTGGTTATGTGTCTATGTGCACTGAAAGGATTAGTGCATTAGTACAATTGCTTTTTTTACCAAAAGTTAGATGAGAAGATTGATACCACTCTCATGTCTGTCTGTTAAATATGAAGCACCCAGGAGACACTTATCTTAGCAAAAAAAACTAGGAGCAGGGGGGAAACACCCTGTTAGCTTTAGGGTCACAGTTAGCTTAAATTAACCTGACATTAAGACTGAAAGTTAATAGCTTCAAGTTAATGGTTAGATATTTAGGTTTTTGCATTAAAACTGGAAGCATCCTCGTCGTAACTTCATATTTAAATTAATGGACAAAATATGAGAGTGTTAGTGACATTAACTATTTCCTAAAATGGCAAACTATCACTTAAATTAATGCAGACACAACATTACACCTGTAAAGTGAGGTGACCATGAGCCTACAGTACCTGATGCATATCCAATCATGAAGAGCACGTACACCAGCAGAAATCTAAAAAGGTCTTTGAAAAGAATCTGTGAACCAAAAGTAATAGGAGTGGTAAGACACATGGATAATGATTTTTAAGGTTAATTAATATTCATTGGTTTATTGTCTCCATTATCTAACCTTCTGTATCATGATGCTGTAGGTGCCAGTGAGCTTCAGGCCTCTGGTGAAGTACAGAGTGTTCATCCAGCCCAGGACGAGTGCAAACACCATCACAGACACATAGGCCTTAATGCCAGACAGGTAGAGAGCAGTTGTGACAACAATCAGCACCGAGTAGATGAAGCTGGAGAAGACACAGAGGACGTTTGTCATGATGTTAAAGTTTGTGATACTGGAGTAATACTTGAAGGCAGGCAGATGTGATTGCTGGCATTTGGCATTTTTAACAGAGTGTAGACAACACAGCCATGTTGCTAATGATTTGAATCAAGATGGTTCAGAGAGGTGCTTGACATTCTCTGCTCTTTGTTTGGATCATGGGCTTAATTAAAGATGTAAACTGTAAACCATGCCAGCGAGGAGGCTGAGAAATTAATTAGATGACTCAATTAAGAGGATGCAAAATTTGCCTCAAGTAAAAGTCAGCAAAAGCTACGGCAGAGGTGAGGAAGAGGGGGACGGAGGACAGAGACTTACTACAGCAGTTGAAAGGATCCATCAATAAATAAAGACTTCACCCCAGGGCACTTCTTCAAGAAGAGGTCCTTAATCTGCAAAGAGCAGGAGAGGCATTTCCATAATGACAACAACACTGTTGTTACAGGTTTGCGAAAGACCAGTCGTGAGCAACTAATGATCAAATGATAAAGAAGCGTCAGAGTGTGTTGACTCACATTGGTGAGGAAGAAGAAGATTCCTGATGCCAAGGTGACAATCTCTCCTGCCATGCGCAAGTAGTCAGAGGATGTTGTGTAAGGGTACGGAGGCTGGAAGGAAGCAGGACGGGGGTTTATCAATTCACTCAATCCGAACATTTTAGCAATGAACAAAATATATACACAATATACGTATGAACATCTACAGGAAGAATTTAGCCTGTCAGGGATGGATGGATGGTTTTAGATTTCTTCAATAACAACATTACTTACAGACACA